>NC_079407.1:14624138-17077728 GCF_029220125.1 Pseudoliparis swirei | reverse complement strand
GCTATTGTTGATGATCTGTTGTTATTTTGAATGGTGATTTGTCCATGTATTATTGTATCTATTTGTGTTGAGGGTTGATTGGAAATTGTTTTGTCTGTCATCTGCTGAGTAGCCTGACCAGATATCTGGGGTCGATTGCTTTTGGCTGCGCCTGGATACTCAGGGGGATTTCGCGGTGTTTTCCTCATTCTAGTAAAGCAGCTTGCTGTGGAAACACCACAATATCACTCATGTGATTATTTCTCCCCTTATTCAGGTAGGATGACGTTGTTCTGCAGTGGTAAAATGTTTGTGATGAGTCCGAGGCTGCGAGAGAATATATGTTGTTAAAATAAGTTCAGAGATAAAAGTGTAGAGGGTATTTGTCCATGTAGCGCTAGCGCCGATTAGCTCGTTAGCTAGCGCTAGCGCCAATTAGCCCGTTGGCTAGCGCCGATTAGCACGTAGGCTAGAATCATCGCTGTGAAATGCAGTTGTGTTGTGTGGTTCATCTGTTGATGCTGTATCTATGTAAAAATGCTGTTTGTTTTGTTAATGTTTATATTGTAAATGTGTCAAAGTGATTCTAGTAAAGCAGCTTGCTGTGGAAACACCACAATATCACTCATGTGATTATTTCTCCCCTTATTCAGGGGCGTAACATTGACGGACCACCACACCACTGGGTTTGGGAAAAAGACTCTACCCCCAGTGTTGTTTAATCTCCTGGCTCCGACATGAGCATGACCACCCTGAATATACTCACACTGGATCAGTTTGTTCCTCCAGGTGTCTTGCACGCTTGAGAGAACATAACAAATATTTTTTAGGTCAGTCAATTTGCAAAGTGGTGCTGTAACCTGTCACAACAGTCAAATAATCAGGCTGTCATCCAATCTACTCATAATCTGGATTTTATAGATTTTGTGTCGAGGTCTAAAAGAAGCCACTTGAATTCTGTTTTTGGGTCTCCAGGGAGGGCAAATAATCATGTTGTTTGGAGTGACAGCGTGAGACAGTGGACTGTGTTAACCACACTTCAGTAGTGTCGCTTTATAAAGTGTGTTTGCAGCTTGGACTGCGGTCAAAGACGGTTCTAAAATTAGCGAAAAATAATCAGGTGTCTCACAGGGCATCACTGAGATGAAGATGCATCACTAGCCAGCCTCATGACATGCTATCATCAGTTCAACCCTGTCTTCACTTTTCTACTTAGAAAGGTAGACGTAAAATAAGTCAACTTTATGCAACGAGTTCTTACATGACAGACTTTATAAGTGACATCCAATAAAAGTCTCGTTCACGACTGCCACTTCTCTACCATTCCTGGACTTTACCAGAAAATGAATTGAATTCCTTGAGCCAGAGATAAATTCGTATACGTTTCCCGACACCACTTTGGAAGGAGAATAATACGCATCCTGTGTAGCACACCAAATGACTACATTTAAGATTTAAGGTTGACTTGTGTTGATCATTTTGTTTATGTATTTACCCCGGTTGTTGATGGATGATTGGGGCTTTTGCTGCTTTAGTCTATGAATAATTCATTACAGGGAGACTATGTTTGAGAAGTTGGCTCCATGGCAAGTTGGCAACAATAATTACTTAGGACGCAACGATCGGTTCAGGTAGAACGACGTCAACACAAAGTTCAGGAGTTTATAAGATTAAAGGGGTTGCACCCTGCATGTCTTTACATTGGTCTTTTTTCCCAGTGAAATAATGACATTTACATAAGGCCTATAATGTGACAGCCTTTTGGCTTGATCTTCTAATCCACTGACAGGAGGATAATAACCTCTCTGAAGCATCTCCTGGTTCCACCTCCTCAAGCGTGAACATGTGCTCCTTCTCTCTTTCTCTCTTTCTCATGACTGTACATTGAATATATTATATGCTGTTCGGACAATACAAGAGATTTGAAGAAAACACTTTAGACTCTGTTTTTCTATTAGCTGACATTTCTTCACAATAGAATGACTGAAAATAATTGTCAATAACATCCCTAATTTTCTGGCATGAACTCATTTAAACATACTCTCTTTGTTTGCTGGAGATCTTTGCACACTCAGCACTTTATTTTACTGGATACTTTAACCTGCTGGAAATTCACTTTGGTCACTGCCTTGTGTATATATTTAGTATTTTAGTATTAGTATTTAGTATTGTCATTGTGTTTTGTGTTTTATTTGTATTAATGCTCTAATGTGCACCGGCTGCTGTGATCCGGAAATGTCCCCACTGTGGGACTAATAAAGGATTATCTTATCTTATTTTATCTAACATATACATCATATACTGTGGCTGCTACAAGAGAGACCGTTGGGAGATAGTTCATGGGTTATCAATGTTTCTTCATAGAAAGTCTGGGACATATCTAAACATTGGGTCAGTGGCCCTTTTACCCTCTGAACCTGCTGCTGGACAGAATGCAGATAGATGCATGAAGGCCAATAGAGGGAGCCCAATAGCTATTTGTCCTCAAGCTGAGACAGGACAAGGGGGAACCACCACAGTTTGCTTCCACGGTAAATGGTTTAACGACAAATGAAAGAAAAGTTCACCAAGTTAGATGCAGGTAGGCAGTCACAGACAGCAGAGTTTCACTTCTAATATGTCTCAGGCTTTCTGACAGCCGCTAACGAGAAGCTGTTTGCTGGCCTTTGTGGGGTTGGACTGAAAGCGAGGTGGAGGGCTTTGAAATGCAGGGTTTGTCCCCGGCAGCAGATGGGTGGTGGTGATGGAGGGTGTGTGGAGTCAGAGACAGCTGTGGTCCGTCATTTTGTTCCAGAGGTTTCCAGGCAGCCATCGGGACCCGTCAGCTGGTTTGCCTCAGCTCCGGAAAGAGAGACAAAGGCTCTCAGGGGGACGGCAGGCTTTTCTGTTCCTACGATCTTTTGAACCACTGCTGTGGCTCACCCCTCTGTCACACTCGGCTGGGGCCCAGACTCCTCTGCACAATAGTCATAAGGTGGCTCTTCCTTCCTTTAAAGATTAATGGCATTGAACGATCGTTCATTGTAGAAGATGATTTGGAGATGATGGGACTCAAATATTGTATCATAAGGAGAACAGGATTTTACAGCAGATAGCTGTAATGTATATTTCACTGATATTGCACAATCTAACTAAAGGAAACATTGCTCCCTCCAAGTATTTGTTTTGTCTTGATTTGATCCACCTGGCCCTGGGATGATCGATGGACTCAATACTTTCATTAAGGCCAGGATTTATTTTGTGGTATAGTAATGCGTAGCTGTGTTCAGCCCGGCTCTGAGGCACAGCTCTGCTAAACACCACACAGAACAGTGGTTGGAGTTTAAAGGGCTTAGGAATATTACTTCAATACATATTTTATGAAAGTGCTATCGATTCATTACACTGTGAGTAATATGTGCACGTGTTCATGAGGCTGCCGCAGAGTATCCATGTTTAATATGCTTTGTTTACAGTGGAGGGTCACATATGGGGAAACATGAATATGGAGCAGGTATTCTCCGCTCGTCTCCGAGCTTTGCACAGATGCTCGTCCTGTTTTCTGCTCACACACCTACTGTACATGCAGATCAGGCCCATATACGCACACACACACACACACGCTCCCTTTCTTTAATTAAAGCAATTAAAGTAGGTTCGGAGACTTGCATGCATATTCATGATTGACAGAGAGATTTCACTGTTATCTTTTATTATTCTTGGTAAAATAAAATGGATGTAAGCCTGAATACAATCTCAGACATCACCCCCCCGACTCATAGAAAGGCATCTTCTGGGGGGAGGGGATGGCAAAGAGCGCCATGAAGGAGGTGTTGAACACAGGGGAGGTGTGTCTCTTTCCGTGTGTGCTTTTCTGCATCCCGAGTGTCTGTATATTTGTTTGTATAGATGTGGCTTGAAAGTGAAAAAAGGGGGTGATCTGCTCCATGGAAGCGGTACCGGCTCTGCCCCGCACCATTTGGCATAAAGGACCCCCTCCTATGATGCATGCTGCCGGTATCTGTGGGAGATAAACTCAGGTCCTGTTTATGAAACATGCTGTTAGGATCTGTGTGTTTCCTGTTTTATGTTGAAGTCCCTGTCTCGTTTCCTGTTTCCCTGCTCCTCCCTCCCTGTGCTTGTCTGTTTTTTTCCTGATTGTTTCCAGCCACGCCCTGATTGTTTCCACCTGTGTCTCGTTCCCCTGTGTATTTAATCTGTGTCCTTTTGTTTGTCTGGTGTCGGATCGTCTTTTTTTTGTTCCCGTGTGGTGTTCGTCCGTGTTCCTGCCCTGGAAATAAAGCTCTGGTTTCCAAGAAACTCCTGCTGCGTTTGGGTCCTCCACACCGCACCATAACACATGCTAAAGGTTTGCACTGGAACCTCCCCACACAACTTCTCTTTTTAATTTTTTTTATGTCATTCTCTCCATGATATTACTTCATTATCATCCACCTCTCCCGTCGGCATTTATATGAACAGATGAACTCGAGACCATTTCATCATATTAGATCATTCACCTGCAACCGTAACCTTCAACATTTGCACAAAAGAAAGTTAAAATAATCCAAGGCCATATAAAAGCGATACTGTTCATTAGAACTGATATGGCGAAACAGTGCCACGAAGGTACCCAGCTGGAGCATAGCTGGTTCTTTGTTGACATCCCTGTGCTTTGAGTGTAGCTGGGAGGCATGGCAAGTGTAATTCACTCAGGTGATGGGTTTAGTACAAGCGGATGCACGGGGAGGGGGAGCCGCTCTCCTCCCTGCTGACGGTCCTCGGCGGTTCTGGCATTAAGTCAGCCCGGCTCTGTACCGGCCGACAGCACGACAGCTGTTTCCTATGACTTGGGGAAAAACACATTGATTCACATCCTCGGTTGGCCTCATTTGGGAAGAGATGGAGTGTGGCCAAAATACTCTCCACTGGCGCAGAGACGTGGACAGTAGAAAAAGGTCAGCAGCGAAGAGAAGGATGAAGAAAGCACAGCTTTAAATGACAGAAGCAATATTTCATCTATAAATGGATTTTAACCTTTTCCCATTGTGGGACATGACACTTTGTGCTTTTTAATCGTTATTCTGGCCTGCGAGGGTAAAACCCTTTATGTATGTGGTCAAAATGGAGTTTTGGCCTGACTCTTTTTACTCGACTAAATACTCTGTGGCCACTTTCTTAGGTACAGCTAAGCAAACCAAATCAGTCGAATACAATCCTGCAATAAATGTTTTATGTCGCTGGGGATTCAACTTAATGGCCATTTTGGAGGTTGAAGTTTGTGGTGCTGTTGAATTGTGATATGTCATACTGACCGGTGTTACTATTATTTACTCCATCCTCATTTGTATAGATGAGTTGGACATAATAATAATACATAACAACAACATTATCGCCATCAAAATAGGTTTTGAGTTCCAACTACAAAATTAGCTAAAAACCCAGACAGTTCAAGTCCAGTAACTGCACTCTTGAGTGGGTTGTCTGTATTTTATCATGATAAGAGGAAGTGGAACCACACATCAGCCTCACAACGACTGTGTTTCGGGAAGAAAATGTTCTTGCATCCAGACATTAGCATGTTCCTGCCGTCCTTGGTATTGATTCGCCAAGTGAACTCTCATCTGACAGCCACCGTCTTTTTGTAAGTGCTGTTGAAGGCTTTTGAAAAGCTTCGGCGCTTTACTCAATACCTGTGCAATACCTAAGCACAGTCAAATGAAATCATAGGTAATGTTCGTTATGACAAGTCATTGTAAGGATGCAATAGATATAACACATTCTTTATTGTTCCCCAATTTGTTTTCACAGCTTGTACATGCAGGCTGTAGAATCACTGATACGAGAATAACCCGATGGCACACACATTAGTTAAAACATTGGCACTAGAAATACACACACATGCATCCTAAAATTATTAGATTTACCTTTTTATTCGTGCTGCTGCGGTCTCTAACGGATATCTAAATATTATATTCTGGAGATGATGAAACACATTTTTCAAAACTAATTCTTGTCATATCATGCAGTTTAAACACTTGTAAAAGAGACAGTGGTGATACGATCGATAGTTCTCTCATGCTACTTCAAACATCGATCCTCTCCTTTGAGATTTAATTAGTTCCTGAATATGTTCAGTGTAACATGAATATTGTGGTATGGCTATTGAACGCCGGGATGATCTATACTGCATTTGTTCAGGGATCAATTCTGAATGTTGTAATTTACTATTGATGTAATTGATTGATTTATCTAATTATTGTGGAGACAGTTGTCAGCCCTTTTACTGTGCAGCTCGATGAGCAGCTCATCAGCGGGGCGTCTTCACGAGTAACAATAAGCCGACTCCTCTTGCTCTACCACTGGGTGGGCTCGCTTCTCATTTACAACATACTCGATGTATAAATGTGTATATATATATTTATTTCAATGATTCGCATGCATGAAAATTCATAGGGATCACATTTGCAAATGTGTTGAGATACATACACAGCAAGTTAAAGTGTTCTTTTTTTTAACCTCAGAACTCACTGAATTAATAGCTGTTTTCCATTCATACTTTAATAATATTATGCGAAAGAGTACATGCCATTATAATAAAGTGACACTACATATCTAAAATGACTTCATGTAGTAAGAATAATATTGCTATGAATATTGCTATTTAACCCTTGTGTTGCCTTCGGGTCAATTTGACCCGATTCAATGTTTCACCCTCCTGTCGCCTTCGGGTCAATATGACCCGATTCAATGTTTAACCCTCCTGTTACCTTTATATTTACTAACATATTTTACCCTTGAGGTCAATATGACGCCAGCTATTAAAATCTCCAGAAAATTATTAGAATTAATATTGTTTTCCAAGTTTAAGTGTGAGGTACTTTATGTTTGTTTGTTGACTCGAAGAACACCGACATTAAACATTGAATCGGGTCAAATTGACCCGAAGGCGACAGGAGGGTTAAATATTGAATCGGGTCAAAATGACCCGAAGGCAACACAAGGGTTAATAGTTGTTACCCATCTATTGTCAGGATCTAGAGTGTTTGTCTTGTGTCCTGTCTTATTTTGAAGTCCCTGTCTCTGGTGTCATCTATTTCCCTGGACTTCCTGTACCTGCTTCCAGCTGTGTCCAATCACCTGCGCCTTCCCCGTGTATTTAAACCCTGTTTGTGTCATTCCCCAGTGTTGGTTCGTTCTGTTTAGTTTGTGCATGTTTGACTTATTTTGGGTAAGACGATTAAAGTTTCTGTGAAACGTTGTTGGTGTTTGGGTCCTTTTCCTCTCTCTGGCGACAACACTCGTGACACCTATGGACGAGTGTAGATTCCAATGATGTATGCCTTCTAAGGGTTACTAGCAATAGATAAAAAAATTGCCATTTCTAATATACTTTGCCAGAGATTGAATTCCATATTAAATCTGCTTTTAACTCTTGATATTGTCCTTACAATTTCCTGTATTAGGTGTTTGAGTCTGTTATGCTATTGCTTTTTTACACATACTCACACAACTAGAGTTCAAACCCTTTATAGGCATATATTCATTACATTTGAGCAACTTCAGAGCTGTCTCCAAACTTTCATTTACCCTGACTTTAAAAAAAGATGCTTTAAAATGATCTTATATCTTTCATCGTGAGATTAGTCTGGTGACCTTTTTGCAGTGTTTTGTCTGACCAGATTATAAATTATGTGTTTATCGCAAATAACACTGTATTGATTCTATTCATACCCATCATCTAAAATGTTCTTGATTGGTTTACGGTTCCCCTGTATGCTCTAATGCAGTGGTTCTCACATTTTACCCCCTAATCAGCGGAACACATTTTAGTTTTAAAAATATATGTAATACACAGCACTCACCCATCAGTGTCTGATTTAGAATCAAATATATAAAATTAAGTTTATTTTTCTTACATTTATATTGAATTGAATATATATTAAATAAATAATTTTAAAGGATTTTTTATTGGATACTAATTTTAAATATATTTTGAAAAATCTCACGTACCACCTGGAGTACCTTCACGTACCTCTGGGGTTACACGTACCCCCATTTGAGAACCACAGCTCTAATGTGCAATAAGATAATTGACAAAAAATCGTGTTGGCAGAAACTGCATGTGGTAGTTATCAATGCATCCAGTGCCAACAAATCTGAAAAAATATGAACACAATTTAAATTAGAATTTTGTTGAACCGCCACCAGAGGACTGCACAATGGAATGCAAATTTACTAGTTTAATTACATCTCGTGAAACTACTCCCCCAACACTTTACAGCCGCTGACTGAGTGAACCAACTTCCTGTTCTCCCACAGCTAATTAAATCACACTGGTGGGAACACAATGATAAATAAATAGAACAAACCAAATAGATTAAATAGAACATGGCAGATACATTTCCGATAGAACACACCTTTGTTATCGGCTCAGTGATCATGCTAATCACATGTAATGGCTGCTAAGACAAACACATTATTTTTATATTTTCATGTAAACAAACTTTATTCTCAAGAATTAATGAAAACGGTATTTTAAGATGAATGGACTTTCACTCGGAGATGCCTCCAGCAATTCCAATTTGAGTACGTAAAAATGCAATTTAATTATCTTTCTATGAGTCATTACCGTTGCAGCACTTCTTACATCTCTTGTAAAACATCTTGATAATCTAGTGGGTGCATGATCTAATTATTTCATAATCTTTCGAACATTATGGTTTATATTTCTTTCGATAAACCACATGTGTCTGGCTCACTACACAATAAAAGGATCATTCTGCTCCAGGTACATTTGCAATTCACAAGTTGTTTGATGAACTGTAATTTATACTTTTTGAAACATGTCCTGTTTGATCTGGTTTTACTGGCACACTCGCAACATCTTTCTACCCTTCTACGCAGTTTCTACCTTCCCTCTAACGAACTGTCTTTCCACTGGGTTTGTTTGTGATTAGTGTAATTGTATTTACCTTTTTCAAGGGCAGTTTTGGAGGTGAAGTTCCTCGAAGGCTCCCTCTGAAGATGGCAATTACTGGGGAAAAAACATGTTCATTCAATTATAGTCAGTAAAACTTGTTGAATTTTTTGTTCTCCGGAGCCCTGGTGTGTGTGTGTGTGTGTGTGTGTGTGTGTCTGTCTGTGTCATTATCATAAAATGTGGTCCTGGGAACACATTTGCATCAAGAGTGTTTTTGCTGTTTATATGTCTGTATATACATAATTTGTCAACCAAATAGCATCACAACTATCCACGATGCAGTCACAAAGAGTTAGGTGAGTAGTTGAGATCAAATGAAAGGTAAAATGGCTCTGGGTCGGGCGATGGCAATGAATGCAGGTAGGAAGTGAAAGGGGCGTAAAACAATGCAGGCTTGTCCGACAAAATGTTTTACACAACTTAATGTGCGCACAACGTAATGTGTGCATGGGCATATTCTTCTCATAGTACTTTAATGTTTACCTCGGGATTGTTTTGACGAACGGTTATTTTTCTTTTGACTAATAGGAAACACAGACTTGTTTTTCTTTCTTAAAAAAAAAAAAGTTTGATTGAGTTTCACAGTTCTTATCCCACAAGGAAAGAGGATTCACACATGTCTCAATTGGGCAATTGCAGATTGAAATTTAAAACCTCATTCCCAACCCTCCCCACCCTGGCCCACCCCACCCACCCAATGTAGGGTTACAGGCTATGGAACTTATACAGTACATTCAGGTAATTTCAGGTACATTCAGGGGGCGGAGATGTAGACATAGTCAAATAATTGCATTAATCAATCAGGCAACGTAAAGCAACTTGGAAATGAAAAATAATAGAGTGAACATTTTCATGTAAAAAAGAGAATTAGTAATGGCTTGGAAAAAATTAAAAATAATAGCAAACGAAAGACAAAAAACAACAACAAAAAAAGGGGAGGGAGGGGGTTTCGCACTGTTGCTATGAAGCGGATACACCTTAGTTTATGTCGAGAGGTTCTTGTAAGGAGTCGTAGTAGTCTTGAAAAGGTCTCCATACTTTACTAAAGGTTTGGGAGGACACTCTGAGAGTATATTTGAATAAATTGTTCTTCGGTAGATCATAGAGTTGCGATAATTGGGAGAATGAAGCAAACATGTCTTCTATGTATAAATTATGGATTGCTCTGATCCCTTTATCAAACCACTGACCAAATGCGTTATCTGTACAGGAGGGAGTTAACATATGATACAATTTAATGGGGGAGCGGGTGGAAGCTGCATGCAGCCCAAAATGTCTCCTACACTGAGCTCATATTCTTAATATGTGATTTACTGTTATGTTTGTACTCAAGTTATTACTAAGACGAGGCAGGGCTGCACAGACCACTGAGCCGAGATGGTGCTGGTAGGAGGAGAATTCTATTTGTACCCAGTTCGCCTTTCCTACAATTGGACTGTCTTCAAACCAGTGTAGTAGCTTCTGGATATTGCATGCCCACTAGTAAAGGAGAACATTTGGTAAAGCTAAACCTCCTGCTGTCATGATCTGGAGTTTTCCTGTCTTGTTTTGAAGTCCCTCGCCGTTTATCAATTCCAAGTACACTGAGTACAGACTTGTGTTCTTTTGGAGTCTGGACTTGGGAGTCCAGACTCCAAAGATCGGGAGTCAGTTGCTGTTCCAACTGACTTGATGACGTCACATCAGCTGTTCTTGCTTCTGAGTTTACTCCAATTATTCACTGTAAATTATTTTTTAAAGTTAAACAAAAAATCACAACCCTGTTATTTTTATTATCCTTTAAATATTATTATTTTATTTTAAATTGTGTGTGTGGATATACATATATATTTATAATTATTTAAAATTAAATAATCATACACATATTTGTATATATATTGTGTCAAAAAAAATATATTTATATATATATTAGGTTTATAAATATATATATATTATATATACAGTAAATATATGTATATAAAATACATATGTTATATATATATATTTGTATATATATATGTGTATATATATTTGTATATATATATATATATATATTTATACACTACCGTTCAAAAGTTTGGGGTCATCCAGACAATTTCGTGTCTTCCATGAAAACTCACTTTTATTTTTCAAATGAATTGAAAATTGAATAGAAAATATAGTCAAGACATTGACAAGGTTAGAAATAATGATTAATATTTGAAGTATTCATTTTGTTCTTCAAACTTCAAGCTCAAAGGAAGGTCAGTTGTATAGCTTATATCACCAGCATAACTGTTTTCAGCTGTGCTAACATAATTGCACAAGGGTTTTCTAATCAGATATTAGTCTTCTAAGGTGATTAGCAAACACAATGTACCATTAGAACACTGGAGTGATAGTTGCTGTAAATGGGCATCTATACACCTATGGAGATATTTCATTAGAAACCAGACGTTTCCACCTAGAATAGTCATTTACCACATTAACAATGTATAGTGTGTATTTTTGATTAAAGTTATCTTTATTGAAAAAACAGTGCTTTTCTTTGAAAAATAAAGACATTTCTAAGTGACTCCAAACTTTTGAACGGTAGTGTATATATATAGTTATATTACACATGTAATTGCAAACAATTCGGTCAAAAATAAAAAGACACCGCTATAGTTTCATTAAAATATTAAGTTATGAATTTTAACCCTCAGCCAAACTGATTTAACGTTATCGGTGAATAAATAATAAACTCTTTGTGCTCGTTAGATCCTCCAAACCGAATTATATCTCCTGTTTACTCGCTACGGAGACCAAGAGCCAGCATTAAAAAAAGTCCTGCCGAGATCAGGCTGCTCTCGACGGCCTCACAGCGCTGACCGCCCGGCGCTGCGGGGCTCACTGAGCGAGCAGAACCTCAAATCTACGGCGCAGATCTTTATTAGGCTGAATCATAACAAACCAACAATAGATTTGATTTTTAAACTACTAACTTCTCGCCTGAAAACATCCTAAAATCACATTCTGTGACTCAACAACAGTAGTATTTAGAAAAAGTCAACTGTCAGTTGTTTATTTTCTCCTCCGCTATTGTTTACGGTTGCTGGTTTGAAATGCATTTTGGGATATCAGCTGGCCAGAGTACGCACAAGTCTCCTCTGATGCATCCTCCGGGAAATGGGAGCATCAAGTCACATCCGGGTATTTCAACCGTGTGTAACAGTTTAGCTCCACGCCTTCCTTTTTGTAATAGTTGTTTTCATCCTGTCACACCATCTCGTCAGTCCAACTCCCCTCACCTGCCTCTGATCACTCCCTCGTTAGTCCCTCATTCCCTTCACCTGGTCCTCACGCCCTTCTCACCTGCAGCCCATCCCCTCATTAGTCCCTCACTATTTAGCTCCCTCACTTCCACTTGTCCTCTGCCAGATTGTCTTGTGTTTTCGTGCCAAGTTCTCCAGCGTTATTAGAGTATATTCCTGACCTCCCCTGACCTCTGATTCTCTGCCCTGCCCCTTTTTGGACTTGTTTGCTTCTTCGACTGATCTCCCGATTTTGACCCAGCCTGTTTCCAACCAAAGACAGTATTCTTTGTTACTCCTGTCTGAGTCGTGCTATTGGGTCCACTCTAATAGCGTCGTGACACCGTGCTTTGCGAGAAGTGGACTTTGAATTGGAACATGTACTCGGGCTGATGACGTTTCACGAGAACACAAGAACCAGTGACGTGAGGTTCATGGTTGGTCTGCCTGTGTTAATCATGTCCACTTTTGACTGAAAGTCCAGTTTTGAGACATTTTTAAGCTTAGATATATAATCCTCTTCCATGTTGTCAGTCTGGCGTAGCAAAATACAAAAACAAATGGACTTGACTCGCCTCGCGCCTCAGTGTAGAAGAAGCAGCAACAAGTACCCGTTGGCTCACGAGCGCCCCCATCAGTGAGGCAGATAATACTCTGCCTCACCCTGCGCCTTTTCACTGCGGTTTTATTTCCCATCAGCAAAACTAAATATGTCATTTACAAACATTAAACTGTAATGGTTAAAGACCTTAGCCAGACTGTAAAATCAGGGCAAATAAACATATCTGCAAACATTATATTGGCGACATGCAGAGATACGGCAACCCGCACGGGCCAATTGCATGTCTCAACCCAGCTTGTGATGGATTGCGCAATCAGAGGTGAGGCTCGACTCGTCGCTGCCTCACCTCTCGTTTCATCCTGTATTTGAACAGGAAATAGGCAAATTCAGCGATTTTGACGATAAAATGTATGAAATTAGTCATACATAAAGATCGGTGGACAAATATAAATTTGATGTTATCATTATTTATGCTCTGCCTCACCTGCCTCCCCTGACCGCACGTCCCTGACAAGAACGCATATTGATAAACGTCGTGCGGCTTTGGCTTCCTTATATCTTTCCTCCACCAGAGCTTTCAAAGCCTAAAGGAAAGAAGAGAAGACTCTTGGAATGGCAAATAGGGAAAATGCTTCGTATGCTTTACATTTATGTTATTTAGCTGATACATCGACTAGGGCGGGGATTGAACCGCCAACTCCCCGATTGATGGACTTGCTTTAAACATCAGTAGTTTGTTCTCCTTCACAAAGCTTCCGACCGCTGTCTCCAGTGTTTTTATTCTCCCCTGAAAGTCGTTCATTGACGTCTTAATGGCTTGAATTGTCTGGTCGTGTCTGGCAATAGTGGCGTGGTTGGCTGAAATTTGAGGTGTCAGAGTATTGATTATTCGATCCTCCATACCGGCGAATAGGTTCTGCATATCAGCGAGGGATAGCGCTGGGTTGTTGCCGTTGCCATCGCCATGTTACATGTCGCCGCGAGCTAGGTCTGAAGCTAGCTCTGATGCTAGGTCTGATGCTAGGCCGCCATCATGAACTTGCTTGCTCTCGGGTTTTTTCCACCTCTGGCTGGGTTGGGTTTGACCATGCTGAACCGAATACAGTGTACACGAACCATTAATCCATGTAGAAGCTGGTTCTAATTATCAAAGCAAACGCCAAATAAATGTAAAATAGTGACAAAGCCCTTCCGACGAGCTGCCTCCTCCGCCATACGCTAAACCGGAAGTCACACATCCTTTTTTAAATTTTGAAATCCAGAAAAACTCTATTTCAATTTGATTAAACAACTGGAAAATGTATCTAAATGCATTAACTCAGAGACATTTGCAATCTGTAACACGAGGTAATGATAACCAAAATGGTTGGGTACCAGCGGTCTCGACATAATGCTGTCTGATCAGGTGTTTGTTAGCACCCAGTAATACTTATCTATTTGTCCATTGTTAGTAGTTCTGCAGCAAACTGTAAACATTGCACTCACTTGATGGCTATTTTATGTTCCCACGAGCACTTCCTCTGACAGTAATTGCACTGAAGCATCACTCCTATGCTCACTTTAGAGAGAGTGCACAATTGTTGTAATTTTGCAGGATTGGTGCTTCTAGCGGGTAGAGCTTCGCCACCGTCCACACAAAGAGTCTTTGATGTTGGCCTCCGCGGATCAAAGATGTTAGAGGTGGACCTGCCAGGTGCACTGCTCTTTCATCTCACTTATGTGTCTGCTGGTTTCAATTCTCTGTATAGGGGACAAAACAATGTGTGCCATTCAGGCTCACTCCACATTTCACACCAATACGACTTACCTCGATTTCAGATCCTCTATTCAGGAGGCAGTGCAGGGTTTTCACTGTGGTATGTGGCGTGTGGAAAAAAAGGCTGATTGTTTTTTCAGAGTTTTATTGTGCTCCCTTTCTTATCATTTTGGATGCAATTTGTAAGGCAAAAGCAACCGTCCAGAGATATGTGCAACATCTTTAGGCTCGATCTTAATCCTTCGACCTTAAAGCAGAAAAGAAAAGGATGGGGTTTCTCGAAACTCATGAATATTTGAATTTCAGTCGCTGTTTGTTTGCTGTTTTCTGCCACAGCAAGTGTAAGTGTTAGTGTTGTGTACCTTCTACACGCGGCCCTAATCTCCTCTGACTGCCGCGGAAACTGGAAGGGAACTTGTAAATGTCACAATTCTTGTCAAAACTCATCACTACAACTGTTTTTTTGATCCTCTCATTTATACACAGCCTAACCACTCCTTTTTTCTCCTGTTTGCTTTTCAAACACGGAAATAACCCAAAGGACACTTCTAAGTGCCTCCACAGAAGCGTTCCAAATTTTTGATTACAAATGAGATAATAAAAGCCTGCATGATTTCATAGGCTCTGGGTTAAAGATAGCTTGTCAACATTTACATATCATGTTGCAATGTATTACTTTGAATACGCGTTGGCGTGTTTCACCGTGCTCTCCTCTACACATGGCTTATGGATCATGAATAATTGGATCATAGATCGCTTCAGCTCGGATCATTGATGCTTTGATCTCAATGTAAGCGGTGACGTCCTCATGCATAATCAGGGGATCGATTCCGCCCGCCTCTTCCTGGCAAATTGATCAGGAAACTAATTGTGCCCTTTTCTCTGAGCAGCATCTCACCGTGGAATCATTTCTCCTTTTCTAAACTACCAATCGTGTTAAAGAGAATATAAGCAGTCTTACAATTTAGCAGGCAAAAGAGCCCATTTAAACGGCAATTAACGTCACACGTTGAGTTTAAGTGTGCCTGCCTGAAGTTGTGGCTATTGCAATTGTGTAAATAAACATTAGTGGATTTTGCATTTTCTCTAACAAAAATGAACAAGACAATGAGCGGCTAAGTGCACTCTCAGTATAAGTCTCTGTGCCTCGTTGCAGTATCGAACTAGAGTGGCGATGTAATCCTGTTCAAGTGAGAGAGGGTTTCATCTCTCAGACAACATCTGGATAATCTATTCTCTGGACAACAGCAGGAGCTGATTTATTTCCCAGTTGGTTGCTCAACCATGCACACAATACAACCAACAGAACAACAGACAAATGTAAGTGCTTCAGGAAAAATCTTTACTGAGTTAGAGTATAGATGTTTGAGAGTGAAGCCATTTGGAGTATATTTTGGAAGCATCAATACATTTTCTCCAGCTTCATGTTCTATCTATCTATCTATATATACATATATCTATATCTATCTATCTGTAAAGATAAAAAAAAAAAAAAAATCTAATCTAATTAGACAGTACATTCTGTGGCACTTAAAAAAAACAAAACCTGAAAGAGTCTTCTGATATGATGCCCGTATCGGCATGATGACAGACTTTGCGAATGAACTTCCTAGATGATTACAAATTGCTGCAACAATATTTCCATTTTCTGAGATTTTTTACACTAAAATGACTTAGTTAGGAGAACAAAATCGATGGGACAAGTTAAATAAGCAAGTGGTTGGGGTGCATTGTTGGCATGATTACAGTAATAACCACTTAAACCTGAAATAACAGATCTGTTGGCTCGTCAACAGTAAATTGAGAAATGCTCCCCGTCCTTTTGGCGTCCATGTAATCCAATTGGGCACCCGACTTCAGACAATATTTTCAGGTCTATTCTCTCAGCATGCCTTGAGCCAATCTGTCTAGAAAACACACAGATAACCTGCTAAAAACTATCAAAATGATACATTGTATATGATATGAATCTCATTCTGATAAATGATTTAAAAAAGTGCATCCCACACTATTAACTTTCCTCTTGTCTCTCTCTGCTCTCCCAGAGTTATTCATTTCCCTCCCACATCATCACATTTCAAAATCCATCCATCCTATATTTATTATAAATATTTTGTTTAATTATGTGCTCATGCCATAAGTATACATTTTGTCAGTTGTTTCTACACAAAGCAATGAGCAGACATGGAGAGAGAAAGACAGGGATTGACTCAAACAGTGGGGAAGCAGAATCGCTTTTTGACTAGTGCAAAGAAATGGGCTTCTGCTGTGGACATCCAGGCACTTTGCAGCTTTTCCACATGCAGTGTGAATCCTGAGTCAGTGCGGTATTTGAGATCTTGGGTACTAAATGTGTTGGTCTGATCGGGGCCTTACACATCCAGCTACAGAGCAACATTATCCTTCGTTGGAAAAAGTGTTTGTTTTCAACTGATGAATGTAAATCCAATATTCCCTCTCCTTTTACCTGTGTTTTTGTTCTCCACCAGCTCCTGAGGGCAATATGGTATCTGAAGCTGATAAAAACTCCACTATTCCCGAATTTCACGTCTGCTGTTTGGTTTTTTAAAGCCTCTTTTAATTCTATAAATGTTGAAAACAGGTGCAGATAAGCAGTGAATGTGACTCAAAATTGCCACCTGAGGAACTCCTTTCACATGTAAATTATCATGTAAATCCATTGTAAATATATTGATTATAGCAAATACTGTGGTTATAGTTGAACAATCAAAACAACAAACATTTTAATAATCTTATTACTGGACTGTGAACAAGTTTGGACTGTGATGTCTTAAATAAAATGCATGCAGCGCTGACAATGATTGATGGCTGTCTTATGAGTAAGAAATCTCAATAATACTACAAAAGACAAGAAAATGAGGTTTGTTGCGAGCCATTTGTTTCTGGGGACAGGCTGCCCATGAAGCCCCTTCGCCTTCAACAAGCAGACTCGAGAGCTCATTTCAACACAACAGAGGGTGATGGAGAGGGGCCTGTCTCCATTTCGTCAGGCCTTTGATGGAGTCATTGAGAGGTACCAGAGATGAGGAGCCTAGATTTAGATGGAGAGTCTGAGTTCAATTCAATTCAGTTCAGTTTATTTTGTATAGCCCGATATCACAAATTACAAGTTTGTCTCAAAGAGCTTTACAATCTGCACACATACGACATCCCTGTCCCAGGACCTCACACCGGATCAGGAAAAACTCCCAAGAAATAGAAAAAACCCTTTCACGGAGAAAAAAGGGAAGAAACCTTCAGGAGAGCAATGTCCAGGATGGACAGAAGCAATAGATGTCATGTGTACAGAAGGAAACATTACAGAGTTACAACACATTCAATGAGTATGACAGAGTGTATGAATAGTGCGTAGTAGACCACGATCCAGACCTCCACAATCCAGCAGGCAGATGGCGATAGAGAGGAGGAGTGGGCGGGGCACATCAGCAGGGCCATGGCATCAGACCCAGCCAGGTCCAAAGAAGTGAAATCACAAAGATCTCCGGGGAGGAAGTAGAGTTAATAATGTGCAATGGAGAGATGAAAATTCATCCATACGTACAGAGAGAAGAGGAGAGAGGTGCTCATTGTATCCTAAAACGTCCCCCAGCAGCATATCTAGGGGCTGGACCAGGTGAACCTGATTTAGACCTAACTATAAGCGCAATTTTAATAAGGTGACTGTGTCTGCCTCCTGGACTGAAGATGGAAGCTGGTCCAATAAAGGAGGAGCTTAATAACTGAAGGCTCTGGCTCCCATCCTACTTTTTAAGACGCTAGAAACCACAGGTAGCCCCGCATTTAGTGAACGCAGCTCTCTAGTGGGGCAATATGGTACTACAAGCTCCTTAAGATATGACGGAGCATCACCAATCAAGGCTTTGTAGGTGAGGAGAAGAATTTTAAATGTGATTCTTGATTTTACCGGGAGCCAGTCGTCGCTGAGCAGGGAAAACCGGTTTGAAACGTGAAGTGGTTGGTGCACAGCGCAGTTCATGTATAGACTTACTACTCCTGCGAACAGTTGCCGAGGACAGTTCATCCTGTCCTGAGCGTCACTCGCCTCTCCACTTTGATCACAGCTACAGAGAGATGCAGATGGGTTAAGAATCATTGAGATCACATTTGAAGCAGCATAATGATGCATAGATAAACAGAATAATGGACGATTATACAACAACCAGAACAATGGCTTCTAGCTGAGTCGACACAGATCTTTCACTACATGGTGCATACCAGTGAAAATGCTGTATATACAGAAGGAAGTGGCTCTACTGTGTGCTCAGGTATCCAAGGGAACAAATTCCAGTCCAGGGACCTTTCTGAGCTGGGGTCATGCAGAGGGATTGCGAGTCACATCCTTGAAAAGGGCAAACCAGACCGCTTCTTTCACCAAACGCTACAAGTGCAGGAGGTGTACCATTTAAAGGTACAGGTACTTTGCTACATTTCATCACATCACCCTTTTTTTGGATCGGCTGATAAGCTGCACCTCACAGCAGAACTCCAGGGGAGCGCTTGATTCCTCCATGGTGAGGGCAGCGCGGCCAGCTCATGTTTGCGCGCTGCGGCACATTAAAACATTAGATAGCAGAGTTTTTTTCAACGTGAGAAATACGATGTGTGGCGGGAGTGCGTGACTTAAGACCGAAATGCGTGACTGTCACGCTCAATGCGTGACACTTGAGAGCCCTGCAAACAGATCATGACGGTGTTTGTCCCCTGACGTTGTTTTGTGATAAATCAACCACAACATTAGCGCTGCTGAAAACATGACGTCACAACTGGTCCGACGTTTCCTAAAAAAGTAAACAAACAAAAACTCCGTGATTTCAAAGCCTCGTCCAGCTGTCTACTGACGTTAGTTATGTTTAGAGAATAGAGAGAGAGAGAGAGAGAGAGAGAGAGAGAGAGAGAATTCTTATTCCGTTCTATTTAACAGGGGCTAGTCTAGGATTTGCGTGGCCAGACTGAAAAAAAAATCATAAGGCCTCTCTTGTTCAGAGGGCCGGGCCAAATGTGGAGGCGGGCTGTATCCGGCCCGCTGGCCTTAGTTTGAGGACCACTGCTCTTGGCTGTTGATGTCTATCAATATCGCTCATTTTGAAAATGACGCAAGAGGGCAATACGGATCCGTATCAGACCAGCGAGGAGGGCAATACGTGGCTGGCATGACGACCCATTAGCCAATCAGAACGCTTGTTCTATTGTTGCTATATAATATTTGATCTTTATTCATAAAGAAAATGTAAGCTAGCGGTCTGATGCTGCCCAGAGGAAACGCAGGTCGAGGATGTATTGCATCATCAGTGTATTGCTGCTTATGCTTCAACTCTGTCAGAATTTTTTTTTGGCATTGGGTGCCCTTTTTTTTGGTTTGAGCACCTGCCCCCCAAAATGTCTGTGCACGTGCCTGAGAATGACCGAATGTGAAGGGTTTCACGTTAACCCGACTGTCAGCTAAGAGTAGGAGTAATACATCTGGCTTTACTTTTTTATTCAAACATAAGAACATAGTTTGAAGTCTGTTCTTTTCTTATTTTAAGTAATTGATCAGCTTTCTAGAAATGTTAAATTTTAAATGGCATTTTTTTCTAGTTTGACAAAGGTTCTTTTCAATTATTGTTTTGTTGTCTTGCTCCATTTGTTTAACAAGAAAACTGAGCCTAAGGAGATCTGTACATAATAAAGTATATATTTGAACATTCAGTACAATTAAGCAACATTAGAGGAGAGTAACCATTTTTTCCTATCGAGTCAGATGTTTTGCTCTGTTTTCTAAAACAGAATGTAAACGCAGTCCCAAACCAAGCACTTATAGTCACAATTCACAATGGAGCTTAAATGCCTCTTTTGACATTGTGCTTGTTGTATTGTTTAACAGCTTCTGAAAATGTTCAGCAATGGAGCTCAATGTTTTCATTCATCAAAATAATAAAAGCTGGTAAAACTAAATAAAATTGCTTTCAAAGTAAAGCAGCGATTCATGGAGAGTAATCATGCTATAAGAATAAATATGTAGTTTTTTCCACCAGAGCTCAACTTTATCTCGATAGGTGCTGTTGGGATTAACAGCCCCTTGTCCTCAATACATCAGGAATATGCAGGTTTGCTGGATTTTTAGCTGTTAAATGATAAGAACTTAAATGGAAATGCTCCTTTAGCTTAAATAAACAGCATATCTTCATGCATTATAAAACAACCATTTGACCAAATATTAAACACTTCTGCAGAGAGAAGTCCTGCCAAATATATGTAACTAAAGCACTAACAAGTCTTTTTTAACAAGTCTCTTATTTAGAACATTTTCTGGGTGTTTTATTTTATCCTCATTTTGTATTTACAGAATGTTACCATAGTGTACCCTGAAGCAGAAAAAAAGTAAACAATCTGTCGCGGTTCGGCAGCTGCAAATTAGAATTTTAAATTGTAGGATAATGCGAAGAATGAATCTACAGCATAGTGAAAAAAGTTAAAAAAAACTGACAATTTAACAAACCAAACACAACAAACCAATACTATCGGATTCATGCAATATTTGTAAATGGAGAGTATGGCCAACAGAGAAGCAGGAACAGACCTGATTTAAGGTAAACATCTTTGTATATGTGGAGTGCATGTTTGATAAAAGAGTCGGGTTAGAGCTGGAAAGCATCTGCCGCTGGAAGCAGAATTATCTTTGCTCAGTATTTCATCAACAAACTTTGCAGAAGTTTCGAGCATTGATTTAAATTTAAATTGTGATGTATACTGTCAAAAAGCCAGCACAATTGTGTGAGGCTGAGCCTGATGAGCAATTACCAGGCTGCATAAATGAAAAGTTTATATATATATTTATGTTATGTTATGTTACTGCAGTTTGGGTACATCCGGTAGTTGCTATGGGAAACAGTTTCTCTAGCAGTGTGACTTATATACTTTGTGAATATAACTTCAATACAACCTCAATATACGAACATACAGTGCTGGGGGGGGGGGGGGGGGGAGAATATATCTCTTGTTCTGCCTGTTTTGTGATATACATGCCTAAAAGGTGCCTAATATTTCTAGCGCTGCGAACATACACAAAGGACTTAACTTTAGCTATGGCTGACATATAAAGCTTGTTATTAAGAGGTCTTGGCAACAGCAATTTAGCAAATGTATATCATCGCAATTGAAGATTATTATGAATGCAGATAATTTAGAGAGTTTTACATTTGATAGCTGTTAACAGTTTGATGTTTTCTGAGTAGGTGTACATGTGGCATCTGGATTTTAATGGGATTGAACAGCTGGCCAATAATGGCTTAGTTCCGTTTTTTTCATCTTTACGTTTGCAGTTGCAATAAACAAAGTAAAAGCAACAGAAGACAATAGACGTAGCATCTACTTGCTTACATCTTATTTAAATACATTGGAACATGGTTGTCTTATTGTGTGGCACTTCAATAACTGGGATCTGTTTTTTTTTTACTCAGGTGTCAAGTTCAGTGGTTCTTTCATCAATAAACTAAATATGGGATCTTCCTATAGTGTCATCGTCAGCTTTGAGGGAACTACGTTTATTATTGACAGAAAATGACATTTTTTTTCCTCGTCATTAATTCAGTGTGTTGGCAGCACCAGCCTTAGGAAGCAGACTGGTTTCTGAGAAGCAAAGCATCATGTGAGATAAGTAAAACAATAAATATAAAAGAATTACTGCACATTAAAAATGTTCCTCCATGATGTTATGTATAATATAATCCCAAATGAACACTAGGAGGACTACATCTACATGTAGCTGTAGATGGCTCCTCCAAAACGCTGTCAAAGAACAATGTCTTGTTTTATTCTCAAGTGTTACTTAATTGTTGTTTGTTACTAACTGTTAATGAAAATATAACAAACAACCTTTGGGCTTGTTGTAAAAAGAAGGAAAAAAAACATTTATTATCAACGTTCATCATGAAATGCGTTTTTCAGTAGCTCATTGCAAAAGTTGAAGGCGGGTCTTCTAGCAACGCTGACCCTGAGCTGCAGTCAACCGTAGTCCCTTTCAGAGGAACGACGCTTCGACACTGTTGTGCTCATTAAAGGTTTTATTCTCTCATGAAAAATAGCTGTACAATTTTTAGTTTATGTTTCTACAAAACAATAAAGAATAAATTATTTTCAATTTTGAAAATAAATCAAACACAAGATCTCATGGACAAGGATATTTGTTTGCTTGGATCTCGAGTCTGATCAATATCCAACCTTAAACCAATCTTAAGTATCCTGACTGAGTGTCTCAATTAAATTAAGGATAACAATAGCTTTAACAATTAAATTAGGGTTTATGGTTTATCTGTTTTGTTATATAATGAAGTAGGAATAGTTATTCCCCATAATAAACTAAAGTCTTTGTTTAAAAGTATTAATTGCACTTAACAATGGCCTATTTATTTACAGTTGCATGCATTTTGGTAGTTTAGAAATGTTATATACAGTTCAATCAGGAGAGACGGGTATTTAGAGTTTAACAATCATTTATTACAATAGTATTTTGCAATAGTGCAAAGACTTATTGGCGATTGGACTCCATCCTGAAGTAGGATAAACCAGGGGTAGAGATGCTGATATCTGCGCCGGCAGAATTCCCCCATGGAGTCCAGACACTGGTGGTGGTGTCGAAGAAGCGTCGCCGTCATGCCGATTGGAGGAGCCTGGGGTGGCGGAGGGTCGCAATGACGCGAGCTGAAACGACAACTGACAGCAGCAGAGAACACAACGACGCTGTGATAGGCTTACACAACTGGGCTGGCTCTAAATGGTTGGTTCATTCATCGGGCCCGCCCCCAATCAGCTAATGGAGTAATCGCTGCAAGACTTGTGAATGAACCAGCTGTACCCAATGTCTTCCTGTCTGAACTTTCGATGAGCTACATGTCTCCTGCCTCCTGCCCTCCTGCCTCCTGCCATGGCCCTGCGGATGCCCACTTTTCTCTATTTCCTTCTGTATGAATTCATGTCCCATTAATGCACAACTCACATTTTTCTCCTATTCTAGGGTTTTTGTGCTTTCTAGCCTGACAGGTTTACATGGATTATATCTGGACTCTTGTACTGCCCGACAGAGGTCCCAGGACAGAGGATGTCATTTGTGTACATATTGTAAAGCCCTCTGAGTCAAATGTGTCATTTTTAATTTTGGGCTACACAAAATATAATTTAATTGAATTTAATACTGTGTGAATATTATAACGCCTGTGCAAGTGGCATCATGATGGGAAAATAAAAACAGATAATTCACATCCTATTCGCTCAGTTCCTATTCACATCCTATTCGCTCAGTTCCTATTCGCTCAGTTCCTATTCACATCCTATTCGCTCAGTTCCTATTCATTACATTACATTACATGTCATTTAGCAGACGCTTTTATCCAAAGCGACTTACAATAAGTGCATTTCAACCTAGAGTACAAACTAAGAACAACAAGAATACAGGAAGTAACATTTCCTCAACATAGTCGAACTACAAAAGTACCATAAGTAAGTGCTATCTAAGTGCCACTGAAGTGCTAATCTGTGTTTTAATCCAGATATAGTCGGAAAAGGTGTGTTTTCAGTCTCCGACGGAAGATGTAGAGACTTTCTGCTGTCCTGATGTCAGTGGGGAGCTCGTTCCACCACTGAGGAGCCAGGACAGCAAACAGTCTGATAAAGTAATGATTAGCTCGAGGTGCAGGAGGCACAAGTCGATTGGCTGTTGCCGGGCGGAGCGAACGTGCCGGGGTGTACGGTGTGACCATATCCCGGATGTAGGCGGGGCCCGATCCGACTAGAGCACGATGCGCCAGGACCAGTGTTTTGAAGCGGATGCGAGCAGCCACGGTAACCAGTGGAGAGGCGGAGGAGGCGGAGTGGTGTGGGTGAATTTCGGGAGGCTGAAGACCAGTCGAGCTGCTGCATTCTGGATGAGCTGCAGGGTCGGATGGCCTTAGCAGGTAGACCAGCCAGGAGGAGTTGCAGTAGTCGAGGCGTGAAATGACCAGAGCCTGGATCAGAACCTGCGCCGCCTTCTGAGTAAGAAGAGACGTATTCTCCTGATGTTGTGCAGCATGTACCTACAGGAAGCGTCGTCGCAGCGATGTTGGCCGTCAGGGAGAGTTGACTGTCGAGTGTCACCCGAGGTTCCTGGCAGTCGGGTAGGGGCCAACACAGAGCTGTTGAAGGTGATAGTCAGGTCGTGGGGGGAGCCTTTCCTGGAAGGAATAGTAGCTCAGTCTTGTCAGGGTTGATCTTCAGGTGGTGAGCAGACATCCACTGAGAGATGTCAGTCAGACAGGCAGAGATTCGTGCCGCCACCCGTGTTTCGGACGGTGGAAACGAGAAGATCAGTTGGGTGTCATCAGCATAGCTATGGTAGGAGAAGCCATGCGAGCGAATGACAGAGCCGAGAGAATTTGTGTACAGAGAGGAGGGACCCAGGACGCAGCCTTGAGGAACACCAGTAGTGAGAGGACAAGGATCAGACACAGATCCTCTCCAAGTTACCCCGTAGGTGCGGTCTTTAAGGTAGGAAGAGAAAGGCGAGTGCAGTGCCTGAGATCCCAGGTCCTGAAGAGAAGAGATCAGGATCTGGTGGTTCACGGTGTCAAATGCTGCAGAAAGGTCGAGAAGGATAAGGACAGAGGAGAGAGGCTGCTCTAGCAGTGTGAAGCTGCTCAGAGACAGCAAGGAGACGTCTCTGTCGGTGGCCGGCCTTGAATCCAGACTGGTGAGGTCAAGAAGGTTGTTACTGTGGAGATAGGAGGACACTTGGCTCAAGATAGCTCGCTCCAGAGTTTTGGAGAGAAAAGGAAGAAGAGAGACCGGTCTGTAGTTGCTGACTTCAGACGGGTCGAGCGTGGGTTTCTTCAGGAGAGGTTGACTCGCCTCCTTCAGAGTTAGGAAACAGCCAGTTGAGAGGGCTGTTAATAAGATGGGTGAGGAAGGTCAGAAGGTCAGGAGCAATAGCCTGGAGAATGGGAGACGGACGGGGTCAAGGGCAGGTGGTCGGTCGGGCGGAGGTCACCAAGCTAAGAACTTGATTGGGAGACAAGGGTGAAAGAGGAAGAGAGGGGATGAAGAAGTTAGTGTTGGTGAGGTGATAGAAGATGGATTTGTAAAGGAGGGCGTATGTCGTCTATCTTGTTTGTAAAGTAGTCGACAAAGTGGCTCAACAAAAGGGTGGAAGGAGGGACAGGGGGATCAAGGAGGTTGGAAAAGATAGAGAAGAGTTTTGGGGTTAGAGAAGGAAGACTGAATTTTGGTCAGGTAGAACGAGCTTTTGGCTGCAGAGATAGAGGAAGAAGGAGGAGGAGAGATTGATAGAAGAGCAAGTCTTCCGCTTGATTCGATTCGCCATTTTCTTTCCGCCGCTCGCAGGGTGGCTCTCTCGGCGCGCACGAGTCCGACAACCACGGAGCCGGAGAGGATTTCCGAACGGTCGTGTCTTAAAGGACAAAGAGAATCAAGAGATGAAGACAGGGAGGAGAGCGTCTGTGGCAGAGTTAGTATGCATGAGTGAGAAGGAGTCAGTTGAGGGGAGAGCAGATAGGACAGAGGAGGCCAGAGAGAGGAGGGACAGAGGTGCGAATGTTGCGGGCGTACAGGTGCAGAGTCTGTAGATATGGGTGGGTTGTCAGTACCAGAGGCGAGAGAGAGTAAGAGATACATCCGGTAGTTGCTATGAAACAGTTTCTCTAGCAGTGTGACTTATATACTTTGTGAATATAACTTCAATACAACCTCAATATACGAACATACAGTGCTGGGGGGGGGGGGGGGGGGAGAATATATCTCTTGTTCTGCCTGTTTTGTGATATACATGCCTAAAGGTGCCTAATATTTCTAGCGCTGCGAACATACACAAAGGACTTAACTTTAGCTATGGCTGACATATAAAGCTTGTTATTAAGAGGTCTTGGCAACAGCAATTTAGCAAATGTATATCATCGCAATTGAAGATTATTATGAATGCAGATAATTTAGAGAGTTTTACATTTGATAGCTGTTAACAGTTTGATGTTTTCTGAGTAGGTGTACATGTGGCATCTGGATTTTAATGGGATTGAACAGCTGGCCAATAATGGCTTAGTTCCGTTTTTTTCATCTTTACGTTTGCAGTTGCAATAAACAAAGTAAAAGCAACAGAAGACAATAGACGTAGCATCTACTTGCTTACATCTTATTTAAATACATTGGAACATGGTTGTCTTATTGTGTGGCACTTCAATAACTGGGATCTGTTTTTTTTTTACTCAGGTGTCAAGTTCAGTGGTTCTTTCATCAATAAACTAAATATGGGATCTTCCTATAGTGTCATCGTCAGCTTTGAGGGAACTACGTTTATTATTGACAGAAAATGACATTTTTTTTCCTCGTCATTAATTCAGTGTGTTGGCAGCACCAGCCTTAGGAAGCAGACTGGTTTCTGAGAAGCAAAGCATCATGTGAGATAAGTAAAACAATAAATATAAAAGAATTACTGCACATTAAAAATGTTCCTCCATGATGTTATGTATAATATAATCCCAAATGAACACTAGGAGGACTACATCTACATGTAGCTGTAGATGGCTCCTCCAAAACGCTGTCAAAGAACAATGTCTTGTTTTATTCTCAAGTGTTACTTAATTGTTGTTTGTTACTAACTGTTAATGAAAATATAACAAACAACCTTTGGGCTTGTTGTAAAAAGAAGGAAAAAAAACATTTATTATCAACGTTCATCATGAAATGCGTTTTTCAGTAGCTCATTGCAAAAGTTGAAGGCGGGTCTTCTAGCAACGCTGACCCTGAGCTGCAGTTAACCGTAGTCCCTTTCAGAGGAACGACGCTTCGACACTGTTGTGCTCATTAAAGGTTTTATTCTCTCATGAAAAATAGCTGTACAATTTTTAGTTTATGTTTCTACAAAACAATAAAGAATACATTATTTTCAATTTTGAAAATAAATCAAACACAAGATCTCATGGACAAGGATATTTGTTTGCTTGGATCTCGAGTCTGATCAATATCCAACCTTAAACCAATCTTAAGTATCCTGACTGAGTGTCTCAATTAAATTAAGGATAACAATAGCTTTAACAATTAAATTAGGGTTTATGGTTTATCTGTTTTGTTATATAATGAAGTAGGAATAGTTATTCCCCATAATAAACTAAAGTCTTTGTTTAAAAGTATTAATTGCACTTAACAATGGCCTATTTATTTACAGTTGCATGCATTTTGGTAGTTTAGAAATGTTATATACAGTTCAATCAGGAGAGACGGGTATTTAGAGTTTAACAATCATTTATTACAATAGTATTTTGCAATAGTGCAAAGACTTATTGGCGATTGGACTCCATCCTGAAGTAGGATAAACCAGGGGTAGAGATGCTGATATCTGCGCCGGCAGAATTCCCCCATGGAGTCCAGACACTGGTGGTGGTGTCGAAGAAGCGTCTCCGTCATGCCGATTGGAGGAGCCTGGGGTGGCGGAGGGTCGCAATGACGCGAGCTGAAACGACAACTGACAGCAGCAGAGAACACAACGACGCTGTGATAGGCTTACACAACTGGGCTGGCTCTAAATGGTTGGTTCATTCATCGGGCCCGCCCCCAATCAGCTAATGGAGTAATCGCTGCAAGACTTGTGAATGAACCAGCTGTACCCAATGTCTTCCTGTCTGAACTTTCGATGAGCTACATGTCTCCTGCCTCCTGCCCTCCTGCCTCCTGCCATGGCCCTGCGGATGCCCACTTTTCTCTATTTCCTTCTGTATGAATTCATGTCCCATTAATGCACAACTCACATTTTTCTCCCATTCCAGGGTCTTTGTGCTTTCTAGCCTGACAGGTTTACATGGATTATATCTGGACTCTTGTACTGCCCGACAGAGGTCCCAGGACAGGGGATGTCGTTTGTGTACATATTGTAAAGCCCTCTGAGTCAAATGTGTCATTTTTAATTTTGGGCTACACAAAATATAATTTAATTGAATTTAATACTGTGTGAATATTATAACGCCTGTGCAAGCGGCATCATGATGGGAAAGTAAAAACAGATAATTCACATCCTATTCGCTCAGTTCCTATTCACATCCTATTCGCTCAGTTCCTATTCACATCCTATTCGCTCAGTTCCTATTCACATCCTATTCGCTCAGTTCGAGTTCAACAATATAAACACTCACAGTTTTGCTTAACTGTATATGACCCATTTCACTTTGACTTTTTCTCACATTTCACTTTCTGTGAATTATTTTGGCATGAAATACATGGGTGAATTAAGATTTCTCGGGTCAAATGGAAGATCGAAACACTGGGATGCAGCTGAGGTTTGTAGTCTTGGCACTGAATTATTTGTCAATCATTCTATTACAGCAATAGATTGTAGTGCTGTAAGCTGTCTAGATCAGGACACTGGTATTAACCCTGGGTTCCAAGGGCTGAGGAGGTTAGTTTGGAGCTCAGGGAAATACTCAAACTGAACTGCAGCCAGTTTGCATCTTTCACTGACAATTAGAGAAGTATTCCTGGTTCTATGGGAGCCAATGAGTGAAAGAGAGCGAGCTTGTAATTATCTGTATCCATTATTGGGCATGTGACATGGGAATTTACTTTGCCATGGTGGCTCCACCGCTTTGACTAATGGAGCCACCATCTGGACCGGCTCCCTGACTTCACCACAAGGAAAACAGGAGGCAGGACCACAGTCCCTTCCCATTGGAGGAGGCAGGTGGAGATGAGAGGCAGAGGGTTTACTGGGATGTGATACTGCTGCATGATATGTATTTAATCAACAATGAAGTCATCACGAACCATTCATCTGAGGAAACCATGTACTAACTAGAACGGACACTCGGTAGAGCGCATAACTTCGCATATCACAAGATTGGGCATTGAATTATGAACATTTTGGCATTAGTTGCATGCCAATTGGATATAAATTGACCTATGCTGTTGATGGAAAAAGAAGATTTTGACCTTTTCATGACCTTGACCTTTGACCCGGTCGATCCCAAAATCAAATCAAATGGTCCCCGGATAATAACCAATCATCCCACCAAATTTCATGCGATTCGGTTTAATACTTTTTGACTTATGCAAATAACATGTACGCATACAAATACACGGCGATCAAAACATTACCTTCCGGTAATTAAGTCTTTAATAATCAAAATGAATCTGCAGACGTATATGGTGAGTTAGTGCCAATGTTTGAGACTGAGAGATGCAGAAATAGAAGTGTGATACGAGTGTAACACTGAATGTGTTTCTCACTCCTCGTTTTCTTGCTTGAGGTTTCTCCTCGCTTCTTCCCCTGTTAACCTTTCACACTCCAAAAGGCACTATAACATTTGGCTCTCATTTGGATGTGTCCTATCTGTCTGTCAGCATTGCCGCTTTTGTGATTATGTGCTTAGTCCATGTTGGTCAAACTATTCCCAGAGAAGAAAAAGGTCACGTGGAATTCAGTGTTCAAGGATTTGAAAGAAATATCACTTCCCTTAGTTTCTCTTCTGTTCCTTTCTTTCTGCCAAGAATACGGCGTTCTTCTGTTTGGACCTTTGTTGGCTCAGTGAAACTGCAGCCACAGAAGTTTTGAATTCCGCTTTATAAATCATAAAATATTCATTATAACCCTCTCACTTTCAGATGAAGCAGCTGTATTTTTATTGAGACGAAGCTGTTCCCGCTGTTTCTCTGTGCTGTGACCTGCTGCTGGTTCCCGTTACATATAGATGTGAAAAAGAAAATATGTGTACTTTGCAAAATGTATTGTTTTAACCTTACACTTTAAGTTAACGCTATTTTTGTGTTCAGGGTATGAGAGCAGGATTAATATAGGCTGAATAACTAACTGTCAAACTTCAAGATCTTCTATTTGCTTGATAAATAGTATTGCTTTAAAGTTGTCCAATGTTTTCACTGCTTGTCTCAAACTAAAGCCAGGCAGTTAATTATATTTTGTCTGAACAAGTGAGTGGATCCGGCATTTCAATGTTCAGGCTGCTCTGAAGAATACAAATGGGTGCCATGAGGCCAAGTGAGAAACTGGGGAAGTAACTGTCGTTACCAAAGAGTAGCACATTAGAGATAGCAAGAGTTGAAGCCACACAGTTCTCAGAGGACACGGTCTTTGCATTTGTGTTGCTTGAAACACAATTAGCACGATTGAACTAAATTGAGCAATTTCAAATGACAGAAATATGTTTGTTACGAAACTAGTGCTAAATCAATACAAATTCTAAAAGGAATACACTACCGTTCAAAAGTTCGGGGTCACTTAGAAATGTCTTTATTTTTCAAAGAAAAGCACTGTTTTTTCAATAAAGATAACATTAATCAAAAATACACACTATACATTGTTAATGTGGTAAATGACTATTCAAGGTGGAATCGTCTGGTTTCTCATGAAATATCTCCATAGGTGTATAGAGGCCCATTTCCATCAACTATCACTCCAGTGTTCTAATGGTACATTGTGTTTGCTAATCACCTTAGAAGACTAATGTCTGATTATAAAACCCTTGTGCAATTATGTTAGCACAGCTGAAAACAGTTATGCTGGTGACATAAGCTATACAACTGGCCTTCCTTTCAGCTTGAAGAACAAAATTAATACTTCAAATATTAATCATTATTTCTAACCTTGTCAATGTCTTGACTATATTTTCGATTCAATTTTCAATTCATTTGATAAATAAAAGTGAGTTTTCATGGAAGACACAAAATTGTCTGGATGACCCCAAACTTTTGAACGGTAGTGTACTGTGGCAGCTGTCCCCAATCTGGCCTCGGCTGCTGGCTGGTTGACAATCAGTCAGCTGCCGATGCTGCCTGTATAAAAGGGCAGCAGAGCTGGAGGGAAGGGAGAGTGAGCAGAGGCGCAGGTTGTGCGGTCTGCTTGTGCGTTGTTGCTGACAGATAAATGATGGCTTTCAACCAAACCTCATGGTTCCGGGCTGATCCTTGGTGCTGGGGGGGGAAACCCACGGGTAGTGGCCATGGAGCTGCTACACTCCCCTTCCAGGTGCTGGGTTTCCGGGGGCCCCACGTTGGGCTCCAGTGTAGCAGCTCCATGGCCACTACCCGTGGGTTTCCCCTCCCAGCACCACGGATCAGCCCGGAACCACGAGGTTTGGTTGAAAGCCATCATTTATTTGTCAGCAACAACGCACAAGCAGACCGCACAACCTGCACCTCTGCTCACACTCCCTTCCCTCCAGCTCTGCTGCCCTTTTATACAGGCAGCATCGGGTGGTGGCTGATTGCCAATCAGTCAGAGCAGCTGACTGATTGTCAACCAGCCAGCAGCCGAGGCCAGATTGGGGACAGCTGCCACATGTACATACTAAAATCGACGACATTTCGACTTTCATATTTTAGGTGACACCTATAGAGGAGCAGCTTCTGTGAGGAACAGGGCTCCGCTGCCTGTATGTACATCAAGGCACTTTACTGCCCCTGCTTGCTTTTAGCATCCCATAAGACATCAGTGTGATCAATAGGCCCCTTGGCTTTGCTCTCATCTCTCTGCCGTCCTCGGTAATCAGCAGGGTGATGTGAGACACCCACCTGTCCTGTCCTTGTGTCCCGTCGCACAGGACCAAAGTATTACTTCTGTCATCTCTGACAGGGCTGTGATGGCAGGGCAGAGACGGGGGCTTTGTCCCACCGTCATGTTCATCTTTGAAATTGAGGAGACCGACACGCGGCCACTTCATGCGCTTCTTACCCTCTGGCTTTCCCGAGGAATGTCTTTCAGATAAGGATGAAAGATGAAGTTCCTCAACTCTGTTGGCCTAAGGATTCTACAGCCGGAACTCATTTTAATATCAGGGTTATTTCAACCTGTGAAGTGCTTTCACTTGAAGACGCAGCGCATGCACAAAGGCAACAACATAGATAGTAAATAAACACTGCCACTGAGCACCAATCATCGTTATGATATGACAGAGCCTTCACCCTGACTCCCAATCACTTTTAATGCTTTGGTAAAAGCCTCTACAGACTGGATTACAGAACAAAGACATCTATAAAATGAGCAACGTTTGGCTTGTCTGCAGAGGAAGAGTGTGATCCATCCTTCAAAAGCAGCTCTTAAAATGCTGTCAATCACAGCAGCTCAGTGGTTGCTGGACTTGACGGAGACACACCCACCAGGGAGCGTTTGTCTGCCGTTCGCAGACAGTTCAAGGTTAATTGATGTACATCATAAAGTATTTATAACAAAATGATACTCTTACTGCTCAGAGTGAACAGAATCACGTGTTATGCATGTGAATGCGTATGAAAAGACCTTGAGATAAGGAAATAACGACGCAGACCCCTGAAGTTAGTCACTTGCACTTTTTTGAAGCAGGTTAATGAGTACCAGTTAATAGGAAAACTTTTCTCTTCCCTTAAGAACCAGTGTAATTATTTGATTTATGAGTGGCTGGAGGAAGAAAGCAGCAGCCGATCACTCTCACCACCTCAGAGGGCTTCAGCCTGGCCTTTGTCAGACAGACAAGCTACCTCTGTGAGCCCAGTCCTCTGTCACATCATTACAGTAACAGCACCACTCTGAAGAAATACACAACAGTTGTGTTATGTAAAAGGTCTGTGTTTGTTTAATACCGCATCCTCATTTTAAGCAGATAGTGAAATTATCTGGAGAGCAATTCATTTCCCAGAGGTTTCAGTGAAACAAATTAAAACTGTATTCTGAGCGTTACACTTAATTTTCACCACAGGGATTCTTTGTTGTTTGGGCATGTAAACCACAAGACTGAATTAATACCAGACGAGAAGATAATACTATTAATAACCACACATTGAGAGGCATTGTGATAGCTTTATCCTCGCACTTGTCGGAGATGTTGGAAGGGTAATCTTCTTGTTACTGTAAGCCAACTTTGGGAAGAGACAGAAATGCCTCTTGGTTAATTCTTGTCTTGACAGTGTCTTGAAAAGTGAGGGGGATTAGCTGACGCCACAAGTCTGGAAAAATGCAACAGCAGACTCAAAGGAAAAAACAGCCACTTTTACCCTTCAACATACTTTAGAGTATTTTGCACAAGAAAATGTTTCATTTTCTACTTCTAGCTGCACAAGACAATAGGAGTATGATGGCACAATTTGTCGTTGCCCTTCTTTAATTTGGCTAAGTGAATGTGTTGCATATCCAGAGGCATAATTACACGCAGAGTTAAAAGGTTGTGGTGTAGTTTGTCAGAGAGAGTGGCTCTGCCTCGTCTCGGTGAATGACTGCATACTGTGATCACTTACGGGAATGAAAAAGCTGCTGCGAGCAGAAAGAAAGAAGGAAAGATCCTTTCAGTGCAGATAAAATGGTTTGTCCTAAGTGCTGTTTAATGAGAAGCTGCCAATCAAATAAATGGCTATAATTGCCCCAGTTTAATTAAAATAATTCATTGCTAATTTCAAAGAGGATACGTTGTTTCTGTCCCCCCCCCCCCCTCAGAGAAATTGATTTCCAATAATGTTCACATGGTCACATAAAATGGAAGCTCTGAATCAAAAGTATTCTACATGTATGCAAATGTGGACAAACAAAAATGTGTATGAAGTTGTTTGCTGTTAGACTCTTAAACGTATCACAAAGCAAAAAATAGGATTAATTTGGCAAAAGAACTTAAACTGAATAATGCAAGTTTAGTGCCAAAAAAGTCAGTGATGTTTAGCATCTGCCTTTTCCCCTGCATGCGTAAAGCTTAACTTCTCCGTGAGGTCAAACGGGGAAAGGTCTTCTTGAAGCACAGTCCCAAGATGGTAGTTCTAGAACTGTCTCAAGATTGACTGCCAGCTGCGTCCCAGAAGTGTCTAAACTTGGAAGAAGATTGAAATGCATTGGTAGTTTAACCTTGTTATAACAAAAACTCGACCTTCCTTTGACACAGTCTCATCATTGATCATATTTAGTTGGAGTCACTTAACATTTGATATACATATGGCTATATAAAGGGGCTAATGTGCCATGTTACAGTACAGCTTTTGTCTTATTTTCAATCTAGAAGCCTTACACTTTATCTTTCCAATATAGATTTATTGGCAAGATTTACAAACTTCCAACTGCTTCCAATAAACAATTCAAACAAAAAAAATGGAAATTGCTCAAAACACCTTAAAGTTACAGGTGATGTATCCAAATTTTCATTGTTTGTGCAAGTCAATGATCTCTTCTCTTAACATTTACAAAGCCTAAGTAATACTCATCTACACGTATACAATCCTGTTAAATTGTTAATGTGCTCATGTCTGCTCCTTTGTTTGGACCTGGAATTTAAGGCCTTCTTTTTTGTGAAATTATTTTGCATGTCAATATATTCTTTTATGAGTACGTCTCACAAAACACAAATATTATGTGGTGTGAGGTTGATATTTCTGAGCATTCAGACCTCAACTAAACCATGTAGAGTGGAATCGACATATTCCTGACATAAACTATAGTAACCGTTGTGTAGCACAATATTCACATTAGATTATATATTTTTTGCCTCTTCCAACGTTTAAGCCAAACTTACTCCAAAAAATAAACCAACTTTATTATTTTTTCATGCAGATTTGTATCCTAATTTTATTTTCCAACTTCAAACAGAGACCCTGTGGTTTTGTTTTTCTTCTACCAGACACAGTCCAAGGTTGCCCTGAGTTTCTGTTTGCCCTCTGCTTTAGAAGCTGTCACACCGCTGACCCTCATGCAGCATGTTGTCGCACGATGCACGATAAATCCAAGCAGCAACATCAGCGTGTTTCATTGATAACAAAGAATTTGGTCGGGGACATTTTCTCTTGCAGTTAACTTTAGTTTCACTTTGTAAAAGTGGTGCATCTAAGAATACCCCCAAACTACATGGACCTCTGTACATATGAACATGGATGTTGTTCATCATATTGTGTCAACATTTATTGACTCTATATTGGCCAAGGTAAGTAGAAACCCCAAAAACTTGGAATCATTACCCAAACTTTAGGCCTACACTCTATGTAACCATAATATGTTGATGTAAAGTTCTCCTGTCCTGTGGGGAGACTTTCCACAAGATGTTGGAACCAAGCTGCAGGAATTTGCTCCCATTCAGCTACAGCAGCATTAGTGAAGTTGGCTTCTGTTCGGGGGTCAACAACTGGTGTTAGACTCCTCCCCCCTCGTGTGCCGCCCTCCTGTGTGATTGCAAGCCCCTCCCTGATTGTTTCCACCTGTGCAGTGTTGCCAGGTCTGCGGTTTTCCCGCGGAATTGGGCTACTTTTGAAGTGTTGCCGCGGGTTGAATTTTTTGTCCGCTGGTTCGGGTAGACCTATTTTGCATGCAAATTACATGAATATCTTTAAATAAAAATCCATATTTAAAATGAAATAATTTATTTATACCCAAATCCTACCAAACTGACTCCAGATCAGCACGTACACGCCGACACATCCGCGCACACAGTTGAGCACACTCTCACTAGCACCCCCCCCCCCCCCCCCAACACTCGCAGTGGGTCACTTTTCTATCTCAGGGGGGCATCATGAAGGAGTTATGGGCATATTTTGAGTTCTGATATTGGGCTGGTTTTTGGGCTGGTTTTATTGGCCATTGGGCTTGTTTTGTCACACAGACCTGGCAACCCTGCACCTGTGCCTCGTTCCTCTGTGTCTTCAGTCTGAGTCAAGCCCTTGTCCTTACCTCTGCCAGTTTATCTCTAAATGTTTTGTGAGCAGTACAGCGGTTTCCCCATGTTGCTTTCCTCGTGCATAGCCCTATTTGTTCTTTTGTGAGTTTGCCTGCTGATTTAGATACGTTTGCTTCCCCCGATGGATTACCTGTGTACCGAACCCTGACTGATTAAACACGTTTTTTACACCTGACTCCTGTGCCTCCGAGACTGTGAGTCCTGCTTACCGTGGTACCAGTTCCGTAACAGGCAGGAGCAAACTGACCTCATTAACACATCTCACTCCCGGTAATTTTATACATGTAAACACTTCTCGGTAGTAGCCACACTATCTACATTTCTTGTGAAATGTTCTAGTTTTCATCTGCTGTTATCAATTTATTTTAAGGCAGCCTGAAATAACAACATTTCCAATAAAATAATGCAACTAAGCATTCACGTTATTGTAAACATGAGTTTATGGTCTTACGGCACGTTTACAGTCTTCTTCAATACAGCATGATGTTAATTCTGTAAATCATTAATTTAGAGTAAAAGAGACAATAGTGCTTTTGGGCGTACTGTGTTGTGCAGTCTGTTTTTTGTCTGTGTTATTTTTCTTGGAACATAAACAATTCAGTGTGTTTTTAGTCCATGAAAGTGAATTACCGTAACCATTCAAATCACACAGGTTCCGCCCTCTCCTTGACTGGGTAATACTATCCTCTAATCCCCACAATGAGAACTACCATTGGTGCTGGAGGCCTCGGGTAATGGTGTGTTGTGCAAGGTGTCTTCCTCTAATCAACCAATTTCCAGTGCTATTTATTAGAGGAGAGTATTAGCCAGAAACTCCACTCGGGCTATGCTTGTGTTATGGAGGGTTACAATATTAAGATGGCAACAGTAAAAACAAGATGGTCAGCCAAAGAAATGTTACAAACCATTTGGTGACTTCACAGTGACTATGTCCACTTCTTATATACAGTTTATAGTGAGGGGTGAGGTCAGACCTGTGTGCAGGCCAGTCCAGATCTTCAACACCAAAATCAGGAAACAGTTTCTTAGTTGGCTTGGCCTTCTCCATGAGGGCACACTCGTGTCTGAAATATTGTTGGACACAGTTAAGATTTCCCTTTATTGAAAATGAGAGACCCACACCATGAAACACAGACTAAATGGTTTGTTTAGTTTAGTTTAGTTTATTTCGATCAGCAATAATATACAAAAATCAAAATTTCAACAAAAGAAGAAAGTGGCTGACCGAAAGGGTCAAGGATGAAGCTATCAAGCTTATAAGTGCCCTAACCTACTGTATGTTTTCATGAAAATACTTATTTTAGAGAACCATATACATATACCTATATATATATATATATATATACATATAAACATATACACATGCATACAAATTCACACACCCATATAAACATATTTACACACACATAAATACACATACCTACATATACATAAAACAATCAACAAAACTAAAACTAAAACTAAAATAACTTGTCCCCATTACCCGTTACTTATGATGCGTCATCAATGCTGATACGTCTGTACTTGTCCAGAGTCATGTCTTTAATATTTTTTTTGAATATCACCAGATTCTTACTTTCCTTGATGTCATCAGTTAAACTATTCCACTGTTTCACCCCACAGAGAGATGTGCACATGTTTTTTAGAGTTGTATGAACAATTGGCTGTTTGAAATTCCATGTGGGTTGTCTATACAGATGAAATATCTAAATTCATCAAAATTATTGAAGGTTTTATGTTTTTATGTTAAGTTCAACCCAAACTCAACACTTTTTTTTCTCCCTATCTCAAACTACCATCTTTGTCTGTCTTTCTCTTCGGCAGTCTTTTTTTCTGCACAAAGAGGCACTGCAAAGTTAGGGTGGACAAAGACTGAGAATGTGGTTTCAGTCCAAATTACTATACAGGGGAATGAATAGACCATAAATAATGTCTTTCTCCCTATCTCTGTCTTCATCTCTTTGCCTCTTTGCCTCTCCGTCTCCTCCTCCCTTTCTCTCGGTCTCTCACCCTCACGCTGGCTTGACACCAGAAGAGTTAGTGCTCCAGGCACTCAGTCTCCAGTTGTTTGAGCTTCACAAAAAAATAGGTAGTTATTGGAGAGGGGTGGATGGCCCAAAAAAACAACACAAGCTGAAAGACGAATGTGTGAGACATCTCAACTATTTTTATTTAATCACACTGTGACATCGAACGGCATGAGGCTCTGTGTTATACGCTCATCTAAGACGCAGGGCAAACAGTAGCCGTAGGCAGCGTCTGACAGTAGAAAAGACAAACCCCACAGGGTGTCCATTTGAAGCTGATGGAATGTGCGAGTGAATACAATTGAGGGACTCTCATACACAGTTTTCTGGTGGAGTCAATAGCAGTTGTATCTTAAATATGCATTGTGTTGCAGTGTAGTATGTGACCTGTGAATTAAGAGACTGAATTTAGACCCAGCATTGACATTTAAAGGCTCAACATTTAGCAGCTCTGAGGGTGACATCATGGTCTGATGTAAACTCAAGGCGTCTATCTAAAATAGACTTGTGTCATATGCTGACATATATCTGTTTCACACAGACTATTTTTGGAGTAGGGATAAAAAGCTGTGTTTTGTAGCTTCTATGAGTTACTGGGAGTATTCTTTGGGAATAATATTAAAATACAGATTTCGATTGTTCCTTTTAATTTGGTTTATGCACAAAAACCTAAAGAGATTCAGGTTCTACAGCTAAATATGTCTAGATGAACATTGAGCCTAATAACATGTATGATTAATTGGAAAGGATGCATAAAAGCACTTTGACGCTGTCTACTCTTCAATCAAATCTTGTGAAGCGCGTGTGAAAAATGAATTTCCTTCCATGCAGCACCATCAATGTTTCCTTAATTCTATTTGTTTGGCTTCTGACAGCAATTTGGTCACATTTGATTTTGATCTCCAGCTTTAAGATTTTTAACTGTGAAGGAGTTGCAGGAAGTGTTCAGGAAGTGTTTGCAAACGAGTAACACAGAAGCAATATGGAACAAGTGTGTGCTAGATATCAATATTTGGGCACAAGCAGAATATGAAACCTCGTCCATTTTCACAACTGGGCGCGTCTACCAATCGCTCAGAAGACATAGGAAGACTGCCTCTTTCAGAAAGCCACTTAACCCTTGTGTTGCCTTCGGGTCAATTTGACCCGATTCAATGTTTCACCCTCCTGTCGCCTTCGGGTCAATATGACCCGATTCAATGTTTAACCCTCCTGTTACCTTTATATTTACTAACATATTTTACCCTTGAGGTCAATATGACCCCAGCTATTAAAATCTCCAGAAAATTATTAGAATTAATATTGTTTTCCAAGTTTAAGTGTGAGGTACTTTATGTTTGTTTGTTGACTCCCGAAAGAACACCGACATTAAACATTGAATCGGGTCAAATTGACCCGAAGGCGACAGGAGGGTTAAATATTGAATCGGGTCAAAATGACCCGAAGGCAACACAAGGGTTAAGTGTTTTGCTTAGACAATTCAGCAAATGGAAAAGCGCTATCAGCTAAACTTAAAACCATATAGCTAGTTGTTTAGAGGGATTTAGTGGAAGGTTATATAGGGTGTAAGGCCCATCAGATGATAAGTAAGCTCATTATTCATTATCTACGTATCAAGTAGAGCTTTGAAGTCAGCACTACAGTTCGCTGGATTCAAACTTGACGTTCATCTGAATCATTTTAGCTCTGTTAAGTATTTTGAAAAAAGCTTTGAAACTCAGCTCATTAGACTTGCTCGTTAAAGAAATGCCTTCAGCAACACCTCATTGTAGCGCCATGATTTAAACTATGTAATGGATCTCGCTATTAAAGAAATGCATTCAGCAACACCTCATTGTAGCGCCATGATTTAAACTATGTAATGGATCTCGCTATTAAAGAAATGCATTCAGCAACACCTCATTGTAGTGCCATGATTTAAACTATGTAATGGATCTCGCTATTAAAGAAATGCATTCAGCAACACCTCATTGTAGTGCTATGATTTAAACTATGTAATGGATCTCACTGTTAATGAAATGCCTTCAGCAACACCTCATTATAGCGCCATGATTTTTTAAAACTATGTTATGGATCTCACTATTAAAGAATGAATTCAGCAATACCTCATTGTTCCGCCATGTGGATGACTGTAAAGTACCAGCAATAACTGTTTACACCTGAGAGGAACACGTGCCAAGAGCCATGGACATCCCTGTAGACATGCCTGTGCCATGGAAGAAATGAAACTTGTTTTTCTCATTGGTAAACGGAAGACACGGACACCTGAGAGACAAGAGACGGGGATTACGTGCCTGCGCACCAACTTTAAGCCAACAACGGAGACGACTCCATCTATGCACCAATGTATTGCCTGTATTCTTAACCAATGGGGTGAAATAACACCTGCTTGTTCCCAATATATTTAATCTGTCTGCTATGAAGGTAGATTTGTGTCTTTTTATTACGCAAACAAACAAAAAAGGTTTGGAGAGCAAATTTCTTATTTGTCAGTAAATGAATTGTTAGTTTTGCTGATGAAACTAGAATTTGTTGCTGCAAATCAAAAACCTTTGCTCTCAAATTAAAAACCTTGAAGAAATAAAAATATGTCTGGACTGTAACACACTTTCACTCATTCACTTATTCATATTTGTTGATCATTTTCAGAGACCAACAGAGATTAGAAACACATTTGATAGCCTTGTTGCGCGATAGTAGAGGAACAGGGATTACATGTATCTCTTGTCATCTTTGGAGTACTTGGCTCAACAACTTTCATAATCATCCTTTTAACCCTTGTGTTGCCTTAGGGTCATTTTGACTCGACTCAATATTACACCCTCCCCCCGCCTTTGGGTCATTTTGACCCGATTCAATGTTTCACCCTCCTGTTACCTTTATATTTACTAACATATTTTACCCTTTGGGTTCAATTTGACGCCAGCAATTAAAACCTCCAGAAAATTATTAGAATTAATATTGTTTTCCAAGTTTAAGTGTGAGGCACTTTATGTTTGTTTGTTGACTACCGAAAGAACACCGACATTAAACATTGAATGGGGTCAAATTAATCCTAAGGCGGGGGGAGGGTGTAATATTGATTCGGGTCAAAATGACCCTAAGGCAACACAAGGGTTAAAACCTTTGATCTGAGCTCTGGTGTGTGATTAAATATTTGGGCTACAAAAAAAGAAGCTATTTGTGGAGTGGACAGATGGAGGGAGCTCGGGCTTGTGTCTTGTCAACAATACAAAAAAAGACACTAACTTCCCCCAAGATTATGGAACAAATGTGGGTATCCAGCCAGTGAAGAATATTACTACTGCAGAAGTTTTGGGGGAAGTTTCACTGAAAGCCCATTCGCTCAGTCGGCCTGTTATGACACGCAGCTCCAGAGCTGGATCTGTTATTGCCCCAAGAGCTGGATGTATATTTATGAAACAAATAATGAACATGAATGTGTGTGTGTGTGTGTCTGCTACTGTGCTTTCTCATTACACCGCTGCGACTTTGCTGCCTGGCAGCGATCCACGGTGCTCCAGACACAGCTCAGGCGTAGACAGCGAACCGAAGAGAAAGGGGGCAGAGGTGCATTTATTAGCAACAATTAACATCAAGCTATTGTTTCAGACTCCCATGGATAATATCAAAGGGCTTGCTGAGCAGAACAAATAGTCCGCTTTCATTAAAATGGGACTTGGCGGTGTCGAAGGGAGACAACGGTGACACCAATCAGAAGGCAGGGATATCTTAAATGAGTCTCCTCGTTCTCTTGAGTTTGGGTTTGAGACCTCTCTCCGTTTCTCATAGAGGAACTCATTTTTTTGTGCTGCACAGAGACTGCAGATCTGCACCCAGTCAAGAATCTGCCTCATGATGGGATATGAATATGTATGCAGGTTAACTGATGTGTTACACTCTAATTGCAATGGGAGGGAGGAAGGGAGCCTGAAGTGCGATACGGTATGGGAGCGCCTCCTTGTCCTGGCATATAGAATATTATTATTTCACAAAATATAAGGGTGGAACACTTCTCTATTTGTCCGGTTGTTTATCTAACTTTTTGTCATGCTTTTTCTTCACCCTCTCTGTCCTATTTAATTGTGTTTTTGAAAAAGCCCAAACCAATTTAGCTGGCATTGATCTAATTATATTTGGTTGTAGCTTGTGTTGTCCCTCAATTTCTTCCTCCTTGCCTCTGCCAATTAGGTTTTAACTAAATGTGATTATTAAGAATAAAGGCTAGCGTTCAGCTCCGCTAGAGGGTGACACATCAGTTTACTTACAAACTTGGTGGTGGGGGGGGGGGGGGGGGGGGACCTAACACCTAATTTTAAGGGATATGGTTTTGATTTTGAGTGTTTGCATAAGCACAGTGTTGCATTTCAGATTCAAATACCCTCAATGTGTGGCAACCGTGAAATCGCTTTAATTAGGCCAGCGGACAATCCATTGGCGTCTCCAAACACAGTGGACCCTAATTGTGATGAAAACAAAGCAATCATCTTTCAAGTAATTTAAACTTTCAGAAATTGGAAATGCCACAGCAGAATTATTTTGGATGCGTTCATGTTTTTATCTTATTGTTCGTAAAAAATAATTGAAAGTTTGAAGACATCTTCAGAATACAAGACCTTCTGTAGCTGATAGATTGGTGGTTAAACAACAGACGTCTTGTGAAGGTCAAGTTGTTACTGATGGTTGGACAGAGTGACAGCTGCCACTTTTTGAACAAAGGTCAACCCATCAGATCACACCATCCGATCTCAACACGGTATCACCAGTAACAATTGTACACCCAATGTTTGTCTCAGAAATGTTCATTAAGCAAATATACTGTATGTGGAAGCAGTTTTGGTAAACATCCTCAGTTAATAAAATAAGGCTGTCTGTGAAATGTTTTTCATGGAAATACACAATCCTAACTCCAAATAATAAACTATTACAGTCCAAAGGTAATATTGTTCCATTAAAGTTGTTCATCTAATAGAAAAGCCATCCTGTGTGCCCATATGACAACCTTTTAAATACAGCACTCCAATTTTGACTTCCTTCTCCAAATGTTTGGAAACCACATTATGACTTCCGGCATGAAACAAGAAATGATGTTTTTTCATTATAGATTTCTCCCTCATAGCAAGTGTGACAAAAATATCAGTATTAATCACAGAAATGAACATAGTCAACAAAGTACGAAGATTGCTGGGAACTTTCCTGAATTACAGAGGAGCTCTTTGATATGTTAGTGCACTCAAAAATCAATCAATCAATCAGATTTTAGATTGAAGCTTTCAATCTTTAGCATGATTTTGACTGATTTGATCTTTTCACTCAGCACATCAAGCCTGAAGCACTATGTTCGACCAGTACAGACATTATTATAATAGTTATAATGGAAACACAACATATACAATTCCAATGTAATAATGCAACTCTTCTTTTCAGTTTTAAATTACATAGCTAGTAAAAAAGATAGATATAAACATTGTTTTATGAACTCAATAATTGCAAAACATATTTAATTCAAAACAATTATGAGTTTGGATGGTTTCATTTATTTAATGACACATCCAATTAAGCTTTATGTTGTGCTCATTTGGGGGGCCAAATGAAAACAAGATTCTCTTGCTTAACTCAGTACTTTGTCTTTTGAAAATCTAAACATAAAACATAAAACTAAACATAGACTCTGCCGTAAGACATAGAAATAGCCAAAATTATTGCTGATGGTCTTGTTTGCTTATGTTTTTCTTCGATCGATCAGTATTAAATTGAGATTTCATAGTTAAAAGTTACATGTAGTACATTTTAATGCAAAAATAAATAAAACCTTATTCATCACAATTTTCTCAAACCATTTTTGTTAATTTGTTTTGATTTACATTTTAAACTTGTTTCCTCCTGATAGATTGCACATTATTATTGTCCCAGTAATGACAAGAAACACAATGACCGTTATCCTCCCCTGATGTGAGATAGCATGTGAAATGGACAACTGCTTTTTAACATATATTGAGGAATACTGCTTGTCTTTGAAGATATTTGCAATGTTAATTTGCAGATATCATAATTGTAAAGCAACAGTGATATCATTCGATTAAAGCCACATCTCACATATTAATTTGTGTTTACAATGACTGCCTCAGCTCAAGAGGTTGTGGTCACACCAGTCACATAATGTGAAAGCTATGACGCAAGAACAGTTTGTGCTTAGTCCCTCCTGGGATCTTACCCACATATGCACCACACAATTTAATTGAAACCATCCACCCATCGTTCAAGATGACAGTTTTAATTTACAGAGATAAGCAAGCTTGGTCTTGACCTTGCTTTGCCCTGACATGGACCGCTGCCCGGCACCTTCAAAAGGTCTCTTCAATCAACTCTTGTTTATTCTTTGAAATATACCTCTTACTTCTTGGTAAGACGGAAGTGACACTAGTTTGCCTCTTCGCCTGGTTTTTCCTTGGACATCTGCTGCGTGAGAAAAAGAAATCTATGTAAACACTTCAGTCAACAGATCAACACCTCTCTGTTCCGACTGACCAGCCGTATTGATTACATAATGCTTTGTTCCCTCGGCTGCTTCCCTCCCTTTGTTGCCATTATCAGACGGTGTGCACAAAGCCAAGCACTCTCGCCATTCACTGTGAGAGGGAAAAGTCCGCCAGTGCAATTATGAGGAGGGCAATAGCAGTGGCAACCATGTGATGGCTTTTCGTGCTGCGATTCGTGGCTTTAAGAATGTGTAGAAAGTGTGAAATACAGTGCATTGGAGTCAATTATATATATAAATATATAGATATCTCTCTCTCTCTCTCTCTTTATAACTATATAGATATAGATATCTCTCTCTCTCTTTATATATATAAATATAGATCTCTCTCTCTTTATATTTATAAATATATAGATATAGATCTCTCTCTCTTTATATATATATATATATATATATATATATGTATTTGTATTATATATATACATTGTGACCAGGGCTGTGTGGTTCTCCAACGTATGGATGTGGAAACTACAGTCGTCTGGTGACGTCACATTCAGACACTTTCCTCCAGTAATTTATATTAATTACTTGTCAGCTCCCTTGCATTTCATTCTCCATGCTTGACAGCTCCTTGGACTAACTAGAAACTGCCAGACTGCACTGAGAGTGAGTCACTTACTGTTCGTTGATTAATTTTAAAACACATGCCCCCCCAAAAAAATCTGTTCCCACATAGCAATCAATTACACTTGCATTGATGAACTTCTAACTATTCTGTTCTTTAGACAGAAACCACGATAATGATACATATTTTACTTTAATTTAATTTCTTCATTTGACCAATTGAATGGCAACAAATCCTTTAAAACTTCATAATGACAGCAGGGCATTTAAAAAAGGTTTCCGATTATATTACTGTATGTGTGCGAGTTCATATGAGTGACAGTGAGAGGGCAAAGGGGGAGAGAGAGAGAGAGAGAGAGAGATTTCCAGCATAAACAGGCAAATGAAATGAAATGGAGAAGAAACGCATCTTGCAGGCAAAGAGGAGGGGCTCACTGCCAGGATTAGGGTCCCCTGGCCTCGCCTCGGGCGAAGATGCTGCATTAAAGCGTGGCCCACACTCAGGGCCGGTATTAAACACCCCATCGGTAAACATGCCCTTGTCAATGTGTTTTCACTCAAGTGTTGAAGTCTTGAAATTATGTTTTACCCCTCCACACTGACTGGCAGGTGAGAGAGATAAAGAGAAAGGCAAATACGGATCGGAAAGAAATCAACAGCATTGGCTTTACTGAAGCGAGCAGCTTTGGTGAAGAGGGACTTCTTTGAAGACTTACAGCCTAATCCTATCTGTTGAACCGGCATGTATGCCTCAGCTTTTGTTTCTCAGACTCTAAGATCTACTCCTGCAGGAGCCACAGAGAGGGTCAATGGATTCATCATGCGGAGTGCGGAGAAATGTGAGGGTTTCTGTTGAGAGCATGAAACAGAAGAGTTACAGCTGGATCTATGCTTTGTTTGCACATTGACCCTTTTTGCTCTCATGTACTGGAATTATGTGCGTGGATACCAGACAGTGTGCATTTTAACTATATAATCTTTACTTACTTTTTTTTAATGATGAATTACTTGTAATGGTCTCCAGTAAGAACAGGATTCCTATTAGAACACTTCATATTATACTCTTCACGAAAATGGTATGGAAAGTAGAATAAAAAATAGAAATTGTGAAATGTAAAGAGAAAATGCAGTATACAAATGTGCTCATTTGCGCCCTGATCTCTCATTGGATCATCAGATCCTTTTGGGGATTTGTGCAGATAGAGACTCTGGAAGGTTAAGATAAATGTACTGTTGGACTTTGTGAATGTGGTCTAGAGGAGCTACAAAAAGAAGCAATTAAAAGTTTGAGGAAATGGGAAGAACAGGGCCTCCCTCTCTCTCTGAACATCAAGTGCTCTGACACACTAACAAAGGAATGAAGGTCCACATGGAATAGCGGAAGTGAACAAGGTAGGTCTTTGTATATGTATTGGTTCTTTTTTAGCCACAGTAATAATGAGAAGCCCATCCTGTGGACTAGCAACACAGTGCTGTAGACTTAAGACACATTTATACCTCTCCCGTACGATTATGATTCCATCAGGTCACTGCTGTTTCTGCTGCCACAGCAGTGAAGATTGAATTCACTTTTGAGGACTTGAAAGCTGGTTAGGCTGCTTTAAATCCCCCCCCCCCCCCCATAGCACCTATACAGCTCAAAGGACAGCGGGTAGACTGAATGACAATTAGGAGTTCCAACTAAGACCCATTAGACCCCAAAGAAAAATAAATGTTTCAAAGAGGGACACAGAAGAAAGTGCTGTTTTATAAAGGGTGCTGTTTATACCACTGGAATAGAATGAAATATAACTCTGCATTTGGCGTTATTTTTTGAAGGACAAACTATTATTTTAAAGGAAGTTCTCGCCTGTCAGTTTTCAGATGTTGTCTTACTGCCAATTGATGCTACTTTCTAAAAGACGTATGGGATGTGCCCTTCAACAACGGTCATCACAGTCACAACTGCAGAAGGTGAGACTGAGAGAAGCGAAGGGAAACAGCAGAAGCTGGTTGTGGCCCAATCACATAGTTACAAGATTTAACATCGCCTAGAGGTGCTTTTATAGCACTGTACCTGAAAGGCGCATGAAGTGAGATTTCACTGGTCCATAGCACAAAGGGCTGGAATCAATCATCGGGGATTTGATAAAATTGTCAACAGCGACTCAACAGTTACTGCTGGGATTTATGGCTTTCAGAAACTCACTTTTAGACTTAACCTTCCTCCTCCTCCTCTTCCTCCTCCTTCTTAAAGATGATACAGTACAGTGGACAGCGCCTTAAGTCAGCAAGTGGAAGCATCTGATCGCTAAAGTTTGAAAAAACATCCCCCTTTTTGAAGTTCATTATACGAATATAACTTTTGTATTTTGGTAAAATAGAATCAAGGTAACTGTCACACATTTGTTGTCATGATCTGACAAAGCTGTTGTGCTTTATCAGCTCAAATTTGTTGGCTCAAATATATAAAAATAAGTAAACAACTAAAATGTAAAGTCACAACAACATGTATCTCTGGTCTCTCCAGTATAATACAATAAAAATAAAAACAGTTTTGGTTTGAAAGGTTAAAAAAAACAAATGATTTTCTGGAAAATGGTCAGCAAGAATTGTAATTATATATCGTGGTTAATTGCCTAAAAATAAATTTCAACATGGTCTTCTTTTCTTTCTTTCACTAAACACAGTTATTACAGTATGGCTCTTGGCCGGACTGTGACTTGGCATAGTGAATAATGTATTTGGCAACCATCGATGAACACAGATGAGCACTTCTGAATGCCAGTATTTTTAAGGCAACATAAGATTTCATGAGCACATGTGTGCGCCGGCATCGGAGCTCCCCCCCTGTAGCATCATGCAGCACCAGAAGTCGCATTAAAAGCAAGACATATTTAATTTATCCTACGTTAAAAATACTATATGGCTCTCAATGAAATATATTTAGAAATATTTGGCTTTTATGGCTCTCCCAGTCAAAAAGGTTCCTGACCCCTGATCTAACAGGTGAAATCCTGACACTTCCTATCTAATTTCACCCTGTACCTATCTGTTGTTCCGTTTGCACTCTGAACCGTTCCCCTGGCTTTTCAATCTGGACGTGTCCTGCTGGGGCACTTTCTTTTCTTAAACAGACTTCCTTTTTTTGTAAGAAAACACATTCCTGGAAAATCAACCTTTAAAAAATGTAATATAAAGATTTTCATGAATTTGTTTGAAAGATATCATGCTGGAATGTTTAGTTAATTTTTGTATTTGTCGATCGTCACAGTTAACGACTCGGATAATTCCTTTAAGTCTTGTCAAACAGAAAAGCTCAAACTCTCACTAGTTCCAGCTTCCCAAATGCGAAGATCAGCATTTTTATATACTTGTAGATTCAATATCTTTCGGTTTTGGACCATTTATCTAATCTCCATAAACAGAGATCCACATGTGAATGCAGAATCTGGAGGCAACAGGACAAGCATTTGTTTCATTTGTGCAGTGAAACAGTGTTTAGTGTGTGGAGAGGAAAACACAACATTTGACAAGTGCAATCTCTGAATCCATGAGCTGTCATCTGATGAAGATTCAGCTTTTTATAGTCTATTTTTATTTGTCATTTATCTGCATTCATTTGCAGATAATCTGTTGAGAGAGATTAGCCGAGGACGTATTATCACATTTCAAGTTACGAATCCGACTGTAAACACTGACCAGTGCACAGAAAAGGAAGTCCTGATATCTTATGGCTGCACGGGACCCCTGACATCTTGACCAATGCCCAGATACGCCAAATTGTCTTCAGACTTATAAGAATCGGTTCCATGATTTGTTTATCGGATAAAACAAGCAATGACCTGGGATATTGTGATTTCTATTGTTTTTGTATTTTATTGTCTAAATGAGTCTTAATTTAAAATAAAAAAGTGTAAATATACGGTGTGAAAAAAATAAATATATATACTTGATTAATCAATATAAGTAAGGTAACCTTAAACTGATATGCTTACCAAGTAATCCTGGGATTATTTTACATGCTTGAGCATTATTGTCACATGCCACACCAAACGCTCACATCACATTTTGTATTGATTTAATTAATCAGATTTTAATGATAAGTCATCTTCAGTGCTTATAGATTTTCATGACACTGACCACTGCACAAGAAGGACAGTGAAGTCTAAAATATTTTTATCCGAGATCACATCTTTGCTCGAAAAGGTAATACATGTTACTGCTGTTGGTCCATAATCACTGGGGAATGTTATACCCCCCCGCGCTGCTTGATGTTTTAAGAGCTGTCTTTACTTTTTATTCAGTAATAGACCATCTTTCATCACCGAAATCATCAACAAAACCTTTGTCTGTCCTGTCAATAATCTAATGGCAATTAGTTTTTTCATCACACACAAAGGGATTGTAATCATTTTCTCTTGGATCTCTGACTTCTTGTTTGACCCTTGAACCAGTGCGGTCATCGCATCCTTGACTCAACCTTTATTGGATTCTGTCAGGTTTTTGGCAGAAGTTTGGAAGCATCATCACAATGCGTTGCCATTGAATTCCCATCCTTTCTGCACATGTCAATTAATTTGACAGGTGGTTGGTGTGTGCGTGACCTGATGAGAGTGTCTGTGGAGGACGTTGGGGTTGGAGGCAGGTATGAGGGCGACGCCATCGGGGTCAGAAGTTCATTCATGCAGAGTGCTCGCCACATTTGTTGATTATTTCCTGGAAAGCAAGTCTAGCCTCTCATTGTTATCTAACATGTCTGAAAATTAGATTTTCCTTTTGATGCAGGATTTGTTGAGATGTTCAGCTTCTTCTGCAACCCCTTCCTTGTTGGAGTGTTGGAGGAACTGTGATATCCGATTACAATGTGGAAGGTTTAGCAGTATTTACAAAAGGATTGAAGGATAACAATTATATCTAAATCATTTATAATAAGGTAATCATGTGTTAAAGTAAATATGGAAAATAATTAGCATACAGTGTTTATTCAAAATATATTTCAATTTTCATATTGTGTTGGCTTGATCTATGTCAAGCATTCTTAAATTGATTTATCCAAGAAAGAAGCTTCTTGTCGGTAAAAAGCAACAACAGAACAATGTGTTGGAGAGGAAGCAGATTGCATGTCTGTTATCGGTCCAGCAGGAGTACATCGTGATCACCAGAGGTGTTGTGCTAAATGATATGTTATTAATAAGAGGCAGCGCATTGCAAAAAGAGAATACAGATGGATTGGCCAAAGGCGGCTGACTGCACACTCGGATTCTTTTGGAAAAACCCAACTTGTTTATAAAATATATTTTTATTATAATGTGAGGTGAAAGGAAATATTTAAATCTTCTAATGCTTCCGTTATGACTTTCACAGGCATCCAATTCACAATGTGAAACCAATTCACAATGTGAAAGAACACATTTCTATACTAAAGCCACGGGCTGTAACAAGCAATTAAAATCTCAGATACCTGAGGCAATAACTATTATCATAATTTCTGAAAACATTGATGAAAATAGTGAAAAATAAAAATAATACAAAACAAATTAGATTCACAATTTAAAAGCAGAGATTTTATTTCTGGACATGAGCAATTTAGATAGCGGATCGAGAAGGTTAATCGCACACTCCAAATCTCATTCTTAAACTGTATCTTCATAACCTGGAAGAAAATAACATCACACTTGTATTAAAGGAATAGCTACATTTCCAGACAGGCAAAATACCCACCCTCCTCAAAAAAAGACATCTTACAAATAACAAATATAGAATATGGTTGTTTCAGGGAATATAAAGTCAATATATTTTAATAAATAAGAATCTATCAAAATAAAAATAATCAGAGAAGCAAAAATATTCCAAATTTCCAACCAGTTGGTTTAACACTGCTGTCTTCCAGATGTACACTCAAATGGTATAATAGCCCCACAGTGGAACTAATCCAGATGTAACGAAACAACAGATCTTTTCTCAGAACAACAGGAACAATCTTTACCATTGAACATCTAACTTGTATTGCTGCACTGAAAAGAAAACAACATATACCAACACCTTGGTTGTAAATCATTAGGTCAACTCAAGTTCTCCTCAAAGACATGCTCTGTGATTGATGGGAGTCGTGTGTTGTTATGGTCATATTCCTCATCCAATTAGTACTGATCTATCGTTGCTGTGTGGTGTTTTAATGACCAAAGTGGGCGGGAGATGATTGGCCGTAATATCATTTGTCTCCCTAATCATGTGTTTATCACAGCGAGGCCTGCAGAAGGTCTCTAGTGAGCCATACGGAAACCCTTGCGCCACTTTTTGAACTCACAGATCGAGTTGAAAGGAAAGTCCTCATTAACATGCAGAGAGGTTAGGAGTATCCAACTGCAGCGGCAGTAAGCCTGGCATTATAACAACGACAAACCCTGGTTCACAGCGGAGCTCAGGAAGCTAAGACTGCAGAAGGACCAGGCATTCAGGAGTGGGGACAAGGACCTGTACACAGAGTCCAAATACAGGTTTAGCAAGGCGGTGAGAGATGCTAAACGACTGTACTCTGAGAAACTGCAACAGCAGCTCTCAGCAAACGACTCTGCTTCTGTCTGGAGAGGGCTCAGGCAGATCACCAACTACAAGCCCAAATCACCCCACTCCATGAACAATGTGCTTCTGGCAGACGAGCTAAATGAGTTCTACTGCCGCTTTGAAAGACAATGGAGCAGTCCTGAGACAATCCCCCACAGCCCCACCAACAAGCCACAGACCATCAGCCCACCCTCCCCCAGCCCATCAGGGGCTCACACCTCTGGAGCACCCTCCATCAACTCAGCGACGCCCTCGTCATCCTGGAGAGCCGTCAACAGGCTGTTTAAAAGCAGAACCCCGCAAAGCAGCGGGCCCGGACTCCGTCTCCCCTCCACCCTGAAGCACTGTGCTGACCAGCTGTCTCCGGTGTTCACCGACATCTTCAACACCTCCTGGAGACATGCCACGTTCCAGCCTGCTTCAAGGCCTCCACCATCATCCCGTCCCAAAAACCCAAGATCACAGGACTCAATGACTACAGGCCCGTCGCCCTGACCTCTGTGGTCATGAAGTCCTTTGAACGCTGGTCCTGTCACACCTCAAGACCATCACCGACCCACTCCTGGACCCCTGCAGTTCGCCTACAGAGCCAACAGGTCTGCAGACGATGCAGTCAACATGGCCCTTCACTACATCCTCCAGCATCTGGACTCCCGAGGAACCTCTGCCAGGATCCTGTTTGTGGACTTCAGCTCTGCCTTCAATTCCATCATCCGTCCCTGCTGCAGGACAAGCTCTCCCAGCTGCACGTGCCCGACTCCACCTGCAGGTGGATCACAGACTTCCTGACCGACAGGAAGCAGCACGTGAGGCTGGGGAAACACGTCTCAGGCTCCCGGACCACCAGCACGGGTTCCCCAAGGCTGTGTTCTTTCCCTCTGCTGTTCTCCTGTACACCAACAGCTGCACCTCCAGTCACCAGTCCGTCAAGCTCCTAAAGTTCGCGGATGACACCACCCTCATTGGACTCATCTCTGGTGGGGACGAGACCGCCTACAGGTGGGAGACTGACCACCTGGTGACCTGGTGCAGCCAGAACAACCTGGAGCTCAACGCTCTGAAGACAGTGGAGATGGTTGTGGATTTCAGGAGGAATGCAGCCCCACCCGCCCTCTCATCCTGTGTGACTCCCCGTCGGCTGTGGAGTCCTACCGCTTCCTGGGCTCCATCATCTCCCAGGACCTCAAGTGGGAGCTGAACATCGGCTCCATCTCCAAGAAGGCCCAGCAGAGGATGTTCTTCCTGAGGCAGCTGAGGAAATTCAACCTGCCAGGGAAGATGATGGTACAGTTCTACACGGCCATCGTTGAGTCCATCATCTGCTCCTCCATCACCGCCTGGCACCCTGCAGCCACAGCCAAAGACAAGCACAGGCTGCAGAGCATCATCCGCCCGGCCGAGAGGGTTACCGGCTGCAATCTGCCTTCCTCCAGGTCCTGTTCACTTCCAGGTCACTGAAGCGGGCCAGGAAGATTGTCGCCGACCCTCCCACCCTGGACACTCCTGTTCGAGTCCCTCCCTCGGGAGGAGGCTGCGTCCATCATGACCACGACCTCCCGCCACACCAATAGCTTTTTCCCGACGGCGGTCGGGCTCATCAATGGACCCCGGGACTGACTGACTGTCACCCCCAGGACTACCACCTCTTCTTCCACCTTCCTCTCTCCTCCTTCTTCCCGCTCCTTCCTCTTCCTCCTCCTCCCTCTTCCTCCCACTCCTCCTCCCTCCTTGCGTTGATTGTTGTTTGTCATGTCCAAATGTTGCACCTTCCACCAAAAAAAATTTCTCGTTTGTTTGTGAAAACATTCATTCTTTGGCAATAAACCTGTTTCTGATTCTGATTCTGATTCTGATTCTGATTCTGATGAATCATCATTAAAAGATGATGTTGCACAGGGTCACATTTAGCAGTTATCAGAGGTGGTGACAGCGGAGGCGGAGTAGATTGCCTGCTATAAGACTGGCTCCATGCGGCTCAATAGAGATAAACTATTCAGCAAATAACTTCTGGGATCCTCGATTTTGTGATATTGAACCCCTCCATTTCCTGTTAATTGCCTCAATGTAAGGTTAATTGGCTTGTATTGGAGACAGGAAATCCAATTAGCGTGGTTGTTATACCATTTCCATCTACTTATTGATCCCCTTGTTGTGATGACAAAATAATAGTTTTTACAAATAAGATCAAGAAAGACACAGTGGCCATTTCAACTGTATTACTTGGCGCAGACAAACCTTGACATTGTGGAGGCTAAACACATTCTGTTGCCATAGCGTCTTCATTTAAATTCACTCTCAATGTTTTTAAACCTCATAGGAAGAGCAAATCAAGCCTGTTAAAAGTTCAAACTCAAGAACAAAGGCTCCAGAGTGGTGGGAGAAAGAAGCACGGGCTGCAGTGATGGGAATGGGCTCTGTGAACCACAACATCAGGATTCCTCACCTCTCCAGCATGATCCTGCTTCTCTGTTTACGCGCAGAAGATGCAGGTGAAACAATACCAGAGACAATCTGAAGGCTATGAAGTGTCTCCGAGTCCTCAGTCCTCACTCATGAAGGGACTCACTGGGCCAAAGTACACTGCAGAGATCATGAAAGGAACGACATGAATTGCAAGCTTTTCTCAACATTTGTGTTATACTAATGGACAGAATGATGGTCTCCCAAGAAAAAAATCACTCAAAAGCTTTTCTGTACCCTGGCATTTTCTTAACAAAGCATCTGCAGTGAAATTGTGTATTTCAAGCAATTTGAAAAAGGTGGACATTTGGATTGAGATGTCTATATAAGAAAGCACAGGCATCACAGAGGTCATGACAGATGGATCCACATGTGGAACAAAGGCGATATGAATTGATGGATGGAGAGATGAATGGACGGATAGATGAATGGAGGGCTGGAGAGAAGTAGACAGTAATGATAGATGGGCAAAAGATGAATGCTGTAGTCTTTCACATACAAAGAATACCTGACGGATAAAGCCTTTCAGATGACAACAAAATCTTTTCAGAGACGTCGGGTCAACGTCGCGGCATATGGACGGCTGAGATTCCCGTATGGTAATGTCGCAGGGTGGATTATTGCACAGTTTGAGGGATTTCATGGTTGCTAATGTTCAGTGGTTTTCTGGTCCACTGCAGAGGGGCCGGGACGGGCGTGCAGGAAACGTCAATGACGATTAGCATAAGAAGAGGGAAGGGCAGGTCAATCGATGCATATTCCACAGCCCATTGGCTCAAGAGTATTAATAATAAAACAACACAATGTGGGGCTCGCTGACTAGTTCACTGCCGATCCAATACAAATCAATTGTGTTTTCCAGTATTGGGCGAAATATTTATTCTGCTCACCTTGCTGTGGTCTAATTACAGATCTCCTGTGTGTCTACTTATGCCTCTCCGCATCTCCCTGTGTGAAGAAGTCCAATCCGCTGACCTCAAGGAGATGCTGAGAGTATTCAGAAACAGATCTCCTTTCCTATTCCCCTTACCCCCACCCTTAATCCACCCCCCACTCCCTTTACACCATCTCCCCCATCTCTCACTGCAGTGTTGTCGCAGTGAGTCTGTGTGGAGGAGAGGCATGTATGTGCATACTAACACGGGCCGCGCTGTGATTCCCCCTACGCCAACACAAGAGCGCCTGCTGCCCGCGCTCCGGATTCTTATCAAATAAGGGAACAAGCATTGAGCTGTTATTAAAGTCGATGGAGACAGATGGCTGCTGTTGTTTACAAGTTTGACTAAATCACCAGCCGATCAGCTGTGACACCCTGTGGAAAGTTGAAAGGGTGGAAAAGGAGGACAGGCAGAGAACAAGTGAGAGGTGGCAAACTGATAGCTGCAAACCATCTTGAGCGGGTGATTGGTGACATCATTCATCACTGCTTCTGCCGCATCGAGAGTCGACTGTTATGAGCATCAAGGCATCTCAGAGACTAATGCACCTTTCATTGTGAGGTTTACCCACAACGTCTATTTCAGCTCACATACAGGAAGTGAGGCCAGACATTTGGTCTCTTTTCATGTCACAGACACGTACATCTTCTCAGTGTGACAAGGGACACGCATCGTTCAAAGTAATTTAGATGTCTACTTTGAATGCTAATGTGTACAACACACGTCGAACTGATGTAGCGATTCATTATTTATTATTCAAAGTCCTCAGGGGTGACATCTTGTTCAGCGTGGTCATCTTTAAGTGTCTGTCATTGGGACAATTGTATATTGATTGCAGTGTTTGGTAAAGATCACGATGACGGTTCCACAGAGAATATGCAGACGAGTCATGCTCATAAGGGGGAAAACACATCAGGTGGTTTAAAGGGAAATAGTTTGTCCCTATCCAAAACTCATAATGAATTGATATTTCCCAGTGTGTCATTCCGCTCTGTCAGAGGTGACATTGATATTCATACGTCGCAGCAGGCTCTGTGTCAATTTCCAAGTCTTATTCAAATCTGTTCTGAATGGAGCACAAACCCCTCAGCAGGGCTGGCTGCGAGGATGATAGCCCGTCCTGTTTGAAGAGAAAATTACAAGAGCAATACACCCGGGGATCTATTCTCATTCTGCGTGATCTCAATGCACAAGAAGACGTCTTGGAGATATGTCATCCACATGAAGTATTTTCCTCCATCTACATTTTTGTATAGCAGTATGTATAGACTGAGTAGATTCATGCAGCCTAAAACATGGCACATGGTAAGCATACACACATTTCCAATATACTTTAGAGAAGATCCCATTACAATCCTTGATCCCTGTGACCTTAACCTTTACCCTTATCGTTACATATAAACTTAACCTTTACCCTTTATTAACTCATTTCTTATTCAAAGCCATTCTGTGAAATCCCTGCATCCGAAAAACACAACTGCTTTCCTTGTAATCATAATCCTTTGGCATAATGAATGCTTTTCACTGAACCGGTTTGAGTCATACAAGATGGGGAAATACACTTACACCACCAGACACACAAACACACACACACACACACACACAGAAATGGAACATAAACCCTGTGATTATTTGACTCTTTTGATGACTCTTTAAAAAATAGCCGAGGAATTTTGTTAATGTTTGTGAGTGGTTTGACACCCCTTGCTCGATCCATGAGCCCCTTTGACCCTAAGTGACCCCTCCCCTGCCCCCCCCCCTCAATGACCTTTAGAGGCCAGCTGTTCCCCTTTCCAGGATGTGACTGAAGAGGCGGGTCTCCCAGACACCAATTGATTAGAGAAGCATTAATCAAGCTGAGGGATTATCCTTAGCATGGAAAAGGCTTCTTTCTATAGTAAACCAATTATACTTTTTATGGGATGAGAAGGTTAACTGGCTGCATGAGCAATCCGTTTAAACCATTGACACTGTGGGTCTGGAGAGGGGAAGACGGAGCATGAGAATGGAGGCGGAGGAGTTGGCTGTGCGGGACGGTCGGCCGAGGTTAGGAAGGAGCGCAATATTCATGGAGGAGTTTGAATTGCGAGTGAATAGAGGGAAAAGCATGAACTGATATTATTGGCCATTAAAGTTAAATGGGGAAGTTGCCTCAAAAGGTCCATGGAAGGCAAGCATGGGAGCAGTGTTCTCCCTTCATGTTGCATTGAGCATGCAGCAGAAGGAGGAGATCCAGATAAAGGTTCTCTCTCCACTTTAACGGCTCCTATGACTTTAATGACCGCTGCCCTGATCTCAGACTTAATGACCCTTCTAGTTTGAGTGGGGCAAAATTAAACCTGTAAAAAAAAACATCCATTCATTTCCACTCCCCCAAAGCTTACAGCCACATCAGTAACTTGAGAACAATTAGCTCATGAAGACCTCTATTATAATGACATATTTCAGTTTATGGGTCTTGTTCTATTGAAGCTCCATGTGGCACGAGTCGCAAATTGTCTTTCAGAATTCATTAGAGCCATTCTCACGATATTATATGACGAAATAACTTTAATAGAGCAATATTAATCGTACATTTGAAACTACACAGTTATTTGACTTTGTTTTAAATTGCTTTACTGTTCATAGTTTACAGTAAAGCTACTTAATCACAGCAATGCTGAGACTGTGATAAAAACCATTACCACTGGATAAAAAAAACAGCTGATCAACAAAACACACTTCATTCAAACTCGACAGAAAACAAATAAAAAAATCAATGGTCTTGTTCTTTCCACTTTCTGGTCAAACAAACCGTTCATTCACTGAGTTAGATGTGGAAATGGTCAAAAGAAAGATATGTTCTATGTGCTCCACGAAGCTACCGGACTCCACTGACCAATGGAAAACACGCTTCTTTTAGAATTGACAGAAACTAAATGAAACTCATCACAAACACCTTTGTTTTCTCTTTCATCTGTTCCAAGATTCACCTTCTGATTTACATAATGTTAGAAGTATGACGTTTTGTATTTTTTTGGGGCGGCTGTAGCTCAGTGAGGTAAGGGGGTCGTCCTGCAACCCCAAGGTTGTCGGTTCGATCCCGGCTCTCCCCATTAGTTGCAAGTCGAAGTGTCCTTGAGCAAGGCACTGAACCGCCAGTTGCTTCCCGGGCGCATCACTGCAGCCCACTGCTCCTTAATAACTAAGGATGGGTTAAATGCAGAGAACTAATTTCCCCTTAGGGATTAATAAAAGTATATATCTGCTGAAGGTGAAATGTGTTTTTTAAAAATGTTTTAGTTTGTGGTCTCAGTGTTTTACTCCTGCTTTCTCTGCTTTTTGGCTCATTGTTGTAAGATTGGCAAGAGCTCACTGTACATGGTGAGGCTTAAAAAATACCGTTGATAATATGATCGTGGCACTGATGTTTTAGTTCCGTTCATGCTCAATAACCCTCACATTGAATATTGTAACATATAATGTGAAAATAATATTACTTTATGGCTTTTGGCTGGATGTTTTCTCATGGTTTTATAGGATTGTAAATACATGTATTGCAGACTGCAACTGGTTTAATCTAAATTGTGTCAAATCACACGCAGTATTGTAACTAATTATGGTGTAATGTCTGAGTATATTGGTACAATGTTGAGATGCCATTTTGAAGACAACACAGCTGTGTCTGGTTCAGGAGGAAAACATCTGTTGCGCAATTTTTTTAGGTTTTCTAGGGCCACTTCAGCTCTGCAGTCTTTTGAGGTTTGTCTGCTCCTTTAATGTGAAAAGTAGAACTGCATATGTTTTGATAGATGGCTTTTAGTAGACTTTAGCTAAATTCTGCTGCTTTGCATGTCACAACAGATGTCTTATTTCATACAATATGTACAAAACAGAGGTTATGATTTATTTACACTTTTATCAATTTGCTCGTATTCAAACCACTGCTTCTCTGCAGTTATTCTCTCCGTGTGGAGACAGACGATAAACTTCAAGGACAGAGACAGAACTATGCACTTCTTGAGGAATGGAACTGTCTGTAGAGTGGTAGCCTCTGTCTGTCTCTTCATTAAACCTTAAAGTTCAGTTTGCAGATGACAGATAACAACATCCGGAGCCTTGACAGTTTACACTGACTCTACTGAGTCGATCAGATCAGCATGCTTCTAACAGGGTGTGCATTTTAACTATGATATTCAAGCACTTGCTTTCAATTGGATGTCTAATGCTTAGCCATCAGAATGATTCTCCTCCTTTTCAAGTCAAGGCAAGATCATCTCTGGTACCTGACCTCACTTCATTCATCATACAGATCCTGCATTAAGAGATCACATGTATTGATGCATGATCTTATATTTCCTCTATTTGTAACTTCAAAACCGATAGTATGCTCCGGAAGGAAAGATTTCATATCATAAAATGGAATAAGTTGGTTATTTTGATCATATTATAATTTGGGTTTCATTCACGTTAAAATGTGCTACATTTAAAAATCATTGCAGTAATAAAGCAGACAACCTCTTTTTGTTAAGATGTAGTGGAGGAATGGCATCCTGAGCAGAGAATGAAGTCACTCTCTGTTATAATTTGAGCGTCTTTATGCTTTATTTAAGTGTGCATGTGATATCCAGTGTATGCGCCCCATTGGGTACTGTAGCTAATCACCACTTCTCTGCACTGCACTCATACTTCAGCTACTCGCTGCTAACACTGTTCAGACATCATCCTCCAATAATAACATGTCTGTCAAATATATTACAATGCCTGTCAGAGGAAACATTAAGCTAAAAGTTGTTCTTGTGACCAAAACATAAAAACAAACACCAGTTTAATTCAATTTAGTTTATCTTGTACAGCCCAATATCACAAATTACGAATTTGCCTCAAAGGGCTTTACAATCTGTATACATACGACATCCCTGTCCCAGGACCTCACATCGGATCAGGATAAAATCCCCAAAATAGAAAAACCTTCAGTAGAGCAACAGAGGAGGATCCCTCTACCTGGATGGACAGAAGCAATAGATGTCATCTGTACAGAATGAACAGCGTTACAAAGTTACAACACATTCAATGAATATGACAGAATGTATAAATAATTCGTAGTAGGCATGGACCACGATCCAGACCTCCACAATCCATGAAACAGAAGGAGGTAGAGAGGAGGGGGAGGGGACGAGGCGCATCAGCAGGGCCCAGGCAGGAGGCCGGCCCACCAGGCAGGAGGCATCAGACACAGCCAGGTTCAATAGACCCGATGAGACGTGAAGTCACAAAGACTCTGGGGAGGAAGCAGAGTTAATAATGTGCAATGGAGGAATGAAAATTCATCCATAAGGAGAGAGAAAAGAGGAGAGAGGTGTTCAGTGTATCCTAAAACGTCCCCCTGCAGCCTATAAGCCTATAGCTGTTAGGATCTCTGTCTTCCCCTGCTGTTTTTCTCCTCTGTTGTCCCCTTACCTCCTCTCCTCATGTGTGTTGTCGTTGTGCCATGTGCTTTTGTTTTTGTTTTCGTCTCACCCCGCAGTTTCCCTCCTCCGAACTCCGCCCACTGTCACGCCTCCCTCCAGAAGAGCCAGCTGGGGCTCATCTCACCTGATCATCTCCAGCTGGCTTAAATACCCCGGTCCTGCGCTTACTCACTGTCAGGTCCTTAGTTTACCAACCCGAAGCCAGTCCGTACGTCCATCCACTCGCCCTGTGAGTTTTTCTTCCCGTCCTGATTCCGTAACCTGTACTTTCCTTTTTCCGCTCAGTGTAGAGACACGGTCGTCACCTGAGTGAGGAGCCAACTCTGACTGTTTTTCCTTTTTTTGAGTGTTCAGTCGAGCTTCCCTCCCGACCTCGGAGCAAGAGACTTTGGCCCCGAGACCCCTGCATTTTTGTTATTCTGTTTTGCCTTGTCCTTGTTTCTGGAATAAAGAGCTCTGGTTGAATTCAAGCTGTTGTCAGTCTGCGTTTGGGTTCAATCTCCATACCAACTCATAACAATAGCAGCATATCGACCAGGTGAACCTGATTCAGCCCTAACTATAAGCTCTGTTAAAGAGGAAAGTCTTAAGTCTACTCTTAAATGAGGTGACTGTCTGCCTCCCGGACTGAAGGTAGAAGCTGGTTCCATAAAGGAGGAGCTTGATAACTGAAGGCTCTGGCTCCTATCCTACTTTTTAAAACTCTAGGAACCACGAGTAGCCCCACATTTAGTGAGCGCAGCTCTCTAGTGGGGCAATATGGTACTACAAGCTCCTTAAGATATGATGGAGCATCACCAATCAAGGCTTTGTAGGTTAAGAGAAGAATCTGAAATATGATTCTTGATTTTACTATTGCTCGCTCAAGGTTATTACCTCAGATGCCACTCCTGTGTTTACATTCATTCCTTCAATCATACCCTTCATCTAGTCAACACTGCTAAAATTGGGCTTCATAAACCCCAAATATCATAATCATTAAATCATTTATTTTTATTATTAGTTAGTAATAACCATTTGTTTCATAGAAACTAACTGCTTCTCTCTCTGCACCAAATACACATTAACAATAACACAGAGACAAATTGACCGCCTCGAAACAGCCGGCTCTTTCCAGTGCAAATATACTTGTTGAGTAAAGATAAATCTGATCCTGATCAGGGACTCTGTCCACTTTTAGACTCCCATTCTAATAGATTTCCTTTTGATCCCCACTGATCCTCTGCAGAAGAGTGGGATATTAAAAAGTCACCCTGCAGGTTACAGTAATGGTCCAGCAAATATAAATGTCTGATCTCCCTGGTTGGCTCCTCACATTTTCTTCACATATGTAAAATATACCTTTCAGATACAAAGACACAGATTTAACTAAACCTGTTATAACACGAATCAATTAAACTCAGGGATGCTAAATATCAATGTGATGGTGCCTCTTTTCTATTTCATGCAGAAAAGATTTATGTGACAGGTTTCTAGCCGTCACCAGTAGGTTCCCCCTCTAAGTGCCACGGAATGAGCAGCCAGAGGGATATTCAGGAATAACTTTTATTGTGTTCGGACCGCAGACTGTGTCTCTACTCTCCACTGCCGTCTTCAGTCTCTCCAGCTCCTTTATAGAGACAGCCTCGCAGATACACAAACACAGATTGTCATTACCAATCAGTCCAGCTGATGACAAGCAGACACCGTTCCCTGAACCATATCCCCACTCCACCCACTCTGCAGCCAAGTCTAAACACACACCGCTGCCACAATTTATTATTAAATGACAGAGTATTAACAGAGTTTATATTTGGCATCAAGTCTGTGACAACAATAACATCTCCCAAGTAGTAGATGCACAGCAGAAACAAAGTGTCTCATGGCTGAATGTATCAGCCGTTTGCAGGTTTCTCTTTATTTAATACAACCGTGTGTCCAGTTTAAAGATGATGGTGGAATAAGATCCAGCAGGTAATTTTTGCAGTAAGTGGTTAACATGTGGATTTGATGACCCACTGACATCGAGAACTGAGTTGTGATTTACTTTTGGTCAGCCAAATTCTTTCCAGAACTAAGAAATACTCATTCACAATAATGAATAATGAAAATTATTATAGATCCTGCCCTAGAAAAAAAACGTGCTCAGAATGCAGTGCAGTTTGTTCAGTTCCCCTCTTCAAGACTTAAAGAAAGGAACAAAAATGGTAACGGTTAACAATCTATGCAGGAAATAAGTAGTTGTCGTCTATAAAGGGTAACAGGACCAAAACAAACAAATTGAACCAACACAAAAGTGCCAAAGATGATGGTTACTTTATTGTTACCCTGGTTATATAAGCACAGGCTGAGCTCTCTACAGCAGCCGTCCCCAACCTTTTTTGAGCCACGGACTGGTTCCGTGTCAGAAATAATTTTCACGGACCGGCCATATAAATATGACGTAATAAATATAATGTAATAAAATTATACAACCGGCATAAAGTGCGAAAATACATCTCACCATTACGCCGAGTTAGTGTGAGCCCCGCGCTTGTTTCTCTGCAACGAGCCGCTGATGGGAGACAACAACACCCGACGTGTTTGTTATGGCCGGTCTGCTCCGTAACTTAGTTCTGATCACTGTCATTGCAGAACACCGGCAGAGTTGTTGCGTGAACTGTCCCTTTAAGGCCACCGTCAGTTGCGATCTCGAGCAGATCGTCTTCTGGCTCGGACGGGCTTGATTCACCGGGTGTGTTTGTTTACAAATGGGTCGCGGGTCTACTCTCTTGCAGTCGCGTCTTTTGTGGTTGGGAAGTACTGCTCAAACTCTTTTAAAAGCAAAGACAAGTGATGGAGCTCCAGCTGGAGAACGATGGCTTAGCCTCAGCCTCTTCCACCCGGTCAACGTTTGAAACATGTCTAATGTTCCTCGGTTCACTCGCCTACCCCACAGCAGCGACTTTATCAGCCAAATTTAAAACATTTGTCATTTCCCTGAAGTGACAGAGTTCATTGAGCAGGTTGAATATGTTTTAAGATTCTTTCTTTGTCACTGAAATGTTCTGCCAGCAGATGGTTCGCCACCTGAGACTCGCCTGCAGCGATAAAACCGAACTTTAACACTCCTGAATGCAGCTTTGTTTTGAGGCTTTTCTTCTTCTTTCTCTTTATTGGAATAGAAGCTCTTCAAAGATGTTTGTTTTGTTTCACTCATGTTCGCTACCTTGTGGGTTTGTTAGAGCTTGTGCCTTTGCTAGCTTTTCCCCCCTTCATATTGCATGATCTCTTGAGATGTGTCAAGTATCACAGAGGTGAACCCGGTCCTTTTTCAAAATAAAATATTTTTCTGAGTTTGATGTGCGGCCCGGTACCAACCGAGCCCGGGGGTTGGGGACCGTTGCTCTACAGGACTATATGGGTTATACTCACTAATCATTAACAAGGGTACGCTCAATCAAAATCTGCATAAGCCCAGCCGACCAATCGGAACGTGCCGCCTTGGTGTGCTTATAAAACTAGAGTTACTGTTATGTGTTGGTATGGAGATTGAACCCAAACGCAGACGGACACCAGCTTGAATAGAATCAGCGCTCTTTATTCCAAAAACAAGGCAAAACAGAAATAACAAAAAGGCAGGGGTCTCAGACCAAAGTCTCTTGCTCCGAGGTCGGGAGGGAAGCTCGACCGAACACTCAACAAAAAAGGAAAAGATAGTCAAAGTGGGCTCCTCACTCAGGTGACGACCGTGTCTCTACACTGAGCGAAAAACCAAAACAAAGTACCGGTTTACAGAGTAACGACGAGAAGATGAACTCACAGGGCGAGTGGACGTACGGACTGGCTTCAGGTTGGTAAACCAACGACCTGACAGTGAGCAAGAGCAGGGCCGGGGTATTTAAGCCAGCTGGAGATGATCAGGTGAGATGAGCCCCAGCTGGCTCTTCTGGAGGGAGGCGTGACAGTGGGCGGAGTTCGGAGGAGGGAAACTGCAGGGTGAGACCGAGATCCTAACAGTTACAATGCGATAATGCATATTGTTCTCATTGAGAAATATATTTTTTGATCAAAATATGTTTGCACATTTTCAACAGTGTGCAACCCACTGTCAACATCAATAGGAAGGGAGGATAGTCGAGTAAGCCTCGCCATTGCGTCATGTGGGGCCCGGGAAACCCCGTCCGTCAAGACGCATCATCGCTCATGCAGTAGTTTTTGTTCCTTCTCACCGTTGCATTGCTATGCTTCCTCTCAACTTTCCCCTGAGGGTGAGCGGGCAGATGAAGGCTAAGCTGAGATTTCACCACCTCCAGGCATTTAAAGCACCGAGTGACGGATGAAATCGATACGTGAGAAACCAAAGTCACAATGAAGCAAGTACTTGTGCTGCCCGTTGGTAGATGTTGACGGGAGCTGAAGTCTTTTGTATGCTATCAAATTAATCTCTGTTTGACTTGAAGATCACACATGTACTGTAGATGCTCATTTATCTTTCTTGAAGAATAGACCAGTATCCTTTTTGGCTCTTGCTCAAACCTTGATACAATATGAATTACAACCAAACTATGTTACCTTATGACAATCTATACAACAAAAACATGAACATATATCACAGCACAGCGGCATGCTCAATCAATTGTACTGCAGTTACGCCTCTCCTACACTTCTTATTCCATTACTAATGATCAACACTAAAGCCTCTTGTGTACATAGTTCCAAGTAAATTACTGGGATAATCTTTCAGGCACCAATGTTGATTTTAACTTTTCTCATGTGCACTACATTTAAGTTCTTGAAAATGCAAAATCGCCTTTCATCAGACAAACATAACTTTTTAAGTTATTGTCCCTTCAATGTTTCTGCTTTCAGTCACAATCTAGCCATACTGGCAATTTTCCTGAAATATTAGTTTTGAGGTTGGAAATTGGCAGTATATGAGCCCATTCATGTAATGTTCCTGAACTTTTCAGGGATTGACTGCATGTGTGAAAGCGTCTATCGTCTGCAGTGACTGCCCGGCAGCAAGCACATGCATGTTAGCAGTGCCATGAAAAGGCTTCAGCGAGAGAGCAACCCACCCCCAACACACCTGGCTACATGGTCAACAGCATACATTAGATACACTGCAGGTTAAAACTCCAAATGTCCCAAAGGACCTTCATTATTGCAGTTTAAAGTCCACTTTGAACCAAAAATAGGTAATGGCATGGAGAAAATGTTTTGTACTAAAAGAGCTGAAACTGTTTCAATCACCGTGTTCAGGGAATCTGTTCCGGCAACTGCATTCACAGTGATTTAATCTGCCTCACCGCATGACCATGCCCACATCTGAGGTCATTGAGGTCAGGAGTGCGGTGTTTTCTGACCAAATATAACTTGACTTTGGTGCAAAGTAATTGTGCAGAGCCAAGATTACCAACTCGTTCATCTGCTCGTTGTCATTGCTTGTGTGGGTGTCTGTCTGGATGGCGGCAGTTATGAAGAAGTACGATATCCTTTACTGTACATATGCACTCAACACAGGGTTGTTTGATTATGTCAACCACTTGAGGAAATCAGATAGGAAGCTGAATCCATGAGAAGCGTGATTCAGATAACGAGATATTACGAGTCGACTGCCTGAGATTCAATACCATTCATCCTCAGACATACATCATCTGAACAACAGCTCATGTAGTCGTCGATGCAGGCAAATTATTTTCCTTAAACAAACATCACAGCTCAGCTTTGACACGGGAAAGATATGGGACACAATGAGGAGAATTAAGAAAACTAACTCGAGATAGTGATGTAGATGGATAAAAGAGAGGAAGTGCCGGTCCTGCCCACTGTAGCCAGCATAAGATGAACATTATGTCCCTGTGCTTTTTGACACAAAATGAAAAAATCACCTAATTCAATTCAATGTCATTACAACGGAACATAAAAGGTGCCTATCATTTTTGTAAAGTATTTTGTAATGGACATTGAAAGGGGAGACGGTGACAGAGAAAACTAGAGGCAGGGAATACAGAGGGTGAGGGAGAACAGCAGCACTTTTCTCAGGAGCTCCCACAGGGGGTTCAGGCAGATAGGGTGATGCGTGTGGGGGAGGGGTTCATGAAACATACATGGACAGATCACTATAATACATGAGGAGCAGTAAAATGCTTGTCAAACAATGCCACAGCCGGACTTAGGTGGACAGCACTTCTCTTAGAAAGATAAGGCCACTGACCTTGAGGTTGTTGTTCACTTGTGTATGTGTGGTTACCTTCATTGCTGTCTTCACATGGAGCTTCAGGTTACTGTCAGGTTCTTAAGTGCCTATTGTCCTCCAGTCTGCCCCCGGCCCTAGAAGTACAGAAAGCAGGCAGAGGAGGGCTTCAGAGGCTGGCTGTGTGACTCGGGGCTTCGCTTGCCACCTGTCTAGACATCAGGGAGATAACATCCTCACTTTTTAATCCATACTAGAGAGCCTGGAGGAGACACATTTAAGCACCCATGCCTGACTGTTTATCTCTGCACATGTCTTCCCCCCCTTACGACAAAATGTGCACTTTCAATTGTGCAAGATGCAACACATTGAACACCAACGGTGCACAACGTCCCTCTTGGTGAAGAAAACCCCATCTGTCCACAGTGATGTGTCCTGAAGTCACAGCATTATTTTCAATCACAACGAGCAATTTAATGCAGAATCACTTCCCCGTTATGTGAGAGCCGTGCTCATACATGGGTAAACTATTCTTGCTGTCATTCTAATTTGCTTGAGGATGTTGAATTGTAAGTTCGACTCAGTTCTCATAAAAAAAAAGAAGACAACAAAAAGGTGGTGCCACTGCTTAGTTCCACACACCATCAGCCGTTAGACTTTTACAGGTCGACTCACGTAGTAGCTATATTTATTCATCTCATTTCAAGAGCTGTCTTGGCAATTACTGCTGGCACTTAATATTGCCACTGAATGTATGTAGGAATAATGATTGGCATGTGAAACGCTTTAGCCTCGTGCTGTACCTGACGGGTTTGTTATTAAAGAGGACAGGAGATTATTAGTATGGGACTCAAGAAGAAGACATCAGGATACAACTCTCTCATGTAACACTGCACCGAGACTAAGAGTACATTAACAAATGAGTTAATCTCAATAATACCCTGCGCAGTTCCTGTGTTTTCTCTTCATGTCTTTAAAGCCCGCTATGTGTCTGTGTGATTTTAATGCATTTATTTTGATGATCTTCGGTGCAGTTTTTCTATCGCTTTCAGTCTGTTTATCTCAGTGTCCCTGGAATGGATCCATGGATGGCGTACATCCTGGCTACATGACACACAATCAATCTGTCTGATTCTGATTGAAATGTTAATGAAACTGTGGAGTCAAATTGGTCCAACTGAGTCCTGCATACTTTAAATTAGTGAGAGGAGCAAAGGCAACAAACAACAACATCTTTGATTATTTCACATAAAACACACCTTCCAACATCAATTGTGTGTTCATGTTATCTCCAATGGGCTCTGTCTACTCAAACCTTTGTCCAGCAAATCATAACAAAAGAAACTCAAGGATTTATCCCATGCTTTTGACAGTGGTTGTCTCTGCACATCTCCACAGATATATGACTGAATTTTTTATCCAGGGTCAGATTTCCTTATACATTATTGACATATTATAAATAATCATGCTAGTTCCAATTATATTAGATATTATTTCACTATTATGGAGATACAATTATCCTTGTGTGGACCTACTGGCAGCTATGGGTGAGTCTCATATTTTGACAATAAAAAAAAAATAGTTTTAGTCACATTTGAGTTATATTGAACCTTCAAATTTTACTTTCCAACACCTCACAAAGTTTAAGTCTAGTTTAGTCATTACATTAATTCAACATTTGTTATTATATTTAGTATTTTCTCTCTTAATGTTGTATTTTTTTTTAAAAGCCCGCCCTTTTCTAAACATTTTCTAATGACGGCTTCTTAGATCATGTGTAACAAACCATCTCGTTTTATACATGGATTATGTTATTAATAAATTGTCATCATAAAGCACTATTTTAAAATTCAAATTGTGTGCATCGATGCTGAACGGAGAATCACCATTTTTACAAAAGTTGATTAAAAAAAGCTCCATTACTGGAATATTCTACCATTGTTTGGACCCATCTGCAGTCCAAAGTAATACATAATTCATTTGAGTAATATCAATAATATCAATCCGATTGCATGTTCAGTAGGGACAGAACACGTGAATCTCATCAGCGGCTACACTCTTGCCCACACGTTTGAATTGAGTCCTTTGAGTCAAGATGCTCAGACTCTGAAGCCTCTGATGGAGAGTTCTACCACCTGTTTGGCCCCCGTGTCTTCACTGCTCAGCGAGGCACAAGATGAAGCACTTTACATCTTAGTGATCCTCCTACTCCTGCTCATCACTCTTCATAATACCCTCCAACGCCTACCTTCGGTAGTCTGCTGAGCAAAATGAGCAATGCCCCGATCTTTCTTCCACCCCCCTCAAAAAGCAGAGACACGTTTCATTTCAATTGGAAGGTGACAGTGATGAGGCAGCCCTCCCCCATCGTCACCATGCGACGGTGAAACAGACCCACGTGCTGCTCCACACTGCTCGGTTTAAACTTCAGATTCACCCACAGCCACGGCAGATGGCTGGAGAGTCCGCTGCTGACTTAATGTGCCGTTTAGTTTTCATTGTGTGAGGGAACACAACGCGTGGAATGATTATTGTTTTAGATAGCGAATAGTCAGTTGGTTTGTTGGAGGTTCATAATGCTTATAAAAAGCACCTGAGTCTGAGTGAATTTGTATCTGTTATATTTTATTTAGCATGCCATATATACACGGATGGATTAGGAACAGGGGCCCTTTGCCACAGCCTCTGTTTGAAGTGACCATTTCTTGTTGGAGTCAAAAGAGAGTTAAATGACCATAGAGAGATGCAATATGAAAACATAGAAAAATTAAACAACCAGGAGATTTAAAACGATTACAAAATCCAAATTCAGACAAAGAGATAACAAAGAACTATAATACATGACATGATTGATAGGTTAAAAGATTACAATGTAATCATTTAAGTTTCAAGTCTTTGCATTCGGATAAAATAAAGATGAGAAAAGGACACTTTAGAAGTGACATGTTTTTTTTATATTATTCCGTGCTAAATATTTTAATTTCCATTTCCCCTCCAGAGTCTAATATCCACTCAGGCTCCTGTCTATCTTAGAAATGTTACCAAGACGTGCAATACAGATACCACTGCTTTATGATAGGTGATTTGAAATAATCCATTGGGAGTTATAGAGAGCCGTGGGGATTTGCACTTTAATTATACATTTTGATTTGCTGGGGTTGATTACTTTCATTCTCTGGCAGCAGGTTAATTGTGTGAGCTCAGTTCAGCAACACTGTAGACTTGTCATTACTTGTGTGAATAATATGAGCTTCTGTTATCCAAAAGTGGCATTTTCACTTGTTTGAACTTTTACCTTGCCGTGAGTTGATGAGAAGGAAAATTAGTCAAACTCATACCGCTGAGCCCCGCTTAGCTCAGTCTGCACAGGGAAGGAGAAATTAGTTTGTGCTTTCAAAAGAAGTATGGTGGATGGATCGGCTATGCATCCAAAATCATTGCTGCTAGCAGTTCCCCGTGGACAGGAGCAGCGCTGTTTCGTAAACACAGAAGGTGGAGAAGGATTTAGATGGAGCATGCCAGGACAGTTTGTTGTGTGGTGTTTGTTTTTTCGTTAATAATGTTACCATTTGCGTGTTATCTTTAGTCGGTGATGCTGGTTGTCAAAAAACAATATATTGTTGTATTAATTGCATATTGCATCCTGAAATGTAATCTCCAAGTGATATGTGATGCATTTGAACGTCTTCCCACAGAATCCTCTTCTGTCAGACCACAACCTCATAACTTTTGAATTTATACTACCGGAGTGTACTCCGTTAGTCAAAAGTTTCTACACCAGATGTCTAACTGACAGTGCTGTAGCTAAATTTAAAGAAGCGATTCCTTCTGTATTTGATTCGATACCACGTCTCAATATAACAGAGGACTCCTGGTCTAACTTTAGTCCGTCCCAGATTGATCATCTTGTTGACAGTGCCACAGGCTCTCTGAGAATGACACTGGACTCGATAGCCCTCTGAAGAAGAAGACAGTGAGGAAGAGGAGGTTTGCTCCTGGTATAACCCTCAGACCCGCAAACTGAAGCAAGCGTCACAAAGCTTGAACGCATATGGCGTTCAACTAATCTCGAAGAATCCCGCTTAGTTTGGCGAGATAGTCTTAAAACATATAAGAAGGCCCTCCGTAATGCCAGAGCAGCCTATTACTCAACAATAATAGAAAAAAATTAAAAACAACCCCAGGTTTCTCTTCAGCACTGTAGCCAGGCTGACAGAGAGTCACAGCTCTGTGGAGCCGAGCATTCCTATAAACCTCAGTGGTAATGACTTTATGAACTTCTTTAATGAAAAGATTTTAACTATTAGGGACAAGATTAATATTCTCTTGCCCATAACCAGTGCCAATCTGTCCTCAAGTGGAATGGCCTTGGAAACCGCTGTATGCCCTGGTGTATATTTGAGGATTTTCTCCTATCAACCGTGACCAATTATTTTCAACGGTTTCTACTTCGAACACGTCTACCTGTCTCTTGGACCCCATCCCGACGAGGCTGCTTAAAGACGTTTTGCCTTTAATTGGCGGCTCTCCATTAGATATTATCAATGTGTCTCTGCTAACAGGCCACGTACCACACTCCTTCAAGGTGGCTGTTATTAAACCTCTCCTGAAGAAGCCCACTCTGGATCCAGAGGTATTGGCTAACTACAGACCGATCTCTAACCTCCCCTTCCTCTCCAAGATCCTTGAGAAAGTGGTCGCAAATCAGTTGTGCGACTTTCTACAGCATAATAGTTTATTTGAGAAATTTCAATCAGGATTTAGAAAACACCACAGCACCGAGACGGCACTGGTGAAAATTACAAATGACCTCTTAATGGCAGCAGATAAAGGACTCCTCTCTGTCCTGGTCTTGTTAGACCTTAGTGCTGCATTCGACACCATTGACCATGACATCCTGTTACAGAGACTGGAGCAGTCGATTGGCATTTCAGGCACGGCACTAATTTGGTTTAAATCCTATTTATCAGATCGATCTCAGTTTGTATTTGTAAACGATGACGCCTCGATAACCACCAACGTTAATCACGGAGTTCCACAAGGTTCTGTGCTTGGACCATGACGTGAGAGGTGAGAGGAAGGGGCTACAGACAATCACGGACTTCAGAGGGAGAACCAGCGGTGAAGAGAACTCCTCTACCTCCCTCCCAGGCGAGCTAAATACATTCTTCGCTCGGTTCGACGTGAACGGCAGCCCGCCGAAGGCAGCGCCGCCCGAGGAGACCAGCCTGCTGATCATCTCAGAGGCTGACGTGCGCAGAGCCTTCAAGCGGGTGGACATCCGGAAGGCAGCAGGTCCCGACCACATCCCGGGCGCGCCTCAGAGCATGTGCAGACCAGTTGGCAGGAGTCTTCGCAGACATCTTCAACCTCTCCCTGTCCCAGGCTGTTGTTCCTGAGAGCTTCAAGATGTCCACCATTGTGCCTGTCCCCAAACACCCCAAGGTAACCTGCCTGAATGACTGGAGACCCGTAGCCCTCACCTCGATTGTCAGTAAATGCTTGAGAGGTTGGTCAAGGACTTCATTTGTTCCATGTTGCCTGCCACGCTGGACCCATGGCAATTTGCATATCGTCAAAACAGATCCACCGACGACGCAATTGCCATGGCACTTCACACCGCCCTTTCCCACCTGGAGGGAGGAACTGTTGTGTGCGAATGCTGGTTGTGGACTACAGCTCAGCGTTCAACACTATTGTTCCCGCCAAGCTCGACACCAAGCTCAGAGGTCTAGGCCTGCACTCTACCATGTGCAGCTGGATACTGGACTTCCTGTCGGGCCGCCAGGTGGTGAGGATGGGCGGTACCACCTCAGAGCCGCTGACCCTCAACACGGGAGCCCCTCAGGGATGCGTGTTGAGCCCTCTCCTCTACTCCCTGTACACCCACGACTGCACGGCCATGCACAGCTCCAACGTCATCATCAAGTTTGCTGACGACACAACAGTGTTGGGGCTGATCACCGACGACGACGAGACAGCCTACAGGGAGGAGGTTGGATCACTGGTACAGTGGGGCCAGGAGAACAGCCTCGTCCTCAACGTCAAGAAGACCAAGGAGCTGATCGTGGACTACAGGAAGCGGAGAGGAGAGCACACCCCCATCTCCATAGACGGAGTTGCAGTAGAGAGGGTCAGCAGCTTCAAGTTCCTCGGCGTGCACATCTCCGAGGACCTCACATGGTCCACGCACACCACTCACGTGGTGAAAAGGGCCCAACAACGCCTGTATTTCCTTAGGCGACTGAGGAAATTCAACATGGCCCCCCGCATCCTCAGAACATTCTACACCAGTACCATCGAGAGTGTTCTGACAGGTTGCATCACCGTCTGGTACGGGAACTGCACCGCCCTGGAGCGTAGGGCACTACAGAGGGTGGTGCGGTCGGCACAGTACATCGTTGGAGGTGAGCTTCCTCCATCCTGGACATATACACCAAGCGGTGCGTGGCCAGGGCCAAACGGATGATGAAAGACAATAACCACCCGGCCACAAACTGTTCACCCTTCTACCGTCAGGCAGGCGATACCGCAGTATCAAGTGCCGCACAAACAGACTGAGGGACAGCTTCTTCAGTCAGGCCATCAGGCTGCTGAACAAGGACTGAGACCCTCATTAACACTACACACCAGAACATATTCTGTGAATATCTATGGCCATGGTGTATATTTTATTACATTGTTTATATATATATATATTGTATATATATATCGTATGTATATATATATATATATATAGTCTCAAAATAGTGTATATTTTATTACATTGTTTTATATATATATATTGTCATGATGTATATTCTATTACACTGTTTTATATATATATTGTTAATACTTTCTTCTTTTTTGTGTGTGGATATTGTATAGTTTATTCTCATTCTTATTCTTTTTTTAGTCTGCTACTGCTGTCGGGTGTTTTGCACATAAGAATTTCACGAACCGATTATACTTGTATAAAAGGGGATGTGACAATAAAAACTTGAAACTTGAAACTTGAATTTTATTTACCTTATACATGCTTCCTTTGGGCAATATTATCAGGAAACACTCCATAAACTTTCATTGTTATGCAGATGACACTCAACTATATTTATCGATAAAACCAGAGGAGAGCAACCAACTCTGTAAAATTCAAGCATGTCTTAAAGACATAAAAACATGGATGACCTGCAACTTCTTGATGTTAAACTCAGACAAAACCGAAGTAATTTTAATCGGCCCTGAGCACCTCAGAGATCAATTATCTGGTGATGTGGATTCTGTAGACGGCGTTGCCCTGGCATCCAACACCACTGTAAAGAATCTTGGCGTTATCTTTGATCAGGACTTGTCCTTTAACTCCCACGTAAAGCAAATCTCAAGGACTGCATTCTTTCATCTACGTAATATTTCAAAAATCAGGCACATCTTGTCTCAAAAGATGCAGAAAATTGGTTCACGCGTTCGTTACTTGAGACTGGATTACTGCAACTCCTTATTAGCAGGCTGCTCTAATAAATCTCTTAGGTCCCTCCAGTTGATCCAGAATGCTGCAGCTCGTGTTCTCACTAAAACTAAGAAAAGAGATCACATCACTCCTGCACTAGCTGCTCTGCACTGGCTCCCAGTAAAATCAAGAATCACTTTTAAAATTCTTCTCTTAACCTACAAAGCCTTGATTGGTGATGCTCCATCATATCTTAAGGAGCTTGTCGTACCATATTGCCCACTAGAGAGCTACGCTCACTAAATGCGGGACTACTTGTAGTTCCTAGAGTCTTAAAAAGTAGAATGGGAGCCAGAGCCTTTAGTTATCAAGCTCCTCTTTTATGGAACCAGCTTCTAATTTCAGTCCGGGAGGCAGACACAGTCACCTCGTTTAAGAGTAGACTTAAGACCTTCCTCTTTGACAGAGCTTATAGTTAGGGCTGAATCAGGTTTGCCCTGGTCCAGCCCCTTGATATGCTGCTATAGGCTTATAGCTGCCGGGGGACGTTTTAGGATGCACTGAGTACCTATCTCCTCTTTTTTCTCTCCTTAAGGATGAATTTTCATCTCTCAATCACACGTTACTAACTCTGCTTTCTCCCCGGAAGTCCTTTTGACTTTACGTCTCATGGGGTCATCGGACCCTATGAGACGGCATAGATCCTATCTGCCTGATGGATCGTCTGGGTCGTGGAAATCCTGCTCATGACTACGCCACTGTCCTGTTGAGACTCTGCCCACTCCTCCTCCCCACCGCCATCTGCCTGATGGATCGTGGAGGTCTCCATCGTGGAATATGCCTACTATGAACTATTCATACACTCTGTCATATTCATTGAATGTATTTTAACTCTAAATCTGTCCTTCTGTACACATTACATCTATTGCATCTGTCCATCCTAGGAGAGGGATCCTCCTCTGTTGCTCTCCTGCAGGTTTCTTCCCTTTTTTTCCCCCTGAAGGGTTATTTGGGAGTTTTTCCTGGTCCGATGTGAGGTTTTGGGGCAGGGATGTCTATGTGTACAGATTGTAAAGCACTCCGAGACAAATTTGTAATTTGTGAAATTGGGCTATACAAATAAACTGAATTGAATTGAATTGTAGCTGAAAGCTCATTTTGATTAGGGCCAGGAGCTAAGTCACATCTACTAATTACAATATATAGATTCACAATGTGAGTTCATCTATATGTATATAACTGCAATGATGCAAGGAAAAACAGGCAACTGTAAAATGTGATTTAAATTACTGTGACGGGTCAAAGCATTACCATATCAACAATTGCTTTACGTCTGATAGTGTATGAATATAGAACAATTATAGTGTCCATGAGAAGAGAATGTTTTCCCTTCATTTTGAGAGTGAAGAAAACTCAATTTGATTAACAGTTAGCAGCATCTATTGTTTGGTGATGTTATCATGTGCAAAATAGGAGCCAAGTCTGAGGGACTTTCAATTTTCTTTCCATAATGCATTATTTTCCAGCAAGATAAGGAAAAAAGACTTGCTGCTGGCTATAGTTGTGGAATTCCATCTTCTCTTCCAACATTTAAGCTGCACAGGATAGAAAGGAAAGGTTTCTTGAGCATCTCAATTTCCTCGTACAATATGTATAAGCTATATATACAGTTTTTTAGGGCTCTTTATGAATTAAATTCATGTTTACTTATTTTATTTGTCTATTTTATTCAACATTTTTTATTATTCTTTACCTCCTGTGTCTGCTGCACCCCTGCCGTGCAGTTCAGCGTCAAACATCTAAAATCTAACCTTTCCATCTCTGGCCATCAGACAAACCCTAAATGTCAGTGATGGATCTCTCTCTGAGATGCCTGCCAATCAAAAATACTTTTGATGTCATACAGCTCTCATCTTAATGTGGGTGTTATTTGAGATGGAGAATATGTTGCTGGTCTGTCCCATTGTGTGAAGGGAGCTTGTCTGTGGAGGGGGGGGGGGGGGGGGATAAGGGCCAGATGAGACCCCATCTGGACAGACCCTGCATCCTGCCAACTCTCACCCCAGTGGCTCATGACGCTCCTCACTCATCAGCAGCCATCAAAGGGTGCCTGCCCACCAGCACACCCTGAGTGGGCTGCCAGCTCAATGAGTCCCCCGGCTCATTACTGACGAAAAGAGACCAAAAGCAGGGAGCTCCTCAATCATTCAACCACCCGCAGGTCCCAGGGTAGCTACCTTTTGCAGAATTAATTGTGTATAGACAACATTGGTAAGCTTGTCGTTCTTTGGCAGATTCACTTGACTTCAAACATTTACATCTACAACCGGATATCCAGCAGAACACTGCATCTCTCACAGTCCTGTGAGTGTGTAAACAACAGTTTTTTACTTTTCTATTGAGACTTTTGAAAATTTGATAGATACTGCTTTCCGGAAATAGTCTGACATTATCAATGGTTTACATCTTCTTCTGCCAACATATTGAAAATCTAAAAAGCCCAATGGTTCTGTACCCATCGGTGGAGAACCATTGGTTCACCAATCATGCCAGAGGTATTGTGTTTGAGATCCAGGGTTAGACACAAGCTGAAGTTATAACTTGAACTTAAACAATCACACATGACCTGTTTGTTATAACAGAGTGAGAGTAGATTTCAACAGTTTGCTATCGTACTATATTTTAGTAGTATAAAAAACAACCAATTGTCTTGTTTGATTGTGGACCTTATGATTTTCCAACCTTACCCCTTTTTTATTTTGTTCCATTTTTATTTTTCTGATTTGTAATCACCATAGAATTTTGAGGTAATCGTAATATAAGAAATATGTCTGATGTCTAATGTTTTTTTTCTTCATTTTTCTTGAGAGAGCAACTTATATGTAGCTCAAGCAAAAGTTCAGTCAGGAAGAAACTCTTTACACTCTGGTTCATTCATAAGCAGTCTATTAGTCTTGCAGCGATTACTCCATCAGCTGATTGGGATAGTGCACGAAGAATGAGCCAATCGGAGGCAGCGCAGTTCGGTACGCCAATCACAGCGTCATTGTCAATCTTTTAAATATGTTCTCCTCTCTGCTGCTGTCAGTTGTCGTTTCAGCTCAAACCGATGCGACCCTCCTCCACCCGAGGCTCCTCCAATCAGCGCGACAGCAACTCTTCTTCTACACCACCACCAGTGTCTGGACTCCATGGGGAGATTCTGCCTTCGCAGATATCAGCATCTCATCCCATTGCTTATCCTAATTCAGTCCAATCGCCAAAGACTTTGCACTATTTCAATATGCAATTGTAATGAATTATTGTTAAACTCTAAATACCAGTATCTCCTGATTGAACTACTGATAGAGGATCTGCCACATGGGTGTTAACAGAGACAGAGTATGTCTTAAGTATGTCTTCTCATTAAAAACAAAACATGTTGTGGATGAATAATCACTTTATTTATGACAAAGAGATGAGTCCAACACTATTGTGGAGAAGAAGAAAGAGAAACGAGACATATTGATTGCAGGCGAATGAATAGAGAGGCATGTAAGGCATTCCACTGCTCCACAGCGATGAGGGTTTCTTTGTGTGCATGATTCTTAACTTATTCATTTTCTACAAACCTACATGATGGTAATTTGAGACATGAGATATACTTTGGCATCACTGTTATCTCACTGATGTATGAATCTTCTACAGGCAAAACCTGAATCCTGTCTTTGTCCTGCTCATTTTGTCTTTTTCTTCGACTGCCACGTTAGAGAGCAACAATCTGATAAATACAAATGCACGTCTGACCAGAATAAACATATCACTTTTATCCTTCTATCTATTATACTGTATATGTGCTTGTTAAGAGTCAACGTTTATACAAAACTGCCTTTACTCTATAGGCTCAGTTATGCACAATAAATGGTGGTCCAGAAAATATTAATATGTGTACGGCTTCTTTTCAGTGACATCAGTACAAAGATATTAGCCTCACCAGCATCTGCTTTAGTGTAATTTCCACCTTGAAAGTAATTTCACTGTCACAAAGTTATTCTCTGTTGCTGGGTACAATTGGGCCTGTCACAGTTTATCAAAGCTTTTAACATAATAGTTTGTGTTTGATTTATTCAACGAGGTAAATGAAGTGTCTAAATGGAGTCCATTACATCTGAAGTGTGATGCTTTGCCAGTCGCCCATTATCTTTCTATCTTTGTCATTTTTTTACATTATCATGTCTGACCTGATCTTGAGTGGAGAGTATTTGGTCATCTGGGCATGGTATTTTACTACAGCTGCGTGGTTTATTGTCAGACTGTAAAACCTGTATGAATCTGCACAATTTCAAAGAGGACAAGTTGAAACCATGAGTATATTCAATATAATAGTTATCTGACCTCCAGATAGAAAACATACTCTAGTTGTTGAGTGAAGCTCCTCTGCATTCCAGCTTCTATGTTATCTGTTGACTGACAGAGTTTAGGTATAGTTATATAGCCATAACAAAAACATACTTTTGTGCAGGAACATGAAGGCAAACAATACAGTCTATCAAGAGCCCACAATTACAAATAAAACACATTGTCACACTTCCCTCTATAGTCGTATTTATAAGTGCCGAATATTTTAAGTTACCCATCTCTGAGATGTTTGCCTTCACCCCAGTAACTCATATTTTACAAAATTAGATAAGAAAAACTAACTTGCTTTGGCAATTGCAAAGATATGACATGCATTTATGTTCGAGTGACAAAGTTCTCTGGCAGCGGTTGTAATTATGACTATTGAAAGTCAGGTGATATTGCAATAAAAGGATTGGACTTTAGCGTTCGCTTTCTTTATTCTTTTAGCCCAGCGGCATAGTAAAAAATACGAAACCAATTGTTCAAATTGTTCTAAAAGCACCAAAATTGGCACACATGTAGATTAATACATTCTGAACAATTTTGGATATGGAGGCATTCAAGATTCTCCCCGTAGCACATTTGGCGGCCATTTTTTGAAAATGGCCGCTATTTACCATTAGCGTCATTGAATATGTACCATAATTTGTCTTTTTGTGGATGCTAGAGGTGATAAGTGTGCTAGAGGTGATAAGTAGTGTACAATTACACATACTTGTGTGCTTACCAAATAAAATGGCTACCATTTTACAAGAAAAATGAATTTTACTTTGCAGCGGCAGCGGTGGTGGCAGTGATGGCGGCTGCAGTAATAGTATAGTGTTGATAGTCATGGTACTTGTAGTAGTAGCTTGTGGTAACATGGTGGTGTTTTGTGTCTTTGCAGGTGAGGCTTTGATAACCATTCAACTGGTGGTGGATTACAGCAGCAGCACCACCTGACATCAGAGACGCGTTGTTCCAGACTGCAGCCATGGCAAAGAAGTTCCAACTGGTCGATACTTTTGAGCAACGTACTCCCACAACACCTCCTGAGACAAACTGGAAGCTGTGTCTTGTATGTCAAGAGGAGACAACAGAGTCACTTGTGTGCCCAGTACTGTCTAAACGCCGAGACCCTGGGAGTGGATACACGACAATGGCTGCAAACTTGGTCAAGTTTGATGAACTAGGAAAACTGCCAAGAACTGTTCAGTTACAGAGACTAGATGAAGGACAAGGTGTTGAGGCGACAATGGTTGCCCACCAGGCCAAGTGGCATAAAACATGTATGCTCCAATACATGTTCCACAGCAAGAGGACGTCAACTCACTCGCACCATGCAACCAAGAAGAGGCAGACACTCGCATGATGCTACATGTAGCACATGCTGCACAACATGGTCACCACCAGATACAGGTTCGAACAGTAGACACTGACGTCGTGGTCCTAGCAGTGATGGTAGTCCAGAAACTACCAGCTGGAGACGAACTCTGGGTAGCCTTTGGGACAGGCAAGAACTACCGCTACATTGCAGCCCATGAAATAGCTTCCTCCCTTGGTCCAGAGAAGACATGTGCTCTTCCAATGTTTCATGCCATCACAGGGTGTGATACTGTGTCAGCCTTCGTCGGACATGGGAAGAAATCTGCCTGGGCAACATGGAACACGCTGCCAGAACTCACTGATGCCCTGCTGAGTCTGGCAAATGCACCCACAAGCATCCAAGAGGATACAATGCATGTCATCGAGAGGTTTGTAATACTCCTGTATGACCGCACAAGCAAATGCAAGGACGTCAACAAGGCGAGAAAGAAGCTCTTTGCAAAGAAGAGCTCTGTTCAGAACATCCCGCCAACTTACGCTGCTCTGGAGCAGCATGTGAAGAGATCTGCCCTTCAGGGTGGTCATGTCTGGGGCCAGGCATTGGTACCAGAGCCCGTGCTCCCTCCACCAACAGACTGGGGCTGGCATCGGAGTGATGATGGGCCCTACACACCACTCTGGACCACACTCCCTGAGGCATCCAAGACCTGCTATGAGCTGGTGTCTTGCGGATGCAAGAAAGGCTGCAGAAACCGCTGCAAGTGCAAGAAGGCTTCACTGCAATGCACGGGTCTGTGTTTCTGTGAAGGCGAATGCCAGTAGATTAGGACAGAAAACTTGCTAGCCAACATTATGATCTGTAGACATTCATAATCCTGGTGACCAGATTTGAAAAGTTCAGAATCATAATTAACATAGTGTGGCAAAATCTACGTTATTGTATTACATGTATGTACTGCAGGATTACACAATACTGAAAGTTATTGTATTGGCAACTGTTTATTGTGTCCTCTTCTTGAAGCCACTTAGATTTGTTCATTTATATTAGATCTATCCATAAATGTATAACTGTAAGTACTGTGCCTAGAGACTGGGCTTTTGGTCGACTATATAACTACAATCTGACCATACTGTAAACTCCCGTACTCTGTGTATTATTTTGACTACCATTCCATTGCAATTTTGCCAGCAATTTGAAATAAAAAGCAACTTGAGCAATTAAAGTGTGTTCCTGAAATCATGTACTGGTTATTAGAGGTATTATGTCATTGAGTATTGGAATCTTCATCAAATGTCCACTTTTTCCACAAAATGGCGGCCAGTTTGGGGCCATTTTTGAGAAGATTCATCTAAATATATGTTAAACACTTATTGATGTTAATTCTGATGTAAAAAAAAGGAATTTTGGCCCATCTAGCACCATACTAACGACACATAATGAAGTCTATGTAATGACGCTAATGGTAAATGGCGGCCATTTTGAACAATGGCCGCCATATCTTCCACAGGGCTAATCTTGAATGCCTCCATATCCAAAAATGTTTAGAATATATTAATCTACATGTGTGCCAATTTTGGTGCTTTTAGAACAATTTGAACAATTGGTCTGCTATGCCGCAGAACTATTTCTACTATTCTACATTTGACCTAAAGCAACATCAATAATACATAGATGTGTCAGATCAGGAAACTGTTTTTGAAGGCTTTTAAATGATGCCACCGTGCAAATTTATTTGACTTTTTGTGATTTTTCAGGAGAAAATAAATACCATTGACAATGTGTCTGTTAGTGTCCAGATAAATGGGGACCGAGATGCATTGCATTTCATCAGATTACAATCATTTATCAGTGATTTGAGCATTGTACAAATCTTTTTTTTAAATTCAATTTGGATCATTTAAAATAGTCTATCATATATTGGAGAGTGGAGCAATGGAGAGGCCAGCTATCCACACCTCATAATGTTGCTCTGTCTGTCCCCCCGCAGCAGTTCGCAGGACTCTATTGAGGAGACGGGCAGGGATGATCAACCCTCCACCTCTGCAGCTTTTTTCCCGACATTTCTGGCTCAGTGCACATTATTAGTCTCAAGGGGAGGAGGTGTTCATTAGCCACCAACTGCATCTTTGATTATTGTTAGTTCTATGGAAGGACACAGCCAATATCATTGTTGAGTGTGTTCCACTGTATCTCTGTCACTTTAAGTCACTGATAGCAAGAACCGCTTAGCTGCTAAGACACGTGCTAGCTGTTGCGTTGGGTTGGCTGCATTCAACAAGGGCTGTAAGAATAACACTATTTCACATGCATAACAACAGTTTTATATTTATTTGCTTTATTGCCAGTTGGTAGATGATTAATGCCACTTTCATTTCTGTACAGTAAATAGAAAGCTATACAACCGTATCTACATAGCTTAGCATAAAGACTGGAAAACATGTGACACTGATAGGAAAGGCATTAGGCAGTTGGCTAACACCCTGTAAAATGGTGGATTGTCATTTGACACTTGATCGGGTTATACCATGTCTCTCTTAGTGAGCTTTAGATGAGCTAGTCAGGGGATTTTTTTACACTTGCAACCAGGCAGGCGAGCCAGTACCAGTCTTTATGCTAAGCTAAGCTAGTTAACTGCTAAGGAGAGCCAGATGAGTGGTATCAATCTTCTCATTCAGCAAGAGAGTCAATAGGTGTATTTCCCCAAAAATTCATACTTTGCTTTTAACATAGCTTAAATATATATAGATTAATGCAAAAATAAATACATTGATTTCCCCCATGGATCCACTGGCCTCTGGAATAGCCTTAAATAAGTAAAGTTCAACCACTCTGTTCACTGTGAAGCCAGACTGTTGACGGGCAACCTAGATGACTTTTCCATGGACCGTTATCAATCACCTTCATCAAAAGTGAATTAACGTCAGATTAGTGAGCGAGGCTGTAATTAGATTCCATGGGCAGGGAGGTAACGGGCCAAAGCAGAGCTTTGTGGCACAGCAGGAGGCTATGAAGGCATTGTGAATTGGAGAGTAGATAAGCACGGGACCTTCAGTTCTTAGGATGGTGAAGATGGGTGAAGGTGGTTGTTGGGGGAAATTTGTATTGATTCCTGGGGGAGGAGGAAGAGAGCCAGGTGTTAAACCAGGCCTGCTTAAGTTGACAATCAATACAGATTTCAACCCTTCCTGAGGAAATACGCATCAATTACCTGTAACGCAGCAGAAGAACTGCAGCAGATAATTACATCTCACACAACAGGTCAGTGGGTGGACTGACTGTGTCTCCAACCTGACAAGGTGGCTAATGCAATTCAGCATGCTCAGAAGGCAGCTGCATGCGCCCGTTACTGCAGCCACGTACCATTGAGCCAGGTCGTTTCCCCTTCAATCAGCTTGACCTTTTCCTCTGCGACTGTAAGTGGCTTTGTGAGTTCACGGCGTTGCTCGAATAGGGCAACGCCGTGAGTGTGTGTACACTGCTTTGATTAGGAATGTTATGGTGTGTTGGCAATGTACAAGTAGCACTGCAGTCTAATGTTGTCACTAGATGGTATTTCGGGAGAAATTAATGAGAAATTAATGAGCTATCCATTGCTATGATAAATATAATCCTTAATAGCAGAGGAGGAGTAAGTCCTCTGCTGAGACATTTGATTTAGAGACAGTGAGGTGAGGTCCAAACAAGAGGTTTAAATACTGTACAACTACTAATTGTTTGAGGAAAAACTACACAAAGAACCCGTGCTTGAAACTGCCTTTTGGACATACTGCATTTTAAACATAACGAAACACTCATTAAAGAGCCAAGCTCTCTGTTCAATACTTCATATTCATGTAATGCATATTGAAATGTTAACTGGTAATAGAGCTGAAATGAGAAATATTTTTCCCAAATATATTGCAATTTCACCAATGTATACCAAAATAGTAATTGTGAAAACCAATTTTAAATAGTTTACTCTCCAGTGTTGGATAGCTGTTTTGGTATTTTGATTTGTCTCTATCGAAATTGAACTTGACCCACACATAACAATCCCTGACTGAGTGTGTGTAAGTGTAAACCAAATATAAGTGGACTCTTCAGAACCATTAGCTGAGGTTACAAAGTAATTGCAGACTGATTGCTGGCCTTTAATACAGATGACTCCAGCCTCAGTGGGATAAGCATGGGCCCACAGGATTTATCTAATTTCTTTTCAAAAAGCACCTGCTGGCTGCTGTAAAACATTTTTTGAGTGCGCTAATTAGAATTTCTGCATACCTGGGAAGTAGAAAAAATGAATATTTTTTACAATAGAGGTCCAATCCAAAAGCAAATTAAAGTGCACCACTTAAGCACTGCTGTTCACAGTAAAACAGCTCCATTGAAGCCATCTGGCCAGTAATGGCTACAGTGTTGCAGAAACCAGTGCCAACCACCACCTTCATGTCTGAACAATTTTGCAGAGGAGAATAGAGAGCGGAATCGTATGTATTATTGCCAATAACACACAGGTATCTGTTCCGTTACACAACCACAACAATATTTCTCAGAAAAATGGCCAAATTAAAGAATTAGAAAAGGATACAAGATATTGCTGACCTGACCCAATAAAAACCTGCGAGAGCTGAGAGAGCAAGTAAAGGAAACAGTCAGTGAAAAAGAGGAAGACTTGAGAGAGAGTAAGACATGCAGAAAGAGAGAGGCAGCGGGACATAAAAGAATAGTTTGTAGCACAGTGCAGCTTTCTCCTTCAGCACCAGCTGCTTTATACACTGAATCTTTTCATGTTCAAGTGCCAGAGTCCTCCACTGAGCGCCGGACCCACACTGAGCTCTCACAGCCTCAAGCCTGTGGAAAGGTGACACAATCAATCGCCTCTCGCCTGTTGGCTTCTTTGTGCTGGTGATGTGTTGTGGATGGTTGTACTCCCTCCTTTTTAATTTGATTTTTTTTACAACTGAATGCAACTTTGAACTTATTCATACAAAGTACAACTTCAAATAGGGACCGTTAAGACATGGATTCATGAATTCATCTCCCAGAGTTCACACTAATATCCCTTTTTTATGGAAGTACTGACATTTGTTCTTGGTTCAGTTACTGTATGCTTTGTTAGTGCAGGTCACGTTCTCATTGATATCAACATGTCAGACCTGGCAGAACAAGTATTTCTCAGATTGTATGAAATCTATATAATAATAAGAAGAAGAAGAAGAAGAAGAAAAGAAGAAGAAGAATACTATGAATAATATGAATAATATGAATACTAATATAAAATAAGAATGCATGTATAGCGCTTTTCGAGGTACTCAAAGACACAATATGTACATTTGGTATGCAGCTCTTGATATTTTTGAAGATTTCTTAACCAGGTTAGCTTTCCATACTTACTTCATGCTATCTACCTTTCAGCAAACAGTAAACAGCGATGAAGACGTGCTTACAGAGTTGAAGTCTCAAATGTTTACTCTTCATCGCATTCTTTGCATAGAAACCACTCTGTTTTAATTGAAAAGGTTTGAGAACTAATGGAATAGAAACGCAGTCCCTCGCTCACTAGTGGAGAGCTTATGTCCTGAAGCACAATGCAGGACAGCTTCATTTAGCTAGATCTAAGTTGTACAAACTTTAAAATGTGGTATCTCAAATGGAAAACTATACACTTAGCAGTGTAATGTAATTCTGCATGCATGGACACACCGATTAATAAAATACACCATGTCATCAAAGCTGTGCCGCGTAACAGATGCTGTGTAGTCCCTGGTAATGGCTATCATCATTAGTCGTCTCTGGACACATAACATAAATGCACAGTCTGAGTCCAACTTGCTGACCACCTGAAACCCCCTCCTCCCCCAATCTCCCCCCCCCTTTTAATAACAGAGCCCTTTGTTCATTCACTGGGAGCTGCTAATAATCATACATCGATTAGCTTTAATTTCGAGTATATAACAACAACAACAACAACAATTCACATTTTGCGATGGTAGCACACCAGCTGGAGGTGGTCTGGGTGGATGTCTGGAAACTGTGTGACTTATAGCTGTCATTTCCTACCAATAATGAAAGTTGTTGTAATTTAACTTTACCCATTGATCTTTCCTGAAACATAACACAGACATGTACTGCAAATAAGAGCTTTCCATCAGCTTCATCAAGTCTGTTGCATCACATGATGCAAGAGCTATTCTAATGTTTCTAACCTGAGAATTGTTGCACGACATGAATGATGAAACCACATCTATTTAATGAGTTGGACTGAATGTAGCAGGTTTGAATCATTGATCTCAAGGAGCAGAGCTGGGTAGTGTGATCCTATATTGGTTTATTGCTTTCACACATTCAGGGTGATTGTTATGGTATCTGAGGGCGGGAAAAAGGATATGTGGATAAATGAGAAGCAGGTCGCACTCACTTTACTTTTCTCTCTATGTTAAGAAAAAGTGATCAAATAGCTGGAATGTAACTTCAGGGCAAAGAAGGACAACGTTTAAGCAATTTCAGGATGTACAGTAAAACCCCAACAATGTATAGTTTGACATCTTATCTTTCATCAAGAAGATGTTGAAAATGTGCTAATTTGAATAGAAACGTTGATAGTGTTTTAATCCACCGTTTGCTTGGTGGCTGTAGTGTGAAAGTGATCTTATCAAGACAAGCTAAATGATGTCCATGAAGAGTGTGACCTAAACAGTCACTGAAGCTTCCATTGAAAAGACTAAAAATAGCTGCCGATAAAACCATCAGACACGTGTGTGCGAGATAAATGATATACGATTATCATTTGAGGTTTAACTGACACGTCATCTCGTTGCTCCCTCTTCCAATGCAATGGTTTCATCTTTAATGGCACCCAGCAGGAACATGAGCATCATCAGCTGTTTAGCTCAGCAAACCAACTCCTCATATTAGCAAAACAGGAGAGGATATTGACACATTGATTTGTGTCCTCGTTTGTCTTTTTTATTTATTCTATAAAGCTTTGAATGGAAACCTGGCTTATGATGCACACATGATACAACTGTAAAACAGGTTAGAACAATAATAATGGGACCTATATATCCTATCCCTCAAACTTTAGTTGTAGCTTTAGCTCTTCCATTCTTTTCTTCAAACATCAAACCAGAGATTCTGATTAGTCATTGGATGACAAAACAGTGCTATGGGACAGAGCTGCAATTAATCTGTAGTCAGACTGGGACAGTGAATGTCTCCCCATGGGGACCAACTAATCCATACTCCTCACTGAAACCCCTTATACGTCTAATTGGAATAATAAACCATCTTACTATACGCTGACAACAGTCACTTAATGGAGTTACATCAGCATTAGGGACAGTTGTTCCTGAGCTTTGGTCCCTACAGTCGGGTTTGAGCAGCTCTCACTGTGCCAGACCGAATAGATCAGTTCAGTAGAGCTCAGTGTAAAATAATGAATAGATCCCTCAACTGAAAAAAAATCCTCTTTATCGCGTGGCTACCCTTTGTTTGTTTCTGACCTCAAACTATTTGTATCTGCTCCGTTCTGTTCTGCACACACAACAAATCAAACTATGAATACGTTTACCTTATCTCCTGCCTCCAGCATAATAGCCACATCTTTTATTCTTCTACTTCGTCCTCTTCTTTTCCCTTTTCTTCTTATTCTCATTCCTTTCTGTAATATGAACATATCTGCTGTCTTATACTTGAAGACACACATGACTTCTCCTTTCAAAGGGTTTGTGCACGATAGCTGTCCACTACTGCAATAAATGACGATCATCTGACTGCTCAGCATGCTAACTCCTTCTGTCACTTCCCTCTCAACATAACCCATAATAATTGCTCGGGGCTCTATAATATTTGGTATCCACATGGTATGATGGCTTTGTGGTGGAAAAAGGCCAAGCAATAACGAGGTGCAGTATGAGTTATTCTACATAGCTGGACTGTGCAAGTGAGATACTGTTTCTGTAACCTTGATTACTTGTTTTGCTATGCACACACAGTGAATGTAAATTAAACTGCCAGACTCTGCAAAATGTGTTTTTATTGTGTAGAGCAGGTGTTGACATCAATGATGCATGTGTGTGTGCAAACAATACCTTGACTAACTTGCATCACATGATTATGAAATTCTTACTTCATTCCATTTGCAAAGGCTGCAGCTTGCATCGCTCTTCGCTGTAGCAGTAAGCAGATTGTTAGTCTTAGCATTACAAGACATATCTCTGAGTATTATAGTGCATCAGACTGTATTTTTGTGAGTATCTATTTTATATACAGTATGATATTATATGCCATGGAAATCATTACGTACATGTTTATATAAAAGGGCCTGTAAATATTGGACTGTTTAGGACACGGTTGTCTGTTTCCTGTTTCCTATCAACAGTCAAAGTGACCAAACGGTTATTACCCTGACCTTAACAAAGTAGTCATTTTAACTGAAACAATAGTGCCTCCCGTAACCAAGTTATTGCTGTGCCTAACCTAACCAAACCTACCCGTAGCCTTGCACACCATAAAGATGGCCATGCGGTGAGATTAACCTTGTGACCTTCACTGGGTCATGTGTAAAGTCAGGCTGGTATTGCTGTGTCAAGTCGATTTCGATCATTAATCATAATTTAATTGAGTGTGTGCTTCTACCTCAGTTCTAGTGATACACTTTCTCAAGAAGGATAGACTCGGTGTAAGAGAAACGGACAACCATCCAAATTTGAAAGGTTATATAAGGAATGTACAACCTGCTGAAGGCAATAGATGCTGTTTTGCTCTGATCAATAGACAGTTTTTTTTACTGAGGGTAAAAACATTACCCAAACTTGGCAAAAGACGAACATAAAGATTGGTTTAATATGTAACATCTATCTTTTATGTTAATCTCCAGGTCGATTTGCTCTCCAGTCCATGACTTAGAAGAAAGTGGTTCACGCTTATTTAAGTATCTTATTCCAAACCAGAAATCCCAGGATCTGTGAGATTTTGGCCTATTTGTAGTCAGTAACACAATGACAACAGCCGCCTTTTGTCTCTGCTGAGCTCTATGAAGGACATCTCTTTCCACATGTGTGTGACCTCAGGATTTAACTGCATGTTTTCCCTCCCAGTAGGCAAGCAAAGCTCCCCTCAACAACAACGCCCATCCCCAGAGCCGGTGACAACAGGTCCAGGAGAAAGGTCTCAAATTATAAAAAGAGCAAGATGAGAGGAGATGAACGTCTATAACATAATGTCAGTCTGCTGTCATGCCTGCTTCTTTTCTCCCCCGTATAAGCTCATGATCCTCTGTCCAGAGGAGATATTGGAAAAATACAAATGCAAATCCTCTGCCTCCCAACAATTCCACCTGGGAGAGTCACGAGCTGTCAGTTAATGAATGACAGAGAGAAAGTGTGTGTGTGTTTGTTAGAGGCAGAGAGAGAGAGAATAAAAACAAAGAAACAGTAAGACAGAGGATGTGTGTGTGTGTGTGTGCAGGAGCATACAGTTTGTATGTGTGACCCATGAGGACATGGGGTTTGATTGACCATAACCTTTGTATTGTGTGTGTGTGTGTGTTCCCAGTACACAATAATGAATGCTATTTGAATTAGTCCACCTGGGACCCTCATCCCACCCAGCTCCCATCGGCAGCTCAGGTGTTCCATGAATGTGATTTATTTTCAAACGGCGATCCAAATGAAGATGAGGCAGGGACCACTGCGACATGTCAGGAGAGAGAGAGAGAGAGAGAGAGAGAGAGAGAGAGAGAGAGAGGGAGATGGGAAGGAAATGCAGAGTAAAAACATAGTAAATAGCAGAGGAAGAGGATCTATGTTCACCTGAGCGGAAAGCAAACTCACTGTGCTCCTTGGTAGCAACTGTGCAGCATAAATTGATGTAGATCCCGAGTGTGATATGAGAAGGAGACTTGTGGTTCCATCAATATCATGACATTAAGATAGATGACAGCATTTTCATAATTTAATAAGATTTGATTATCGATGTCATTAAGAATATGGTTGAAATGCATGAACAATGGATACATCTTACTTTGCATATAGATGTTTTGGGTTTGGGTTGTATGTTTTCAAGTACACACAACCCATGCAGAACACAACACAAAAGAAGCTTGTGGTCTATAAATGAGTTGTTTTCAGAAGTTGCATTGTATTTAGCTCTCTCGGCCACCCTTCACACTTTTACAAAAGTCACTGAACACAATTCTGGCAGCAATTGCGTTGGCTGAAGTATATTATAAAAGGCTATAAATTCTGAGGCGATGTGAGATTCTGAGAGGTTAGAACTCGTATCTCGTCTCTCTCCCTCCTAACACCAATGACCTCCAGCTTCCAGTGGGAATCAGGCAGGGCTGAGGGGGAAAATGAGAAAGAGAAAAGCAGTGAGTGAGACGCAGGCATATGTGTGCGTGTGTGTGTGTGTGTTTCTGTGTGGCTGGAATGTGAATGAGCATGACACTGGGTGTGAGGAATGAGGATGTTTTACACAATGACTACAAATGCGGCCATTCATTATTGCGCCACTTCTTCCACTTGCTCAGTAAACGCCGTGTGCGTGTCGGAGCTGCTCACCTCTCTAATGCCGCCTCAGCCTTCACGTCAGTGGACTGCTCAGCCAAGATGTCTGCAGTGCGATCAATGAGCTCGTCAGTCCGTACATCCTGACCTGTCAAACTTGCTGACGTTAACATGACATGAGAGCATGTTTGAGTGGGCAGACGGAGCCGACTGTGCTGCACACTTAGTGTGTGAAAACTGCTGTTTAGTTGCATTTACTCCCCGGAGGCGTCGGGTTTACACCCGACCTACACAAACACCTCCGAGCTGCCGAATTTACACTTCGCTCTGTTACATGTTATTAGATTGTTGTGATAATGTGATGAATGGTTTATTGCCCAACATGAGTAATGGAAAATAAAGTATGGGAGTTTTATGATTAATTTGACTATACATTACAAATGTACTGGTTGGCCATTTAATTAAATGTGTATATTCAGGCTCAGGTTAAAAAGCCATGTGTGTGAAATAAGCAGTGGCCGGGCTTGAATTAATGCTCTCAGCTACTGTAAATGAGATGTGCTCTATCACAGATATGACAGAGGAATTATGTGAAATTAATTTGGTGTCATCTCCTTTCATTCAATATAATGTGATCCAGAATGAAGAAGGTGAACTGTGTGGAATTGCAGTCCTTCTCGTTCTACTATTGACTTTGGTACGAGCTGTAAAAGAGCTGACACAACCTTTTTTTCACCTTCATTCATTTCCTGTAATCCACTCAGGAGTGTTTCATCTTGTTTCTTGAGTTGAGCTTTGACAAACAATACAAATGAATGCTTAAAAAAAAATGTTAGTGAGGTATTTTAGAGTAGTTGGATTAATCCCACTGCACTCGTGGTTGCATGTAAAATGTTGCTCTTTGTGTTTTAAGTGAACATTTTGCAGAGACAGTGCTGACCGTAACAATAGCAGTGGAAGTTGTTTGTTTAAATGCATGTATGTATGTATGACCTACGGTATTTACCTGTCCTGTTTACGTTCTCTTCACTGGAAACCTCTTGTAGTTGTGCCGATAGTGTCAACCCTCCATCAGCAGCAATGACAGCAATAACCTGGATTTAAACCAAATACCTTTTAATCTCTTACCTAACCAGACTTTAAGGTGGCAGGTCAGAAAATACTTCCTAAAATGAATGTATAAACCATAATCACATGGGTCATTTTGGAAGGCACTATGGTGTGATGACGTGATCATTTTACTCTAAGATCAAGTTTTGTAACATGCTGCTGACTGTTACAAAACAATTTGTGTGGATGGTGAAAAACATCCGTTCCCTATTAGGTTGGTTCACAGTAATGAAGTGCTGGGTGGGCAGGTCTGTGTCTTGCTGAGTTTAGATAAAGAGGCTGTGGAGCAGAGGATGCAATTAGCTATATTTACCGCTGCCAGCCCAAGGCCTGAAGCACGGAAAGACTCATTGTGTCGCAACTCAGTAATTACACCTGCCTCCACATTACGTTCATTTGACCACGAGCGAATCTCAGGGTGAATAGTGCAGAGGGACTGGGATTTATTCACTGCAATTATTTTTCCTGCATCTTTGAACCGACTTACTGTCTGTCCCCTGGTGCCATTTTTAATACAGCGTGATACAAATTACAGAAATATTAATTATAGCGATGCCCCAACTGAAGTATGTCCTTTTGAGCTTTAAAGATGAATGTGAAAAACTTGTACTTTGTCTTTATGGGACACAAACTTTAAAAACTGAAGTGGACCAAAGTACTCTACAGTGGTAAAAGAACAATTGCATATATTAGAAATATTCAAACATAGTACAAACATATGTGTTAAAAACCATAAACAAAACCAGAGGAAGAATAGTCAAGAAAATAAATTATATCGGAGGGTTAAATTCATGGCCAAACATGCTTACGAATTAAGGCAATTCGACGACTGCATTTATCTGCTCATCACATTTTAGGGTAGAGTCGAAGATAACACAGAGGTTAATAGCTAGAGGCTTGAGGTAAGGAGACAGTTGGAGAAGAGAGGGAGGAGGCATTTGGATCCACCCCCACCCCCCCTTCTCTTTTCCCTTCCGTTTCATGGATCGTGGTCCATGCCTACTACTAATTATTCATACATTTCTGTCATATTCATTGAATGTGTTGTAACTCTGTAACGCTCTGCATTCTCTACACATGACATCTATTGCTTCTGTCCATCCTGGAGAGGGATCCTCCTCTGTTGCTCTCCTGAAGCTTTCTTCCTTTTATTCTTTGTAAAAGGGTTTTTTCCTTTAGCGTTTTTCCTGATCCGATGTGAGGTCCTGGGACAGGGATGTTGTATGTGTACGGATTGTGAAACTCTCTGAGGCAAATTTGTAATTTGTGATTTTGGGCAATATAAAATTGTGGTATATTGATCACATTTAGTTATATGGTTGAACTTCTGAATAACTGTAGCGCCCCTGGTGCTACAGTCATTTGTATGAACCTGAGTTTCATCATGGCTGAATAAAGTGTCCGCTCGTAATACGCCACGAACATGAACTGAATTGAATTGAAAACTGAATCCAAACGCCACCTTCCTTTACATTGGAGGTACAATTATAACAGAATGTTGTATAGCGTTCCTGTAGCAAAATCCACTTCTCTATTGTCAAACTTTCAGATGAGTGTAGTTTGTAGACATTTTGTGCGTGTCCATTCAAAAAAGTTTCTTAATACTCATGTTGAAGATACATTAAGCTCTGGCGGCATTATTTTTAAGTTTAGTACAGGGCATAAACATCATTATTTGCAGGTTTGAATTTAGACTCGTCATATGAGATCGTGGAGACAGAAGCAGCGTACTTAGTCGAGGCGATTTTCAAAGATAAGCACGCAGATGGACAGCAAAGTCCGGGATTATGCTGCAGAAGTTTCCATGGACATTTTATTCCACTGTGGAATCCAATCCAAAACATCCTGACCACAGCCTACTAGTAGAAACCTTTTTACTTTCTAGTCTACACTCACAAATCTGTTCATGGTGAGGCTGGTATAATTCCCGTCAGACAATTCATTTGTACAAAAAAATAAGGGAGACGCTGGACTGATAAGAGATGAGATAAAACATCCAATACTCCAGGTGTGAGTCCACCGTAATATTTCAGCGCCGTACCATGGCAACCCGCTCACTCAGGAACTCAGCATTAATAGCATTGAAGATTGTGCCAAAAGGACCCTGTTATGTTTAAGAGGCTCTAAACGTATCCGGTAACGCTGCCGTCTCTGACATTTTAACTCAACTAATATCCATCCATCCATCTTTCTGTCTCTAAATAAGCGATTCGTTGGCAAAGTTATGCTAATTATCTACCCAAGACAAAGGGAAACAGGGCTACAATGATGAATGGCTTTGTTGGAGCAGGTGGCGTTGCTATTTTAAAGATAACCCTTTATATGTAGAGGAGAATGTGTTATCCGTTCAAATAGCCTTATCTAGTTACACAGGAGGTGTTCACAGCTCTATTCTGTTGTAATGAGGAGACAGAGAAAGATGAAATAATAAAAAGAGACACTCAGCCCGGCATTACCATATAGATAACCAGTACAGTACAAGTCAGAATGCGATCAATACGCAGGTGTGATTTTTTCCATTTGTGAATAAGTGAGAAAATGAACAGAAAAGTCTAAGAAGACAGCGTAAAGAACAACCCGGATTCTTTGAGCGCAACAGTTTTCAGGCAGCTGAGAGAAGAAGGCTCCGTGCTTTGCTCTGCTATAGTATGACTGTATTGGTCGAGGTATTTACTCATTTTGAGAGGCACTTTCAAAGGGGTGATTGGATAACCTTTCCAGTGCACACCTTGGGCTAAATTGTAGTGCATGTTTATAGGAGCAGATCTGCTGCTTGGACCAGGACCCATAAAACACATAATCCTTTATCCTGACACATGCGATTGCACAGAGCTTGTCAAACGTTTCTCCAATCCATAAAACACGCTCAGAGGGGTTTTACTCTGGAGTCAGCATGGATGTATGACTACTATTTACAGTACACTGACCTCCCAGAGAAACAGTCGTACTGCAACGGAACAAACAACCTGTGCTTCATGGGCACATTGAGCTCAATGTGTCAGGTTCCACATTAATTCTACTATACAGCCTTTGTTTAAATAGCACATGTATTAATAATTCACTGGAAAGGTTATGTGGTCATTTCTACTTTACATCCTTTTCATATATATTCCAATTATCTGTGATGGAAGGCACCTCCTGTCAAGTGAAAAGGTTTTGCTGCTTTATTGGGACTAATAATGTGATTGAATTGACTTCTTCAAGATTTCAAGATTTTCAAGATTTCAAGATGTTTTTCAGGGTGTGCAGTGAAATGTGTGTGTGTGTGTGTGTGTGTGTGTGTGTCCTGGTGAGGTCAGTCTCTCTGTTCTCCGCAGCAGCTGAAACAGTCTAGTCCTGCAGGGTGGCAGAGCCTTCCTGTCCCGCCCTGAGATAAAGTCACAAATATCAATCACATAGTCACACAAGGGGAGCATATTTTAAGGGAAAGGATGATTTTATTAACTAAATCAACACCGAGCTTAACAAAGAACTGCAGAAACATAATCGGCATAAAGTGAGGGAGAGAAAACTAATGGATGTCTCTTGAAATGTAAAAGATTTATAACACAGAGACCTTCAGACTGGGGTTATTTATCCACCCAATCCATTATGTTGATTAGTAGACAATAGGATGCTGCCCAATTTACTTCTAATTAGGGCTCTAATGTGTGTTATTAAATACATCACCATGTCCCAATTAGAAAACACTGGGGCCATACATAATTTTAATTGATATCCACCTCGAGCCACATGGGCTCACCATATTCCATCAGTGTTCCCAAAATGATCTTTGCTTGTAGAGACGCATCTTTTTATTGCAGCACACTCATTGACTTTATGGTGTGTGTGCGTGTTGGTGTATTCTGCTTGATTGTATCTGGATTTGTGCGTTTTGTGAGCTATGGGGCGTTGGAGAACAGCAGTGTGGCTCCTCATTATAAAACCACACATCTCCCTGGGTACCAATGCTTTCTATTTATTGAATGGTAATGTGTCAGAGGATGCAAATGCAATCTGCGACGTGCATTTTGTTCAAGCAATCACAGTTTATAAATTATATAGCGGAGTGCAGCCAGGCAGTATGTATATTTTTTAATTCAGATTTGACCATTGAAGCTAAACACAAGCACATTCCTGATACAGAAAACAAGTTTGAGTGCACTGATTTTCACAATATGTTCATTGTGCTGCATTCAATAGCACAACCATGAAGACTATCATATATAACATATTACATTCATATTTTGATAGTAACAATGTATCATACAGTATCACTTCATATCTAGGGTTTCAGTGTCTTCTAGCTTTTTGTTGTGGTTCTATCGCCCACAACTTTACTGTTTTGGTTTCACTCTAACCACTCTCGTCGAGTACTTTCTGGTTACAGACGGCAGCTTTTAGAGGAAAAGCTCCTAAAACCCACTGTACACTAACTGCTCAGCACCACATAGCGGACTGACACAGTTAGCACCTACTGTATGTGGTGAATGTTATGGAGCATTGAGCATCAAGAGTCAGATCTTAGAGTAACTCACGAGTCAGTGGAGACCAAACTACTTATAAAGTTGGCAGAAACATGACGAAGTAAATGCCAATGTTGGTCCGTATTTGCTGGTTGTGTAAATAGGCAAATTATTGCTTAAATTATACTTTAATGTTGACTTATTTTCTGTTACCACTTGTGTGACAAGTGTCAGAAGCTGTAAAAAGACCATCGTCTTAATATCACCTTAAGAAACAAGGTACGAGAGGCAGTACTGTATCATCAATAATGTCCGCTTCAAGGGTGTTGTTAGGCCAGACGTGCAGCGGAGAGCCGGCAAACCCTTAAACCCTTACAACTGGTCGGATTTCCACCAACTCCAACAGGACATATCTGACTCTTTAGCTAAATAGCTATTGACTGTTTTTAATAATAAGGCATGAGGTGGAATGCCTCTTGTGAAATATCACAAAATTGAGATGATATAATCTGTACAAATGGGAATAAAGTACTCTGAAAACCCATCAGCACCGTAGCACCTTTTTGGACCAAGTTAGATTGCATTGTCTGGTCATCAGGGTTGAGGCAGATAAAGCGACAGTCAATCAATAACCATTTCTTATCCTCACCCTTCATCTTCTCTCTATCAAAGGGTAAAAGCTGCTTTCACGTGTGATTCTGCCACAGATAACCACCTGTTCAATCCTTGACTGGTTCAATCTTCTCCTCCCCTCAGTGTCTGCCATGATTACTGCTAACCTCCTCCGATTGTACAGTATCTCTGCTTCCAGTATTCCAGGAGGAGGGCACAGCGTTTATGTTTATTATATCTCTGCTACACTTCCAGCCTCTGTCTCTCATCTGTTACCGGATGCATCTGTACAAAGTGTAAAGGCTACATATAACAAGATAGATATGAGATACATATGAGAGGGTTGAGCTCAATAGGACATTTTATTATGGAGGATATTTGGTTCCCAATTTCAATCCAAAAGTTATTAATTTTCCGGGCAGAGCCAAATTAAATGCACATAAGTTCCCACATGTTGCTTACACCTTAAACATACGCCAGAACAGTCTTTATCATATTTGCTCCTAGTATATGGGGTAGTTTGTAATTTATGTATAATTTTAAATTGAATTTCTTGTGATTTGTAACTCCTACATATTTGTTTACTGTTTAACATGATTGTTTTCCATTGGTGATCGGTAATTGTAGTTTTAAGATCCTGTTCCCATGATTGTCTGCTGCTGTGAGTACTTAATTTACTTGGGGAGAGCAGTTTATAATAAATATAGCTTGTTTTTTTCCTTTTCAGCTGGCAGACCTGGTGGATCACTGATTCAATCAGCTCTGGTCCGCGACCTTCTTTGTATTGGGGTACAGAGTTTAAGAAACTACGAATTTGTAAGAAACGGAAAAACTGTGTTTTGGGTAGCCCATACTCATCCTGAAGTTGCTTAAAAGACTTTATGGTACCACTTTTATAGAGGTCATTTATCACCTGGATTCCATGTGTGTTCCATTCTTTAAAACCATGGTCAATACAGGAAGGGATAAAATTGGGGTTATTAACAATCGGTGCATAAAAAGAGTATTTTCTATCGATAGAAAACCTATTTTTTACCCTATTCCATGTGCTTAGAATGTTACTTACAATGAAGTTGTCACTAGTGCCTATTGTTTGTTTCACAGTATTTAAGAAAGGTGCACTTGATAATGACTTACATCCTTGTATTTCAAAGTCCAACCCTCTCATATGTATCCGAGGCCTACACTCTGTCTCCCCTGTATTAAACAGACACAGGAGAATCCTCAGTCTTCTGTGGTACTGCGCTCGGCTGTCTGTCCTCCAGCAGTGGATGGACAGCACCACACCGTCTGTCTGTAGTTGGCTTCACAATGTCCTCCAGCTGCTGCCACTGGAAAGACTCATGCATGTCCTCCAAGGAGACATGAACGGGTTCTTTTCCGTCTGGAATCCTTTTATGGATTTTATTGGCGAGGACTATGCCGAAACCATAAGAAGAGGTTTTGCAATCTTGGGACCCAAGTGACTCTGTGAATGATGGTTATAGTTGGTTCAATATGGAAGATGAGGATTTATGATTTATATTTGTTGTTGTTGTTGTTATTTATTTGTCTTCCTTGTCTGATTGTCCGTATAGTTGGTTGTTTTGCAATTTTTTATTTATTCGGTTTTGATTGTCTGGTGTAACTTGTAAAAACTTAAAATAAAATGATTGAAAGAAAGATAGATATGAGAATGCAATTGTGTTCCAGCTTAGCTTACAGTGAGGCAGAGCAAACATGATGCTTTGGTTTGAAGAAGAGGGGATGAGCGGTGATCATATTTAGAATAAAGATAGAGATGTTAAATGTCATGCTTATTCCCTGCTGATATGATTGGTTTGAAAGGTTTTACGAAACAGACTTTTCATCTGGCTGAGATATATAAATTGTCCAAGAGCAGATATGGAGCATCCTATAGGCTTTATGGAAATCTCACGTTTCCATGTTCACCTATTTAAAGAGCCTTCATTGACCTTCTGCATCCCCAGTAATGTTTTAACAAGAGCATCCTAAAACATTATTGTGGTGCTCCACACCTGGGTCCTGCTTCATATGTGGATAACTAAATCCTCCGGATTACGATGTTGACAATCTGGATGTTTTGGTTCTTTGAAGCTTAATTTGTATTTAGCCCAAACCTGCAAAAGGAAACATGTATGGTGTGAGCTTCATATATATTCTTTTGTTTGCCAAAATGTCAAACACAGACAATTATATGTCCATATTGCTATCCTACATCATGAAGTTACATGTGTTTAGAGTCAATCAGGCCCCAGATGAACAGACTGTTCTGTAACTCCAAAAACAGAAAAATACGTATAATAATTTAAACTCTGCATGCTATTCTCATAATATTGTTTAATAAGCTAAAAGACTGGTTTTAGATATGTTTTTAAACTGTCAAAGAAAGTGGAGACATGGCTTCCAAACAACATCAGCATGGGGGATATATGTGTTATTTGTCATCTTTAGGTACATATTAAGTACATAACCAATATAGTGAGGGAGCAGTCATCAGCCAAACTGAGCAGCGAATGTATTATTGGGCAAAATTAACCGCCTGTAAACTCTATTGTTTGTGTGTGATCATAACATGACATTCAAGTGACTTTAAAATCTTGTTTCATCAGTTAAACACTTATTACCCCATATTTCAACCTGCTAGATCAATAGTTGCCGTCTGGGGAGCGTGTTGTCCCAGAGGAGCAGACGCATGGACTAGTGCTATCCCACTGAACTCTGGAGTAAAGCCCTGCTATCAATCTACATTCATCACATGGAGCTCAATACTGTAAATTGGGAAAAAGCACGCTGACAATTTTCTGCTCGTATCAGGATTATTTGCTCAGCAACATCAAACTGGATATCAGGCTCAATTTATCTCTATATCCCATGGCAATATCTTACACGGAAATGTTCTCCTCTCAGTGATGAGAAACCAAATTCTAATTGAAAGCATAAATAAATGTTTTATCAGGTAAATCCCCCAGTGACATATTCAATAATATGTTCTGCCTTGACTTGTAGGAACATGGATGAAACCTGCTCTCCATAGATCCACATTCGGCTGGCACATTAATATATCCCTCAGCAGAGTATGCCTCTCTCCCCCTTGTGCCACCACACCGACGGTTTCTGAAATGGGATTTGGACCGAGGGTTGGGGGATGGGGAGCAGTGTAGTGGGAGTATTACTTGCAAGCTAGGGCTCATTGCTAAGAGGAGAGAGGGTTCATGCGTTAGATTACTAATGCCCTCAACCTGTCAAAAAAACTGAAAAAACACACCTGCTTGAGGCTTGACGTTAATTGGTTTGGATATGGTTTATAATTTAATTCATCGCAGAATTAAATTTCAATACACAGAGCTATTTGCTGTGGACATGGCGATGGGAAGGATATCCCTCTGTGCTGCTGTGGCCATCCCGGGTGAATGATGAAACTTTGATGCACGCCTATAGACTACCCAAAATGCCTATGGATCTTGTGCACTGTGGAAATGATTAAAAAAACAATTTAAACTTTAAAGAAGAATTTATCACAATAGAAAATGAGGACCGTTCCCACCATTGCAGCTAATGCTATGTAGTCTGCTGCACTTCTGCACTTGGGGACATGGATGTAAATTGCATTAGCCTCGGAAATACTGATAATAATATACCTTTTTCACAGAAGACATTTTGATTTCTTAGGCGTCATATTAATATTGGCTCACTCCCAGTTTGGTGACCGAGTAAGCCATGCCAGTGAGCCAGCATGCACACTACTGGGGCCCTAGCACTGGCACAGCCAAGTGGAATGCAACACATATTAATATTCTTTGCTACACCTATGTTTGCCGTGACATAATGTCTACCATGACAACAATGTGTGGAGATCAATCAAAACATGTCTGTCTGAAAATGTTTGAAGGAAGCAGTCTCTTGTAAGCAAATATTATTTTACGATAGCGTCAAATATATATTATATACTTTTTTCAACCCTTTTATTTGAAGAGCTTCAGTTTGTGTGTATGTATTTGTAGCAGCTTTCAATTTGATTGTCAATTATTACTGTTGCTGAAGTTTTGACGAGATTTTTTCCTTCTCATGCATCTTGGAAGTAGGTCAATATGTGCTGTGCTTTGTCTATTTCACTGAATGTGTTCTCGTAAGAGGTGCTTCACTTAGTTCTTTAGATATAAATAAATGGTGATATGTCTATTGGATTGATTGTCATGAAATTTTGTACAGACAGTCATGTCCTATTTCAGGATGGATATAAATAAGTTTTGTGATCATGACAACATGATGTATTAGGATTTAAAACCTGGAAACTATTGTATCTGCAAAACCACAGCATGTTAGCATTTTCCTCATATTGTTGTGTCTAAGTAGATCCTTAAGGGCTGTAGGCTCTTAGTCTGTTAAATTCACCTTTCATCAAACCTCCCTCAACAAACATTCTATGGAGCATATTCATTACATAATTTCAAATGTGTGTACATATACTATACTTTGCTCATCCTGTTTGTGAGATGTATGCTAAAACATTTATTTATTTATTTACAGTATGGGATGTCTGTTAACTGTGGCCTGCAGTACGTATTTTGTCAAGCCACAATAATTACCGAACAAACAAGGCGGCCTCCACTGTAAGGTTTCAGACGAATACAGGCAGGAGGAAGTGGAAAAAAGAAAAGAAAACATTAACACAATGCTGTCAACCCTATGATCAATTTGTGACAGCTACCTCTTTTCTTTTTTAAACATGGCACTGAGGAAGGATATTATATTCGGAGACGGGAGGGATAGGGAAAAAAGGGTTTTTGTCATGCTTTGTAAGATGAGGTGAGATGACAGCCATAAGTGGGCCAGGCAATTAGGACTGTGGTAAAAAGCAAGGGAGTCTGAAATCCGCTCAGAGGCCTTGCATTGTGACGCATGACACATGAGCAGTAAAGACTATGAGAGAGCGTGACTTTCTGTTCTCGATACACCCCAGTCAGATAGGAGACCACCCCGGGACAGAAGTCACCGCACAAATACACACTGCTCAAAAAAAGAGGGGGATGGCAGATGAAAACCTCTAAAACATTCTGTATTTCATGTCTTTATCCCGCTGAGCAGCAAGCCAGCAGGCATTCAGAGCGCTCGCCTTTTTATCTCAGCTGTGTCTTTTCTACAGCTCAGAGATGCAGCGAGATACCTTTTTTAAACAATGATGATGTAACTAAATGTGTGCACGCATGCACAGAAGTGCTGTGGAGTGCAATAAGTCATCAACGTATAATAAAATCATCAAATCAAGGGCATCAAAGTTCATAAATGCAATCTAAAGAAGTTGACTTTCCAAATATTTGTGCTATAAGTCAATAGGTAGAATATATTAGCAAGTGGCCCAATATTTACATGTATTTGGTCGAAAAACGTATCAGCATTACTGCAGCGAGACATTATAAGCACTACATTTTCTGCCGTCATGTACAGAATATTAAATACAATGACATGTTGACTCAGAGTTTTGACTTTAACGAGTTTATAAATGGATGCGACAAAAATGTGTGTTTTTGATCAGTCCAGTGGTATTGAATGCATTTAATAGCTTGCAGCCATACGCTGCTGTTGAGACACAAACAGCACATGCAGGTGTCTTCATTCAAGCCTGCAATCAACTTTAAATACATCTAAATACATCTGTGTCCATTCAACCTGGTCTTACTTTAAACTCTTCAAGCAACGCCAACCAAACAAACAAAAAACAGACATTTCCATGCTGTTAACGGTTTGAATTCAATGTTTCAGTCTTGCTCACTTGTCTGACGGCTGTAGCAAAACCTCACTTCTCTCGCCAACATGCACACAAATACTTCTGATGACATTTGCTGTAAATAGTTCTACAGTCATGACTTTTCCTGCCATAACTATGACATAAACACCGAGAACAAATCTGCCTCACATTAATGTTACAAAACAACACTAACTGATAGTGGTAGTTTAACTTTATTTTTAAATCAAACTGACGAGGAGCCACACAGACCTTCTGTTAATCTCGCCAAGATAACTAATGTTTTGATGAGTAATAATTCCTTTCAAATTTGAATGTCATTCGATAGTTAAGTGGCTCTGGGAGAAGCTATGCAGGCCGAACATCCTTTTACTCAAGGATCTCAGTACAATGCACACAGGACATTGGGGAGATGTTCTGTATCCTTCCAGCATGGCATCTGCCTGTACCAACCTCTCTTCCCAGTCAGCCATGACATGTCTCCACAGGGCCACTGCAACAGGGAAGTGATACAAAGGATACTCTAGTAGTCTATTCAGAATTTAGGAAGAATATGTTTCTACATATATGTGGAAATCACTCAATCTGCACTAATAGTGTCGATAGCTACAGTTCAGAATATTAATGGCAGCCAAACTTAGTCCTTACTTTGACACAGTAAATTCTTTCAACACATCCATAAATGTTTACTGTGACATGGGAAACAATTTAAATACATGTTTTGAACACACTTTCTTCATTTAAATTATATTCCAATTATTATTCACAAGGCCGGCGGTTTGATCCCAGAGCAAGACACTGAACCCCAAGTTGCTTTTGATTGGTACGCTGTGGTCTTGCATGGCAATTCCACCACCATTGGTGTATTAATGTGTGCGAGCATGGATGAATATGGTCAATTGTAAAGCCCTTTGTTTAGTAAAGTACAGAGACACCATTAACATGCAGACCATTTACCATTTGACATTGTTAAGTATGCACATTTTCTATAAGATTTGATTGGCGTTTGACTTTGAAACTACTCCATGCACTTTGGCACTCACCATTAACACTGAACTGTCCACACAACCCTCTTTGAAACTGAAAGCTATTCATAATGCAGTGAATGCATGAACTATATCTTTGCTTGCTGCTTTCCCAGCGATATCTTTTTATAAATTAGACAATCGTGTTTTCCTGAACTGTAGATGATTGTACATTCTGTAATGTGGAATTGCATGTTTGCAAAAACTAAGATTGTATTGAGTCCTGTTGGGAGTTACCTGGTAACTTCTCTGCCTGCTGATGTGCACATATTATAGATTTTTCCTCGCCACAACTTGAAGTTTCAAGTTTCAAGTTTCAAGTTTTTATTGTCACATCCCCTTTTATACAAGTATAATCGGTTTGTGAAATTCTTATGTGCAAAACACCCGACAGCAGTAGCAGACTAAAAAAAGAATAAGAATGAGAATAAACTATACAATATCCACACAAAAAAAAAGAAGAAAGTATTAACAATATATATATAAAACAATGTAATAGAATATACATCATGACAATATATATATATAAAACAATGTAATAAAATATACACTTTTTTGAGACAATATATATATATATGTATATACATACAATATATATATACAATATATATATATATAAAACAATGTAAGAAAATATACACCATGGCCATAGATATTCACAGAATATGTTCTGGTGTATAGTTTTTAATGAGGGTCTCAGTCCTTGTTCAGCAGCCTGATGGCCTGACTGAAGAAGCTGTCCCTCAGTCTGTTTGTGCGGCACTTGATACTGCGGTATCGCCTGCCTGACGGTAGAAGGGTGAACAGTTTGTGGCCGGGGTGGTTATTGTCTTTCATCATCCGTTTGGCCCTGGCCACGCACCGCTTGGTGTATATGTCCAGGATGGAGGGAAGCTCACCTCCAACGATGTACTGTGCCGACCGCACCACCCTCTGTAGTGCCCTACGCTCCAGGGCGGTGCAGTTCCCGTACCAGACGGTGATGCAACCTGTCAGAACACTCTCGATGGTACTGGTGTAGAATGTTCTGAGGATGCGGGGGCCATGTTGAATTTCCTCAGTCGCCTAAGGAAATACAGGCGTTGTTGGGCCCTTTTCACCACGTGAGTGGTGTGCGTGGTCCATGTGAGGTCCTCGGAGATGTGCACGCCGAGGAACTTGAAGCTGCTGACCCTCTCTACTGCAACTCCGTCTATGGAGATGGGGTGTGCTCTCCTCTCCGCTTCCTGTAGTCCACGATCAGCTCCTTGGTCTTCTTGACGTTGAGGACGAGGCTGTTCTCCTGGCACCACTGTACCAGTGATCCAACCTCCTCCCTGTAGGCTGTCTCGTCGTCGCCGGTGATCAGCCCCAACACTGTTGTGTCGTCAGCAAACTTGATGATGACGTTGGAGCTGTGCATGGCCGTGCAGTCGTGGGTGTACAGGGAGTAGAGGAGAGGGCTCAACACGCATCCCTGAGGGGCTCCTGTGTTGAGGGTCAGCGGCTCTGAGGTGGTACTGCCCATCCTCACCACCTGGCGGCGGCCCGACAGGAAGTCCAGTATCCAGCTGCACATGGTAGAGTGCAGGCCTAGACCTCTGAGCTTGGTGTCGAGCTTGGCGGGAACAATAGTGTTGAACGCTGAGCTGTAGTCCACAACCAGCATTCGCACACAACAGTTCCTCCTCCAGGTGGGAAAGGGCGGTGTGAAGTGCCATGGCAATTGCGTCGTCGGTGGATCTGTTTTGACGATATGCAAATTGCCATGGGTCCAGCGTGGCAGGCAACATGGAACAAATGAAGTCCTTGACCAACCTCTCAAGCATTTACTGACAATCGAGGTGAGGGCTACGGGTCTCCAGTCATTCAGGCAGGTTACCTTGGGGTGTTTGGGGACAGGCACAATGGTGGACATCTTGAAGCTCTCAGGAACAACAGCCTGGGACAGGGAGAGGTTGAAGATGTCTGCGAAGACTCCTGCCAACTGGTCTGCACATGCTCTGAGGCCGCCCGGGATGTGGTCGGGACCTGCCGCCTTCGGATGTCCACCCGCTTGAAGGCTCTGCGCACGCCAGCCTCTGAGATGATCAGCAGGCTGGTCTCCTCGGCAGCGCTGCCTTCGCGGGCTGCCGTTCACGTCGAACCGAGCAAAGAATGTATTTAGCTCGCCTGGGAGGGAGGTAGAGGAGTTCTCTTCACCGCTGGTTCTCCTCTGAAGTCCGTGATTGTCTGTAGCCCTTCCACACACCTCTCACGTCATGGCTCTTGAGCTTTTCCTCCACCTTGTTCCTGAACTCCCGCTGGCAGAGCCGATGGTCTTACGGAGGTCGTGCGGGCTCTTTATATTCCGCCATATTCCCGAGTCAAAGGCGGTGTTACGCGCGGAGTGCAGCGAACATCGCCATTTATCCACGGTTTCTGGTTGGGATAAATCCGAACCGACTTGGTGGGAACAACGTCATCTATGCATTTCTTGATGAACCCGGTGACTGAGGACGCGTACTCACTGACGTTGTTGTCCGACGCGACCCTGAACACATCCCAGTCAGCACGTTCAAAACAGTCCTGTAGCATAGACTCCGATTGGTCCGACCAGCGTTGCACTTCCTTCACAGCGATTGGATGCTGCTTCAGCTTCTGCCTGTAGGCGGGGAGTAGTTGGATGGAGCGGTGGTCCGATTTGCCGAACGGTGGGCGGAGGAGGGCTTTGTATCCATCCCGGAAGGGAGTGTAGCAGCCCACATAGCAAACTGACTCCGTTCCAGATCCGCCCCAAATCCGCCATAGACTCCGGGAAGGCTCCGCAAAACGGGTCCGGATCGGCGGCTAAATGCACACCGCGGATCCGGAACAGATGCGCGCTGCGTAATATTGGCGGATACGGGGCGCATCCGCCCCGTATCCGCCAATATTACGCAGATATTCATAAAATATTGACCCTTCCATAAAGCGGCTCATTTGGCCCAGATCAAGCTAACAAATATGCATCAATGCAACAACAACAAAATGCAAACGTAAATAATGTCAAACAGTTTTTTATTTGAAAGGACAAATTTATATACACACATTTAAAAAAGATATATTTTAAGTCTGTTCAGTGTGGGGGACGTCTACAGTAGCACGCCTCCTGGAGCTACCCCGGTCTGCTGCCAGGTTGAACCACCGAATGGCGTGCTTAAGAACCTGGTCAGTGGGCGCATGTGTTGAGTGATTCTTTCTGACAGCATCTGTAATCACACAAGCAGATACAAAATCACATGAATACTCAGTGCAACATAAATCAGACATGCAGTCTAAAATCTAGTGGCTGTCTGGCACTTAAAGTGTGCTATGCTAAATATAGTCAAGTCAAGTCAAGTCAAGTCTTTTATTGTCAGATACACAGAAGAAACTGTTCTCCAGTCTCTGTGTGCGAGACCGGATGATGCAGTACCGCCTTCCAGAAGGCAGCGGGTGAACAGGCTGAAGGCTGGATGATGGCAGTCCTTAGGATCCTGCCAGTCTTCCTGAGGCATCGTGTGCGGTATGTGTCCTGCAGGGCTGGGAGCTCCCTACCGATGATGAACTCCGCAGTCCTGACCACACTGCGAGGGCCTTGCGGTCCTTGGCTGTGCAGCTCCCACACTGTGATGCACCCAGTCAGGATGCTTTCTATTGTGCATCTGTAGAAATTGGTGAGGATGACTGAATCCATGCCAAACTTCTTCAGTCTCCTCAGGAAGAAGAGGCGCTTCGGGCGCTTTGACCACCTTGTCTGTGTGAGCAGACCAGGTGAGGTCGTTGCTGATGTTGACCCCGAGGAACCTGAAGCAGCTGACCATCTCCACTCCATAGAGCTAATATATCATATAACTATTATGTAAAGGTATAGTTGAGTAACATTCACCTAAATAGAGAATAAAGGTGCACCATTCAAACATTTTATTTAGAAACATGGTTTCTAGTTGGGATAAACCTCCGACTTCTGGAACAACATCATCTATGCATTTCTTGATGAACCCGTGACTGAGGACGATACTCACTGACGTTGTTGTCCAGACGCTTTGACCCTGAACACATCCCAGTCAGCACGCTCAAAACAGTCCTGTAGCATAGACTCGTTATTGGTCCGACCAGCGTTGCACTTCCTTCACAGCGATTGGATGCTGCTTCAGCTTCTGCCTGTAGGCGGGGAGTAGTTGGATGGAGCGGTGATCCGATTTGCCGAACGGTGAGGGCGGATCTAGCGACCTGAGGGCGGATCCGCCCCGGAATCAGCTGCTATCTGGGAGTGGTCGAGAATCCGCTCCCCCCGCGTGTTGCCTGTTATGTGTTGGTAGAACTTCGGGAGAACTTTCTTCAGGTTCGCTTTGTTGAAGTCCCCCGCCACAATGAAAGCAGCCTCGGGGTGTGCCGACTCCTGCTCGCTGATCGCCCCGTAGAGTTCCTTCAGCGCTATGTCCGTGTTAGCTTGAGGCGGAATGTACACAGCAGTTACGGTGACTGCTGTAAACTCCCGCGGTAGCCAGAATGGTCGACACATGAGCATTAGGTACTCCAGGTCCGGGGAACAGAACGACTTGAGAGTATGTACATGACTTTGGTTGCACCAAGATCTGTTTATCATGAGACATACCCTCCACGATCTTTACCAGAGAGAGTCTTTGTTCTGTCCGCGGTGGACGGAAAATCCTGCCGCTCGATGGCTGAGTCGGTAACCTCCTCCGACATCCATGTCTCCGTAAGGCAGATGATGCAGTTGTCCTTAGTTTCCGGTGGAATTGAATACGAGCCTGTAGCTCGCATAGCTTATTGTCCAAAGACTGTACATTTGCCAGTAAAATGGTGGGTAGTGGGGTCGATTGGCTCGACGTCTCAGCCTAACCAGCACGCCAGCTCGCTTCCCCCTCCGTCGGCGACGTTTGCGTGAGATCGCGCCTAAAATGGACGGAGATAGTTCCGCTACTGTTCCTGGCGGGACGTCCGAGTAAGAGTTGAAAAACTCTGGTAGGCGGCGAGCAACTGCCGATCCAATCTCCAGAAGTGTGCATCTGTCGTACGTTAACTGGCTGCTAACGTTTTGTGCAAAAATAGTCGCAATAAGAAGAATAAATAACAAAAAACTACTACAAAATCCGGGAGCTCGCAACACAGCAGCCATCACGTACGGCGCCATATATATATGCAACCTTTATGCCAAATTTGTCGGAAACATAAAACCGTAGACGTGTCCTCACAAGGCGAGAGACCATCCCTTGTTGTGAGCTGAAGCTGTGAAAAGAAATGAGTCAAACTAAATCTAATTGGTACTTTTCAACTGACTGCACCAGCTCTGGCTCTTTTCTCCTCAGTGTGGTTACAGTTCACGTATTTACAGTCCATTTTCCAAAGTCTGCCTTGTCTGACTCTTCCCTCTCACCGCCTCTTACCCAGAACGTATCTCAACTATTGCAACTGTACTTGTGCGTGTAACATAGACTTTGTCTGACTGACCTGCCTTGTGCAATTAATCACGATGAATTTGATAAAAGCTGCTATTCAGACTAGCATGGTATAACAATGAGGTAAACTTGTGCAATTCTCTCATTGTTCAGTGTGTGTGTGTGTGTGTGTGTGTGGATTGAGGTACTTTTGCATAGGAAAAGCAGCATGATATTTCTGGCTGCTTGAAGCTAAACATGTGGCAGTCCACCTGGAAAGCTGACCTGTATCAGTCTGTCTACAAGTTAATGTTCAAGTCAACCGATGCCCATCTGTAACTGCTTCTGTTTCCTCTCCATCTGTTACACACACACACACACACACACACACACACACACACACACCTACACACACACACACACACACACACACACACACACACACACACACACACACACACACACACACACACACACACACACATGCATACACACACACACCAGTATTGCTGCAAGGTTGTTGAACACCATCACATTCTATATTTCAGCAGGCACCTGTGAAATTTAGACCTTAGTATGCCGATGGGCGTTATGGTTCGTCGTGCATCATCTTCAAAAAACATAAAAGAAAAGACAACATGATCAGAGCTCTTCTAAAGGTCTTGTTAGAAACAGTGGGCAGTTTAATTTCACACTCTCCCACCACCAGCTGCCCCACCAGCAGCTCAATGCAATGTGAGCGACAGTGGTTTACAGGAGTTAATCACTCCAAGCATGGCCGATTTTCTCAATCTCATAAACAGGTATTATGAACACCGTAATATATTTAATCTGCCATCTGTTAATATTGATACATGGTAAAAACCTGAATCGTAAAGGATGGCTATCCTGTGCAGCAGCACCTGTGTGGTTAAACCAAAAAATAATAGAATAGTATGCAGTATTATTCTCTTGTTTAAGATTGATGCTTGACCTCATTGCGTGTCATTGCTTTTATGTGATTAACAAGTTGCAGATGTCGGCGTTTATCCTGCATATCAACCGTGGTTTCAGCAGCTGACTCCTCAGTTTCTCTTTCTCTGTGGGACCTAAATGCACAATGGCGTCTCACAGACTAAAGAATGGCGACGCATGGATTCAAGATTTCAACATCAACAATAATAATAATCTTTATTTATATAGCACATTTCATGCAGAGTATGCAGCTCAAATTGCTCGACAACAAGAATGGTTGCGATAATGTAAAAAGATGTGATTCTTACCAATAATGTTGATGTTACATCAAATGTTTGTTCTCCCACACACTTTATTCCTGAAATATCTTAATGTTAAAGATGCATAAATCAATATTTCTATTTAAACAAAGAAACCCACAAAGAATGATCACCGTACTGTGAAGTTGCCCTCAGTGCTAAGCACCTTTTTAGCTTCTTCTTGTTCAGGGGTATCAAACTCAAATACAGAGTGGGCCAACAAAAAAAATGTATACAAGTCGAGGGCCAGTTCAATGATTATTACAAAACTTGTCGACATTAACTTATTGCACATATTGAACCTGGAACTGACAAAGCTGAAGTTATTGCCCATAAAACAACATTAAACATTAAATGAAAAATGAGTTACATTCATTTATTATTGCGCCATCTGCAGCTTTTCCATAGTAAATTCTAACGTAAGTAACTTTTCCACAGTTCAACATGACAGCCCAAACATGCCCTGTGGTAGAAAAAAGAAAAAGTGCAGTGGGGTCAGGCTCTGAGTTGAAGAAATCCTTAGGGTTGAGTGAAGGTGTTCATCAGTAAGACGACTCCCGTGTGATGTTCTGTTGTTCACACAGGTATGTGCTGCCAATCATAGAGAGCATTTGAGCAGCTACGTACGCAGCTGGGGCATTGTGTCGGGGATGAAAGGTAGAAACTGTGCAGCGCCAAGAGAGTCATACTTTGCCTTGAGTGTGTCTCTATGTTGGAGTTCAATCAGCTCCATTTGGAGGTTGGTTGGTGCATTTTCCACGTCAGCTGCAAATGGATTGCTAAGCAATTGAAACCTGCTTTTTTTGGCTTCAAAGGTGGCAAATCACCGTGTGAAGTCAGCACCAGTTATGCAAAGTTTTTCAGAAAACTGTGGACTTGGGCACACGGCGGTAGAGACCTGCTCTTTCATAGTGTGGCAGTATGGGGAAATGGCTCACGTCTCTCACAGGTGCAACTTGGTTTTAAAAGCCCTCAGGGCAGCATACATGTCTGTGATCACATGGCCTCGGCCCTGAAGCTGCAGGTTGAGCGCATCGAGGTGGTTCGTGATGTCACAAACAAACACCACTTCACACCGCAACTTTTTATCCCAGAGCTCTGTTGTGTCTTTCCCTTTGCTTTCTATGAACTGACAGACCAGCTCACGCAACTCGGAACATCTTTTCAGTACTTTTCCTTGGCTTAGCCATCGCTCCTCTGTGTGATCGGGCAAGTCACCATATTCTAAACCCAACTCCTCCAGTAAAGACTTGCAGTGACCTTTGGCTCTGATGAAGTTAACTGCTTATGTTATGGTGCTTATTACATGTTCCATTTAAAGGCTTTGTCACACAAGGATTCCTGGTGTATGATGCAGTGATTGTCAGGTTCTTGTGACGGGGTGAGGCTCAGGCGCAGATTGACAGGCTGGACGCAATATAATTAACAAAAAAAAGCACTCTTTAATGAGGCAAAACAGTTTACAAAAAAAACAAGGTCCAAAAGGGGCAGGCAGAGAATCCAGGTTCGGGGCAGGCAGGGTCAACAGGCGGAACCAGGAACACGGACAGGACGACAGGAAAAGGACACAGAACTAGAGACGACAATCCGACAGCAGACAAGGGAAAGACTGACACAATATATAGGGGGGGAAACAGGTGTACGACATCAGACAGTAACGAGACAAGAGTGGCTGAGGGCAGGTGCAGGGAATTAAACAATTAAGACAGAGAAGACACAGAGGAGACATAGGAGACACGGAACACAGGAGAAACAGAACAGGGTGTTACAGTGATAAGCTGTCAGCTCACCTGCACCGTTTTCCTCCCGCATCTTCTCCCAGATGCTGCCCACCAATCCATCCTTTTGACCGCACAGCTGTCGTCAGTCCCACACGTTTATCCCAAGGCAGCCCCATTTCATTTCCACATCTGGATACCTCTTTAAAGATATATTTTCCAATTGTCGTGCCATGCATTGATTTTAGTCCCAAAAGTTCCTCTGTTACGCACAGACTTGAGTTTTCGCTTCATAGTGTCTTTTTACGTTAAATTATTTCATTACAGCCACACCGTCTCCGCACACTCGACAAACAGGTTGGCCCCGTGGGCCTTGAGTTTGAGTGGAGCATTTAGCAGTGAACATATTAGATTACATGATCAGGGGGACAAACACATCCAACCAAAACACTACTTTCTAGACCTGTACCGACTCTAGGTGATAATGTGAAGTACGGTTATGTTTTTTAGTTTGTTCCGTCGCCCCCAAGTGACTAGCAATATCAACGATTGCAGCGTTAAGTCCAGGGATGACTTAATGCATTTGTTTGTGTGTCACCATTGTTTCTCAATTAGTTGACCAATTAAATATGTGATCTGAGTTGATTTGATAACATATTAGGCCTGAGCCTATAATTCTAACTACAATAATCAACCATTTAGAAACATTTTCATTCAATGTATTTTAAAACCTTGTAAAACATGATTTATTTTGAAGGCCTCTGCTCGAAATAACATACAAACTGAAAAGGGTGAATCTCCTCTTTCGCACAAGGACTATTTGAATAATTTAAAAGTAAACACTTGTGGTACTCTGATAAACAAAGTTACAGGTTTGTTATAATGAGTATCTCCTTGAAATGATTCAACAAAATTAGAGCCTTGTTAGTAAAGACAGTTTAGGCGAGGTCTCCAAATTGGGCATTTGGGCACATTGGGCACCATCTGTGCCATTTGAGTGTTCTTATGTACCAGACTATATATATATATATATATATATATATATATATATATATATATATATGACTTTAATATCACTAATGGGTTTCAATAGATGCAAATAAAGTATTTAAAAATATTTCTCTTCATCTAACCTTAAACAGGTAAGCAGAATTTTGGTTTCGATGGATTTTAAATATTTTTGTTGAATCCTCTTATTATTATTATCTGAACCCCACCTGAATCCTCACAGGCTTCCTAACCTTTAAATAATACATATACAATTAAAGAACATTTTCAATTGAATTATTTTGCCCACATTTTCAAACAAATTTGGCAAACATTTACAATTTAAAAAGAATGCAGAATCCATCCAGAATTTCCAGTAATGCAGCTCAAGTTTAACTACCACCTTGTTTTTTAAAGATATTTTTAGAGCTGAAATCATATTGGGTTGCATCACAAGGTAATAGAAGTAAAAGTAAATGTTTTAGCAAAAAAACATTTTGTATGTTGATTATTGGTGAGCTGTTGCAATAAACTACTTTACTTCAGCAGTTTGCAGTTGTCCAATTCAATATTGACAGCCATTTGTCATGTTAACCTCCATCCAATGACCTTGAAACTAATTACCTTGAAATATAATGATGCATAATTGTTATTAAACAACTCAACAGACAGCCCTTCTTATTTCTTTGATGTATTTAAATTAATTCAAACATGACACACCAACTCAGTTGGCACTCCTTCCTAACAGACACCGTATGTAATGAGGAGATGATGGGGCTCACTAAAGGTCCATGTGTGGGATTATGAGTTTGTGGGGATGAATTAGGACCGATTGGCGCACTGCATTCCCTCTGGACATGACCTCTCTCCCTCTCTGGCCACACCAGACAGCCCTGTTAAGATGCAGGGAGAGAAGGGGAGCACCTGAATGTCTGCTCAATCCATTTCAAAAAGCCAGCTCAGCAATGATTGACAGGGGAGAGGTTAGGTCTGTATTTACCCTGAAAGAAATACAGATTGTGGAGAGAAGAAAAATATACACTGAGTATAAAGTGGCTTTGCATTGAATAGCCATATAGGGAGAAAAAAATAAATGGAAAGCACAATGCATGAATTGATGGACTGATTCAAGAGGGAGATAGAATACATAAATGCATCAATACAGAAATTAAATTTTGAAGGAAAATAGAATCTTTTGTTCGATTTCGCTTTGATAGTTCGAGATAAAAAAACACTATTGGAAGAGCATCTGTGGTCTACATTTCACATCCAAAGTAGTAGCATTATCTAAATTATCAAAACAAACACTGATGCAAACGTTGTTGTGAACTTTCCAGATCACCGCCCTATAGCTGCTATTTCAATTGACACTGAACTTGTGGGTAACTGCATCCATTTCTACATATATTTAAACTGATACAAATACGAATTGTATGAATATGTCGCTCCACTATACTTCCAAATTGGAAAAACAAACAAATAACTCAAAATTAAATGTAGTAAGCAACATGCCCCATGCACCAATGTGCTTTCACTGCAGGTGCTCACAAGAAATACGATGACAATAATTAGAGAGAAAGCCTGTGAGAATTGTCAAGTTGTGCACAAAACCTGCCAACGTTATACTAACTTAGAATACTGTGTTAGAAGGGAACTGATTGCACTCATCTGGCAGATAAGACGACCAAGCTCGTTTTTACCAAGTGACTAACTCATCCCTTGAGTTGAGCTGTGATCCCAGAGTGAGACAACACATCAAGGGGCCTCTGTGCTGGCTGCGGGACCACTCAACGGAGCTGTGTCCACACATGTGTGCGTGAGAAGGTCAATTAACCAAGTAGGAAGACGTGATAGCTGCAAATACATTCACTGCAAAGGATGCTGTCAAAGCACCACAACGCCATACTTAAGATTCAACCCAGTCGAAAAGCAGGTGAGCTTGTTGCCAGTGTTTGGTGTAAATGTCTAGTCGTGGAAAGAAATCCGAATGGAACCAACGTTCTGTGAGAAAACACCACTTCAGTTAAAGTTATTAAAGTCTTACATTTGCTTTACAGTGATTAGGACCCGTTGTCGTTTGCAAAGCCATGGTATGCGGTCTGACAGGCACAACGTGGGATACCGGTGTCATTCGTTTAGCGCAGCTTTAGGACCCAGGGAGGCTGACGCGGCTGCTCCCTGCAGGAGAAGTATGGTCAGATTTGTATGCGCTGGCTCTCCACCGCTGCACTAACTGCTCCATAACGGCTTAGGATATTCTTTTTTTTCCATCCTGAAGGATAAGCTTCAGCAAAGGACGCTGCTTTGGTTCAAGTTCCCGGTGTTTTGTTTCTAGTGAAAAGGATAACAAGCGCCAAGTCAAAGTCGCTCGACCACTACAGTTGTATCGGCTGCACATTTCCACGATTTTCGTTCTCTGCAACGTGGTCAGCGACTAAAAGTTTCACGGACTCGCAGTTATGGATCACATCTGCTTTTAAAAGGGACACATCGTTTTGGAGAGGGTAAGTTGGATTCCACTTGCGTCTGTAAAGAATGTTGCAAGTGCTGCGACATGCGCAGCAGTTTGGTGAAAGCATGATGCGCGTTGCTCTTTCTGCCGCTGTGCAGTGTTGTCTCCCTGATTCACACAGGAGGCTGCAGTTGTTCCGACGATAGACACTGCTTAGACAAGACAGCTCACATCAGGCTGTGCGCGCAGCACGGTGCCTTTACGCACATCCGGTGAAGACAGACTTTAAGATGAAACATACTATTAGTAACGCATATGTATAGGATATAGTACTTATCATATAATGTACAGTCGCTCCTTCCGCAGCCAGTGTTATTTTTTGTTGTGATTCGACAGGTGTGCCTGTTACCTGTCAAAGCAGCCTGTTGACATGCTGACTGACAGGAAGCTCGCGCGGCTCTGGCGGAGCTGTCCCCGACTCGGTGTTGCTAAAAGTTTCCCAACCGGCCTCATGGCTTGTCGAATAAAAGAGAAAGGGACACGAATAAGGTTCCAAACAATTCTATTTTGTTGATGGTTAAAAGCCCAACGCTTCCAGGCTTCTATCAGCCTGCAGGCAAGGAGGGATCCACCGTTTGTGCAGTGTGTGTGTGTGTGTGTGTGTGTGTGTGCGTGTGGAGGGGGGTGGGGGGTGCTAACTCAGCCAGCCCGGTCTCAGCAGGGGTTGCACTGGACAGTGAGGGTCGATGAATCAATACAATTTGAATGAATAGAGAAGGTCATTCAAACTGAAGTCCCTTTAGTGAAAAGCCACACAGAGGCTGTGTCTCTCAACGACAACTGTACAATCAACAATAACATTCAAGAGAATATTAGTTATCATGTGACTATGAATTGTGTTCTCTATTATGAACTTCTAACAAATACACTGCACACAATAGAGAAACACTATATGTGTCTGTGTTTGTATATTATCCATAATGTTTCCATTACCAACCAAAGTAAATAAAAATACTTTTACATTTGTGCATTGAGTATATGGTGCTGTGTATTGTTCCTGGTCAACTAATGTGAGGAGCCTCCTCACTGTGATTGCTACTATCATTAATCTGCCGCTGAGATTTACAACACGGCTGTGAGGATTTCTGTGGACAGGAGTTCCGGCCACGCTGCTGCTGTGGCGTCGCTTCATATTTTCCCTCTTCCTGCTCATGCCCCCGGACTGCCATGTAGCGTAGTGTGAGTCGTATCTGTCTTGGCTGGAGTTTGCCACAGTGGTACTTTCCAGATTGATTCATTTAAGAGCCTTTTTTATTTGTTATATCCATTTGCGCTTTCAGTTGCAGTGATGGAGAGGAAGGGGGGGGGGGGGGGGATCTGTGGATTTTCCAATCAATGCTTTCATTTTATATCGCAGCCCCAATTACTGGCCAACTTTGCTTTAAGAAAGCGTTGTGTGAAATTATTTTTGAAGCTTCACTCCTTTTTTAGATATTAGATATTCCTCTTGCACATTCCTTTGTTTGCTTTACATTTGTTACATTGGAAAGAAAAATGCTTTTGAATAATCCTATAGTGCTTCAGTATAGCGCTATCTAATATTCAACCTTATTCAACCTGCCTGGGTAGAGTTCTCTACACGGCCACACACCATCACATTGAGTCCATCTGCTCCTCCATCCCACCGTCCAGCCACAGCCAAAGAGCAAAAGACAAGCGCAGGCATCAGCTCGCATCGCAGAGCGGCTGCAATCTGCTTATCGGCTGCACCTGTCCTCCCTCCTTCCAGGTCACTTCAGGTCGTCACTGAAGAGGCCAGAAAGATTCCCCTCCACTCCACCACCCTCCCCCCTGTTCCCTCCTCGGGAGGAGGCTGCATCATGACATCATGACTGTCACCCACAACAAAAGCTTTTTTTTTCGTCGGTCGTCGGAATGGACCCAGGACCTGACTGACTGACCCCAGACTACCACACTCACTTCCCCTCCTCTCTCCCCTCTCTCCTCCTTTTCCTTCCCCTCCTCCTCCCTCCTCTCCCCTCCCTCCTCCCTCCTCCTTCTCCTCCTTTTCTCCTTTCCTCCATCCACGTCACTACATGCACTTTTAAAAAAACACCACACTTGAAGACACACCACACACACACATTATTTGTATTTGTTCGTTCGTTGTTTGTTGTTTTGTTGTGTTGTCAATGTCAAATGTTGCACAAAAAACCCAAAAAAAAATCGCTCGCTTGTTTCTGAATAAATAAACCTGTTTCTGATTCTGATTCTGATCTTCTCATTTTCACCGCACATCTGGGGTCAGTACATTTTCATTTTCTTTGTCATGACCACATCTTGAATATGAAGCTTCTCACTGGATCGAAATGGCACTAATTAAGTCTAAAAACTGAGAACAGATACAGATGAATGAAACATTAGGGGCATATTCCAGCAGAATAATAGCAGCACTGAAAATCCCTTTATGTGCAGCTTATTGCTGCCTTTGTTTGTAGAATGGGTGACTTTTCCCACTGTGAACTGCTGGTCACACGTCTCTGGTTGCCTTAGTAAATCTCTCTAATCCAGGGAGGCGGACCAGATATGCCTTCATGGCAAGTTTGGGGCTTATGGGCAGACTTGGAATTGTGTGTGTGTGTGGCAGCCAAAGCAGAACATTAATAGATTTCATCTAACAGGATTAGTGATATTTGAAAATAAGACAGGAGGCAGAATATGAATAAGACTATAATACTAGTGAGCAAAACCATCAACACAAACTAAAGTGTGAATAAAGATTATTTGAAAGCAACACAGACTTTTATTTCATAAATCCTCTCGAACTGTTTTGCTGAATTATGATCGTTTACGATTACATATCCTGTTTGTGAAAACACCCATTCTCCCTCATTCAAATTAAAGGTACCTTCACGAGTTATTCAACCTTGCACTCCATTTCTATTAAAGAAAACAGTACTGCTGTAGAAACAGCAAAGAATAATCTTTTGTTAGGGGAAAATGATAAAATGAAGTAACCATCACTCTCTATCTTCCCTCCACCCTGAAGATGTTCGAATGCCCTGAGGTCGCTGACGATTGATTCCTGTTTTATTGTTTTTATTTTTCATTCCGACGCTATTTCGAATGAAATCACTGTCTTGCAAGGTTGCGTGATTGAAAAGCTCCAGTTCCCTGTCGTCTGTGGCTCATCCCCTCAGAGCCCTGAGGCTGCAGGTCCAACATCAGGGAGATCCTGTTCCCTCTGACACCCAACCTCACATGCAAAAGGTCGAGCGCTGCTAGCTGTCGGCAGGTCTCATCATTCCCTCTTGACATGGTCATTATGGCGCCCTCTGGATGGCGTGTCACTCACCCATGGTGGCAAGTCAATTAGCCATGTCTAGAGGGAGTGAAAGTATGCTTGCTGGTAGAAGTTTGTAATTCATCTGCAGGTGGGGACACACTGGGAGCGGATTACGATTTCTAATATTCCTCCTACAAATAATATATATTTTTTGTTTTACGTCATTGGGTTTCCACTTATCATCATGACGAATGTAAATCACTGAATCAAAGACTCCAAATGCACCAAGGACTTCAGCAGAGTAATATTCTGCGAGTTAAGAATAGCAGACGTCACGACCACCAACAACAACAGGGCGAGGAGAAGAGGATGAATGCTGTGGAATAGAGGAGGTTGGGGATGGGATAGAGGAGTTGCTAATCAAAGACGTGGATTAAGATATCTTCGGTGTTGTGTAAATCAAACAGACAATCTGTAGCACCACATGGAGAATAATGCTGTTAAGTACTTGAAAGATTGCTCTCCAATATATATATATATATTAATTACATTCTGTGTGTGTGTGTGTGTGGATGTGTGTGTGTGTGTGTGTGTGTATGTGTGTGTGTGTGTGTGTGCTTGCAAATAGCTCATGGTTATTCTTAAGCACTTATTCAAACTTGCCAGTTTTGATCATGGCGGAAATAGATCTCAAACTATGGGTCTACTGATATGGCTGTTGTATTAATGAGGGTTGTCATAGATTGTCAACTGTCAGATCTACCAGTTGGCTGGCCCTGATTGGTTTGTATTTACTGTATGAACACAGTCACGGAAGAGACATTTGCTCTGGAATGTCATTCAGATGTAGAGCTTCATAAAGTGTGAAATGGAAGAGATAGACAATGTGGCTGAGACTCTGATTGGCCACAGCATTGCATTTGCTGCTCCACAACTCACAGTGATATAAACCATATGAAGTAGGATTTTGATCAGAAGAAGTCGGCACTAAGACTCTCAGTCCCGTGCCGCACTGTAACAAATAAACATTCAACACTGGAGCCAATTCTTAGCTGCTTAGCATTAAAGGAAATGTATTGGGAATAAGCCGTAGTGACACACTGCTGTCCTATCCAGGGGCTTGGGTTGTACACCTGCCTTAAGCCGTTTCATGGCCCTGCATTGGACGATAAGCTTATTGTCGGTGAGCTGCCACAGCGTGAACAAGGCTTACCTACGCCGAAAATCTTACAGGTAAATGCAAATACTCACAAATTATTTTGCGGATGCCAAAAGCATCCGTTGTCCTCTGTCAGCGCCAAGATGCTGGACAGCACACAATGTATTAGTATTTTTAGATCACGTTAACGGTTTATGTGCAGCTAGGGTTTGACGTTACCAATGAAATGATTATATTTAAGTTCTGTTGTACATTAGCTTTAATAATTGTTTTTAGTTGCTTAAAAACACAGAGTAACATGGTGCTAAGTTTAAAGGAATAGTGTTTGTTGTGAGGTTCAGACAGTCTGGTCATTAACACTGGACCAATGGAAAATAACCCCTCCCTTCTAGAACATGGGACGCACATCACACTAGCTGTACAGGAGTTGCCAACTCAGCAGGTCTTAAAATAATGTATTATGCAAAATATGTGGGAATCAATGCTAATGTTAGAGCGCGAAGCTATCCAGATGGTTAGCCTGCCAACAATGTGCTGTTACAAAATTGAACTTTTATTTTTAATAATAATAATAATGTGTGAGAGCTATAGTGTCTCCTCAAAGGGGGGACTTCAAATGTGGCTTCAAATGTAAGACTGAAGTTTAGACAGTCTTGTCATCTTCTGAAAAATGGCAAAGAAATGTGCAATGCAAAGACAGTTTGTTCATAGATTAGATTTCTTACACATAAAGTTTAAATCATTATTTTAGTTTATTGCCCTTAAACCTTCCTATTACATGTACACCTTAAAATACCACAATAGAAGAAATAATCACAAAAGATGCAGCATTCAAATTTATTTTAAAATCATGAATATTTTTCTCTGCCCTCAACTTGCTGTAACTCAATATTTAACTCTGGTTATCAGTAGGTATGCGGCCACTACCCAGCGCTTGGTGGGATGTCTGCGGTCTATCATTTTGTGTTGCTTCTTGATGTAAGGTGCTGCATTATTTAACAGGTTTACAAGTCATGGAAACAGCTTGGATCCCAGTGGGAGGCACTGAGCTGTATATGGGGTGTTTTTCATCCCCTTTTTTTAAGTCACTTTTGATTTTAGACTTTCTTGTACTCGGAGGCAGTTTGAAATGTGGGAATGCCGCAGCAAAGAGCTACAGTACTATACAGTACCATTTTTTTTAACAAAGCAGTGTCCTCGCCCGTTATTCTTTTTCTCGCTGCCTTCTCCTGCAGCTTTGACTTCCTCCTTCCGAGTTCTTCTGATGTCACTGATCCCGAGCTGAATACTGAAGTTTTTTTTGCCTGGAATGAAAGTCCCTCAATCACCAGTCTCGACATGTGCTCCATGTTACCTGCACCATGCGTTCCATCATGAATAATGTGCCTTTTATGGTGCAACACAATGACAAGACTCGATAAGTGATCCATCAAGCACACAAAAACACGGCAAGGTCACTTTTGTACGCTGCTATTTGCATGCTGCTGTTTGTCTCATGCGGTATCTTTAAACATAGTGACACAGTTTGTGCATGCACAGCAGAGACTCTGTGTGTTTGATGTCAATACCCAATCCCAGATGGGATGAGGAAGAGTGCACAGTTGGCTCTGTGTCTCAGATGTCTGTGCTGTTCTAATTTTGTAAAATGTTTTCTGTGCACATTTGTTTGTATGATGTTTGTAAAAAATCCTCTGGCATACATGAGTCAATGAGAATGCATACGCATATACGTCTTTCTGTGCTTGCGCCAGCCTTTGTAGTGTGTCCTGTAAAGTATCAGGCAGTCTGTGGGAACAGCGGTTACCCACAACAGAGGCCAAAGGCGCTCGATGCCCCCTTTGAAGCAGCTGAGAACAAAGCATGAAATGTGCAGCGTTAGCATCCAGCCATGTAGATAAAACTGTAATACTATGTGTAATAGATAAAGTGAAATGGGCTCTCTCCATGTCTTTTTCAAATCAATGGCCATTATGTGTCCTGGACTGGTGTGTGAAGAGCCTATTTCGCCTCATGTGTCTGCACATTTTCTGTGCAATAGTTGCTTTGCTTAATGATGGGCTGGCGTGGCCCCGTGGACATCGTTTGTCCCCTTTAATTACGTGGAGGTAGAGATTGTTATTCATGGTAAGGGACGGGGGAATAGCCCTCTGCCGCCCCCCTTCCCTGAGGCATACTGCTCTTAGCATTGATGTGGGAGGATGTGCAGAAAACAGATGCTACCCCATGATTTCTGAGGGTGTGTACTGATGAGCTCCACATAGGCTATCTTTCAACCCTTTTACCGGTGGTTCAGCATGATTTAAAGTCCTATTTTATGGATGGCGCAGTGGTATCCTATCCTGCTCATCACCGAGGGATATACTGAATCTCTGATATACAGTGTGACTATTTACACTGCAATCCTGAGTCTGCCTCCTTGCCTCCCGTCAAGCCGGAGACTGTGCTTTTTAGAAGCAACCCAGTTGTTTTTACATTGATCTCCTTACTGCCAGACAGCTATTGATTGATCTTCACTTCATTGCAATATGAAAACTTTCAGAGATATGTCATCACTCTCACATTTTCTTCCCGAATGGTATCTCATATTGTGTAGTTGAATTGAAAGCACTTTCCAAACCATCTTTGTTGATGCTTCTAAGGATACTTGGACGTTTCTGATTTGACAGGAGGCTGATTTTGCCCTGACAAGCTATTGTGTTTTAAAATCCCAACCAGGAGAAAAAATGTGAGCAAATATTGAAAGGTCTCATAAGTATTTTGTTATTCATTATTCCAACAAAAGTCCTTGGTCACAGCTACAATACATGTAAATAAAGAAAATTCTGACAATCCCAACATATCTTATAGTGCTAAGGACAAGGACCTCCGAAAACTTTACCTGAAGCATCCCAAGGATATGTCCAAGACACACAAGGACATAACACATATTTAGGGTTCTTAGCATGGATGTTGATCTTATTGGTGATACTGGTAGGTTTTTCACCTCGTCCTGTGTGAGTGTCTATCCTGCCAGTATTTAAGTGTAGGACGGGATGTGTCCGGGAGGCTGGCTCTAATTCCCAGTGGTGTCCATCAGCCCCTTCCCTCCAAGCTCCGACAGAAGGAGCTATTATTTTCTCATCGCCTTGGTGGCCCGTGTCCCCTGGGAGAGGCCTCCCCATGTGACTGACAGCTCCGTAAACACAGGCAGCCCCAGGGTGACTGAGTGAGAGCTCACTGCAGTGACGCCCTTGTCCCGCCTTTCCTCCTCCCTCCTCCCCAGACTTCTCATCTCTGTTGTCTCTCCGTCATGACCCCTTCCACCCTCAACCTCCCCATATTACCTTCACCTGCCGGGGTCAGAAGTCACCCATGGTAAAGTAAGGTTGTATCTAACCGTGATGCACTCTTGCTAGCAGCTGACCAAGAAACAACAACCCCAACACCCTAATACTTTTGTCATCCATTAATTTCAGCCAAAGCTCTTTTTCTCCCTGTGAGCTTTTAAAAATATTATTAGATGCACTCTATTAGCTCCATTAATGCAGTATCATATCAACAGAGCAGGTTGTGCAAAGGCTGGCCAGGCTCTTCTCTCTGTGTGTGTGTGTGTGTGTGTGTGTGTCAGTAGGTCTAACTCCAGTGTAACTAAGACAGATGACTGTGTCAAGGTTGTTTCCCCACAGGGCTGGGAGAGTAGTTCTCCTCCCAAGCTTTTCTGTTTTCTCCACTCTGCGGGCTTCGTTGGACCACGCTGCTTATTGAAATGACCTCATGTAGATTCAGGTTCAACAGCCAGGGGCATCCATCTAGATCACGGTGCAGAAGACAGGAACACCCTCTGAGTCTGTCTTCTAGTTTGTGTGTCTGTGTTTGTCTGTGTGCACATGTGCTCCTTCATGTCTGTATGTAAGTGTGCAGGACCACTGGCCTCGAGATGGATTCTTTTTCTTTTTTGTTTTGTTGGTGGAAGCCAAACAAAAATGAACAAGAAATTAGTATACGTGCTTCCCATTAATTTAAATAAATGTTGTTTTTAGATACCTTCAATTTGATAAATAGCATTTAAATGTCTTGATATTTTAAATCTTGATTAAAACAATATTTTATTATGTCTTTTGAAGTTGTAGTATTTCTTCAACTGAAGTTAAACTGACTGACTATGACTTTCATATTAAATAACAAAAATACCATATTGAAAGCGATAATTCCTGAAAAGGACGCATACATCCATCATTTCCGCTTACACACATTATTCAAGGTAACATCTTGATGGGATATTTGGCTAGGACACTAAATCTACACGTTCATCCAGTTACATTACATTACATTACATGTCATTTAGCAGACGCTTTTATCCAAAGCGACTTCCAATAAGTGCATTTCAACCTAGAGTATAAACCAAGAACAACAAGAACACAGGAAGCAACACTTCCTCAACTCAGTCGAACCACAAAAGCACCACATTAAGTGCCATCCCAGTGCCACTGAAGTGCAAATCTGTGTTTTAATCCAGATATAGTCGGAAAAGATGTGTTTTCAGTCTCAGGCGGAAGATGTAGAGACTTTCTGCTGTCCTGATGTCAGTGGGGAGCTCGTTCCACCACTGAGGAGCCAGGACAGCAAATTTACAATTAGTACCATGCCCCATTGAGAATTGAATATGGTACGTCTTTTATAAAAAACTAAACCCTAACCCAATGTAAAGCACAGTTGCGCACTCTGTCACTGCCTGGCTCAGGGAAGGTAAGACAAATGGGCATCTTGATGTTAAAGATACAGTCATAGCCATAATTTGCTATTTTGGGAAACACTTCATCACTCTCTTGGATATAATTGCTTTAAATCATCTCATCTAACCCCTACCACTAGCTAACATAAGTTTAGCTTAGAATTAAGACCAAAGGCAGTGGTGAGAGCAGGGCTCTCAAGTTTTGAAGACAGGCAAGAGTGACATTTCCATCCCCCCCCCCCCCCCCCCCGCAGAACGACATTTTCGGATATCAGTCAGTCGCGACCAATTCCAGGATGCTTTATTTTCATTGGTTGCTGGATTAAATTTTACCCAGATACAACGGATACGGATTTTTTTTCTGATTGGCTATTGTGGAGCCCATTTCTTTTTTTTGGATTGGCTGATAAGTGGCTCCTCGCAGCAGAACTCCTGGGGAGCGCTTGATTCCTCCATGGTGAGGGCAGCGTGGCCAGCTCATGTTGGCGCGCTGCGGCACATTAAAACATTAAATAGCCGAGAGTTTTTTTCAGCGTGAGAAATACGATGTGTGGCGGGAGTGCGTCACTTAAGACCGAAATGCGTGAGTCTCACGCTCAATGCGTGACACTTGAGAGCCCTGGGTGAGAGACCAGGAAATAAATGCTCCCAACAAAGAAAAAGTCTGGAACATAAAATCAAAAAGTTGTATGTTCTCTATGGATTATGCAAACAAAATATAAGTGTCATGCGTGATTTTTAATACTGTGTTACACGCTCATGAGTGGACATGACTTATGGTAACAAGAGCAACATCAAGGAGGCTGCATTCGGCTCTTTCTGACTCAGCCTGACGACAAATTAATAACACAACCGGCCCGGGAGCCATCCAATACTGCAATGAGACACTTTATGTTAATGCTGCTTTGTTGAGCATGTGAGTGCAAAGTTAATTCAATAAGTGTGAAAGTCCTCTGCGTTACAATGATTTTTCAACTCAGTAGGCCTATTCTCTGTTTGCCTGCCACAGTCACAGGATAAATACAGATGCAGGAATCTGTAACATGCCCCTTTAGTAATCGTTCTGTTAACAATCAGTCAGGCGGAGCAGTGTATGACAGACTCTGTAATTGACAATGTGACTGGGCTGGCAAAAAAGGGTTGGCAGGGGGAAGTTATATGTTAGCAAAAAGAGCATTAATGTTCAGGAAGAAAATTACCTTGACACTAGATGTTCATGGAATAATCTCAGAAAAAAGTTTTTGCACTTTGACCCCGACTTAATTGGCTAAGGAAAAGGGGGGTTGTGATCCCTGCCTGTCAATGTGCAGATACTCTCATTAACGAGAACCTTGGAGCATTGTAATCTCTGGATTTTGGGGGTATCATAATGTATTAACTTCATTAAAGCGTGTGAGCTGTGCAAGCTAATTAGATGAATGTGCTCATTTGTAATCTGGATAATATGAATACATTTTAAGCAAGCTGAAATCGGTCATTCTTGTTAATTACAGGGTACGTAACAGCTCTAATTGGTGGTTGTGTGGCTGCTTGTGGAAGATACACTATTGCTGCTGCTCCTATCTGTACACCCAGCTTAGGCTAATGTGATGAAATCCTCGTGGAGAGATGATGTGCTCTGCTGAAGGCTGACAGTCCCGAAGAGGAGGGCTCACCGTGTCAGAGGCTTGTTGAACCGCGTACACGTTCAGGACCAGTGCTCCTGTCTGTCAGCACAGAGACAGTACAAACCCTCCGTGTTCTCATTATACCTGAGTTTCTTGCTTTCTTTCTAGCTCTGGGGCGATCTCTGCAGCTGCAGCTGTTTAACCCTGTATAGTTTTCATGTCTCATATCACACGTTTGATCCTTGTTTGTTGGAGCATGAAAGTCTACCACTATGAGTTGTCGGGCCAGTGGTTTGAATTTTGGAAGGGAAGAACTGTTCCACTTGCAGCTTTTTAAACTAGTCCATCTCCTTATACACACACACAGTATCACTATATACACAGTTTCAATCCTCAAGTTTAGGAATAAAAAATATGTAAACAGTGTCTTTTTACTTTAATTTACAAACATTGAAATAGGTTAAAGGGGTATTCCAGTGGTATGGTGTTCATCATGTGTCTGTGCTTTACCAAGCCATGACAAATCACTGTTGAAAACAAAATGTATTTATGAAATGACAACATTATGGTCGGGGTTTGGTTAGGTTTAAAAAATAAATTGACTTGATTAGGGTAAAGGAAATATGTTTTGGCTAAAATTACTTTATTAAGGTCAGTTGAACTTCGTTTTAAATGTGTTTTGTTGAACCAACCCTCCAACCCCACCTCCACTCAATAGATGTTGTTTTGTGTAACTGCTGAAATCCATCCATCCATTCTCATCCGCTTATTCCGGGGTCGGGTCGCGGGGGCAGCAGACCCAGCAGGTTGACCCAGACTTCCCTCTCGGCCGCGACACTTTCCAGCTCATTCTGGGGGATCCCGAGGCGTTCCCAGGCCAGCCGGGAGATATAATCTCCCCAGCGTGTCCTGGGTCTTAACCGGGGCCTCCTCCCAGTAGGACGTGCCTGGAAAACCTCTAACGGGAGGCGTCCAGGAGGCATCCGAATCAGATGCCCGAACCACCTCAGCTGACTCCTTTCGATGCGAAGGAGTAGCGGCTCGACTCCAAGCTCCCTCCTGATGTCCGAGCTCCTTACCCTATCTCTAAGGCTGAGCCCGGCCACCCTACGGAGGAAACTCATTTTGGCCGCTTGTATTCGCGACCTCGTTCTTTCGGTCACTACCCAAAGTTCATGACCATAGGTGAGGATTGGAACGTAGACCGACCAGTAAATTGAAAGCTTCGCCTTTCGGCTCAGCTCTCTCTTCACCAAGACAGACCGGTACAGCGCCTGTTTTACTGCTGCAGCTGCACCGATCCGCCTGTCGATCTCCCGCTCCATCTTACCCTCACTCGTGAACAAGACCCCGAGATACTTGAACTCCTTCGCTTGGGGCAGGCACTCTGTCCCCACCTGGAGGAGCAATCCACCGGTTTCCGCCAGAGCACCATCGCCTCAGATTTGGCGGTGCTGACTCTCCTCCCTGCCGCTTCACACTCGGCAGCAAACGCCCAGTGAGTGCCGGAGGTCATGGTCTGAGGATGCTAACAGGACCACATCATCTGCAAACAGAAGAGAGGCGATCCCAAGACCCCAAACCTGACCTGCTCCACCCCCAGGCTGCGCCTAGATATCCTGTCCATGAAAATCACAAACAGGACCGGTGATAAAGGGCAGCCCTGGCGGAGACCAACACCCACCGGGAACGTGTCTGACTTACTGCCGAGGATGCGAACACAGCTCCTACTGCAGGCGTACAGAGACCGGATAGCCCGTAGCAACGGGTCCGGAACCCCATACCCCCGCAGCACCCCCCACAACAATTCCCGAGTGACCCGGTCGAAAGCCTTCTCCAAGTCCACAAAACACATGAAGACTGGTTTGGCATACTCCCAGGACCCCTCGAGGACCCTTGCGAGGGTGAAGAGCTGGTCCACAGTTCCACGACCGGGACGGAATCCGCACTGCTGGTCTTGAATCCGAGGAAATAAGTGATTGAATGTTGTTCTTCTTGGAATGAAACTCTGATTTCATTAGATTCTTTACACCCATTTGTAGCAGTTTGAAACAGCGTTTTGGTTAAAAAACTGGAGCTTTGGTTTCGTGGCCCAAAGCAGGAAACCCTGACGCTATGAAAAAGTCTGATGACATCATCAGTTCTATTTTCTTACTTGGGGAATGATCTCCTACAGCGATGGAAGTCGTTATACAGCCACATTCATAGTTTAAAGAGTAGTGGGTAACCTGAGCTTTATCTTTACAATTGGTGGACGTCCCCTTTAAGAATATCCTGTTTGAGTTATAGATGGCTGCAATACAGAGACACACATGACATGAAAGGGATTGACTTCATCATTGCATGTCAGGATTAAATGAAACAATACAAGTTTAAAGATTAGGTCTACTCTAGACTCTAGACCTGCGCTATATGAAAAATGTGCACAATATAAAACTAAATTGACAATATGTTTAATCCTAAATATGTTTTTTGTTCCTACTTGAGCTACATGTGATGTTAGGATTGCAATAATAATGGGAACAAGAAAAAAGCATTGTATTAGTTTACAGTCCCTTCCCATTCCTCTTCATTGTTTGAATCTGTTAAGGTGGTACGAGATTCTCCTTTCCCCTTTCATTTGAATTTAGTTTCTATTCCGACCATGTTCCCAACCGCATATAAATGTATTGGGTTGTATTGATTTGTCTGCTAGTCGTTACCGGAGATATTTAAGATTTTGCAAATATATTTTCTAATTATTATCACATTTGTTTTTGCTAATAGGATCACATTAAGTACAATGTAGGGATGCTTTTTAGGACAAACCATGGGTTAAATGGGGGCTAAATTATTGTGATGGCATTCCTTCTTCAAGCATGCATGTGAATAATCAAGTGATCCCTTGAGAACTGCTTCTTCTACACTTTGCAGTAAGTAGGAGTAAGTCACTTGATAAATGCGTCTCATTCCACACTATTGATTTGTCGATTCTTTTTTTGCTTCTCGGCTGAGCAAGTTTGATAAATACAGGTCCAGTGTCGCATTGCAAGAATAGCATCAGCACGGCCATGATGACATTACCTTTACCTTCAAAGATAAATTAAACATTACTGTTCACTTTACAGACAATAAAAGGAACGTCAGATCATAAATGAGCGAAAGCAGAGACACTGTGGAAGAACACTTAGGAGGGAAATATGTCTGTGGCCCAATTTGAAACAGACGCCCGCAGTCATGTTGTCTTCAGTCTGTCTGCGTGTTTCTAGATTCTGTTCATTCAGCTTGGGGCGTTCTCTGACAGCTGTGCCGAAATGAGCTCCTCAAAGTTAGAAATAGGTTCATATTAAGTTTTTAAAAAACAGACTTACACAACCACCAATATATAAATACCAATATTCCTACAATATACATTACTCAGGAACTGCCAGCGGCAATCACACATCACATTGAAGAGATGGGAAAGCAAAACAAGCTGTTACTATGATCTGTACACTGACTGTAAATGTGGAGGATGCCCAGACATTATAGTCCGTCACATGAGCCCTACCGAAAAATGTACCTATTTATAACTTATTACACAAAGCAGGTTGACATTCATACAGGCATATGGAAGGCAGAGGAAGATTGCCAACCACTGTCACTTACAGTGAATAAAACCGTTGCTACTCTCGTCCTCCAGAAAGTGCATCTGAAACACACTATTAACTTTCCCATTGCTGATGTCACTTTTTATTGCCCCATGGATTCAGGTCTTGCCGAGTTGGCAGGCTCTGCTGCGCTGCGTTCCAAAGCCGGATAGATGCTTGTGTCAGAGCACAGAAATACAGCAATGATGGAGATATTATACTGAGGATTTAATTTGCCAGAGTGGGTTGGTAAAGTGCACCCTTATGGCGATTAATGCAAAAAGGCTGCTGCACTATGCTTTGGAAAAATCATCCAACGTCTATCTTTCTGCTGTGTATTGCAACAAAAAACAGATTTGAACACTGTAGCTGCATTTGTACGTGAAGGAATTTAACTCTGAAAGTGGGACATATCTATTTTCAATGTCCGTGAAATATAAATATGAGGTTCGTAATTATTAGCCTGTCACAGTCAACTTTTGATCACTTTATCAATAGATTTTTTAAATGATATACCCTCAGTATGTTTTTCCATGTCTGTGGTATGGTGGCCATGCCAGATGTTAAAGCCCAGTGAGTTAGGAAATAGGTAAATGGAGTATCTCTATATGCAAGAACAAGGGGAGTGGTTTAAGTCGCTTAAAAGTTATTTTCCAAGACTTTAGACTTAAACCATCTTGGAAAATAACTTTTAAGCTCCGTTTAGCTGCTGTAGATGAGATGGAGTAGTTTATAGGATGAGGTTCATCAATTAGAACCACAGACATATCCGTTTATGTCACATAATCTATTTAAGGGTGATTCATTACAACTATTATTAATGAGGAACTATTAATGCCAAGAGGCCTGTGATTGCACCAGGAGGGCTTAAACTAACCGTCATGGGACCCGGCATTGCTTTGCATATGGCAGAGGGTAAAACGTGTGCTGCTTTTGTGCAGGACATAATCGTGAGTGGCAGTTCAACATGCGCCTGCTGCATTGTGCACGGGTAATTAACATTGCATAATCGAACTGCTTACAAAGCAACTTTTGTAATTAGAGTTATGATTGCTGTGGGATAATGACAGCGATTCTACTAAAGATAATGAAGTTGCCGCATTGTTTGTGTAGCAGACTTCTGACATATGGGACACAAAAAGACACAATAGCCAGACTGACCGCCTTTGTTCCCGCTCAGGCAGACCCAATGACTGGAGACAAATTGCGCTGTAGGCCGACCAAATGATGCGGACCTAGGGAAAACAGTTCAGACACATGAGAATGGGACTATAATGTAAAAACCACGTGGAAGCTCATGGATGGAGCACCTGAGCTCGGACACACAGAACCTACAGCTGCAAAGTGCGTTCTGACTGCTATAATACTTAAAAAATGCGCCACTGTCTCTTCAAAGGACAATTGTTGTGTTAGTGCATACTATATTATGGCTAAGACATTTGTTGTGTTAGTGCATACTATATTATGGCTAAGACATGGATCATAAAACCTGAGAGAACATAAGCTCAGGTTGATCAGATGGTAAATAGTTAGATTGGTGTTTAGTAAATGACCAATATCGATTGTAGTATCAAAAATGTCTTCATTGCGTGTCACAATGTGTTCATTGTGCTAAATAAGACTGGATTGTTTGTATGGAAATACTACTTAAAAATAAAAATCAGAAGACCATCCATCTTTCTCGTGATGAAAATGGAATTGTCCTTTAAAGAGACAGTGGAGCATTTATTCAAATAAATAAAGAGTTGTCAAAGATGGGATCTTGATAGGAGGCACTTACGCCTGTACCGTCCATGGCTGTGCAGTCAGCGGGGACAGGTCCAGAGAGCAGACTTTGGACTAATCCATCACCGCCAGCGAGGGGGCTTGGGGCCAAGCGCTTGGCTTCTCCTTTCAGGAAATAATCAGCTTTTAATTTATCACAGATCACATTCATGAGAAGACGGATCACTGCAGGGACGACACGTGTGACCAGACCCATCTTCCCAGTCATGCTGGAGTGCTTTTGGCTCTTCTAATTTATTCTAAGATGGGTTTTTCTCATATCTTCATCATATTTCCATTTTGAAAGTAAGAGACCCTTTATCCTAGTTAAATTATAGCAATTTTAACTTCTTTCCCAGAATATAAAGCTTCCATTCTAGGCCATACCAAATAGTTAGTGTCCACTATTATGAACAATTCTTGTTACCAGCATACACAACATGACATAGAGTATCAATGAACAGAAAGTGGGACAGTGAAGCAGCGTCTTTCCCTGGAGCATATGTTATTATGAAAGTCAACTGCAGGGCGTCCTAATAGCTTGATATTTGTTTCTGGTCCCTGTGTGTTGCCACAGTCCGGGCCGTGGCCCCCACAGGAGTGTAGTTGATTAGTAGCATGACTTGGAGCACAAGAGACGTGATCTACGCTAAGAGGGAAGGACGGTTCAGCCACATGTCGTCCAGCGTCCCAACCGATCACTTTACTGATCCCAGGCAGGTTAATCCTTTTATTGTAATGAAGTGAAGAAGCATAATGTACTGTGAATGTGAGATGCTTAATCCAGTGTTGACATTTTTATGAGGAAGGAGTAGCCATGGTGACATAAAGAACAGAGTGCTTGAGAGGCGCAGGAACTATCCATCAAAACATGACGCTGACATAGCACAACACAGTAGAAAAGGAGATTTACATTTCTACTGCTCTACTATCCACATGCTATTGTGTGACTTTGGACCAGGGTCCGTTGCACCATTTTGTAGCTTAAAACTTGGCATAGTTATAACAAGAGTAACACTGGCTAACTGCCAGTTGTAGCCACAGCAAACTGTTAAAGTACAAGAGTGAAATACTATATGCATGCTCCACTGCTAAGCTCAACCAAACTTCAAACCGACCGGTTTTGACTTCATATCCCAAAAATTGTAAAGAAGGTGGAATGATTTTATGAGCCAGTAGTTGCAAAGGAATTCTGGAAAGATGAAACACAAACCTATTAATGTGTCCACAAATAGCTAGCACAACCCAGTCCTTGTCCCAAGGAAACAATTATGCATCAAGCCTCAACAGAACAGTTTAATAAGTGCATCTGCTACATCTGTGAACAACAGCCAATGAGTCATCGTGTGAAGTCCCTGTGCCCTCTGTGTCTAAAGTGATGACACGGCTCTTAAAGAATTGTGTAGGGAGCATACATTAATTCAGAATTCTGGGATCAGCAACTTTGTTGCTGATACTTAACTTGAATTGCACAATACACTTAAACTCTCTTGTGCGTGGGAGAGATGTAGTAGTGCAGGAACATGCATTGTTAGGGTTTTATGGAACCTGTAAAGAATATTTCTTCATATTCAGAAAAATGCGGTACAGATGAGCAACTTTTTTTTATTTTTAAAGCCATACAGACAGAAGGAAAAAAAAGAGGCGATTCATTCACAGATGTAATTTTAAAAAAGTAGGTTTGATCTATTTGAAGTCTGTCTTAATACTTACACATCTTATGTTGAGAGACAGCGTAATTGTAACTTATCAACACCTTCCACGAAGCGACTTTGATCACAACTTCTGTGACAGAAATGAGGGACAATATCTTGTTATTTTCATTTCCAAGTGCTTCAGTTAAGTTACTAATCAGCAGCCCGCATTGATCTTAGTGCTCCCCTGGAACATAGGTTGAGCTGTGCCTTGAAAGCAAAGCTGCATTTTATTACCAAGATGAATTCCTCTGCTGCGGTAAAAAACTGGAAAACACGATGCTCCCACTGGGCTTTTTTCAGTACTTCCCCTCCTGGCTAACTACCTCGATGAAAACAAACAAACAAAATGGCTTCACCTGCTTCTCTAACAAAGTTCTTGTCAAAACAATACAGAGGGAACACCAACCAATAGTCTAATGCTTCTAGACACAATGTACCTACGATACGTACGTACAATATATCGACACATGTGCACTCAAACTACACTGTCCAGTCAACATTCAGTAACACACGCAAATACCAAATATATAAGAAGAAGATTGCAGGATTACTTTTTCTTCCTGCTCTGCCATACCGCTGGTTTGTCATGGTAAGGATGTGCAGTGTCCCTCAGAAACACCAAAGCAGAAGATGAAAGAGAAACAGGTTAAGCAGTCCGGAGTAGAGGTCGCAGTCAGAGGAAGTTCATTCTTATTTTCAGAGACCTTCAACTAGCTTCCCCTTAAGTTACCTGCTCCTTTTAAATACTTCACCTGCGTCTTGTCATGTTTTCCTCTATGGTATCCAAGATGTTATCCATATTGTCGGTTCTACTTCGAATCGGCTTTGCTCTGTAAGAGCTGTCGCTATTGGGTTCATCTCTGTGCGCTTGCACTGCTGTGAATATTATTTTCAAGCCCTTATGCCCTGCAAAGGCGTCTCTTACGGCCACAGTTTCTGTTATTAATACCTGAGTAGTTCTTCTCCCATTTCATCAACAAGTGAAGAAGTTGAGAAGATGAAGAAGTTTCAAGATTCAAGATTCAAGATGTTTTATTTGTCACATACACACACAGGGTGTGCAGTGAAATGAAAGTGGCAATGCTCAGCAGGAATGTGCAAGGGCAACAAGTACACACTATTTACAATAAAAAACAACACAATATTTACAGTAAGTGTGTGTGTGTGTGTGTGTGTGTGTGTGTGTGTGTGTGTGCCTAAGAGGGGCAGTTGTGTGGGTCTATGTGGGGGTCCTGGTGAGGTCGGAGTTCACAGTCCTGATGGCCTGAGGAAAGAAACTCCGTCTCAGTCTCTCTGTTCTTGCAGCGTGACTACGGAGGCGCCTGCCTGACCGCAGCAGCTGAAACAGTCTGTTGTTGGGGTGGTGAGGATCCTTCATGATCCTGCCGGCTCTGGTTCTGCACCTCCTGGTGTACAAGTCCTGCAGGGTGGGAGTGTGTTCCAATAGTGCGTTCAGCCGAACGCACTACTCTCTGCAGAGCCTTCCTGTCCTGGGCGGAGCAGTTGCCAAACCAGGCTGTGATGCTTCCTGTCAGGACGCTCTCTACAGCTCCAGAGTAGAAGGACTGAAGGATCCTCTGGGAAACTTTAAATTTCCTCAGCTGCCTGAGGTGGTAGAGGCGCTGCCTTGCCTTTCTCACCAGAGTGTCTGTGTTTGTTGACCATGTCAGATCCTCGGTGATGTGGACTCCCAGGTATTTATACCCGCTCACCCTCTCCACAGTAGTCCCGTTAATCCCCAGTGGTGAGTACGTCCTCTGTTGTTGTACCCTCCTAAAGTCCACAATCAGCTCCTTAGTTTTGGTGACATTCATGATGAGGCTGTTGTCCTGGCACCAGAGTGACAGATCAGCAACTTCCTCCAGGTAGGCCTTCTCGTCGTTGTCGGAGATCAGGCCCACCACCACTGTGTCATCCGCAAACTTGATGATGGTGTTGAGCTGAACCTGGCCACACAGTCATGTGTGTACAGGAGTACAGTAGGGGCTGAGGACGCAACCCTGGGGGATCCTGTGTTCAGGGTGAGGGATTTGGAGGTGTGTCTGCCCACCCTGACCACCTGTGGCCTGGCGGTCAGGAAGTCCAGGATCCAAGCACACAGGGGGGTGTTCAGTCCCAGCTCAATCAGCTTGCCGGCCAGTCTGGAGGGGACTATGGTGTTGAAAGCTGAACTATAATCAATGAACAGCAGTCTCACATAGCCCCCCCTCTGGCTGTCCAGATGAGAGAGTGTGGTGTGCAGTACCTGGGAGACAGCATCATCCGTGGATCTGTTTGGGCGTGTGTCCAGCTGTGTCCGGCTGCCTGATTGGCTACTTCCTCCTGTCGGTGTCTGTGTTCGCGAGCCTTTGGTGGAGCTGCGCCATACAGCAGCAGAATTCACTGCGCTTTGTGTTTATGCTGGCGGGACAGCAGCTGGACAGTCCACCTGCGACTATCTTGGACTTTTCGGATGAGTCAGCTGGCTTAGCTCCCTCCATGGCTGACTCTGAGGGATATAAGCATCTCTAGTGGGGGTTCCCTCTGTCCCCACCACAGCCAGGAGCCCTGCAGCAGCTTTTTCATTCTCCAGATCATTTGCCAGCGTCTGAGGCACCGTTTGCTTTCAGGACCTGCTGGGCATCATTACAATGGTGGCAGAACTGAGAGGCCTCGCAACACGCACCTGCTCACGGTCTCTTAGCCGTCGACCAGAAAGAGCAGCTGGCCAGATTTCCTTTGCTTTGTTCTCACTTCGGACCATCACGGAGAGGGCTACGCTTTCACGCATAAAGTCTGTAGTTATAAGATGTTACTAACGAGTTGTGTTTGAGTTTAAGTGCGTGGGTCTTCCAGAAGTGTCACAATGAGAAACTACAGATTTTCAATGGCATCGCCTTGGTTTAGTAGGCATCCGAAAATCGATTTGTGGGGTGTGACTGTTCGGTTTATGGTTCCTGTCTGTTTTGGGAGTTGATCACTGAGCCAGCAGCACCTGATTAATTGGCTTCAATACAATCACCTATCAATGATGGTTGAATGTCAGATAAAGAGAGACAATAAGGGCCTTTCATTGCTCTCAAACTGAATAGATTACGCAGAGGAAGCCAGTGAAACAAAGCTGAAAAACATGCTCATTTCCTTTGATGTGGGCAGGCTTAATAATAAGTACAGAAGAATAGTCATTGATTGGACTGTGATGCATCTTCCCATATGTGTTTGTGGTTTCTAGTGCTCATATAAATCTTTCTTTATCTCTTTCCTGGACATTCATTAAACAAATGGAACAGGGTGTTGAATTTCGAGTCCAGCTCAGCTCCCACCGCTTGGTTTTATGTTTAAGGAGGCCGTCGTATTTGCGCGTATCCCACATCCCCAAACCAAAGACCCCTGGCGACTTCTTGTCGCAGCCATTCTGTCTGGTAATTGGGTATTTATCAGATTGCCTGCAAGAAAACAATGCAGTGTTTATCTGACACAATTATCAAGAGGAATGGGGGACCCAAGTCCAGGAAGCCTGTGTGCTCCTGGTTAAGCTGGCCAGGCAGGAGTAAAATCGCTGTCCTCTCTCAGTCTAAACACAGGGACTTCTTTATCGGACATTTAGCTGGGAATACGCTTGCCATCATCACATGCATATGGAGCAATTGTGCAAATACAACACTGTAGCAGGCCTGACCCCGCCACCCGTGGGCTTCCCCCACCCGTACCAAGGATCCGCCAGACACAGAGAGGTTTTGCTCTAAGACATGCTTTTATTCTCGAAACACACACCGAGCAGACCGCCAAACATGCGCCTCTGCTCACCTTTCTCCTCCACTCTCAAGTGGGAGCTTTTATAAGGGTGGCCTCGGCTGCTGACTGATTGGCAATCACCAGCAGCCGAGGCCAAATCAGACACAGCTGCCACACCACTCGATTTAGGCCGGGGCTCCATCCGGCCTAGCCTACTCCCCCTCCCCCCCCCATGAGAGCTTGGGCGGAGGAGGGGCTCTGGGGGACCGGGACCGGGCTCGGGAGGAGGGGGCTCTGTGGGACCGGGCTCAGGACGTGGGGGCTCTGGGGTCGACTGGGATGGGGGGACGAGGAGATGAAGCCAGCCGAGATGGGGACGGGGCAGGGGTAACAGGCGCCACCGACGGGCCCCGGGGATCAGGGGTTGGTAGCGGCGTCGGGTCCTGGGGAACCAGGGTCGGCCTTCCGCCGACGGGTCCCGGGGACCATGGGTCGTCGGCAGCGCCGCCGGGTCCTGGGCCCGGGGGTCGGCAGCTCCGACGGCTCCTGGACCTCGGGGGTCGGCAGCTCGGAGGTCGGCAGCTCCGACGAGTCCTGGGGCTCTGGGGTCGGCAGCTCCGACGGGTCCTGGGGCTTGGAGGTCAGCAGCTCCGACGGGTCCCGGACCTCGGGGTTCGGCAGCTCCGACGGGTGCTGGGGCTCTGGAGTCGGCAGCTCCGACGGGTCCTGGGGCTCTGGAGTCGGCAGCTCCGACGGCTCCCGGGGCTCGGGGGTCGGCTGCGGCGACGGGTCCTGGGGAACGGTAGTCTGCCACAGCGCCGGCGGGCTTTGGAGGGTCCCGAGGAACAGGCGGCTCTCCTCCGCCTGTGCCCGCCCCATCTCCTCGATTCTGGCCAGCATCTGGCCCAAGCTGTTCATCAGCTCCTCTTCTTCCTGTTCTGGCTCCATCCCTTTCAGGCACTGGGTTCCAGGGGGCCCCACGTTGGGCTCCACTGTAGCAGGCCTGACCCCGCCACCCGTGGGCTTCCCCCACCCGTACCAAGGATCCGCCAGACACAGAGAGGTTTTGCTCAAAGACATGCTTTTATTCTCGAAACACACACCGAGCAGACCGCCAAACATGCGCCTCTGCTCACCTTTCTCCTCCACTCTCAAGTGGGAGCTTTTATAAGGGTGGCCTCGGCTGCTGACTAATTGCCAATCACCAGCAGCCGAGGCCAAATCAGACACAGCTGCCACAAACACATAATTGTTTTGCTCGGCTGTGACACTGGTGGAATGAGAAGAGACGATAACACACACTGTACCATGAGCTCCCCCATGGTTGAGATCTGACAGGCAGCCGTTTCACAGGCTCCTCTAATTTCAGAACAGGAACTGAATATAAAGGGGATCAAAAGTGTTCACTGAGTACCTGTAGATAAGAAGTGAGAGAGAGAGAGAAGTGAGAGATTTTTTTTGGATTTCTAGAAAACCTTTATTTTACCATTTAGCATAACCGACCAAAAACCCTTTTAACAAAACACAATGTCTTCAATTACTCAATAAGACACAACATTACACGTCATTATATTAACATGCCTTAATGAAATTGTCCATGTTGCTCATGCCCTAATAAAATAAAAAAAGTTAATCCAGACTCTGGCTTCGCCCAGGGACTTGGAGGCAGGAAGTGCCGCTGAGCCCCGGCGTCGCCATCCTGGCCCCGTGCTCCAGAGGTTCCTCTAGTAGCCAGTGAGGCCGCTAGCTATGTGCTTGAATTTCACAATCAATAATATTGTTAATTATTTTTGCACTTCTTCTGTTTACACGTTTTTAGCGAGGGGATTCAGTGTCAGAAGCAGAGTCCTCCTCCCTCCTGGACTTGGACTCTGCTCCCCTTCTTCTTGCCTTCCTCCTGCCTGTCGTTATTTTTTTAGCCTGAGAGCTCTCACTGTCCTCTCGGCTTTTTCTCTTTCGACGGGGAACTTTGAGGCTCTCTTTATCCTCTTCCATGTCCGCCTCGCTCCCCGTCAAACCCACATCCCTGACACCTTTCTGCTTCTCCTCGCTCACTGCACCACCCGTCTCCTCCTCCTCTTCCTCCTCATCCTGCCGGACACCACTTGTCCCTGTCTGCTCCTCCTCGTCCTGCTGGACACCACCCGTCCCCTCCGGACCCTCCTGGTTTTGCCCCTCAGAAGCTGCTGCGCTGGTGTTCTGCTGAGCAGCTCTTTTCTTGGGGCAGTCTCTGGCCTGATGTCCCTCTCGCCCACAAACGAAACATTTCCTATTCCCAGATGAGATATAAACTGGATATTCAAAACCCTCTACCTTAATATTCACCTTGAGGTTGAGCTCCTCAGCCCTGTTAGGCCTACTCAGGACCATGAGGAGCTGCCTCCTGTGAGACACCATGTGCTGCAGCAGGGGGGACTTCATCCCCCAGGGGACCATCCTCACCTGCGACACCACCTTCCCATACTTCACCAGCTCTCTCAGATCCTCCTCCTTAATAAACGGAGGCACGTTGGCCACGGTGACTCTGACCGCATCACCGGCACCAACGTGTCTCTCACCACCACCCACGACACCACCACCGTGTTCACATTCACCACGCCGTCTAGCCGCCAGCCGGCTGTGCCAACACACGTGAACCCACAAAACCACCAGTTCACCCGCAGTCTCACACACAAACATCCCTGTGACACATAGCACATATATACCGCTTAACAACTTTCACTTTAACGAGGAAATCCACCGTTAAACCCCGTTAAACACCAAGATACCACTCTGAGCTCACAACCTCCGTGCTCACGCTCTGAGAGAGAGAGAGAGAGAGAGAGAGAGAGAGAGAGAGAGAGAGAGAGGGAGAGAGCAACCGAAGCTGCCTGGTCTGCTGGATGTAATCAAACAAGGGTGAACAGGTTGTTCCACAGATGGCTGATCCGGAGAATCCTCTGATTTATTTCCATGCTACATACGGCCCCTGTCTCTATGCACAGGTGATGTCAGACGAACAGCATTGTCTCGCACACACCACTAAACTCCAACACTTTTGTCTCACCTGTCTAAAATCAATATGACACAAATGCATTTGGTGTGTGTGTGTGTGTGTGTGTGTGTGTGTGTGTGTATAGAAAAAGAGCTACTGAGTAAGAATGTAGTAACAGAGAAAGTTGATTTGAAATCTTATTTACATTCCAAGATTGAACTCGATATACTTTTATGATGTAAAGGAACCTATTTAGTTCCTTTACGTTATGTATCGTTTGTCATGAGCGCTGCTTTGTATTACATATTAAATATTATGGTCATAATAATAATTTTCTCCGGCATTTCATTGTAATTTGCACAAGAAATAAAAAATATTTTATTATCTCCTGTTTTTCAACCCAGTGACATGCTCAGCAACACAACCAGTCTTTAACCGCTTTCTGTTTGCCTCTTTCCCCAGATTGACACCCAGTGATGCCAGGACAGTGAGTATCATAATGCGTGGCATGTGGTCAGGGGCCACGCCCCTCCTCATCATGGTTCTGTTCAGGCTGGGTCATGGCCAAGATGTTCCTTTAGTCCTAGGTAAGACATGTCATATTTCTATACATGTCTTCTCATCATTGAGGAAGACTTCATTGTCTGGCTCCATCATCATGGTTTGTCAGTGTGTATGTGTGATTGACTGACTATTATGTGCGTGACACCTTTGCCGTAGCTTTAATGATTTATTATTGCCATCTAAATCTTGTAGTTTGAGAAGTTGCACCAGAATTGTAACCTTGATCTTAGCACCATCCACATTTAGATCGATGACAGTCTTTAACAATGGATTTTCCGAGACGACTCACCTAGCTGCAGTGCAGTACAATGAGAGAAAAGGCTTATTGTGTTCTGATTGGCTAGAAGATACTGTGGTTGGATGCTGAAAGTGTCTCGAGGCCCGATAAGGATATAAAGAATAGAATCAATGGAGTACATATGGGACATGTGTTACTGAGTAAAAGTGAATATAAAACTATTTCAGATTGTGAAGATCCACTGTGAGCCTTCTGTGAGCTGAATGCACTGACAGCTATCCAATCCAATCCAATCCAATCCAATTTATTTATATAGCACATATTAAAAACAGAGGGTTTAACGAAGTGCTTCACAGTAAGCATAGCATAATAATAAAATATAATATTACAGTAGTAGATAAAAGGCATACAAACAAAATAGAGAGAAATCAATACAAAACATAGCTCAAACTGACTCGAAAGCGAGGGAAAAGAGGTGGGTCTTCAGGCGGGACTTAAAGGTTTGGAGGGTGGGCGACAATTTGACCTGGGGGGGCAGGTCGTTCCAGAGCCTGGGGGCTACTGCTGAGAAGGCCCGGTCTCCTCTGGTAATTTTCGTAGTTTTAGGGACTACTAGGAGGAGCTGGTCAGCCGATCTCAGACCCCTTGAGGGGGTGTACACCTGTATGAGGTCAGAGATGTACTGAGGGGCCAGCCCATTAAGCGCTTTAAAAACAAACAATAAAATCTTAAAATGAACTCTAAAGTGGACAGGAAGCCAATGGAGGGAAGACAGGACTGGGGTGATGTGATCGTACTTGCGGGTTCCTGTAAGCAACCGAGCCGCAGCGTTTTGCACACGCTGCAGGCGGGCCAGCGAAGTCTTGTTTAAGCCGGCATAAAGTGCATTACAGTAATCTAAACGCGTAGAAACAAATGCATGAATTACACGCTCAAAATCAGAAGCGGATAAAACCGGTTTAATTTTGGACAGCAGCCTCAGGTGATAAAAACTGGACTTAACCACAGAGTTTATCTGTTTATCTAATTTAAAAGCACTGTCGATTTTAACGCCCAGATTAGAGACCATGGGTTTTGCATACTGTTGCAGGGAACCCAGGTCAATGGAGGGGACATCGCCATTTGGTCCAAACACAATTACCTCCGTTTTACTCTCATTTATGTTTAAAAAGTTTCGCCATCCAGGCCTTTATGTCATTGAGACAGTCAACCAGGGGCGTCAGAGCAGGTGCGTTTCTTTAGGGTATGTATATTTGGGAGTCGTCCGCATAAAGGTGGTAGGAGACGCCATGTTTTCTAAAAATGAGCCCAAGCGGGAGAAGGTATAAGGAAAATAAATGGGCCCTAAAATGGAACCTTGGGGAACTCCACAGGATAGGGGGGCAGAAGACGATGCGAAGTCACCAAGCCTAACAGAGAAAGATCGCTGGGACAGGTAGGACCTGAACCACTCTAAGGCAGTGCCCCTGATACCCACACAGTGCTCTAGGCGAGAGATAAGGATGGAATGGTCAATCGTATCAAAAGCAGCTGTGAGGTCTAAGAGCATTAAGATAGCAGAGTCACCAGAGTCTGTAGTGACCAGGAGGTCATTGAACACTCTTAGAAGGGCAGACTCAGTACTGTGAAGCGCTTTAAAACCGGATTGAAACATATCGAAAATATTGTGTGCATGTATGAAAGACTGCAGCTGTAAGAGTACGACTTTCTCCAATATTTTTGAAATAAAAGGAAGTTTCGAGATGGGTCTGTAGTTAGAGAAGACAGAAGTGTCCAGATTTGTTTTTTAACAGAGGTACCACAACCGCTTGTTTGAAATAAACTGGCACAGAACCGGACTCTAGGCTGCTATTTATAATAGTATGGACATTAGAACCAATAGTGTCCCATATCTCTTTGAAAAGTCGAGGAGGGACTGGGTCTGTGGGACAAGACGATGGCCTCAATTTAGCAACAATGTCACAGAGAGATGACAACGACACTGGTCCAAACTGTTGGAAGACAGCGGCGCATATGATATCAATGGAGGGGTCGAAAGAAGGTGGTGAGATACTGGCTCTAATAGTGGAGATCTTGTCAATGAAATAGCAGAGGAATTTTTCACATACCTCAGTTGAAGCTTCAATACAAGTGAGTAAAGGAGAGTTTAGCATCGCATCAATGGTTTTAAAAAGAACACGAGGTTTGTTTAAATTACTAGAGATAATCTTAGAAAAGTAACTCATCTTTTCCAACTTTACAATGCTCTGATACTTTCTCCAGCTTTCTTTCAAAATGTCACGAGTTACATGAAGTTATCATGTCAGTTCTATCAGTGTGTAGAACTAGTTTCCAACCTCATAAACCAGCAGGTGTGGAGAAAGATGGGTGGTGTAATAGCAACATTTCCTTCTTCATGTTAGGCATCCTCTGGGATGTTTCTACTGCTGCAGATGTTGGATGACACTCTGTTGATGCAAGCTTGCTAAGCTGAGGAGAAAAGACGTGTTGTATCATGGTTAATTGTTTTGGGCATGGTTTGACGGAGGCATCATGTCTGAAATGTGTTTTTGAAGCGTTCTGTGGTTTCTGTCAAAAAGTTACAAGGTCATCAATAAACCTCAGATCAGCAAATACATAGGGAACCTTGTTTGAGAGATACAAGTAAAATTGACTTGAATTATGACTCAACTTTTGCAGTACAGCTCATAGGCAACAGTCCATGTTGATACTTTCCCCCCTGTTTTTGTTGTTGTATAATAATCAGTCCTTTTTGTGTTGATGGGATTCCATTGACTGTAAGTTGACTGTTGCTTTTCATGATTTTGTAAAATAGATCACACAATGCACTTTCCACCAGCAATAGGCTATTGTCTTGTGGAGGTGGGCACTTACTTTTTTACTTTTGCCAGATAGAAACTCCTCAAAATATCCGTTATTCTGTGTTCTCTGTCTTGTGCGCAGAACCTTATCATGATTTGAATGGGCTTGCTTTTTAAACTACAGAAATGAGTTTTTCTCTCCCATCGTGTCGTGTTATTGAAACGTCTCCCTGGAGGAGATACAGCGAGAGGGTCACCTATATGGGTTTTATTGTCACCACACTGGACAGGCAGGACTACAGGTTCATGCAGTCCTGCTTAGCGGAGCATTTCACACTCGCTGTTTTCCGTTATCTAGTTACTCTGGCTGCTTCGCTTCTTTCTATTGCCCTTCACCTCTCATTCACTTTCTTTTGCCATGTCCAAGCCACCATCTTCACTCTCAGCACATTTTATTTCGCCAACACGATCTAGGAAGCAATTTACTTGTCAAGCAGAGGGCAGTGTGTAGCTCCCTATACTTTGATTTAAGTATGTGCGTGTGTGTGTGTTTTTGTGTGTGTGCGTGCGTGTGTGTGTCGAGTGTGATTCGTGTGTGTGATCATGTATGTGCACAGGTGAAGGATCACTACATTGACAAAAACGCTTTCAATCACACCCTGGGAGCAGAATTTCTGACCGGCAGCAGTTGGAGCTATATTAGAATTGAATTTGGCTCGTATAGCTTTTTAGCTTTTTGCTTAACACTCACGGCATCAGAGGACTTTAACCAAGGGCTTTTCTTATCAGTGTCTCCTCTCACTGATATTCTGCTCTAGTTATAGTTGTAAAGATACAAGGTAATGCCCATAAGAGTTGCAAGTGCAGAATGACATATCTAAGTCTATGAGCGTATTGGAGTTGGGAACAAAGATTTTAAAATAGATATCATTCCTTATGTAAGGCGCTTGACGCCGCAAGTGAAGCGTTCAGCTTTAGCGACAATCCACCCAAACCAGAGAGGGGTGTCAGATCTGAGTCATGGATTGCACTTTCTGCAAATGTGTCAGCATAAAAATTGTCAGAAATATCTAGATGAGGGAAAGTCGAATTCCACCAGGACACCGTGTCTTCCTTTCACTGTGTCTCTCAATGAGAGAGAAATGTCAAGGTATCTCTTGGATTTGGATTTTCTTTGCATACTTGCTGACTGACAGCTCTTTTTAATTCTCCTGCCTGAAAGTAAATCGCGGCATTTCCCCAAAGCAATGGCTTCCTTTTCTCTTTTTATTATCGTTTTCATCCTCTGGGTTTTCTGAGGTACTTTGTTAACTTTCTCAGGTTCATTGAAATACATACATATTTAACAATTACGCACTTTATAATTTACATCCAGTGCTGACATCTAACAGGCGTTTGCACCTCATCACAGCTCTGCAATTCATGAGTGACATTTGATTAACCAAGATTGTTCACTAACTTTAACTAAGATGCTTTAGTAGCCTCAACTTCTAACTTTAACTTAAACATCCTATATTTGCAATAACTGCAATATTTACCGAAACATAACCGCCCTCATATTGTAAAAAGGTAATTTTGAACACATTGAAAGTAATTGTGTGTTTTGCAGAATCGTCCAGGTATTTGGTTCTGGTCTGGTAATTGAGTGCTTTCAATATGTTCATTTGACCTGAATAACCAAATACACTTGACACTTTTATTTCAGAATATATATATATTTGTTTTAAAGTAGTGTTTGTTGTTTACCATATTTATGTTTATTGTTTTTTATTCTTCTTATTGTTTTATTCTATGTCTACGTTTATTGTTATGGACATTTCCCCCAGTCTTATTTCTTGTTTGTGCAACGTACTTGGGCAAAAAACGATTCTGATTCTGATAAACCTTCACCTAGCCTGTGATCTTGTTTACCTTATGCCCAGTGTGGTTTGCATGTTGACATTTTGTATCTTTTCTATCTATAGTTGGGTATGTTAGGCGGGACATGGCTGATTTTTCAATTTCGAAAAACAATCATATTTATTCACCTTTACTCTTTGTTGTCACTTTATGCTGCATTCTTGATCAGTATACTATACTTTGCGATTGGTTTTCTCATGCGAAGCATCATAATTTCCCCCAAATGTTCTGCCAGCCTCAGTTCTGAAAGTGCCTTATATGTTTTACAAGTGGAAGGTGGGAAGTTACAACAATATATTTGTTTTATATTCAGTTCAACTGTTCAATTTTCTATTTTTTCCTGCATTATCGATTTCATAAAATGATGTAGCTCAATAGTATTCTCATTCTACAAAGATATTTTCTTTTGAAGCATAATTATACTGCAGGAAACGTGAACTATGTATAGCTATGTATGGCTCACGATAGTGAATGTAGTTTACTTGATACTACTGACGCTTGTTCATTGGTGAACCTACCCTGTAATTTGATCGTCAAAACAACCCAACTCCACATCAAGAGATATTGCATTTTTCATACCCTCAGTGCAACTCAGAGAAATTAGATTTCCTCACCCGGCCTTCTTCCTTTGTGCAGACAACTTAAAACTAAATCTTTTCTCCAGACCATCCAATTTTATTTCATGCCACGCTCGCACCTGACTTCCTTATTCAAAACATTCCATTTCCCAGATGTTTTCTCAACTTAAGTGGAAACACAGAGCCGTCCTCATCGATACACTGCTGCTGCTCCTCCTCCTACACCTCCTCCTCCTCTGCCTTCGCCCTGTGCGTCATACATATCAGTTGGGACAGCTAGGCCTTGTGTAGCACTGTGGGTTCTACTTCTTCCCTTTACATTCAGTATTCAGCTTGCACACCAGCCTGCGGGTGATTAAATATGTGGTTAATACAGCACCATGAGAGTATTGAATTACACAAGAGCCATGCTGACCTTTTTAAATTACCGAACCAATTGTGCAAGACAGCAGAGGAAGTTTATAACAGGTATGGAGCCCAGAGGAGAATGGATCTGCTGCTGCTGTCCTGCTGACGCTCTATTAGTGTTGTGCATTACAAGCACCCTATTTGACACTCACGCTTTCCCCTTCATTCTCTCAATTTGGGTCTCATTGGAAAGAAAATGATGTGTCTCTTTGTCTCTCAATCTAGTGTACAAACAGCCATTAGTCTAGTGCATTCTTGCAGACAAGCCAAAACCCATACGCGCCCTTACACAAGCTCATTTTCATTTCACCGTTCATGAGACACGTATCAGTCTTGACACACAGTGTAGCCTCACTCCATAAATCTTGATCACTGGCCTTTCTGTCGCATGCATCCTTGTCAGCATATTTGCTTTGCTGATATCTGAAGGTCGTTTCTAATGTCTGATCTAATTTGAAGCTGAAGCCAGAAAGATGAAGCAGTCTACTTTGGCTTCAGTCGCACAAGCCCATGGAGCTACAGACATTTTTCAGGGACGATTGTACTCATCTTCAATCCCCATCGAGAGAACTTGAAACCTGACTGGCAGCGATACAAACATCGTAGCTTGGCAAAGGGCAGACAAGAGCTTTTTACCAATGAAATAGTCAAAATAAAATATCCTGACAAAAAGAAAAGTGTTTTTCTCTCCTTGCCAACTTTCAAGACTGATTCCTAATTGTTTTATACAGCACTTTGCAAAATACCCTGTAATTCTATTTAGGTGAAAAATCCAGATTTCACCACTGTTTTATTCTTCAGTCTCAAAGGAGATTGCTCCATTATTTAAGAAGGGTTGAAAGCATAGCATTTCAAATAATGAAATCCTTGTGACTGACTATATTTTTGGGAGAACGATACAATTTAGTGACACAATTCATTCCATGAAGACATATTAAAAAGCTTTGTCAAAAAACAGGCTAGACTCTTTCTCTGAGCTCTGTCCATACTGATTTCTTAAAGCAAATCGTAGTCTTGTCAGTTGAAATTGCACATGTGCTTTCCCTAGTTGTCCCTTTGTGCATTACTTTACCTTTTTGTTTTCCTTCTATAACTGATTCAGCTCTTGTGCATTCAAGACTATGTTGTGTGTGGTTTGGTCCGTGGTTTATATTGATTTACACCATTATGTTTTCTGTTTACGGAGCAGTGTTTGCTTTTGTGTGAAACGGAATCAAAACAAAGAATGTTGATGCAATATTTCACACTGAAAAACTAAATAAATGTTGGGCGTTTGCAGGCAAGGCTTGAATCAAATGTCAGGAAATCTTTGTGCGTCTTAGTGACTGAATGTGGACTACGTCTACGATGTAGATTGGTATGCAGACATACGATTTGGTGCAGGACCAATCACTGTGGGATCTGTGGCATTATTTCCTGAAGATGTTCTCCATGTTCTCTCACCAAGATGGAAATGATTCACTGTTGGATGGACTGTTTTACTAATATATGCATTTGCTTTAATGCATTATTTTAAATTTATTGTATTATTTTATTATCAGGACTTTTGTTTATCCATTAACATTGTTTTTTAATAAAATACCTACATTACCATTCTTGTCAGCCTCAGCTGTACTTTGTGTTTTTTGTTAATTAGTGAAAGTTAATGTGCTCACAAGCCAAGAAATAATCTGCATATTTGCTGTAGGAATGTTAGCATATTAGCATTTAGCTCAAATTGTCACAGTAGTACAACCTCACACAGCTGCTGGCATTGATGTAGATCTAGAGGTAATTTGATTTTACAATATCTTTTAAGTAATAACCATAATAGAGTGCAGCAGTTTGACTGGTCTTCAGCCTCCCTAAATTCACCCACACTCCTCCGCTCCTCCGTTCCATTCACTGGTTACCGGGCCCCGTCTACATCCAGGATATGGTCAAATCTTAAAACAGATTAGCACTTAAATGGCAATTACTTATGGTACTTTTGTTGTTTGGTTTTCTTGAAGAAATGTTACTTTCTTGATTCTTGTTGTTCTGAGTTTGTACTCATGGTTGAATGCACTTATTGTAAGTCACTTTGGATAAATGTAATAATAATGTTTTTTAGAACTATTGTTTCCATTCATAGTATGTGCTTTGTGCTATTGATGTGGGCACATATTTATAATGGTATGTAATTTATAATGATTTCAATATATTAATATTTGTAGTTCTTTTTTATATTTAAGGGGACACATGTAAAATGTCTATTCTAATTTCAATGTTTTACTCTGTTATTCTGTTCTGTCTTTTTATGTAAACACTAGAGAGAGGCTGCAGTAATTCCATAAGGAAACAAGATGAAATATGTTGGCTATCTTTGTTGTTTTGCAAAAACTTCAAACTGTGCTCACAGATAAGTGTATTGTTTAACACATCTGACAATATTCCTCTGTCCTGGGGCACAAACAGAGCCCAGTGCTTATCATCTGACTGCCTCTCACTCCATCCAGCCACCATTTAATTACGCAGCAGGCACAAGCCAGTGTTTCCTCATCATAATCCGTCTGTCCCGAGGCCATCATTTAATGATGAAATATCTGCTCCAGAAGGTTTGGGCATTTGCTTTTTTATTATCTTATCTCCTTTTTGTCTGGGCTTTTCTCTTTTTGTCATGTAGGTTTGTGCGTCTGATGAGGGTGTTTTTGGACACAGCCGGCTTGTTTCTTTTTTACATTCATATTTTGCTCTCAGGCTTGACAGTTGATGTCCTTAGCTCAAGTGTGCTTTTTCTTTACTCCACACCTTCGGCTACATGTATCCAGTGTGACTTCACCTTGGACCTCAGTTCACCGCCGTTAGGGCTGAATCCATAACAAAGTCAGTCCAAGGGGACAGTGAGATTTAGGACAGGTCGGACTAGTCACACTCAAGGAACCAAAAGACGACTCTTCTAAATAATAAAAAAAACATCAAGGTGAACTCTAATTAAATTTCTTTTAAAAGTTTGACAAAATCAAATGTTTTGAGTCATTGCCAACAGATTAAGCAAGATCAACAGAAATGGCTGAAGTTGTAATGCCATTAAACTATTTATTTTGGCATCTGTGGCTCAGTGATTAGCAGTTCTGTCTTTCAATCAGAGGATTGGCAGTTCAATCCCCGGCCTAGTCATGTGTCCTTGAGCAAGACACTTAACCCTGAATTGCTCTCCGTATACTGTGTCTACGGTGTAACAAATGTAACATGTAAAGTCTCTTTGAGTACCTCAAAAAGCGCTATATAAATTAAATGGATTATTATTAATAAAATGAGTAATATAGCGAGTGGTTAAAATAAGGAGTTTATGGATACAAATGTCCTTTGACATGTTTGAATGTGCAATGAAAAACACAATTAACTTGCTTCCCATTCTACATCATTGCTTTTAAATCAAATACAAAGCAATGTGGGAGCAGATAATACAATAATAGAATCGCTGCCCATTTTTCCGTGTGCGTGTGATATGGTGTGCTGTGCATGCAGCAGAGTTGAACAATTTCCCAATTTCCATAAAGACATGACACAGTTCCTCAATCAACTCCCTCCCCCCCCCCCACACACACATCCATGCCACGCCGCCACTCCTCGTCCTGGGAGCCACAACATCCCTGTGCTGTGGGGCTGTGGGGCTGTGGGGCTGTCGGAGAGTGTCATCACACAAATGATTTTTTCCTCACATCCCTCTCTCCATTAAAGAACCTGTTTGTGCTCCTAGCTGCACACGGCCGTCCCCTGCAGCTGTTTAAACTCTCACAACAAGTGATTGTTATTCATACCTGTGCCGTGTGGCTACCTGCATTGCAGGCACACACTATAAGATCGTGTTTCTCTTTCCATGTTAACGTTTTCCAAAATTAACTTCTGTTCATTCATGTTAAAGGAGGATTTTAAAACCTACTTTTTGTCCTCAAGACAATTGTCTTTGTTCAGATGTTGTTGAAGAAGCAATGCAGAAGCTTTCTTGCTTTCAGATCAGAATCAGAATCAGAATCAGAAACAGTTTTATTGCCAGGAATGTTTACACAAACGAGGAATTTTTTTTGGCGGAAGGTGCAACATTTGGACATGACAAACAACAATCAACACGACAGAAAGACAACAAATAATGTGAAAGTGTTTGGGTGTGTGCTTCAAGTGATGTGTGTTTTAGTTAAAAGTGTATGTTACACGTGGCGTGTGTTTAAGTGTTTAAGTTAAAGTGCATGTAAATAAAGTGGCATGTGTGTGGAGGAGGCCTCAAGTTAAAGTGCATGTTAAAGTGACGTGTGTGGAGGAGGCCTCCAGGAGGGAAGAAGAAGGAGGAGGGAGGAGGAGTAGGAGGAAGAAGGAGGAGGAGGAAGAGGAAGGAGCGGGAAGAAGGAGGAGAGAGGAAGGTGGAAGAAGAGGTGGTAAGATGTGCAGCTAAGCCACTTGAAATATATTTCCAGAAGCCAATCCAAACAGTTATAATGATGTACCCTTTAAACAATATAACATCACATTAATTGCATTTAGTTTTTTTCATATTTACCTTCGCATTGAAAATGCGGAAGGTAATGTTTTGATCGCCATGCATTTATTTATTTATTTGTATGCGTGTTACTCGCATAACACAAAAAGTATTAAACCGAATCGCATGAAATTTGATTGGATGATTGGTTATTATCCGGGGACCATTTGATTAGATTTTGGGATCAATCGGGTCAAAGGTCAAGGTCATGAAAAGGTAAACATCTTCTTTTTACCATAGCACAGTCAATTTTTATCCAATTGGCATGCAACTAATGCCAAAATGTTCATAATTCAATGCCCAATCTTGTGATATGTGAAGGTATGCGCTCTACTGAGTGCCCGTTCTAGTTAATAATTGTTCTGGTTCTTCGCTTCCTTTTCATAGAGCTTTAACTCAAACATAAATATGTATTCTGCTACATATTTGCCTCCAGGAAATATTGATGTTCGTATGCCAATCAGCAAATATGTGTTGTTTTATTTATATTGGTCCAGTGGACTTTTATTCAGACATAATTACTTTTTCAAGGACAGTCAAAGATTTAGTCTCAGCAGGAAAACATTGTCAATTGTCACACACTTGGGAGCCGTGTTGTTCTGGTTTAACATGTGATGAAGCATCAACAGGCATCCGTCTCCACAAACTGCCGATTTTAATGCACTGAACACCGAGGGAAATGCAGACCAACTGAGCAACACGATTGGAAATATATGTGTTTGGCAAGACAATGAACATCTCTGATTGTCCCACCAGAACTCACATTCAGAGATTTCCAGACACATTTGTTGATTTTCGCTTCATGGCCAAGGCAATTTTGGATAATCAGGGTATGATTGTGTGCACTCCTCATTGATGTTCATCTGTGTGTGTGTGTGTGTGTGTGTGTGTGCACATGGGAGTAGATTAGTTAGCACAGTGTGAAAAGTATTTATATTTAGGGGAAAGAGCAGTTGGATGCAAATCCCTGCAAAAAGTTGCCGCTTTATCTTGATGAGCCATTGAATTTGAGCTTTGAAGACTCCACAGTCCCACTGGGTATTCTGTGCGTGTAGCCTAAATGGCCTTTATAAAGAACTAAATTGCAAGCTCATTTCCCATGCACGCTCATCTTTTCCCTTTCCTATTTGAGACAAGATATTAGAGATGATCCCCCTATTCTCGCAAATGGTTTAAATGGAAGCTATTTTTTTGCTCTTCCATTTGTCAATCAGTCTGAAGAGTGAGTCTCTGACGGTGGCTCAATGTGAGGCTGTAATTGTCAGCGTCCCCTTCTGACCAATGCGCAGCATGGCGTTTTGCATCTGAAAGGATTCTGAAAGAAGACTTCAGTGCTGAATTAATACCCAAACCGCCTTTTGTCTCCATCACTGTGGCTATTGCTGCCATGGGACACAGAGACACAGACATGCAGACAATCGATGAGGAAGAGGAGACGAGGAAGGAAGGGGTCTGGTCATTTCTTTCGTCTCTTTCTCAGTGAAAACTGCCAACAAAAAACAGCCCAGGGCCTTCGACATGTAGGTGCTTTCCTCAGATGTTCATCTGAAGTGAAGAGTGATAGAACGATTGGGCTGATTTTTTACTATCCATCTTTTGATAGAAATACTCTCAAATGTAAAGATTGTTGACCACCAAGTCAAATCTTGTTGGAGGTGCTTAAGCTAACATTTGATGCATATTATATATATTTATGGGACAAGCATGCAAACACTAAATTAACCACCACTGACAAATAATGCATATTATTCCTTGTTTCAGTATATTCAGATTGCCTTGTTCCCATTAGACTCATGCCCTGTTCACACATACATACTTCAATATAGACGCATTGTCAATGTCACCCTAAAAAAAGCATGTTGCTGCCACCGACTGCTACTATTAAAAGATACGAAAGATACACCCTGACTTGGGGAAGTTGAAAAAGGTTCAAGGACCTCTCATCATTATAGGTACTTTGCATAAAGTTGAACCATTGGACAACCCGGCAACCAACAGTTGCGTTTGTTTTTATTCTCACAATTGAAGTATATTAGAATAGTATTATTGCAAAAAGCTGTTTTCTTCTCAACTATGAGCTAAGAGTGTTGTTCAGTGGAAAAGCCACATTAAATCCAAAGATGTGAAAGAATATACAATCCAAACTTCCGGGGAGGGGGGCGGTGGGAGGTGTACACCTATTGTATAGACAATGTGTCTGTTTGTGTGAATGCATTGGTAAACACTCGGGTAGCCAGGCTGTACCGTATGTTGTGATGTAGAGAATTCCCAACGCTGAGGTGTCAGTCAAAATGTGTATCTGTGTTGGTGATATGAAATATTAATGTGCATTGTGCTAAAGGAGAAGGTCAGGTGCACGGAGAGAATATGGATGGAGTCTAAAAGTCATGAACAGGATTTAGTAACTTCACTTTCACATAGAGTACTTCTCCCAAATGTACAACTTTGTTGGATTGAATACTCGTTCATAACGTGGCGTTTTGCGATACTGCATCAAAATTGGCCTGCGTGTCAACATCGGCATTCTTTCCACAGCTGCCTATGCGGTCCTCCATCCATCCATTTTCATCCGCTTATTCCGGGGTCGGGTCGCGGGGGCAGCAGACCCAGCAGGTTGACCCAGACTTCCCTCTCGCCCGCAACACTTTCCAGCTCATTTTGGGGGATCCCGAGGCGTTCCCAGGCCAGCCGGGAGATGTAGTCTCTCCAGCGTGTCCTGGGTCTTCCCCGGGGTCTCCTCCCTATGCGGTCCTGTTCTAGGATAACCAAGCTATGATCCTACAGACCAGCTGATAGTAGTCCGGCAGGTAGTTCGGCATCAATTGTGTTTTTAGGAAATGAAACGTTGCTATTTTATGAGTTTCTCTTATCTCCTCTTAAGGTGGTTGTCCCAACTGCACCCTCACAATCTCCACATGCACTCTTAGTCGAGTTTCAACGCACTGCTATCTACGGCACACAAACTGATTTGGATAAGAAATGTTCGTGAACATTGGGGGATAGGATTACTGTCTAGACTTAAGGAACTTTCCTTTTTTGATATAATAGTAACGAAGAGGAAAGATTAAAAAACCAAAAAACTTCTCAGCTCTAAGGTGAGTTATGGCTGGACCAACCAAAACGTTTCCCTCTGTGTTTGCTCTTCTTTATGACTGTCTCTCCCTAAACTCGTACGCACCTCACAGGACTCTCCTTTCCTGGTTGGCATGAGGGAGACGAACCAGGTGAACCGAGCTGCAGCAAAGCCTCTGTTTGATGGACCATAAGAGATTTCCCTGGACAAAGTCCTCGCACTGATGATCATGTATAGTAATAAGCCTGATATAAAGCCCTATTTCTCGAATGTTTACTGCAGCCACATGCAGCTTTAATTAACAAAATAGGTGCTCCTGTTGCTCCAGAACAACCTCATCTGATCAATTATTTCCATTTAGAAGCACACATATACACGCACTCGACGATAAAAGTCAAAAGGAAATGGACTTTAAAGCAGCACATTTGCCAAATGATGGCTGAAATCAGGCGAGGAAACATGAGATTAACTCGCTGTGAGAACTAAATGCCACCCAGGAAAATGGTATACACAAAGACAGTGGGAAATTAATCTGGAACAAAAAGCCAGTGACAGATTTTCCACTCTTATCTCTCCACGTGAGCTTCACAAGGAGCAGAATGACATTGGTTTTATTACCGCAAAGCTTTGATGATGAGCTGGATGAGTGAAAGTGCTGACGAGAGGCAACGGGCAGGCATTCAGTCACTGGCTGCGTGCCCATCAGAGGCGCTCAAGGATGCTGAGAGGACGTTGGCCTCTGTCATGTGATTGCCTGGATGAGGAGACCTCTGGCAGGGCCAGGTATGGGGGGTTAAACACACACAGCTGTGGCACAATATCTAGGAAAAGGGAACACCTTCAAGCTCTCGGTCAGACACAGTAACCTCCCACACCTACTCCACCCACTATACGTTCACGCACATCTGTTTTTTATAGAGAGCTTGATAGTGATGGTGGTGATGACGACACTGATGCTGATAGAACCCCAACAGCTTTCCTGCTCCTTTTTGTCCCTGCTCTCCAATCCATATGTTGCACTTCCCCCCACTCTCTCCATCTCATATTAATGTCATGTCTCCAACAGTGAGGGTGAGGGAGAACAGTGCTGCCTCCACTATCTCACTCTTCTTTGTTTTATTGCCTGTGTCTGTCACGCCTTCAGGCTTAGGTGCACAAGTGCAGCTGTGTACTCAGCATTCAGTTTGATCAGCTCCGTGGAGTTGACTGCACACGGCGTAGCTTGAAGGTTACAATGCCCTGTGAGCAGCAGCTATTCAAAATGATATATTGATATATCCTTCATGCCCATTTTGCTGGGATAACATTAGTATTAGTTACAGTTTGTTATGCCTGGATATTTTTGATGGTTAGATAATTGCTGCTGTTTGAGAATTTCTGACCAGGATTACATTGATAAAAACATACTTTTTGTAATATTTGCTTTATCTGTCACTATATCCTGACAGTAGGACACGAGAAAGATAATTATAATGGCATTTGCAAAATACCACCGCATCAAGATTTAAAAGAAACAATGAGTGGCAAGCAGGCTCCAACGCAGCCTGACAATCACTGTTCGTGAATCTTGTGAACTCAATAAGAAAATGAGAATAATAATAAGAAACAGATTATTTGCCAAGTACAAGACATTTGACTTGATTGGTCCATAACAATAAACACCGCTCCATAGTGCTGAGCAAACATGATTCAAGATTATGTTACTGTATGGCCTATCTCTCAATTGTTCAAAATATATTGTTTGTATTGTTTATTTGTAAAAGAGGCCACGTCTCCGGTCGCGGGCAGTGCTTGGTTTTGGCTAGAATGTTTTCAGTATGGCAGCGGGGTCACAACTGTTCTCTTGATTCACATCTGACCAGCGCTGGCTAGATTTGCAGTTTAATTGGAGTTTACCAGCACTGATTGACAGCTGCGTTTGAATATAAATATACATCTAATTATGTGAGTACTTCAAAAAGAAGAAACAGGATTTCCACCATGCATACATAAACGGAGGTGTGAAATATATATATATATATATATATATATATACAGTATATACACATGTGTGTAAGCAATATCATAACAAGTGGGCTCCTACAAATGTGCACAATGACAGACTCACTAAAATGAGTTGTGTAACAATATGTATGATGGGATGAAACAGTTGGTGTAGCGACTGCGTCGGCATACGCTGCCCTCGTGCATAAACAACACTTTTCAGTCTTTTATGAGTTGTTTCCCTTCATCTCCAGAGATCGGCAAGACTGTGTTATTCTCAGTCTTCTATCATATTTACATAGATAAATGGACAGTTAATAATGGTTAAAGACGTTCTGTGATTTTCAGCGAACTTGACCCCAGCACAATACGGCCTCCTCAGTGTCTGAGACATCATTTCCATGCTATTCTCCATCCAGTGTTTTGACTAGAATTAAATAACTCCAGTGCCCTTCATCACGATGACAATGCAGAGCGATGTGAAGTTGACAGTGTCGACTCCATTAGTTCTCATTTCCATATGAACAACGGTGCTGAAGAGGCCTTCAACCTGCCCACTTACCTCTGCTCTGCTCATAAATTGCACGATGCCGATATACGCTCACACACAAGAGTTACTCACACTTTCAGATTATCTAGATAAAGTGCTGGCAGGGACCGGGGGTGTGAGGGACAGTGTCCTTTGCCAGCGCTACTCATTAATTGGCCACTGGAATCGACAAGATTTTGATTTACATAGATTGCGGCCAGGTGGCGGGGAAGGGGGGGGGTTTCAAGGTGAGCGCTGCTCCAGACCTTTTTGTGTTGGGCCATTAATCTTGCTGTCAGTGAATTGTCATTCGAAGTATCTTTTGCCTTATCCTCACCCCTCTCTCTCTTCGTCCTGACCGCCCAAGGTTGTGAGTGCAGAAGTAAAAGCGTCCACGCTCTCTGAGGCCTCCGCCCGTACACCACTCTTCTAATCATTTGATCACAGCCGCGTTTGATGACGAGTGCACCGAGTGCAGGTTGGCCCAAGAGACCCGTGGGCTGGCTCATCTTTACCTGCTCCTGATTGGAAGTAGAACGATGATAGAATCAAATTGCACTGGGAGTCAAGCTTACATGTTGCACCATGGACTCCTGGTCTTTTGAAGGGCTATTTGTGTGATGGACAGTATACCGTGAAATGATGTTGAATTTCCGTCCAGCCACAGTGAAGCATGATAAACATTTTTCCATGCTGACCAAGTGACCCGTGGAAGAAACTGTCCTCACAGTGAGCTGACGTTGCCATTCTGTGCCTGTCTTAGGGGGAGGCCAAGGTGCTGAGCTCATGTTTTCCGACCCAGCAAGCAACAGCAGTAAGCTAAGCATCGGGGTTGGAATAGGACCACAACACTCTCCCTCAACAGCGTCACAGTCTAACTTAACCACAGAAATTCACATTTTGTTATGCCCTTAAGTTTTTCATATACCGTGCGTGTACTTGTAAACTTGGCCGCTCTACGGAAAGAGCCCTTTGCTTATCATACCAGGGAGATGAATTACAGAATTGAAAGAAGAAGTTATTTATGAGCTGTGATGAAGTGTGATTTGCCTTCAGAGGGAAATTAATGACAACATTTTCTTTTCACGATGCAAAAGCTTTATCTCCTGAAAGTGCATATTGAATTGAATAAATGAATGCCATGTTTTAATCTTTCATCCATCTTCTTTTGTCACTTTCAATAACATATCCGAAGAAACTGGAGGAAATGCAGGTAAAGCATATGCAAATATATTTGTCCCTCGCTCTGCTCTTTATAGTTAAAATGGGCTTTGTTTTAAGAAAGTTCCCTCTCCATACTAAATGACAAGAGGCCAGTCACCGCTGAGCTTTTTGTCAAAGTGCTTTCACATACCCTATGACACTAATAATAACGAATGGCAGGATACTCTCTTTTTAACAGCACCAAATGTATCCAGTTTAGCAATTATTGATGTTAATGAGCTCTTTAATGACAGATTTAACACTTGTCTTATAATTTTATAGTTGCAATTTAAATCGATAGAGAACATCCCCTGCCATTTTTAAAGAAGAAAAAAAACCTCTCCAACTGTGCCCAGTGAAACACGCTGGCACTCTATCTCTATAAAAGCACATGGATGGTCATTAAGGATGACTGTGTCAGTGTGAAGGGCTTTACAGCATTGGCCAATGCTGATTGCTCCGGGGGGGATCTGCAGGGTTATGTCAAGGTGACTATGTCAATGTGTCATTCCTGGGCGCACTCATGCAGAACATTGCTTATTTATACATCTGATTTCTCTATTCAATTGGTTTTGCTGCTCCTGCGACAACGAATCAAGCCAAATTCCCTAAAGAAGCCTGACAATCAATAGCGAGGTAGCTGACGCAGCGCTCTGGGACGGGCTGTGAGTGAGGAGCTGACAGGGCTCTCATCACTCCTGCGTGACATGTCTTCAGTACATCGGACATGTGCCGTCAAACACCAAGCGCTCACCGCTATACTGCGTCAGCGCTACAGACGTCTGCAGTAAAGATTTACGCTGGTTTCATTATATTTCATTATTTTCTTTGTTGGGATTGTTCCATTTTAGCTAGGTCAGCTTTTTACTGTATTTGTACCTGTCGATTGGCTGGTGTATGTGGTGGTGTTTTCCACTTCCAAAGCTTTCATAAGTCTCAACATCGTTTCCAGATGTTTCTGCTCTCCTGCCATTTGTTCAATGAGAACCGGGCCGCTTAGTATTGATTTACCATCAGTCATGTTGTTATGCTGGTACAGCATTGAGGAATACTCTTCATACATGGAAGCAAAATGGATAGATAATGTGGTATTGTAATGCACCATCTTAGTGCGTGTCAAAGTTGTATCAAGATAGTGTTTCTATATGTACAAGTATGCATTTTATAGTTTTATAGTTTTAAGTTGAATTATCTCTTTGACTTTAATTGGACTACTCTCTTCTCTTTGGGACTGTACCCTTGAAGCAGTGTGGCTGGAAGTGCCGCCTGTCTGTCTGTCTACTTGGATCCAGCCTATATAATATCTCAACAACTATTGCCATGACATTTTGGACATAAATATGTGTGTTCAACCATCATCGTGTCACATTTGAAATGTCCTTCTGTACTTTTTTTATCCACATACCTATGAAACTAATGCCATTCTCATTCGCTTCAGTTGTATGTTCGGCCCTAATTTGTTAAATTATAAAATAATGAAGATGGTAAATAGTATACCTGTAAAGCCTTGCAGAGCTGCTCGCATGGTTGTAGACTCGGAGATTTTATCAAATTAATTGAGTTATTCTATATTTACACTGGAGACACGGTCATGATCACATTCAGCTGATGACATTTGCATGGACCTTGATAAACCCGATCACTGTTGATGATTACATGGAATACTTGTATCAGTATCCAGGTCTTGGAGGGTCCTTTTTCTTTTGCATTTACATGTTCCACTTTTTTTTGTCTTGCTTCCACAATGGGCAATATTTATGGTTTAAAATGTGAATTCTGGACGCTTAAGTAACACACAATCAGGTTTCATCTACCCAAAGGACACAATGTTTAAAAACCTGGATACGGTTTGATGTCACAGAATCTTGTCCTCCGCCAGGTTTCTCAAAACCGAGATAGGGGCTTATCCAGGATATGATATATATTCCAAAGCTACTGCTAAACTAATAGACAATTGGGACATCCGCACTGTGATGTTTCACTTGGGCTGAACTGTAAGCATACTGTATGTTTTGGAGAGTCGATCATTCCCTTACATTTATCATATACCTAAACTTTATGGAGATAGCCTTCTTTACCTGCCATACTGACAGCTCTTCCCTGACCTATCGCCCAGCACTAGAGCTGTCATACACATTAATTTAGTTGTGGCAATCCATCACTTAGAAAGGGCTGCATGGCTTTTAGTGTATTAACACACATTAACAGTTCCCTCCATGCTGAGCCCACCCCGACCACATCCCTCCTGCCAGCCCTCCTTCGACCACTGATGAAGGAATGGTGACGAAGACGTTTATTGTCCAATACTATTGACCTGCGGATTCAGAGTGATTTATCCACCTTTTTATTGGGTTTGTTTTTTCTGAGTATGTGGAGGTTTTATGTTCAGTCGTACCCCTGCAAATGCCCGAGTGCTGCTACACATCCAATGGTCTCTGACTTGATTTATCTGTTTAAAGAAGGAATTGCATAACGTGGAAGAGCAGTGACATCCCAATCCATTCATCAATGTAAAGGCCAGTTTCCCCTTGAAACAGGAGTAATTCCGACAGAGCCCTAAGTGCACCTGCTGTGGTCATCAGGAAAAACTGAAAAGGGCTCATCTGAGAGTAATGTCCCACACAGTTCAAGAATACAAAGATTTGGGCACTTTCCTTCCCTTCCAGACGAAGCAAGCTTTGACCTGCACACCACATCTCAAGCCTTTACTTAAACATATCATACGGTTTACCCTAAGGTGGAGGGCGAAGGAAGGGCTATATCTCTTTATACCCAATTAAGCCTGCCACAGGAGAGAGGTGGTCATGGCTGAAACCTCTTCTCCCTCGGTGCCCCATTAGCGCACTGAGAAGCCGGTAGAAGCCTGAGACAAAGCCCTGACCTCGAGCCAAGGAGAAGCACTCTAGCTCCATTCACCCAAATATACAGACGCGACTACAGAATACAAAGTTGCCTCTTGTTCAGACAGCAGGATGTATATTGCATGTGTGTGCCAAGAAAGGTGAGAGGCCATTCTTTGTTTGTTTTTTGAGAACAGTGTATGTTTTAGACAGAACTGGAAAACCAGAAGACTAAAATGTAACAAGCACACCTAAAAATTCAATATGATTTGAAATGCTCTCTCAACAGACTTTCTTTGCCCTCCTCAGCTGACGGGAGCATCTCCCTGAGCATGTAGGGAATGCGAACACATATTTCAAATATTTTATTTTTCTATCATTCCGTGTGCTGGCCTGCACTGAAAAGCCATTCCCAGAGCCACATACCTGCCCAAATCATGACAAATGCTCGGGCATGCTTACCCAGTGTTTCTGCATCACTCATAATTGAATGTCCTTCGTCCTTCCACCCATCTGGGATCGGCTGACTCCAACAGAGGAGACCGAGCCGGGGCTGCCGGAGTACTCCAGCGGCACCGGCCCATCTGTCCCTGCCTGCAGGCTATTGTGCCGATCTTCAGCTGTCTCACAATCGATGACCATGCAGACGAAAGGGGAGGAACTCTCCTCACACGGGCACTTCAATGTGGCTCATACTCTGAAAAGTATGCAGGTGTGCTGCTTTTTTTGTCTGGCTGGAGGTCTTTCTCTTTATATCTCTCTGTCTATTTTCTGTTGCCCCTACAGTCCACACACACACACTGAACACGCCCATCACACACACACACACACACACACACACACTCACACACACACACACACACAAGGGGCATGGACCTCTATTTAGATGTTACCTCTATGTGCCTGTGTATAATTGTTAACCACGAATGAGCATCCCGTTGATTTCTTCTTGGTCTTAACTGACCAGTTCATCCCCAAAACACTTCCACGCAAAGGGCACGCATTTAAAAACTTTTAATTTCTTCAACTGACATTTTCAGACTAAGAAATGAAGTGTGAGGTGCTTAATATCAACCAGAGAGGCCTATCACATTTTCACTTTGCATTCTTGTCTCCATTTATTTGACTCACCGGGTGAACCTAATCCATGCTATGTGAGTGATGGATAATACGGAAGGAGCTCTCACTTTCAAAATAGGTGTGTGATCCTTTTCATTTCATCACAAGCTGCTAATTTATTGGGAGTCACGGGCTTATCCGTGCTGCCATGCACTGAAACGGTGGTTAGGGGACATTTATCTAATTACAGAAGATTGCGTTCCATCAACGAGGATACCATTAAGACGTTAGATGTGCCCACCAGTGGTTTACCACATGGTGGCAGGAGTGGTGAAGGGATTTATATGCATTTGCTAAGCCAGTCCAAGTTGTCAAAATGCAGCTTAACCCCTGCATAGTTGATTTTTGAATCAATACATTGAGCCTTTCTAGACTGTCAAATATACAATACATGCAACGATAACCGGGACGGGAGAAAGCTTTTAGTATAGATCCAAAATCTGAATGGAGATCGCTCATGTTGAACATAATAATCTTTTCAAGGTTTGTCGGCTCTCACACATCGAGAAAGGCAAATGGGAAATCAGGTTAGCTGCCTTTGTGACTGCTCAGTTAACTACCTAAATAAATAGGATGAGTCTGGTGTCATTGCAAATGGGCCTCTAGGAGGGGGAGGGGACAGACAGACAGAAAGAGAGACAAATTGAGAGTCGGCATGTCAGGAAGATAGACAGAAGACGAGACTTCGGTAATGCTTTTATGGCAATTAAGATGAAGTGCATTCAGGATAATCCTATTAAGACCGAGGTGTATTGTGTTCTCCTCGACATTATTGCCTGTCGGGACGTGTGTGCGAGAGGAAGAAAGACAAAGAGGCAAAACAATGAGATGAGGGCACGGCGGTTGTGTGAGGCCGAGAGTGAATTTGAAGCGCTGTTACCGGTGATATTGCAGCCTAAATTACAAATCTTGGAGCAGTTATTCCTGCCTCGTGATGTTACTTCAACCCCAGGTTTGAGGCAAATCATCCTGTAACGATATGTATTATTGAAAATTAGGGAAGTGATGGAAGGTAATGAATGAGGCGGGGGTACAATCGGATAAGGCGGGCACCTAACTAAGTGGGTCTCTCCTTCTCAACCTTCAGCCAGCCGACTCCGCTGCTTGGACCATTATTCAAGCCGTAACAAGCCGATTCATTTAGACTGTCGGTGTGCCGAATTAGATTCCCGCTTGAGCGACCGTTGAGCAAAACATAAAGATGTTTTCTCCCCCAAACATACAGCATTTACATAATTCCATTTTAAGTTTGGGGCAGGAGAAATAAGTTGTGATAAAATTGTCATGAGGGCAGAAATGTGCAGGGAACAGGAGACCCACAAATGTAGGATTAATATCGGAGCTCTCCGTGGTGCTGAATAGTAAGAGGACACAGAATAATGAGTCTGGCTTTGTAGTGATATAACATACCTGTATGAACCTATACTTGTGGGTCTCATGTGTGTGTGTGTGGGTGGGTGTGGATACACATGTGAGTCTATGTTTACAAATCTGATAGTCAAAGTCTGTGTTCTTTATTGTGCATCTAGTATGTTGCCGAACACATTGCTTCCTGCCTTTACCACGAGACTGCAACCTTTGAAGACTACAGTTTCACGAGATATTTAAGCATTTAGTTTTTTAAAGTCATAATTAATCAAAAAGACATACAAACATGGATTTACAAACACAACCGATGTAAACAACCCATTCAGAGAGCCTGGTGTTAGTCGACATATCAAAAGACCGATCAATCAGTGTGAGATTGACACAGTACATACAGGAAGTGGACACCCAAACATTACAGCAATATGTGATTTATTGAATTGCTAAAACAGGGCACCATTCTTCGAAGAAGGCTTTCCACTACAGTTTTGAATGTGATTCAGTGCTGGCTGTAGTAATACGATTTCCCTTAAAAACTCAAAAAAGGTGATTTCTAATATTAAAAATGTCTTATTAAATATCCAGTGCTAACTTGGCATTTATCGTTAAAAACCTTGTTGTGTGAAAAGTATGGGATAACAGCTAATCTGCTTTATCCGCTCTGTGGGTGAGGGTTGAAGAGATTTGAGTGACAGTAGCCTTTCAACAAACAATCCCACAACTGTCATTCTATTTTTATTAAAATACTGCAGAATTCTGATTGGTGAACAGCACAACATCCTCTCTCTTTGTAACTAAATCCGCCCATTTTAATTTGGTGAGGTGTGAACAGACCGAATAAGAAATAAAGAAAATATGCCGTATGATATAATTCCCAGTAAGAAAGGATTTAAAAATTGACTTTTTAGGGTTTTAAATTTAAGGGAGAGTAGGGGTTATCCATAAAAATAGGCCCAGACCAAAAGTATACAAATTTGACAAGGAACATCTTTCATGTGTTTTTGGCAACAAAGTGTTTCATATTCATATTCGAACCAAACTAAATTTTGTGTCCTGTTTTTGTGTGTATTTAACCATACCCAAATTGATACATACATTTCAAATAATAGGTCAGTTATTAGCAGCTTGTAACTGTCCTCCCCCGAGCAGCACCTGATCTTGAAATGGGGTTCAATGGTCAAAGTAACTCTTGAATTAATCAAACAAACAAATGTATCTAATAGATGCTACAATACAAAAACAGCTTCACAAGGACATGCCATCCAGGATAATGTGCAATTTGTCACAGGCAATGGCTTTAAACTGCACATTATATGGAGATCAACTTGGATTTATTCATCCAGACAGAGGCAGGAACAGCAGTAATGGGATGTTTGGCCATTATGGATGCTTCAGACAGCATTCGTTGCGTAGCCACTGCCACAATTCACAGGGATGCCCCTCCTCCAGAGAAGTCAGTCAATGATGCTTTAACCCCGGGAGATAGTTTTTAAGTTAATGTGCTATTAATGGACACTATAGGTATATGTGTTATTGGCTTGTATTCTAACGGACAAGAAAGACAATGCTTTGAATGTTATTTCACTTCAGGACATGTTTATTTTATGTCTTTTAAAGTGTAATTTACGTTTAAAAGTATATCTAAAATCAGTTATAATCCTACTGCTCCTGCTTTCCCTCCTCAGCGGATAGCCAGATTGTTCCTGATGACGCTGAAGGCAAGTTGAGCTACGGTAACGAAGGAGTGGGTGGAGAAACAGAAACAGTTTCACCCTCATTGGGGGATTGGGGCAGCGTCATAGCACAATTTAACAAAGATGAATCTCCTCCACTTTTCTGGGCCCTGTGTGTTTATTTTTGGAGCATGTATTTGAGAGGGAAGCATTCACCATGGCCATCATCTTCATAACCTCTTTGTCATTAAACAACATGTGCCTGTATGAGCACATCACCACATGGCCATGGTGAGTTCTCAATCTCAATAATAATGCTTTGTGAGACAACATTCTCCACATCCTCTTCTCATTCCTGCTCTCTTTCTTGCTGTCGCGCTTTAACCTGAGTTGAACTGCTGTGGCATTGATGTGCCGCCTCTGAAGCAAATCAAACACGCAGTCTGTGGCTGCGTCAGGCCGGTCTCTCGCTTGCCATAGGTCTTTCTGGAGAACGCCCTTTAAGGGGAGAGTGTCAATTTCAAGACAAAGTCAAGATGGCAGTTGCGAAGAATCCATATTTAATAGTGGCAAACGGAGCAAACACAATTGAGGTAAATCAATACTGCTTTCAGGTTTCATCATACATCACCTTCCTCTGAATCACCATCCTTTAGTCGCCCTGAAAGAGGCTGTGGATCTCTAAGAAATAATTGTAAACAAGCTCTGTAGTTACACTTCTCTTCGTGGTCTGTAGTTGCTTGCACAAACCGTACATTTGTGTGAAAAAATTGCATTAAATCTGTCAGGGAGCCGTCAGGAAGAGAAAATAAAAACAAAAGATTGTTGGCTTTCGATATTGCACGGTCTCCACACACGTTATTACAATAACAAAGCAAGTTACTTGTGGTAATGGTTTCACAATGTGTGTGTCTGTGTGTGCAGACCTCGTCCAGAATACACACATACATACGGATTGACGATTTGTTCATGTCCATACAAGACATTTTTCTCCTGTTAACCATTTTTGACTGGACATTTTGGACAACTTAATATTCTTGACTAATTATGGGTAACATTGTATTTAGTCCAGTTGAGGTCAGGGTCTGGGTTTCTTTTAACGCGGTTCATCTGCAGGCAGCTTGTTCACCAGATGGGCCTCGGGTGCTGACGGTTAAAGCCCAGAGCAAGGGTGAAGGATGACTGAGAGGGGACAGTGGGAGGGCACACGCATGATGACCTGTCAGGTTCTGTCGCCTGCTTTGTGTGCCTTTCTTTTCTCTCTGACCCGACCCCCCCTTCGTTACTCCCGCTCTGCTTCAGAGCCCCACAGGTAGGAATGAAATGTTCGGTGATGAAAGGCCTCAGTAATGGATCTTCTCTGTATCCGAGCCCAACTAAACTGGCGTGACAGCTCTTCCCTCCCCCCAGACCGGGCTTTATATTGTCTCTGTCTGGAAGTGAATACATTTCGAGTGAATATATTTCATTACAGACTCGCATGCATGTGCGTGTTCTCTCGCGCGAGCGGCTTTGTCAACGAGACAATGATACGTGTTTGGCCAGTTCCCAGGTGGGCTGCAAAATGTGTGCATGCAGTAAAACCGTCAACATTGACCCCAAGACTAGTGCGTGGGGATGGCAATCCCATAGTGAGTGAGACGGAAGAGGAAATGGCAGAATTCACTCAAAACGCAAACAATGTACCATAACAACCCGTGCACTGCTGCTCCTCCCCTATTTGCTGAAAGAGGCGACTTTTAGTGATGGCGTCCGTGTCTATTTTCTGGGACCTTATGTTGAGATTCAAGCGGGGGGGGGGGGGGGGGAACCATTTCAATGCCAGCAGGGAGATGATTGACATCGGAGCCTTTCCTCGTAATGTATATAAATGTGCTTCCGATCGCTGTTCACTCATGCAGTGGAGCATGCCTGAAAATACCAAGCCCGCCGAGAGCTCCGGGTCCCCTGCTGCCGGGCGATGTGTCCCCCCACAAACCCCAATGCTCAATCTGGTGTACAAGTGCCCATCGCCCCCCCCCCCCCCCCCCCCTACCCCTTCCTCCTTCTCCAGCTCTCGCCTTGGCACACACACTCTGGTATGCACTGAAATTCAATCAGATGCTTAATTACATCTTAACATCGGTTCCTACCAGCTGGCTTTATTCCCCTGTTTCTGATTAAAGGGATTAGAAAAATGAAATTTAACAGCGGATTTGCATACCGCTCTAAAAGGGGGACTTGCCTGTCTCTGTGGCTGTGTGGCCAGTGTTTGCTGCTCTCGCACTGCCGGTAGTCCATCAACTAAGGAAGGAAATAACCAAGCATGTTCCTGCGTCCGCCTCTGCACAGCAGGATGAACCAATTACGAAGATAGAAGCTCGGCCACGTCTCCTTTACCCGTCTAACTCTGAATACTTGAGACACGATACCCTTTGACACGGGTGTATACAGATGCAGGGATCATATCAAATAGAGGCCTACAAGAGACGGATGAATGTGTTTCTGTGTTTTTCATAGTGCGTATTCCCTGGATGTTGATGAGAAAACCCTTTCCTGCTCATATCTGCCTGATAAATGGCATACAGGGAAACCGGGTGGCTTTAGGCTTTCTCTTAATGGGGCCAAGTAGGCCCACTATCCAAGCTGTGCAAAGAAAATGGGCCCATTAATCACAGAGCCACCACCATGATCTCCATATGATTATTCTCCTCGTGTGGTTGCTAACTCAGGTTTGCCCTGGTCCAGCCCCTTGATATGCTGCTGATGAATTTTCATCTCTCAATAACTCTGCTTTCATCTGCCTGATGGATCTGATGGCCCCTGAAGGGTTATTTATGTCTATAGACAAATTTGTAATTTGTGAAATTGGGCTATACAAATAAACTGAATTGAATTGAATTGAATTGAGCTGCACAGGAATTATTGTGACATCCTGTGCTATTTCTCCGCTCTATTATCCTTTTTTTTCCTTCAAAATAACTTGCAGGCTTACTTTGCAACTTAATCCGCCGTCAGTAGACAAACTAAATCAATCCTGGGCGGAGATCTGGTTACGCATTCATTGTTTATTTCATGCAATTAAAAAGTGATTCTGTTGGAAGTTTGTATTAAAGGGATTAAAGGCTTATTGGTCTGTCAATTCACAGAGAGAGAAAGAGGAAAGAAGTGGGAAAATAAAACCGATAGGGAGGTCTGGGGAGACGAGGAGGGAGACACTTGAGTATTTAATACAAGCATTATGTCAGAATATACTTTACGTATGTTATCCGTGTGTGTTTACTTTGACCAATTAGTGAACGCGCACACAATGCAGCCATTTTCCATCAATTTGGGAACAGACCAGATCAATGGTTAACATTTTGCTTTTGATGAAGGACACTGTAATTAGTCCCAATGAAACAGCATGAGGAGGATGTGCTCAAGGAGTGCACGAGCCATCAGAGCTGTGAGGAAGCTGTGGCCCTGACTCGCACCACGAGACTCTACTGCCCTCTTTTGGAATTAGAAAGCATGTCACTTCTTGAACTGGACCGGACTTGACGGACACAATAGAACATTAAAACAATTATATATTGTTTAATACTCGAACCTTCCAAAGACAAGAGCACATGAAGTTGATCAAATGATATGCTTCTTGTAGCCTAACATCTCTTTGGCTCTCTTCGAAGGCGGTCGCATTTTCTCTCCCTCTCCTCCCCATGACCTTCCCTTCCCTGCTTGGCTTCTCTCGTCATGTCTTGTCTTGTTTTATACTTGAGAGACTCTCTCCTCATCGCTCTTGAACTAAAACCATGGACCGATCAACTGATCATCTGATCAACTGGTCTCTCAACGCACTGACACCGTCTTCGACGAGAAGCTTGGGTTGGGGAACCTGCCCGTCCTGCCGGGGCGTTGCAGCTGGTTACACGATGGGCGTGTCGTGTGCCTAGCAGCCCTTTCCGTGGAGGTAGATGACATCTACCTATTCGAACTATGATTACAGGATTTCTGCTGTTTGGATTTGGCGTTGCCCTGGTTTATCGGAAAATTAAAGCGGTGACGACCGTTAAAAGCCCCTAAGGCTGCCCGACGAAATTGGATCGATTTGAAAATGGGAGGAAAGTGGTGGAATAGTAGGTGCGCAAATTGGATGTAGCTGCTGGAAGACCAAACAATCCCAATCTTATCTGCTTCGGCTCCCTCCCAGAGCAGGCCTTGGCCAAGGCCGTTACTGGAACAACAACTCCCTGAAGATCGCTGAAGTGAGAACCTCTCTCATTCCCTTCCCCCTATCCACAGACACCTGTGGTTGTTTTCTCCCAGGACCTTTCAAGGCTATCTCCATAGCGACCATCTTGCGGACTGAGAACTCTGTCTGTTGTGGCCTGGGGAGGGCGACATACCAGAACACGCGAACTTTCAATAATACTGATTTGCATTCACTATCCCTCCCCATCCCACGCCTGCTTTTTACCCCACCCAGTGTGACCGGACGGGGCTGTGGCTGGCGCTGCTGTGTTGGCGCCGGACTGGCTGGCTGCTTGTCGGTGCTGGTTACCTTCTGCCCCCAATGGATGGGCTTAGATCACCCAGTTGTTGGTTTACCTCCCCCTTCCTACTCGTTGCAAGTCATGTCTAAAATGTATGTGCTTATGTGCTAAGGTGTTTTTTCCTGCTCCACTGTACCCCTCTCGGGGCATAGTCGGGGGGTTGGTGTTTTTTCTCGCCTTTTTCTTCCCTCATGTTATGCTGTAATCTTTCATCCACCCTTTCTTGTAATTTCGATGCTTTTGTACCTGTACTCTGGCAAATGACAAATAAATATATCAATCAATCAATCAATCAACACCAGGACAGTTGATTCAACTTCAACTTGGATTTCTTCTCTTTTTTTCTCGTGATCGGCGTTCTTTTTATTGATGCTGTGGAATTTTACCCACATGGTTTCTTCTCGACTCTGTTATGAACGAAAACATGTGAAGACGTTTTAATTTTAACTTAAATCAACAGAAGACACTGTATGAGGTTGGAACATGCACACATGCGTTATACAACCAGTCAGTGGGTCTCTTGCTTAAAGGTTTCTGTGTGTTTGCTGTGAGACAGTGCCACCGCCTGGCCAGAGGACATATCTCACATATCCTTCCTCTTATTTTTTACTGTCTCACGCAACAGCTGAAGTGTGCTTTACAAATAAATATAGCTTCAATATTTTTCAATTTATGCCTGAGTGAATTCCCATAACATTTTATGACATAAAGGTTTCATGTGGACAACTTTTGCTACCCTTTGGAGATGTTTTTTAGCATCTGCATTATCTTAGCTGCAGCACACAAGATAGTGAGATGCAGTTTTATTAAAAGTGTCCCTTTGTGCAACACAACATTTAATTGGAAAGACTCTTAAAAATACACACACACACTCACACCAGAGATAGTGTACATGTGTGTACATGTCCTACATGTGCATAATCTACATACACTCACTCTGCTGGGGTTTTCACAAAAGTCAATTTAAGGGCAAAAAAATAAAATATATTAGTGTGCCTATATGTCCACAGCTCTCCAGAAGCAGAATAATTATACCCAGCTAAACAAATTTCTTTCAGATATGTTTAGCCGACTCGTGTTTGACTTATTCAGAGGAATAAAGCAGGTCATATTTTTGTGTTTATTCCTTTTGTATTCTGCATTGTGTGCTGAATGTGTGTTATTTGGTTAAATACAACACATCTGTGAATGACAACACTATTCAGTGTGACTGTGTGACTCATGTGCTCCTTACCTTAGACTCACATGATCTGTAAATAATTCATTCCAATCAATCTGTGGTGTAAGTGATCTTGTATATAAAGAGCGGCTTATTGGCAGTTCTAATCTTTAAGAGTCTAGCTGCCAGGTGTCCCTTCTACACCTAAACCCTGATCTCCCTAGGGTGGAATCACCGGCTAATGTGGCTCAGCATAGTATTGACTGAATCCAACATTGCCCCCTGCTGGGTGATTATCATATTACAGCAGCTGACCTCAACAGCACCCTCCTCTCATCTGCTGTATATTTGGCTGCTTTTTGAAGGCTTTAGGGCTCTGCTCTTAATGCTAATACCTTTTATATGACGCCAGATGTCTCACCTGGTTCTCATCACACACGCCAGTGAACACAAACTGCAGGCTCTTTAGAGACACATTGAATCCAGGGAGCGGAGCATTAAAAGATGTAGCTCCACAGTTATGACACTCTCATAACCATAAATGAGGCACATTTACACTGAGGGTTATGTGATTATCACCTGTGCACTTGCGGGAAAGCCAACGTCAGTAAGTGTGTCTAGTGTGTTCCCACAGAGTTTGTGTGGACTCAGCAATGTGGAAAATGCAGGTGTCCTAAGTGCAAACTCACTGAAGGGGCACTCCACTGCATTGATAACGCACACATATTACAGTTTTTTTCGTTTGCTAAGCGATAGCGGGCACAACTGGAGTCACATGTGCAAAACTCTAACTACAGTCTGCACAGCAGCAGTTCATGTGGACCAAACTCTAGTTTGTTTTTCATTGCTTGAACACAGTTTTCAAAACTCTAACACTTATCCCATGACTTTAACCACAACCTGCACAACACTGAGGATCGACAGCACTTTGTTCAAATGCTAACACACTGCTGTCAAAACTGTGAACCACACATTCAAAACGGAATAGAGTTCAGCCTTGTGCCTTTCAAACACTGCGGATTGCAATTTCAGCTGAAAGGCTAAGCAGGTGTCTTGTTTTAGACTTGTTAGTGAACACACACACATATATATATATATATATATATATATATTACAGTATATATAGGTAGAGCTCAGAAAGACTCATTTTGGAAATGGAACAAGGAAGACGGGTTCGTGGAGGGAGAAGGGTGGCAGGGAGAGGGGAATGCGTGGAGGAAGACAAAGAGCTGTTATTCCAGATGAAATAAGGGCTCCACTTATAGACCATGTAATGTAATGTCGTGAACCAAGTGTTTGGTCACCACCCACATGACCAAATGTCTCTTTTGTGAGGACACGAGTCCAGAGGACTGCCAGGGATGGATAAGGCCCTCCAGAAGGTTCTTCCCCAGGTGGCAAGAGAGAACATTAGATGTGATGTTGATGACAACATGTGGCCTGATGCTAGAGAGAGGCAGGATTAGCCCCTCAATTATTTGTTTGAATTATGTACTTTTAGTTTCTACCTTTTTTTTCTCATTACTGTAATTCCGTAAATTACTGCAGACTATTGAAGCACACTGCTAATTTTCATTTACCTTAAAGAATTGTTATGTTCTAAAAAATTTAATAAATCATGTGAAAGAATGTCACTATTTTCTTTGAAGAAAATATTACTTTGTTTGAAGTCACTGAAATTGTTCAAACTGTAATGATGAAAAGTTAGTATTTTCTGTATTGGTGTTTGATGCTCGTGTTTTTACTCTCAGTGTGTTCTGAGTGACAGTGTGTGTTATCTCAGTGTGTGTTACCTCAGTGAGAGGTGTGCATGTTGTTTGGCTGCACTGAGCGTGTTTTGAATCATGTGTTCAGAGTTGTGTTGCTTGGAATGAGTTTTGCAGGTGATGTGAACTGTTTAGCTCAGGTGACTGTTGGTAGTGCAGACTGTAGTTAGAGTTTTGCACATGTGACTCCAGTTGTGCCCGCTGTCGTTTAGCAATCGAAAAAAACTGTAAACATAATTTACAGCCAAGTGCTCCTGGCAGCTTTTTTATTTATTTTTCTCTGCAAGCGAAAGCAGCATGTTGGAAAAGGATGAGCAAATGTGCCCTTACACCTGTTATGTGTGAGTATATTTACAGGAGAGATAGAGAGATACTGTCCATGCATTATGCAAGTAGTAATCAATCTGAATATGTTCACTGACTTCAGTTACTTTCTATGATATGTTTATATCACATATGTTGTAGTTAGTACCAATAGAGAAAGGGACTAACACTTCTTATTTCTATGACGACTGTTTAAATATCAATTTTCTTTTTCACTTTAATTTTTTCTAGAAAACTCTCACATTTGAATCAAGTGTTTACAATAAAAATACACTATTTGTTATGCATTTGCACACTTCGATAACACAGATACAGTGAACATTATGTGTTCTAGATAGGACACATGGGCATGTGTGCAAAGAAGATCCAAGAGAAGAAAAAAATTAGAGACATACAATGAAAAATGAAGAGAGAGAGAGAGAGCGAGAGAAAGAGCGAGAGAGAGAGCGAGAGAGGCTGAGTATTCAAGACTAGTTATGGTCCACATGGCCCTGCAGCAACAGCAGCTATAAATCAGTGTGTTGTGCGATCTGGACGATGCTGCAAGGTGAGACCGCTGACGACAGGCAATGAAACCTGAACTTTGGGGTGGAGGGTAAGGAGAGGAGGTGGGGGGGGGGGGTACATTGCATTAGCCCTGTAAGCTTCTATAAAATACAAAATGTTTCAGCATTATTGCAGCAGCTCTGTATCATACAATTCTAAAATATAAAACAGTACATCTGCTGCATTGGGCCGTTCTATTTTTTGCTTGACGGTTGCTCAAGTCATGATGATATAAAAATACTGACTTTAGATTCCCACCAAAAAGTTTTCTTTCCCCAAAGCTGTAGCAAAATCAAATGTGTTTTATTGACTCAAAGACAACCTCAATGAAACCTTCTCGAGAGATTCAATCATAGTAACACAAAAAGCAAATAGCATCCTCTTCCAATGCACATTAAGTGTATGACTTGTGAGTGAACATAGGAAGTATGTGGGGGAATTTAAGCAAATGATATGTTTCAGGAAAAAAACGTTGTCTTATTGAGACTGAAGGTGCAGCTACGGCATACATGTCTAAGAGGGCTTTCTTTCGCTCCATGTCTTTGTGAAAGATGTGTTTACCCTGCACATATTAACCTTCAGCCAGGTTCCTCTCTTGAATTCTCATTGATTGGAGAGTGGCGTCGCAGGGGGAGACGGTGTATGTGTGTGTGTGTGTGTGTTTCTGTGTGTGTATTTACAACCTGTAGATTAGATGTCACGAGTTGCGTGTCATGCAGTAATTATTAGCTCTTTATGAATGTAGATGGATCCTTATTTATCTTTGCATTCTGGAGGTAGAGATAGTGATGGAATATGAATTGCTTGGTACTCTGGTATGCAGGTAAAAAAAAGAAAAAAAGAAATCTGTCATCACACAGTGTCACTGTACTACCAGAGTCCCAATGTCTAATGTAAGCTCCATCTGCCTCCCTCCTAAGCAATACAATTATAATTATAACCCATTGCACTGAAAAAGACAAACTGTACATTATTTTACAAGGAGGTTACATGTGCAACGTTTTACCCCACTTCACCGAATTTCTTCAAAAACTTCATAATAACATCATCTCTTTTGACCCAAGCTCTTTTCATGTTGCTGTGTTTTCAGCCTCCAGCTGTCCCTTCTCCTCCACCCCTCACAATTCTAGAAAAACGCTGATTCACTTTCTCAGGTCACGTGAGAAGATTGTTATCATATCCGGTAAATGTGACACAGCAGTCTGCATCTGGTTAGCTTTGCTTGGCATAGTGATGAGAGACCGGGAAAAACAGCTACTTATAAAATAACGATGTGATATCCAACAGTAGAAACAAATACAACGTCAGGTTGCTGCAAAAGATTAAGAGCTACTGTGTTTAATACCACTATAAATAGAACATTAAGGATAACATGTGGTGTGTTGTAAGGCTAGATGTTCAAATGAAGGGACTTTCTTTCCTTGTTTCAAGTCCAACAACAGAAAGTCAAAGCTTCAAGTTTTCAAAAATAGATTTATGACTTAACTTCAGTTCGTCTTCCCACGGGCCAGCTGTTTCCTCTTTCTTCCTGCTAGTGTGAGTGCATATATCAGTGGTAGAAAGTGAAGTGGGTGCCAGTCCCCCCGAATCCCTTGCTGTGCTCCAAGCTGTGTACTAGTGTCGCCTGTTCATCCCGCTGGGTGTCTTTGTAGCACCCATCAACCCTGCTGTCACATCACGTAGGCCAGAATGTGAGCCTCGTAAACACCATACTGACGTGAGGGAGTGAGGAACACAATATACAGGGGACAGCTCATTCCAACGCTATATGAGGCGATGAGAAATGCATGCTTTCAAACACTGCAACACAATAAGCCGCAATTAATTTTTTTCTGTGCCAGCTTTCTGCTTGAAAAACTCTAGAAATATTAAACTCAAGAGGGTGATATTGTTAGAATGACATTTACCGAGAAAATGAGTAAAATGGGGAATGAAATAAAAAAACACCTTGACCAGAGTTTATTACATACAGCAGGGCGTCGGTTATTAAATCATTTTAATGCACAAGGACACAGAGAATGTCTTGCGGCTTTTAGAGATGATGTGTGTGTGTGTTTCTTCCTTCAGCTCCTAAAGCTATTTAACACCATAAGCCAGCAATTTCTAACCAAACCGTGCAACTTATCATTTGGATACTTGTCTAACCATAAGCATGTTATTCCAAATTTGTTATCAAGCTTATAGTCTTGAGGGTAGTCATTTGATCTTAGGTCATGGGGATTGCAAGGGTTAGTAGTTCCTTCAAGCACGGAGCTGCAAGTCTTACCTGTATCTGACGTTGGAACACAAAGTGTGTGGGGTGAATTTATTTAACTTGAGCCGATGATCCCAGTGAAGAGTTACAATAGTTTACACTGAGGACTGTCTCCCACGCAACTCGTGTTTACCGTATGGAGTCTACCAAAGTTGTTGAGGAAGGAGGTTTTAGAAGGTTTGGGAGGTAGTTCTCAAAGTTTCATTGTGCATTAAACGTTACACCAAGACTTGTGACAGAGATGCAGAAGAAATGTTCTTTTCAAAATGAAGGAAAAAAAGAAAGGAAGAGGAGTAGGTCACAGGGCAGTGTTGTACCTGCTTCTCGGCACCCTTGCTTCCGTCTCCTCGAGGCAGTTTTTGAGACACAATATGGTTGAAGCTCAGTGTGGAGCAGTTTATATGTATTACTTTTAGCTATCGTCACACAAATCCAGAGACGATGCTCGCCTCTCCGTTGACACAAACACGAAAATGTGTAGAGGGGGTCAAGATAAGGCTGAGGTTTGATCATGTGGAGCTCAACCTCTGACAAGATGTGTGCAGGAAGTGTGAATTCTGCTCGATGCAAGAGATAAACAAGTCTAGGGTGGTGCCAGAGATCATCGGGATGCATGCTGCCGATAGAAAAGGCTGCTTTCTTTTTGAAGAGGAGTATATTAGACGAATCAGCTCCCAAATGGAAAATATTTCTTCGATATATTGTACTTTGACCATTGCTCTTTAGATGTGTGGTTAAAATAACCTCAAGCTGAATACTAGATGTCGCTTGCATGGTAACCAGCTGTGAAATGTTCCCATAATTGTAATTATAATTTGCAGAACGATCAGAGTTTGACACGTGAGCTATGTGAGTAAGTCCTTTGTTATTTGGAATATATGAGATTTATTTGGGCACTGTGTTTTTTTATCAGTGAAGTGCCCACACAGCGGTAGTGCTTTGTTGTCAACAGAAGTTACATTATATTATGTTACACACACAGACACACACACACAGACACAAACACACACACACACATACACATGTACGCACACCCGCACACACACACACACACACATACACATAACATAATGCTTAGTGTCGTCAGTATCACATGTTGATGCTTGCCTCTCAATGCACACAACAAAAGAAGCTGACTGTGTATAATCACTGCTGAGAAATGAAGTAATAATCTTTTATGAGTGTATCCATTCTGTGTAACCTGACCGAGAAAAGGTTATCCCTCTGTGTCCTACCCTTTGGATTTGAGTAAACACAAAGCTAATCTCCTTATCAGGCTGCAAATTAACGGAGATGGACTTCACCTAAAAACAAATGTGTGGCTCCCTGGAGACAGTTGGTAAATGCTGCCTCTGTAGCTCACCACGCCGTTCATTCTCCCTGCGTAGAATCTACAATGCATTGTCCGAATCTGTAGTTGGCAGGAGCAGTGACATTTCGCAGGTACTAGGAATGCTGGATTGGGTCGCAATGGGTTGAAGTGGCCTGTCCTCACTGCAGTGGTAATTATTCCAGAGGCCTAATCATTAGAGAGCTGTTTTAATCAGACTTTCATCAGTGGCTAATGTAACACGGTTAATTACATCTCCAAGAGCACAGCCCTTAAGGGCCACTGCGTCAGGATTACATGACACCTTTGGAGGGCATTGTCCACCATTCAACAACATAAGAACGTCTGGTGATCACATTTGTGAACAGTACATGTCGACTCATTCTATATTTTAGAAAAGCTTGTGACGTGAAGAGGGAGCATACGGATTTATGTTTTCTTCTTCCTCGAACACACTTCTCACTCTAAATTCCCATTTATGTGGATTGCATTTTGCAGGCTGGGAAAGGGCATATGAGAGAGACATGGGGAAGGGCAGGCAGAGGGCGAGGTGCTGCTGACACCTCCGGTTAACCTGCACTCACCTGCCTACTGACAACCCGTGCAGGCGGAGGAAGCGAGGGATGTAACTCAAAACCCAGACTTGCTGAGCTAGTTTTATTTACAAAAATCGTCTTTGCAATGTGTGTGTGTGTGTTCTAAGACACTTTAATTACCTAAAGATGTGGTTATTTGTGTGGAAGCTTTTTATTATGGAAATGTATTTTTCATTTTTGTTCATTTTGTTGACACTTATTAATACAATGTAGTTTCCTTGTACGAGTTAGGTACCAAGAAAGTACTACTATGACAAGAACAAGGGACTAAATATTGAGAATTTTGGAAGAAAGAAGCAATAAATTATGCTTTTATATATATTTTTCTAAATACGTGTTACAGGGTACAGTGCTGGAATACAAAAATCAAGTAATTATGTACAGTTATAATATGCTACAACACTGTTTGGAGGATAATAATGTTTCCCAGTGCTTCACACAGTAGTTTTAAATTATTCACGTTGATGAACAAGCGATACCCTTTGTTAGCTCTAAAACTTAGAGACACCTTAGTACATTTGTTATATATGTATTGTAGTGTAACCGTTCAACTGTAAGATTGATGCGGTTCAGACATTCTTTCTTAACTGTGTTGCAGGTATTCATTTACAGCAATAACATAATTACCGTCACGTGCACACAAATACCCAGTAAAACTGGTCTGGCACATGTCTTTACAGGTGCATGTTGGGTAGTTCAGTTGGTTTGGGCTTTATTTATTTATTTATTATCTGGGAAAGCATTAGATCACAGGAAATCCACTTTAGTAGTAGCACACAGACACACACACATATATTTGGACACGTTGGAGCTGCGCTGGTATCCACTATGAACATGCACTCGTGAACGAGCATCATGGGCGTGCAAAAGCACAGAGCCATTGCACTTGAGAAATTGCCATTCACACCCTCCATGCTCGTCTCACTCACTCTCTCTCCTCCACATCTCCCTCCCTCCTTTGCTAGATATATTCTCCCTCTCCCTCTCTCTCTTTCTCTCTCTCTCTCTCTTTCTCTCTCTCTCTCTCTCAGACGCTCTGTTGACAAAGTCAAGGCTGCTCTGTAGTGAACTATCTCTGTGATTTATTCCTTATTTTCATATCAACACTCGCTCATGTGATCTGAGACACGTGGTATATGGACGAAGAGAGAGGGGGGGGAGGACGCACATGCATTTACACCCACTCCTGGACACCCACTCACTCACCGCCTGTTACGAGTGACTTGAGAGTTGGCTGCTTGTGGATCAGTGATGTGTCGCCAGCAGTGTCACCGGACCACACTGTGACCCGAAGTGGTTCTGCTCAGCAAGAGGGAAAACTACTTGCTTCTTCCTGTGCTATCTCTGCTTATGGGAGCTGTTACTACTGAACTCAGGAAGGGGCTCCGACCAGGACTGCAATAAATACCACCCTAATTCCAAGAGGGGCTGAAAAAGAGGAAGAGTGCATCGAGAAAAAAAGACCAGATCAATATTTCAGAGAGAAGCTCCAGAAATCCAAGCTTACTTTGCTTGCCTGCCACTGGCTATTAGCTTCAGAGGAACCATTCCAATCTCCCAGGAAGAGGAGGAAGAGGCGTATCCGCGTGGGGAGTTTGACCCCTTTGGGGCGCCAGTGTCGCGGGCCCAGGGCTAACGCTCCAGGGGAAGCGGAGGAGGAGGAGGACGTGCTGTGGTTGTTTTGGATTTCTTCATACAGCTGTGTGAGATATGACTGTGGGATAGCATTCCCCATGGCCCTCTACTCTCTGCCGTAGCCACAGTGCAAAGTTCAGAGGCAGGCATGGCGGGCGGGCGGATGCCCCTGATGCTGCTGCTGGTGCTGGCGGAGGTGCTGAGTGGAGTCTGTGTGCCTGGGGACGGCTCAGGGAAGTACAAGGCAAGCTGGAGGTGGAAAGGTGACAGGAGCCGTGAGTAACTCCTCCTCCCTCTGCTACATTTGATGTTCTTTGCTTCTTTTACATCTTCTTCCAATTGGGCCAAACTTCTTTAATACCGTGTACTTTTTCCTTCCTTGGACTCCCAGTCAGGTCCAGAGAGCACGACATGTTGTGTGTCACTTTGATTACTCTGCTTGCTGTTTGAGACTCCGCTCATTTTTCTTTGACAGGCACCTGGATATGAGAGTGAAATAAATCCTCTATATGAGGCCAACGACCTTGGCATGTGTTGCCAGTTTTAAGAGGTATCAATATGTGCACAAGCGTGGAAGTGCCTCTCTGCTGTTGGGTTTGCTGTGAGTTGCAATTCTGCGTTAATAATCCCTCTCTGTTTCTCTCAGCATCACTCTAATATTCCTGTATGAATATCTCTCAGGGTCTCATTCGTAGTCATTAATTGATCAGTGTCGAGTTGTAAAAAGCTACTCAGAGAGATGTGACTGCCTATTTCCTCCAAATAAAAGCTGAGTGGAGCTCTGAGTGAGTTCATTAAATATGCTGACACATGAATGCATGGATGTTGGAAGGAGAGAGGTTGTTCAAATTGAGCAGTGAGTTGCGGTTGATTCAGGACGTAGCTGCGGTCCCCAGGCTTTTGGCTATGGGCTAATGGGATTGTTTGGCATGCTACCACTCCTTGACGCTGAGTGATGAAGTGGGGAGTTTGTCCCTTTGTGTCTGTCCCCTCGGTGGAGGTTAAAGGGAGATCGCTATCTTGATACCGTTCCAAGATTAAATGACTGGAATGGGATGAAAGAGGCACTAAGTCAAGCTGGAGCAGGTCATTCGCCTTTCCCAAGGAGACATAAGCTGTTCTCAGGGTGGCATGAAACACGATATCTTTGACAGGTTTTGATTGCAATGACAGTGGATGTCCCATGTTTGGAGTTATATTTAGCTACATGAGGATATTTCTAAACCTGTATAATGGTGTCAAATCCCCATTTCTTAACAGCTAACTGTGAGAATGTTTAACTCAGCACGTCTAATTGATGAATTTTCCCTGGACAGTGTACTTCAGAATCAGAATCAGAATCAGAATCAGTTTTATTGCCAGGAATGTTTACACAAACGAGGATTTTTTTTTGGCGGAAGGTGCAACATTTGGACATGACAAACAAACAACAATCAACACGACAGAAAGACAACAAATAATGTGAAAGTGTTTGGGTGTGTGCTTCAAGTGGTGTGTTTTAGTTAAAAGTGTATGTTACGCGTGGCGTGTGTTTAAGTTAAAGTGCATGTCAATAAAGTGGCATGTGTGTGGAGGAGGCCTCAAGTTAAAGTGCATGTTAAAGTGACGTGTGTGGAGGAGGCCTCAGGAGGAAGAAGAAGGAGGAGGGAGGAGGTGGGAGGAAGAGGAGGAGGAGGAAGAGGAAGGAGCGGGAAGAAGGAGGAGAGAGGAAGGTGGAAGAAGAGGTGGTAGTCCTGGGGGTGACAGTCAGTCAGTCCCGGGTTCCATTGATGAGCCCGACTGCCGACGGGAAAAACTTTGGTGTGGCGGGTGGTCTTTGTCATGATGGACGCAGCCTCCTCCCGAGCGGAGGGACTCGAACAGGAGTGTCCAGGGTGGGAGGGTCAGCGACAATCTTTCTGGCCCGCTTCAGTGACCTGGAAGTGAACAGGACCTGGAGGGAAGGCAGATTGCAGCCGATAACCCTCTCGGCCGAGCGGATGATGCTCTGCAGCCTGCACTTGTCTTTGGCTGTGGCTGCAGGGTGCCAGACGGTGATGGAGGAGCAGATGATGGACTCAACGATGGCCGTGTAGAATTGTACCATCATTCTCCCTGGCAGGTTGAATTTCCTCAGCTGCCTCAGGAAGAACATCCTCTGCTGGGCCTTCTTGGTGATGGAGCCGATGTTCAGCTCCCACTTGAGGTCCTGGGTGATGATGGCCACCATTCACCATTTGATGCATGTATTATACATGAATTTAAATTGATTATACAGTTTTTCACATTTGAATTGAGTTGGAAGTGTTTTTAGTCTTCTTTCAGTCCACCAGTAGTAAATTGTGTTGGTAAACTAAAAGTGATATGAGCAGTATTACAAAAACCTGCACCACTTCTGCAAGCACTCCAGCAGAAACTGTGCTCTCCATAGAATAAACTATGAAAAGAAAAAGTTAAATTTGTAGCTGTTGATAAATAATGGAAAATACTGTTCTGGCAAAATATACAGCTTGAGCTTTACGAACATATTTCAGAGTCGTTCTATACTCTTATCCCAACTTCTCAAAAAAAGCTGGTGCACATTCTCCTTGTCATCAGCTTTATTGATAAAGCTCTACGTCTTTGCCATCCTTTCACTGAACCAACACTTCTCTGTGGACCAGGAAGAGAGACACTCACACTGATGACAGTTACATTAATATGTTTCACTCAGGAAACATCCACAGGAAACACAGCGTAGCAGAGTGTTGCTGTGATTTAGGGCTCTGAATCCTGGAATGATAATCAAACATAGCACAGTTTTCTCACAATGGCCTGGCGTACTTGTCAATGATTGTGCAACTTTAGCTAGTAAGTGTTTTACATTATATTTAAAGCTGCTATAATTTCTAAATGCTGTCAAATTTGTGAAAATGTTTCTTAGTTTGGTCTGTATTTCTTCATTTTTCTTAATTTGCAGTGTGTTGAACCATACATACATTTTCCTTACATGCTGCTCACTAATAACACTGACACATAGCACTGGATGTGTCCTATAATTGTTTGTATTGCATCACAATCCATGTTATAATATAAACACCCCAACCTTTTCTCTAGAGGCAGAGGGTCATGTTTGTGTTTTCTAATCTCATCACCTTCAGCAGCACATTGAAAAAAATGCTTCGGCGGTAATAACCACTAAAACGTGAAAACTTTACCTTTAAAAATGTGGCCATGTCACTCGCCGCCTTTATGCTGAATGTGCCATGCTGCAGTCTGCATACAAAAGTTATATTTGATACAGTGATATGCATGGGGGAAGCCAGCTGATAAGAGGGATAATGTCACCAGCTATTATGTGCACTGACCAGTACATGAACCCACAGCTGGACTAATACATACAAGTGATGGGGATGTGCACATAAATAAAATAGCACTTTTTCTATTTTTAGTGACAAGCTGTCTCCTCGAGTCTTCAGATCTTAGATATGTCCCTATTTGCAGTCCTTTCCTTAACGCCTGTAACTTTACTCTCTGCTTTTCACATCTTCTCCTTCTGGGTTCTTACAACAATTTGACAAGTTAAAAGACAACTCAGGAGTGGGTTAGTTGCATTGCTGTAAGCAGATGTACTGGCCCTCTTTTAAAATGACATCAATGTGCATAATTCATTCGGTATATTTACAGCATTTATGGTTAAAGATGAAGTTTGGACCAGCTTGTACTTGCAAGTCCACAAAGTGGACCAGCAGCCTCAAGCGGTTAGCCAAAGTTTTGGTTCTCCTCTCTGACAACATCTTTATGATGGATGAGGAAGATTATGGGATTTACGGATGATTTACTCTTCACTGGGTGCAAATAGAAGCCACACAAATATGACTTGCTGCTTCTCAGAATTCAATCTAAGTACAATACACTTATGTTTTTCAGATTTGCAGTGTAGATGTCTGCATATCTCTCTCCCATTACGACTGCAAGAAAAGTAAATAGTAGTTTGTTATATGTGTGAAAAAATGTATACGGCACAAAACACTGTCTTTATTATCTATAGTTGAAATGAATTTTTCCTGCTTATAGTACAGTGCGTTTCTGCATGAATACATCTGTAGTTTAATTTGCCTGTGGTGTTTAGACCTCCTTGAGAGCAAGTTTATGCTTTGTGTTTACAACTGTGCCAACACTACCATTGTAAATACAATTTTTTGCTGTAGCTAGCATGAATTATTTTTCAAGGGAGTTGCACAGGCAGGGATATAAACTCATGTATCCAATAGATGGCAACAGTGACATGCAGCTTGGTCGAGTTGGAGTGAACGATGTGGACTGAATCCAGACCGTCGTAACCGACACACTGTCATCAGAAACACAGCCCAAAGCAGGCATGTACAATGAGTCCACACGCCTGCATAAACAATGTATGATATCTAGGATGGATCCTACAAGCACCGGGTCCAAATTGTTCTTTCTCCTGCAAGATGTCCATCACTTAGTCTTCCATAACTAATATCTGCCAATGTAATATGACACAGAAACAAATATAATGAATGCTCACCTTCTAAATCACCTTGGGACATGTTAATGAGCACCAGGGCCCAGAAGGGTATTATTTCATTATTTACTCTCTCTCTTCTGAGCTCTGTTCTTCATCATACTTTTCCCGATACTCTCTACCTACGGAGCTTTTTTTAAATTATTAGGTCACAATAAACTGATAATCTCAACTACTGCATGTCACACACAAAGTCAGGAACAAGGATGTAGTGGGTTGGTTCAAGGTGCGGTGGGCTGGGAAAGAGTAGAAGGTGGAGATGTAAAAAGGGCAATCCTTGAGGTATCTGAATATTCATCTCACCCCTGTGTATAATACGTGAGGGGCCAGATTCTTTCAGTACATGAGTAAATATAAACTTTAACAGAAGGCAGCGTCAGATAATGCATGAGCTAAGCCTGTTTTGTGGTTACTTTTTTATACAGTCCTTGGGTGCTTTTTGCATTCACAATAAAAAAAATAAAACCTCTGTGAATTATGAGAAGAATGGAAACGTTTTAGCAGAGAGAAGTGAAAAAACAGGTGGACACTGTGATCAGACATGGTCCATAAATATGGGGCTCTGACAGGCGTGGGCCAGAGTGAAAGCACAGGGATCTGGGACTCTGAGGATATGGAGGGTTAAGGGTCAACTTGTGCTAGGACAGGGTTTAAAATCAAATGGTACTACGCCTCCCACTCCTTGATGTTTTATTTCTCCTTTTTCACGCCACTTTCACTTCAGCAATTTTTACAAGCAAATGTTTCACGTACAAATTGCCCTGGTTTCCACATCTGGACATATAAAATGACATATATATACCATGGCAAGAAAAATCCCACAAGCTTTTACCGGTCATTTGTATTCTGTTTTACTCCTGACACCTGCTACTTTGATGACGTTCACTTAGACCTTGTTCCATTTTAGGCATTTTCATCTGCTTTTATGTTGAGAAAATGTATTACATTTGAAATCTCATTTACACAACAGCATGAGACCACATTCATAAACAATAAAAAATATGAATAGATGATATTAAGTGGTTGCTATTTTCTTTATTGCTTATTTATTGTGAATCTCAAATGGGCTGGTTGTAATAACAATGGCTTTTTAAAAATGTAAATAAATAAATAATAGTTTGGATTACTGTGGATTTTTATATTAAGGTGTGTGTAAATGCGATGTAATAAGATGAAAATGAGGATTGAAGGGTTGCTTTTGAAATCTCATGCTTTTTATTTGGGGTATATGCTGTTTGGCCAGCACAGTGTCATAGGTCACACAAGCTCAGCTTATATTTTAAATAAATAACTGAAAACAACAAAAACATTGTATGAAAATAATAACCCTTTTAAAATGAATTTCATGCCACAGTCATATGGGGCTTCTTTACACAATTGCCCTCAATTTAAGCAGATGCAACAGCAACACATGTTAAACAGGACATATCATGCTCATGTTCAGGTTCATCCTGTACATATACTAGACCATGTTCACAAGCTTTATTGTTTTTCTCATACTGTCAGTCTAAATATACCTATATTTAAACTCTCTGAAACACTCCGTTTCAGCACATGTCTCGATAAGGCCTCCGAAAGAAGCCTGATCTGCTCTGATTGGTTTCTGTTAAAAAAATATTCTAATGAACTTGCATGTGACAGAAGGGAATGCCACATCTTAATTGTTTGTTGAATCACATGTTTTCTTATGTAGGCAGAACACAAACAACTGGGTTTTCTTACTTTACAGTGTGTAGATTGGTAGGTACTCCAGATACACAAATATATGTGCAGAACCACTGAAAAAGTGAATTTGTCATGATATATCCCTTGTAATATTTATTCTAGCATCCACTCCACCTGTTTGGTGATGATCTTCATGTAAAGCAGTTTTGTTTACAGATAGGAAGATGGATAAGGATCCTGTTCATTGCTGCTCTTATAAACCATCCCGATTGTCAAGGTGCATACACTCGAGGAGGTGCATCTGGACAGGATGATGTGAACCTTTGGGCTTGGAGAAGCCTCTTCCAATACCATGAGTGTCAGAGTAGAAACATTGTTGTTCACGCCCTCACAAAGGATTATTAAGCAGTTACAAGAACTACAGTACAAGATAATTGGCCATAGCAAAGTTCGGTAAAGGGGAAAAGTAAAAATGTGTATGTAATAAAACACACTCCAAACACACTCCGTGTATTGCCCTTTTGGTTGTGCAAAAAGTAATCTCCAAATTGTATTAGTTATATTCTACCTGCCATTGTTCAAAATAAATACTTGAGGCTACACACATATCCAAGTTTGACAGAATGAGTTCAATTGAAAGTACAGTTTGACAGCTCTATTACAATTTTTGCTGATGAGATAGCCTCTTTCTTGGTTTCCTGAAACACATTCTGTATGGCACTCAGACACAAATGCATGGATATAGGGCAGCCAGTCTATCTGGCTGTCATCAGCAACATCAGCCAGCCAACCACAGTAAAGAATCTGCAGGGGCCTCTGTTTTCCCTTTACTTCCCTGATGAAGTGCGGTAATTATAGGAGAGGCCTCACACCTCCAGAGCATCCTGACCCTCAAGGCATTGTGTTGTTATGCCTGACTCAGACACATTGTGGTCACTCCATTGACCAGAGGCCTCGTGGCTGAGTGTTACACAAGTGATTCTTTTTGAGCAACAAATAAGAGCGGTGAAATTCCTGCTGTGTGACTGTTGCAATTGGACCAATCCGATGGCAATTCTATACAATTTAAATGGAACACCTCTTCTATCTGTGAAGAAAAACATGTATTGTGTGGTTCCTTTGTGCTCAGTCCTTGGACCAATAGAACCCTTTCAAACAACACTGACAAAAAAAGAATGTATTTTCTCTAAGAGCATGGGTTTGGAAATTTAGCTATACCAATTCTGCCTGTCCGCATGGCTTGCATAGTGGCAGATCCATTGGTGTGAGCACAATCCAGCTGTGTCTGTGGTTGCTCTTCCATGGTTGGAACTGAGAGGGTCTTCGCATCAGCACCCCTCCCTGGCAGACACAGCATTTTCACACATCATTTCCTCAAAACAATCCCCAGTGTTGTCCACCAGCATCAGCATGGTCTTTCTCACAAAACAGTGGTTAACTGTGAGCTTGTGTTGTGCATTTGTGTGGAGATAGTCGAGCCAAAAATGTTTTTCTTTGGGTTTGAAGTTGACGTCAATTGGCATCACTGAAGGGGATGCAGAATGCATATTTGGGTATATATTTGACTGGCAATGCTAAATCGAACATCATTCTCACCACATATGGCAGACTGAGAAAATTACACTTCAAGGTATCGTATCTCAAACAAGTCGATGTGAAAGTCTTGGTTTAAATATTTATAAAGTATCATCTTGCTCTAACAATGCTCAACTCTATAATATCAAGAAAGCAATATTCATTTATTGCTGACTTTTATGAGTGCAGTGTGAATAGGAGTAGCAGTCGGGAATAACCCACAACGTATGACTCAGCCGAGGCTAGCCATTGCGGCGGCACTAATTAGCACTAATGAAGATTGGCAGTGCGCCTCACCCCACAAAACCTAAAATGAACCCTTATTATTAATTTTCTAATTGGACATCTGGAGGAGACAAGGTCAGGGTTACAGTCTCTTTTGTATCTTCTCTCTAAAAAGACGGGTTAAAAAAAGACTGGTAATTATCTAAAGTGGCAAACATTTAACGATTTCGCCACTGCTTTTTTCTGTCTATACCTCTGCATTTGTTTACCCATCTTACCCCATATACTTCATCTTGTGCTCTCTTCTCTACTGCTGGAAACAGACCTTTTCAGTATTGAGAAAGCAGCACAGACGTAATCCCAAACCACATGCATGAAGGCAATATTGGACATATCACCAGATGTCTGACACCCTGGTATTCGGTTTGCCCCTCCGTAGCCCTCTTGAACGCATGATTGTAACAAACATGTTGTTGGTGCCTGATTTACAATGCTGAGTGGATTTACTGCGATAAAGCATCGTTGCACTACACATAGTAATGTGTGCCACTAATTGCATTCGCAGCTTTCAAGGACAGAGTATCTAGTGTCTTTTAAATACAAGTGCACTTTGTTTTCACAAACAGATGTCAATGTTATACACTACCATGTAGGACGTCAGTCTATAAACTAGATGGAATCCAGAGACTTACCTGCCAATAATACATTTGATTTTTTGTGGTGAAGAGGTGAGAGGAGGGAGGGCTGCATGAGGCCTTGACAGGAGGTGTGAAGAGTTGCACTTTGTCTTTTGTTGCATTTCTTGCCTTTTCTGGATTTATGATCTGCTTCAGCCTCTGACCCTCGGGTGCCTCGGCATTGCCATGTGTCATGTGACACCACTGCTTTGTAGCGAACATAAATCATTATGCCTGAGAAGCCCGTCACAGGGTTTATTTGACTCTAGTAGTTGTTGGGAAATGTTTAATATAGAATTTTTTTATTTTGAGAAATTATTTATATATTTCCGAATTTACTGATTTGAGGATAAACCAAGCTGACTAACACAACTTTTATATAGTTCCATATGAGGCCACTGGTGATGTCTTTCCATATGAATTATGGACATAGATGTCACAGCTGGTATCCATCCTCTCCCATGTACGCTTGCATATAACTCATTCTGCAGCATACATGCAGAATGCAGAAACTCAGCTGTCCTTACAAATGCAGAGCAATTCATCTTACATTGATGACTGTCATAATGAAACAATATATATAGTTGACGTTTTATGAATACGTTGAAATATATATTTTCTTGAGAATTAATTGTGTAACTATACGTGACAGGATTAAGTACTGAATAGAGTTTGAGCAAATGCGCAATTAAATATTATGAATTTTTTTATCGTCTATAATTATGCCCTCACTTGAACGCCCGCTGGCAGGATATCAGGTGGAAACAAGCTTTGCTTTAATGAGGTTACAGTTGGAAGGATGATATTTTAAAGGTAAGGTCATTGTCTCACCTTTGAGGGCTCGTTGGATTTACATCTTTTTTCTAAAACTCCTTCGTACATTTTCCCACCCAAAAAGTCCACTTGACTGCTTTACAAGAAGAAACAATTTACAGCTTAACCTGTCACATTGTAAATCTTGATCCAGCCTTCATCCTGAAGAATTCGAACACGGAACTTGCCTTAGGTGATACCGACTACATTTCCTTCATCCTAAGCTTTTTTCACTCGACAACCTACTGCCTTTCTGTATATTTTAACACATCATTTGTCTTTCTTTTAGCGCAACCCAACTATTCTGCCGGCGCCAAAGGCATTCTTTAAGAATAGATGAGACCTTGAATGGGTATAATCTCAGCTGGCTTCCCAACAACTTATCTTACATTCCGTTCCAGTGACTTGGTGGATGTTTGAAACTCCGGTCCCTGGGTTTTCTGGACTAAAAGGATATCATAAATTGTACATGACTGTGTGACTATTTGTTAAGTGTCTCAGTATCCCTATCCAGTGTCACAAAGATCATAATCAAAGCCGAGCCTCAGGCTGTCTGACACTTCATACTCGTTCCCAGCTGTGAACTATACTGTAATTTAGAATAGAACCAAAGAAGAGTGAAGCTTGTCATGTTAGCCTGTGGATTTGGACCGTCTTCGGTTGCCTTGTGGTCTCACCAACTTCTTTGCACATCATGTTGCCTTTGCAACATGATGTGCAAGCGTGCGAGATCCTGGCACAACATCTGCGACCTAAATTGCTAGTATTGATCTGGCTGTCTACTGAGATTGTTAGCTTTCTCTTCAGGGGTTCTGAGAAACTGGCTGCTTGCCTGCAATGTCTTTACCACACATCTTTTCAAGGCCTCATTTTCATCTCCTTTAATCAGAACTATACATATTGAGAGCATACTTTGGTTTATCTGCACTCTCTCTTTGGACTGTGAATAGTTAGTGTGTGTGCTCCAGTAAATTAGCATACACATGTTCCCCCCTGATGAGCACCAATCGGTGGTAGAATGAAAGTGTGTGTGTGTGTGTAGAGAGTGGGCGACAGAGGCTGGGAAAGCAAGATAGTGCCTGCTGTTTGTTCAATTTCCACAACTTCAAATCAGACGGCAACTGAACTGTGACACAGGCAATCACCGAAAAGTGAACAGAATCATTACCTTGAAGTCATTAGCGAACTGCCGTGTGCCAAGCAGCTTGTCTGCATCTTTCTAACCAACAACCAGAGATGTGCTATGGGATAATGATGTATATTTTTGTATAATTGAAACCCTAGTTTCATGCTCTTTAATTAAAAGGTGACTTTATTTGCAATTATTAAGATTCTCTTAGAAGAAACATGTAATTATCTGTTGGCTCTATCTTTTTTTAAGCTCTTCAGATGGCAGTGTCGATTGGTCAGTCCACCACTCTGATCGCGTCTGAAATATCTGATCAACTCTCTATCAGCCACCATGAGGTTACCATTTATGATTTTTCTGTGAAATATCGAAACAACTATCGGATGGATTAGCATGAATTTCCGTGCATACGTACATATATGTTCCCACCGTGATGATGCCTAGTGATTTTGGGGATCCCCGGACTTTTTATCTTGCACAACAACATGGTTGATATTTATGGTTTTTGGTTAAAATAGCTCGAAAGATATTGATATACCTTGTATTGTCATGCAATTGGGTAAAGGCAGTCATGTTCTTCTCAGCATGAATTGTTATTACTTTGATGATCCACAACTTTTCATCTCATGCGATCATCAGGCACTGTTTTTTCTTTTCTCTGTTTCTTTGGTTAGTGACTAAATACAGGCATAGCCTTTCTTAAACAGCGCACCTTGGTTGTTTGTTGTGATTTTACAACATAGAGGTCAGGAAAAAGCCATGGTGTGAAGCTATACATGTTTGTCAGTGGAGCTATTCAGCAAACATTGCCAAACCAGGATGCCGTTTAGTGTTTGCTCATTTGTTGTGGCCATAACACAGCTGGAGAGAAGAAAGAGATTAATAGGTGTAGGGATGGGTATCGTTTGGGTTTTTTCCGATACCGGTGCTAAACCGGTACTTTTAAAACGATACCGGTGCCTAAACGGTGCCTGAACCATTTTTTTTTTTTAACGCACAATAAGGACATTAAAAACCTCTTTGGTCATATTCCCTGGAGAAGCCGTTATCATGGAGCACCGACACACAACGGATATCAGACTGTTAACATACACAATATATGTTCTCCATTATATGTGATATGTATTGTCATGTGCAGACCTTATAGGGTTAATCCTGTCACTGTTTTGATGGGCAAAGAGAACAACCAATCAGAGGGACTGAAGATGACACGTGACAAATAAAGTGTTGCTTCTGACAGCGAGAGTTCCACTGAAACAAAGTGACGCCCCACGGTCTTTATTCCTCCGTCATTATATTTAACAACCGGGTATACAGCAGGACCGCTGGACACCAACACATCTGCTAGCAGACTGTCACCTCGTGGCTCGTAGCGCTGCTAGCTACTGAGCTAGCTTAAACATGGTTATAATGGGTAATCTATTATTTCTTGGCCTATTTTTATGTATGCAAGACTTGCAATCAACGTTTCCGTACTAGTCTGCGTTCCCTGCTCGGCTCGTCATCATCGGTCTCCACGTGTTCAGAGGACGGACGGTCCGTCCGCCTCCTCAGCCTGGCTGCTGGTGTGCCCCACGGACCGTGACGGTCTCCGCGTCCTCCAGCCTGACGCTGGTGTGCCCCACACGGGTTCACGCAGTCACACAAGGCGCAGCCTCCGCTCTCAAAGTTAAATATGATAGGCTATCGTCACCTGCTGACAGAGCGGAGTCACCTGAGAAGTTCACAACAATAGTTTTTTTTCAATTTCAATCGGCTCAGGCACCGGAAAGAAAAAAAATGATTGTGCTTCTTCGGGTAATACCGGTTGTATTGGAACCGGTACCATATTGGCACCGGGTTTCGGTACCCAACCCTAAATAGGTGTGACCTGTGTGAAGTGAACGTTGGTTGTCATCACATCAAGCTGGAACACCTGGAACAGGTGGTGGAGAGGAGGACGTTGAAGAAACTTGTGTCCATATTGGACAACCCGGACCACCCTCTCCACCACCTCCTACAGGGACAGAGGAGTACTTTCTCCAGACGTCTCCTCACGCTCCGCTGCCACAAGGAGAGATACAGGAGAACATTCCTGCCGACGGCTATGAGGCTCTATAACAGATCACCTCTTGCCAGATCCTCGTGCAATAACTGTAATAATAACTTCATATTTACACTATGTTGATCTGCACTTCACACATTTCATTTATTTACACTACACACACACACAAACATTTCATTTTCATTTACACTACACACATACACACACTTTGCATTTTGCACACTCTGTCTATATTTAATATTTTTATATTTAATTTAATTTTACACTGCAGTCATTAGTATTGTATTATATTTGTGTATGCATATATGTTGTGTATATATATACATATATATTTTATTTTGTATTTTATATTTTACTTTGTATACTTTGCACAGTCATTGTATTATATTTGTTTGTGTGTGTGTATATATATATACATATATGTTTCATTTTATATACAAATATATACTTCATTTTGTATTTTATATTTTACTTGTATACATCTATATCTTTCATCCCTGTTTTTTATATTTTATATTTTATATTTTATTCTCGTGTGTTTAGTTTATTGGTGCTGCTACTGTGACGACAAATGTCCCCTTGGGGATGAATAAAGTATATATCTATCTATCTATCTATCAAAGACTGTGAAGGTTATTCATTGCCGGTGGATATTTTCTCCTCTCTGTATCTCTAATTTAAAACATTCAGCATTCCCCTTGTTTTACGTTAGTGGCAAAAACAGCGTTGAGGCATTTACCAGCCACTGAGGGCACATATGAACTGGGGATGATAAACACCTATCAAGACTTTCCCTCTTTGTTCAACAAAAGTAGCATGATGTTACTCCAACCGAACCAGGATAAACACATTTTGTCGTGGAGCGGTAACATTTTCTGGTTGAAAACAGTTAATACTAGTCTGGAATGCATCACATTTAAGTCTAAAATCTCAATTGAAATTGTCCGGATGCCTTGAAAGTCAGGCTTTGTCAATGGAGCATCTCCAGCAAATGTTTCTGGGAGGGATGACAGATTAGAGGACTGGTTCTTGGTCTCTAGGTTTGGGAAAGAATTGTTAACATTACCATATTGATGGAATTTTCGAAGTTTATACAAAAAACACATGTGAATTCTGTTGCAGGGCTTTTTCCTTTCCCTTTAGATGTGTGTGTGTGTGTGTGTGTTCGAGCATATGTGGCTGATTAAGCAAATAATCGAGGAGGGAAAGGTAGCATCATTGTAGTTCGTCATTAATGTGCCGCAGCCTTGAAATGAGGTCTGAATTATTTGCTCCATTGCTCTCTAAACTAATTTCCCATAGTCAGAAGCCTCCAGTTTCTCATATGCATGACCTTCTTTCCTCCTCTTGTCTCTTGGCCTCTTTGTCATTGTGGTGGTGAAAAAGGTTGGTGAATTAAAAATAAAATATTGGATAAGAAAAAGTCTCAGATAAACTAGCATTACTCAGAGTCTCTTTGCCAGAACACCCCCACATGCAAGTAAATGTCATGGTATTCGAAAGGATTGTGAACTACAGTTCTTGCAAGAAGCAGATATTGCAGAGAGAAATCAAAGAAGGTCACATAGTCTGTGGATGCCGACAAGTTGCTAATGAGTCATGATGACCATGAGCTGCACACGCCACATCAGGTGATACTTAACAGACATTCAGAAGAGATTCACCTTGGCTACAGCTTTTTAAATCCTCAAACAATCTTTTATTTTCTAAACCTTACTTACTCTCTCTCTCTCCATGCCTATTCCTTCAATCTGTCTCTCTATGGGCACCAAACGTATTACAATGTCACAGTTCCACCGGAACGCAGGCTTTGAATTTATTAGACACCAGTTATGTTCAACAAAATTGAGGAGTAATGTATCAAGTTGGCTATATAGGACGCATTGAACAATGTAAAGGTGTGTCAACAAGATATCTCTGAAAAGTATTTCTCAAAAGCCCATCTTACAATTTAACATGCTCACCAGTGATAAAACTTCCCCGACAGCAGCTGTGACAGTTACACCGTGAGCTGCTAATTCACGGTGACTCTGCAGTCCAGTCAAATGACCATGCAATATTTAGCCTCCTTTAATCCGATCAGCGCTATTTGTCTGGGAACTGTCTCTCTGTTTTTCCTTTTGTGGTTGTTTGCTGATGCCCTCCAAGCAAATCTATCATTTAGTTAATTGGCAGACATTCCTTCTCTGGCACTTTTATTTAACCGCAATCAACCCTTTGTGGGTTCAGATATGAGTCACCTTGAGGTTTGAAGTGCTTGTATTTGCCGTTGGTTTTGTAACCAACAAAACCGTATTTGGAAAGAGAGGCAACACACGCAACTGCAATCTAACTGTCAACAATGAAATCCTGTGTGTAGCCGGCCATCTACAAACTGTGTGAACAAAATGGTTCTGTTTGTCATTGTACTCATGTTCCCTTCAGCTGCAGCAATAAGCAATGAAGCTGTGACTGTTCGGCACATCAGAGGCTATTTGTGGAAGAAATCTGCAAAATCATTTGATGTTAACATTCACTTCAAATGTGCTTTTCACTGCAGTTCACCCCATGAGAACTGATATATTCCTAATTATGCAGTATGTCACTGTTATTATCATTGCTAGAATCATTAATGGATGTTGAAAACATAATAGCAGTGTAAGTCAAACTGGGGCTGGATGTATTAAAATCTCTTGCTCTTTTTTGGGCAGCACGGTGGCTCAGTGGTTAGCACTGTCGCCTCACAGCAAGAAGGCCCTGGGTTCGAATCCTGGTCGTTCCAGGTCCTTTCTGTGTGGAGTTTTCATGTTCTCCTCGTGTCTGCGTGGGTTTACTCCGGGTACTCCGGTTTCCCCCACCATCATAAAGACATGCACTGCATCGTATGGATGAATGAATGTTGGTGGTGGTCAGAGGGGCCGTAGGCGCTGATTGGCTGCCACGTCAGTCAGTCTGCCCCAGGGCAGCTGTGGCTACTGATGTAGCTTACCACCACCGGGATGACTGTGTGTGTGTATGACTACTGGACTCTGGACTCTGTAAGCGACTTCGGGTATTTAGAGAAGCGCTATATAAAATTGAATGTTGAAGGTTATTATTTCTTCCACGGATTGTAAAGTCAATGTAAATGCAAAATGTCTTTCTCATTTTCTGGGGGGGGGGGGGTTCAGTGATTTTTGTCTTGGTTTTTAACACTTCAAATCTAATATTATTATTGTTTTTAACAATACTTTTGCATTTTTTGGGGAAAGATTTTTTACTTTCTTGGTAATAGTTCGATGAGAGGATCGATACTTCTCTTGGAAGTGATATTATTCTTCTCATCTCACTCTATCAGCATTATTACAACATTGTGGAACTGTTTCTTCTAAAGGTATCTCTCTTAACAGTTTGGTTGGACATCATGTAGTTATTTTACTTTTCACCATAAGTTGCATATTTTTTACAACGCAATGGTAATTTGTTTACATTTCATTGAGTTAGTTGATGTTTCTGATCAGATCGATCGGAAAAATAAACATTTATTTATTTATATTTATCTGGTGGAATAACAACTGAATAAATAAATAAAAAACTGAAAACAGACAAACAGACCAACAATAGCACCATAAAATTAGAAGGGACACATTCAATTAAATGTACATATATACAATTTTACAAAGTTACAAATATACAGAGCTAGATGTTAATGAATAGATATCCTGGTTAGATCATCTCTAGACTTGCAGGTGCAGTTCTTAGAGTTATTTTAAGAGTTATAAATCTTACTCCACTTTGACTTTGACCCGATTTGTTTTCTTGTTTCTTTGTGTTCTCACTGCGTCTGTATGTATTATCTCAAGACCTGATTAAAACGACATTAGTCATGCAGAAAACAAAGAAAGTGTCATCAAAATGGAAATGAGTGTAGCAGGGCCGTGGAAACAGATGAAGCGGAAAAACTAGCTTCTGCTCAAAAGATTTATTTTTCTACTGTTTGTCTTCTTTTGTCCGTCTTCAATAATGGTTCAAAGGAAGAAGATACTCTTAAAATGGAATTATGGGTGATGCATTAAGGAGCAGCGACCTCATTTACAGCAAATGTTCAACTTGCAGAAAGAATGCTACAAATGAAATAAGTGAAATCTCGGTTGCTTTGTCCCACACTAGAGTTCTCTTGGCCATCAAAAAGTGAACAGATGTAAGGGGATGTATGAGGGAAGAACATTTTCCAACAAAACAATTACATCATTGGTATTGCTTGAGGTCATGTTCCAGAAATCCGTCGCCTGATCAGACCATGTGGAGAAACTTGTCCTCCAGTACAACAAATAATCAGTCTTGTTGACGAGCCCCAGAGTCAGACTCCTTACTCTCATCCATCACTTTATATGGGCTGCCAGGGCCCGCACCGCTGCTGCCAATACATGACAGGATGACAATGAGACAACAGCTAGCCTCTCCGGTTGCTTCTTTTATATCTATTAGGAGCTTGCAGCGTTTGTCAAACTCATCAACCTTTGACCACAGTGGCAATAAGTTAGACGTCAGGTTTATTGTCATGTCAGCTTGCACAGGGGCTTGTGTTGATTGGGTCCCCATAGCAGCCACAGCGCTGCAAACAACCACTCAAGTTGAATCTAGTTGGAGTTGACCTCATCATTTATGGATATTCTATAGAAACGGGGCCAGAAGCCTGCATGGGTTGAAGAAAGGCCTGCGAGCCAGCAAAGAGGACATGCTCTCATGTTTGAGAAGGGCTCGGGGGCCAGTGCTTATAGACTGGGGCCCGGGAGGAAAGACGGTAGGGGGAGAGGGGGCAGGCCTGCCTTTGTATTGTATGGTGAGCAGCCAGCCACATGTGCTCCATTAATTAGCCAACAGGGGAACTTGATGCTGTGTTGAGGCTAAAAGAGGGTCGTGAGGCAACATTGGGGTCCTGACTGACGCCTCGGGGGCAGCGGGACACTCCACCTGGTAATGAACTCTGAAGTGCACTTTAATTGGAGCTCTGACTGTGGACCACACAGGGACATACAGAACAGATACAGCATATAAGGCTGGAGGGCAAGATAGATTGATACTCTTTTTCAATAATTGTAATGGTAATATTCATATTGACCAAATTGTATTATTAGTTTGTCAAGAATTCACTTTATTTCTCCATTTATACTCTTAATATACTAAAATGTTTCTGATTCTGATTAATATCTGCACAAGTTTGTAAGACTATTATATCCAGCCAATCAGTGAGTCAAACTAATGTTCATGTTGGAAAACATGACATTGATTTGGTTTTTAGCGATAGTATTTCAACCTTTTGCTAAAATAATTCTAAAAGACTCTTTCTGAACAGCTTTGTGTTTTGCTATTTGTTCTCAGCTACTTTATTGACAGAAAACACTACATTTATCTGACTGGTGTCATGCTGTAAGTGTCAGACAATGTGCCCGCCTGTGCTTGATGACTGTGTTTGTGTCATGTCATCTTCTCATCTCATGCCTCATGCGCATCATCACACTTCGTTCATGTGCATGACTCTGAGTGACCTAGGGGGTTATTTTTGTGTGACTCAGAGGCCCTGCTCTCCAGCAGCGTCGTCAGTCAGACGCTGCTGTTTGGATAAACAGACAGGCAGAGAAGTGCCAGATAATAGGTCTGGCCCAACGTGAGGCCCTTTTGCTGTCACATTCATTTGCAACACTGCTGGAGCAGCAAGGGCGGGACATAATCACTGCATTTTAAATGTCTTTTTTTGTGTCCACCATTAAATGATGATTCCATAACGGTTGGAAAGTGGGATTTGGGGTCATCACTGTGTTTTGAAAAAGTCGGCGTGGATTTCTTTCTGTCAGTCCTCCTGCGGTGGGAGGGGCAGATGGAGTCACGGGTCATCCGATTCTTCACACTCCGCTGATCTAAAGCAACCTCCGATGAACAATGCCGGTCTGCCGTTTATCAGAAGTACCGCCAGATCTCATTGAGGAAACAGATACTTCCGACAGACTGACACTCAGTTAGTTAAAGGGGTTAGATGCACTTTGATTATGATTCCTCTTACCTCCATATCCCAGGCGCCAGGCCCAAATTAACCGACTGTCAGCGGGCCACAAAGAAAATGGGCATGGCTGAGTCTGATTGATGTCACACAGAGCCATCATAAGGGCACAGTTGGCCTCCTTTCTCCCCAAAAGGTCATATACACCCAGGCCCGGTTGGCCTCTCTTTCTCTCGCCTCCCCCCCAGTCCCGCCCTCACACCTCCTGTCTCACAAACTCAACCTGTCCCTCCAGACAGGACACAGGCGCCCAAATCAAAAGGAGCTGATTAGTAATTAATGGTGCATCGCTGTATTTGCATCAGGAGTATGTGCGCAGTGTGTGCGTGTGCATGCAGAGTGGCGTTGTCAATCATGCAGAGTGTGCCCCGGTCCTCCCTCTTCTGCCCTGCCCATATGTCCCCTTTGGGGTGCAGCCACTTAGGGCTATTGATAGGATAGAGATCACTCAGCTTTTCACCCACACTTACACTCAAGCCCGACACCCGACCACAGATCAACCTCCTGCTGACAGGGGAAACAAGAAAAGCTGGAAACTGCATCAACACATCATTCTGATGGATCTATAACCAACGACGGATTGATTTCTACCTGACATAATCATTGTGTTTCCCCCAGACACACTTGGATTATACACAACTGTTTGGATTATGAGTGCTGGGTTGTTTTCTGCAATGTGGGCGCTTGGATTATCCAGACAGAGACCGAGTTTGCAAGGATGGAGCCCGGCACTTCTTTGTGTGGTCGCTCTTTGCACGTGTCAAGGATGCGGAGGGCTTGAGGTTTGGACCGCGGGTGGGGAAGGTAGGCAGAATGCGTCTGGGTTCTCAGTCCCTGTGGTGTTATTGTTGACAGAGACTGGAGTCGCTCAGGATGAGGCCAGCGAAGGGGCAACACCAGCTCCCACCACCGAACACGAGGATGACAACTCTTTGGGCTACACAGGTACTGCTGCTGCTTTCTCATTAAACTTAAATGTGTCCTCACATACATACATAATGCTTGAAATATCAGGGTGATCCTTTTTTTACAATCAATCATGTGTTCTCCATTACACAAGTTATACAAATCTGGAATATCTAAGCCCTTTATGGTGAAAAGTGAAAAAATAATCAAAGGGATTACAGAATACACATTTGGGAGCCAATGTTTACATTTTTCAAAGAGCAATCCCCCCACAGTTGTAAGTATTTTGATTGAAGAAATACTACGCTTCAGCATAAGGCAACAATTCCCATGTGTTTCCACGGCAAACAAATGTTAAAAACATGATCTACATGTTGTGACCGCTGCTTACAAAACAATTGTGAGTGTTGAAAAGAGAGAATTGTGGGACAAGCAGGCAAAAAGCGCCACTTTAAATGCATCACTTCATGGAGGCAGTATCTCCTCAGACCGCAGAGCTCTTTGGGGAAATGAAAAACTGGAAATGGGGTCCTCACCTGAGGGACTGGCTAACACACACACATGAGCACATACAAAGGATTCAAGTCTGGAGAAAATTAGAAATGACGCACGTGTTTTTTTAAGCCCTTTATCCCAGAGTGAGTGTAACAAGTGTTCTCGGTGTGTTGTCCCAGCGAGGAGACCTCCATCACGAGGTCATTTACTGGACCTCACACAGCTTCAGGAAATCGTGTGCAGAAAAGAGAAGTCCAAATGATCTGCCACAACCGCTATGAGCTTCACTTGTTGTTATTTTGCTTGAAATACAGACAATAACTGAAACTATATGATTATTATTAGTATCACGGTGCTCCTTTTTGCCAGTGACACCAAGTTGTTTTAAAACATAAAGTTTCCCAGTTTTCAACAGACTTGATATGCTTTGAATGAGGGCTTAAAGGGGGAAGTCATGTTATATTTGGCTCACTGCATTCGGGTTTATCTTTTGAATGATAAATCTGCCCGGTGGACAGTGCCAAGAGTTCAGCTTTAATCTGGCCATTTAATCCTAACTGTGAGGGGAATCGATCTGGCCCTGTCAGTGAATTGGAAATGAGACTAATGTGCCTTGATACCTCAGTCGGCCGCTGATAAAACAAAGTGGGCTGCTGCCAAAGACTTCATATTTAAAGAGCGTGACTCTCTGGATGGAACGTGAGGATAATCTTGACAGCTGAGAGTTTTCGCTCAGATAGAAATGGAGTTTACCTTCAACTGCGACAGTGTAGCGTCTTTAGGGGCCTGCTTGTGTTTGATGTTGTCTTTGCCGGTGAGCTCAGTGAACCTCGCAGAGAAAGTGGAGAAAGAGGTTCATTGATTTATGAGTAAGTTTCACTGTTTGTCTAATCTCACACTCACACATGACATTGAGGAAGAAGAGTGGTGTGTCCTTACCGTCTCTTCATTTACTTATATGTTTACATTCTGCATTAAAGAGTTGTGTTGAGTTGAGTCAATAGCTTAACATCAATGTGACTGATACTGTAACCTAACCCATTTGTTTTACATGATATTAAACTAAAAACAGCTTGCATGGTTTTAGGCAATGACACGGTAATGTCTATTATGGTACGGTAGTCACCTGGGATCAATGAGCCTACAGTGAATTGTATAAGGAATCTCATGCTGAAGACCTGAAGTTGCAATACATTAAAGTGTGTTTTATTGGTCCCCCAAGACATTGACTTTCAGCCAGCTCTAAATTGTTTCCCGATATCAAAGAGCTGTGTGCAGAACTTGACATTCATAATAAATGAGACTGACCTGTGTGAAGGCAGTGGATTAGAGAGGCACGCTAAAACTCTCGCGCTTCAGTCGCAGGCAGACACACACAGACACAGGAGACAGGTCTTTGGTTCTTCTGCCTCGACATGAAAGGCTGAGCGTGACTTCAGAGAGCACGTCAGCGCTCATATCCTCCCTGGACGCTGACAGCTACCATTGCGTGAGTCACAAATCACAAAGGACGGCAACTTCAGAGAGCCGCTCTATTTGTCAGGTTATGGTAATAAAGATAAGGAAACCGTGAGGGAATTTTAGGTTGCCACACATTCACCACTGATTGGCTGCAGAACAGAGTGCTCCGGACTACTGTCAGACTGTGTTTTATTATTTTTTTAAGTGGCCGCACCTAGAGCAAAACATTCACTCTGCTGATGGCTATACAGATGAGCATAGCGAATAGCCATTACTGCACACCCTAAAATTTAGGCTCTTACTCCACATTTCTAAAGTGAAAATGTGATGGTGCACTGCAACCAGAGACGTAGTTCACCCCTCTCAGAGGTCCTGCTCCCATAATAAAGGTACACAAGGAGCAATGGCGCTTGTTGCACTCTCAGGCCGGCACCTGACACAAAAACGTGAAATGCTCTCTGGGCTACTGTAAACAGGACGATGTCACATGGCGGACCTCTAAGTTTCAGGTGATTAAACACTTGTGAAAACATTTGTGAATGTTATATTCCACTTTTGCAAATAGGTTCCCCTAAATCCTACACACTCTACCTTTCACTTGACCTACAAACTCCTGCCATTACTGAACTATGAAAGTGAAAGTGTTGCGTGACAGTTCTGTCAGCTGACACTTTGTCACATGGCACATTTCACTGCAGTATACATTAGCTTTAAGCCTTATTTATAATTCAATCTCAATGTTTCAGCCAGCATGACACCAACTTCAATAAACAAAGCTAATGTTGAATGTTAGTACGGACTTTTTGGTCACAGCTGTGATATGATGGTGGCATTATTTATGGAGAAAAATGGTGACAAGTTGTCAAAACATTCAGAAAATATGCAATTCACAAAGGTGTAAATGCTTTGGTGATACGTGTACAGATAGATTTGAATGGTTGGATGTTAAAAGGTTGCCAAACTTTTGTTCATTGTTACTGTTCAATGAACAGTGGGAAATGTCTTTGGAAATATTGCATAATGCAAATGGAGACCCAAATACAGTGATAGGCTGTAAATATGTCTTTTCTGAAAGCAAAAGAAGAAAAGAGCCAACAAAAGAGTTTTTACTAACATTTTTATATGTTGCTTTTCATATTTATCTTTGACATATTTTCTCTGAATGTGATGCTGACCTCGACCCCTAAACTTGATATGAGCGTTGTCCTGCCACACCGTTCTAAGAGCTTTACTCTCATCGCACATCAAGTAGGCCTAACATGCGGCCAGGTCCTGTCACATGTAGCCTATACCGGCTACATATAAGCTGGTTTGATAGCAGCTAAGATGCTCGGGGCATGTTGCTACAAGTTGTTGCTCACAACACTGCCATTGTGTTGAAGAGGAATGCATCATTACCGTATAGATTATTGCATAGTTAAACACTGCATATGAAATACTGCTGTGGTCTTCATATTGTACATTGTGATGCTAGCTTTTGACAAGAACATTGTAGCAGCTCTATTGCCGCTACCCGTGGGTTTCCCCCAAAAGCTCCAAGGATCAGCCAGGCACAAAGATGTTCCGTTGGATAACATATTTATTGGTATCACACAGCACACAGCACACCGCAACACTGCGCCTCTGCTCACTTGCCTCTCTACCTCCAGCTCTGCTGCCCTTTTATATCAGCAGCATCGGCGACTGATTGGCAACCAGCCAGCAGCCGAGGCCAGATTGGGGACAAATGCCACAAACATATTGTTACAAATTGTTGCTTATCGTCATAACGGTATGTAAACTTGAGCATATTCAACACCACATTGAGAAACAACATCAGCATTCAGCCCTTGTGTGAACAACAAAGTATATCTTGACAACAGAGATGCTGCTTGCAGATTGTCCTCATATTGTTGAGGCCTAGTGGATTGAGCCCAGGTGTGTTTTTCCTCCCTTATTGATGCAGGAGTTTGAGTTCTCTGTGTCTGGTCACATGACACTGGCAGCTTTACCATGAGAGAGATGGAGAGCTCTACTCTCTATTCGTCCTTCTTATTACTGCGCTGATACGCTGGCCTTGATGTCCACGCCCTGAAATCCAATTTCCTTCACAGTGTCACCCCCACATATATTACCCAAGAGTCCCCACACAGCGTCAGTGTGGCACATATCACATGTTCACCCGTCTTAGCATGCGGAAATCATGATAGCAGAAAAGGTGCTGGATGCTCACCTATAGCTGCATTCGCACATGTTACTCCCCCCTCCCCTTCAGCCGTGCTCATGCCAGTGCAACGATAGAGACAGATCTCGGGCCGTGCCTGGAGGAGCTATATAATTAGTTATAAACATGCACTAATGTCCTCGCTTCTCCGCAGCCTCTGAGCTGCTGCGTTTTTGTGTGTGTCCCCTGTCCAATCTCATTTCATCTCCCTTATCCACACAGCTTAGCATAGTACCATCCCAGGAAATGGCTCTATTAGCCGGTCTAGTCAGGATAGAAAGTGGAATAATGTGGTCAAGAGGCACTCGAGGGGGAGGCAAGATTTGAGATGGGAGTTATGCACAAGAGCGCGAGGGTTGAAAGCACAAAGACTATGAGGTGAGAAATAAATTATGATATTCAGATTCACGTTTCTAGTGTCCTCGTGATAATTGGGAAGGAGGTTGAAAAGGGTTAAGTGCTAATTATAAGCTGCTCCTGCCCCGTCAAACACACTTAATTTCTCAGTGAAAGGATAATCAGTGTTTTCTTAGGATGTAAATGGGTCACCATCTCAAAGTGAAGAGGAGGGAATGCTGTATGTAGCTCCTCTGACTTTATAGGAATATAAACTATTAAGTCTTATTTTTGGCTCTATGAGCAACTTCTTTTCTCAAAACAGTAAACCAATGTGTTCAATATTGTATTAACTTAGTAGCATTAATTGCTATGAGTAATTACCACCGCTCTGCAATATACAACAAGGAGTTAGGTCATATATTTCTTAGACAACATCAACTAAGACTTATATAATGTTAGCTGTATAACAGCTGTAGCTTCTCAGCTGTTCGGATATGCTGACCAGCTCGAATTTCAGCCACAACTTCATCAGCCAAGCAGTCTTTTATTCTTCATTTTAGAGTCAGGAGTGTTACGTGCACATCCTGATTACTACAAGGGTGAAGCACTCTAACTATGTGTCTGTGCCCAGTACTTTGCCTGTTCTAATTGTTTAAAGTGTCATAAGAAACTGGGCTGCGAGAGTTAAATCCAATCATAGATTGTACAACAAACTGTGGTAATAATGATGTTGTAATTAACAAAGATCATTTACATGAGTTGCTGGAAATTTACAGTACTTTTGGAACTACTGTACGTAGCTGGTAAATTAGAGCTTTTTAAAATAATCCACCCACAGCAGCGTCTTATAGCTATTATTTGATAAAACGTCTTCCCGCTGCCTTCGGAACAATTAGCTTTTTATGTGTTATTAATTTAGCTTATCTTTATGAGTAAATGCCTAAGGAGCCCGTAAAGCCCTGTGTGCTCCTACGAGCAGAAATCACTCTAATAACTGTCAGCCATGACTGACGGCTTCACGATGTGTAAAATCATTGCCGGTTTTATTGGTGGTGATATGATTCGTGCATAGTCATGTTGTACATAAAGTTCAGCCACAGCCAATATTAAGCCTGTCTCTGAGGCTGAGTGTGAGCTGTAGGGGGCTGTGGAGATGTGGTCATGAGATTAGGGGAGGGCTGTAAATCTGGGCAGCACCTGCTCCCTGGACTCTGGCGCGTGGTGTGAGGTCAGCAGCACCAGATATCCCATCGATCATATTTATTACATTCATCACAGCGGCAGTTTGTTTTGGCAGCTGATCGCAGCAGGCAAAGGCCAAAAGAATAGGCCTTTTTTTAAAAAGACTTTTAGCATGAGCAGTGTCTTTGTATTTTTCTACGCTCAGGATCTTTAGAGAGAGATGAGTCATTGATGTTGGCTCGAGGGCCCCACTGGAACCACAACTACTGCAGAATGATATCCTTAGTACAGTTCTGGAAAGTTTTTTGGTAGAAATAACTGAGGAAAAGTATTATTAACGTCCTATAAATTCTCAGCGCTTTGACTGTTCGGGTGTGCAGTTAAGATTTGTCCCGAATATTGAGAGAGCAATGTGTGTGTTTTTTTATTTCTTTTAAATAATATGAAAGAAAATATGTAGAAAACCAAAGGGATATTTGAGTTTGAATTCTGAATGTTTATCTCGCCCACAAACTGCCAAAAGTATTTTGATCTGGGCACTGACTGACTTTTTAGCCACACGTTTTAGATGTGACTCAAGGGATGGACGCTCTGTCTTTCATTCGGTCCACCACTATGGTCAAGACCAAAATATCTTGACAATTATTGCAATTAAAGTTTGTACATAAATTCATGAACCCCAGAGGATGACGCCAACAGACCTTGTTGAACGCGTAGTCTTGGCCAGTAATGTGCCGTAGTCCAAAAATACAAAATGTCTTTTTGATGAAAAGGAAAATGAAAAAGTTGACGATATAGTTTCACATTGGTGACAGTGTCCGAGTTGTGTAACAGGTTCTCTTTAATTTTACATTAAGTTGGAGTGTTATTGTCAGTGATGTCTGGAGACTGAGAAAACCTGTACCGACAGCAGAGCCTTTTAAAAAGGTAAACCTCCACAGCTCCAAATCAATGCAGTAGCAATGTATGAATACACATAATGAAGAGATTTGACCCGGAAACCTTGAAATGGCTGTTTACTTTTCATGTAAATAATGGTCAGATTGTGGCTCTGATTGAGCTCATTTATTGGTCAGACTCTTTCTTGTCTTGCATCTCGCAGCCATGAGCTTGGCTGAGGTCCAGCAGCGATTGGAACAAAGGCATCTCTGGGCTCAGTTACCCAGAGGCCCACTGTCACTCGTTAAAGCTCTTCTGGCTCCAAACAAATTCAGCCAATTAGGCATTTATCCTTGTAAACAATTATCCCTGTTTCTGCCATTACTATGTGGGAAGGGGTGAGCCGTCGGTCACACAACAAGCTATGTCGGAAAGAAAAGAAGAGCAATCCAAGGGCAGTCAGAGATAACTTTAATATTGTAATCGTTGTCGAGTCTTATCTCCCTATTACACTAGTGCAGTCACACATGAAAATGCACACATGGGATGCTGTAGCACTCAAGTGCTGCATTGTAAGCTGAATACATGGTTACTAACACAACAATCAACTTCATATTTTTTCCCGTGGAACATAATCTCACACCAGGGGAGTTTGAACAGAAGCAACGAATAAACATCTGGACAGTGACAGAACACTCATGCTAACCTCCTGAACGTCTCTGGCTGCAAATATTCCAGCATCTGACTGTGTTGTGATGTTGCTGCCAGGACGTTATGTGGACGTTATGTGATAGCTGGGTTATTTTAATCAGCCTCCACAGTCCACGCCGAGGCTGACGCTAAACAGATGCTAATGTGAGGCCCATTAAAAGACAGGGAGAGAGGGATTCAGTGTGCGCATGCAAGCGGAAAAGCAACAGCCTGTTTATCGCCTCATCCTGCTTTGTGCTCCAAGCCTCGACGCAGCTTCCTGTGAAGCTCCCCCTCTTTCTTTCTCCTCAGTGTCTGCCACACACACACACACACTCACACACACACTCCCCTTTGCCTCACATTTCTTGCAGCAGAGTCATGCATGGGGGCATTCCCTGAACAGAAACAGATTTGTTTAGTTCTCCGTCATTTTCTTTCACTGGACCCCTCTCTTTTTTTTAATCATGTCTGAAAGCCGCACAGGGCAGCTATAGTGAGAAGAGGAATGTTCTCACTCTTCTGTTTATGTTTTGTTACACTCTGCTTTGTATCGCCTGTCCCTTCCTCTCCTCTCTGGCAAACTCTCAATATAATAGTGACAAGAGACATTTTTCGGTCTTTTCTGGATTTTTAAAGCTCTGTCTGGCTTGGTTCTGAGGTTCCTCTCAGTGGGTTAACTGTATTTATTTTGGGATGGAGCCCAGAATTATACATTCTTGGGCTCTGGTGTAGAGCTGAGGGGCCACAGTATTGCCCACAGTGGACAGGAAGGATGAAATGGCCTGACAATCCCTGAGGTTTCTGTTGTGGATGTTCCAGAAATATGACAAGAGCACTCAGGGCTTCACTTTCGGTCTCTGCTGATATGTGTCACGGTCTAAGTCTGATGGCTTTTAGTCTGACTCGCCAGCTGTGATTTGAATTTCACTCAGTCTTTTGCCCCTATTTCAGACAAATGTTCAAATATTGATGATGTGTGCATTAAACTTTAGGCCAATTTATGTCTTTGCGTTTATTCACAAGCCGTGTTAGTTTTTCAAAATAGACATCAATCTAAATTTTTGGCTGCTCTGCAGTTAGAAACGCTACATGAAATCATTTCAAGTCAAACATTTCTCCTCCTGTGCAGTTAGCTGTGGCATGGTGTGTGCTCCTGGAGCTTCAGCACTCCCTCAGCAACCAATCAGAAATGATTGGTTGCCTCTTATCGGTGACACAGTAACACCAATGACTTCCTCAGGACCACCGGTCATCACTCCTCTTCTCCCTCACGTCACTTGTGTCCCATCCCTTCCTTTCTGTCTTTGTCGGTCCAGTGTTGATAATCTGTCAGCCCACCTGAAAATCATTTCAGTCTCCAGAGTGCCGTGTAAGAGCCTGAAGAGCTCCTCTTCATGAGCCAACTGCATGACGATGCAGTCTCAATTTAACTTGATACGTCTAGCAGACTCAATCATGGAACGTATTACAGGAAGTTTTAAAAATACAAGATTTACAGATGTTTCAAGACATTGGGATACATGTTGGCTCAGTTGAGTAACTGCAATCCTTTATGCTACTCTATGTTAAACCTTTGGTCCTCCATGGACCAACATACTAATTTACATGACACTTTTTCACGTTTAAGCCGTTTATTGATGCTTGTGTTTTATGTTTTATTTATTCTTATTTATTTGTATGTATTGTTTTATATTAGAAATGTCCTGTCTTCATGTTTTTATACATGTTTTTACCTGTTGCTGCTGTACTGACTGATATGTCGCCAACTTCATTTCATTGCATGTTTTTACAATGACAATAAACATCCTTATCCTTATTGAGGTTGGTGAGGAGACAAGGACAGATCTTTAGAATGATGGGAATTGATGCCATTAGTCAGCAAGTGCTTTATCGTGTTTCCTTACCTGTTTCACACAGCTGTGCATGGGTATAAAGCAGCGCTGGGACTCTCGCCCTTTCTTGCACCTGACTGATTTGCTTCAATACTGCTCCACACTTGTGATAAGCCACTTCCAAAATGAATCACAGCCCAAATACTGAAGCCGGACAAAGTTACTCTGAAGCTTAGTGCTCGAAACACGGACCCTTTACCTCATGTTATCTATGTTTATCTTTTCAAACACCTTGGAGATGCACTGCCCATTGCCAACTCAAAAAGACTACACATTGGAGTTGCTATCTTATGAAAAGAAAAGTTGCACGAGGAATGAATGAAAGAATGGCTCCTCGAGGACAGGACATGAATGCTAAAAGGCACTAGTGAATGTGAGTTGGAAGTATAAAACATCCAACTTAATTGCCTGTGAAGAGGACTAAAACGTTCTGTACCTGGCCACATTATGTTCAAGGTAACTCTACAAGAGGTAAAACTTCCGAGTGTTGACTGGGAAATGTACCCCAAAAAAAGTTTTGTCTGAGTGTAAAAAAGTGTCTACTGGGAAAGTGTTTTGTTCGCCTCTCAACAGGGAGTATCTTTTCGAAAGAGAAAGGTTTTGTCTTAAGTCGTCTTGTTTAGTGTGCTGGTGAGATGGGAATTGAAAGCCATTTCATAGTCTTAGTCAGGGAAAAGGGAAAGCGGGCCCTTTCGCCTTGCCCCGCCTGGTGGTCACCCCATCACCTCTATGCTGAGGGGGCCTAGGTTTTGTGAGGAGTCCAGCACATTTGAAAAGGGACTCAGCACGCAGCCAACAGGATCCCCCGTCGGGCTGCAAGCATAGAAGCATCATAGGAAAGGACGGCCTGCCCACAAACTACTTTTGGGTACTAAAAGGAGAATTATCTGAGATGAAACAGGTCGGGAAGATGAGAGTCTCTCCATTGAGCGATGGCATGGTGAGATGGAGAGAGAGTGAACTTCCCAATGCACATTGTGTACAGAGTTGCCCTCATGAAGATCCCATCGTACTCTGGGGGGGAACATTGTCACCGGATTAAGGAGACCCGCCAAGACTGCAGGGGTTTATGTATTTGGCAGATCTCAAGGGTAGCAGCATGAAGGACTCTTGGTGGGAAGTTTGGTAATGTTTGCGGTTTGTTAATTTTTGAGAGTTGTCAAGAGGATCTTTGAATTGGATTTGTATTATTCGCCACAAACTCCAGCCTGCAGCCCCTGAACGAACAAGAGCGGTGTATTTTTTTCTGATAGCTCTGTGCTTTCACATCTACTGGCTGTGTGTTGTCCACACACATCACCATGCAGATTGTGTGTTTGTCAGTGGTGCTATTTGCCATGCTGGTCATGCTGGGAGTCCCCAAAGAGCTTAAGGGTCCATACGGGGCCCATCGCCTCGCCGGGTTACAGAAGTATCGCTGGTGCAAAAGGCTGCCTTATAATTTTGGACTTTACCAACACAACCAGACGTTGAGGCACTCCCACAACAAACCACACAAATGTAACCAGGTCTTTCACAGTAAGTACCAAATAGAGATGACATAATTGTCAACCAAAAACTAATGACTCAACAACCGTTTGACAACATCCAACTGTGTTTTTTAAAATTGCTTTACCAGTTGTTAAAGCATTAAAGCCTTCGAACACTTTGCAGGTCGGGATGGGGTAATTCTATCCTTCTGTAGATGTATAGGTGTAAAATGCTCTCTGCTGTCTCTGCTGTCTCCGTCACAGCCCTGGCAATATGACTCTTTTTCCTGCCTTTGCTGGTTGCAAAGGAGGGGAAGGAGAGAGAACACAGAGCTTTCTCTTCACACAGCTCTGCTGTCATAACTTGTGCTTACTGTGGGATTTATTTCCTATCTTTTTTGAAAACCATAGAAGAAGGGGGGAAACCACACCTGAATACAAAATGGTTTGATGCAACATTAAGATATGGAAATGTGTGCATAGAGGTGGGCCTGTCATTCTATTACTTAAAGTCAATGTTTCGCATTTTTTTTCCTTTGCTCCGCTGCATCAAATGTTCAAAACGCTCACATCCTGGAGCAACAATCAGCCCTAACAGACACCCTCCTCTTCTGTTCAGGACTTTGTTGATGATTGCTTCTATGTTTCAGCTCCCTGCTGCTGGCGAGAGGAAATGGTATTCTTCAATTTGTGGTAATCAGCTGAAAAGCCACTTTACAGATCCGTGTGCAGTAAAAGCTTTTAGGAAAACGTGGCACATGAGGAACAAGTGGGAATGGAGTGTGTGAAACTGTAATTTAATGGACACATGGATAAATGAGAAATGTTGAGCGTTGAAAGGCAGACTTCTGTTTGAATACATCAGTCGGGTAGCAATCATCATCATGCAGGCTCTATATATATGGCGTATGGTCACTGAAGGGTATCTGAGGGATTTCATTATTTCAATTAATTAATATGGATGCATTTAGAGCAAACAGTAGGGTACCGAATCTACCGTGATTGTTGATAAACAGCATTATATTTTGTTGAACGACATCTTGTTTAACTATTCATACGATTCTTGATGATCATCTTTTGGTTTTTATGATAATAACTTGTTTCTGGACTTTAATGATTGCTTTGATGTCCTTGCATGTGTGTGTTCGCTGTACACCGTTCTACATGGAGTATTGTCGTGGTCCGGTTGTAACATATATGCTTATGAGGGCTATTTCTACTGTTTGCTTCTGGGACAAGATCGTCATTAAACGTGGGAAGTAATTGAAACATGACACTTTGAAAATTGTTGATGACTAATGTGTCACCAGGCTGAGACATGAAAGGGTTTCTTGACTTAGTTCTGCCAACGACCACTGGAGGGCGCTGTTTGGTAACTAATGATCAGTGGAGCCACATACAAGCTCTGAGCAGAGCACAGCTGCAGCTGTTCTTTTTGGTCGTTTATGTTTCCCCCATATTTTAAATCTTTTAATGCAAGATAACTAGCACAGTACATCATCTTGCCCAATTTGACATAAGCAGTCTGTGTCTGAAGTTGGTTATAATTCAGAGGTGAACATACTTTGCACATGCTTTAGGCTGAAGTGAACCCACCATTGCAGAGAAACTCCTGCTCAGTTAAATCTTGAGTCCAAAAAAAGAAATTGATGAGAAACACATTTGTATGTGGTTGAGTCCCAAGTTTATGTCACATAGGGGAAACAATTAAATTAGGAACATGGATTATCAGATAAATAGTCTGATTTCAATTAGCCTAACCATATGTAGTCATAGTGAACTAATGCACTGTAACTGCACACTGTACATTTGGGATTTAGATTATAATATATTCTTAAATTATATTTTAAGTAGGCTGCTGCTCGGAAACATTAGGAAGTAAATGTTCAGTCAAACACAGGCCTGCATGGAGACCAGAGGCGTGTTGTGTTTAAATGAAAATGGCAATATATCATGTTTAGACAGTTTGATAAATGTACTTTTTGTTGATCCTGTACTGCATTTCAGAAGGATACACATGGCATGTATAGCTATTGTAGTGTGGAATACTGGAATAGCAATGGTCTATGAAACCACGGGAGACAAAACGAACCCCTTTTGTATGGTAGATCCATTATATCATAACTGTTAAGTTCCAAAAACATACTCCTAAATCTCTTTAGGAATATAATTGTAAGAGGCTGTTACTTTAAGTTTGAACCATGAACCGCAGAAAGAATAAAAACAACACGTCCGAGTACTTTGATAAGGTTTCTCTTATTATTGGACAAAGTGAAAGCAAACACAGCAGCCTCGCCAGTCGACGTGCGCTGCGTTCACTGCGCGGCTCGGTGGGATCCAGGCGGGAAGAGGTTAAATTTCTTCTCAGGGAAACATTGTCGGGTCTATGGAGGGGGTAGAGAGGCGCATACCAATTGACGAGGCTCTCCGCTTTCCTTGAATGAAATGCTGTGAATATGAATCCGTGTTTCCCCCCTCTCGCCTGAGCTTCGGGGTCTGCGACGCGCACGAGGATCAATCGGAGTTGCAGCAGAGGACAAACGGGGGGGAAAAGTGATGGAAAAGTTGCTCTGATCGTTGTGCCTGGATCTGGTGGATGAGGACGGACTCGCAAAGTTTCCGATCTCAAGTGACAGATTCAAAACTGGACTGAAATAATGTGACTGGAAGGATCGAGGCTTTCAGCGTGGACTACAGCGACCGCGCGCGCTATTTCACTCACTTTTGACTTAACTTTGAGTCACAGGGGATTTCTTATTTTGTCCTCTTTTTTTTCTTTTGGCACAAAGGAACCAAATGGTTTGATAGAGTGGTCTGAGCGCACTGCAGCAGCGGGATGAATTCAAAGAAGAAGCTTTCCGTCTTCTCTGCTCAGATATTCTAGCATGTTGTGTTAAAACTGTGGAGAACTTTTCTTTGTATTATGTTTTTTTTCTCCATCTTTTGAAGCCTTCCACTCATCCACGGCAAAACGCCAAACCCAGCTCTTGAAACACTGCTCTTGGACTCTCAAACTGAAATCTGGGTTTTACTTTTTCAAACTCTGGATTCTAAGAATGAGTTTTTTTTGCAGTTTGACATGACGGAGCGGATGCCTAAATTGCCTTTTGAATAATTTGGATTACACGAGAGCACTTCTCACAAGAGAGGCGTTGAATGATGTCTCCAACTTCTATTGGATTTGTACTTCTGTTAGGATGTGTCCATGTGTGCTCAGGTAAGTCAGTGATCACCCTCACGAAGTCATCTGTGAGCTACAGTCATTCATGTGGATTTTAGCTGCATGTTTAATTTAGTAAAAAAGGTCAGAGGTAAAAAAAACAACATCTTTTATTATTTGTGATGCAACAGAGATTAGACAAAAAATACACTGGACTACATACATGCAGAAAAAAACAGTTCAATTTAAAATATTCCCCCAAAAAAGTGTTAAAAAGGTGTTACTAACAGGCCTGACGTCAGTGAGGAAAAGGGTTGCTCAAGGACGAAATGTTGACATTAACTCCTCCAACCAGAACAAACCCCTTTTGAACATTGGACTTGTGTGAAGCACTGAGTGTGTTCCAACCCTCGGTCTTATGCTTTGAAATGAGGAAGGCAATTCTGATTCACAACAATGACCATTTTCCTTCTTGACCAACACATGTACAACCTCAGGGTGAAGGGGTTGTCTTACTCTTAGGAGCTGAGCACACATAAAGAAAGTAACACATAAAGTGCTGAAGCCATGTGGGATCAGTGGAGAGAGCAGCTATCATCGGTCATACAGACAGCACCAGCCCCTGTGGAGACCATGTTTCCATGTGTGTCACCATACTGCCCATGCATGAATGTTATTGCTGAGTGCAACATTCTGTGTGCGTTTCTTTAATGAAAATCTGCTACATCTCTTATTTGTCATTTGGCTGTTGGTCTGGTTTTATTTCAGATTTATGGCATTTATTCAACTGTGTGGAGATTCGCCTGCTTGGTTTCAGTTGTCTTTGTCCTCCGCTGCATGAATCCTTCCTTATTATCTCACACATTATTCCTCCTCGCCCATCACATGGACGTCTTTATAGAGCTCCAGGATCATGATGGCTGGGGTTTTCCAGGTCAGTTGCTTCTGAGTTATGAGGAAGCAAATCACTGCTACCCCATTATAAGACATTAGGAAAAGTGCACCCTGAATGGCAGCAAGTGGGTCATTTTATACAAAGAAAAGCTTGTACAAGGCCCCGATTAATGGAAGTTTAAGAAAGAAAGAAAACACATGTATAAGGTAGATTATTTATTGTAATAGTAATACTTTACTCTGACTGTTTATTCAACTCTTTGTGTCTAGCTGTTCCTAAAAACAATGTCTCCCTACACACAACTATACATGTTAGCGTTTTTTAAACACAGCTCACACTGAAAGGTCTTCTGGGTCTGGTCGCTGTGTTCTTCCAGATTCACTGACTTTCTGCAGAATTTTTTCCTCATTCGTGTTTAAATGTTATTCGTGCTTCCTCGTTGGTTTCCTTTATTTGGTCTTTGTTTCATATGGAGAGGCAGAGATGTAGTAATGGGGAAATCCTGTAACACCCCAGACGTTTGAGGAAATACTGGAGCACCTATAACAGGAAGTAGGGTCATAGGTGAGGGTTACGAGCTTGGTAGTGGCTCCTCCATCTGCTCCACCCTCGGCCGGACCCTGAGATCGGGCTGAGCCGCTAATGGTCCTGTCCTGTGACATAGACAATCAGACACCAGGGTTTCCAATTACGCCCGGCTGTGGGGATGTCTGGGGTGGTTTCCTTGGTAGAGGCGTTAAAATAGGGCCTGCTAATAGAGGCGGACTGGACCGCAGATACTTAAAGGATTGGTCGTGGATTAGACACTTGTGTCAGGAAAATTGGATTACGCACTACTTGACAGGAAAATATTTCATAGTTGCTGATAATTGGAGGGGTAATAGCTTCATTGCAAAATAGGTATCACGTCTCCTAAAAAAACTCTTGATGGTGTTTAGTGACATCTGTGGTCATTTTCATACTGTTGGCCTGATTGTAAAAGTATTTTTATATCACTTGTATGAGTGATAAAGAGGGAGAGAGACAAGATGACCTTATCAAACTTGTGTTGACATGCTTATTGCCGCCTTGCTTCGTCTGAAGGTTGTAAATTGATACCTCCATCTGTCATGCCTGGCCCTGTTATCAGGTGATATCTCTCCTCCATGTGCCAGTCAGACCTTTTACTCACCTCAGAGGGACCATTCAGATGAGGACAAGAGGTGTCTGAGCTCCTCGCACATACACTACCGTTCAAAAGTTTGGGATCACTTAGAAATGTCCTTATTTTTCAAAGAAAAGCACTGTTTTTTCAATAAAGATAACATTAAATTAATCAGAAATACACTCTCTACATTGTTAATGTGGTAAATGACTATTCTAGGTGGAAGTGTCTGGTTTCTAATGAAATATCTCCATAGGTGTATAGATGCCCATTTACAGCAACTATCACTCCAGTGTTCTAATGGTACATTGTGTTTGATAATCGCCTTAGCAGACTAATGGATGATTAGAAAACCCGTGCAATTATGTTAGCACAGCTGAAAACAGTTATGCTGGTGATATAAGCTATACAACTGGCCTTCCTTTGAGCTTGAAGTTTGAAGAACAAAATTAATACTTCAAATATTAATCATTATTTCTAACATTGTCAATGTCTTGACTATATTTTATATTCATTTGATAAATAAAAGTGTGATTTTTCATGGAAGACACAAAATTGTCTGGGTGATCCCAAACTTTTGAACGGTAGTGTATATTAACAGGCAGGATTTCATTTTAGGGCAAATATCAGTATGTGGTCGTAAACTCTTTGGGTGGTCATATGCAAGCATTGCACTGTGTAGCCTATACATGTGAGCATTTGGTGGTGCTGATAAATAAATGGGCTGTGGGAGTCATTGCTGCCCTGGTTATCAGCCCCAGCCCGGCAGCACCTCCCCGTTGAGGTTTGACAAATTTACTCGTAAGTGCTGATAAATTGCTGTGCCCTTCCACCTCCTACATCATGATGGCGTGACAGGACACAGCAGGATTCAGGGCCAATTAATGAGCAGAGACCACAGGTGAGAGCCATCGCTGTCTCCTGTCTTCTTTACGATTACCTTTCCTTTGGCCTTACAACATGCTCACTAAAGCCAGCCTCCTCCATTTAAGCTCTCTCGCAGCCGTTTTCTACTGTGTTTGGTAGAGATGCTCCGATCAGGTTTTTTGGTGCCGATCACCGATAACTGAAATCAATATCTGCCGATCCGATAATACCGATCACCGATCACTGTGTCGATTGAAGCATTCTATTTATTGTGTAGCATTATTTATGAAATGAATTATTCTTAACAACATTGGTTTTGTATTTTAAGTATTTAAAATTAAAATACATTAAATACACTCAATTTAAATTGAGTACATTAAAATTGTTTGATTGCCAGTGTAGGGGATTTCAGATATGTATGGAACACAGTCATTTCCTGGGGGAAATCTATATACAGGACTTCAAATAATCAGAAATGTGCTTTTTTAACATACAAAAGTCTGACTTATTTTTATAAACTCTTCCTTGGTAGAGTAAAAATGTTTTCATTTCAGCATAATTCAAGCTAAATATCAGAATCGATCTATAAAGATACAAAATCAGTTCATTGTTTACTTTTATATGCTAGTGTATGATTTGTCGACATCTTATTTTGAAAAACAAATGTTTTTTTTACGTGGTTCTTTCCGCTAACTTTGCAAAACCGGATGTTGTGTCACGTGAATCCTTCCGCTAACTTTATCAAAACCCTCACGCGCTCCCGATCGAATGCGTGTACCGTGAACATCAGTCTATAGGTGCACAGAAATGTAAGTGTCGGCTGAGTTGACCACGGAGATCCGAGTGTCGGCTGAGTTGACCGCAGTTCGGCGGGACAGGGACGCCGCTCGGTGCGTGAGGATCCCCTCGTGGGACCTCTGCACTCAGCCGGCCCTCGCCGGGCGCATTTACTCCGTTGCGATGCGCCGCGATGGAAACGTCTCTGATTGTAGTTCTCGCAGATTTTATGTCATCTGATCGGCCAAGTTTGATCGGCCGTTTTGAGAACGCCGATCAAAACCGATAATGGTAATATCGGCCGATATGGATCGGCTCCGATCAGATCGAAGCATCCCTAGTGTTTGGTGAAATTGCGCCACACTATTCTAAATGGCCAACCATGTTACATCCTGTGTGCTTCCTGTTTTATCTTGAATTCCTGTCTTTGGTGTCTTTTGTTTCCCTGCACTTCCTGTCCCTGTGATTGACTGCCGTTTCCCTGATTGTTCATTCCCTTCATCAGCCACTCCTCTGCCTCTTGTATGATTGCAAGCTCCGCCTTAATTGTTTCCACCTGTGACTCGTTCCCCTGTATACATTTAGGCTGTCTACACCTTGTTCTGTGCCAGATTGTTTTTGTATCTGCTTGTGTGTTGCCGCGCCTTCCGGCTTCAGTTCCTCGTTCTCGTGTGACTTTTTGTCGGCAGAGAGTTTTTTTTACCTCACCTCGACTTCTGTGTTTTCCTCTGCTCCTGAGTCGCTGCCACTGCCCTCAGAAACGTTTGTTGATGGAGGGCAGGTGAAGGGAATGACCAATCAGGGACATGGCAGACAATCGCAGGGGAACAGAGGAACCAGAGACAGGACTTCAAAATAAAACCAGAAGCACACAGGATGTAACAAGCCAATTCATGCATTTTTTTCTCGAGAGTTTAACTCTGAATAGATGTGTGTGGGAGGGGGGGGGGGGTAGAAGAGCAGTAGAAAGAGCCTCAGGTCTGCTGCGTCGTCTCTTTTCCTCAAGTGGAAATCACACCTGGGCAAGGTGACAGTGCTCATGAAGCTATATATCTATAACTTCCTCTAATTCACATTAATCTGATCCGAATCCAAATCAAGCTGGGATTGACACCCTAAAATCCAGGATTAGGCAGATTTTGGTTTAGGGAAACCACATGGAGGAATGTGGGAGGGCCGCCCGTGTGCTCTTCCTGTTCATGAGAACTGTCTGTCATTATTGACTGACGAGATAAACATTTCAAAGCAGTTTGTTTTAGGGCAGATAATTAGGTGGTGTCTCTTAATGATCTGCTTTCCCCCTAATAACCTAAAAGCGCTGCTTAATTGGATTAATTAACAAATCCATCTGACATCAATAGTTTGTAATTTGCCGTGGCTGCAGCTTGACTGATATGCATGTCTACACAGAGAGCCAGAGGATTTAGTTAATTTTATAAAACTGAGGATGCATCCCAGTGCATCGCTGTGTGTCTTGGTGTTTCAAACTCCTCAGGAGTTAACTGCTATATCTCACCAGGCCTCGGTTTAAACGGTTGGAACTGAGAAGAGTTATGCTCATTGCATGCTGATAATGTTGTTATGACTTATTTAGCTAGTCTCACTCTGTCTGTCAAATACTTTGTCAGTCTAAGCTCCACAAACGTATAGCCAGACAGAGCTAAGCCGCCTGCACTAAGAATACTCCGGGACATAACTTAATATAAGCTTTTTAGTCTGGAGCTGGCTGATACTAGAAAGCAGCAAGCGTCTCCAGGATATTCGATTGGTCGATCAGTCGGTATAGTAAATGCATATTGTTATGACAGTTGACGTGCAGGACAAACATTCCCTATTGCCAGTCGGTGCGGTAGTGATAAATGACATGATGAAAGGTGTTGTCTGGTTTCTGTCTCCGTTCACAAATAGCACACTTTGACTTCCCGCAACTTTGCCTCCCGGTACGAAAAATGCAAAGCGTTCGAATTGCAAACACAGCAACACACAAGCAAATTGCATAATGCTAATCCACATTTGATTTCACATCGCATATGCATGTTTACTTAATCCAGCTTCACCGTGGATTAGTTTCCCCATGACTCCACTTATATAGATGTGAGTGAGAAGGAAATGCAATGAGGCGGGGAGTGTGTTTTTGTATGTGTGGGGTGGCGAAAGGGGGCTTAAGGAATCTCTTCATCCTCTTACCCATCCCCCCTTCCTTTTTTTTAGTTTTTGCCCAATTTTTTTTAAGACTTGCCTTTTTTCTCGTGACTGGTCAGTGCTGAGCCTTTCTTAAAGCAGGCTGACATGCAGAAAAGGCCTGTGGGGTTTGCGGAGGCCGCATTGTGTCGCGATTGTAAGGCGTGGAGGAGGGGAAGAGAATAGTTCACGGGGGACTGAGGGTGTGTGAGGAGTGGGGGGGGCTCCTACACAAAGGCTACCCCAGGGTGTGGAAGGGGGATGGAGGGGAAAGAGCGGAGGACGAAAGGGAGGACGAAGCAGTCAAACATACCATGATACACCAGCTCTGGGAATTCTCTTGATCTGGCCCTCGGTGCTCACATTGCATATTCTCACTGGTCCCTCGTGGCAGAAAATGTGCTGATTAGGGCGGTAGTGGTTGAAAACTGCGAGGCAAGGACGCTGGTGTTGTTGTTTTTAGTTTTAAAGGTGGACATCTGGGGAGAGGTGAGGTTGATGTGTAAAAGGGCTGAGTGAATAAGTGATCCTGGTGCAAAGCTTCAGTGTGGCATTGAGGTTTTGGTTTGGTGGAGCACGGCCAACATCCCGAGATGGATCATAATTCTGCGCGCTCGGGAACTCCCAGAAGGCTTGCTCCGGGCCTCGCGTTAGCTGTGGTGGAGAAGCCATGCCGACGGGGTGCTCTGCCTTGTGCATTTAAAAAAAAGCTCAGACTTCCCTCCCTTTCATTTTCTCCACTCAGGAGACATTGAGGACAGCCTCTCCCTAGTATCCTTCTTTTCTCTCTCCCCTCCGTGAGCTCAGGCCTCCTCCCAGCCTCGGTCATCATTCTATTACCCCCTCATTGCAAGGCCTGGATACACTTTTGAAATGCTAAACCTCTCTTTGGTTCTAACCCGACAGGGGGGGAAATACCATTAAAGAGGCAGAGAGGGAGAGATTTAATTAGAGCAGTTAAAAGAGAGACTGCTAATTAGTTGATTCATGTCTTTGGTTCCTCCCCCTCTTAGCTATACTGTCATAGTTAAGATTCCCTATGGTAGGAAGGTTTACCTTCCCCGAACATTATTTCCTGTTTATTACAAATTTCGAAACATAATTATGTTCATCCACACAGTGCGATTGATTGCTTTCAGAGATTCATGTTGAAAAGCCGCTCTCATCCCGAGCTGCATCAGCAACTTTACGTCGCGTTGCTCGGGGGCTGATTCTGTCACACAAAGACAGTGATCAAAGTAAGAAGGATGTGCTCTATTTAAGAGGAAGTGCTGGAAAACATAATTAATGAGAAAGTGACCTTGAGATTCGCTTTTATAGGACTGTTTTTGGAGTCCACCCTTCAGTTTCAAATAACCGGGTGCATTTTCATTTAACTACAGTCGCTCTGAGATGGAAGTTTAATTTTTATTTTAATCATGATCTATTATCAGGTTTATGTTCTTTCTGCAAATTGGTGAAATGTTCCTTTAAATCTAATGTGACTATTGAAATGAAGACAAATGAATAATTATTTATGTTTTACTCTAGATATAGTGTGTTGCCTTTTCTGTAAAAAGGGCCACCACTATTGAACCCTTTGAACAGGAACAATGCCTTCGACTCATCCTAAAAGCCTCTCTATCTTTACCTTTGCAAAAGCTTTTAAACGGTACTTTTCCATTTGTGAGACTTAGTCAATTCTTTTCATTCACTTTTTCAGTATCTCTCCACTCTGCTATCCTCCGTCTTATGCAATCTCTTTCTCTCCCTCCCACGTCCGCTCTCCTTGCCCATACAGTCAAAGCTCTAATTGAATAACAATTCTAGTCTCAGGGTGAAAGACAGGTTCTTTAGGCTTTAAGCAAAAGATTGTTTTTGCCTTTTGCTTCGTGTCTTTCACCAAGTCTTAATCTGAAGCCCATTCAAACGACAAATTTCCCCTTGGGGATTAATAAAGTATATATCTATCTATATCTATCTATCTATCTATAAAAATGCACTTTAGGTTTAAAGCCACACCTTCGTTTCCCTACATGCACTTGGCTTCCGGAATCACACCTTTGTTTGACTCATTGTTGCCAAATGTCCGAAGGCACTATGTGATGACTGCTATCCTCCTTTACTACTTCTGACACTGAGTCTTGACAGCCGGTGTTTATCCCATCTTATTCTGGCCTTTAATCAGAGCATACTACTCACTTCTGTCTCCACCTCTGCTTCATGCTGTGGTGATATGGATGGCTATCCTTTCGTCATCTCGTAGACCCAGAAGTGTTTTCTTTACACATTGACTTTGATTGAGCTGACCTCATGCCTCCATTCTTTGCATTCTAGTATGCCAGGGCAGACCACACCCTTCTTGACACTAATTAAGCATCATTTATGGATTCAAAAGTATCTTTATTTGCTGCCTCACTGTTGATCACTTTTGAAGGGAGAAGTTGGGGAAATCAATACAGTTCAGTGTCAGTGGAAAGAGAAAGATATCCTCAATGTGGTTATTCCCACTTACACAACTGATTGGGATACTTCCTCTCTTGCATGTGTTACCTCGCACAGATCTTACTCCCCCCTCCGTCTCCAACTCTGGCGGAATACAGGTTTTCTTAGAAATGATCTTCAGACGTAGACAGTTTTTCTGCTGTCAGATGTAGACAACTGACAGATGCAACTTAAGGGATACATTCATGACCAAGTCATTTCAGTTTAAAGATGAAAATAACAGTATTTTGTTAAGTGCCTGGACAGTTGGTATGTCTTTTGAGGAGAGGACGTGGTAAGTGGGTGCTGGAAAGCAGACATGCCAGTGAGCAGTTGTCTGCCGAAGGAAATTTAATTTTATTGCCAGACTGGGCACAGTCTCCCCTCTGTGGACGTCTAAAAAAAAGGCTTCTTGGCAGACTTCACCCCTTCATTAATTTTGACCAAATATTTACTGTGCATCACATGCCACTCTCATTTTTCCAGCCCAGGTTTCGAACAGTTTGGGGCGATTTGTGTTCCATTTAGCTGGAATCAGGCCATGCCCCACTCAGCAGGCCATGCTGGTGTCTCTGGGATCTTGCCATATGAGAAACTGGTTTCACTGAGTCTTAACCTACGTTATGCCTCTGGGAGCCACGTTTCGCTTTAATAATACCTTCTATCCCCAGCTCCAGAGCAGTGGTATGAAGTCGCATATGTGCATGCACATACACAAGCTTTCACACATTGACAGTCCGTGCTTACCCTTTTAACCTAAAGGGCACGAAAAAGGGAATGTGCCACGTTTCTGCACTGAGGCCTTACCGTTGTAGCCTCGACCGAAAGCTGGAACTGAAATTCTCTTTCAACACCCAGCTGTCTGAGATTTGCTTTAGAATGTGTTTGGCCGAACATTTGGAATAGCCTACATAAGGTCATCGTCTCTGCTCTCAGGGACTGTAACACAACACTGGTCCAACGGCAGAGCGGTATCAGCCGCTGCCATCAACTAAATAACATTTAAAAAGCATTAGGTGCTTTTTGGCTGTGCCTGCCCCGATTCACTTTGGCATCTCTTCAGAGCTGTTCTTTTTCTTGGCACCGAGCCCAAATGCCATACTCCCTTTGGCTGGGCTGTGCCAGCTGAGTGTGCTGGTCCTTCCTCCTCCTCCTCCTCCTCCTCCTCCTCCTCCTCCTCCTCCTCCTCACTGTTTGCCAGACCCTGGCATGCCTGCCCCTCCACTCCCGGCCATCATTGCTGGTCAGAAAGTCCCAAGACTGACCTTGGGAGGAGCAGACCATTGCACTGGATTTAATGGCCGCAGAACTGAGCAGACACGACAGATTTAATTGCATTAAGCATACAGTTTTGTTTACATTAAACCTGCAGTGCTGTTTCCATTTCTCTGCAATCATTGCATACTGTGTAGAGTGTGAAACAGAGCCGTACCCATATACACATGTGAATACTATGTTTATAATCCACACTATTAACTACATATTTGTTTAAAAAAATACTCAACAAGTTTTGTTTTTTTGCTGAAATGCAATGTATAGCAATTGATAGAAGACCAAGTCAGCAGTGAGATTCCTGCTGTCCCCTATTGGGATATAAATGTACCAGCATATTCAATGACCCCTGCTTCTCCTATCCTGCTGTTGCAGGATGCTTTGATGTATCACTGAAAACGCACTGGTCAAACCTCATTAATAACTGGCAATGTCGGAACACAAAAACAACATGTAATTGCCCATTCACGCTCCCTGGTGCTTCTTTTCTGTAATCCCCACCTCTGCTCTGAACCTTGACTGTGGCGCGTACAGAGGCTTCTTATTAGAGGGTGTAAGCCTGGCACATATTAATCACCGCTCCTTTCCCGGGATCTCTGCTACGCAGAAGGAATGACTTCCTTGACACCGATGTTGGAGTTCTTTCATAAGAAGTTCGAGCCGAGTTTTCTTCTGAGGTCATTGCTGTGAATATGCAGGGTCAACTTGAGGGGGCTGCTCAAAGTCATACACAGACAATAATAGACCGATAGATAGATACCAGCCAGACTGACATGCGCACAGAACAGACAGACCAACTCTTTGCTTGCATCCAGAGCCAATTTGACAGGCAGCTTCCTCACAAGGATTCCAGTCTTTTCCACGACATCTTTCCTGCTTATCTCAGTGAATGGATATAATAAAGCATTGAAACTGTGTTTATTCTGCAGGAATGAATTCTGCCCTCGTGGCCTTCTGCAGACTTTGACAGCTTTCATTGGTGTCTAATGACGCTCACTGGGGATGCTCGGCATCAAGAGGAGCTACAACTCATCCAGAATTGTGTCCCCTGGGTTTCTGTTGAAAATTCATTATTGCATGGTATATCTTCTCGTTTTCATGTCTTTTCCCAGTTACTCCCTGTTGTTATGTTCCTTACAATTTATGTGACAATGCTATGGATATTTTAAGTGTGAGAGGAAAGCCTTATTCATATTGCTAATTAATCAACCACTGTTTTACAATGGAGTTTATATTCGTAACTTGTATCTATAAGCTTACCAAAAAAGAGTTGTTTTTTCTACTATAGACAATACAAAGATGTCTTGGCTTCCGTTGACTTAAGAGGTGTTTCATGAGCATCAGCGCTCCTCCTGTCATAATTGTGATCACGCCTGGTGTCTTTCAAATGTGTTTGGGAAAGCCTGGAGAACAAGTCGATATACTGCTCCCTTTGTTGGAGCTCCAGACGGGGGCCCCAGAGCAGGATGGACCCCAGCCTCCCAAAGGAGCAGTCTGCTGGGGCTGTCTTACTCCCGGGCCTGACCTGCCAGGGGAGCAGGGATGCGTTTCCCAGCTGACACAGTTCTGGGGCTAGTGCTTCAGGGCCATGGACAGTAATTATACCACAGCCCCAGAAGGTCTGTTTGTTAGTAACCGCTGGCCTTATCCATAGAAGGGAGTGCTGCTTGTTTACGGGAACGTCAGCAGATTTGGCACCTCTGTATCATACATGACAAATGAGCATCAGCACAATCAAAGGCAATGACAGTGATCTTAACATGTTATTCGTCCCCATTTACAGAACTGCTGAAAACTGTTGTGTTTTGTCGTTGATCTACTTTGAACAAATGGTAACTTCTCTGTATATCACACCTCCCTGTTGTTTTAAATGAAATGATGAATTGTGTTTTGAGCCTTGCGGAGTTACGACAGTCGGTGGATTTTTCTCGGATTACTTCCGCAACTTGATTTAATGTCTAGGCTTTAATCATAACAAAGGTGCTTTGTGTCGTGTTTGCATTACTGTGTGCCAAAGCCATATTAATCTCAAACATCAATAGGAGCTATGTAATCATCTATGATTGTGTGAACTTGGTCTCTAAAACAGCAAATACAGATAAACAATCAAACAGTTTATTGCTGGGTGGCAGTGTTGTGGGTTAACTCTCAGGTAGTGAGTTTCAGGTTTGCTTTGATAAATATAAAAAAAGGAAGGACAAATTTGGACGGCTGTACTATTTTTTGAAAATTGATATCAGTTCTCAAGTGCTGCTGTGGTATCAGCGAGGTAACCGTACCCCGTTCTGTTTGGTAAATGGAGACAAAGAGATGAGGAAAGAAAGAGGCCATAAAGATATCCATCATCCCCCTCCATCACCCCACCTCCGGGTCCCCATACACACTCACACATGGGGCTCTAATCCTGCCTCTTAGGAGAGTAAGTGATAGCCTTGTGTAACATTAAAAACAGGTCTGATCTGATGCAACTGGCAAAGTCATTCATGCAGAGCATTCCATGGTGGGTTCCTGATGTTGAAACAGAAAAAGATTCAGTTTCTCTTTCCTGGTAATGTCATCTGATCAGCAGGAGTAAGGTGCCCTGCCTTATTCACTCTGCTTCCGTCTCTCCCTCAGTTTCTCCCTCTTATCTCTGGCCTCTCTCTCCCTTATCTCCTCTAATTCACCAGGAAAAGGGTGCCTTTTCTTTTGCTTTCAGTCATTTATTGGCAGGCAGCGTCCCGAGCAGGCGTGGCTCCGGTCTCCGCCTGACTACCCAGAGGGACTCGCCCTATGCTCTTATCTCTGCCATAAATCCCTCTTAAGTCCCCTAATCACAGATTAAAGTGAATGTAGATAGGGAGTGCCCTACTGTGCTTGGCCGTGCTTATCACAGACCCATATTCCATATCTTTGCCAGTGCTCAGCTGGACATCCGATATGAGGTGTGATGATACGGCTCGGGCTACGGCAACACCTCTCAATTTCAGCATCGGCATACCTTGAGAATCTTTATAGAGGCAATGAAACTTTACCACGATATAAACACATGCAATCATAAGCGGATCGTTTGTCCTATAGCGAGAATTGGACTGAATGACCCAGCATTGTGATGTTTGGTTTATAGTTCTAGGGTGTAGACACATTATCGCGTCTCCCTCTACCCCACGGGACCTGAGTGACATCAGATCTAAATTGCCTCACTGTCCCTCTCCCCTGTGAGTTTTCTTGGGTAAAGGGCAGCTGCTTGGCTACTTTCCTCACACTAGAGCTGTGAGAGACAGAGAGATATTGGCTTTTCATGCTCAGGAAATCATTGGTGATTCTGTACCGCCACCAGGTCTTGGCGATTGGCTTTCAGAGAACAGAAACCCACTCACAGCTTTGGCCACATCGCTTGATCTTGTTCTTACTTATATGCGTTTGACATTGATTTTGAACGCCTTTCCACAGAGACCCCAAACTGAAAGCAAGCGTCGTCGCAGCTGAGCGCATGGCGTTCAACTAATCTCGAATTTCAACGGTTTCTACTCCCAACACCCACCTGTCTCTTGGACCCCCCGACCAGGAGGCTGCTAAAGAGTTTTTGCCTTTAATGTGGCTCTCTATTAGGTATTAAAACTACAGACCGATCTCTAACTCCCTTCCTCTCCAAGATCCACCACACCGAGGACGCACTGGTGAAAATTATTGTGTAAATGATGACCCCGATAACCACTAACGTTAATCACGAGACAAACCGAAGTAATTTTAATCGCCCTGAGCACCTCAGAGATATTCTGAGACAGCATTGCCCTGGCATCCTCCCACGTAAAGCAAGATGCAGAAAAAAGGTTCACAGCGTTCGTTACTTGAGACTGCCGGGAGGCAGACACAGTCACCGCTTAAGAGTAGACTTATTATAGCTGCCGGGGACGTTTTAGGATGCACTGAGTACCTTTTCTCTTTTTTTCTCTTTAAGGATGAATTTTTCTCTCACTCTCAATCGTTACTAACTCTGCTTTTCCCCGGTTTGACTTTGACTTCGTCTCATGGGGGTCCGGACCTATGATGAGATAACATGATCTGCCTGCCTGGATGTCGTCTGGGTGGAATTCCTGCTCATGACCTACGCCACTGTCCACTCGCCCTCCTCCTCCCCACCGCATCGGAGGTCTCCATCGGGAATATGCCTATATGAACTATTCATACACTGTAAATCTGTCCTTCTGTACACATTTACATCTATTGCATCTGTCCATCCTCCTCTCCCTTGCTCTCCTGTTGCTCTCTCCAGGTTTTTTTCCTTTTTCCTGTAGTTGGGAGTTTTTCTTTTCCTGGTCCGTGAGGTTTGGGGGGGGGATGTATGTACAGATTGTAAAGCACTCCGAGACAAATTTGTAATTTGTGAAATTGGGCTATACAAATAAACTGAATTGAATTGAATTGAATTTCTTCCTCTAGGTATTGGTTTTTGTCTGTTTTTTTTACCTGCCTTTCTGCTTCTCTCAGTCACCTTCATGCAGAGAGTAATTAGTCATAAAAAGCTGCACTCGTAATGTTTGCCAGCTTTTAATTGCAGTAGGGCAAACATGCAGTGTTTAAGCAATGACCCTGGCTCTGACAGAGTTGACCCTGTCTATCTGAGTCTCGGTTGTAGTTCCAAAGGTCGTCTTTTAATGCTTTTCGGCATAGTCGTTAGATTGACCCCTGCTTCCCAGACACGTAAGCTTTGGATGTTATTGCATTTTCTTGCAATTGACATCTCAGCTGTTTCTCTGACAATAAATGTTCCCAGTGAAATTCTTCCAATACTAACTGTTGCAATATGTAATGATACACAATAAATACTGGGGCTCTTGCCATAGCTATAGTGTAAAAGCTACACTGCAGACTGATGTCTTTGCTAACAAAACAGCTGGTTGAATGTGCAGTGTAGATGTCATATCCTTATAGACCGTCTCACTGCGCTGCAAACTACGTCAACGTCTATAGTTGCATTTCTCCCCCCCTGTGTCCAGGCCATGTCTCGCTCCTCTTTCTCTCCTTAAATAAAAACATTTTTGTAAACTGATCGTGATAAATTAAATAAATGATAGAATTAAATCGATTTTTTTCTGTCACCTGATATTAGTATGATGTCTTTCAGCAATCCCAAATCTGATAGTGTCCTGCTCAGTGGACCCCATTATGATCTATTTACATGATCAGTAACAGGTCATCTTGTCTGCATATTATTTCATTGACAGATTGAGGGAGCAGGCTTATTTCGTGGAGTAGAGATCCAAAGTAAATCGACTTGTGTTGGAGGGTGAAAATCAAGTTTAGCCCCAAGATAGGCCGAATCGATATGCAGCTGGTAGCCATAATGTTAATATGTGATGTATGACCAGTGATCTAATGGGCAGTCGAGTGACCTTGGCTTCTTAAGAAACCTGGCAAATCCCACAAGTATGCCCTGTCCATCAATGATTGGACTGGGGAAAGAGCCTGGTTTCAGAGTGGGCAAATACCCCAGAGGTCTTCATGTATCCTATGATGCATACAGATACTGTGTGAGTATACGCGTTAGCGTCTGGGTCTGGGCCCTTGCGGTGGCTGTGCGAATTCAGTGTGCTTGTTGCTGCTGTTGGGCTCTCATGGTTTGCTGTTCATTATCGAGATTACTTTTAGCAGAGAGAAAAGTCCTTGTTTTAATCACCTCCACAGCAAGCAAAGGCTCTCCCTCAAGCATAGGTGAACTATTTGCGTGTGTGTGTGTGTAAATACATGAGAGAAAAGAAAGACAGTGCTCTAGCTAGAGAGAGTGTTACGGGAGAAGGAGAATCTTGCCTCAGGCACCAATCGATCCGATCCTTGCAGTATACGTCCCAGCTTCCCCTCGGTGAGACTGTGTATTGCATTAGCTCATCTCACATTTTCTGTCTGGAAGCGAGGAAGGGGGAGGAGAGGGGGATCGAGAGTAGGAGTGAAGGCGGTTTAAAAGCAGCAGAGGAGAAGGAAGGGCAGCGCTTTGAAATAAAGGGAGAGAGAGACGGCGAACAGTTCTGCTCAGTAGTGAAGTGTGCACTCTGCTCCTCTCTTGTTTCTGTTTGGTGTTCAGAGTGTGTTGTAGGGAAGGAGTGAAGTTAGCTGGTCAGCCTTCTTCTGAAAGAATGCACCTGTAGAGGGAGAGATGGCGTTGTGTGTGTGCCATCATGACATAATCATCACACCACCTTGTGTAATGGAGCTGAACTGGGCTCACTCAAAGAGTCTACATGGGGAGCAGCACACACACACACACTTGCACACAATGAATTACATCAGGAACACGGGAAGCATAATAGCTTTGTGTAACACACACTTGCACTAAGGAATCCCACACTTATTAGAGTTCAGCATGAACCGCTGAATGTGTGTACACCTGCTGTTTCTTACCAGCTTCCCCGTAACACGATACTGTAACCTGTTTATTGTATTTTCAGTCCGCGTCTTAATCATGCATATCCGGTGTAATCGTCTACAGCAAACAGCCGCTGATCAAACACAGCGCTCCCTGCTGCACAGCTCTGCTCACAGTGGGCCACATCTAAATAGTTAATGGTTCAACTTCTCCCCATAAAACCCCAAACATCAGACCATTTCAAATAAGAGAGGAGCTCTCTAAATCAGGAAGGGAACGGGCTTAGCGGATCGTGGCGGAGCACTTCAAAGACGTCTTTAATAAAACATATTAGCCAGCCTTGTCTGGTGAAGGGCAGTGGTAGTGGTGCAGTGGCTGCGGTGGTGATGGGCCTGTGAACGGGAGCATAGTGAAGGGTGTTAGCTCCAGTATGCTGCCGACCAAAAGGGCTGGGCCTCGTTAGCACAATATGATCCGTAGGTTCAAAAGCTTGTGACGGGAACAGGCTACAAATTGAGGTTGATTAGCCTGGCAGTGGTTCAGGTATAGTAAGCACAGACATGCATTTTTTATAAACTTTATTCGACGTCAGACATTCCCGCTTAAAGCTTGATATGCTGTCTCCCAGAAATGCTTTAATCTCTACAGATACGTTTTTTCTAATACCTATATAATGACAAGCTGAAATACCGAGATTTATTATTTGATGTGTTGCCATTAAATATTTAATCACAAACTCATTAGCTTTTGTAGAATTGCTCCAGATATTTTGTAATAGAGTGTTCTGTGGCATTAAATCCATCGGACTGCATCAGTAATATTCTACAATCGTAAGAGCAGCATCTCATTAATTATTTTAAATGAGTGGCCGGTTGGCTATTTCGATTTTTATTTATTTATTGCCATCATTGCAGCCATAAACAACCACTGCAGTTTATGTCTAATAGTTTTTGAAAAGATGTGTGCAGGAAATAGACTTGAAATTGTCTCCTTCTTTGGGAGACACTTTCAAAGGAAATGAGATTTGTGGAAGAACAAGTGTAGAAGATGAATGCCCAAACTAAAACAAGAAAAAAGTTTGCCCTATCACAAACGGTAGTCTAGGAATTACTTGATCATGATGTCCTTCAATGGGGTACTGCATGAATTATATTCCATTGACCACACCACACATTTGCATTGAAGTGATTCATCTTTCCACGGAGCTGTCACTGATTATGCTGACTTTAACAGAAATATATGGAGACCATGAGAAGATGCCTTCTCAGCACTGGATTTTGTACTTTAGCGGGGGAAGGGTGGAGGGCACATAAATGAAGCAGTGTGGCAATTTCACGGGATGCTGGGTAAATTAATTGGAGGCCTGTACCTCCAATTACACCAGACTCTTTTTAATTGGTTCTGAATTAGCTCCAAAGGCCAATGCTGGGAGATATGGCACGGCTCTCTCTCTCTCTCTCACACACACACACACACACACACATACATACTATTGTGTGGAAGCACACAATGCATTCACAGCCATCAAGTCCCACCCTACAGGAATTAACAACAGGAAGCTAATTTGCATGTAAAGCAGGTTTGATAGCCACAGCTGACTGGTGGGACACCATTAGTAATGGCCTGAGATAGCACCCCTCTGTTTTTCTTCAATAGAGAAATCTCTACTGCTGCTCTTTCATCGTCCCGAAGATATGCATTTAATCCATATTTTATGATTCATCTTTTAATTTCCTTTTACCTGACAGGTCTGTCTTATTCCTGTTTACTGTTGCCTCCTGTGTTCTTCTTTGCTCTCTGAAATGACGGAGTCGCATAGCTGGGGCAGTGCACGGCTTAAATATAGAAGCTGTTAAACGGTCGCTTCTCTCACAAAATGGTAGTTTATTTGGTCTTTGCTTCTGACATCAGCAGTACCTGTTATTAAACGTAAAATAATAAACTCACTTCTTTCAAATTATATTGTCTTTATGTAAATGAAATATATTAATATGGTTTATCAGTATATTTTGTGGAGAAGTAAGGAAGCACACACACTTGAGGAACACCAATATCCATTCTAGTACGTTTCTCATCCTAACATGTTGAAAGAAAAAAAGATATCCCCAGAGCATGAGCATGAATATAGGTTGAACTCTTAAGAATTGAATGGAATACTAACCCTGCATGGTTAACATATCTCTGCTGGGTATTTCAAGGGTGCCTGCTATATTAATAACATATAACCAGAGGGAGGTATAGTTGCCTTTAAAACTGTCCTATATAGTCTATGACAACATGCAAGTCGGTCCTATGAAACCAATTTCATCATAACATGGTTAAATAAGGACTTTGGAATCCATTCAACGGTGTAAATCCTCCCAGATATAAACTTTTATATTGGCCATTTCTTCTCAGGATCCCGTCTGCGCCAAGAGGACGCTGCGCCCCGGATAGTGGAGCATCCATCTGACCTGATTGTTTCCAAGGGGGAGCCCGCCACTCTCAACTGCAAAGCGGAGGGGCGCCCGACCCCGACAGTGGAGTGGTACAAGGATGGAGAGCGGGTGGAAACGGACAGGGACAATCCCCGTTCTCAGCGCATGCTGCTACCAAGTGGCTCCCTCTTCTTTCTACGCATCGTCCATGGAAGACGGAGCAAACCGGACGAAGGTTCCTACATCTGTGTCGCCCGCAACTACCTGGGAGAGGCAGTGAGCCACAACGCCTCGCTGGAAGTAGCCAGTAAGTGCAACACATCCTCTTATTTATTCTTCGACCTTTCCGTGGGTTTGAATGGAAAGGTTTGGGTTGAGATGCCGCTGAATAGCAGGCTCCAGTTTCCCTCAGTGTTTCTGTCCTCAATGTGTTCATTGAGTTGGATAATCTCTTAGGAGATGGGCAGGATGTGTTTGGCCCAGCGGTCTCAGTAGGGTTGCAGAGTCTTGGGGAGAAGTGGCCTGATCATTCCAGGGTGAGTGCTTCACTAAAGGGCCCAAGGTAGGTGGTCAGGAGCTACAATAGGAACAAAGCCCTTTCTGTTTTGGCCCTGTTTAAATGTTTTGTCCGAGCGATAGATATGAGGTTATATATCAAAAGGAATACAATCATTTCATCTGTGTTTTGTCATCTTTTAATAAGGAGCATCCAACTTATTTCATTAAAGTATCAATTATTCCCTTTATTTACTGCCTCACTCATGTAACAACAGGCTGGCTTTGATATAAAGTGTATTTAAGCATCTCTAGTGTCAACAAGCGGTCGTGGAGAGATATTAGCAGGGAGTATATTTGGCAGTCAACGGGTGTGAAGGAAGGGAAATAATCTTTGTAAACCATTTAGTCTTTGTGTGAGTGGTGACCTGTGTTGACAAATGTGTTCCCATTATTCTTTAAAGGCTGCTGTCGTTGTTGAGGTCAGTTCTTCATACATATTATCTCTTTGCTCTCTTGACTGGCTGAAAGTGAAGGCTGAGGAGGAGAGCTCAGATATCAGCCGCCCTTCAAGCATGCCCAGAGTCTGTCACCAACCCGCTCACTGTAATCAGATCAAGATGAGGGGAGAAATAATTGTGTGTGTGTGTGTGTGTGTGTGTGTTTGAATATGGAATGTTTCGGGTGTTGCTGGTCTGGGCATGGGCTTCAGGCTGTTTGACGGTGATGGTTTTGGGTATGAGGTTGCTGTGCATTTTAATTTTTATGAAAGGTGTCTGGAGAGTCCAGATGCCACAAACTGCTGTGCTCTTAATGCCTTTTTCAATATTTTACATCCTAAATGTCAGCTAAGTGAAATTGGTAAGAATCATTAGATTAGAGACGATTACAGGTTTCCATATAATAATGTTGGTTTTATAATGTGTTCCATGAGCTCAGCTGTCTCCTTTCAGGTGTTATAATATGTCCTCCAATATCTGATGCCAGCCAAACTTACAAATATGAAATGTGAATATAAGAACAATACATGATAACTGTCCATAGGTCATGATGCTAGATGTATTCTCCCCAGTAGTACATGATATACAGTGTTTAGGTGGGTTTCTCAAGTAGAAAAACAAGACACTTGGCAGGACTCGTGAGGACCAGAGGACCATTGGCTCAGTCTCAAGTTTGGACTGCCCATTCTGTATAAGGTTCCAACGGACCCATAATGACAAGCCACTGGGCTCCAGCCTTCTCTCTCCTTCTCGCTTCATTGGTGTCTCTCACTCCAGTCTCTGCAGCTACATGTCATGCCTAACTACATGTCATTATGTTGTCGCAGCAACCAGGATAGATCCCTGCCAAAAAATAAAGGTTGTAGAAAACAGGACACACAAGTTTTCTTTCCAAGGCTTCATTTAAATATTGAATCGGGTCAAAATGACCCGAAGGCAACACAAGGGTTAAACTGCAGGGTGAAGACATAAATCTGGCACATTTTAGAAACGTTTTAATGCCCTTTGGATGCTATGTTATCAATAAGGATGATTATCATGCCTGAACTGTTATGAGGTAAATACTGTAGATATTTTTTTAATTGTTTTACTCAGTGTTAGTTGACATCACAACCTGCTTTTAATTTCCAATGAAACTCTGAAGAAGGAAGTTGTGGTTTTAATTGTGTTTACCTTGCCGAGTCCTCCGCCTCTAACGTTTTCACTTTAAAAGCTAAAAACACAACTTTTGGTCAAATGTTATTTCAAGAGCCTGGCTTCTACAGTTTTCCTTACTCAACAGCGATTGTTAACATAATCCAAGTTTCAACAAGTGCTGTTTTGCCAGGCTAGGAGAACTAACCCAGTTTGTTTGGTTTATCATTAACCACATGTACAGTACAGCCCACAATCTCTCTATCTCAGCCTCTTTAACCAAAGCCCGGGCTAATGCATTTAGCATAAATCCTGTTTGACTTGGGTATTCAAACAGGTTTAAGATAGGATTATTTTCCTATTGTCTGATTGTTTTTTTTGTTTTAGAGATGTCAACATCAAATAACGAACTTCCTTTGTGCTCAACAACTTCCAGTTGATAGGGAACAAAAAACAGAAAAGCCTCAATGAAATTGATACTTAAAAACTATTTGAAGCATTTTGATTTTGTTTCGATTACTAGTGCATCTTTAGATGCCATCCATGTTTTCTCTAAAACTAATAATCTGTTAGAGAATGCACTCACATATTTTGTAATCACTGGCACAATATGTGTGCAGAATACTGTAAACTGTCACAGTACTTTCCTTTACCCAGGAGGCCTCTGAGAAGCTCTCTGAATAGCTTGTTTCCCCTTTCATTGATGCAGAGATAGTAAGAGAGGTAATGGTTGGTCCAGTGCTCCACTTGAGGAGGCGATAACCTCAGGGCCTGCTGTCTAGTGGTCTGGCTGACTGCACAGTGCTGACCGCACAAATTTGGCTGTAGGCCTTGAATCCACACACAGGCTCTTCTATACACAGACAGAGTTTACTTTTTACAGCCACTAACAACAGAAGTGAAAGGGGTGTTTACTTGATTTTGGCCGATTGCATATAACTCCAGTCAGCCGAGTTTATCTCAGAATCTCATTGATCTTGATGGTCCTCTGAAATCTCCATCACCGTGTGCAGCTAGCTGGCATCCCTGACCCTCTGGGGGGAGGTCGGGGCTCCCGATGTGTCGAAAGAGGCGGGGTTCATCCTGACAGATGAGGGGTCATCCGCAGAGCGGAGGACAGTCGGCTGCCATGCGCCACTCGAAAAGCTGCATGGCCACCACACACTGATCTGAGGACATGCCTGTCTCTCTTGCAGGAAATGCGGCTTTTAAAGAATCAGGTCATAGTATATATCTGCCCCCCCCCCCATCCCCCTCTCAAAAAACTAGATCTATGCTCTTGACACATTACTTTAATTTGAGCTTGCCCTCACCTAACTCTTTTCTTTACTCCTTGTTATTTCTCCACTGCTACCCACTAAAACTGCTTCATTCACGACCTGGTGCCAAAATAATTATTTATTTGACATGTTGCCTTTCATTAACTTATGATCATACGCATGCTTCAATTCGCTGTCTTTTGTTGTTGTTGTTGTTGTTGTTTTTATTCATGGACTTGCTCACATCTCTCCCTCTGTTGTTGTCATTTTGGGTACCACGTGGACTCCTTTTCACATCCTTATTCTGCTCGGCAATATCCAATAATACAATGCTGCTATGAGAAAAATTGAACGTGGTTGAGACAAAGAAAAGGAGAAGGAGAGAGAGGGCAAGAGCAGACGCAGAACAAATCAGGACGACCCTGAGCAGGAGCAGCAGTGAGTGTGCTGGCAAGCTGCCAGAGGACTCAAGGCAGAGTGTGTTACAACTCTGTGGCAGTTATTTGTCTCTGGGAGGTTCAGAGCAGATTGGTTCAAATTGCACAGCCAGGGTCTGCTTCATGAGTCAACAGGCAGCTGAGGCGTGGGCTCCACACCACAAACTCTCCTTGGCCTCCACTCCAATCTGTTTTATGTTGGAATACAGGCCGCTTCCACAATCTTGAAGCCCAATGGTGTGTGTTGTGTGTGTGTGTGTGTCAGTGTGGATGTCAAAGCCGAACTCTGTCTTGCTAAGAAAACTGTTTCATATCAGTGTAAAAAGCTTGGCATGTGTCGGCTTCAGAGAAAATCCCCGTCCATGCATTTGATAAATGATGGTTTATTTGTTTGTGTATCTTCCTCTGAATAGTGGCTGCGTGAGTTCTTTTATTCAATGCTGTTGGTGCTGCAGGGAAGATATTTTCCACACATGCATTTCAATTAGTCTTCCATCAATCCATATATGCAGAGAGACATTTTCATCATGCATGTTGCGTGTGGCCTCTTGAACCAAGCATATTTAGCACTTCGGGGTGTTTGCATAAATCGATGCAATCCATGAAATTAAACCTGCAGCATCTAATTGCTGTTTGGTTAACACCCAAATACCATTTTGAGTAGAGAAGTTCTGCAAAACACAAAACACAGGGTGCCTTTACAAAAAAAAGGCATGGTGCATACTGCACTCAGTGACCAGATACGTGCCTTAAAACTTGACCCAAACCGCAGTTGTCCCTCGCTTCAGTGACAGACGATGCTCATGTCTCTTTCAGTCATGTAAAAATGTGTCAAATGTCAAACTGATTTGGGGATTCCTTCGCACAGTATGCACAAACACACAAGCACGCCAACACGTAGCTCTCCCCTACCAACACTAATACTGCTGGCGAGATGCGAGGCCAAGAGCTCAACACACTCACCATGGGAACGGGTGCAGTGTAGCAGTGGATACGAGCCAGAGCAGGGAGGCAGGACAGCTTTTTGACAGAGCTTTAGCTGCTTTGTGTTGTTTTGCAGCGAGCAGAAAGAGAACACACATTGTGCAGAGTGAGAGAAAGTAGTATGAATGGATTGGTTTATTTTAGAATGAAGAACAAGATTGGTTGAGGCAAGAATTGCTGTGTTTGGGGAGTGTCTGAGTTGTGTTTGTATGTGTGTATATGTGTGTGTGTGTGTGTGTGTTTGATTCCCTCAATCTGTCAGTGTGTCTACAATCTGGTGAACAATGTCGAACAGAGTGCCGTGAGTCTGTCCATGAGCTAAAGGGACAGGTGTACAGACGATGGGTAAAGGATTCTGCCCAAAGTCCCATCAATCACTTCGTACTTCACCCGTCTTTGACAGCCCACTGGGCCAGGGAAGACGAAGGGAGGGGAGGGGGGGGGCATAGCCTCCAAAAGTACATCAGAACCCTTGTCATCCCTCCGTCTGGCTCTCGTCTTCCTACAGAAGACACAGGATGAAGACAAAGCTGGACACAGTTTAAGATTTTGAGACAAGGAGAATCCAAATGAACACAGCAAGAGATGATTTGATTCCCATGTGATTCCTGGCGGCGACCCCCACTCCGTATCTTATCATCCGCATTATCATTTTGTCACGGGTGGAATTATGGAGGAAATTGCACCACAATGTGATAAACGCAGAGCATTGATGAGCAAGGTTTTAAACGCAACATACAATACTTATTCACAAGACGTAGCCTGTGTTGGTCCCTTTCGTGGAATTGATATTTCGCGTTTGATTTCTCTTTATAAAGATAACGAGTAAAATGCATCACATGTGCTAAACACAGCTTGTTCACATTGACACCTTCTTTGTTCTTGCCTTTTTGGATTTCCTCTCAGTCTGCATGCACATAGTAAATAGCGTGTCTCTGTTAAAGAGGAAAGGAGTGCTGACTTATGGAGTCCACTTCATAGCCCTCTCCTCTGTTTCTGCAGAGGTTTTTGCAATCCGTCCATTTACACACATTGACATTGCCCAGATATCTTGGGATGTCTTTGAAAACGCAGAGCCACTGTGTAGCCTTCTGTCTGGGTGTCTGGACACATCCCTAGACTTGTGTGCGTCAGAGCTTTTATTTTTCACCACAGTGACTGCTTATTCATCTCTATGTAATCCCTGCCTCTGGCTATTGCTCAGAACAGGATCATGAGTAGGCTCCCAGGATAGTGAAGTATGATATTAATACTATGAAGTGCTAGTCTAGGGAAGATAAGATACAGTATGCAAGCACTTGAGTCCAGGAGTCCTCCACTTCAACTGATAGCACCTAAGTACCTTCCCTTCCTCCCCTCTTAAAAAACATCTGTGTTAGTGCGTGTGCATGTTTCAGTGTGCAGTAAGTGTATTTTTTCATATGCATCTTTTATTTACACACTTCCATATTTGTCTGAGATGTGTCTTTGGTGTTGCTCTTTATGTGATACATGCTCTTGGTGGTAAGGTGTGTGTCAGTGTTTGTGAGAACCAGTTGCATGTATGCTGCCCACTTTAATCTCCACTTCGTATGTTTGTGTGTGAAGTGTGTGCGTGAGTACGCGCTTGCATTCTGGTGTCTGGTCATATGACGTGGTGCTCTGCTCCGCGGACATGCTCTGGCTATTAAACCTGGGTTAAGCCTTCAAATGAAATCTTCTATCATGCTCCCCGATCCGAGACGATGGAGTTAGGGAGGATTAAGGGGTTTGGAGACTAGAACTTCAGGGATTTTCAGACAACAATCTCGCAAAGTTAAACGAAATGTGCGCAAAGGGCACACATTTTGCCAAAGTTTGAAACAAATGTGCTCAAGGGGCAAACTTAGTCCACTTAAGGTCAGCCTGCATGGACCTTGTGATGGCCTTTTTTGTTTTTTTCTTTGCTCGTCTTTACTGTTTACTCCCAGGAGACAGACCACCAACTGGCCACCTCTTGAAAGTATTTCATCTCTGCTCTAACTTTCAGCAGACAGAGCACACATCTAGCTGTGAAATAAAGCACGGCAATGGTACAAAACAAGAGCAGCGAAATGTCAGACACGTACTTGACAAGCTCGCTCCAAAATACTGAGATTCATTTGCTGAAGTGAAAGACAGTAGCCATAGGAGGACTCTGCTCAGGTTCAATGAACCCTTGTGCTTTTGAAGCCTTTATCTGATATCTTCTCTCTGCAACATGCTATATTGTGTTTTCCTCTCCTTTCTGTTTCTCTGTGTTGTGTTGTGTCCCTCACTCTTTCTACTGTGAAGAGAAAAGTATTGAGGCAAGACAGGCTTTATTCCCAAGGCCAATAAGAAGGAGGGATGGAAAAAAGGGAACGGGTGGGTTGGCATCTGACATGTTATCGGAGTTGTAGAATGTTGCTGAGCTTGGAGTAAAACAGAAAGGAAGAGCTGGTGAGGTAATCAGCAGCGACAAAGACTGCGAAATTTGCGAATGATCTACCCTGTGCTGTCTGACCACAGATGAAAGGCAGTCTACTGGTGGATAGCAACAGCTCTGCCATCACTCAATATGACAAGCGCAAACAGGCGAGATATAATGACATTCAATTGTCATCTAACTGTCCTCAGTTGCGGTGGTAGCTAATCTGATAATTAAAGGAACAATTGGGAGAAAATTAGTCTCTCCTTAGTTCCGAGTCACAGATACAAGAGCGTGTCCTAAAATAGGGCCTGGTATGAGTGAGCATTGTTGTTCATTATCACAATGTAGTTCTGATGCAAGCTTTCAGTTTTCCTGACCTCTCTGATTTGCCAACAGTTCATTTTCTAAGCCCCAGATATTCAGCATACAAGGTCTCACGTTACAAATGAATGGATTCACTCCATTACCACAGTAATGATGCACTAATGACAAAGGGCATGAAAAGAAAAGGATGCACAGAGCAAGCGGCTCATATCTGAAATAGATTTAGTCATGAAACATCTGTCTCTTCTTATTAACTTCCAGAATGTTGTTTACCCACCCCCAGGCTTAACTACATAATTGTCAATGAAGTGTATGTAAACGTATACAATAGTCTAATTAGGAGCATAAGGAGAAGGGAAGCCTGACGAAGCGATGAATAGAACAGATACACCCTCACCTCTCCTTTGTGCCTGCGTGACCTTTCTGAACAGGGTGTGGCGAGGATACAAAAGGATCTCCGTGTAACCATATACTGCAAAGGGTTGGATAAAAGACAGACAGGGGGACGTCATGTGTAAAAGGAGTAAAGTGGAGAGGATCCATTCAAAAATCAAACAGTAGTCTGTTGCTGTGGGTGAGTTTGACATAGCTGACATCTGACTCAGAGAGGCCCGGTATTATATGACCATAGTGCTGCTGCTAGGCTCGGGGGTGACATTTCTATTCTCCCTTCAAGACCTCTCTCTCTCTTTCTCTCTCTCTCTCTCCTTCTCCGCTTTGCACTCATATCAGATTCTAATCTGTCAGTGGTGCCTCAGCTCTATTTAGCCGATTGGCTCCAATCTGATGGATGGGATAAAAAGCCCTTCAGTGACCTGGCGGGATATAGCATATCCTTTTTCCAGAGTTATTCACATCCCTAAAAATAGCATATGACTTGACACTCACAGTTTTCAACATGCATTTAACCAGTATCCACAATGTTTCACACAATCCCTCTCTTGTACTCGTGGTGCAGTACTCACTCATAAGAGACTCTGCAAATCTCCCCTACTTTCCAATGTAACCACTAGCGCCATGTTTGGTCCTCAGAACCTGTTTTGCTTTCTCTGTGAGCATCATGCCGATACTCAAGTTGCAATAGCAGATGATCTGGGGGCCTTGCCTTTGTGTCCAGTCTCATTTTTCCCTGCCAAAAGGATTAGTAGAGAGTGCCGACTCTGCAGGTGAAGCCGTAAGTTAATTTACCCTACTGTTTGGAGCTATAATAGCTTATTGATTGCCTGACAGAGATGCAAGAAGCAGCATGGAAGGGCACAGAGAGGGGAGATAATAAGTTAATCATCGCTCAGTGTGTTGCCAGGATTTAATCACGTTACCCAAGGTTCACCACTGCCATGCAAATTCACTTTCAACCTCAAAGAAGTTGGAGTGACTGAGACAGAGCGACCCTGCTGTTTTCGTGAAACCTTTCCTCAGCTGCGGTCTGGTCCCTGCTGGCCTGGTACTCCCTGCCCAGCACCCGCCTCAATCCTGTGGGATGCAAGCTCTCTGCCCAGGGGCCCAGCTTAATTTATGCTAAGCTTCTGGGTTAATTTTAGCTGTGCTACCCAGTGGTGACCTCCATCTGTTATAGTGCTGCTCAGGTTGTCTGAAAAACATCAGCCTGGCCTGCACGACTCAGACCATCCTTTCCAGACAGCTGGTTGGACCATTACTCATTTCTTCCACCAGCCTTCCCCAGGCTAAAGTGCTCCTGTGCTGTGTGTACAGTTTGATCAGGCAGGTCTCTGTGCGTGCATGTGTGTGTCTGTGTATGTTTCCTCGAGGAACTCTGGCCCATTAGCAGTGCCGTCATACACACATGCTCACTACCGCTGGTTACCTGGAACCTGTACATGCTGCTTTTATTTGACAATCGCTTCTCTAGTTTCCAACAGTGATTCTGAGGATGCTTCCCTGTTTTAATTGCGATGATTCTTTAAATCACAAAATAGACTAGCAGAGCCTGGTAACTCTGTTTTAACCCCAGAGCCAAAACTGCTTTTGCTATCATTTATGCGTATACTCTCAGGGCTCAGTGAGGGTATCACATTGGCCAGTGTTTACACTAGGTTAAGCTATGGTTGGAGTTGGTCCATGCTTTGGCCTGGCTTCCATCAATCTATCTCCACCCAAACGCTCAGCAAAGCCAAAAGAAAAACAATGGCACAGAGGTGAAAGAGTGAGGAAATGTAAACACAGAGACAGACAAATGTTGACCTTGCACCCCATCACACACACACTGTCACTGACCTGATGGCCAGATTCCTATCTGGCAACAACAGGAGCAACATCTGGGGAAAATGTCTCCCTAACCTTAATCTAAACCTCAAACATCAGGCCTCATCACCACCAGGACTCCAGGTCCAATATTGAAATTGGTCTTTTGTCAGAAAAGCCTTTATGTGCTTTAAAATAACTGCACAGAATGTAGTGCTTTGAGATCAAACGTGCAGATGAAGCGATGGGAGGGAACAACAAAGACAGGATAAATTGTTGAGCAGAAAATAGAGGACAAGCTGCCATTAAGCACGGGATGAGAGAGTAGATGGAGGTGGCTCCAGTTGGACGGAGACTCTCTCTTGGCTCTTGAGGGGAAGATAAGGGGACAGGTGGTGTTCTGTTCGCTCAAAGATCTCCGACAGCTGGCAACTCTCTAGAAGCATGCTGCCATAGAATGTATGTGTGCGTGTCCCAGAGAGTGTGATGTGCGTGTTTGTGTGACTTTTCTTTGTGAGCGTTTGTGTGTGTGTTTATAGCTACATGTGCCTGCATTCAATGGTTGTTTGAGCTCTTGCCAGCTGAGATATCTCCCTAAAGTCAGTCTCAACACTTACGTTTTTTTCTTTTTTACTCATTCCCATGTTTTGTTTTCTGTTCAATGGCAGCCTCATAGCATTGGGACATTTCATACCAGTCTGTTCGAACAGAAGATGTTTCCTCCTATATGTTAGGGTTTCAGTTTGTAGCAATAATGTGTGAAAGCCTTGCAGGGTGATCCCGGTCTGTTGCTTACCTTCCTACCTTTTTATGGGACTTTGGACTTCTGTTGAACTGTGAAAGACTAATGTTAAATACTCATGTTATGATGTCAGGGATAGATTATTGTATCCAGAATTGTGTCGCTTTAAAACTGGTGTGTGTTACGATTGCTTTCCTCTTAAACTTGATTGCATAAACCAAGGAATACTTTTCCATGCAAAGCCGATGCTCGAATAACAAATGAGCCAAAACCAAAGGGACTTTAAATTCCTCTGTGCTGGCCTGGCAGTGTGCAGTGTTCATGTACTCGGGTTAGTTCAGAGTTCTTTACTGTGTTGGCTTTGGGCTCGTTTCACATACAGCTCTGTGTTTGATCGGGCGGCATAGTGGTAACCACTGAGAAGGGCTTGTGTCATCTCAGTGGCAGACTGCTTTTGTTTGCAGAATATAAAAAGAGATGGTACTAAATGGGCCAGAGGCGATTATTTGCTGTTGGCAAACAGACACCGTCCTCAGCGGTGAAGCACTCTGTTGCCACTGTGGCCTGACAGCTGGCTTTCATCCTTTGGCGCTGCAGTGTTTGTGAGTTGCTCTTAAATGTAATTCATGCCCTTAAACTCTTCATTGCCATCGCACTCTCGTTGAGGCTGCAACAACTATATTCTCCCCTCTAGCACTGATTTTGGTCAACAGAATGGGAATCAATTTCCCCAAAATGTTATTGATTGATGTCAACTGTTATAAGTGCTCTCTTTTTTCTTTTGGTCTCGCCAATGGTTTCTTTGAAGTTGCCACGATTCCTTTCAGCTTCCCACCTTCAATAGAACAGTTGCCCTGCACCTGAGCCATTGATGTTGAACGCCCCAGAAGTCACCTTGACTAGGGTGCTCTCTTTGTGGCGGTGAACTTTTTTAAATGCAAAAATTAATGACCGCATTTTCAGATGAAAGAACTCTCTTCTCCAGAACCATCTGTATCCACTTTCCATCTTTTTCTAAATGTAGAATTTCTTACCTATCTGCATTGTCAGCTATAGCCACTACTATGACTCTCAGTAATGCGAGTGTGTTCCTGATCTAATTAGTTGTTAAACCAGTCCCATAATTACATTGAATATCCCTTCAGGATCATAATTATACAACAACATTCCTTTTGGCTTATTTTCTCTTAAATGTGCATTTGATCAGGTATTCATTTAGACTCAATCTCTTTGTAATTAACGATTGTTGAGACCATTCTGCAGATCAATATTTTCAATTCCTTTAAGTGGTTCACACACACAGACACACACACACAACCACAAGCACACACACACACACACACACACACACACCATCTTCTTATTGAAATAGTGTGTTAAATCTACCACTGCAATACATTAAGTAGTGTCTCCTGTACTTGAGGCAGATTTTCAAATCCTTTGCAATGACTTTGGATCACACACTACTTGCATTCGTTTTTTGTTCACTTTGCCACAAAAGTAAGTTCTGCTGCAGTCTCTCGAGCTTGAATCGTATCAAAAAACATGGTTTCCTTTCATCCCGCATAACATTCCAAGTATTCCCCCTAAGGCAAAGCCACATAAAGTCAGCTTTGTCCTCCAGACACACAGATGTTATTATAGCTGTCCTCTGTACTATAAATATATTCATTTTGAACATCAACTGTTATTCATCTTGACCATAAAGTTGTAGGGAGTCCAATAACGGTCACATTGGCACGAGAACCCTAGAGAAATGTCAGAATTTGCTTTTTTTTCTGACATAGATCTTTTTATTGAAGTCCGTGCACACGAGTATTAGAACAGTGTGTCACAGTTTGGATGTCAATCAGAAGGCAGACAAATGTGTGTTGACTGCTGCCACAAGTGATGTTCATGTGTGAATTTGATGACTCCGGTTCATAGGTCAGATTTGTATTTACCATCCTGTTAAAACAAGTGTGTTTTCTGGCTGTATTTATATCACAAAACAAGCATACAGGAGAGCGGGTCTGGATATTCCAAAGAAAGGGGAAAAATCAGTGCCTCGTCCATTGAAGAGAAAAACTAGGCCAAGTTGTCAGCAGACAGCTTTTCTGTCTCATGTCGTCTGGAAACTGTCACAGGAGAAGAGATCAAGGTGACCATTTTGCCCATTCCAAACAACCCTGGAGCCCACGGTCACTGGCCGCTCATTCTTAGGGACAGGCAGAGCAGAGCATAAACCCTTAAAGCAGGTTTTAAACAAACAGTCTGGCGAGCAGACTGTGTGGCTTCGTCTCCGTCTCTGTTGCTCTCCAGAGCAGCAACGTAACCCTGCCTGATTTATCTCTGCAAGGTGAGATAAGACTCTGCCTTCACCTCTATGTTAATCCTCTCAGCCACAGATGGAGAATGAGCATCTATCTAGCCACAAGACAAAATATTTGCTGGATGGAGATGGTAGACTACATTAAATACACCCCTGCATTACCATGGCTATCGGGGTTTTCTCAAGTAATAGGAAAATATGGTTTTCGGAATATCTCTGAAGAGACAGTGAATGTCGATAGATATGATGAATTTCCTGCACAGGTCAAGGAGTGTCAAGCCATATTTCATAGGTGTAACAATAATACATCAACGTTTTCAAATTATTTTCATATAGGATGATAATATTCTCCTCAGCGAGTCTGGATGTTGCAGAGTTGAGATTTAATCACTGTCGAGCTTTGGATGAAACAGGATAGAATACAGTTTTTAGATCATACATGTAAATATTATTCATTCTAATTTTGAAAAATCCTGAACTATTACATCCCGGCCATTATGAGAACCTGGTCACAAGGTGCACAGAGGACTTCCTTTTTATCAGCTTTTTCCATGCCGTAATCATAGTTCCTCTTAGGCCCATACCTCCAGTTGAATCATAGTGTGTGCTCATAGTTGCTCAGTACTGTATGGACTATATTCATCGGTCAGCTTTGATGTCAAGTTAAAAGGCTGCTCGGACGCACTCCTGTAGAACTATGTTAAACAGATGCTCGTGAAGGTTTTCCCTTTTCTGCAAATGATCATGAGTGAGTTTGTGGAACAAAGTGAGACGGATGAGACCCAAGGGAACATCTTTCAGCAGTGATGTGTGTGGGTGTGGATGTTAGGAAGTGTGCATATGTGTGTACTTGTATGTGCACTGAGGGTGTATGGACATGCTCCATATGAAACCAATTTATATCCTCCACATGCCTGTATTCATCAGGGAGCTTCAGCATCACTCCGTCCTGCTGACAGCATCGGCCAGAAAATGGCTGACAAGAGTTAAATGTCTCCGAACTGGACCAACAGAGGAGGTACTCAGTCTGATATGGACCTTGCCACAGTATGACCCTTGGGTCAGGAACACAGTGAGACTTAGATAGTAAAGATTCTTGGGCTACATTTTTGCCCACCAGGATTACTGCATCGCTTAACTACCTTTGATGTCCTTTTATTATCAACATTATTCCTCTTTTTTCCGATCCAAAGAAGTGTCATCAGCATATATTTACAAATTACAGGAATTGAATAATAAAATGTCGTCATGCTCTGCATGTTGCTGAGGGTGGAATTGTCCTTTGGGTGATGGGTGAAAGGAGATAGAGGTACAGCTGTAGAGCATACTAGCTGGATGTCATCAAGGTGATCAAATGAACTGTGCGATCAACAGGGTTCTAATGAAATACCCAGATTATGAAAAGAACACAGCATTACACAATTCCTCAATGTTATTTATGGAAGCCAATGCATGCTGAGGAGGACTTAGTCTGTGAAATAACCGGAAACTTGAGATAGCCAGGTATGGGATCATTTATTTCCATGAACCTGTGCACCTGTCAGGCATGCTCAAGGACTGTCAGAAGGAAAGCAATATGGACGTTTCATAGACAAAGTGCATAGTGTGTAGCAATGGAAATAGAAGCTCTTCAGCTGCTTTGCTTTCTATCTCTGCTTTTTGTAGCAGACAAAAAGCAGGGATAGTGTCCCTGAAGAGCACTTATGTTTAGAATACAGCCCTCCCTCTCTGAGACTGAGCTGCTATCATTTGTAAAAGTAGGGGTTTTACTGTACAGCAAGTACCATTACATGATACTGCTTAGAAACCACTAATCCCACCATGTATTCTACTCTATATTTTAATAAATGGAGTATGGTTTTGTTTCCAGACATTACTTGTCCCGGAGTTCTCATTCTTCCTGCAGCAGTGTGGTCTCGGTGTCGAGTTGACTGGTATCTGTCAGACAGTCGGGGGTCCTCAATCTCCCTTTTGCTTGTCTTTGACCTCCCTCCTTGCAGCTTTTAATCCCGTCTGTCTCTGTTTATGAACTTTATACATTTTGACAGCATGTGGGGGAGAAAGGCTGATTCGGGGCCAAAAGCACCACTTTTTTTGTTATCTTCCTGATCCCCACTTCTCAGCCAGCAGGGAGAGACACTTTAAGGACTTAAAAACAATCACTTGCTTTTCTTCAGTTAAAGGCTTTCTAATTGAGCCAAGACTGACCCTTGAAAGTGACCATGCCGTCTGGTTTACATCCAAACACTTGATTGAAATGGGAAAAGTAGACAGAGATTTGACTCATTCTTATTTATTTATGTTTGGTCGTCCCCTGTTTGGCACGGCCCATCGGTGGATTAGCACTCTATAGATGGATCCGCAGTGGAGGGGCCCACTTCTCTGACACTCTCAGGGGGGCTGGAATGTGCAACACACAGACAGGACTAATGTTATATTGGAGGCTAGTGGTATGACCTGTCTACCTCAATACACCTCTCTCTGCACGCTGCATTTCTCCAATTCTAAGCCTCACAATGTTTTGTACTTCTGGCCAAAGTATGCACTTTTCAAATGTAGTACTGTCGAATTATAGCATTGTGGAAATCACAGTGCAGTTTATGCAACATGCAATATGAATCCCACGTTTAACACTGGCAAGAAAACGGACGTTTTGCAGAATGTGAAAAAGAGCTCTTATAAACAATGTTGACAGTGTGTTTATGTACCAGGAAGTATAAGCAGGATGCAGGATCGTTGGAGCTTAAACTCGTCTGTCATGGCCACCGCACTGTGTCCATATATTCTAGTCTAAATGCTGCATGCTGTCAAACTTTGACAGACAGCTAAATCTCCTGGATTATATTAAAACTAAGCCACTGTGTAATTGAATATTAGTTAAATCCTTGCTCTACTACTGAGATTTGACCTCCAAAAAAATTATCTGTAATTGAAGTAGTACAGTGCCCAACTTAGGCATCACAGTTGGCCCTGTGCTTTTTTATTCATCCAAATTAAATTTGGTTATCCAATTATTTTTCTTAATTTTTTTTCAGTTATCATTGGAAACTCTCAAGAAAGAGCCATATAGTTGAATGGGTTTTGGATTTATTTCAACAATGTTTTGCTTATATTTGCAATGTTTGGACAATCAATATGACAATACCTTTTAAGTTGGGATCAATCTGACAAGTATGCAGAGATCATCTGGCATCATTAGGTCCATACTCTTTGAACATCTCTGTGCGCAGCAAAGAACTACGTATGAATAATATAGCAGAGCGGACGAGTTCATTGTTATTCCATTGTGGCTTGGCCTGTCAAGCCACTTTACAAATAATCCCTTTGTAATAAGAACAATAAGAAGTACTGTTATTGGAGCTGAAGTGAAGTAAAGAAAAAGTAGAAAAGTGGTGTCATGTTTTAAAATCTGAGGACAGTTACACTGATTTCTATGCATAATCTACTCTGCGGTGAGCTTCCTGATGTATGCAGGAGAGTATTTAAATGGCACCAGGAGGACCAGCTGAGACGGTGGAGTTGTATGACAAAACATCTTTTAATTAAAATCTGTGTTCGCTCTCCGTTTTTTTTTCGTATGCAGTAACTGTGTTTTACTTAGCTCTCTCGGGATCAAGATGAATTGCATTAATTAAGTTCAGCTCCAAATGAACCATTTTTCTGCGTCTAGTGATAGTTGCTGCTGTAGATTGCCGTTCCTGCTAATTGAAAGGCGTGTTAAAAGGTAACAGCCAAGAGACTTCAAAAAGACCAAACTGGATCTTTCATTCATGTCTCCACATCACACCTGTATACAGATGTCTGCTGCAACTGTTGGGTTTTGTCTTCAGTTGATCTCTGTTGTGGGAGTTGTGAGGTCAGCGGTCTGACCGTCTCTCTGGCAGCAGCCAGTAAGAGAGAGCATGAAGGAAGGCACTGCTATTATTTTAGCCAGTGATGGGAATGAGTTTTTTTTTAAAAAGTCTTTCATTTTGTGCCTTTGAGTTATCCTTTGCAGCCTCACAGTCGCCCGCTCAATCTATTCTGCAAACCACTCTGCAGTAAAATTAGATTGTATAATTTTGGGTCCTGAAGACAGTATACCAGCGATATATAAAATGTTCTGGATGCTTCACTTTAAACCACCACAATATTTGAGCAGTATACGTTTAGAAATGACAGCATGAACTATAATAATTCTGTCATTAAGAGACACAATTCTTCCACCGCCATGCTTTATATTTGCAATTCAACAGCATTTGGAAAACAAGGTAGGGGACAGAGTGCCTGCCCCAAGCGAAGGAGTTCAAGTATCTCGGGGTCTTGTTCACGAGTGAGGGTAAGATGGAGCGGGAGATCGACAGGCGGATCGGTGCAGCTGCAGCAGTAAAACAGGCGCTGTACCGGTCTGTCTTGGTGAAGAGAGAGCTGAGCCGAAAGGCGAAGCTTTCAATTTACTGGTCGGTCTACGTTCCAATCCTCACCTATGGTCATGAACTTTGGGTAGTGACCGACAGAATGAGGTCGCGAATACAAGCGGCCAAAATGAGTTTCCTCCGTAGGGTGGCCGGGCTCAGCCTTAGAGATAGGGTAAGGAGCTCGGACATCAGGAGGGAGCTTGGAGTCGAGCCGCTACTCCTTCGCATCGAAAGGAGTCAGCTGAGGTGGTTCGGGCATCTGATTCGGATGCCTCCTGGACGCCTCCCGTTAGAGGTTTTCCAGGCACGTCCTACTGGGAGGAGACCCCGGGGAAGACCCAGGACACGCTGGAGATTATATCTCCCGGCTGGCCTGGGAACGCCTCGGGATCCCCCAGATTGAGCTGGAAAGTGTCGCGGGCGAGAGGGAAGTCTGGGTCAACCTGCTGGGTCTGCTGCCCCCGCGACCCGACCCCGGAATAAGCGGATGAGAATGGATGGATGGATGGTAGATAGTTTAATTGGCAGAAACAACATTTTTAAAGAAGTAACTGTAGCAAAGAAACAAACTGAAATGTCCCTCAGCAACCCGTTGTAGTATTTTGGAAGAAACTGGATTTGTGGGGGAGGGGAAGAAAACAGACATGATGGATGTAGAGGGAGACTCATCTTAACATTCTCAGCAGGGGTGCCAGATAATTCGTGCCACTTAGTAACTACACAGGAAGGAAGGACGTGACTTTTTTCTGAATCTAAATGCCTGATCTCCATCTGTTAAAGCCAAATTACAACACTGCTGTGCACAATTCCTCTGCATTCAGAAATATTGTCATTATTTCATTGCAAATACATACATACGTTTTTACAACATACACATTTGGCCTAACAACACACATTTTTACAATCGCTTTGGCATGGAACAAAGCGGAACACAAGTTTAGCGCATTTTTACTTTTATCCAAATGGAGTCATGGAGACAGCACGAGAGAAACGGCGAATCCAACAACACGAGACGAATTAGCGGATCGAGAAAAAGAGCATCGAGGGACGGCTCCGAAGATCCTTGAGACCTTCGGAACCCCGCCCAGTCACCTTTGCCCAGCATTCTTTTTGTCACCCGTCTCTCTGGAACTTTTTATGAATGGATTAGGGCTGATTTGTCCAACCGGACATGCGGGATTGTAACATCGAACCGAGTCTGAGTTGAGGCGTCTGGATCCCTTTGTCTCTCGAACCGGTCCTTCATGGGTCCTTCTCTGTCTCTAACGGGACAGAACAATAACAGAACAACAATTTCCTGTAAGACAGAAGTCCTCTTGGACACATCTCTCTCAACTGTCAGCTTGATGACTCTCTGCCTCCTCGCTCACCCTCCCCGCTCAACCTGGAACATTCATTCCACCGCAGCCGCTTCCATTCCACCACCCTGACATCTTTTCCCATCAACCACAACCACACGTTAGCTCACAACAAGCGTGGCAAGTATCCCACCCGGCTGTGTGTCCGTTGGATGCAGCACGGCTGGCACACACTAATGTCGCTGTGGCTGGGGTGGCCAATGGCAACTTAAAAAAAGTCAAAGAAGACTTTCACCGTCACTGTCACATTACGGCGAGCACTGGGCTGACCACATTCCGTTGCTACCCATTCTTACAAAAGAGAGTTTGCTTCCTCTCCTCCGTTAGGGAAAGGGAACGCTGACGCCCTTTTGGATTGCAGGTTGAGCCACAGGAAATCTGAGTGATGCAAGAACGGAGGAACGAAAGCGACGGATGATCGGCCTGAGGCTGAGCTATGATCCAGCCTGAGTCTGATTGCTCAGCATGATCCAGAAGTGACGCCCAACGAAAGCATAGGTTTATGGAAGCAGCAATGAGAGTTATATAACGCCATCGGATCCTCTGTAAAGTGCCGGCACAAGAGTGATTCCTTCGCAAAAGCGTGGGTGGGTGACCATCGATCCATCCAATGAGCTGACTAAACGCTCCATCGACGCCCAGGCCATGCCGGTGCTGTAGGGGCAGGATGGAATCAAGGATCAAGATATGGACTCTGACCTGAGGGACAGTTGCGGGAGAGTACTGACATGGATGACACTTGGCAGCAGCAGAAGGACTGCGGCTAGTCATGGCAGGTGAGTTGACCTGGAGCAAACTCCTAGAGCAGACCAGTGAGAACGGGCAGGGCACAGACAACCTAGCCTCTACGCAAACAACAACAACGTGACTGTGAGCGAGGTGGGTGGTGAGCGACAACAAACAACACCACGAACCGTGAGCAACTGAGTGAGTCAACTGGAGGGAGTTCTGCAGGCTGACAACAGGAGCAGCAGGTCCAGATGCTATATCTGAGGAGGGCTGAAGACCTGTGCTGACTCCAGAGTCTACTGTCGGGATGACATATGACAGCTCCCAGCTCCTGGAGTCAGCAGGTAGTCGCTTCAAGAGATCCACTATTGTCCCTGTGCCCAAGAATGCTTCTCCAGCAGCATGTAATGACTACCGACCGTGGCATTGTCGGTGGTCATGAAAATGCTTTGAGAGGCTGATAAAGGGACTACATCTGCGCCTTCTCCCTTCCCCCATCTGGACCCCCGACAGGTGCTCCATGCCTTCCATCCTCCACAGATCCACTTCCCTCTGGCGGGTCATGCAACACACACACACTGGATGGACAGGTGGGGGATGTATACTCCTCCTGTGTTGCAGGATACTGGTAGTCATTGACAGCTAGACTCTCGATTCTGGCCAGCTGTCTGCAAGCTGATACTGTTGACCCCACAAGCTGATTGAGCTGGGGACTTGATCCCCCCTGTGTGCTTGGATCCTGGTGTTCCTGGGACACCAGACACAGGTCTCACCCTGAACCAAGGACACCCAGATCCCCGCCCTCAGCCCCTCCTCCCCCCCCTTGTACACCCTCAGCAGTGTCTGTGTGCTCCCTGTACACACAACACTGTGTGGCCAGTTATGATGCACCATCTGTGGTGGTGGGCCTGATCTCCCACGCTGGCACGGTGGGCCTGGCTTGAAGGTTGGCACTCTGGTGTGTGGCCTGATCACACCTGATGCCAAATGTCACCAAAACTAGGACAGCTCCTCACTGGTTAGAGGGCAAGGAAACAGAGAATGAAACAGAGGACCACTCAACGACTGGGGACTTCACAGGGTGAGGGAGAGGGACTACTTGGGGGGTATAATCCTGGGGAGGATGACATGGTCAAGATCAACAGACTCACACAAACACAGACGCCTGCAAAAGGCAAGGCAGCCAGGGCACCACCAGGCCTGAAAGTTTTTTTAATTTTCCCAAGAGGATCCTCCTTTCCTTCCTTCTCTGAGAGCTGTAGAGAGAGAAACACACAGAAAGCATCACAGCCTGTTTGCAACTGCTTCAGGCCAGGAGAGTTTCAGAGAGAGTAGTGTCTGCTGAACGACTATTCCCCCCTACTACCCCCACACTGTAGGACTACACCAGGAGGTGCGAGGTGCAGAACCAGGATCATGAAGGACATGAGATCCTCACAACACCACAACAACACTGTTCAGCTGCTGCAGGCAGCAGCCAGGCGCCTCCCTCCGAGAGAACAGAGAGAGGAGAGAGACGAGTTTCCTTCAGCTCTCAGGACTGTGACCTCACCAGGACCCCCTCCCCACCCACACCATTCACCCTCACAACCCCCACACACACAATTTGTTTTTATTTGTAAATAGTAGTGTGTGTTTGCTTGCTGCACTCCTCTGCTGAGCATACTTTCTTTCATTTGCACACCCTGTGTGTGTATGTGACAAATAAAACATCTTGAATCTTGAATCTTGAATCTTGAGTAGCACACATTGTAAGTGAAACTTAAACTGATTAGTAAACACAATTACTTTAAGAAAGAGAAAACAGCTCTTCTCACCAAACTGTTGGGTTATTTTCTTTCTGTTTTTATTTTCTCTGTCCTTATGTCCTTTGCCTATGTCTGTCCAAGCAGTGATAGATTTGACATTTACCCCTACTGTAGACAAAGAGCACTGGCAGAGTGAATAGGGGAAAGAGGGTGTAGCCGGCAACTCCGGGGCACAGGCCAGATGGATTAACTTGAAAGGCATGGCATTGTAAACCAAATTCAAATTAATCCCTTTTTTTGTCCCTTGATGGAACAATGGTTCTTTCCTGCACCTCGGAGAGACATAGACGCTGAGGGGAGAGTTAGTCCTTCACCCTATCCGACACCCTGTTCACATCACTGCTCTCAATTACCTACCACGTAAATAAAGCATGTTTGAAATCTCTGGAAGAAAATACCTCCCATAATCTACAATTCTGCACCTCTGTAAACAGGTTTCATATATATATTTATATATATATTAGGGCTGTCAATCGATTAAAAAAAATTAACTAATTAATCGCACATTTTGAAATTGTGATTAATTAATCGCACATTTTGAAATTGCGATTAATTAATCGCGATTAATCGCGATTAAAAGTGTTTTCCTTCTTTTTAAAGACAAAACTTCACACAGATCTGTGTTTTCAAAGAGGCTCCTACATATACAGTGCCAGCGAGGTATTTAATATCATGGATGATAAATTGTTTCTTCAGTGAAACATCAGATTAGTAAAAAAAAAGAAGTATATTGAGACCCCATTGGTCCTGTCATCTTTAACATTGAACAGCAGCAGAACCAGTGGCCTTGGTAACTGACTGACATTCAAATATGTCATGTTAACCCTCTGGAGGCTGGGGGCATTTTATACATTTTACAACAACAACAAAAATCACCGTTTAAAGTCTTTTGCATGTGACACACCCCCACGTGTTATACATCAAACATTCCAGAACAATCTCAGCTCTATAATGAGGCTCATTGTCCTCGTGCCGTGTTCTCTGGTTCTCTGACTGACAGGCTGCTAAATGAGCCTGACCTGTGAGGTGGGAGGTCCTTTGTGATTTACTGAGTGTTCATTGGTTGTTTTTTTCCCGAAATGTTGACAGACAAACGGATTGACAAATCACGTTGAAGGTTTCGTGTGACGAGTTCTTTCCGCGCCGCGTCACCCGACACGTCGCCCCTCTGTTCCTCTGTGTATCAGAGGGGGAGACGTGAGGAAGGAGGAGCAGGAGGAAACCCGACTGATTCATCCACGAGTTAAACTGATTTCTGCTCCTTATTTTCGGAGAAATAATTGTTTTAAAAGCGGAAACAGTGTCAAACCGTACTGCAGCGGTTTGACACTCAGAGGAGTGTAACAACTTCAACGAACACCGGAAGCAAGTCGAAGTGTCCTTGAGCAAGGCACTGCACCCCCAGTTGCTTCCCGGGCGCATCACTGCAGCCCACTGCTCCTTAATAACTAAGGATGGGTTAAATGCAGAGAACTAATTTCCCCTTGTGGATTAATAAAGTATATTAAAAAAATTAAAAAAAGTTGCGTTAATTGCGTTAAAATATTTTAGTGCGTTAACGCGGCCAAATTAATCGCATAGATTAACGCGTTAACGCTGACAGCCCTAATATATATATATATAATATATGTTAAGTGTTCCTGGTTGAGTCATTAATTCAAAAACAGGATCAGGATTTCCGTATAATAAGTTCTTAGACCTTTTTTGGGGCATGCCTGTCTCCGTTGTGGCCCTGATTAGCTGACAGCCTGACGTATAAAGGTGAACTCCAAAACCCCCTTTGTAGGACAAAATCCCTAAACTGACCCCCACATTACTTAAAGTGACCACTATTTGTTGCCTGGCTTCACCATCTTTATTGTATGAATGTCCCTGTCTGCAAGTTATTCTCTGTTTGCATTGTGTTTCTCAATAAGCCAAGCTGTTTCATATTTCATATCCTACAGACATTTTTATGTTGACAAATTCCTTCTGGAATGGCTTCTTAATTTTTCCTCCACCCCCTTATTTGTGTGCGTTTATCTTTGTTTGTGCATAATATGCAGCAGAAGTAGGACAAGGGTCCCACTGTTACAGCTTGTATTATTTGACGCTGCTTTTCATTAATTATCTTCCCTGTGCAGTCGGCCTTATCGCTCATTGTTTCCTTTTATTTGTTTTTGCTCCAAGCACCTTGTTCCACGCTGTTCTAATCCAAGCGCTTTGTTAATCATTTGCCTTCCCAATATCCTTGGGAGTCCCTGGAAACAAATAAAGGATTGTCTGGATCATGCTAGGTTGTCTACCAAGCGGTGACTTCGAGGAAAAAGAAAAAAGTGGGGATTGGAAGTTTAGAAGCTTAAAGTGAGATAAACGGTGATTTTGTTTGTCGTGAGGGGAAAACACATCCAGCAGAGAATAGATTGCTGGCTGTCACTCTTTGCTTTTTGCCTTTACACATCCGTCTCTGAGGCTGTTTGCGGCTGACAAGCTCGGAGGACAGATTTATGTTGTGTTTAAGTTGGACAGAAATGTTTGGATTTATCACCAAAGGCTTTGGGGGGAGCCTGTACACTCGAGGTGCAAACACACACACACACAGACACCTCCAACTCCTGAATGTCACACATGCTTTAGCTCCGCCGCTCTACTCTGTTGATGGTGGACGAAATGATCCATAGCGGTGTATATGGACCGTGCCTCCTCTCATTGGTCACAGACACTTTATTTTTATTGAATATGCCAGGTTAGTCCATACAAATGTTATCTCATATATTCTCATCATCGCCTATCAATGCAATGCAATTTATTGTGAAGTGGTCCCTTCCTGAAAACATTTTCTGTTTCCCATTCTTGTGAAATACACTTTTCATTCCTCAACTGCCGTGGCCTTCCACTCCAAAGGCATTTCCTGAGGTTTTGTCCCAGATGTGACCCCTCTGGCATCCACCGCCACGGCCTATGTGGCATTACGCTAAACCTCAAATGGTTTACTCACAGAGCTATTAATACAAAAGCTTCACCGACAAGCACATCAGCCACAGACAGCAAGAATGTCGGACAGTCAGTTATAGACAGTAAGGCACATGGGCGAGAATTATAGTCAGTGGGAGACTGAAAGTATGCTGAAATCTGTTTGGGGAACAGGGCGTGTGAGGGAACACTGATATTTGTGCCCCTGCTGTGCTCTCGTTGCTGTGATGAATGGCGCTGTATAGCATTTGACTGCCCTGTGCATTCCTGTGTCCGGGCTGTTTACTGTTACCACACCTCACTCCTCTCCCTGTGTGGAGTGGTAACCAGTAGGGCAACACATAGCGCTGTCTATGCCAAGAACACTGCGCCAGCGTATTGATTCTGACCCTGTTTCAGTCCTTATTCACTCCACTGCCCACGGTAGCCGCATACTAGCAGCATAGCTTCATGGCATAAAGCTTGAGAGATCTGAAGTGTCACAGTTGCAGCTGTAGGAGGAAATCACTGGGCACAATTGTGGACGTGACGGAGGGGATTTAAAATTCAGCAGCATTTTAAACCATTAGCTACCGTCTATTGTCTCCTTAAGTATGCTGCACAGCTGAATTCTTTTTTTCTTCTTCTTTCTGTCATAGATTCCATGGCTTGTTAAGGCAGGATTTAGTGTCAGTAAAACCACATTAGCTGCAGGATGGACAGTGACCTCTCTCACTGTAATTAGACAGGGAGTCTGCTCCAGATCAGTCCCGTCAAAAGCAGCCACAGACTTCCATCACAATGTGTGGACATGAGATGATCGGTTGGGGACAGGTGGGGATGTCATCATGACCTTCAGGCTGCCTGTGCCTGTGTGTGTGTGTGTGTGTGTGTGTGTGTGTGTGCCTTTCTAAGGAGTCCTTTGGCTTGTATCTCCGTTGTCTCGTTAGTGAAATGTTGATGGTTCTAATGTGAACTGAACATTAACTGTTGCTATTCGTCTTCCTTTAAAGATAACAACTTCAGTTTTGTGTATTTTAACCTGCTAAAAGACACCGCTAAGGCATTTACGCAGTGGGGGGAAGGACTTATATACGAGACAAAAGTGAAACATTCTCATCTGTAAATATTCTATGTGTAGGACTTTACACTGTATATTACAGTTTGCCATTGTGGTTGTGAATACCTGAGGTCAGTGTGGCTGCTTTTTAAATTATGATAAATATACACTCACCACATGATTGGTTTATGCTTTTGTTCAGGGGGGCAAAAATCAAAACAAAATCAACCTTGTCGGGGGAAAAACATACTTTTTGCTCCGGACTATTTGTGTTCTGTGTACATCTATTCAGAACGAAAACAACAATTATTTTGTATCAAGTGATATTTTGATGTGCAAATAAATTGCGCAAAAAACGCCCCCGCTGTGTGAAGGCCTTTTGCCGAATATTTTAACATGCTGCTGTGGAGAATGCTCACAACCGAGAGGGGAACTTTTGCCAGTTTAAGAAACCAACCTTCTCTATCCAGTTTACTAACTGGACGCCATCTTGGCAGGTCCCCCGGGCAACACTTGTGAGAAGAAAGAGGAAATTCAGCATTCAGTGACAACTTTGAAATCATCTGAGATGGAGGTAAAGTGGAAGATTAAGCTGGGATCGGGCCAGTGCACAGTGACTCGGAGAGAGAGAGAGAGATGGAGGAGGAACAGTTCCCAGCTAAATGCACTGAATAGATTTTTTGAGCCTCTGTAATTGTCTTTCTCTTTGTCTGCTGTTCTGGAAAACCACCCACTCCTCCTCCTTTCTTTTTCCCTCGCATTAAAGTTCTTTCAGTTTAGTAGAACTTTTGCTGAAGTCCTATAGCTGATAACCAATAGGTTAAGAGACGTTTTGCTGATCTTCATCTCACTCTAAAAATGTGACTCTCTTCTGCTGTTTCGCTGTAATTCGTTGTAATCTGTGTTATGCTAACTCCCTTCTTTCACATTAAACTATTTCTGAATGTTTCTTTATCTATATCTTTACATATATATATACTGGGTTGTTCTCCCTGCTGGCCTCTAACTTGGTATCTGCAGCGATGTGTTGTGACAAAACGCTCTTTCAAGCTGCTCCCGTCTCACCTGTCTGTTCCCGTTTCTCCTCAGCATCCCTTTGTATGCTGCCTTAACACAGGTTATCTACCTAAGAATTTATTCCAGCTACCTTTCTGTGACTAACATAACTTGACATTTGTTTAAAGTTATTACCGCACCAATATGGTCTGCTTTGTTTTCATTCTCCCCTCACCTTCTTTCTCCCTTTCTCCAACCCTCAGTTCATCATCTGTCCAGTCCTCCTTGTAGTGCCCTTCAGCCCTAGTGTCCCTTTTCTCCCCTGACATAGGGTCTCTTGATTCCTGTTGGCATCGTGTGATTCTGTATCTTCCTTTCCTTCCAGCTCCAATCCACTAGATGACTGGACCCCTTGTTAAGGTGTTGTTGTGGTTGTTGGCCGGCTGTTTCTCAAGGGGCTCCTTCAACTTGTCTCTCCTCCCTGAGTGTCCCTGGCCCCTGGCCCCCCAACTCCCACACCCCTCGCCTCACAAAGCTTCTGTCAGTTAGCAGGCCACATGTGTCAGGCCTTGAGCCCTTATTTAAGACCCAGGCCCTGACTAGGCGTCACTGTTCCAGTAACAGTGAGGGCACCATGAAAGAGAGGGTGTAGGCAGCTATTCAATAACTCGGAAATAAACTGTGGGCGGCTGGGTAAGAAACTGAAGGAAGTAAAGCAAAGGCCCAATCAGTTGAACAATTGCTCTCAACCCAGCTGACACTCTGAACTCTAAAAAAAAGAACTATGTGTGTAAAGAGGTAGAGTGACTATTCACCCACCCCTTGGCTGGAAGGGACAGTGGAGCTCAGCCAGACCCATGCACAACAGCCTCTCTGTTTTCAGCTTTCTCTCTCTCAACAGTGCAGTAGCCCAGACACATTAACAAATACAAGCCTCCATAAACCACCACCGCTGGACAATGTTCCGTCAGCGTTGCCAGTGGTCTGATATAGTGGCTGTACATGAGGCATAGAAAAGCTATGCCATTCATTCCATTTCAGTGTACTCTGGGCTCTGTTTTTCTTTATTAGGCTTTGGTTAAATAGGGACGGCCCATTTCATATCTGAGAGTGCCAGTGATTTGATTTGATTATCATGTAACACATGCTGCATTCAGCCATTAGGCCCTAGCTTCACTGTCTATTGGTTGCCTGCTAACTCTGTTTCTGTGGCGATTCGTCACAGCAGCTCTGGAGACACTCAGCAGTTTGGTGATGTTTTGAGGGGCTTTAAACAGTTCGGAGACTAACCAGGTAGAGACGACTGAGCCTGTCAACAGACCCTTAAAGTCTCTGCGTTGGGGGTCACTAGAGACAGAGGCTCTAATTGACAATCAGTGATGAGTGTCTAAACAGAGTGTTATTACAGGGCTCCCAGGGCCTTGATCAGCCAGTGTGGAAAGATGGGGAGATCGGAGGGGGACAGGGGGAGGAGAAAGGGACGGTCTGGACATAAACATAATTGCCCTTTGGTTTCATGGGAAGACTGGCACTCAGTTGTTAGGACTGCCGAGGCTTCGCACGGCACAAAAAGAAAAAGAAATACTGTGGTCTAAATGTTAGATGTTATGGTTTTACGTCTGACCCTTGGATGTGTATATGGACTGGATTATGTCTCTGTTCTTGCCCTCAAAGGAGTGCTGTAGTGTCGGCGGTGGCCACGGTATAATGATGTTTCCACAGCCGTAAAGGACATAAGAAGGAATACACATCCATCTCAGTTGCGGCGGCAGCAGTTTGTGGACAAAAATGAGCTCAGACACAGAGAGGTACCGGGCAAATTAACATTTTTGCCAAGACCCAATTTGACTACTCGTTAAAGTTTCCTCGCTGTGGTCGGAAGGCAATATTGGGCATGAACGGTTTGAATTAAAATGTCCAGTGTGAGTGCTGGTAGATGTTTGTGGATACTACCGATAATGGCAGGCCTCTTCAGCGGCATTTATTTTTGTGATTTCACATTTCATTACTTCCCAATCCCATAATAATGAAATGTAAGCTTCATGAGGTTTGAGCGTTGGTTACAATGCCAACTTTCTGATGGTGTATCCTTTCTTTCTCCCAAAACACCAACTTCTACTAACAAATCAGAATTACTTTTATTGCCAATTGGTCTTTGGTGCATAGAATAATCATATTAAGAGTAAATAATAACCCAGACAATGTACTGCAAAAGTCCAGAACATTCAGAACATATAGAATATATCAATCACAATAAACCTATTTTAAAAGAATCTATAAAAAATACAGAAATACACATTTACAATATAACATAAAATAAATATAGAGAGCGTTCTTCACACAGAGGGAGATTTTGGGTATGTATTCCTGCTCAAAGCCTCCCTGGTTGTCTTCCATTAGCCTCTTTTAATTCATGTGTGTCTCCCGGGTGCGCAGTAATTAAGAGCTAATTGCACCCAAAGTCAGTGGATTTATTTCTTTATCTGTTGTTTTATCTTGTACTCAGCCGTTTGTCTGTTTAAGGTCATTTTTATCTCCATCACTGTTTGCCATCGCCCTCCTCTTCTCACCTCGTCTGCTGCCGAACACGACCTTCTCATCACGGGTTGAGCAGACGTGGTGATGGCCGTGAGGAGAACGCCAGTGACACATGAAGGTGTCGCCACAAGCCGGAAGGACCCGAGGGCCCTTGTGCTCTTTGCGGGCCTTTGTAAAGTCGCTGGCTCCCTCAGGACAGGTTTGGGTTGTGTTGGGTGTAAACCGCGATGTGCTCACAGTGCTGCTGGGGTCACTGCTTAACAGAGCTGCTAACATATTCCTTCTTGGTTCAACAGTGTCCCTTTCTTTTCATAGTAATCTGTTGCAGTCTAACACATTTATGTTGCCTCCTGGTTTCCTTTAATCAAGCAGTTATTTTGTCTCTGCCAGATGAGGAAATAGTCCCCGGGTTCCCCAGTGGTCCCTGTACAGAGTTCTTCTTGCATCATGTTCAGATGTTTTGTCCTTTATTCATACATCCACAAAGATAATCACACAAATGCACACACGTCCTCGCACACACGGGTACACAAACAAACACACAAACTCATCCATAAAGGAATGGCGAAACAGGGAACCCACATGCCCTTGCACGTCGACAATCAGTGGGGTTTCTGCTCTCCATGTGTTCCGTAGACCACCTTGCCTCTGTCATGTTTTCCATATTGAAGTGGTGGTGTGGTGGGCTCCTGCTGGTGGCGAGGAGGGGCCCTGTCCCAGGGCTGTGCATGTGGGCCTAATCCTCTCATTAACTCAGCCAGCACTGGGCGCAGATGGCAGGTTGGCACTGAGAGAGGGTGCACACCCCTGGTCTTTCTACCGCTGTCAGACCCTGAGAGCCCATGGACTAGGATACGCTCATTACTGTTAATGGATCACTGTTGGTCCGCCGTGGCTTCCCTCGTCTGTTGACAGTGCACGTGAGTGTGCGTGTGTATGTGTACATGTTTTCTAGTCCTGTTGTTTCATCAAGGGAGATGATTCAGTTCAGTCTAATGAAGACTGATGAACGATGGGATTTGCACAGTGCAGTTGCTTCAGCTGTTATTTCCAACCCTTTTTCTAAACCTCATCTGTCCAGTAAATACTGCAGCAGCCCATGTAATCATTATGATTTGATGACAACAATGTCAAATTATGAAACTTGATATTATGCTTCCTGATACAGGCTGAATGGGGGGACGGTCACACACATACAGTACACACACACACCCACACACACCAATTTATTTACTCCTTTCCCTTTGTCTCTCTGTGATAGATTATAGGAAACTGCTAATTTCATGTACTCCACTCTGTGAAGTGCATATAGTCCCCCTTATTATTGGAGGTCTTAAAAGACATTTACAAGGCTCCCACCAAAACTGACTTGGCCAGCCCATGAGATAACAAATTGTTAAAAACTTTCTTGTAAATTTTCCGCCAACACGCTGGGGGAAAATATGAGCAAACTGACCATTAAGGCACAGCACTTGAGGGGCTCGGAGCTTTTGCACTGACAGAAAGCAGAAACCCTTTCCTCCTTTGAGAACAAGCACGTGTCTCTGCTACAGGTTATATGGGCTGGCACTGCAGTTAACTACAGCATGTGTTTACAAAATGTCCAATAACACTCTTTTATTTGCCTATTTCTAACGATGCACTGAGTAAATGTATTTCACTAACTCCATTTTCCTGTAATAATAAACCAGAGTGGTGCTGAACAAGACTGAATATTTACTTTTATGATAAGAGAGTGGAACAGATATATGGTCCTGGACTTGGGCCAATCGTGGACAGATGAAAGACTGGTGTGTGTGTGTGTGTGTTTGACTCTTTGAGCATGTGTGTGTGTCTGTGGAGGTCATTCTGGGCTTCCTGTTGACAGCTGCAGGCTGTGGGCAGATTTACTCAGTGGCAGATGCTGCTGAGAGACACAACTCGGTCTTAAGTTTATGTTGGACCATTTGGCCGCATCTATTTATGGACCAGGTCTACAATGTGAATGAGTAGAATAAGCAAACCTGCTTTCAGTAGTAAAACTGTCTTAACAATGCATGGTTTGTCTATGTGTGTCGGTCTGTTCGGGTGGTAGTTGCTAGCTTGGTTAGGCACCCTCATTACCCAGCATGCACAGGAAGGCATGGTTGAATTCCCTCTCCAATAGGGCACGTTGGGTTTTGACAAAACTGTGACATCCTGGTGCCTCCTTTCATCTTCTCTTTCCTCCTGTCCATGCCTCCTTCTTCCACGCCACAGTTCTGCTCAACGTCTTTACAATGTGATGTCACGTGTAATTTGTATCCCTGCCGTGATTTTGTGAAGGAGGATAAATCTGGATATTCTCAGTGGGTGAGTGAACACGGCCACAGCTCTGAATCTGGTCAACTATGTCAAAGACTGGCACAAAATAATTGTCCCTTGAGTTAGGGAGAATGGTCTGGCTTTCCTTATGTAAATATCCAGTCATGTTGGAGGGCCCTTATGCAAATCTAGGGTCCTCAACAATCAAAGAAAGCAGTAATGATCTATCCTGTGCATCCTCCTTCATGTCAACGTTTGGACTAAAGAGACAGTTACTGCCTTGACTCCTTCAACGAGCTATCTGCAACAAACAAAGCACATGGCCAAGAAGGCAAAGACATAGTCACCAAAGGACTACATGTGGAAATACTGTAGGTTCATCTGGTTAGCAATAACAAGAAAAATGCACGACACTTGCCATCCCTTAGACTAAAAGGAAAGTCATGTAGTTAAAAGCATTTATATTGATAGTGAGGCATTTTCTAAAGCGTTGAAAAGGCTTTTTGTATGTTCCACCACTTTCCTTTGCTCGCCTCTCCTCTCCCCAGACACATAAAAAGCCTGTCCCGGTGAGCCACGAACAGGGATTCAGTTTCATTGCTCAAACATTTACCATTTAGTTTGCTATGTATCAGCCTGAAGTTTGACAAAGGCCACCATTGTACCAGAGGGACTGTTCTTGGCTTTTCTTTTCCTTCTCAAAGCTTTGGTGCTGCATACTGGAAGAGGGCTACATGTCAGATAAGTTTCACTTCATGCCTGCAACAATAATCGCTCTATTGTTCGAACGAGCCAGAGTTTGAAAGTCCTCGTCAGGAAAAAAGATGAAAAGGAGAAAACAATCTGATTGCATGTTACCAACAAGACACATCATTGTTTCTGTGTTTTCTTCTGCTACTGACTAAGTTTGATTTAAATGTCTTGGTTTGTTCAATATTTCCTTTATTTTTAGACTTGAGGGTACCTTAGCCAACTCACATATGGGAGGCTTCAAATAGAAGGGAGTGAAAACTGGAAAAATAATACATATATACCCAGAAATATTGCTAGGAAAATGTCCATGAACTGTAGATAGCATGCATGTTGAGTAAACCGGCCTGTTTGTGGTGGCTTACTGTATCTGGGAAGTGTAGATCTTTTTTTTTTAATACTTGAGGCTTCTGTTTAACAAAAAAAGTCTCCATTAGTCACCTCCTGTGAGCAGAGAACGCTCCCACATGGATTTTACTCTGATAAACTGACTACATTTACAGCGTCTTAGTTGGAATGACTTATGTTAGTTACACTCACACAAAGAATTGTCTGGTACAACTTTAAGCAGATGTTTCCATTTCAGATGTTGATCCAATACAAATCTAAATTAGATTATTTAGTGGTCCATTCATATGGTGTCAACATACAAACATTACCCAATGTCTCCATGGAGACCATTTGAGTTACATCTTTTCATGGTTCATAATCTAAAGATCGGGTTGATAATGATTGAATCATCCAGTTATTATCGATATGCTTGTGACCTTGGAATGACCAACCTGCAGCATAACAGCGCCTCTCTATTTTGAATATCCATTTTGATGTGCTGTTATGTTTGTTGTCCTGCGGTTCCAATTGGAGAGACAGGGACAGGCTAAATGAGAGCCAGACTGTTTTCTGTGAGCCTCGTGGGGTTAGTCGTGTTGACGAACAATATCCTGGCCCCCTTGGTCCATGGCTCCTAAGTGCCTCTCAGCTACGTGACCTCCTTTTCTCTCAGCTTCGCTCTGTCATCAAACTACTTATGGTGGTCCCCCACTATGACAGCTGTCCTTTCATCAAACATGGCCCTTTTAGATAGATGAAGCCTGAATAACAGTGACATGGTTTTGTGGACAGGAGTCAGGGTGAATGATTTTAGCTGCCGCCTTGGAGATCTAGGTTGTGTTAAGCAGCTCCGGGGCATTCTATTTGTTTTAATCATATTCAAGTCAAAGCTCTTTCAGACCAAGTTAAACCATCTATCCATCCACCTAGATTCAGGAAGCTGAACCTGGCTTGATGGAATATAATCATTTCATATATTAGATCATCTTCTTTATGAATCCGGCAGGAAAGTACGACAGTGTCAACTGCTCTCTGGCCTCTCTTTATCGCCCATTGGTTTCTTATCGGTGTAGAGTGGCTCCAATATTGACCTTGTGGGAGAGGCTTCTGGCGTTGCCCTCCGCACAGAGCTCAAAGTGATTGTCGGCTATTGTTTGCCATTCTTTACTGATCTTAAGGAATTGATTCGGCCATTTGCTGACTTTGTGGGCAGAGGTTAAGTGGCCTAATGTCGGCTTGATTAATGCATTCTCTCTCAATGATGGTGGTAACAGAGATGCCCTTTGAACAGATAGCCAACAAATAGGATTACAATTCAGAATTTGTCAGACACGGACGTGCTTCTGCATGATATGACTTGCCTGCAGCTTTAAATGCCAAATAAGTTGGATAAAGAGCTCTTCTTTCTTGTTTTCCTTAGTTGTGCTGGGGCACTTGCTGTCTTTTATTGTCATCCCCCACGACTCCCCCTTCTCTTTGTTTCATCATAATCAAGACTTCTTATTTTCCACATACTGACAACTCAGAGACAGAAGGATTAGATTCACACTGCAAGATGCGACGATTTGAGGAAACAAAAGAAAATTGAGAAAACCTGTGTATTTAATTAAATGAGTAAATCCCTACTGGGAGAGTGCTGTGTATGGATGTGTTCGAAGAAGCACCCCACGGCTCTTTTAGTAATATTGGTTTTGGTGTGTTTTTACGCCTGTAGATATATATAGCACTACATCTTTCTCACAACAATAAGTTTGGGATGGTTGTTTGTTTTGAAAACTAATAAAAGTTGTCAACTTAGTGGATGTATGATTGGATTCTTTGTCCTCCCAAGATTGTCTATAATATCTGTCTCAAGATATTTTTTCTCTGATTGTTTCTGTGATTGGAGTGATGTGGACCGTCCCTTATGTGAAAGGGAAAAAAGCGAAATTTGGACCAGCTCATACCCCAGAAAGCATATTGGACGGCTTATTGATTTCCCCCTCCCTTATCTCCTCTGACCCTCCTCTCTATCCATCCATCCCTCTTTCCCTCCAATAGAATGCCGATGAGCCCTCTCCCAACAGACCTGCCGCCAGCCACAGTTAGTCAGGGTTCGCTCCGTCCATCTAGCCCTGCTAGGCAGAAGATTTCTCCCGAGGCCAAGGGGAACAAGGCATATTTTGTTACACCCAGCGCAGGAGAAAGAAAACTTACTGTTACTAGATATGAGTGAAATCAAATCTGTTTGACTTGCCCGGCAGCTATGACCATTCTCCATGCAGACATAGAATGTCAGGCTTGAATGAATGGAATGCAGTCGCAGTGCATCTGACAGATGTATAGGGCTGTCAGTATTTAAAGTTGATCAGATAAAAAATATTGTTTTATCAAGAATCTTATTTCTATCGGGAAGGGGTTAGGAAAGGTGTAGTAGAAACAGATACTACTCAAGTTGTTAGGGGGGGTCATATTTTTTGTGTTTTTTTCTCCCAATTAGGATTCCTATGTTGCACCTTTACATCTTCTCACTACAATTAGCTATTCATGTTGAATTAACGACCGCTAGTCAAGACTGATGTGTGTTTTTCTCCGGAAAAGAGTCACCAGTCAAGACTCAATCAGGAAGTGAACTTGGGTCTGTGTCATCGTGTTTCAGCCCGTCCTGACTAAAAGTAGTTTTAGAACCACAACAGGGTAAGCATTGTTTTCAGAATTTGGAAGTAATGTTGTAGCGTAGATACAAACGAAAACATTTGAGTGGGGATGTAGCCCAAGTGTCCTATATCTTGCCAAATTGATGTAATAAATGTGTGCAAAGCAGAGGGGAGGGCACACTCACCCTAAAGCTGCTCTCAGTTGGCTAAACTTACATTCAACCTGCACTTCAAAGGCCTATGGGCGTTGACACGCTGCCCTCCTTTGTGTTAGCGTGTATCTGAGTAAATTCAAATAGAGGAGCGAAAGACAGGGCAGAGAAAACAATGGGCTATAAACAAACCTTGAGTCGAGCTCCAGAGCAGCTGGTGGTGTCTTGTGAGGCTCACTATGTACTCTATGCCCCTTTGCTACTTTTATTGTGTATGTGTGTGTGTGTGTGGTTGAACTAGTATGGTAAGGAGAAACAAAAGGGGGACATTCCAGAGGAAGAGCTTGGAGTCATTATGTGCACTTGAATCAAGTACCGAAACAAATTATGTCTATCTCTCTTTGTTTCTTCATGACTTCTTTTTATCTCACACACATGCACATAGCCGGCCAGTTTGCAGCAGTCCAACAGATGACCTTCTGCTCATGAGAGCACGAGCCACAATTACTGCTTCTCTGCTTAGTGGCTCATGTTTGACGGGGACTCAGGCAGTCGTCCTTTCTTTCCGTCCACCAGCAAGATGCTGAATAGCCGGCAGCCCCACGAACTGGATGGTGCTGTATTTGCTCTGCGCTCGCTGTCCCTCCATAGCCCTTCATCTGGGCAGATGGTGTGGATATGGTGAATGTTATTGTTAATGTGAGATGCCGCAAGCCTCATCATCTGGTATCAGTCAGTCTGTAATTGCACCACCCCTGGTGGTTCGTCGTAGCCTAGCCAGGTCCTGTTATAACCCTACCCACGCTCTAATGGTGGATGGGGCTCTCCATTCCCAACCATGTGTGGAGAAAGATTTTTGCAGGAGGAGAAGAAGGGAAAAGGGAGAGAATGAGATGGAGCTAGAGGAGGAGGAGTGTGATCGCTTGCTTCCTGTCCCGGTCTTGATGGTATCCCCGTCTGGTAGCCAGGCTTCTCACTCCTCCTGTGCCTCCCCCAATTCACCACTGCTACATCCCCCCTCTTTTTTTTCTGCTATTAAAATTATGATGGATTGATCTCACTCAGCGGAAATTACTTTTGAACGCCCACACATTTTGGTTATATATAGATGGGGGCTGGGGTTTATCAAATGTTTGTGTGTGTGTGTGCCTGTTTGTGTATCTGCACACACACACACAGCAAAATCCACTTTAACTTCCCAAAAACCAACACAAATCTGTGTTCTGATATATGTTCTTGCATTTGCTTGTGGGCACATGTGCGTAACACCACGTTTGTGCGGGTGTGTTTCTGTGTATGTGTGTGTGTGTGTGTGTGTGTGGGGGGGGGGGGTGCTCTTTATAAAAGGCGTGTGGAGCTAATTAAAAGGCATTGTGTTGGACAGAACCATTCATCTTCGTGATGGGCCCAAGCTGTCACTTAACCCACAGTCCTGTGGGGGAATAAACTGCAATTGCAGGAGTAAAGTACACAACACACACTCTCTTCGTCGCCATCTCAAACATCTGTATGTTAGGGTTTGTTGAATATGCATGTCTTTTTTAATTCTTTTTTGTATGTTAACATATTCAAATGAGTGGTATCTCTTCTGCTCATCTCTCCTTTGCCACTTGTCCTCCTATCAACCTTCCCCCACTGAAGGTGACAAGAACCGTTAATGTTGAGATGGTTTGCCTTTGATGGAGGGATTAAGATATGCAGAAGTATTTCCTGATTTTCTTTGCTCAGCAGGGTTTTTGGATCACAGGGCAATTTTATTAGCTGTGATGGGACTGACAAATGCTGGCAATGGAATTTGTAATTGATGCTTTTTAGTGTGCATATCAGGCCTGCATATCGTTTGGCCTCTTTTGATTGCCCCCCTGGTCCTTGCACCATGTGTGAACCCAGGCTGCCTGCCCCTGTGCCCTCTCATTACCACCTCGGGCCTGGGGGTGCCGCCAAGGCACTGAGAGGTGAAGCAGCTGGGTCAGGGCACAATGCTCTCCTCACAATGACTTCCAGCTATATGGTTAAAAAAGCTCACATCTCATTTTTATGGATGAGCAATTGTAATGCTGAATGTTACTGACTATGTGTTGATGGCAATCGATTGAGCGCCTCTGCCTTGCATAACATTATATGTGTGTATTGGTGTGCACATTCATGTGCAGCTGTAGTGTAACAGTGTGTCTTCCTGTTTCATTACTGGTTGGTCATTACCAGCTGTAGGATGCACACATTTATCAGCATTCAATTCTGTCAGGGGGATGCACAATGACACAAATTGTTGCTGAGTTTGGTTTTCTGGAGCTCTTTATTGACTGGGACTATTTTGGTTGAACAGCTCATAACACCAGGATATATTTGCAGTGGGGATGGGTGGGAAGTAACTGGGAATACACGCACAACTTAGGCAGCACTGTGAAACATCTCTCATCACATGTGTTAGGAGACAGGCGTAGCAGTGAAATGTTTGCTGATTTAAAGTCACTCTGGCATTTTGACTGATCGTTCTCTATGCATCAGGGTCATCCCAGGTCTGTCTGCCCCTTGCCCTGCAAAGCCCTCCCACCAAGCCACAATACTAGGTGTTCTTCTCTGGTTGCACCATTCAAGATCAAATTACAATAATTACATCCTCTTAAAAGGTGTTGGTACACGGAGCACTGTATAAATCCTCTAAATACACTATTTGTGAACAAAACAAGTACCTGCCATTTGAACCAAAAGAACGGGGTGAGAGGAGGGGCTGGATTTTTCACTTAAGTCTCAGCATCGACAAATGAGGTCTTATCAACTTGAAAAACATCCATAGTAAGAGCAGTGCCAGACTTTATATCTTTTAGTTCTTAAAAGTAACAATGCCCGCACCATCACGCCGGTCTGTCTGTGGGCCTTTGTCTGTGTTTTAGTGTGTCTGTGCGTTTGCAGAGCATTTGTATGCTTGACAGTGTGTAGCAACACCTGCGGAGCACATAAAAGCAACGTATGTGTGTTTTGTTTGTAGGGGAAAGAGGTCGATCCCTGAGGGGGTCTGTTGCTCTGAGACACGTAGGGGGTTAGGGGTCACTGGAAAGAGGGGGGGAGTAACCCTCACCTCCACATGAACCTTAAACCAGCGAAAGACGAGCGAAGAGAGGGAGATAGGGGGGTTGAGACTTGAGCTTGAACATACGTCTGCAGGGCCTGAGACAAATGATGGGGATTTCCTCTGCCTTACTGACCACGTCTGACTGTCTAAGCTCTTATCTTTTATCTGTCGGTCTGGTGTCCTGAGGAATGGAAGTACCATATACCCTGCTTGAAAACCCATTGTTTAGAAATATGGTAAATGGAGACTTATTCACAAAGTTGAAGAGATCACTGGTTGTCAGGAGATAGGCCGTTTTATAGCTTTCTCTCCTCTTGAGAAGAAATCCCAAGAAAAATGTTTGAAAATGCATTTTCCAAATGTGTTCCAGGAAATTAGGAATACTTTTTTAGCGCACGTTTACTGTTCCAACTCTGTTGACAAGCAGGTGGAAAGCTATTAAATCTAAAAAATATCATATGAACCTGTTTAAATGTGGGAGAGCTGTCAGGTTTGTTGGATTGCTCATGGTGTGAGCTATGTGTGTGAGCTGGAACTGTTAATGGCGTGAAGCAGCATGAATCTCTCCACAGGGTAGGGCTAATGTCGACAATGCAGGAAGAGATATGTGCTTCAGTGTGTGTGTGTGTGGGGGGGGGGGGGGGGGGCTGCTGGGTGATGGATGGACAGAGCCGGGGTTAAAGTGGGGTCACCCTGTTTGTTTTGTTGTGTTTAGGTGGAGATGGGGCAAGGAGGGCCTCAAAGCTTTCCTCTGTGTTAATAAGGTCTGTTTGCCACACTTCATCACCATACCTCAAAGTCTGGTGGGATGTGTGCGCAACCTCTCCCCCTCCCTCTTTTTCTCTCACACACACACACACACACACACACACACACGCACACAAACACACACACACACAGACTTTGAGATCAAACAAAGGAAAGACGATTAATCACTATCTTCAGGTAAGTGTGAATGATTGTGGTTCCTCATAACTAATTGGTCCCCCTTGGTTGCAGTTAGCTGCATATCAGCAGTGTTCCACAGCACTTGTCAGTCTCTTCATCTATCAACTGAAGATCCTTGAGCTTCGCTGCCTGCTGCCTGTTGTCGTGCCATTATTCCTGATTGTAATGTCTCAGCATCAGTGAAGATGCTAAGGCAGCCCACTGCCTGGGACATGGAAGAAATACACACTGATGGAAGTAAATACAGTCTCATGGACCCTTTTATCCCCACATATCATCTATTTAATCACAAAGCTGTTTTTACTGATACATGGAGCAGTGAATTGGGTTGCCGGGGTTGGCCTTGTGACCTGAGCCATCTCTTATAGAGCAGTATATTACCATCAGTTATCTATAATGGGTAATGATTCACTATTGCTACAGTAGGTGACCCGGCTGTACAGTGTAAGTCCCATAACTTACATTGGCAGTATTCTCCATCTGAGGCTAAGCTGGAATTGCTGACCCATCATCATCCGAATAAAGATGAGTCTCTGGCTCACTTTACCAAGGTTGCTACTCTCTTTCTTTGCGCAGGAAAACAGGCTATTTTGCTCTTGGATTTTGGAATTTGGATTTTGTTTCCACTACACTAACGCCTACATTTTTCAACAGCTGCTGTTTAGATGTGCTTAACTTTCAGCAACACTAGTGGAGCTGGTCAGTGGCCAATAGTCACAGACTTTTGGCTGAATGTGTGAATGTGACAGCACTGCTTAACATGAGCGTGCATGCCCAGTCAACTTCCCCTCGATAAATAAATATTCTTGGATTTTCAGATTATTCAAATAAGTGCTGTTCTCTGCCCATCAGCTGTGTGAGGATGCTTTGGATCCCCCTGTGCTTGGGATGTCAGCTGCTGCTACTGTAATGAAACTAAATGTAATAGCCAACGCTCTCACCTGGAACAAGGAAGAGCACTGGGCCATATCCTCACTTTCACGCCAGACTGTCCTGACAAATAAACTCCATATACGTTAGCTGTGGTCCCGTGCAAACCCTGTCACATTTATCTTCTCAGCCTGACTTGGCTTATCTAAATTCCAGCTTGTCAACCATGGAAAATTATCATATAAAGGGATTCTATGTCATCTGTGAGTAGAGCGTATGTGTACTTGGCTATTTCTGCGTATTGCACATAATACACAGGTTTGAGTGTTTGTATGTGACGAACCATGTTTGTACATGTATTTAGCTATCTGTCTGTAATATTCAATACAGCAAATAAGTGGACTCACGCAAGATGAATCTGTGTGGCATTGCTTTTCTCCAGTCCGAACTTACCTTTCAATCAGATAAAAGGATAAAGATACTGTGAATTTGTCTATGTCAACATGGTGCACAAAGGCACCTGTTATCAGCATCGTCCTGCAGCCAAGGGTCGAGAAAGACCGCTGGATTAATCCTCTCTTTATAACAAGTCATCCTCCCCTTAACCTTTCTGAAAATCCGGGGTGAAGGGGTGAGGGATGAGATGGCCCGAGATGATCATACAGGATGATAGTGCTGCTGTTAATGAGCCCTATGCTATCAGCAGAAGTAATGTCTTTTACAGAAAATTATGTATGTCTTCCTCACTAGTCAACCCTTGGGAACCAACCGATCCATTTGTTCTGAAGAGTCTGAAGCCTGCCAACTGTTCAGGGTCAGTCTCTTTGTGTGTGTGAGGCAGCAATGTTATGATACACTTCATACAGAGAGAGGGACACAGGTTTCTGAAGGATGAAAGCATTCCCGTCATACATTTCACTTTGGGATGTGGTTGCTCTCAAAGCAGCCCTCCTGCCGACAGAGATTTGGGAGATTCCAGAATACCTTGAAATCTCAGCAAACACGAGGGAGGGAAATGGAAATATAACACGGGGAGAGCCCTCCAGAAGAAGCGTAAATGTGGGCTCATCAAAGTGAATATTTCCTCTATTCCCCACTCTTTTCATCGTTTATGTATTTCCTCCGACAAAACACTACTTTTAGGCCTCATTCTGCGAGATATGTTGGTGATAATTAGGTTCACACTGACAGAGCGCCAGACATTTGAAGATGTCCTCCTTTTGAACATTTCTTTTCAAAGGAAACTTCGGGTAACTTTTCCTCTTGAGATAAAAAAGAAGTCAGAGGAGCATTTGACAACTTCATATCTGTCTGTGAGTTCTTCCTTCCTCCTCTCTCGCCTCTTCAACTCACTTGTCTTTCCACATGTTCCTCCCCACCTACTCATTTTGAAGCTCTGCTCTGTAATTACCTGGGACAGTGGTGGGTTCATAGCGCGTTCTGCTCTCTGTAGTTTCCCTTCCTTCCTCTCCCGCATGCAAATAACTATCATGCTCGAGTGCTACCATTGGCGATCTGCTCCCTGTTCCTATGTTAGCATTCTTTTCCCCCTCCGCTGCTCCCTCAGTGAGGCGAGCAGACGCCACCACGAGTGAACTGCATTTACGTTCATCTGTGCGCTGTTCACCATGAGCAGTTGCATTGCATTGCCTCGTTACATGAAGAGAAGCTGCCGACGCTCTGAAGACCGGAAGGGCATTCTCTCCTCGACCCTCGCTTGGATATGGCCCGCATATGACACAGGAATGCGTAGCCTGCTTATTGATCAGTCATTACTGTGTGATTAATAGCTGATTATGCACATGTCGGATTAAGTGTTCTATTCGTGTAGCTTGCCGTTCAAACAGGCTCGGAGAGTTAGCATTTGGTGTTCAAAGTCTGACATGTCCTTGTCTAAAGGTGAGAGTTCATGACTTAAAATAGTCAGGTCAGTGCGGGGTATTCTTTTCCATACTATGACGCTGAAGCTAACTCTTAAATAGCTGTTTCTAAAGCCTGCTTGCCATTGAAGATAGGTCAATGTGCATGTGTGTTCAACATTTGCATCAGCTGGATGAGGTTTTCTATTTAGAAATCCTCCCAAGGAGAAAAGCAAGGCCATTGGCCTTACACCGGAGCATAAACAGCCATCTGAATGTTGCGCTGTATTTAGACAGGTGTTTAAAGGGAGGTAAGTAATGTTTACGCCAGTATTTTAGTGAACCCACCATGTTCCATGGGCTGTATTCCCCCGGTAAATCATCAACAGTGCCTTTCCTATGGCAAATTCTAAACAGTTAATTATGCAAATTTCAGTGCATTCATGGTGGTGTCAACGTGTGCGCAAATGTGTGTGTGTGCAAACATGTTTTGTGCAGTTCATTTCGCTGTCCCTTCTATTGATCGTTACTGTGTATCCACGACACACATCTGCATTATGTTCTTTGTTTTGCATTGGTTGCAAACAACTAGTGGGCTATAAACGGATAGAATAAGTGCAGCTAAGAGCAGAGCGGTTTGGAGTGGACTGGCCTAGAAGTGAGAGCTTTGGTGGACATAATCTCTGTTATGCCTTTAATTTGGGAGGATTAGTAACCTACATTCACTCCTCTCATCTCTTGGAGGACAGCCTTTTATGGACGGACACAACTCCCTTCATCGCTCCTTCACTATTTATTTGACACAAAACCCTAATTCTGTTTCTTTCACTGCACTGGCCAAAAAACACTTGAAACGCATGTGAATCTTGGTGTTTGAGGCTTGGATTGGATTTAGAACATTTGGCAAACGCCTGAACATTCAAATATCTTCATGGATGAACTACTTAAAAATGCACAAAAACAAAAACATATTTGATTAGTAAACTATATTGGCAAACATATTGTTGCTCTCTTTTTGTTCTGTTGTAAAAAGGCCTTTGTGCTCATGTCTGCTCATGATCGATGATTATGGATGCAGCTCCAGGGTTGTGATTAGTGATGATTGTCAATCATCCTCCAGATTAGTGGCGATGGTGGGGCTATTTTTCTGCCTTCACAGTGTGTAAGGATGCGTTGTGTGATTATGTAACAGACACACACATGTAGCCACACACCCAAAAGCACTCCAGCATGATACATTCCTTTCACCTACTGTTGCCCTCCATTGATCTGGGAAACAGAAGTCTTCATTGATTGTGGTCACCCGCAGATTTCCATCAGAAAGCTGCGCAGTGCAAGGTCTTCTTTGAGCCCGAGGACACAAAAGACAGATGCTGGGCTGAAACAGTCCTGCATCTTAATCTGTCCAGATGCCAGCCTGCAATCTTCCCAACCCATTCCACACCCTTTGCTAATATGTTTTGTTTTATCTTTTAAGATGTTATAGTGTCCTTTGAGTGTCCGGGAAAGGGACTGTAACTTTTCGAGCTATTTGGTTCTGCTGAATCATTGTATTTGATGATGAATGCCTCTGAGTGAATGTTCCATGCATCGTTGTAATTGCTCACAGAGAAATTATTATTTTGTCACAGTATAGATTGATTTATGAAAAGCCTAATGTCCTTTCAGACAGTGCAGTAACTTTTATTGATGTCCACATCAGCACAATGAACACAGTGTTGCTCCTCTGATGATTTACACTGGACCCATCTGTTTGCCTGTATTAATTCAACTCTTTATTCATGTGATCTAAAATGAATAGGGCCCATTGTGTGCCCTGTTTGTAACAACATTCCCTTCATCATTTATTTCCAAGACTGGATCTTATTAGGCTTGCAAAATCATTTTGGAGAATGTCTTCCATGTTTCTTCCAGGGAGCCTGAATGTTTGTATTGTTCTGATAATTGTAGCCTACGTCTAACATTGCATCTGATATATAAAAAAAGCTCCCCTAATTGATTGGAGTTGAAAAACGAGAGCTCTTAACCCCTCTGAAATCTATGTATTTAGTCTAATTTATAAAGTATTTAATATGAGTTGGTTTTTAATAATACTAAGTCCTGATTTATAAAATGTATATAGCTGGTTTACCAAATCAAGATAATATGAGATGATGCGGTATTGGCAGTAAAAATGTTCAGGAATGTTCATTTACTGACAAATTATGCTCTAGTCCGATTAATCGATAAGAACTATTGTGAATTGTGTCGTGATGGTTTCTTTCTTTAAAGTGGCTTCCCAGATCACTACAAGGAAATATATAGGAAGTATTGTGTGTTATATATATGTATAATGTATATGTTTTTAGAGTTAAACAGCGAATGAGGAGGAGAGACAAAGAGTAGAGAGGAGGAGAAGAAAGATGAGAAAATCAACAAAGGGGAAGAAAAAAAAATCTTTGTTTGTGGTTACGGCTGATGAGTATAAACATCACCAGAAGTCAACGATCATTTCCTTCCTTCATATGGACAGACTGACTTAATTTCGTGTTCCTTCTCTGTGTGATTTTTATTCCGCACAGTTATACATGAGCAGCTGTGGAAGTGGTCATGCAAGATGCTGGAGTGGGCTTGAGGGCTAAAAGAATGATGACCCTGTCCTTTTTCCATTTACTTCTAATCTCTGTTCTGATGTGGAGTAAATTGTATTACTTCGCACATCGACAAGCAGCCCCCTGCCACCCCTCTCTTTGCCGGCTTGTTAATCGTTGACCACTGATCAAGTGCTGAGGGCCTTACCAGGTCAGGCCAGAGTGCCCTCTTGACCTTTGTCTGCTTAACTCCAAATTATGATGTATTAAGGCACAAACGACTACTAATGGCTTTGCATGTATTAAACATCTGTGTTGCTCCTTGATCAAAGAGCCATTTACAACAGCACCCTAAATATGCTCACAGGAAGTAGTGGTGAGTAAAAAAGGTCAGGGGTCAAGCCGAGCGTGTGAAGTGGACCTGTGGCTAATTATTGGCTCGCAGGAGCCTTTGTACTGGGAGCCAGCTTTAAGACGAGAGGACTACGGTCTTTAATATCCTGTTTGGAGACCCTAAATGTTCTCTGTATCAGAGAGGAGCATTCCTGAAGGTCAGAAACAGAGGCTGCTGCTTTGATGATGATTGGGCATGTCCTCCAGTCTCGGAAACGGATGATAATCTGCAGTGCACATGGCTCGAGAGAGAGAATGCCATGCTCTTGATTGTGGTGGAGACCATTTCTCCTTATTGTAGTGTATGATAGTTGAATGGCAGTCAGACCTCAGGGCGGCATTACGCGTCTTCTTTCAAAGCCAGTTGTGGCTCCATTCCTGTGGTGTCAGAAATTACACAGTTGGTCTTAAACAACAAAAGCTGCTGTTTGGACTTGACTCGGCCATGGTTTAACTCAAAACCCCTCAATTAGCTTTGACTTAAATGAGACATTGAGAAATCACCAGACATTCCTGAAGTGAGTGAACAATCACTTATATTGTCAGGGCACAGAAGTGATAAAGGAATGTAATCAAATAGTTGAGGAAAGTTAAAAGTAGGCCACAGGTTTATGGGTTGCCACCAATATTGATAGAGCTTACTGGAATACAAAGTTATCCAATAATTTAGGTAATTCTTGGTTTTTTTAAGGGATTTCAATCATGCTTGTTATTGGCGAATGACTTAAGTTAGTTGAGCAGATACATCAATCCAATGTTCACGCCTTTGCACCAAAATGGACTCACCTTGACTCCATATCTTTAAAATCAACTGTTAAAAATCCAACCTATTTCTTTCCAACAAACAAATGAAATTACCTCAAATTAGAAGCCGTTCAATGAGTTTAGTAACATTAACCTGAGCAATTAGTTATGTTCTAAAGGTCAATGAATCATTGATCTTCTTAATTAGAAAGTGAGAATGGATGATTGTTAATTGTTTCATTTATCTTTGCTCCAGATGTGCTGAAGGACTCATATTATAACTGCATCTTGCCACTTGACAGGGAATGACATCTCTTTAAAAAAAGTCAAGAAGGCGTTCACTCTATCTTCTTTGTTTATCCCTGGATTTAATCCCCAGCCACTTTAAAAAGTGTCTTTTAAGGGAGAGGGTCATTATCGTCAACCGCACTGAAAGTTATAGTAAACCTCATGAACACTGGCAGTGGCACAGAGTGCTTTTGGAGAGGTGGATACATGGCACCATTTATTATGTAATAACCATATTACAATTTCTCTAAGGTTGTAATTATATTTCTTGAGCTGAATGTCAACACATATAGTGTACTGCATGTTAATTATATTCCAATGTTCCATACAATATATTAATTGTACAGCTGCAACAGGCACAGCATGATCACAACAACAAAAAGCAGGTGAACTGTATGATTTTACCCAGGTTCAACCAAATCATGCAAAGATAAGGACACTTTGAGCAGAAAAAATAGCATGCACCTATCATAAAACAGTACTCTGTACTGTTATTATAAACCCAGCAGCACCAGGACCATGTAAAACAGCTCTACTACTCTTTTTATCATTACCTGTCTGTCTCTTCACCTCATGAGATAAATACATTGTATCTGTATTTCTGTCTTTCTTTCATTCTCTCTTTCTTGACTGGACTTTTTTTCCAGTTTTCTCTCAATGTCTCTATAGGCAATTATGGCTGCTTGCCTGTCTGTCTCTCTCTGTGGGGGTTTGCACTAGGTCTAGAGCAAAGGTCTCTCCCCCTTTCCTCTAATTGGCCAGCTCCCTTCTCGCCATGCTTGCTCAATAATTGGACATGCAACCCCAATCCTCGCATCCCGATCATTGGCTCTCTCTAGCTCCTCTGCATTCCACACACTTCTCATCCCAGTGCGAGTCTCTCTATGGACCCGTCTTAGACCGCTGTATCAAAGAGAATATACGATCCTGAGCTGTCCAAACATATCGCGGCTAGGGCTGCTCCCACCTCACTCACAATACCAAATATATGTCTGAGATGGGTTTTTTTGTGTCCATAACGTTGCTTCCAACCTCTCCCTTCACTGCATGGACCCCTCGAGACGAAGAGTATATACTTCTGCAGTACATAGAGAACAAGTTAATTAATTTTTGGGATAGCCCTGCTGGAATTATTCATAAGGGGTTCAATATCAAAATGTTCCACTCTGCTCTGGCTCTTAATAATTCATACTTAGCATTCGTCTTCATTGGTATAGGGAGCAGAGGAGTCACTATAGGGAGCCTTAGTTTATCTAGTACCCAGCCTTAGTGTTGGTTGTCAGGGTTTACAGTTAGGCTCAGGAGGGAGGGAACAAAAGAAGGAGCTGCGTGGCTTTGTCACACTGACGAGTGGGCCCCCCCATCTCGGGGAAGGAGGCAGTTCCAAGGAGGAGAAGACTGAGCTGCTGACCTTTGGGAAAGGACCATTGGCTTTAGATTGAGTGATGGTGTCAGCCGTTAGTGTAAAACACCTCTATTAGGAATGCCTGGCATGCTTGGGTACTTCTAATTATGAAGAATGCAAAACAACAGTCAGGGGAGACAGGAGAGGTCGCCTCGCAGGCTGTAAGGCAGGCTTATACACCGGCTCCTGCTATGTGGGACCCACCACCGTGCAACTACTTGTCTTACCTCACACACACAAAACCAAACAGATCCGACACATTCCCTGTCAAAGCTTTGTATTGGAGTCATTTATGTTCCCCATTGCAGTATATGCTACCACCGCATGACATTGTGGAGAGTTTTGTTCTGTGAGTGAAAGTGCTTTCTCTTCCCATATGTAGTGTATCAGCACAAGTTGAATGTGCGCTAACTGAGTGGGTGTTCAGACTGTCCCAGCTCAGTTCATCTCTGAAATAATGAAATGAAACCAAACGCCTGGACCCGGAGACAAATAACTCAACATTTGTGGTGTTTTGAAAACACCCAATGATATAAGCCATCTGTGTGCAATTTGACTTTGACTGTGCTGTCGTCTAGCTTCAAACAAAACATATCCCTGTGAGGCAAAAAAAAGGCTTGTAACATAACCAGCAGAAATGCACAGCCACCGGGCAGTCAGTGATGACGGGAGGCATGGACAGGCGGAAGGATGGAGAGATGGAGAGTCCCCAGAGATTTCCCACTGAGAGACGGAGGTCAACAGCAGAACACAAAAAGGCTTTTTTTCTCCAGGAGCTGTGAGGGAGGGAGACGACAGTGCCTTCTCCTCCAACCCCCTGCCCGATCATTCACCGAGAACTGAGAGCTCATTATAACAGACCACAGAAAAGCACAGTATAGGCGCTAACTGAGACCAAAGGCAAGGGCCAGACGGTGAAAAGCTGGGGCACTGATATACCATCGCAGTTTTTCTGCTGACTGCCAGTGTATTCTATAAGACAGGCTTTAATGCTGAATCAATATCATACAACTCTTGGATAGCAAACATTGCCATCATGTAATGAATACAACATACGGATACAATGGGATATTTAAAAAAATGTATTCAGCATTGTAAAACCTCTTGGTATTCATCCTTACTTCAGCAGTAAAAGGTTTTTCCCTCGTTTGTTTTAAGAATAACCTAACTGGCAGATTGGGTGTCTCATACAGTTTTACTGTCACCCACAACCATAAAACGTCTCTATTTATTTAGTGGCAGCCAAGCGTTCCCGTTTCTCTCAAAGGAATGCCCTTGTGCTCTCCCCAGTAACCTTGAGCTTAATGGAGGAGGTCAATCTAAAGCTGGGGGTGGGAGGGCGCTTTTCAAGGTGTACAGAATAGAATGAGGGAATAAAAGAGTTGGGGTTGCTAATGATAGCAGGAAGGAGGGCAACACCAGGAGCCAAGGTGATTATTCAATATCTAGAAATTCATCTCCTCAGTCCTCTTTTTTTTCTCTGGCTCTCTCTCTCTCTTCCTCACTCTCCGATTCTCTCTCTCTCTCTTTGTCACAAATGGGTCTGGACTTTCTCACATCTCAGCAAAAATTATCTTTGCATTTTTTGCCTCCCAACACAATTGTTGCCTCCGATTAAATATTCTATTACTTTATATGGATGCATCTTTAAAGCAAATTCATTTTCTGGAGGGGAAAAATGAACGAGGCCCAGCTAAGAGACAGGGGAGAGAGAGAGAGAAAAATGAGTCACAAATGAGGTCCAGGTGTGGGGGTAATCCATTTCATGGAGTTTGGTTTTGCAAGGCTGCATGCTGAAGGAGACTCTCATAATTGGGCCACCATTTCAGACAGGTAATGGCTTTTGCAGCATTCATTCTTTTTGCACACAGAGACACACACACACACACACACACATTTCTGCATGGACCAATGTAAATCACAGGCCGTTGAACACAATTGAGACGGATAGGTTTGTGGCATTTCCTAGTAACCCCCATGTTTCAAGGCCTCTTGCAGGCTTGTTCATTTATCAAAAAGCACGGTCTGTTTGGAGGAGCCTTTTTTTGGCTGTGGTCAGATTTATCACAGAGCACGACTCCTGTTTGGCTTTTTTAACAGCAAGATGAGCTGTACAGAGCTGCAGGTGCTGCAAAGTTAAAGTTCTTGTTTTGTAACGCTAAACTGTGAATAGATTCACATCGCTACGCTGCTAAGCACAGGTGACCAGTCTACCAATGGATGGATCACCCCACTTACATGCTTCAACCACCAGCTAGCAGATAACACAAGTGTGTTCCTGCACGATTGCCCTGATACAAATCCTTACTTGGTAATGACACATACGCTGATCATTTAACACAATACAATCCTAAGAGTTCGATGTTAATATTTTATAGAAATGACTAGATTTAAAACTATATTAAGAATGCATTTTGAAAGTTATTTTGCATATATATAACAACGTCTTCTATCTGCTAGTCATTGCACTCATGTGACCGACAGCCACGTTCACGTGTCTCCTCAGTGTTTGCTCCGGCTGAGAATTCTCATTAACATTACTTTCTTCCTGCACAATGTCAGGAATTCTAAATAAAATCTGGAAATTGTATCTTAATTGGTCGAAATTAACAATTGTTCTGCTACTGCAGCAGAAAAATTCAAGAGGAGTTGTCATGCACTGGCACATTCCCCTGACACATACCCACACCGACACAAACCGTGCACATAAAAGAACATGGATCTTACAGTCTCTTGCAGTTTTTCCTGCTTTAATGGATCCAATTACTCTTTCAAAGACTGCCCAAACTGAACCTTATGGTGAGCCAATTGCGATGGTAATTCAGTTGTTTTTAATGGACACTCTCCCGATAATAAACCTGTGGGGGGGGGGGGGGGGATTTTCCAGACAAATTGCTGCTCACGTGGTAAACGTACATTATGCTAATTTGAGGTGCAGAGAGGTTGTCATGTCTCATGAGGTAGGGGGTGTCATATATTCCCCTTTCATAATGGAGGAACCCTGCCAGTAATTGCCCCTAGTTTTGTACGTTAATGGAACGCGAGCGGTCTCCTCCCCGTGGTAAAGTAGAGATAGAATAATACAAAATGGAAACGGAAAGGAACATATCCTAATATTTGCTGAGGAACACTATAGCATTGTTTGCTAGTCATGGTTTGGATCCTGGATAGACGCCACTGTTTTCTCTGAGGGAGTCAAACAATGACAGAACAACAGCTGGCTCTGAGTGTTGAGGCACAGTTATCATCAACTCACTGCAGAGCATTCCTGCGGTCCATTCACTGATCCAGTATCATCTCTCTGTGGTGCCTGACCGGCTCATGTTCTTGGGTTGTCTCCTGACCAGCCATCGAGTTGCACCCACAACCCACGCCCCCCCCCCCCCCCCTCACAGGTTCTCGATCCCTGACACTTAGCAGACAGGAGCCTGAGATGGAGACCACCGGACACAGAGGAGGTCACTGTATCCCGTTTCACCAGGGAGGATGAATAGTTCTGGGACAACCAAACACACACTGCCCCCAGACTGCCTAGGGCACCACGGTCCGGTGAGAAAAGGGAGGGAGAGTAAGAAAGAGTGACTGAAGTGCATTCCTGAAAGGAGGAGATATGGGATTGAATGACAGGGGTGGACGGGGGGCCACTGGTGACACTGGTAGCCAGTAAGATCGGGTTTTCTCTCTGAAAAGCAGGCTCAGAAAAACAATGACTCTGGCATCTGTCTGGAAGGGAGAAACAGAGACTGGGATCCTGTGCTGTGAAGTGCTGAGGGTTCACGGGAATGCCTGTAATGTAACCCTGCCCAGACTCTCATCGGATACTTCATGGCTCCCCTTGTAGAATGTAACATGATTCAGACTCTATCGCCGCATCAATTAATGCGACACACTCACCGACTCTGAAGCTCCCTCCTGTCGTTGAGAACGCCGTGCATGAGAAGATTACAGTGAATAGCAGAGGTTTGTGTGCCAAGATGACTTGTCTTGTCCTCAAGCCATATCCTACATTAGATAGGGATCAGCATTCCTCCGCTCTACAGATGTAGGTCATGTACTGTAGCCACCGTTGTGCAAGCAGCATTTGAGTCTTGCTTCATTTGTTTTATTACTCATCACTGTGTACCATGAATGCTCTGGCTTCGTAACGATCGTAGATCAAATTGAACATCTTGAGCCACTTTGTCTCTTCTATTTCACTGCACCCGTGGAGCTTAGATAAAATCAAATCAACTTCTCTCACTGGGCCATACACTAATTTATTCATTAAACAGTCACACAACTGGGCACAAGTTTACTTTTAGAAATGTGGTCGGGGGGGGGGGATTAACTCTTGGATCTGTTAACAAAGAAGAAAGAAACATTTTGAACTAAAGATTTAAACTGTATTGCAATGCATTTCCCAATAGGGGTACAATAATGTCTGTCTTACAATATATTCAATTCTAGCATGTTTTGATGAACAACTTCACTTTTAAATTTGTTGTACATTTTACATTCAACAATCAGCAATTACAAATATTGATGTAAGAATATTTTCCTGAAAAGATGCAAAGGAATTGCTGTTATTGTTATCCCTCTCTTCCTAGGAGTACATTCAGTCTCACACACACACACACACATACACAGAGGAGGAAGTGTTACAACATCATGCTGGAAAGAAATCTAAAAAATGATCCATGGGGAGTTGGGGGCAGGTCTCAGGGTAACTCTTGCGATGAAGTATGGCAGTCTGAATGATGCGTTATGGTGGGAACTGCCAGAAAAAGAGATATCCATCAGCCAAGCCTGCAGCATGCAGCCAAACAGAGGTCAGGGCGTCTGTAGCCAGCAGCTCAGCCAGGGGTTCACTACGCCCTGCAGGTGCAGATTCAGTCCAGTATTACACTTCCCACTGATGATTAGGCTTGTTTGTTGGTGGTATTTTGTAATTTGGGCCTGGGAATGTTTCCCCAGTGTCTGTACTGCTCTTGGGCAGGAAGAGGCTGAATAGAAGACAATTATCTTTAAATGCAGGTCAATTAGCTTATTTCTTTGTCTACATGAGAGTGTATATTATTTTTGGGGAAAGGAAATGATGGGAGCGCTGTCAGGGACTCCTTGGTAGTCTGATGAGCTCATGTTGTCCGTCCAAAAGAAGACAAACACTCTCAGAGCCGTAAATAAACAGACTAACAGCTTTGTAGAACAAAGGCAGACTGAAATACCAAAATTATTGGTTTTGTGTTTTTGAGAAAAAGCAAAGCTCATGCCCTCTATTTTAAAATGGAATCGCAACTTTAAGAGCTTTAAGATTGTTTCCTGGAACGAAGATATTTTTGGCACATTTTGCTGTGCACTAAGAGGTGGTTGACATGGGAGAAGGGAATGCTTGGGCTTTGCAGAAAAGGAAATTGAAAAGAAACAGAATACTAGGAGTCCGATTTCATGAGATAATAGCTGTGACAGAAATGGAGAACTGCAAGGCAGCAGAAACCGAGAATGATTTTCTTCTTGGTCCAAAGAAAAAGAAAGACAATTATCTCAGGTCTATTCCAAATGCGCTTTTGTGTAGGCAATCTAACATGCATGTTGTAGTTGGAAGCAAATATTGCTTCTGTGAAGCCATTATTGTGAGCTGGAGAGTTTGGCCTGTTATAGAGCCGGATCCTGATTTTGATTTATTTGACTACAGTACACAGCACACAGCTGAACTGTTCCTCAGTTCCCCTTTCTTCCATGTTTTTTTTAGAAGGAAATCATTTTTTCCCTCTCTGTAAAGTGAGAGTTCAAACCGAGCGTGGCATCCTGGACCCGATCCATATGCCGGTGGCTTTTGTGTTTCATGGTGACCTGCCAAGGATTTTGTGCCAGAGGGAAGAACTTACTGCAAACCAGCGCTGCCTTCTTATGCTAGCCCATCAGGCCACAGGTCAAAGGGCTACTAGCCTGAGCGGTCAACTTGGTTCTGCTTCTTAGAGCAAACTTTCACCCACCCTCCCACCCACACACACACACACACACACACACACACACACACACACACACACACACACACACACACACACAGGCACAGGCACACGACATGCATGTTCGAGTGGTCAAACTCAGCACATCAGCACAGTGAGTGCTCTCATGCACGCTCATGCCCTCACTGGAGTGGGGAGTTGTCAATTTTGGCTTTAATTGTGTTGTTCTATGCTTTAGCACTGGGCTCATTGCAGGCGTATACGGGGCGTGGGTGGATGAGGATGCATGCGTGAAGCAGTGATAGAGGGCTTTTAGTGGAAGTTTGAGAAGGTGGAGGGCCTCTTCAGCCTGGGTATTGCTTTTCTATCTCATGTAGAGTGGCCATGGATTGTTCTTTCTACTCCATTCAGGTTGATCACCGCCAGTCCTTCCTTCAGCCATTCTAAACAATGGTGTTTGGCAGTGGTGGTGATGACTCATTTAAAGCATTTAATTTGGAGTAAATGTGCAGTAGCGTTTTGCAGCATAGTGTCCTGTTTGCTTTTGTGTGGCATTTGTCATTCAGTATCTGCATGCTTGAAAGTGCATGTGTGAGGGTCTGGATGAAACAGAGGGGAAACCAGAGCATGTGGTCTGTACTTGGTGAATGGCTGTCATGTTTCATCTATTCCTCGAGGTTATTTCATTTTCTTTTTCATTAGTGGAGTTATTAAAGAAAAGAGTGAACAATTTGCTGTGGATCAGGAAATTAAGTTTTCATGGATTGGATTCTCCTCTGTGGACGGCACTGTGTGGGTGTGTTTGGGTGTGTGTGGGTGTGTGTGTGTGTGTGTGTCAAGAGTGATAACCACCGCTGGCCCAATATTCTCTTCCTCCATATAAGAAAAGACACAGAGAACACTTGCAAACTCAAATGTTTGATTCCCTGATATATTGCACTAATTTACAACACAAAATGTGTAAATGGAAGTGGGCCAAGTACATATTCACTGAACACGGATCATATGCTCCCTTCGGTCTCCTGCCAACAAGAATGTAGTGTTTGCATCTAACTTCCTTTGAAGAATTGTGAAGCAAAAGCCTGTTCTACATATTCAACTGTATTCAAGCATGTAAAATGTGTATTGATAATGTAGTACATATCCAAACTTTGACCTTTTGGCCATTTAGCTCACAATATAAACTGACCACCACTGAGCAACGTGTCAGTCGATAGTCAGTTTAAAAAGTGATCTTTAAACCCAATCATCCTTGAAATTAACCTTTTACAAGGCCCTGTACGGTGTGAAGCTTGTTGGGGAATATATTAGCAGAAATGGACTATAATATACAAAACTATATTTTCATTTGTGTATAATCAGCTGAAACAAATGGTTGTTGGGTGTTAGTTAGTTTAGAATGAGCCCTTCATATCTACATCGGGAGCGGGTCCTCCTCACGGACTCCGCCGTGTAGCACCGCTATGTTTGTAGAGTAGCCCAGAACGTACAAACCAAACATTGGATCCAGACAGAACCTTCCATGCTTTCACGTTAGGCGACGGTCGAGCTCCTAAACTGCAGTAACGTGAGCCGCAGGGGTGCAAAATTGCGGTACACATTACGGCTCATATTACCGCGGTGAGAGTGAGCAGAGGGGAATTCAGTTTGTCGCAATGTGCATACACATAGCTTGATTCCACCAAATCACACTCCACATTGTCCCTTTAAGGTTCTGTGGTCGCCATTGAATGGAGCACTTACATCAGCAGGAGGCTACATCGTTGAATCATTAACAGGAACTGTCTGCTTTTCTTTCTTTTCACATAATTGTATGTCTAGAAAGCAGAATGTACAGTGAAACGTATTCATGCATGTATGTATGAGATGCGGCGAGGCAGAGAACCCCAGAGAGATCATTACTCGTCACTATGCAGAGACGGATTGTCTGTCACCACCGACGGGAGATGCACTTCCCCAATGACCCCTACAGTGCTACGCTGAGGCAAGCAGAGTACACCATTGTAATGTGCAGTAAGGCCACGTGCTGATACTGTATACAATAGATGGTGACCGATGGAGGGTCAGACACCGGGACTGTAAGGACAACACACAGCCACAGGATGATAGAGTTGCCACTGGAAAGAGGTCTGGCATGCTTGGGATGTCTCTGTTTACACACAGGGTTTACACTCCCTTGACTTTGTTGTAGCCCTGTCCAAAGGTGAGGTGTCCACTTTAACACCAGTCAATCACACCATTACACTCCCTTGTTTTTCAGACACTGCTCCTATTTTGTCTTCTTCCAGATATTCCCTGAACAGTACCACTGCTCATCCCACAGGGTGGAAATGAGAGGGAGAGGGATGAAGAGCAAAACATTGATATATAGAGTAAAATCTAAGCAGAAGTAACATCGGGGGGGGGGGGGGGGGGGGGGAAGCAGAGATAACTATGAGACAGAGATAGAAGCAGGAGGATGGGGAGAAAAAATATATTGCCATCATTTACCTCTGAATAATTCATTGATAGTTCATAATCGAAAAAGCCACTGCTTTTTATGATCTCATATTTCACAGCTAGTTTATGCTTATGAGGCCTGCTAGACAGTGGGCTCGCACCACAGACTGAAGGAAGTGATATTAGATGTATGGCTGTGATACCCTAGAGGGGAATGTAAAGTTCTGTCTGTGGGTCGTTTTCTTTCCACAGCTCAACTGGATACGACTGTAGCCTCCGGGTCATCTTCCATGACCTGTCTCTCCCTCACATGTATATTTTTTGATACCTGACCCCACGCCAACTAACTGTGCCAAGAACATTTAGTAGATCAGACCGCAAGTGTACCGCAGCATGTACGCCCCTCAGACATTCTTGTAATCGTTGCTTAGTGTACGTCTGACGTGAACACCTTTTCTGATGTAGAGGAGCTGGTCAACCAAACACTTGAACGTCCTTAAAAGCTCTGGTAGACTCATCTCAAAGCCATCTCTCGTCACACAGGCTGCATGCTGAAACCACAGAGGGATGCATGATAAAAGAAGGGGCCTGGGGTATTGAGCTCACATCCACTGCCACTTCAAAGACCAGCAGAATCTATGCAAGCCACTGCTATTGTCTGGTGTGCAGGTGTGCTGCCTCCCACAGGCTCTGAAGGTCTCAGAAAAGCCACAGAGCTCCAAGGTGAGGGCTTGCTGAGATGCTATCTCTCCCATATACAGACAACATGGTGGGGATTCAGACAATAGAGGGCATATGGACGCTGGTACTGCGGAGGGGTAGGGGGTTGTAATCACTGCGAAACGTTGTGGTCAGATCCAATTGCTTGCAGGGGAATGTCATTTTGTGTTTTAGTTGAGGTAAAATATGTGCACTGTTTTTCATCTGGCATAATGTGGCTTGAGTGCAAGTTTCAACCCATATTCCAAAAATATGTAATTTAGGTGGATTGAAAACTCCAATAGAAAGTCAAATGTCTGGCAATCTGGGTTATGTTGAGAACTACACAATGTTCTTTAACATTTTGAGATGATCACTGTGTCAGACCAGCACAACTGATATCAGGCTGATATTGTGTGTTCCGATCGCCGCGTTAGACCTAGAATGTGTGCATGCTGGGATATTTCCAGTCCCTTACAACCCAGCAAAATCTAACACAATGCTCAACTGAGGTAGTGGAGGAACATTAAATGTCACCCATATGGCCTGGGCACCCTGGCAGGTCTCACCCGTATGATGTGATTTTATTTTGCTCTTCTCCACAACAAACTGAACACCCTCATGTTCTGCAACAAGTCCGATCACATCCTTTCCCCCGATTTGCTTTTTCCCCTTTGCTGAGCACAATGTAGCATTTTAGCTGCGTGCACTCTTATCTTGGCTTTGTTGGCATATTTGGGGCTGGCATAAACTAAACATGGATTTATGTGATGATTTGCTCAGAGGGGATGCGGTGGCAGCATGTTGTGGTAAATTGTCTCCCCATGTGAGGCACGTTAGGCATGTCTTATCTCGGAAGAGTTTATCTGTTGGCTGCGTCCTGACCAATCTGTGCCGTTGTTTAATGTATTGAAGAGATACTGAGGGAGAGGGTGATGGTTTGGGGAGCTTCATCCCCTTCTTGTTGATCACATACTCTTTCAGCCAGGGGACAGTTGGTTTGCTGGCACAGAAGACTGTTACATGTTTGTTTCAGGCTTGTTTGTTATACGCCCCCAGCTCTGCTGCGCTGGGTGAGTGCGGTGAACCAGTTGGCTCAGCAGGTGCTAATCAGATGTACCACTGACCACACAACCCGGCCGCTCTTTACACACCGTGTACACACGGCCACTGACCTCAAACACACACTGAAACCGTCGCTCCCTCAAAACTGTGTGTGGAACTTGGAGGAGAACACACACACTGCTATCTCAGCCAAGCAGCTAACTTCTGCATGGCCTTGTTATGTGTGTCATCATCCTGATGCTTTCATTGTTTTTCGATTCCAAGATATATCTCATTTCCTTTTGGTAGAAAAACTCAGACATCTGCTCCCATCTTATCCTCTCCAATACTCTACCTTGCATTCCCTTATCCTCCAAATCATTCAGCCAGCTCTTTCTTCTCCACTATGTGTCGTGTTCCGTCCCCCCCCCCCTTCCCTCCTCCCCTCCTCTTCCCCAGATGGGCTCCTGTCTACGATGCACGGGGGCTTTTGGATGACCACATGCCTGTTGGAAGTGGCATCCATGTTTGAGTATAATTTGTTATGAAGGGGTGAACTAGAGGTTGCTCCTTCTGGTGGTTGTCAATGGAGAAACCTGCGCAGTGCAGAAGAGGAGGAGAGAGAAGATTTGAGGGTCATGGTTGAAAAAATGTACTTATATATATATATATATATATATATTTACAGTATATATATGTACATGTTTTGTCAATTGTCAGATTAAATATGAGTTTTCCACGTACAGCCACAGCAAACTGGGCGACAGGTATGAAAACGAGAAAATTGATTAGAAAGTGAAACCAGAAGGATTAGTTGCCTTGATTAAAATAAAAATTGAAAAATGCCAACGGCTGATCTTTAATAAGTTTATTATATTGTACATTTGATAGGTTTCATACCATCCTCGCCAAGGCGCGTCTTCTTCCCCAGAGGATTAGCTGCCAGAGGAAGCGTCTTCAATGTGATTAGGTCTTCATATTGTTCAGATGTCGATGGGATTGAAAAGATGTGAGACCAGTATTTAATATTCTATTTAAATGTCTCCCAGTGAAGTCAGCAGTTGTCTGCCATCTCTTAGTTCTTTTATATCTGATACGTTGTGTCACATTATACAGACATCATAACACTACATTACTGGTGTAAAAATGGTTTCAGCAGATGTGAATTCAATGAACAGCTGTATGAGTCACTTGCTTTTCAACAGACAGAAATTACTTGACAGGAGAATGACATTGAAACGGTAGAACATCGCCAATGATCTAACGATGGAGAAGATTGATTTTGGAATGGCCAGGCTGAAACAGAAATACAGTTAAATAAAAGAAAATCACCATAAAAAATACAGACAGTATGTGCACCTTGACACTCCTCTCTATTCATCAGGCTGCCAAGCTGGAACTCAGCTGCAGGAGAGCAGTACCTCAGAGGAGGAAAATGTTTTTCTCCCACTTCTAGAAATCTAGTATATATATTAGAGTCCTCTGTGAGCAGAGTTGGTGCGGTGGCCTTACATTTCCCCCGTTGCTTAGCTTGGCTTTGTACCCTGGGAAGAGGGATCATAAATCAGCTTGCCAAGATGTTTCAGTCATGTTAACACAGTAGCAAAGTATACCATAAACCAAAGAAGTAGAAACAACTATGAAGGAAGCTCTTTATTTTTGTCTGTGCCTCATCTAATGAAAATGTAAAGATGGAAAATCCAGGGCTTAACATCAGTCTTGAAACCTTACAGTGTCAATTTCACAGGGATCAGGGTAATTTCTGGCACACTTACAACACTTTCTCCTTGGCATCCGCCATGCTCAATATTGCATGTTGGACTGCTTGACAAATGGAGTGAAGAGCTAGAGCACCAATAGTGTTTGGCAATGAGCACGAAGGCGCGCACACTCACGTGGTGAGCGAGTGCTATCGATGATATTTCACCTCTCTATTTCTTTCTGGCACACTATCTGTGACGGCATTCTCCTCGCGCCGGTCCTTTCGGTATCTCTTCCCACTGTAACAGATCCCCTCTTAGATAGGAATATGGGTGTCTTTTCATCTCCTCTGGTCCATCTGTGAGAGGTTAGGATCCATGTGGAAACCATTGAAATGGGGACGGCAACTGATCAGAGAAAGATGTGCTCTCTGGAGCTGCAGCACATGTTTGGATCCCAGTACCTTTACTTGCTTTGTCCCACCCCTCTTTCACATTCCTGTGCCCTATATTTCTGGAGGACCCCCCCCCCACACACACACACACACACTTCCAAACTTGTACTTAACCATTACAACCTTTTCCTACTCCTCTCTCCCTGTCTCCCCTGTGCCTGGTAAAATGATTGGAGAGGGATCAGCGTGGTGGAAATGAAAGTGGCCGTGACGAAAGACTGAGGGATCTGCTGTAGCATTACATTGGATCCCCTTGTGTTTTTTCCTTCCCCAGTTTCCTCTGTGCCTGCCTGTTTCCCTCCACACAGGCACTATCATATTACTCTTTCTCAGTCGTCTCCCCAACAGCCGCTGATGTAATCCTGGTTTATGGCCCCGTCCCGACTGATACGCACTGTTCTCCTCAACAAACACTCACTCCGCTACTTCCGGACATATATTAGGCTAATATTTACATTACACCAATTTACAATGAACGGAAGAATTCTAGCTCTTCTGCTTTCAATTAATTATATATTTTTAAAAGATTATGTGCTTTTTGTTGTTGCCTGTATTAGAAAGTCCATATTTCCAGTGAAGATAAACTCTAAAGTGGACAATATGCAGCAGAGGGCTGCAGGTTAGATTCAAACAAAGGCTGTTTTTAAAGGACCTTAATCGACAAAAGATTTCACAGAGAGAACTTAATAAAGTGTAACCCAAACAGACTGGCAGCGTATTGAGGAGAGGGATCTGAAACACAAGCAAACACTCCTGCCTGCACGTCAGAGATCACACACAAATACTTACCTCTGCCAAGCTGTGCTTTAGCAGTTGAAGTTGTTGTTAAGTTAGTTATATTCTTATTCTTATTTTTGTTTGTTTTGTTGAAATTATCTTTACACTCCGACAACAATCGAAAAGTAAAATGCTGCATGTGACGGAATTCTGTGTGTGTTAATAATCCATCCAATCATTTTATTCAGCTTAAATAAAACGATCAGGCATGCAACCTGCCTGTCTACCTTCCTGCCAGCCTACACGCACTCTGCCCCTGTCTCAGTGCGCGTCCCCAGAGTCTTCCACAAGCTGGTGGACGGGCTGTCAATAATGCAGATTTGACAACTTTCTCCCTAGATATTTTAGTTTTTAGAGCTTGTTTTACAAGCTTCTTTTATTGGAAAAGAGTTGGCATCACTGAGCTGTTATTTATTTGTGGTTTTGAATATTTTTTTTAATCGATCTTACTTTTGCCGATTTCCTTAATGATTTTCCTCTAGCTGCGTTAAGGCAAGCGGGACCTGTGTGATGCGTTTGATTTACATTATCTCTGACATGAAGCAAAGCCAGACCCGCAGTCATTGGAAGAGGTCTCCTCATCAGCCCCCTGTTTGCACAGCACCACCATAGAATAGCACTGCATCAGTCTCCACTGTTTGTCGGTAATACACCTTTGTTTTGGGAAGACGAGCGAGGGACTGGGGAGCGTCCTGTTATCTGATTGCCAGATCTCACACTAATAGAGAAGTGAAAAGATCTGCAGCAGATGTCTGTGTTCTAGAATGCTCCGATGGGGGTAAGGGCCAGGTCAAATGGCACTCTGCTGTGTTTATGAACGTAATTTCTCTGATGGGGTGAGTTAGCGAGCTGACAGGCTCCTCTTACAGTACTCCTTCCTGCCTGGGATCATGTGCTATCCACCCCTTGCAAATGAACCCATATCATTGCATGTCACATGAAATTAGGACCGTTTGTGATGTCGGTGCCGCCCTGGCTGGTTGTAACTCATTTATCTGGACATGTAACATCCCTCCCTCTGCCATCTATTTTCCTCTCACACGCGCACACACAGATGAACACACAAACAATCACACATGTATAAACAGATAACCACACAGATTGAGGTTCCTCTGAGAAGAAAAACAAGTTGCCTCACATCCCCCTCTTGAGCCAGTCATAGCCAAGGCTCTCGTGGCTGGTCCCACACAGCCTCTTTGTCATGGCAGAGCCGAGGAGGAGTCAGATGTGGAGGAGGACCAGGGGAGGGGGGGGGCTGTTGAGGCTCATGGGGCTTGGAATGTTAATTGGGAAGATTGTTTTAATAAGCCCTCATCTTTGCAGATGCTGGGAGAGGGTTAGCCTGTGGGGCCACACAGTGAGATATTGTCAGCAAACATAACTGACACCATTTAAACTGAGCTCTATGAAACACGTAGCAGGATTAAGCCACAAGTGGATGAAGATATTCCACGGCTCGTGGTGTGTTTATGCCAGCTCTTCTGGAGGTAAAGGGATTTACTGTAGTGAGCATTCTATGGTGACAAATGTGGGATCCGCATATACTGCATTGTGTGAAATCCTATTACACTGTGAAGACTCAGACAGGCGACCACAGTCTAGTAACGCTGAACACAGACAGTGAAGACAGAACTGCAGTGAGAAAAGAGTGAAGGATTTAGAGGCAAAGAATGAGGGTAGAGATTCAAAAATAAATACAAACGTTCAAATCATTTATAACTTGCCCCAAGTTCATGCAGATAGCTAGTTTTATATCCAGGTTTTGAGATATCCATCTCTGAGATTTGGACCTCCTCCTCAATACAAAGGAAGTGCATTTTGTTCTTGGTGCTTCCAGCATTGAGTAATTCCCTTTAAAAAAAATGCAACAGCAACTTCTCTTTCCAGGAATCAATGGTCCCATTACGATGGACAATCCGCAGCACACACTGTCAGCAGTTTTGTTGGAACACTGTTTTCAGTAGAAAGCAGTTCTTAAAGTGATGCACTCATTAGGAAAAGACATACTCCGAGGGGTTTGTACCATGCTCTTAGAATAACAATCACATGGTATGCCAAGAGAAAAGATGTAACCAAAATGCAGACAGATAAGACACACTTGTGGTTTCATATCATAGCTTGTGTGAGTGCTTTTGAATGTTCCTCACATGTAGAATGTTGCTGAGCATGTGGAGATTAACTACTAGTTGTATATTACATTGATTACAATTACTCTTCTTCTGCTGTCAAGATGTGCCTGGATGCCACAGCCACATTTCATGTTGTTTATTCCTTTGACATGGTACTGAGGGCTCTGATCAGAGGCTCATTGCCTCAGTGTGTGTCGTGTGTGAGAGGGAGAAAGAGGCAGAGCATGAGAGAGCATATTGTACACGTGTGTGTGCACTATAGTGTTACAGATGCTCTTTTGTATCGCTATGAAAAGACCTTCGGCCTCAAGCCTGTGCGGTGAGTGTTATGGTTCTGGGCTTCTCATAGCCTCCTCATCCTCAGGGAGTGGGCCGCAGAGCTCCACTGATGAAACAGACTGACAACACCGAAGACGGGATTCACTCTAACCAACCTGGCGTGGCAAATGAGGACATAAACATACAATTTGTATGTTCTTTAGTGTTGGAATACCTGGTTTATGAAGTCATCTTTTGTTGGGGGGGGTGGTGCTACAAATAAAGGCCACTCTCCAGTAGTAAAATGTGTTTATTTACCTGCTTATCCTACCTCCCTCATTATATTTTACAGCATTGTGAAATTGGATGGAAACACGGTGTATTGCATTGGCATCAGCTCTGTGCTGTGTCAACGGAATATTAGATTTAGCTTGGCCTGCCTTTAATGAGAAAACTATACATGTCTGAGTGCATTTTTAGTAACCGGGACACCTAATGCCGTGTTTCCACAACAGGTAATGCACTCTTCTTCAGAATCAAAGCAGCCTTGAAATCACTTTCATTTGCAGACGGAGTGGACGAGCTGATCTGTCAGAAGCTGACTAATCCACGAGTGGCTTGTCTATGTTGTTCACTCATTATGTTTAAATGTGATAATCCCACACAGATGTGTATGACACAGTTTGCATTGTAGTGGTGGGTGTTCCTATTAGAATTATATGGGATTTTAACGTTGTTTTGTTTTCTTCCTTTTTCTAACATTTTTGAACAGTCGCTCTGTTTTTCTTTTTTTACTCCGACATTCCTGCCTGTGCAGTCCCTGCACTCGAAACACTCTTTATTTGAGTCAAACTCTTGCTCTCCCAGCCCTCCAATCACACAGGCACTGTTTATTGAAGAATGAGGTGCCGAGTCACTCACTCACTCAGTCACTCACATTAACCTGCCTCCACGCTGCCCTCTGTGCCTTTCGCCGTGTTCACCAAACGCCATCTCTCTCTCTCTCTCTCGCCTGACGCAAAGACTTATGACCATTTAAACAAACACGGGCACTCAATGGCCTCTCTGTCCGTGCGGCTGTGGGGGAATGGTTTCCTTTATGTGGTGTGTGTGTTTATTCATGTACAGACATAATTGCTGTTGGATACTTATGCACATGAGGTCTACATGTGTGTCTTGAAGTGTGTAACGTAGAGGGCGAGGCGCTGAGATTGAACCCTCTGCACTCGGCTCTCTATCCTCTGCTGTGCCACCGAAAGGTCCGCAAAGCCATCTGCCCGTGGGGCCAGTGCCAGGTATAGACCCTAATCATCAGGAACAGCACAGTGTAAATAACTTTACCCCCTCGCCTTACCTGTACTTTAATCCACACACCAACAGGGCCTGAGTGTTTCATTCCCCTACATGGCATTTGTATCTACATCTGCAGTCAGTAGCACATGTGCTCTTCTCTCTGTGGATGCTGATCAAATCTGTCACGGAATGACAACGGTGGTCAAGACATGGTAATTTATTCAGTAACATCGTGTTTTTCTGTTTCGTCCGATTTTTATACCAAGTAAGTTCATATGTACGTCTACGTTTTGTTTAATTAGTAATAGACACGTATACATGGCTTCTAGAAGTGAATAGGGGCATGCTGTCTCAGGTCCAGTGACATGGCATCACATCCAAATCTGGAGGATGACCTCATGGCATTCAGGGCTCTGCAGGTGCAAACCCCGAAGGCCAGTTGGGTAATAGTCTGTGTGCTCCTGTTGACATATTTACTGGTGTCCACAAGGTTCCTGCGGTGAACCACGCACTTAGGCTGTCGAGCTTGTTTTACCAATGTGACTCTGCAGATGTGACCTCGCATTGAATGTCACGGTTGTCGAGAAAGGTGCCATTATTTTCGACATTATTTATCAATACAATATTTGGATGTACATGCTAAATCTGTAAATTAAATTCTAAAAGAGCAAAACATTTGGGATTAGAGTGTAGGATGGCTCTATTGAGAGTGTCCTTTATTATTGACAACTTTCCTTTGTGTTAGTTTTGTCTCTGTATGTGTGTATGTGTACATAGCTGTGAAGTTTCTATCTATAATCATCCGTCCCCGGCAGTATTATGCTAAGGATCGTATCGAGTGTCTGCAGGGTGGGCAAGAGGGCATGAGCTCAGAGCCCAGGAACGAGAGCCAGATTGAGAAAGAGGGGAGCCTGCCATGTCCAATCTCATCCCCCCGATGGTGGGGTCGGAGAGGGGGGGACAAAGGGAGGAGGAGGAGGAGGAGGAGGAGGAGGGGGGCAGGCAGGCAGTCTTCTCCAAAAAAACGTAGTAGAAGTCCTGTTATGGCTTCACACCAACCAGCACACACACACACACACACACACTGTACGCACATCACTGGCAAATCCCCTTTGCAACAGGGTGGCATGGGTTAACGCACCATCTCTCTGAGCCTGTTTTTGATGTAAGCTGCTCAGCGTACGTGAGCTGATAGAGAGGTAAGATAAGGGGGTCAAACGTTGAGAGGGGAGTGAGAAATTTAGACACAAAATGGGAGATACCTAGAGGGGAGAGAATGAGTGTTTGTCCCACAGGACAGAGCTGGAGGCAAAGTGGGCAGCATCAATGTGGGAAGGTTTAGCTGCACTGTGAGTAAGGCAGAGTATTGCCTGGGGTATAAGCAACACACATGACGGAATTGTGTTGTACTGTAAGCAGACATGAACTGGAGGGAAGCTCAGCCAATGTAAGACTTATTTTAATACAGATACATGTGTCATTAGGCTACAGTGGAGTATCGTTTAATATGTGAACATGTGACAGTCTTCTTTCCATATGAAATAGCATTGAAACATCCATTCTCTTTTCTTATACGTTCATTTATATTTTGCTGTTATTCAGGCATTGACTTGAATGGAAGAGAAAGAGCAATTCCACTGCAGCTGAGGCTCACGCGTATAACTATGAACATATGGAGCTGGTTAGCCTTTTGCTATTTCCTCTGTGTTTGTTGCACTGACCGGTCACCCCTGTCGTACGTCCTCGGGTAACATCTGTAGAAGCTTGTAAAGCAAATAGAGGGAATTAAATTAGTTTAGAAGAAGCATAACAATCTCCAGGAAACCAGGAGGAGAGACAGAAAGGACAAGAGATATAAAACAATATATGGAGCAGCTTCTTTCTTTTCTCCTGCTTCTAAGGTTCTTCTTGCTCTCTCTGGTTCCTTTTCCCTGCTGTTCCATGTCCCTCAGGGGGCTAGTAATGTCCATTCTGCTTTGAGGAAAAATCCAAAGCCAAAGGCGAGACCCATGCTGTGCTCCATCTCTGCAGGATGGACTCCGGGTGCCTTCTGATAAATATTTAATTCCCTGGTGGGTCTGTTTTTGTATCCCTCCAAAGATTTGAGGCAAAGCTTGTTGTACTTGGTTTAATTTCCTCAGAACAAAGCTCATCTGATCTTCCTACCCAGACTTGTGTGTGGCATTAAATCTTCATTTTCATTAATGTTGGAGGGGTAGCACGGGAATCTCATTTTAATTTGACATTTAAACATCTGTTTTCAATTTCCTGAGGAGAAGAGTGCATGCGTCTGTGTGTGTGTGTGTGTGTGTGTGTGTGTGTGCGCGTGTGTCTGCCTATGTGTGTGTGTGCCTTTGTGTGAGTGTGTGGGCTGGACAGGGGATAGTTTGTAGGGGTGATGAACCTGGGAGTCTTAGGAGATGGGAGCAGCGATCTCAGCTGACCTTTAACGGAGGATTTGGATGGAATAAATGATGGCAGCTAATTGCGTTAGCCTCAGCACAGCTTCAGTTTGCTACTGTGGACCTGGGGAGTGATTTATAAAGCTGTACTGTGGATTGTGGTGAGACTGGACTTGGCGGCGCTCAACAAATGTATGCCAGTGTAAACCCAAACTCTGCTTTGATATAGATTGTTGTTTTATGGCCTGTCGACAAGGCATGTCAGCCAGATGAGATAGGATGTGTTTTGTTCTTGGCCGACTGAAAAGAGGAGATGCAATGCAGAATAGATCACTTTACGTTGACAAAGCGTATTGAAAGCCGTCCAGGTCCGGATATTCACTCCGTTTCATCCCATCATCAGCATATTTGAGCAAATCCAGGACGGACAAAGAGGCGTCTTCATGCTGCGACCGGTGACTCTGGCCCATTTCCACATATTAGGCCACAAACTGAACATCTCTCTGTACACACACAAACACACATCCACACACATTGAGTTTGGCCCCCCCTGTTAATAGTGCAGGAAATACTATCTGCTAGGGGACAGCTGCAGGCTCACTAGAGAGACAGAGTAGGCTCATTATCCCAAGCATACACACAAACCACACCACACGCACACACACACACACAACCACACAATTTTAGGACAGCATGAGAGACTCTCTTTCCCATATTTTCACCCTATTCTGGGTCCTAGAACAGGAACAGCTCAGGAGGCAGGCGAGTAGGGCCTCATGCAGTATGTATACAAGAAGGAGGAATGTTGGATGCTTTATTCAAACCAAGGGGGGTCAGAGGCAACCGATTCCACCACAGCTCCGCATCTGACAGGACCTCTGGCGGAAGCGTTGGGCCTTTGTACCGCATCCAAATCTGTGTCCGTCCGACCCTCAGACAGAGAGTCTGGCTGCCTCGGTTTCCCTCCATCCCAGAGGATTTTGTTTTACACAAGGCAGATGTTCGGAGCTGTCTGCCGCACCACACTCAGCTGTGTTTATAACAAAGAGGTGTTGGCATGGAGGAGGAGAGAGGGCAGCAAGGTGAGGGAGCTAGTGCTGTTATGGAGGGGTGGAGTTCACTGCGCTGTTGGTGTAAACACTGGATAATGCCAGCCATCCCTCTGGGCCCCCAGCTCGTCGATACAGCATCCTTTATTCCCTTTTTTTCCTCCCCACACATCAGTTTTTATTTTTCCAGAGGGACAAACGCATCTGCATATTAGCTGAAAGGGTTCCAGTAAGGCCAGCAGGGGAGGCAGATTGAGGAGACCATATGCACTTAATGTCACACTTAAATTCACTGAACTCGCTCACCAAAGCGTATATTACAAGCTCCGCATGAGCCGTGCTGGAGAAATGGGAATTCTTTAATGCGCTTCACTTCATTTATCAAGTGTACGTATTCTTGATGAAGAGGATTCTGCTCACATATTGTCAGCAGACGATGTAGCATGTGTGTACCTTCACACTCACGAAGGAAAACAAGAAAGACAGATGTTGGAACGTTTAATAAAATGAACTTTTAAATCTGACATGAGCCAGGGCTGACTGGCATCTTTGTTTTTTGACTCAGCTTGACTCTCAAAGCCAACTATTCCAATAACAGGTAGACGTGACTGATGCATCTAGAGACAGTGTTTCTTCAGAAGGAGCTGTTGCTCTCAGGGATCGGATGTTTGGTGTTTACGTTTGCATTCCTGCGTGACTATCTGCGTTTAACCATACCAAATGAGCTCACTCACCACGCAGCTGCACTGCTGAGTGTGAGTTGGATAAGAGTGAGTGTGAGAGAAGATTTCGGCGGGTCACACACATCAGCGTTATTCATCTGTGCATGTGTCTGTAGATCTATAACTCCTCATAAGGGGTATATACGTAAGTGTTACAATATCACTGGAATCCTTTTGAATTGTTTCTGATACAAACTTTTTCTATTTTAAAGAATTGAGGCTAGGTAATGTTACAGCTGTGTGTGTGTGTGTGTGTGTGTGTTTTGTGTGTGTGTGTGTGTGTGTGATTATGGGGTAATGGACTGAGGGAGCTATTACCACCTCATTATACTGTTGAACAGGATTCCCCCTGTACGTTACAACTTAGAAGCAGAGGACTCTATCTGGACTCTGCACTGTCAAATTAAGTGCTTAAGGGGTTTAGTCAGGAATCGTTTGGCTGTCAGAAGGTAAGGGGGTCCCGGGGTGAATCTGACTTTGATCTGTGACTGAGGTGACTTTAGCGCAAGCTGGGGAGCCTGAGACAATAGACTGCAAAAGCTCGGCTTCATGCCCAAAACACACACAACCCTATCTATCTATCTATCTATCTACTCACATTACTCTTCCACATGTAAAAAGGGACAACAGTGCACACACTGCGCTGACCTTGCATACTTTGTGTGTGGCCTGAATTTCAGCTTGAAATTTACAAGCGCTATTTTCATGAGTTTGTGTACGTATATGCAGTAAAGCTGGGGAAATGATTACTGGCACCTTCCTGCAGAAGGCAGCCTGTGGCTTTTTCATTACTTTCTCCCCTCTCATAAACCTTCAGTTTATCTGTAACTCGGTTGATATTTGGTGCAGAGATATGTTATTCCTCTCCCCTTCAAAAATTAGAAATGCATTGACCTGCTTTTTTAAAATTATATTGATAGGATATTCTTAAAAAGGCCACCAGGGAAATATTTCTTATTTTAGGTGAGGCTGGTTTTGCATGAAGCCCCAAATAAAAATCACTATTTCTCAGTTCATCTCTTTAAACCTTCACATCTATTCAATATCAGATGTGTACCAACAAATGAGGACTAGGAATCGTGGAATATCTTATGTGGAATAATGAAAAACCATGGCTGTGTCGTCTTTTTTTCACATTACCTTCAGCGGAGAAAATCAATGCAAATATGAATCACATCATATCAAAGTCCTTCAGAAGGCAGCGATGGTGGATAAGATCTAGATTTTCATCAATGTGAAGATAGAATGGGTGTATGAGCGTGGGGATGTAAATATCAATCATCAGGGAGAGATGAAGAGCTGATGATGGAGAGGTGCTCGTTGTACACTAAGATGTGTGTATGCGTGTGTGTGCGGCATTACATGAAGTCTGTGTGGTTCAACTCAACAAAGAGGAAGGTCATTGCTATAGAGATGTTGATGGGAACAAATATGTGTTCATTATTGCTGTTGTAAAGCGTATTGACAGAAAGGATATATGTGAGCAAGTGGGCCATTGAATAACTGCAGAAGCCTGGTGTGTACCCACGCTATACAAACCTTTTTTTGACAATGCTTTATGCTGTCAACACATTTTGTGGTTGTTACTGTTTTCATAGCAAATCAATAGTAATGTGGTCATAACATTTTGTCATCTGTGCAGAACTAATTTTGTGTTACAAAACATCTGGGCTGCTCCTTTTATGAGCTGCCTTTTGGTTTTTCTAAATGTAGGAACAGCTTAAGGTGGTATATCTATTTTTTTTATGTTTCTTAAATTATCTGTTTTGTTTTACTGTTAAGCTGCTGAGTTTTCCCAAAAGGAGGATACCCTGACATTAATTTAATTAATTCTTCTCCTCTTTTTTTCGCAGTTCTTCGTGATGACTTCAGACAGAACCCTGCAGATGTGATTGTGGCAGCAGGAGAGCCGGCGGTGCTGGAGTGCCAGCCTCCACGTGGACATCCCGAACCCACGATATCATGGAAAAAAGATGGAACTAATATCGACGACCGAGATGAGAGAATCACTGTAAGACTCTTTTTTCTGTATGCAAAGGGCAGCAACCTTAACATTGGGGACACATAGGGTACTCAATGCCTGGAGACTGCTTTGTAGACAAGGATGATATGTTTAAATGTATGAGATAGTGATGCAGTTTGAATCCTTCCCACCAATTCTGTGTTTGTTGAAAGATTGATGTGTTTGCCTCATTCTTCACATATTGCAATTACCAAAACCCAGAGCGGTCCGTTTCAGTGGCTACGACCTCTAATGACTGAGGTAGATATAGAATCAGTCTTGCTCCCTCGGTCAGCAACACCACATTGATTAGGGATGACCTGCTGATGAAATCAACGAGGGCAAGCGTAGATCAGGAGGGATAAACGAGCTGACCAAAATCAAAGAGGAGAAAGTTGCACTAAGCAGCACCAGTGCCGGCACGATCAACTCTTTACGCTATATTTGATTTACAACCAAACCACCAATTATTCAGCTTTAATTAGAACAGCAGCACAGCCGGTACAGCAGCATCAATCAGCTCCACATGCTTACTTACCAAAGGTCTGGAATAGTCCTAACTCAAACTGTCTTAGCCAAACACAATTATGGGTCCATACTGTACTGATTGGATGTGTGCTTTAGGCAAGTACAGTGAAGGCTGACTCGGCACTCGGCTCGCACAAACAGGTAGTGAGGGGGAATACTTGAGCTGTGGCTCTGGAACCCATTTTCACAATCTGACTGGTGGCATTTTAAGGTTCTAGCTCTTCATTGTGAAGTAGTCAAATGGTTTGGCCCCCAAATGCTGACTATGGCAAACTTCACAGTAGAGTCACGGACAACCACATTATCGCCGGCTAATTAATGCAAGATGGTAATACAGACACTCAACTCTGTAATACGGCCTGAGCTAGTTGTGCACAAGCCATTTTCATTGCCTGGTAAGTTTAAACATTAATTTATCGCTGGTTGTTGCCTGCACATGACATGAGGGCCAGTTGAGGTTGTATGCACTAAGCCCTGATCGCAAAACCAAACAGCGTGAGTATTTGTCCTCTGAGTTTTTTTCCAAGCTGCAAAGGCTTTAATGTCTGTCTTTGGCCGCTAAGCAGCATAATTGAATTAAACAGGCGCATCATCTAGTTTAAAGGGAATTAAATCATATATGTCCCTGAGTTAAGTCAGTTACTCATAAGCATTAAACCTCTATGCTATATATAATTAACTCTTGTGGCCTTTGAAGTCGCTGTTTGTCTTGTGTTTCTACACATTTGGATCATGTATGTCTTGTGTATTTGCTGCATTTACACATAATGACCTATTTGTGCCTACTCTTCAATTGGTACAATACAGCATGAGGCAGTTTGCTATTATGTGATGAACACAACTGAAAAAGAGAAATAATATTTGATTTTAAGGAGGAGCAAGATCAAATTCCTAACATTAAGCATACGTTTAGGAAAAACCTCTTTTCAGTTGTGTTATAACCGAATGGCAAACTACCTCATGTTGTTAACGCAGCGCAGCAGCCCAGGTGCAACTCAGTATTATGCATGGTCTGCTCACATGGCCTTCCCCATAATTGCATGTTATCCCCATTGAACACACAGGCACACACACACACACACACACACACACATTTCTATTGTTTATAAATAATTTCGGCAAAAACATCCATCCTACACGTGGTGGAAGTGATGACTTATTGTCAATGCTGCGAATGTGATTTTCTGCACTGCACAATCTTTGGACTGGACATTCAGGAGATTGCTGCTTAAATGCAGGCTACATGACAGTTGAGTCCATGTAGCCTGCATCAGTGTTGGGCTTTCTGTGGAACTGAAAACAGGGTCTGGAGGATTTACCAAAGCTATGTGGACCAGCTGGTGTTGCTCGCTGTACACTTCCTGTCAGGCACAAAACCTCACTGACTTCCCGAAAGACAGCTTTTAAAGTAGCGCTAGACGTCATGTACTGCTATTGTGTGTAATCAACTGCGGTGACGGATAGGAGTCTAGACGGTGTGTGGACAACCATGTTCACAGATCAAGCTGTATTACAAATAGGATGATTATGAGCTGATGGGCAGGGTTTGTGTACGGTATAGTACATTTTGGTGCCAGTGAATATAGGACTTTGGAGAGGGAGGCAGAGATTGGAATCTCTATAATGTGATGAACAGCTGAGCTCGTCAATGGGCCTCCTTCATCCAGCCTGCATTGTTGTTTGGTTCACTTCATTCCTCCCACCGTGCAACATGCTGGAACGTGCAGTCTCCTTGGTGATCACTGGTGATCAGAGCGAGGTCCTAAACCATTTTCTCTCTGTACTGCACTTCACTGGGATGGGTCGGCGTGGCTTTGGTGGCTGCAGCATAAAGAGGGAATGAACTTCAGAGAGAGGAAGACGCATCAGAAGGAACCCTTTGGTTTTCTTTCCATTGTGGGCAGCTGTGTGTCACATATATTTATGACTTCATGTGGGGCGGTTTTGAAAAGTTTCCCACCGCTCCATAAAGAGTGAGGCAGGGCTGTTACCCTGTAATGCTGCTGAGCCACTAGCAGCAGCTGGCCTCATCCCTCTCAACCTTGGCCAAACAGGTCTTTCAGGAACAATGAGTAAAGGATGTTCAAACCTAGACCATTGTCTGCCGAGAGCAAGAGTGTGTTGGGAACATCATAAACGACCTCAGTGCAGCACATTGTCGTCCTCCTTTTGTGTAATAGTTGTGGCTAATTATCAGCCTGTAAAAAGAACTGCTGTGTGAATACCAACATAATACATGTTGAATAGAGGCTTTTTTTCCTCCATTATCAGCATTGCCAAATGACACTCGACAAAAGGCAACAGGATAGAGCCATCTCCCTGTAATGCAGGGATAATGGTCAGATTGTTGGGGCTTTCAGCCGCCTGTGTGCTTTGCTGTGTTGTGTGGAGAGGACATGCATGCAGAGAAGAAATGGGCCGCTGCTGCATTCATTCACTTGCTCTTAGAGTCCCTGCTGCTCTGGCACTCCAAGTATTTCTGTGGAGAATGGGAAACCGCTACAGACATACAGGAGGAAGAATACAGATGGAGTAGACGGGGCCTTAAGTGGATCCTCATGTCAAAGCTCTGTGAACCCATCAGTACACCCCCCTCTTTCTCTGCTGCATGGTCTGCCCTGACCTTGGGCCTTTGTGAGTGTCACAGTGTTTTAGCTGTTAAGCCTTTCCTCAAACAAACAGTAACATAATGATACTTCAAACCCCTCCAGCACCATGGGGTGCCCTAAATAAGCCATCCTTCCCCAGTCTCTTCAAGTCCCTCTGTCCTCCTGCTTTACCATGAATATTAAACAGGGCTGAAGGGCTGAAGAATGCCTCTGAAACAAAAGAATGTATAGTTGCACAGTTGTACTTCAAGAATCTTAGATACTTAGCCTGGTGACTAAAACCAACTAAAATCCATACACATAGGTTTTGTTCATCACATGCAAGTGATGAAAACCTGGCTACATGTGAAGTTCAGTGGTGGATATTTACAGAAATACCGTAGCTCTCAAGTGAACATGCATGTGGGAGGGCTGGAGTTTAACATGGGAGTCACGCATTGTCAATATTGTGTATCAAGCTCTCTGTCAGTGGCACTCTAATGACGGTATCGATGACATGCTTGCAGGTGGTGATCTTGGTCTCGCAGGCTGATATGTGCATTTAAAACCTTAAGCCCCCATCAAGGCAAGGAGATCATTGGTGCACCATACTATTGTCCGTGTCTGTGCTGACTGGCATGGCTATGAGCTGAGAGAAGGGTTGAGGGGCCTGTGCAGGGGCCGGGGCTGCCTTTCTGACTGCCTGAGAACAAAGCACCTCCTCTGGCCTGTAATCAAAGCCCTGAGAAATAACAGACATGACATTCACCTGGACAAACCCACATTATCTGCCGGGTGTGTGTGCTGTTCATGTGTGCTTGAATGCACGTTCACTTGCTCTCACTTGTAGTTATATGCACACGCATACCTAAATTAATCCACAAAACCTATTCTTTTAAAAACATAAAATGATAGCCAAAACTGTCCTGTAGCTCTTTGAGGCAAATGGACAATGCTTTGTCTACTTCATGTTTTCCCTCAGGGGGCTGTGGTGGTGTTGGTTTGGGAAAGCGTATTTTGGATTCCTCCTGAGGAGGAACAGGCCGACTGATAGTGATTTAGACTTCAAGTGGAAGCTGAGTGGTAACAGGAAAAAACGGCTAGAGAGATGGAGTAGTCCAGTTTATCTTTATCTCTGTAAGCTCAGAGCAAAAGCCCTCTTTAGCACCAAGCCATTATGTGTTTGTGAGTACATTTCATCATCGTGTTATAATGGCTTTTTGGGAAAAGGAAGTGCTCAGAGCCATTCTTGAATGCAATCAGGAAATGTTTTGTGATTTTTGAGTTATGCTGTTTTCTATTTTCTGTTTTCTCTGCGTCAGCCAGAGGCCCCCTCCCCTGTGTCTCTCACACTCTAATATTCTTGTTTTTCCTCTCCAGGATAAGCCTCTCACCTCCTCGTTTTATTCCCTCAGATACGCGGAGGGAAGCTGATGATCACAAATGCCCGGAAGAGTGATGCTGGGAAGTATGTGTGCGTCGGCACAAACATGGTCGGCGAACGAGAAAGTGAAATAGCTGAACTTACAGTGCTTGGTGATTACTCTTTTTTTTATTTCTCTATGTGCTGTCGTCTTGAATCTGTCCAAAAACAACCAACAAACATGCACACACACACATTTATTGCTGTTTGTCTGTGGTGAGAAACCCGATCCAGATGTTAAGCTTTGATTGTCAATCTGCCAGGGAACTAAATGGTGTCACTGACCTTTATCAGATAGAGTGTGAGATGACCTCCAATCTCACACTTAACTATGAATCCCACGCTGCTTCTCTTCTATGACCAGCTGCACCCTATTTCATCATGAATGACCTCTGACCTCGATACTCTCCGGTGTCCTGAGCAGAGAGCATGTCCAGACTCTTGATTTTATTGGCAGCTTTTTCTATTCTTTTTTACCTTCTTCACCTCTTGTTCTTCGTGAACTCTAAGAAAATAACAACAACAAAGCTGGCTTCATGAAGATAAATATGTATATATCTCAGGGCTTAAAACAAGGCCAGGCTTTTGTGTTTGGCCATCTGAGTGAACATCGTTACCTAAGTTACTTAAGTCTGGTTAATCATAAACAACCATGGTTATTATTTTGGCACCAAGTCTGATGGTATGTGTGAGTAAATAGAAGGATTAGCATCTAACCTTATATAATATAGAAAACAAACGTTGGTGACCCTGAACTGAGTTAGTGTTCAGAGTCAGAGCTGGACTTGAAGGTGATGGGGTTAACAAGATGACACAAGAGGTGAGACTTTCTGTGTCAGGTCATGTTCAGTGACATGTCTTCAATTAATTCAGTGTCTTGTCATGTGTAATTAAAAGCATATACTGTAGCACAAATAGTAACTGTTTTCTCTTCTCAATATGGTCTGTATCAATCTCTGTAGTATAGTCCATGTAGTCTCGACTGTATTTTTTTCTTTTTTTAACTTATGTCCGTAACCATAAATTGGCAATTACCTTCTTTTTGGTTCTGTATAAAATCTAAATTCGACTAGCTCACATTATGTCATCAATTTCATTCCAGGACACTGCAAAGGTGCTAAAAGTAAAACTGAAGGAAGGCTTAATACAATTTCTTTCAATTTTCAATTATATTTCCAACTTCCAACGCTCTGAAGTTTGATAACAAAGAAAAGGACCAAGATGTATTATGTATATCAAAGCAACACATTTACTGACCTTCAAAACATGATTCCACTGCTACCGTTCCGTGCTCTGACTACACACCTGTGCTGTTTCCATCTATGCAGAGCGTCCCAGCTTTGTACGTCGCCCGGGCAGCCAGGTGATGTTAGTGGACCAAAGTGTGGAGTTCAGGTGTGAGGCCCGTGGTGACCCAGTTCCCACCGTGCGTTGGAGGAAAGACGATGGTGACCTGCCCAAAGGAAGGTATGACTCATCAACCGGTCCCCTTTATCCCACAATACCTTTCTCCTTTCTCTTTGTTTGATCCACTGCTTGCTTTTTTCTATCTCGTCAGCTGACTCATTGAATCTGTGTAAATACAGTTTTTGTGTATGTAGCAACATTCGGTACATTGATGCCTGTTTTAATCCAGATACGAGATTCGTGAGGACCACACCCTGAAGATCCGCCGTCTGACCTCAGCTGATGTCGGCTCTTACAGCTGCGTGGTGGAGAACATGGTGGGCAAGGCAGAGGCATCGGCCTCACTCACCGTCCACGGTAAGACAGAATACTGTTATGAGTATCAGTTTTACACTGGTCAGTCTGCCAAACACTTCATTTACAGCTCCTTGGACAGCTATTCTGAATTATATTCCGTTTCGGGTCACTGTGCAGCTTGATTCAAATGCAATTTAGCCCAGCCTCATTGCAATAATAGCCCTGGGTTTTAGTACTACACGGTCATCACTTTCAACTATTCTCTCTCAATTAGCTGATTGATTTTAAATAAAAAGAAATGCAAAAATCCATAACAGCTGTAGAGTTGTGCACAATGGAGCTCAACAGCAATCTATCGATTTAATTTGCCCTACACAAGTGGCGTTTCTCGGGAGGCCTGTCTTCCGTCATGTTTTAAGACATGCAGTACTATATTTGAACCTATGGAATATCTGTGTGTCTCCTGTGGCCCTCTCCATCAAAACTCTTATTAACACAGTAGGAATATAAAGCAGCTGGTCACAGTGTGTGAACATTCAGAAAGAAACCATTCAGAGGAACTGGGGGCTGGGATCCCCTCTAAACCCTCCTGAGAATCAGAGGAACACAGGGGCCATTTAACGCCAAACTAATGGGAATGTTGGGAGTCAGGTGAGAGAAGAAGGGAAGGAAGGAAGGAGGAGGCATTGGAGATGGGGATTGGATGGAAGGACAGTGAATATGTTCGTCTCGGTGGCGGCTTGCCACTGATGCAGAACGGGTCGGGAATTAGGGCCGGGGGCAATTATGGTGAAGAGGATAGACGGGGAGAGAGAGTGGTTTCTGTGGTCAGGTCAGTCATATTAGTGTCACTTCCAGCAGTCAACGCTGAAGAGATGTATAGAGAGAAGGCAATGTTATTCATCTGCCAACCCCCACTTGCAAATACAGATACTTTCTCATCACACGGCTACCCTTTGCAATTATTTCTTGATTTTCTCCACAAAAGAGCAATCTTTAGATTGGTTGAAGAGCTAGATTAGCCAAACCTGCCGATAGACCCATCAATAAATCTTCCCTTTTCTCACTCTTTCCTTCTACCTGATGAAAGCTTAGTTAATGGAAGGGAACAGCATTGATGTGCTGGTTCAATAAGCTGTACCTCTGGTTTGAAGATGATGAAGAGAATCATCTTTGATGCTAAAACCTCTCTTGTCCTCAGTGGAAATGAAATGTCTTAACCTCAGGCCGACTCCCTGTTGCCTGCCTGTATAAGTATGGCACTAGCCCTCTTTTCATGCATTTTACCTTTCATCTCCCATGTTATATAGGTATAGAAAACGAACTTCTGCCATAGATTTAGAGAAGACATGTCAATGCTTTCTTGGAGTGTAAAATGTAGTTAAAGGGAGAGCAGAATAGGAATACTCGTTCTACTCTCATGGTTGGATGGAACTAATGCCTGAACCTCCAAGTCTTCTAACTTTCTAGAACTATTTCCATCTACCCTTCAAGTCCCTGAGCTTCATCCAGAACAGGCTTTGAGAAGGCCAGCGAGGCTGTGGGCACAGAGTAGTCCAGCTAATTAAAGACAAGCGGGGCCACAGTCCCACGCCCGGAAATGACAAGCTTCTAATTACAGATGTGGGCACACAAAAGGGAAGAAAGGCCGTCTAATTGTAGGTCTAAGTAGTGAAACGATGCATAGGTAGTAAGATGACGCTGCAGTAGAGAAGACAACAGTGATGTGGGGGGCAGGAGTTTAATCTGCGGGTTTACTGGGCAATGCTGTCGCACCACATCCACTCAAAGTATATGGCAAGATTTCTGAGCCACTGCACAAGAATAACTGAACAGCTGAATGTCAGTGGTAGTAAGCCATAGGCAGAGCAAACTACACCACTAAATAATATGTAATCTGAAATATAAGGCCAAAGTGAAATTAATGTCAATATTCTTTGTAGTTCTCCTCCCCTGAATCTGCTGTGATGTGTAAATGGACGATAAAAGAAACATAATTAAAATTGGATTAATTAATTCCCTGCTATATCAATCTGCTTGTTATTGCAATATGTACAAATTATAATATAGCAAGGCATGCCATTTTGAAGATATCTTTAAAAGCAAGTCACATATAAGAGCTGGACAGTTAATGAGAAGAATCCATCTCTGTGCGGACACAGAGGGATTTACAGACCTTCCACGGTCACATTGTCAGTGAACAATGTCCACATTGTGGAATTGGTGCCCTGGGCTGTTTTTCCTTCAATGTGTTCTGCACTCATTACGACTTAATCAGTGAATTATTGTCTTGCACACGTTTGTCAGTTCACGACACCTCCTTATGTTGAGGAAAACATGTAATTGGTTGATGGAAGAAACGCATAATTGGTCAAGTCACCAGCCGCATGTGTAGTTTCATCGTAAAAATCAATAATCTAAACCACATGACAATGTAGCAGTGAGAAGGGCTGTCCAGCTGGTCTGCTTCAGTCTGCATCTGACAGTGGGTGTTTTTGAAAGATTAAAGAATCACACAAAGGCATTTGGATCTGTGTCTGGTGTGTTTAGATAATGTTCAATCAGTATTCGTAATTAAACTTCCATCGAAAGTAAGGGAATTTAATTGTATCAGACTGTATTGGATAGACTTAAGAAAACCAGGGTGTTATTTTTTTCTCAGATGGTTAAGTTTGCCTTGACCAGTGATTTATGGGTAGAAAGGTCTTGAATGGAATGGTACTCCCTAGAGCAGCGTTGCTAATAACCCATGGAGAGGGTCTGGAAGGAGACCTGGAACTGGTGCCAAAGAGAGCGTGTGAGAGGAACTTCCCCTTCAATCCAACGTGGGCTGTTACAGTGGCGATAATTACCAAAACACAGTTGGGCGCCACATATAGTACTGATGCTTTTTATTGTTCTATCTCTGTATCTTTGCATTTGATTTATCTTAACCCTCAAATAGCCCCTCAGTGTGTATTACTCACTGTCTCGCAAAGACCACATTTCAGTTGAAATACAGTATAGAAAATCTCTGAGAAGGACAGATCATCTAAAGCATGCTGCAGACATCCCAACGGGAGCCACTATTCATCATGCTAAATCATCTACATCCAGTCCTGCTCTTGTGTTGATGTCAGGCCCACTGAACAGCAGCCCTGCTGAAATCCCCATTAATATCTCTGCTGTGGTCTTTGGTACAGAGCCTGCCTCCTCTTGGGCCGAAGGCCACTATGCTCACTGGGTTCTCCTCAGCCGCTCTGTTCGACTTTTTGATCGAGACTCCATTCTGCCCTGTAAGCTAGCGGAAAGTCTACAACAAAGTAGCCTGGTCAGATTTAAAGCTCACCTCTGCCTCCAGGTCCACAACTGTGATCACAGCGGCATGGGAGAGGTAGGGTTACCTCATTAAGAGCTGAGGCGCTCATGAATGGATGGATGTGTGTAGGTGTTGTCGGGGGTTTGTGTGTTTGTGGGCGTGAACATTCTCATGATTGTGTGTATCTCGAGCCTCTTACACATGGATAGCAGTGTGCATCTTCTTCTGGGAACGCGCTTGATGCAAGTCTTATCTGCATTGAAAGGCCAGCAGGGGGAGGAGGGAGGGGTCGGTCATTACTCTGACTGACAGCGTTTATGTTTCCGTGGGAGCCGCTGAAGCAGACAGATTAGATAAGGTGACTGATTGGCTGGGGGAGATTTATGGCCAAAGAGTGACAGTTAACATTCACCTTGTGGTTTTATGAACCAGGCTTACATTTGCAAGGCTGTGTTAGAGGGACCGGGATCCAGCTGCTCCTCAGGGTGCTCTAAACCTCATTGATGGCAGAGGGACGTTCACTTTCACACATCTGGAAAGAGAAGAAAAACGTATACAAAACATGATGTCTGCTCAGCATAAAACATCTGTTTTGTGTGTTTCATATTCTTTGTGTGCCTTTTTTTCGAATTTTGTTGAACCTAATCCAGAATTGTTCCTGTCTTCCAATATGCCCTAAAACTGAGGCGAAATGTTGAATCGTGTGTGTGTGTGTTTGTGTGTGTGTATGCATTTTTAATGAATCCTGATCACTCATGCAAATTCTTTTTGCTCTATGTCTCATGTTGTCCCTCGGGTTTTAGTCGATGGTGATATATGACTTGTCTCTTACTCATAGAATATTTATAACCATTATTTGTATCCATGGACATCACATTGTAATTCTCCTTATCACTCCTTTTTATGCCATGCTGTTTATTATTTATATATTCATCTTTGGTTTTTTGTTGTTGTTGTGTTTTTGTTTCCTTTTTAGTCATGTCTGGTAAGTTGAAATATCACCCGTCACCTATTCACCGCCCTGACAGAGACAGAAGTTGTCACAACCCCCCTCCATCCTCCACCCATCACTTCTCCACCTTCCAATCAGCAATCATGTTTCTGTTGTCATGGGCAACAGTGACAAAAGGACATTATTGGGTAACAAATATGCTCAGCTTGGGCCTCCAAGGTAAATCATATCATTACATTCTATTATTTCCCCTTTTTATGCATTATCAAACACCCCATCTTATTAATGGACAAATTGTTTCTGTATTTCAGACAATGGTTTTTCAGACTGCCTGACTTTATTTCAAACAATGTCCCTGTAATGAACAAATAATAAAAAAATTCCAGAGTCAAGGTGTAAACTGGCCCTCCTTTGGACCTTGCATTCACATAGATAGCCTATTAGACCAGAAAGGCCTAGTGTCACAGCAGCATGGATGACCTTGGGGTATGACACCACACTTAGATGGAATTTGTCATTAAGATGCATGGTTACTGCATCCTGGTTGATGCCTGCACTATTGGAGAGTGTCAGCATGGACAGATGGCTCAAATGTATTCCCATTTCCATGTAAATTTTAATGGTCTATGCCCTTGCCCATGCAAATGAGGGGGCATGGTAGAAACCGTTGTTTTTCCTATTAATTACATCTATAATATGCCTGTGTTTGAAATTGCATCAATCTACTAGTGAATGTGCTTTCAACACATTTGTGGAAAGTTTTGAAAGGGAAACTGAATATTCAATATAGTCCCTTTACAGTAGCTGCAGTTAGATGTAGTCTTGTATCCAAATAACTGAGAGTACTTTTAACTATATATTTATGATCACTAAAATAATATGCTATGCTAGGTTTATGTATTTAATGGCTAACCCTGCTCATGGATGTTCTCCAGTGCCCCCGGCATTTGTGGTGAGACCGAGGAACCAGGTGGTCGGGGTTGGCAGAACGGTCACCTTCCAGTGCGAGGCAACCGGAAACCCTCAGCCAGCAATTTTCTGGCAGCGGGAAGGCAGTCAGGTAATAACATATAAAACTCTCTTTATTCGTTTTGAAAACATACTTAACACTCATTTAATGCTTGGGAAGAACTATTTTGGAGGCATAGTTCACTTGATAGTTGATATCATAGGACAGATGGTTGCATGCATCATGTGAAATCTTTATGAAGAGAAGTCTGACTGTCTGTGATCTGTGTTTGATCCCTTCTAGAACCTGCTCTTCTCCTACCAACCTCCTCAACCCTCCAGCCGGCTTTCTGTATCTCAGTCTGGAGACCTGACCATCACTGATGCTGAGCGCTCAGACATGGGATACTACAGCTGCCAGGCCATCAACACTGCTGGCAGTGTCCTCACCAAGGCTCTGCTGGAGATCACTGATGGTAAGCAACCGTCTGTGAAACACAGTTTCAGTACATGGCAAAGTCTCGGAATGAAGAAAAAAACTCGGATAAATATTGGTATTACAGATAATCTTTGGCTTATGCGGATAATGCGATTCATCTGAAACACTGTAGTTGTACCATTGAGCATGTTAATATCCGAATTGAGGTTTGTGAGGTTTGGTCTGGCCTGTTCAATGTGTTCCTGTCAGAGCTAGAGACTCTCTGGTGCCTGTGTACCCAGACTGTGTCTCAGTATTTGGCTTTGTTGGATCATGTCTTCTTCGGTATTCCATCGCTGGCTTGCTGCTGTCTACCATTGGAAGACTGTGGCTGTGTGGTGAGGTTTGGATTGGGTCCTCTAATTACTCTGCTAGCCAATCCGCCTCAGCCAATAGACTAACCTTGGATTCATTGCCACTAGTCCCACAGAGATCTGGGCAGCTATTATTTTGTCGATGACACACCTAGATTCATCCCTTCATTTACCAAATGTCCGTCTTCATTTTAGGCCTACAATGCTATGCTTCATCTTGCTCTCCTCTTCTCCCTCTCATTCTGTCATGCTCTCTGGATAATAATAACAGTTATTAAAGTGAGCAGGCCACTCTGAGGCCACCACTTCTCCGCAGGCAGATCTGGTAATTGCAGGTCATGCTGACAATGTTTTAGTAATTGCGCCATTCTCGGCACAAAAGCAAAGACAACGCGCCCAATAGATTCCACCGCAGCATGGCTCTGAGGATCTATGAACACATACATACCTCATGTGTTGCTGTTACACTGTGTTAGGTTTTAATTTGATTATTCCTCACTGAATATAACTTCCTAGTAAATTAGTGGGGCTGACGGCAATGGTCATCAATAGTGCTTTGAATGATAATAATTAGAGGGAGGCAGACAACCTATAGCAGGAATTTGATGAAATAGTGCATTAGATACAACAACAACAAAAAGGAAAAATGATCGTGTGCTTTTAAATAAAGTGTCTCTCACAGCTCTTCCCTGTGTCTCCTCTATCCTCTTTACATTGCAGCCTTTCTCTGTCTGTCAGATGCATGCTTTCTCGCTATGCCTTTGTTGTTGTTTCTACTGGTTGAACACAAAGGGTTCACACGCTGGGAGTAAATGCTAATAACATTGTCTGTTCTGGGTGGATGTTTTTTAAAAGCATTTTCTGTGTGCACCCCTGTGTGGTGTTTTATGGCTGGGGGATGGGCCAGGGGATTGTTGGCCGTGAGTGTTCATATGGGTATTGCCAGGCGTCTGTTAGAGCTGTAGTAAGAAGACCGAAGTATCTGACGCTGTTTAATTGTAATTACGCTGCTTTTATTTGGCGAAGTTTGACTCCTGCTGATGATTAATTCGAAAATTGTTTCCAGTTCTTAAAATTGGATTTAGTTCCTCTCCCACAGCCCTTTTAGTGTTCACATACTTACATTGCGACATGCAGTTTGGCAGATTCTCTGCTTTTTGTGTGCTTTCTCACACAAGCTGTATTCGTCTGAATCCACTGTCCGTTCTCTCCCTACGTGAACACCTTCCCCTCATCCCACCCGTACATATAATAGCTCATTCTCCTCCTTCCACAGTTATCTCGGACCGCCCGCCGCCAGTTATCCGTCAGGGCCCAACCAATCAAACGGTAGCTGTGGACGGCACAGTGGTCCTCAACTGTGTGGCAACCGGAAACCCCACCCCCACCATCCTGTGGAGGAAGGATGGTGTCTTGGTGTCCACACATGACTCCAGGGTCAAACAGCTGGACACAAGTGCTTTGCAGATTCGCTATGCAAAGGTAAGACGCCTGCTCACATGTACAAACATGCTCAGAACCTTTTTCTCATAAACCAAGTTACATGTACAACACGGGGCCCAGGAATGCTCGGTGGCATTTGGAGTTCTTTGACCATGGACTCGCCTTTTATTTCTTTAGAATAATATAAGATTAGCTTCATTTGGCTGCTATGAATGTCTTAATCCATTAAAATAAACTTACAAGTTGTCTATATCACATCCATAATGTGCTGTACAAACCCCTGCTGTTTGGTAAATAAAGCATGTGTTCCTTGCCAGCAGCCAGCCCTCAGTGGGCTGTCAGTCAGTTGTCGCAGGTTTGTAATGGAGTGTGTGAAGTCGTCCAGTCCGTAGTTCTTGTCAGTCAGCTAGCACAGTGGGTTGTGTGTGTGATTTTGAGTGTGAGCACATATGTGTGATGTGATGGCATGCTGCGTGGTGCTGAACACACTCTCAGGGAGAGACATGTTGGGGGTGCCGACGTGTCATCCAGATGGAGGCGTCACAGGGTCAGAGTTCGCGTCAGTTTGCGTTGTTCTGATGAATGCTGGCATGTCTTGTGGTGACAAAATTGCAGTATGATTGGGCTGCCAGTGCGAGGCAGGCAGGAAGCGATGCATCTGAATCCCTCTCTTGCTGGAGCCAAGGAAACTCTGCAGGCACTTTGCATTAATGAACTTGTCATTTCTCCCCGACAACATTTGGATGAAGACGTTTTTGATGTGTGAGGTAATTTATTTTATTAATGTGAATCGCCTGATTTTTTTCGCGAGACTTTTTTTCTCTTCATTATTGCGTTTTGATACATTTCCTTGCCTGCCTGACAAAACAATATGCACCTTGAGGGTCATTGGCGAGACATGCTCACTCTCAGTTATTTGAACAATTTATCTCAAAGTCCTTCCACTCTTTATTTTGTTTACACACCAGTACAGTAGCCCATAGCGTATGTATGCGTCACCACCGAACCAAAACAGCATTACGTTTTTTACCGCCAGACTTTTACCGCAGTTGACAAAGCAAATATTCTTTTGAAATGCAGCGCTGTGAAAATACACCATATATCATGTTTAGCTTATTAGCCTGTTGGCTAGCGGAGCCTCTCAAAAACACCTCAACCGATTCAAATCTAAATGTCCATGAGCCGAGACAAATGATTTGTTAATGGTCTGTATCCAAAATCTAGGTGTCACAAGAATTTTGTGAGAGAAAGGCCCTTTTCCCAGCTATTTTTTTCTTATGTACTACCGCACAATCTGGCACATCTATGCCATGGTTGACTATCTAATGCAGATTACATTCTCCATTATTAAAATGGAGAGGGAGAGAGAGAGAGAGGGAGAGAGGGAGGGAGAGAGAAGAGAGAGAAGAGAGAGAGAGAGAACTATAAACTTCCTAAATGCGTTTTGGTGTTGTTTAATCTTTGTACTACAATGTAACTAAACTACAAATTACTACAATATAGTTCACCAATGCATAGTGCACTCTAAAATGTAAATGTGTCCCACTTTGTCCAACTTCCTTTTTATATCTAACAAAGTGTATGAATAATCAAGGTTCTTTATCTTTCGTACAGCTTGTCACCCCATCTATTACACATAGCAGTAGCTTCCATGATTGGTACTCAGGGGGATGGTAGACAGAGAAAAAGGTCTCCAATTAGTCAATGATCCTGTGAACATATTTCCCATTAGACTAGGAATGGTCTGCCACTTGGCCTTTCCAGCTGCTTCTTCTTAGTTTCTGCTATGAAAGAGATGATATTGAGATTATCAGGCAATGACAGCTGCCTGCTACAGACTCCTCCAGAATGTCAATCAGCAGAAAAGTGATGGTGTGTGAGTGGGGGGAGATAGCAACGGGCAGAAACAAGGGAAGAGATGACCACCAGGTCACGAAACTGTGGCACACGTTTGAATAACTTCCATCTAACCATCCTTTATTTTTTATTTTTCTCCAGCTTGGTGACACTGGTACCTACACCTGCATCGCCTCAACACCCAGTGGAGAGGCCTCATGGAAAGCCTACTTAGAGGTCCACGGTAAGACTTAACCAATAGTGAGGTTTAGTGTCCATCGGTTTTCTTTTGACAATGGGTTGCTGGATATGTTTTAGTATTCTTATATCCCTTTGTAAAAAAACAAGTCAGATAAAAGAGGTAGTCAAGGTTGGTGATGTTTTGTATTGTTTTTGGGAACTACATTCTGATCTGTTTCTTTCCTTTTCACTGTTCCACATCAAGAGTTTGGAGTCCCAGTCCAGCCAAACAGGCCTACTGACCCAAACCTGATCCCCAGTGCCCCTTCTAAACCCGAAGTCACTGATGTCACCCGGACCTCCATCGCCCTTTCCTGGAGACCGAACCTGAATGCTGGAGCCACACCCACCTCCTATATAATAGAGGCCTTCAGGTGAAACTAATCAGCTCAACGCTGAGTAAACAAAATACCTGCTTGGCGCTAATGCAATCTTTTAAACCTTGATTATCTCTGTTGTGTGTCTACAGTCATGCATCAGGGAGCAGCTGGCAGACCTTGGCAGAGCATGTGAAAACTGAGTCATTTGTACTGAAGGGCTTGAAGCCCAGTGCAGTCTACCTCTTCCTAGTACGGGCAGTCAATGCCTATGGGCTGAGTGATCCCAGTCCTATTACTGAATCTGTGAAAACACAAGGTGAGAACTGCCTTCTTACTGAATTGGATACAGACATGTAAGCAATGTTCTGTTGTTTTGAACACTAGTATGCATGTTGTTTGTCTGTGCTGCTGCATACAGATATCCCTCCCACCAGTCAGGGTGTCGACCATCGACAGATCCAAACAGAGTTGGGAGAAGTGCTCATCCACCTGCACAATCCCACCATTCTCTCCTCTTCATCTGTCAGAGTGCAGTGGACAGTGAGTATAATTCCCTCCATGAATGCACTATTACCACATATTTTTCTTTAGACAGCTGCAGCTAGTTCCAGATGGCCATATGGCTCACTGGTATAGCTGGTCGCTAAAGCTCCAAGGTTAGTTGAGTGATATGCCTATGGTCAATTTGTCAGGCCACTCAGCCAAGCTAATGTTCTAATGCCCTAGCACCCTTCAGAGGAAGGACACTTGAGACACTGTCCAAGTGTTCTTAGGGGTCCATCTGGCATGAGCCAGAACCGGTCTGCTGGCCAGAGACCAAAACTTTCAGCTTCGCCCACAGAGGACCACTCAACTGCCCAAAAGCCAGACTACAGAGCACAGCCTTCTGCTGGCCATGCAGTACGGTATAGCAGTGTGTGGTGTGCCAGCTTGTGCCGGATTGCAAGATTAAAAACACTTGAAGGCTGTTAAAATAAATCAAGTGAGAGGGAAGACGCGGCCAACTCATGCTCTTAAGTGGAAATGGATTACAGATGTTAAAACGGATAGGTGGGAGAGGAAGAAGTAGAATTAGAAAAGGAAGCTTTAGGTGGCTTTTCTTCGCTGGTACAAGCTGAATGTAAAGTACCTGTGATTGATCTCCAATCATGTATCTTTTCATATTATACTGTCCACCTTTTATAGTAGATATTGGTCTGTGGGATGGCTCACTGACATGTAAGAACAGTGCCTGTTGTGCCTTTTGACATAAGGCCACCCCTTCATTCCCAGGTATTATGAAAGGCCATAGTGAGTGATGAATGGGACTGAGGAAATGTGAAAAGGATACTGACATGTCAAGACTGATTTAAAACATTACTGCCCAGTTATCCTCCTTGTCTCCTAGTCTCCTTGGAATGTTCCAAAAAAACACATGACATGAGGAAGACTGACAGTTAAAAGCCATAGTTTCCTTGTTGTGCGGGGTTGAATATTTTCCCAATGTGGAGTTTCATGGTTTTACATTTTCCTTTGTGTGGTGGTAAATGGTTGCACAGTTTTCGGGCTAATGAAGACCACCTGAGCCGGCAGCATATTTTACGGGGGAGGGATAAAAAAATCCGTAAAATCTTTAGCTTGTCCTGCTTGCCTTCCATGGGGAGTCCTACGGATGTAAGCATACGAGGTAGCCATTACTCTTTTCTCCAACCATGCTGGATCACAAAGCAGCACTTTATTTAGCTGCATCAGAGGCTGTTAAACTTGTTCTCCTCTAAACTTCGGCAAATACCTACTTTTCCCCCTCTTCCTTGACTTCAGCATCCGGTCACTACACTGGAGAGCAGGACAGTATGAGACAGGCTGTTCTGGGAGCCTGGGCTCTATTTAACCAGCTCCAGACTTAGAGGAACCTCTGGCCAATGACCTCATAATGTGGTTCGCACAAATCACTGCTGCTTCAAATGAGGCATAGAGAGACAGTAAAAAAAAAAGAGATGTAGATGTGGATGGCTAAACAGAGGGTTGATGTGATGAGTTAGCACCCCATTCAACCCAGTGCCTGCCGTATCAGTTGCACAAATCCATAGCTTTCCGGTGATGCTACGATCTATTCCATTACTGTATCAGTTTCCACTGAACTGTGAAGCAGCGAATCAAGTCAAGCTGACACCGTCTTTGTCTGTGTTCCTGTGCCATTCACAAGGTGGAGCAAAAGTCACAGTACATCCAGGGCTACAAGGTGATGTACAGGCCTTCACCGGAGGGGCTGCAGAGGAGCGAGTGGGCTGTGTTCGAGGTGCGGACCCCTGGAGAGGACAGCGCAGTTGTGCCGCAGCTTCGGAAAGGAGTCACATATGAATTCAAAGTCCGCCCCTTCTTCAATGAATTCCAGGGAACAGACAGTGATGTCAAAATTGGCAAGACTCTGGAAGAAGGTGGGGGGGGTGTGAATGTGTGCGAGTTTTTGTTAGTGCTTGCATGTGTGCATGCATGTTTCCATGTTTACACAATTTTATATGCACAGCTTACATGTGGGACAGCGTACAGCAGCTGTTCACAGCAGGCAGTAAGGGCAGGGTTGTGTTATGTTCACATTTGGTGTATTCAAGCATGCTACGGTGGATGTTTAGCTCTTTAAAAGGCCCGAATACAACACTTCAGTGCAAGTGTTATAATAAAGTCTTGTACGGTGTGGTTGTGGCAGTCTCATGAGGTTTGGTTGAAACCCAACTGCACATTTTAATCTGTAGCGACCAGTTAAGAGAAATGTGAGCGCTTGCTGGTGTGTTGCATGTGTAGGAGTGTTTTGATCTTCTTCTTTTTTTCTTCCTTTGTTCACAATTATGTTGATAATTGTTTTCAGAGCTGTAAACATAATGTTTGTTCTCCCATAAGCATAACAAAGCCTGTTTTTTGAGCACTCACTCTCGCTGGGATTAGGTGTTATATGTTGCATTCATAATTATTTCAGTTTAATTATCATTGGACTGCAGGTTGGCGTTTACCCACCACCGCCATCAGAAAGCCCGGTCTGTTTTGAGTAAACAGTTATTTGCTTTATTTACCCCAAAAGGCATTTTGCTGCTTGTTTCATCATTTTGATTTATCGTCCTTTGTTTCCACCACAGCTTCAGTCTCACATAGAGATTCAGCTAAATGGGATGAGTGGAGACAGGCAGAGACTGCATGCATGTCTCATGTACAAAGGTGTGTTTTTTAAATCTTTTGTCAATCCCCTTCAGCCCCCAGTGCCCCTCCTCGCGAGGTTACAGTGGCGGAGAGCGGAGACAATGGGACCGCCATCGTGGTCTCCTGGCAACCCCCTCCAGAAGAGGGGCAGAATGGGGTGGTCCAGGAGTACAAGGTAATACAAATACAAAACAGGCAGCCAGCAGCTACCTCAGGTCTTAGCTCGTATTGTAGTGACGCACAAAGTAGACACAAACAGGGATGCCGACCGAGCAGATAACAGAGAAAGAGACAATACGCATACATGGAAAGGTAATGAATTCCTGGTTGAGGCGCACCTTTGTACACTCCCCAGTGCTCCTCCTCTGTGTGCTGACAGAGGCTCAGTGACGAGAGAGCAAAGGAGTTAAAAACAGGGGAGCTGGTTGAAACTGTTATGAAACACTGCCATCTGGTGGAGACAGTAGACCCACACATGTTGTGGCCGTCAAAAGGTGAAGAGTAACATCTGTGGTAATTATTGATAGGTGTATTTAACTATTTACCCTCTCATGGTAGTGAGGCAGCAACTCGTGATTAAAGATCATTGTAATTAGTGGAGATTCATGTTTTAGCCGTCCATGACATGTATTTATTTCCACTGATACAAATGCAAATTAAGCTAATGAACTAGTGTACCAACTATATACAAGTGAACTTCACTATTTACACTACTATATGATTTAGTGGAGACATCCATATATAGGTGATAGTGTATGTAGTGGAGGTTAACACGCTGTAATAATGACCAAGGAGAGACAGACCTCTATTATAATGCCAGTCATTTCTCTGGAATGGTAATGAGTCCCCTTTTCCTCCTCCTTAGTTGATAATGTATGCTCCCTTTGTAATGTCCTCACTTTGGACAGAGCTGTCCGATCGCACGTTATGCTGTGGCAGTGATTCACTATAATTGGAAAGTCACAGGAAATTTAGGTTAGTGGCAAAAGGGGGGGATGAGGCAGAGCTATTAAAAAGTTAAGCCACTGTTCATTTCCCAGGTAAATGTTTTCTGGAGATGGGCTTTCGGGTAATTTCATGGTTTTCTAGTCCAGCTCGATAGTGTTCTCTGCTCATTACCGGGCTCTGTTCCCAAGCGGCACTTCCACTTACCGCAATTTTTAAGATACACAGAAAATGTCAAGGCTTTGTAGTTCCATCACAGAAGTGCAAACACGCACACATGCACACGTGTATAGTACAGACCCAAGGAAGTGTGTATGTTAACCTGGTTAACTGCTGGGAGGAGGTGGGGCCTAAAGAAAGCAGAATGCCAGGAGTTCAGGTTGTGGAGGTCTTCAGGCCTCATGCTGAGGTGAATGTATGCTTCTCTTTGTGGCCCTGGTTCAAGGCAGCCTGTGAGACCATGCTCCTTCCTGGGAGTGACAGCACTTAGCTTCTGCTGAAATTGAGTTCTGGAAGTAATTACTGATCTCCATTTGTTTTTCATTGGCTTAAGGCTACACTGAGACGTGTTATGGCTACCTTAGCTAATACTGACCCTATGTTGAACACAGCCTGTAAAACATAATGCCATGATGTCAAATGTTTTCCTACTTCAGAGATGTAACACAATACCCACGGAGCGTCGACATGTTGCAAGAGCAGCATCAACCAATTATAATGACATAGATGTGTGGCAGCTAACAAACTGAATGTTGTCAATAAACCCTGACTACAATGCCTCAATCTACACTTTCTCTGTGTCTTTGTTATTGCAGATTTGGTGCTTGGGGAATGAGAGCAGGTACCATATCAACCGTACAGTTGAGGGTTCGGCCTTATCCGTGCTGATTCCCAGTCTGGCCCCAGGGATCCGCTACAGCGTGGAGGTAGCAGCCAGCACCGGGGCGGGTCCAGGGGTCAAGAGCGATGTCACCTTCTTTCGACTCGGTGGGTAGAAAGAACCTTTAATTCTCACAGGAGGTCATATGCATCTTTCTGTTTTTCTTTCAATGATTTCGATGCATTTGTCCTCCGGCAATTCTTTCACACGGAATGAAACCCAATCATCTGACAAAGATTCATGACATCAATCCAGTCCATCTCAAATGACGAGTTTTTCAGTAATGGACTTTCTGCCAAGTGAACAGACAATTATCTAATTCCTTCCTTTGTAATGGACATGTCCAAGTCTCTGCCTGTTTTCCCTTTCTTCATCAACAGTGATGCTTAAAAACAGTAATTGAAGTTATGACTGTTATTGAGACATCATCAAATTTGCCACGGAAGAATATGATGAGTTTGAATTAAAGGGAACTTTTGCAGTTTTTGAGCACACAAATGGCGTCTAGCTCCAGAAGCTGGCAGTGTGATCAACGCAGGCACATTACATTCCTGTGTGGCAGCTGTTGAGCTCGCTGCCCCACCCTGCTCTGCTTTTCAAAGATGCAATGTTTCCATCCTTTAGCACCAGCAATAATGAATCCTGCACTCTGGACTTGACATGATATTAATACTAAGAAACACATGGGCAGTGTGCAATATTTTGAGATGTTTTGTCAGTTTCTATTCCCCAAATATATGAGCTGGAGAAAGACTTAAAAACACATGAGTAGCAGGATGAGGCAGGGAGAGAGATAGAGAACTCCATCTGGTTATAAATGTGTGATCGAGTGGGATGGATGGACACAAAGAAGCATCGGCTGTGACTGATACAATTCCTCTCCCTTGAAGAGTTCCTGTGGTGATTGTCGCCATGTTCCAACACTGGAGTGGAACAATGGGCCTCGGGGATCAGCGCTTCACCCAAATGCATTTGTCACACTCTGAGCGTGCACGCGTCATCCCCGCCTAGATACCTGTACAGTCCCTTGTGGGCTGCTTAGTCACATTGGCATGCTCCGGTCACTTGGCCAGACAGAGCCACAAATTGGGAAGAGGAGTGCAGCGGACTGGAGACGCAGACCGAGTGACTGAGACAAAAACAAAAGTGTTTTTGCCTCTGGCTTAGAGAGTTGGTGGAGAAGAGTGGCTACAACATGAAAGGCTTGAGCGAAAAGAGATGAAGACAAAGTAACACGAACATGAAGACATTTCAGAATTGCGGGGGTTGAGGCAACTCAAAAGAAGTATTTCATGTGTTAGGCATGAGGGAGAAGCACAGAGAGAATAGACAGATGAGAAAAACAGGCCGAGAGCGAGTTGTTGTGAGCAGCCGTACAGACCGCGCCTTTCAGCCCACCTCCCCCAGCCTCCATCAACTCCAGCGACGCCTGGATCATCCTGAGAGGAGAGACAAACAAAAAAAAAGAACCCCCCCAAAGCAGCAGCGCCCGGACTCCGTCTCCCCTCCACCCTGAAGCACTGTGCCGACCAGCTGTCTCGGTGTTTCCCTGGCCCAGCCTGCTTCAAGGCCTCCACCATCATCTCCCCCCCAAAACCCAAGATCACAGGACTCAAATGACTACAGGCCGTGCGCCCTGACCTCTGATCACCCCACCTGGACCCCCTGCAGTTTCGCCCACAGAGCCAACAGGTCTGCAGACGATGCAGTCAACATGGCCCTTCACTACATCCTCATCATCCGCAGGACTGGGCTAGCCCTCCCAGCTGCAGCTGCTCCACCTGGGTGGCCACACGGATGATCTTCTGACCGACAGGAAGCACAGGACTGAGCTCGAGGCCCCCAGGCTCAGGTTCTCCCACCAGCCCCCTCCCCCCAAGGTGTTGTCTCTTCTCCTGCTGTTCCTCTGTCTCACCACAGCAGCCACAGTCAGTCAGCAGCTCCGCTCTAAAAGTTCGCGGATGACACCACACATGGATTCATCTCTCTCGGGGGGGGACGAGACTACAGTGGTGGGAGACTGACCCCTGGTGACCTGGTGCAGCCAGAACACCCTGAGCTCAAGCTCTGAGGCCCAGCCCCACCCGCCCCCCTCTCCTCTGTGTGACTCTCGTCGGCAGCTGCTGGTCCTCCTACTTCTGCCTGCCCATCATCTCCCCAGACCTCTGGGAGGCTGGTGTCGGCTCCCTCTCCAAAAGGCCCAGCAGAGAGGATTCTTCTTGAGGAGGCAGCTGAGAAATTCCTGCCAGGGAGGGAAGATGATGGTACAGTTCTCACCACATCCATCCATCATCTCCATCTCCATCCTCGTCTGGCACCCACCCTGCAGCCACAGCCACAAACACAAGCAGGGCAGGCATCATCATCCATTCGGCCGAGGTTGCTCGGGCTGCAATCTGCTTCCTCAGGTCCTGTCCTGTCCAGTCCACTGAAGCGCCAGAGAAAGATCACACCCCTGCCCACCCCCACCCTCCCTGTTCCCTCCCCTCCCTGGGAGAGGCTGAGGTCCTCATCATGACCCGACCCCCGACACCACACCAATAGCTTTTTTTCGGCGGCGCGGTCCATCAATGGACCCCCCGGGACTGACTGTGTCCCCCAGGACTACCACACTTCTTCCTTCCTTCCTCCTTCCTCCTTCTTCCCTTCCTTCCTCTCCCTCCCCCCTCTCCTCCTCCCCCCCTCCCTCCTTGCGTTGATTGTTGTTTGTCATGTCCATGCACCCACCAAAAAAAAAAAAATTCTTGTTTGTGAAAACATTCATTCTTTGGCAATAAACCTGTTTCTGATTCTGATTCTGATTCTGATTAACACAGTGCATTTCAAGGAATGCACACCTCCGCTATTCACAGATGTGCACAAGTTAGCTAATTACTGTATTTGAGGATGATCTCATTGGATTTATTTATATGATTATGAATCCACCATTGCTTGGTGTAAGTAGTGCCTCTCTGTGTTTTCCAATCCGGCTTGTGGCGCACAGGCTCCGTTTGAATGTCTTTGGTTGCTTTCGTCTGCTCACCTGCCATTGTTGACTGGGATTTGAGATGAAAGCCTTTTGAATAATAGAGAGAAACAACTCCATTTCCAGCCCTGTAGACACCCGCTCGATTGTTGATATTTATGTACTTTGCTGTCTCCATGTATTTCAAATGTATGTTCTCTATTTCAGTACAAGTTTTAGGTTTTAAACAACATGTCTTTACTTCTTCTCTGTTGTTTTCCACCAAATGTACCTTTTTTTCCTATCCTTTTCTAATCCTGCTTTCTCGTCTCCTTCATTCCCCATCCTCAGATGCGTCTGGGCGAATGACAGAGAACATGGACCAGGAGAACCCCCTGTCCCAGCAGATCTCAGATGTGGTCAAGCAGCCGGCCTTTATAGCCGGCATAGGAGCCGCTTGCTGGATCATCCTCATGGTCTTCAGCATCTGGTTGTACAGACACAGGAAGAAGAGGAATGGCCTCTCCAGCAGCTATGCAGGCATCCGCAAGGGTCAGTACACATCAGTACAACTGTACATGATTTACACTTTTAGGAATATCTACTTTAATTTCTCATTTCCAGTGCTGGTTTGGCATGAGATAAGGTTTTTATTAGTGTGGTACTGTGTTTATTTCTATTTTTTTAAACAATATCCTCCATATTACCTGCCTCACAATCCAGCCTGTCACAACTGAAAGTCCAATAGGGTGTGATGTGAGCTCCTGCTGAGAGTGCTGCATGAAGACGCTGTTTATTTCTTTTTCATACTTCTGTCACGCTGATTCTGCAAGGATGTGTGAAGAGTGTTTTCGGTAAAGTACATTTTGAGGTCCAACAGCTCCACTTTTAGCAACTCCCCTCTGACTGTGCTGGGAAAGAGAGAATTTTTTATCATAATACCTCTTTATCAAGGACATGCTGACATTAACACATGCTTGAAGTACTCTCACTGTCCTTTAGAGAGCCCTGTAGAAATGATGGAATTGAGCATTTAACAATTTAGTTAATAGTGTCTACTTAATGCATGTTTAGAAAAATCAAAGAATCTATCCCCTAGCTGCATTTCAACATTCTTGCCGAGCCACAGTGTAACCCGGTGGGTTTGTACCTGACTTGAGTCAAAGTGATATAGCTCATCACATGACCAACCTTTGCACACAATAGTTAGAGTTTTTAGCCTGAGAGAGCTTTTAGCCTTTCTCTCTGAGTCTCATGTATGTGTGAGCTGGCTTAATGCGTGGCCTTGGGCTGTGCAGCTGCTGCCTGTGAGCGCTACCTGCGCCGTCTTTGCTCCTGGGCTCAGCTTTACTGCTGACTGCCAAGGTTAGAGGAGATCCGCCCTTCAACCTTTCGACGCACGCGGACAATGGACTGACGGAGCTGTGGCTAATCTGCTGCTGTTATACAGAAAACAGTCTGTACATGTTCGAATCCACTGCGGAACGTGGGAGTTGTGAGTCATGTGAAAGGGAGAGACACATCGGCGAAGCTTTTTTCTCGGCTCTGTGGTCTTTCAGAAATGTTACACTTACATGTTTGGCCTCGACTGTTGCTTTCCATGTTGGGTGGTATGATACATATAATCTTTTGAACATTTCAAGTGATGTCTTGATGTTACCGTATTTTCTGATCACTAATGCTTGTATGTTGTTGGATGTTGTCGTTTGGTTCCAGAGTTAGTGAAGCTATGGGAAGAAATGATGAGCAATCTGAGATTTTATTATCCAAGCCAATAGGCGCAGAGACAATACTGATACAGAATAGTAACTTTGAAGACTTAATGTCTGACAGTTTTGATCTGTGGCAAGGCGAAGGAGAACACTAGAGGCTGATGTTACCCTCTGACTTTCTGTGATTCTATATGTTGATGTTGACTCACATACACTCATACAGCTCTTCAGGGGCACAGTAGGCAGACATGCCCCCCTCCTTCTTATCCTCCTCCTGCACCCGGACCTCAAGAGGCCACGGTCTTTGTTGGAACTGGTTACTAAGAATGTTTTGAAAGGAATATAATTGCGACCACATGAAGCAACAATCTGCACTCGGGGTGAAATTGGATGAATTGAGATGGTGTGTGTGTGTGTGTGTGTGTGTGGCTGTTTGAATGTGTGTGTGTGTGTGGCTGTTTGTATGTGTGTGTGTGTGTGTGTGTGAGAGTGTGAGTGTGGGTTCATCTGCTACAGTGTATGCTAATGTTGCCATGATCAATATTTAAATGTTCAAACTTCAAAAGAGTTTTTTTCTTATTTTCCTTTCCATAATTGTCATGTAAACCTTACGTGATCATTTGATGACATATTGTATTACCCATTGTATTATGCCATGCTGCAGTATCATCTCAGTTGTCTCATTCTGTATGTTGAAGACGGACAGCAACATTTCTAAAATGCACATATTTAAGACAGCGTATGGATGTCTACCAGCATGCATGATGCAATGTTGCATCATCTGCAATGCATACTTTAGCTTCCTTCACTTCTTCAAAGAGGGCAGCAACAAACAAAGTGCATTTCATAGAAGATACCCACAACTCAAACTCGCCATGATACAGAATCTAAATCTGCCTACTGTATGTTACTCTTTTGCAAATGGGCCCCTTCTATGCCAAAGTGTGAGTAATGGAGCTGTGTGTGTGATCATGTGAGTCTTAGAGATAGCAACAGATATCTCCCCAGTGTGTGACCCCTGCCCAGCAGGCCTCTGACAGTCTGAGCTGGGATTTGAACCAACAGCTGGTTCAACACTCCCGTTCCCCCCAGTTGGGGTCCAGTGATGCTTGCAAGGATCAAAGACTTGGGGCCAGCGAGAAGCGTGTGAACACAGGCTAAAATACGTTTTGTGGATTTGTATACTTTCAAAGAAAGTATCTGGTGATGAAGTCTATGTATTAAGTCGAAGGAACTTATCCCGGACGGTGCTGATGATGCACAATAAATCAATGATTTTCTCTTCTTTCTTTTTTTTGTCCCTGCAGTGCCATCCTTTACTTTCACACCAACAGGTAAGCACTTTCTTGATTGATTTACTTGATGTATAATATGGAATGAACTGAAGACAACAACTCATTCACTGCACACTACATATGTGAATCACTCCTTTTAATTGGCCGGAGCCGCCACTGTCCTCATAGATGAGAGGAAAAAGAGCGAGGGACAGTCGGTGTGCACCAAAAAAAAAGAGTCAAACATTTTCTTTAGAGATCGACCCGCTAGAAGTAAATGTTCTACCAACTGTTTGGGTCGTGTCAGAGCATAATGCTTCACGAGAAGCAGCCCACACTACTGAGAGGCTGTTAAAACTAGTGGTAACTTGATCAAAGGGCTGCTCGCAACTTCAGATGGGATTTAAGAGAATGACACACCACTCCAACATACCAATTAGATAGGCAATCGGTGGCGGAGCTAAGGAGGTTATCTTTTGAATTGAAGTGACACAGTGTAAAACAGATACAAGAAAAGCTCTCTCGGCCTCTCGTTCCGTCTCTCTCCGTGCAAGTTTGTATTTATGGTCCTCCTTTTCATCCATATGAGGTTCTTGTTCGCTAGAGGTCTTTCAAGTGGTGTTTGCAGTGCTTAGTGCAATGGGGAATGTGAAACAGTGAATGGGTGAGAGGAAGTAAAGGTGAGGGCAGGAGAAGGAGAGTGAGGGAGGCAATATTGTACAGTTTGAGGTTACACTGGCTGATCCCCTCTGTGCAGAGGTCACATATAAACAGTAGCAGTGTTCTTTCTGACTGCCTCAAGGCTTGCAATCAGGTAGAATAATTGTAGCTTGTTTTGTTTTGATCTGCTGGAAGTCTTTCAGGTGAAACCCACTCCTTGCTTGTGTGGTTAGGTTTTTTCTCTTCAAGAAGAAAATCCCTGTGCTCATAGCCAGTGTGAAACCAGGACCTCACAGTGCCCTATGCTATGATTTTAGGATTTTAATCTCGAATTAGAATTAGATTGTGATGCTTTGCATTGGAGAGAGCTAATCTAAGAACGTCTCTGTCGGCATGCGGAGGCCAAAGTCACACTTCCTGTTTTTAGACAAGGGAATCGACACAGCTAAGGCCCGGCCTCCTCCTCTTCACCCTTCTCTCGGGGAAGATATTGTAATTAAAGTTGGAAGTTTATCTCCCTTTTACACACCGGCAGCTTAGAGCTCCTTGAAAGAGTCCGACTTTCAGTGCGCAGAGCATCAAACACACGGAACCCGAGCCAGACAACCACAGAGCTCTGCATCTCTGTTCTTCAGAAGCCTCTTAGATATCCTCCTCCTCCTGTTCTTGTTGCTGTGTGTGACTCAGCCGAAATGATGCCACACACATTCATTTACATGTTCACTTGAACTGCTGCAATAACTCACACTTATTAATAAGTAGCATTCCCACCATCCCTCACAAGACTAGCTATTTAAAATAAAATGAATAATTGGACCTTTTTCGACAAAGGTAAAGATGACGATGTGATGACAGTGGTAATAGTGGTAAAATCATGTCGGAAACTTATTTTCTCTCTTTTCAGTGGCATACCAGAGAGGAGGAGAAGGTGTAAGCAGTGCTGGAAGGTAAGAGCATATTTATATTGTTTTGAGAAAAAGTGTGCGAAATAATATTTTAAATGTGAACCACATGTTGGGACATTTAATGATAATTACTGGCAATCACAAAAGGATGTTAAGAAACCTGCTGAACAGATGAGGAGGGTTGGGCAAGTGTACTTTTTTTCAACGAACACTAGGGGGAGTGCTGTGACTTTCTGAAGCAGCAGTCAGCTGAGGAGGAGGGGTAAGGAGGTGCATTAAATATGTTCTGATAACAGGAACAAAGCCCCATGTAGTCTGCCAGGAGCCCATCCTCATACTCATCTGATATGGTGGACAGCCACATCCAACCACAAGGCTGTGCCAAAGCGTCATGAATAGAGACACACGCACATAACGGCACACCTCTTCATGTTGTGGAATGGTGCATTGTGCACAAACACTGAAACTGTGCTCATGGCGGACACTGCATCGTCTTGCTACCTCTCATTTTTGTACCCGCAAATGGGGAAATATTGAAAATTGAGTATGCAGACATAAAGAGGAAATATGTATTCAGTTGTTGCCCTGTCTTTACTGAGAGTACATAATGTACACAGTACTGGCTGTAAGTGTACATGAGTGTGCGTGTTGTTCATGTGTGAATAAATAGTTTAGCTTGGAGCAATCAGCAGTAAATCCATATTCATTATATTACCCAGTTTTATGATTAAATCCCATATGCAGCATAGCTGTGTCGGCTCTGCACAAAGACAATGGCCATTCAATATCAACATACCACTGCCGAAGTGATTGAGGAGCTATTGTGAGATTGTACTTGGCTGTGCAAGACAAATGTGTTCATTACCCAAAATGAATCCGAGAAATGAGTCATTTGAGAGGGAACGAGGAAGCGTAATTCTATGCTAATTCGGTGTTGGAATATGCAAACTGGAAGTAATACTGTGAACATTTGAAAACTGAAACATTATATGGCCCTGGTGGAGTAGCCTGCTTTCTTTGTATATGCTAGATTGATTCTATTCATGCGCAATAGAAGGCTATTTATTCTCAGGCGTTTTAAACACTTAGTGTTTGGCTTGAGGTCACGAATTACAGTAGAATCCAGTTGAACAAGTGATCTTGTATTGTATTGGGAATAAAGCCGAAGAAATGAGAGCAAGACATGAAGCAATCGTGACGGATGGCCAGGGGATGACGTGAAGGACTGATCCGCATGAGCTTCTCTTCTGGTGCCCAGGTTTCCTTCTGGTTAGCTAAACAAAGTTTTATTTTGTTAATGATCGAGATGTTGTGTGACATCACAGAATCTACTCGGGGAGCATCTGTGGTTCACTGGCTGTTCAGGATGCACATTCCGCACAACATTGGGAGTAAATTTTATCTCACTGTCTAATGCCGGCAGTTCGCTAATGCTCATGAGGGCTTAGGGAACGTGTCATCGGCTATGTGCAAGTCAATCATACACAATCTATTTAGCTGGGCTTTTTTCTAACAGTACTAAAGCTGGATGTCTCTTATTCTCAGCTGCTGGATAAATAAATTCCACATAATCTTCTCTTTCAAATGTTGTGCGACTGTGGCTATTTCACTGTTATTGTGGTGTTGGCTTAGTGGCTAACTGTTGTTAACCATTTGGTCCCATTTATTTTAAAGGCCTGGATTGCTAAACATTGGGGAATCTGCCACTCAGCCCTGGCTGGCAGACACATGGCCCAACTCCTGCTCCAACCACAATGACTGCAGCATGAACTGCTGCACTGCCGGCAACGGCAACAGCGACAGCAACTTGGCAACGTACAGCCGTCCAGGTATGTAAGCCTACTGCCGACACTTACGTGGGAGACGATCACAATAAACACTCCCTCAAACACAATGGTGCAGTCCTTGACAACATAACTGTAGAGATAAGACATGTCGGAGCTGAGGGAATTCATGGTGAAAAATGAAGAAAAATCTGATATCTGGGTTACCTCCCTGGAGAGTTGTTCTGTGGATCCCTCCATTCTATAGGTTTCCACAAAAAGACCTGAAGAAATATTCGGATTAAGAGAGGCTGTGTGCTTGTGTGTTTGATTTATCTGAGGTTAAATTAGAGCTGTTTTAGGCAGGAAATAAAAGGAGCACACTGAGAGGGGCTTATGGCTCTACTCTGTTGCTAATCGAATTGCTCTGCTGATTTCCATACTGTTGTTATAGCCGGTAATGTAATTTCCCTTAAGTGCTCTGTTATTTAAGAAATGTGCAGCGGGCGAAGAGGTCAAGGCTGGACTGCAGACGGTGGCCAGAAGCAGAGGAAGAGAGAATGATAGAGGGAGAAATGGGCACCTGGAAGACCAGATGGAATGGGGGAGGAAAGAGTGATGACAGATACCTCTAAGCTAAAATATAACCTGAAATGTATGAGTGGAGGATGGAGGATAGGTGGAGAGAAAATAAGGGAAAGTGACTGATGGAACACCACCAGGTGGCTTTTTAATGTATTCAGCATGAGTGTACTTGAGCAACTGTGAAGTCGAAATTGTATACACTATTACTGTATCCAATATTCTATGCACACTCACACACACACTCACACTCACACACACACAAACACACACACACACACACACACACACACACACACACACACACACACACACACACACGTAGAGTGACCTATCACATCAAAGGAGCAGAGTAAAACTTCCTGCCAAAAACGTTAGCTTGTGATGACACAGGACTTAGTTATTCATTTTCAGCTGTGACCCAAGTCGTAAACAACCCTTTCCTTGAAAACTTGGACTGTATTTAAATGCTTTATGTTCTAAATGATGCACTTTGGGACTATGTCTTTAAGGGCAGCCCATAATTCCGGTCCAGCTGTTCTGCCTAATATCCATCCAGCCATTCAATAGTTTTCAAACCTTTCAATAGACTTCAAAAACTTTCCCAATGAGGATTAATAATTCATTTTGTCGACTTATCGCCATCAAGTTGAGTTTTTTCTTTGGTCTAATCAGGTGTCTGAGGTTGAAGTGTTCCACCCTCCCTTACCATGGTGTAAGATGTTTAACTGTGAATAACAGGCTAAAGGCAGTCCTCACTCTTTGCATGACACCCACTGTATGACACTAAGGAGCTTGCCAGACGCATGCTTTGTGTTTGTGCCAAACTAAACTCTGTGAACATGAAGAGGATCACTGACTAGGTGACAGTGCAGAAAGATAGTAGTTAATGTCTCTTTATCTCAGCCATAGGGGCGCCTTCACACATCAACCTTTGAAGTGTCGAACGGTTCCGTGCTGCGGAAATGTGAGGCGCGTGGCACAATAGGCGTGCACCTATGGCCGTCCTTGGTATTTACCGCAAGGCTGGCTCTTAGATCTGCTGGAGGATTTAAATATTTTATGAGCTAGGGAAAATTGGATCTGTCAGTGGAGCTGTGCTTTTACTGAGCGCCTTATTCCAGGTCTTTGATACAGACATGTCTTTCTGTCCCTCTCAATGAGCAAAGATGTTCCAACCGTCAGATGGAAAATAACAGAGATGACACCCACATTGAGTCATGGATGAGGAGACTGAGCGAGGTGTAATACCACCTGTGTCAGTCACCTAAAGTAGATCACATTTGGCGTTGTACAGACATACAATCTCTCTTTCGTGTCCCTCTTTCAAGCTTGAAATTATTATGTAAATGTGTTAAGCTTTTCTCAGATACATGCTTTGATCTCCACAGTAGATCAGAAGATGCCCTATTGTTTCAAAACGTTCAACAAACTGGCATCGTGCTCCTAAATTCAACAGCTTTAGAGGAGATTGACTAAATAACCTGCTCATGTTCTCCAGCCGACTGCATCGCCAATTATAACAGCCAGATGGAAAACAAGCAGACCAACCACATGGTGCCAGAGTCAGGAGTCTATGGAGACGTTGACTTGTCCAACAAGATCAATGAGATGAAGACCTTCAACAGCCCAAACCTTAAAGATGGCCGCTTTGTGGGTCCAGGGGGCCAGCCGACGCCGTACGCCACCACCCAGCTCATCCAGTCCTCCATCATGGGAAACAACGTTAACTCAGAGAGAGGAACCGGAGGGAGTGGAGGAGGACTCCTAGGTGGAGGAGAGAAGAATGAAAAACAGAGCTGGAAGCCCACCTCAGCTCAGCAGCAGAAACAGGAAATGGCCTCCCAGCTACAGTACAACATCATGGAGCAAAATAAGCTGAACAAGGGTGAGTGTGTGGACTATTAGCAGTCATGGTTGAAGAGGTCATCTCAAAGCCATGGTCTTCCGACACTTGATTTTTCCCTCTGTCTTCTTCTCTCTCGCGGCTCTTCCAGCCTCACTTTGGAAGCCTGGAGAAGAGTTTCATGCTCAACTTTTCCTCGGTTCTGTCTCTTGCTCCTTTTCAGTCAACACAAGCGTCATCACTCTTTCTTTCTGCCTGTCTGTACGGCATTCATGTAACCCCTCATCATCTGCCATGCAATCATGTTCAATCTTTGCCACTCAGTGTGAGACCGGCTTGAATTGCTGTCGTCGTTTGGTATTCAGGTTGCCGTTTTGTGATGAAGGCATGTGTGGGTGTCTATCTTTGGTGTCGGATTTCTAAAGGAAAGACAAAGATAACTCTTGGATATTTAATTGCTTTGAACGAAGCTATCATCACCTTGTTGTACCTGCAGAAAGGAACCACACCAGGTGTGATAGCTTTGAGATTTTTATGCAGATGTTGCATGTGTTCACCTACTCACCGAAAAGGACAACGCATGAACTGCATGCATCTTGTCGTGTCTAACACTGTACACGGTGTAATGTATTTTCATGGTAAACAGCATTTCACTTTTCCATTGTGAATTTTTTTTTCTTCTACCGAATAAATACCATCCTTCATTTCCTTGTTCATTGGATGCTTTGCTTGACATTGTTTGAGTTGGCAAAAGTACCTAGGGCCGTACTAACTATACTCTCCATTCTTCCCACCTTCAGACCGCTACAGAGGAGGTGACGGCCCAATGCCCGCCACCATCCCCTACAACCAGACCCTTGACAGTCACACAGGGGGCTCCTACAACAGCTCCGACCGAGGCAGCAGTAGTACCTCCGGTGAGAAAGTTATGGCATACATTTTAAAAAGCAGAACAACTTTTGAATGAAATAATATTACTTTTAATTGTTTTATGCCAAACCATGCCATGACATAATCATGTGTATAGTTTTCTATTACACATATGAAATAGTATGCTATTTCATTTCTTTTTTTCGAGACTGGGATTTCTTTTGATCATTTTTTTATGACTTATACATGTAACTCTTTATCTGAAGGATTTTGCTTGGAGTGTTGTTGTTAATATGTTGCTCTTTTAAATGTAACTGCCACTTTTTCTCAGTTTATTGTTATTCTGAACCATGTAATCACAAACAACCCCCAGCTCTATTTCAAAATCCCAGTTTTGTTTAAAAGCAATACATCCCTTTGAGATGCTAATAATGCATGCTTTAAAATGGTAATTTGATTAATTTCCATGTCCGCATACATTGAATATAAATTGAAAAGGAGAAGTCTTCAGAAAGTGGAAAATTGCAGAACAAAAAGAGAGCAGGAAACTGATAACAATGACTCCACACAAAGCCATGAGCACCATGCCAGGCATCGGCTTGTTGTACCTCTTCTTTTCTGGGTGCAACGTCCTCCAAGAGATGTTTAAAGCAAATTCAATAAAATAATCCTTTTTTTATTTATTATGTTTTGTTTGGCGGTTTCTCTTCTATTTGGCTCTACTTTAATCCAGTATGGAGCAGCCTAATTTCATCAGGACCTCAATGTCTGTCTGCGGACAAGGACAAATGATAACACATTGCAGACGGCATGCAACACTGCCACCTTAATGCCATGTATCCATTCTGATATTGCGTTTGAAGTTCAAGCCATTAAGGAAAAGCCTTTAGTGCTCGCTGCACCTCACAGCTCATTGGTTCACACTTCTAATAGTTTTGTCCTAATTGGGCCCCTTCTCCCTACCTTTCCTCTTGGTACTTGCTACACTGCTGTAGGGAGATTGCTGTGTTTTATAGGAATTTTAATAGCTAAGATGTATGTGTGCACACTTGCATAAAAGTGGAAGGTTGCATTAGCCTTTGCACTCTTGCGTGTAAAATGATATTTTCTTTGTTAGCCAGTCTTGTAAATGCATTTTATCTGCTGTCAATTCCTTGCTCATTACCTTGCAATTTCTTCAACATTAATAATTGATGTGTTTTTCAGAGACAGAGTGAATATAAATATGTGTGTCTGCAGGTGTCTTATGACTGACAGTGTTTTTTTTCTCCATTTTTGAGCAGGGAGTCAGGGTCAGAAGAAAGGCATGCGCACCCCCAAACTACCCAAACAGAGCACAATGAATTGGGCTGACCTTTTGCCCCCTCCCCCTGCCAACCCACCTCCAAGCCGGAGCATAGAGGAGTACTCCCTTTCGATGGAAGAAAGGTGTGACATGTCTGCACAGACACAAAGACACAGACACGCTGACAGGCATGCACACACTGTATTTGCCTTTTCTGCTATTTCTCGCCTCTATTGGAAGCATTTGCCCCAAGGCTTTCCTATCTATTAGTGCTAGGCTCATGTCAAACCTCGATAGAAGGGTGCCATGAATATTCAGTTTGTGTTTTCCCAGCTTCAAGATATGAAAACATTTTTCTTCTTTTTTTGTGAGTGATATGACGGTAACAAGGCTTATTTCCCTCGATTGGCAGCTGTGAACCAGACATGCAGTGCCCCATGCCCCCCTCTCACATGTACCTGCAGCCTGATGAGCTGGAGGAGGAGATGGAGAGGGGCCCCACTCCTCCTGTCAGAGGGGCGGCCTCTTCCCCTGCAGCGGTATCTTACAGTCACCAGTCTACAGCCACACTCACCCCCTCACCCCAGGAGGAGATGCAGCCAATGCTCCAGGACGCACTTGACAGCCATGAACGCAGGTACACCTGCGCGATGTCTTCTCGTGAAACAAGAAGCAAAATGTTTTAGCCCATTAATTCCCGAGCCTTTATTGCACAAAGCTCTTGGCTATTTTTCAAAAGCATATCTTAGTTTTCAGATTGATTTCTTACCTTCTTGGGAGCCATTTGTTTCAGCTCATTTCAGTACAGTATATACATCTACTTGCAGTGATTTGAACATTGTTTGAAAAAATAGACATCACAGTCTAAATGTTAACATTTGTCAGAGTAATATTTTGTTGTGGTAAACCAGCTGTGAGCAGGAATTCATCCTTGTTAGTGTTTAAAGAAATGAAAGCATCATACATTTAGGATTAAACAGCCAAACAGAAACCGTTTTAATAAAATAAATTACATCATTTTTGGCATATATAGTTTTTTTGTGCTTATTATCTGGTTCTAAAAGAGGACAATTTTGCCCCAAACTTTAAAATAGTGTTTATTGTGCTCAGGTGTACCTCAGAAATTTGAATAAATTTAAATGACATATCTTTTACAGGTTGTCCCATTATAATTGGCTGGTATTATTAATTTACTTTTTATATATAATCAAACACATGATGCATTTCTGATACTGTGTGTTTCTCACCTGTTGCAGGCGCCACACTGTGAGCCCCCCAGCTCCTCAACGGCCCCACTCTCCTTCACACACATATGGGTACATCACCAGCCCATTAGCCTTGGACACTGATGGTATGGAGGAGGAAGAGGAGGATGATATATTGGAGGAAGAGGAGGAGGAGGGTGATGAGACAGATGCCGAGGTGGCCAAGATGCACTACCACCACACACACCCCCACCAACCCCAGATGCACCCTCGAAGGTTGCTGCTGGGAGGGCTTGAAGAGACGCCTGCGTCCAGCATGGGCGACCTGGAAAGTTCAGTGACCGGCTCCATGATCAACGGATGGGGTTCCGCTTCTGAAGAGGATAATGTCTCTTCAGGGAGGTCCAGTGCCATCAGCTCATCAGACGGATCATTCTTTACTGATGCTGACTTTGCTCAAGCGGTTGCTGCAGCTGCAGAGTATTCAGGCCTCAGGGTGGCCAAATATCCCAACACACTGGGCCACGAAGTTGCAGGAGCTTCCGGTAGGTTTAAAATAGTCGCCGCATCCACAAGGAACGTTGGCGCAAAAAATTTAAAGAATGGTATAGCAAACTAAACTATTTCTCTGTTGCTTTCCTCAGCACGAAAATACCAAATAAACCCGCCAAGCCACCGTCCTGGAAGCCCGGTGTCCACAGACAGTAACATGAGTATGGCAGCTGTACACAGGAGGCCTCCTAAGAAGCAGAAACAGCATCCTGCAGGTCACCCTGCAGGTCACCCTGGAGGTCACCCTGGAGGTCATCCTGGAGGTCACCCTGCAGGTCATCCTGCAGGTCATCCTGCAGGTCATCCTGCAGGTCATCCAGGGAACCAGCGACGTGAAGTCTATAATGAAGGTACACAGGAATACATTGCAGTATTACCAAAAATACAGAGAGTAAGATTTCAAAAAATATTTTCAAAAAGGAAGATATTGTCATACAAGTGGGATATGTACTGCATGTTGTTGTAGATTCCTACCCGGCTAATTAATATCAAGTAAGCTTTATAATTAGCTTCTATAATTATATGTAAACTTCCTGTTCAGGCCTGACATTTTATTTATAGAAAATGTTCTTAATTTATGCTGTGGCTTATAATACTGGTCTTAAATTAGAAATATGTATGAACAGGTTTGTCTGTAAAGCTACTATAATGACGTTTTACAGCCAACAGACTAATAGAAGGAAAGACAAAATACGTTAGCTGTATCCTACAAGTACATCGATGTCCAGATTGTATCAATGACTCTCTTCCCTCTACAGATGTGGAAGGGAAAAGTTCAGTTTACTGTGGTGTCTGTAAATGACAGACAAATGCCAGAGTGTTTATCATCTTCTCTTATGTGTTTATGCACATGCAAACATGGCATGACTCCTAATCTGTGCAGTGCTGAAGAGATCGGGTGAGTAGCGGGCTGGAGGCTCGGGCCATGGTGGGGAGGATTGGAGGGGGGTTGTCCCAGGGGAGTGCTGCCCAGCTTGGCTCTACTGACACTGTGATGTCTCCCCACTTGTGCCATTAATGAAATTGATCCAGGTGCTGTGGCTCATACGGAAGTGCCACCTTCACTCGGTCAGAGTTCAACATAAACTAAACGGGGGCTACATACCGGAGCAGCTATACACAGAAGGACAAGCTTTAACCTTGTTATTAAGCAAAAGAGCAATTGACTTTACAACACACATCTTAATGCTACGTTCACAATCGTATCGCCCAAAACGCTTACGTTTACTCGCTCGACCATTTGCCATGTTCACACCAAAAGCGTTGCGAAGCTCCGTGAGGGGCGGGGCTTATCTCCGTGGCTTGTCTCCGGAAAACCCGTTATCATGTCCTTCATCCACCACAGAAGAACTGACCACTAGTTCTGCTTTATACTTGTTGAGCACATCCCACAAACGTCTGAACATCTAACGTCCTCGTGTTGGGTTCATGACATCACCCGGAGGCTCACACAGCTTGGTCACTTTCACCGATTATGTTAACTGTTACGTCTGGAATACTTCCGCTTCCAGCGCTACGAGATATTTGGGTTCATAAAATCATATCATATATATACATATATACGTATATATATATAACATCACACGTGTTTTATTCTCTGCAAATCAGGTACTCAAAAGAGGTATTAAAGAGCTCCGGGTGCCCGCAAACCGCAACGATGAGTGTTTCCTCCTTGTTCTGATTCAACAGTGGCGGGACAGTGATGACGAGCAACTGAAGAGCTGATTGGCCCGAGTTGTGAAATTATCACCTCAAAGTTAAAATATTTTAACTCGGGACGAAAATCGCGCCGCCCGAAACGCGCTGCCGAAAACGCGTCACCCAAATCGCGTCGGCCAGAATCTCCCAAACGCGCCGCTTGGAAAAATGTTGCGTTTATCGCAGCCACATGAGTCTGTACGTTGACTTTGCATGGGATCTCGTCGATCTAAAAAATCGCGTGGCTTTCGGTGTGAACGCAGCATAAGAAGAGAGCAGCAGAGCTGTCAACTGATTACCACCTGGTGGTGAGTTGGATCAGATGGTGGGGAGTCAGCTAGAAAGACCTTGAAAGCCTGAACGTGTAGTACGGGTGAACTGGGAACATCTGGTGGAGGACCCTGTCTAGGAGGTCTTCAACTCCCACCTCCGGATGAACTTCTCACACATCCCAAGGGAGGTTGGGGACATGGAATCCGAGTGGACCATTTCCAAACCCTCTATTGTGGAAGCGGCCGATTGGAGCTGTGGTCGGAAGGTCGTCGTTGCCTGTCGTGGCGGCAACCCGAGAACCCGGGGTAGGGAAGCCGTCAAGCTAAACAAGGAGGCCTTCCAGGCCTGGTTGGCCCAGGGGTCTCCTGAAGCAGCTAACAGGTTCCGGCAGGCCAGAAGGGCTGCAACTGCGGTGGTCACGGATGCAAACACTCGGGCATGGAAGGAGGTTGGGGAGGCCATGGAGAAGAACTTTCAGTTGGCCTCTCGGAGGTACGGGTTGCCCCAATATCCTTGGCAAAGGCCGCTAAGGTTGTCAAAAATCTCTTTGGTGGCAAGGCGCCGGGGGTGGATGAGATCCTCCCTGAGATGCTGAAGGCACTGGACATTGTTGGGCTGTCTTGACTGACACGCCTCTTTAATGTCACATTGAGGTCAGGAACAGTAACAGTGCCCTTAGACTCGCAGACCGGGGTGTTTAAAAAAAGAAAAGGGGACCGGAGAGTGTGCGCAAACTATTGTGGTATCACACTACTCAGCCTTCCGGGGAAAGTTTATGCCAGGGTGCTGGAAAGGAGGCTCCGACCGGAGGATTGCTCCTTCCAGGTAGGGACAGAGTGCCTACCTGCCGAAGGAGTTAAAGTATCTCGGAGTCTTGTTCACGAGTGAGGGTAAGATGGAGCGGGAGATCGACAGGCGGATCGGTGCGGCTGCAGCAGGAAAATAGGCGCTGCGCCGGACCGTTTTGGTGAAGAGGGAGCTGAGCCGCTACTCCTTCGTGTCAAAAGGAGTCAACTGAGGTGGTTCGGGCATCTGATTCGGATGCCTCCTGGATGCCTCCCTTTAGAGGTTTTCCAGGCTAGTCCAACTGGGAGGAGACCCTGGGGAAGACCCAGGACACGCTGGAGAGATTATATTTCCAAGCTGGCCTGGGAACACCACAGGATCCTCCTGAATGAGCTGGAAATGTTGCAGGTGAGAGGGAAGTCTGGGACAGCCTGCTGGGTCTACTGCCCCCGCGACCCGACCCCGGACTAAGCGGATGAGAATGGATGGACACACATCTTACCAGTGGAAAAACACATTTGCTACCTGTTTCCTCTCGGGTTTGATGTTGTGGAAATATCTTTTTTACCTGCACACACTCACTGCTGTGTACAGTGTGTGCTGTCCAAGAGCTGGCTCTCCTCTTAGTGTCAGGTGTCCTTGAGTGTTGGAAGCACTTGACAGGGAGATTTAATATCCAACTCAGTGAGAGCCAGACCAGCTATATTACTGCAGAAAATCCAACCCCCCACCCTAAACCTCCGCCTCCTGCCATCCTCCTTATATCCTGGCTTCTTCCCCATTCGCTGCCCCTCCCTTTGAAGTGATCTCTCCATCCCGTTCCATGCTCTCCTCTTCTCCCAAGCTCCCCTCTCCTCCGTCTTTGTTTGAGCAGTACGTGGGCGGACTGACAGCTTTGCAGCTCCGTCTGTCCATCAGTTCTCCTCCTGATTGCATTTGATCTGAATGGATAGTTTTTCATTTAGAGGTTATCCCCCTCTCCCACCCCCCAACATTATGTGGTCTGCATGACTGGTGCTGTGGTAAAATAATGTGATTTAATTTAGTTGAAAGGAGGATAGTAAAGAAATACAATCCTTATATTGTTTGTAATACACACACTATGTGTGTTTCTCCCTTACCCCATACCCCTCTCTTACCTACTCATTTCACTCTTCTTTGCACAGTGGATGCTCTAAAGTTATATTCCCCTCATGATTCATATTGAATTTGACTCTAATGCCTTCGTCTTCCTCCTCCCTGTACTTAAATCCTTTCTTGTCTCTTTTGATCTGTCTCATTTTTGTCTGCTTAATTAACCACCAGGCCCCCCAATACACCCTCCTTGGCTAGCCCAGAGACACTTTTCAGACCTGAGTCCTGTCCGCGCAGATATTCACTCATAAATCGAACGGGCGCTCTGCTCCTCCCTAGTAGTGAGGCATATCTCACAGACTGTGGTATTGATGGGACTGAGGCATGACTCAGGAGGCAAGAGATATATTAAAAAACTGCAGATGCCTCTCTGCTTTATGATATTGACTGCCCCTCTTTGATATACAAGTGGAGTGTATGGATGTGTAGGATAATCAGACAGGTGTATTTAAGCTGCCTGATTTTAATAATGAGGCACAGCAAAGACATCACCGGCCCCATGAGCCTTTCTTGTGCGAAGAAAAGGCTTCTCCACAAGGTCCAGTGTTGCACAATCTTAAAAAAGTCCACGGTTGCTGTCGAAATGCAAGCAAGGTGTAAGCACCCGATATGTTTACTAGTCTTCTATTCCTGCGTGGATTATGAGTGCGGTTGCTGAGAAAAACATCCTTCGGGTCGGAAGCTGATTAGAAGATGAAAAGCCATCGATTGCAGGCAGGCCAGGCTTTTCTCTCTGCGTTTTGTTTCGCTGGCTGTGTGATGTGTGAGAGGCCGGGCGGCCCACTGGCTGGCCTCGTATGAATAATGGTTCAAGGACAAGCAGCATTGATTCATCGACAGGGGAGTTTGAGCAGGTCAGAGAGCCAGCTGCTGACTGTCACACTCACCTCTTCCTCCTCTTTTGCCTCTCACTCAAATCTCATAACTCTATCCAGAGTTGGCCTCTCTGCTGTCATCTGTTCTGTTTACTGTCTGTACAGATGAGTTTCTGTTCGGCATAGCTCAGAGTGCACTGTATGTACACACGGCAGCTGTGTTTGTGTATCACCTTGCAGGTCTGGAGTGAAAGATGATTCACATTAAAGTTACAAAAAGTTGTGTCTACCTATTTTTTTTTTATGCCTGTGGTTAATGTTCTTTCTTCCTGTGTTTGTCCTTCAGATCTCCCACCTCCGCCCATCCCACCTCCAGCAAGGCTTAAGTCGCCTACACACCCCTCCAAGGCAGTGCTGGAGGGCCGGGGAGTGATTTCCCCTAAAGCAGGAGAGGGTCGAGAAAAGAGAGGTGGAACAGGGGGTTGTCGGCCCAGAGAGGGCTCGGACCCCAGAAACAGCTCATCTGAACGCAAAGATGCTCAAGAGAGACAAAAGACTCCTCATGGAGGGAAAGGGAATAAACATGAGGGTAGCAGCGCCAACAAGGCACGGCTACAACCAGGTACATCACATCAATGTGAGGGTTTCCCTCAATGCAATGTGCAGTGTTTTTAAATGTTCCTCATACAACTGTTGTTTGTCCCTAGGTTCCGAGGACATTCTGCCCTATAGCCGACCACAGTTCCCCACAGTCAACAACCCCCGGGACCCAAGCTCATCCAGCTCCATGTCCTCGAGGGGCTCAGGGGGTCAGCGAAGAGGAGAAGGAGGCCGCAGGAACCCTGCAGACATGGGCCTTAACACCACAGGGGCCTTCCAACCAGGAGATGAAGAGCTTGAGGTAAACATGCCAAAGTATCTTAGGTGATTCAAATGTAATTAAAAGGCATTGTATAGTTTGTGATAGAAATTACATTTGTCAGTGATAGAAATCATCAAAAAATCATGATAGAACATGTCTTATACATGCTATTTATCGTAGGTGATGAACATGTAGTCATTAAAAGTCATAGGATAGCATCGCATCACAATTGTAAAATATGTCCTAGTTTTGGTTGTCCTCAAAAAGTCATAGTATCATAAGTCATAAAACAAAGTTATATTACAGCATGCCATAAAGTTGTATTGAAAAAAAGTCTCACTATATTATACCTTTTTACGATGTCATATAGAATGTCATTCAAACATATCAGAATCAGAAACATACATATTTTACATTGTAAACAATTCTGTTGTCCAACTGTGTGATCTAATCCTTAATGTCTCTAAATTATTTGTCTCATTTCTATACTGCAATGTCTCGTTACTTACTGGCTCACATGTACAGACATAGAGATCGATTTGTAATACGCTAATTGCAGACAATAACCGTAACACAAATGTTTGGTTTTTCACCTAGATGGTAGAAAGCTGAAAAACCGAGGAGGAAAAGAAGAACTGTCCTGACTTTTCCAAGAGTGGAGCACCATTGTTTCTCTTACAATTTTAAATATCTCAGTATTTCACCATCATGTTGGCTACCATTATGCTGTACATCATTAGTGTTTCTTTACATCTGGAAAACAGACCAATGTTTTTTTTTCTACCTTATCATTTTCTATGTCCATTTAAAAAAAGGAAAGTGTGAAGATAAAGAGTGCATTCAAAACAAAACACGCAGTGGTATATTTCTGTTTAATTCCAATGCAATATGGAGTAGAATCTTACTCCAGACATTGACATGACTCCGCTTGCCTCGACACAAACTTTGGAGAGCCATACAGTCAGTTGTTACCGTCATAAAATAGCTGCAAGCAGAGGGGTGGACTGTCTGTAAATATACTTGTATACATGATGTCCTCTTGTTTTACCCACTGTGGTACCTCAAATTTGCCTTCCTTTTTTTGTGAATTCTAATTTTATTATGCCAGTAAATATAATTATTATTTTATCATTTCCATCCATGTTGTAAATTGCTATATTATTTAGCTGCCCCGAGAAAGTGCCACTTTGGGATTCTTTTTATTTTCTTTGGTATTTTGTAATGCACTGTTATGTTTTGTGTTGATGTCAATGTTTGTTATTTGTTACTTTGGTTTTAAAAGCACAATCACTAAACTTTATTTTAAACCATTCTATCTATTAACCTTTTTGTCTTACTGGAGGAAAACAGGTCGACAAAAGAGTCTAGTTAATCATGATGATGATGATGATGATGATGATGTAGGTAAAGGTTGCTGTTTACGAAGGCTGGGCTTGAAAGGAGGCTCCTTGCGTTGTGATTGTCTCCCTCTCCATTTCTGACGCTCAAGTGTTGAAAGACAGTTCATGTGAGTCATAGCTGCAATGTATATATCTTTTCGCATTGACCATAAACTCAGCTATTGCACATTAATCGAAATGGTTATGTTGTCTACTAATGCACTTAAACAAATGTCAAATACAGGAAATAAGAGTCACTTTGGGAATCTGGAGAGGTTGTAATTGGACAAGAAGAGTCTCTTTTCTTGATAAGGCAGTGGCGAGGGACCCCTGTTATTAAGGAGGAAGGGTGCTGTTGTTTATTCATAGGACATCTGCAAGCATTTGTTTCGTAAAGCAAAAAAGTAAAAAGAAGTCATAAAAAAAAGATGAATAAAAAATCCAAACTAAACATGTTCCTTTGGTATTGTGTCAACTTTCTCTGAGCAGACCATAATTGTCTTTGTTTTCTTAATGTTAACAAAAAACTGTCATAAAAAAGAATAGAGACGTTTCGCAAATGTATAGGTTGAGGCTTTACGGCAGTGTTAGAGCAACTGTTGTATTGTTTAACTTCTACTTAGATATGTGGCTATTTATAGAGTGTTTATGATTCAATTATCACGTGCATCTGATCACACCAGGAATATCTGTCACGACCGACTAATGCTTGTTTTTAATGAATCAAGGATAATATCGAAAACAGTCTTCCAAAAAAAAGGAAATGCCAAGTTAGGTATGGGAAAGAAAATGTATACATGCATATTTGGCCCTTCGACATTAAAGGGGAACAATTATGAATTTCAATATTTTATTTCAATCGTCTAGGAAAACTCAATCAATATTTGTGAACACAGTTACTTTCTCGTAAAGCCGAAAAAGTAAGTATCAAGTATTAAATCCGGAGCTGTTACCTAAACAATGAACGGTAGACAAAGAGCGTGTTTTTTTCTTATTCGAGACCTGAACTTATTAATTTCATGTTCAGAGTTTGTAATACCTTCCCTCAAAGCTCCAGCTTCAGCCCTTTTCCACACATTCAGGCTGCTTCTGTTTGCTTGTGAAGTGTCTGCTCTGAGATTTGTTCTTTGCTATTGGATTTTTTAGTATTGACCCTTTAAATGATCCCCACCTCGTTGCGGGTGCATTTGCTTTATAGGGCGTCCGTCCCTCTATAACCTTCTGTCATTCACTTCAGCCCGCCAAGGCTTTTTTGTATTGCTTTTCTTGCCACTTTTGGAATAAAAGGACACTTAATATACATACCAGCTTTTTCTGTTTTATAATAGCTACACATTTGTAGCCGCGATGCAAAATATACTTCATAATTTTAGAATTTACCAACATTTCCACATAGCAGTCTCCTACAGGGTAAGACTGGCCTGCAAAAACATCTGTAAATTATTACATTATTAATGATCCCTTTTATCGCGTTTGACTAGTTTTCCTTTACACTTGTGTGTTCATCGCGCAATCCGAAGGAGAAAGGGTGTTGTTTCTTCCCAGCCTGCTGTCAAGAGAGAGAGAGATACTCAATGAAATTTAGATAGGGATATTCAAACATATTTTGACCCTTGGCAGGTGTCCTTAAACACAAGTATTCTGTCTGTAGATGCACAACCTCATGTCGAGTGTTTCTCTTTCTGCATCTGTCTGTTGGGAATCAAGCAACATTGGCTCGGAAGCCGAAGGCTGAATGTCACAGCTTGCATGACTTTGCTTCTGACAGAATGACAGGTAAACCAAAGGCTGGATGTTGCTGGAGGCAGAAAGATGGATAGGCCAGTATAAGACAGTATGATATATTCATAAGTAAAACGTTTTTAATTAAACCCTGAAACACACAACCCCTCCTTTTCGCATTCCATGCTAAGTTTAGGTCCTTCACTTATCTCAAGGGGTCTATTTAAACCAACGCTAAACAATGTTCTAAGAGATCACAGGTACAGTCAGAGGTAAGCCTGTTTAGTGCTCTAATAACTGTGTTCATGGGTGATGATTATTTGGGTCTGATGCTCTCGGAGGAAAACCTTTGTCCAGCTCAGTCCTTAATCAGACTTTTATCAGTACAGAATCTGATATGATTTGATTCTATAAGATAAAATGGAGGTCTGGATCGTGGAATATGCCTACTACCAGTACCAACTATATCATACACTCGTCATATTCATTGATTGTGTTGTTACTGTGTATTAATTTGTGTATAACGATTCCTTCTGTACACATGGCATCTATTGCACCTGTTCATCTTGGAGAGGGATCCCCCTCTGTTGCTCTACTGAAGGTTACTTCCCTTTTTTCCCCGGGAAGGGTTGTTTGGGAGTTTTTCCTGATCCGATGTGAGGTTCTGGGACAGGGATGTCTATGTGTTCAGATTGTAAAGCCCTCTGAGACAAATTTGTGAAAATGGGCTATACAAATAAAATCAATTGAATTAATCTGAAAGAGGTCATTTTATCATATATTTGCTCCTATTTTTTCTCACATATCTGGTCTTGCTCCACCATCTAATCCTTTGAAATTAGCTCCTGAGGTCTATGCTTAGCATCCGTAAAAAGGAGGCAGTTTGCATTTTCTGTTGAGACACTGTGTTCTTTTTATGCACCTTGCATTTGCAAATTACCAGCTGTTCGGATAATGCGTCAGCATCCTGGAAATCTGTTACCAGTTTGTGATGTGCCAAATGTCTCTTTTTTTTCAGTTAAAAACTTTTTCTGGCTGTTTTTCTCACAATATCTGGTAATACTGTGAGCGTCAGTGTGTTACTGCTGCACAAGCTAAGCAAGGGGCTCTCCATCTGAAACAAAGAGGAGAAGAGTTTCAGGGGGAGGTAAAATTCATCATTACGTTGTAATGTTTGACATTTCCATGATTGACAGAGTGTGCTAATAACAATATCAGGTTCTGAGAGCCTACCAAGTCTCTAGATGTCATAACGGCTTTAGCCGATAAGGAGCTATGTTGCTCAGCGGCAAGTTGTGACAAGAAATATGCTTTGGTCTGTTATAGTAACACTGGTGGAATTTAATTATTTATTTCTTGATTTCATCACAGTATGTGTAAATGGGTTGGTCATGTGAGGTCTGTGTTTTGTCGTGAGTGTTTTAAATATTTAAAGGCTTTGTTCGTTTTGTAACATTTCTTCCTGTTGAACAAAATTATATGCTTTATGGATTTTCAAGTTGTTGGATGCAAATACATTTGATGGAAGGTGATTGGTCTACTTTTTAACTTTACAAATCTCTGGAGCGGTTGGAAATGTTCCGATCAGACAAATCTGTCACAGTTCAGCTTTCTTTCTCTCGTGACAGTCTACCTCTCACTCACCTAATCAGTTAATTCAGTTCACCTGTTGGTCACACCTCGTCAGATCAATCCCTCTCACCGGCCCACCCTACTGCACTCCCTCCCTCCTGGATTACCTCGTCAGGTCATTCTGTGCACCTGTTAGTCACACCCACCTCGTCAGGTCTATCACATTCACCTGTTCACTCTGCTGCAGCTACTTACTTCAGCGAGATTGTTCTCCGCATTACACCTCTGCCTTCTCCCTTGTTGGTTTCCTGTGGCGTGGTCTACCCAAATAAAGCCTTGGTCTGCACTCACTATTCCGTCTTCGTCGTATTGTTTCTGGGTCCTTCCCACTACCCGTTACAGAATCAGACACGATTCTATATACTTTGGCGCCCTCATTCACAGACTTGCAGGGAAAATGTTGTTTTTGAATGGCCTAATGACACAGATGTAGGCAGATTATTTTGTTAGATACAAACATGTTAATTTTGAAAAATATCTATCTTTCAATGAATTTTCACTTTATTAATTGATACTTTACAAAGCTCTGGAGTTTTTGGAAATATTGAATCACACAAGTAGAAAACTATCCTCAGCAGCCACAACTGGATTCTAATTCTACAAATAATAATACTATATGTATCTTTATCTCCAACTGTGCAGAAATACCACGTTCAAACAAAGCCTGCGCAGCATGATAACATGTGCTTTGAATTGGATTCGATTTCACTATTGTGATTGAATCTTTGAAGTATTCAGTACTGCCCTATTCAGTTTACTGATAAGATGCATGGGTACTACTATATGTCGCTGTCCATTGACGGGGGGTGCTGAATTAATGTTGTCATAGCATATTGTGAAGGAAGGGAAGGGCCTCCAAAACATCTGTAGCCCCAGGGCCTAAAGTACTTTTCAGGCACTTCTAGCTTTATTGTAACCTATTATGTATCTGCTGCTGTTGTATTTCAAGGCTGTTGGCTGATCTTCAAAACATATCAATTTATTTTAGTGTTTTATTGGTAACATTAGTGCAAACAACTCATGTCTTTTTGCTTACACGCCAGATAGAAGGCATATGTGCACAAGTGGGAACCTCAACATAAGTTACTGTAGCCATAAGTAAGCAGGCAGTTCTTGGGCATACTATGGAATAGAATACTGCCGGCGCCACTGTCTCCAGTTTATGTCACTTTCTGATGACCAGTCAATCTTTTAATATAATTCATGCCGCTAACGGGCATCAGACGAGGTCTTATGCGTCTTGATTTGTGGTTGGGGAATATTTTAGATGACTGGTACAAGCACTGGGGTTAAGGATTAACATTGTTATGTGATAACACTCCAGAAAGGACACCAGCCATTGCTCCAACTGTAATTTGCTTAGGCTACTTAATTATGATATTATACATATTGTGTATGTACAAGGCTGGACTCCAGGTTTAAATAGAAACAAAAATGATCTTTACTCGAGGAAAAAGGATAGTGGGTGACACTACACAAGAAACAAAACACTGGGAACTTTAAACTGGAATCGACCACGGGAAACAGAGACACGAATAAAGACACTAGAAAATAAAATACAACACTAGGAAATACAGCACTAGGAAAAACAAATAAAGACAACAAACCGACAGGGGACAAGGGAAGGACTGTGAGAATATATAGGGGTGAAAAACACAGGTGTAGGGCATGAGTGATAAAGGAAGGCAGGGGAGTGGCTGAGGGCAGGTGAATAAATAATAAAGACATACAGGGGAGACACAGAACAGGATGTTACAGTCACACATACAATAATTGGATCTTGTCATGGGATTGCTAAACAAAATTAATATGGTAGGATAGTCATTCTTAACCATTAGAACAAAAGTAAATGACACTAACATTTGTGGAGCTATGAAAAACTATTCAAACAAGTAATACATTTACTTTATATACATTTGTGATGGCTTAAACCGAAAAGCATCACAATGAAGCTCAATGTCATTGCATCTACTGCATTCTAATTTTAAATCCTCCTAGCCGGCTTCACCGGAGAGGACACAATGTACTTCGACAACAACAGTCAAGGTAACTATCAATATCCTTGGCTCAGAGGCTAAACATAAACCATTTCTGTTTGGTACGGTAGCTATTCAAATGCATTATATAATGGCAATTCCATTAGTGTTAGCCATTACTCACAATATCAGTATCCCATGTCATTCAGTAAAGGCATTTGGAACCATAGAGGGAAGCTAAAACCAATGGGGAAGGGATTATATTCAATTTGACGGGCCCAGATTGCTGCCGATTAGGCGTAAGGAGGCTTCAATGAGGATACATAAGAGAGCAAACACAGTACTCATCTTATTTAATGTCAGTCACGCCGGTGGGATTATTGCTGACGTGGAAAAACTAAATATCTGTAAAATCTGAAAATGACATTGTCGCCAGACAGGGAATTCTAGGCAGAAAGTTATCCTAATTAGGGACCAAAATAAATGTGTTCCAGTTTATTACATCTATCCTGCCTACTGCTTGTTCTCACAGAAACAATAACCTGGCCTATAGGAGTCTTTAATGTGAACCGCTGTCTGTCTGGTTTATTGAAACACCTGTGATGAAAAAAGAGAAAAAGTTTCTCCCCTTCATACTTCCTCCTGAGCCTTGAAAGAACTGGAATAGAAGTTCTGTTTCTACAAGCGAATGACTATATGGCTACACAACTGAACATCCTGGAGCAACAGGAGACCGAAAGCTCCAACTAATTTACTAAAAGCCATCAGAGCAATGAGAGATTCTATGTCCACTGAATGTATTGCAACAATTCAATTCAATTAAGCCGAATATCACACATTATAAATGTGCCTCAGAGGGTGTTACAATCGGTACACATACGACATCCCTGTCCCAGGACCTCTCATTGGATCAGGAAAAACTCCCAAGAAATAGAAAAAAACATTTCACAGGAGAGAAAAAAGGAAGAAACCTTCAGGAGAGCAACAGAGGAGGATCCCTCTCCCAGGATGGACAGAAGCAATAGATGTCATGTGTACAAAATTAACAGTGTTACAGAGTTACATAAACACATGCAATGAATATGACAGAAATTATGAATAATGAGTAGTAGGAACAATCCATGAAACAGAACGAGGTCGAGAGGAGGGAGGGTGGGGCGCATCAAGGGCCATGGCAGGAGGCCGGCCCACCAGGCAGGAGGCATCAGACCCTGCCAGGTCCAATGAACTCTATGAGACGTGAAGTCATAAAGAATCCGGGGAGGAAGCAGAGTTAATAATGTGCAATGGAGAGATACAAATTCATCCATAAGGAGAGAGAGAAGAGGAGAGAGGTGCTCAGTGTATCCTAAACGTCCCCCAGTGGCCGATAGGCCTATAGCGGCATTTCTAGGGGCCGGACCAGGTGAACCTGATTCAGCCCAAACTATAAGTGCTTTGAGGAAAGTCTTTAGTCTACTCTTAAATGAGGTGACTGTGTCTAAAAGAGGAGCTTGATAACTGAAGGCTCTGGCTCCCATTCTACTTGCTCTAGGGACCACAAGCAGCCCTGCATTTAGTGGGTATTCTGATCCTTAAGTACATTTAATTTGTCTCTTGATGTCAATTTATTTATGGCTAAATGTAGAACTGATGGACACATGAAATCTAATCAGAAGCGTAACATCCTATTTTACAGCACTTTTACATCCGATATGCATTGTTATCTTTAGGAATAAAATAATTTAATTAATGCTGACATTGGGTGTTTGAGATTTTTTTAAATTAAGAACATATCAGTATAATTCAGTAATGTTTATACGGTTTAGCTATGACACTGTGGTCTCCGAATTCCCACCCCTCTCCCCCTCTGCTCTCTCCCAGCTTTTGGAGCTCCCTTCCCCCCTTCCTTCCCCCAGGTGTTCACTAATAAGCACCTTTCTAAACAAGAACACATTTGGAATAGGGAGAGAGCATCCTCTTATGCTTCCATCCATCATTTTAATGAGTGTGGGTGTGCCCAGGCCCCTCAATGAGATGCAGGTGATTAAAGATATTAAGCGGATACACTGGCTGCCAGGGTTAGTCAGCCCATAATGTCATGCATATGCACAATGAGGCTGGGTGGTCTTTGGTCTGGTCCTTACAGTTCCTCTACCTGTGTGCTCTGGGGAAGGCTCAGACATGTAGTGGCATGTCTTTATAACTGGGTGAACGGGAATGAAAATGGTGTTTGTGTGTGTGTGTTTGTATAATGTTTTTTTCCTCCCTCACTATAACGGTTGTGTGAGGAATGAATGGTAATAGAGCTGAAACTATTATTTGATTCATCAATTCATTGAAACCAATGATTACCTAACTAACCTCATAATTATGTACTGGTTTGAGTTGATTCTAAGTTTCCAGCCCCTATCACTGTGAAGATTCAATATTGTCATATAAAGATAGTAAATTGAATATCTTTGGGTTTTGGAATATTGGTTGGATCAAAAAAGCACCGTAGGCTCTAGGTGAGGGACATATTTAATTAATGTGACATTTCATAAACCAAACAATTAGTTTGATTAAGAAGATATTTTGCAGATTAGTCGATCATGAAAATGAACAGTTGCAGCACTAACTGTTTGCAAAAATGTCTTTAAAGACCCTCTCAGTAGAGTTTGTAAAGCTGCAATTTTTAGCACATTTTAAGAGGATCTATACATATTGCTCTTCCAAACTCTAATAATAGATGTACAACTGTAGATCAAGCCACAAAACTAACTAAGCAGAACCAGTTTTCAGAAAATGGTCTTGGTTAAAACCTATATAATAATAATCTTAACTAACGATTAAGTGTGTTAATCTATAACTAAGGAGGTTAAAAAATAAAACAAACTCCATAATAACATTTTACAGCTTCTAAGCACTGAAATAGCACCCGCACAAAACTTCCCACGAATAGTGAATGAATGAATGTGTCTAATTTCTAAGAAGGAATAAAACATTTTCAACAGATTGACTCAGGATTTAATATACTACTGGTAATGTCAATGCAAGGCCTAATTATCCTGAAAAGAAATAAACACGTACACATGTGTAATCCCCAGTAACCCAAACTCCTCTTCAAGCATCCTCTTTCTTTATCCCTTCAATGTTTCAGTTCATCCAAATCGATAATTTGAACTGCTGTTGCTTCCAGCAGCCAGAAACTCATTTATGGTGCGCATATTCAGGCTGTCTCTCATTTATGAAAACCAAACTGCTTCATTAACCCCCTTTCCAAACTCGGAGGTAATTATGTGTACAGCTGTGCATTGTCTGACAACTCATCTTACTGTCGCCATCCTCCGCGAGAGTGCCACGAAGAAAGCCGCCATCCCATCCCAGGTGCACAGTGTGCAGACAGCTTAGCACCTCTCCACAGCCATTCACACTACAGCTGCAGGTCAAATGCCACCTCTTCAGACAATCAATCAAAACTCATTTACGTTTAATGATCTCACCAGCCAACTCATCACCATTTCGCATCATTACAAAAAAGTTGTTTTTAATCAACGTTAAACACTTTGGCTTGTTTTAACTTGTGAAAATTGAGCGTAGAGGAGTTAGTGTACGCGATAGCCGTCAGTGGTGATACTGCCAGTCTCACCGAGAGAGGGATTGTGGAAGCCAGCCAAAACCAAGTTTTTTTTTTTAATAACTGGGAAGTAATCTGGGTGATTTGTACATCCATTTGTCACTTAGCCAGCCATTCTATCCATCCTTATTTAGTGCAGATGGGGTCTGCACAATTAACCCAGAGGAATATGGCCTCCTCGTGTCGTTGCCTCAGCTTTTTTCACTGCTGTCCTCTTTGCATCTGTAAGCTGATCTCACCATCTAACAGTTATCGTGTTCATAAAAGTGCTTATGATAATTATTAATGCCGTTATATGCCCTTTGATTAGCGGGATACGTTTACTGCAGTTGTTCTTGTGATCAGCACTCTCATAAGCTAAAAAAGCAATATTAGACATCAAAAATAAATCAAATGGGCCGATCAGCTGTGGCTAAATTGCAGGTGCAACGGTCACAAAAGAATGCAACGTTATGATGTGTTGAGAGAAACACTTTCTCATGAATCAACAAGTGTAAAATATAATACAAACAGCCATGGTTTATCAACAAAGCGATCAAGAACTGAAGCTTATAAGCATATGATGAACATAGCAGGTGGACACCACCCAACCCACAGCTTTTAGTAATGCAAAAGAAATCAGAAAAACAAGAATCGAGATTCTTCCATTCTAAAATGTATTCTCTGTGAAATGACAAAAATCGATTTTCACAATAATAATGGGTGTAAAAAAATCAAAAGGCTCAATCCAACTGCAATGACATAGTGCCACCAGCACCAAGACCATGCACAGTATCATATTTATTACGCTGTGGTCTAGTTTGTTCAAAAAAGACAAGCGTTTGGTCGGATTTTAAATGTCATACTTTAATAATTAGCTTTGCAAGTTGAATGGGAAGTATTATAGTAATATTTTGTAAACAATAACATCGACGTTAACATAAAAAGAGAACACAACTCCAGCATTAACAAACAAGACCAGCAGACTAACACAAATTGTAACACTTTTCAAAACTCCAACCAACCCCTGTCGTGCAAGGACAACAAATTCTATCACAGTCCACTTTTTGTTCAACACTGCTCTCATGCAGCCGATGGATAACAACGACTACTCCTCAACAAATGTCGGAACTCGGTATTGGATCAGCACAATAGAATTGGTGCATGTTCATGGATAAGGGCAGTTCATATCAGTGTGCAGCTGCAGATTGAATATAGAGGAAAAACTGGAGGAAATATTTGTTTTGGCCTGGATTTCAACACTACACTGACACAGAATAAAGAAAACCAGCAAGTCTGATATGTCAGGATTTGGAACTAGTGGATATTTAGCTGCATTTTGGCTTAATGGACCTACATAACGAAGGCAATTGATTATCCAAATTGTTAGTTATTATTTGTCTGTCAAACTATTCAAATAAAAACTTATATCTTCAAGATGAATCTACATTTTCATTCATTTCATCTGATTCATCTAATTTTCTTGAGAAACCATTGAAACACATAGCTGGGTGGCAATGTCTGCTTTTTTATAAAATCAGTAAATTTAATATTAGATAAGAAATGTCATCACATTGAAAAATTCTGCAATGACAGAAAATAACCAGAGGTAAACCATGGATAGATATGTGCAGCAATATCTACATTGATAACCCTATAATCTGTGAAGCCCTACTATAAATACCTTTTTCATCAAGCTAGGTGTGCGTTAGTCTCCCCACTGTGGAATGTTTATGGCTCCTGTCTTAAACTATATTTCTCCCGTTACAAATACGATTGATTTCTGCTAAATTCTGAAAAAGAACACAAATAGAAAAGCCTTCCCCATGGAGATAAATACAATGCAGGTGTGTACAACTACCACCCACGCATTACCCTGTTAATTCAAATTAATTAGGAGGCTCTTGTCTTAGACAAGGTGTTCGGGTATACCCATAATGACAGTATTGAAATAACCCTTGAACCCAGGCTACTCCTCCCCTCGGATAGGAATGCAAACATCAAATCACAGCATTCAAAAGCGACATGTTTTCATTGCTCAACAGCATCGCTGAACACGTTCAACAAAACACTGACACGACCAATCATAGAGACTAAATGTAAATGATGATAGACAAAAGGCCTGGCGGTGCTTGATGTTCAGCGAGGGCGCATAATGGCGGTAAATTAGGATGTTTTCTTAGTCAAATGACCTGGGGAGTGCTGGTGATTTGAATGGCTGGTGCTCTTTCGGCACTGATAGACAGAACGTGAGGACAAGGGAGAGCAGGCTGTAGAGGTATTACAAGGAGGGAAGGACTGTGGCAGGTGTAGCTTAAAAGGATGTGGGCCCCTTTGGATTCATCGTGCCTCCATGCAAACCACACGTTCTTCTATTTTTCTGTTGCTGACAGCCTGCTGACGGAGTGGAGAAGATTTTCATCACGCTTTGTGTGGCCTTGGGGCTTTTTTCTCTTCACATACGAAGGCTGACGTGCTTGTGTTGCCATCTTAAGCTGTTACATCCCCGCCATTTTTCTTTTTTATGACTGACCTACTTGAGAGCAACAGCTGCACCCTTTCATCCCCATTTATCTTTGCATTTGATATGTTTGTATGTGAAGCAATTAGTTTAAAGTAGATAATGGGGATGATTGCTGAAGACATGGCAGAATCATGCGACTGGATTGAGGTTGTATGTTATTTGACGGAAGTATATTCCTAGAACGTGGCCCGAGCTTGTTCTATCGATTATTATTGTTCTCCCTATCAAAAAAGACTAATGAGCCCAGAGAATTCTACTAGAAAGGTTAATACAAGATTGAAATGTCAGGAGATTAATGATATTGTTCTTTCTTCATATGGTCCTGTAGGAAAGGGTGACAAATGTCTTGCCCTTTTCACTCTGTTCCTCCTTTTTGTGATTTTGTTATCTTTCCTCCCTCATCCTCTTTGACTCTGCCTGTTCCTCTTTTATTCTCAATCTCCCATTTTTTTCTCCCTCCCTTTGTCTCTTCCTCGTTCTCCTCCACTGACCCTGGTCTCCAGATGCCAAGGACGTATCCTCGCCACTGCTTGTAAATGCAGTGGCACAACACAGGAGACGGGCTGTGCTGTGTGTTTGTCAGTAAATGAATAGCACTGATCCATCTTCATTAGGAGGTGGTGAGCTTTCAACATGAGGAGACTCCTTATGCACCACACCATTGAACTGTATACTGTTACATTTCGGCTTCGTCGTAGGAAGTGAAACCCCTCTCTCTTGCAAGAGAAATATAAATATAAATTTGGTCCTCGCGATGCAGATGTTCAGTGGTCGTATATGTGCACATATCGACTCCCTCCATGCTCCTGCAGCACCCTGGCATGGGGTCCAGGTTTTAATCAACTCAGCAAAATTGGAGTGATTCCCTGTCTTGCTGTATATTTCAATCCATCTGTATAATTACAGTGAATTAAAGTCTTCGTCAGAAGGAACGTGGAGGGAAAAGCCTCACACATTTACCCCCCTCTCACTCTAGCTCACAGAATTACACACCATCTTGAGAAAAAAAGGAAATTACCTCTTTTATCATCTCATTTTTCACCGGTGGGGGCTAAACGGGCATGAGCATCAACAGCAAATTAATGCATAATGCCAACCTATGCACAGAATATGTCCCATATCCATTTCAATATTACAGATCTATCAATTAGCCTCACAAATTAACAAAAAGGCAGTGTTGTTCTTTTGGTATTTTCTACTTTAGGAATGGTGGTAAGAGGAGCAGCGGGGAACTGTGATCTTCCTCCTTGCTATTGGGGATTTGGGCCAGCCATGCCTCAGTGAGGTAATTGCATCGATGAGAAGAAAAGCAGTGGCTTGTAGGCGAGCATGGGTCATCATTACTCTGAGTGAAGCTACCAGCCCTAAGGTAGGCCATTACTGCACTGTGTCAATAGCTGATGCTGTTCTATGATCGAGGCCAAACGTTAGACCTCCCAGGGAAAAGTGATCACTTCCTGCCTCCAGGTTAAAGGTTCAGGCAATTACGGGGATGCCAATTTATCTTCTGTCTATACAATACAAGGTGAACCTCTAAATTGGTGAAATAAGATCTTGCACTGCCAGCACCTAGAACAGAAATGGATTATTAAAAAATAGCATCTTTCTTCAACTCACCATTCTTGTCATTGGAGCTTTGATACTGTCATTGGCATCCTGGTCAGAGGCTGATCCCTGCTCGATGTCGCTCTCATTTCCTCATCTCATCCATCCTGCAGCAGACAGCTACTATCTCTTCCCTTTTATGGCAGACATCTGTGGAATACAGCCAAATCACTTTACTATCCCGCAGGGGGAACAGTCCTCCCATAACTTCCACCTCCATCCAGGAAGTCCTGCATTAACCATGAAGCTAGTTTGCCAAGTCATAAGGTTTCATTCATTTTATCAAACCTGCCAGACCCTATGAATAATTGCTATTACACAGTGTGGTTCTTTCCTCTATTGTTCTGATTTCAAGCCAGTCATTGTTCAGCCTTGAGGTTGTGGTAGTGTTTATGATTTAGTTCACAGGAAAATATGCTGTACAACTGAAGCGTAAAAGGCAAACAGACAGTCATTATGAAAATGATATGATCTTAGTTATAGCTTTAATATTCATTTGTTGTTGACTACAGTATAATATTTCCATAAAAGAAACGTGATAACCATGCTATTTTCAGTTTATTTTGTACTTGTGGCTTCCTTGGTCCACAATTGAATCTAAGCCTTCTTTATCCTCATTTATTGTCCTGTCTCGGAAGGTTTTTTGTTCTAAAACAGTCGTCTCCCAATCGGCAGCCCTTTATGAAACATTTAACACTGACTGGTCTTTTTCACCTCACTACCTCTTCCCTTTTGAACCTCGCCACATCTTTCCCTCCTTTCCATCCCTCCATCATTGTCACTTTGCCTGTAACTTACCAGACATTGTCCCTTTCCCTTGCACAATGGTTCCCGACTAGCCCATTTATACAGTGGCAGGACGCATCTATCTCTGGGACGTCTGAGGAGCGTCTCTGTCTATACCATCTCGCCGCCTCACTCACAGTCTCACCTGCAGCCCTGGGCTCTCTGTGACTCCAGCTGAACATGTTTGCCTCATGAGAGTTTGCTTTGAATTTGGCAGGTGTGTGGAGTGAGAAGCATTTAGAGCAAACTCCTTAGACCTATAAAAACTGGCTGAATAATTAAATAATCCATTAAAATAATGAATCAACCAATGATTTAATCATTTTACACTTGTCAACCAAAAGGTACCAAACGTTATCTGGCTCCATCTTTTCAAATGTGAGGGTTTGCTGCTTTTCCCTGTATTAAATGAATGCAAACTCAATATTTTTGGATTGATTTAAAGATGTTACCTCGGCTCTGGCAATTGCAATGGGTATTGTCACTATTTTCTGACACTTAAATGATCAATTGGGTAATGAGGCAAACCAATTATCGACATAAATGTCCTTGGCGTGATTTAAAAAAGAGGAAAAAAATGTCATAACCTCTTTTAATGCACTCATCATAATATTTAATCTGACATCCACTAAAGTTTACTAAATATACAAGTAAGTGTATTAACTTACACTTACACATATTGTATTGATCATTAATTAAACAAATGTTTGTTAAAAGGATTTTTGAATTCATGCTAATTTTTAAATCTATTTAACCCTTGTGTTGCCTTTGGGTCGATTTGACCCGATTCAATGTTTCACCCTCCTGTCGCCTTCGGGTCAATATGACCCGATTCAATGTTTAATCCTCCTGTTACCTTTATATTTACTAACATATTTTACCCTTGAGGTCAATATGACCCCAGCTATTAAAATCTCCAGAAAATTATTAGAATTAATATTGTTTTCCAAGTTTAAGTGTGAGGTACTTTATGTTTGTTTGTTGACTCCCAAATGAACACCGACATTAAACATTGAATCGGGTCAAATTGACCCGAAGGCGACAGGAGGGTTCAATATTGAATCGGGTCAAAATGACCCGAAGGCAACACAAGGGTTAAAAGAAATCTCACATACCCCCTGTAGTACCTTTACGTACCCCCAGGGGTACGCGTGCCCCCATTTGAGAACCACTGCACTAAACAACCCAAAGTCCCCTGTGTCACAGATTCAGCTTCTGGAGGTTGGACCTGTCCCTCAGTTAAGAACAAAGCATCCATTGGATGTGACTCAAAGTTCACATGCATTCATGTTGTACTCAGTGCTACTGGTTCACTGTTCAGTTCCACCACAACTGGGCCTGACATCGTTGCCACCCCTGTACTCTGAGTCCAGGCATGAGACGTGTGCAGCCAGCAGAAACAGCGAAGCTCGAGTGAGCTTGTGCAGTAAAGAGCAAAACAAGGTGTAAGTGGAGTACACTGGGTGACGGTGCCTTTACAGTCTTCTCAAACTGCTTCTACGTCCTTGTAGATTCACACAGCTCTTCAAATCACTGCACTATATATGATAAACTAATGTCCTGTCCTCTTAATCCATCATGTAATGAACTACGCTGGATTTACTGTTGAGATTAATTATACATCCATCAACCCAATTAGACACGGTAGATCCATGCTACAGCTTTATCTTATTACAAGACCAATAGAAGGATCAACACTCTTCACAATATACATTAATAGGCTTTTTCGTTCAGAAAACCAGTTATCTCCTTGAGGACACAAAGTCGAAGTAAATTAGTGCAAATATTTTTCTTGGAAAGAGGACAAATCACATGCTGCATTTTGTGTCACAAGTTGTGTTTTTCCAATTTGTGTTTGTAATTAGGGTGTGCAGTACCTAGACATGCAACGGATAATCTGGCCTTTCTGTATTAGACTGGAAGTGGACCGTGAAAGTAATTGGTGAGTGTTACACAAATTGGATCTAAGCGTGATGCGATTTTTATTCCTCTGAGGCAATATTTGCAAAGCGATTAGAACAATGCTGCTGAGGCACAATTTCAAAAGCTTTATGACATACCTGTAACGTTTATGATCGAATGTTAACAGGTCCAGTAACCAACCCCAAGGTGGGAGGTAGTACGTGAAGCTCGCAATCAACTGGGATGGAGGTAAAAACATGTGTTTACAACCGTGGCTTTGGCTCCTTTAAATAGGAAAAAAATAATGAAAATAAAACAACATGGTTTTCATCACTCAACTGTTTCCAAACTAAACCAATTAGGATTCCTGTTAGATGCCTCTGAAATAAACTGCCAAATCAACCAAACAAATATGGATCGCATCGTGGTTTTCTGAAAGAAAAAAAAAGAAGAAAGAAATCTCACAGAGAGCCATTTTTGAGTTCCTGTTGGGAGAACTGTCTCTCCACAAATAGTGTGAGACACTTACAAATAACACAATTAGAGAAAAATTAATTAGTAAGCAACACCACTTGGTAATGAGATCTTCAGCTTGAGCAAGTAACCACTGGGGGTTCAGTAAGCCAGCCAGAATCATACTTGTGTGACCCTGGCATCAAAGTGAAGAGATTGGATATATCTGGAGTCTGAGATGCTTCCAGCTGATAAGTAGTTTTTTTTATCACTTTGGAAGAATCATGCCCACAATGCCTGTTGGAATGCTGAACAAGACTATTGTGTTTCTGGGGCGTGAGGACGGATGGAAAGAGGTTTTACTCTGAAGACAAGGAGGTGTGGGTGAACATATAGATGAAAGAGAGATGTATAGAGGCACAAGGGCTTCAGCAACATGCTGAAGGTCCGGGATCAACAAGTTCCAGGTAGCAGGGGGCATGACATCAGCTGCAACCAACTGGCGATTACCATTTATTTTGATTACACGTAAGATATATATACACATCACATTTTCTTCCAGCCCACTGTGACATCTTCAAATGTCTCTTTTGTCAACAACAGTCACGAACAGTCAATTTACAACAATATAAAACAGGAAAAAGCAGCACACCTTCACACTAGAATCGGCAAATGTTTGGAATGTTTGCATTATAATTGAGAGACAGGGACATAAAGGAATGCACAGGCGCTGAGCAAAGCGCAGAAGGAGAAAGCAGGAAGTAGGATCAGCAGCGGAGTCCGAGTGAATTATTTGAAATGCACAACCCTTGTTGCTGACTCGGCAGTCACAGTTCCCTCACCTCGGATAACTATGACTTTGACTATGACTCGGTCCTCTCTTTCCCTGCCTTGAGCTAAAGGTCAAGGCACAAGTCACTCTCCCACAAGTTCCATGTCACAGACATAAATAGTCCAGGAATATTATTTTGTTGCTTTTTCGTAGTTTACTGTTCAATTATGAAGTCCAACACTCTCTAATTAGTGTTTGAATAGTGGTGTTTTATTTACCTGAGAGTTAGTTTAAGTTGCCTGGCGCTGCAGTGTTTGTTGGTCAGCCTGTCGCTTCAGCACTCCACTACTCCATTCAGTAAAAAGAGGCAGAACTCCCAACTCAAGCAGAGAGGAGGAAAGAGAACAGTCGTGTCTTCCAGGGGACTGTCAGTGACTTACTCTCCTTGCGAGGGTTACAGGCACTACAAGCATGATTTAGAGGCAGATGGACAAGCGAAACTCTTTTACTAGTTTCAGGCAGGATCTGAAATGACATGAGATTTAATTAACAAAGCAGACAGGGTGAAAACAACTAATAAGGGGAAGGGTAATTTGTGACACTACTATATGTTTCTATAATAGAGTAACATGAAGCCAAATAATCCATCAGTTTTGTGGGGTGGTAAAAGTGCTGGTAGATGCCAGCCTGCTTACGTTGTAGTATGTGGAAGAGGAGCTGTGGAAGTATTTGACGAGGGGTGTGTCTGGCTGCCTCTGCCATTGTTCGGCACAGTTGAGATTCATTTATCGCAATAGGAGCATCTGGTGTTCAGAAAAAGCTTCAACAGAGCACCACGACCGGAGCGCCTCAGCTAACAAAGAGAGTGGAAAATAGAAACATCTTTTCCTCCATCTATCGCTGTTCCCCTCACATCTCTCCCTCTTTCCTCCATCTCAGCCCCCCCCCCCCCTCCCCAACCCCTTCTCTGCTGCTTTTAACATGCCTCCATCTCCTCATGTTAATTTGCTGCTTCAGTGACACACATCATTGGGAGAGTCATCTCTAATAACCCCTGTCAGCCTCCATACAAGTGCCTTTGAGTCATGCACTGAGATGTCATTCAAATTATTAAGCATAATGGTAACAATGATGCACTTCTAAAGCCTGACTTCCTTCCTGACACGAATGCTGTTCACTCCACACGGCCAACCAATACTCTATCGTTCTCCCTCCCCCGTCGTCGTCTTCTTCTTCTTCACAGATGAACCTTGTGTCCCCATCACATCTTTTTGTTGAAGAGCACGTATACTGAGCTGCTGGGGTGAATCATTTCATTTCCCTGAGTCTTTTGCCACGAGAAAAATCGTTTTATTTCTGAAGGATTTCGGCATGTCACAGCCTCCTCAGTGTCACTGTCTTATCACGTCACGATGCAGGGCCTCCCATTTGAAAGGGTTTCAAGGGAAGAGGGTTACAGGTTTATTTAGCTTATTTTCCCCGAACTGAGTCAAATTAGAGTAATTATTCATTCATGCAGGGCCGTCAGGGATGATGCGCGGATGACAATTTCCCCCACAGCTGCTTTGTTGTTGCAGATCCAAGATAGAAAGGATTGTGAGAGCCTTAACATCTGCTGTTTTCTCCCTTAGCCTCAGCTCGGTACAACACATCTCAGGAGCTGAGAAAATAACTGAACAGATTCTCATTCTGTAATTTAAGAGACTCACATGTGTAAGTCATACATGCGAGTCAGGTGGCAAGATGAAAATACCCCTACACAACAATGTTTAATATTATTTAACTTTTTTTAGAAAAAAAAGACGAGGTGTAACCTTGTAGGTTTCTGTGGCCTCTCAAAATGTTCGAGAATGAAAATACACAACTCCCTGTAATATGCCGAGAGCTACACAAGTGCCATTACGACACTCTGATAGAGAAACAGCTTTTATGTTCGTTCATGTTTACTTTCCAATTTCATAAACGTGCCATCGACTGCCCGCTATAGATGTCGAGGTGTTGTGGATTCAAAAAGCAGAAAGCAGATGCCTCTGTAATAAAGACAATTAAACCACCAGCTGCGCCATCTGCTATTGTCCATGACCAAAGTAATTAGAGGGGGAAAAAAAGTAAAAGATGAATTTTGAGAAGGTAGGGGTGTGCATGTACATCTTAAGCTTCATCAAAAAGCAACACGTTTTGCAACCTATATAAATTGTATGATAGAGCCTATAGATTAGGCAAAGTTGACATTTAACTGGAGGGAACAAAAACAGATTATAGATGCAGGATAACATGAAATATCCCTTTTGAAATAATCACCTTCATTATCCCTTCCCTCTCTGCCTCTGCTCTCCCTCTCCCGCCTCCTGTGTGGCCTAAGCTGGAGGAGATAAGTGGGAGGGCAGCGTGTGTCGACAGTGACCTTGCCCATCGTGGGGTGATTAACCGATTATGCCTCAAAGAGTGGTGACATTCATGCCTGTGGTCGCCATTGGCAGAACGTGAAGAAGAGAGAGTTAACAGCAAGGAAGGACCGAGCTCTTATCTTCACCAATTTGCCAGTGTGCTCCGTTTCAAATGTTGCAGCAATTCAAGGTTATAAAATGTGATACGAAAATGCAAAAATACAATAAGTCCTGGCACATGGAATCAAAATGATTAAAACATGTGTGCAGCACACTGTAAGAGCTTTGATTGGATTAAATCCGTTTTTATTCAGATGTTTTTTTTTCAGATTCATTATTCGACAGTGCTATTGAATACAGCCACAGCCTTGTACCATTCAACATGTGAGGGCGTGTTTCTCTGCAAGTCCTTTGCAAAGATATCTGCAATGTTTTACGGTGTAAAAGGCCATGAGCATGCACACATACTTACGTATGTATAATACATATATAACAATATAATACAAATGATCACTTCATGTATCCTTCTGTGTGGTTTTCAAGCAGAAGGCATAAAGACAGTTTAGAAATGCTACTTCTGTTGGAGACACTATTTGACGGATAGGCAGAGGGCAACATGTAGTTTGGGCTCCCATGCAGAGATGTACTTTTTTATTCTATTGGCTCTACACTATGGGCAAGTATAATCATTTTGCATCAAACAACATCTCATGATTTCTGGGGATTTACAAGAAAAATCTAAATAACCTCACCAACAATCAAGTGAAGATAATGTAATGTTAAAAGTCAAATACAGCAGTACACTGGCACACAGCTACCAGACAAACATTAGTTGACGTGAGGCTTTCTGTTTTCATTTCCATCACATTAAACCGTATCATCCAGTCACAGATACTGCCGGACCCAGCCTTTAATTAACAGAAGTCAGACAAGGTTTTGGGGTGTCTCCCACTGTGTTCGTTAACACACATCATTAATCAAGGAGGGGGTTCCCATTAAGCAGGTCACTCAGGATCAGGCTAAACAATTAAGCTTTGATTAAGAGATTGTTCATCAAGGAGCTCCACAGGAACACAATACCTCGCAATAAAAGCTCTGTGCTGGTACACTGCTACACTCCGTCAGCATAGGACAAATGTACTTTGATGAACACATCCAGAGGCAATTGTTGGTGCTAACACACCCACACACAGACACACACACACACACACACACACACACACACACACACACACACACACACACACACACACACACACACACACACACACACACACAGACACACATTGAATTCAAGTCAGCAAAGTGAAATCACCGATACAGTTTATTTTCTGCAGCCTTCACCATTACAATACATGACAGTGAGAAGAGTTTTCTTTTCTCTTGAATAAAATGGCTCAGCTTTCATGAACATCTCTCATCTCAGCTTGTTTGAATAGTAACTTTTGAAAAGACTGCAAGGTGAAATGTAATGCCCGCTCCCACCCCCTCTCCATCTATGCATCCTGACAGACAGAAACATCGCAAGCAAAATGACGCCAATTAAAATAACTTGCAAAGAAAATAACACTCCTACAAAGTTTCTGCACGTTGGGTTGTACACACAATGCACTCAAGGTACACATTATGCCTTTGCATCTACATTTGTTTTTACTGTTATTCGATGGTTAACATGAAATCACTCCACTTGTTACGTTCAATGAATAGAGCATAATCACTGACCAGTAGCTGTATCTATTTCAGTCATGCACCTAGTTTTGGTTTTGTGCCCAGGCTGGCAAGATAAGAGCAGAGCTGAAACGATTCATCGATTAATTTATAAACAGAAAATGAATCAGCAACTATTCTAATTGTGTATTTAATAGCTAATGGAGCAATAGTTCTAGATTTATCTCAGTCTTTCAAACATTCATAGCTTCCAGTTTCTTACTGTTTTTATCTGTCTTTTAAAGATGTCATCTTGGATTAATCCAATAATCAAGAAAAGGCCAGAGCGTTTCCACCTTGGCCTTGCATACTATTCTCAACTTTAAGCAATAGTCAATGTGATTCCACCACACTTCCATGAAGGACTCAGATAGTCGTCTTATTATAGAAGAACAGGACCCAGACTAGTCGGTTTATTGTCACAAAGCTGAATACTTGGAAAGCGTTGGTCAATAACGTCATGTTTTCATCCAAACAGGTGGGGAAATGATATGGCTTATGGAGTAATGTATCAAGTGTGGAGCTATGAAGGAAATATGTAGAGATAATAGCAGAGAGAGAGAGAGAGAGAGAGAGAGAGAATGCTAATTTGTGCCACTTGTCCCCAGCTGGCCTAGCTGTGTGACATGTGTGATGAATGGTGTTGCATTGGTCTTGCTGCCCTCTCACCTCCACTCATTGTCACCAGTCCAAAGACAAAAGGGAGGACAAGCAAGAAGGGAAAAAAAATCCTGCAACACACAATAAATGCTTCCTTTCATCAAGACACACAGGAACACACACATCACTCGCACACACACACAGACACAGTTGCTGGGTCAAATACTATCAAGATCAGAGGAAGCGTGCTTTTGGACAGGCAGAGACACGTTCCATTTTTCATGTTGCCAATATACAGGAGTCTACAAAAACACAAATATGACAGCCCCCTTTTCCCAGCACAAACACAGTGGTACAGGCATTCAAGCTCACACACAGCTGTCTGCCTGAGGACTTGCTTCTGACTTCGGTGTGTATTTGCTGAGCACCGCTTGTTTCCTCCTGCTTGGCTCGCCAGTGTTTGATCTCTCCACAGACCGTCTCCGCCAACGATCTGATGCAACCATTACGCAGCCGGATGAAAGCACAGGCTTCTGGGAGTACGTAGAGATAACAGGTACATCTTCGCAAACTGCATATTTGCTGCACATCTTGGCGGAAGTGAGAAATGAGGAAGAGGAGTGCACACTGGTAAACAGTTGGAAATAAAAGATGAGAGTGGAGAGGGAAAGTTGCTTTGTTGGCAAGAAGCGGAGCGGTCATTACTCGTCCTGCGGCCCGAGGCACAGACAGAGGAAGAGGTGTGAAATGGGAGCAGGTTCTGCCTCGTCTGCACCGATGGGTTTGTTTAAAGGGTCAGGCGGGTTCACTGAACCATTCCGATGAATATCAAATTATCTTTTTTAACCAACCATTCGAAAGATATACCATGAAAATGAGTTATGCCCAAACCATTTTGTGTGTGCACGTCTGTGACTGTCCATGGCTAATGTTGCATTGTGGGTGCCCAGTTACTTTTACGGCTGCATGCTCAAGGACCTCTCTTTGCTGTGGGAAATCACACTTTCTCAAAACATCTTCGATTGCCTGTTGTATACCGACGAATCCTCTCTCACTACTGTTAACCGGCACCGACCCAACATGTCCGAGGTCCGACCTCCATATTTGTAATATCTCATGTCATCTTGTCGGAGAAACTTTTGTCATTGGGGTCATAATGGGATTAAGTAAAACAGCTCTTGACAAATAATGTATTGGCTCTGTCGATGATGATTTCACATGTGTGTACATGTGCATGAAAAACACTTCAGAAGAAGGATGCTGTTTTATTATTCCGACATGAGCACAGAAAGGCGAAGCGGGGCACTCTCCAGCTCCAGCTCGTTCTCCCACTGCAGCATCAGATCAAATGCTCCAAGTGAGAAACAAGTACAGAAATAAACTACTTTATACAACACCCCAAAACGCCATCCTTGATTTAAAAGTAAGGATAAGGCTTGGGGAGAACTTGGCGGTTCTATTTTACACAAACATGTTTTCCAAATGGAGGAGAGCCAAGAATGACACAGCTGAAGGGAGCAATGAAAAGCTTATCAGATGAGAGCCCACACACAGACAAACAACAGAGTAATTGCTGACATTTATGAGAGACTGAAAGACGTTTGAGACTGTGCTCAATTTGTCATATTTATATGTTTTATTAATAATTAATGCAAACTTATTCTCTTGTTGGATACATTTGACAACAAGGAATAACCTTTAAATCTTGACCGTTCGTTCCTTTCTTCTTACAATAAATCCATAAAATTAAAGTAAAGATTAAATAAAATGTAAAGAAGCAAAGGAATTCTTCAAAACGCAAAATTATCATTTGCATTTTAATCACAAACTCATCGTGTCCCTGATTTCTTGTTATCTGGAAAAACCGATGTTTTGATATAGTTTAATTCATCAGGGCTCTTGTTTAACATTTTTTAAGAAATAAAAGGTTTCTTCAAGGTAATAAAGTGAGTAAACAGATATTTTTACCTTTAAAATGTAAGTCAACAACTTGTCCAAGAAAGAACAAACAAGGAAATAAATGCTGCTTCTTCACAACATGGGAAATATCTTTTCTTAGAAACACCTAATCTGATGATATTTAGTTTCTCTTATTGTTAACGAATCCCATGCTTAGACCAAAACAGATAAATAAAGCACACAGCCAAATGCTTATTAATGTGGATTCCACCGCCACTGAAAATAGTCATGAAGGTCATCAAGATAAGTTCATCTTCACCACCAACGTATCTGCATGGTAACTAGTCAGAAACCCAATGAAACCAAATAAATAGGGTTTATTTATGTGTTTGGATAAACGGAGCTGGAAATAAACAAAAAGGAGCTTCGGTCAATGTTCATGTTCCAGGTGTTTAAAACAACTACAGAAACATTAAGTAAATATATATATATTAGTGCTGTGAAAAATAACGCGTTAACGCGTTTTGATTAAATTACAGGATTAATTTGTTAATTTTTTTAACGCATTTAACGCATGCGCAGAATGAGCTTCCAATACGTCTGTTGTTGGTCGTCTCTAACCAGCAGCATGTCATTCTGTTTCGTGTCGCGTTAGCATTTCTCGGCTCTCCGTCTCGCGCGCCGCAGAGCTCCGATGTCGGCGTGTGCGCGCACATCGGGACAAAAATAAGTCACTTGCACCCCCCCCCCCCGTAGGTGGACATCACAAAAGCTGACGCTACATATGGAGTGAGTACCAAACACCATCTCCCGGTACTCACCTGAGTAACTCACTGAAAAAGTTATGTGCACCCCTGTGTATAAATGGATATATCCGTCTTTTGTCATACATTTTTATGTTCTCACAAAAATATACCGAGAATATAGGTAATATGTGATTAATCCACAGAAACCTGTGATTAATCATGATTAATCCACAGAAACCTGTGATTAATTTGATTAAAATTTGTAATCGTTTCACAGCCCTAATATATATTTATTTATTTGTGAACCATTTTTGAAGGTTTTCTTCTTCAGGAAATTAGCAGACTGATGGTTTCGATCTTTGCACATTTCTTTTTTTGACAACGAAGCTGTCAAAGTCTGTCGTCATATTATATGACGTCATCGGCCGACGTGATGTTTAAATGAATGCACTGCAGCTATATGAATATAACACTGTGCACATCAGAAATGCGATGCTACTTACTCTAGCTTTAAATATTGCATACAAATTGGTTTAATGGCTACCCATGAATCTCCCCCTTACATATTTGCCCACTTTAAACTAATCAAATGCAGTATAGAGCATAGAGATGTTTTTTTGTATGAAGCAAAATGTGCTATGTCTTATAAAATGGTGCATTTTAATATTTCAGAATTGCATACATTGGGTTTGACTAGAAAGCCGAGACTCTTATAGATTTAATGATCCCAATTGTATTTATGCGTTATAGTATTCCCCTTAGTAGCCATTTAATTGTAGTGAAACCATTGTTTGATGTTCATGTCACTGTTTAAAATGACCTATTATGACCTCTAGAATAATCACGGCCTCATTAAACTTTACAACCACAAACAAGACCAAGATGGTATTCAGAGGATACATGTAATTCCTAGGGATATTGATAATATGAGAATTTCCAGAACAGAATTGCTCACCATCCAATAGCTATAAAGAAGAAGAGGTCTTAAATGGTTTCATGTTGCACAACATCTATGGATCAAATGGTATCAACAATTTATGAGACATAAGTCAACACAGGAATGGAAATATACTTCCATCATAGGAATATAAATAAATAAAATGTTTGAAGAAATATAGAAGATAAAGAACAAAAGCTTTTTCAAATGTGTGTACATATATATATTAGACCGGCATCTGAACTCTGCGGCAACCGATCGACATATTGACCGGCATCCGCGAGGGGATCGAGTCGTGTTAACGTGACACGTAGAGACAGAATGACATGCTGCTGGTTCGAGACGACCAACAACTTTAATTAACTGAGTTAACGCGTATTTTTCACAGATATATATGTATATACACTACCGTTCAAAAGTTTGGGATCACCCAGACAATTTCGTGTCTTCCATGAAAAATCACACTTTTATTTATCAAATGAATATAAAATATAGTCAAGACATTGACAAGGTTAGAAATAATGATTAATATTTGAAATATTAATTTTGTTCTACAAACTTCAAGCTCAAAGGAAGGCCAGTTGTATCGCTTATATCACCATCATAACTGTTTTCAGCTGTTCTCACATAATTGCACGGGTTTTCTAATCAGACATTAGTCTTCTAAGGCGATTAGCAAACACAATGTACCATTAGAACACTGGAGTGATAGTTGCTGTAAAAGGGCCTCTATACACCTATGGAGATATTTCATTAGAAACCAGACGTTTCCACCTAGAATAGTCATTCACCATATTAACAATGTAGAGTGTATTTCTGATTAATTTAATGTTATCTTTTTGAAAAAACAGTGCTTATCTTTGAAAAATAGTCATTTCTAAGTGATCCCAAACTTTTGAACGGTAGTGTATATATATATACTGTATATATATACATTTTTGGCATTTCTTTCACAAGTTATTTTACTGAGAGGTGAGCTGCCTGTCTCAGTAATATAGGAGATTTGGATTTGTGTTTGAAGCTACCACACACACACACACTAACACAAACACACACACAAATACACACACACAGTTGCTGGGTCTAATACTATCAAGATCAGAGGAAGCATGTTTTTAGACAGGCAGAACACATGCCATGTTTCATGTTGTCAATATACAGAAGCAGTCTACAAAAACAAAAATATTACAGCTAATAGACATTTTTACTTCTTTTTTAATTGTTTCCCCATAAAAACAGTCTTTCTCTATAGCTAGCTATAAAACAAACATATTTTTAGGCAATATCATTTTTCAAAAATATTTTATTGGATATTGATCCAGGTACAAGGGAAAAAGAACATGGATTTATATTACAGGACATGGGAAAGAGACTGTAAAAGTTTATTTTATTGATCCACTCTTCTTGGACAAGGACATGCAAGTGAATACAGAAGGTGGTTTACAGGAGAAAAAGAAAGCAGATGTACTGTACTGACATTGGGTCGGTGTGTCACCTCACCCCATACTGTACAGAAAGACTTCACCAAACAACTTTCTATTTTTTTCATCATTTTTAATCTTTTATTGCAAAAAGGCAACACACAGATAGGCTACAAAGAATCAACAATATTGAGAAAATGAACAAAAGAGAGGGAAAGATAAAGTTCTTTCATCCTTCCAAAAAGACATTTTCTCTATTGTCTTGACAAGCAAATTGTGAGCGTTTTTGCTCCTTGTGTTCGATAAAGTTTGAAGTCGCTATAGTTTTGACATGAGAGGAGCGGTGCGGTGAACATGCAGGACGAAGAGCGACGAAAACGACTACTGACCCGGCAATTCACAGCGCTGTGAGCACAGTGTGCCTGTCATCTCCTTATGGCCTCGCTGCTCGGCTCTGACAGCGAACTTTACAAGGAACGAAAAACACATATTATATTCCACCAATCGTTATGCATATTTCACAATATACTTTTATTATCATTTTTAATAAATACAAAACGACACTGTGATTCAAAAGAAGACAATGAGTATTAAAGAGACACTAAAACGCTTTAGAAATATCAATCTTAATTTGGTATGTTCTTTTACTGACATCTTGTCTTAAATTGGATAACCCAGCACATTATACTCAGAATCAAAATCCACAGAAGAAAATGAAAAGAGGTGAAGACAGAATTGGACATAAAAGAGGGATATTCTTGTTAATGCAAATGGAATGACATAATCAAGTGGAGATGCGTATGGCTATATACACATATATACACATACATAAACACCACCAGAATGTAAAATAACCTGAGATACTCTTTGCACCTCATTTCCAGAACACTGGCCACTGGGTGGATGATATCAAATGACGTTGGCGTGACGACAACAGTACAACAGCATCTGGCGGCCTTTAGTTTCCACCCCCCTTTATCAACATTAGCAGTACAAAAAAGACTAAACAAACCGTCAGTTAACCACAAAAATCCTGAAGAAAAATATGTAAAACATTGTTGAGAGCAGCGTTTTGGAGTCCATAAAAGGCAGACAAAGAAACAAGCTTTTCATTAAAAAAGGACAACCAATAGAAACATTGTCTGAAAGGACAATAAATTGAGATTCAGAGGCTGAGAAGTCAGAAGCGGCAGAAGTGTGTGTTTTGTGTGGGCCAGGCAGAAGGAAAGTGCTCTGCTCCACACTGTGGCTGTAGACGTGGAGGCAGTGGCGCCTGCTCGTTCATACACAAGGCTTTTCTCCATTGTCACGTTTTGGGTTCAGACCGTGACTCTAAGCTACGGTGTACATCGTACAAACTTCTGAAAGTTCTGGACACAAGGCTGTGCTGACGATAGTGTATTGGTCCTGAGGCACCAACTACTTTTATAGATTACCTCATTTTAACAGGACCCAACAGGTAAATGTGTTGTTTTCTTGGATGATACTGTACCACAGATAATATGACAAACATAGAACAGTAAGTGCTTTAAAAAGCAAACAATATTAAAATGATGGAACATAAAATTCAAAACATAAAAGATGTAAACAAATTATACTCCACTGATATTTTAGGCAGGTTCGAGAGTATCATTGCTAATCATCCCAAGAATTACTCTTGTGATGTCTGCTTGCCTCTTAAGGCGACAGAAGAGTGATGAATCTGCCTCTGTAAGTGCTATTGAAGTACAGCATGAGGACAGATTTCACTGATTCGTCCTCCCCTCTGGTTGTTCTCTGGTGTGTGTACTGTTTTACTGAACGAGTAGCGTAAACTCAGTGTAATCAGATTAATTAGTCAGTAAATCCTGAAAACCAAACTTGAAATACTTGGAGACCCTTGTCTTGTTACAAGATTAAAAACAAATAACAAATCCTTCAGTCTGTTTCTGAGGACAGGGACATGTCTGGAGTTGCCAGTATCAACCACTAAATGTTTCTTAAATTAAACTATTTATTTAGGACAGTTAATTAGAAATTAAATAATCTACTCAGTCCCCTACAGTAATACAGTATCCTGCTGTGTGTACACTTCTCCCTCAGGAAGCTCGTCTGCTTGCCACCCAATTAGTCTCAACCATGGAAATGAGGCCTTTGTGTTGCCGTCTGTGAGCAAAGCCCGACTCTTTAATATCTCTCTGTACATTGGTATATAATTTTCTTCTCTTTACTTTACAGTACAGAAACTCCTCTTCACATATTATTCCGGTTCTTCATGTCAGCAGGAGCCATGTTTTTGTGCTTATCACCAAAAATTGCAGTGCAAAATCAATAATTAATAATAATAATAATGATAATAATTAATGGAAAGTATTAACAAACAATGGATTATAAAACAATTATGTTATGGCACAATAGCCACTTAATTCACATATAATACAAATAACCAGATAAAACCAACTGTTCCTGTATATGGAAATAAAAAGCTCAAACTGAATTAGGCTTGCATAGCAATGCAACAGCAAGTTAAAAGATATATTTACAAGAAACAAAATTCCCCAAGGGCATTTACCAGAAAATGTGTTCTCGTATAGATGTTTTCTTTTTTTTTTGTGTTTACTTGCCTTTTTCTAACAAAAAGAAAATTACAGTAAGGTAGGAGGTGGTAAATATTTTCTTGAGGACAAAAAACATAGTGAGATGTACAGTATGTCTGTGCCTATACATCACATTTACAGTTATGTGACACTGCTTTTCTCTGTTGTGCCCTCTACTGCAATCCTTCCCTCTGAGAACACACAGATAAGGACAAAGTTCATTGCCCCGATAAGGAGGGCCTCATTCTTTCCAGGAAGGACCAGGGTTTTCCAGTTCACATCCCAGGCAGATCACTCTGTGGTAGAGATGGAAATAAAAGAAATGGTATGTATGTTTAGAAAATGGAAACACATATTTTGGGTGATAGCTTAGCTCAGCATGAATCAGAATCAGAATCGACTCTTTTGGGGAATGTACGTCCATAAGCCACGCCCCCTCTAAGGCACGAATGAAGCAAATACACCACAAATAGTCGCTGCACAGAGAACAGGTACACAGGCAACAAAATGTATTCTCTGCATTTAACCAAACCTTAGTTATTAAGGAGCAATGTGCTGCAGTGATGCGCCCGGGGAGCAACTGGGGATTCAGTGCCTTGCTCATGGACACTTCGACTTGCAACTAATGGGGAGAGCGGGCATCGAACTGACGACCTTGGGGTTGCAGGACGACCCCCTTACCCCACTGAGCTACAGCTAATAACTATGTGGAGCAAAAAAAGAAAGTGGTTGGACGAATACGTACAATATGGATTCACGTGTATAAAGCAACGTGATGGGAGTCAAGTTGAGCAATTCTAGTCTAGCACCGGCAAAACTAAAGGAACACTTCTAAAGCTGCATGGAGAAATACAAGGACACAACGCTGCCTGGATTCTAGGTGAAGAGAGCCAGATTTGATGAAAAGGCTACGTTGCCTGTTCTAGGCTTGTTGCAACAATGATATGAGAGTAGCACTTGTCATGGTGAAGCATTTCTGAACTTGTATCTGAAAAGCAACAGTAGCCTAAGTCACTTTGATTTGCAGAAAATATTCATTGAGTTTTTGTGTTGAATTCATGTTTAGTTTGTTTTGTTGTTTGAACAGTGATTTTGTGTAGAACTGACGCATGGTTCATTTTGTGCACTCATAAAATATAAATCTATGTTTTGAAGGAATCATATTTTATTTTCCCAATTTCGAAGGGTTCGGCTAATGCACTGATGAAGCTTGCAGGGTTCAGTACCCCCAATAAGGTTAAGAACCACTGAGCTAGACAATACATTATCAAGCTAAATAAATATTAGCTAAAGACTAAATGACTGGAAAACAACGAGCCTAAGTCCGTCTGAAGTTAAACATGTACGGCCGTCAACACCTCTAAACCTCATTAAAGCCGCAGAAACTAGTTACAGTTGTATGGCCAATGTTTGCCTTCACGACTCAGCGAGCAACAGTCAGTTGTAGTTGATGTCACAGTGAAGTGACATCAATATAGTGCCTTATATTGTCAGACACTGCCGTAAAAATGCAAAGGTACTCACATAACTCTCCCGAGTATTGTCCCTGTCCATTGGTCCCCAGGAATTCAGCGTGCTCTGTGGCGGTCCACTGCTGAGGCTGTCGTGGACCCTCGGCCTTGCGTGGCCCTGTCGAGCCCTTGGAGGAGGCTGTGCCAGAGGAGCTGTGGCCACCAGGGGAGGGAAAGGATGGCTTGTTATATGGCAGACACCCGTCCTCTGAAAACACAGGGATACTATATGTTTGAAAAGTAGACACAACTCATGTCTTTTACTGTTGCAGTGAAACACATCTAGCCACTGATGCATGGAGACAAAGAGCACTTTGGAACACACACACACACACGCATGCACGCACAGACACACACACACACACACACCTCCCGACATCTGCAGAGTGGTGGTGCCAACAGGCTATGCCAGGGCGTGCCACAGAGAGGCCTCTCAGCCTCACACATGGCCTTGCAGCTACCAGCCTTATGACCGGGTAAACACAATAAGAGAGCGGCCGCTGGCTGCTGTGGCACCCCCCGCTGCAGGGCAGCATAACATTGACCCTCAGCAGTCTCCGCCGTTGTGTGAAATCTCATCAAACTGCTGCCCACTGCTCCGCTAATGACTGTAATAGACTCTGCCCCGACCTCAGTGGATTCGACTGTGAGCCAGTCAGCACTCTGACACACATGGGAATTCACCTAAAGGTTTTTGTAAAGACGCTGATTGTTGCACCTGTCTTTGTCGCACAGTCTCAGATTTACTGTCCGAGAGAGACCTGGCACAAAGAGGGCAGGGCGCACAGCATGGAGAGCGCTAATGGTCACGGACATACATGCACACACGCACTCACACACATGAGCACAGACCCCCACAGATGGGATGTAGTAGAGTGGCTTCTGTTTGTGTGAGAAAAAGAAAGCCGAAGCGATTTGAGCATTTCGGTTGCCGGGGCCTCCTGCCTTACTTGGAGCGGAGCAGGATGATATTGGCAACAGTTACAGGGGCATTGGGGAGGCATTCTGGAAAGCAGAGCAAGTGGCAGACAGCGCAATCTGTTCATGGGAGCCCAGTCTCGTCGCAGCATGCAAGCTAACTTCAACACAAGAAATCCCTCACTGTCAAGCCACAGCAGGACCCTTGTGTCTTTGTTGTTTCCTTGTTTCAATGACAAGAGCTTCAGTTAGGAACAGTCCACTTGTTAACAACGTCAAAGTGTTGTATTTCCTTAGCAATGACTTGCAATGAATTTGGTTGGAATGTGATGCAGCACTGGTATATATTATTTATCATTATCAGTACATGTGGGAGGAGCTTATGTAAAGCCTAGTGTGAACAACCATAACATACATGTGATCGACTTGAATTAACTTGTTAGCATGCTCGCAGTGTGGCTCGAGCAATGGTCTGTCATTCAACGTTTGCTACAGATAAAGAAGGAAAGAAAATAAATTGGCACTTTTTATTGAACCCCGTGGGGGAAATTCTTCTCTGCATTTGACCCATCCACGGAGCAGTGGGCTGCAGTGAAGGACACTTCAACATGAAGCTCGGAGAGAGAGCGGGGATCGAACCGGGAACCTTGTGGTTACGGGACGGCCACTCATCCCTATTAGCTACAGCCAACCACATCACATTGTATATAAATCTATCATGAATCTGCATGTCAAAATATTCAGCTTTTCAATACTTTGGTTCATGAAAACACAACAGGACTGTCAGCCTCAACTGACGTTGAGCTTAATGGTGAAATAGTACATAATATATATATATACACATCTAACATGCCAGAACTGACAAGATAACATATGCTAAACATGAGAAGACTGCAATTGCAACATTTTAATTATCACGCTAATGTTAGCCTGTCAATGAGCACGAGGTGTGTAAAACCCGACAGTGCCGTTGGCTGAAGACTTCAGTCTTGTTTCAACTGTACCTGTGTTGTGTCCACTGCGCCCATCGTCAGCCCGGTCCATGGAGCCCAGTCGGTCCTGAACCTGGCGATGGTGTTCCAGAGAAGTGCGTGTCTGTCTCTCAATGGAGCTCTTTATGTCATCTGGACCGGACAGGTGCCCTGACAGGTGCCCTGACAGAGGCGGGCGCTCCAGAGAGGAAGCCTTCCTATCTGTAGGGGCTACCATGCTGCTTATACTGTGGGGCCCTTGGATACGGCCCTGGCCCTGAGAGGGGGGAGGCTCAGGGGGGGGAGGTAGGTCTGTGCCAAAGGAGAAACCCACAGATTTAATCAAATAAAGCCATCAATTACTTATGAGATGTAGTTTACTAATAGAAAAACAGACACATTTCCATCCAATTTCCTATTAATATAACTCCCTCTGGTTTTTGAAACAATAACAGATGCTTTAGAGAACCTTCTGCATGAACTATTTAAAATGTGTTTTCAGTCGCTGCCTCACCGTCTGCACTAGCATCTCTCCGGTGGGGTGCTGGGCCCTGGCTTCGGGGTTTGCGTGTGGGCCTGGTGGCTTTCTGGTGGCCCAAGCTGTGTGTGCCGACTGTGCTGCCATCTGTTGAGAATGGACTGCCGGGCCGGGGCCGGTGGGACAAGCCTTTACCTGCAGGAGTGATACAGGACCCCAAGCCAGCGGGTTAATAAAGACAAGGAGGAGCCAGCACCGTGACAGCAGAGCCTGAGGCTGTCATCAAGAAAGGCAGAGGTTATGATTTAAGATTCAAAAACCTATTAGAAAACAAAAAGTAAAGATTTCAATTAGAGGAGAAGGAATTCTGGTGTAGCTTGCAAAAGGCTGCAAGTATAACAAAACACCCAGTTATTGCTCATTTAACCCAAGGAAGCCAGAGTGCAAAGCCAAGTGAGTCACAGAGTTAAAGTTGAGGATAAGGAGATAGCTGCAGTCCCGCCACGTACAACAGGTGCCATGCTCAACCTGAGCAGGAGAGAGGAAATCCAACATCAAGCCACCATTGTGGGGGAAAACATCAGCCGATGGATAAGAGAAGGGAAAATCAGAGCAGAAGAGAACACATTGTCTGCCGCTGGTGGAAGTTCCAGCCGGACAGTGTGTAGCTGGCCTCCACACACCAACCTCTCTTGCTGAGGCTAGTGCCCTCCAGCTGGTAGCCTGCCTTGTCTGCAGCGGCTACCAGGGCCTGGGCAAAGCTGCAGTGGGTAAAGATGGAGCCATCCGACGAACTGCCCAAACTGGACCTATGGCTGGAGAAATTACGGTCATCTTCCGAGGCTGAGCCCCACCCATTCACCATGGACCCTATGGAACACCACATATTTCAGCAAATGTGTGTGTGAGAGTGTTAGTGTGTGTGTGTGTGTGTGTGAAGGTGTGTGTTTGAGAATGCACTTTCTTTCTATTTTAAAACACTCAAATTCAACCGTATCATGTTCATACTTTTCAGCTCAGCGGCCATAACCTTTATGGACATATGATCTGGCGTTTTGAACACCTGTCCTTTGATTTCAGCATTAAGATGGATGAACCCATTCCAGTGATCTTATTAAATGATTCTGGATTTGCTGCAGGGCATTATGGCTCTAGCTGTTCTGACCTGTCCTCTTTCATCTACAAAAACTTGCAGAACACAAGTTGCGCACACACACACACACACACACACGCGCACACGCACACACACACACACACACACACACATAGTAGAACAGCAGGACAGGCAGCAACTCATTTTGCTCTTCTTTTGATGAGGAACATTGAGTGCACCTGTGCAGCGCACACTATAATACCGCCTCAGGTGACACAGATGAAGCATCCTGCAAATCAGTGTATTGAATCAAACACCTGGTGGTATACAGTGCAAGATTTTATTCCTCTTTAAAAATGCACAGCCAACACCGTGTACGTTTTTTCGAAAAGAGAAGTTTAAGACAACATCAAGGTGTATCACTTATAGCTAGTGTAAGTGATACACATATGGTAGATAAAATCAACACCCTACTTCATATACAAAATGTAGTTCATGACAGGATTGGAAGCATACGCATGAGGAAGACTTGTAGCATCTACATCTATGCCACTGTAAGTATTTCTTCATGCTTAAACATCAAAAATATCAAGCTGCCAATAGAAAATAAGCCACTTTGAAATGTAAAAACACAGACCAGTGGGCTAATGTGGCAGCTTTCAGTGAGACTGGTTTGGCAGACTTTGCTCATGTGGCACAAACCCAAAAGCTCCGCTGCCACACTTTATCTCTCCCTCACACAGAACACAAGAGGGGCGTGATTGAGCAGGCTCATGGCCCACAGCACTGGGAAGGTGTGTGGGTAAAGGTTGTAGAGAGAGCGCGAGGGACACAACATTAGCAGCCTGATTTATTAAAAGGTCAGTGTGATAAAAAAGATGGTATTAATCTGTCACATGTCTCATATATCTGTTCACTTCATATATCTATATCTCTCCAAATATATGTATAGTTTATAATATATACAGTATATATATATATGTATATGCTAAACTACATGTATCATCCAGGTGGTTACTCAGTCCCTGCATATAACTTTAGGAAATTGCACCTTGAACAGCTGAAGTTGCAACACTTTTCCCTCCTATTGCAATGTAGTGAAATACATGTTCACAGATTAATGGTAACTTCTATAAAATGCACAAGGCAGAGAACGCCTTACACAACCTATTTTTACAGCGCTAACTGAAATCCAAGGCAGTAACTACTTTGAGCCCTCCATCTTGTCTATCTATTTTCTTTGAAATTCTTTTCTAAGCAATTCCACTGGGTTCAATCCTCCCACGAAGAATAGAGCAGATATAGAAGTACAGGCAGTGCCAGCCAATTCACTGAAGCTTCCAACTCCTCCGGCTCAGCGAAGGAACACTGCTTCAGCAAATCACATCACAGAAATACTTTTCAGTTGCACTAGCAGACACTTTCTACTGCCGCACCGCCGGGGCAGTCCTATTCTCAGAAATAGCAGTCCAATCAAACTATGATCATTGTCACATAATTTGATAACAAATTCAATCAAGTTTTCGTTTTGCTCCAGAGGTTTTTTTTCTGTAGCTCTGGACAAAGGTTTGGACTTCGGATCCGTCATTTCATCATGTCTTGAACCAGAGCAATGGGCCAAGCCGAGCAGGCTGCCACCTCTCATGCTCCGAGCCCCATAAGAGCAGGGCCAGTAAATGGGAGAAGGTTTGGGGGGCAGTAAAACCCAGCCCAGGCCCCTCCTGTCACTAAAACTGATTCATACTGACGGGAACCCTAATCTGCATGTCGTTAAGCAGGAAAACCATTCCCCCTGACGAGCAGGCATCTCTACCTGCTGCAAGGAGATGTGACCCTGCTCCTCACAAACCTGGAAAGGCTTTACGAGAGGGTAATCGGCCAGAACAGTCGGCGTACCAGACTCACTGCAACCACATCCAGGCTTTACACAACATATAACACCCATGCACAAAGCCAGGTAATACCCATGTGTTCACTTCATCGTTGAGGCTCAAGCAAGACATGGATCTGCAATACCTAGCACATCAGGATTTACTTGTTAAAAAAAAAAAGTTGTCTTACTGCAGAGAATAGAATAACACATGGGAAAGCCTGTGCAGACAATCTGCTGGAGACAAATGGCCCGAGAGGAGAAGACTGGCTTTTTTTCTGGGGCATCTGTGAAAATGTGTGATTTACTGCCCTTTGGTATTAACATTAAGAAAACAGACCTATTTCCATGTTAATAAAACAATGAGAAATCTATCAAGCTGGGCTCGACAGGCATCTCACTCCTATCCTCCCCGATGTGTATAGCTTCAAAATGGTGGCCGCCATAAATCTCGGTAGTTTCCCCCATCCTCCTGCTAACCCCGGAGCTGGAACCGTGTCCGTGTTGTAAAACGATCGGGTGTGAAGCAGACTTGCAGAGAGATAAGAAGAAATAGTGCTGTCTACAGAGGAATACAGTGGAGGGGAGATGCAGTAGATTAGGGCCAAGTTGCTGCTTTATATTCCTCTAAATACATCAGCAAGTAGCATGTGTCAGCGTAACCAAAACCACTGTTCCATCACCCCATGGAAAAGTACTCTTTCGGGCTGCCACTGACGGGGCAGACCAACCAGCAGCGCTGTCATCCCTCTTATTCGCATACTTTCTCTCACAACTGGCTCAGCTCTGCTACCTTAAGATACAGAATAGTTATTGCTTTCTCTCCGTTTCTTTCTACCCATGAATTTCCCAATACGGATCACATTTTTAGTATTCACTGTCTTCATTTGGAGGCCTGATACACACACACAGTTTCATGACACCGGAATTTTGTATAACAACTACTTGTCCTTATTGATCATTATAGCCAAAATCCACTGATAAAAACATCCCACTTAGAAATATCCCCCCCCCCCCCAGTTGTACCCTCTAGTTTACAGATGGTTAGCACTGCCTGGTCAGTAGGACAGCAGCGGTCCACTACGCAGCTCTGCTGCTGCAATGTCATGCCCTTCATATGTCCCCCCGACAGACGGCTGTAAAAGTTTTCAGTGAGTTGTAAAAATGGAAATGGTGTCTAGTCTGCGATGGAATAGGCCGCACGTGAAATGTATTTCAAATCTCTTTGGGAAGATATGGGTGGCGCTGGCTCCGGTGCCGTGTGCGTGTTAAATCACAGTCACTCTCTCCCACTCGCCTTGCCTTTCCCTCCTCTTGATTTCTCTCTCACTATCCTGTTTAAAATTCATGGACTTTCATATCTCTTATTTTTGGATATGATAATTATAATTCCCCAGAGTCTGCCAAAAGTGCTTAAAAACTTGATTGAGGGACACTCAGTTGGCATGTTCATATAAAGTTGAACGCATAGCAGGTGGATGAAGAACATGTCCATGTCCAACAATCCATTCACTGTGAGACAAGATGGAGCAACAATAGGATTTCAATGTTTTCCCATTTAAAGTAATTCGATTGGGGATATTTTTGTTGAAACCAAAAATAATAATACTATTTAACTGTATAAATGTATACTTAAACATAGCAAACAAAATGTAATTCAAAAATACTGTGTTAAAATACATTAAAATATGGTTAACAAATATGTACATCCACAAAGTAGTGCTCCAAAAGCATCAATCAACCTCACCTGTTAAAGAACTGTCCAGGTTGTCCATGCTCGATCCAGGTGTGTGCTCGATGCCGCGGGGATGCCTGGCTCCATAGCCTTCATCTTCCTCCTCTTCCTCCTCCTCTTCTTCCTCCTCCTCCTCCTCCTCATCATCATCATCAGGCAGGTCGGTCTCTAGGTCGGAAACCATTGTGGTCGACACGTAGCCCACTGGTGGAGCTGGAGCTTGGGGAGGAAGAGAGCCTACCTGCATGTGCCTGGGAGGAGACAGAGACAGCAGATTACTCTACTGGAATCCACAAACGGTACTTGTTAAGAAATATGGAGGAATGATGACTGGAAAGAGAGTATAGGGAATATTCGGTAGTTTCTATCCCACAGGAAGGCAGAAAAATACCGATGTAATAGGGCAGAGCTAATTTTAGAGACCTATTTCATACGTGAAGCAACGAATACATTTCGACGATTCCACTAATTCTACAGTGCAGCTTGCATGCTAACACAATGACCCGCTAATTGCTGCTGTGGATGGTACAAAGGGATGCCCTCAGTCTCCAGGCCCGTCAACACATGGCTGTCACCTCAGTGCTCTGCTGACAGGTGCATTTGTTTGAGGAGCGCAATGTCTTTGACGCGTTTTGCAGTGGGAATTGGTTGTAATTACTGGCCCTCTGGTGTTGTCAGAGATGCTCTCTAACCAACATAGTCATTACTGAGTAACATGACATCTCCTTCCTGACAAGACTTCCCTGTCACCCCCACCCCCACTTCTCGATTATGAATAAGTGCCAGGCTCTCTGCGTTGCCGACAGAATGAGGCATATCCTTCATCTGATTTACATGAGCACAACAACAATGGAATGTGCTGTCTGGGTCGGGGGTGAAGTAAACAACCATGGGGGGAAAATGGTGTCTCTTAGAGTGAGCAAAATACTGTAGTCGTCTTAGTGGTAGCATGGGCCCATTAAAATTAAATGATTAACAGGTTTATCTCCACTGCACATTCTGTTGACATGAAGAATACTGCAGGAAAAAAAAATACATGCAGAACAAAATATACAGGAAGACATGACATGATAAGCAAAATGGCATCTATAACAAATATATGTAGATTTATCTCCACTGCACATTCTGTTGACATGAAGAATACTGCAGGAAAAAAGATTTATAACAAAACAACAAAATATGAAAGACATGTTTCCATGATTCTTAAGAAATACAAAAAATTATGTGCATCTATAACAATGTATATGTGTAGATATATATATATATACAGATAGATATATAGAAAATAAAGAAGATTATAGAATATTCTGAGACAGTCCTGTATATATACAGATAGATATATACAGATAGATGTATAGATAGAGGGATAGAGAGATGGATAGATGGATAATTTATAATGCTGTGGTTACACTGCAATATTTACCATGTCTGTTTGGCCATGTCCAGTTGGTATGATCTGGTCAGCTCATCCAAATGGGCTTGGAGCATGGGCTGCATCTCGTCCCGAGGAGAAGGGGTGAGGGTAGCTGTGGACTGCTGTCCAAAGGACACAGCAGCTGGGGAGGAGGCAACCCCTCGGATGGGCGGGGTGGGAACCCTCTCCTCCTCCTCCTCCTCCAGCTCATCCTCCATGCCCTGGTGAAGATAGGTCTGCACGGGCATGGGCGGGCCCCAACCATCACTCTCATACCTGATATCAGAAGAAGAGAGGTCTATTGAAAAAAAGTTCTCAGTTTTAAAATTGGGTATCCAATTTTTAGTATGATCTGCGGCTGCAACTCAACTTTCTTTTTTTAAATTATTGATTCATTTTCAGAATATTTTCTCCATTGTTGGATTAATATCTACAAATATCTACAAATATCTACAAATTTCCAGAAAACATTGACATTTGACAAAGCAAAATTGGAAAATGATTAGCAGTTTTGCTTAAAAGATTACTAGAAACTATATACAAATATTTGTAGATTTATTTTCTGTTAATCAACCAATTGTTTCAGCTCTCCTCTTAACATCTGTGTTGAAGAACATAAGTCACCACAACAACAGCATGATAATGCTGAGATATATCTCAGATATTAAACACAACTAATTCAATTAAAAGCTACACAATGAGAACATGGACAGAAACATAACTACATTAGGTTTGTGATATTGTCATCATCTCCAAATGTTACTGAAAAAGGAGGAATAGCACAAATGTAAAAATATTTTAAGAGAAATACTTCTCCACTAAACATAAAGCGGTGTGACCTCCTCCAACTTTCGAAAAACGATTTGTTATACGACAGTCCGGAGTGGAATTATGGAGGTAGTCAGGCTTCACTTCCTCATAGCTATGCTTGTACATGCTGAAATAATACTGGCCATAAAGAAAATGTTCATTAAAGAAATGTGTCATTGCACACTCGATAGGACATAACTGTTTTAATCTGCAGGCATTAAGATCAGCCACAGATTTACTGTGCATGGGACTCTTCATTTGCCAGAGAGCCTATTAAAGGAGATGACTTTCCCACTCTGGGAATGGGAGGAAGAGGACAGAGCACCTTTTGGAACAGAGAGACACACAGCTTCAACTAAATAAGCCTCTCTTACTGTGTACCTACAGTACAGTTCATGTTAGATTTATTAAACTCAACAAAATGTCAAAATATGTCAGCTGATTTTAAAAATACAAAAATGGAATTATGTGTATTGATAAACTGAAGACTCGATTAGTATTGCATCAAATGTCCAGAAGGATTTTCATATCTACGTCAGACTCGGAGAGGGATAACAATGTGCTTGTATACAACCCATACTCTGTTCGCATGTCTCTCATTCACTTATGAAACAATGCAATTATAAGTTTTGCCCCACTATGGAATTTAGCAAACAGATTAATCTGAAACCATCTGTGTGTCTACACGCTAGAAGCCGCAGAAGACTGCTCGGATTGTTTTGTTTTTTCCATCTTCCATTTATTTCCCAGTGATGAAGTCTTCCCTGAGATTGAAGACAGGATCAGCAAATAGTCTGATGTGCAGCCATCTGTATCTGGCTGCCTACGGAGACATTGATCCTTCACTTCTCTCCAGATGTACAGTAGGACAGTAATTAGCTGCAGAGAAAACAGAGCTGAACCCTGTTATGGCACACAGCGACGTGTGGTGTTGCTTGCATTGGCAAAGATTGTCTTTTTTGTTCCAGCAAGCGGGATACTAGACTCTCTGCCACGGAGGTAGTCAGAGGACAAAACATACAATGACAAAAATACGTAGGCTCAAGCATATACAACAGAGATGGCCATCTCCATGATCTACACGGAGTAGACACTGGGAGTGTACCGCAAAGCCACTATCTGTGTCTGTTTATTTCACACATTTAGAATACAACATTTTTTTTGTTTTTTTTGTTTTGGATGTTGGAAGGGCTTATAGCTGAACATTTCAGAAATTGTCTACACTGCCATGAGAATTGTGTTCAATTCTTTTTAACGGCCATCTTTCCACGGCCATCCAAAATCGCATTATATTTAATTGACCGAAATGTACTTATATCATAAATTGATATATATATACCAAAAATGATAAGTACAAGATGTGTAACTGTTAGTTTGTGTAAATAGGGTGATCAAACTGAAGTAGAACCAATTATAGAAATATACACATTAGAATGTCTTTGGGCTGTATTGTATGATTTTCCTTTCCTCCTTGAGATGAGAATTAAATGTCCTTAAAGTGTCTTAAAATTAAAATAAATGCTAAGTGTACAAATCTCACTTGGCCATATTACATTCTCTTTTGATTGGTGGTCCTTAACTTCACCTCGTCAGTTTCCTATCCATTCTCAAGTCGCAGAATGTGCCACCCTTCAATATCTGATTCAGAGGTAAAAATGTCCTGCATGAACAGTCAAATAGTGTATTACTATCTGTTTTAAAACTCCAGTGGACATACCCTCCTCTGTCATGATGCTCATTGGGATAACGGTCCATCTCTGTGCCAGGGAGAGGGTGAACAGGGGGAGGGGGGAGGGGAACGTTGGCCCAGTTGGATCCATTGGCTTTACTGGGTTTGGAGCTAGCCTTGGTCTTCTTCTTCTTTCCTACCTTTCCACCTAAACAAGGGAAGAAACAGTCATTGAAAATTGAATTGTAAAAGAAAATCAATTAAAAACTAATATACGAGTGGGATAGCAGTGCAAATTACAGTAGCTGCGCTTGCCGTGTGACAAATGTGTATCCAGATGTAACTCAATTTAGTTCAAACATGCTACTTAGATTACAGATCAATTTGGACTCAATTTCAACATAGCCTTAGAAAATTGTACACACTTTCAAACACAAGATTTCAATGTTCCTGCCCGTCAGCAGCTGCATAGAAGAGCTCAAGGTTGCAGGATGAAAAGCGTGCATTCATTGATTAATTGACTGAAAAGCTTCAAATCTCCATAGAAACAGGAAAGAACGGCAGTAACCAAGGTTGAGGCAGACCTTTGTGCTTCACCCATCCCTCAGTGTCCCCTTTCACACCAGGCTTTGGGTTTCACAATGAAATATCTCACTTCACAGCATCATCATAATGAATGGCTTGTGTAGTGTCAGTGTGTCCCTAATGGAATTCACTGAGAGTCTATTACTACTTTCATTTCTTTTATTACACCGGAGAGCCGCTAACCCCATCCATTTCCACTCATATCCCTGCAACACCAAATTCTCCTCTGTCCCATCCATCTTTATAAATCTGCCAGCCAGGTCAATACTGGGTTTTTACAATTTGGTCACAGTGGAAGAAAACAATTTTTCATTAAAACAAATTTGACTTCAATTCCAAATCTGTTTTTAAGTTGAGGTATATACAGTTCTCGGGTAAGATCACTATGCAAATTGAAAATCCAAAGTCGATTTTGAACCATACAAAAAAGAACATGAAGAAAACAACTGCATTTCAAAACGGTGTTTTTTCTTTATCCGTCGAGAGAATATTGATGAAAAAAAGACTGTAGAGTTTAGCATCTATTAATCCATTTGTGGCAGTACCTCCCCACTAGTAAAGACTTAACATCTCAATCCAGGAAATACCTCATACTAGTCAGAGCCATCTCTGGAAACTCTGTTGAACCCATTTGTATTTGTCACCGGTCAGTTAGCCTTCGCTGCCAAAGGCCTGTAATCACGTTTCCAAGTGCCACACAAAAAAATGCCGACACTGCAACTTGAGCAATGTAACATATGCACTCTAATGTAATCTAATAAACTGATGGGACTTGCACACAGTAAAAAGTAGATTTCTGTTATCAAAAGGAATATACCTTTTATGGATTTTCATGTAAGCTAGATAACAGAGAAATAAAATATGCGTATCATTCTAAATATGACACTATTATTCTGTATTTTACCAGGAAGAAGAACAAAAGCACTTCGAAGATGATCATGGTAACAATGCTAGGGCACAAATAGATGGCAGTGGTGTCAGAATAAGATTAATAAAGATTGGAAGTAATAAAAGAAACAACTGTAAGCCCAAGGCAGGCAGCGCCACAGTGTAAGTATAGTCTGAAAGTAATTGCATTTCCTAATCGTACCTCTTGGCGACACACGACTTTTACCAATAAATGGTGAGCTGACATGATTGTTCTATCATCCTCAGTCTCCACACAAGACCAGCCATCAGTATTGTAAATGAGCCTCTTCCAGGGAAATATGGTCTGGCACCGGCATGACAAAAGCTCACCCCAAATATGAAAAATACAGAGAGAGTGGCTGTGGTTAGGAGCTATACAGGAATTACACAGTGAACCCATCTCCTCTGGCAAAGCTGGGCTTGCCATCAAAGGGGAACTCATACTAAATATAGATTAAGCGTTGGGTATTTATACCCACGGTTTGAGCATTTATACCCACGGTTTGGGCGCTCCCAGCCTATAACTGTAGGGCTGCATAGCCTTGAGCGTGCTCTGTTTTCATTGGGTGCGTCAGAGCTAAGGGGGAAAGCCCACTCGGCCAGATATAACTTCTGAGAATCATTTCAAAAAGGACATCAAAAAGAGCTAGAAGTCCTGCATCATCACATTTATATAAAAATAAAAAAACGACATATTACATAGTGAGATGAGGTGCAAGGTATATAGGGAGTGCACGAGCACAACAGGACACACACAACAATGGAATTCACAATCAGGGACGGTGTGGCTTCAGCCCGAGTGTGAGGGAAGTGGGGAGTCTTCGGGTTCAGGGAAAACACAGAAAAGACCAGCTACCTCTTTCCCCTACACTAAGAAAGTTTTTAATGAGCAGCTTCATGTCCCCAGATCCATGCTGCCATGAAAGCTGCTCTATTTCTGTTCCTTTTCATCCTGCTCTCCTCCTTTAGACCTGACATTCATTATTCCTTCCTTTATTCCTCAGAGGGAGAGCAAGGCATTGTAACTTCAACTTTTCCCCTCTTTCAAATGTTAGTGCTTATCTCCTGTTCAATATAGCAACGGGTCTAATTAATATCACATCTTATGTTAATGAATTCCTTTTCATAGCATCATTAATACAGATGCCCACTTATTATCTCTTCAGTGTTATTTATACATACATTTTTCAATCAAACGCGCAATCTCTCTGAAATAGATTCTAGCTAACAAAATATTATACATTCCTCTTATTGTATATTTTGATATGGACTACCGTGTAAGGGTATAGGTGGAAGGGTATTGACCGAGGTGAATTCTTATAACAATGCATTTTTTCCGATATGGTAAATTGAGATCCATCGGTCTCCCTCACAATATCACCACACTGTCAGCACTTTTTACTCAAATCATAATAAGCTCCAACATTTTGTGGAATATGGTTAATCACTTCCTTGCCAAGATTTAGATGATGATTAATACCGATGGACAGAGGCAGGCTAACTGTTCCCCCTATTCCCAATCTTGTATGCTAAGCTAAGAAGTTTCTGGCTAGCGTACGGAGGCGGGATCGATCTTCTCATCGAATTCTCGACAAGAAAGTGAATACGTCTATTTTCCATAATGTCGTGCCATTCTTTCAAGTGTAACTTCTCAGACATATTTTTCATTGCTTTTTTTACATTGATTATGTTCCTCTTCATGCCATGAAACTATAGAAGAACATGTGCAAAGCCCAGTCAAAGCCCATAGTAACCTATGACAATAATCTGCCTGTTAGGCATGGACACTTCACATCCCGCTCTCCAGCCCACTGTGTGCTAGAGCATTGCACTTCAGACCGGTTAAGGCACTGGCTTGTAACTAGATACAGGAGGAGAGTGTAGGGGAGGCAAACAGAGGGCTGCCTTGGTGTCCTATAAATGACATTGTAATTCTGTGAACATGAGTTTTAGTGTAGTCAGCCACCATTTGGGGAAGGTGGAAGAGGGAAAAGGGAAAAAGGGAGGTACTTTTGCCACTTTACCCAGCCAAGCATCTCTAATGGTGTATGCGTGTATGTGTGTTTGTGTGTGTGTGTGTGTGTGTGTACATAGTCCACTCTGTCTGAAAGACTCTCTCTGCCACTATTCCCATCTGCTTAACTCACACAGTGAGAGACAAAGCCTTTACAAGGACCGGCACTGACGACAAAAACCCAGCATTAGCACTTGCACCGATAAAGACGTTTCTTTATGCTTTCATAAGCCGTTAATTCATATTCAATAACACAACATGGTTACAAACCAAAGCAGCTATCGCACTCAGAATCACATATGACCAGAAAACCACTATGTACCCATCCAGCATTAAGAATTGACATGTAAGCAGTGGGAGCTAAGTGAGCAAAGCATCTCTGGTGATGAAGAGGGACTGTGCACATTGTATTTATCGGATGTCGGGTTAGTACATGCAAATAACCGATCAATAAATAAAGCAATTACGACATCAGTCAATCATTAAGTCAAGCGGCAGAGCCCCCGAGAGCGTCCCAGTTTGCTTCATGAAATTCTCTTCTGCGTAAACCAACCTGAGAGACTGCCGCTTCGCTCTGAGCTGTTGTGAGAGCTGGTGGTGCTGAAATCTTGTGATTGGTTGTGTGGTATTCTATTACACAATCCTTCGGCCAATCGGTAGTCAGGAATGAAAAGGAGGGCTACAGTGGGGGTTAAAGGGCAAAAATCACAGTGGCATCAGGTGATTGGCAGTTAGCACAAGCACATGCATCCATGCAGTTAGAGCATTAAGCAAGCAGGACATATTTGGGAGTCATACATTCAACAAGGTGCACATATTCAACCTTTCTTTCACCCTCTGATTGGTATGCAGCCGACACATTTATGGTTGATTTGAAAAACATAGCGGCAATCTTTAAATCAATTAGATTAACGAGTGAATAGTGACAATTTTTACTCCACATTTGCAGCCTGTCGGAGATTTAATCATACAAAATCCTATGTGATCATACTTCTCAAAATAATGACAAAGAGAATTAGAAATGTATTTTTTGTCAGGGACATTGCGTGTAAGGGACTATGCAAAAAAAACTATAATAAATCTGTTTTGGACTATTGGAGAAAGAGATCATAAATATGTATTAGAATAGAGCAGAGGAATGCTCATTACACCTTTAGCGTGAAACTCCTCTTGGCTTTAAACAATCCTGCGTCAAATCCACGGTAATTAATTTGGACTATTTTCTTAAACATTAGTCAAGCTAAAATGGATTGGCAATTACTCTGAAACTGAAGGAGGAGTGGTACCATCATGAAAACCCAGCAAGAAAATGGATGGATGACTTAACTACACGACTCCTTCATGAGATGTTTATTCAACCTTGGAGAGTGACCACGATGATGTCTGCTGGGGAAAAATTACTCTTTTTAAGACAACCTCCCTCAAGCCACAGTGGCTTTAGGAAAGCTTCAGAGACTTTTGGTGGAAAAGTCTAAACTCCAAATGGCCGTCTTGATCCAACTGTAATTGAGTGGCTTGTGATTTGGCTTAATTCACTCTTACAGGATAAGAACAATCTTCAGGGAACACTATTTGACATATTGTATTTACTCTTGCTGAACCTCACACACGAGGTTAACGGCATCCCAACACATCTCTATTAGCAGACTATCTCTTCTTGAAGCTTACTGTTGTTGCAGGAATTCTTGTCAGGCAAGGAGTACCCCAGATTTGCCATCTCCTGCTTGGCCTGGAGTGAGGCCTTCCACTGGGCCTCAGGCAAGTCCACGGCCAGCTCGTGGATGCTGCTCGAGTGGAGAATCTGGCTGGTGGCATAGGGAGTGGTCTGGGATGTTTGGCCTGGACTGTTGTAGTTGGCTTTGGTGGTAAAGTCTATACTGCTGTAGATGGCACCATCGGAGAGCATGGTGCCACTTTTATCCCCTTGTCCAGTAGGGTGATCTGGGAAAGAAGAAGGGAGGGAGTTTATAGGATCACTGTCCTCTAAAACAAATGTTAAATGGACCTGTACTTGGACAGCGCTTTTCTAGTCTTCTGACCAATCAAAGTGTTTTAACACTACATGACATTATCCACCCATTCACACCCACTCATCCATGGGAGGAGCTACGGTCCCACCTGCACATCAACAGTAACTAACATTCACACACACATTCATACTTCGTAGGCACAGCTACAGGAGCAATTTTGGGGTTAAGTGTCTTGCCCAAGGACACATCGACATGCGCTAGAGGAGCCAGGTATCGAACTGCCGATCCTCTGATTGAAGGACGACCCTGCTCACCACTGAGCCAAACTCGCTGGTTAAGATCAGTTGTAACCCTTGAGTATTTAAATAAACACGTTTCTGTTTGTTTTTGTTGCTTATAAAGAGAACATGACTCCCTGTACAACCAGGCCTTGAGTGACATGGGATGCATTTGGTCTTGGAGTGTGATGGGAATGCAGTCTGTGTCCATGTGCTTCCAGGTCAGCATACATCTTAAGAAACATGACTGAACATGTTATTCTCATTAAAAAAAATCTCATCCCAGTCTGGTGTCCCATTCTCCCCTCCACTTGTGTGCATATCTCACTCCCCTCCTTTCTCTGTGCATATACATGAGGTACAATGCTGCTGCTCTGCATGTGTGTGTGTGATGACTGAGGAAGGGAGAGAGAGAGAGAGCTCGGGGAAGAGCAAGCAGACTCTCTCCATGGCGCATGGTTTGCATGCCCAGTGAAGGGGAGATGATGTAGAGCCATGGCGGAAGTGTCCGCATCTGCGCCAGTCAAGCTGCGCATGTCCTTCACGACTGGCTGCTCGAGACCATCCTTTCAAACACTCACCCGCCCCCTGCTCCTCTGCCCGTCTCTCCCCTCACATTCTCTTCCTCTGAGATATGGGCTGTGACACCAGGCTGGACTATTTGCCATTACTCAGCCTGGTGACAGTGGAGGCCCCACTGTTAATGCTCTGGCTGTCCTCTGATGTGATGTATAAATATACACGCAAAACACACAAGCAATATGCATATATGTATATCTTGAAGGCATTTATGTACATGAAGAACAGGAACTCCGGTAGAACAGAGAGAAGGACATCATCCTTCATCTCTCATGGTCTCTTTCACAGCATCTGGGAAACCACAAAGGCACTCACCTCCTCGACCAAAGTTACTCAGGTCATTGGGCCCTCCGGAGCTACTGTTGACAGGCAGGCTGGTGGCTGGCCAAGAGTCCGCTAACCAGGGGTAACCTGAGTCACTGGCATTCAGCAGGCCCGGCCGGCTACGCGGAAACACAGGATAAAACAGTAGATTACCCACAAACTGTGAAACTGCATTAATAACAGAGCTTTTTGTGCAAAAAACATCACCAATTACGGATTATTTGCGCAGTATGTAAACGGCTTCTGAAATAAACAACATAATGTGAAGAATTTTTTTTTTTAACATGTGTTTAATTTGTTAGTCTGTGCACATTAATGTGTGTTTGTGTGAGATAAGCTTGCCATAAGCCACTGAAGCTAATGAAACACTTCTGAGAATAGGGGAAAATACTGTGTTGATACACTTTGTCCCTCATAAAGTTGAAATTCCTTCAGGCGAACACAGCCCTTTACCTCTGTTTCTCCTGCTGTGTCTACGTCACATTCCCTGAGTTATGAATGCAAAAGCACACCATGGAGACGCTAATGCATGCATTTGCTCTCTGCACACACGTGCAGCAGTGCACACTGACACCCACGTGCATGCATTTCCTTATTCATTAATATTTTGCACATTCTGCGGTGTTTTCCAATCAACCCCTCGTGGTGATGTCCAGACAGTCTCAATCTTATTTGATGAGACGTCAAACCTCGGCCCTAGCCCCAACATGACGCCCCAAACCCACTTGTGGGATGCCTGCGTATAGGCGAGGCCAGCTCCATTTAACAGGTGTTGTGTCCCTCCTGAGGGGGGCGAGAACCATAAAAAGCAGCCATTAAGCCTTTAACCTGTCATGGGTGACTGCTGGGAGGCCATTAGGATCACTTTACTGTACAATCACGTCTGAGGCTCGTTACCATGGATAACACAGATGGAGTTAAATGAGAATTAGAGATCGGGTCGAATGTCTATGTAATCCTTCATTGACACATCATTAACTGCTTTATTCAATTGCAATTGTATTGAAATTAATTCAAATGCAACAACAAATTAAAAAGGTTTAATTACTAGTGTTAACATGTTAAGCAGACAAAATACCCCAAACCAAAATATCCAACGTATTTACAATTTTGTGTTTGACCCTGAGACTTTACACCCTGCAATGGGTGCAAGCGCCGCATGTGATGAAGCGGATGGCACTGCCTTCTCAGAATCATAGCCCAGCCCGCTGTCAGTGCCCAGCAGTGCTGTGTGTAGCACACTACAGATACACATGTGCACTGCCTCAGTGGTGAGACGCCTGCTGTTTTTTTGTGTCTCAGCTCCAGCGGGATGACGTGTTGGCTCCGAGGGACTGAGAGCGAGTCAAGCCCTGAGGACAAGGGCAGGTAATGGGCGTGCGGCAGTCACTCTCTCCCTCAGCCACAAGTTCTAATGAGGGGAGCTGTTCCACAAAGAGGGGAGGGGGGGGGGGCGTCCAAATGAACTGCAGCCCTGGCAAGCTAAGAGTCCTCGCTGTGGTTCCTGAATGGCAAAACAGGCCCTCGGGGGAGACACGTCATTCAAATTGATGGCTGTGCATCAGACACATGCACTTTTATAGGGTAATACATCTTTCCCCGTCCTTCTACCTCTGTTTCTGGCTGCTACGTTCCCCCACTGCCATCATTCTCTCTCACCATACCATCTTTCCCTAACCCTACTTACATTTATTTCCCTCATATACACCTCCACCTCCTCTTTCTCTCCAGCGCTTAACATCTGTCAGACTAAAAAGCAGAGGACATTGTTCTCTTTTGTTGACTCCAGTACGACCGCACCACAAATACACAGCGTCTGAAGTAAAAGACCATGCCTTTGTCTTGTTAGTTGTTGTCTCATTTTCACTAGCCCACTAGAGAAAGACCAAAAGATAATGAGCTGACAGTGGAAACAGCAGAATTCCTGCTGAGAATAATTAGAATAAGACTGATTTCTTCTAGGTATGGATGTCTGGGACATATATCTAATGAAAAGTCGACATTTCACTTTTAATCCCAACCAAGGATGGATGGCAACCTTGGCAGATAACATTTGATATTAGATATTACGGGGACTTGTACTGTCTAGGAAACCATAAATACTGCCTTAGATGCCTGACACTGAGCTTCCCATAAATAAGCCGAGTGAGAGATATTAATTCCAAAGCAACTTCATAAATCATGTGTTTATGGTCCCACAGACCAGTGAATGGAATTTGGATTTAAAGTACATACATTAGCTAACACTTAAAGCAATGAGAAACACAGATTACTTTCTAGATTAACTCTCAGGGAACATGCTGGCATTAAGTATTCAGATCCTGGGATGTAAAGGAATCTCCATAGCAACAGTGTTAGTGAAACCTGTTCACTGCGAAGCTCACCCCATTCTCCCTGCCAAAAGGAGGGAATCGGCTTTGCTAAAATATTGATCAGTGATAGGAAGTTATCATGACCTTCTAATTAACATCTCCCTATTGGCAGGGGGATAAGAAATGGACCCTTATCGGCTTTTATCAATTTCAATTGAGCAGCCAACGTCAAATTGTCCAGGTCTACCAATCTGCAGCCTATTCATCTTCCATGAATCATTTATTTTGTGATCGATTTTTACGTAATTGTTCATTCAGGGCAATTTGGCAGGAGCCAATGAGAAACTGGAAACAGATGCGGCTTCATTTGCTATTGTCTAATTAATGCAATAAACATCTCATGTAACAAATGAACACATTCTCCTCTGATATTCCCACTCTCATGGCAGATGGGAAAGTTGCAACATCTGGGACTTGATGGCACTAGAGTGACTAACGGATCAGAGGCTCGTGTTAGAGTTCCAGACTGCATCCTTTTCCAGCCTTGTGAAAACTTTGGCAGACACTGCGGACTAAAGATATGACAAATATGGAGCACCACAAATACAGACATTTCAAATCCCATTCGCTGGAGTGAGAATCAGAACCACGTATGTGGAAAATTGAAGGAAATACACGACAGCAGAAAGTAGATGAGAAGAAGCACGGCAAGTGGCGTGGATAATTCATTGAGAGCAAGCTGGCAGCTCAAAGAACAATATCGGCCCCCGAGTCATACGCACACAGTAGCTGAAAAAGGGGGGATATAAATATAAAAATGATGCTACCAGACTGCAGGACACATTCCCAAAAGCCCAGATACACACAGGGTCAGATTTAGTTGGCAATCTGTGAGTGTTTGAGATGTGGAGGCTTTACCTAGTCAGGTGTGATAAGCAGTAGATAGACAGAAGCCTGTGATTCTTAAGGGAGTCTCTTGAATACCCACAAAGGCTAAGTAACCGGTGTCATTGAGATGTGCCCTCTTCTCTGTAGCCCTTCTCTCCTTCACTAACACACACTGAGACGGAGCAGGCTGTGTGGGGGAGAAGCAGGGTACCTCCGCACACCTCTCCCCTGGGTAATTATTTTTGCATTATTACATGTGCTCAGATCCCAGCCGCACACGCAAGGTGACAGGCAAATTTATCACTCCAGAGGGCTTCTGGGTTGCCAGTAGGCAGCAGCGGAAGATAAATGACAAAATAAAAGCACTCTCTGCTTAAATTGTTTCTGTTAATTCTGTTGAGGAGATTTATGAGTCCATCTATCGATGCATGAACAGAGATGTGGTAGAAATGTATATTCGCACGCCGGTTTGCATGGCAAGCACACAAACAGGTATTGGTTATCTATCAATCCATCAGTCATTTATCAGTGTTAAAATCAAAGGCTTGCGGTAGACTCAAGGCATGCCCGTGGAGGAGAGTTTGTGTTAAAACATGTAAAGCTTAGGACAGATCCAATAAAATGACAATGATGGCAAGATTGATGTTTTATTTGCTTGTGATATTGCACATGAATACTGATTGCTGCCGTTTGGTTTCTGGTGGGACACTCACCTTCCATTGCTCATCAAACCACCGTCCACTCTCTGGAATGTCACTAAAATCAGAGAACAAAGAAAAAGGAAGAAAATGGAAGGAAAAAAGACAAATATTAAGTGTTTATAGTATAATACATAGCAATCAACCAGAATTTATTTCCGTCATCAAGATAAAATACATTGTCGTTTCAGTGTTGTCCAGTTTGCCCTTGTGCTTCAACAGCAATGTATTTATCCATCTATTCTTTTTGAGTTTTTAAACAGCTAGATAGTTGATGAATTCCCTAAGAGATCCCTCTGCGTCCAATGCCTTTCATGAAAATTAAAAAAAGTCCAATGATGGGAATTGCATATTGCTGTGCTTTGCTTTGCATAAATGGAGACGTCATGTGCTCCTCAAGGACAAGATGCCTGATGAGAGGCAAAACTCATTTCATCTTTCTTATTTTGCTGCTGAGTTATTATCAGATTTGTGATTAAATCTCAGCCAAAAAATGATTAGAAAAGGCTGAGGGCTCATTAATCACATTGAGTTTTCTATCTACAGGCGTGGAAACTGAGTTACTGATCCTTCAGCTGGCAGGGCTCCACAGAAGCCATGCATGTGGCCTGTTCCATTACAGTGATCTATAGATAACAAGGGCCGCTCTTTGTCAACGGCTAGTAAAACTCCCTGGCTCAAAGTGAGAGACGGCTGTAAAGGATCCATTTCATCTCTGTTCAACGACCATGATGACAAAGCAGCATCGAGAGTTCTAAGCATGTAAAAACTTCAAGGGATCACAGGAAGCATGGAAAAGCAGCAAACATTTGGGAAATCACCTCATACTGATGCGGGGGTGAGAGGATGGAAAAAAAGAGAGCTGGTTTACTCGACAGAAGGAAGGAGAGCTGTTAGTAATTTAGCTCATTTGTTCCACAGATGGAGATTAAAGAGAGGAGGCTGAACATTCCTCCTCTCTTTTCTGTTTCATTCAGGTTGATTCCACAACAAGCCCTGGCATGGGCGAGAGAGGGGGCTTTTCCGTGGGTGGCGTAGACACGCAGATGACAGGGTAGAGGAAACTAGCATTATAGCATTGCAGTGGCTGATAACAAGACATTTTAATGTACCATCAACATTAGTTGAGTTTACTTAATCCAATTTCCTCTGACATGAACAGAAGTTTAGGATTTTTGTGAAGGAGAAAGACAATTTAAAATTGGTCTAGTATGAATATCGGCACAGCTGCATTTAGGTTTAACAGTGGCAAGTGGAATTAAAATACTTCCTGCTAACAAAGGTTTTACCAGATAAAACCGACATTCCAGGCCTGCCTGAATAAAATATAGCTTTGACAGCTCGAGACAGAGTCCTTTTTTCTGTCATCGCTGAAGGCATTCCTCTTTGTTCCACCACCAACTAAATTGCAGTAGAGCATTCTCTGCCGTTTCAGAGAGGACTGACAGGCGGAGGAGGAGGGTGGAGGCGAGGGGAAGCTGTGCGGCGGGAAGGCCTCTGAAGTCCCTATCTGTGCTCAGGCACATTTCTGGGCTGCTGTGGAAGACTTTTATGTTAGTCAGAGTGACACAGTGGCATTGCTGTGCTTCTCGCCTCCGCCTTCCAGATAAGCACTTTCTCCAATATGAATACAGATTAATCCCGTTTAATAAGCATTAGGGGGAGGGGGGGGGACATAATCAGTGTATACAAATTCCATCAAATCTCCTTCCTGCTGGACATGTGCCTCAACAGTGTAGTGATTTACCTCATGTTCTGACAGCTTTAGGAGGCTGAGACGAGACACTCTCGATACATCAACTAATTGTCAATACAGAGAAGGCTCTTTAGCAGCACTCTGGTTTACGTTCGAAAAATCACCTCACTCTAACTCTATAATCTCTGCAAAAGTTGACCTTGTTTTGTGCTCGCCACTTTGAAGTCTTTCAGCAAAATAACTTGCTTTCACTGTGGCTTTTCCAAGTTGTGCCTCCAATTGAAAAGAGAAAACTTTCACGAGCATATTAATGTGTTCCATAATCTGTTGTTACTGCTGCTGTGGAACGACCACAGTAAAATGAGATTGCTCCACATGGACCACAAAGCTATAGATTTACTTCACAAAAAAAAATGGGTATATTAATCTGTTTCTCTGATAGGCCGCTCCATCCACAGACAGTGGAGGCTTAATGCAGCAGAGGAGAGACAGCAACAATAGAACACGGCTGTTCTACGAGTTCATATTTTAGCTATGAACTAAATGTAGCCAAGGCAGCCACATATGTGTTGTCAAAATAGTAGGAGGGTGGGTGGGGGGGAATCATTACAAGTAAAGAACATTAAAAACTATTAAAAAAAAAGAGGAAACAAATAAAATACACCACCCAGCTTCCTAAGGAGAACAGATATATAAATGACAACACGATCCGAGTCTTAAAACAAAGATGAATACGATTATTAGAAGAGAAGGAAAATGGGCAGTCTGCACCACAAGAAAAGAAGATACACAAGACAGGATGAACTTTCTCTCAAAAACAGCAACACACATACACACAATTACAACACATTAGATGAATAGGGCTGTAGGTTTGGCAGGAACAACGGCTCAAGTTTGCAGGGCTAAGATCATGGCCAATAGCAAATACATTTCTTTGACTAGCAAATGTGCTTCTCTGTTTGTACTTGAAGTTTGGATTTGCTTTGGCCATGACCATCAGTCTGGCAATCCAAGCACAAATACTAGAAGCGGGCAGGAGATGATTCTGCGTAACGGTGGGGTGAGGAGACGGGACAAATGAACAGTACCTGCAGGGGTGAAGGTGAAGGACTGAACTGTAAAACAAGAAGACAGAGAGGTTGCGTGTTAATAGGCTGCAGAGATAAGCGGTGCTTTAGGGGTATCTGCACACCGGGGATGGGGTCAGGCCAGGAGGTGCTGAGGGTCAGAGAATGTAAGACCACATCGCCGCCCAGAGTGCAGCGCGACAGCCAGGAAAGCAGCCGGCTGCCACAGAGGTGTGGAGACGGTGGCACAAGCCAAAGAGAACACACAAACACGGACATGAAACAAAACTAAAATGAAGAGAAGATTAACCAGACCAGCTTGTAGTAGCTGAATAAGACAAGAACTAATGTCAGAATATAGTGTTGCACTGACTGCAACGCTAATGTGTTCGTTCATTTCCATTGCTCTCCAATTCCATCTTGTACCATTGGCAGGGCATGTGGACTAGGCGGTAGCTCGTATATTGACTGAGGGTCACTCAGTAAGATGTCAGGGTCACTTTGTGGGAGGAGAGCGGGATGAACTCCAACTTCAGTGACCAGTGGGGGGTCCAGTCTGCCCACTCAGCTCAGCCACTTGGGATATTCACCAACACTGTGGGTGGATTTTTCAAAAAAACTGTAGCCCTCTGAAAATGATTCATGCTGACGTCTGTCTCCCACTTGAGCTTTAACACCGTAGCGAGGTTACCCTCACTGCGAGCAACTTCTACAATGTTTTAATCAGACCTGTACTGATTAAGACTGAAAGATGGCAGCGTGTAGAATATTCTTGCTTTGACAGAGGAGAAGGATTATTTGTTGAATGCTAGATGAACGCTACATTGTTTGCTAAGGCACAAGAGCAGCATGTCATTGTAAATGTGCGTCGGTGACCAGGCTGATCAGTCTAACCTGCGTAGTTGCTCAGGCCCTTCCTCTTCTTCCTCCTCCAGTAGAGCCAGATGCTGAATCCCATGAGGATGACCCAGCAGGCCCCTCCAATACCGGCGATGAAGGCAGGCTGCTTCACCACATCAGTGATCTGCTCTGTGATGCTGTTGTTCCGGTTCCCATGTATAATCACATCCCGGAATTCCTTACCTGAGGTCACGGGGATAAACAGGCAACATTAGTTTGATGATGGGCAGGTAGCTACTGGAGAGGAAGAGGAAACATCAAAAGCTGTTGTGCATGTTATGCTGCTTCAAGGTGAGTCCATAATATCACAACCGCTGTTACCAACTCTTACACTTTTTCACAGAGCAGATATGAGACCTACAGATGAATCAAGACAGGGTTAGGGCTGGATTGAGTTCAAATAAAGTAGGTCTGATAAATTCCAGCTAATATATTGACCAAGGGAGCAGGATATGGATCTAAAGCATGTGCAGTGAAATATAATGTACAGACTGAAAAGACAAAGCCTGAAAGCTATAACCAAACCCCAGGTGAGCAGGTTGTTTGCTAAACTCGGCCCCTAATTCACTCCTTGGCCGGTAAAACACACCATGTGAAATGAGAGGAGAATATCCTGGTCTGTATTGATCGCTCACCCTGACTAGAGAGTATGCCACTATTTCTTGGAGCATGATAAGACTCAGAGCAAAAACAAATGTTTCCCCACATTGACAAGAACAAATACACACTCATGCAAAGCCGCACAAATGCTCTTCAGCTTGTATATTATTGTGTAACCACATGAAAACACACACCCATGCACAGACACACAAACACACAATATATTATATCTGCAAGCTTGGGGCTCTGCTCTCGGAGATGGATTATGTGAGTGACACTGGGGAAATAAGAACATGCTACAGGCCAAGCCATCAGTTATGGGTCAAATCAGGCACAATCTGCCTCAGCTCCACATAAATCATTTGTGGTCAGGTCACATACAAAAAGGTAGTATTTTATTTAACAATATTATCCATTTGGTCGATCCTAGTATTTAAAATGTACACTATTTTTTTGACTAAAATACAATCTTCTTTGTGAACACTGACGTTGACATAGGGAAACATGTTTCTTCGCTTTTTCTCAATCCACCTTACCGATGATAATAGAGTGAGGTTCGCTCTTGACTCCAACCCCTGCACTTGTGCTGGCAGCCACCTCCACCCGGTACACCACTCCCACCTGCAGCCCGCCCACCACCACCGAGCGTATGGCTGCATCCACTGTCTTATTCACATGGAAACGTGTCTCATTCCCCAGACACCAGATCTAAAGCAGAAAGAGGAAAATAGAGTGGCACTTAATTCCATTTGGCTTCGATACGTTCAATGCAAATCCACGTCCACTCGCTGAGGCAAACCTTGTACTCTTGGATGATGCCGTTCTGATGGTCTGGCGAAGGGGGATCCCAGGAGATGCTAATGGAAGTGCTGTTCTGGTTTCCCACAGTCAGCACTGTTACCTGCTGAGGAGGTGCACTGGGAGCTGAAAGAAGAGGCACAAAATAACCAGGTCAGCCATCAAATGCACTATTCTGCAGCTCAGCAGAAGAGTATGTATCCCCTTGGAAACCGGAAGACTGGGATGCACAGCCGTGTTGTACATCTGCATGTGTGTGAATAGTAGCTTACACAAACACACACACACACATCCCTACTTTTCAGAGGAATGTTATTCTTCGAGGATGGCACAGGTGGCTGAAGGCTGTCAAGATGTCTCATTAGAGGGGGATTTACATGAAGAACACGGCAGATCTGACAAGATCTAGATATAGCCATTCTTTAAGGTTTCACGATGATTTAATATCTCATCCTCTGCTCCAGCCTGGTGGATTTGCGCAGACAATCCGCATATTGATTTGTGGAATGACGGTCTGGCACAGTCGGGCAAGTGCTCTCTCTGTCAAGCTAAGACTCTGGCTCCGAGTGAGCTCGAGCGGCATGAGGGTCAACGAGCTTAGAGGATGAAGCGCAGACGAGAAGGAAATGTATATATATAGATATATTTGTATTTATTCATTTTAGGGGAAAGAAACATGGTCTCACTAAACATATTGACTGATTTCATTGATCAGCCAGATGAAAGTAAAGCCAGTAGGTGGGGATCAGAGGGGAAGAGAAGCTTCAGAGCGTGGCACATCGAAATGAATTGGCTTTAGAGAGTGGATAGAAACAAGAGTCTAAGCTTTCCTGAGCCCCACTCTCTTATTCTTATGGCAACAATTGTTTGACCCCCAAAGAGGAAAAATAAATAATAGTTGGCCGAATTGGAAATAACGTTTTTAAAATAATGTTTTCTCATTTCCGCAGTGGCTGGAAGGAGAGCGGCACCACGGCAGAATACTGACAGGTCAATTACTCCTGGGCTGCCTCTCTCTCACCTCGCCTCCATCCAAAATGGCACGTGTCACCCTGTAAATCGGGGCTCATCCCTCAGCCACACCAGCCCCCAGAGAGCCAGAAGGCCCTGGCATAGTGGAAGATGAATGGGTCCAATGATGAACCTAACACCTTGGTCCGATTAGAAACAATCTACCAAGGGATCAACTGATCAACCATCACGCTCTGCGCTCTCCAACGCTGCATTACATCCAGGTGACAAAGTGCCGGATTGGTGTGTGGCAGCAATCAGAGACAATGTCGTTCAAAGTTAATGCTTTGAATGATTTAGCAGCTTATTATCATGCATATTTGTACTAAACAATATACATTTTTCAATAGAGGCCCCCAGAGGCTGTCCTAATAGAGCCATTAGCAGAGTGATGTATTGCATGCAGGAATGTGACCCCCTGTCTCTCTCTCTCACACACAGTGCCGTGCTGCATGATGAAGGAAAACAAACATATCACATATAGCTAATGGAAGGCAGTGGGTGATGTGAGAAGACTTGTGGCCCCTTCCCCAGAGATATCCATCAACACGGATGAAGATCTGTCCACTAGAAATACACTGACACAAACATTTCAGATAAATAAATAAGCATGAATTTGCATAAAATATATGGATCCTTGGTGACTTCTTAGACAAGCATTCAGTGGGAATCAGATGGCAACCGGAGTTAATTTATCAGCTATGACATGACTGTCCAGATGGAGAGTGAGAGAATGTGTGAAACAAAGATGGACACAGCATCGGAGAGCTGAGCATACTGTAACCCTGCATCCATCTGGACCTGCTCAGGGGATTCTCTAACTGTGTTAGCTAATGGACAACCCAGGTTTTAATCACCCTCTGATCAAGACTTTCCTATCCATCTAGCGGCCCTTCTTAGTAGTCCCAGGGTCTCTGAGGTGCCTGGAGCTGTGTGTTTGACGGTATATCAGCTATGACCAGGCCGAGCAGCGGGATTGTGACAGAAATAGCAAGTGGTCGAGCTCTCTGAGGGACTGGGATGCAGATAGAGCAGAAGCAGGGAGCGTTATCAACACTGGTAATAGCTGGAACACGCAGGTTCCGGAGGCCGTTGGGAAGGTGGTGTGCTGGCATGTATGTGTGTTAGTGTTGGGGACAGCTGTAATGAAATGGCAGTTCCACTACAGCAGTGCGTGCACTGGCTGGCTACAGGAGATAGGGTCCCTCGGAGAAAGGGAAAATAAATGGGCCTGTCACACAGACAGGATGTGAACTGTCTCCCATACATGCAGGCTTAAATATGCTGTGGCACGATGAGCTTTGTCTCCTCCAGTGTATGGAGTCTGTATTTGTCTCCTTGTGCTGGTGTAACCGCATGTACTGAATGTCTTTCCCTCGGATCACATCAAAATGTTACTTCAGTTTTGAGACTCGAAGGTTGAAGCGGTGCTTTTGGACGCATTTCTGTTTGGGCAATGGTCAAAATAGTGAATTCATCCAACACAGACTTTTGTGTGTGTTTGTTTGTGTGTAATATTGTGCCACACTGCTCTGTGGCCTTGTCAGAGCCTGTATGAATCAAGCTCTGGGCGACAGATCATCTTCGCAGGAGGAAGTGTGTGCTGCGCCCAATCACAGCTCAGGCCGGTGGCGGCTGGGTGATGGATTAGAAGAAGTTTGACACTAACCACCGATCATAAAAAAAAGCACAGCAGGAAGGTCAGAAAAGACGGGCACAAACATGCAGGCACAGACACACCCATTCACACATATACCCTCGACTCAGTGTCAGGATGATATTATGACAAAAACCAACATGAAAGCAGCCTACGGGGTCATGTGTCACCCGTCAATCCACATTTTCTTGGTTATCTCTATGTTGTTTTGTTCCTGACATAATCTACAAAATACTCAGCACAATCTTCTTCTTCATACCTTCCTCTGTCGTCCGTGATGTTCTGGATTCACTGTCCATGCCTTGAAACTCGTTGAAATAAGGACGGACCTTGATCTCATACACAATGCCCTTTTTGAGCAGGGAGAGGATGATGCTGCGCTCGGAAGGGATCTTCACATCCTGGGTCTGCCAGGGTCCTGGTGAAGGCAGTCCTGAAGTCTGCCTGTACAGAACTCTGTAACCCTGGATGAACTGGGACTGACGATCCACCTGAGAAAGGGAAGAGAGTGTTTCAGTGCAAAAAGAAGTGTGCAGAAGAGATTGGTAGATGCTTAATTGGACCAGCTAACTAGATAACATGAAAGGAAGTTGTTTGGCAATGTATTCCTTCCTCACAGGATTGCATTGATGACACTTGAGCTGGTGTAATGGGCCTTTTATCACAAGCTATGACACACTTAGCTCAATTAACACCCTGGCATTACCTCATTCACACAGCAACCAGCCCAAAGTGTTCCCTCCTCGATTAAAAAGACTTTCCGTAATGCCACTAAAGAACACATGCATGTCTCCTATCTATTATAAATCCGAACTAGGGACACCGGAAAGCCGTCGCCCCCCCCCCCCCCCACCCACATCCAAGATGGGTTGTGCGTATGAGAATGTCATGCAACAGCTCATACAGACACCCCGGGGACAAGAGGAGAATACACAGCAGAGGCGATAACAGCAGATCTGTCCCATAGAAAAGACGGAGAGACTGGAAGTCAGATAACCCCATGCAACCGACAAAGGATAAAACTTGGACCCATTTAGCTTGACAGAAAATGCTGCATTTATACAGAGGAGGAGCGGACACATGACTCACTGTAATGGCTTGTTAACAGTAGAATAAGTCAGCAGGGCTTTGAAGTGGGATATTAAGCAGCTGTTTTTCACAAGTGTAGCCAGAGTAAATCAGCAAAATGGATCCCTCCCCTGCTTGGTGCATGGCTTGTATTAATGGAATGATTTGGAAATATAAAAGCTTTCTGAGAATGGCCCCGCTGTTTACTGAAAGGGCCCCTGATTGATTGGGTATAAATGTTTCGTGTGGATTGTACGTTACAATAATAAAGCACTGCTTTAGAATGAATCAGCTACAATGTCTTGGGGTTGGACTTATTACAGGGGTCAATAAACATGTCACCAGGAAAACTGCTAATGTGGTCAATTTGAAAATGGAAACAGGCCACAAAGTGATAAGTGCATACTGTAAATACCATCACCTGATTGATTCAAAGCACCACAGTCAAAATAAATATCCATATAGCTATATAGTATAACCCCCTGTCAGCTTGAATATTATATAAAATCATTGTTCCATTCAATTCAGTTTATTTTATAAAGACCAATATCACAAATTAAGAATTTGTCTCAAAGGGCTTTTACAATCTGTACACATATGTACACATTGTTGTCCTCATTAGCATGCAAATCAATATAAAAACATGAGTTAGTAGCTGTTTTTACGTTTTTCACATGTAATAAAGAGGCCTAATTCTGGGATCATAATGGGATTCGAGGCAAACACCACAATACGCACATACGCATGCAGGAAGAGCAGGTGTGTGTTTGTATTGCTTGTATGTTTGAGTGTTAAATAAGATTAATGCATCACCTCTTGACAGTAAGAAAACAGGAATACATCGTCACAAAATGCAGTTCAACCACAAACATTAATTTCAATCTATTTTCATATGTGCAACGTCTTTGCAAAGGAGTGAAGCAGCTGAAGATAGATGGAAGATTGATGAACAACCAGATGTCTCCGACATCTCTTTTGATGGTTAAGAGAACCATTTTTCAGCTATTTGATGTTCCGTTCCTTTAAGTCACCAATTACAGTTTATTTCAAAGCAGCATTCTCAAGGAACAACCGGACAAAAATTCCCCGACGTAAAACTAATGGTGGCCTCGAAGTTCCACCTTTTCGGCTTCAAAGAGAGATCTTAGAATACAAACTATCCTGACTCAAAGACCACATTTTACAAAATCAAATATGTAAAAAGAATGCAAGGAGATGACAAAATCACATAGGAAATGGACAATGTTTATACATCCAAGTACTTCGAGTGTCAAGCCTCAAGCTGAACAGATGAAAATTAAGTACCTTGAAACTCTAGGGTTAGTTAAATATATTTGTATTCTGGGTGCAGAAAGAGAAGCTTCACTTACCGTCCATGTGACCTGAATTGTTGTGGGACTCAGAACAACCGGGTTGTGCAATCGAACTATGACCTCACCAAGCTCCTTCTGTACGTGCCTATGGTCGACACCCTGGGCTGGAGGACTTATATCTAAGAGAGAGCAAAAAGAAGGAACAAATGGGAAAAAGAAGGATTCAGAGAGATGGCTAAAAAACAAAAAAAGTGTTGCCCACTCCCCTCACACACTAAAGCTTGCTTCATCAACATCAGAAATGGAATGGTACAAGAGTGACTGAATAGACCAATCGGCTTCAACAAAGTTTTCAATGGGTTATCACAGCTTCATTTGAACATCAGCAAGTTCATCCGCATTAAAATGACCTCGTTCCACGTTGTATTCAGGCTAGGGCTGCAACTGACGATTATTTTAATAATCGATTAATCTGTTGATTATTTTTTCGATTAATCGATTAATCGGATAAAAAAACAAAAACACTGTAATTTTCAACCGTTTATTCAAAACAGGGTTCATACGGTCATGGAAAACCTGGAAAAGTCATGGAATTTTTAAATGGCTATTTCCAGGCGTAGAAAAGTAATTGAAAAAAATAAAATCCCAAAATGTTTGGAAAAGTAATGCAAATGTTTTATACTCAAATGTTAATTTACACGGAATATATACTGTATGCTTTGGAATTCTCCTTGTTAGTTTAAATACTACATCTTTTCACGTGTTCATGTATAGACAGAGTTTTCACTAAATGTTTAATCATGGAAATTTGGTTTAAAGTCATGGAAAGGTCCTGGAGATCCACTGGTCAGCATGTGTATGAACCTGTTCACTGGTCAGCATGTGGATGAACCCTGTCACAAACAGAACTGACAGTGGTTTACTCTCCTGAGTTGGCTATTTATGGGTCAAACGCCTCATACGGTGAGGGGGCGTGGCTTATCTCCGTTGCCTTTCTCCATGGAAAAATATTTTCAGCCATCCGCCATGGAATAAATAACCACTTTTTCTACGTTATACTTCTTGTGGAAATGCCACACACGTCGTAGCGCCCTGGTGTCTGGGTTCATAACATCACCCGTAGGCGCACACAGCTCCGTGAATGAGTTCCACATCCAGCGCCACGTGAGCAGCAGCAGCCAATTAGATTCATCAACAGAGGAGCAGCTCAGCGTTGATTGGCTCTCACAACGCAGCGTTCTGTCCTCTCCCTCCACTCCGCTCTGGTTTCTTCTGCGCCGCTCTGCTCTCAACTCTACTTTTTTTATACTCCGCGACTTATTGAGCGCCGTAATAATCGCGCGACACAACGAATCGATAATAAAATTACTTGCCAACTATTTTTAAAATCGATTTTTAGCGATTTTATCGATTCGTTGTTGCAGCCCTAATTCAGGCCCCTGACTAGTCTGGCAAAAAGAAAGCAGACTTGAGCTAGCAAAGTGATTTAGATGTGTGTCTTACTGGAACTGCCTGATCAACCACAAAGACAAATTAACTCTTAATTCTTTACCCAAGACCTATTAGATGGGAGATTAACATTATGACACTTCTTTTCAGCTCATCTCCCATTTTGCTTATTTACATAAAAAAACTCCATTGAGAGACTGTGTGTGCTTGAAGTGAGCCACAGTTACACTGGAGGGAGGCAATAATATTTTGTTTAAAGAAGCTTCATTCAGACAACCCAACATAGTCATGAATCACAGGTCGCATTATTGGGCAAGGTAAGCCAATTTTTTAAAATTATTTGTCATCAATGCATGTCATTGTCAAAACATCTCAAGACCTTCTCTTCAGCATGATACAAATACGCTCCAATTCAAATTGACTACTTTTTTCAAACACACTCTTGGCTTGGATTTGACAGAGCTTGGCCAAAGGTTGCTTTTCTTTCTCTCTTTTTTTTTGTTGCCCGGGGACTTATCATATCAGTGTAATCTGGAGACTGTGGTCTGTCCAGTACCATAATCAAATCTTCCTTGGGTTTAGAGGCAGTCATTTTCTCCTGCTATGATCATTAACATAGCACTAACTCAGTTCGGCCTTTCAAAAATAGACATGCTTATTTTACATAATTTCTAAAGTGTAGCCTTAATGAGATGGGCTGAGATGGAGAATTTAACCTCTGGGAAGTTATGTAGTGTTTCAGAATAGCTATTCACTGCATATTGCTGAGAGGGGCTGATAAGTATCATACTTGGTAGGGGAGCACAGTGACCTTCCCCGATAAGTAGAAACATAAATTATACTGAGCAGAAAAGAAAACCACACCAGTGAAAGTGATTATGACAGGTTTAGCTATACATTCAATACATACTGTCAATATAATAAATTTCTTTCATAGCACCGTTATGTTCAGTACCTTGTGTTCTGACAGGATCAGACATGGGGCTTGGATCACTCAGGCCTTGGCTGTTGGCTGCTCGCACCATGAACAAGTAGATGGTGTTGGGACGGAGAGCTTTCACTGTAATCTGGTTGGTTTTGATATGATCTGCTACTGTTTGCCAGCTGTTGCTCACTGATTGACTGCAATGGAGGAGAAAATGGTGGTTTTGTATTTTGATTTGATTTCATCATGATACAATATATTGTTTTGTACATGCAAGCCATAGCATAACAAGTGTATTAACTATTAACTAACCTGAATGCTTCAATGAGAAATGAGGAGACAGGTGATGCTCCAGCCATCCCGGGCTGCCAGGACAAAGACACACTGTTCTTGGTGACATCTGTGACCTGAGGTTTAGATGGCGGGCCTGGAAGCTCATTCTCATCGTGGTTTTTCATGACCAGCACACCACCTGATTCTGAATGGAGAGAAGGATAACGGGAACAACAATACTCATACTCATGAAAACTGCTGACAAGTAAATTTTTCTTGGGTAAATATAAAACACAAAATTATTACACTATCTTGTACCTTTGACTTCCAAGAAAGCACTCCATGAAGATTCACCACTGGAGCTGGTAGCCACACATGTGTAGATCCCAGAGTCTGAAAGCTGGTATAAAGTACACACATACATGGATATATGAATAAAAACAAACACACACATGCTAACAGCTTCCACACACACACACACACACACACACACACACACACACACACACACACACACACACACAGAGCTGACACCACTTATAGCAACAGAGCTGAAACCACTTATAACACTTGTGATATTCTTTTCTACACATTCTGAGAGCAGTAGCAATGACTGAATGTATGTTATTTTGCCATCGCTGAAACAATAAAAAGCAACGGGGCGACTTCATGAGCAAGCCTTGAGCCAAATTGTGTGTCATTTGTGAGTGCCTCAAAGTGCTGACGCTAATTTCCTAATGAATTCCATTTTCTACTCACCACCCTTCCATCACTTTCCCACTCCCCCTCCTTATTACCCCACTGTCCTGCCGACCACAACAAAACCAGGCTAATCAATTTAGGGTGGGCTGCTAGAACCCCCTGGACCGATGACAGCTGGCTTGTCTCTCCATCCCTCTTAGGAACTTTGGCTGTTTGTTGGTTTTTGTCCCTGTGCTTTCCTTCCATTTATTAAATAATATGTCAGCGGTCGGCAGCTTTGTCAAGCGTAATAGATATTCCACTGAGGCCTCTGAGTGGGGAAAGGAAGATGTGAGCTTTTTACATTTAATCTACTCTAAATGTGTACGCGTGTACACATATGTGTATATATCGGTAAGTGCATACATGTTTCTATGCTACAGCTGGAGTCCATCCAACCCAGCTGAGCCCAGTTGGAGCTGTGGTACCACTAAGTGATACAATCAAACAACAATAAAAAAACATCAATGCTGCCTATTAATCGCTTAACCCTCCTATTACCTTTGGGGTCAATTTGACCCCATTTAATGTTTAACGTCTCGAAAAGAACGATTAACATTATTCTTTTGGGTTCCTATTTCATGACTTTTCCTAATTTATTTGGGACAACGGGGAAAACATAAAATTCACACGATGATATATTTTCAATGTCCTGTACACAACTCAATTTGACCCCAGGCTGTTTTCTACTGTGTAAAACATATAAGGAATATCAACTTTTTTATTTATTTAAAGGTCTATTTAGGTAGTCAACAAACAAACAAAAAGTACCTGACACTTAAACTTGGGAAACAAGATTAATTTTCTGGAGGTTTTAATTGCTGTGGTCAAAAAGGGTAAAAGATGTTTGTAAATTTGAAGGTAACAGGAGGGTTAAAGGTATCATGATACCTTAAATTATGCTTAAGCCATGTTCCACCGAATTTTACAAAAGCTTGTATCCTGCATTGCTGCAGGCATTTCCAAACAAATGCATATCATTGAATAAGTGTTTTAAATTAAGATACTTGACCAAGGCCAAAAACCAAAGAGAGTAGTGACCAAGTGTGAAACTCAAAAGGGAGTTGTCAATAAACAATCTCAGTTAAACTCTAGGTAGTCAATCTCTACACCAATAGGGCCAATGACATCTTTTACCTTGACATTTTTTATCTGCAGGCTGCCCAGCTCCTGCAGAGACATGCGGGCGTCCTTCCCCAGCAGACTGATCCCATCTTTCAGCCAGCTGATGGAGGGGATGGGGTCTCCCGATGCCTGGCATTTCAACAGTGCCACACTTTCCACACCAAGTGTCTGATTGGATGGGCCTTGGCGAATGATGGGTGGTGGCCTGTCTGTGAGCACTGTGATATAAAGACAGAAATATTATCCATACCATCCTCAGGTTCCTGATAGAAATATGTGTTCACATACGGCGCCTGACTGTGGGCAGCATTGGTCATTAAATTCAGTGGGGAGATGTGGGTATCTATCATAAAGTAGTAGTTTTTTTCTCTGCAGGTCTTGTAATTGCACCACAGAACAATGACCATATTCTGTTTTTCCAGGAAGCAGGGAAAGAACAGCTGACTAGCGTTTTCTAGTTCCATTGATGTGGCAGAGTGATGTTAAGCAGATTCCAGTTACTGCCTGGGTCGTCTTATTTTTATACTCTACTCTAGACTCTGTGGGACAGTTTAGTGCCGAGACTCGTGCTCATTGACTCTCAGTGGTTCAGATAAATACTTTGTTATGTGAACTGGGGGCACAATGAATACTACATGTTACTGTGAGTGAGGGATAGTATCTAAACATCAAATAACTAGAACGGGCACTCGGTAGAGCGCATACCTTCGCATATCATAAGATTGGACATTGAATTATGAACATTTTGGCATTAGTTCCATGCCAATTGGATAAAAATTGACCGCGCTATGGTAGAAAGAAGATTTTGACCTTTTCATGACCTTGACATTTGACCCGATCGATCCCAACATCTAATCAAATGGTCCCCGGATAATAACCAATCATCCCACCAAATTTCATGCGATTCAAGAAGAGTTTGACCTGTTCATGACCTTGACCTTTGACCCGATCGATCCCAAAATCTAATCAAATGGTCCCCAGATAATAACCAATCATCCCACCAAATTTCATGCGATTCGGTTTAATACTTTTTTAGTTATGCGAGGAACACGCATACAAATAAATAAATAAATGGCGATCAAAACATAACCTTCCGCATTTTCAATGCGAAGGTAATCATCAGTCCTTTTATATTTTGTTTTAATTTCACTTCAGATAAAGGCTAATGGTGTGATGAATTCCATCCACATTCCAATTCATTTGTTATAATGTGCCAACAAAGCCTGTGGGTTCCTTCAATGAAAAAGTGCCTATGTCAGAGGTGATCCCTGAGAGAGTTAGCACTCTCGCACAGGGGCAGTTTATATATTTAGAGTTGAATAATGTGGAGTCCCCCTGGCATCACAGAACGCACATTAATTAGAAGGTATGGATTAATGATGTCAGACCTGCAGGGGCTAATTACCAAGCCTACCTCAGTAACCTTTCAACACACTATCACACCCTCTTTTCCACCCCTATTTCCACTCTAGCAAATACATCTGACAAAAATAAATGCTTCTAAGTAATACACTTCTGCTATGTCAAAGTCAGCTTTTGCTTTCACTCACGTAAGACAGAAAGAGAAAAAAACGAGCAGAACCAGACAATTATCTACCAAGAGCTTAATCAATGCTGATTAAAATCAGAAAGTAAGCCAAGAGACGATCCAAAGCACCTGCTGTTAGAGAAGGACTCACTCTGTGTAGTGTGCTATCTGCCATTGCCTTCACCTAAATAGTTATATCAACAATATAAACTAGATTAAAACCTTTTGTTCCACTAAAATAACTTGCATTCATCTTTGTAAATATATGTTTTAAGTGAAGTTGAAGTTGATTTATATTAAGGGAAGACAGTCAGCTCTCTAGAGTTGTAATGCTCCTCTCTGTGTTGATACTGTAGGAGTGACAGAGGGAGGAGGCGAGACTCAACTAAAGCCTTGGGTATCTGGATCAGGAATTTCTCATTACAGATCTCCTTGAACGCCACAGACTGTTGTCTGAGCTCAGCGCCGTAAATCAGAAGACTGCGGCAGGTGTGGCCATGACCCGACCATGACCTGGCCCTTTTGCCCTCTTCCCTCCTCTCCTTCATTTTCTTTTGGATCTGCCCAACACCCTTCTTGTTAACATGCCTTTTGCTATAAATAAGAAGTACAAAAACAAATGAAATGATTTATCGTTGATAAGTATTTGGCTTTAAAAATGTGTTGATATGTTATTCAAGGCCACTGAAGGACATACCAATCTGTGTTGCAATAGAACCATTCCTATTTCAGACCAAATATTGAAAACAGTTCTTGTAGTTCATTTAATCTTTCTGCTAGCAGGTACGTCAACAGACATATTGGTGGTCGTTGATGTTGCCATCACAACAGCTGAGCAGATTAGATGCTCACATATAATTCATTCCACAGAAAACCATTGTCACTCACTCACCGACTCACCCAAAAACTGATCATTAAACTTGAAGGAACTCAAGGGCAATGCTTTATTTTCATTCCAAAAGTAAAAGTAGGAAATGTTAATTAAATTGTCAGGAAAGAATAAAATAAATAAAGAGTATACTGCAAAAACACAGTAACTGAAGGTCATGGACATAGTGACTTATTTGAAACCAAAGCCGAATGTATTCCTGCAGATGGGATAACAACGGCAACACAAATCTGCTGTGTGCCCTCTATAGACCTTCATTGATGTTAAAGGTCAACTTTCCACATAAACTGTGTTACTGTTAAACCGTGACAAACTAAAATCACATCTATGTTGCCGGTATGAATCATTTGTTTAATGTATAAATGTCTAAATGCATGTGGAAGATATTGCTCGTCGGTTTTCCCTCACCATCTGTGACCTCCAGTTGAGCCTTGGCGAGGATACTGCCTGCAACGGTCAGGGCCTGGCAGATATAGTAACCAGCATCTGCCCGTTGCACAGACGAGATGGTGAGGTCTCCGCTGGGTGACACCGAGAAGCGAATGCTGGGCTGCTGGGGTTGGTTGGGAAAGAGCAAATTCTGCAGGAAGTAGTACAAGCAGGCAATTAGTGAGAACATGGAACCAGTACAGCCTGGAAACACACACACACACACATATAATTTGATGACTTGGTTTCATACTTCTGCCAAGCCAGAGGCTCCACTGGGTTATGAAGGCTTTTTTATTTTCCCCACAGACCACCCCATACGGGCAGAAGCTAAAGCGAAAGAGGGAGTGGGTTATCAATCCCACATATCTCAAAGTAAATAACCAAGATCAGAGGACTGATGACACTAATAAATCATCAGCACTACTTTATTCTTTATAGCTATGCAGCCACTTTATCCCAGATCTTTCTTTTGGACTTATGATCCGCAAATACATTAACTGGATTTAATTACACCTAACCACTGCAATAAATTATGTTTTTTGTTATTGTTTTTTAATTAGGCTCTACGCATCTCTCGCACATGACAGATGTACACTCCATTATCCTCAAGCGTGAGGAATAAGGCCTTTTTGCTATTTAATTACTGAACTGGCTTTAATTTGTTCTCTATACAAATACCTTCCAACCTTTTATACATCCATGTTGGTGGGGTAGAGAATGCCTCCACAAACACAAAGACAAGCGCAGAGATGGCGAGGACGTGCAACTGCTTGTACAAAAGTGTTTATAGCACATTCATTTCAAAAGGCTCATTCATAATGACAACGGGAGACACGCACCGGACATGAATCTGATCTCTCTGAACAAGTTCACAGCTCGTGACTCAGCGTTACTGAGTCACGAGCTGTAGGTCACACATTGGTGAGGTGTAAAGTGGGTGAGCATTACACCAACTGTTTGTGAGAACATGTAAGCATGTGTTTCACTTCTGTTCACTCTTTTAAGAAAACTTTGCTTTAATCGTTGGCCTGCTGGCTGTGTGTGTGTGTGTGTGTGTTTGAACCTTAGCCAGAGCTGAATCATATCTCTGGCTCATCTACAAGCCCCAACAGGCTCCTAATTGGCACTGTTGTCGAGCGTTGTGAGGACATCCAGGTATTTGAATGGGTTATCTGCTTGAATGAGGGATCGGATCGTTCTTATCAGTGCAGGGTCACGGAAAAGCGATTAGCACTTTGCCAGGCACGCTGTCGTTTGGCGGCTCCTGAGAACAAAGGTGTATCTGTGTCTGTAGTAAAGATACTGATGTCAGATAGTTTAGTTTGCAGGAGTGTGTGTGTGTGTTCAGGGCAGGAGATTGATAAGTACTCAGCAATCTACAAGACACACACAGTGGATAATAAATGCTGCCGACTAAGATTGCAATATATATCCACATGTATGAAATATTATTTTTATTAATATAAAACATTTTGGTGGTTTGTTTGAGATTCTTCGCTCTTACCTGACTTCCCTCTTTCTGCCAGAAGACAGCAGGCTGAGGGTTTCCTTTGGTTTCACACGGGAAGGTGGCAGTGCGGCCTTGAGCCACTATTTGGTCCCTTGGGCGGATGACAAACCGGGGAGCAGCTGAAGTCAAAGGGCAGAGACACCAGTGTTAGTGGAGTGGTGGTACACAGGGCGGCCAATCATAAGAGCTGGAGATTATCAGGGCTTAGGGGTTTCAAGCAAAAACAAGCACTCTACCACACGGTCAAACCAAAATGTGAGTGCCGTACAGAGTTTCCACGCAGCCTGTCAGTCTTTTTCGCTCTCTAATGGCTCTGAACAGGAGAAGGACACCATTGACAATCATGACTATTATTGCCATGGTAACCAGGTTGGCCATGCATCCAGGTAAGACTGAATGAATGACAGTCACATTGATATTCGCACAGGGAGGAGCCTCAGTTATGAAGGCTTTTAGATCTGAGACAACACAACACATCCAACACTATGACAAGATATAGACATCTATGGGTTAATCACGTCAGACTTTACATATGTAAGATTTGTTCCGCATCAGTATGCATCTCATAGAAAAGTCAAGATCTGAAGTGGCTCAGTACTTCTGATCAGAGTTGTATCAACAAGGAGTGAGAGACAGACAACAGTATTTCTGTGTTCACCTCTCCATCAAACGGAGAAGAGGCTCAAAAAACTATCAGACTTTGAATTTGTAGTGTGAAGCTTTCTCAGTCAATATTTATGACTCCATCAGGAGCCTGAGCGGTTGTCACACACTCGCGGTCTGGACAGAGTGATACATTTCTGACTGGCAACTTGGCAGATGCAGTTCAATAATTAAGAGAGAGGAGTTTTGAGATTTGATTAAAAGAAGTTATTTTGTTGTTCAGAGGTCGGTGAGGGAGCCTGGATTTCATATCACACCTCCCTCATATTTACACATGTTCAAAACATGACTCGTCATAGTGCATGGCTGGGGTAATACCAGCATATAATGTTTTCTTTCCTACTATATTACAACATATATCTGTTATTATTGTTAATATTAGGAATACATATTTAAGATTCCAGTTTGTCACTAAAATAATCAAAAACCTCAGTATCCTGCATATGGATGACAGCAAAGAAGCTACTTTCTATCCTTACTCTAGATTACTACCTACTAATTACCTGGACTCCCATTTCTCAGACGATGTCTATATGCTAATTTGAAGTACAACTCCAGAATATTACCACAATTATCTCAGCTCCATAAAGAGATCTCTAAAAATGTCTGAACCTGACCTCAGGAAATTTACTCCGTGACCCAAGAACTCTACTTGTTTATTCACTGGGGGTCTTAGTCCCATGTTTGCCAAGATAAAACTTCAACGACACGTGCCTAACAGGAGGAATCATGGTTTCTGCAGAAATAATTAAAGTCAACAGATTAAAGACTCAGAGGATGTGCAGACAAAGAGAGGACATTTTTACATATTGTTGTACAATTCTATATAAAAAAAGAAAATTCTCAATTGATGCAACATAACATCTTGCACCCTTTCTGATTCTTTTGATTTCTTTGTAAGTCTTTTCACTGACAAGCCAGCTGGTTCCAGTCAGGCCACACTCTTCCCATTTGGCGGGTTTCTCTATGTAATCCCATTTTGGGGGCTGTATTTGTCAAAGATACACACTGTTGGAATGGTACAGATGGCTTCAGATTTACTGCCTTGCCGTTTGGCCTTCTGCAGCTTGGATATCGTGTGGCTCTCACAACGCTGGGCCTGAAACAGAGCTCCTAAATCACGCTCTGGCAAGGACTCAGTTCCCTCCCTCCACTTCCTCTGCTCCATCCCACACAATGCATTACTAACTAGTCGCTAAAAAATATTGTGTACCACCTTAAAGACTGCGCCCGACCTTGTCCGTTCTCAAACCCTCTCTATTTTCCCAGTCTCATAGACAGATGCTCACAGAATCAATTTAATTTCTACAAAAGAGGTTACCAAACTAATGTCTATAGTGATGCTGTCAAACAGAATTAAGCTTTGTGAATGGTTTTGAGGTTAATAATTGGCTTTTGCTTGTATAGATACATTTTTGCAACTGGATGTCAAAAACAAAAACAAATTGTTAGATTCAACTCGATTTACCTAAACGTAATATACTAAGTAAATGTGTTTGTGAATCAGCAAAAAAATTACATTATCCATCTCTTTGTAACAGATACCCTAATTAAGTAGGTTTTCTGTACTGGACTGTTCGAACAACTGCAACCAGGTCATAATATTCACAATATCGATCAAAGCTGTAGTTTTGTTAGCTTTGTAGTTAATAACGGAAGATTAACCTTGAGGTCATTCTATAACTGCGTCACTACTTTAAATCTCCCTTTCTATATCTACAATTATACTGGAAAAGGAATTAAAAACTTGTGTGAAATGCGAGGGGAATGGACCTTAAAAAGGAAGGGAGGCCGACAGAAGAACAGATCAGATACTCAAATAAAGAGAAAGTAACAGTAACAGTTTGACAGCTCAGGGCCAACTCACACTGGCCCTGGTTTTGATTCAGAGACCCTTAATGACACGTGAGAGGCCTCTTCCTGTCCCCTCCTGAGGAAACACATGATCACGCGCCTATATTTAATTCATGACAAGCCACATCTCCCTGGCTTGGAGAGGGCTGCGCATTAAAACAGAAGTCAGGATGAAAAAAACAAATGGAGAGAGAGAAATACATCCATTTAGTACACCCAGGCACACAAACTAAGAAGCATTTCTTCCTCCTTTAAAATCTCATTCAATCATATTTTATTCAGAAGTCAACGGCAATTAGTGTCTCTTCCCACAGGCAGATTGAATGTGTAATGTGAATGTGTAATTTACTCCATCTTCTTGAAAGCTGACCGTTTGACAATCGCAGAACATCCACTGCTGTTTTGGCAACCAGTCCTGCCGGCAGTGTCTGTTTTTTTTCTGCCAGTCAAGCCTGTCTCGACAAACACTGCCATTATTTTCCTCTCCCTTCTTTGTCCCAACGCATGTTTCTTGTTCCTGCATTCCTCCTGTTTCTACTCTCAGAAAGCATACTCTGCAGATGTCCATTTGCATTCACTTCCACCAACATCTTCAGTGTATCATATTTGGTTCTGCCTTGACCATCCTCCAATCCATAGGGGAAATACAATGAGATCCCCAGCTCAGTGTCATGGGGCTCTGAAGGAGAGAAGCTCGTCCAAAACAAACAGATCTCAGCTTTGTGTTCCAAAAATCCACAGATGGCTTCAAGAATTGCAAGTGAAACACGTCCTTGACCATATGAGACGACAATGTCTGAGACTTCAGACTGCCAGTCCAGTTATTGTAAAGCGGACTGTTTAAAATCCATAGAGCAGTTCTGTGGAACGAAAACCTTGAGTTTATGTATTTGATATGTCTGTGCTGTAGGATGATGTTGTTGAAATCCAGCTGCCAGTTGATGAACAAGTAATTGATAAAAATACAAACCTACAAAAAACAATGTGTAATTGACAAAGACAATAATTAGGTATATTGTGTGGCTGTTGTTTACGCTGTGAAATTTAAACATATATACAAAATAATGCTTTTTTTATTTAAAAGATATTGCTTCATCATGTTGATGTTGATATAGATTGAGATATATTCTTGGTACTTAGTTCAAAACATATGGATACTCAGAAAACATAGAATCCATATTCAAATTAAGTGTTCCCTTGGAGCTTTGACTCCAATCAGCTCCATTGATTAGGCTGTGGACGCGTCACATGAAATTAACAAACAGACCTTGTGTAATAGGCCATTAGTGTTTTAGTAATCTAGCTGTAACATCTCCACAGACTACATAACTACTTTAAAAACAATAATTTGAAGGGTACACTATGTGATGTGGCACCTGTGTTAGTTAAATGCAGTCATGGAAAATCAAGGGTAATTGATTGCCAAGCAGTCAAATACAAGTGAGTATGGAGAGGGCATGCAGGATGGAATCAAATCAGAAGGATGGGTACTTACCGACAGGGCGAGCTGGAGACACAACAATGGAGGAGTGGATACACAAAAGGAACAAATCAAGACACAGACACACAAACATGTAAAAAAAATAAAGAAGACAAAACAAAACAAACAGATAATAAAATAAGACAAAAATAAATCAAAGTCAGAATGAATGACATGTTGTGTTGGTGCTAACACATTTCTGGCAGAGAGGTTCCAGTAGCCAACTGGACAGACGTAGTGAGAAGCTCAAGGCCTTGGTTTATCTGACTGCTGAAGGCAGTCTGGTATGAGCGCCCCCTGGTGCTCATACATCCTGTATTGCATTTAAATGCATGCATGGGCAGCCAATTCCACTCATCCAAGACAAACAAACTACTGGAACTTCACTGTCTACATTCATGGAATCTACAATTCTAGTAATGGTGTGTGTTTGTAATAGCAGAGCGAGGGTGTGTTTATGACTAGTGCCGATGGACAGAGCAGAAATAAGACAGCAGGAAGAAGAGAGATCAAGAGATTTAAAAGTGAAGAAAGCAAGTGGGTTTCATTCAGAAAGTGGGGCTTCTGAAACCCTCTATCCAGAAGAGTTGGTGCAGTTCCCAGTGATTCCTCTGTGTTACTGTTTGTGTCAAGTACAAACTAAGATGCTACTTCCACAAATCCACCTTCCAACCCAGACCTTGTTTTATCTCCCTATGGCCCCTCGCGTCGCTTTAAAACGCTCCACGGAGACCATAAGCACTTGGGTTTAATGGAAAGAAGAGTGGTAAAATAGAAGAATTAAGGTTAAAATGCTTTCATTAACCTCGCAAACCCCAGGTGTGGGACTGGCGGTGTGCACCAGTAGTCTGCGAAATGGCTTTGCGGACTGGTTGGTTGCAGCATGGAGGATGGCGTGGCTAGCAGACCACCGCGATGGGGGGAGGGTGACAGAGTGAGTCAACGTTGCACTTGAAAATGTAAATAATTAAACACATTTATAGGCATGTCGACATCTTTCTCGACCATGAGAGTCAGCCTTCTGGATTCGCATTGTGTGAAGGGGACCCTGTGGAGTGAACTGCAAATCCAAAGCTCATATTGGGGCACAAGCACAAATTGACCTCAGCGGCCCACGACTTCTGTAAGTGCTGCTGCGTGCTCGCCAACGTGAAAGAAATCACAAAGAACAAAAGGTGTTTCGTACCTCTGACAGTGAGAGTGGCGGAGGCCTCCAGCTTGCCCACACGGTTTTCTGCCACACAGGTGAACGCGCCCTCGTCGTTGATGGAAGCCTTCTTCACTCTCAGCACGTAGTCGTCCTTGTCGTACTTGATCTCGTACCTGTCAACAAAGACGTAACGTTATGCAACTGTAGTTTCCTGCTCAGCATTAAATGCAAATACTGTCAATTTAGACGAAAAATTTATGCCCTGACACATACTCACTTGTACCGGTTGAGCTGTCACTGAAAATAACTGTTCATTCGGACACATGGAGTTTGTAAGGGCTGTAAATTATTCAACAATCACACACAGTACACAGAGAGAGTGCATACTGTGCTATTCGGCCTCCCCATCTTCTCATTTTGAAGCAACTGACTGAATAAATACAGAACTATAATTGGCCACAATTTCAATTCCACTGCAGCAATCACATTTTTTGTGTTTAAGCTTGTTTGCAGATGCTCATACGTTTGCCTTGACCTGTATGAATTGCATGGCCGTTGACATGCGGATGATGCTGGTCTGGTTTGTTGCCCGAGTCTGGAATTGGAGGGTTGCTGCCCTGGCAAGTGTGTAAGTGTGCTGACGGGGGCGGTGTGACTGTGTGGTGGTGCCGTGTCAGCCTGACAAGCTTCTGCCGTCCACCGTCTGTCAGGGTTGAGATGAACAGATAAAGGGCCAGTCTTTGGGAGCTTGACACCGTCTGGCAATTAAAAAGTCCTGCGTGGAATTTCAATATGATTATAGATCATTTCAGATGATACATTTCTATAAAATTTCAACAATGAGGGTTGCATTGGGGCAGTCTGTATGTTACTTGCAGCCTTTAAATCCATGCTTTGCAGTCTGCTGCCGTATATTTGTCAGTGTTTAAAATCCACATAGGGTCTTTAAAGGATAAGCTTGACATTATATTATCCTTGTATTATAGCTTATGCCTCTGTGCCATGAAACTCTAAACTTGTAGTCCAAGAACTATTAAAAACACATAAAAGAACCAACATGGAGCTCCATAGATTGAACATGCAGTCACAGAGCTGCTTCAGAACAAACTGGCCCGGCCATGTTCATGGTAATGAAGAAATATTCCCCCCTGTGAAACAGTATGACTCTTTTATGTGTTGTTAATAGCTTTTAGATGACAATCGAGCTTCATGGCACATACTAATATGTTATATCAGGCTTTGGCTACACAGATGCTACTTGTTAGAGGGATACATTCATTTTTAGTTTTGGTCCCTTCAGAGGAATAGTTGAAAAAGGATTTGAGTTATACCTTAAACTGTGAGGTTTGTACACACAAAGGTGGATAACATTTAGCTCTGGATCATACATTGGACCATTAGTTAGGGCACACACACTTTCTAATATGACTTTAGAGTAACAGTATGCTGGGAACCATTTCCCTCAGAGTGTGAAAGACCTGTCTGCTCGACCCTCAGGTGTACTGATGGCTGCTTGCCATTGGCAGCTGCAAGACTAATCCGTCCTCTCTTTTTATTTGTGTTCACCTGATGTTATGACATTTCCTGAGCAAGCATTCAAATGCAGCTTTATTGAAGCACATTCCTCAGCTCTGACTGACAGTTCCTCCTTTCCACACAGGTACTTAAGGAGCCATAATGATTATTTGACTGAGTCATGACTGAATGCTTTGTTCTAGAGAGAGGGCGCGTACACTTCAGGTAATGGTGGGGGAAATGAATAAAGCATTTGTTGTTGAAACAGAGTGACTGGCATCCAAAGGGACCTTTTGGGACACGCCTGTTGTCAGATGTAAAACAAACAAGGGAACGAGCGTCGTCCAGAACCCTCCCTCCAGGTTAGAACAGGTAGCGCCACATGAACTATTGACTTGAGAGGAGGAGGTAGAAATATGCAAAAGAGTGGCAGGGAAAAAGTTAAGGCTGAGGGAAAACACCACGACTGCTTTTATTCCCAGCACTCTCAAACAACCAAAGCCTCACCCGCCCGGTGCCAACAAACAACAGCCGCCGGCTCACACTGCCAATGCTAACATGCTGGTGTTAAGGGGGTACGCGGTTTGCCAATGTTCCCCCCTGTTAGTTCAGCCTGTTAGCATGTTTACATTTGCTAATTATCAATTGCTTAAAGTACAGCTGTGGCTGATGAGAGTTTTGGAGGTATTTAGTCATAAAAACAAATAATTTGAAACATAGATAATTTTGACCTGATTTGGACGACATGAAAAGTTGAGTGAGAAATATCTCAGTACCATGATTGTCTGAGATATTTCAGTGCGCACTGACTGCACGACAAAGTGACACTGCCACCCAAAGAGCCACACAACTACTAAAAGAAAGCTACAGCGTGTTGGATTACAGAACTTTTGTGCTACATTTATTTCAAACTATGTAGAACGACGCTACAGGTGCAAATGTTGGCGAACTAGCAGCAAACTTACTTAAAAGTTACTGAATGGGTAATCATAAATCATTCCAACGACCCACAGGAGAGAACATGTACGAGAGTTACAGATCTGGTGATAAAACATAGAAACACAAGCTGTTCACCTGTTCATAAAGGTTCCTTTAGCCTGACATCTGCATGGCCGAGCCCTTGCCGTGCGGATGACCCACATATGCGCACAAACTGGACAACATGCTTATTGTTCCTGGTCCCGTCCCCATCAATCACTCAAAACAGAACCCCAGGCTGGCCCGTTACATACTAGTGGGAAACATGAGCCCAATCAATCTGTAATCAGCTTCCTATATGGAATCAGCCGAGATGACAAGATGAGTGGGAATCCTCGAAGAGGTAGTTGTGGCCACACACATATGTGAGTACACACAGAAAGAGAACAGTAGCTCTTTATTGAGACTCAATTGGGGTAGAGCTCTGTTCTCTATTAGAAAAGGAATGTAATTGCACATGTAGAAGGGATGTGGAAAGTAGAGGAGAGCCAAGTTCACTCTCCCTCCCTTTCAACTAGAAAAACAGGGGCGCTGCGCGCACACACACACACACACACACACACACACATACACGCACACACACACGCACACACAAAGACCAAAGTATACAATTGCCCAACACATATCCACACATGTGCAGAGTCATTCGCTCATGTAGGGAGATGCGGAGTGATGGGAATGTAAGCGAATGCCGAGACAAAGCAGTATTCTTCCGGGTTGTCAGCGCGATATGTTTGCTGCACGCAGAATGCTGTTCAAAGATGACAACTTTATTGGACAAACTTTAAATGCATTACATCTCAAAAAAATGCATTCAGATCCTCTTTAGAGGATTTGCCTTGAAAGTGCCTTTCAGGAACACACTCACCCGTGTTCCACCTTCCGACTTGTGCCAATTCACCCACGTTAAGATAATCTCATCTCTTGGTTGGGTGGACGACTGAATGCTTTCAGTTAGCTGCAAAATGACTCAACTTGAGGGGATCTTATCTGCCTCGCCTCTGTGTGTACATGACTGGGGCCGGCTGTCGGCAGAAGGGTTGTGTGCACAAGAGCACATGAGTCAGACTCAAGATACAGCCGGTGACCAATTCCAGCCAAGTCTCTGGCTTGGCTGCTCTGACACAAAGTCCCTCTCTGCTCCATTTCATTCTGACAGTCTGATCCACTTTCACGCCATCTCACTGCTACTTTAGCACATCCTGATCAAAAGAGCTGCAGTCTACCTGTCCAGGCCTTGTCCTCCATGTGAGGGAATCAATTAACCGCCAACACTTCTCATCTTCCTTCTGTAAGGCGACTAGCTCCACTCCTTTTGGCATCTCTCACATCTTAGCATGGTCAGGGGCTTCCAATCAGTCTGACTAAAATGAATCACCTTATTCTATATGAATCAAAGATCAGATAACCCTCGTGGTTAGGTAGGGGGGATTGTGGAAAGAAGATGGGTCGTAAATTTGCATTTAAAACTGTGACTTCTCTTCAGTGCCACTGAAACAGTTGCGGCAGTGGTTTGCTGCATCAGAGACATTGATTGAACTGGATAATGTTGCAGATAGACAAAGAAACAGAAAAAGTGAAGCTCATTGGCCGATGCCTGGAAGCCAATATCACTCGCTCTTTGAGCATGTGTGAAGAACAAAGGATGCACAAGCACCAAAAGTAGTCATTTGTGCTTTATTAGCAGTGAAGGGCTTTTTTTCTGCTGTTCCACAAAGATAAAAAGCCCTGATATATAATGAATGATCGGCTGTGCCTTTTCCTAATTAATGCAGAACCAACATTTCTTTATTCTGTATTCTAAATGTTATATTATTAAATGATTTTGTTGTTGCCACAATCAGTGTCAATACATTATAAAGACAAGATACACTGCCGATCATCCTACAGCCATTCCACTCACAAAGCCCCTTTCAAACGCGCTCTCATAAATACCAGATGTATCCACTTATATATCAGGGGAAGTAATGGAGACAGGTACCATAGCCTGCCGTCTTTTCATTCTGCTGAGCAGCGGAAGGGAGAAATCACTGAAACTGGATGGTCAGCATAACTGGCACTCCTGTCACACTAGCTTTAACAGCTCTTTCAAATAGAATGACCCACACACACCTATCGTACACAAACCCACACCCTCACACAAGCACACAAAGGGATTGAGTCAGAAAGAAAGGCTTTCCTGCTGAATGTTGCATGTGCTGTGGAGGTCAACGGGGACACGGGGGCCTGAATACAGATGGACTGCGAGACCAAAGGGGCTCTGATAAGGCGCAGGAGAGGGCACAAGGGTCCAGAGAAAATGAGGAGCAAGAGGTAAACCAAAGGGGGGAAAGATGTGGGCCACACAGTGAGCCAGTAGCCAGTGGGAGATAACACACGCTGCCCGAGTCTTCTCACTGGGATTCATAGACTATGTTAAAAACTCTCCTATGTGGAGAGCTCTCGAGGGCTCTCTGATGTGGGAGGAGCTATGTTGTGCTTTCCCCAAGAAGAGAGGTATTAATATGATTATGATGTTCTGAAAATCTTAAAAATAATCAACCCACAATCCGATGTGATGGATGTAAATTTAGCCCAATCATGGTGGGACATTGCAGTCCCCAGTTCTTTTTGGATTGTTCTCTCCTTGTAAAACTAAAATCTCCAATTAACTATTGTTTTTCAGCAGTTATTGGTCATCTTATAATAATAATTGAAGTCCCCTCCTAACAGACACCCGTATTTTAGAGATCCATTAGCTCAGCCCACAGTTGAAAATAGAAGAAGAAAAAAAATGTCAGATCTGATGCCAAAAAGAAAAGCCATTATGGGAGTACGATACCGCAATCTCAACAAATGGGATGATTTACTTTCAGCTACAGGTAATTATTCTATCTTTGCTAGTCGGCCTTCCTATATCTAATTATATGTGGGGTGGACTACACCTTACAGACTCGAGTCCTGTCTTAATAAAAATGTATCATGGAAATTCAGAAATAACCATTTCATAACACTTTCACATTAATAACAATCTAAAAGCATATATAAGATCATTTGAACTTGGGACCGTTGTATCTAAGATCCAGATCCTGTAATTTGGCATTGGGTGAAATACAGTCAAATAAGATTCAAGGTTAAGCACTCATTAATTGGGCTGTGTTACAATTAAGCTAAAGATAAACATGAACGGTGCTTTAGGCAACTCATGTAAGCAACTTCACCTACATATTGTCTCATTTAGATTAAGGCCAAGAGTTGATGTCTAAATTCCCCATGTAGAAATAATGCACTTGTTGTTCCTTGAAATGTCTAGCTATTTACTTTGACATGTGTCGGACTGTGAAATAATTGGTTTCACTGGGATATTTCTCGTAATTTTGGAATATAATGTACACTAAAAACTATTTAATTTACCTTTTTACTACATTACAGTACAAACGAATGTCGACTTATGACCCAGAGGAGATACACTTGTTAGACGATTGTAATCTAGTTCTTACAAACACAGTAAAAACACCCACATAGAGGAAACAATAGCAGCACTATTGTCTTTGTCTCTAATTGAAACTATGCGTTTGCTGTCTCTATCTCGTCCTCTATCCCACAGAGACTGAAGCCAGTGCCATCCCGGTGTGCTGTATGTCTCTGTGCCAATGTGTGCATGTTTGCCTGGGAGGATGCTGGAGCCACTGAGCATATTAAAGACTGAGGCTCCATTTGCCTTCCTCCTAGAACATAACCTGTGTCAAGGGACCAGCGGAGACCAGCAAAGACAAGTTAAAACAGTTTGATGGTAAAGAGGGAGCGGTCTGACTAAGTGTCTTTTTTCCAGCTTACCATAATAATAAGGACAGTGCGACCTTTTCGGATGAAGAGCAAACAGAGAACGCTCTTCCCGTCGCACATCGGAGAGCTTGATCTTTAGTCGCCTTTTATCCCTCCGGCGAAGACCACTGCTGATACAGCTACAGACGCCCACGGTGTCATGACAGTGGCTTCAGTAGCTGTTTTATTTTGTCTTCTTCAGAGCACTTATCAGACTGGAAACTATTCTTGCGTGGGATAAGAAACAATTCCTCAGTCAGAGAGAAGCCCTTTTGATGTTTATTTAGTGAGGATAAGCAGTAGAGAAAGAAGGACCGGTTCCTCACTTAACAGTGAGTCTTCTTTTTGGCACGCCACAAAGGCAGCGCAAAATGGCAGAATTAGAATATCGCAGACTTCATGATTGCTTCCTGCCTCAAAGCAAAACTGGAGAATTAAGCATAGCGAACAAAAGACCTCACAATGTAATTAGAAACATTACGATATTTATCGGTTATTAATTTGCGCAGCATTGATTTTTTCCCATTTTTTGTTAATTTGCAGTATATCCAAATGAGGACGAACTTCCAAGGGGGAGAGACAGTTAGGCACATGACACTCATCCTACTCAGTTACAGATCTGTTCATTAGCCTACAAAATGAACTCGTTTCCAGAGCCAACTCCCTCTCAGAGACATGAGTGAAATACTTCTATGTGTTTGCCTTGGCACGGCGCTCGCGTCCAACTGCCCAGTGAACCAAATCCTTATCAGACACAAACAACCCGCCCACGCTCAGCTCTGCAGCTAACCTTGAGCCATGTCAGGTCCACTGAGTGTATGTTTTATGAGGTGATCCAAGCAGTTCGTGACTGGCTCGTTGGCTGGGGTCAGAGCGCCGGTCTCTTTGAAGTCCATTCCTGACAACGACACTGCTATTGACTCACGGTGACGCAACAGGCCAGCACACGGGACCCGAAGAGAACAGTATTACTTGCAGTGTATTATCAGTGGCTTTTCACAGGAAGTGAGACGGACTGGAGCTGGCAACTGTGCTCTCGGTAAATTACACACTTGTTTTCCTCTTTCTTTCATCAGCCGGTGCATGTGTCCTGTCAGCGATGGTGTCGAGACTGAATGGGCTTAAATGTGTAAGGCATGGAGTGATGATCTTCTGTGTGAAGATTTTTTCGCCGGAACGGCTGCACCTGTACACATACACTGGAGGGCCAAGTCAACTCTATGTATCTCCTGTCATTCCAGCTGCCTCTGTCTTCTTTGCAATGGTCCAGATTGTTTCTGCTCCTCTAGATGTTTACCTCAGCCTACCTGCCCACTTTCCTGTCACTCAGTTTCAGTTGTCTAGCATTGTGTGCAGCCTTAAATAGCTATTAAATGCCCCCTGGCCGCCAGGTGAGAGCTGGCAGTGTGACTTATCATTAGTTTGTCAGACTGACTGCATTATCTCCACAGTTGCTTTGCATTAAGTGCAGCCTGTCACATCAGTGATGCACGCATGCGCGCGCATACGCACACATACACACACACATACATATTTTGAGAAACCTCTCTCTCTCTTGAAATAAAGCATTTTCTTGAGAATATTCTTGTAGCTGTACATACCTCCCACGAGGAATATCAATGTCATCTTTCCTCCAGCGTACATTTGGCTGAGGGTCTCCTTGTACTTGGCAGCGGAACTCCACCGTCTCCTCCTCCAGGACAACCTGATTGATGGGCCTCCGGAGGAAAGTTGGTCGCTCTGCAGAATGGGCACAGAAATAGATACTTTTTCTAACATGGGTGTGTGAATATAAAGTGCATGCATCTGACAACTCACTTAGTTCTCACTTATAATCAGTCAGTTTGAACATTACCTCTCTGTGATCATCTGTGATCTCTTCTACGATCAATATAAGGAAAAAGAAATGCAGTAATGACCTTAAAAAGCATGATCATCAAAAATTAAGAACTGGAGGAGTAAAGCTCACCAAACACTGTGACTTGTGCCGTCTCGCTGTCCCTCTCTCCGACCATGTTAGTACCCACACAGATGTACATGGCAGAATCGCTCTTTCTGGTGTTGGAGATCATCAGCTTCCCTCCTCGAATCTATAAAACAAAAGTTGATCCTTAAATAGACAGATAAAACATTTCGAAAAAAGTATTTCACTGTCTTCACATTTTTTAACCCAAATGCACTGAAGCAGCAATGGAATGATCCCTTACTTGCTTCCAACACACAACAACACAAATGTGTTCAATCAAATCATTCTAGAAGCAAGAGCTTCTTCTTTTAACCTTAAGTGACAGGGGACTAAAAATAGAGTTAGATAACATATTGTCCAGGTATTAAAACAAATGGTCAAAGTACTCACAGTGATCCTGTCGTCCTTGTCGTCAATTCTCACTTTGTCTTTCTTCCAGTAGATGGTGGGTTCAGGATGGCCTCTCGGAGGGACACACTCAAGGATGGCTGGCTCTCCCGCTGCCACCACCACGTCTGTCGGGTTCTGTCTGAAGTCATCTCGCAGCACTGAGGAGAAGAAGAAAAAAAGAAATGGTTCAGGAAGAGGGCGGTTGTGTAGCATTATACTGAATTGAAATGCTGAAATGTTAAAGTCCACCATTATTACAATGTTTTCATATGGATTGAGTTGTGTGCTTAACACAGCGTGAATGTATGCTGCTTTCATTGTGGTCTTTTGAATGGCATGTGCAGCTTCATCTGACAAGGCAAGCACAAGTGAAAGCTAATTGGAGCTAATGGAGGTCCCTGTGGAGGTAGCAGAACAAACAGAGACGGAATGCCCTGAAGCACGGCGTCACTCACATGTGAGAGCTCACAGGGGTGCAGCACGGCTTCACTTGTGCCGCTAGCATGTATACATACACACTCTTATACACACATCAGGTATGTGCTAACGCACAAAAAAGGGTGTTCTGATGAATGCGTAGTTAATCACCCTCGGGTAGGCTTTTTCATCACGGAGATAGCCTCTCACTCAGCAGAGTGTTCCGCAAAACACACAACACCAGCTTTTTATTGAACAAAAAACACACCAACTACTAGGATACAACTTCCATACTAATGAGTGAACATGCACGATATCTGATGGAGTAAAAAGGGACAAACTGGGGGTCACACTGGCTCTCTCCTGCTGTGTGTACTCAAACAGATCGCTCTCCATTTGATCTCCAATAAATCTAATCTGTGGAGTAGCACTCAGGAATTTTAGCTACAGCAGCATCCACCCATGCACCAGCGAGGGACACATGATTCCTCTGAAGGATAAAAGGACTGAGCTTATTGGGGGGGGGGGATGTTTGAAGATGCTTGAGGAGGGCTAAATTAAGGGCAGCGCCACAGGTCCTTATGTAAATTCCACGTAGCACTGGGGACAACGGTGGGGAGGGCCAGGATTAAAAGAGCGGATAACTGGTCCCTGAGCTCCCGGCTTCTCTCATCCTTTCATTCAATCGCCTTACCCTCTCTACAGAAAGCCGCACAGCCATTATTTTCTTATTTATTTATTTAGACCAAATGGAAACAGGGCGGGGGAAGAGAGGATGCTTTCAACCCAATTATCCTGCGGATGCACTGGGGTACAGAGTGGGACTTTTGTGTGACATGAATTCAAATGAAACCTTTACACAGGAGTAAGAGGGGAGAATACAGAAGAGGGAGCGGTTTTCACTCAGTTGTGCAGGGCTGTCCTGTAAGAGTGAAGGTAATTAGCCATATCCAGCAGGGTGGGCATAACAACCACCACCACTGGGCTCTACATTTGCATTACAAACAGGAGTCCTGCAGTTTAAAATAAGAGCCAGGTTTCGACCATACACAGCCTGTTATTTTCTAGATCGAGTTGGATTTAATTGCTCCTTTCCATTCATTGCTGATAGCACCCATGGGATTTTGTCAAAATCAATTTCCTTTGAAACGGAACAGTGACAAAAAACAAACACGTTAGGAGCATCATTAAGGCGCGTGTGCCATGCAGTCTAATCTGATCTCAAATTGCATGGTACGTCACAGTAAATGCATCCCTACCCCGGCAATCTAAAAAACACACACAATGTGAAAACAGAAAGAAAAAAGAGAGCCAGCAACATGATCCAGCAAATAAAATTGACTACACAGACACTTGTTGAGGATTGGATTATTAAACACTGGGTTGCAAACAGATGACACACCACTGGTATTGGGGTTATGACCTGTGTGTTGGTACGGGACCTGCTCATACCAAGACAACACTCAGAAGTTTTCAGAACAGATATATGTACTGAGAAAATGAGGGAAGGGGCCAACCCAAACACACTTAAATAAATCCTATCTAATCCTAACCACAAGATCATCAACGGTAACTTTCTAATGTTAAAGCACACAAACACACACACACATATCAAATATTAATTCCCCCTTCCATCATTACAGTATGTACATGTATCTTGTGGCTCAAATACCCTCTTCCTGGGATCATAAGGCAAGTGAATGTTTTTATATTAGAATCACAACATGGCTCTTTTCTCTGTTAATCTATGTGCGGTGCATTCCATTTGTGAGTACCATTAGGTGGGTCTGGCATATTTGCTGTCAGAATCTGAACTCCGGCTCCAACTCTGAGGCCCTGTAGGCATGAAGACCCGAATCATCCGACAGACGTAAGGTAATTGCCTTTCTATCCCCCTGAAACAAGCCGCTCTTCTTCCACTGACACCTCCCATGGAGTTTCAATGGGCCCCAAACTCTGCCGTCTTGCTTACTTGCTTATTAATATGTATATATTTCTACATTTACACCACTCTGTTGGCAATTGCTACAGCTGTCAATCCGGCTGCAGGCTAAAACAAACCCTAATATTAATCTGCCTTTGCCTCTCGTATTTTATGTATTTCCCAAATATCAGAGGAGTGGGCTGAATGAAGGAGGGGGGCAAAGCATGGTGCATTTGCTGCTCTTTCAGCTGGCACTGTTTCAACGCCTTGAATTCATGGGGAAGGAAGTCAGCTTGAAATGTGCAACTGTGAAACAGCCAAAGGGTTGAGAGTGGAGGTCTTTGCCAAAATACAAACACAAAGGAGACACCCACACAGTTACTTTGTAAACCAGGTTGTCTAATATGCCAGCCACCATTAAGGACACATGCCTGTGTGTGTGTGTGTGTGTGTGTGTGTCTGTGTGTGTCTCTGTGCATGTGTTTGTGTGTGTGTGTATACATTTTCTGACCTAAGATAGATTCTGCACAGAAAAAAGAATCCTCCCGATGCAGGTACATGACACCCGGCATCATAGCATAGAGGTGGCAGAGCAAGGACAGGTGAGGAGATATATGCTGTCCAGTGCACCCTTTTCTCCCACCCAAGATATTACTCACTGGAGGGTGTCACTGCTTGTCGGTAAGATTAGTGGGGAGCCTTGACTGAAGCGTCCAGCCTGCATACTGAGATAAGTGCTGACAAATGCATTCACAGACAGGAGGGTGCCTAGCTTTGGTTCACAAAAGGTTGCGCGCTCGCCACAACACCAAAGACTGATGTCCTCCGTTTTGACATTCACATCACTTTGATGGACATTCACTACATATTCAACGGATACGCAAACCTGACAAACTGTGAAATGTTTCTTAAAAGCAGCAGGGCGTGGTATCTTTTTGTAAGACTGCAAATGCAGATGTTATTATTGCGGTTGTTATTACATTTCCTTTCCCTATTCACTGCCATGAAAGGCCCACCGTTCTTTCACAGACATACTCCTGGGTGAGGGGCTAAGAAACACAGAGAGAGAGATTACAACAGCTAGAAGCCCGGGGCCATACCATGGCACCCAGGCCCACCACCTTCTACCCACACTCTGATTAGAAAATAAACCATGCACACATACACACACACACACACACACACACAGAACCTCGGAAAGCTGTAGAGAGGTTGCTCCAAGCTATAATATCATTTCGTTCGAGTGCTTTTTTTGCTCTTCATCCGGCAGAGTGCTATTACAATACCGCCATTTTCAATTTCACCCTAAGAGAAAAGAGACAATATATATGTCACTTGACAAAACATACCAAATCCACTGTATGTGCTGTCATTGGTGTTTTGTATTACTGTTGACGCTGAAGGCAGGAGAAGGATATTGCCACACGATATATTACTAAACTGTGAAAGGAGATGTGCCCCATTTGTCTGGATGCAAGCTGTTTCTCCGGTTCTGACTCGCTCATTTGCCCTCCCACCGGCCAGAGCTAACCTTTGCCCCCCCATCCAGATGCAGACATTACCCCCTCAGCAGGCAGGCAAGCAGCAGGTTCACACATATCCCCTTCATTGCTCCACTGAGGGGTTGCAGGTCAGACCACAGAAACAGCTGCGCAAATATGGCTGGCTGGCGGTGCCCAAGGCTGTACATCCTCTGAGAACTGAGACTCTCATCATTAGCAAAACTCATCACCATCTCTCTCTGTCGGTCTTATTCTCTCATATCACCATCAGAGGTCATTCTCTGTCTTTCTTTTTCTTCCCCAATCCCGCAGCGTTGTCCGATGCGTTGCTTCCCGCCCCCTCCACTCGCTTTCACGTACTTGTCGAGGCATTCTATGCACTGACTGCAGATGAGGTTTTGCAGATGAAGCCATATACATGCACACCCAATCATTCCCTATAGACCATGGACAAGCCCGATATGATCTCCACCACCATTCTCCCTATCTGCAAATCCTGGGCCAAGGGATTGTAAATAACACTGTCACGTTCACAGATAAGGTGCAAGAAATATGGAAAAGAGTGAAGGTAAAGAGAATCATATGGTCGGCGGTGATACCACGGTGGGGGGGAAATCACAGGTGGTGATATTATATGAAATGTGCATCTTTAATAGAGCCTTGGATGGAAGAAAAGAGACGGGGTGTGTGTGTGTGTGCTCTGGCGAGAACGTGGAGAGAAAAGAGGCGAGGCACAACACACCATAACAGGGGATGAGGAGAGGATGGCGGATCAAGGTCAGACTGTAAATAAATGGACCGTATTCGATCAAACGCATATCACATATTGTTTCTCCACCTCTGCTTCACTAGAAAAGCCTAAACAAACATCCTTATCAAAAAAGCAGCCCCGTTCACAGCAGCACCTCTAATTTGGCCTAAAAAGCCCCTCGGCAGCACAATAAGGACCGCGGGACCACGGTGGGCGATTCTTCTGGTCCATCCAGGAAAAATGTGTGGTGTCGCTCCTGAGAAACAATATAATTAACTCTTAATGAACCTGCTTCCTGAAGCAATACCAACACACACATACATAGTCTCTCTCTCGCTCTCTCTGGCTCTCTCTCTCTGGCTCTCTCTCTCTTCAATTTAGCCTAATCCATGCTTTATGGTAATGTATAGCTCATTAAAATGTTAGTTAAAAACTCATTAAAATGCACTTGAAGAAGTAATGGCTTCATTACAATGACATGCTGAAAAGCAAAGAAAAAGACAAGTACAAGGAGAAGAAAGAGAGCAGAGAGCGACAGCTTTCTAATCACTTAATTGTCTCTAAAATGGAATACATTTGCATAATAAATATCACTGATTTTTTGTTCTCATTCTCATAGCACTCTGTAATTAACTGCGACAATTAAAGATGCATTTTGCCCCAAAAATGATTTTGGTGGCCACTCCAGTTTTCATTCTGTTGTCTTGTTTATGGCCATGAATGTGTTTGGGGGGCTTGGCAGATGTAGACAGTGCAATGAAACTGGAGCTGGCTGATACTGGCGAACAATGTGCCCATGGGTCTTTGTGCCTGCTCTGATAAGGCATGATGTTGTGCTGATGCTTGTGCTCAGTCCAGAATGGACACTTTACAGCCGGAAGGGGGAGTAAGACGTGAAGGGAGGAGAAGAAGAGGAGGGGGTCTGTAGATGAGTCAGATTGATTTCCTGCCAATTCCAGCACAGAGACAGCACAGACAGGGGTAGTGAGGCGTCATAATGGAGCAGGTGGGTCTGCTTTCTGCGTCGGGTAAAGGAGGAGTGGAGAAGAAGAAAAGTGAGAAGAAGAAGAAGAAGAAGAAGAAGAAGAAGAGAGGAAGTCGTGCAGTCAGGCAAACGTCTCCTGTTAATGTTGCAGCTGGGGGTTTGGATTCTGATCAAAGTGTTAGTAAGTTGAACTCTCGTGGTCTCTGGATCTCCTACTCTGGGGGAGATGGGTCAAAGGAAACCAAACCTACCTTATCTTTGGCACTGCCATTACACCCTCTCATTGTTACCAGCTGCGATGGCCACATTGGTATCAAGTCTGTGTGTGAGTCATCGTGGCAACATGAGGTACTGGAGACACCTGCTGTTGCAGAAACTGCCACAGAGGCGGTTTTGAGTGCTTTGCAGCTGTTTTTTTTCTGTCTGTCCATCTGTGGACAGATTTGGTCACAGCAAGAGTGTCTTCACCGGGCAAGATGCAGTCACAAACCTTTACAGCTGTGTATCCTCATGTGCATTATATTGAGGGGAAGCCACAAGTCTCGGAAAATAAAAGACATGCAAGTGACTATGTCTTCAACATTTTTCCACATTAGTAAAAAAAGAAATATTCTGTATAGACAGAACCAATACCACCAATGCCACCCCAGATAATGTCTCATCATGTAATTATAGGCCAACCCAGTAGTGTGCACGCCACAGTCTGAGTTCTTGGCAGCAGCCTGGGTTTGATTCCGACCCCCAGTCCTTCGCTGCGTGTCATCCCCTTTTCCCTCCCACTATTTCTGTCATTCTCCAGCTGCACTAATAAAAGCAATAAAGAAAAAAACTCATTATTTTCCATCCTCACCACCTTGCCCTTTCACCTTCAGTGTTATCGTGAACATAGATACCCCCCCCCCCCCCTCTCACGACACACACACACAGACATTCAAATGTAACAGATGTCACAAGTCCAGCTGTGACACACTGTCGCACTAGAATCCAAGGAAATTACCTGGCACTAAAAAATCGCTTCAGCATATTGGTGTGAGCTGTGGCCTGATGACAGTGAGGCAGCGACAGAGAAAGATAATCCCGAAGATGCTGCTCAACTGTGTCCAGGCTGGGAGAGCAGGGCTGGAATCCCTCAGATACAGCACGCGCACACGCACGCACACACACACACATACACTAAGTCACCAATTTGGTGTGGCACACTTACACTGGCATCTCTGGTAAAAATGAAACCGTTGCAGTCAGGTTTTGCAGTCCAGTGCGAATCTTCAAATAATCCTTAATAGCTTCCTCCTCTCTTTTCCTTAAGCCAGCCTAGTGGTGGCAGCTCCTTCTGTGTGTCTATTTTATTGTTTTGGTCCATAATTGGATCGGCAATAACGGTGAGCAGAGAGACGTTAAGATCTTGTAAAAGGTGTCACTCTGCTATAGCAGCCCTGTTTTAATTAAGCTCTCGGCGAGAGTTGATCAGCTTTTATATCGCTCGCTGTGATGAGCCCCAAGTGGAAGAGTGATCCACAGCGTAGTGCAGAACAGACAGGAAGAGGAAAGTGCTCACAACAGCTGTGCTTAGCTCATTTTACTGGACGGAGCCTCCCTCCCCAGACACCAATATACATGCCTGGACCAAGAAGATACTGGGAGATGTCATAAAATGTTTGTGTTTGTGTGCGCGTATGCCATTACTGTGTCTGCTTGTGCTCATTGTGACAGAGCCCCACCCATCAGCGGTGTGCAGTCATGTGTGTACTGGTGCAGATGCAGAGCCAGCACAACAACATGGCAGCAGGAAATGGGCACAAACAAGACACTAAACCAACACAACACTGCAGTAAATTCAAACTGATCCTACTATACTTTACAGTTGCTTGTGCGTGTGTGAATCTGAATGTCAGGCTGATGCTGTAGGCAGTGCTGTACGTGGCATAATGATTAGAGAGCTGTTCATCACAGTCCTTGCCTGTTCCCCCCTCCTCAATCCTCCTAATGGCCTCCTCAGATCACCTTTCCTTCAATCAATACCGCCTGAAAGGATGAATCTCACACCTAAGGACACTTTGTTCGCCACTGTAGATCACAGGTGACACATTTTCCATACCAGGAATCATCCGCTGGTCCTGGATCAGAACCTTACAGAAGGCTTTAAACCATTGCTAATATCCATCAAATGTAAAGGTCTGGCCATGTTCAAGGTGGGTGGTACAGGAAGGGGTTGATAGGGTGAAGATTTGTGAGCAGAGGCAGGCCGAGGTCTGCCTGTTAGACGAATAGAAAGTAGCAGATGAGCCGCGGTGTTAAATCACATGCAGCCCAGATGCAGAGACATTCAAAGAGATTTATTGATCATTTCATAGATCTCAACTCTTGAGGAGGAGCAAACATTTTACTGGTTACAGAGATGACCTTTACAGCAGCCTCAGCCATGGCTAGGGATTATTTTCCTCCCCGTCTCCATGACCCAGTATGGATACGTGTGAGCTGTTTATGATTGAGGAGATCGAAGTGATTCACGATTTAGTCAGAGTGTGCATCTGAAACAACCAGCACCACTATCATCCTGAAGATGTGCTATACACATTATGTGTGTCTGCTGGAGCTTGATTGAATGCTGCACATAACATCTAAATACTTGGAATAAATAGTAGCAGTGCTGCTGTCAGATCAGCAAATCACTGCTACATTAGGCTCAACTCAGTAGCACACACTCATACACACACATAGTATGGTTTCAAATGTCGGCGCTGGAGAGTATGTCATTTTGTATGGAAAGCAGAGCCATGCTGCACTGGAATACCAGGAGTCCATGCCTCAGATGAATGGAATAAAATCCTTGGAGACAACATCGGAAGCACCACGGATTCACATGTCTGTGCGTTGACACGTCATGCGGAACACTTCAGCTTGGCTGCTTAAGTGCTCTGACATTAACTATCCGAGCACAGCGTTTAAATGATTCATCGAAGCTGTACGGGCTCTGGCGTCATTCCGTGCGCATGACAGTCGATTTGCTTGTTTCACAATACAATTCGTGTTAACTGCATTACAGAGGAGTAATTGGGTTAGTTCCATCTGTAATCAGTTTACTGCCTCAGTGCAGCTGGCTATACCTGCACATCCGGATTATGTAACCTGCGTGCTAATGACGGGAATGTCATTCATTTCAGGGCATGGGGTAGAAACCCAGGATGCTCGCTCAGGTAATCTGGGTTGCTGGAACTGTCTGTGTGTAACAACTCTGGTGTGTGCGCGTGCGTGAGTCAATTCATGCTCATGTTATCATGCAAATGGAAACAATCTGAAACACACCACTGGCTGCCATGCTCAGGATCTGTGCAGAGTGCTGTGTCTAAACCATGACTGCCATGTCCACCCCCTCCCCCCACCCTTTTTTTTGGGTTCTCCAAGTCTTTCATCCTGAATTATTCCTTTAACTCTTAAATCATAGAAGGCAGCACATCACATATGCAGATTAAACAGTGTTGTTTTCATACTGTGTTGCAACTGCAAACGTATCCAATACAACTATGTCGGCCGAGGTTAATCATTTAGGCAAAGGAACCAAGTTTATGAGGCAACTTCTAAACCGAGGCTATTTGGAGTTCTGTCAACAGTATTGACTGCAATGCAGATGGGATAAGATATCGTTGGAGGGCACCAATGACCTACATAGCAAGGACAAGACAGTGGCTCAACAGCACCACAGAGATCCCGCAGCTCTCCAGGGCACAGATTCTGCGGCAAAGACCCAACGCTAAAAAGACACTGTGTGTGTGTGTGTGTGTGTGTGTGTGTGTGTGAGAGAGTGAAAGCATTTCCACTTCCACCCACACAGTGTCCTTTATCTTTACACTCCCCATCTTTTATATCACCAGGGTGAAGAATCCTGTATGCGACTAGCGATATACTACTATTACCACTCGCTGCTGTACAACACACAATCAATACTGATTTCACCTGGCAATTAGCTAATAATTCAAGGAGCGAGAACTCCTGAAGATAGACAGTGGGAAGGGGGTGGAGTGGGTGTAGCTGTGGTCTGACACATGTCTGCTGCAAATGATGTTCCTGAGTAAATACAATCAAGTTTAAGAGCATTAAGGGACATTTGCTGATAACAGGCTTTATTACTCGATGATTAGGATGCAGACCTGAAGAGGCCCTTGGGAATCTATAATTGAGGAAAGCTTTATTTATTTTAAGAAATCTCATTATTTGTATTAATTAAATAGTAGTACTTAGTTCTGTATCCTATGACCAATAAGTAATGTGGTATTTAACATATGGACAGTTCGGTTCACAATAATAAATGACCAATAAACTGACATATACTTGTATTTAAAGTTGTGATTTCCCTGTCTGTAGTTCCATATTTCTTCCTAATAAAATATGTAGAAATTACAGAGACATAAGAAAGATTGTCACCAGAATGTCCTATTTATTTTATCTTAAAATACACAGTACACTATTTGAACGAGGAACCATGTCGACTACTCCTGAGGCAATACCTTTTACAGTAAACATAGCCTTTGAACCGTTCAATTCTGAAGACAACTCCATCTAACACTTGGATCAAAAGGTGACTATCTTGCCATTTAAGACAAAAGGCACCTTCTCTCTCGTTTTAATTAATTTCAGGTTCTTGAAAGGTCACTGTGATTCAATGACATTTGAAATCGCCACGTCTAACCCCAGAAAGTGGGGCGTTGGGGAGCCATTAGGAGGGACTGGAGTTGGGGTGAACATTTAGTGCAGCAGCATACACCACTTGAGCTGTTTTTCTTGCCTTTGCTGGAATCCCCGATTGCACATAGTCACTGCACTCTCAGATCCATGGGGGTGGTTGACATACATCTATGATACAGGCACACGCACACAGACCCTAACCCTCTCACTCTCACACGCTATAAATCCTCTGTATGTCTGAACACAGAAATAACCAGACGCACAGTGCGTCCCCCGGGCATTGTGCGACTATGGTTGTTGTAAAACCCAATTAGTCTGTGTGGTTTTATCAGTTCTCTCACTTAGAGCCACACATTCAGATAACAGCTTCCACAAGATTGGGTTTTACCTGACTGGTGATCTGCCCCCCGCTGGACACACAGCCAAACAGGTACATGTTGAGAATTACTTGTGTGTAGGGGGGGGGGGGGGATTACCGTGTCCATGCATTCTGGGTTAATGTGTTCTCCATAGGAGCCTAATCAAGATACATGGGTGTAAAATCTCTGTGTGTCTGTTTTCGACAAAAGGCGTTTTCATTATCCAGGGGCAAAGCCTTCCCCAGTAATCGACAACTCCACTACACACATGACGTATGTGTCTGTATTTCAACATGCATACATTCAGATCTCTGGTGATGCAAGAAAACTGCCGACATCCGTCTCCATCGCAAGTAGTTAAACAAAGATTAGGTCTGTTTCTGGTTTTCTGCTCGACACATCTCAGAGATGGACTGAGCTTCTTCTGCATCCATGTGCCGCCCAACTGTGGGGTCTTTGATGGCACAGATCTCTGTCAAGATGCGGAGGACCTCACCAAACATACTGAATGGCTGGAAATTATTGTGAAAACATATTGCACATTGAGAATGCTTGTCCTGCACGTGTATGTGAGACCCCGATTGAGTCAATTTGATTAGTATAGATTAGCCAATCATTTTCAAATGGAATTAGCATTATTGAACATAAAATGGCATTTTAGTGACTTTTCTCCCAATATCATTGACTTCACTGATGCTGGAGATGGCCCTGCTCAATAGGAGTCAAGAGCTAAGTAGCAATCCAGCCAAGAGACAGAGGAAGAGACAAAGAGGGGCAGACAGAGAAACAGAGTGAAGTGTGTTTTTACCATCTTTCATTATTCAGCCTCAAGTCATGAATAACTGAATAACTGAATCCATGATAGTCGGGATGGAGGGTTGTATTTTTATAAAGCATGTTTGAATGTGGGGGAAGCATAACAAGCCACAGGAAAGAATCCTCCTCCACCAAAAGAGGTCTTTAAATGAAGAGCTAGGCGCTCCACTCATGCATGACTGCCTCCTCTACGTCCATTTAGCACGGACCAGTGCGCCCCCACCCTTTTAACTGGATGCGCTCAAAAATAAATAAACAATGATGCTTAAAATGTCTCCTACTCCTTAGATGTCAGCTGGATGGTTTGGACAATGGGAGAACCAGTGTTGTTATAGCTACTATAAGAGCAGAATTGAACAAGTGAGCATTCTGCCAAAGAAAGGACCCCTGACCTCACCATGCCACAGTGACAACTAGCACTTAGCATTCTCCACGGGAGTTGAGATCCTACCAGGTAATTATTGCATGTTTAACATCAACATGACCCCGCAGCACTGTGCTCCTGATGACACAAACAAGGTATGTGTGTTCGCTTTGTCACATTACAGTCCATAACGCCCTTGCCCAGCTAAAACCCTATCATTAACACAGATAATCCATTGCCGCTCTTCAACAGAGCACTCCCATGATTGAAGTCGGTAAACTCATTTGTGAGAAAAGAAAGAAAAATAGCAGTTTAAATCTGCCTTTTTCCAATTCATCTGCTGATTACCATAACCACTTCATGGCTGACAATGCTTTGTAAATGTGTGCACTTTTAATTCCAGCAATTATGGGAGCTAAATGCAAATGGCCTGCGAGTGTGGACGCACCCATCGATGGAGCTGACAAACCAACACAATCTTACGCCTGCCACTGTCGAGTGACCCTCCCGCTTCGCTTCATCATTATCCTCGACCAGTTTTGTCCAAGCAATTGAGGAGGAAAACTGTGCTTGCATTTCTACTCTACATGCTGAAAATGGGTCCAAGACCAATTTATAGAGGTTATTTTTCAGTCAAAATGCATTCATTCCGAGTTCACAGTGAATGCTTCTTGAAATATAATGGCTGCTCTACTTTACACCACTCCAGCATATTCCTCTAGACAGTGCCTCAAACTGTAGATCACTCTCCTGTGAGCCCTCACTGCACTGTCAGAGCAGAGAATTCCTCCTTCATTAATAGCAGCCACTCATGTCTGGCTTAAATTAACGTGCAGGCTATTAATTAGCTTGGGTAAGGCCAGGCAGAGTGTACTCAAGGGGAAAGGAGAGATGCATCCTGAATAGACTCCGGACAGTGGAGGTAGATGATACTGCACCTCTACCATTACTCCGCCTTGTCAAGGTGAAATAAAGCAAAAAAAGAGATTCTGCTTTATTTTCACCTTATTTTCTAAAATATTCTCCTGTTTGACACTTTTCGTCAGCCTTGACCTTCATTTTGGCAAAATGCCAAACTTTAAATCCCTCAAAACAGAGTAAAGACACACGCACATGCTTATTACATACAAAAGCAGTATGCAGGACAAAATGTCCACACACTGTACGGCTCCTTTAAATGACATACATGTTTGTTGTCCCACACCATTAAGGAAGATGACAAGAGTGGTTTGAACATTGGTATGGGTTCCTCAGCCCAATCATGCATTCATACACAACCAACCACCATCTAAATTCATGATACCGTGATCAAATATTTTCTACATAAGCCCGTGCAGTTTTCTCTTGATTATTCATGCACTCATCCATCTTTCCATCTACCCCTTTTCCTTGATGGGTTAATTTCTCTCTCATCGCCTGTTGTGCGAATGACCCTGATGACCCAGGAGAATTTCCTAACAGGCTCCCATTGCCCATCAGAATTGATCGGTCCACAGCACCCTGTCAAACGCGATCAATACATCATTCCTTCAGTAACAAGCCCGACTCGCTTGCCGCCTCTTCCGTCCCTGCATCGCTTTACTTCCATTTTATTATTATTTCTCACAGCGGATCGATGCAGGCATACAGGCTCACTGTAAACCACACTACAATTAGAGCCGCGTCTAATCTTCTCGTTGACTCCACCTCCTTCACAACAGTCAGCGCAAACAAAATAATGATAATGCAATCTAATAGGATTCTGTGGAATTAAATCTCTTAAACAAGGAAGAGGGCCGAGCAACAACTCTGAACCAATAAAGAGCCCAGTATACCAGTCAATATCCTACATGCACATATGGCTTAATAAGGCAGAAGAGCAGCTTCTCTTCATGGTGGTGCAGTACTTGGCTGCTTTCAACAGTGAAAGGTGGAACGTTGGCTAAAGGGTTTGCAGAAAATAATGGAAAAATAATGTATTTCAAAAGAAAAACACATAAGCAAGCACATTTATACTCTATATGCTAACACACACACACACACACAAACGCACAAACACACACACACACACTCACAAACACGTTGCATGTTGTGTGTCAACCCACATTAGAGAAATGACACACGAGTGAACACAGTTGGAAGTGTAGATCTATTTTCATCCCATTAAGTGAATCTCTGCCGAATAAAATTACATTTCTAATATTGAGCACAGGCAATTACATGCTTTGTAGTGAGAATCTAATTATAAAGTCAAGCCTTAATTAGGTTAATTTTATCAAGGGAAGCCCTAATGACATGGGATGTCAGCATTTTTACCCCTAAGAACTTTAATAATATCCTATTTCTTTGTCTCTCTTTATCATGCAGGGGTTTCCAAAACTGTCAGTGACTGTGAGAGAGCAGACTTCTGCAATGTCATCGAATTAGCAGCTGGTTTAATGAAAAGACCAAAATAGAAGTACAGTAGAGCTAATTTGATCATTGAATGAAATATTTAACACGTCTGTGTACTTGGCCTGGGTTTGAGGGCGAGGCCTGTCTGAGAGCAGTGCCGGTGATGCAAGAAAAGCTGCCTGCTCGGTGCAGGCAGTGCACAGGGCAGCAGTGTGGAACTGCAGGAGTAATTAGCGAATCGGGCCCCAAGCACCCTGTGAAGTCCAGCCTTTGAAGGAGGGAGCTCAGACCGATCAGTGCCCCCTCTGATGTATGTTTGTGCGTCTTTCAAGGGAGTGAGAGCTGCTAACGAGGCCTCATCTATTACCATTTGAGATGTAATTAGCGTTGTTGGAGGAATGGAGCAGGGCCAAGCCAGAGTGGCTCAATCTGTGCTCTGGTTGCCTCGTGTCCCACAAGGCAGCAACAGCAGGAGGATGAAGTGAGTGAGTGGACGGAAACTCCCAGGAGAGGAGACAGGGCCTCAGCAGCCACACAGGCCAACCAGACACATAGCCACCATACTGGAGCACAGGCGTGCATCAAGGCTGGCACCGCCAGGCTCTTTGTTGAAGAAAGGGGGCCTCTAAAACAAACACATGCACATGTTGCACAGCCCCAATTAATCAGTTGAAGTATCTGTCGTTGTGCTTACTGGTCAAAGTTTTAGATTTTTACCAAGCAAACCAACAATATCGTCCAAAACATTCTATTGGAAACACATTTTCTTTGCCTGTGGACCTCTTTTGGGTGTCTAAAAAGTCGCGTAAAGTTAATATGACACATCAAATGTGTGATAGAAGAGTTTGATAACCTCCACGCCTCAAAGGGACACTGGGGTGTCTTTTTCTCACTCTCCATCCTTTTCAGAACACACTCTGCATTTTGTGCTATTTACAGCAGCGATTCCCTCTTAGCCTTCTCCTCTCTTCATGTCGTCTATACGTATGTGTGTATGCATGTGTGTGTATGTGTGTGTGTGTGTGCGTGCGCTGTGGTGAGGTCTGACGTGACAGATTAGCAGGGATTCTAATTAAGGGCCAACCTTTGCCTCTAAGGTGAGGTCAGGTGTGAGTCGTGCTCTGTTGGCTGCTTGAGTCAACCTTTAACCCCTGAGGGTTTGGTTGCCAGCCCCTGGGTGTCTGGGAGGGCCATGAGGGTCGTGACCGTTTTCACCGGACAACAGTGATTTAGTGGATGCTAATGAGCCAATAGTCTTCATCAGGTCTCACTCTACACACGTACCACCAACATATAACACAATGGAGGTATTAAATGCTACACGGTGGAGACACCGGCGAAAGACATTACTCTGAGATGACTAAGACTCACTGACAGCTGGTGAAAACTTAAGGAGGCAAAACAAATTGACCGTGCATGGAGCAGTCACCTCTCTGGAGAAGGGTGGTCCAACTGAGGTTGGAAGGCTCTTCAGCAGAGACCGTAATCTGTGCCAGGCCAAGACTTTTTTGTTGTCTCTCTCTCTCTTCCTCACCCTCGCTCCACCCACTATGGTTGTTGAACGAGGACATGAGGCAGGGCTGCGAGCATCAGTATGCAGCATGGAGACGGCGAATCAATGGGGTCTTGAAGACTCTCCACTGTCTCTCTCTCTCTCGCAGCTCCACTATTAATGAGCGAGAACCAGGGCCCGTCCACTCCCCTCGTGGCTAAATTACCCGGCGTGAATCAACACAGCATTTATGGGCAATCGCAAATTAAAGTGGCTAAATTTGCAAGGACAACCAGACCTTGTATAAACAAGAGGATCGCAAGGTAGGCTGAGACTAAGACCCGAGCAATCCAACAAGTGTATATATTAACAGGGAGAAAAAATATATAGTATTTAAGGAAAGGTGGCGTCCAGCTGTTCTCAGTGGACATATTTGGTCTGGTGTGATTGAACGGATCAATGGAAGACTCGTATAAATGGCAGGACCAGCACCCGGCTAGGCTCTTATTTTCACACAAACACAGTAAAAAAACAAAAAACAAGCATTATATAAAAAGAATAAAGGAGAGATAGAATAATATTATACCAGACCATAGAAATAAGAAGCATGGCAACATAATATATAGGTGAACAAACAGTAAAGCTGAAGGGGGAAAAGGCTGTTAAACATTTAAGCGCAGCGGTGGGAGATGCCGCTGGATGACCTGCAATGGGAGCGGGGGAGGGAGCGGAGCAGCGGTAAAGGCCTGATCAGATAAAAGACTGTAACCTCGATCCACTTAGCCGTCAGGCAAAGAGATGCTTCAGGGAGTGCGTGAGCAATACCACCATAAATTCACAACATGCTGTGTGTCTGCAGCCGTTTCAACCACCCGCCCCCCCGTCTGCATCTCTAAACACTGAATTCATTGAGTAAAATAAACTTTCAGCAATAAATAAATGTTGGTTTGGAAGAGGAACATTCTTTTTTTTTAAACAAGTTGTACTGTATATTAGATGTCTAGAACATAAACAACATGATGGGGAATGCCAACAGTGAGAGAACAAGTAAAGTATGAAGATTATCTGTAATTACCAAGCTTATTGGTGCTGCTACTGTTACGACAAATTTCCCCTTGGGGATTAAAAAAGTATATATCTATCTATCTATCTATTTTGAGAAGAGAGAGGGCGGTCTTGGGATTAAACTTTGGGCAAACACATGCACATGCATGCATAACCTCCTTAATCACATCTCTGAAAGCTAAGGACGTCGCAAAATAGGTCATTGTGCTTTTGACAGTATGTCAGTAGGTGTCAAACTTTAAATGCTTCAAAATGGGCCTCCACCAAAAGTGCCTTGGGAACACACCGCTCCCCCTCCTTCCACCTCAGTGGTGACAGTCCACCACTGAGGGAGAAACAGTCTAATTTCACTGCTGGCTGACGTCCATTCAACGTGAGTGATGAGGGAGGCAGCCCCCCGCATTTGTGTGCACACATATATTGCATGGCCAGAAATACACACACACACACACACACACACCTACAATGATACTAAAACAGTAAACTCAAAGCAAGGTTGGCCGTCTTGACAGGCCCATTAACTGGCCTCTGCCTGCCATTTCAGTAGGGTTTCACACACTCCAATTCCAGAGAAATATACTGGCCGGCAATGCCTTACTGTACGCTCCAGTGCACCACGGCCCCTCAGAAACCATCGCTATCCATTGGTCTGTCCTCTGCTTGCACCCCATTCCCCCTCTTCATGATCATGCTGAAAACAAAACTGCTTCAACGTAATAGGCTGCCATTGCACCTGCCATCGGGTGCTTCTGAAGGTGAGGGTTGATGAGAATACGCACAGATATCTCAAGGAAAGTTGGAGGCAGTGAGTGAGACATGACCAGAGGTAGGGGGGGGGGGGCCCTCTGGGGTTAGGGAGGCCTCCACAGTGATAGACCCTGATGAAGATAAATGGACAGGGCCAATATGGCCTCCCGTGCGGCAAGGTATCATCTACAGGAAAAGGGGGGTTTTGGGTGGCTGGTTGGATGACGGACGCACAGCCTAATTGGTGACCTGCAGGGTTAGAGGTGGGGTGGGGAGGCCTCTCCACTGCCTGAGTGGCATGAGTGTCAATCCATCCTGAGCAGCGGTCAGAGATCAAGTGATCTGCAGAGGGAGAGTTAAAGGCATAGGGACGCATTGCGGAGACGGAGCCTGTTTGCGGCCCTCAGAAAGAAGGAACATTAATCCCAGATTCGACGAATAAAACCAAACATTACAGAACCCTTTTGATGAGCAAAAAACACAACAAATCGTTATGTGCTAGAACTATTTTGTAGCACTTCGGGCAAATGTTTGAGGCTTGTGTTTAGAGGGGGAGTATAAAGTGATGATGACACAAGAGTGGACATTTCTTTCCTTGCGTGTGGTCCGTCTGGTCGGTTCAGCAGTGAATATTGTATATTGTGTCCACAGTAAAACAGAAAATAAAGATCTCTTGTTGAACACTAATTCGAGTCAGGGTTTGAACACCACCCTCTGTGTTGAGTTCTTTTGCAGCAGCTGGAGGGAAATCGATCACACGCCTGAATTATTACTTAATCATAGCACCCAAGAAAGAGGTTAGGGTTCGGGCAAAGAGCATTACGGACTGGACGTTGTGCTTCTGTACTGTCAACGTGAACAAATACATAGACACACATTTATATGCATGAATGGACACATGCACATATACTAGTCACTAGTTGTCAACATTACATGCATGTACAGTAGCTGGCTGATTACAAATGGTCCAAACTAACTGCATTTACCAGTGAACTGAACAGACTGTCGGACATCTCATCTCCTTGTCAGTTAAAGCCCATTTCCATCCGAGATAATCATGTAGCAAGCCTTAGTCTACTATTATTATTTGTGGAGAATGTGTGACAACTTGCTGCTCAGCCTTAATTGAAAGCACAAAGAGTGACAATAATCGAGGAGAGGAATGTCAACATGTTTCCCCATGGTCCAGAATTGAAGTGACACTAGAAAAAAAGAATGTGTATATGAAGGGCTCCAGTGTGCAGGCGGCCATTGGAGAGCCCCCTCCCCACGCCCGGCCTAAGTCTATTCAGACAGACAACTGCAGTGCCACTGTGTATGAGGGTCTTTCACCAGTGACTGACATGGCAAATCACACTGGCATCTGATTGGAGAAGAATGAGATAGCCATTTTAAGGTAATCCATGTGAGAAATGAGTTTAAACCCTGTTATTTGCTTCCAAGGCAACAGATGGAAACACATGTAGTGTTGCGTCTCACCATAGATGAAAAATAAAATAATAATGGAGTTGCCAGGGGCTGTCTATGTCAACGAATGAATATTCTTCTTTTTTGGGAAAGAACCGTGCTTTTAGAAAGCCATTAAGAACCAAACAGAGAGTTATATTTTTGTTTGATAAATGACACATGTTTCGATAATCAAATAGTACCAATATTCAACATTACCATATGTTTAATCTCTGTTGAGCAACTAATTGATACATCATTTCCATATGACAACATGGAGTGCAAACTGCTATTTTTTCATTCATTGCTATTTCAACTGACTGCATACTAAGAACAATGAATGTGGAAGCCACAAATAGGGCTGTGACAGGCGTAGGTATAAAGTATTACCGCGCTTGCTGAGAAAACAATGAAACAAAGGGAAAAATGAGACGGACAACAAACCCATGTGAATCAAAAAGGCTTTGGGGGCTTTATCTGGCGGCACCATGTGGGAATAATAATGACCATCTTGGATCCAAAAGGACAACCATTCATCTTAACCCTGGTCCGCCTGGCAAAACTCATAATCCCCCCGAACACCCAAGACCCACCACTCGACAGACAGCAAGAAAGAAATGGCACTTTGAAGGCACAGGATAAGACAAAGCAAAAACCCATTTCCCCCCACTCTGTTTCGACTCAGCACGATTATTTAACATTCCCTGGAAAACGCTCCATCTGCTTGCCGGCATTAATTCCTTCTTTTACCAAATCTTCACTTTTATACCCCTGAGATTATGTCACTCCCTAATGCCCCCCACCCCCCCTCTCTCTTATTCACTCTCTTTACTGGTCCTTCAATCAGACTAATACCTTTTCCCTAGTGAAGATTCATTTTATTCAGTCTTCCTTTTTTTATTCCTTTGCTCTGCAGCCACACTAGCATCAACTGCTCTTTTTTCTCTTGAAACATCCTCTATCCATCATAGCAGGAAGCCCGGTCCGAGCACCCCCCTACCCCCGCACCAACTGTCCTCCTCTCCAATCCAGCTTTTTTCCCTTCTTCCTCCCTTAAACCAGCCATCAGGATGAACGATGGTGAAGGTTAGATAGCTCCATTTTCACCCCTCTGGCTCCTGACCCCGTCCCCGCTTGCCCCTGGTGACATTACTAAATACTGCTGTCTCAGGGGGAGTGAATGGTCTCTCCATTTATTTTGAGAAAGACTTAGCCTCCCTTGTTTGCCTGTTTTAGTGTGAAAGATCCCCATTTGTCAAGATTTGTGCCTTTTTCTGCATTTGCGACAGAAACAGGGTTTATTTTAATCCTAAAGGGTTTGAGGCCTTTTATTTGGTATTTGTCACAACCCTGAAGCATTTGAAATACATCCAAAGCCACCGCATCATTTCCAAAGTACACTGTAGTTCCTCTCATTCTAATCCCTAAAAAGTTATGTGATGACATTAGTTAAGTTGTATAAATATCTGCTACTAATACGTGTGAGCCCGCGCCAGTCAGAAACAGGATTTCATTTTCCGTATTTTTCAGGGAAGAATGTGAGCCCCCAGGGGTCCCCAGCGTCAACCTCAAAGAATACAGCTCATTCGCCAAGATGATCCTCACGTACACCAGTGTCGTCAGAGCGTGAATAAGAGGGACATTGTAAAACACTGTACGACCACAAGAAGGGAAAGACAAGCAGGCTGAGAGTGATTGCCAATTCTAAATCAAAAAGCAGGAAAGACACAGAACAAAATGAAGACTTTGACAGTCCAAACCGCGTGGTCAATCTGATTAAGCGTCAGAGCCTTGATGGCAAGCGAGTCTAAGTGACTAAGTAAGTGAATAAATAAAGGAGAGAAGATTGTGGTGGCCGCCTGCCACCGCACCACGTTATGTGAGCAGCCCCGTGTGTACACAAGCCAGGTTGCTACAGGCTGACTTTTCATTCACAGCGCAATTACTCTGCGCTCTGTGTCGGTGAGCTCATTAGACCTCGGCGCGCACGGGAGTGGTAGACCAGCAGAGGAGATGAGTCACTTGGGATGAAGATGGAGATGATAGCCTTTGTTTGTCACCTGAAGCTGCTTCGCACTGAGGGAAGTAGCGTTCCCTGGTTACACCGCAGACTTTAAACGAGGAATGGCCCCAAAAGGAGAGGCAGTAAATGTGGCGGAGAAAACGGTTGAGCCACAGTTGTGAAAGCAGCTGTGCACGCTCTCAATTTCTCTTTCTTTCTCTCTCTCTTCTTCTCTGTCTCCCTCTCGGGTAGACACATTAACGCATGCCTAGCCACATCCTGTGCCACCCAGCTGTCCGCTCTCTGCCCCTTTGCTAATTCGGGCCCACCAACCCGACTCCCCCCTCCACTGGAGTAACCCAATAACACAGTGTGTACTTAAACAGCAGTGTTGGCAGGCCCCCTCCCATCCCAATGTCCTCTCCTTGCCAACAAACACACTGAGCTCTGTTATAACAGTCCTCGACCGAACTCAACTCCTTCTGAGAGTTGCCGTTCAAACAAACACTCCCCACAATGCAGCTGATGTTTCTTTAAAAGGAAGAAGAGGAAGAAGAAAAGAGAAAGAAAAAGAAAATAAGAACTGATGATTGTCCTTCTCTCTCAAGGCATTAATAGGCAACATCTTATAATTAATTGAATTGTGGTCTTGTTGAGGGTTCTTGGCTGCTGAGCTTTCTCATTCGTTACGCAGATTCTGTCCCTAACCTAATGAACAATAATAATACTTGCTGGCGGAAATGTGTTATGGAGATGAAACCTGATGGCCTCTGCTGGTAATTGGGCTCCCTTCCACTCATTAAGGGAGGATAGCAATAAAAAGCAATAACACTCTTGAAGTGCCATTAGAGGAGGAATGTGGCACTTTCTTTTTGACAATTCATCAAGAGTGAAGCCCTGCCCATTAGCTGGATGGGAGCCCAGGGCCAAATCAACATCTCCCACTCTGCACAGCCTGTTTGATGGGTAAACAGTCTTTGATGTGTTCGCTGCCACACACTGACATTCTATGTGGACATGACCATCAGGGCAAAGACAAGACCATGGGAGAACTTGGATTGTAGTTAACTATTACCGAACTATGGCAATTCAAGGTCTGCGGTGTTTATTCGAACGACTTTGCTGCTTTCACTGTGTGTGTTCTATTTACCCTGCAGGTTAAACTTGGTAAACAGAACGTGGAAGTGTGTAAAGTCGGAAGAAGATCGGGTTAAATACCAAGGTCGGGGCGTAAATGCTTTTCCCTATAGAAAGAAACATCCAGTCTGTGTGCTCACAAGTGGGTTTAATGAACTGCAGGATTCTCTGCCAAGTTATGAAGATGAAGACTGTCCGCTCCATCCATGTCACAATTTCTCTCAACGGGGCTGCTCATCGTACTTTACTTTCCGAGCAATTGCCAGGGGAAAGCTGTCTTGCTACGGAATATTCAAATTAACAATTACCTCTGACTGGCTGAGGCAACAATGTCAGGATTGTAACTCCCTGCATTGTATGTTTCAGCTTGCCGTCTCACTAAGCCAGTGGCTTTCAAGCAGGGAGAGGATATAAGCCAAGAGTGGCATGGAAGTCATCCTCAGGTCTGTGCACCACAGTCTTCTGAGCAAGCAGGCAATTCACAGTTCCACTGCAGCTTGGCTGGGCAGATCAACTTCAAATCCTAAACCCTGTCCTGGCCTCAACAGCCGTTGAGTCAGAGTGGGATGAGGAGTCGAAGCTAAAGAATCACAGACGATGTGAGCATGGCAATTAAAAACTTCTTTTTGGAAAGTTTTCAGGTTTTATTCCCACAGCGAAATCTGGCGTGGGATGGCAGAGATGAAACAGGTTGAGCTGCCGTACGTCATGTGCAGAGGAAACTTTTTGACCATTAAGGAGAAATGAAATAGATAGTGAAAAGGCCAATGCAAAGCTGGATACTCTATCTCTCTTTGAACTACTTATGTGAGTTGCAAAATGAATACACAGATGAATATATCAACGGTAAACTAATATATTTTTATTTAGTCGGCCACTCACTCTCCTAATGCACTGTATCAGAAACATGCATATCCAGTCTGGGCCAATTTTCCAATTAGAATACCTGCAGTGTCATTTAATTGTGCAAGTCTACCAGACAAAACACGCTGCATGAAAAACTGTTGAGATTGTGATATCACACGGAAGCTGTCAGTTCAGTCAGTATTAGTGCAGCATGACTCCTGATTGTCCAAGGTTCCAATTAAAGATTCATGAGCACATAAGCACACAACGACAACTTTAGACTAAAGGTCCGTTCACACCAAAAGCGAAGCGATTGTTCGCGTCGCCCAAAAGGCGTGAGTTTACTCGCTCGACCATTCACCGTGTTCTTGCCATAAGCGTCGAGACGCTCCGCGAAGGGCGGGGCTTATCTCCGTGTCTCGCCTCCGTAAAGACCGTTGTCTTCTCCTTCATCCACCAGAATAACTAACCAGTAGTTCTGCTTTATATTTGTCGTGGACATCCCACACACGCCCTCGTGTTTGGGTTCATGACGTCACCCGTAGGCTCACTCAGCTCGGTCACTTTCACCGATGAAGTTACTGTTACGTCTGAAAGACTTCCGCTTCCAGCGCTACGAGAGCGGAACACAAGAGCTGATTGGCCCGAGTTGCGAGATGACCGCCTCAAAGTTGAAATATTTCAACTCGGGGCGAAAATTGCGCCGCTGTAAACGCGTCGCCTACATCGCGTCGCCCCAAACGCGCCGCCCGGGAAAATATCGCGTCTATCGCAGCCACACGCATCTGTACGTTGACTTTTCATGGGATTCGGTCGCGCAAATAGTTTCGCTTTTGGTGTGAACGCACCTTAACCCTTGTGTTGCCTTCGGGTCAATTTGACCCGATTCAATGTTTCACCCTCCTGTCGCCTTCGGGTCAATATGACCCGATTCAATGTTTAACCCTCCTGTTACCTTTATATTTTCTAACATATTTTACCCTTGAGGTCAATATGACCCCAGCTATTAAAATCTCCAGAAAATTATTCGAATTAATATTGTTTTCCAAGTTTAAGTGTGAGGTACTTTATGTTTGTTTGTTGACTCCCGAAAGAACACCGACATTAAACATTGAATCGGGTCAAATTGACCCGAAGGCGACAGGAGGGTTAAATATTGAATCGGGTCAAAATGACCCGAAGGCAACACAAGGGTTAAGACATTTCACTGTCAGCACAATACACACTTATGGTTTGAATGCAGTGAAAGTATCAAGAGGAAGAAAGTCGCTCAACTCTACAAGCAAAGCGCAAATGCAAATTGCCACAATGCCACCCGCGTTCACACCTCCACACACCGTCTGGGAGAATCCCTGCTGGCAGACTTGGACAGCTTTGCTGATCTATGGGGTGTCAGTCTGTCCAGAACGTCACAGAAAAATGGCCAATAAAGATGTTCAACCTCCTTTGACTCTAATAATCATAACATGAAACATACTCTGTTTTGAGATGGTTATTTCCTTTCTCTTTGTATCAGGTTATGTCATCAAGTGCTTCTGGGAGAAATAAAAGACCAACTGAAGTGCATTCTCGTGGTTTCAATTTGAACTTTGCTCAAGAAGAAATGTTTTCTGATTCATGAACTCCACTGCCATACTCCTTCTTTCTTATCAGTAAACTGAACCACCTGCTAAGTTGAGGTCTTTGTACGAGGCATCTGGAGCCGCATGTCTTAATGTCTCCTCTCCTGTTCTAGGACACAGAGAACATTTTCCAACACTACTCCATGTCATATTGCTTTTGTCTGAAGCGATGTCTCTCCTTCTGATACAGAAGGTCACTGGAACAAAGGAGGCCTCTGAAAATCTCCTATCTGACCGGGGTCCAACTAGATGGAGTCTGTCTGGATCTCCTCCCTTTCTCCCTGACAGTAACCCTGGGGAGATAACACCAAACTAGGAGGAATGTTGTTTTCTGTTAAGACATGAAGATACAGCGGCACACATGTGGACCAGACAGAGCAGAAAATGGAGTGAAATTGTAGTTAAATGGAGGTGAAATCTAGGTGAGAGGAAGCCAAACAAGGAGCAATAAATTAGGGGGACACGCATTTTTGGGGGATTTACCTATATAATTTAGTGAGGAAAGGCCATCTTGTGTCAAGAATAATGGCAGATGAGAAAGGAGTGGAGGAACTTCCTCCTATGTGGGAGTGATGCATGTTTTATGGCTAGAGGGGGGTTTGTGGCCCTGCCCTTGGCCTATTTGGGACCACAGATGTGGGCTGAACCAGCTGTGGAGGGTAGGAGGACGACTGTAGATGGAAGTTTAACAGCCCTCCCAAGGCCTGTATCCCTCCAACCCCCTGATGGAGCTACAAGTATGTAGGGCGGGGCCTTAGACAGAGTGTCGCTGGGGTTCATCAAACTCCTTTTGCTGCTCCTCACTCAGGGAGCCTATCTGGTGCCACGCAAACCGCAAGAAGGAACTCTTGCTTACAAGTGCACTGTTGCAGATAAGCTCACTTTACATCCTCTACAATTTCTCCTGTGCTGTTTTAATTTAAGCCAATTAAACTGATTTTCTAGATTTTATTTTCTCTTCGCGTCCCACTCACTCCCTCTGCACTCACCAGGATCCCAGCTGGGCTTAAACACACACAGACGGGTCCTCAGAACAAATATTAACTGCTTAGCCTTGGAGGATTGGGTAGGATCCTTGTTTAGGAGTGTAATTTTTGGGGCATGTGAACATATGTTAAAATCCTGTTAACAGCATTAGTTCTAAACCAAGTGATTGCTCTACTTCACCTTTTGCTAGCTGTCATGATCTCTGTGTCTCTATCAAAAAGGTGATATCTGTATTGCACGGCATGCGACTAACATACTATGAACTCTGTTTATCTATATAGTGTTGATGTTTCACTTACCTATGGAAGGCAAGCCCATTGTTGAGATGGATACAGCAGAAGACAACAGGATTGTCAAGGGCAGATAGGAAAGAGAAAAAAAGAAAACACCTGATTAGTTTGAAGCAAAACAAAAGCAACAGCAATCTTCAGCAGGAAGGACAACAATAAAAACCTTGCATTTCATGTAGGTCTGAGAGGAACTAACCGTGACCTGAGGTTACTGTTAGAACCCAGTCTAAGATCACTATCATATTCCCTCACCCACGTCAACATGCCCTCTACCTCTCCCCCCACCCCTGCATCCCCCTATCCTCCCAGCTTTCTTTCTGACATCTGCTAATCCCTAGACCTCTGACCCCAGGAAATCTACTCTCTCAACCTTGACCATTTTCTTTCTCTTTTCCCTCTTTATGCCTGGCGGATCACCATTATCCATTATCATTCCATTGTCTGAGGCCAAGAAAAACAATTTAAATTCCCGTGAACTGACATCCAGTTGCAGGCTAAAGGCGATGTGGGTTTCTAACAGGATGTGGGGCTAAACGGCGGTATATGTCTGTGGCGTGATAATCTTACTGTGTGACTTTTAGCAAACAAATGGTACGCTATGTAAAGTGCCTGTGGCCTACAAGCAAAACACTATTACATATTTGATTGTAGTCAAATACAACTTCTACACTTCCAGCATACATGTGTGGTAAACACATTTATGTTGAAATGTTCATAGAAATACTGCAAGTACGTTTTAGCTGGGTGCTAGTAATGTGTCAAATTTGGTCAGACAAATTCCAAATGTAATTTTCCATCAACATGTGGATTCTTTACCACATAATTATCTACATTTCCAACAGAGGGTTTTATCTTTAATTGGGTGGGAAATTGAATATGCAATAGAAAGGCCACATACAGTCTAAAGTAAGGACAAGAGAGAGGTTTTTAATTTAGAAATGGTAGTTGGTGGCCAAAAAAGATCACAGGCAATGAGATATTTTTGAAGCCAAAGCATTACACCTGCACCCCCAAGGCACAATTTGCAGCTGATACTTAATTATTCCCTGTTGCATTGAAATCTTGATCCATACTAACATCAAGGCTGGGCTTGTAACATATTAAGAACACAATGAGAAGTACTTATCCATGTCAAAAGATATGAATACAAGGACAAACACCTTGAAAAATCCCTGGACTGTGTCAAGTACAGATTTTTTTTAGGGATATGCACTTGCATTTATTTTGGCACAAAATGTGACCAGATGTCAAATCTTCACAATGCTGCAGCCAAAGAGAGGCCTGGCTACACCATCATCATTCCGGTTAACGGGGGAAAAAACACTCTTGCTGGCTTCTCTGTATTTCTTTAAAACAATTGCAATCATCTTGGGCGCCTCAAGCACAGGATGGAGCCATGTTGGCCTTGCATAACAGATAGTGGAGATACAGAAGGGGAGGAGAATGTATGCGCATGAGACAAAGCATCGCTCCACCCTCATCTCCCATCGCGTAGATCCCCATTAAGGCCTAATCAGCGCAGATCAACGGATCATCAGGAGACTCCGGATGTTGATCAGTTGTTAATCTGGCAGCACTGGCAACCATCCCACAGTGTGGACTTTGACCCCATGGGCGGAGAGGCCCGTATGCAGCCCGCCCCAGGATCCTGGCACAACATGCCTCATGCCCACATTTATTATTCATCTACTTCATTACCCCTCAACAGCTATTTACCTTCACACTGCGGCCCTTATGCTGCAAGCCTGGGGTGGGCATTATGCTGCTCTTCAACAGAAACAGGGGTATGAACGATGGAGCGGGAGATGCACCAACACAATCTTATTTCAGTCACCTCCTCTATCTAGAAGCACAGAGAAGCTGCGGACTGAAGTGGAGTGCTGCAGAGAAGTGGATTTGTGTGGAAATTGCCAAGAGGACACTGGCCTCATCTTTCTTAGGTCAGCATGCTAAGCGCCCAGAGAAGCTCTGTCATTCCTAAGTAAGGATAGCCAATCAATTCTAATAGCCTCCAGGGCAGTCACCATCCCAGGATGCCATGCACGTGCCGTCCTTCTGCCTCCAAACACCTGGGAGCAGGCGACTTGTGTGCTGGGCTGAGCTCAGTTAATTGCTTGAGATATGGTTTATGGGAGACTTTTTAAGGATTACTTGTGGTTGGGGAGAAATTCTCTGGCCCATAAACTAGAGATTAGCCTCACAATGGGAAGGTGTACAGCACAACTTTCCTGTGGGACTAAGAAGATATGAGCCCTCCATTAGCACAGTAGGGAAAGCCGCAGCTTTAGAGAATTTGTTACTGATGAGCAGCTGTGTGTGTGTGTGTGTGTGTGTGTGTGTGTGGGTGTGTGTGACTAGAGTTCAGAATATTAAGGGGTAAAGCGTGACTTTATGTTACCAGACAACTGTACAATACTACTTTGACAACCTGTGCATACATTCCTTCACTGATGTCCTCAGAAAACCATTCAGTGAAGTCCTGAAATATAAATATTCCACACGTCCCTTGTCTATATTCAATATAGTAATTTAAGGACTCTTTTGGCTGAAAGAGCAGCATTAGAACCGAATTAGAAAATTAAAGACTTCAAATGAAATATGATGCCTTTTCAGAATTACGTTTATTTCTTTTTCCTGATTATTTTTTTCCCATTTCTTAAAAACCAACGAACTGTGGTGAGCATGTTTATTTTGGACACTGTGATAATAATTCAATGTGAGCACTAACCCAGCCCCATAATGATTTCCTTTTCTTTGCTGTTATTTCTGTGCCGCTGGCTGTGCCAGGACACTACAAGGCTGGGGTGACCGCAGAGCAGTAACTCCACTACTCTGGTTGTGGTTCTTGGACCCAGACTGGGAGTCCATTTCAAACCCAGCCTTTCCACCCTTCATTTCACTTGGGCAAGAAAACGGCCCCGTTGTGGGGTGCCTTTGCTCTGGGATTGTGGAGACTAGGCCATATTGTACTCAAAACTAACGTTAACATTTCCACAACGAAGAAACATGCCAAACAGCACACAAATGTACACACACACACACTCTGTATAATTAATGATGCTGTGTTTTCCCCTCTGTCTTTGTAATGCATATATGCTGGTGCTGATCATTAGCACACACTTGAAATGCATGTCCTAAAATAAGTCCATCTCTAAATGATCAAAGCCTCTCTGCTGTGGTTAAAACAAAGCAAGCATCCAAGTGGAGCTCACAGAAAGACACAAACGCAATATTTATTCTTAAGTGAAAGACAGAGAGAGAGAGAGAGAAAGAGAGAGAGACAGACGGACTCAGAGGAAAAAGCAGCTAGGAGTGGTAAAAAAATATTTGGGATTGTTAATAAAAAACGAAAAAGCAAATAATATATTTCCAGAGTAGTGCATTACGTAATAACAATATCATTTGTAATTTGTATTTGAAATGCATAAGGTTGAGAGTCAGACACCAATAATTGCCGTAATATACATTACTGCATAGTCAATATGTACACATGTTAATAGATAGACTGCCATTGACTGTGCCCAGGCAGCCACATTAAGAGTGGGGACATAAATGTCTCATTGTTGCGCACATCTCTCCTTGACAATCAAGCTGTAACATCTTCTCACCTTCACATCGTTCACTGTCTCACCTTCACATGTGTCTCACTGTAAATTGCCACACTGCAGGACTAATAAAGGATCGTCTTATCTTAATAGGTCATAAAGGGATAGATGTCATCTAACACACCTTATTTAACATTACACTGGAAAAATAGAAGGAAAAAAACCGGAATAATCCTCCTTCCCATGAAGCAGTGACGTTTGGTTACTACCCAAAAGAGCTTATGTATTGTGCTCCTGCTGTGATACACCTGAACTTGTGTGGTACAATGGCAGTCCATGCTAAAACCCTTCAATTACCTCCCCAGCCTCCAACAGGACGTGCGGCTTTCGCAGACCATCTCGTAGAAATGGGTAAGATTGACACCCTCAACGCGCAGTCCCACTGGGTACAATTAGAGACCACCTCCGTCTCGTCTGCCCTCTCGTCCCGACCCACACATGCACATGGGGTCATTTCCTCCACCCTCACCATCAGGCTGCTGGCATCCAGCTGGCCATGCAGTGCGAGCTGTGGTGCCTACATGTGGTGCAATGAGAAGCCATGTGGACTTTGTGAAAGTAAAGCGGCATCAAGTATCACCACTGCAAAATGTTCCAGCAGTCCTGTCAGCTGGAGAGCCAATTAGATCGGAGGAGGGCTGAACTGTGGTTACATGATGTGATTTCCCAGTTCACTCAACAACTGCAGAATGAATATGAAGCTGTGTATGGTACATGTCAACAGCAACTGATGCCTTACCTAAAACAATGCAACCGAAGTCAGACTATAAATAGTTGATCAACTGAATGTGAATGAGCTCTCATAGGAACAAAGCCTCAAATTAAACAGTAAGAAAACAGGATGAAACACCCCGTCATTCACTGTGTTCGGCCTCTCCACAGCTGAAGTCTTTCCCTTGGCTCCAGAATGAACCTCCAGCTGCATCTTGTGCCACCATATGCATGAAAAAGACCCATCAAAGAACATATTTATTTCATTCCAGGCAATTTCCCTAATCCCTGATGAGCTACAGGGGAGATGAAATCAGTATGGATGTGGGTTAGCAGGTGGTGGAGAAGAGCTATTGTGGGTAAAGCATGTTTCAGTGTGTGTGAAAACAAGTTTATCTGAATACATCTGCATTAATGCAAAGCCTTGTGTAATGACTGAACTTTTTTTATTTTGTATTTCTGTTCATACGGGTCTGTTTGTGTGTATGTGTGTATATCTGGATATCAGCGTGACACACATAGGCCTCTGTCCCCAGGAAAAGGGACTGATGAGGTTTGGATTAGTTTATCCAATCTTCTACTAATCGCTGATAAATTATTTCCACTGGTGAGTCCTGCTCAAGACCCCCCCCCCCTCTCTTAAAACTCCTCTCACTTCAGCTTCAACTGAAAGAGAAGAGGGCCATGGAAAAAAAACATCCAAGACACATGCTTATTTTTTTAAACAAACTTTGAAATCCAAATACTAGCTCTTGCTGCCTCAAGTCATGGTCCTATTGCCATTGTTTCTCCAAAAGCAGGTGATGGTCCAGTGACTATTGGCCTTTCTCTCATATTTCAGGTCAAAGCACAGCCGCGGAGGGGGATGCCCTCCAGAAAGCAGTCAGTCCAATTTCTCCACAGCACTACTAGCTAACTCCTGACAGCTCTGAGATGTGGGCTGCAATAACGAGGAACAGCAGCAGTCCACAATGTCAGCATTTTCTTTTTGGTGCTCTGATAAAACCTCTGGGCTCTGAGGGGAGGTGGTGCTGTGGGGGCAAAGATAGGGTGCTGAGGGCGGGCTTGTTACAATGTCAACTGCACAAGCAGGCTGCAATTTCTGCACCATGCATCTTCTGTCCTCTCAAGGTTGAGCTTTGGGAAACACGGTGCAGCTTTTTTACTGCTGTGTTTCAGCACCTCACATGGAAGTTGCCCAATTAAACTCGCCATCTCATGGCTTTTGGCTGAATACCGCTCATTTTTGTTGTCCACTCATATTCCAAGAAATACCTTCCAGTCCCAAACTGACTTCCCTACTGGTTTCAATCAGAGATTTGTAACGACTACATTGGTAGAATAACAAAGTAAACAGGTCTGGAATTCCACTGGGTCAAATCAAGAGTGTTGGGTGGAGAAGTGATGATAGGCTGTACAGGTAAAGCGCCACTGATGCATTGAACACAGGGCATCAGATACAGGGACAGGTTATATTGACTATCGCTGCTCACTATACATACTGTACAACAAACTCACTCTTCTACTATAGGAGCGCTTGCTACAAGGGGGTTTCCATTACTTTCTGGCAAAAGATCTTGGCACTGACAATAAATTGGGGGAGGAGAAACGGGAGTAAAAAAACCTGTGAAATCTGACTGGCGGACTTCCAAGTCTCCAATTCTTCTTTTTATCTGAACCATGCCCTCACACTTTTCCTGCACTTTTTTTCCTCTCTCTGCAAACTGTTTCACTCCTGCATCCTCTTTGGTTCTTGTCTAACCTTCCTTGCTCCTCCATTTGATCTCTGCAGCACACTTCCATTTCCTTCAACAAACCACCCACAACAAACGGTACCCCATTAGTCACTCAGTCTGTGCTTATACACAACATGTGTATTCCTCCATGTACTCCTATCCATACCTATTAAACGAGTTGGAACAGTATATGTGGCATTTCCCTGCATGTAATAACAGAGCCATTAAATATCTGACAGGGAAAGGTTAAACAAATTGTACCATATTTGATGGATTGGTTCAATTTGCTCTCCCTCAGTCTTCACTTGTGAATGAGGAGGATCCCAAGAGAAGGACAGCTGAGCAGCTGGGGTTGCTTCAAGAGCGCCTTTTCACTCCCTGCCAGTTTACCCTCTCAGTTTACTACAAAGAAAGCCATTGATTTATGAAGCAAACAGATTCGAAAAATGAGCATGCGCAACTTCAACATGCCACAAAACAAACCTGCTGATGAGAGACAAAAAGAGCAGAATGTGCAGCGCACTGCTTGCTGGACAAACTCATACGGGAGTCCAACGCTTCTATGTACCAGGTAGTCATCAATTAACACAGTTCATTCAATAAGAGACAAAGACTCAACGAATCCAGGTGTAAAAAAAATGGACTATTTAATCCCCCAAAAAATAGATAATTAACTTAAATTTCATTGTGTTCTGCATATATCTTCCCAGTACAACATGTTGGATCATTGTGCATCTTTCTTTCTCTTTTGCTATTTCTTTGTAATGTGTCAAACACATCATATCATGCCGGCATTCCAGCAGTAGTTGAATGAGAGGGGAGCATGAGATTGACAAGTGGGTGGGAGGGTGGGGATAGAGGGAGGTGGGTATCAGTGTTCTTCATCCCCTGAGGGGCCTTGATATGTGGAAGCAGCGGGGAGGGGAGAGCAGGTGCATGGGGATTCAGAAATCATTGCATATGCACACTACTCTTCTATCGCAAGCTTATGCTGAAGGAAAAATAATGCTCGAGTGCGTAAACGGTGGATTGCCACGCTGACCCACAATCGTTGTCCACAGATCAACCAGATCCGCGAGGCATTGCCATGCTGGCTTCCTTTCCCACCTGAGGCCGAGTTGTGGGTTATTGCAAGAATGCTGGTACAGGACTACAGCTCAGGCCACCTGCACCCCTCCAAGCCAAGCTCAGCACTCAGAACCTGGCAGGCCTTCACTCTACTGCATACAGATGGATAGCTCTTCCCTGGGACTTCCTGTCGGTCGCCAGGGGGTGCAGGATGACCTCTGACCAAGAGCCCTACCGCCCCGTGCCTCGCAGTTCGTGTTGAGCCCTCTCCCTCTCCCCCCCACTACCACCTCGGCCATGCACAGCTGCCCAACATGATCTCTCTTTTGCGAGCTGACCACACAGTGTTGGGTAGATCACCCCCACCACTAGACAGCCCAGGAGGAGGGAGTTGGATCACAAGAGACAGTGGTGCCAGGAGAACCTCCTCATCCGCGTCAAGAGAAGACCAGAAGCTGATCGTGGAGGGAGCTGGAGAGGAGAGCAGACCACACCCCCATCTCCATACCAGGCAGGGAGAGACGAGGGTGCAGAGAGAGAGGTTCCTACATCTCATCTCGCCGCTTCATCATCTAGCACACCACTCACGTGGTGAAACTACCAACAGCGCCTGTATTTCCTTAGACTGAGGAGACGAACATGGCCCCCCCCAATCTAACAACGCCTCTACATCCACACACGAGAGTGTTCTGACAGGTTTATGCACCACCTCAATTGCACTGGCTGCAGGGCGTAGCACACTACAGAGGGGAGTGCGTAGAAGGCATAGCCGTTGGGGTGAGCTCTCTCCATCCTGACATCCCAGTGAGCCTCGTACGTGGCCGGGGCCAAGGCGATGCCAAACGACAACCAAAAGACGCAACCAAAGGGTTCACCCTTCACAACCCTAGCACCGCGATACCGGGCCCCCCAAGTGATCGCAGTACACAAGTGCCCTGACAAATCAGCAGTCAGGCCATCAGGCAGCTGACTGAGAGGACTGAGACCCTCCAACACAACACAAGACACTGATTATAACTCATATATAACATATTGGTGTATATTATGTTTTATTATATATATATATATATATATATATATATATATATATATATATATATATATATATATATATATATATATATATATAAAATATTACATATTTTATATATATATATATATTATTATGATGTATATTATATTATATTATTTATATATTTATATATTCTTTTTTTTTTGTTTTTTTTTGTGGTTTTATATAGTATATTATTATTCTTCTTCTTTTTTAGTCTGCTGCTGCTGTCGGGTTTTTTGCAGATAAAATTTAAACAAATTATACTTGTATAAAAGGGGATGTGACAATAAAAAACTTGAAACTTGAAACTTGATATGAAGAATCTGAGTGGAGGCAAAATGCCCCAACCGTGGCTTTGCAAATCCATCCTCTCTCCCGCCTACCAAGGTTCTCCCTTAGACCAACATGAAGGTGCAGGCCAGCCCAGTAGTCCTCTTGAGTCATCCCCAGTCAACACTGGAACTAATGTGCATGAACAAGACATCTAATGGCTCCTGCGCGTATCAAAGGCATGCCCCTGGAAGGGCCTGTTCCAACAGGGCCCCCCTGGCAACAACATGGTGGGAGACAACAGGATGGGGGGCTCCCTGTGTGTTTAGATCATAGCACAATCACTCAGGGAACACAATAGGCTCCGATCATGACAAGAGCAAAACGAGGCAACACAGACCCCACATTGAGATCAATGCAGGATATTGTAGAGTGTAGTTTTCCCGAGACTTCCAATTGAAAGACTTGTTTTTGGAGCCCAACAGCTGACACATGTCTATGAGATGAGTGTAAAAGGTTCCCGGTATTTTTCTCACAGATTTGTTTTCCTCTCAAAAACTTTACTGTTGATACATATGTCAGAATCTAGACAGGTTGGCTGAAGCCGAGAGATTTATCATAAAAATCAAACATCTGCCAAAAAGGTGACTGGAAAAGAGAAGGAGAGAATGCCTCTTCTTCCTCACGAGGCAGTTTAATAACCTTTTAAATCATGTTTGACATTTTTAAGTTGCCGCTGTGGATATTCTGGCAATAAGCGAGCTGTGATATTAAAACCGGGTACTGGCAGTAATCTTTGTTTGATGATTTGCAATACGACACCCATCCCCCTCATCCTCAGCCACCTTACAGCCTCCTGGTCTCCCCCCGGAGACCATCCATTCCCGCCCAGATTTGCCCTTGCCCTGACACCGGTTGCTAATGGCGCCACTGTCAAGGGAAGGCCAGTGGCAACACAGAACACGGAGACCCTTCTGTTGAGCTTCTTTTGGATATCCACATGCTTTATGGCTTCAACAGACCAAATGAGGCCACGTTTTCTGTACATAACAGTGCAGCGATTAGAGGGCTGTCCCTTTCCAACAGCTGCTAGACCTGACTGTTGGAGTGAGTGAGTGACTGTCTAGTCAAACCGTACATGCACCCTGATTGGTCACAGTGCAATACAAACAGCCACAGTCTGGGATGAAAGCATACACATGAATATCTGATCAAAACGGTGTCAAGCACCCATGCAGCCATGTTTGACACACTGCCAGTCTGCACTGATTGGACGTCACAGCATTTCTGATTTATCGTTACTCTTGATAAAGGTGAAGTCAAATCAACTGTCAACACTTGGTTGGGGGAGTGTCGCCACAGTGGTAGCTGCAACAGTGCAAGGGCAAACGTCAGGCTGTGGAGCAGGTGAGACACCACAGCATGGACTTAACGCGGAGTGAGAGGGACGTAGAGAAGAGGTTGAGAGGCAACGCAAGAGGCTGGTTAATTAGTGGAGCACAAGTGTCTTCATAATGAGACTTAATCACCTGAGCATGGCAGCGACCATACGGCAACGGCCGTGTAGCCATAATGCCTGGCTGTCCCAAAGTGGAGCAGGTTCCACAGGGGAGGGGTGGTTGATAAGGATGCAAAAATGGGAAAGCAGAGGCGGTTTCTGTAACTGAAATGTGTATAGCACCCATCGGTCTGTGTTGTGTAAGCGTCTACTCTCTAGTGGCATAGTTAGGTGTTGTACCTTACATTAGAGGCTGGTATAATTGGCCTACTGGGTGCCAGGGCCGAGAGCAGGGATGCTGTGAGAGCGATTTCCTCTGCAAATAAATCAGCCCGTCTCTTCCGTAAGCAAACGGTTACATCTCAACACTCACCACTGTCATTAATGCCATGCCTGCTCAGCTCAAGAGTCAAGAGACATATTTACAGGCATTGATTTGATTATGGTTGTTATAGATGGAACCACTCTGCAGCATCACCCCACACTTACACACATCTCCCAAGCTAGATGTTACAACATTCACAGCACTCAGTCGCTTGGTTGCGGTTTATTAGTGACAAGAGCAGAGAATAAATTAGGCTCCATACATTATATATTTGCATTTATATCTGAATATCTGGTATGAAATGGGGTACACTAAGAATTAAGCAGCTAGTCTTAATAATAACAACAATCACACAGGCAGTTGCCACTTCTCCTACAGGTGTGTGTGTGTGAGTGTGTGTGTTGCCATAGAGAGTCATTTGAGGCGTACGACTGTGAAACAGGGACATGCCGAGGCTTGTCCTCCTCTGCCGGCATCGATTCTGTCTGTCCCTGAAAAGTGGCTGTGGCAAGAGGAAGACCACAGGGATGAGCTTCTCTCATCCCCGACTGAACCCTCTCATCACTGCTAGGCAGATAGCTAAGCTTTAAAGAGAACATCCCCACTCCCTGCCACTTACTCATTTCCGGATTATGTGACTGTACCACGAACAGCCCGATGCATTGAGCATGAGAAGGAGGGTCAACGCATTATGTCATCATAGAAGAGCTGCCACGCACAGACGGAAACTGCAGTCGGCAACCCACCACTTACCGTAGAGGCACGCTGAGGTTTAGATTGGATGCGTTCAAATTATACCCAAGAGCTGGCAGCTTAGTTAGAGGGAGGATTAACATCTAGCACACGTCAAGAGCTTTCTGGTTGTAACATTCACAAGAACATACAAACACGTGCACACACACACACACACTTACTTTAGGTATCCTTAACAGAATCAGTGCAGGACCAACGGCAAGCTGCCAGCCATACTAAGACTAAAACCCATTTTGTAAAGCCACTAAAAACATTTGGAATCCGGGACAAAACATCCTGGGATTCTTTAATAATTGCAACAATAGGCCAACAATAAAGTTAGATTATTTTCTAACAGATCAGTAATCAGTGAAGGTGATGAAAGCTGAGCTCAGATAAGCTGCATATGAACTGGTGGAGTCTAAATGAAAGTTACCATGGAGTGCCCGATAAGGGTTAAAAACAGTGAGCAGTAAATCCTGGTAAACATCTGTGGCTTCCCCCCCACCCCCCTCTCTCAGAGGAGCTGCCACTGCCTGAGCCACCATATTGTCATTAAAGACCACGGCATAGCAGGGGAGTACAGGAAACCCCAGAGTCACATCTCAGGAGGCCGGGCTGCTCCGCTGAGGACGGCACTCAGGCCCAGCCACAGCACTGCTCACACAAAGGCACAAACAAACAAGCAGAACGACAGACTGCCAAGCAGACAGACATATGTGTGCACATTCATTACATTCATCTTCAAAGGGGAACAAATAGTTTATTTGTATCTCTCTCTAGACAGACCAGGGAATGGATCAGTATTCTATTTCGCTCTTCACAACACTTATAACTGAATTCTTAGCTGCACGTTTTCTTGAGAAAAACAATAACAAATGCTGTTTCCAACTAAAATCCCACCTGCAGGCGTTTTACCAGGCAGGCTTGAGATTAATTGATTCCAAGCTGAATAGTCGGCTAAAGAGAAGGGTTTATGCAGCAGCCTTGTATGCCTTGAACTATGTTGGATCTGTCTCCAGTGGATACTAAAGAAACTGGAGGCAGGGCCGCAGGACTGGGAGGACTATAATCATCTCCTGAATATGTGTGATGTGTGAGAGGGGAGAGATGGGGCGGCGGCAGTGTCTGGGTGGTCGAAAGGGAGGAGAGGTAAAGATACTGGGAGGCTGAATCCAAACGAGGGGGCTTTTCTGCAGACTGAAAGCGCCTGTGTGTCTCCAGCAGATGGACTATTGTCTGCTGAGTCCTGGGGAGTGGGTGCTGAGAGCTCTCCCTGTGCCCAGGGTGGCCCATTCTTTATCCCATATTTCACCTCTCTGTCTCTCCTCAGCCTTGGGCTTTGTTACACGTTGTTTTGTTTGCTGTTGTTTTGTTTGCTGTTGTTTTGTGCCTCAGCATGTATCTCACTTTTGTTAACCTTTTCACAAAAGAGATAGATTTAGATTTTTTTCGATTTTACTTTTTTGGAGGGGGGGGGGGGCGAGGGGTCATTTTTCGGTACGGGTTGTTTTGTGTTGTCTGAGGAACAAGTTGGAAAGCCGGTTGTGACAGGAGAAGAATGCTGAGTCGAGCTGTTCCAGCCTGTTCGGTGGCTGTCCCTCCCCAAGGACTGGATGTAAAGAGCGCCACATAAATCACCAGCCACCCAAACAGGCAGGGAGGAAGACACCCGTCAGACAACGCGCCTGATTACAGCAGGAACCATCAACCATATGCGCCATCATCTCTTTCGCATATTTGATTATATCTCAAGCTTGAAAAAAAACTACTACTGCATGGGTTAAATAAATAAAAAATGTGGGGAGAGGGAGCGGGACACTATACTGCAGCTCCATAAAATATAGCCTGCTCTTAACTGCAAACTGCGAGTGTGTGTGTGTCTTCACTGTGTCCTATATTTTTCTGAGGGCATTATAGAGAAATCCGTCTTTACTTCAGTCATATGGAAACATTTTCCTGGCCTTCTGTGGTTTTCTGTCTTGCCTGTTAGAGTCATTAATTACATCACTATTCTAAAGACAAGTATATCAGGATCATTCAGAGGGATCTCCTACCGCACTTAGAAACATTTCCAGGAACACCAAAGACATTTTAAGGCACCGTCCTTTATCCTTCACCCCCCACCCCCACCCCCCGCCATACCCCTGAGTCAAATATCCCCAAAACTGGCAAGACTTGACAAGATGTTCTGATGTAATGTTGTGGGGTAACCCCACAAAATCCCCTGTACCAGTCAAAAAAACTCAAAAGCTCTTTGAAGTTGTCCACATGAGCGGGATGTTATGCGGTTGGATGAGGTGGGTGGCTTAAATAATAATCCCAGGTCTCCCCCTGTTACCTCGAAACCAACCCAGAGCAGGCCAGGAAAGAGTAGAGCAGAGAAGTTAGCTGTATAAAAAGGGCCTGGCATTATTTATGACTGCCTATAAAAGCTGTAGTTAATTACAATGTTTTAGACTTATAAATTACAGATTGTGGAGCTCCTCTTATAATTAGAGCGGAGGAGGCCGGGCCCGTGCTCGGTCTCTGGGTTAGGAGGCGGAGAGGAGCTTGGAGGCAGGACTGCTGAACGGGGCCTCCTCTCCACTGATGTGGTGAGGCCAGGCCCAGAAGAAGTCCCCGATCAGCCGGCTGCATGTGGCAACACTGGGCTGCTCTCTGCAAAAGGCTCTCCAATCTTTATCCTCTCCGCCTTGTGAGATGACGATGAAGTAAAACATATGCTTTTGTTGTGGTGGACCAAAATCAGTCGCTCAGTGTGACATATGCCAGACTATTGATTGTCTTTTTGCAGCGGCTCAGTGAGGCAGAGCCAGACAGGCAGATAGACAGTGGGATGCTAAAGAGGGTTAATCCTGGTCGTCCCCTCACACTCATTAGCTGAATTATCAATGGCCTTTAGCGAAGCCAAGCTGCAACATGTGTGGACAGAGTAGTATCTGTGTGTCCCTGAGGATGTTCCTGATGTCAGAGGTCAAGTCAATGGTTGGCCTTAATGCACTACGTATTATCAACTATATCATTAAGTATGAGGGAGATTTTTGATGACCCCACAGTGCTTATCCCTGTAAACGACATAAACAGTAACAAAATGCAGACGGTATCAGTCGGCGAATCGAATATAAATATCTTTGTGTTTCATTTATTGTGCACTGTGCATGGAGGCAGAGTGAGCATGTGTGCGTATGTTTGTGGGTAGTGGAGTCCAAGTGAGGCCATCTGGGGCACAGAAGCTAGCGGGGAGGTCGGCCTTGCCATTTCTGGTTTGTACACATTTGGCTTGAGTGCCTGAGGTAAAGAAATAGGTGTGATGTTACACCAGCGCCTCACGCTAATGCAGAGCTGAGAAGGAAGTCCCTCAGGTGGAGGTGGGTGTAGAGACACTACTAAGGTCTACAGGGCATCTTCAGAGGCTTAGTATAAGAAGCAACTAATCCCTGGGATTCCGCGTTGTACCGAGCAAACCTAAAAAATGCCTTTGCATTAAACAGTTGATCGTCTGCATCGGTTTGGAATCAATAAATGACTTCTGGTAAGTGGCAATAAATGACAAATATTAGAAGTCACTCCAGACGCTCGATTTTATTCATTTATATTTTTTAGAAGCCAAACCCAGTTATCCAGCAAGGGGTTGTTATAGCTGGATTCCGAATCAATAAGCAGAATACATTTAGCAGCGCACTGAGCGGGCTGACATTGTGTGCATGAGTGAAAAGGCCTCCACCCCCCAAGTGTCTCGCGCAGCCCTTATCGGGGTCCTCTTCGACGCACTGGAAAAAATATTTTCTGAACAGAAAAATTCAGGATGGGTGCGTTAACGATGAGGGTAGTGTCACCAAAGACAGATGCCAGCCTCTGTCGCCTAGGACCCCGATTACTGCTTTGTGCGACCCCCCATCCATATTCCTCTCCAATTCTTTACCCTGTCCAGGGGCTACAGGCCCTCTCTCATTAGGGGCGCTGACAGGCTCTGTCCTCACCCTGATCCCTCATCATTAGAGCATGTAAATCTCCGTCACACATTGAGGTACACACACACGCTGCAGACCCACATCTGACAGAGGGAGTGTGGGGGGGGGGGGGGGGGTTCAATCAAGTTCACCTGATAAATAGGGGCCACTAACCCTTGGACCCAGCAGAAAGGTTGGGTTCATGCATATGATAAAGATGAGGGAAGTACTGTGACAGGAAATACAATGATATGCAAGCTCGACTCAGCTCAGCGTGTTTTCTACTCAGCGTCGAGAAATACTGGAACCATTCTTGAATAATCAAAAAGGGCCACAGAGAAGAAGGAAGAAACACGGATACAACAAGTGCAAGTTAAGAGAGGCAAGAGACAAAAGCAGTGAATCTGGAGGGCAAGCATCTGGCGGGTCCTGACTGGGTTGGTGCACTGCTGCTGCTGCATGTATAATTCAGACTTGCCCTCTTCTTTCCTTTCCTCGAGCCATGTAAACGAGCCCAGACACGGCATATGGAGACAAGGATTGAGGGGAGGGGGAGAGGATGAGAAGAGAAAGAGGGAGCAAGGGAGACATGTGAGGGGGGAATATGGAAACAAGGACGGAGGTGGAATGGGATGCTAAAGGCAGGAGGAAAGCGATACCAGAGGTAGAGATGAGCAAAGTTGGTAAAATAAGAAAGTGAAGTGTGTGTGTGGTGGTGGTGTGTGTGCGTGTGTTTATGTGTGTGTCTGTGAGTGTGTAATTCCCAAAAAAGCTTGTCTGGATCCTATTTTCTTCATTTCACTGCATGACAATTCCACAGCACAAAATGCTCCATGCTGAAAGGGTTCATTACTTTGGGCTCCAAAGCGGCCTTCAAAGGAATATCACAGTTTTTTCAGCCAGATCCCTGAGGACAGCTCTCGTACCCATCAGCTTATTCAGAGAAAAGTGCCGGTGTGATTGAGGTGTGCATGTCTGCATGTTCACATGCTGTATGTGTTTATAGGCATGTGTGCTAGTGTGTGTCTTTCTGAGTGTGTTACATTACAGGTGTGGTGAAAACTGAGGAAGTGCATTTACGGCTGGTTAGTGTGATTTATAATGAACACAGAAGGAAGCAATCCGTAATCAGCACTGTATGTCATCGCGTTAAAGAGAAACTATAGAACAGCAAAACTCTCAACACAATCAGTTGTAAGAGCTTTTTCTTCTCGAATAAAGATTGAATGATTGAATAGGAATAAAACATGACTCACCTGAATGATGGGATTTGAAAAAGGATTGTGTCACCAGGCGAGAGTGGCATGATGGAGAGGGAATAGACAAGAGGGAAACATTAGGCGGAGTACTAGGGTTAATACAAATGAAAAAACAGTATACGAGTAAGCATTTTATGTTCACTCTAAAATGTATGCTGTCTTTTAAGCACTGCAGCTGAACAGACTGGATTTACACATCATCTAAAGTACATAATATTGTTTACTACTGGACTTTTTCTGGATGGGGACAAATAAAGACAGTCTTGCTGAGAAGAACTTTTCATCAGGGCAGTTTGTTACATTAAAGCCACCGATCTAAAGCCATAATTGTCGGGTAAAAAATCTATGAAGACGATATAAGAGAAGCACACAGAGAAGGGCAGAGGGATAAAGAGAAATAGAGAGGCTGAGAGAGAGAGAGAGAATAAAGAGGGCAGATGAATCTTTAATGCAAATGCAGCCCAGAAGCCAGATAGACTGGAGATGTTGGAGGTTACTGCTGGTTTTGCAGGGTGTTAATTGTTATGCATGCCGCTGTTGGCGTGAGCAAGGAGCGGCTTGTTTTTGAAGTGCTGGATCAGGCAGGGATTTATTGACCATCGCTGCTGGGGGTAAAGGCCCATAGAGGGATGTCAGTCGGGATGGAGGAGGACTTGGGGGGGGGGGGGGGCTTAGGTCAAACCTCCAACCTCACATCGACCATGCCTTCCTGTATGCCTGTAGCTGTGCAGGAGACAAAAGCACTCTGCATGTATCACCTCCTCGTCTTAAGCACCTGCCCGGTAAACTTGTAACCACAGAGAAACACAATACACAATAACAAGATCTACGAAAACATGTTGGTGATAATAAACCACTTAACTATGGCTTCTTAAAAGCGAGAGACTGCTGCTGTCTAATAAGAATTCAACAACCGCTTTCTGACCAGAGAACGTAAAGATACCATTTTCACGAGTGTTTCTTATTCTTGAATGTACTTTATTAAAACCACAGCCTCTTTTGAGCAACAAGCGACAGCCTTGTCTGCTATGTATATATGTTTATATATGCATGTTTGATTAATGCAAACAAAAGTATGTGCAAGTGATCTGCATGCCTGAAAAACACATATAATATATATATATATATATATGTGAGGATGAAAATACTTTTGTGTCTGTATGCTGCTAAGCATGCGGCCATGTGTGAAATCTATAATGCCAGGTACTGAGAGTCACAACACCGAGTTGCTCCTCCACCCTCAAAGCACGACATGCACACACTACAGTCCGTCAACAGGCCTGTCAGAGTAGAGGACTCCTGACCGCCACTCATTCACCACCAGTGCCACTGCACAGCAGTAACAGCATTATCTGCATATTAACATTGCTTTCCAATAATATTTCCTGTCGACGTCTCCCCCTCCGTCACTGAGTCCAAGCAGTTGTTTTACTAGTCAAGGGAAAGAGGAATATATAGATAGATAGATGAGAGTGAGGTCATTGGAGAGATAGAGTGAGAGACACTGCACAAAGGAGTAACAGGGAATGACCTTTCCCTGTATATAAAATGACCTACTTCAAAGAAAGCAGAATCTGGGACAGAGGGATGATATGAGCAGAATCAGAAAGGATAGACGGGTAAATAAATAAAAGGCCTTGCTGGATGATAACATGACAGTGGCCTCAGTGTCTTTTTAACCACTAAGCAAATATACATAAGGACAGGCGATGTGGGCTGGCAGGTAAGGCCGGGAAAAGTCCAGATAAGAAACCCATTGCCTTGGCCTCTTACTTGTATTATCTCTGCTAATCTCTGATCCACTAGTCTTTTGATCCACTCGTCTGTTGACTTGTTTAGTGGTTGTAATGTAGTTTGTTTTGTATGTATTTACTTAAGAGCATTATGTTTTAGTGAAAACAAAACCTACACTCTGTGTGTGCCCCTGTGCACAAAACCAATAGATTTCTTTTTGTGACTATTTCACAAACTGTCGTGCAACCGTGTTGTTCTACAATTACAAGTGAAACTTTCTGTGCTTTCTTTCTCGTTTTAATGGCCAGCCTCTCTCGTCCATCGCCATCCTTGTCTCTTACCCTTGCCGTGTCCCTCTCCCCGCATGACCTTATCTAACCCACAATCGTGTTTTCCTCAGACGGAGGGGCAGCGAGGCAGAATTTATCTGTCTGAGATCAAATATGGGGAAAGGAAAAAAAGGCAATGGGGGCGAGCTGAGGAAAGATTGCATATCCAGGCGTGAACCCCAGGACAGGCACACAGGTCAACATACTGCCAGCACTGAGGGGTAAAAGAATCATGGAGTTGCGTCTCAGGATATCTCGATTTTGATTCACCACAGTTTCCATTCTCGCACACCAACATCACAGACAGAGGTCAGTCGTTTCCTTTTTAAGAGTCAATAATAAAACAAAATAAATCACTGCTGAGTAACAAGGAAAATCTACATATCATCTACATGTTGGGTCTGTTTCTCAGCCACGTGTATCTGCATCCCATCCTCTAGTCACTTTTCCCACACAAATAGTGCAGAGACTCATGCGCACACACCCACACACACCCACAAACACACACACCCTCACACACCCACAAACACACACACACCCACAAACACACACACACACACCCTCACACACCCACACAGCTCTCACTCCTATCTGTACAACACTGTACTCGGGGGAATGCCAGTGAGGTGTGAAGAGTGTGATGGGATCATAGGGAGCCGTGGCCTCTCTCTACCAATTACTCAACAATCTGGCCTTGTCCTAATCTTCCTCTGAAAACATCCGGGTTGGAAATGATGCAGAAAACAGCAGATTGCCCACCAGGCCATACAAGCTAATCCCAGTGCACTGATGTGTGCTCCATCTCTTGCTTTTATAAATGCTAATACACTTCCACATCTCGCAGGTTGATGTGCACATTTGAAGACATTTCTCGTCTTGTCAAAGGAGCTGTAGATTTCATCAGCAGCTTTGTCCACAGCCATGTAGTCGGTCCTAAGCTAGAGTGCTGCGTCCTCAGGCGACTTCTTAATAGGTCAGAGTCAGGACTGCATTCAATACCTAGAACATTATGTTTGAAATGAGCTCCCACAAAGTCTTATGAGTCACTGAGCAACTACTAAGAAGGCCTTTTTCTAACTGATGCCAGCAGGACTAAACATAAAACCACATGGACCTACATAGAGTATTTCAAGTTTACCAAGTTGTAGAGCTTTTTTCAATAGTATTTAATTAAGCACAGCATGAAGTATATATGAAAAAATCGATGGAGGGTCCAATTGAATTTCAGTCAACATCCCCATGCTTATGCATCAGTCATCGTCTGCCCATCAGTAGTCTGCTGCAAATGAACACCTCAAAAATAGTGTGCGATTTCAATAAATTAATCAGGATTGAAAATGACTGATGGCTTAAAGGCAGCACTAAAAATACTGAGCAGCCCAGAGGCCTGCCTTTGATCCCAAAGCTCAAATTAAATTGATTCCAACTGTTTCAGACAGCTTTCTTTGTGTCCTTCAGATTCAAACAATGATTTCATCAAGCTCTCATCACACGGCGTTGCCTACAGCTATCTGGATGGAACCCCTGTTTCTTGATCCTTCGTCTGCGTGAAAAGGAAGAATGTCTCTGTCTCTCTGTATAAATAAGTGAAGAGCGAGGTTAGTCCATCTAAGAGCAGAGCAAATATATGAATAATAAAAGGAAAGGTGAATTTCAGTCGGCGTAAGTGTGTTGCTTGTTTGTGTTTGTCCTACATATCCCGGATAAAACTCAAACTCAGGCCAAGCTACATGCTATCACTATGGCGTCTGAACTTTACAGTCATACGTGCAGAATATTTCTACCCAGGCCATACCATTCCAACCCCACCGCAGCTGTTCTTGATCCTGTGGCTGACACTCACATCTGGTGTCAAGGCCCTAAACCGGCCGACAACAAAGGTTTTTTGAGCCGACACTACACACAGAGGCATACAGTCCTTTCAATAAAGCCCGGGGCTGCAGTGACCTCCATTATTCTCTCAGCTGAGCACCTGTCCTGAATGCATCCAAGGTGCTCCCCCACACTAAGGTGAAACGGTATATCTTTTTTTTTTATGATGAGGATTAAGAACCCCTTCCCCGCCTTTCTCTCTCAACCACCACCACGCCTTCTGCACTAAATTACTCCACACAGCATCACCCCAACTCCCATTAGCCTTTTTAATCTGCCTGCCTTCAGCATGACGAGCCCTGGAGCTATCGTGGATGGTGATGATCTGTGTATGCTCCATATTGTACAACTCTACCCCCCACCCCTCGCATTCTCCAACAACCATAATACATGCCGCCGCCCCCACACCTCAGAACCTTAGCGCTGCATTTAAGATATGCCTTGGTATCTTTGACTAGACGGCCACCAAATTGAAGTGGGCATTCTTTATCTGAGGTGGTGGTGGGAGGGGGTCTTCAAGAGGCAGTCTTACAGCCTATCTCAAAGTCCTGCAACCCCCCCCCCCCCGAGTCTCCAATCAGACACCCCTATCCATTGGTGACGGGGAGGGGCGGAGACCCTGTAAATTATAGACGAGTTCCACACGGTGAACAATGGTGCATCCACTCTGCATTCCCCACCACATCTGCATTCCTCTACAGACACAAACCCAACCTTCCCGCTGCTTGCAGTAGATCACTAAAACACGTATACACTGGATCACTTTATCACTTGAACACAATCTGTTGACTATTCAATACACTTTCATTACTACCGTGTATATATATTTTTTTATTCCTCTGTACATTTAATATTGTTAATGTATTTTGTATTTTATTTGTATTACTGCTCTACTGTGCACCTGCTGCTGTGATCCTGCCATGTCCCCACTGAGGGACTAATAAAGGAATATCTTATCGTATCTTATATATATATATATATATATATATAGGGGATATAAATAAAAGATACATGATTAAGATTGAGTTCTCTCTTAGCTCACAAAGTGGATCAACATTTTTCCTTATTATTGATTGACAACCAGACATAAAAAGCTATATTTAAGTTTGCCCTGCATTAAAAATAAGAATTGGATGCATCAACAAGGATTGTTGTGTCATTAACATGCAACAAGATGGATCAGTTGTGTCGGCACACAAGCGCATGCAGGTTATGAGAACAACACGTTGGAATCATCTTTGTTCCTGTGGAATCATCCTCGTCTTATTGCTCGGTGAAAAATTAACGTCGATAATTAACATTCATCTCAGCATCCTTTCCATTCAACTTGCAATAATAAAAGCTCAAGATAAAGACTTGAAATATGCTCTGTCCCCCGCATTCTCATGTCCAGTAAGAGGCCTCTCTAATGCCACCTTTAGCCAATATTATTTGTGTCTCCAACATAGTATTTTATCTTGCGAAATGTTTTAAATCGGCTGAATGAGAGGGTTGGTATTTGGAACGTGTCGAGAAGTACCTGTTCTTTTCTCCCAGATGGTGACCAATAGATTGTCTCCAAGAGAAAAGTGAATTTGGGATGAGAGAAAGAGAGAGAGATTCAAAGGTAAACACAGCATGAAGCCGCTGCTACAGAGGGCTGCAGCATCCCTGCACGGCAGCTTGGTTTCACACTTCAGTTTCAGCTCTCTTTGTCCATATGGTTATAGCAGACATGGCACTTTAATCAGCCCCCATTCTCTTTGAGCTTTTCAATAAAACAAACACATTCTTTTTATTTCTATGTGCATCACATGAGTCTTGGTTATGCATCGTGAACTCTACAACTACCAGGTAAAGATATGAATGAGATACCTTTACTCTCCACGACCCCTCACAGCTACCTTGGGCTATATTCCCCCTAGATGGGCTTCTGTCTAATCCTCACACACTGTGTGCGTGTGTATCCATTAGCAGTGTGGCCTAGAGGCCTTTCTACCGCCCCAACCCGGGAGGTAACCCCCACGCCCCATGGGCGCAGATCGGGTTAATATTATATTTGTGACGGAGACAACATTTCTTATTTATTGAAAAGCAGTCTAGCATGAAAGAGAGTTTGCAGGCAGGCCAGTGGATTACCTGACCCCATCTGCCCTTCGATCAGATCACAGTGGACCCCAATAACTTCACGTACATGGCTGGGCGAGGAGGACAAAGGAGAGAACGGACGGCAGCTTTCTTAACCTCTCATCCGCTTCATTGACCTCTTCAAAACATGGCTGTATTTGTGATCAAGAAACAGTTCAACGAAGAGGATTATTTGCAGGTTTGAAATATTTGAAATGACCACTAGGTAAATACTGAATATAAACCACTGTCTTGCTTAAAAGGTGTTTGATACAATTCCAGCTGTTTACACATCTTAATATGTGTGATCATCATTCTATCTCTTTCCATATTTTACATTTATTTGCCACTCCCTCTCTTTTGACATTGAGAGAGAGAGAGGGCAGTGGCCTCACTGTCCATGATGCAGCTTTTAAGAGTTGTGCAAACATGTAATCTCTTTCTTCTTGGCAATTTCAAGGGCCCATTGTAGATGACATACTGGAGACGCACAAAGACAATAACTACTTAGTCTGACTATCCACTCATGATGGAGAGGAGTGAAATGATGAAGCAAATGAGGAAGGACACAGGGGGCATTGAGAGAGATAAAGATGGGGGGGATTGAGAAGGAAAAAGGGAGAAAGAGAAGGTGGAAAAAGTAATTAGTAAGTCTGATGACCTTGATAAATGTGAAAAATCGGAACAGCGCAAAACAGACTGAACCGGATAAGGAAGTGGTTCAGGGTCATCGCTTGAATTTATGATGGTGTAAAACAAGACATAAAGTCCTTGGAAAGTACAGCATGGAAGACCCATAGAAGCCTGTTCCCTGGGAGGAATAAATCACGGAAGAGGGTGGACACTTTATTTCATTAAAAGAGCTAATCAGAGCCAGATTAACAAATTCTGGAAACAAACAACCGAATGAGTCTATGTTGATGCAATGCTGCTTCATATACTAGAGTAAAAAGGCCTCCATCCTTCCCAACCATGCCACCGCAGCCCATGTGAATGTGATCAGTCTAAGTGGTGCCGACACAAGGACTCTCTGAATGAGTGTGTCGTGGTGCTCCTGGTACTAGAGATGACCCACAGTGTTTAAAACAGCCCAAATGAGAGATCCCAATGAAATTACAGTGGGTATAGAAAAAAGGGGTGGAGGGCTCTGCTGGCTCTCATGTGGCTATGTATTATGTAAAGCACTTTATCCTTTCCACTTATTTCCCAAGCGCTGCTGGTTACCCTCCCCTCCTCGAGAGTCGCCAGTTTCACAGCGGCGCCGACTTCTGTTTGACCCGTTTCTCCTCGACCCGACTCTTTACCCATCCTGTAGATCCAGCTCAGAGTGTCTTTGTTCAACAGAGACACTCAGTGGTGGATCAATGCTGAGCAGAGAGCCGAGGAAGAAATGGCTCCAGGAACATTTTTCTATTAAACACCCCCTGCCAATTAGATACTGTTAAGAATTAGCATTTTGAATTTCAATGTGCAGAGCAGGACCGTAGGATACCAAGCTATCACAGTGAAAAGCCTTTAATGCTGACGACCGCAGTGCTGCATTCCCTGGCTATATTTCAGCTGTTTGCAAAAATTCAATTTTGATGTTGATAGGAGCAAGGGCATTATCCACTTAGAGTTATTAATCTGGCTGTTCTCAGGAGGAGCTGGGCGATGTTGGTGCTTTCACACTGCAGATCCATAGATATCCACAGGCTCTAATTGATTTGGCCAGTGTGGATTCTCAACTGATAAGATATTGTGTTGCAAACGGGGCTTGCATGGGTAAGCAGCTGTGTGGTGTTTGTTCTATGGCTGAGGGAGCAGAGACGGGGGTGACCAAACACTTCTCACTCCTGACCCATATATTTAGACCCCTTTTGACACCGCCTCAGGCCAAATTCAATAACATCTACTAGAATATATAGATTGAAGAAATCGGAGCACTATTTTATGAAAAATTATTTGAAAAAATAAAATGTATTGGTAAAAATTAGTGCTGTGAAAAATAACGCGTTAACTCAGTTAATTAAATTACAGGTTTAAATTATTTTTTTTAACGCATTTAACGCATGCGCAGAATGAGCTTCCAATCCGTCTGTTGTTGGTCGTCTCTAACCAGCAGCATGTCATTTCTGTCTCTTCGCGTTGCGTTAACACTTATCGATCTCCGTCTTGCGCGCCACAGAGCTCCGTGCGCGCGCATCGGGACCGAGCAAAAAAAAAGTCACTTGTCAATCTGTCCACCTGTCCGTGTCCGGGCCGGTGAGGTTTCAGCTTTGCAGCGGTGTCCCCGCCGTCCCTTTCATCACGGCCCAGTTCATGAAGAAAACCCACACAGTCAGTTTGCCTCAGCAGCTGCTAAAGGAAGACTAGAGGCCTTTAGATTGTATCATGGTGGAGTTAATGGTTGACAAACAAGAGAAAAATGTTCTGTTTAACCCTCCTGTTACCTTTACATTTACTAACATATTTTACCCTCGGGGTCAATTTGACCCCAGTTATTAAAACCTCCAGAAAATTATTAGAATTAATATTGCTTCCCAAGTTTAAGTGTGAGGTACTTTATGTTTGTTTGTTGACTACCTAAATAGCCCTTTAAATAAATAAAAAAGTTGATATTTCTTATATGTTTGACACTGAAAAACAGCCTGGGGTCAAATTGACCCCAAAGAACACCGACATTAAACATTGAATGGGGTCAAATTGACCCGAAAGGTAACAGGAGGGTTAAACATTCTGTTTAGGATGAAGATGTATTAATGTTCCATATGGAAGAAAACTGCTAAATAACTGCTGAGTTGCAGCACCATTGTATAGAAGAATGTATAAATGTATATATCCGTCTTTTGTCATAAATCTCTATGTTCTCACAAAATATGCCGAGAATATCGGTAATATGTGATTAATCATGATTAATCCACAGAAACCTGTGATTAACCCGATTAAAAATGTTAATCGTTTCACAGCCCTAATAAAATGAATTGCATTTGTATTGAATTGAGGAATACAAAAAATAAATTATGCCCGTTCAATTGGACGCTCCAAAATATAATACAAAAACAAATATTTACTATAAAAAATGTAATACTATGTTCAATGAAGAGTTGTTTTTGACTCCGTAGGAAAGCAAAAGTCAAACCAAGCCTCCTAGGGGCAAGATTAAACAAAGGCATAATGAACTGACTGCCATGACAAATAAGCAAGGGGCCCTATCTCCAATTAGGCTTTTGTGTGCACTGTGGCGGGATGATTATCATGTATTTTTCATGTGTCCCTCAGTCTTTACGCTTGGCCTGCAGGTCTAACATACAACAACACAACGTCAGCATCCACAGGGTCTCACTATCCAGTAGCATGTGCACACACAACCACCTGCACTCACTCATTCACAGACGCCACATGCATGCAGGTACACAAAACCACACCTACACACTGAGGGGTAAAAGAATCATGGAGTTGCGTCTCAGGATATCTCGATTTTGATTCAGACGTCATAGGATGGTGCACAAACAGTGCAGAGTGTACACACACATCCTACAACTAAATAAATAAATGAATTAGGCAGACTATATTTAGACAGGGAGGTAGTAGGAGCACAGAAGCAAGAGGTACTCCTGAATATTTTAGCAGAAAACAAAAAAGGAGGAGATGTGGAAACATGCTGGCAAAAAGCATGCCAGATGTCTGAGGATTTAATGGGGGGTAAATGGAAATCAATCCCTTTCACCGCTCAAGACGCCCAATCATAACACATTGTCTTAATGGTCCCACTGGATGACATCCGCATTATACGTGGAGGAAAGACAGCTTCACGGCTGACTATTATTATATCCAGTGGTTACAAGCAGAGACAGACAAATGAGAAACACTAAGGAACACACTTAGTGTATGACAAGGGGACAGACTATAGAGAGGTTTAATGCAGGTCCCTTATTTATTATTTTTTAAAAGAGGTTTATCGTATTGTATAGTCCTAAAAGGAGACTGAATTATATATTTTATTTTAGTGTTGGTTTATTTAAACCCTTGACACACAGACGACAACTCAATTACATCTAATCAAATTCCATGTTGCTTCAGATAAGATCTGAATATGATGTGAAGTTGAGACTGTTACTGATATGCAGAGTTGCTAACACCAACATGTGGAGTAAGAGCGACCAGGCTCATAATTGCATTGTGCCAACCTGTATTCTTCACTCCCCGTGTCTGAATAAAGTGAATAAAGCAGTCAGATCAGAGACTTTAATGGGAGCCGGCACTATGGGGAACTTGATGTCACCAGAGACAACTCAGCAAATTAGCTGATAATTAAATTTTTCTCGATTAGAGAAAGAGCAGAGTAATAACTCACACAGTAGGACTTGCCAGCGCCATTAATGTCTCTATTCTCCTCATGTGGGAGGACGAAGGAGCGAGACAGGGATGTCACAGCTCAAAAACACAGAGGAAGACGAGGGGAGGTTACATTCTCAGAAAACCTAAATAATTTTATAAATATTATGACAGAGAGAGGATGTTGTATGTCACCGAATACACAGCACTGTAAAGAAAAAGTAAAGTAGTTGGCTGGCTGTGCCATTGATAATCACAGGACTGGCGACTTTCAGTCCCTTTTAAGTACAGGTGAAGATAATTCTGGTGGACTGTGTCCATGAGTGTGTGTGTGTGTGTGTGTGTTTGTTTGTGTGTAATCAGCCAGCTGTTGAAGGGGCTTTAGCCTCCAGCTGTTAGCCTGGTGATGACAGCGGTCCATGGCCCCACCTTCATGCTCACTGATCCGGGTAATTACCTCGTCCATCTGACCCCCTCCTCTCTAGTAGCAACTCTGCCACCACCACAGCACTGTGACCGGGCTGGCTGTCACAACACCGATGAGGATTGGTCTGAGACAGAGCTATATGGATGATGTGGTTACACATGAAACAGCTCCATTGAACAACCAACCGTAAGGTCATCACCCCTATATGTTCAGGTTTGCTATATAAAAGGCAAAGACTGGAGGATAAAAATAGTGATTGGCAAACAATAATGTTGGTGGTCATAAAGCCATCTTCTGTGTAACAAACACAAAACGAGTGGAGCGACCCTCAGCCGTCCCAGCTGTTAGCCTGGAGGTAAAGTTCACTTCCTCCATGTGGTCCAATGACAATCTCTTCGCCTGACTTCATCAAAGGAGAGGGACAAAGAGAAGACCGTATTTAACAACTGATGACAGGGAACTGATGCTGAACCAAATGCCTTCCCATCCTCTGCTCCTCGAGTGCTTCTCTCTCTGTCAGTGAGCAGGAACAGGAAAGGCCCGGATGATCAGTAATTTCACAGCTGACCGACCTTCCTTTCGCTGATTTCATATCATTTGTAAAAAAAAAGAAGGTAAATCTCCCTGCTCTACGTCCCTCCCCAGTGGGATATAATGCATTCTGTTCATCTCGTTTTCTTGAATACTGGAAGTGCAGGCCAATTTCAATTGTGCCAGCCAGGAGGGGTAAAGGAGAGCAAATCAAGGAAAAGTGCAGAATGAAATTAAGACAATAGCTGTGCATCTGGCACCCTGGGCTCACTGGTGTGTGTGTGTGTGTGTGTGCATGTCAAATATAGAATGTGCGTTTGTATAAAACATAATGGAAGGAAACCATCTCTCCGCAGCCCATGTGAATATACTGTACATAAGGCTTTACTATCAGCAAGCACCTGTACATCTGGCCCTGATTCTTTAACAACCCATTCCTCACATAATCTGGCTTTATCCAACACAGAATATTGTGTTTACATTTGTATGTGGATGATTGTGTTTATAGCTGTGTTTATATATGTGTATGTTTAAACGTGCGGTATTGGGTGATTAGTATGGACAGGCTCCTTCACATCAGCCTGGACTTGACTGGGGAGCCTGGCTGTGTACCAGTTCATGAGTGACCGCCCCCACCTCGCTCCCTTCCATCCACCCTTGAGGGTCTGCGTCAGCTGGACTGGTCTGGGGATCAATGCCTGGGAAACAGCCTCATAATGGCCTAGATTAATGATGAAAAAGTTGGTGTCATCCAGTGAGCTCCAGGATATTTATCACAGGGGAAGGCTGGGTTGCCAATAGGAGGCTCTTAGCACCCTCCTGACCTGGGACGCTGGTGGCAGAACAAGAGTGTAACTGCAGTTGCTACCGTCTCCAGCTGGAGCCCTAATGGAGGTGCTCTCTAGGGGATATTATAAGAGGAGGATGGATACTCTTAAATGGATACTAGAGCTGTTGTTGCTGCTTTTTATAGGCCGGAGCTGCAGCCACTGTTTCTTTTTACGAATGCAGCTCGCTTGAACGAATTATTTGCAATCAATTTCACCCACAGGTGTGCTTAGCATGTCTCAGGTTTGCTCCACCTTCCTTGTGAAATAACCCTGAGAAGACAGAATAATAAAAAATGCCAAGAAAGCACACTCATATTCATTTCTCTCAACTGTGACATTGGCAGCTTAAGAGAGAAAAGACAATCTGAAATAGAATAAATGCACTCAAGTGAATTTATCAGGAAAGACAACATGCCCATCCAAGTCCATGACGCCGTTAGAGTTCCACATTATTTGAAAGACAGATGATACACAGGCACAATCTCTTAGGGTACAATCATGGTATTTCGCAAGTCTTTAGGGATTGGGCCAAGTCTACTGGTCTCCTGGTGACTGAGACAAGGCTATTACAGGCCTGTCAAAATACGAGTGAGTCTGAGGAATCTACAACCACAGGACTTTAACGGTTGGGACGGTGTACAGCTAAGATGCTGCTACCACTGAGAGGGATACTCAAGATACTCATTGTCATGAGTATCTTAACTAGCGCTGCAAGTTTCCATAAACATCTTAGCCTCTGGACACCATGACTATTTAAAGCAGGATACAAAATGTTTAAACATAGCATCATAATCTGCGGCTGGGTACCTGGACCAACCATGCCAAGATTAGGAAATGTTTCAGGCCCTATACAACTGATAAACATCTATATAAAACAAGCCTGGATCGTTTCCAAGCTTGACTATGGATTGTCTCGCAAAAGGTAGAAAAAGTGTTCTGTGCTTCATTCCGTTGGAAAACAGTCTTTCAAATATTACCAAAGTCAATAAAGTTTCAATGATTAAAAAAGGGCTGTCTGCTTGGCGGTTCTATTTCTGTCTACCTTGTTGTTCCCCTCTGGAACTATGTGTCTGGTTCTGTGTGGATATTTCATCAATGCTCCGCAATGCATCCTGTTTTTATTTGTTTTATGCTTTGCCTGCATGGTTGTTTTCCTCAGCGGTCAGGCAGCCTTGACCCTGAGCACTGAGGATCTGTCAGTCCTTAAAAGTAAAAGGTAAATGCCACCGCAAAGGAGGATAACACAGCCCCCCTGTCCCAGGCTCAGAAAACAAGACCCGTCACACCAGTTTACCAAGACTACAGCAACCCCCGCTCCACCCAGACATAAATGTTGATTCTTAGTTTTCTGGCCATATCAAAGCTATAAATCCCATGCAAGCAAAGCGTTAATGGACATAAGGCCTCTATCCAGGAATGTGGAGCATAAGCAGATATCCGGGCCTGATGCAGGGGTGGGGGTGCGGGGGGCAATTAAGTGTGTGGCGAAGGGAGGAGTGCAGGTGTGTGGACTGGTGATAAGGACAGTGGTGCTGCCATTACTCATCCCCCACCAACAACAGCAAATAGACCGCCAGCAGATGATGGGTCTGCTCTGGCAGCCACCGAAAGCTTTTCCTCAGCCGGAGAAAAGAGTGTGTGGCGGAACAGAGTGGATAAGGAATAGATAGCAACGGAAAGCGCATTTCATCATGCCAGGAAAGACAGGGGGAAAAATGGTTGTCTGCAATATTGTTGAGGGAAGAGTCGTTGAGAAAAACGAGGCTATTCTGCAGGCTGGCTTGTTTCAAAGCAATTAAGATTAATTAAGTGTTGCTGGTGGCACTTCATATGCGAGATACCGGGTTTTATTATCACTAAAATGCAGCATTAAAAAGCCACACAGAAACATCCATTTATAAATAATGCATTTTTAAAATTTGAGAATATAAAACAGATTACACAAATTGTCAATAAATCTACCTTTTCAAGATAGTACCTATAGAAAAGATGTCAGTCCAACCTGTGACAGATGATTCGGGTTGTAATTAAACTGAGGCAAAATGGTGGAAGGCATATTATCCGTGGAATTGAAAATGGACAGCAACATAATTGCAAAGTAAGAACAAAAGTAAGCCTATTACGTTCAGATGATTATTAAAAATGCAAAGGGAAAGATTGCAAGAGATTAATGCAAGACGTCTCACTGACACTGAAACCCAATACATGCTTAATTGAGCAGGTACAGTTAAATCTATCTTCAGCGGTTATGCATTATCTGTTTGACTCACTATAATGAGAGCATTCAGACATGCTCTCTGCCTTCTAAAAGAATATAATTAGGAAAGAAGTAGGATGCCTTTCAGCATGCTCTCCTTCAAAACAAACACAATACATACACCTCCTCCGCAAAAACATTCCCATTTGAGAGGAAATTAGTGACTTGCCAAAAGAGGTCAGTGTGAATATGGCTCTGACTTTGTCGACTACATGCAGTAGTTCGTCCAGTCACAGCAGTGCACAAGTCTGCCCCAAGGATCTCGGTGGCCCCTTTCTCCCGGTCAGCAGATACTGTGTCGTCTCACTGGCCTTGGGGCTAAGGACATCCTGTCTGCCTGTCTTCTAGAGCAGCCGTGGAGCACGACAAGCAGATGCACGTCGTTTCATGTGTAGCAGCATGCATATGGATGTGCAGGTTCAACCACTTGACAAGGGATTGAGACCTGTGAAGAGAGCATCTCTGCTGAGGGACTAGGGAAAAGGGCATCTCTTGGTTGTGACAAACTTATTGTCATCTGTGACATTTACCAGCGTCCCCTTCATATCGGTGTGCCATAATGTCACTCCTCTGTTTAAGCAATCTCGTGGGCGGCAAGCGTCACACCAAAAGTACGATTTCTACCCGCTGCTCAAAATTCACAAGGGACACTCAACTTTGTGACGGAGAAAATGGGGAAAAGATTGCAGCCAATTTGAGCTTCTAAAAGCGTTTTTCTTTTCACTGCTCTCCTTTCCTTCTGACTAATATGGCTTTTGGATGCTGATGTCAGCAGTTCCTTATTCCCAGCCGCAGAGCCTTGAAGCCCAGCGCTCCTCCCTCTTGATGGCCTCCGGCAGTGCAGTAGTGCAAGGGTGAAGCAAAATTAAAAAAACGACGCCTATTTAACCAACAAGAAAAACAACATTACTTGGTCGACAAATTTGAACATATTCTGTACTTCCCTGTGCAAACTAAAATTCATATGTGTGTACAGCTATAATTAGCGAATAAAGCATACTCGGACTATTTATGTATACTGTGGCAAGAAGAGCAAAAGACAAGAAAGAAGCTCTGGCTTCCAGACAGGGACTCATGCCACCTCACTCTTCCATCCCTCTGTCACCTGCTTGGCATCCTCTCTGTTTAATTAGCTGGTAGTAATCAAATCGTAGATTAAGACCCCTAAAATACTGTAGGCAGATAATAAATCTTCAGGAGACACAACGGCCTCGCGGAGGAGAACAAGACACTGCAACTGTTTATTATGTTAAGTTAGAGGGAAGATTGGGTGAGACAAAGGGCACACAGGGTGAGAGAGTGAGAGAGAGAGAGAGAGAGAGAGAAAGTGTGTGCTTATCTCAAATTTACTAAAAACAGTGGAGAAAAGCAATGTGTAAATCACCCCGCCAAGCAGAGGGCTGCAGTGATTTCATGACCATACGTAAACCATTCATTATAATACAATCATTACCATTATCAAGTTACTAAAGGCAACATTAAACGTATCATACAATATTTTGTTATACGGCACACTGTAGGACTATGACTCTACCACTTCTTTGCAGTAATTCTTCACTTCAGATAAGAGACACTTTTTTCTTTTCTTGTGTAGGCGGTCATGATTAATTTCTCACCCTACAGATGTCAAGTTTCACGATGTTAAATCCCGGTGCGCTAAATGTATCTAAAGTGTGCCAGAAGTGTGACTTATGAGTGGAACACATTCATCTGAAAGGGTGCAACAGCGGTATGCCAACAGTTGTTAGCCACATCTGTCCTTCTTGTGAGCTGATCTGTACTGGGGCTGGTAGTCATTATCATGATAAGTTGCTAATGTGTGTGTCAATGACACCAATTCTCTAATAGACGCCTCCATTAATACAGCACAGTTATGCCTTTAATACAAATATTTGTAGTACGAAATTAATATCATTAGAAAATTAGAAAAAGGAGATGAATGAGAGTCCGTTCATGTGTGAGTGTTTACCGCACACTCGTGTATGTGTGTGTGCATGTGTGTGCGTGTGTGTCTGTGTGAATTCATTGTGCCCCAGCAGTGTCTGATCCTGTGTCCCAGTCTTCGTGCGGGGCGGTGCATTGCGCCCTCTCGTCCCCAGAGCTGGAACAGGTGTAGCCACATGGGTTTCTCTCTGTATGCTGACCACACACACACTCCTTGTGTGCCTAGACACACAACCAAGTGCTTACGCACAACCTTGACCTTTTCTCACAGATATTGGAGGTGAAGGGGGAGGGATAAAGGGGAGACAAGTGGGGTGGACAGCGATGACAAGGGGAACGTGGGGTTGAATTTGAGAACAGAGTCAAAGAGTGATAACGGGAGCCGGGGTATGTTACATGGAGCAGAATATGTGAACTTTAATCAAGTAATAAAGGAGATGGTGGGGATACTGGGGGGAAAGATGGAGGAAGACTTTAAGGAAAGACCTTCTGTTTTGTTTCCATTGGTTAAACTGAACTCTAGAATATGTATGCCCTTTGACCAGAAGCATCAGTCATTTCTACACAGAACAATCTGATTTACCATCGACTCTCTGGCTAAAGACAGAACGAGACAGAACAATAATAGTGTGGTTTGTCGTGGCAACTGTGGTATGGTAATATGAAAAGAGAATCAATGCAATGTTTTTGCTCTGCCTATGTTTTAGCTAAGAGTCAGCGGGCGAGACAGGCCTTTCTGGCTTTGATGAGTGTAATTACGCTTTAAAGAGTGCCGCAGGAGTAAATTCATTACCCAGCCAGCAAGCTCTGGTCACCCGCTCTCTCCATCTCTGTCTCCCCTAGCTCTATGCACACAGACACGGCCTGCAGACACGCACACACAGTAAGCTCCCCGCATACCAGCCACCGCTATCGGGCTACAGCTCTGTAGCCACAGCCCCCCTTCTCATCAGGGCTCTGGAACACTCTATGCAACCCCAATATATTGGATGAATATGTGGAAAGAAAAGACACAGACACACACACACACAAAAACACACACACACACACACAAATTAACTTTGAGTAAACACACACACCCTCCGAAAAACATCCACCCATGCTGCTTCGGGCTGTAATCTCTGCTTCTTCCTGGAGGATCTGTGTAAAAACAGTGGAATAACAATGAATTCCTCCCACACACACACACAGCGCACAGTGGTGATGCTGATGACCTCAGCAAAGGAGAAGCTCCATGACATACATAAACTACTGGCATGTAAATATCTAACTAAGCCCCAGCATTTACAATCTTAGCCTATGTGATCAAGTCTAAACAGACTGAGCAGCTGTGGTCAATCACACAATTGATGGGATTGATTCTGTAGACCAAACAGTCGACCACGATTGTAAAGTGTAGATGTGGAATCGAGTGGAGGGTCTCAGCAGATGAGTTGATGGCCAGAGGAAATTGACCATTACGGTCTTGGATTGAGTGTGAAGGATCCTCTGCAACGACAAAACAATGCATGCCAACGGTCGAGATTTTGGGAACTCATAATTGCATTTGGGCGTGCATGTTTGTTTGTGCTTGAGCTCTAAACCTTATCACTGACTCAAGACTTTTGGCTGAGATGGTGTTACCCCTCCTCTTCCTGTCACTTTTCTTCCACTCCAAGGAGCCTTCCAATTTAAGTCCTCACAGCGGGGGCATATTGAGTATAAGCAGTCCATCTATTCGGGGCACTAGCTGCTTCCATATTCATGGAGTGTGTGTAAGAGGGGGAAAAGGGGAGGGAGACATGTTTTCGAACAATTCTGTCATTAACGATGCTTCCTGCAGTCATGCAAATCTCGCAATTTGCAATTATTCCGTTTTAACCTCTGATCCATTTTATCAGTCTGGCAGACTCTGTGTCTCCATGAGACGCCGCAGCCATTTTATGAGACCTCGATTATGTCTGTCAGTCTGTCTGTCTTTGGGAGAAATGTCTGCAGCTTCTCATCCCCTCCCCTTTCACAGCATGTCGGCCCGTGTGTCTGTGAGGATTCATCAAGCATCCTTAGGAGTCGATCAAGGGGAAAACACCTCCCTCTTTCTACCTGCTCTCCCTCCTCCAGCTCCTCTTGCCCTCATCTAACATTAATGGCTGTTGTTTTTTTAATGAGGAAGTGGGTGTCCCTGTGCAGCCTGGGCTTGCAGGGGGAGGGGGGGGGGTTGAGGGGTAGGGAGTGGTGGAAGAGATGTACTGGTGCAAAACACGTCCCCCGGCTGTGAAGCTCAAACGCCAGCCTAGCAGGGTTGGACCGAGGGGGGTGTGGGGTGTGTGTGTGTGTGTGTGTGTGTGGGGGGGTAGACTCTTAGTCAATATTGCCATGCCCTCCTTCAGCCTTCAAAGAGCAAAATAAGCCAACCGCAGCATTGTGCCTCTCCTGCTCCCCTCTGCAGACTGTGAACAGACCATATGCATTATGATTATGGCCATCCCTATTTAAAGCTGTGATCTTCTGTGAATCAAAAAGGCTTTTGTAAGAAGTACATCATTGCATACTCTCTCTCTTTTTGCTTCCCTTATTGTTGCAATATGAGAGCTGTATTGTCTAATTAGGAGCAACACAATAGACTGCATAGAGGGTATATTTTTGGAAAATAGCAAAAACAACAACAAAAAACATGAACTTTTTGTCTGCATTATGCGCGACAAACAGCTTATATGTCACTGGTCTTTTAAAGCAATGTGATCCGTGACAGTTTATGTACCATTTCTTGTAAATGTCTCGACTTTCTGCACGTGCCTGAATTTGTGACGAAATAATTGTGGCCTAACAATAAAACCTTTCCGATGTTGTTTGCTATCAACATGCTGGATGGGAAGATAAAAAAGCAGGATTAACAATTTATTATTTCTTTCATAGTTCAAATCATCAATGCAGGATCTGCTACTGAGGGCATTTCAGCTTCTGCTATCTGTCACGAATTTCCCACCTTCCTAGTGTAATTCATCCTGCTTACATGTTTAATGAACTCTCCTGTCATTCCAGATCCTGTCATCCTCACCTGATTGTCCCTCATTCCCTGCACCTGGTCCTCACGCCCTTCTCACCTGCAGCCCATCCCCTCATTAGTCCCTCACTATTTAGCTCCCTCACTTCCACTTGTCCTCTGCCAGATTGTCTTGTGTGTCACCGCCAAACTTTCCAGTGAATTCCTAGTACTAGTTCTGATCTGCCTGTTACGACCCTGTTTGCCTGTTAACCCGACTTGAGATTTTTGCCTGCCCCTTTTGGATTTGTTGACCTGTTTGAAGGACCACCCGGTTTAGACCCTGCCTGAAACATTAAGTAAACAGCCTCCTCCTGCATCCATGTGTTTGTCGTGCTTTTGGGTTCCAGTACCTGTAACCATTACACTATCATGCCAACACAGCTTTCAGGCTGACTGTATTCCGTTATGATTTCTGCACGACTAACAGGCCCAGGCTTTTACTGCATAAGTTCTGCCTCTAGTTGATGTGAGAGTGGGCGTTTTAACGGGGCAGGTCTTCACCCCTCAGTAACCCATTCCACTGCCTATTTGTGAACTCAGCTAAGCATTCACTGCTACATAAATAAATAACACTTACATATTCATAGTCTAATAGGAACCCAGCCAGCTGTGGACACTCAATGGAGCATTTTCCTAAAATACCCTTTTGTTATAACATGAATATTTAAAAACTGCGAAAACTGCAGTGAAAATAAAGAATAGGATGAAGACAAAAAGCAACTCAAGGACCGGACAGAACACATTGAGGAAAGGGGGGAGGTGTTCTTAAATAGTGTCTACTTGCTAATTAAATATTCCATCATTTTTACAACCTGTTAATGGTCATTATTGATTAATTAAGAAAAACATGATAATTTGTCTGAAGGCTGATAATACTGCATGGCCTACATTCAGGTTTGCTTGACTGATGTGGTTTGCTCTTTTCGCAATATGCTACCAACAGATACAAAAGACTCTTGTTTGATGTCTCTCAAGCTCTCAGCCATGCCCTCACACTGCACTCTGCTCGCTAAAAGAGTGGAGCACACGCACGCATATTGCCAGGGAGAGTCTAAAATGACATGCAACAAAGACACTGAGATACTGGCAGCCAATTAAATAAGGAAATGGCCTTCATCATTGTATGATTAATGGAACACACCATTAGTGCATAATGTTGCCCCCCCCCCCCCCCCAATCTCTACCTGTGTGAGTGGAGAGTGTGGTACATACATGAGTGTGTAGAAGAGAAAGGACCGGGGAGGGGTGGGGGTACCATCATCTCCAGGGAGTAGTAGCTGGAGGTATTCATCGCTCTCTCCTCCCTCTGAGTGATAATTCTGGTGTTATTGAGGCAAGAGTGGGACGGGCATTGCTGGGCCTGTGATGAAGCACCATGGCCTTTAGAAATTCATTTCCACCCAGCATTCATTCCATTCCCATTCAGCGCTGGTGTCCAGCCTGCACTCTCATCCATGTGCAAAGAGAGAATCATTACACAGCCATGATCCACACTATAAGACCTGTCTCTATCTACCAATTATACTTAAAATCCACCAAATGTGAAAAACATAAGCCTGCTTCTACTCAACTTCAGGTGGAGTGTGAATGTATAGACCAAGATATAGTACCCGGGTGATGAAAAAAGAGTGGTAGGGATGGGCTTGGTCTTGGTGTGTATCTTTCCAGTGCATCAGAGCATATGTCCAGATCATAAGCTGTCAAGAAGTTGACAGTTTCTCAGCCTTAATAAAATCTTCAATCTGTTTTTGCTGTGTAGCACAGAATAGCACACCACGGCAGACAGATGGTTGGGGTGAGGAAGAGGGGAGCGTGGTGATGTATGTAGCTTATCAATGCCTCTCGCCACGAGGCACAGGTAGATCAAAAATATATACGGTGCCTATAGAGTCAACAGCCACATGAACATAGTCCTAAAACTGTGTTAACGAGGCACATGTTTCAAGTCCCTTGATAAGAGGGAACTTAAACAAAGGGAAGTTGCTCTCAGACCCTGGCCATTAACAGAGGGCAAAGCTCAACCTCACACATCAAGTCTCCACCCTCACTTTCACGAGGAGCAGCAGGCTCAACAACTAATGTCCTCCCTATAGGCCCCTGACTGCCCTTCACTGACCATGTCACACCCCTAAGACAAACATACACCCCGAAAACATCTGCTCAGCAAGCCGACGTTCCATCCCCCCATCTGTACAGTCTGCACCCTACACCACTCTCACTTAGCAGCCACACCCCTACACCATCCTCCCAACTTCCACTTAGCAGTCTATCCACATCGAACACCCCCCCAACCCCCCAAACAGACATTTGTGCACACACAGGCAGAAAGCGAGCCCGGCCCAGCTTGGCAACTACCCCGCCTGTCCGTCTGTGTGCCCACCCCCGGAGCCAGTGCATCAGGATAGCCTTCCCTGTGGAGGGGGGAGGGGGGGCTGCTGTATTGGCTCTGCCGCAGTACCCCAGAAGTTCCATAGTGCCTCCATTGGCAGGCAGGCTGATGGGTCCCAAACCGCTGGTGCCTGCCAGTTGGTGTGACCCACTCCTACAATGACTGGGCCCATGACGACCATTCTGCAAACTCTGGGAGACGTCATTAATATGTAAGTGTTAATAGGTGGAGCCGCAACGCTAATTGCACACTGGAACGGAATCATGTTTAATATTAGAATCCATTACGCACCGGCTGTTGCACGCGGAGGCAAATGAATTAAGACAACACATTATTTACCCGTGCACAGGGCAAATGGAGACTGACAGCACCGAGAAGGTTGACACTCAACATGGCAGCTGTTGCTCACATCTGTTGGCTCCCGTATCTGCAGCGCTCAGCGGCCCTTTGATACGAGCTGCTCCCGTAATTAGTTGACTTTCCTCTGTTTATCTGCTCAGCCAAATCTAGCTGCAGTGGGCAACACAAAGACGGGACTACACTGTCAGGTCCAAGGTTGATAGCAGCTTCTTTTCAGTGGGAGAGGGAATTAAGCTCCTAGTCCTAACTATGGCCTTTAAACAAGGTCAGCAATATGGTGCACAGAAAGGGGAGATATGAAGTGCGGAAATATGCAAACAAATTCAATTTGTGAGTACAAATATGATCGTGTTCAGTATACTTATAAAATGTATGTTTGGTACACGCACATTTATGATATCTACACTACCGTTCAAAAGTTTGGGATCACCCAGACAATTTCGTGTCTTCCATGAAAAATCACACTTTTATTTATCAAATGAATATAAAATATAGTCAAGACATTGACAAGGTTAGAAATAATGATTAATATTTGAAATATTAATTTTGTTCTACAAACTTCAAGCTCAAAGGAAGGCCAGTTGTATAGCTTATATCACCAGCATAACTGTTTTCAGCTGTGCTAACATAATTGCACGGGTTTTCTAATCAGACATTAGTCTTCTAAGGCGATTAGCAAACACAATGTACCATTAGAACACTGGAGTGATAGTTGCTGTAAAAGGGCCTCTATACACCTATGGAGATATTTCATTAGAAGCCAGACACTTCCACCTAGAATAGTCATTTAACACATTAACAATGTAGAGAGTGTATTTCTGATTAATTTAATGTTATCTTTATTGAAAAAACAGTGCTTTTCTTTGAAAAATAAAGTCATTTCTAAGTGATCCCAAACTTTTGAACGGTAGTGTACATTCTCCTTAAGTCTGGAAATTCAAATTGGAACGAGTAAAAAGAGGAAATATTAAAAAATGCCAACATTAATAAGATATAGCAGTGACACATTTCTTTCTCCCCCTTGCCCCCCTGTCACCAATTCCCTAATGAGCATGTCGCTGGCAGAATTAATTTATTCTTGTGTAATTGATCCCCAAACAGCTCACATCCATCATCGGGCCATTCAATATCTTACTCTGTTAATCTCTGCCTGCCCCTCATCATAATTCTTTAGCACAGGCCATTACACACAGAGATGGCTCACATTGTGCTGTGGGCATCTTTAACACTGCCCACACACACACACACACACGCACACAAGCTGACACGCCAAAGCACAGATATATATATATATATATATATATATATATAAAACAATTTTGTTTCTATTAAGTATATGCATCCAAACAGGCAGATCAGTTATTGCTGCAGTGGTACAGACTCCAGCGATGAGAGCTGGTGCACGAGGGAATGCGCCTAACATCTGTTTTACATTAATGATTCCTGGTGCAGCTCACAAGCTACTGTAATATTCACAAGGGCTGTGAGAAACTCAGTAATTGGGAAGTGTCTGGATGCGGTTCAAGCTGAAAGCCAACAGCGGGGCTGCTCGCACTTCCAAATCTTAAGGATCCCCGAATATGTACTGCGGGCGTTCACCTCTCGAAGAAACAGCCATTTTGAGAAGAGCTCGCTTTTCTATTCTAAAAATAAATCAGCTTTAATGGTTGTTTTTTGGGTGTAATGAATATTTAGTTGAGTCAGAGCAGTACATATATATTTACTGAGCTGTGTCACTTAAATGAATAATGCTCACTTGGCTGGAAGAGTAACACCAAAGTAATGTTGATTTGACCACGCAGAGTAATGCTGGCTCGGCTGTGCAACAGAGTAATGGCTCTGTCCTCTTTAGATGCAAGAGAGATTGTGAGAGCCTCGTCATGTATCAGCACCCAGTGACGCGCCCATCCCAGGGGCGAGCACTGCACCATGTCCCGTCCCCGACACGCCAGAGTAATGAATGGCCCAGCTAATGAAGGCTTACTAATTGATTATGGAGAAAACAGAGTATTACTCACCCAACAATGGCAGCTTCAAGGGGTGCCGAGACACTTTGTCAATGCTCGGTTTTCCCTGCCTGTCCAGTCCAGAGGGTTTTTAAATCGACCTTCTGACGGGCATGGCGTTTGGGATGAAGTGTATTACTTTTGTAATATTTCATTATCCTCCTACATGTTTTATGACACAGATCATTGCATTTTCTTTGTCCACGCATCTATTAACAGCAGTTCAGCAAATTAAATGTGTTGTACATCTTGCTGCAGGCATACCCCGTACCCAACCAGGTGTGACCGCCAGTGATGACAGTGAATGGGGATTTTTGAAGCTTTACACTCTAAAGCTGATGCTCAATGAAGCAGACAGAAGCTGCTAAGGTGGGAGGTGTATGTAGTGGACCATTGTCTTTGATTAACTAATTAGTAGACATTATCAAGACTAAACAGAAGTCATTACCAGTGGGCTTTGGCGAGGAGGAAATCATTTCCCCATGGACGTCCAACCACAATGTCCCGAGCTTTGCCCAGTGCCCAACAGCCCAAGCTCAATTATTAAATCTATAAGGACTAATTTTGCTTTTTAAATGAAGCTCTAATTGACTTTCGTGTGAAGAAAGCACTGTGGCTGATTCAACTTGTATTATCTGAATCACTGATTGAATCGCTGATTGAATGTGAATCGGTGGTCTGTTATTGGGTTTCCAGACAATGGAAGCCAAGATACGGAGATCGCTGACCCGACTGCTGATGCTTCTCTCTCTCGCTCTCTATCCCACATACTCACTCATTATCATGCACACAATAATGCATGCACCTGTAATATCAGTTCAGCAATTTTTTTGTTCCGCTTCTCATCTTCCACCGACCTCCTTCACGTCACGCTTTGTAGACTAACACAAGTCTGAGTATGAACCGCAGATTAAAGAGTTATATATTTGAAGTTGAAGACAAACATGCAGCACCAAGTACAGCTTGTGTTTATGGCACCTCAAAGGAAGTGTTTGACACTGTGGATACAGTGGGCTGCACATGCTCCATTACCATCTTATGTCAAGCTTAGGCAAGAAGTCTGTCCTCAGGCTCACAAGAAGGGGCAGAACCAAAATCAAGAAATTACCATAATTCACTCTAATCATAAGTGAAGGAGGGCAAAATGACTGAAATTAAATTCTGCATTTCTGCATTCCACTTCAGGGATGTTTCAATAGCTATTTTATGCCAGTGTTTTAAATTTATGTTTACGATGCTCATGCCGCCAATTAAAATACTAAGTAAATGGGAGTGCCACAGGTTTAGTGGGCAGCAACACACATGCATACACATATCCTAGGGATGGGATATGCTGGTTGGTGTGTAATGAGAGGGGCCGAGGCTGAGCGAAGTGATTGCTCAGAGTGCTGTGTGGCTGGGCTTCTAGTCTGGGGCATTAGAAAGCTCAACTGCAGTGGTAGCAACATGCTGGGAGAAGGAAGGAGGAAAAATAAAGGCCTGGTCAGATGAGGCCGTTCTGGTCTAATTGAGTCCTTGGGGCCGAGACTCAACTGATCAGAGACTTGTTACAGGAATCCGGTTTCATGGTTTCCAAACAAAGAAGGGATTTGTAGTCCTTTGGGATTACATTCGAACCTTTCTGTGATTTGTGTGGTTTTCTCTTGGTTGTCTGCCCCTGTGTTAGTCTGTTATAAATCCGACTTCTCCAACAACATGGAAACACTGCGGTTGAGCTCAGCAAGTGGTATTCACATTTAAAACATTGCAGTTCTACGGTGTGGACCCTTTGTTCTAGTGTCTGCTTCTACATGACTGGAGCGTGCCCGGCTTTAATACAGACATTCAGCTCATAATGCTGACTCATCAGAGCAATTGGCTTCTCTGGCCATCACAGGAGACTGTAACATAGGCTGAGGAATCATAGCTTGTAGTCTTTGTTATGAGGAACAATACATATGACCACTTTTGTCAGATCTGCTGTACAAATCATTAAACATTGGTGGAGATTTACAAGGCTATATTCAGACATTGTATGGTGTTGGAAAAGTGTTATTTACTACACGAAAGAACGCTAAAAGGTGTGCAATTTTAAGATACCAAATGCATTAATGGTGAATTTGTCTCCATTTGGTATTGAACTGTGAGGATGAAATAATGCACAGCTGTTGTTTGAAAGAAACTGAGCAAAGAGGAAACTTTACACAAATGGAAAAGCTCATCAGAGAAACCTGAACATCCACCAACAGAGCAAAACACAGCTTTCAGTACAATGGCCCAGATAAGAAACATTCACACTATCTAGAAAGGAGAGCATGTCTTCTAGCATGCACTTGCTCCCTTTCAGTCTTTATCTCTTTAAACAATCCCTGGGAGACAGAAACAACAAAGACAAATTACTTTGGCCTTTTAAAAGAAGCATCAAATCTCCCCCTCCAGTAAGCAGGGGATCCACAGAGGTGTCCGTGTTTCTTGCTTACCTCCTGCAGTGGCATTAACTAGTGGGGGCTCTAGATGAGCTTCCTGTGGAGCAGGAAAGGCCAGGACAAACACAGGCGCTGTGCTGCTTTTAATAGGTGTGATGCCCACTCAAGTGTAGCAGTTCATGCATTAGAGGGGAGAGCAAAGAGAGTAAGATTGGAGACAAATACAAGCAACAAACAGATGAGAGAAGACTGACTGCCTTGTGGATTATCACTCACTTCAGCCTAGTGTGAAGGGAAAAGGAAAGAAAGAAAGGGATGGAACAATAAAAGAGGATGGGGAATGTAATAAAATGATAGTTATCCAGTGAAGATAGCACAGGAGCCTACCAACAGAGACGCAAATTCAAAGCCATTCTCAGGCTCAAGTGTGTGTCATGTCTTGTGGTCTGGAGGGGGAGGGGGAGGCGGGAACTGGGGGACAGGCACAGCGCCTCGTCCACCTGATGCCACAATGTAGACTCCCACAGCTTCCTTTTGTTGTCCGAAAGTGCTGGGCAGAGGAGAAAGGCAGACACAAGGAACAGACAGGACTCTCTGCAGGACACTATTTGTGCCATCGCCTCTCACAGGCGGCAAGACAAAGCCGTCAGCTGCCTGGACACCTCGTTAGGCCGCTCCCTGTAGCTCTCACATGGCACAGGGTTGACCGCGGCCCCCCTGCTGGGACCGGCACACCGTTACAGTGGCGCTTCAGCCGCTTAGAAATACACACATGCACGCACACAATGTGGAACCGTGGAGCATTAAAGAACAAAGAAGAAATACGGTGCTATAAAAACACACCTGTTCTACAGGGAGTTCAAGGCCTTGCCTTCACAAGCCGCGTCATGGATATTTGCTTTGGTTGTTAAAGCTGATATTTGCAGATGCAGGCCACAACAAAAGCACCTCAAGGCTGGTTGAGATGGATGGCTGGGGGAAAGGGATGAGGCTCTCTTTCCTCCTCATGCGCTTTTATCTTTGTAACTTAGAATATTGATTAAGGGCTTAACTGAGGTTAGGTGTGTCTGACTATGTCAATGAGAGCTAGATCAAGACCTGTGTTTATAGAGTCAATCTGACCAGGGAAGAGATCTATCATGTGTCAAGTACACACTGTAGCACACAGGCTGTACACATGGTACATACACTGACACCCTCAGTTTTGACAAGAATGAGCAAAAGCTTATGAATACAGTTAGGGCTGCTAGAATATTGTGGCAGTCGTTTATCGAGTTGATTATTTCCTCTCAGCATTATAGTACGGCTTCCAGGTATTAGCTGGGGACTAAATTACATAAAATAACGAAATACCTAGCACCTTCAGTTGTTGCATCCACACTCATTTGCAAGGAAACAAATTATTTTGACATTTTGAAGCTCCCGAAAATGTCCACGCACAATCTTCCAAAGGCCGCTGTTTTCCCATTACCAATAGGCTTTTCCTGTTAGCACACCCTGGAATACTAAATAAGGTTAGTGGTTAGCTTGCTTAGACCAAGCCAAATAAATATGCAGGAATTAGTTCCAGCTTCACACACCGTCAAAATAGGATCCACCAGTCAATGCACCAAAACAAGCCCATTCACCACACTTTAACTCATTCAGGCTACAAAGAAAAGAAAAGCAAATTCATATTGACACAGATAAATAAATGTATGCAGGGAGCTTTGTGAGCACAGTACAAGACATGAATGCAAATCTAAAAAGACAACCCGAATCAGGGATTAACATACACTAAATTGCAGAAACACTCACATACTGTATTTATACCACAAATATATATTCAGTATATATATATATATATACACACACAGTGCATTTATATCAATAATATTACACCATGCACGCATTATGATAAAATATGTAAAAATAAGAATGAACCTCATATAATACATGTGTGTTTTATCCAAATAACCACTTGGTTGTGGCTCACTGTCCCGCTCACTTTTACTTGTCCCAACTTGAAAAATGTATTATTTTTTGGAAATATTGCGACATGCTTCTCTAATTAATTTCGGAAAACCAAACATGCAATTTAATCAAGTACTCATTGATCTCAATTCTGACTGATCCTGGGACACTTCGTGTCTTATAATCAATTTCATTATCGGATGATTCCATGAATGGTCTTTGTTGTTTGATGCACCTCCACTGCATTTTCTCTCTGATCTTTAATGTTTTAAATGTTCCCTTTTTGGGAAGAACTTCATCACCACGACGCCGGTTGCTGCTGAACATTATAAATGGTGTGAATAAGTAATATAACATGCAGTGATATTATGATGTGAATTTTTTTTTACAATAAAAGTTAGACTGGTAAAACCAGACAGTTAACCGACCCCACCACTCAATCATAGCAAGCACACTCTTTGCAGCCATCACAGGGGATAATGTACCAGAAGGTAGCAATCAGTCAGGCCTGGCTGTTGCCACCTCCTATGCATCAGTCTGTACATCCTTTCTCCTTCAACAGCTGTGGACTCATATGTTACTGTCCCTCTACCTGTCACTGTCCATCCACAACCACACCATCCACAGCACACATCAATCAGCCCACCCCTGCTGCTTTTTAATCTGTCCCCACCCCAAACGACCACGAACGCTTCAAAATTACAGTGAAGAAAGGTCACCCCATCCAATTAGGATATCATCAGAGATGCTCACGAGAGGGTCATTCCCTGAACCCTCGTAAATCCTACTCTGGCCAAAAAGGAACACCCACTCTGGCAGGATTCAGAATGGCTGGCTGATGAGGTGCTAGGATGCATCTTTAACAGTAATCGTGGAGACGACTGATGTAATTTTTTGTTCGGATTGATACAAGGTGTAATGGCATGTGAAAGTACCGCGATAGGTTTATTCCCTTAGGATGATCCAGGTTATTATCAGTCCATGTACTGACCCTGTGACGACCCCGGGGCCTAGATCAATCAGGTCTGCAATCAGGATTAGATCGAGCTGCCCTCTGCATCCTTTCTCATCATTCTAGTAGCCTGCTATTTGCAAGGACCAAGCTCCATTACAGGATTCACATGCAGCCAGAGAAAGTGACAGGCCTGCTGGAACGTGAGAGATTTTTGGATCAAACGGTCCAATGGAAAGGAGCATGTGGAGACCATTGTCTTAGTTTGGCAAAGGAAAAAAAGAGCTAATGAGAGAGGGGTCGAGGCAGAGAGCGAGAGAGGGTGGGTCAGTGAGCTTTGAGCTGATCTAAGCCAATTAGAGACGAGTGACAGCTCAGCTACATGCTGATGACACAACTAGACCATGGCATCGCTCTGAGCACTCGCACCCCACTGTACAAGACTGACTTGGACCCCAACAAGCCCCTAACACTCCCCCATGTAACCCGAAATACCCCCGAACCACAACCCTCATCGCTACAGACAAAGACCAAAGCCTAGGGAGAGAGCAACGCTTAACAAAAAGACTCTTCTCTCCCCTTCTGCCCTGCATCCGCTGCTTTCTGAGGGCGAGCCAAGCGGAGCTCTCTGCTTTGTTATGGTTGGCCAAATCTCTTGACATCTGATGTTGTTGAGAGTTGCCGTGACGACCTGGCAAGTCCACTGACCTTTGCTCCCAACGGTTCAAAACTTGTGAACCCGAGGCAAGGGAAAGCCAAAAAGCTTGATGGGGATATGTGAAGTGAGGAGTTTCAATAGAAAAGGGGGGTTGTTCAAATGACCACTGACAGCTGTCATTGCTGTGTTGCCTTCTCACTATGAGCAGATAATGGGGCAGAGCCTTCCCAGTACGCACCAGGGGAGGAGGTAGGCCAGGTTGTGGGTTGTCAGGGCTCCGGCAAAGGGCTTGTGATTAATGAGACAAGGAGCTCAGCAGCACGTGCCACACCGGTGGTAACAACCAAAACTCGTGACACAGAGTGTTAGTGGATCCAAAATAATAACGCAAACTATATACATGTTGACAAATCTACCTCCAGCACCACATAAACACGACCATATAGAATACATACACGTACATAACGGTCATTTGGTACACCTATGACGGTGAAATCAGAGATGTGTCTTTAAATGCATCCTCCCGTTCACCCTTGACTGAACATCAAGTGTATACAATAAGTGAATAGCTTTGGGGGAGAAGAAGCCAGAAACACAGAGATGGAGGATGACAGGAAGGAGTGATGGGGGTTGAGGGACACCCAGCAGGGGGTGGGACAGGACAGCCCAATGCACGTCAAACGTCTGCCACTCCAGAAAGTTAATGATGCCACGTTCTTGGGCCAACCATCCCCCTGCTGCATGTGAAAAAAGAGACAGACAGAGGGAGAGAGAGGACTGAGGGTGGTGTTGCTGGCACATGGACTCGGATGAGGTGAGATGCTCTTGTCGGTTGAGGTGGGGGTGAAAATTCAGGTCCAAGAATATTTAGGACAATCAACACCCCAGTTGGCACCAGTGGGTGATGTTGATGAATGATGAAAACCCTTCTTTTTTTCTTCCAATCAAACTGCTGTCCCCTGCCCTCATCAGCATCCTTTATCGAGTCAACTTACGTATTAAGGCTTATGAGAAATGTGGCTAATTGTATCAGCAGTCAGTCCTTGATTTTTCATTGCAAAAGGGGGGATGGGCATTTTGGCTGGTGGGCTGAAATTGTATCATCTACAGCCAGTTAGAGAACAGCAATTTAGGGGAGGAGAGAGAAATGGAGTGGTGGGGGTTGCAGAGTAGAAAGATGCTGAGGAGAGATAATAGCACTCGCACTCAAATGTAGAAGGATTGTGCAAAATCTATAAAGCAGAAAGTCCATTTGTCAGCGAAAATAAAATACAAAAAACACACATGGGTAAATGTTCATAGATGTCAGAATACCAATTTTTCATGAAGCAGGTAAAGAGTGAAATCCGGTGGCAATCTAGTTTTGAGGTTACTGCCATAACAACAGAATGTGAGTACTATAAGAATGAATAAGCTGACAGATGCTCATATCCCTTGGCCTGTAATTGAATTATCTGTGCTTTTCCTCCTCTGACACAGGAATAACCCTGCCTTCGCCTGCTATTTCTCCTTTCATACATCCGCCAATAACTCTCGGGTAACTGTATTAGCAGTGTTTGCTCGAGATGCTCTCCAGACTGCCAAATGGACCAGTGTCCAGCTCTGTTTCCAAGCCATGGGGTCAGAGGATGGTCAATCGATGGTCAGTCAGAGGTCACATCCAGAGCTGTCCAAAGGTCAGTCTATCTGGACCCGCAGGTATGACTGGACTATCAACCCCCTGAACTGATGAATGGAGCTAAATAATGAAGATGAGCACCTTCTGTTCGACGGTTTTAGAATGTGATAAGAAGAGCAATTTCCTTCTTCTCAAATGTACTGTTTGGAATCAGATTATTCATGCAGGGATCATGAAAACAATTAGTGTGTCTGCAATATTTCTAAATTACAGTTAATTTTTAATGCTCCTGATGTTTTTCACAGAACAGGGTTGTGTGTGAGCATAAGTGAATTACCAACAACAGGCAATTAAGCTAATAACACATTAGTTGCACAAACAACAGACTAATTGCAGATGTATCCCACTCAACATGTTTTGAATAATATAATTTCCCATGACCTCCTGCACAGCAACAGCAGCCAAATCGATATTCATGAAGTGTCAGAGTTGTAATTCATGTGTCTGTTCCACATGAGCACCACAGGGACCTTTGAAAGAAAGACTGGGGAAAGAGCTTCCATGTAAAATCCACAGTTAATGCCAGGGCATGGCTTATGTTGGCCAATTATACTGTTCTTTTCAGCTCCGCTACAACGTGGCATCTGGGGGTTCATTTTCCCCTTACTGTGCCATTTAAGCTTCAAATGTGCAAATGTTTACTGTGCAAGTTGGACGACAAAATTGTGGTTTGGGAGTCGGTTAGATGTTGTGTTTGTGTCTGTGTGGGCACGTGCATGTGTGCCTTTGCAAACCCTGTCTTGTGTACGAGTTCCAAACATGTATGTGCTGCTGCGCCTGTGTGCCTTTGTGGGTGGAGGCCTAATTTGTGCATGAAACAGGAGAGAGTTAATGGCTTTTAAAGATCGGTGGAGTCAAATGAGCGTGCTCATCAGTTAGCCACACACCCCTCGGTGATCACTCAGTGTCGTTAGATTTAATTTCCTGCGGAATAAGGAGATCTCGGGTGGATCCAAGACAAATCCCTGCAATTACAGCCACGCTTAAGATGATTCACTGCCATCATTTCTGTCTCAGGGTGGTGGCTGCTGTAGTGTATGGCAATATTATCAACAGCAATCATTGGAAATACACTAACAACAACATAGATTATTTTGAATTTTACTCAAGCTATTTCTTCACAAACACTGTACCTTATGGATTTCTCGTCAACACGGAAAGCAAAGAGAAAGATGCAGAAACCTGCCGATGCACTTCGCTAAAGACACACACACGCTGGAACCGGCAAACATGGGAGGCACCTGCATGTTGGTTAATAGTTTTGCCCTGGACAGTGTAGGGCATGAGGGCCAGCAGCGAGAGGCACTGAGATAACATTCTGCTTAGCATTTGAATAGGGTATTCGGCTTTCCATTCAGTTGGCCTTTGGCCATGCTCGTGCTTAAGTGGTCTGGGCGAGTCTGTATGTTCTCTACTGTGCCAACCAATGTGCAGTCTCATATCTGGCAATGTGCAATGTCTGCCAGTGTCCCGGTCTGTCTGTCTGTCCGTTTGGCTGGATGCGTGTCTGGCGAGTTAATAATCAGCCTGGCTACCTGCTAATCATCCTCCCAGCTGCAGAAGCAGGTGGCCACACATACCACAGTTCCCAATCTCATTCACCATGTGATGTCATCTCACTGCACCTGGTCACCCTGCTTTACGCATAACTGAGGTCGTTTGCCTGTTTGAAATCACTTATTTTTGCTGGTCCTGAAGCTGGGAACTTGTATTTCTCACCGGTATGGTTGCTGTCCATGTAGGGGACTGGTGGCCGCTGAATGAACAACATTAAGCCTGTGTGTCCTTTCCTTCACCTCGGCCAAGCCCGGGACTGATCCCAGAGCATTCTAACAGGCAGAGGCAGCAGTTAGGACACACTCCACATCGAAATGGGAAGCCATTAACTCTGTAACACACAAGGTCACCTTCAACTAGACACAGCCGCCACCCCAACTTCCTCTCTGATATGCCCAGTGCATGCAGCGGTGCAGTCATGTAAAGGTCAGGCTGTAAAACAGAATGCAACCACAGCTGTCTCAGAAACCACACTCTTCAACATTTGATCTCGTCTCCCTTCACTTTTGAAAGCGATCAAAATGCTTTGAGTATCACTTTCAAAAAGCAGGAAAGGAAATGGGAGAGGAAGGGAGTGGTAACGGGGGAAGAGGAAAGAGAGTGATGGAGGGAGGGAAAGGGAGAGACGGCAGATACTGGATGATCGGGTTTCAACTCTGGTCAGCAGCTGTTAAGGGCTATGGTGGCTGGTAGGTGTCCCTTACAGCAAATGTAATGCAAGCCAAACACAATATCTGTCGACGCCATTGAGAGATCACCAAGTGAAAACACATTCGGACCCACGATAACTCTACCGTGGCTCAGGGCCTGGCGAAGCCTGGTAAAGTTTAAAGGGCTGAAGACAAAAATAATAAAACACAAACCAACATAGGTTGCGAGAAGGGAGGATGATGATGTTTGTTTCCCTCCAAACCATAAGGATGGCAAAGTTGTACACTATGAACTCTCAACTTCTTTGGGCCAGTTTTCGAGTTTGTTCCATGTAACCCCCTCCTCCCTTCCCCCAGTCTCCTACTTCCTCTCCATCCACACAGTTTAGTTGAGAATCCAATAAAGCCGAGTTGATGTGCCTCATATGTTCCCAACGGGCTACTGTTCTTAGAAAAACCACCACAAAGGATATATACCTTCAGCATGTTCTGTGTGCGTAGGTGTGTACGTGTAGTAGTTTGTGCACAACACCTTAAAGTGGTCACGAGTGCCAGTTTGCAGTGTGACAGTTGTAACCCAAAATAAATAGGCTGAATCGTGGTTCTGGTTGAGTACTGACCCTTCCACTATATAGATCAATCCCCAGCAGTACTGTGTGCACCCAGTATTTGTGTGCACATGCATGTATGTGTGTGAATGAATGTGTGTTTTGAGGGTCCGTGTGAAAGTAACCAAGGGAATAATGGGCATTTGAACAAGGAACATCAGTGCAGAAATAATAACCCAACATGCCACACGCCAGAGGGTGAATCAATTCCAGTGACATTCGATTCAAACCCATATCAGCTAGCGCCTGAACTTCAGCCCTCTACCCTGTCAACTCCTCCCAAGCATATGATGAATTACCATTTCTGGAAGTCTCAAAGGGTCTGAGTGAGAGAGGGAGAAGAGAGAGAGAGGAAGGTGGGTGGGGGAGGTCCATCACAACAGGGACACATTCATCGGTGGGAAGCCCTGAGTTAAGGACTGATGCTTTGACAGAGATCTGGGGTGGATAGGAGAGGGCAAAGGGTTCTCCAGGGGTGACAGGATCCAATCCTGGCTAGACTCAATGTCAAGTCAACCTCCCAACGCGCAGAGTCTACAGGGATTACACTCAGGGTCACATTTTTAATTAAAAGTATTATCACTCACTTATCCCTTTGCCCACAGAGCAAATATAATCGTATCAGACATAGTCATCTAAATGCTGGTAAATTGCACACCTGTGCAACAATTTAAAGTAAACCTGCAGTTGGAAACCCCATGTCTTAGGTTATCTCCACACAGGCTAAGAATGGATTAATGTAGTGATGATTTGATAGTCTGAAAGATGCACAGGCCTCGGACAGAATACACCCATAAGTAAATATCAAAAGAGAAATCCACCCATGAGAGCATCAGCCTCTCCCCCCGTGTGTGTGTTTTAAAGCAGATCAATAATCAGCCTGCAGACAGATTTAAATAATGTACAGCTCAGTCTGCCTCCAAAACTGATAACACAAAAAGTGTAAAGGCATGGCAGGGTAAGTTCATTTGACAGAACATGCTTGTCCGAAGGGTCTCACTTTCTACAACAACGCTGCCAAGCTGCTACAATTAAGTGACTCGATGTCAGCATATAGATTGTATTTCGGCAGCAGACCGAGCCGGCACGGTGTAGACTAGAGCATGGGCGATGAGACACGTGGGGGCGGGGGCAAAGAGAGGAGGCAAAACGCGAGGCGGGAGAAACAAAGCAATAGCCCTGCATTGTCAGAGTGGAGAAGCCATCAATAACTGTGTCACTATGAAGAGAGAAAGAGGGAGAGTGTGAAGGAGCGAGAGTAGGGTTTATAAAGGAAACACAACAAAACCCGGTGCGACGGGTGCGACGGGTGCTTCATCTTGCCGGGCACTAATGGGCGTGAGAAGCGCCCGGCTCAGCATTCTCCGCTTGATGGCTCACTCCTCCGCTGACGGGCCGTGGCATCCATGACGGAGCACCACAGAATTTTTTAATCCACTTTATACACGCCAAAGGTGACACAATGGTGGAAGTAGAGAGGTGAGGGAAAGGGGGGAGAAAAAGACGGATAACGGGGCTGAGAAAGATGGTCAATGGTCATCCCAAACTTGGCTCGCATTAAGTGCTTCATCTCTATGCCACCTTCTCCCCACACTTTTCCATCTTTGTCTGCAGCTCTTGCTGCACTACTCCATTGTTGCCGTCATCATTGCTTTATTCCCCATCTTCATCACTACACGTGTCTCCTCTGAAGGTAAGAAGTAGGGGTGCAACGGATCATCATTGATCCGTGATCCGTTCGGATCATCTATTTCGGTTCGGCACGCGCATGATCCGCGGATTGATTTATGAAGAAAAAAAAATTGTGCGCATGCTCAGTCCACACACAGCCGTAACACGTGGCTGACATAGCGATTGCTAACATAAAGAAAAACCTGCAACACAGCGTGGTCATGGCGAGCGGAGGAACAGAAGAACTAGATGGAAATCCCCTGTTTGGGAGCATTTTGGCTTCCCTGTCAAATTGAATTCAGAAGGAAAGAGGTTGGTGGATAAAACCGTGACGGTGTGTAGGCACTGTGGCACAAGAAAGTCATACAACAGTGGAAAGTTTCCTGGAAACACATCGAGCATGGCCACGCATTTACAGCGACATCACCCCGGTGTTTCACTGACGGAGTGAAACCAAAGCGGCTCAACAACCGCTCATCACGGCATTTAAGCAGCCCTTCCTCCACAATCAGACCGGGCTAAAGCAATCACAAACGCTATCGGTCTGTTTATAGGTGCTGACATGAGGCCATATTCCGTTGTGCAAAACAAGGGATTCAAACACATGCTGAACGTGCTCGAGCCACGTTACGACATCCCGTCGCGCACCCACTTCAGCGATAATATTGTGCCAGGTCTGTATGAGCAGGAGAAGAAAAGGTGGTGGATGAGCGCACCCTCTGTTGCACTCACAACAGGCGGGTGGACGTCGAGGAACGGTGAGCTATGTGACAATAACCGCTCACTTCATCACAGCAGACTGGGAGATGAGAAGTCGGTGCTGCAGACACGCCCCTCTACGGAAGTCACACAGGCAGTCACCTTGCGCGGGTACTGACACAAGCAGTGGAGGAATGGAAGATAAAGAGGCCCACTACTAATATCCCAGTCACAACTGATAATGCCAAAATCTAATAAATGCAGTGAATGAGGCAGGACTGGGCCCACAGATAGGGTGCTATGCACATGTAGTAAATTGGCATCACAGAAGGAATCTCAGTCAATAGGATGGACCGCCTCCTTGGGAGGATCAGGAAGGTGGTTTCCTACTTCCACAGAAGCACAACAGCTGCTCATGTGCTTAAGACAAGGCAAGAAATGCTAAAGCTGCCTACTCATAAGCTCATACATGATGTCCCAACAAGGTGGAACTCCACTTATGATATGTTAGGCGTTATCTGGAGCAGCAGGCAGCTATATACTCTGCATTGACCGACAAGACCCTCAAGAAAATGTCAAAGACATCATAACCCTTTCTGATGATGATGTGAGAGTGGCAGAGGAGGTCCTCCAGGTGCTTAAACCCCTTAAAACTGTTACATCTCTGCTGAGCACTGAAACGTTACCATCTGTGTCAATGATCCTTCCGCTGAAAACAAGGTTCTACAATCCATGGCTCCAAGTGTGGAAGACAGCACCATCACTCAAGATGTCAAGACTGCCATTAGAGAGGACCTGAAGCCCAGATACACTTCACCCCCTACTCTACAGGACTACCTCCACAGATCTACTGCCCTGGATCCAAGGTTTAAGTCCCTGTCTCACATAGACCCTGACCTCGCCAGAGGACATACAGTGACCTCACCACTGAGATTGTGAGCAGTCTGGCCACTGAAGACTGTGATGAGGTAAAGGAAAAAAACATTATTTTAAAATGATCAATTTAAATCTTCATACATTTTTTATTTTCAGTAATAATGGCATTCATTTAATGTTATTGCCGCATTTTTCATGTTTATGAAACATGAAAATAAATAATAGGTTTAATTAATGACCTATTCTTTTCTGCAGGGTCAAGCTGCAGAGCCAACAGGAGCAAACTTGGACACATCTCCTCCACAAAAGAAGTCGGCGTTGGCAGAGCTTTTTGGAGAGACCTTTGCCAGCAAAGACATGGACAGCAAGACTCCTGCTGACATCAAAGAGGAGGTGGCATTCTACCTGGCAGCAAGCGGCATTGCAGTGGATGGTGATCCACTGACATGGTGGAAAAGCAATGAGTTTAAATACCCTCATATTGCTAAGATGGCAAGATGCTATCTCGCTGTGCCAGGCTCTTCAGTTCCTTCCGAGAGAGTGTTCTCAACAGCAGGGGACATAGTGACTGCAAAGAGGTCCACACTCTCCCCAGACAATGTAGACACCCTTGTCTTTTTGAAAAAGAATTTAAAATTATAAGCTCATGTATGCTTTGTTTTCTTTCTTTAATTCTTCTTTGATAATAATGCTCTTGTTTCAAGGAAGATGATGTGCCTTCTTATGTTGCACTTTAATTTGTTTTTTATTAATGGTCATTGGTCCATGTTTAAAGGAAGGAGATATGCCTTTTTATGTTGCACTTTAAGTTGTTTTTCATTGATTATGTTGAAAAGAAGATGTTAATTGTACACTTTAAGTTGATTTTATATATTTCAATTGAATAATTTAAAAGTGTTAATAAACAAAAAGACAAAACATGTTTATTTGTCTTGTCTATTTTTTTTTTTTTTTTTTTTTGCTGATCCGAAAAATGATCCGATCCGTGACTCTGATCCGAGGAACGATCCGAACCGTGAGTTTTTTGATCCGTTGCACCCCTAGTAAGAAGGTAACACAGACCGGCTTGTTCCCTTGGTGGAGTTGGGGAGGTCAGAGCTGGGACATAAGGCCCGCTGTGGATAGTAAAAGTGAAGTCTCAGGACTTATCATGTGTGTGAGACATAGATACACTGTAGTCACCACCAGCACTCTGACCTGTGCTGGTGGTGACGACAGTGTATTCCTATGATTTATTTCCCTGCCAGAGTTTTCCAAATATCTGCTCCATCTCTGCCGGCCTGTCTCCTTCAGACCTGTCGGATCGTGGCGGGAAATTCCTCATTCTCTGTGGCCATCTGTATCTAATAAATGAGAGAGCAATCTGCATGCTGCTGTATATGATTGGCGAGAAATGTGTGTGTGTGTGTGTGTGTGTGTGTGTGTGTGTGTGTGTGTGTGTGTGCATATCTGTGTGTGGACACTGTGTGAGTAAATCCCTATAGATAACAACACCTTTTTACAGAGGTCAGCAAACTCCAGCTGCACAGACACAGAGCTGACACATTTAATCAGGGATGTGTCCTCTCTCACAGTTTATCAGTGGGAAGATATTTCTCACACCCCTGTCTGCTCTCACCATCTCTTTTATCACAGGACCGCATTCTCACCTTTTCTGCATGCTTTTTTTTCTTTTTCATTAAATCGCACAACTTCCTTCTGCATTAAACTTGGCCAACTCCATCAAGTAATATAGATCGTCCCGTTCTTTTTTGTTTTCTTTCGGTACCCACTATCCCTCCACTTTGCAAATCTATAAACTGAGCCAAAACAGACTCATTCAAAGGTGCGGCAAAATATATGGGCGCAATGATTGCCTTCTGTTCCACAAATCGGACCACATAAACAATCCGGACATTGAGACATAGATCATATTTAAACGCAAATTAACGGGACTCGTTTTGGGACAGCGTTCAATCTCCTAAGTTTAGCCTGTGCCATTAATGTGCTGTAATGGTTGCATTGTTGCTGCTTCCTTCATTACCCTTCATTATTTCTCAAGGACTTCGGCGCAAATTAAACCTCAGCCTACCAGGGTTTATACGAGCGTGAGGACAGGTGTTTGTGTACACTCCTGTCTGTTGTCTGTGCTCACTTGTCACTCCATTTTCTCATTTCTGAAATGGAATAATGAGTCCAGATGAGCTTGTGAAAGGCTCGCAGAACAGCTCAGCCTGACTACCCACCTGGCCTGCTCCTCCTGGCCTGTCCCTTTATTAGCTTCCCCTCATGCTGGACACAACGGGAACAGCTTGGAACCATCCTCCTCTCTTCAACACTCACACCTCTCCCAAATATATTTTCCCGCTAATTACCTTGTTGTACGTGCACCAAATGCTACCTAACGATTGACTTAATTGCAAAAGTGGTACATTAGATGATATCAAAGGACCTTTTTAAAAGTCATCCAATCCCATTCCAAGCGGAATTTACAACCAACCCAAGACATCTGTTTCCTTCCTGTGTCATTTGCATTTTTAAAGGTTACAAACTGAGTGAAGCCGCAAAGGATACATCTCAGGATAAGTGTGTTGCTTTCCTTTGCAAAGCTTCTCTCCCCAGACGATTACATACATTTAATACACAAATACCCACTGTAAACGTCGGAGGGCCAGAGTCACATTTCACACTTCACACTAAATTAAAAGTGCAACTGTTCCCCCACCTGCTTGTACCTGGAGCACAACGACACATGCTTCCCATCCACCTGAAAAGATGGGCCTAATTAAAATGTTCCTCTGGATCCAGCGCCCCAGGTGTGCCTTGTCACACTTACGTATACATAGATATCCGCAGTGGTAGCAATTTATTCAGTAGCGGTTGCTGCAGCTAGAATTTCTGACATAGGCTTCACAATGATTTATGAACCAGCTCATTGACCTAGTTTATTTTGAGAAGAGAAAAGGAGGCACATCCCCGAGTATATGCGGCATATCCATCCAATGGAGCCTCAGTTTTAAAGAGGTTGGGGGATAGAGTAAGATTACAAAACAGGTTGCTCCGGTACCTTCGAGACAACATGTTTACAAGTTCTCTATCTCCTGAAGTACAGGACAATGCAACATACGATGAAATATGTTCCCAAATGCACGATGTCGCCGCATTATCCTCACACTTTGCCTTTGCATCATGGACTCAGACAACATAAGGCAGTTCTTGCTCCTGTCCACTCATTTGTGGGAAATGCATACATGCTCAACATCCAACACTTAAAGGAGACATGTTGGAAAGAGTTAGCCTCGTAACGGCACAAGTCTCCTCAATCTGGCCTCTATTAATAATGCAGAGGCACCGCTCAGAGGCCTCTTCCCCCTCTTCCTCTCCACCTTTCCTGCTTGAACGGAGAGCATGGGGAGTGCTGCCAAGCTTGATGTCCAGCAAGCAGCAGTGGCGCTTTGCTCAGTGGACTCTGAGTTCAATCTGTTTCAAAGCTGCAATTAAATTATCTCACCGGGGTCCTGCTCAACCACTCGTGAACGGAAGGGGGGCAAAGGTGTGTTCAATACAAAGGAGGGAGGGAGGGAGCAGTGGGAGGTAGAAGACAAGCGGGGGTGGCAATACATATCATACACACAAGCCCAGTTCAACATGGATATAGATTGAAATGCTTCTTTTTCTTGTGTGATTAGCTGTGGCTTTACAATCACTCGACGGATGTCAGGACCTGATAAAGCTAATCACTGCAGTAAGCCAATGCTGGGGGATTTAGCACCCCACCAGCTTCTGCTCCCCAAGCCCCCCTGAAGACCTGGCTGAAAGAGAAAGCAGAGAAAGCCCTAGGCCCAGAACAAACCGGCATGCAGCGCTTCATAGAAATGGCCCTGCTTTTTTGGATCTGCGATATCCTTATTTCTGGGAAAACAAAAAATAGTACACAAAGAAAATTTGCTACAGATGGTCATATCTTGGTGTCACTGAAATAAATGTCAAAATGATTGATCAAGTCATTGCTGTGGTCAGTGAACACTTACTATGTATATATATTATTTTAAAAGTCTACTACTGGATATTAAAGAGAGAAAGAGAAAGAGAGAGATGCGCTCAAACAATGAAAATAGCACTATGGAACAACAATAATGGCACTGCGCTAATTCTGTCCATCACGGTGCCTTAGGCCTCACATTTGATAGGTTCAGACACCAATCCTGCACATCAGCTTTAGGACATATCTACTCAATATCCACTAAATTACTTGTCATTAAAGTTGCAACAAGTCATTAATGTCTTATACTGCCGTACCTGTAATATATATTGAAAAATAATGTATTTCTCCTCGTCTCCGCAATTTGCCTAAGAGGGATTTCATCTTCTCATAATTAATTTATATGAACACTCTTCTAGTTTTATACAGCTTCAATGCATTGTCCCTGTTGAACTGCACTTGACCCACCAGCAAAACCGTTTCCTACACCCGCACTCCATCACAGTCAGGCTGCTGTTGTTCTGACTGAGTGTTTGAGGTCAAGTCAGGTCAAGTCAATAGAGGCAAAATGATGTGAGGTAATGTAGAGGCAATAACGATTTGTCTTTAAATGGAATTTGGGCATACGTACTGTATATGGTGCCTGATAATGGGAGCCAGAATCAAAGCTTTTGCTTAAGTGGAGGCTGAGCTTTGGTCAAAATGGCCCTCTATAGCTCCTGTAGACACAAGGTACAGTTCTGTGTCCTTGTTTACTCAGTGTGTGACTCTCAAACCGAGTTTCACTTATAATACCAATCATACGTGTGCTCTTATTTCTTCACCTTGCTTTCCCTTCCACAGCCCCTCACCCCTCACCTTTAAGCCCTTCAAGGAGTCAGTGCCTCTATTCAACCCCCCCTGCTGATCAATCCACATTACACAAGAGAAGGGGAGATGGAGAGAGTACTGAAGAGAAAGGCTAAAAAACAGTACGAGAGGCGGAAAAATAAAATAATCTGGAGACATCATACATTTTTCATGAATTTTCATTCAGACTGGGAGAGCCCTCTTACAGGGATCGATAGATCAAGCTGCTGTCACACAGTTAGCACCTGGAGCTGCTGGGAGGCCCTCATGAAGGCAGGGGACTGGATCAGAGGCAGAGAGCAGCCCCCTCCTCTCTAACACACAAGTCCATTTCCCAAGGATCACAAACCAACTACCCATCCTAATAGCACTGAACATTGTAACCACCTTTGATATATGGTTATGACATGCACAATGTCAGTTCTGCTGTTTCTTCTATTCAAAACATCAAACATTTAATTAGCATTTGTGTTATGTTTACTTGGGTGTATGAGAGCTTTACATTTAACACACATAGTAGGATTATGTCTGAAGATAACACTTGCATATTACTAAAAGAACCACCACTTGAAACAACATAACGACATGGTGACCGTCCTCCCCACCTTATGGAAAGTGGAGATGTCTAGAATAATCTATAGGAAGTCCAGCCTGAGCCTGCTGGGTTGGGGGTGCTCATCTTCAAAGGTAATTTGATCCACAGCTCAGGTTCTGCCTGTCAGTCTTCACAAACACAGTCCAGGCAGCATGTGTCAAATGTCCTTCAGGACTTTGATCAGTGGCTGTCTTTCTACCCCCACACACCTGTGAGACTCACCCCATGCCCATCTCATATGGTCAGGCTGTAGCTTTATGTCCAACTCAAAGGTCTGCAGACAACTACAATAAAAGTCCTTTGAGGAAAGTATATCAAATGATTGTCTGAAGAACTCATTCTGATCGACTCATTAATCCACCAACAATGGCACACAAACTGTGATCGCTAGTGAGCTTCACTGTTCCATTCTAGACCTACAGGAAATCATTACAGCCTTTGCAAAAAATAGCAGATGGAAAGCATGTTGATGTAAATTCTTAAAATAGGGTAATTCCAGTTACCTCAAATAAAACACTGAGTTATTTTCTGTTATTCCCGACAGTAAACGACCATGTGAATTCCCATTGTGTATAAATGGAGGTAAAAATTGGATAATCCTGACAGGAAATGTTGAAATGATGTCTCTGGATTCTCTCGTGCTTAATGTAAATCTAGTCTTTCCATCATCTGGAAGCAGCAGGATCAAGATTTTTCTTCATCCAGCCAATGAATGAACTCAATTAAATGAGCGATGCAGCAAAGAGTTAGAGAGATTAAGAAGAAAGAGAAGACAGAGTCCTGACTCACATGCTACTTCCAAAGATGCGTTGCGGCTGATAGCTTCTCCCATGTAGTTCCGGGCCACGCAGACGTAGGCTCCCTCATCCGGTTTGCTCCGTCGTCCATGAACGATGCGAAGGAAGAAGAGCGAGCCGCTCGGCAGCAGCATGCGATGAGATCGTGGGTCATCTTTGTCCGTTTCCACCCGCTCTCCGTCCTTGTACCACTCCACCGTCGGGGTTGGCCGCCCTTCCGCTTTGCAGTTGAGAGTGGCGGGCTCCCCCTTGGAGACAATCAGGTCAGATGGGTGCTCCACTATCCGGGGTGAGGAGTCCTCCTGCCGCAGACGGGATCCTGGAGGAAAGAAGAAGAAGAAGAGGTGTAATTAATCATGGTTTCAGTTGGACATTCTAAAATAACAAGGGCTTCTCATGTCAAAAGCTTCATCAGCAAGCGGGGATCAAGATACCAGAGAAGGAGGTATAGGATGTGGCTCTGGTGCAGTGTTCATTTGTATCAATGAAAGTGAAGATGAAAAATGTTTGTTATAATTTCCATCTCTATGCCTTGTCTAATTTTAAGAAGTTTTTTACAATCCCACTGAAAATTAGACAATACAGAGGAAGAAACATAACAGCTGAGAAAACTTGTATCTCAATTTCCATCAGACACATAATATTAATTCAAAATCAGTTGCCAAAATCAACATTGCTTGGGAGAAGGACATCCACCCAGACCTTGGACAGTAGTGGAACATGGAAGGATGACTCCAACTAATAGTTAGTAAAGCCTGTCTGGGGTTAGAAGCGTGTTAAAAGTATTGGCGCCTTTAATCTCCATTTCAAGCAGATCAAAAAGCAACAATCTGCTCTTCTCAACCCTGTATTGCAACGGCTTGCCTTGTGGGTAATTGGACCCATGGGCGAGCAGTGAATGGATGCATACATTCAGCTTACATCTCAGCTACAAACACTCACACACACATCATAAATGTGGCTTTCAGGAGGCTGCAAATAAGTAAAACTGTTGAGTTCACTGTTAAAGAAGTGCACATGTGATGTGAATATGAATGCCGGGGTCTAGACTTATGTCAAATGCTAATCCCCACGGCTGAAAACCTCAGCCCAGTCTTTTTTATTAGGGCTTGCAGCGGGTGAGCTCTGAAAGTCTGGCAGCCAAGATAATGGTCCCCGAGTCAGAGTGCACTGTGTGTCTGTGACCAGGTCTTAACCACAGAGATAAGATGCTGTAGGCCACACAAATTAACATCACAGAGGCCCTGGGAACCATGCAACAATCAAATGAGTTTGATCCAGCATCAAACAATCAAAGATACGGGAAAGGGAATGGCTAATGAAGCAAACTTTTTCAACAGCCCGTCCTTTATCCTCTTCTATTGAACCAGATTCAAGACCCCATCAATAACTCAGATTCAGTTGCCAGCCTAATGCTACCCAGTCAGTGTTGTATTAAGTAGAGTGCTGGGCCCTTTGTCTTCAAATTAGTTGTTGCAGGTGTGCGAGTGACTGAGCTGATTTGATGACTGTGCTCTTCCCCGGGGCAGTGCAGCAGGGTAATGAACTAATGAACGATGCCTTCTGCACAGAAGAGCAGTGTACCACATAAGCTTTTGTGCTTATGTAAGAGATCATTTCAACATGGCATGAAGGCAAAAAAGTGACGGCTCCAGCTCTTTGTTTGCCTGGGTTTGCACATGTTCCACTACGCCTTAAACTTGAATCTCCCTGGGGAGATCGGGGCACGCTGCCTTTCTTGGCCAAGAGTCTGCGAGTAAAAGGACAGGCGCTGTTAGAAATCCACTGATCAGCACAAAATACACTTCAAAGGATCTGAGCATACGATGTAAATGTACACTCGTCCACCATTTGTCTTAACAGGGATCAGGCTTCACACAGTGCCATATTGACCCCTGAACAGGAGGTAGTCGGTGCTCTCTTCTTCCTAATTTGGGCTAATTCCCTCCATTTCCCTGTCATTGATTAGTGATCAGGCCTGGTGTCTTCCTCTAAGTGGGACCTGAGACAGGGGTTTCTGTTAGAGGGGGCGAGGGGGTTATTCTGATCCGCTAGTGCATGATCTAATCTCATTGGTATTATGTGAAAAACTGAAGACATTGGTGGTGGAAGTAAAACCTACAGTATACTTCAGGCAGTTTGTAAAACAATCTCATTCACCGGTTGTGGGTAACAGAAACCAACCAAGCAAGTCAGTTACCATTTCAGCGCAAGTTAGTATTCTGGCAGTAAGTGACCTAATAAGTGAAGCACCAATTAACACTGGGACATTGATAAATGGAGGGCAAGATAAAGGATGAACATGGAGACCCCCATCTCCCTCAGATGGAGTGTCAAACGCACATTTATTCTTATCTCATTGGAGCATCTGCTTCACGCATAATCCACAGGCCCCGCGGTTGCTTCCCATTAAGGCCAATGCGCATGCACAGCACTAAAGTGCGGCGACTCCATTCGATTTATATCAGTCTAATTTCTTTAAATCCAATTTGTCTTCCAATCTACTGCCTTCTAATCACTTAAACCTTGGGTCTCCATCTGCTCTCCTTTTTCCGGTGGAAATGAAAACAGCAGATGCCTCTACAATTGTCCTTTCACTGCCAGAAAAAGCTGAGCCGGGGCCAGACTGGACCAGTGTCCTTCTCGAAGTGGAGGTAGTCTGGTAGAGGTAGAAAAGCTTAAATGCACATTCATGACATAGGTTTTAAAAGAGGCACACTAATCTCAATACTGGATAACCTCAACATGTAAACCTTGCCTAGCTTCACTTTCAAAAGCACAAACTCAAATGTTTGTACCTTCATGTGTATATGTGGGGTTTTATCAGGACCTCGTGTAGCTCCCATTTCCTAGAGATGCTGTCTGAGCAGATTAAAAAAACATGCATCTCCGTAAGGTTCCATCCGTAGCTCCTCAGAGAAGTGAAAGTCTATTTTCAGTTCTCTTTTGGGCCCCGTTTCTTACACTCTTTACGGTAAATGGGCTTTCTGTTGCCCTTTTAATGCGATCATTGGTACTGTGCAATCAAGTGCTTTCTGAGCTGAGGCGAGTGCACTTCACTGGGTCTCAGGGCGCACGCTCCAATCAAAATGCTGTGTTTCCCCCTGTCTGCAATAACACCACCATTACTTTTCACCACTGCTATGCAGTCATCCTCTCCAGGAGGAAAGCAGGAACCAGAGAACAAACAAACAAGCACAGAGACAGAGAATGAAATCAGAGGAGGATTACTGAACCAAAAGCGGATTACTTTCTGCCTTTCCTTTTATTATAATTATGTCAGCCTCACTACAATCCAGTGAAAGTTTGCAATGCAGCTATCCAATAAGTTTTTCCAGCAGTATGTTTGACTTTTTTTTGTGTTAGTGTTCACACATTTATCATTGGGACATAACTAAAGACATAGAAAAGTTTAACACAGTTATATAGGTTGTTGGTCAAATTTGGGATAAAAGCACCACTTTAATTGTCGTTCATTGTTTGCCCTCATATTCCACTGACCACACACAGAGAAACGCTTGTTTCTATTATCTCTGTCACATATTTATTCATGTGTGCAACAGAAGGTCAGGCCTTCCCTGATCTTTTTATAATCATGTTTATTAGCTCCCAGGAGAAATTCCAGCCCACCAACCAAATCAATACCCACACCAGTCTCCGCCAGAGCATAAAAGGAAGAGCTCCCCGAAGAGATATAACTTATTCTGCCAACAGACGTGTGTGCTGATCCCAGGTAACCAACGGCAACCTCAGACCAATGCAAAAAGTTCCAGCTACTGAGGCTCCATGAAACATCAAACATGAAAACCAAGGTCCAGTCCAAGATGCATGAACACTGTAATGTGGATGCTTTACAGGCAGAACGTATTGAAACCCAGCAAACTGAGTCAATATAAAATTGCAAAAAAATAAATAAATAAAAAACCTGAGAAATTGTCTCTAAATGCATTAAATCCATGTTATCCAATCTCCTCCTGCCTCTCCGCTCCTCCCACCCCATCTCATTATACATCTATGCCTCTCCCTCCCAATACCCCCGTCTCCTCCGCTTGCTCCTTGTCCCCATCCTGCCCTCACTGTGAGGGTGACAGAGTCATATCCATCATGTCATCAGAAAGGAAATGTGAGCGGGCGACAAGGGGGAAAAAGGGGGAGGGAATAGAATGATGTTACTGTCCGTCCTCGCCTCCCCGATGGCCTGCCGTGACACTTGCAAGCAGCCTGTTCTGCACCCCAGATTTATCTTCTTTACGCCGGGCTGTCAGTGGCCTCACGGCACACAAGCTCCAGTGTGGCGCAATACCAGAGACACAGTGAGGTGTCACGAAAGACAACCTGCTGTAGCTACTGGAGCCCATCCGAGCCCGCTGCATGCAGACAGCCACTGGATACGGCCTGGAATATACAGCAACATCCTCACAGTCAGGACGTGAAATAAAAAGGTGTTCAAGGGGCTGAGCAAGTAGATTGATCTTCTATTGCAAGAGAGTGAGGGATTTTGACTCAGCTAACTCACATGATGGGCTCTGTTCCAACTCAGTGATCTGAATATTGCCCCCCTCCTTTTTCCTGCTAAAATCTATACTCTGAAAGCATTCACAGGGGTAATTCAAGGAGCTAATCTCAACCTCTCACTGCATCCACGCTCGCCTCTAAGAAATATTAGATAGAATTCCACTCTGACGGTATTTCGAGCAGTGATCTGGATCTGTGTATTTGCCCTCTCTACCCCATGCAGATGGAATATATAAATAGATTACTGTGGGAAAGAAGCATATCCGATGTTTCCTCCAAAGGGCTGGTTCACTTATATATTGCGTTTCAAGCAGTTTCCACCTTGTTTTCCCCCCCTCTCATTCTGACCCTTCATTCTGCCATCAGTTGCAATGAACTGAAAGGTGAAGTTATCATTTTTTCAGAAAATGACCTTTCTCTGAAGTGCTGAAATTGCTGGCAGGAGACAAAAGGGGGGAAAGGAGGACAACACAATAACAGTTTAGACCTTTTTATGTGTTCTTAATGGCACCGCTTGCTTTCTATACATAGGCGAGACAGAGTGGAAGGAGTACAGGACCAGCTCTGTGGCGCTGTCAGGTAGCTGGTACGGACACTAAACTGTGTGATGCAGATTAAATGATTTCCGATGCCATGGCCACTGGAGCATGAGGCTCTCTGCACCAGCCACTTCAGCCCTCTCTCTGCACATCCTTCTGAGTCGCCATTTTCTTGCCTGCCTCTTCTTTGTCCGTTGCAGTAGCCTTTATATTGAAGATGTGTGTTTGATGAATTAAATAATTAATAGCCTCCCCCTCCTCATCAATTACTGAGGGGGAACCCTCAAGTTAAGTTAATGTCCACTTTCTCAGGTCAAGTGGTAGTGGTTAATCAGCAGAAAACTATAGCAGTAGAGCAGAGTTTTCTTTGGTCATAGTAATCTTTGTAAAGTAAGTGTTCTTTGTGTGTGTGTGTGTGTGTGTGTGTGTGTGTGTGTGTGTGTGTGTGTGTGTGTGTGTGTGTGTGTGTGTGTGTGTGTGTGTGTGTGTGTGTGTGTGCACACAAATGTAGACACAGCTGGGTGCAAAATGTCCCATCTCCAATTCCCTCCTTTCAAGCATGGGCTACTCTAAACAGTTCCTACTCAGGGAGGTGCAATGAAATGAATGGCATCAATTGATTCTCCCTGAAGCATTGTAATCTCTTTACCTGCATTGCTGAGCTGCCGCCGCAGATTGAACGGGGCAAAATAAATAAGTGCTTTATTGCTTTAGAAATGAAGTCGAAGGGGAGGGGAGGGTGGAGGAGGAGGCCTTCAGGTGTCCATGATACAGTGTTGAGAGATGAGTGGATAATTGGAGGTGTGCCACGGGTGCTGACTTGTAGTGAACACACTGCAGTGTGCCTGCATGTCGATGAGGGCAGCCTCCCCAGCAAGCCACTCCAGTCGACCTTCGACCCACATGCGAAGATGAGGAATAAGAGGCCGTAACCGCACACACCAACCAGTGATGGACTCAGAGAGCAGAGCGAGGTAATGAAATGGCCCTTATAGCTCACTGTTTGTGTTTCTTCAAGGTGCAGCATACCAAGTCCGGATGAGATTTATTACATTTCTATTCCATGGAACACTTCATCTGGTCTGGCTTAGGGTGACAGGGTCAAGAGTGCTAGCAGTAAGTGGATGAAGGACTCATTCAATTTACTTGTGCTCATAAATCCATGCTAACACAAAAAAAACAATAGGCTTTGATGTTTATTAATGGTGCTCACAAACACATTCACACGCATACACCCACTACATTTCATAATTCTACTCTTGGCTGTTACAGAGCCTCGAGATGACAAATGCCTGTGAGCAGCCCTCCAGAAAGAAATCATCAGCATCCTAGAAGTGGAACTGGAGAGTTCAAACGTTCAAGGATGCGATTAAGGCTTTCTTCCTTCTTGCCGCAATGGTCGTGACACTTGGCTCGTGCCACGTTCCAAGCCGAGACGTCAACCACAAAGCCAGTCTCACCGGGAGCCATTATAGACAGTAAATCAGCTCACCCCTGGTCACGCTGGCTCACTTCACAAAGCAGTGTGGAGCCTTGTTTCTGCAGCACGGGACACACAAGAAAAGAACATGCCGCAGCACTGACATGCAATGCAGGCCTTATTACTCATCAAATTATTATGTATGTATTCATGTGATCATCTTGCAAATAAAAACACTGCTGAATCTGGCTGCTCGGTCTGACAATGGTTATTTTTGCAACTGAACCGTAAACATAATTTCGCATATTACAGTATATATTAGCACACTGATTGATCAACAAGGTTATTAAGAAATACATTAAGCAGGGAACACTATGTCTTATTACCAAATAAGGGCGAAAGAACGCCAAGAATAGCGACAGCACATAATTCACATGTTCACAATTCGTATACTAAGGTCAAAGAATAGAATAGTATTTGCAATTCATAAAACGCCTCAACAATATCAACATGCTATATCTCACGTGATAGACAGGGGGCTTGCTGTACAGTAATGTTGACATTTAGGGAGACATCAATAAGTCAGGCCCCTCACTAGACCCTTAGGTTACTATAGTGTACACACTAAAACACTCGTTTGGCAAGGGATAGCGTATAGTTTAGAGTTCATGCACTTCTATGGGGTTAGATTCCCCAGTTCGTTGCAGGGAAGGTAAAAGAAGGAAAGGGTACCAAGCTGTCACGGCTGGGTGATCCATAGACCAAGCCGGGGATGGAGATGGTGAAACGAGACACTCATTCACTGGCCCCACCACTCTGAGCGCCATTACAGCTGCGCCGGACAACTGCTGTGTGTGACGGATGTGTGCTCGAGTATCATGCTCTGGCTGTCCGTCTTCACAAATCTCCCATTGAGAGACAGCTCATGCATTTTTATCAGCAGGCCTGACCTCCTCTTCAAGAGACTCAGCTCAGGTACAACTGTCACACAGACGCTTGAGAATAAAGAACAAGAAGGCTTGTTGATCTAGGTGTGTCCGACCACAAAATGGTCTCAATGGCCTTGACTTTTATGCTGCCTACTATTAGACCTAAGCATCAAATGTTGTCTTTCTAAACTGGAAAAACATTTACTCAGCCACTATGACCATGGATCTCCAGCTCATCGCCTGCCCAGCCTCTGCATCAATGGATGAATTAGTGGAACTATATAATAGAATATATATAATATTATAGGGAAATATAGGAAATTTATTAAATAGCCACACCAATAAATAAACTAATAACACAAGAAAAAAAAAAAAAAATAAAAAAAAAAAAAAAAAAAAAAAAATATAAATAAAGAAAAAAATATAATAAAAATATAATATATAATATATATATATATATATAATATATTACAATACTAATACACAAAATAATTAAATATTAAATATTAAATAATAACAAGTGCAAAAAATGCAAAGTGTGTGTGTGTGTGTGTGTGTATGAAATGTGTGTGTGTGTGTGTGTAAAATAATGAAATGTGTGTGTGCAGATCAACAGTGTGTGGATGTGTAGTTATTTATGTAGTTTAGTATTTGCACTAGGATCTGAGAGGATCTGTTATAGAGCCCTCGGCAGCGGCAGCGAATGTTCCTGTTCTGTCCTTGTGGTCCTTGTGGAGGAGAGGAGCGAGTCTGTCCCTCCTCCTGTCCCTGGTAGGAGGTGGTGGAGTGGGTGTGGGTTGTCCCAATATGGACACAAGTTCTTTCTTCCTCCTCTCTCACCACCTGTTTCAGGTCCAGCAGCTGGCAGCCGATGATGGGCCCAGTCTCCTACCAGTTTGTTAACACGGCTGGTGTCACCGGCTCCGATGCTGCTCCCCCAGCAGACAATGGCAAAGTGCAGTACACTAATGCATCCCTGAGAAGTGGTTCACACATGAGCTAAGGAAAATAAAAACAGCTGGGCGTGCCCTGGAATGACGCTGCAGACACTCTGGGCTCACTGTCCGTAATCTGGTCAACCAGGAGAATCAAAGGGCCTACTCCAACTCCCTTAAAGATGCTCGCTCTCAGTTCTATTCAGGGTTCATCAATAAAAACCCTGGCAACTCCAAACAGCTTTTTTCCACCAAAACCATCTCCTGAAGCCACAGCCATCCTCTTGAACTGAGGCTACAGAGGAGCAATGCAACAACTTCCTTGACTTTTTCAGATCAGAGGTCAACAACATTTGGTCTCTGATGTCCAGCTCTCCATCTCTGCTTCCCTCTGACACCAACACCTTATCTGTGTGTGTGTGGGTGTGTGTGTGTGTGCTGTCTCCTCTACAACTCGCTGAGGTTCAGGAGAGCCATGTTGAGAAAATCCTCCAAAAAATTAAATCCTGTACCTGTACCCTGAACCCCAATCCCACTGCTCTGCTCAAGTCACATATCCCCAGTCTCAGTCCTTTCCTCATCAAGGATGTTAACCTTTCCCTTCAGTCTGGCTATGTCCCACCTACTCTCAAGGTTGCCATCATTCGTCCCATTCTCAAGAAGCCCACCCTGGACCCCAAGGTTCTAGCCAATTACAGACCTATCTCCAACCTTGCCTACCTGTCCAAGGTGTTCGAGAAGGTAGTCGCTTCTCAACTTCAGAACCACCTCAAACACAACAACTTATTTAAAAAGTTTCAGTCAGGATTTCGTTCAGCCCACAGCACTGAAATGTCTTTGCTCAGAATGACCTGCTGATGACAGCCGATGCAGGATCAACCTCACTCGTCATCCTCCTGGACCTGACTGCTGCATTTGACACAGTGGATCATGCCATCCTCCTAGAGCGCCTCTACAGCACTGTTGGACTATCAGACTCTGTACTCAAGTGGTTTCAGTCCTACCTTTCTGGCAAAACTGAATATGTCCCACTGGGAGGATGCAAGTCCAGACTGCTCCCAGTCTCCTGTGGTGTTCCGCTAGGGTCGGTCCTTGGCCCCCTCCTATTCATTATTTACATGCTCCCCTCGGTCGTGTCATCAGCAGACATTGGATGTGCTTCCACTGTTATGCTGACGACACACAGCTTTCCTTAAAAACTGCCCCAAGCCCCTCTGAAGCCATTTTATGTCTCTCAGCAGCGCCCCGCTTTTAGAACAGTGTCCCTGACCACCTAAGGGCAACACAGACACTGGACTCTTTTAAGACTGGCCTAAAAACCTTTTTATTCAGTAAGGCGTTTATGACTTTGAGTTTTATGACTTGTTTCAACTATTCCTTTTTTTATTTTAGTTAATTGTAACTATGTACTGGCTCTGTGGCACTCTGAGATTGTTGAATGAAGAGTACCTTACAAATACAATGCATTATTATTATAATTCATCCAGTATCATTCAACTCATGTGCATTACCTTCCTCAGCCAGAATGTATTTGTGAGCTTCTTTGTGCGTTTGCATTGCGGGCATAGTTAAAAAGTTGTATGCACTTCTGTGTGTCACTCAACCTTGACATCCCTCCCTTCTGTTTGAAAGTTGCTGCGAGAGCCAATCAGAGGGCACAGGGAGGGCACACGGGATACAGAGCAATTAGACGCTTCCCCAAACACGACGTTTCTGTGCAGCGTGCAACATGAAAACACTGATAAGGCAAACATGCCGTATCCTCCAGGGAGTTAAAGGCATTGCAGGTTTGTGTCGTACTCCATCCTGACCCCCTGTCTGCATTTTGGCATGCTCTTAAGATAATCAAATTGTGTGGAGATAAGAATGCTTGTCACAGCCACACTGCGACTGACTAATCTGTCCCACACAGGGGCCGTTTGTATTGTAACTGCATGGTCTGTGTTTGCCATTGATCAATAAGGGTTTATTCACTATCATCTCATCATCAGGGATTAGATAACAGTCATTAGATCCACGTCTGTTGGCCTGCCTTACCGAACCCTTAATCGGCTGTTTGGGAAACAGTCAGTGAGAAAACAGAGCAAGGATTATATCTGTGTCTAGGGGCCCACAAGGGTAAGCACAGGTGTGTATTCTGTAAGTACAGGTGTGTGAGACAGGTGAGAGCCCTGACTGCACGCTTTTACCTCAGAGTCAGCAGGCTCAATTCATCATATCACTCCTCCCCCATCCCCACCTCCACACACACTCCTACTATACTGCCAGCGCAGGTGTACAACAACCCCCTCAGTGTTTGAATTCCACCCTCATGGACAACGCCAATGCAGGAGTGTGTGTGTATGCATGTGTGTGCATGTGTGTGCATGTGTGTGTGTGTGGGCATGTGTGTTTAAGTGGATCTGGGGAAGTTCTGAAATATAAATAATTTGAGGAAAAATACTTATCCTTTACTGCCGCCTACCTGCTAGTATGAAACCTCCACCTCTTCCCATTGTAACCGCTCACCCTTTCTGTCTTTGTTTCTCTAGGCAAAAGCTTCAAGGCATTGGACCTTTTTCTGCTCTGTAAATGTCAGCGGAATGCTTGGCTGAGGCTTAATAAAGTGGAGGTAAAAGAAAAGGGGAAAGTTGTATTACCTCCCCTGCCTCCTGCTGGTCTTACTGCAAAATCAGCCATGTGCATTGTCTGCCACTCACAGTTTCTCTCCAGCTTCTGCACTATGGAAATGTAAAGGCATTAACTAGTGTGATGCCAGAATTTAAAACAGCTGTGAATCTTTTTATTTTCGAGTGATCGCAAAGCAGTACTTTGGACTTAAAGTACTACAACTACTACTAGTTGACGGGCCCTCGTCGCTGGTTAACACACACAAGGACCTATGAGCTGATTTCTATTGGAGTGCTCACCTCCTTCTTTGTTCCCTGTTCATTCCCTTCCTCTGATGATCCCCAGCTTTGTCTTTATTCTGCACTCATCATTTTTTACGCTAATCAGTGAACAAACAGCAGTGCACTTGGGTGCAGAGGAAAGCGGCTTCCTTGACAGTGATGAGAGTGTGGGAGACAGTCAAGGAGGGGAGCTTCCTGTAGATCTTAGATGAAGGTTCATCATTACAGCAGGCCTATTCCAGCAAATGAACCGCAATTACAATAACGCTGCCTAAATGCTGCCAACTCAAGCAGAACAATCACATTTGGGGCGAGACTTCGCAATGGCTGTTACACAATGACCTCAGCCTGCCTCATCATTCACCTAGACTACTTTAATCTGGGCTTACTTTCCATTAAAGGGCAGTACTTTAAACCTCTCTGATTTAATCAAGACCATCAACAGAGCTGTTAGTCTCCAGGGAGCTTTGGTAATAAAGCCTCATCTACGCCATTTCCCTTTAAAAAGGTTGTGTTGTTAAACAACTCATCTCTCATTTTTTTGTGTTTGGTTACAATCACAGTGCCTCTCCCTCCCCTCCTTCTTGCCCTGACAAATACAAAACCACCGGGTGTGAGTTTCTCTTGACTCAGCAACACTGAAACCACAGCCCGGCTGGCAGATAGTGAGCTGCACCGTCTGGGCCACCGAAAGCTCCCCATAGCCTCTTAGACAGATTTAAGTTGGACCGTATTTCAGCACCTCTCAACGTGTCGCCCACGATGGACGTGATGTCACCGGCTCCTACATCAGGCGCAAGCATGCAGGAGGTCTGAGAATAGCAAAAGGTCAGGAGTGCATGTCCACTATGCAAAGCATGTTCTAATCCAGCGACAAAAGCAGCACGTGGAGTTTAAGAGATAACCAGGCAGCTGCTGACTGGTGTATTCCTGGAAAAATCCTCGACTGCAATCAATCGGATACTTAAAGTGTTGTAACCTTGTTTTCAGAGGCACAATATGTTCCAGCCCTGTCGACAACAACCAACATGCACTCAGTTTCTTCTCTCTCTCCATCTCACCTTTTCTCTCCTCTCCTACACTCTAGCAGCATTGATAACAGCACACGAAACAGTGACTGACGCCATTCACAAGGCTTGGCTTTGTTGGCTGTGCTGCTCAGTGAATACAACTCCAGACCTTTTTGTCTGCCTAAGTGGACTCTTAGAGGAAGCTCCTCCCTGTCCAAGGACCCTCAGATTACCTCTGAAAGGGGCTGGGTGATGGGTGAGTTCTGCAGGGATGGGAGGGGGGGTGACAGGCAAATGATTGGGAAGATCCACTGCACCCTCTCCCTCTGGACAGCTCGCAATGCCATCAGCCATTGCTTAGCAACCAGTGGGTTTGGCTGAATAGAGTGAAAGACACCCACATAAAAAGGTAAAAGAAAGAAAAAATAAGTAAATCCAAGCAGAAAAAGGAGGTTTGATTAGCTAACTAAAGAAGGCAGGCGAGGCAAAACTTGCAGCTGTGAAGAACAAAAGCGGGAGCTGACATGTGAAAGAAAAGAAAAATGGGGCCTTGCATTCAGTGACAACAAAAAACTCTGCTTTACATACTGCTAACGTGTACAAACAATACAAAGCAAACACATGAATCATCACTCACAGTGTAGTGCTGATATAATATCCCAGTGTGCGACTATTCAGGAGTATGATTTTTCTCCTTCAATGATCCGTACTTTGTCTGTGTAGGTTATGAGACAACTGTGAAAAGGTGTGTCCAATTCAAAAACAGAACTAACATTCAATCAGACTTTAGATTCATGCATTCTAAAAGTAATACATCTTAATTCCTCGAATCATTCCACCAGTCACAGGTTGGACCAATCCCAATCGCCATTTCCGTCACCTCAACCCTCCCATTTTGATGATCGATGTGAGTCATCACATTAACTCTGCAGTCCAGGCCATTTTAATTCATCCATTAAACCAGTGCTCTTGTGTGCCAGTGAATCCTGGAGAAACCTTGTAAAATCATAAAAACTAAATAAAAAAAGCTGATTTAGCACTTGCCAGCAGATAGGACTAAGCGGGCTGATGCTTTTTAATATAGAAATTAAACAGTATCAATCTCATTTGCACAATTTTTTAAGTTTAATCAGACAAATGAGAAAAAATAAACTGGGGCACTGTTCCAGCTTGGATTAAAGGTGGCTTAGACAAAGGTGCACAAACACAGCATTGCAATCCTGAAGTGAAATGACTACAGCATCCACCACAGTGCAGCGGCAAGGTGATCACAACCTTTTGGCCAAACACATCCAAGACCGTGAGCCCATCACCGACAGGTCTGAACTTCTTTATGTTCCGTTAGACCACTTTTTATTTGGACCCTTTGGATACACAAGCATATCTGTGATTTGTTTGCCAGTATTTATAAAATAAATAATCTCCTCTCCACCTTTGCATTGGAGTGATAAACTGTAGCCACTTCAACAGAACATGAAAATAATACATATACACTGACTCACACTGATGGAGAGATCCAAAAACATGTTCTAACCGGTCCTTTATGTCATTATATATATATATATATATATATATATATATATATATATATATATATATATATACACACACACATCAGGAATATTTACTTCTTAAAATGGACTTATGGTGCTTCTATCTGTTGCACAAGAAGAAACATTCTCCCCTACATTCAACCTCCTGAGAGGCAATCATTATCTGCATTGAGTGGAAGAGGTATCGGCTTGTTCAGGTATTTTTTTGTTTGGTTTTATGAATTTTTAAAAAAAGAAAATATATCATGTAAAATATTTGCTGAAATGATAAAATAAAATAAATTGAAATCACAACTCCACATAGTCAGCTGTTATCAACACGAGTGTATCTTGACTAAACCTATTGACTTAATTATTAAAATAATATAATAAAGAGAGTCCAACAACATACAATAATGCTTACAAATCATAACTGGTTATAAAATGACGGGTGGAGTACCACAGGCAGTGTCCGCGGTAAACAGAGCTGGATATTAATATATCCAGAAGACGAAGTTGGACAAAACAACACGTTAGGCAACTTACCATCAACTTGAAAATGCAGTAGCCCGCCAACAAGGATGAACGCTAGCGGACCCATACTAGCATATTAAACATCCAGGGCGGGCGCGCGAGTCTCTTCTTCACTGCAGAACAATATGCCCAAAGACGGGCGCGTCTGCCTCGGCTGTGATAGTTATGGAAAGCTCCTAGTTACTGACAAAAGCCAGTTTAAATGTCCACAAAATCAGAGGATCCATTTCACAGCAGGTCACCCGGAGCTGCTCCGGGTGTTCATATCCAGCACACCCCGAAACCAAACTCTCGGTCTGTGAGTATTATCCCTGCTTGCCCCGTGAGTTCATCCACAATGTGGGCTGTTTCTCCAAGATGACCCACGGCGCCAACTGGAGCGCACAGAGCCCGCGAGAGAAGAAATGAGCAGTACGTCCTCACTGGGGACTCCTCCGCAGGTCCTCTGCTCCCGTGTCACCTTTCAAATCTTCAGCGATGTCTCCGCAGTTCAACACATGGCTCGGCTGAGCCTCGGACTGGAAACCAGTCTTTAACTCCCGCGCATTCCCAAAAAGTTGTTTTATTACAAAGGGAACCAGCTCCCGAAATACCCATGTGGGATAACGTGCTGGAAATGTACAGTCGTACTACAAGTCACTTCAACATCCTCCTTCCCTGTCTCCACTTTGTGTGAGTGTGTGTGTGCGTGTGTGTGTGTGTGTGTGCGTGTGTGTGTGATGTATTTCCACAGCGCGGCCGCTTGGAGCGCACGGTCTACTCTAAGCGCACCCCGCACAGCGCTGCAGCCACACACTGAAGCCACGCACACCGGCGAGGGAAGCACGGACCGGCCAGTGAGGACAGAGTTTTCGACTAGGGATGAAGGACAAGTGGAGGGGAGCTCGGATCTCAGTCCACATCTCTGAAGTTCTGAAGAAATGAAGACTTACTTCTCATTTAAAGCAGAGACGTTTGGAGAGACACACTCAAATCAAAGTAGAAATGTAAGGTTAGTCTCACCTGGCTGTGCTTCAGACATCTTGCATACATGCAAATACCAAACAATGTGAGAACTACACGAATTCATATTAATAAAGTATCCACATAGTGTAACCACCTTACGTAGTAGAGGGAACACACAGCCAACAGGTATAATATGTGTTCACACAAGACCAGGTTTTATGAGGGAAAATCGTTGGGGGGAAAAAATAGAATAATGTAGACCGGCAGTATATGATAAAAAAATGTAATTCACAGTTTCAGAATATGGTAAAAACAAATCAATAGTCTCGGTACATGCAGGCATATTAAAGATGTGTGAAAGGAGACGCTGAATACATGGTCATTGAGATATTGAAGCGGAATTGTAAATATTATCTCTGCCAGAAATCAATGACTGATTGACCGAGCCCCTGCACCGGGAGAGAGGCCGTCTTATGCAAGGCAAAGTATGCAGACAAAGACAGAACACAGCAAGCACACACAAAAAACACTAAAATCCAGTATGTTGCCCATACGATGTGTTTCTACGGACACATTAATGTAAAAGGATTAGGCTCAGATGTCAGGACGCAAGAAATGTTGAGGTTCAAAGATGGATGGAGGTTGAGGGTGGGTGGGGGTGGGTGGTGTATGTGGTCCACATTACTGCCCAGCAACCCTCTTCACGTTGTCTCACTGGTTTATATACAGCGAGCTATGAGATGTGAGCTCCCCCTACTGGTGTCAGTTATAGCCATCGTCTCAACTCCTGGATGGTGTGTAATACTGCTCTATCAAGGTGTCTACAGCAGCACATGTCGCTCCACGAGCAAGATTGTCTGAAGCAGCATGATCGATACATCATGATTGCTCCGTCACATGTATTTTGAATTAAGCAGATTCGATAAATGTCCCGCCAGTGGAGTTCAAACTAATGTAGCCTACAGCAGCACTTCAAGGAGTATGTGCAAGAATATAACGAGTTAATTTTTCCTTAGTCAATGCAAATTGTTGAATTTTTTAAAATCCGAAATACAGAATACAAGTATGCAACATTAAATTCACATTTAAAGAAATGTAAGATCCATGTTACAAGTTGGTCCCTTTGTTTTATTTTTCTCATGACCAGACACAACATGAGCAGGAGCCCCACCTGAAGGGCTCGGATTCCCCATTTTATGATTTACATCAAAGTCAGCCATAGAACAAAGCCCTCAAAACTCACAGTTTGTTCCCTGAAGGTGTCTGTGAACCCCATACTCTCCCAGAGAAAAACACAGAGACTAACACCGGGACAGGATGGCTTTGGCAAAGGGAACTTCTATTGACTTTAATAATAGCTTTGACTGCTCGTGGTTTTTTTCTTCCTTCCGCTTGTTTGTCAAGCTGCATGTTGGAGCTCGCCCTATAAAGGCCTTACTGGGAACTGCAACATGTCTGAAGTTTGTTGTAAGTTTACTCGCTGGCCTGCTCCCATTGCAGGCAGCGCTGTCAGCCGGCCAGACGCAGTGATCTGTCTTCATATTGTAATGTTTGTGAGCTGCATGCAAATGGTGTCTTCTCAGTGCCTCCATGGTGTCCTAGATTCTACCAGATGTGCGCACGCACACACACAGACACACACACCGAGCCAAACGGAAATATATTGTGTCATCACTGTTGCTCGCAAATAAAAGAGAAAAAAGGGGGAATTGGAAAAAGGTAATTTACGAAGAAGAAACGCATGCTTCAAACATAAACAATAGTGTGTGGCTCCATTGATGGAAAAGTAGAGTGTAATTCTGCCCTGCCTTTTATTCCCACTTTCAATCACTGTATTTGTGGCGGAGGGAGGGAAGTGTAGCTCACGGGTTTCTAAATATCAGCTGGAAGTGGATTTATTTTAATTAAACTGGAAGCTGTTTACTCAGGGCAGGGCATGTTAGATAAAACTGAGATGGCGGGGCTAAGCCACGGACTGATAACTCATGGATATAATCATGAAAGCTCATGCTTCATCCCACAGTTGGAAGAATGTCATTGATCTATTATAAGGGTGACATTCACAATATTACTGACAAACATGGGTTTTCTTGGTTGATTACATTTTTCATTTCAAAAGCTGAGAGCATGCAGATGAGATGTAACCACATACAAATACGTATGACATCGCCAAGGGGAAAGCAAAGCAAGGGTTTTGGTTTTGAATGGCTGCATCAACAACAAAAGCCGAGATATTACAAAATATGGAGAAAAACAGTCTCACATGCAGTCTCATGTCGCCTCTTTCCATCCCTGCGAAGACAATTAGATGTTCCCACCAGATGCTGAAATGGGTCATTTGTTTTCACCTAAACTAATCATGCAACAATTATTCTCACATTCTGGTGCAATCACATGTTTTTAACGGAATCAAAACTAATAATCAATCAGATAGTTTCCCATTATTGTCCACAAAACATCTGCTCATTGATGGATCCTGCATGAAGCCACTCATTAGGAAGGTTGTTTCCCACGACCCACATCCATCCTCGTCCACTTCTCCAGTGAAATGACTTCAAGTCATTCAAGTAAACCGCTTAGGACCTTTGTGGCAAAATGAAGTTGAACAATTTCTTCTATTAATATGAATATCGTCTATGAAAAGACAGGAGATAGCGGCAACTTTAAAGGAAGATAAACGTTCAGCGGTTTGTTTAGGATTGATGTGATCACTTTCAAATCTGAAGTGCCACACCCTTTGATCACACCATCCTCTAATGTTTCCTGTTAAGGATTAAGGCGTTTGTATCCAGCGGCTCAGTTTATAGGGCTCCAACATTCACATACAGTGTTGTTGTTTTTCCTGCAGATAAAAGCACAGCTGAGGATCAATAGGGGGTCCCCAAATGGAGAGTGTGATATCTGCGACACAATCAAGAGTGTGTACAATCACAGCACCCACTCTGGGGGTTTGCAGACGCATTCCAGCATCGACATTATAATTGCTTGTAACGAAGGTGCAATTCAAATGCAACTATGGATCAAACGCGGACAGTGACAGAATGTGCGGTTTCGGCGGAGCTGCATCCGTCTGTATGTACGTGTCTGGGGGAGAAGGAGGAAAGTGTTTTTAATTGTGTGCCAGGTCAGAGGTTCAGGTAGCAACATCACTCATGATCAAATCAGAGTGGTATTTGGGGAGCTCTTAGCTGGATATCTTTCATGGCTGAGGATTCCCTTACTGGGTTTGGGTCTCTGTGTGCGGATGATTAGGAGCTGGAGGTTGGAGGAGCCGGTGTGCGGAGGGGTGAGTTGATGTGAGGAGGGGTGATTAATGTAGATGTCAGTAGCGGCCCTCCCTCTTCTGCTGCCTCCCCAGCATCCGTAATGACACCTGGGGAAGGCAGAATGGGTCTACCTGCAGCACAGGCTCCCTCAGCAGGGCATGATTCTTCCCCATGATCCTCCTCTGTCAGCAGTCCTGTCACTGGGCTCGGATCAGGCCCTTATTAATGGGCCTCTATGTCAAACATAGATATTAAGCTGTGCTCTGCTCCGCACTATTCTCGGCTATAACATCCATACAGGCGCGATCATTTCTATACAATACAGTGACAACACGCGCATACACACACACACACACACACACACACACACTCAAAGCATGTTGCAGCACACTCATAACTCACAAACACATCACTACATGCGCTTTAACATTCGCTGAAAAAGTACTTTATTATTTAGCAAGTTTTACAGATTCAGGTCCAGAATGACACAGAATCCATCGATCTATAAGATATCTCTCTTTCCCTCCTCTACTTCCACTCTTTAATACACACAACCAAATTTCACATTTTGCTGAAGAAGTGAAAACCTCTCACTGTGATGTCACTCCACTCAGAGAAAAAAAAGGTTCTATGGCTAGTGCGTTAATGGTTAAAGTATGCGGCAGGCTGAACACCAGTAGACCCAACGTGTTGGCAGAGCCTCAGCAGCTCGGACTGCTTTTGCTATTTAGGCTTGTGGCTTGAATATGATACATAGAATAGAGTGACATTCACAAGAACCCAAGTTCTTGGAGACGTATCACTGCAGAACTGGGTTCATGCAGGGCAATAAAACATTGAATGGAGGTCAGTGCAACATGTGTTAAATCCTGCACTCTGATACTCCCTCAGAGGGGCCGGAGGAGGAGAATGGACGGATGGAGGAAGTATGGAGGACACGACACCTGAGCTCCATGTGGAGAGAGGTTTCTATCAGCGGGACATAACCTCTGTATGGAATGCATCGCCTTGTCTTCCTCTGCGTCCACTGAAAGGCACGGGAAGCCAGATTGGGGCACCGTATCAAATGTTGCAAAACTGGGGATTACTGTCTCGGAATTCTTGCTTTTCACTTTGAGTCCAGCTCTGAGATTTCCCTTTCTTCTCTCTCACTTTCATTCCAAGCAAAGTGCAAAAGCTATCAATATATGATTTTGTTTGCAAATTTAAAAGAACCTGCAGCAACTATGAGGCAATTATATGGGACACAGCAGAGCACATCCATGTGTTTACTTTCTTGAAGAATAAACCTTAAAGCCACTGAAAAACTGATATTGCTGTATTAAATATGCATGACTAAATAAACCGGAATCAAATTAGAAATTCGGAGAAGAAAAACGTGCTCCGATATTAATTTTTTTGTTTAAAACTTAGCTCATCTGTTTCATCGGGACTTTGTGATTGTGGTGTGGCAACATAAGCAAATAACCGGGCGGCTCATTAAATTCAACTGGTGTGCAGTAATACATGACATCAGCTTTGTTTACAACGGAGCTATGCCCACGTGTAAAATAAACTAAACAAATTCTTTGGCAGCACATTTTGTGATGAATGATGCCATAAAGGTATCAGGTTTTCAGGGATTTTACTAGTGAATATACTTGTTTATTAAGAATACGTCAGCAAAATGAGGCAATCCACATAAATATGACAATTCTGCAGGAAAAGAAAATGCTGTGAAACGACATCGGTGCAGCTCTGATGACCGAACAAAAAAACTTCAAAGACTTCATATAGAAGATGAACTTTTACATTAAGTCCTGCATGCAGGTGGTATGATCAGCATGTTCTCTATGAACAAAACTTCCAAATGTCAACAGAGAATCCATAAAGTACACTATGTGATAGTTCAGTTGCAGGGAATCCAAAGTCAACCTTACGGGATGACTTGTCTCCTTCCTTAATTTATTTTTTATATTAATGTCAACCTCTCTTTACCTCCCGCTCTAATTAGTTATTCCAGAACACAACCACATTCCAGTCATTTATGGAATTTCCCAGTCGTAGGTGAATAACAGCCCACTCCCAAAAGGCCTTGAGAGCTCTGGCTAATTAGCTGGCCTACTTTTTCCTGAACATAGTCGCTTATTCTGGCTCTGTGGAAACTCATCGCAACTGTCCTCCCCCACCCCCACCGAAGGCAGACCTTGATAACAGGGTGCTCGTCACTCTCATGACACAACACGGGAAACAGCTTAGTCCAGTGAGCGATGGGCAGCAGCTGCTAATGAGAGAAGTGAATACTTAAGCTTTGACTAGTCAGAAGGGAGGACAAGAGCTTCTGAAGTATCTCTCCAACCTCCTTATCAGTGAGGACACCATCCTTCTCTCTCCAGTTATTGTCATCCTCCTCCTACTTTCAAAACTGATAAGACTGACTTCATATTTGCCATGAGGACAGCCACGTTGTCTCCTATATAACAACGGTCTCTATTAAAATGGGAAGTTGTTTATTTTCACGACCCTTACAGGAAATTCTGAAAAAGTCACAGCTGGTCTCATAAACACTCAGGTAACCAAAACAAATGGATTTATTTCAGCGATCCACATCATGTATTCACAGTAATTTCACTTTCCCTCATTAAAAACATTATTGCAAAGAATTGCCTCGTCTCCCGTAGACTTGGCACGGGCATCCTCAATCAAGAAAAACAACTTTATATGTGCTGTTGGGGGGAATACACTTTACAAGACAGGAAGCACAACACATTTAAATGTCTGTGAGATGGATTGTGGAATAATGAATACCATTATAAACCGGTTGAGTTTCCCACATTTATTCAATTTATTTGAGGGAACAATTTAAAACAATAAATATGTATTCAATGAGAGGAGAAGAGATTATATTGTGAAAAGGGTCCTTCTTTGAGGAAGCACAGTGGGTAATTAAACATCCTTTTGTAGTGGTGACATGTGATCAATAAACAGTATTTAAGAATTGCTACATTATCCAAAAGTTATGCAATGTATTATCCGAGCTATACCAGTAGTTCAAATTACATTATGCTCCAAGCTCCACAAAGGTAGCATCTTTCTCCAAGTGTTCATAGAATTAATTGCATTTTGTTTTATATTTGATGGCAACATATTGGAGAGATGCTCAGTTTTATTCTGCTCGCAATCTTTATATCAGGAATGAAACTTGATCATTGCAAATTCAGACAGTGTTTGAATTTGAATTTGAATGTACTTACTTCAGAGTACTAAGAGTCACATGATGGAGAATCAGGGTGAAAGTAAGGTTGTTGGTGCAATCTTAAATTAAGATTAAAGAATTCATCAGAATAAAAAAACTCCTCTTGTCATACTAAATAATTATTTTTCAATACATGATTTTCTCTCAACCCAGTCTGCTAGAGTGTAAACTTGACCACTCAACAATATATTGTACTCAATGCAGCTAAAAGCCATTTTCAGGGAATATGAATGTGTATAAATAGTTTTAAATAAAACTCAGCTTTTTGCACACAGTAAGGATAACACTCAAACTATTTACCCCATTATACTCTCAACTATGCACTCAATTCTGGAACAGAGCCCCAAATCCTCCCCTCACCATTTCTCTCGTCCCTCTGAAGCCTGTTCAATCTCCCCGTCCTCTGTAAACGGGCTGTAATCATGGCGAGAAAAACGACATTACCCCCGTATGTCCTTTAAATTGTCTGCTTTGCTCCTCGCCGTCAGTCATGTGTTTAAAGGGGGAAAACCATTAATCTCAATATTTTGATTTGGTAACCCTGTTCCCTGGGACAATGTGAACATCTGTTGTCGCCTATTGCCAGAAGTGAAAATGTGCTGCATGCGTTGTTCCGCGATGTCGTGTACAGCTCCAACCCCACGACCCAGAATGACTTGCTATATGAAGAAGTATGCTCACATTGTATTATCAAGTTCATTCGATTACATCTAATCTTCTCTGTGAGTTTACCAAAGCAGCTTGACTACATGTTGAAACGACAAATCGGAATTCTAGAACCTCTAAAAGCAGTGGCTCTCATATATCAATACCTTTTGGACTGATCGTAACCACTGCACTGAATAAAACACATGGACTCTAAAAGTATTCCACTTAAACAGACAGACCGGCCCGGCCCCGTATGCTGAGTGCTATCGACAGAATCAATTGAAGGCAACGCTCATCAGAGGTTCAAACTCAATTGCCCCCCAAAATGGAATGTGATTTAGAGCCTTAGGTCAGAGTCGATCCCAAATGACACATTAGGGCTCGCCTACCCCGTGCTTGACCAGGGACACCATGACCCTGTTGGGGGAGAAAAAACATCCAGACACTGGGGGGGGGGTTCCCCCGAGCACCATAACCGCCACAACTGCCTCAATGTCACCAACTTGAGGGGAGTGATGGCGTGACACAGATGACGCTGGCTGGACACGACCACACTGGTTGATCATTTTATTTCCGCTTAAACTTTCACACTCACTTACAGGGACACTATGAATGCTTAAAAGCAGCAGGCGAAGAAGATACTCGACTAAATGTTAGAATATAGTGAATGCAGGAGCCCTTCACTGAAGGAGGGATTGATTTGTAAATGACAAGAGGCTGCAGCTCAGCTGTATCATTCAGGCTAAGCTCCCCTCAAACCAATACATTGTGATAAAACAATGGAAGAAGTGGATTTCACAGTGAGCAAGTACCCACCACTCACTGCTAACCTGTGACCTCTTTCCGGGTTTGCTAACCGTCTCCCACAAATAATTCTAACCCTGCTCAGCTGATCCTCACAGGCCCTTCAGGCTCTAATGAAACTGGGCCGGTGCATCTGACATTTCCATCCCCAAGGGCCGAGCCTCGTGCGGTCGCAGCCTCGTACCCTGGTCTTGCCACTTCACACTAATTGCTGCCTACTAAGCAAGCACCACAGCAACAAATCCAGTTAACGACAGCGGCATATTGATCGCTGTCAGGGAGGCAGCACCCCTGTCCCCAGGTATGGGAGGAGGTGCACAGTGGCTTTTACAACCTGAGGGATGGCCTGCACCCAATAAAGAGCAGGTCCCTGAGACAAAATAAAAACCAAAAGAGGGTCAGAGTGATACAATTACCGCTCGCCAGCTCTGACCCTAACTGTAGATGAACAATAGACTGCAGGATGATGGTGGGGGTGGGGGGCAGAGAAGAGGGGGCCTTCATTATAGAGGTAGGCCAGGAAACCTGTTCAATTTTCTCCATTAATGAGTGCTGAAGAAGCACTTTCACGCTGTCCCAACAGAGCCATTACAGGCCTAGTCTGAGCACCGAAGGAGACTTCGCACCGTGCCTCACATGCTCCAGCAACACTGGCACATAAAGATAAACAGATCTGAAAGCTGTGAATATGCAAAGGCTGCAGCCTATGATTTCATGATGGTATCAATACAAAAACGCTGCATTGGGACTTAAGATGATTTATGGTTCCATGGTGTGTTCATCATAATTTCACTTTATTTATGGTGGTTTCTTGTATTTAAAATATTGTAAACAACTCAACATGTTATACAATGTGTGCTGACTGGTGTTTGGGTGTTTTTTTGCAGCAAACAGGGTGCCTAATTGTAAAAGTAAAGAAAGCATATTAATCAAACTACTCATTTACATACTAAAATAGCACAGAGAAAAGGCAATGCTGCGTTTTCCTCCAATTTATTAGTCTGGCAGAGCACAGTAAAAGGGGATAGAATGAGGCCAAACAATGGGAAGCTCAGTGAGACTGCTTTCCAGCTTAAATCTAACATCCATCAAAGATATCATTTTTCACAGATATGCGTCGTACATCAACTGGAGCAGGTAAACATCAAAGTTGTAAGCAATCATCAAAGAGCATTTTGGCACATTTCATAATCGGTTTTAATGCGGCACTAAATTACTGTTTTCTGTTGCCTTTGTTGTCTAATCTGGGTACTTTCAACTCACAGCGATTCCTACCGTCTCGCCCTCCAAGAATAGCTCTTTCTCCAGTTCTGAGCTTTTTTATCCAGCCGCATTAAAAAGTCTGCCTCAAACATTTGTTCTACTTACTATAGTGACTGAATCCACATTTTCTTGTTATGTGTACATTATATTCGTATTCCCATCAGCTGTTGATTTATCATGTCAGACTGCAGTAGTATCTGTTCAGTGAACACAGTGTACACACCATTGTTTAAATTGTCCGACAAGTGTAAATTGCTCAAAATGGGACCAATTAATAGATGATACATTTACTATTTTCATTGGCAATGTCTCGGCAATGTAGATTGTGTGAGCAGTGCAAAGTAAATTACTTCTAGAGAAAGTGTACACACAAAACTACAAGAGGGCCACATCTGGACTCATACAATTAGATGCTGATTCCTGTGGATAACTCTCTGTTGCTGCAACACAAACCAGACGACTCGGCAACAATAGGTTTCTGGCACCATCTCTTTGTGTCTCTCTGTGTAACAACTTGCCCCTCCCTTCATAGTGCTGACCCACAACAAGTCTTGAATGCTCTGGCACGAGCGCTTCTGGGCTGCCCGCTGATTTTTCTTGGCATGAAGAGACGGCCATAAAAGTTGAGTGATATTAAATGTACGTTTGGCAAAGTGGTTGGTTCCTGATTTGGCAGCTGCATCAAAGACACTTCTTTCAGCATCATAGCCACGCCCCTGCTCACATGTCCTTTCCATTTCCAGAGATACATGGCACGTGTAAACATGATTGAAAGCTAAAACTCTTTTCTCTTATCAACTCATTGACTTTGTACACACTGTATCAATGCTGACTTGAAAGAGCAGACAATATCACCTAAATGTCATAAAGTTGGAACATCAATAAAGACATGATGCAATAAAGGCTGAATAATAAATAAACAGTGATGATAGGAGACATGCGTGTGCCTCTCTTTCATCTTTTAATTATTATAAGATATATAAAAGAGAGGACGAAAATGGTGGCAGACAAAAACACTGTCAGGACAGAGTATATAGATTTAAATGACACATTAAGTGGGAAGCAGCAATTAGGAGGCAGGATGTATCAGAGCACTGCTAATTATGTTATATTGGGTACAACATAGAGACAGAACACTTTTCTACATTTTCCTTTGTTGACTTAATGGAAATGAGTTTAATTATTTGTTCAACATTTGGATGGAAACATCCAGCAACTGCTCTGGAGGTTTGTATGGTTTGTCAGGCACCTTCAGCAGCAACAATGTGTGTCGGCATTCAAGATGGCAATTGTAGCCGAAAGGGCACACGTCTGCATCTATGGTACGTGTATTCAAATTCATTCACATTTGTTATGAAGTATATCTGTGTTTGTGTTTGGGTTAATGTAATGCACTGGTTGGTACGATGATGCATCTCTTCCCTTGTTTTGATTTACAGTGAACACAAAATGGAAACAGAGGCACGGACATGTGACAATGTTACAATACACAGCCATACATTATAAATGCATTCCCTGCAGTGTGACTCATAACTTCAGTATTAAAGTAAAAATCCCAATGCAGTCATATGGGAGTGAGTAAGTTCTGCAGTTAGACTGTGACTCAAATAACCCACTTTAAAAAAGTATCAAAAAGGAAATTGGCTGCTCAGGACTCATGACTTATGAGGGTGTTGCCACTGTTGCTGTGGCCGATGAACATAATGAGTGTATGGGCATGCAGCCTTGGCTCAATAACATCATTCAGATTTTACAACACTGCTGTGCGGTGCTGCTGGCCTTGACACTTTACTGTGTGCCATTAAGGTGTAACACATTAAATGGAAAAGGTCATCTCTGCTCTCAAAGCGCGAGGTTACCTTTACAACAGGAAGAGAGACAAAGACAGAAGAGAGGGTCGGCGGTGATAGCAAACATCTTTGTTTGCTGCCGTTGAGTACAAAAAGATGGACAGGTTGAAAGACAAGAAGCATCTTCACAGCATAATAATATTGGAATATATATTCATTCCTGTTGTTGGGGTTTTTCCGTCTCTTGGAAGTATTTTGTATTGATATTTATTGCGGCTGTATTTGGAGGAGAGCCGATATAATTGGTTTTGTGTTCCTTATTGTGCTCTATAAAGTGGAACGTCTATGTCCATAGAGTCTCTGGTCTCTGTTATATTACAGCAGATCGCAATTGTACTTGCACTATCTTCAGGATCAAAAAGAGGACATCAGAGAAAACAAAAGGCGGATGTGTGGGTCAAAAGGGATTGCAACAATTTAAACATGGTCGGCAGTTTCAGCTGAGCCGAATGATTTCTGCGAGACAGTGTCATCCAAACAGCTCACAGAAAAAGGACCAGTTTTAATAAGGCCCCTTCTTCTGAAACGACCTATTGATTTTCACTGGCAGGTTGTGGGGCAGTGACCTGCTCTGGTTCCCGGCTCCCACAAAAGCCAAATTGAGCCATTTAGAACACGGGTCTGTCTTTAGAGACTCCGACTCAGCACCGAATCCCCAAGCCAATTTATTTCTATCAGGTGGAACTTTTTTCCGGGAGCTGCTAAATTTGACCACAATGGACCTGCTGCTGAAGATCCTGACACTTTCCTTCTTCCTTCAATCAGCCTCTTCTGAGTTTGGGTATCACCGACAATTCAATATTAAACTTTTAACTTTGACCCAACGTTGCAGCAACGTGCACCGCTGCAATAACACTTTATTTTATTTTTTAAATACAATGGAGTATTGTTGCCGTCAAAAAGTTGGAAGAAGACTGTTTCGCTGCTCCAGCTACACTCACAGCAAACTGTCAAGTCATTCGGCCCTCTGTAGCTGAAATGCACTGACCGGTTGACAGAAAGCAGAGAGAATACTATGTGACACGGACATGACAAAGAATGCACACGCCACTCATACACCAGCACGCACGCACACACGCACATACACACACACACACACACACACACACACACACACCTTGCATGTCACATATCAGTGATAATTAGACATGGGGGGGGTGAAGAGTCATTGATTAGTTTTGGATCCTGTTTGGTCAGAATGTTTCATTTACTGTTCCCCCCAACATGTCACCGTTCGCTAATGATGATGCATTTCTGAGCTTTGCAAAACTATGTCATGTGTATGTTTTAATTCTGTCGACTCTGGTTACAGGTGGCAGGTTGAAATGCACTGCAGCTTGGGCTAACTGGTGTATGTTTAATAAAGACTTTGGTATGTAATGGGGGTAATTCCGACAACCTGAATGTATTATGTGCCGTGGATTTTCAAATGCCTCCATACTTCTGATGTGTTACCTGTTTATTTTTTGAGGAAACTAACTACCTGCACATGTATATAGAGTCACTGCTCTTGACACATGATCCTCTAACTGAAGCAGAGGGCTGGTCAGAAAGAGTCAGAGTCCAGATCTCACACACTATTTATTTCTCCCTCCTGGTGAACAACAATTAACAGGATGCCATGGACCACTCTGCTGACAGAAAGAACAAATAAAGAACAAATAAAGGGTACATAGGGCATTGGTGAATCTAGTTATACATTTGAATCCTGTTCAAATAAGGATGAACATCAATACGAGTTCTGATAAGTATGCCAATAGGCAGTCGTAATATCACGGCAATCCTAATGATTCCCATCCCTTGTGCTAAGAGCTGCAAACGACAGCTGCGGCCATTATTAAGTTCATGGATCTGTGTAAAACAGCCAGCTGTGGCAATTGTCTGTACTCATGAAGATAAGAGTTGCATCAAGTGCAGCTGAAGCTAAAGCTACTGTTGAGTAATTATACAAGGCAACAACTTGTTCACATGTCACCACAAGTGTGCCACGAAGGTTTATTCCATCCCGAGAGGCTCATATTCAGCTGTCTCCGTATGCTACATTGAGTACATTCCATATCGCCGGAGCGTAGTGTAACAGTGTGGGTGCTGTGAGAGAAAATCGAAGCAGCATTCTTTCGAAAACCTGCTCAGGGATCACATACAAGCACATAACATGCTTTCCTTCAGAGTGAACTCTTGCTGAGAGAGCAGAAAAAGATGAAAGGAATCGGAGAAACTGTCACATAAATGATCTGACCGGAGAAATGCATGTCATTTTCACCCATCAAAGCTCGGAAAGAAATACAAATATGTTTTTGATTTTTTTTTAAAAGCCATGAATGGAAAGTGTAAATCAGGTCAAAAGAAGGTTAATGCAAGTGCTATAGGTCACTTAAGTTACAGCGCACAAGAGGATCAGAAAAAACAAACATGAAACAGTGCTCAAAGGCAGATTGAGAAAAACGGATATGGAAGTAGGAGAGGGGGGGGGGGGGAAGAACATTCAAGGTCACCCTTGCTCTTTCCCCTCGCGGCTGCAGAACATTTCAGTGTACAGTGATGCGCACATTCATAGCTCAAACCAATTTTACCAGAGAAATCAATATGGCTGAAATATTGGGCTTTTATGAGTTGCTACATTCTGCTGGGGGCCGTGTGAGCTAATGTGTTCAGCTAGATTCGATTTAAACAGCCCGGATAGTGAGATGGGGTGAAACTAACTTACAAGAGAGGAACAACAAAATCACAAAGGCAATGATACAGTATTAATTATTATTATTATTATTACTATTGAGTGTTACATCAATACAGTCTTGGAGATCATCTGCATAACATCTAACGGTGGCATAATGCACAATGTGTTGCTATTCGTAGTTGAACCTATTTGATTTCAGTGTGCAAGGATTGTGTGTCCATGTTAAAGTGGTGGTGTTTAAAGCCTATAAGCAAAACATCCATTATGTTATTCATATTTGATGTTGTTTAATTAGTTAAAGACAAGGCCGATATTTCCTTTTCCTATTCATTATTTATTGAACTCTTGTTTCGCATGTGTCAGCATTGCGCTGCAAGGGTGTGCTTAATGATTTGTTTGCTGTATTCTTCTATTAAAGATAAATAAATAAGCCATGCAACATTGTATTATAATAGTGCATCCCTGCTCAAATATATCTGTAATAAATCCGGTCTCTTTGGGCCGTTGAATGTGGTGCAGGTGTTTTTTGTGGTTTCTGACAGCAGCTTCTTTGAGACCATGTAAAGTCTCAAAGGTGTTAAAAAGAACATCATGTCGGCGACGCTGCCGCAGAGCCGCCGCTCAAGCAAATGTCTGAAAAGAGCAGCTGAGGAAGCCATTACACAGCCATAGTGCCACTGGGGCCCCGTGGCAGGGCTACAGTCATTAATGCCCTCAATTTGCTTTAATGGCTTTCTCAATCCCGGCTCTCAATTCCATTCGACCCCACGCCAGACTGTATTTCATCTCCTCTCACTGCCGGTAATTAATCCATTCATCTCTAAAAGATCCGATCAATGTTGTCTGGAATGAGAGCTGCCACGCGTTGGGAATAGTTCAGGGGAAAACATGGAGAGTGTTTTGGTCAACCAATGTTTGTAACTGGACTGAAAATGAAACGAGTGGTGAAATACAACTGTAAATATTGGAGATTTGTAACTGCTTAAAAGTAACACGTTTACTATATAACATCCATACATTTGGACATAAACCCTTCAGCACTTCAAAACATATCTTAACTTCCACAGTGAGCCATTACAAAGCTCATTAGGATCGTACAGCGAACATTCCTACTGGAGAGGATTTTTCAATTCCAGTCCCATCATATTACTTTTTCAAGCTAAATATCATGCACAGTATATATAAAAATCCATTTCCAATTTGTTTATTCTAAGGGGAAGAGATATTGTGCTGGGGGAGTATTCCACATGAAGCCAGATCCAGTTACCATCATATCTATCACAGTGGTTTGCTGAAAGGAGAGCAGCATGTTCTAAGTACATGTTTGGGTTGTAATTGATTCATTTTGGGTACAAAATGGAAAGGCACAACATGATCATGGATGTGTTTGTGTGTGTCCCAGTGGAAGCGTGTGTTGTCATGATTCAGAATAGCTGGATGACAATCAGCCACTACAGGCCCTCCCACTGACCCCACGACAAAATCCCCCTCCTGATTCTAGCCTGGGATCAATAAGTAATTTTTTGGAGCTGATTAGTTTGCAGCAGGAAGGTGGTCACTGTCTGATCTGTCCTAAGGATATAATCAAGCACTAAAAAGTGGAAGTACTGCAACTGTAATGTGAGCAGGGATGGCCGTCGCAGTATGTTGTGGTACATGTTTAATTGTAGATGGTGATTACGAACCATAATGCACAAAAAAACAGTTGAACTGACTTGGAATAGATTACTTTTCACCATGGGAGAAAAAGCACTCACAAAGAGGAATACATTTTGTTTTGTAAATGGCGTTAACCGAAAGGAGAATAAAAAAATGAAAGGAAATAAGTGGACGGAAGTGACGGCTACAGAGAAGGCTGATTGAAGCTTTTATCCCTGAGAGGTCGACCCTGACACCTACGAAATGAGCAGAAATTTGTGCCTCAAATTAATTTTCACTTCTCTTTGGAGGGAGCATGCCGAACATTTTTTGAATAAGCAGACTCTTTCAGTAAAACTGCTCCATCACTCTTCAGAGTGATGCAATAATTACGGTCACTCGTTAGAGATGGGTCTCATACTGGTGTTTAGGTTTACAGAATATGGAACGTCACAATATTTATAACCATATACTGAAGTACAACTTTAGGTACAGCAAAAAAAAAGAAAGGTTTGATCAGGAAATAGGGTAGTCTGAATTGTATGTTAGAGCAGCAGCATATAGCAATATAGAAATATACCAGTGGTGGGCCATCAGGGCCAGCAAGGCCTTCTCTGCTGGCCTAAACATCATCAGAATATAATTTTTTTTATTTATAAATGTTCCCACAAATATGTATTAAATTATTCCCCAGAGTAAGAGTTATACTCTTCATTTCATAGCTTTCCTCTTGGTTGCACTGCTTCCAGCCACAGGTTGAGATTTGGAGGGCTGGTCTTTATGTTAGATCTTTTATCCAATCATATTCAGCCATCGTGTGTTGCCAGGGGGCTAAAATCTGCCCTTAGGCCTTCAGAATCAACATTGCGGGCGCTGGTAGCTTAAACATTGAATCGGGTCAAAATGACCCGAAGGCAACACAAGGGTTAAAGTGAATGGGAATGACAATTTTGTGTCAACCAATCAGCTTTAGAGTTGGCTCCTGAAGGCCGGAACCGGCACAGGAGCCAGCTAGCAGGCGTAGTGCGTGCACGTCTTTTGATTGGATTACCCACGCCCCAGGCCCATGGCACGCCACTGAAATATACTAATATTCAGGGAAGAATATTTACTTCTGTTTTTTTAATTTTGTTTACAAAACTACATTTATATTTCTAAGAGAAAAGAAAGCAACCATTTCCTTAAAAAAACCTCCAAAGGAGAAGGTGTAGTTCTGAGTATCAGCTGTGGTCTGATATTCCTCATTTACTGTAAAGGTAGCAAAAGAGTTATCAACCCATGTTAAAAAGCAAGCCAGCTATCTGTACAGACATGTATGTACTACATCTGTCCTTGGAAACGGCTGCAATTATATGAAGGAGATGCAACACACACACACACACACAAGTATCCCTTTAAAAGGCCAGTGAATCTCCTCTACTGGGTGCCATGAACTCTGAGTGTTATGGTCTCTGAGCGAAAGCGACACAGCGATTCTAAAAGAAACCAGACGCACGGATTATTTGAGAGGCTGAAAACCCATTAATACTGAGGGTTTTAAAGTCCGACATTCAAAATCTATCTAAGTATTGAACTTCTAGGACCTCGGACCGGGGATTGCTGCACATGTTCCCTCCACACTGTTGATCTCCTCTCCCTGGAGTCCCATGCTGGTGATCATAAATCGGTTGTGTGTTTAATGGAGAGGTGACCAAGGCGGTCGCTCTGCTTCTCATATTCTACCTAAAATGCACCCCATATGATTTACAATGGGACCATTAAAATGAGGTCTGGGGAAAAAAATCTGAGAACATGGTGTAAGTCAACCTGTTTGGTGTACCTTTCCTCCTTCTATGTCCTCACTCTACACACATACACAAGTGGCTCATTCTTTCAGCTCAAATTATAGGCTCGTTTAAACAGAGATAAAATAAAAAAGGTCTGAACAATCTAGAAGTTGTACAGCATGTGAAAAAAAGAGAAAATGTTTAAATGTTTCGTAGGTTTTACATGTTTGAAAATTATTTTACCTAGTCATGTCTGATATGTAATGTCAATATCCAATGTTTGATTTATCTTATTTTCAGTCACAACAGAGAAAGAGAGGAAAGGGTCTGTGGTAGATTTTAAAACACAGTGATTACAAAGAGAAAAGCAACTAGCAACATGTGCCCTCTACTGGATTTTGAAAGTAATGTTAAAAAGGAGGCCAGAGTAGACCTCAATTTACAGATGGTAAGATATTACTACGCTTTATTATCTCCGTTTCAATAGATAATTAGCTATTTAAGGTAAAGTCTGTTCAAAATATGTTCCTTAAAGTGACTACATCTGAGAAAAATTAATATGATCGAGGAAAACAATAGACAGGAAGCCCCATAGTTCCATTGCAATTGTTATCTTAATAAAGACAAATGGCCAGCCCTTTTTTTTGACAAAACAATCACACATGATCAACCGCAATAACAAAGAGACCAGGCACCAAAAAGTCCCATTATATCACTTCCAAATCAATATCAACTTAAATCAATAAACAAGTGAATGTGCTGTCCATATTGCCATACATTACTTCTCAGAAATCTGATGCAAATCACAGTTGTTTGTTATTGTCAATAGCAATTAATCCCCATGAAGCACCTGTACCCATTAATGAATTTACCATTTTAACAATTTCACTTTGGTTTTTCCATCTTTTAGGTCCATTACAGATCCACACTTTATTAAAAAAACCTTTAATAACAGCTAAACGAGATGGTGAATTGACTAAATGAGAACATCATGAAGATTAGCGTAATCTCTCTGTCCAAAGATGACTCTGATGCTGCAGTCAAATGAAATGACATCCAGAATGTCCAAACTGAATTAAAGACAATCTTTACAATCACCCCGACTTCAATTTTGTTTTACATCTTCTCCACAAACATAACTGAAAAATGCACAGTCAAGGAAAAACGTGCTCCAAATCAGTCCTCATTAAATTTGATGATATATAAACTGAAATATGTTGTCTACTACGTCATGCAGTATGTTAGTCACTGGCATGCAGGTGCAGTCTGTGCAAGTACACAACACCTGCATAAGAAGAGGCAATAATGATAGCGTTCTACTTCTTAAAATACTTTAATGGCCAGAAAGCAGAGTATTTCACCTCTTCTCCTCTGGCACTCGTATCGTGTGAATTGTCCAACGCTGAACTGTAACACAAGCCACAAGCCTTGTAGCAAATTACAGTACAAGGCCACATCTAAGCACCCATTCAGAGCTTCAGTGTAGCTGTTGGCCAGTGGCGGCTGGTGAATTTTTTTTGGGGGGGGGGCGCAGTTTAAATAGCATTCAACAATGAGATGAAAAGAGGTTTTGAGTAGAATATTGTAAAAAACAAAGCTTTATTTCAAGAACACAGCGTGCTCAACACTGTCCAACAACAACTATCAACACACTGTAACTTTGGGCATGAGAGGTTAAGAGCAGCTTTAAGGAACATTGGGCTGGGTTTCAGAGGTTTGCAAAATAAAAGAGTTTCACCCTCACATGAAAGAGGTTCAGAGCAGAATAGAGTCAGAAAGAGATCACATGTTACATTGGGTGACAGAGCAGACCCACTACTGTAAAGACAAGTAGCCTCCTCTCTTTAAAGTGGGCAAACGTCTCAATAACTCTAATAAGACAGGGTTAGCTTCATGCTGTTAGCGAGTTAGCTTCATGCTCTTAGCTAGATAACTGCGGCAAGATTCGTGCTTTACACTTGTCTGCAGCTCTTTAGATCCCTCACCCCGTTGTAGTCCAGAGAGTTTCAGTCCCAGGACTTTGGAACAACAGACAGGAGAAACTAAACAGTGCATTACTCACTGAGCACCAGCTGACAGCTCGTTAGCTACCTGCTCGCGTAGCTCCGCTGAGGGAACGCCGGTCTCTGATCTGCCGAATAGTCCAATCACGTGAAATAATAAAACGATGTCATTGGCCAATGAGCGCACATTTTTGCGACCCAAGATTCACGTTTCATCCGCCAATGAGAATCAGAATCAGAATCAGAAACAGGTTTATTGCCAAAGAATGAATGTTTTCACAAACAAACGAGGAATTTTTTTTGGTGGAAGGTGCAACATTTGGACATGACAAACAACAATCAACGCAAGGAGGGAGGAGGAGTGGGAGGAAGAGGGAGGAGGAGGAAGAGGAAGGAGCGGGAAGAAGGAGGAGAGAGGAAGGTGGAAGAAGAGGTGGTAGTCCTGGGGTGACAGTCAGTCAGTCCCGGGTCCATTGATGAGCCCGACCGCCGTCGGGAAAAAGCTATTGGTGTGGCGGGAGGTCGTGGTCATGATGGACGCAGCCTCCTCCCGAGGGAGGGACTCGAACAGGAGTGTCCAGGGTGGGAGGGTCGGCGACAATCTTTCTGGCCCGCTTCAGTGACCTGGAAGTGAACAGGACCTGGAGGAAGGCAGATTGCAGCCGATAACCCTCTCGGCCGAGCGGATGATGCTCTGCAGCCCGCGCTTGTCTTTGGCTGGGGCTGGAGGGTGCCAGGCGGTGATGGAGGAGCAGATGATGGACTCAACGATGGCCGTGTAGAACTGTACCATCATCTTCCCTGGCAGGTTGAATTTCCTCAGCTGCCTCAGGAAGAACATCCTCTGCTGGGCCTTCTTGGAGATGGAGCCGATGTTCAGCTCCCACTTGAGGTCCTGGGAGATGATGGAGCCCAGGAAGCGGTAGGACTCCACAGCGTCGACGCGGGAGTCACACAGGATGAGAGGGCGGGTGGGGCTGCATTCCTCCTGAAATCCACAACCATCTCCACTGTCTTCAGGCGTTGAGCTCCAGGTTGTTCTGGCTGCACCAGGTCACCAGGTGGTCAGTCTCCCACCTGTAGGCGGTCTCGTCCCGCCAGAGATGAGTCCAATGAGGGTGGTGTCATCCATGAACTTTAGGAGCTTGACGGACTGGTGACTGGAGGTGCAGCTGTTGGTGTACAGGGAGAACAGCAGAGGAGAGAACACAGCCTTGGGGAACCCGTGCTGGTGGTCCGGGAGCCTGAGACGTGTTTCCCCAGCCTCACGTGCTGCTTCCTGTCGGTCAGGAAGTCTGTGATCCACCTGCAGGTGGAGTCGGGCACGTGCAGCTGGGAGAGCTTGTCCTGCAACAGGGACGGGATGATGGAATTGAAGGCAGAGCTGAAGTCCACAAACAGGATCCTGGCGTAGGTTCCTCGGGAGTCCAGATGCTGGAGGATGTAGTGAAGGGCCATGTTGACTGCATCGTCTGCAGACCTGTTGGCTCTGTAGGCGAACTGCAGGGGTCCAGGAGTGGGTCGGTGATGGTCTTGAGGTGTGACAGGACCAAGCGTTCAAGGACTTCATGACCACAGAGGTCAGGCGCGGGCCTGTAGTCATTGAGTCCTGTGATCTTGGGTTTTGGGGACGGGGATGATGGTGGAGGCCTTGAAGCAGGCTGGAACGTGGCATGTCTCCAGGAGGTGTTGAAGATGTCGGTGAACACGGAGACAGCTGGTCCGCACAGTGCTTCAGGGTGGAGGGAGGCGGAGTCCGGGCCCGCTGCTTCTTGGGGTTCTGCTTTTAAACAGCCTGTTGACTGCTCTCCAGGATGACGAGGCGTCGCTGAGTTGATGGAGGGTGCTCCAAGGTGTGAGCCCCTGATGGGCTGGGGAGGGTGGGCTGATGGTCTGTGGCTTGTTGGTGGGGCTGTGGGGATGGTCTCAGGACTGCTCCATTGTCTTTCAAAGCGGCAGTAGAACTCATTTAGCTCGTCTGCCAGAAGCACATTGTTCATGGAGTGGGGTGATTTGGGCTTGTAGTTGGTGATCTGCCTGAGCCCTCTCCAGACAGAAGCAGAGTCGTTTGCTGAGAGCTGCTGTTGCAGTTTCTCAGAGTACAGTCGTTTAGCATCTCTCACCGCCTTGCTAAACCTGTATTTGGACTCTGTGTACAGGTCCTTGTCCCCACTCCTGAATGCCTGGTCCTTCTGCAGTCTTAGCTTCCTGAGCTCCGCTGTGAACCAGGGTTTGTCGTTGTTATAACTCACCCTGGAGCAGGATGGAATACAGCTGTCCTCACAGAAGCTGATGTAGGAAGTTACAGCCTCTGTGTACTCATCCAGGCTGTTGGTAGCAGTCCTGAAGACATCCCAGTCAGTACAGTCAAAGAAGCCGTCCTTACTGAAACGACCGTGAAATGTTTTCTCGATGCCGTACACACACGTTAGACCAGCGACCCGAAAACGGGGAGGGGCTTCTCTCCGTGATAATGAGTGGCGATATATTATATTTTTTCACATTAACTTAAGTGGTTGTTGACAGGCTGACGGTCTCCCACACACATTTTGCGCGTCAACACGGTATATTTACTATTTAAATGATTTGGCATATTGTGGTGACACGTAATGTTAACATAATTCACCTTTAGGAATGGTGTTGCCACACGGACAGTTAAGTTGTGACACAGGGGTTGATGCATGTCATTCCTGCAAACTCGCTATGCTAAGCAGTTGTGTGGATAAGGTTCTCTTCCTTGATGGATATTAAAGCTTGGAATTCGATCCTGAATACTCCGCCTCCGACTCCGTATCTCCGGCACTACAGTGGTGACCCTGACATTTCTAGGAAAGTTTCCAGAAACTTAGTGAACATGGCAGGCGTGATGTTTATGTAAAGTTGCGGAGTTTTGGGAGCATGCTGCGGAGGCATGGTTTGCCCACGTGAGGCACACTTCGCCTGCCGTCAGGTCCGTGACGGGGACGCAAAATACTACCTGGTGGTAACGGCGCTGGGAAGTTCCACATCGTCCAGGTTGGTGGGATTCATCGCTGCTCCCCCGCTACAGGGCAAATACGAGGCGATTAAAGAGCTCCTCCTTAAGACATTTAGCTTATCTGCTAAGGAGAGCCCGCCAGATTCTTGACATTCAGAGCCTGGGGACAGCAGACCGTCTCATCTCATGGAGAAAATGCTGAATCTGCTAGGGGAAGATCCCAGATATTGTTCATGGAGGTTTTCCTGCGCTTGCCACCCGGGGCCAGAGGGCGCTGACCAACACAGCCATCACAGACTCCTGCACCTTGGCTGAGGAGGCCGACGTCTTCTGCCTGGCGGCACGAGAGCCAGAGGCGGGCGTTAGCTGTGACGGCGGCCCGTTTACAGGCAGGACGGCGTGGCGGAGGCGGGCGCCTATGTCTAATCAGCGTGGAGACACCGGACAGTGCTTTTACCACGCACGTTTGGGACAAAGGCAAAAGTGCATCGCTCCATGCAGCTACAAACCTCCGGAAGCGGAGGCGCTCAGTAGTGGCCGTGGCGTGGGCGGCAGGGCAGGCTCCTTTTCATCAGCGACAGCATTCGGGACCCTTTTTCTGTGTGACACGGGTGCCCAGCGGAGTGTAGTTCCTGCGTCGAGGGAAGACGTCGCTCGTGGAGGGAATGGTCCGCGGTTGTAATGGCGCCCCATGCGGCCTATGTGTTTGTGCATCGGGGTCAGCGTTTCAGCTGGGAGTTTGTGACAGCGGACATTTCTTTTCCCCTGCTTGGGGCAGACTTTTTTTGTGCCCATGGACTGTTGGTGGACGGTAAAATAAGCGCTTGGTTGGCCTTGACGTTTTCCTCCCTGGTGTGCACACTCGGCAGCGCAGCGTCTGACGGACTGTCGAGCTCGCTGTCAGGGTCAGACATTTTCTTAAACTTTGGCTGAGTTTCCAGACCTGTCGTTACCCACCTTTTCTGCACTCACTACCAAGCATGGCGTGGAGCACCACGTCACGACGGAGGTCCTCCTGTCACGCCAGGGCCGGCGGTTGAACCCTTCTAAGCTGGCTGTGGCGGGCGGAGTTTTCGACTATGGGCGCCTGGGCATCGTCCGCGCTCCGACAGCCCTTGGGCCTCGCCGCTGCATGTCGTTCCCAAGCCAAGCGGATTCCGCCCGTCGGGGACTATCGTCGGCTCAACGCGCCACTCGCCCGACCGCTATCCGGTGCCGCACATACAAGACTTTTCGGCGCATCTGGCGGCGCAAAGGTGTTTTCCAAAGTGGACCTGGTGCGTGGATACCACCAAGTGCCCATGCACCCTCTAGACATTCCCAAGACGGCGGTGATTCGCCTTTTGGGCTTTGAGTTCCTGCGGATGCCTTTTGGGCTCAAAAACGCCGCTCAGACATTCCAGCGCCTGATGGATTCGGTGCTACGGGACCTGCCTTTCGTGTTTGTGTACCTGGACGACATACCGCCAGCGCTTCGGTGGAAGAGCACCTGTCCCACCTCCGTGCCCTTTTCACGCGGCTCAGCGATCATGGATTAATCATTAATCCTGCAAAGTGCCAGTTCGGGCTGTCTGCCATTGACTTCCTCGGGCACCGCGTCACAGGCGGTGCGACACTGCCGGCGAAGGTGGAGGCTGTCGCGGCTTTCCTCGCCCGCTCACAGTCCGGTCGCTACGGGAGTTCCTGGGGATGGTGACTTTCTATCACCGTTTTATCGCCCGAGCTGCCCACATCATGCGGCCGCTGTATGAGGCTTTGAAAGGCAAGACCCCCGTCCAGGCGATCGACTGGACGGTGGAAACGGAGGGAGCTTTTACTGAGGTCAAGGCCGCGTTGGCGCAGGCGGCTTTGTTGGCACACCCATCACCCACGGCACCCATCTCTATCACTACAGATGCGTCGGACTACGCGGTCGCAGTGGGTGGGCGCTTGGCAACCGCTCGCCTTTTTCAGCCGCCAACTTACGCCCAGAGAACGCAGGTACAGCGCTTTTGACCGTGAACTCATGGGTCTTTATTTGGCCGTGCGGCACTTCCGTTTCTTGCTGGAGGGCCGTGAGTTCACGGCGTTTGTCGACCACAAGCCGCTCACCTTCGCCAGCTCTCGTACATTTCAGAGTTTACCACGGACATTAAGCATGTGGCTGGCAAGTCAAACCTGGTGGCGGATTGCCTCTCCAGGGTCGTCATCGGTGCCGTCCAGTTGGGCCTGGATTATACGCGCATGGCGGCGGACCAGGTCGCTGACCCTGGCGTCCAGGCTCTGAAGTTGGAGAGCACTGGATTGCGCTTGGAGGACGTGGTGTTCGGCGACGCGGACATCACTCTGCTTTGTGACGTTTCTACGGGCCTGTCGCGGCCTGTCGTCCCGCCTGCTGGGCGCTCGGTGTTTGAAGCAGTGCGCGTTAAGCCTTCAGTGCGTTACAAAGTTCGTCTGGCATGGACTTAAAACGTGAGAACTTGGGCAGGGAGTGCGTGGCTTATCAGCGCTAAGGTGCACCGCCACACGAAGGCCCCTTTGGGCGTTTCCTGGTGCGGAGAGGAGGTTTGACCATGTTAACATTGATTTAGTTGGTCCGTTGCCTCCCTCTCAGGGTTTCTCATACCTCCTCACTATGGTGGACAGGGCGACTCGTTGGCGGGCGGTTCCGCTCGGGTCGGCGTCGGGGCTTTCATTGCAGCGTGGGTGTGTCGTTTGGCACCCCATCGGACATTTCCTCGGACAGGGGCTCGCAGTTCACGTCCGAGCTCTGGGCGGTGGCTGGCGGTCTGGGGTTAAGCTGCACAGGACTACCGCACCACCCTCAGGCTAACGGCCTCTGCTTCCATCGCTCCATGTAAGGCCAGCCCAACTGGGTCGACAAGCTGCCCTGGGTGATGCTGGGGTTGCGTGGAGGATCTGCAGTGCTCTGGCGGAGATGGTTTACGGTCAGCCGCTGAGGGTTCCAGGATTTCCTCGGCGTCGGCTCCTGGTCGGCGAGGGCCCAGCGGGCTTTCTTGCTGGACGCGTAGGCTTTCGCCCGGTACCTACTACTCAGCATGGTACTCCGGGGTTCAGGTGCCCACGGATCTCGCTCGGCTGGGCACGTTTTATCCGCCACAGCCACAGAGGTCCCCTGCAGCCTCCTTATGATGGACCTTTCAGGGTCTTGGAACACGGGGATAAGCACCTGGTGGTCGACCTGGGTGGCAAGGCGGAGCACATCTCGGTCGATCGGGTGAAGGCTGCTCATTTGGACTTGGGCCAACAGTGGTGCTCGCTAGGCCGCCGAGAAGGGGCTGACCCCCAGCTTTGACTCCTGTCACGGGTGCTAGACCTGTTGTTCCGGTCCCTCCTCTTACGGGGACCGCACAGGAAGGAGTCGCTTTACCAACTCCAGTTATTAGGAGTCGTTGTGGTCGGCGTGTTGTTCCTCCCCGCCACGCAGATTTTGTTTATGTGTGAATTCTGGGGGGGCTTGTGTGGTGACACGTAATGTTAACATAATTCACCTTTAGGAATGGTGTTGCCACACGGACAGTTAAATTGTGACACAGGGGTTGATGCATGTCATTCCTGCAAACTCGCTATGCTAAGCAGTTGTGTGGATAAGGTTCTCTTCCTTGATGGATATTAAAGCTTGGAATTCGATCCTGAATACTCCGCCTCCGACTCCGTATCTCCGGCACTACAATATAATGTTTTTTGACAGGATGGATTTTTCTTTTCTTCTTCTTTTTTGTGGACGAACCGCCACTGCTGTTGGCCATACACTCAAGGCTGCATACAGAGGTGTGGTGGGAATGCCTTGCATTACCTGGCTGTTGCACTATTTTCCCAATTTCCTAGTGCAGCACACAAAGCCATATCCTCCAGTTTTTAATCTATTATGTGTCAAAGGATCAGCCCCCAAGAGACCCAGAATACAAGTTATTTGATGTGGTGAAATCACAAGACCACCACAGCGTGCGCCCCAACCCCCCCCCCCCCCCCCTCCACACACACACACACACACACACGCACTACTGACAACACATATATGTCCGTTACTTGGAAGAATGACACAATATTAGAGTGGAGGCAAATTGAGTCCAGTGAGGAAGGGTCTACTTCTCTGAACAGAATAATTGCAATCTATTGCCTACATCAGTGACGAAAGGTCTGAAGGGAAGCAGTTCTTCCTGCTCACGTAGCCACAACAGTAAATTACTGGGGTTGGGAGGGATGGATGTTTTCTTTGAAGTGAGGAGATGGTCAAGCAGGATTCAAATTAAAGAAATGAGACCATAATGTGCTCCACAGAACTGAGAAAGAGGGGCCATAAAGAGAATTATCAGGCAATAGCCCAGACACGACACCTGAAACGCAATGCGTGTCCAGTGCAGTCGTGCTCTACATGTACACACACATACTTACTCACACCAAGCACCACACGCTAAATGTGATCAAAAGGATTTCAAACAATCCAGATTGCCATTTAGGGAGGTTAATTGATTGGTCTGGTGCCAAATAGACCCAACTAAAGCTGAATCTGTGGCTGGACGACATATGTACTACTGGTTTCTAGGAAAGGACAAAAGACTGCCGCTAAGCAGTCAGGAACTGCCAAATCCCCACAACCCTGAACCAATCATGAACTTCTCAATGGGCAAATAATACTGGAGGAAGTTCACTCATCTGAAGTGGTGCAATGATGTCCAACCACATGAGAGATATGTAACTCAGTTACTGATATGAGAGCATTGTTGTGCTGTAGGAACACTGAACTTCAGTGCTGAAGCAAAACCGTATTTTTTAACTAGCACTGAGTGATGAAATTGTTTTCTTTCTTTGACCCCACCTCGTCCACTGGTTAAATGCAGCCATAAACAAGACACAGCTAATAATAATGACAGGGCAAGCCAAGATAAGTCAGGCTTCTAGCTGCAAAGCAAGACTCCCGTGAGACTGTAAAATCCCAAATAGCTACAATAAAATATTTTAAAGCATGTACTGTGCTCCAAAAATCTGCAGTTTTACTTAATATACTGCGATGATGACTAGACTGTAAAACTGCAACTCTACGACTCCAGCAAACGTCGACACATATGCAGTGTGTCCTTAACCCTGTCTAACCTCGACCCAAGTTACTACAGTAGGTAGATATGGAGCAGAACTCCTCCACAGAGGTATTACATTTCCCCTAACTTAATCGTCCACCCACACAATAAGAACCACAACAGATAGGAGCCACATCTTATCCATGCCCCCATTCTGGACTGACCTTATCTGTAGTGAAACACATTCAGGCTGGGGTTTGTCCTGATGCAGGGGACTGGCCTGCTGACGGTGGGCTCTCAGGGCTTAACCTGATCTTAATGCACCCTCCTCTCCCCCACCACATCCTACCCGTCTCTCCCAGTGCCCTACTCAGTACGAGATGTGCATCGGTCCCTACACAAGGCAAGACACTGGCTCTGCACAAAGAGGTATTTACAGATACCGTCAAGTTATTAAACTTTAATCCCACTAAGAAGAGCATGTTCTGACAATGAATTATAGATGACATAGGTGAGAGTCACCTATATGACCTCCATTCCACCAAACCCACCATGGTGGGTTTTAATAAACTGCATTATCAACTGAGTGAGGCTGCTGGCCTTAACTAGATGGAGTTTCATATATATACACACCAGAAAAAATATGGAAGAAGCCTGAGAGGAAATCTAATCCTGATGTGAATTACAGCAGTGGAGGGTCAGGGTCTCGCTAAATCTTTGGGTGCAAGACAACAAGGTGTATCATGCTGACACCCACAGCCCATATTCTAGAGAGCAATTATGAAAAGGGTTGCGTTAATTCAGTCACAGGAGCTTGTCAGTGACCCTGCAGTTCATTTGTTTAGTCTTTGGGGAGCTAAACAGAATTGATACTTTTCCATCTGTCAGAAATTGGCAAAATATGATAAATGGGTTTTTAAAACTCAGTAGAGACCAATTGTCTCCAAACAATTCCCCCCTGAGATGAGCAATACTTGATGCTGACATCATACACAGTGAATCACTTTTAAAAAGGTTACTTTGAAAAGCAAACTTTTGCTACGGGCGGTCTATTTATAATGTTCACTGTTCGGCTAAACAATCATCATTAATGATGTGTCAACCTTACAAAATAATCTTTTGACAATTGACAAATACATTTTTCCTCCATCAGCAGGTCTTAAGAAAAATAAACCAAACCATATAATAATCACGCCATGTCTTCAATTTATACATCTCGCAATTATCTTAAAATATTACCAGTGACCCATCATGTGTCATGAATGTACTTTACTTTACCTTAAATATTTCATGTGGCTCTACATTGAAATATATCACTGAAACCTATGTCTAAGTCTACGACCATACAGTGAATGCAAGGGGAGTATGTCGCTGTCCTTCTGAGGTCAGCATGTTTGTTGTGTGACCCAGAGCCAAGAGGACTTCCTGTATCATGTGGCTATCCAATGCAGTCCAGACCAGGCACCTCTCATTACAGCCTGGAATCCTGCTTCTTAATTGTAGGGCATGGATGTTGACTCCCTGATTCTGAAGTAATGGGATCCAGGGTCATCATTATCAAGTGCAAAGGACCTACATCATGGAAGCATTTACGGTCTTCAAACAGCTGCTTTTAACCCCCAAAACCACATTCCACGCTCATCCTATTCCGTAGAGCCTCCCTTCCCCACAGTGCTAATCCCGGACAGTTAAGAAGCCCTGTATTTATGGAAAGGCCTGAAGTTAGCATCTTGCAGCTGTAGCCATGCTGGAAAAAGAAGACCAGTGACTGTACCATCTACCTGGGGAGTCAAGTATCTTCCTGTGCTTTGAATGGAAGAGCCGCTACTCATAGTGTTTCACGACACCTCCATGTACAGAAAGGAGAACAACAAAGAGAAATAGGGAAGTACGGGTTGTTCATGAGCATGAAAACAAGATGTGCCACATGTTTATCTCTTCAGGGTGCATTGGATTCAACAAAACGATAAACAATGTTGGAGAAGCGCATATGGCTTCTAGCTGTACATCTTTTGGGGAAGCAGCAGTAGCTGTCATCTTTGGACATGACTATCAGCATGGTGGAGACACCGCAATGTGGAAGCAAACACAGTAATCACCTAGTCAGAGAATAGGATTGTGTTTGCGGGTAAATGGCAGGTGGTTATGATAAGTGGTGAGGCTATTGTGCCAGCAGGCCTTGCCTAGCCCATTTAAAGGTGGGAGTCATGCAGGAAAGAAGATTACTAATGCAACTCTGTCTTATAGGCTCCCTGTGTGGGGGCCCTGTTGGGGGGAAAAAGCTTGATAGCTTGATGTCTGCCATTATCTTTGCTACAGTGCCTTTAGAGGCAAAACACAGCCTAAGCATACCCTCCTCCTGACAAAAAAGAGAGAAGAAACTCAGCGTCAGTGATTGCATTACCAAAGATGAACGTTTGACATCAAAAGTCTCAACTCTCTCATCACAGTGGTAGAGTTTCACAGGGTGATAATTGTACAATTTCCATTTAAATGAGGTTCATAGAACACTGTTGGGGGTGAGAGTGGCTCGGGCTTTGACAGTGTACGCATATTAAATAAGGCAGGGAAGAAAATTCCCTTTGTAACATTACAGTAAAATGAAAATAAGGTAGAGTCTAATGGCGTGACAAATACAAAGGGCAGTTTTTAATACCAATATCGCCTGGGGCACTATACGAAGGATCTCATTCTTCCTTAATGCCATATCCCGGTAGACCCTGTGAAAACTGAAAAGGTAGTGGCAGGGTTGCAACGGGTTTGTGAACGGCCCTACTCAGAACACATGCTGTGCGTGTGAGACTTGGGCAATAGAGCTACAATTAGTTGTGATCTAGAAGGATCACAACCAACGGGCCAAACCAGAGCGAGATCCTTGGGTCAGATGATGAGCTCCGCTTTCTGGTGTCTATTCTCAGCTGTGCTCCTTTCATCCAGCTCTCTTCGCTCGTCATGACAGGGGTTCCTCCTCCCCTGAGGTGGAGGAAGCCTTCACGTAGCCCTGTGCTGTATACATGTCAAGTGTCACTGCCACTACTGCGGCAAACTCGGAAGGCAGGCCAGCACACAGTGGATTAGCTGGGCTTGACTCGGCCAGCGCAGGAAGGTGGCTTATATATCTCAGGCAAAGATTGTGGAGGAATTTGTCGCTATATTGGCTGGACTTCCACTCAAACAGCTGCTTATTCTCACAAGCAAGAGAAAGCGCAGCACTGCAAACAACAAATTGAAAATGACAACGTGGCAACATATGAATTTGATGTGACATCCAGGGCTGACAGGTTGTTCATCAAAACGGTGTTTAGCGAACAAGCAAACACACAATCATTTCTGGTTAGATGCAAACAGCAGTACCATTAAATTGTGCTGAGGATGAACTGTGTTCACATCTTACACTCAATCAATCATAAAAATAGTGAGGTCAATGCAAATACATTTACGTAGTGGCAACACAGTGATAACTTATTTCAAATGCACGGCTGCTTCAGGATACACGGTGCTCAGGAGCATCGGCAATCCCCATCTGAACGCAGCATCATTTATCACAAATCTTCACCACACGGTGTAATCGATGGTTACATTTACTAATAGTCAAAGAGAATTTACAAGGTTGAGGATACTAACACAATAAAGGAGCCTTCTGGATTCATGACGCTGTCACTCTCACAAATCTAATGACCATTAAACTTGAAAACGAGCGCTCCCGTTTTGCTGCTTTCAGCAGGCCGGTCTGATGGAGAGATTGAAATGTAAAGGGGAGGGGACATAGGAGAGACCATATTGTTAGAGAAAATTATTGTAGAGAGATTAGATCTCAATTATAGTAAATCATCACCTATGTGAAACCTAGATGAGATGTGAAATATGTCTGCCATGTCTGTCAATATTCTTCTATCAGAAGGCAATAAGGCTGTATTAACCCAACACCCCCATGCTGGCCTCTGCTCTAATATAAAAATGTGTGGGGGTTTCATCAGAGCCCAGGACCCAATAAGAAAGTGAGCATGTGAGCATAGGCCTGGACCGCTGGTGCATTGCTTAGCCACATTACCCAGCATCCACCAACACAAATTTCATTACTTAGTCATTACTGAATCGAGCTCAGCCGTGAGAGAGCAGCACTGAATCATAAAGCACTCATTTAGCACCAGAGCCAGCCACAGATTATCCTTTTTATTGGGCTGAGCTGCACTGTAAAAAATAAATAAAGGACCATACATAATGTTTAGAAGTCCTAAACATCTATTCTGTAGCTGGTGACTTATATAGTGGCAATCTTTGTGTAATACTTGGGGTAAACAAACAATGTACTTTGTAATTACATTGCCATTGTTAATTGTGTAAAAGGAGTATCAAGTGGATACAACTGTGTTATCCCTATTATAACAATCTTAAAGCATAACAAATTATTAATAACTGACATTACTTCGGATAACTGTAAAAAACAGTGTAAACATGATAAACTGCTTAAATGCGCTTGCATTCATGACAGTTGTAAACTAGCATAATTAATGGGTAAACGTCCCATAAAAAAACTTTATGTCGTCTGTTGAAGACCTGCTTTCAGAGATCCATTTAGCAAAGTCTATGATGTTTAACAGCGCCAGCCACTGAATTAAGGGACCTGGAATTGGTAAAAATAACGAGTGCTGTTAATGCCGTGTCACGCGAGGGCTGTAAAGAAGGAATGGCTCGATATTAAAGGCAATCGATGACTGCAACGGGAGGGTTTCCAATATTGATAATGTAGACAATAGCATCAACAGCCAATTGCAATTAAAGGTGATATTGCTATAGGCAATATTAATACATCTCTTATATCAGCCTATAATTGGAATTGCAGAGTCAAACAGGATAGTGCCAACATAATTATGAAGTGTAATTTAAATAGGGTTTTCAAACTTAAACTTGCTTCAAATATATAGTCCATTGTGTAAGCGTTGTTGATAACAGCAGACTAACTGCACACGACAACTCCAACAGGTCTGGACGACTCATACATTGTGGCTGTATGAGATAATAACTGATGGTGGGGACAGTTCTCTGAAATCACTCGGCCAAGCCCTTTAAAAACCAATATGTTCCTGCGAGTGGTTCTCGCATGAAGCACAATGTGTTCTGCGATGTTCTGACAGTGTTGATGTGTAACATGAATGACCTTCAACATAAGGTTGTTGATATTTTTTTTTTTTACAGTGACAAGAAAATGAACCTCTGGTGGCAGCCAGTGAGCAGCGACTCATTAAAGAAAGAAAGGAAGAAAGAGGTCCTGCCCTCATTCCACTGTGACATGTTATCAATTGACAGCATGCTTCCAATGTTCCCTTTGGCCTATTGCACACATCAATATTTCTCCCAGGAATGGCACATAATGTAGTAAATATATTTGTGCACTTACCTCGGCAAAGAAATAAATGAAAGCAAAAGAGGATTTAAATGTCAGTGACTACTCTTTTATTATTATTATTATTATTATTATTATTAAACAACTAATTGACCAGTATAAACATATGCAGTTATGATAGAGTTGGAAAAAAGGAAAACTCATTTGACAATAACATGAACAAATATTTTTGGTTTGCTACTAATTGAAAGGTAACAGCAATCCTCAGCCTCACACATGAAGACGAATTGGTATGTTTCACCGAAGGTAGATCCCGATGCAGTTAGCTACAATAACTAATCTAGGAGGCTACTTTCTGTGAGTAATCTTGGGTCAGGCCTAGAGACAAGAATTCAAAATGTTTCATGTAAATTGTAGGTATATTTGTAAAGCTAAGGGAGGCTCTCACTGGTTGCCCAATATACATTCCCAGATTCACACATCCCTGCAGAGCAGTTGCAAAGTTAGAATGAACAAAAAATTGACCAACATTTTGAGAATAACACTCGTGATATGATTTTTAAATCAGGACTTTCACTCAGTATACATTAAAATACATTTAGCAAACGAAACTGTTGGGGAATCAAGATGCGTGCAATATGTTTTTAGATTTTTTTTTATTAGATTAGATATTCCTTTATTAGTCCCACAGTGGGGACATTTCAGAATCACAGCAGCGACACAGCAACACAGCAACATTAGAGCATTAATAATAATAAAATATTTTAAACAATAACAATACTAAATACTAATACTAAAATACTAAATACGAATACTAAAGTATATTAGATTGTAAGTGGTATGTTGTCTCCGCATCTCAGACATCAACCCTCCCAAAATTGTCACGCAATTTAGCATCTGGAGTTTACACAGAAAGGTACAATAAATTCAACCAAAAGAAAACAATCAGTGGCCGCTCTGAGAAAAAATTGATAACTTGTCAATGTGAGATTTCTTTTGTGAGAGGAGAATAAACAAATATGTTCAATTTTACATATTTTCACAGGATAATGACGGCAATTTGGTTTAACCACATTTACTTGAAAAACCCCTCCCAACAAGAATATGTAAGATGAGAAGTGCATAGCATGAATGCATGGCCAAACAATGTGCAAAACATTGCAGAATGTTCTCCTCAGCATGGGCCAATGTCACCAGCCTCCAACAAATCAGTCTGAATGCAAAACAAGGCAGCTATCCCTCATAAAGGTGCCAGTGTGGTTAGAAACAATAACAAATTGAACAAAACACATGTTGTCAACCTCAGAGGGGATATATTTACTTATATATCAGCAAAGAATGAAGAAACAACCCTCTTTTATGTTCGTGGACATTCCCCTATTTCCATTTTTATAGCCGGAAAAGATCTGTTTAGGAGCCACTGTCTGTTTTAATGAGATGTCACTTGATTTAGGGTCAGGCCGCTTGAAGACTACAGTGTTTCACACAGGCTGCTCGGACGGTCAATACAAATCAATAGAGCCAATGCAATTATTAATACAGTCCTAGGCGGTTAGATGTGAATGAGACAGATGACATTAGGCCAGATTGATCTAGAGGGAAATGGATTCCATGAAGCACTCAATGCCTTCATTATATTCCACACAATGGAGAGTCTGAGAAAGCTCAAAACGCACGGGCTTTCCAGTGCACTAGCAGGAGGGGAAATTACAGTGTTAAATCTACATATTGTATTGTAGCACATTGTTTTTTTGTTGTTGTAAATCTTGTTCACATGACCTCCACAGTATCGCTGCAAATAAATACTTAATAACAGATGCATGCTGTATACGCCATGCCACTTTTATAAACAACAATCCTTCCTTATTATCAAACACATTTTGCCGGTGCTCCACGGACAAATGATAAGAAAAAACACAGAAGTGAATAATGAATGTGTTGACTGCAGTGGATATTTCACAGAAACAAATACAGTCAAAACTCTGCATCCATCACATCTCTAATGAAAAATGAGGATGTGTTGGGTGAGAAGCAGGCGAGTCTCAGGTGTCAGACCCAAATGAATATTCACCCCGTAGACGAGCCCCGCTCCCCTGGGCCCGTGGACCTAAATAACAGAGCATTAATGCTGGTAAACAGAAACAGAGCTCTGTGTTTGGTTTAGAGAGGGTTTGTTTAAATAACCTCTAGCACCGCAGCTCAAGACATATACCAATAAGGCCTGCTTATTGTCACCAAATCCCAACAGCTTTACTCACAATAAGAAGAAGCATATATCGATATTATCTTCAAAACACAGCTTGCTTCTTGTGCAGCACCACTATGAACTTGTAAATGGACAGTGTTTGTTTGAAAACAGTTTGTTATTATATACCTTTAGTTCTGAGCATTGCAAACTGTAGTTAAGGCACTGTTGAGAGAGAATTAAACCCTGGTATACTGTTCCCTCGGATTTCTTTGGGATTCAGTGACGTCAGCTTGGTTGCCCATGAGGGGGCTGAGCAGCCTGAGGAGGTGTATGAGCAGTGAAGGGTATAAACTGATTGAGTCAGAGAGTCCTGAAATGTGACAGCAGCTGGTGTGTGAGCCAAGCAGTGACTGCTACTCGGTCACGTTTCCAGATGATATTTTTCTTTTTCAAATGTTTGCATTTCTTGACACTACTGCAAGGTTGCAGCATTTTTTTCCTGCACTAATCCTGTGTTGTTGAAGCACTAAAAATGTGTCTAATTTCTGCGACGTCAATTTTCCTAATCCCTGTTTGGAAAAAGGATCCTAAAATGTGGACCATCACCAGCAATTAAAGAATAAAATACCCCAAAAGGGTTTATATAATTGGAAAACAGTAAACATCCAGACACCAGCTACCTACACTTTGAATCTGAAGCTCATTCTTTCTGTCTTTCAACTATTTTGCACACAAAAAGTCCTGATTAGTTTTAGACAACTGGCTGTTTATGGAAAACAGGAACAATGATGTGATAACCATCAGAATCAAATCAGAATTAGAAGCAATACATCTAATAGATACCTTATCACATTGCTTTCTTACCTGATGGATATATGCACAGAGACAGACGAAGAAGGATCTTTAAAACGCTTCCCTTTAAGTTTGGTTATTTGTAAATATGAATTAGGTTCCACGTGTTTCTATGCAAGTCAGCGTACGACAGAATAAATTAGGTCAGCTCAAACAAAGGCAGTTACTAAACTCACTTCATTCTGACTGTGACAATATTTAAATGAGATGTTTTATGTCAGAATAATTCTAATCTAAATGATAGAGCAGCTGTGATTACATATCAGAGGCTCGGCTTCATAGATTAGACCAAAAAAGGCTGAACATCGTTTCTTATTTTAATCACCAGCTTCTGACTACATGTGGAACAGAGCTAATAATGTTTTAATTAACATGTTGACTAGGAATAGCAGAGGGCCCCATTACTCCCCTCCCCCTGTTCAGGCTGAAGCACTCACATGCACACGCACACACGAACACAAAATCGCAGTGAAGTTATATATACTTTTTTCAAAGAAATAGAGTCAAGCCGCACAAGGTCATTAGAGAAACATGCACTTTAATCACAGGCATCATCACTTGTGTGTACAGTAGGAGCACGATGCACGTGACACAGGAGATCCTGCAGTGCGCAGCAAACGTAAGCCATAATTATTGGTTTGTAGTAAATATGCCCCCTTCCCCCTGGATTCCACTGCTGTGGGACTTACTGTCACTGTGACTTGTTTGAAGGCCTTTTTTTTAGGGCTAGTCCTGCAACAGCACCATTGCACTTCATTTCAATCTCGTCCCCTGCTCCCTCTATGGATGGGAGCAGAGAGCAGCTGCTGAGAAGAGATAAAGTCATGTTCTGAGTGCTTCACCCTTCCCGTCTATGTTGCACTGCTCGCCCGAGAGCTGGTAGGACAATGATAGAAGCGTGAGAGGCAGAAAGTAGATTAAAGAAGGCAGAGGCTCTCGCTCCTTTTACTGCCCACATGGACACCTCGAACCGGGGAGGTTCCCGGCCTCTGTGATTTCAGCGGTTGAATCCTGTGCATGCTATTTGATTTCACTCAGCCTGGTTCCCTGTTTTGGCACCAGCGCCTGCAGAACTATGTGTTGATCACCCTGCTCCTCTCTGGGAAACACTGATGAAGTCTATAATGATATAATTTAGGCTCAACTCTGAGGTGAAGACAACCCATCCCCCATGTCTTAATGAAATTATCTTTTGCCTCACTAGAAAGATCGCCATTGGCAAAGAGAGGTGACAAAGAAGATCATCTTCAAAGGTTACTCCCCACTTCTTTGTTCTTATTGCCTTTTCTCTCGTAATCACTACAAGTTCATCTGTGTCCCGAAGCCATGATCAAAACATTTGTGGGGGCCTTAAATGACATTAATAAAACATTTGATATAATTCCAGCGCATGAGGTGAATATTGAGAATGGTGTATTTCTCAATAATGACTTTAATGTTTATAATATTTAATAATGAGAAGCCAAAAGAGATTTGTCATACCATCTATTAGTTATGGCATTAGCCTTGAAGTCTAGTGAGACACGGAGAATGGGCTGTGTTCTGAATTTAAAAAACTGCATGGTGCTGAATATGTGTGGGTTAGAATAAAAAATGAAAGCATTTTTAATCAGATTCAGTGCTTCCTGCCCATTTCATCAGTCTGCAGCTTCACTGTGATGGCATATGTTGCACATGCATTTAAATTAGGGCTGTCAGCGTTAACGAGTTAATCTATGCGATTAATTTGGCCACGTTAATGCACTAAAATATTTTAACGCAATTAACGCAACTTTGTTTACTTCCGGTGTTCGTTGAAGTTTTTTCACTCCCCTAAATTTCAAACAGCGGCAGTACAGTTTAACACTGTTTCCGTTTTTAAAACTATTATTTCTCCGCGAAAATAAGGAGCAGAAATCGGTTTAAACTCGTGGATGAATCAGTCGGGTTTCCTCCTGCGCCTCCTTCCTCCCGTCTCCCCCTCTGATACACAGAGAGACAGAGGGGCGACGTGTCGGGTGACGCGGCGCGGAAAGATCTCGTCACACGAAACCTTCAACGTGATTTGTCAATCCGTTTGTCTGTCAACATATTGCGAAAAAAACAACCAATGAACACTCAGTAAATCACAAGGACCTCCCACCTCACAGGTTAGGCTCATTAGCAGCCTGTCAGTCAGAGAACCAGAGAACACGGCGCCAGGACAATGTGCCTCATTGTATAGAGATGAGATTGTTCTGGAATGTTTGATGTATAACACGTGGGTATGTGTCATATGCAACAACAAAAAAATTGTAAAATGGAGAACATGAGCCCAGCCTCCAGAGGGTTAACGTGACACATTTGAATGTCAGTCAGTTACCAAGGCCACTGGTTCTGCTGTTCAGTGTTAAAGAAGACAGAACCTGGTGTCTCAATATACTTCTTTTTTTTACTAATCTGGATGTTTCACTGAAGAAACAATTTATCATCCACGATATTAAATACCTCACTGGCACTTTATAGGTAGGAGCCACTTTGAAAACACAGCTCTGTGTGAAGTTTTGTCTTTAAAAAGAAGAAGAAAAAAAAACTTTTAATCGCGATTAATGAATTTCAAAATGTGCGATTAATTAGTTAATTTTTTTAAATCGATTGACAGCCCTAATTTAAATACATATATCCTCCTTTTTCAGAGCTTCCAGAATTCTTTCTGGAAGAAGAAAAACATCTACTCTGGTTGAGGCGCAGACTAAGTACACATTCAAATTGTTGTAGTTTATGATATTTGACGAAAAGAGGTTACAACAAATAACCCATTGTTGTAAAGAAGATCTATAATGCTGTGGCAAAAAAATGTGGGTTTCAATTATGATTCAACTTAAATATGTTTGAGGTTAGCTCACAATATAAACTCTAACTGGAAAGATTACATTTAGTTACATAAAATCATGGTGTCAAACTTTATGAAAATGATCATCTGGACAGCTGCACGGTCTCGTGGCGCGATTTTATTAATCAGACAGCAGCAAAATAATAGCAGAAACATTAATATTGAACTCGACAATGTCTCAGCTGGAATTTGTCTATAAACGTCACCAATAGACCATTCAATCATCCAATCAACCGACCAACCAACCAACCAATCAATCAAAATGAAATAAAAAATCTTGGGTGATAAACATATTAGGGTAACTGAGCTGCGACCTGAAACGTACTCACTGGCACATTTCTGCATAAACATTTGTGAACCTGTAGAAGGCACATTTCTAACATGACCGAGGACATATATTATAAAAGTGGTGAAGATCACAGAGAAGAGCGCCAATGGCAGCAGTAAATGAAACACAGGAAAGCCATATTCACAAAGTGACACAACTTGTCATGTGATATTTGGGACAATTACTGTCAGATGTATGAGGAAAAACCTTTAGGTTTTCTCACAACATATTTGCTAATTTGATTGTTTGCGTTTCTTGCTCAACTGCACTCCTCTCTGAAGAAGCTGCTGCCTCATCAGGCCCCAGTTATGATATTGATGACTCATGTTATCACAAAACCCAGGTCACCTTGACACAGATAGAAAACTGAAGAATGGAATGATATAATTAAACAGGTTTAAATAATAGAAATGCCATAAAAACGTATTCATATTTCGGCTCAATGTATAAATGAAGCAATCATTTTAAGGCTACTGAAGTTCGGAAACTTTAGTTAGTCAGTAACCAAACATCTGTCCATAAAGCTGCCACGTTGGGACCCAGTGGACTCTAAATGACCCAACGGGAGATACTCTCCCAAATATAACCTGCTGTTTATCAGGGGCATCCAATCACGATCGCAATTATCTCACACATTTCAAGTGAGGTGTTATTGGAGTGATCAATCTTGTCCCGGGTCCAGTGGTTTTTGCGGTCACCTGCTGGCCAGTTGGCAGCTGTCATGGATTGGGGGACAGCACTTGGTAGTCTTTTGGGCTAACTCCTCTGCAGCCAAGGCAGGAGGCAAATTAAGCAGATGCTGGTAAACAAGCAGGTCATCGGTGAAATGAAGCTTCCCCTCAGCATGAAGAAATATCTTAACTGCTGCTCATACGAGCACATCAATCTGGTGTCAGAAATGAGCACATATGGCAAAAGAGCCAACATGTGGCAAATGGGCAATTTATCTTTGATGGCCCTAGCTGTACTGCCAGGATGAAGCGTTGCCATGGCAACAAAGTCAGCATAAGGGGAAAGTTTCTCAATCATTCAAACAGCCAAATAACATATCCAGATGCATTTCTATATTTGATCGAAATGTTCGATGGAATATAATGGCTTTGCTCATTTTAGATAACAAATATATATAAAATATCTGCTAATACATGACCGACAGACACATTTAAATAACGATAGCAAATCAACTGCAGGAGATTGAATTCCTCTTGAAACCTTAAAAACTCAAAGCAATATCCCATACAAAATGGCATGAATACTGGGATGGGGGTGAGCAAGTGACTTTGCCTGAAATTACATTTAATTATGTCTGTGTTATGGTGGATGAAATGATTCAAATTGGGTGCTGCCACAACATACAGAGGAAAGTATGTAATACTGGTGCATAGTCTTATACTAGGCTTAAATGACATCTACAAAGATGACTTTGGGCACACACACATCTCTCTCCCTGAAGATGAGGTACAAGAACGGCAGACGTAGATATTGATAGATTGTGTTGTTCGAGTATTAACCGGTAGAAAGGAGACTGTAGAGCAAGGGCCGGGATGCTCAGACTGAATAACGACAATAGAGTGACGAGACGTCAGCAAGGACCTCACATTCCTTAAAGTAACCGGCTTGAACTTAGGCAGGGTTCGAACTGAGTGACGAGAAATAACATGTAATGAGGAAGTGGACGGAGGCGGCACATGCATTGAGTGTGATGTTATAATAATGTCAATATTTTTGTTTGGGAGTTGGGAAAGACACATGTGGAGGGAGGTTGTTGTTTTTAATACCGGACCCAGCTCAGGTTTATTTGTGAAACTGTTGGTTCCAAATAAATCTACGTGAAGTAAACTCTGATCCAAACTCTCTGTGTTCTGTGGGTGATTGATTCCTGAGGTCTAGTGTGTGAGTATCCTGTGGCGTCTCACCAGCAGTCAGATAGGAGAGAGAAACAAGTTTATATGCATCAGGGTAAGAGATTAGTCAGAATGGACCAAGAAGGCAGAAATCCAGCCACAACAGTGTACAGTATACAGCATCAGCTGCCCTCAGGCTTTCTGCCGCAGTCCAAACACATGCAAGTTAACTAGTTCAATGTGTATTCCAACATTACCATGATTCCTTTCCAATATACTTGATCCAACTACTGAAAATATTCAAATGAATATTAAAACGTAACAACTTGTATCATTTGCCCCAAGATGAAGAAGCATTTGCACTGAAAGTATTTGTCCCTCATGGATGACACAGTTCCCATCTTTTTCTGGAACCAGCTGTTTGAGTTACTTGCCTCTGCACTTGTTACTGTCAATCTGTCATGATTGGGTGCCATGTTGACGAACTGCTTATGAATGGAAGACAATAATGGAAATCAGCAGCGACAATGGAGTGAGATTACACGTTGAAAAGGACAATTTCTCCTCTATGACAGGAGCATACAGAGAGTTCAGAAAGGACTGTATCTCATATCAGAGACAGAGCCTTTGACTTGTATGCTAAACAAACACAACAGCTGTAGAATGAACCCAACATGGGGAATATAGCATGCACTGAGACCATCTGGCAGGGCTGGGACTGAAGACTGAGGACAATGTTCCTCACTTTGTCAGAACTGCTGTTTGGGGAGATGGAGATCGTGGGCAGAACGTACATGTTGACTAATGGCGGCTTTCTGAGGCCATTCTAAGAGAAGTGACAGCCCACACACACTCCACCTGCAAAACCAACAACACATCAACTACAATAAGAAATGGATGCACAGCTGCAACAAAGCATTGTCTGGAAGAAAAGCCTGAGGGCACTGCAGGCCTGTGATTCTGGTTCTTAAGTGTAATCTTCTAAAATGTCGCTCTTCAGACTGATGTTTGACCTCTTTTGTGTCTCAGGAACCCAGATACCAGTATAAAAACAGAATCATATTCAATTGAAGTCATCCTACAGCTAGGATTCTAACTCTGTATGAAATAAATATTGCGCACAGTGTGCTTCCTCACACAATGTTTTTCCCCGTCCTCCACTCGACCAGGCAGACACAAAGAAGCAGAAGATTGGGTTTGGCCTATCAAGGACATAATGGTGCCGGTGAAGGAATATTAGATCTTAGCTACAGCTGGGGTACAACGAGCATGTGGCTCCTCCACAGGGACTAACTCCTAGCACCTAATGCAATCAGACCCACAAATCACACACATGTATGCACGTGTGCGTGCGTGTGTGTCTGTGTGTGTGTGAGCACTTGCCCACACACAGACACACACACACGTGCATCAGAGGACACAAAGACTTCTCACCGTAAGTCAAATCATCATCACTCAAATCTGATTTGGGTCCAGAGTGTTCCGACTGCAATTCCCTTTATTAAAACAGTCAGATCCACATTCAGCCGTGTGCTGTGCTTCTGGGTTCTTCAGCATTTACCGACCGAAGGGCAATCTGAAGGGGGCGTCTGCGGCTGATGGTGGTGAAATGCAGGATATGTGTAATTGGCAATCTGTTTAATGACAGTTTTAATGGTGACATGCATAGCTCTGGAAGGCCACAAGTGCATACGAGTCACTCTTTCTATTGTTAAAAAGAAAAATGTGTGACTGCATCTCTCCGCTTGGAATTGTGTCAAAGTTACACAACAACGAGATACACAGCACTCTATTTTAAATCATTAATGCTCTTGGCGAGGGTGCTCTTCATCAATTATATGAGTAAACAGTCTCTGCTTGTATGAGGACCATAAAAAAAGCAGAGGAAAGATGGACAATTAGCTGGAAACCAGATAAGAAAAGCTCAGTTCCTTTTCCTTCTGTTTAAACGCGACCATCTTGCATGTGTATCAACGTTAGAATATCTTAAGTGACCACTGATCTGAAAATGTAAATATCCACAGAGGACACTATATCATTTAAAGGGTTAACTAAACAAAATGACCTCATCACTTAATAATCATACAAAGCACACAACAGCCCTTTAAAATAGACAGCTTTTCACATGCATCTAATCACATGTGCCAGAATGCCCATCTGTTGTTCTAAATTATAAATGAGCCATTAAAATTGTATCCACATTAAAATAGTTTCTCTTTTTTTATTTTCTTATTATAAGACATCGGGGTATCTCGTGGCTCAGAAATTAGATTTTTTATTTATAATATAAAAATGTGCAAATGCCTACATCGTGTCTTTGCCAAGCTATTAGGGGTCTGTAGAGCTGAGTGCAGGAATTCAGATCCACTGCAGCTTGTTTATACTGTACATAAATGCTGCCACCTGGTGATATATCACAGGCACCCCATGCACGAGCCGTAAAACGGATCTGCATATCTGTGGAGGCATCGCACAAAGATGTGATCCAAGCTCCAACACCATTATCAAAGCATGCAACATTTCCACTTTTAATTGGAATGCTGATCAGCTGCATACAGCAATAAAGACCATTGTGGCCTAGACACACACACACACACACACACAAACAAACAAGCAAACATACGCGCGATTCGCTTTTGCTTGCACATCAATCAAAATGGCTGCTTTGGGAGGTAGGGTTAATGGTATTATTTGTCATGCCAACCAAGGACGTGAGCATGCATGCCCATTAGATGTGATGTATTTATTAGCAGACATGACAGCAGCCAACTCACCCATCTCTCCTCCATGTGGAACCATGCCAACCAGTTAAACCCTCGGGGTTGTTTAACCAACATGCAGACGATGCAAACAGTAGCCATGTGCTCATTCAAAGTAAAGTCAAAATTGTGAAATATATCAATGCAAACTACTTCACACATTGAAAATGATGACATTGATTTTTGTGAAACAGTGAAGCATTACAATTTAACATTCCTTTATCATCTCAGTACACAGCACTTTTATATTGTGAAAATGAATTTGTATACCGCACATTACGACTGTTGTCCAAATCATTATGGATTTAAATCACAGATTAGACAGAAAAGCATGTGCAAAACAAAAATGTTATTATTATGGATAATAATAACCATGATACTGAAGATAATTGCATTTTATTTGACACGTATTTGACGAGACACAGTGGTGGTCCAATGGCATCTATTCGTGCAAAAATTACAGTGACACCAACCAATTTAGTTTTGCACATATCTTGTTTGTGCACCAACACCTGTTGTGTCATGTCATGGCTCCAAAGGGAACAGCTTGCACGGAGGTGAATGAGGCGGCACAGCTGAGGTTGTGTTCATGCAGCATACAATTGTATCATTTGTTTTGAGATGATATTCATATTTGCCCCCTGCACAGACCACTAATTATAGCACAGACAATGTTGGTGGCTTTACTGGTTGAAGACACGAACAAAGATCCCTCTCGGGAACAGTATTCTGCCTTTTTTCCTTTTACTCGTATTAAAAGATTCAATGGCCATCAAAATCCAACCTTGAAACAAACCCGTTTCGGCAGTTTCACAAATACAACCTTCTACAGGTGCTGGTATCAGAAAATAGCCGAACAAACTGTTGTGCTTTTATACACAAAAGAAGAAAAAAAGTCCACAGAGATTAACTTTATTTTGTGAAATCATTTCAAAGATAGAGTGTGTCAGAATCGTCCTCAGGTCTATCAAAGATGTTGAGATATTGTTTCAACAGGTTTTAAGTCAACAGAAAATTAATAAGAATACTGAGCTTCTTACTTCTCGAGAAACACTTTGCAATTCAAGAGTCACCCGGTGTATAGCTAGCATTGATGCTCGTCTCACTGTATGTATTAGCTATCGATATAAATACTTATCTGACAATTGGAGATGTAGAAGTGTGAGGAAAAACAACAAAACACAAGACAATGCAATATATAGACTTGGCTCAGTGACACATTTTTAATACGCTGTCTGCACATAAATATATAACCAGTATAATGTCACCTGTGATGCTCCAGTGTATCAATTCATTCTGGGTTTTCAAATGTTTTGTGTACGACATCTTCATTATGTTAATGGTTCTTATTCTTGACCGTTAGAAATGCGCTGAGAAACCACTTGCATGAATATTGTTTAAAGAAAAAACCGAGGAAGAAGAATGTTATTAATATATAATAGATAATGTAAAAATAAAAAAGACATACGCTTCCTGAGAGATTGCACGACAGCTATTTACTATCCTGGAGTCTCTTTTATCAAGAGTGTGGACATCAATTTGTTTTCCTATGGAAAACCAAAAACAGAAACAAAGTTGATAAGAATCTAGTAAAGCAGAAAAACACAATTTGTCATTCGCTTTTATGGCTAAAATGCAAATAGTTTTTTTTTTTGCCATTTATGTAAACAGAGCATTACCATAGAAATGGCCTCTTATATGTATATGGGAGGGCCACGGTGGGGGAGTGGGGGATGGAGTTGGTAATCCTGTTAGTTTCCCTATACCTCTGAGCAGCTCCTGCCACCAGCTCTATCCTGGGAGGACGAGCACAATAATAACCCAGAGACAGTCAGACTCTCATTCCCAGGAACGCTCACTGCTGCAGGTTTAAAGTCAGTCTGTGAAACATCTCATTCCTTCTCGTTAATGTGCAACGCAGACTTTTTACCTTCTGCTTTTATGGCGGTCTAGCTGCAGTACAACGGATACTGCTGATTGCTGAAACCCACAGTGAGAGAAACCCAGAATGCATTTTGCCGAACTTTATATTGCTGCCTAGTAAAGGATAGGAAATAATATTGTGCAACAACTTGTTATGGTACAATATGGCCCTCTGGACACTTACAGCTGTTTTGTCAATGGTCGGTGCAATTTGTAAACAAAGGTAGCAAGCATAATGTGATTCAGCCAATAATTTGTAATGCAGTACAATTATTTCTGACAAAAGAGTAAAATCCAAAAATGATTTCTAAGATATGAATGCCTTCATCAGTCCCATTGATCTCACCAGCCACCAGTTAGAGCCGTCGTATTAGATGATCCTTTGGGGAAAGAAGTCAGGAACTGATAAAACGTGTCACTCAGGAAAACTCCAGGGACTTATGTTGTTGATTGACATATATGAGCGCTGTCGAGACTCAGACAGATACAAACTAACCTTATCATGCTGCTCTTGTTTAGATATCAGCTGTCTATGTCATGTCACACACCTGACAACTGCTTTTGAGCAAGTCTGAGCTGAGCTTAAGTGCACGCTGTCCATCTACACTCTACCTGCCTCGGTCCAATTTACCAAAAAACTAAACTATTTTATTACATATTAAAAGCAGTTATTTGCATATGCTATTTAACGGCCATCTCTTTACCGTGGATACATTTCCGAGCAAGGTTGGTAATGTTATTTATATCAGCATGCACATTTGCTGTTAGATGGATTGCAAAACCAGAGCCATTAGTTGGTAATATGCTGTCTGTTTCTCGCTGTTACTCATTTCTAAATTGCATTAATGTGGCATGCTGATCGGGGAAACTGTTTGTCTTTCTGTCTCATGCCTGTGCGTGCGTGTGTGTGTGAGTCAGTGAGTGAGTGAGTGCGTCCGTGCGTGCTTGCGTGTGTGTGTGTGCTTGCGTGCTGCTCAGCCTTTTTTGTTTTACCCTCAGGAGTGGCTGTGTTAATATTTCTCTCTTGTCAAATCTATGAAAGTTTATGTCAAAGTGAAACTCCAGTTGAATATTAAAGGTCTCGGCATGAGGCCGTGCTTGAACTGCATCCCAACTGTTTACTTTTGCACTGCCATTACTTGCCTACAAAACAGCCTCAGGGCACAGTATAGCGCCCACATGATGGGAAACACTGCTTCACAAAAGCTATTAAGTTATAATGCATGTCTTTTGAGTTTTAGAATACATGTCATTCAATTCATGTTTCTCTCATAGGGAAATATTAAACAAAGGACTGTAGACATGAACATGTATCTATTAAAAGAAAACATCCCCAATAAATATCACATAATTAGTAATATCATTGACTCTTAGTTATGGTTGATTTGAAGTATGAAATACTTCCTTGACGACAAAAGGTTAACACATGAGATATGTGTGTGCATTCAAACACAAACTGTGCGATGCACTGGGCAGTATTCCCATCTGTGTGCTGCTGAGTAAAGACATATGGCTGGTTATGTGTCCTCCTACCCCACCCTGTGGTCTGTCTTTGACATGCTCTTACTGTCAGAAAGGAAGCCAGACCGAGAGGGCAGAGCGAAAGAAGAAAATGGGACGACCCCGATGACACAAGTGCAACATTCACCGTAATCTCTGCCCACGTTGCGATTTATAAGGCACAGAAGGGGCATATTTCATTGCAATACATCTCGGTTAATGTTCCATCTTGGGGTCCAGAGCATTAAGGCAGGCATGATTCCAGTGAGTTTGTTTCGCCCGGCTCTAATCAATCAGGGCATTCGGTGGCTGGAATAGCTTAGGAAAGAGCTCTGTTCTCATTACCCAGACAAATCATACCCTGCATATTATGAATTACACACCAACCCTGGGCTCCATTCTCCCCACCATAATTCGCTCAGAAAAGATGGGGCCTGGAGTAAATATTTGGTTATGTGTTCAAATGTGGGCAATAGGAATAGCTTAACAGGCAAATTGCTGGTGGAAGGCAATATGACAATACCTATATACCATTATAAGGTCATTTTTATGAAAACAGAAAGCTTTGAGACGACAGAGCCTTCAGAGGAAAACAAGCCTGGCACATAATACAACTGTTACGATATTGAAGGAATATAGAATGTCATGAATAGAATTACATGTTCTCTTTCAAAATGTATTGCTTTGCACCGACTCTGAAATCAGTTTGACATGGAAACACAAATTCTGCGAGCATATTTCTTCGAGCAATAACAATGCTAACTTTTTTGTTGTTACAATCAATAAGAGCCCATTTGATGTGCCTCTGTATTGGTAAGAGGCAAAAATGGTGCCTTTATACAAAAAGAAAACTCCTCATGGGTCTCCGAACTTCATAGCCGAAAATACCTGACAGCAATCCAATTATTAACTTTCACATAGTTTGAACTAAATCTAATTCAATGCTGTTTCAGTATTCCCCCGCACCCTTCTCTTCCTGGCACAATTGACATGTGCTATATGTGCACTCAATAAAATAAAGTTTGATTCAGCTTGAATGTTGAAGTAACCTCCAGTTTTGCTTTGCATAGATCAGATGAAAGCTGCACTGCAGTCTCAGCTGCAGCACTCTTGGAGATAATGACTTTACGTAACTCATTCTTTTACATTAACGGCTGCTATCGGTGTTTTACCACATCTGGTAGACGGTAAAAGATAAATAGGCACCATTATGTGTTTATTTATTTGTTACCCATCATTGCTCCATAGCCACAAGTGTATATAAAACTATGATAAAAACTGGCGCGAGCCATATAACAACACACACACAGTGACTGGCAACCGAACTTAACAAGCCTACTCATTATAGTCATAGGGCAGCTGGTCTCATCATATAAGATGATGTAATTCAAACTACTTACATGACATGTCATTAATTAATCGCCTAATTTGTTAAACTGTTGCGTTTGCCTAGCAGTGACTTTATAATCTCAACTCTCCACATCCCTATGTTTTTCCATTGGCACAGGGTTTCAAACTCAGCAGTGAGGAAACAGGGCATGCAGCCCGAGACACCCTGGTAGGCAAGCGGTGTTGATCAGCTGGTCGTATAATATTAAGCTCTGTCAATCATCAAATCTACATACCTCAGCTGCATGCATTTCAATCATTTGGCAAACATTTGGGCTGGTACAAGTGCTGTTTGATGTCAAGTATCCTACTTGAAACCACGTCTGCTCAATGTGCATGTAAATGTGTGTGTGTGTGTGTGCGCGCGCGCATGTGCGTCAGAAGGCCTGTGTTCATGTGTATTCATGTGATTGTATTAGTCTGTTAATAAGACTTCCACAGTGGCCGTCAGGCAGTGGGAGCAAGAGGCAACTGTGGAGGAAGGGAGCTTGTCAGAGCTGTCTCACCGGGTGATGTTAATATGGCAATGCTAAGCTGGCACAGGACTTAAGCAGCTTACAAAGTACAGGGAAATAAACCTGGTGATTCCACAGCAGTTTGGAAGACTTTTTTTTTAATCCTAAAGAGTTTAAATACACATCCCACCTCATACTGGCCACATGACAACTTGGCCGATCAAAAACATGCACACTTCAGTGCAAACGCACAGTTTGACTCTTATATTACTGATTTAACCCTTGTGGATGTTGCAATATACGACAATGCGCTCTTCTCACTGTCTGCTTCAACGGCTAAAATGACCTTCCAATTGAAGTCTGGTTTCCATTAGGAATCAATATTCATCTGGGTTATCCCTCAATTAACTCTGGGTGCAAGGGGGAAAACTCCACATCAGTCGTCCTGTGTAGTCCCTTTTATCTTATCTTCTGATGAAGGATAAAAATATAAACTTGCCTTGGAATAAGGGCTCAAGGACCAAATACCTGATCGATACAAATTTGCAAACACATCTAAACAACCATCAATGCGACTCCCCTACCAGTAAATCTCCACCACAGACCCAGTCCATGCCAGGCCATACGTTTTGCTCAGCACATAGCAGATTGGCTGGCATGCCATGGATTCATACGGATTGCTATTAAAAGCTATCAGTCACTCAAATGGCTCACATAGTTCTTGTGAGATGTAATTTCAAATGTTAGATACTTTATGGAGAACACTACTTGTCCATCATTTTTCAGTGATCTGATGTCATATTGGGCTGTAGGAGCTGATGTTTTATTGTTTAAGCATTATAGTAGTATGGATTTTCTGTCAGTTTGTTGGATATGAGCAGTGACCTGAAGTTCGACCTTGTCAGAACAAGGGTCCAGCGACTGCAGCTTCCTCGGCTGACCTCGCCTCTGAATACTCAACCCCCTCTTTCCCCTACTCCCCATATTCCCCAACCATCTGCTTGCATCTGAGTGGCAAAAGATTCCATTTTGCCCACACTTTCACCCACATTTCGAGAGTATCTTCAATAACAGTCCTAATCCCAGCATGCCGCGCTGCTCAATTACAGTCTTTAGGAGGACGGGATTAGGAAAAGAGATGGTGGAAAGGGAAGGGGGAGGGGGTGGGGGGGACAGTGAAGTGGGAGGATGGTGGAATGAGTTGAGCTGAAGGTTGGGGGAAGGGAGGGGGGGAGAAGGGAGGAAATGGATAAGGGGGAGGAGGGACTGCTTTTTTACTTCCATGAAAGGCTGCAGATGAAGAGACAGGCACAGCAGCAGTGGGTAAATCCCAAATAGCCTGTCACCAGCCGACAGGGCACTGGAGCGTGTAGAGCACAGAACAGCAGAGCAGACTGGCAGCCTGGGTTGAGCCCGGCGAGGAGGAGAGGGAGGAGGTTGTCTGGTGGGGCTGCGGGAGATGTTACGGGTTGGCCAATTTGACTCTGGCATGGAGACAGGAGGTTGGGGAAAAATACATCAGGTGACGGAGACGTAGGGACAGGGTGGCTCGGGTCACAATTTCAAGCTTGGCTCATAAACATTTCTCTGTGATGTGGCAGAGGGGCCGAGGAAGGGGAAGTGGGGTAGAAAGCTGACAGGGAGAGAATGAGGAGGAGCATGAAATAGGCAGTTGGAGGGAGAGAAAGCTGTGAAAATTGAGCTTAGAAATAAGGGAAAGGGCTTATGTCTCCACACTGGCATTTACAGAATCCAGGGCCAAATAAACATCCCTCGTCCTCATCCCTTGAGTGGTGGCTGTTGATTGAGGGTGCTGGCAGCCAGATGAGCCATAATCAACTACCCATCACAACAGCAGCCATCTCACACAGTGACACTGCCAGCCATGCAAGGGATCCTGCAGCCAAGTGACAAATCTGGGTTTGCAGAGCAGATTATATTTACACACACGTCAATGTTCACAGGGTTTCTGTAGTCACAGCACGTTAGTAAACTTTCAAAACATAACCACCATTTAAGTATGAAACTAGTGCTGACCCCGTTTTACGAGACAAGGTCAATATGTTATAAGGAAATAGCTCAATAAGGACAAAGATGGTCATAGTATCATGCATGCTATAATGCAAAAATATCCTAAATGTAGGAGTGACCTGTACTGTATATTGACAAGTATATCAGTATCAAGACTAGTATCAACATAGTTGCCCCTACAATATGCCAGGTGTTTATTCATGTTGTAGGAAAGATTCTCTCTCTCTCTCTCTCTCTCTCTCTCTCTCTCTCTCTCTGTGTGATTGAGTTGTCGTACTTTTGTCTGTTTGTCGGTATATTTCGTATGTTTTATTTGGTTTTGTGGAAAGAAAATCGTGTTTCTGGTTTGAGATGGCGTCCTCTAAGCCATTTATCAATTCCAAGTCCGCCGAGTACAGACTTGTGCACTTTTGGAGTTTGGACTGTGGTCTTGGGAGTCCAGACTCCAAAGGACGGGAGGATGGGATTTCTGCAATTGGAACAGCAGCTGACTTGATGACGTCACCACATCAGCTGTTCTTGCTCATGAATTTACTCCAATTATGAACTGTAAATTATTTTTGGGGGATTTATTTTGCATTTATTGAAGTAAAGAGTTTTTTTTTTCTGACGACAAAAAACAATGTATTTTAGCCATGATGACATAACCCCCCCACTGAGGACAATCACCAACTGGTTGACGACCTGAATGTCTTCCACAGCAGGTTTGATGAGCCCACTTCTACCACCCCCCATGCCCCATCATTAAACAACCACCTAGACGTGCTGCCTCCTTCTCACCTCTCCCAAACAACCCATGATTATCCTGGTCCCCAATAAATCCTCCATCACAGGATTAAATGACTACAGGCCCGTCGCCCTGATGTCTGTGGTCGTGAAATCCTTTGAAAGACTGGTGTTGACCCATCTGAAGTACATCACAGGGCCCCTGCTGGACCCCCTGCAGTACAAACAGGTCGGTGGATATGCTGCAACACCTTGACTCCCCAGGGACATATGCAAGGTTCCTGTTTTTAGACTTCAGCTGAGCGTTGAACACCATCATCCCGGAGGTACTTCAACCTAAACTCTCCCAGCTCATTGTGCCAGCCTCCACCTGTCCACAGACGTCCTGCAGGTGAGTCTGGGAAAAATCACATCCAGCACCTGGACTATCAACACTGGCACCCCCCAGGGATGTGTGCTCTCCCCACTTCTCTTCTCCCTCTACACTAACGACTGCACCTCGGGGGACCCGTCTGTGATGAGTCTGCGTACAGACGGGAGGTTGAACAGCTGGTCATCTGGTGTGGTCAGAACAACCTGGAGCTGAAGAAGCCCAAACTGTGGAGAGAGACAGTGGACTTTAAGAAGAGCCCCTGCAGAGAAAACTATTGGTTCCAGGCTGCCCTCCATCCTGGACTTGTACACATCCAGAGTCAGGAAGTGAGCTAGAAAGATCACTGCAGACTCTTCACACCCTGGACACAAGCTGTCCCAACTCCTCCCCTCCGGTATGCGCTACAGAGCACTGTACACCAAAACCAGCAGACACAGGAACAGCTTCTATCCACTGGCTGTCACTCTGAAGAACAATTATTCAGACACCTCCATCTGCACTACTTGCACTTTTACCACCTTTCTGCACTAATATCCCACAGTCATTGTCCTCTGTCATTGTTCTTGTGTTCATATTTATTGTTAAATATATATTTATATTGTACATACTTGTTAAATGTTAATGCTTAGTGTATGTGTTCTTCTCTGTTGTCTTTAATGTCTTTTTTATATTTATTTTGTTTATTTGTATATCATCTGTGCATGTATACGACGAGAGCATTGTGCGACAAGAACAGTGTTCTTTCCAGCTGCAGTCGGGTTTATAAACATAACCCGAGACCCCCACTGACCGTGTCTTAAATCCCCGGGATAATTTCAAACAGCCTTGCACAGCTTTTCTTTTATTATTAAAATACACTTACCACTTTAAATTTATAATATTTACTTATTTTAAAGTAATGTTATCTGGTTGTTGTTTACCATATTTATCTCTAATGTATGTCTTAATTATAGCTCTATGTTTGTTGTTTTTAATATTTGTATTGTTTTATTCTATGTCTATGTTTATTGTTATGCAACTTTTACCGAGTCAGTCCTTGTATGTGCAAAGCAATAGAAAAATAAATGAAGCTGATTCTTAAACACAATATATTGTTGTTGATACTTCCCATCTCTTATCATAAAAATACATAGATACAAAGTGGCTTGTCTGTTTCCAACACTAAGGAGGTAAAAGCATAGTACTGCATATTGATGGGTTCAAATATTACTGGCCAATGTAGGAAACCGGAAATTAGCATGATACCATCAGGCATTATATCTGAATTCAAGCCTCATAGCTTCCATTGGCAGCAGCGGAAGGCTTTTACTTTGAAGTAGCTGCCGGCATGTAAAGTACACATAATGTCTACGAGCGACTGTGGGCTAGTTTGTAGCTCACAATAAGATTGATCAATATATATTTAGGAATAGTTTGAACTATTGCAAACAATAGCTTTGCAGATCTTCCTACACATCTCTGTTAACAGTAGTCACATTTGACTCATCTCAAAATTAATTATAATCTATAATGGATTTGGAAAAAAATGATGATTGACTTGTACAAAAATGGAGGTTTATTTAGCATGGTCAAATTGGGAATACTAGAAATAATCATAGAGTACAGTTAGATTACATTGAGAGAGAAAAAATCTCAATGTAAAAGGTTTCCAACATAATTATGAGAAACCTGCAAATGAATGATCATTTAAGTATTTTTTGAATTATATGGGGCATAACATAATGTTGGGGCATAGTTATGAAGAGATGACATCAATTAGAAGGGATAAGCAGCTTTTTAAGATTGAGTGGCTCAGAAGACACAGATCCCAAAAGCAGAACATACCGTTTAGGTCCGTACCCTGAACTAAGATGAGACTCTTTCAAGCTTGTCAAATGTAAGCGAGTCAATTGAGGACAATTTCTCCAAAGCTGTCTGACCCCTCACGATCTCATAGGCCCTCTCAGACCTGGACAGAAACCATCCGGCTTACAGATGTGGTTTGAAAATGTTAATACATTATTTTGGTAAATTGAACTCATTCATTTTAGAGTGTCGTTCAAATAAACAACTGACTTGTAAATTGCCCTACCACAGCAGAGAGGGGGCTCAAATCCAATCAATGGGTCACTGTATAACCAGTGGGCAGAGTGGAGCCCACTGATGGACGGTGATGGGAGAGGGAGAATTCATCGCAGTCAGCCTAATTAACTTACAGATAGCCCTGATCCAACGCAGTGGGAGGTCATGGGAAGTTACCATAGCGATGTCCTGGCCGAGCGGCCTTGATTATCATCCAGCAGATTGCTCTCTGCCAGCACAATAGCAAAGCCTCAACAGAGTTTAGTGTGAGGAGCAACTGGTGCGGCATCTGGCTCCCCACGTTTACATGCAAGGCGACAAGATTAATGGATGGATTAGCATATCTATGTAAGGGCCTAAGAATTGTGCATTTTAATTACTTCCAAAATCGATACTGCCAATAGCAACAAACTCCCTTCGTCTGCTGCCTAGCGGAGAGTGAAAGGAAGGCTTGTGTCATCCTGACAGCATATGAGAGAAAGGGGAGCTGGTCAATGATTTCAGCTGTCTGCAGTAGTTTGAGACTGAGAACATAATGACAATCACCTGAGAGACCAACAGGACATAATGTCAATTACCTGAGAGACCAACAGGAACCTAAACACAAGCCCAGAGACTCAACCCAGAGATCACAATACTATTCTCAATATGCGTGACTCACCAGCGTAGCAGGAGAGACACACACAGAGAGAGACGTCAGTACAGGTTTGTAAACACATTAATCTCACAATGCTGTCGAGCAACAAGCTTTGCAACAAGGACAAGAGGTGTCACAGGTTGACTGACAGCCGCATTATGAAGGACAGACGGATGGGTGTGTTGTCAGCGAGGTCAAGGCTACATTTTGCCGCTTGGATCATGCAATAATTACCTGTGTGGGGGTGTGCACACAAAATACAAGATGATGATAACCATTCTGAAAGCTGATGAACAGATTGTGAAAGATACAGTTGTTCCACATGAGAGAGTGCACCTGTTGTTGACGCAGGAGAGCGAACATCTCTCTTCTAAGACCCGCAAGACAAACAGCAATTCTGAGTCATGGTGAATGAGCCGTGCGTGTATGTGCAATTGTGTGTGTGTGTGTCATAATTAGTTCTTATTTAGTTATTCTTTAAAAAGCCTGTCAAATTAAGTATGCTTAAAATTCAATAAAATGTGTCCGATTCTACCTGAACGCAGCGCGACGTACAGATTGAATCATCTCCTAAAAACTGTTTTTTGTTGACGTTGGGGTCACATGACCTCAGAAGCATACAGCCAGCTGTGTGGACCAATCAGGACGGAGACTTTTCACGAACCAGGCTAAGTCAGTGCCCACAAACCCTTTTAATAAGTATATAATAGATGTATATATATATATATATATATATATAAATATTATTAATAGAATAGTTACAACAACTTGAAGGATGATGGTGAACCAGGTAAGATGGCCACCACACCTTGAAATATTCAGTAATATTTGTTTTGCATGGGCCCAGGTGTGAATGGGAGCGAGGCCCATTCAGAGAAATCTCTATGTCCCACTTGAGTGACAATCACATGGGTTAAAATGTCCCACGTTCCACTATTTTACAAATCAAGTAATTTCCTGAATTTTGTCGCCCCCACCCCCACCCCACCCCTTCTGTGAATCCCACAGAGCCCCCCTATTTGGAGAGAGTGGAAGCGATGCAAGGTGAATCTCACCAAACCGCCCCACACCGGGAGAGGGGTAGCTGATTCATAGATTCGATGAAATTATTATCAACATATTTGTATTTAATTTTTTTCTCTTAAGCAACTAATTGATTCATTTTAATATTATTTTTAGCTGAACTTTGGTAGTTTTACAACAACATGGGGGGGGGGGGGGTCCTCTGCTCTGACTAGGTCAGTGATCAGGCCCTATAATGATAGTAATAACAAATATGTATCGTCATTATATATCATATGGTTAAAGTTATTCATGAACCAACTTCCCTTTCTTTGGCCTGAACAAGTCTTCAAGGACTCGAGCCATGACTGTGTTCCTTGAGTCTGTTCTGCCTCTACCTGGTTGTCACGATACTAACATTAAAACTTATATCTGATACCTGCCATAAATATCATGATACCAGAATTCAATACAATACCATAAAAACAATATGATACCATAAATACAATACTGGTATATTTATCTATAATAGTAATAAATAAAATATCTGTATGGTTAACTTTTTACCAACTTTTTCAACACTTAACAAATGGCATTAATATTAGTATTAGTCCACAGCAAGATATGAATGAAACTACATGGTTCCATCATAGCATTGACTATACACTATGTGACCGTTAGTCTGTATCTGACCAGATGATACAGAGTTCATCAGTATGAGCAACTGTAGAGTTACATAACTTTAGAGTCTGTCTGCATTGTAGACAAAGTACTTAAACATTTCACTTCTGGAATCATCTTTCCTTTTCGTTTTTTTAAAGCCGAAGATGGTCTGAAAAGCTCCGCCACGTGACGCCACTCGCTGTGAGAGCTGCGCAGTGCAATGTGTGCAGACAGCTTGACACGGAGCGGAGCAGTGCGTGCACTCTGATCGCGCTTTCTTTATGGAGTATTGGTACTAAAAATATGCAACATTATATAGTTTTTAACGTACGGATACCTTGTTAGGATCGATACACCGTGCAGCGTGACAGCAGTAGATGTAGCGGACTAACATGTAGCGGACTGCCATTCCAAGATTTACCACCATGGAATGGCAGCTGACTCCTCCCTCACCAATCGGCCCCCGGCCTTTCGGGGCCTTGCAACTCAGTTTTACTCTGCTGAGTGCACATTTGGAGGTACAATTGACTTGTCAAGTCAAGTTAAGTAAATATATTTATAGAGCACTCTGAAAAACAAATGTTGACCAGAGTGCCCTACCACAGCAGATGCTTATGATGAATTAACATGAAGTGACGGAGGATTATGAGGATATCAGTAAATAAATAAACGGGTCGTATGAATCATGCTGGATTAAATTTGATGTTGGTCCTTCACTTGTTACTTCTCAAGAAGCACAGTGAGGTACTATAGCAATATCGTCTCTATATTTGCAATCACTCACATTGAATTTGTTGTCGAATACTATTTGCAGTTTCACAGTTGTTTATCAGTAAAAACCTCAAAGGCAATCCGCTAAGCACACTGCTCTCAGTATGCACTTCCACAGTGAGAGCAGAAGACGATACAATCATTTTGTCCCAGTATGATTCTATCTTTATGATCAAACCAAGTAAAAGTCAATATCACAAACATATTCAGTTTACTAAACAGAGGAATAAGAAAACCAGCAAATACTCGCATTTCAAAAGCTGGAATCAGAGAACAATTGGTATTTTTGGAGAACAAAATAATAAAATTGATTCTCAAAATGTGTGTACATATGTTTTAATCAAATGGTCAGCTAATTCTTTCAGCTTGTTTTGCATTCATTTTGCTCCAACATTGTACACACCAGTGTTACGTGTATAATTTATGTAAAACAGATGTTGGTATCCTCACCAACTGGTGACTTTTGTTTTAAACTTCCAGTAGGTCAGGGCGTGTGAAGCAGGCACGTGCACAGATAGACCCCTAGTGGTGCTCAAGCACCAGCCCTTTTGCCCTGGATGAGTAAAGTGCCCTTTTTGCTGGAGCCACTTTTTTCATTCATCAGGATTTAAGAATAAAAGTTTCTCTCTCTGTCATCAACTCCCCCCAAATGTGTTTTAATATCCAACGGGGCATTTATTTGAGTTGTGAGAATTTCGCCCCGACATACTTCGCGACGCTCACGACCCCCCCCCCCCCCTCCCGCCACGCCCCTCCCTCCTCCTCCACTTAGTGCTCGCGCAGTGCTCCTCGCGCCACTAAACGGGTGCACCTCCTTCTCCTCTGACCCGCAGCATCAGACACATAGGTCATGACGGTGTTTGTCCCCTGACGTTGTTTGGTGATAAATCAAACACAACATTAGCGCTGCTGAAAACATGACGTCACAACTGGTCCGACGGTTCCTAAACAAATAAACAAACAAAAACTCACGAAATCCGTGATTTCAAAGCCTTGTCCAGCTGTTTACTGACATTAGTTATGTTTAGAGAATAGAGAGAGGGACAGAGAGAGGAGAGAGAGAGGGAGAGAGAAGAGAGGGAGAGGGAGAGAGAGAGAGAGATAATTCTTATGTTATATTCAACAGGGGCTAGTCTAGGATTTGCGTGGCCAGACTGAAAAACAAATCATAAGGCCTCTCTTGTTCAGAGGGCCGGGCCAAATGTGGAGGCGGGCCGTATCCGGCCCGCGGGCCTTAGTTTGAGGACCACTGCTCTTGGCTGTTGATGTCTATCAATATCGCTCATTTTGAAAATGAGGTCAGAGGGCAATACGGATCCGTGTCAGACCAGCAAGGAGGGCAATACGTGGCTGGCATGACGACCCATTAGCCAATCAGAACGCTTGTACTGTTGCAATATAATAATTCATCTTTATTCATAAAGAAAATGTAAGCTAGTGGTCTGATGCTGCCCAGAGGAAATGCAGGTCGAGGACAGCTTCATCGGTGTATTGCTGCTTATGCTTCAACTCTGTCAGAATTTTTTTTTGCCATTGGGTGCCCTTTTTTCTGGTTTGAGCACCTGCCCCCCAAAATGTCTGTGCACGTGCCTGGTGTGAGGTGTTTGTTTTTACACGTTTGCACAGTTTCAACATGGAGCTCAGTTGTCACAGTAGCAAGTAATATCCAATATGACTGAAAACATAAAACATCAGGGCTCACACACTTCGTTCACAGAAAAAAGAAAGATTGTGTGCAACTATTTGATGGTGGCCACGCTGTTCAATTGCCAAATGCAATTCCAAGCCATCACAAGAATGACATCTAGTACAACAGCCTCAAGAAAAATAAACAAACCACACAGTAAATCAAACATTATATTATAAACAGGACAATAAAACATATAGGGTACAGTGAACAGCCCGAACATTGATTGCGACTCCATCCAAGAGGGATACATGACAACATTTGGTGGTTTGAAAGACTTCTGGGACACAAAACAGCACAAGGTTGATGACTCTAAATGCTGAGATAGTTATATTTCAGCAGTTTAATGGTACATTTTCAAGTTATAAACACATACATGGATGTTCTCACACCCACAAATACCTAGCACACAGGTTTCCAACCATCACAAACACAGCTCGGCACAAGCTGTGCCTTTAACTTTCCCGACATTGTTGACAACCTCTGTGCTTGAATACTCCACTGAGCTTTCAAAGGGCTCTCTACATTATTGAATACCTTGGATTTAAAATAAATCGCTAAAACCTTCCTCATAGTTTTATCTTCCCCTGGTTATCTAACCACTACACAGTGCAGGACTTCAATTATCCATAAATCATGAGTTAACTGGTATTACGACCTCGTAGCTACCATGCAGCATGTGTTGTATACTTGAAAAGCTCAATATTTGATACAGTAGGTTGTGTATAAGTATTTGCATGCATGCGTGTCCATGTACACCTCTATATGTGTATCCATACTTGTAATGTTGAGCTCAATTCCAATAAATAATTTCTACGCTGCTTCCCCACCCTGTCCACATAGCTAACGCTGTGAGACTCCAGTAACTGGGTCAGCAACATCAACATGCTTAAACACAAGCCGGATCCTCAATGTTGCTTCCATAGACACAGATGTAGAGTGACATCAGAGATACAGTTCTGAAATATGGATGCATCGGGACACAGTCCATAATCCCAGTATGTGTGCGTGTGTGTGTGTGTGTGGGGGGGGGAGGGGGGTTATGTGTGTGTTTTTTATAGCTACAGCAGGGTTGATGGACAAGGGAGAAAGCACAGAAGGTAGAGGAATGGGAAAGTGGATCAGGTGACTCACTTGGAGATAAAAGCATGGAAACCAGGCAGCTCCCATTAGGTTTTACTGTATGTTTCTGCTTGGATTTTTAAAAAATAATGTTCTCAGAATCACATTTTTGTTAAATATGCAAAATGGAAATGTCACATTGGAGTTCAACAGTCCCAGTGAACCATGTTTCCTTAACACACTTTTATATTATATATTTATGAAATAATAAAGAGTTATTTAACCTCGACCACTAAAATATTGATTCAAGCTTAGCTCTCTGTATACATATAATAGTTTGTCCTATGGGAAAAATAATACAAACATTAAATATAAACAGACAATTTAATTATATGCCACTGCATTGTGATTAATATAGCTGGAGTCCATGCATTTAACCTCACATTTAACAAAGAAATCAATACTTGCATTCATCAAGTGAGAGGTATTCATTACTACACAGTGTGAGCTACACAAGATGCAGGCTGACTGTGATTCATGAAAATGGCGAACACAGTGACAAGCTCAGTGTGACTTTGAATCAAGGCTTTAATTTGGAAAACGGGCGAGAGAGTAAATGGGACGAACTTGTTTGTTATTGGACTTAGTTTAACTGCCGCTTTTCAGCAAATGTAATTTGTTCGGTCCCCTTTGGAGCAGAACACACATAAACAAAACTGCAGGTCAAAGAACAGTCAAAAGTCCTCCGAAATATGTAGAATCGAGGAATTCCACTGAGCAAACATCACATTTCAATATTGTGAATGGTTATTGCCGAGGTTGAAATGACTTTTTAGCCTCTAAACAGTGCGAGTAAACTTGTTAACACCACTTCTCTACACATCTAGAATAATTATCCTCCCACCCACCGCTATGGGAATGCTGATGTATGAGAGGAAATAATAACTATCTTCAAATATGTGCCTAAATAGTCTGAGATGTAGGCAATTTCAGATTAGCTCTAATTCTCAGCCGCCAGCCTTCAAAGTGAGAAATAAATGCAGGAGAAATGCAGTTTGTGCAAGGTATTTATAAATCATTTCATATGCTCACTCCTCCCTTGTATGGCAGATTTAAATTGGTATGAGCTTTAAACTAATCTGAAATAGCATATGTTAAAATGTTAAAACCAGATGGAGGCTAGTTGTCCACATTTCCAATAATAAGTCAAATCAATACAGACAGGGCTTTACCTTCACTTTCAGCAGGCAGGTGAGGTGTGGATGCATTTCTCATATACAGCATGCCATCTAAATTTACCACAAACAATTTGCAATATATACGACTGAACATATAATGATCGCAAATCCTTGGTTTCTGAATTGTGAAATAAAGTAAAAACATACATCTACTGTACATATTGACGGCGGCACAGTAATGCCAGTGAAAATGTGTCCATTCCTCGTGGGAACATTAACAATAGAATGTTGAATTTGGGCTTTGGAAAAGAAGAAGACAACTTCTCATACCTCATAACAAAACCACCTGTGGTTGAGGGCAAAGGGAATGTTCAAAAGGTGCTTTTCAATTAGCCATTCATTCATCACACAACCTCACACTTTAATAAAATGCAGCACATCAAATGGAGATGTGAAATATGGGGTTATTAATGTGATGACCGATAATGGGTGTTGCCTAGCAAGCGCCTTCGTACTCAGTATAAGCCTGCACTCTCTGAAGACTTGTGGCATCACAGTTTAGCATTAATCCCTCTGCCCGTCAAAAAGACACATTTTCCTAATTGCCTTTTAATTTATATGAAATTAGCACCTACGTAAGTCAAATTATCATTGCATGATGTGAATAATGGAGATAGCGGAGGGAGGTTTCTGCAGTGATATGCTGGTTGAGCTCATTAATTATTGTGTTGCTCGGGACAGCACCAGGGAGGGAAGAGCTCTCTGCAGAAAGGATGCGAGGATGGCGCCTCTCATGGGGGCGATCGGGGGGCATTAGCCCTCTCCTCTAAGGATTGTCCATGCAGTGTTCAGGGCACTGCCAAAGGAAAAGTATGCTGAAGTGGATTTTGGATCAACTGAATCAAAGGAGTGGCTGCCATAAGAATGCCTACTTAACCTACTTGACTTTGTATGGGTGGTCAAGTGAAAAATTTGAAGTTGTGTCGTAAAACTATCCTATAAAACTATTTGACCCAGTTGATGGTAACAGAATGAGATTAGGGTTTTTACATAATTTGGCATACAGATTTAAAAGGGATTTACCATAAGGGCCCTATAGTAGTCACTGAATGGATTTAGAGAATAATAGTGTTTTCAGCCAGACAGGCTCCGGATTATTGATCTTTTCATTGTTTACAGTATAGTACATACAGAACTCTTCAAGAAATATCAGAGGACTAGAACATGTGCCTTGTGTAATGTTAGAGTGTTATTTAGACTGACCCAGATCAAGTGATTCATGTTTTTGTAAACACATTTTTCCATGACAGACGGCGGGATACTCAAAGCAATCGATCAGTTGGCCAACCATAAGTCATTAGTGAATGGGAAGTAATAAGACCTTTGATTAGTTTAGAATGATCTGTTAGGCTGCTGTTAAATTCTCAAAAACAAAAATATGGAATTGCTTAAGTGTGATTGCAATATTACAATTAGTGCTTTGTATTCATTCATAATAAGGACAGGTACCTTGATCATTATAGGGATATATTTGTCTACATCATGACATCATGTATAATGATGCAAAAAAAAACCTTGTGAAGGAAATAATGCATACCAACAGTATTTAGATCAGCATTGATGTATAGAGCGCAACAGAAACATCAGATTTGTCCTCCCCACTGCCGTTTCCTTCATTCCCATGGCAACTACTCGTCTCCTTACCCTAATCACTACAAGTTAACCTTGATATTAAACAGTACCAAAGGGACAACTCACACTTTTGTGCCAGCTTCTGAAGACAGAGACCATTTCTACAAATAGCCATAAAAGACATCACTGTCTGAATATTATGGGAGTCTGAAGTTAAATGCTGAGCTTAGCAAGACAAGTTAAATGACTTGTAGAAGCACATCAATATTAGACAACAGAGAGCTGAGAATGCATTGGATTCAAAATCAACTATGTTTTTGATAAAATATGTGTAGTTTTGAGAATTAAAGCCACATGTTTATTAAGGACTGCCCCCTGGCAGTCGGGTAGATTGCCGATGTCACCACAGACATGCATTGCGGACAAACCACCGGGTTGACAGTCGCCCGGTGAGCAAGGAGCTCTGTCCATCTGAGGAGAGAGAGAGAGGGCACAGTGGGCAATGGAGAGGCTTGGGTGAGCAGTGCTGTAAAGCTCACGGCCGGAGCCCTAAGACACCTTCACTTTTGGCCCCATAGCATGTAATTGCGCAGGACCACGGAGGAAATGTGCCCGATGAGGGGCAGCCTGCACCTGGGAGAGCTGTACAGAGTTGAATGTGCAATGCCGAGCTCAATGGGTCCAATCCCCATGGTTTCCCTTTTCCGAACAAAGTACCTATTGCTCTAGGGTTAGTGATTGACATTGGTGATTGTCTACATGTGTTTTGAGGACTGTGGAGGGTGCTGCTGAAAAATTGGGTACCGGGATTGTTGGTAAGATCTGGTCCTTGTAGAACCAAAGTAAGAGCTGTGTCCCTATACACAGCTCAAAGTCAAACGACATGTCCAGTGGGTGTTGGCCTCTGACCAGGGCTGTCCGAAATAATGAGTGTGCATATATAAGTGGCCAAATTGAGTTTGCTATGTCGGGTGGCTGGGCTCTGACTTATAGGGAAAGGTGGTTCTGGCATCTGATCATGATGTCTCTTGGATCCCTACCGCTGGAGGTTTTCCAGTCATGTCCAACTGACAAGAGACTGAGGAAAACGCTGAAGAGGTCATATATATATATCTCATCTGGCCTGGGCACACCTCAGAGTTCCCCAGGAAGAGCCGGGAAATGTTGCAAGGCAGCGGGATGTCTGGAACACCTTACTTAGCCAGCAGCTCCAAGACCAGGCTCTTGAAAAGTGGAAAAAAATGGCTGAGGGGAGAGAGTTTTCTCTTTTTGCAGAACCCCTAATACCTAAATGTTGACTTCTATGAATTAGTAATATGCTGCAATTAATAGAAACCCAGCTTTTGTACAGAGCTCATCATAGCCTTAATGATCACGAATACAAAACAAGACATCTCCCCAGCACCTAAATGATATCTTAAAAATAACTTATAAACTCAAAAAGTGCTCCTGTGCTTTTGTTATATAACACTCATTTTCTATTCCTCTGATAAAAGCCTGCTTTGATATTATCAATTCTTATTAGTTAGGTAGCAGCTTTCTAGTGAAGATAAAGTGCAGTATGTGCAATGAGGGGAGAATTAAAAAGACAACAGGGAAGAAACAATATTACATTGATACCTTCATACAGCTTTGTGCATCTCTATATTGGAAATATTCATGGAGGGGAAAAAACAACATAATGAACTCTTGACTGGCGTTTTATGGAATCACTTCGTTGGGGTGTCACTGAACACATTTAAAACTAGCACAGGAATAGGCTTGGTCAAGTTGAGCATAGATAGAGATGACCTATCTAATTTTTTTATGGAGCCCCAAGGCTGCAGGCCAGCTAATTATGACTGACCTAAGGAACATGTGGCTGCTGCTCACCTCTGGCCTTATAAGTCCTCTCATGGCCGTGCCTCTTGCCAGAATGGAACAGTTTATGAGACAGCGCACGGAAAAATACAGTACAACATAAATCAAAGAGGTTGGCTACAGGATGAGCATGGACAGTCTGTGTAAATTGGCTGGTGGATACATAGAAATCAATTAATAAAGCAATTTATCCAACTCTCAACTCCATACTTGTACTAATACATGACTCAACAGAACTTTACATTACATTACATTACATGTCATTTAGCAGACGCTTTTATCCAAAGTGACTTACAATAAGTGCATTCAACCATGCATACAAACTCAGAACAACAAGAATCCAGAAAGTAACATTTCTTCTAGAAAGTCAAATTACAAAAGTACCATAAGTGTCATTTAAGTGCCACTGAAGTGCTAATCTATTTTTTGAATCCAGATATAGTCGAAAGAGATGTGTTTTTAGTTTGCGGCGTAAGATGTAGAGACTTTCTGGTGTCCTGATGTCAGTGGGGAGCTCGTTCCACCACTGAGGAGCCAGGACAGCAAACAGTCTGGATTTTGTCGAGTGATTAGCTCGAAGTGACGCAGTCACAAGTCGATTGGTTGTTGCCGAGCGGAGTGAACTTTCCGGGGTTTACGGCTTGACCATATCCCGATCCATTCGCAGCACGGTACGCAAGAGCCAATGTTTTGAAGCGGATGCGGGCAGCCACCGGTAACCAGTGAAGAGAGCGGAGGAGCGGAGTGGTGTGGCTGACTTCACAATATACAAAATAGCAAATTCTATATAATTGACATGCTTTAATTTGATAAGAACAAATAAAGCTGATTGACTTTGAATATATATTTGAAGTTTGTCGGATCAGTATGTACTTGAGTGTCCCAACTATAAAGCTGAGCTGATAGTGGTGGTGTAGCTCCAGAGCCAATGCTTGTAGCCCAGAGCAGCTTTGTTGTTGCTGACACGCATCTCTTAAAAAATATAGGTTCTGATGCTGGTTGAGGCTGTTGATAGTAAAGACACCATTAAGAGAGTTGGAGAATGTCTCAGTAATTCCCTGCTTCATACTCTTTTAGCAAAGCTGTTCCTCTTTCAAACCCTCTGCTTGTTCCTCTCTTTCACAGAGAATGACAGAACATAAACACGATTACTTAGGCTATTGATTGCACAGCAATTGTCTTTTTTTCAGTGGCTATTCAAGGAAAATGTTTCCATGGCCGATCTATAACACAAAGTGAATCAAAGACTGTAAACACTACTATGTAAACACTAGTGGGATATACTGAAAGCACAATGCGGTCTAATCATGTACAATACATCCATTTGGTTGTGTCAATAGGTGTCATCTGTCATTGAATTGTAAATCAACATCTACGCTGTCGGTAACTACAGCAGGACTGCCATAATCCCCAACGTTAACCCATGCAGTGGGAATAAATGCAGAGTACCAACCAACATGACAATACAATGGACAGACCTACTGCTAAACATGGGAAACACAATTATCTTGAAACAGTAATGGCTCACACAGAACATGATGGTATCATTTAGCCCCCATTATGTTTACAATTCAAACAAAAATAGTCAAATCTTTTCTATTTTAAAAATACCAGAAAATTAACAATCAAATGACTGCCTTCTCTGAAACAAAAATCTGATAGGGATGGACATACTCTGATTCAATGTTTACAAATGGTGAACATTCTCCTCCACCCACGAATTATAATTAACTATCCCTTAAATGTGTGGGTGTTAGATGTCGTATAATATGATTCCAGCAACACAAGTTAATGTACTCCTCTAAAACATAAAAGACACACAGGGGGTCAATGTGGTATCGCTGATGTGCTTAGTATGAATTTGACCTCAAAACATAATTTCCAGCAACAACGTCCTGTCCATCCTAATTGCACCCACAGCACAGACCCATGTGTAAACCAGGCCGTTAAACAGAAAATAATCATCTACGAGGCTAGAATAGTACTACCCTAGAGTAAAACACTGAATAAACGTTTGTAGCAAAATGTTCTTTTTTTTATTCAGCAAATTATACCTTGAAGCAACTTCACAAAAGTGAATAGAAGTGGTGGTGCGTTTCCGAGTCAAATCATTATCTCTGTTCTTCAAAGAGGAGAAAAATAACTCTTGATAAGGGAGGAAAGAAAAAAGACAGGGCGGGATAGGGTGTGGTGTAAAGATTGAGTGAAGAGGAACGATGAGGTATGGAAAGAGTGTGCATGTGTTAAATAGAGTAGATGTATAAATGGCTCTCCAAAAAGCCATAAGGTAAACTCTATGGGAACTGTGACTCCAAGTCAGAGGTATTGAAATGGCAGGCGACAGCAGTAATGAAAGAAATGCAATAATAATGCAATAATAATGCAATAACGCTGGTTAGGTGAGTCAGCTGGGCCTCTGGCAGTGTGCAGTATATGACCTGGTTTCTCTCCTGTGTCGTTGCTCCACTGCAAACACAGGGCCAAGGTGCTAGCCATCAATAATAAATACACACAGTTACTGTTGCCACACGCCCCTGAGCTGCACAGGGCTGAGATGGAGGCTTATTAAAGTCCCTCCCTTCTGTTATTGTTTAGCCCTGGAAGAAAGTGTTATTATGAAAAATCGGACGACAAAGAAGAGCATGGTTTGGCACAGTGTCAGGAACAGGCACTACTAAATTACCACTGTCCTTGGGAAGAAAATAAGGCTGGACTCTGCATTCAGGCTGCATCTGCCCAGCTGCATCTTTCTTGTTGCCATGGCGTAGACGAAGTGTAGACATAGCTACCTGGCTTTCTTGGTCATTGACTCACTCAAACTTTAGACAAGGTTTTGTGATCGGCTAAATTCTCGTACGGACGCTTATCGAAACATGTAACATTTTCTAAGCTTTGCTAGATTTGTAAAATTGAAATAAAAAACTTCTGCATTCTGAATCTGGGACGTTCCTCTGCGATTGAAATTATGAATTTTAATTGGTAAAGTTTTCGTTTTTTTGCTGAGAAAATACAGAATTCATATCTATATTGTGGAAACTGTTTTTGCTATTTCTGCAGACATTTCAATTGACTGACCTGGGCAGAAGCGATGGTCTTAAACAGGCACACGGACAGCTCCTGTCTGTACAGGTTGTGTGCTTGTTAACGGGTCCCCAACACAGTGAAGCAGAGGAAATGGTTCAAGGTCTGCTGGACTGCGGCTTAAGCACATCATCACATCAGGGACAGACAAGGTCCTGCAGCAGACCTGACAAATGGAACTTATCCTGAAGACTTCCTCCCAACCCATCATGTCCTGACTGTCCTGATGGTGGCTTTTGGCTCGCCGAGGAAGGTTAAAATCGAGTTTGTGTGTGTGTGTGTATCTGTGTGCATGTATTTTATACGGCTGATGGGGATCTCTGTGGGAGCTGTTTCTCCATGCATCCGCTCTGTAATCACTGCCATAAAAGAAACAAGAGGCAACGAGAGACAAGCAACTGGCAATAAATGACACATCCTCCCAGCGGTGTAATAACTTCCCCATCCATCAGTCAACCTCTGTTCACACATCTCTCTCCCTGTCTGCCATTCGACTTCCTGCTCCTGCCCGACTCACTATAGCTTTCCTTCTCTGGGGAAGAATTACTCAGACGGACGGAGGGATTGATTGGGCTCGGCCACCATTTGATGATTATTCCAGCTCAGATGAAACCGTCTCGTTTTACAGAGAATATAGCCACATGATAAATTGCAATATGATATCACACCTTCATATGTTCTCACAGTTTCAGAGAAAAAAGTCCTTGAAATTAATCTGCGGCCCTCCCTGCTAAATTTGCTGTTGCAGCAGGGTTCTCCGTGAGATCGATTTCACACCATATTCTTGTAAATGATGGCTGGCCCGTCAAAGTCCCCAGTTCCCTGCTGAGAGAGGGGCAATACAAAGACAACCAGAAGTGGAAGAAGAACAGGGTGGAAAAGGGTAGGAGGGTACAGTGTATTAAAAGAGGGGAGCAGACAAAGAAATGTGTGGAGACTGAAAGAAGAGAAGAAAGCAGGATGAGAAGACCAGCAGAAAGCCAAGAGCTGTTTGAGAAGTTAAAACAAGAGCGGGTGCTAAATCTGTTCTTTCACAAACATGCAGGGTTGAGGTGACGTGGGCCCAAGAGCAGCGCTTATTTATCTGCGGGGAAAGTTGTGTGTCACCCTCCTCCCTGCCAGCCACAGAGAGGTCATAAATTACCTGCCTGAAAGCCATCAATCTGCACAGGGGGCGACAGCTAACCACAAGCTTACACTCAACCTCACACACAAACACACTTGTACAAATATCTACAGTACACACCAACACACACACACACACACACACGTCCATGAGACCCATTGACATGTCCATGTGTGCTTCATGGTTTACCATTTCACCGGCGCTCGCATGCACAAACTGTTCTCACCTGTAGACACACATACCGCGGTAATACAAAGACCAATAGGAGTTGTTGTTGTTTTTAAACCGCTGCAGCAGAGAATAGAAATGAGGCTCATATCTGCACTTTTGAGATTTCCAAAAATATTTTGATGCTTTTAGTTCATCTCACGTACACTTTTGTTCTGGGGAAACAAAAATGAGCGGAGGAAAAAAGGAGATTCACGCTACTTTTACATTATGCAAAACAGGTTAGGACTCAAATCAAGATTCAAATGTATAATTTCATGTGAGGACACACATTCTCAAACGAGCACTTTGATGAATTTTCGTTTTTGTTCAGCAGGGGCACCAGCAGAAACTTCCAATCACATCCAGTTAGATCCCTTCAGCATTAATAATACACAAGCCTTTATCTTCCCTCTCTGACCTCTTAAATCACTATCACAAAGCCGCTGGTCATGAAGTTAAGCCCCCTCCCACTTCCCTCTGCTGTGCCCCAATCCATTGCTCTTCATTACCGATAATCTTATCTTCTCTGCTTTTTTCTTCCAGATGAACAATGAGAATCACCAGGATTATTCATGGGGGAAAGTATACTTTCTCTCGGTAGCCAAGTAGCCTAAGTAGCAAATGCCTTGTCGAACACCGTTAGTTAGAACTTGTAAGGATGTGATGGATTTCTGAAAGAAATCATCTATTTTAGCGTGGATATGCAGGAAAATGAAACGGTACAAAACAGCGCCGGTGACCAGAGGCAATGGCATGCAGCTGTTGTTTGTATATGTGTGTGTGTGTGTGCCCTTATACAGCCGTATGTGTGTGTATGTCTGACAGCAAATGAGAAAGAGAGGGAGAAAATCTGATGAATTGTCTCATATATGGAAACCATCAGCAGTCCAGTGATTTATGGGGTTAATAACGGAGTCTATTCAGAAGCCTGCAGTCCTGTTGTTTTTCTGTTTGTGGTGGGATGACAGAAATACTACAGCCAAACCGCCCATTTGCTCAATCCCATCCTCATTCAAAATCCCATAAACTCAGTCCTCACTCGCATCTGTACCATTTGGCATTACGGACAGAACCGTGTGTGCGTACGTGCACTGCACTCAAATGACAGCTCTGTTTGCATTTGCACACATTGTATAAGCAAGACAAACACCGTTACAAACACGACAATGTATTTCAACAAGATCCAAAAAGACGGGGAGAAAAATTATTTCTTAAAGATGCAAAAGTGACGAATGCACGGACTAGAAACGCTTTCAATGCAATACTGACACATGCAATGGCTTTTGTAATGTTCGTTTATTTCACCTGTGATCCCTTAAACCCTTTAAGCCTTCAGTCAGGTAAACTATATTCCTTGCTTGAAATCATAGAACAATAGCATGTAAACCAAGATCGAAGACTAAACTGTTGGTACTACTATAATTCTCAATGCCAGCTACATCCTATAACGGAGGCTCGAGTCTACTCTCCCCGAGCCCTTAAATGTTATTCTCAAAAACAGACACGTTTCAGATAATAGGGTAGATCCACAAAACAGCTTTGTTATTACATTAATATTGTCCAAGAAGCTACTGTGGTGTATGTATTTATGGATGTGTATGTGGTTTGTATGATGTTGACCACATTTATAAGCAAATGCCATCTGATAGTATGAAATGTTATTCGCTAAATACCCCATTTGGCAGTCAATCAGTCATTTTAGATGAAGAAATATAGAAAATGAGCACGTTATCAAAAAGACATCAACAGTAATGTATAATAGATGCACCTGTTTCAATGCTGTCTGGGGTAACGTAATTGTGTACATCGATTTGAGTTTTATAATGGGGGCAGTCATTATACATGCAGAGTAATGAAAAGATAATTATGAATCCCCCAACCGTGTTCTGCCATTTGGCAGGCTCTTTAACACAAAGCATACGTTCCAATGAGCCTCGGCTAATCTTCACAAGAGACAGGGAAATTGGCTCTCTTCAACCGACTCCATTCCCCTTTTCATCTGTGGACTTGCCAGTTTGGAAATCAACATGAAAGATTGGAGGACGAGGGCAGAACAAGAGCAGGAGAGCACATGAAAGCAGAAAAGTAAGCGAGAGCAAGGTACAGAGAGGAGAGCAGAAAGATGTCGAGCCAAACGGAAACGAGCTCAGGGAAACTATAAAGAACACATGCAGCGCTAATATGTTTACCTACTTAATGCTACTGTAGCGCTGATTGCTTTATCAACCCAGTAAACCTGGATATGAGATTAAAAGCAGGAAAATCAATGACACTAGTACAAAAGAAATAATGTAATAGGAATATCTGCAGGATGCGTTAGAAAAGAAGAGACAGAGGAGAGATGGAGAGAGCAATATTGGATTGACGTAGCTGTGTTAGCTGTTGCAACAGGCTACAGGTTACAGTTTGTGACTGTGGCAACTAGTTTGAGCGGGCAAGAGTTCATGGGAAGCTGCTCTCTAATTGCTGTATTTAGTGATGGGATGATAAAAGGAAAAGGTGTTGGGCTAAATGTGTGAGGACTCCGAATGTTTGAGGGGGCAGAGGGACACAAATTAGCCTGTTGATAAAGGCGGCCACGGAGGGAAGGACTGTGTGTTTAGAACATTGTCGCAGGTTGATTGATCACCTTGCCACAACCCTGTGTGTGTGCGCCGTGGACTGCTTGAGTCGACTGCGTGTATGTGTGTGCTCTCACAACAAAAGAGGCGTGCGATTAATTACTTTGAGCGTTATTCTTCCCAGGTTATCGGGATGCAATTAAAACTGAAAAGGAATCAACGTTGTACAGTTGCATAACTGCGTTGGCTTACAATGTTGCTATATTGAGGACAAGCTCACTAAACCAAAACAGGGCGCTATCAGCATGTCGTTGAATACGCATCCATTAGAAAATAAAGCATGCACCCAAAAGAAAACAGGCAATTCAAAAAGCCACAAAAAAATATGTTGTGTCAGTTCTGAAGAGTAAAAGAAAGGTATTTGCATACAATGTGTAAAAAGTGCTAGCTTGGGTTTGGTAAAAGATTATTTATTCTAGTGACTGCTTTCAACACGCCTTGAATCTCTGTTGTCGTATGAATGTGATTCCTTTTGACAGCGTCTCTTTTAGCCTCACATAGATCCATCAGCATCCCCAATATATCCAGTGCACAAGAACACTTCTTCACTCACTTGTGCATACAAACATAAAAAAACCCATGCACCATGAAGTTAAACTGCAATAACTATAGGCGTGGGGTGTGGATTAAGCGTAAACACACACATACGCACACACACACACGCACGCACACACACACACACACACAGGCTTATTAAAAAACTGCAGCTCATGCTAGAGGCCTTGATATGACAAAGACACAGCTCAAGGATAGAAAAGCACTTTTCCCACACCAAGGCCGATTGCTGTGAAATGGAATGGAAACAATGATACCAGAGCGAACAACAGGCAGGCAGACACACAGAAGGAGTGAGCTAACATCACATCAGTGCTGCTGCCACAGTCTCGTTTTATCGACAGTCAAAGCCATTTAGACAGAAGCTGTTGGATGGCCAGACCCGGGGCTGCTGCAGCCACTCGCTCCCAACGACTTCACAACCATATCTATCTGCATTTGGGATTAAAGGGATGGGCACAATCACATTGGCGATGGCTAATTCCACAGCTGTCTCCCCGTAACACAACAGTTGATTATTCCTCAGACTTATCGCTGTGTGTGTTTAGATGAAAGAGTGTGTTGTCTTTTTTCTCTTTCCCCTTGTGCTTTTCCATTGCTTGTTTATCACCCAACCTTCGAGTCACATCCCCAGTCGAAGTGGCTGGGTTCAAACAAAATGCCTTCCTGCTAATTATCTGCAATTTCTCATCTTCATAAGACCACTTCCCCCCCACGTTTGGAATTGAATGAATTTGAATAATAATGACTACTTGACTTGCGCAGTGTAAATAACTAGCTGGTGCCGGCTAGTTGTCCTAATTTCTGTTGTTGATAGGAGACAGGTTAGACTCCTTAAGGAGTTGCTGTTGGTAATACTGATGCCAGGTGGTCTGAAGAAAGACAGATTCAAACTGCTGCTACAACTTGTCATTATTTTATACATCTGTTAATCTGATTTATTTGGGTTTTATTTGTTATGAATAAATACATTTTCAGTCTCTACAATTATGTTTAATGTTCATCATGTGTTCCAGGGGCCGCAAAGTATCTTGTAACCTTTCAAATAAAAAATAAAAAAGTAATCAATTTACAATGATAGACAGTTGAGAAACACAGCACGAGTTCAAACACAACATTGGCAAATGGTTTTGAAATGATTAGTAAATCATTTAGTTGATCGATAACATCAATGACAATGATTATTGTACATTATTTAGCAGTGATTAATCAAACCCCCCCAAAAATGTATACTAATTTAACATTTACCACTTCAAGCTTCTGTTTGACATATATATAATAATAATATATGTGTTTTTTTTTACTGTTGGCCACAAACAATTCACAATTTTGCTTCCTTGAGGATGTCCAAACAACAGTAAATTGATTTCTCTAAATAAATAATCAACACACGAATCATTATCGTAAACCGTTAGCTGCAGCCCTAATGGCGAACAAACATCTGGGGTGGCATTTGCAGGATATGGGAGTCCGCAGTGGGTTGACGTGAGACCCATCAGTGATCCATTGCCGATTGCCTATTTTACAAAAGCAATTCTGGCTCTTCATCAACCACCAGCTCCCCCTCCATGAGCAAATCAAGTTGTTGTTACAAACAACATTATTGCCCATGCAATTTACACCGCCACACTTTTCAGTTACTCAGCATTGACTCTTGCAGCTTGTTAAAAGAAAAGATAAACCATGTTTAATTGCTTTCCACCTACACATCGTACTCATACTATTCACGTGCCTCCTTATCGATAGATTCCCAGCTGATTCTTAGTACGCAGTGTCTTCACTTATTATAGATAAGCAGGCATTAATGTGCTGGTGACAGTGCTGTTATTTATGAACCTGATTCGTATTAATCAGTGGACTAACGAAGAAAAAAAGAAGGCCGATGGACTCGTGCACGTGCACACACAGAGGAAAAGGAGGATATACAAGATTGATGTATTGAGCATTTTAAAAGTTTACCCTAATGTTTAGAATATCTGCAAGGTTTTTATTTTCTTCATATGATTTTTAAAAAAGATTTTAATGCACTTATTGTCAGTCGTTTTGGATAAAAGCATCTGCTACATGACATGTAATGTAATATAATGGAATGTAATGACTGATATTAGCGCTGTAAGGAGCAGAGGATGTCAAGGTAAAAGTAGTTTTTGTCAATGCCAGCAATGAGGGACATGACATGTGAGGAAATAATATACTATATATAATATATATATATATAAATATAAATATATATTAATTTAAACTCAGTTGCTTTTAACACCACAAGGATGTGTGAAGTATGATGTTGAGAAAAATGTGTTGCAATCCTTTGGAGATGAAATGATGATAAAATCACTCTATACATTTGAATGATACTTCCATCCATTAGTAGCCTAATGGCATAGTTGAAAGATCATTACAATAATAACTTTACATCAAACAAATCTATATAACACAAAGAATGGCGAGCTGAAATGGAACTGCTTTTAGTGTTAATATAGGGGAGGAGAGGAAAGGAAATAATAGGAAAGAATAGAAGGCAATCTCTAAAACACTGACCAATAATATACCTTCCATGAGCGCTTGAAGTTCAAGTGCTTCAAAACTTCTCAAAGTGACACATTTGAGAATACACTGACAGGTCAGTGAAACTTTTAAAAATGTGTCTTTCAAAAGTAACAGAGATGATAAATTGGTCTGCTCTCGCACCAGCAGGGACACAACACTCTGGAGGCTGCAGAGCTCTCACTCTTCCTTCAAGGGAATCCTTTATTAGCCCCAAAGCTCCAACTCAATGGCAGACGATTTAAGCCTATCCCTTTTTGAATTTCAAGCCCACATCTCGATATTATTCCTCTTTCCCTGCTGGCCCTGACGAGAGCTGCCCACCCTCCGCAGGCGCCCGAAGCCCCATCTCACCACTGTATCAGCTCCCACCCAGCCCCACTCGGCACAGTCCCTCCTCCGCTCTAATCTGTGATTCAAGCTCCACAGTGGGTTTATGCCATTGGACACACTCCCACTGGACTCCAAATCTCACCTCTGGAAACAGATGAAGAGCATGTAAGATGGGTGGGGTAATGTGCGCGAGAGAAGGAGAGTCGGGAGGATACAGCTGTATGCTACACAGCCATCGAGGCAGCAGTGTGCAGGCTCTGTGCGGAGGAGTAAATCAGGATTACTCTGGAGGAAACACCCTCTCCCACTGATACGGCAGCACAGGGGATGAACACTATGCACGGCACACGCAAGCTTTGTGTGAAACAGAACAGGTGACTCATCGCAGCGGTGTAAGGGTGTGTGTGTGTGTGTGTGTGTGTGTATGTGGGATGGGGGGATCTTAAAGAGCCCTTTTGAGATGAACTGGTGCAGACTCGACTGTGATAAAGGAAACAGTCACCTGAGCCAAATAAAAAAAAGCTTCAGTCGCAAAAAAAGAGTCTAGACGGGACCAAAAAGATATGATAAGTTTGAAGTGGCCCATAAATCAGCAGACTCCAACCAGCTGTTTGTGGCATTGCGACTTGAGCCGCTGCAAGAAGAAACTGTTACAGCTAAAAATGCCGTCAGAAGGAAGTGAAAATATGATGGCAAAAACCCAGCCGGATACACATATAAATCTTTGCAGTTAAACAACAAGCAAAACACAACAAGGATGTAGCCGAAAGCTTGCCAAGCTTGAGGCAACTTGCAAAGGGAGCTCACTTGTTGTTGTTGTTGTTGTTGTTGTTGTTGTTGTTATTGTTGTTCACTTTGGTGTGAGTGAGTAGGAGTTTTGCCCAGAGGGAATGTTTCCTCAGTGGGGGACTACATCTCAAATAAATCTGATTAAAACTGGGACACCTCTATTTGGAATATAGGACCATCACAAACACATAACGTATGCTTTCAAAAATACAACTTCTTTATGGAGGCATTGAAATATAATTTTTATTGCCAACAAATCCTATGAAACGACCAAAACCAACAGCGAATAGATCACACTAAGAAATATTGCATATGCGTCTAAATCTTGATGTATCTTATTCACCGTGCCATAGACCTCCATTGGTGACGCAAAATGATTTAGAGCACATGAACAAGCAACGTATTTGCATTCCTCCGTTACAATAAGCATAAGCGCTGGAGTTTATTTTGGGTCAATCCCACACACACTGTCCTATTATAAATGCTCATTAGTACACCAAACCTCCAGCTGACAAGTCTCCCAATGCACTCCTTGTTGAGAAGAGTTTGCTAAAAACTACAGAGCTGTTTTGGGAAATGTTTTAGTACTTATAGTTTAGTACTTTTATTTAGCCATTGACATGCTGGAGAAAGTAATGAGAAACAGACAAGAAACTTACTATTTATGTTTAAGTAAAAAATAGAATATGAATAGCATCATCCTTGAGGCTACCCCCCTCCTCCCGCCTTCTTCTTTGAGGGTGGACAATCGCACAATCGCACTCAATCTTCATGTCTTGAGTTCTCACTCAAGGTGGAAATCTTTGTCCTTATTTCTCAAACGGCATCTTGTTTTGATCAATAAACACAACCTCTGCCTTTGTGAAGGCTGGCAGGGCGATAGAAGGATGCATGCAAATGAGTCTCTTAGTATGATGATCGGTCACTTCTCTCCTCGTAATTGCACATGACATTTAATTGCGAGAGTGTCGTGTTGTTTAATCAGATGTATCCTCGAGCATCTAATTAGACTTTGGCAAGAAAAGGAAGAAAAATTCAAGAGTAAACAAACCTTCATTTGTTTTGTGGTGTCTAAACACAGTTCATCCTGATGTATTTCAAGTGTAGGAATGGTTAACAGGGCGCTTTACTCCACTTAATGTGACTGAATTGATGTTGCCTTGACTGCAGTCCTATATGGGAAATGTGAGTGTGTGTGTGTGTGTGTGTGTGTGTGTGTGCGTGCCTATAGTGGTAAATGCCATTGCAAGAGCTTTTTTATTGACATCTCAACCTTTCAAGTAGAAAACTTTTGGCTGACTCTTGTCTACATTCATTACCAACCCTCTCAATATCCAACTCAGCCTCATAAAATGACACTCTTGAGGTTAAAAAAAAAGAATTTTGTACTTGAGAAAGGCAATTAATGTCAAGTGTAAAATTGTCAACGCTGTTGAAGCCCGGAAAGTATGGCCAATATCCCTCATTAGTATAATAAAGGTTTTCACTCTCCCTCAATCTCCATCACGGCTCACTTACTCTTTAAACGTCACAATGTATATGATCCAAAACGTTTTAATCATTCACTAATCAAGTCAATCATCATCTTTCTTGTACAATTTCCTGCTATATTGTATGTATATGTGAACCTATTGTTGGCTCTATTGCGGGTGTGTGGTGCTACATCAACCATACGCCACACAAGAAAAGCCCCAACCATATTCAGTTCTCTAGCATTGTGAGTCACAGTTCATGTCTTCCTGACATTAACATGCAGCTCAGTATAATAAGTGCAGAAGCCCATACCTAATGAGTCATGTTCCCTGTCCTCCCTGTGGCAGGATGGTGTTCCCAATGAGCTGTGGCTCCATTCCCACTCCTTTCTCCCACTCCCACTCTGAGGACCGCGGCCCCTCTCCCCCGCTGACAGCCTTCCTCCCTGCCGCTCACCTGGAGCCGCTCACATCAGCCCCGCCTTAATGGAGTGTGAAGTGTGAAAACATTTAACTGAGAGGCAGGTTCATTTGAGTTACATCATTTCCAACCCGTTCAGACGGGAGACGTGTGGCTTTCATTACACTTAATGTCCAAACAGACATGGGCAGCGTGCAGGTACTAAGTGCCATTTACAGTTTTCCATTTATGTTTTACCTTCAGATAAATAAGGGCCAGGGGGCTCAACGACTACAGGCATAGTGTATTCATTGCTTGGTTTAATAGGTCTGCAACATCCTGCCCTCAAATCACTGGAGGTATGTTTCCATGTGTTCATTGTTTCCCCACCTTATCAACAATGACCTCTTGAACCTCAGGGCGCGTATTTAACTACCCTGCGGCTCCACTGCATGGTGACTATTTCTTAATTCTTGTGATGCTGCAGTGTAGCATTACAGCACTGGGCTGGTGGTTGTTTACCTTCCCGTATCCTTATCCTCTGGGAAAACCTTGGATGTACATTGCTGAGCACACGGACATTTTCACTGAGCGTGCAACCTGGTGTCCTACTTGCTTTACAACAAACAGCGTGATCAGCGGTGTCATAAGGACCCCTTTGATTATGGAATCCCCAAACTCTACGGTCCCCCCCCCCCACCCCTTATGTGAGGGTGGACAACTTACATCGCTGCACTCAAGAGAAGCCTTTTGTCTAATCACTGCTGCCCTGCAGAGTCTCCTCTTTGCCCCCAATCCCATCCGTATGTCCTGCTCCTAAATTACCCTGGCTTAAGCACCCTCTCTCACTCCACTCAGGGCCATTATGCCGCCCGCCCCCTCCCTGGTTGACTGCCGGAGTTTCAATACAGTGTATGCTGTGAGGGTTGCCTGACAAGCCAGGGGTCAGACAGCTAGCATCTCCTCTTCCTCTAATCACAGCGCCCAGCCAACACGGGCCTCGTCACTGGCCTGGATCAGCAGCACACTGAGGCTCTTTGAAGGGGAAGGCTCTCTTTCATTGCTCTCCAAATATCACAGGTGTTTATGGTCGCTAAGCCTTGGAAGATGTGTTAAAGAACAGAAAACATCAAAAAGCAAATGTAGAAATAGCACACAAGCCAAGAACAAAAAAGAATAGTGCCAAAATTAACAAAGAGATGGAAGTAGGGCATAAAGGATTTGGTGGTTTTTAATCAGGAACTGAAGCACTGCCATGTACTATGTTTTTTTAATTCTCACACTGCCCATGGCACTCACAATCTAGTGGTCATTTCAAGTCACCCTGTCATCCATCATGCAGACACGATGGTTTATAACTGTTTTAATATTTCAGTCCCCCATGGAGAGATTCTGGTCCTCCCTTCTGGTCATCCAAGCAATGGGTGAGGGATTAGACTTGGTGGGATTCTGGGCCCTGAGCAAGCCTCTTTTTTATGCCTGCATCCATGCAAACTGTTCCTGAACTTTTGCAAAGCCGACTGTTTTTCCTCTTGCTGTGCTAATTTATCTAAAAACACAGCACCCTGACAGCCAGAACCCGAGCTGTCTTATGGGTTAGAAGGGTGATTCTTATCCAAAGCCACTTGGTCCATCCATCTGTTTGGCCCCGGAACCTATGCATCTGCTAGCTGCTATTGTTAGGCTTCGTCAGATGACAGGCCAGGACCCTCATGGGGAACCTTGGTCAACTCTCATGCGTGTACGGGTGCATACACACATAACTGTGTTTGTGATTGCCTTCAAGGGACAGAGAGAAAGGCCAAGTGCTGGCTCAGGCCACTGTCTTTGTTACGGTGGCCCACGGTGGAAGCAGTAGTGGCCAGTAAACATGCTGGGAGACCTTGTGCCATCCCAGCAGACCTGCCTGGTTGACCTCCAGTCACAACTTTTTTCTCGGGGAGTGGTTTACAGAGTCACTGTCAGACTCAAGAAGATTTCAGATGTCCAGGTCATTGTTTTGTTCCACCTTTACCCTCAGAGCGACCGTCAGAATACATAAACTTAAAATCTATTTACATGCACAACACAGTGGGGATGGAAATGCATCCATTGTTTGCTTCATACTGTTATGAGCCAAAAACAAACACAATATATATATACATACAAACAAACTGAAAGAGTATGCAAGCCATTAGAATGACCTTGTAACAAAAATAAGAAGGGGTTGTTGTCTTTGTTGAAATATGGATGCCTTTCAACCACCTGAAATGGATCAAAAGCACTTATGTTCATTCACACTTCATGTCGGATGAATGGCTTAATGTCTAAATAAAGAAAATAATTCCAAACACAGCATAAAGGTTACTTTTCTGGACAAACACTGGACAGATCGAATTAGAAGAACACAATGGATACCTCACTGATACTTTAAGTGTCACTAGCTTCAAACAGGACGATCTGGAAGAGGTGATGAAGAGGAGGACACTGAAGAAGTTATAGTCCATATTGGATAACCCGGACCAGCCTAGTCTCCACCACCGACTGCAGGGACAGCAAAGCACGTTCTCCGCTTCACAAGGACAGATACACGAGAACATTCCTGCCCACTGCAATAAGACTATATAATAAACCACCTCTGGACAGATCAAATTAAAAAACATCAATAAACCTTGCACCGCTTTCACTGTACATACCTTATATATATTGTATACACCTTACACTTTGCATTTCTTCATTTTCTTTATTATTTAATACTATGAAATTAATTTGATTGTATTGTATATAGCGTGCATTTCTTCCGGTTTAATATTAATATTGTATGTTTATTCTGTAACTTTGTTTGCGGCTGCTACAACCACATTTCCCCCTGGAGATGAATAACATATCTATCTATTTGCATCCAACACATACACAATTAGACCCTCTGTCCCCTGCAGAAACTGCTGTTCCAGGTCAAAGACTTCTGCTTAGGCCATTCTGTTCCTCTGCCCTGCATTAACTTTTCATCAGGTACTTTAAAGCCAGCCTTCCTCTCTAATGCACATCTTTGAATGGATGGCAAGAGAACCCCGTGATGCACACGATGTGGTATTAAACTTTTACTTTACCACCTCTATGTGCATTTGGTATTGTTTATTCTGCGTTCTTCTGTTCTGCCCTTTCCACATTTTACTTATCATATATTTTGCAGTTTTGAATAATTAAGAATGTTGATTCCCAAATCATGAAAGATTAATGTCTGAAGGATGCATAATTAAGTGCTTTAATTCCAGGCTTTCCGACACATTCCTCGTTTAATTATCATTTTGCGGGATGGGTTGTATATAATGGGAGGAGTCGGAGAGATTCCATCTGAGCAATGTGATGATCTAAACAAATTTAAATAGAGCATTGATGAGAGAAAAAAGTGAGGATTATCTCATGAGTAATGTGCAAGTGTGTGAGGTCTGACAATAGTGCACACTATGCAATTGTATGGAGATAGCTCATTGTTAAAGAGAAAACGCATTTTCTCTGCTAAGAAGGGGAACATTACGTACTGTAACTGGAGTTTATCTTTTCTTACAGAAATGAACTAACGGACAAAGACTTGGAGACCTTGGAGCCAAACATCAAGTTCTGGAAGCTAATTTACTTACTTTTAACGATGAATAAAAGCCATTATGCAATGAATAATAGGAGTCAAGTGGATTTATTACACACAGCACGATAAAACTTCAATAATGTATCTGTAGCTGTATGCAAATATTAGCCAAGTGACTGCATGCTTTATGATCTATAAATTATTGACCAAAGCTGACAGTCTAAATATTATTATTCATAATTCTTATTAACGTCAATTAAATGGTTGACGTATATCTGCTATACCCATAATAGCCAGCTGTGTGACCTCAAATATGTGAGGAAAGTCATTGTTATAACCTGTATATCATGTATTTATTATGATACTTCTGTTGCACTTCTGGTTAGATGCCAAACTGCATTTCGTTGCTCTGTACTTGTACATGTGTAATGACAATAAAGTTGAATCTAATCTAATCTAAAATTGTTTCGGCAATGCTTGATGCCTGACCCAGTAAATAGAATAGAAGAAACAGGGGTCGCAAAACCAAACAAAAAACAAGTTGAATAAAATATATTTTGGTTAGTATGTTTCTAGAAGTACTAAAGAAACCAGCTTTGATGCTGGTTGGTCGGCTGATACACACTTAGAAGACAATGTTACTGTTCAGCCTTCGCAGCAAGGCCAGTGAATGTGAGCAGATGCTCCAGCAACAGCCAGACTCATGCCATTGTGCCCTCAATGCAAACGTATTCTCGCAAAGTAATGATCGGTTGTGGGTCAAATATGCAAGTTAATGCAAACTTCTACAAAAATCAATCGTACAAATATTTCTTATTATGAAATATATTGTATTTAACCAAAGTGATCTGTGAGTGATATGGGTTTAAATAATTTCTTGGTTAAAGTCATGCTGTTTCCTATTCTAGCCAAATAGTAACAGATTAGACCAGGTATGGTATGTGAACACTAATGAAACCAGGATCAAGTTTGTCAGGGAGACAATCAGAGTGGTTTCTACTCTTTTGTTATGAGGGCCACTGGTTTAGGTTATCATGTGGTAAAGTCTAATTTGGACAGTATATATTGCAAGCTTGTGTGTCAGGATATGTATGTGAGTGGGTAGAAAGTGAGATTATAAATAAAGTGAGTGATCAACAAAATAAGGACAAGATCCAAGAGTGAATATAATAATGTGTGTGTGTGTCTGTGTTCAGGTGGAATCAAAAGTAGCACCCTCTGTCCTGGGAGGAGCCATGGAGACACACGGATGCTGCTTTAACGTGGCGGCTGATTAATTTATCAGCCTTCTCCACACATTAATTAGCACCCAGAGGAAAAGGGGAGGGAGAAGTGGGACAGAGGAACGGTAAGAAGGATGACTGGGGGGTTACAACATGGGATCCCCTAGTGGCAGGCTTGGCATAGTAAATACTCTTGAGGACACGCTGCTGAAACACAGATAAAGTTCTAAGCTCTAAAATAATATGTTATCTTAACTGTTACTGATCTGAGACTATCCGATATTCAAGTCTTCAGCTTTTCCCAGCCATATAGAGTAAACAACACAAATTAGTTTTTTAGACTAATGTCAATATATGGCAACAATAACAATGATGAAAATAATACTAATTTCCATAGGTCTCCTCAACATATTAAATCAATGATTAGTTTTCACCCATTATACGCTTTGAACAATTGAGCTTCAGTTCACAAATGAATGCACTCGAAAGATCGATGATCATTATCTCTGCCGGGAGGATCATGAGATTGGTCACGTGAGCATCTCTGTGTCCGTCCCTGGCAAATGTTGCATTCTTCTGCAGCAAACTGCATACACATGTACACTCTACATGGGGTGTTACCCCCTTGTGAGCTGTACTCATTTATCAAACATAACATCAGTGGTCATCATCTGGCGGAGACCCACACTCTACTGAGTGCACCTTTCTAGAGTTACAATATGTTTACTTCTCCTTCGTTCTACCATTATTACTTACGAGTACAATAACTCAATGACTTACTTCAGAACTTGATGTTGTAGGGCCAAAATACTCTGTATTACAAATATTGTATGTAATCTGGAGCTGGCCTCAATACTCTTCTGAGAATTAAAACAAAGCTTGTTGAAATAGCCTTTAGTTTCAGTACACCACATTTCTGGAGGAAACATCCTGAAGGTCTAATGTCTTTTATATCCAAGCTAAAACCGGTAAAATCTGGTTGTCACTGCCTTTCGTCAAATGTTGAGCTATTTATGTCTGCACAGTTAACAGCACAAACACGGCACACTACTTGAATTCCTAACTGCTACAGTAAAGCTGCTCAGTGGTACGTGACAGTGTCGGTACAAGGGAGCTCCAGATGTTAAAGTGTGTGCAGGTGTGACTGCGAGTCACGGCATTTCTGAAAAAGTGCCCAGTCAACTCATTCCGGGTAAATAGTTACTGAGCGAAACTAACCATATAATATTTATTTTTAGCTTCTCTCTAACAACATGCCGTCGCACTCTTCCTGTAGGAACTAAACTGTTTGCATTATAAAACTGCCAAAGTGACTAAGAACTAAATCATGACCCAAACCCATTAAAACTACCTTTCTAATAAATAATGTGTCATATTGAAAAAAAGTTTATTCTTCGGAAAATATAGCAATTTGAAAGAAGCCAAATGAGTGTATTCTCACTCTGAATGCATGGGCTCATTGCCAGCTGTAGTCAGTTTGAATGTATGCATTCATCAACTGCTTCACATCACCTTTGATCATGAATCCAACAGAGATTAGACTCAGATCAAAACTGTATAATCCAAACACCAACATAATTAGGGGTATATTGTTGTAAGGAACACATATTTTGTTAAACTTTACTTCACCTGCCAGAACAGATCATATTTTACCTCTCAGAAAAGTGGAGACAATGTTATTTAAAAGAAAGAGAAATAAATCAGGTCTTTACATAAATAGTAAGCAGTGATGTGCTATGTACAATATGTGTGTGTGTGCATCATGCTTGTGTTTATGTGTGTGTATTAAGAGTATTTTGAGTATGAGGGGGCTACAAAACAAGTTAATACAGTTTTAACAAACTGTCACACTCCCTGCTGTTACTGTAATAATCTCAGAGAACATCCTGACACAGATACGTCTCAATGGGCCAATGTTGTTTCATATCAGAAAGCTTACAAATGATGAATTAGAGTCATTAAAGACTATAGGAATCTAGATAAGGCTTAAATGAAATGCTGGAGTTGAGATATTCAGTCGCCCAAAGGCAGCATCTCTTTTTCAAAGAATAATTAAGCCATACATTATTAGGACCAAGGGTGTATCCCCAGTAATCATCACTCCTCAGTATAACACTCAGCGAGACTGCATGAAAGCATCTTACCTAATGCGCTCGTGTTTTAATATTCTGCTGCTTTTTAAAAGACACCCAAATAGCAAGATGAGTCTAATCCTGTCATGCAATTGACACCCTCGTATGCCATCTGTTTGAATACAGAAAATCTGGTTGAACATAACCGGTTCATAATGAAAAGATAGTAATCCTGTAAATTGGGGCAATGAGAGAGACCAATATCTTTAAATGAAAACTCCCGCTCCAAATTTCCATCTCGGCTGATAGGGTGTCAGTGTAGCCTAATGATGATTGGGATAATTTTCCATGTGTTTGATGTGTTGCACAGATTCAGGTACAGTTTCCATTAAAGTGGGTCACTCAACATGTAACCGAATACTGGATATGCTTACAGTCCGGCGCTCAAGAGCGCTTATTAACTACCTGCTGCTAATGAATAACTGTAAATACCAGTGATGGAGGTGAAAGGAGAGGATGGAGACGTTGGGGGATTTTGAAATGTATTATCCTCCGGCAATTAGCCAGGAAATGCTAGAGGCCCTTTGATTGGGGGGTGTTTAAAAATGAACGAGATAAGAGAGAGCAACAGATGTAGCAGCCCTTCCTCTTGGTAGACACTGGCTGCGGGCGCAAGAGATAGCAGGAGCTCCGATAGTCCCAGAGTCAGACGGAAAGGCCCAGATAGGCAGTGCAGAACTGATCCACTGGTGATAACTGCTGTCAATCAGACCATTGATTAATACTAGAACGGGTACTCGGTAGAGCGCATACCTTCGCATATTACAATATTGGGCATTGAATTATGAACATTTTGGCATTAGTTGCATGCCAATTGGATATAAATTGACCGTGCTATGGTAAAAAGAAGATTTTGACCTTTCCATAACCTTGACCTTGACCTTTGACCCGATCGATCCCAAAATCTAATCAAATGGTCCCCGGATAATATCCAATCATCCCACCAAATTTCATGCGATTCGGTTTAATACTTTTTTACTTATGTGAATAACACCCACGCATGCACGCACACATTTTCAATGCGAAGGTAACAAGCAGCTCATGGGAATATCAGGCCAAATGGGAGGCTTGCTGTAAAGGGTCACATATAATGAAGTTATGGAGGATGAGGAGAGGAGATGCAGTCTGGCTTTGTCTCAACTAATGACAAAGAGTGAAAGAAAAAAAGTAGGCCAGTTAGGTGAACTCTTCATGGGTGAGGCATTTTGACTGACTCCCCCCGGTCATGTCAGCTTGGGTCAAGGTCACAGTGAATCTATCACTGTCTTATGGTTTCAATCAAAATTCTGATGGGGAACTTGGTACTGTTCGTAACCCCTGCCCTTCCCTGTCACGTTTGAAGTCAATCTTTTTGGCTCCTGGCCAGAGGGACATACACACTGTTACTGCACTGCGCTTTTCATCACATTTTAACCATGAGCAATTGTTGGATGACACCGGGACAATCCATTATGTGAGAACTGATGAGAATGAGAAATAGTAATAAATGAGCGTGTAATCTAAAACCAATCTTTAATGCACTGTTAAGGCCCACACCCATTTACACACAATTTATACTAAAGGGAAATAGGATTTTTAATATATTATCTTTATGAGAAAAAGACTAACTATTAGTTTTCTATGTTTCTAAATGGCCAACTTTCTCTGTCTGGCTTGTTTTATCGGTATTTTATCTCGACAATAATATCAGATCATGGGTCTTTACATGGAGCTAAGATCAAATCAGAGCCAAACCTCCTCCTGATTTGGTGTGGTCGATTTGAGAGCTGATAACAACGTGTTTAACTGCATTAGCATACCATTTTCCTTATCCACATTGTACAGTATGTTAATAACAAAAACACATTTGATTACTTGGTCAAGATACTCGGTTCTATCACAGCTGACTATATCCACGTTCTCCACATCCCCCCCAACACATGCATGCTCCACATTTCTGTTTACTGGAGCTGGTGTGCAATAACCTTCCAAGTTATGAAATTAAGATTTGACAATAATTAAGCAAAACCAATTGTGCAGTGGGCACTTCTCAGATGCTCCATGACATCAGAACCAACACACAAACTACTGTTAAGCCTGTATTGATTATTTGTCATGCTTATCCCAGATGTACCAGGTGAATTCAATTCACAACTGTCCTTGAAGGCTTGCACTTCAAGTGAGAACACACAGAGACAAATCTCTCCTCCATCCCATCCCTTCTTTACAGTCTTTCTCTCCTCCATCCCATCCCTTCTTTACAGTCTTCACCCTAACGATCTTAGTCAGAGAGGAGCGAGAAAAAACTAATTCTGTGTAACTTTTAATGTCTGCTGCTGATTAAGATAAAGCCAGCCTGTTTCGTATCCTAGCAATTCTCCTTGCCATTCCCCTCTGGAGCCATTTTTTTTCTTTGATTGGGAACAATGGTAGATAAAGCTGAAAGCCGAAGAGTTCTCTAATCTGAGGAGCAGCGGTGGAGCAGTTGGGGTGACGTGGGGGAGTAGTGTGCTCTCGGAGCATGGACGGATAAAAAAAGGCTTTGATTGGGATCAAGAGTTTGATGTTGGCTATAAGATAACAAAGACAGCACGTCATTCCAATGAGAGGGGTTTAAAGATAACACCGCCCCCTCTGAATTGTGTCTGGTTTGACTGAGTCGGGGGGCTTAAGTCAATAGAGGTAGTGTGAGGGAAATGAGAATTTTTTTACAAAAAGTGGATCTTTTTCTTGCCTCCAAAATGTTCTATTTAGTTCCTGAGTTACTGTATTGAGATTAATGTTTACACTTAACATATGCTGACTTTTTGTGTCCTTTGACTAATTTGGAAGTCACTATAAAACTATTCAGTAGTTTGATAAAGTTAAAACCTCAGGCTCAGAAGAGGTGCATGCTATGATGAAGGTCTGAGTAGGTCTGAGTGGCAAAGCTCTAATTACCTGAGATTAAGTGAAACAATAAACACAGGCTGTGGGCACAAGAACACACTGGTGTGGTCAACTACTTTTTTATAAGTTTGGAGAATGGAAGCATTAACACCAACAGGTGCAAACAGTCTAAATATTGCTTCTCCACCCGAACCTGAACCAGCAGGAACCTTTGGTACCACAAAGTGACCGGACAAGGACGCAAGCAAGCAAACAGCGCTTGCCCAACATGTTTAACAGCAAACACACGGATGCGTGCCCAATTTAAATGGCATACTGAATTGATGCTATTATTGCAACTTTGAATGTATTCAAAATGTGATAAAGATGAATTCAACTTTAGGCTCATATGCTCATCACTGTTTTATGCTCCAGCAACAACAACAAACTAGACTACAAAAGAGCATTAAGAAACAGTAACGTTTACTAGTGGCACAAACATTTGAATGCTCATAGCTATTATCTACAGTTATATAACCATGGGGTAGAGAGAATACTACAGGATTATTTATGAGGGGTACAACTACAGAGTAGCTGTTATTGCTCTGTACCAGGAACTCCAGTTTTAAAATAAATAAAAAAGCTCTTCCCTCCAGACTAACTGAAGTAACCCATTACAGCACATACAATAAAATATTCATATGTGATCATGATGGCCTCTTTATAGTCGCACCACACCTTTTTCATCCCAGCGCCGTACAGTACAGCGAAGTGGAATGAGAACATGTTGGCCTCATTTACCACAATAAGTCAGTCTGTTATCATCAGTTTAAAAATATGTAGTTAGTCAGTGTATTAGTTTATTCTTATAATTGATACAGAGGGCCATGCTTATTTATCTATTACAACATAGTCCACATTGGCTGATATGACAAAATAAATAAATTGACTCACAAGTAGCTTATAAACATAGGAGAACTAGAATGGGCACTCAGTAGAGCGCATACCTTCACATATCACAAGATTGGGCATTGAATTATGAACATGTTTGCATTAGTTGCATGCCAATTGGATAAAAATTGACCGTGCTATGGTAAAAATAATATTTTGACCTTTCCTTGACCTTGACCTTTGACCCGATCGATCCAAAAATCTAATCAAATGGTCCCCGGATAATAACCAATCATCCCACCAAATTTCATGCGATTCGGTTTAATACTTTTTGTGTTATGCGAATAACACGCATACAAATAAATAAATAAATACACTGCGATCAAAACATAACCTTCCGCATTTTCAATGCGAAGGGAATAAAGCCTTGGGTGTATGTAGGTTGTTTTCCATAATATCCCCATCATTAGATTCACCTGTGGTCGCAAACTGTCAACCCGCATCTGCTCATTCATCTGTTTGAGTCAGAGTCGATCATCTCAGCTGTTACTGTAGCTGCCAGAGAGCACAGATTTGGGGTATGTGTGGGCATGGATGAAATTATATTAATTAACTGGAACAGTGCTCTAATATGCTACGGGCGTCTTCTTAATCACAAACGCACGTTGACTGCAAAAAACATTTTGACGGTATTGACATCACTGAAGCTGTCCAACTAAGGCGAAAAACACGGTTTTACGATAAAGTTGCTGTAAATACTACAAGTTGGGCTGAAATGTTTACCTCTTCAGAGACCGTCACTCCCTAACAAAGTGCTGGACACATTTCAAGCATTAGCAGCAACAAAAGTGAGACCATTAGAGTTTTTGTGGTGAACAATCACAGTCAGCAGCTACTTGAGTAACACCGAGATGGAACCGGCTTATCAAATTGCAGCCTCACAGTTTTGCTCCTTGGCTCTTGTAGCAGTGGAACGCCTCTTCTGAGCTCCATTTATGAGCAGTGACACTCACCACTAGCTTTTCATGGCTCCTTGGAGACCCCTATTCGCTATGCAAGTGTAGCAGAGCAGCCGAGTTCAGCATCCGAGCAACGATTCTGCACGATAAGAAGTGAGGTGCCCTCCTTTTTTTTGTATGAGCAAGTGTTATTCAAACTAATACTAGCTTGTCAGGAACTAACATAGGATGACAATAAGATTGTTGACAGAGTACCAGATAACTAAAGGCTATTTATAGACAAGACATAGTTATTCTCACCACCAGCAACAGAACAGAGAAACACAAACACTTTAATCTCTTCCAAAGGGTCCAGTTATGTTCTTCAGACGGCAAACAGACGTTTATTCCATCGCACAAATATGTTTGTCCAAATAGCACATTAAAACCGCCTTGCTCTATTCCGTATTGAAGCAGTAAAGGATAAGAGCTTCTCAGGGAGCCAGACAGACATTCTTCTTCTAAATTTGCATATCCTACTGAGACAAGCTTGGCTTCAGATTCAAAAGGACAGAAAAAGAAACAAACACAAACAAAAGCAAAGCTCCCTCACCAAGCCTTTTGTATTTGAATAATCCAAGGCTCTCCATTAAAAATAATTTACTATGAAAATGCAAGTAGGCATACATATTTAACGTATGGGACTACTAAATGACTGGCATGGCTGATATTGTGAATGAATGGAGAGATTAACACATGGCTAATTTAGTAACATACTCTAGGACTGCCACATCTTGGCTGTTTCGGTTATAATTGAAAATATATATAAAGATTGAGCCAAGAGGTGATTTTGCTGACTGATTCATTCCTTGGCTCTAATGCTCTTAAAAAGAGCTTGCAGAGTTGCATGTTGTCGCTATCATGGCAGTGATGCACTGGTGCTGATCTCTGAATAAGATGTCATCCCCTGCTCCATGGATTAGAGTGGTGAAAAGATTTGTCTGTAAAAAAAAGAAGCGAGAAAGCCATGGTTTGGTTGTGACTGTGATATGTCTGTTACAGTCTTACACTGCTCTCCACACAGACACACACACACACTCTCAAATTTCAAGGTCTGTTGTAGCAAATGAAAACGCCCGGGGAAAAGAGTCAAGAGCGATGACGCACAGGGTTTACTTACTTCAGTCAAGTTGAGACCGAGTAAGCTTTCTTCCATCGTCTCTGCTTTCTCACACCGTCAACTGAAGCTGACAAACAGTATAGTGGCACCTGATATCCCTCCACACACTGTTCACCAGTGCTTTCGAATAATAATGTGAATTGGAGATGGCCACCTGACTGTTTTCTGCATTGCCAACTGTATTTTACGCACTTTGGAGCAGAATGGGCTAAAATCTCCCATTATAAATATGTCCTTTGGTCATTAGTTCCTTATATTGACCATTCTTGCTCCACAAGAACACACTAAAGCCCCTTTTAGATATGCACCTTCTTACGTTAATCATGTAATGCCAATCATCTCATGCCTTAGTAAGTGTCCAAGTCATTTTTATCTATCGTAAAAGGTCTTTTGCCTCATTTAGAGCAATGTAGTAAATGTTATTGTGGCAGCGGGGTGTGTCTAAGCTCGGCTGCAGAGTGGGTGGAGCGGGGGTGTGGTTCAGGGAACGGTGTCTGATTGTCATCAGCTGGTCTGAGGACAATCAGACCAGCTGATGACAATCTAGGTTTGTGTATCTGCGAGGCTCTGTCCCCATAAAGGAGCTGGACAGGAGGAAGAGGGAGCCATGAGCAGAGACGCAGTCGGCGGTCAGAACGCTCCAATAAAGAAGTTACCAACATTTCCTCTGGTTGCTCATTCCTTGGTGCTTAGGGGGTGGAAACCTACTGGTGACGGCCACAACCTTGTCACACTGGAGCCAAACGTGGGACCCCTTTAAAAAAAAAAAGGAAGATTTTTTTCTTTTTCTCCTCAAATGGAGAGCATCGAACAGGACCCAGATCTGCCAACCCAGCACGCGATGGTGCTGGGGCAGATGCTGTGTCAGATGGCAGCAACGCTGAAGGACCGGGCGGAGGCAGACCGGCAGATACTGTGGAGGCTCCTGGTCCAGGTAGAGGAGCAGACTCGGGCCTTGGAACTGCTCGCCGCCCAGACCGCTGCGGCTACACCTATCCCTTCCCCCTGGGCGGGGGTGGAGCTTAAAAAAATGACGGCGGGGGACGACGTGCAGTCATTTTTGGAGACTTTCGAGACGGTGGCGGAGGCATGCGGCTGGCCAGCGGGGGAGTAGGCGTTTCGACTCCTGGCCCTGCTCACCGGGGAGGCGCAGACTGCGGCCCTGGGGCTTCCCCCAGCTACACGCCACAGTTACGCGGCCGTGCGGAAGGTGGTGATAGATCGGCTGGGGCTGACTCCTGAGGATCACCGCCGGCGGTTCCGCGAGACGACGATGGGGCCCGATGACCGGCCATTTGCTTTTGCGCAACGGCTGAGGGACGCCGCGACGAAGTGGCTGCAGCCCGGGAGCACAAGAGAGGCGCAGGCGGTGGCAGAATGGGCGATCCTGGAGCAGTTTGTTGGAGGGTTGCCGGCTGAAACATCGACGTGGGTCTGCTGCCACCACCCAACATCGCTGGTGGTCGCCGTCACTCTGGCAGAGGATCACCTGGCAGTTTATCCCGGCGGCCAGGTGGACAGCGGCGGTGCATTGGCTCCAGCCAGGCCGACGCAGCTCCCGACGTGACCCACACCGGCCCCAGCAAACACCGGCACCCTTCCCAACCCACAGGTAGTCCCTCAAACACCAGGGCAGGTGTGTTGGAGGTGCGGGCAGCCCGGACACGTCCGGTGGGAGTGCCCGCTGATGGAGGTGGGCCAGGTGATCCGGGTTGCCGGCTCTCCAACACCCTCCCCAGGTCCGGGAGTGACATACCGTGTACCGGTAAGAATCCAGGGGGGTATGCATCAGGCAATGGTGGATTCCGGCTGTACACAGTCTATGATCCACCAGAGCCTGGTTCGACCAGGGGCATTGGTGGAGGCATTGTGGGTGAAGATAAGGTGTGTGCATGGGGACATTCACGAGTATCCCATAGTGTCAGTGGAAATTAGACATGGGGGTAAAAAGCATAACGTGAAGGTTGCGGTTAGCTCTACGCACCCCTTAATCTTGGGAACCGATTGGCCAGGGTTTGATAAGTTAATGGGGAAGGCTGCGGGGGTGCGTTCACGGCAGACAGGGTCATGCGGTATGTGCGCCGTGCTCAGCGGTGACGCGAGGTTGTCCGACACTGCAGACGGGGAGGGGGAACCGGTGGAGACTCCTAGGGCGACTCCTCCGGCTCCCGAGTTTCACTCCATGGAAGATTTTCCACTCGAGCAGTCTCGGGACGATGCTCAGCCTTTGACCAAGTGATACGAATTGATGGTCAGCTGGTGCGCCCTGACGCAGCACAGACATATCCGCACTTCACATTGATCAGGGACAGACTGTACAGAGTGAGCCGTGACACTCACACAGGGCAGGAAAGCACCCAGTTGCTGGTAAGAGCCGCCGGGAAATGGTTTTCCAGGCGGCTCACTATAACCCGATGGCTGGTCACATGGGGTATGATAAAACTCTGGACCGGATAATGACCCGATTTTATTGGCCGGGCATCCGGGCGGATGTGCGCCGTTGGTGTGCGTCCTGCCCGGAGTGTCAATTGGTAAACCCTCCGGCCATTCCGAGGGCACCTTTGCGCCCTCTGCCATTAATGGAGGTTCCATTTGAGCGTATCGCTATGGACCTAATCGGGCCATTTCACCGGAGTGCACGCGGATATCGCTTTGTGTTAGTCTTCGTGGATTACGCAACACGATACCCGGAGGCGGTGCCCTGCGCAACATTTCTGCAAAGAGTGTCGCGCAGGCGCTGTTCAGGTCATCTCCAGTCGGAATCCCGAAAGAGATTCTGACGGACCAGGGCACCCAGTTCATGTCAAGAACACAGAGAACTTTACGGGTTACTGGGCATCAAGTCTATTCGGACCAGTGTGTACCACCCACAGACCGACGGTCTGGTGGAGCGTCTGAATAAGACTTTGAAGTCCATGATCCGTAAATTTATTAATGACGATGAACGAATTGGGATAAATGGCTTGACGCCTGTTGTTTGCAGTACGGGAGGTTCCCCAGGCCTCCACGGGATTTTCTCCCTTTGAACTTTTGTTCGGCAGGACTCCACGAGGGGTGCTCGACCTCATTAAAGAAAACTGGGAGGAGGGGCCGAGCACCAGTAATAACGAGATCCAACACGTCCTGGACCTGCGAGCAAAGCTCCACACACTGGGTCAGCTGTCACGTGAGAATTTGCTCCAGGCCCAGGAGCGTCAGCAGCGGCTGTACAACAGAGGTTCCAGGCTGAGACAATTCACACCGGGAGAGAAGGTACTTGTATTGCTTCCTTCGTCCAGCTCTAAACTCCTCGCCAAGTGGCAAGGGCCCTTTGTGGTCACACGGCGAGTGGGGGATGTCGACTATGAGGTGGTGCGTTCTGATAGGGGCGGAGCTACACAGATTTACCACCTCAACCTCCTAAAGGCATGGAGGGAGGCGGAGTCTGTTTCTCTGGTGTCCTCGGTATCTGAGGGAGAGGAGCTGGGGCCTGAGGTCCCAAAATCCACCAATCCGGCCTCGCTCCTTTGTGAAGACCGTCTCTCCGGGACCCAGAAAACAGACATTGCCCGGTTGCAAAAGCAGTTTGCTGATGTGTTCTCTCTCCTTCCAGGACGCACAAACCTCATAGAGCACGAGATTGAGACTCCTCCGGGCGTGACGGTGCGGTTACGACCCTACAGGTTACCTGAACACAAGAGAAAGGTGGTTCAGCGGGAATTGGCTGCAATGCTGGAGATGGGGGTAATAGAAGAGTCCCACAGTGCCTGGTGTAGCCCCATTGTTCTTGTGGTCAAGAAGGATGGGTCTATTCGGTTCTGCGTGGACTATCGCAGGGTGAACGAGGTGTCACGGTTCGATGCTTACCCAATGCCCCGGGTCGACGAGCTCCTGGACCGACTGGGCACTGCGTGTTTCTTTACGACACTGGATTTAACCAAGGGATACTGGCAGATTCCTCTGTCGCCAGAGTCTAAGGAAAAAACGGCCTTCTCCACTCCGTTTGGGTTATACCAATTCACCACGCTTCCCTTTGGGTTGTTGGGCCCCGCCACCTTTCAGCGCCCCATGGACCGGGTGCTGCGGCCGCTCGCTGCATATGCTGCCGCCTACCTGGATGATGTGATCATACACAGCACCACCTGGGCGGAGCATGTGCAGCGGGTGGGCGCGTGCTGGAGTCCCTGAGGCAGGCGGGGCTTACGGCCAACCCGGGGAGGTGTGGAGTTGGACGGAGGGAAGTACGGTATCTGGGGTACCTGTTGGGCGGCAGACAGGTGCGCCCACAGGTAGACAGGGCCGCCGCCATCGCAGCCTGCCCGCGCCCAAGACTAAAAAGAGGTGAGGCAGTTTTGGGGCTGGCGGGCTATTACAGGCGGTTCATCCCGAACTTTGCGAGCTGACCAGCCCCATGACTGACCTGACCCGAAAGGTGCCTCAGATCCGGTCCAGTGGACGGAGCGGTGCCAGTTGGTGTTTGAGGAGGTAAAGCAAGCTCTCTGTGGGGAACCGCCTCCACACACCTAACTTCTCTCCCTTTTACTCTGCAGACTGATCGTCGAACAGAGGGCTGGGGTTTTGTCCCAGCAGGTAGAGGGGTTTGACCGCCCGTGCTGTACATCAGCCGCAAGCTGTCGGAGAGGGAGGCAGGTACAGCACGGTGGAGAAGGAGTGCCTCGCCATCCGGTGGGCGGTCGACTCCCTGCGCTACTACCTCCTGGGACGCTCATTCACCCTCTGGTCGGACCACGCCCGCTCAATGGCTCCACCGCATGAAAGATACCAACGCCCGAATCACTCGGTGGTATCTGGCTTTACAGCCTTTTAATTTCAAGGTGATCCATAGGCCGGGGACGCAGATGGTCGTGGCCGACTTCCTCTCCCGCTCTCATGGGGGAGGGGAGATTGGGCGGATGTTGCCCCGGCCTAAGTCGGGCGGTGGAGGTATGTGGCAGCGGGGTGTGTCTAAGCTCGGCTGCAGAGTGGGTGGAGCGGGGGTGTGGTTCAGGGAACGGTGTCTGATTGTCATCAGCTGGTCTGAGGACAATCAGACCAGCTGATGACAATCTAGGTTTGTGTATCTGTGAGGCTCTGTCCCCATAAAGGAGCTGGACAGGAGGAAGAGGGAGCCATGAGCAGAGACGCAGTCGGCGGTCAGAACGCTCCAATAAAGAAGTTACCAACATTTCCTCTGGTTGCTCATTCCTTGGTGCTTAGGGGGCGGAAACCTACTGGTGACGGCCACAACCTTGTCACAGTTATGTTGTCTATCGGTCAGTCCTTTCCCCACAAATTGCAGGGCAAAACAAACCCTTTTATGACCACATCAGTAATTAGACCAGCCCTTCCTTCCTATTTTTTGATTATCATTGCCCAATACCCATCAAATCACATTTTAGCATATAGGAATTAAATGTGTACTGTTGGAAAAAATAAAACACCTTCTAGGGCATTACATGAAGTTAATGGTTCATGAAGCTGGGCTGGAGGTGTAGCAGCATGTTTCCTCTGCAGAGTGGTCTGGGCATGCGTGTGGTCAGACACTTTCCCGACAGTCCTATACCGCCGGTTGCCTGACCTCTCATCTGAGCAGGAATAGCTGAAGCTACTCATTGCTGCCCCTTTAAACTTCCTCAAGTGTGCTGAATTGCAGTTATGTGGATATTGGATATCTGGATTATATCTGGATTAAAACACAGATTTGCACTTCAGTGGCACTTAAATAGCACTTACTTATGGTACTTTTGTAGTTCGACTATGTTGAGGAAATGTTACTTCCTGTATTCTTGTTGTTCTTAGTTTATACTCTAGGTTGAAATGCACTTATTGTAAGTCGCTTTGGATAAAAGCGTCTGCTAAATGACATGTAATATAATATTGGGGTCGGCTGTAGCTCATGGAGAGTGGTCAAACTGTAACCACACGTTAGCCGGTTTGATCCCCGCTCTCCCCATAGTTGCATGTCGAAGTGTCCTTGAGCAAGACACTGGACCCCAGTTGCTCCCTGGGTGCTTCACTGCAGCCCACTGCTCCTTAATAACTAAGGATAGGTCAATGCAGAGAAGAATCAATGAAGTATACATTATAATAATTATTATATTGCGGTGCTGCTCAGTCACAGAGGTGAGGTCAATAGTGTGAACAAAGACTTTGCAATGGAATTAGCGGTGGCTACTTAGTGGTACAATTAATGTACCAGTGGGTCACCAGCATTCATTTACAGGAAAAAAGAGCAGATGAAATTGACATCGAGGTCGTGGATGTCAACTGCTTTTTTCTACACAGCCACCAAGTTAAGATTGCCACACTGATACAAGCTAGGACTCCAAAGAATGACACTGCGATCTCTATTTCTAGCGTACTCCAGCCTCTGGACCTGCTCTGCCTCTCTCATCCAATTAGATTGTCACCTTTAATTATCCAGTGTCTGGCATGGCACGGTGTCAAGACAATGCTACACACACCCATTAACACAAAAAACCTGTTTGAAGAAAACAAATGCCTTCTGCTTCCCTTTTTGAAGTTCGTTTAACAATGTCCTCGAGCCACCATTTTCCAGTGTGTGAGGAAGTGCCGGCAAACAAGACATCCATCAGATTGACAGACAAAACAAATTACAAGGCAAACAGAACCTTAATGTGTCACCAGAGCTAATGGTGTCAAGGCTGGTTGGCAGTAGACCCAGACACTCGCATGCTGCTGCTGTCACACTCATATGGCCTTGCTCTTCAACACATACAATGCCACAACTGAAGAGAGAGGGATGCCTTCTGGGAAACACACGGGTATTTACTTACACACTATTAACAATGCATCAAACCCAGATTCATAAAAGTCCATGAAACCGTAATGAGACAGAACAAGAGGCGTCCATGCAGGTATGATCTATCTGCACTGGCTCGAGCTCACAAGTGAGATTATTCTTTCAATGAATGATGCAGTCTCCCTAAAGCCAATAAAAGTGCAATTACATGCCTTAGGCCTTGGTGACGAAGCCTGTGCTGGTGACAGCTATCTGGAAATGAGGAAGAACGGATTACCTTCACTTTTCATCTAGTTTTGGCATCATCATCTCTTTACAGGGGTCACCTTGGAGAACATGCCACAATTTTACCAGTCATTAAACTCTTAATCCAGCCACAGTGTGAAGACTCCCATCTCATCTTTGGAGGCATCCTTGGCCTTATATCACTTCATGCTGCCATTGCATCGTAGCCACTCATTACGACAGAAGGCAATGTTGAGAAACCTCCGCTGGAACAGTTACGACAGAGAAGATGCCATATACAGTGATTCAACATGTTCCCATGTCATGGATTGTATAGGGTTAAGGCGAACATTATCCTTTTTTACCCCCGGGTAAAGCAATATCCTGAGAATGACGTTATTTTGAGCAGATTGCTTTTGGGTTAAAATTCTACAAGTTAATTTGGTCTTGAACTCTTTGCGAGGCATCAGCTGGAAGACTGCAGAGACCACGAGTTAATATTCTTTTCACTGTATTTGCAAAGCAGAACCATTACATTTTCTCTTTTATAGAGATGGGGAGATATTGTTCAAGGCAAGCAAACTGAGCATGATAAATTGTTACATAAACACTCTAATCAAGCAGAACAAGAAATGCACAGGGGCATAATGCTGCACTAAATGTGACTTTACAACAACAACCTGCAGAACAACACTGCCAGTCACAGCGGTACAGCACTCGCAAAGAGCATCGTGGCAACGCTCACATGCACGAGTTTCTTATACACTCTAATTGTATAGCCCTAAGCACACAAAACGGAGAAATATCTTCACCAACTTGAGAACGCATGTGTAACATTCAGCGACATGACAACACACACAAACATCCACTCTCAGGGCCACCGTACACATACGTCGAGGCCCAGTTGGATTTCTAACTGAGCGACTGTGGCTCAGTGTGCAGCAGGGTTGTCCTTCAAAGGATCGGCGGTTCGATCCCCGGCTTCACTTGCCCATGTCGATGTGTCCTTGGGCACTCAAACCCAAATTGCTCCCATAGCTGTGCCTCTGGTGTATGAATGTTAGTTACTGCTGATGTGCAGGTGGAACCTTAGCTCCTCCCATCAGTGTGTGAATGGGTGAATGATGTCATGTAGTGTCAAAGTGCTTTGAGTGGTGGGAAGACGAGAAAAGCGCTGTACAAATACAAAGCCCATTTATCAATTAACTGTCAGGAACAAAATGAAGGACTCTTAAGCTTAGCCATTGGCTGTAACACTGCATAGTAAGTAGGGTTTTTTTTTTTTTTTAAAGCTTTCATCTCGTTATAGTCAGACCACAGAAACCAATCTTGTCTTCCTCCCATCCCTGTTTATATTTGTAATTATAATACGGGTAGATGAAATCACGAGTCATGAGGTGTACTTTAATCAGCCATAATGTCACAGCTGTTTACATTTATCTGAGCGTTCCATATCAGTGCACACTCAAAATAACAATCACGGTAGATTTTGCACGACCGTCAGTTCAAGCTTAACAGTTACAAACCCAACAACACCCTTGAAGCGGACATTATTGACCACAAAGTACTGCCTCTCGCACCTTATTGCTTAAATAAGTTGTATAATGTGTTTTTTTAGCTGATGCATGTCAGAATTCTAGCTTCTTTTCAAATCTTTTACTCAATGTTTTACTTTGCCAGTACAGAAACTATTGATTGACACTATAGTAGAAGTAAACGTTGCTCTAATAGTGTGTGTTCATCTGAACAGTAAACACAATATAAAATGTCATTTTAAATAAATGTGTAATTCACTCGCATACACTGTATTAGGCTCTATCGAGTGCCAAAATGTAAGTCTCTGGGTTCCTAATGATACATAATCCCTCAACATGACATGCTTTAAATTCTTACTTGAAATAAACTGCATTAAATAATAAATTGTAGTGATAGTATGTGAACAATGTTTTAATCTGAAACAATGACATCAAGACTCACAATAAGCCTGAGGCGCATTTTCCTACAATTACTGTAATAGCTAAGATTATGGTTTCACAAGTGTTTTGAATGTTTGTCAACATACAAGACATTACACTCTGTCAATCCAATGTACATCAGAATCAGAATCAGAATCAGAAACAGTTTTATTGCCAGGAATGTTTACACAAACGAGGAATTTTTTTTGGCGGTAGGTGCAACATTTGGACATGACAAACAAACAACAATCAACACGACAGAAAGACAACAAATAATGTGAAAGTGTTTGGGTGTGTGCTTCAAGTGATGTGTGTTTTAGTTAAAAGTGTATGTTACATGTGGCGTGTGTTTAAGTTAAAGTGCATGTAAATAAAGTGACATGTGTGTGGAGGAGGCCTCAAGTTAAAGTGCATGTTAAAGTGACGTGTGTGGAGGAGGCCTCCAGGAGGGAAGAAGAAGGAGGAGGGAGGAGGAGTAGAAGGAAGAGGAAGGAGCGGGAAGAAGGAGGAGAGAGGAAGGTGGAAGAAGAGGTGGTAGTCCTGGGGGTGACAGTCAGTCAGTGGGGGATCCGGGCTCCATTGATGAGCCCGACTGCCGACGGAAAAACTTTGGTGTGGCGGGAGGTCTTTGTCCTGATGGACGCAGCCTCCTCCCAGAGGAGGGACTCGAACAGGAGTGTCCAGGGTGGGAGGGTCAGCGACAATCTTTCTGGCCCGCTTCAGTGACCTGGAAGTGAACAGGACCTGGAGGAAGGCAGATTGCAGCCGATAACCCTCTCGGCCGAGCGGATGATGCTCTGCAGCCTGCACTTGTCTTTGGCTGTGGCTGCAGGGTGCCAGACGGTGATGTAGGAGCAGATGATGGACTCAACGATGGCCGTGTAGAATTGTACCATCATTCTCCCTGGCAGGTTGAATTTCCTCAGCTGCCTCAGGAAGAACATCCTCTGCTGGGCCTTCTTGGTGATGGAGCCGATGTTCAGCTCCCACTTGAGGTCCTGGGAGATGATGGAGCCCAGGAAGCGGAAGGACTCCACAGCGTCGACGGGGGAGTCACACAGGATGAGAGGGGGGGTGGGGCTGCATTCCTCCTGAAATCCACAACCATCTCCACTGTCTTTAGGCGTTGAGCTCCAGGTTGTTCTGGCTGCACCAGGTCACCAGGTGGTCAGTCTCCCACCTGTAGGCGGTCTCGTCCCCACCAGAGATGAGCCCAATGAGGGTGGTGTCATCCGCGAACTTTAGGAGCTTGACGGACTGGTGACTGGAGGTGCAGCTGTTGGTGTACAGGGAGAACAGCAGAGGGGAAAGAACACAGCCTTGGGGGGAACCTGTGCTGGTGGTCCGGGAGCCTGAGACGTGTTTCCCCAGCCTCACGTGATGCTTCCTGTCGGTCAGGAAGTCTGTGATCCACCTGCAGGTGGAGTCGGGCACGTGCAGCTGGGAGAGCTTGTCCTGCAGCAGGGACGGGATGATTGTATTGAAAGCAGAGCTGAAGTCCACAAACAGGATCCTGGCGTAGGTTCCTGGGGAGTCCAGATGCTGGAGGATGTAGTGAAGGGCCATGTTAACTGTGTCGTCTGCAGACCTGTTGGCTCTGTAGGCGAACTGCAGGGGGTCCAGGAGTGGGTCGGTGATGGTCTTGAGGTGTGACAGGACCAAGCGTTCAAAGGACTTCATGACCACAGAGGTCAGGGCGACGGGCCTGTAGTCATTGAGTCCTGTGATCTTGGGTTTTTTGGGGACGGGGATGATGGTGGAGGCCTTGAAGCAGGCTGGAACGTGGCATGTCTCCAGGGAGGTGTTGAAGATGTCGGTGAACACCGGAGACAGCTGGTCAGCACAGTGCTTCAGGGTCTATATATACAGTATATAGAAAAGCTTGAGCTACAAGAAAGCCTGACTTGAAACAACTCGTGCCCACAGTTTCAAAGTATCTAGATATGGATGATCTTCCAGCATAGTACACTGAATACTGTACTGCTGGAGTTCACTAATGGTAGTAACTCAATAATTGCAACTCTTTGATAATATGGTCATATTTAAACATGACTGATAAAGCAGCTGTAATTTTAATCAATCAATCTCAGTAATGAGAACAGGAAGTTAATCCATTGTTATGCATTATTCGTCGGTAAATTAAGGTCTTCGGGGTTAATTAGCTCGTGGACTGAGGACAATGTTAATAATGCAGCACTAATATAGGGCAGGCGTAATAACACACTTGAGAATGTCCTTTTCAACTCCAGCTTTCAGTTCTTCACCAAGTAGAATAGCAGAACCTGACAGTCCTGTTTTACGACATTATCGCTGCTCTGCATTAGAGCGTACATTGCCATCATGGCACTCCTATCTTTGCTCTCACAGGAAAAAACAGAAACTTCCTTCATCTGGAAATAAGCGGAATAGATTTATTTATCTGAAATGTGCTGACTGACAGACGATATAATTAGTTTTTAGTACAATTACCTTGCGATGAAAATTTCAAAAGCAAAAGTTGGGTTGCGACAAATGCATATTTTAAGATTTGCCAGAACTAAACTGCAAAAAGCAATCATGATACTGCAGCATACATTAATGAAATGTGTTAATACTTAACATTTCACCGTTTTTTCCACGAACCAAAACCAAATGTTTTAGTTTCCAGTGTCAGTCGTGTGCATCAACCCTGACCTCCATCCAATAACAACAAAAAGCCTTGTTCAGTTAATGAAGGATGCCCAACTACAATTTAGAAAATGATACGTGACCGCACCCAGAAGACAGGTTTCTAAAAATAACTGTTAACAGCGTTTGCCATTTTGGTGACATCTTCTTGGGGGCAAGAGAGGGGATCTGGATAAGACTCTTGCTAATGCGAATGGAAAGGGGGCCTTTGTGGACACCTTAATCTGGCAGTGAAAATCCCTTGCTTCACATAAATGCTGCACTGACACATTTCCCACAAAGCCAGAGCTTCTTGCTGCATCTCCTGGGGTCCAAAAGGACATTCAGCATCTGGTTGGACATACTTTTACGGCACGGGCGAGGGACAAAATCTATCCCCACTTTACTTCCCACGGATCCACATCTGACCTAAAAGACTGCCTGCAGCTACTTTCAAGAGCCATACTAGTGCGTTCCCTGATGTTTTTCTCTCACTGGAGGGTATCCATGTGTTCAACAAACTCTGGGTGCATATGTGTACACTGTATGCTTTGGGGACACAAGGGGAGATTACGTTACCATCTGACTGAAGCATAGTGCTGTTTTTTTTGTTGTTGACAGATTGTGTCGGCTGAATGCCATCAAACAGGGACAATCTCTAATAACAGTTGGTCAGAATAACACCAGTATATTTCATGATGCCAATTCTTTTTTTGCGTGCACCATGCATCCAAGCTCTGGGCTGGCACAGGAAGAAGCGTTTGCTTGAACCACAATATTGGACAAGACAGTAACATGGAACCTTTAGAGGAGGATGGAGAGGGTACCGTCACATAAGGCTTGCCAGCTGTGATAATGATGTATAATTTAATTGAAGGCTGTGCTTCTATCCTCCATAGAACTCAAGCCGCTCTTCTCTTGTCAATGCATTATTCAGGCTAATGGTGACCCTGAAATAGAAAAAAAGCTTCTTATCTGTTTAAAGTTTTATTGCAGAGAGCAAAGAGAGTTATGGAGGTATATCAAAAGAAAGTGAGTGAGAGTGAGGCAGTGAGTCACAGATATAGAAAAAAAGAAGAAGCTTACTGACACTTTGTGATTGCCGTTTCTTACCATGACAGCGTCATCTTCCTGGCAACAGGAGAAAAACTCAATTGGATTGGACCCTATGATGTTACTCTACCCTCAGCTGCTGATATTTCCCAGGAAATAATAGAATATTTCCCCAAAAAGTAAATGCCTTGAATGGCAAATTACAGAAGAAGCTTTATACATTATTTTCAGCAGACTGCCGCTGTCCTTTAACTGCATCAAGAATATTTGAATAAAACATTTAAACAGCAGAACTTGTATTCTATCATGATCATCAGCATCTTGGTGATCTCTGCTAAGCTAATGAGAGCAAGAGAAGTAAAAGGGAAAGATATGCAGCACGGCAAAGCAGCCATGCATACACTTCTACACGTGGACCATCTTCACGTGTGATCCAACAGTTACAATGCAACTCAGTTGTGACTGTAATGTGGCAATTAAGCTGCGCTGTATGGCAAGTAGGTCGGGGGCTGGGTTGGGAGGGAGAAGTGCAATACCCCTGGCACGTTACCATGTTACTACAGCAATTATTTAGAATATTAGGAAAGCTAGGTATAAGAAGTAATGTATATGTTTAACTGTATAAAATAAAGATTATTTAATTAAAATTAGCTAAATGAGTATGTAACATATGAACATAGTATTAAAAATTACAAAAAATAACTTTATTGACCATGTTAACAATTCCACAATCACAAAAGACTTGAAAAGACATGTGTGACTCTCGTGACTAAGTAAGATCCTTAGATCGTCCTGAAGACAGTTATTTAATCTTTGGTTTAAAGACAACTATTATGTAATTGGTGAAGACCATAGAGGTTAAATAGGTTCATGCTTTATAGGAAAATGTAAACATAACCTGTAAAATAATGTCCAAACCAACATGTAGCTTTTCTCTTATATCTGACGAACCTTATCCATCTTTGGGTGAACAAAAAAGCAATACTACAGCTTCTATAAACTTAGGAAAAATTGCATTGTTGTACTCACTGAATATGTATTCTTCTGCTGGAAAAAGGTTATTTATACAAAGATATGTAAAACAATATATAACAAAACTCAATACACTATGGTTCCATTATAATGTGCTGTAAAATGACTCTGAAGGAAACAGGAAGCAAAGCATCGTACACACATTGTGTACGTCAGATGCCTAAGATCAACTAAGTTCGAAATGATTTTTGCAAGTGACAATAATTGAAAGGGCACGGGTGTAAATAATAAAATAAATGACAACGAAATTCCAGTAAGCTGCTCCAGTTTCCGGGTCTTGGCATTGCGCACGCTGACTCACTGTCACAGTGTTGCGGCTTATTGGGCCACTTGAATAGAACACAGCCGTAGTTAATGCTGTTAGGAACACATCCATTTCTAATGAAGAGTCAATATATCTGCTGTGAAAAGGACTTTAGCGCCCGTCCTCTATCATGATTAGATGAGTCATGACACAACACCTCAAATAAATGATTGCCTAATATTGAATGAACACGTCTTGATGCTGTGACAGTTCAATCACTTTATTTATAACTATTTACACTTCTCAATTTAAAAGTCACTAATTTGGCCAGTGCTATGTATAGTTTAGACAAATACTACTTATGTTATGGTAATTATGTTTTTAAAGTACTCAACAATTGTATGAATGTGTCTACGTACAAAGGTGTATGTTGCATATATATGGTATATATTGGTTTATTTACAATACTTTATAGTAAGATGAAGCAATGCTTTAACACAGCAACACAACACATACTTTCTAGCACTGGATTTGATTTGTCGACAGCCCTCTGGCTCTCTAAATCAAGTAGCAACTAGAATGGGCACTCGGTAGAGCGCATACCTTCGCATATCACAAGATTGGGCATTGAATTATGAACATTTTGTGGCATTAGTTGCATTCCAATTGGATACAAATTGACCGTGCTATGGTAAAAAAGAAGAATTTGACCTTTCCATGACCTTGACCTTGACCTTTGACCCGATCGATCCTAAAATCTAATCAAATGGTTCCCGGATAATAACCAATCATCCCACCAAATTTCATGAGATTCGGTTTAAAACTTTTTGTGTTATGCGAGGAACACTCATACAAATAAATAAATACACGGCGATCAAAACATAAACTTCCGCATTTTCAATGTGAAGGTAACAACATATCCCTAATGTTGGCTTCCTATGCATCTGTAATCTTGCCCACACTGTTCCAGCTTGTGCACATTACATTAATTTCTAACAAGGCGTAGTTGTACAAAATTAAGGAAAGTACATTTAAGAAACTGATTCTTCTTAACTAGCATTTGAGCATAAAGCTTAGAGATCGAATTGGATTGATTGAGTAACATCAGCTTTTTTTCGTCATGATTGGGTAATTATAAGGGAACAAAAGTCTGCATCATCATGGATGTACTTGCTGCCGGTCTTGTCAACATTTTGTTTATAGAAAATTATGTGTTTGGCAGCTTATGTTTTCCATATTAGCATACATGGGAGTCTAAAAACATAAGTGAAACCGAACTGAGTCACAGTATGTCAGTAAAACGACACAAGAACAGATAGTGAGCTGTTGCTCCATGACAGCCATCACTGTGTTTGTTCCCTGCCCCGACACACAAGTCAAAGCACATGAGGTTGGTGCCTAATTTTTCTCCCATTAGTTTGTATAATATTTCTCATCCTGCAGTGAGTTTTGACTTCCTGCCTGGGAGAGTGCACGTCGAGGGGTTGGGGGTGATAACCATGAATAAGTATAGCAGGATTGTAAAACAAACTCTAGCATTAAAAAAAACCTGCTAATTTAAGAAAAAGATGCCTAAGCGATGAAGAAATTATGTAAAAACACGACACAACGTGTTGCTTTAAAGAATAATTCCGGTTTATTTAAAGGAGAGTAATGGTGCAACATCATTAAACAAGTCCAACTGAGCAACACACATGAGCAGGCATCAAGAGAAGAGTTTAGCCATTAATTATACCACTTTAGACAGAGCACAGGGGGCTTATACCTGAGCTCAGGTTGGGGGAGGTGATCAAAGGAGTGTGCAGGTGCTGCAACCAATCGCCACATGGCAGTGGTCACACCTGCAGCCCATCAGGTGATTAGAGGGAGCATTTCTACTCTGCAGTGGGAAGCAGCAGGAGAGAGCAGACTGAACAGGAGACGACAGCAATCGGTGGACCCTCAGGAGAGGAGCGGCATCGGACGGGAGGTAACCGAGCCCACTCACCTCTCTCCTCGCTCTGCCCACACAGGACAAAGGAACCGTCTCACACCAGGCGTGAGACCGAAGCCCAAAGACCCTGACCGAGAGGAATCATTTCCCATCCCCTCCCTTTCCCCTATCCGATTGATTAAAGGACACTTTGTTACGCGGCCACTGTCTCTGAATCTCCTGATTTTGTTCGGAATCTTGCCTCCAAGTCCCCCGGGTTGCCATAACTTATTTTAGTGACGTCTCAGCGGTTACTTTGAGTCGCAACTTTAAGGAATAATGCTTTAACAATACAAGACTTAAAATGCCAGTCCATGGCGACCTGTCCAGGGTGTCCGCTGCCTTTGCCCTATGTCAGCTGGGATCGGCTCCTGCGCCCCGCGACCCTAATGAGGATGAAGTGGTATTGATAATGGATGGATGGATGGACTTAAAATTATGGTGGTCATTATTTAATTTGATCATTAAATTGTGATTTGCATTTTTGTAAATCAACTAGAATGAATAGATGTTGTAAATGTCTGTTATTCTTGGCCGTGATCAGAGCCGCCCTGAATAGCACTCACTAATTGCACCGTTATGGAGTGTGCAAACTGTGATGAAGGAAGCAATTGTGCGTGTTCATCTGCAGTAGGCTACACTATTACTGTGTGTGGGGAGTGCTAATGTTTATTCCTGCTCCCCTCTCCTGGTCTATAAATCCGATTGTCTCTCACTCCCTTCCCAGATGTTCAGACACGCTCAACTGTGGTAGATAGAGTATGTGAGAAGTGTTTCCAGATTCCTGTTGGTGACTTCTTTTTACCATTATTCTTTCACTGGCTGCCTCTGCAGGCCCTTGTTTAGGGAATCCGTTGTTGAGAACATTCTGAAAAATGTCCCTCTTTCTAAACCTGGGCTACTCCAAATATCATTTGTCTTCAGAGCTGAGTGCAAACACTGCCAGGCCTCTCTCTCCACCTGGTACTGTCTTCACATTACCATTTATTTTAGTTTGGTGGGATCGTAATACATCCATTTTTATTTCCCCTCAATTACCAGGCTCATTTCAATCTCTTCTACCCCTGATCTGTGTGCCTGTGTGATATTAGTTATGGCTCTCCGCAGGGAGGTGTGAGGATATAAAGGAACAGTCATTTTCTCGTTTCTGGGCAATGTCAGAACTCATGCATAGGAAGTCAGTAAGTGGGTTGTTTCTGGATAACAAGACATTCAGAACTAGTGTTCCGCTCTTTATATGGCATGACAATAAATAATGTTATGTTGCAACCTTCAGCATTCCACATCTGGTATTCCTGGTGTTAATCCACTGACTACCCAGTCAGCGTACATCAGGCTGTGCAAGGATGGCTGAAAGTCAAAGTAAAAAACTGTTTGGTCACTCACACTGAATCATACAAATACACGGGACTTATTCATACAATCGTATTAAATTGTATTTATTTCCTATTTGTGTGGATAAGTTGGTCTCAGATTGTCTTCTTGTAACATGTAAAGAGTTTAGAAATGTCTCATTTTGGGAATACCCTTTGATAGTCATTTTCTGTATTGCCCTTCACAAATTTGAATATGTGAAGTGGTTTTAAACATCCACCGTTCAAGTAATGCTCCACCAAAAATCAAATGAGTATCAAACACTCATTCCCTGTAGGTGTGACAGATGCAGAGGCTGTAAAAGTTTATAGCTTGAAAGCTTCAAGGAAAGTAATAGCACAACACGGCAATCACTCGATTTAGATTGCAGAAGTGGTTTGTCAGGATTCTCTGGGCAATGAGATGTTTTCCACCCGGTCTGGTTGTCAGTCTGTGTGACAGAAATTCATGATGACCAGACTCGCTGTTAGTTGGACGAGAGAGCAAAACACGAATTTCAACCTGCAGCCTTTCAAGTGTACGGAGGGTGATTGTTTGACAATTGTGACGTTGAATGTGATAATGAATGGCAATTTATGTGGTGAGAGAAATACAATGATGCAATGCTGCCGCACAAATGAAATGTCAAATCGCTAGTCCCATCCAATATCTTCCAGAGGTGACAGATCATCCATAAACATGTGTCAACCCTGCACAGATCTTATCTTAGTTGTGGAAAATATAAGGTTACAATTCAGAGTATGGCTGTGGAATGATTTGTTCAACTGTTCAGATAGGAATGGAGTCGATGGCCTAATTACACCGAGGGAGGTCACTGCCTTCCATTTCACAATGGGCCAATGGGCTGAGATTTCCTATCGTATCTGCTTTACCCTTGGTTTACAGATGCCGATTCATATTTGCACAAAACACATCAACTTCCAACCTTGAAAACATGTTACCCATCATTCGATGGTGTTAAAGTGATTCCAAAAGTGGGCTGAAAATATGTAATGTTTTTTAAAGCTTCGGTACAGGGAAACTTTTTGATGTCTCTTGTTTTCCTTTCATCATAGGTTGGTGGATCATTGACCAAAGAAATGAAATGAAATCATTATCAATTTGTATGACCTATTTTATATGTTCCCTGCTAAAATGTAGGCGCTTACTAACTAATTAAAGATAGAGAAGAACGAAACCTCAGAAGATGTTTCATAATCGAATAGTTGGGAGTGTGTACCATCAATGTGAGAGCAAAGTTCGATCATGAAATTACAACTTTTGTTTGTTAATGATGCATGTCGGTAAGAAATATGCTGACACCGCACAAGGAAGGAGGAAAAGAGATGCATTTGAAGAAATGGGTGAAGCAAAACAAGAGCAGAAGTAAAGTCGCTAAAAAAATCATTAAATAGATCACGGTGAAGACACTGCCTCTTTGAAGGCACACACGTCCCACTGAGCGTGAGCCTCGAGAGCAAACAATGCCAATCGGCTGCAGGGAGCATCTCTCAGCCTTCTCACTGAGAACTAGCTCCAAGATTAGAGGTTCCTTTAATCCGACAAAAGGGATTAAATCCGACAAGAGAGGCGAGAGGACCGTTCACACGGAGGGGCTGAGATGAATTATTAACACCTCTCCTCAAGACTGGTGATCTAAGTCTTTAAACCAAGTCTCACAGTTCTGAGACACTGGTGGCATGTCCAACCATCCAAGCGTTCCAGGGTGCACAGATAAACATGATCACGCTCTACACACTCCGCTACACAGCATGGTGGGTTTGAGTGAGTGTGGAAGGGTTTCAAAAAATCCCTGTGATGAAAACTCCAAAACTATAAAAAATATTAAATAAAGTGTTCACTATTGGGCAGCTATATATTGGCTACCATCGAAATGTTAGACAAAACCATCCAGTGGACATAAGTTTGAATCACTTCCTTCTATGCTAAAAAATAAATAAATAGAAAAGCAGGTCAACTTCCTTTGAACACATCTCAGCAAATGTCGACAAAAGTCAAACAGGAAGAGTTCAGAGTGTTTCATACATCTCATGGTGGCAGAAAAAAACTCCACATCCAAAAGTGCTCCCTGACAAGGTCATTCCGCAATGATGTGGCATCCAAAAGGGAACACCGTCCCAACCGAGATCATCTGAAAACTATATAATATCGTACCGACACAGCAGAGCTCAACATATTAAACCCAGCACTACAAATGTAAAGCATGGCTGCCGATCATCACTTACCCCCCTTGTTCCATCTGCCTTTAGTCCTTGCCTGATAGGTGAGTTTGGGACAGCCAGACAGAACCAAGATTAAAAAAACAAGTTCAAACACAGAAAGAAATCCAGACTTTGCCCTGGAAAACATGTCCAAGAGTTGCCGGCAGCCGAGTCACTTTCACATGGCTGTGTTTCCTCCTCGAGCGGCGCGGCTGTGGCGCATGGTAACCCACGCGTGGGCTGTCATCATCAGTCGCGCTGGTGTCAGCAGTGGGTCTCTCGTCCGAGCATGCTGCTCTGCGATGCCCCCGGCTGGGTGCTGGTCCTCACTGATGCTGGAGCTCCGGGTGAAGCCACATCTCTCCCCCTTCTGTAAGCTCTGCCTCACCAGAGCGCACAGGAACCAAATGGGAACACGCAGCTTGCCACGAGACGGCTCAGCTACGCTCGGCACAGTGCATCGGAACTTGCTCTCGCTTAAGCTCTCACACACACACACACACACACACACACAGTGACACTCACACACCCTCTCTCTCGGTCTTTCTCCTTCTCTCTCACGCTCACCGTCGCCGCCGCTGTTGATGCCGTTGCTGCATTATTGCTGCCCTCCTCACTCTGGGATTCAGAGGGAATTCACTCCTCTGTGCTCTGTCTTTTGCTTAGAGCTTTACACCGAGAGAGAGAGCGAGAGAGAGAGAGAGAGAGAGAGAGGCACTCTGGAAAGAATTCTTCAGGGGTGTGTTGGCTGTCTGGTCGTTTACACCAACAAGTAAGAATAACAGGTGTACTATTAAGGTCCATCTTTGTGGATATGCTTAATACAGGATATTTGCATGTAGATTGCATCACCCTTTCCAAAGCGAGAGGCTAGGATTGACTGGGGGCAATGGAGCATGGAGGAGGGAGAAAGAGTTATAGATCGGGTAGAAGCATACTGGTGGGAAAATGTTAGGATGCTCGCCTCTTGACCCTCCCACCCCTCTAATGTGACAGCTCATGGTTGGAAAAAACATACTAAATATCCAAAGTCAAACAAACCCATCATGAAGATCTTACTTATTTGGAGCATGTATTTGTAAATCCCTTTAATTTGTTTTGCACAATTTTAATTGGTATTGAACTCCACGAGCTCTCTCTTAAGCCCATGGTTATTATTATGTTGTATGATACTGAATTAATTTTGGTCAATAAAAAGCCCAAAATAGTAAAAACTGCTCCTCTCATAGCCCACCGTGACATATTTCCCTCCGGCCAATTGTTCAAAACTCAAGGATATAACATTTCTGATGATATAAAACAGCTATGCATTTAAGGGCACTGGCACCAGAGAATATGTGGAATTGTGGCTTGATAAATGACGAGCATTTAAGCAATTTTCCGAATAGCTGATGAATATCTCAATAGTCCACAGAGAAAAGAACCCATCATCAAACCTAAAATGATTCTATAATTGAAACAAATTGCGGTAGCTGTCTTATAAAACTACGTTCTTAGACTTCGATTCACTGTGGCAGTGCTGCAATGGAAACGGTTGGCATGTTGGAAGCAAGAAAACCACAAAACATGTTTAAAACAGTGGAATAGTTCCTTTTATCCAACATACCAGAGTCTACATAAACATTTTAACACAATAAATGCATGCCATGTACAGCCATCGTTTTGTAAGAGCCTATTTTTTGGATGTGAAGCACACCGTTTATCAGGTTAGCCTTTAAGCCACACTATTCTGACTAAGCTCCACGGTCATTATGCACCCAAGTTCATAAAACAGGTACTTCATAATGAACAGGCTGCATCATGCACACACCATGGCTTTAATGTCCTAATTACAGCTTCTGAGGAAACCCGGGGATCAAGTCCATCATTTTTTATACACGGTGCAAATTAATATCATGAACCCGCACATAATCATTCAAGATTCAAGATTCAAGATTCAAGATGTTTTATTTGTCACATACACACACAGGGTGTGCAGTGAAATGAAAGTGGCAATGCTCAGCAGGAATGTGCAAGGGCAACAAGTACACACTATTTACAATAAAAAACAACACAATATTTACAGTAAGTGTGTGTGTGTGTGTGTGTGTGTGTGTGTGTGTGTGTGTGTGTGTGCCTAAGAGGGGCAGTTGTGTGGGTCTATGTGGGGGTCCTGGTGAGGTCGGAGTTCACAGTCCTGATGGCCTGAGGAAAGAAACTCCGTCTCAGTCTCTCTGTTCTTGCAGCGTGACTACGGAGGCGCCTGCCTGACCGCAGCAGCTGAAACAGTCTGTTGTTGGGGTGGTGAGGATCCTTCATGATCCTGCCGGCTCTGGTTCTGCACCTCCTGGTGTACAAGTCCTGCAGGGTGGGGAGTGTAGTTCCAATAGTGCGTTCTGCCGAACGCACTACTCTCTGCAGAGCCTTCCTGTCCTGAGCGGAGCAGTTGCCAAACCAGGCTGTGATGCTTCCTGTCAGGACGCTCTCTACAGCTCCAGAGTAGAAGGACTGAAGGATCCTCTGGGAAACTTTAAATTTCCTCAGCTGCCTGTCATCACTCGTTTTCTACCTGCGAACCACCCACTTCCTTCAAGCCATTTCGCTTTCCTCTCATAACAACCTGCAACGACACAAGGAACTATAATTAAGCTTCTCGCCATGAGGAAAAAGATGTGCATTTTGTCAAAGACACTAGCAGGAACATCTGTTGGCAATACACATTAACGATGACAGATAAACAAGCGCAATGTTTTCTGTGTCTTTGGCACAGTAGCCAAAGTACAGATTTCTAAAGTATGACAGTCCTTTGATAATTGAGTTATATCATTCTAAGGCAAATCTGTACTAACTTCGAACCTTAATGCTACAGTATATTTTGCTGTAAGTAGGAGTTTTCCATCAGTGGCCTGGAGCTTTTTGTGTTTTACAGTAATACATAGAGATTATTCTTTTTGCATATAAGGAGCCTGGCGTGGTACTGTAGGCTGCAAATTTAAATAATGCTGCCGAGAATAAACACCAGATAGCTTAGATGCAAGTGGTTAGTGGGGGATGACCTGAAAATACATGAGGCAAGTGGTGCGGCTTGTGCTAAATAGTAAGTGGTCTACAGTGACTGCTTCGTACAGTCTATGTCACATGGCTGTGCTTCTTGGAAGTCATGGGTATAGAGCAAGGACCTTGAAAATTACGCTTGTTGCAGAAATGGAATAATGTATTGTTGCAGCTGCAGAGTATAAATGTACACCGTAGAAAGTAAAGCTGTTATTACCACAACGAGCACAAAATCGATGGATTACGAGTTATCTTAACGTTTATCAAACCAAGCCTGATTTAGAAGCAAGTGTGCTTTCGTCAATATATATATATATATATATATATATATATATAATTAAAACAATTATGTGGTAAAAGGTTCTCTATACAAATTTTATAAACAGAAAAGGAGCACCGATGTTAAAAAAACAAACCGGCACCGCATGCCATCAATGGATAAAAGGGAAGACTTTGATATCGGCTGCCTCTTGTGTAAAATGAGTTCACGCAGACATACATCTGGTGGAGTGTAGCTGGAATTAGCATTCACAGTTTCTTTGTCTGAGGTCCCTTTGAGCCCATTACACGAACCATTCAAAGTTGTGTTTGCTTCAAAATACATTCTGCTTCTTTAATACAGTACTAAGAAACAGACGGGGCGATGAGGAGAGGGAATAAGAGGAATACGAGTGGAATGTGTGCAGTATGTTAAGACAAATGTACAAAAAACAATTGTTTAGTGAGGTTAAGTAACCAAAGCAGTCAATACTTCTGTGGAAGGAGTGAAGCAGAGGGTGGCGTGAAGTAGAAGGGGTATGAGAAGTCCTACATCCATACTGGTAAGTCTGACAGCTTATCACCCCCAGACAAGCGGCCCCTGGATAAATGTGGTCAAGCAGGAGAGGAGCCCAGCTTCAGCAGTGATGGGGTGCAGGACAGCGATAAGGATGCAGCTCTACTAGGCGAAATGGGGAAGGGAGGCAAGGGGCCCCAGGCTGAGAAACTCAGCCAACAGCAATGCTCATTCCAGCTCTCACTGGCTAAACCACTTAACACTCTTACACAGAGGCATTCACCATACTCAGCAAATATAGGTTACAGCATGCGTGCATTCATGTGTCTCTTGAGTGCAGCTGGGTCTGTGTGCGAAAGAAGACAAGAGCACATTTCCACATCTTACATCTCGACCCAGAAATTGAGAGTATGTGAGTGGGAAGAGCTGAAGACTATAGGAGAGAAAAAAGAGGGGAGAGTAGAAAGAGGAGACAGAGAAAGCGAGAAAGAGAGAAAGAGGAAAAGAGAAATGTCTCCTTGATGTTTTTCCATCGCCGACCTCTTGAAAATACAACATTTATTTTGTTTTTTCACAGGAAGTAAAAGAGCGAGCACCATGAATTGATCCCTTGATGGAGATCTGGCTCTTTGTGTAGTCGTTTTCTCCTCTGCGCATCTGCCTGCCCAGATACTGGATAATCTACTCGCTCGCGGCATTCCTAATCCAACCATCCATCCCTATTCACTCCGCGCATGTGTGTCCCGGCACAGGACAGCGGTGTAGTTTGGAAGTCTATAATGGAATAGATGTGGTTGTTTGTCTCTCTTGAAATGACTGTCGTGCAGCAATGAAATAATTATTTCTCCTGCAATGCTAACCTCTGGGTAATGATTAACGTTCTAATTACAATCAGAATCAGAGCCCAGCTAATTACAACCAAATAATCAGTGGTGGAACCTTTTCTTTTGTGAGCAGCTGAATGGCGTCTTTTCCTGAATTCTAGCAAACATTGTCAAGCCAGTAAACGCATGACATTCTGTCAATTCAATTCAATTCAGTTTATTTGTATAGCCCAATTTCACAAATTACAAATTTGTCTCGGAGTGCTTTACAATCTGTACACATAGACATCCCTGCCCCAAAACCTCACATCGGACCAGGAAAAACTCCCAAATAACCCTTCAGGGGGAAAAAAAGGGAAGAAACCTGGAGGAGAGCAACAGAGGAGGATCCCTCTCCTAGGATGGACAGATGCAATAGATGTAATGTGTACAGAAGGACAGATTTAGAGTTAAAATACATTCAATGAATATGACAGAGTGTATGAATAGTTCATAGTAGGCATATTCCACGATGGAGACCTCCACGATCCATCAGGCAGATGGCGGTGGGGAGGAGGAGTGGGCGGAGTCTCAACAGGACAGTGGCGTAGTCATGAGCAGGAATTCCACGACCCAGACGATCCATCAGGCAGATAGGATCTATGCCGTCTCATAGGGTCCGATGACCCCATGAGACGTAAAGTCAAAAGGACTTCCGGGAAGAAAGCAGAGTTAGTAACGTGTGATTGAGAGATGAAAATTCATCCTTAAGGAGAGAAAAAGAGGAGATAGGTACTCAGTGCATCCTAAAACGTCCCCGGCAGCTATAAGCCTATAGCAGCATATCAAGGGGCTGGACCAGGGCAAACCTGATTCAGCCCTAACTATAAGCTCTGTCAAAGAGGAAGGTCTTAAGTCTACTCTTAAACGAGGTGACTGTGTCTGCCTCCCGGACTGAAATTGGAAGCTGGTTCCAAAACAGAGGAGCTGCATAACTAAAGGCTCTGGCTCCCATTCTACTTTTAAGACTCTAGGAACTACAAGTAGTCCCGCATTTAGTGAGCGTAGCTCTCTAGTGGGGCAATATGGTACGACAAGCTCCTTAAGATATGATGGAGCATCACCAATCAAGGCTTTGTAGGTTAAGAGAAGAATTTTAAAAGTGATTCTTGATTTTACTGGGAGCCAGTGCAGAGCAGCTAGTGCAGGAGTGATGTGATCTCTTTTCTTAGTTTTAGTGAGAACACGAGCTGCAGCATTCTGGATCAACTGGAGGGACCTAAGAGATTTATTAGAGCAGCCTGCTAATAAGGAGTTGCAGTAATCCAGTCTCGAAGTAACGAATTCGTGAACCAATTTTTCTGCATCTTTTTGAGACAAGATGTGCCTGATTTTGAAATATTACGTAGATGAAAGAATGCAGTCCTTGAGATTTGCTTTACGTGGGAGTTAAAGGACAAGTCCTGATCAAAGATAACGCCAAGATTCTTTACAGTGGTGTTGGATGCCAGGGCAATGCCGTCTACAGAATCCACATCACCAGATAATTGATCTCTGAGGTGCTCAGGGCCGATTAAAATTACTTGGTTTTGTCTGAGTTTAACATCAAGAAGTTGCAGGTCATCCATGTTTTATGTCTTTAAGACATGCTTGAATTTTACAGAGTTGGTTGCTCTCCTCTGGTTTTATCGATAAATATAGTTGAGTGTCATCTGCATAACAATGAAAGTTTATGGAGTGTTTCCTGATAATATTGCCCAAAGGAAGCATGTATAAGGTAAATAAAATTGGTCCAAGCACAGAACCTTGTGGAACTCCGTGATTAACGTTGGTGGTTATCGGCGTCATCGTTTACAAATACAAACTGAGATCGATCTGATAAATAGGATTTAAACCAAATTAGTGCCGTGCCTGAAATGCCAATCGACTGCTCCAGTCTCTGTAACAGGATGTCATGGTCAATGGTGTCGAATGCAGCACTAAGGTCTAACAAGACCAGGACAGAGAGGAGTCCTTTATCTGCTGCCATTAAGAGGTCATTTGTAATTTTCACCAGTGCCGTCTCGGTGCTGTGGTGTTTTCTAAATCCTGATTGAAATTTCTCAAATAAACTATTATGATGTAGAAAGTCGCACAACTGATTTGCGACCACTTTCTCAAGGATCTTGGAGAGGAAGGGGAGGTTAGAGATCGGTCTGTAGTTAGCCAATACCTCTGGATCCAGAGTGGGCTTCTTCAGGAGAGGTTTAATAACAGCCACCTTGAAGGAGTGTGGTACGTGGCCTGTTAGCAGAGACACATTGATAATATCTAATAGAGAGCCGCCAATTAAAGGCAAAACGTCTTTAAGCAGCCTCGTCGGGATGGGGTCCAAGAGACAGGTAGGCGTGTTCAAGTAGAAACCGTTGAAAATAATTGGTCACGGTAGATAGGAGAAAATCCGTCCAAATATACACCAGGGCATACAGCGGTTTCCAAGGCCATTCCACTTGAGGACAGATTGGCACTGGTTATGGGCAAGAGATTATTAATCTTGTCCCTAATAGTTAAAATCTTTTCATTAAAGAAGTTCATAAAGTCATTACCACTAAGGTTTATAGGAATGCTCGGCTCCACAGAGCTGTGACTCTCTGTCAGCCTGGCTACAGTGCTGAAGAGAAACCTGGGGTTGTGTTGAATTTTTTTCTATTATTGATGAGTAATAGGCTGCTCTGGCATTACGGAGGGCCTTCTTATATGTTTTAAGACTATCTCGCCAAACTAAGCGGGATTCTTCGAGATTAGTTGAACGCCATATGCGTTCAAGCTTTCGTGACGTTGGCTTCAGTTTGCGGGTCTGAGGGTTATACCAGCGAGCAAACCTCCTCTTCCTCACTGTCTTCTTCTTCAGAGGGCTATCGAGTCCAGTGTCATTCTCAGAGAGCCTATGGCACTGTCAACAAGATGATCAATCTGGGACGGACTAAAGTTAGACCAGGAGTCCTCTGTTATATTGAGACGTGGTATCGAATCAAATACAGAAGGAATCGCTTCTTTAAATTTAGCTACAGCACTATCAGTTAGACATCTAGTGTAGAAACTTTTGACTAACGGAGTACACTCCGGTAGTATAAATTCAAAAGTTATGAGGTTGTGGTCTGACAGAAGAGGATTCTGTGGGAAGACGTTCAAATGCTCAATGTCAACGCCATAAGTAAGAACAAGATCAAGCGTGTGGCCAAAGCTGTGAGTGGGTTTCTGTACTCTCTGACAGAAGCCAATCGAGTCCAACAAGGAGATGAATGCAGCACTAAGGCAATCATTATCAACATCCACATGGATATTAAAATCTCCAACAATAATAACTTTATCGGTTTTAAGAACCAAACTTGATATAAATTCTGAGAATTCAGATATAAACTCTGAATATGGACCTGGTGGCGGTACAGAATCACAAATCGAATTGGCTGTAGTGTTTTCCAGGTTGGATGTGAAAGACTAAGAACAAGGCTTTCAAATGAGGTGTAGTGTAATTTTGGTTGAGGATTAATTAATAGGCTCGATTCAAAGATGGCTGCTACTCCACCTCCTCGACCGGTGCCTCGAGGAATGTGAGTATTAATATGACTTGGAGGAGTCGATTCATTCAGGCAGACATATTCTTCATGGCTCAGCCAGGTTTCAGTTAAGCAACATAAATCAATGTGATTATCTGATATTAAATCATTCAGTAACACAGCTTTAGATGACAGAGATCGAATATTTAGGAGACCACATTTAATAGACCTATTTTGTTGCACTGCTGAAATAATTGTGTTAACTTGTATAAGGTTATTGTGTACGACTCCTCTTCTGCTTACTTTTGATTTATTTAATTGAAGTGGCCGTGGGACAGACACAGTCTCTACTCTAAAGTCAAGGGTGGGTAACTGCTCGAATGGAAGAGCAGAGAAGGGTGTTAAACTACAACTCTGCTCCCGGTTCCTGATCTGAACCCTGGGTTGTCATAGATTAAGTCCGGTGATCAACTTGGTCATATTCGCAGAAATGAGACGCTCCGTCCAACGTGGGATGAATGCCGTCTCTCCTCATCAGATCAGGTTTTCCCCAGAAAGTCTTCCAGTTGTCTCGTAGCCCACATTATTCGCTGGGCACCACCTCGACAGCCAGCGGTTGAAAGACGACATTCGGCTATACAATTCGTCTGTCTGCAAATTTGGGAGAGGGCCAGAGAAAATTACGGTGTCCGACAACGTCTTGGCATAAGCACACACCGATTCCACATTAATTTTAGTGAGTTCCGGCGTCATTACCACCGGCGTGTATTACAATCTGACTGTATCTCCGCTTATCCTTAGCCAGCAGCTTCAAACAAGACTCCACGTCGCCCGCTCTGGCCCCCGGGAGGCACACGACTCTGGTCCGTGGCTTCGCTATTTTCACGTTCCTGACTATAGAGCTCCCGATAACCAGGGTGTGCTCCTCAGCGGGTGTGTCGCTGAGCAGGGAAAACTGGTTCGAAACGTGAAGTGGTTGGTGCACAGCGGGCTTCTGTGTAGACTTACGACTCCTGCGAACAGTTACCCAACCATCCGGGTCAGTGTTTTTATTCTAACTTTCACTCAAAATGTACATTTCATGGTCGACAAAACAACATACTTCAATAGAGCTCTACTTCCTGTAGGGCTCCAGGCAAACAGATGCTAAATATCATAAGCGGATTATAGTTCAGCCAATTCAAATAAGCAAACAAGCCAGAGCAGTAAAGGCCATTGCTTGTATAAAACGATGTGTAAACACAATTGCTGTGTACATAGGTGCTTGTCTGTCAAAGATCACTGTGGAATTCTGAAATCATAGCGAAGTTATGTCCATTCAGAAATAATTTGACATTTGATTTAGAAAAAAAGGTCATGCCAATTCTTTATTATATAAACAACCACGCCTTTATATAATTTAGTATTAAATCAGTCAGAATTAAACAATATCTGTATTTGTAAAAATGAAATGTAGGTGCTCCCTTCAAACCCAATACGGATGATCAAACAGCTCTTCAATCAAACTGCCTGTGCAGGCATCCATATGTAAATGTTATATGTAAGCATTCAGGAACAAGCTGAGCTTGTTATAATGTACATGCAAACAGCAATTTAAGTCAAAAGTGTGGCACAAGCTGAAGGTGCAATTACATCAGGAATACATTTCTTGACAATCAATCCTTTTATACAGCATAAACTTGGGCACAGAATGTGTCTCTGAATGGTCCCGCAATGCAAAGAACAGAGAGGTAATAAGAATCACAATGAGTTAGTGATGGCTGTCATAAAATATGGCAGGAGCTTCTATTTACAACCTGTAATAAAACTGCCTTTGCTGCGATTTATAGAGATGCTTGCCCCACAGAGCCAAGGGCATGTTAATAACCTCCATAGTGCATTCTGAATATATTGGCAGATGGACATTTTGTCTAATAGAGCATTGCAAACTGGAAAGCAGGCTCTAAAAAAAACGCACCAGTATCATGCTTATATGTTATTCTGGTGGCAGCCTGACGGTTTCCTCCATCTCTGAGATCCACCCAAACTGCTCCTGTGTCCCTCGTCCCCCTTTACACCAAAAGCAACTGGCAATTGTGGATTACGCGCTAGAATTAGCGACAAAAGGGTCACAAGGGATATTGTATTCATATCAATAAGGGGCGGACACACAAGGCTGTTGTAAGTTTGTTCCAGTCTGGTCTGGACAAAGATAAAATATCAGTGTTGGTTTGATATCATTATTTGAACTCAAGGTCTGTTGAAATGATGAGTTACAATGATCCACTTATCGGTATTAATAACGGAACATGTTATATACACAGATGGATGTTAGTTTACATGTTAGCAGCACACTAGCATGTTTATTTAATTTGCTTAAAAGGCTGTGACCTTTTAAAAATAATGTCCAATGATTATTAACAATAATGGAAGAGCAATGCTTGACTGCTCCGATATATACACACACACACACACCTTTAACTCACACTTACGACAGTTTTTTAAACACCGTACATAAGCAAATGTGCATGGTATGATAACTGTCAATATTGATAATGCAGTATACCGGGATAGAGGAATAGCCTTACAACCCGATACAAATAGTCATTTTGAGGATGAAGTATTTATTTTACTACTGTGATCATGTAAGTCATACCATTGTATATCAGACAAATATTAACTTGTTTCAGCCTCTACTACCTATGCCAGGGTTAGAATCAAATAGATTGTAATTTAAAAGAAATTAAGCTTTAACAGTAACATTAACAGTTGTTTAAACCTCTTTACGTCAGTAGCTCAGCAGGAAATGAAATACAAAAACGAGAAAAATCTTTAATTGTGTATAGCACACGCATTAAAAAAAGATATAAATTGATTTTAAAAAAGCATTCTAACAGGTACAATGGGACTGGAATTACAAACGGGGACCATAATGGTAAATGATGGATGTAATAGGATTAATGTGATGGATTATTCCATAATGGTAAAGGTGCATGATATTACAACGCTGTTTTAAACAAGTTAACCACGTTGCATATTAAGCGACATGCATTACATTCTTATACATCAGCTGTGTCCATGAACAATAGTTACCCAAACAAGTACAAAAATTGACGGGTAAAATGGCAAGAAAACAAGACAGAAGTGACATCATAGTTCAGGGGACCTGGGACAACCAGAGCAGATATGTGATGCAGACAATAACAGAAATAATGTGTACTCTGTAAAGAAAACATTGTTCTTGCTGTAATGTCCTATAGCAGAAACAATGTTTCTTTACAATCACATTGCACACACTGTGCTATAATTGAAGTGCATTAAGAAACTGTAATGAGAAGAATCAATGTATTGCTACTCCAGTCTTCATTCGTGGGGAGCGGCACATGCACGGATATGGACAGCACTCAGATCCCCATTTCAGCTGAGGGGTTTCACCTGATGACTGGTCTCACTGGTCAAGGTCACCAGCCCGTCAGACCAGCAGCACTGTACACTCTATATCACACACTCAGTTAAATATAAGACTGAAACAGTACCAGCTCCCGTCGTCTCCTTCTCTGCGTCTCCCTCATGACTCGAAACACTATAAAATATCAATTCCACACTCTGCTGTGGTCTGCAGAACTACACTGCTGTGTTCCGACAGTGGATGTGAATACAATGGGGCAACACAAGTTTGGAATTATTCACTTGTTTTTCACAAAGTCCTGCAAGATGTCGGCATAATGATGCTATTAAAATGTCAGTGACATTCTGTCACATTTTACACAATATATCATTATAATCATAAAGCTATCACATATTGCAGTTGTGGCAATGAGTATAATAACAAAAGCAAACAAAATGAGTGTACCCTTCATGACTGTAGTAGTGTGACTAGTGGACAAGATCCAATAACGGTTTTACATTTTCAAAATGTTCCAAGAACATAATGTTTATACGTAGTACGAATTGCACAATTAAGTTGCAGTGTAAGAAATAAAGGAGAAATAGAAATGCCAAATTGACTTTTGAAAGTTGAACTTGAAAGCTGCGTTAGCCACTGGACTGTGTTAGCAAAGGACAAGGTGCACGTGCAACAGCACGGCCTGTGCTTACATTCACCAGCATGGGACGCCGTAGAGCCTGATGCTGCGTTCCAGACACTTTGTAAAACAAAAATGGATGGTCTCTTCCTAGAAAAGGTACAATGCAAAGCCAAGAGTTCCTTTTTGGGAACTCCGGCAAATCTATATACAGGACTGTCTCAGAAAATTAGAATATTGTGATAAAGTTCTTTATTTTCTGTAATGCAATTAAAAAAACAAAAATGTCATGCATTCTGGATTCATTACAAATCAACTGAAATATTGCAAGCCTTTTATTCTTTTAATATTGCTGATTATGGCTTACAGCTTAAGAAAACTCAAATATCCTATTTCTAAATATTAGAATATCATGAAAAAGTATACTAGTAGGGTATTAAACAAATCACTTGAATCGTCTAATTAACTCGAAACACCTGGAAACACATTTTCAAATGTTTGATTTTGTTTTGCTGTTATAAATCTTTTTTTTTACTTGGTCTGAGGAAATATTCAAATTTTATGAGATAGGATTTTAGAGTTTTCTTAAGCTGTAAGCCATAATCAGCAATATTAAAAGAATAAAAGGCTTGCAATATTTCAGTTGATTTGTAATGAATCCAGAATGTATGACATTTTTGTTTTTTTAAAATTGCATTACAGAAAATAAAGAACTTTATCACAATATTCTAATTTTCTGAGACAGTCCTGTATGTTCACTTCATCAAGAAGTTGTTGTCTGATGTCACACAACAAAGGCAACACAGATGCAAGAGCACATTGTAAATGGTCAACCTTGAACAAATAGAAAAAATAAAGTACATTTGCCTCTAATTATTAAGACTTCATAACCATCATCAACAAATGGTAAATGTATTCATTATAAATCCATCAATAATTGCACTGAGCCCTCCACAAATTAGAACATTGTTAACCTTTTCCATTTAAAAGTTATACCATTCATATTCTGAATTGGATAATTTACTGCATACAAGTAAACAAGACCATAGATGCATCCACTCTTCACATCATAAACGTGTGCATCAAGAAGAAAAGGACCATAATAGGTAATGTTATGGAAAGGTGAAAAATGGGCTTATCTGAAGTTGATGTGCTGCTCGACATAACTCAGTTCAGCTTCAGGCTCCTTCATTTGAATACTGTACTTTTCAAAACGACTCTTGGCCAATCAATCATCAGCTGTATACTGTCTGGAGGCTTGGTTGCTGTAAGAATATGAAGTAAACACCTCGAGGGTTATTTATTATAAAACATAAAAAAACTGTGGCAGAAATATCAAAAGGTGGTCTGGGTTCAGCAACAGAGGCTCTCATTATAAAAACACACCGAAAGCATTGTGAGTGTGCCATTTAGTCAGATGGATGGAGTGAGACACAGTCGCTCAGGCTAACTTTCTGGAGGCGTTTACAGGATGGGAGGCCCGGCTACAGGCAGAGGAGTAGGAGAGACTGCCATTGGATTGAAAGCTATACACATCCATTACCCCATATCATCAGCAACAATCACATCATCTCCAGACACTTCCAGGTATACTTGAGCCCCCTCAGGCTTTATTGGAGCTGCCAGCTCAGCAAACGGTCAACCAAGCCTTCAGCTCATCCTTCCATTTCAGTACACTTTCACTGCAAATTGAATGAGCACAATAAGCCAGTCAATATGAAATCCACCCTCTTATATCCAATTCAAAATATGACTCTGTAGAAATAACAGCAGGAGAGGGATGCACTTAGACATAAGTCAGGCGTTTCCATAATGATATTCTTCTTTTTACTTTCACTCTTCTCGAACATCACTTTTCATAGGGATGAAAATGTTGGAGATTTGTCTGCTTTTACCACATTGGTTGGAGAGAGATGTTTATGGTCGGACTTTATCAATAACTTGCGGGAGTAAAAAATGTCGATTGACTGTTGGGTAGCTCCTGACCAGATTGAGAATATTGCATCAATACTCAGTCATGCATCTAAATCTAAATCTGAAGCCCAGATGGAGCACTTTATAAGTGTTGCATTGGCTTCACATCCAGCAGGCTTCCACATGGTCTTTGCTGCAATCTTAGAAGGATTTCAGCTCCACTATCATCCATCAGCTGCTTGGGTACCAGCTGACTGGTAACATCCAATCATACTCAGAACAGGTGTACACTGTGGCCTTTATAACTTGGCAGTCGCTAACTACTCTGCATATACCCTCAGGCAAACCCTATTAACAGCTGCAGCTCTTTTCAGCATTTTCTTTCTTAACAAAAATGTAATAATGATTTACTGTTTGCGCTTCTTAGAGTAAGTGAGGAGTTCTCCAACAGAATGTTTGCTGCTGATCTGATTCTTGGAGAGCTCCTCCAAAGAAATGATCATTTACAGCCAAATCTATCTGTATGTGTATATATGTTTCTCTGTAATGCATATAATAGATAGATTTAACATATTTCTAGCTATGAATATGCTGTTGAACATTACTTTGAGAAAATGCAGTCCCATTACTATTAGCGGAGACACTTTTTATTATGACCTTGTGTTAGTTCCTGTTTAGCAGTGGGGAAAAAATTCCGAACATATAGGCCCTACTCAGATCCCTTCAATAGGAAGCAAGAAGGTCAAATTGATGACCTACAGAAACATTTTAGAGGGAATTCAAGGTCTAGCTCCACAATCCCCCCACATAGGTCGCTTCACAGAGACAGACAGAGAGACAGATAGAGAAAGATAGAGAAACTACTATATGTGCTGGGGTAGTTCCCATTGCTCTCAGGGTATAGAGTTGGGCATTAAATCCGCCTGGCGATGAGAAATAGTGGCAGCCACTCAGCTAGGTGCCCTCAAAACACATTTAAAATGTTGTTGTGATGACATGTCTCGTCCGTCTCTCCGATTGTGCCGACAGTTAGCCAGCTTTTATTAAATGTCATTTGGCTGACGCTTTTATCCAAAGCGACTTACAATCCTGTTACATTCATACACCGTAGACGCAGCTACAGGGAGCAACTCAGGGTTAAGTGTCTTGCTCAAGGACACATCGAGGGCGGGGATTGAACCTCCAACCCTCTGATTGAAAGACGGACCTGCTACCCACTGACCCATAGTCGCCCCATTTTATGAGTCCAACATGAAGGTTGCAGAAGTGGGTGGAAACTCACTTGCAAAGCTTGGAAAGTTTTTACATACGTGTTGCTTTCAATGTTATATATGCAAAGAAAACTTTATTTTGAACAAACACCTATGACTTAAGTCAATAAATGTCATTCACGGTAACAAACTATATAAAGCGGACTGCAGTGGACTGAAGCTGAATATGAATTATTAGGAGATTGCTTGTCACCTGGTCGTAGCTGGCTACAAACCGACGCTCATCCTGAGTCTGTGTTGTGTGTTTGTCTCTGAATCACTTAACCTCAACGGCTGTAGAGAGACGTCAACATGTTTCCACTGGTTGAAGACAACCTATTGTTTGCCTGTCTCCTTCAACGTAGTATAAATTAGGAAAGAGCAGGAAAGAGTGATACAATACTTATCTAAATCCAAGGACCATTGTCATACTGCAATGTATCGATTGGTGATGATTGATTCGGCAGGATAAATTTTGTATAATTTATTGATGTTCCCATGTGGTATCAAGCCCTGTCGACACAAACATGTCTTGTTATCTGCCATGATGGAAGTATCCCAACATCGAAAAGGGAAAGGAATGGGGTCTGCAAATGTGACAATTATGGTTAGTCATCGAGGAAGCGAACAGGTGATCAGGACCCCAGCCTTGTCTAGAGTTGAGAGGTCACAGCAGTAAGAAAGATGAATGAAATCTGGTGGCAATGAGTACACTGTCACAGAATGGAAAGACCATTACAGGGGGGAAAAAGATGAGTCCAACCGTGACTGCAAATCATCATTAACTGATGTTTCTGGTGCTATACAGTCTGCCACTGCAGAAAACTCCCCTGAACATTCAAAATGATTAGATTATAACAAGAGCAATGAACATTATACACATTGTGGCGTTAAAACGGAAAACAAATAATAATGTGAACTTTTATTAACATACCTACTACAGTAAGTGAATCAAAGGAAGCATGGATAGCTGGTGTATTTTCCTAAAGATTTATATAGTTATTATAAAAATCTCCAATTTTGGATCGATATTGGTTGCATGTGGGAAATGTCAATTTAAAAAAAATGTAAACAATGTATCGTTTTAAAAAGAACATTTTAAAATCCGTTTTACAAGTATTTTATGTTTAAGGAAATGGATTAAATATGTTTGTGAGTACTGAAGGACGCACAATATTGCTACTTTTTTTTCTGAGTGTGTTGCCTTACAGGAAGAGGTTCACATAGCAGAAGAAGGAAAGTTACTTCGAATTAGAGACGTAGATCTAACAACACTGAGGAAAAATTATTAATTTCTCACAAAAAAACATTTAAAAACAAGTCTACCATATGGAAACAAGTTGCTTTAGAAACTATGCACACATTCAATTCAATGTTTAATTCATTCAATTATTAAAAACAACAAAAAGCCTCCCTTATGATACTTGCAAACTAAAGAATAAAACGGAAAGCAGATAAACCACAAGCCTTTCCTTCCATGTGTCCATTCCAGGAACTTTCCTTGAAGGTTAGCCAAATTATTAACAGAAATGTACGGGTGCATTGATGGACAGAGGCATAACTTTTAACAATAGTACTTCCTTTGATTAACGAGACAACCAGATGTGATTAAGACGTCTCTGATTGTGCTGTCAGTCTTCCAAATGGACAGGACCTCAGTGCTCACCTCTCTGCCATTCCAGTCCAAATGGCTGGCTGTGGAGATGCGTCTCCACATTTCCAGCACTCACTCATTTAAAAGAGCCCTTCGCTCATCACTAAATCTTCTTGGCCCATCTGGAGATAGGGCTTTCTACAGGACAGAAGTCCACTCAGGCTAGCCATCACCTTTATTGTCTCCACTGATACAGCCCGCCGTTTGCATTAACACCAGGCTACGCACAGAGAAACTGAAGACGAGCTTGAGATGCAGTGTGGAGAGAGGTGGAGCAGTCCGTATTTGACAAGTGCTTCTTAGTGGAATGAATACAATTACGACAAGAGTCATATACTTTTTGATCATTACCTTCGCATTGAAAATGCCGGAAGGTTATGTTTTGATCGCCGTGTATTTATTTATTTATTTGTATGCGTGTTATTCGCAAAACTCAAAAAGTATTGAACCGAATCGCATGAAATTTGGTGGGATGATTGTTTATTATCCGGGGACCAGTTGATTAGATTTTGGGATCGATCAGGTCAAAGGTCAAGGTCAAAGGTCATGAACAGGTCAAATCTTCTTGAATCACATGGAATTTGGTGGGATGATTGGTTATTATCCGGGGACCATTTGATTAGATTTTGGGATCAATCGGGTCAAAGGTCAAGGTCAAGGAAAGGTCAACATCTTTTTTTTACCATAGCACGATAAATTTTTGTCCAATTGGCATGCAACTAATGCCAAAATGTTCATAATTCAATGCCCAATCTTGTGATATGCGAAGGTATGCGCTCTACCGAGTGCCCGTTCTAGTTTATGATGCATCAGTCTTGAGACGTCTCCTGTTCTCAGTAAGTCTTGTTATTGAAAGTATTGTGTGACGATGTACGAGTCATTAAATCTCAATTGCTCCCAAGTCCTTGCAACACAACTGATACATAAATACTATCAGAGTAACAAAGTATCCTTCCGACCGATAAAAGAAAAACACAACAGATATGATCTACAACAAAATGTGCCACAGGAATGTTATCTGTTTGCCAGTGTTCTGTGAGACTATGATATTCTGCAATCTGTTGTGCTTGGGAGGACGTGTCTCATTTGAAAAAGATGCACGGATAATTCCTTCGGGAATGAATATTGACTGACAGATTTGTCAATGTATTTACTGTATGTATTTATTTTCTCATGCAGAGATGTGGTTAGAGTAAATAAAGTCCAACTCAATGGTTGAATTTTTGTGCACATCAAAATCGATAAAGGTGCGCCTTTGGACAAAAAAATGTCCTTCATGTAATGTTCATGTAAATCTCTTATTATTAGATCTTAAAATGGTAGTCAAAGTTGACTTCACTCTGCAAAGTAAGGCACGTAAAGGGTTGTAATAGTGTATTGAGGTGCACCGCTCACTACATTTTGCTTGTGTCAATGCATTTGTGTATGTTTTGCATACATGTACAGCTGAAGGCGGCTCAAAGGTGTTTGAAAGACGGCAGCAGTATTTTTATGTTTTAGGGCTCTAAGACCATCCCAATCTCGAAATTATTTTCTCTTCAAATTTGAGATAAAAAAACAACATGAAGACATTTTTGAAAAACATGGCAGTGAGGCGGTATTTCTAGTTTCTTGTTTTGTGTATTTAATTGTTTGACTTATGACACAATGTTGGCATTAATTATCATCATGCTGTTGTTATTTGAACTTCAATACCCACAGCAGATTGTGTTGATAAATGACATGTCCATATGCTGTTTGTTCACATGCAAACTCTGTTGAAGAGCAATTAATCAAATGAAGCTGAAAAACTATATTAATGAATTATAATGACATCAGGTTAGGTAAGAAAATCAAATGAAAAACAGCGATTCAGCCGACTGAATATGCTCCCGTGGTCTTTATCAAACAATACCAAAATTAATGTGATGAAAAAGACTTATGAACATATCAGAAACGTAGACATAGCTGGGGGGTTGAAACACAAAAATCGTATCCAACGGTGTTGCAGCCAATAGTGAAAAACATTTGGAATGGCACGGCTGAATGCGCAACTATGCTCTGTTGTCAAAGATGAAATAATATCGAGCAAGCCTGCGGTGCTTTTTTAATTATTCTTAATCGACCAAAACAGGGACACAAAAAAAAAGTTCACAACCAAGTGAGCTGGAAGCCAATGACTTTGAGACAGGACACGCCATTTGTCACATTAATGACAATGACCTTGCTAATGACCAATCGTCTCATAACAGGTTCCTGTCAACATCGCTGCTCCAGTAAAATATGAATAATGTATGTATGCTGTGTACAAACCAATAGATGTACTGCATGTCGATCACTGGTAAAAGGTGAGACAGAAATTAGATAAGATGAAAAGGCAGTGTAAACGTCCTCTTGGATAAGAAAGCTAATCCACCGCAAAACGAGCAACATAAACCTTGAGAAGTGAGACGAGGAGACTGGCGCAAATTGAGGGAAACTACGGATACAGACGAGACAGAAAGATTCTGTGGAAGGATCGGGTGTGTTGACAAAGACAAGTGCCCCAGCCAAGCAGCTACATGATTAACCCTGTACTGGTGAGTCAGTGAGGAGGCAAAGGCGAGGAGAACGAGTGACAGTAGAGGATAGGGACAGAGGAAGTGTCAGCGTTACTTCAGAAGGGGAAGAGAAACACGGGCTGACAGGTGAACCCGTGAGGATTGACCGGCCTGCATCCAGCTGTCACTGAGAGCTCATCTGGCACCAGCAGAGCTTATGTGTCAAACCGGAGAAAGGACGGGAGGATCCCTGCACATGGACGCACATGTACAGCTGTGGCCCGGCCCCACACTAAGCGGCTTTAATGAGCAACATGCAACAACAACAGAGGACACTAGGACATAAGAGTGATTATCATCTCACACATGGCGGTGTTCAAGAGGTTGCTATGCCTGCACAGTAAATCCTTTTTGAGAGTGAGCGCTGCTTCAAATCGGCATACGATTGCAATTAACTGGATCTGAAATTGAAAAGGCTGTCGGAGATTTTGTGGAGAAAAAAAAACGTTGATTTATATTTCTGTAGATGGCGGGAGAAAATTCTGACTGCTCATGATCTTTTCGGCTGAGGTTATATCTTTAGAATAATAAAATAATAATCATTTATTTTATATAGCGCTTCTCAAGACACCCAAAGTCGCTTGACAGAGTCCAGAGTCCAGTAGTCATACACACACAGTCATACCGGTGGTGGTAAGCTACATCAGTAGCCACAGCTGCCCTGGGGCAGATTGACAGAAGCGTGGCGGCCAATCAGCGCCTACGGCCCCTCTGACCACCACCAACATTCATTCATATCCATACGATGCGCTGCATGTCTTTATGATGGTGGGGGAAACCGGAGTACCTGGAGTAAACCCACGCAGGCACGAGGAGAACATGCAAACTCCACACAGAAAGGACCTGGAACGACCGGGACGACCGGGATTCAAACCCAGGGCCTTCTTGCTGTGAGGCGACAGTGCTAACCACTGAGCCACCGTGCTGAACAATTGTTTTGATACTTAAAGGGTTCTGATAAGCAATGGATCTGCGGCAATTATTCTGCATCCTATTATGTCCCGGCTCCAACAGTACTGTCTAGTATTTAAAAAGTGTGATATGGAAAAAGAAAAGACAGCTTACTTCGTTCATGACGCCTTTTACCTCACACTTCACAGTGAGCGCCTCAGTCTAGCTGATTCTCAAGTGTGTATGCATTGGTGCTCACAATAGCATTTCACTTCAATCTTCATTACTTCTGCATGGTCATAATATGCAGGTTTTGAACAATTATATGAAATGAAAGATGAGTAGGGGTGGCAATCCCTAACACTTTTATTCAGAATCATTTGGATTCAGTAAATATAAAAACAGCTCTATTTTCTGTCAGACTTTAGTGCACTGGGTGTCAACCATTCACTTGTGTGTAAGCCCACTAAACTGCAGTAAAAAAAACATACCTGGCAGTCAGTATTCTAGTACTTTACCACATGTATACTAGCTCTCTGGGTTAAGTTGTAAGGTCAGTCAAGACTTTGTCTTAATTATTTGTTCACATCATTAGAGGAGGAGTCATTTGTTTTCCGCAGGTGTTTTTAATTGAATGTGGATCTTTATCATTTTGAGGAGTGCCTCTGGTTTGCATGTTCCACATTATGTCACAAGTGTGTCATGCAGTAGGGGAATCGCACTGGCCTGGTCTTGGTCTTCAATCGGTTTTTACCTGCCTTGGTCTGTCTCAGTTTCGATGGTCTTGACTTTACAACACTGCTCGCAAGTTAAGCTAACTGGTCTGGAGAAAGGCCACCAAGTGAATAAACAAATAAAGCAGAGAAAATGTGTGATAGTGCGACGCTCTGTTATTTGAACAGCAATAATCTGTGAACACAGGACATTGCAGTCGTGTGTCTGTATAAAAATAATGATGTGAGTAAATATAAGAATGTATGTAGCTTTCAGACAAGAATGCACTTGCCATTTCCTCATAAAAAATAGAAACACCTTGTACCAAAACAAAAACACAATAAACGGATATTAAAATGTACAATACATGTTTATTTAATCTGTACTTTATGAAACAACAAACAAGAGCTGTACAAAGTCTAAGGGAAAATATTTAATTCTTAGCTTTTGCCTTTGACTGGAGTGTAATTTAATAAACACCACGACTGGCTGCAATGTCGAGACATTGCAGCCAGTCGTGGTGTCTATATCGTGGACCAACTTCCGTCTTTACAAAAGCATCTAGACTCGAGATGCTTTTGTAAAGACGGAAGTTGGTCCCCGTGCTCTGGTTTGCTCTGCTGTGCTATGTCTCTTGCAGTGGGCAATGTATCCAGTCGATGCTGCAAGGCTCCAGTCAGGGAAGCATAAATACTGTTTGCCTAACTTGGCCAGCAAGGGGAAGACTGCCTCTTGGGACCTCGGCAAGCTGAGGGGTTTGTCCAAGAGTGGCAGTAAGAAGGGCTCCATAAACGTCTCCAGCTCCTCTGCTGAGTTGCTGCCACATTCAAGTTTTACTCTGACCTCAGTGAGTGTCTTATTCAATTAATCCATCAAAGCGGAAGATACTGTTTCTTTTCGGGCATGGTGCACATCTTAACCCTCACTTTATGATGCCGATTAGAATTGTTCAGCATCGTCCTCGGCCTCATCCTGCAAACTAATTGTCTTGTAATGCATGTGTTGCCTTTTTATGTACAATAACTATTACAGTATCTATATAGAATGATGATACTCAATTAAAAACTATAAAAAGTATGCTTTTGTTGAATACAATTTCCTGAAGTGCTGCATCCTCAGCCATCACAGTGGGGTGCATGTTCAGTCGTTCAAAAAAATGAAAGAAAGTTACTGCCTAAAGCCTCGGGTTAAGGACACAGGCTAGTCACCTCATGCACATTGGTGTTTCTCTGAGCCAACCGTATATGTTAAGCCAGTATTGTGCCACCAAAGCCTGTTTCTGTCATGAAGCATTGGAGCCATCACTGAGAAGGTAGGTGTCCTCTCCTCGGACATGATGGTGGCCACTGGCTTAAGACCCTTCGCCACCATCGGCTTTCGGAGATGTCTATTTCCGTGAGTGTGCAAATGTCAACTGCACTTTTCCTCACCTTCTGAGAGAGGAGAGCAGCGTAAATAGCAGGTTGTTGTTCAAGGAATCTGTCCACCATGTGTGAAGCGCTATTCCATCTGGTAGCCACATCAGAGGCTGCAATTGCTGTGGTCTTTGTTTCTCCCGAGGCCATGATTAGTTGCGGTGATTCGCCTTTCCAAGTTTTGTGACGCAGAAGGCGGCTGCAGAAATCACTGAGCAGCTATTGAGGTTACGTGCAAAACACTTCATTTTGTTTAACAGCTGACCAGCTTTGCAGCCACGAGCATGTTAACATGGCCATCAACAACATTTAGCAGTGGCCATGTGATAACCAGTGGGTCACACTCACATGCACTAACATGCACTAAAAGCACACGCGGCTGATCCGGCTACGTCAACAAAGCTAGAAGAAGCGTTTAGAACAACACACACACACACACAGGGAGATTGACGTCATTCTCCCATCTGGTAAACATTACTCCACTATCTATATCTTTACATAGCAAATAATTGTTTTCAGCTATATCAATGTTCAGAATGCTAAAGATAGCTCCTATTCCTATAGACAACTCAAGCTGTCACTCATCTGGTAACGAGTGAAAGTGACTGATTTTCTAATGATGACCACACATGAAAAGGTGAATGATTTGTCCCTATGTCTCCCAGTTAAAACCTGCTTGTGTGGTATAACTGGGCTCAACTCTGCTGTGCAAACACTGCTCAATTTGTAAAAAATTGCTGATAATTTTCAATGAAAAATGGAATAAAGATGACAACCCTTATGTTAGTACTATTCCTAAAATACATCACCTGCACCCGGGAGATTATAAATCCAAAAAGTACCGACATTTTAAATGAAAACGGTGCAGATGTAATTACATTTTCCTCACAGAGAACAGTGAGTTACACAAAAGTGTGCGTTTACAATTTACTGGATTAGACAAAAAACATGCATTCCCAACTGGTTAGATCATTTATAGATGATTGTATTTATTGATACTACAATATAAATTAGTTAGAGGTGTAATAACAGGCTCACTCAATTTGACTATACTTAGATGTGCATCCTGTGAAACAAAGCTCACGTTGTGTTACAAGCTCATAATATTATACAGTATGTGTATATATATATATACATATAATATTACTGTGACGAATAATGAATAGGTTGTTTTAAGACACCAGCTGGAGGACTTGCCCTCTTGGTCAGTAAGCCATCATTTGAAACAAAGACAGTTGGGCTGTAATTAGGTAATTAATGAGCAATGACAATAGATGCCTCTGTAAGCATTTATACACTGTTAAGGTATCCTGGGATCACAGAGAATCCTGTTAAGAAGCTTGGCAGGCAGAAATGTCCCTTTTTTTTGTTTTCCACTTACGATAGAGAGACTTGTTTGCTCTGCGTGTGGGCTATAAAATCAACAATAAAATCAAACCTGCATAACAACATTGGCTCTGAGCCGATCTTTAGATTAACTTCTGATTCAACTATATATGTCAAAAGGAAATGAGAGTATTTACATTTTACAGATTTAAAATGTACCTTTAAATATAAAAATACTTCAGATATGTTTACTTTTTATGTTTTCTTTGTTTTTGGACCTGCAAGATTTTGTTTAGTCTTTCGTTCACACTGTCTTTGCAAACTCATCATCGGTGGGCAAACTGTTTTGACAGCTTGGATTTTGCGCATTACACTAAGATAATAGACGCTCGGCGTCACAAAACAGTGTGCTAATTCTGGTGGAGCCTTGGAGCCGTGTGACTGTTTGGATGGGACACAGCAGCAGTGGTCACGCTAGATCATGCATGAGTAGTGGTTTGAATGGTCATGTTGGTAGTTTTCTTTTCTGCTGTGAAAACCTGTCACCATAAGAATCCTTTGGAACTTGCTGAATTCAAATAGACTGCACTGGCTGTTTCCCCTTAGTAATAAAGTGTTCAATGCACCTTTCAAGTCAGTTACATAACACATCTTACTTAATGCAGTCATGAATTTCAAGTTCTCCTTAATCTGTTTGGAATGCAGCCGAAAAAAGGACATCTCTAACTCCATCTGCTGATATTGCAGTCTTCCGACAAATAATGTAACCTGCAGCAGCCTCTTCTAATTTCCGCCATGCTGTGTTTATCATGGTCCCCTGTTTGTTTTGTGCGTGTATGTGGGTGTCTGCCTGGGCATGGCCTTCCTTCCCCCCTCCTGCTGCTGCCAACCAACCCACACACATGAAACCCATTCCCTCATCAAGCCCCACAGCATATCTCCCTCAGTTCTCCTTCAACTCCTCACCAGATCATCAGTTCACATTCCCGGAACAACAACTAGAGCCTCTTGAATTTGTTGTATATTCTTGTCGGTAAACTTGTGCTTTCAGAGCCACAGCCTCTTTGCGTCCCCAGAACACTCCTGGAAAACTACCTAGCTACCCAACCAGCCACCAGAGGACGCCTTCACGGATCCCACACCTGGTGCATCTCTGGCCTTGAAATAAATATAATTGTCTGTTACTCCTGCTCGGTGTCCTTACTTTTGGGTCCAGCCACGCACCACCATGACAAGTGTTAGGATTGCAGTTGAACATCTGTTTACCAATATTTATAAAAATCAGTTGGTCACACTTACATCGATCGCATATCTCAACTAGAAAATGCATTTCCTGCTGAAAATGCGTTGGAATGCTAACATCTGAAAGCTTGAAGCTGAAAAATAAAAACTAAATGGCTGAAAATGTTTGAAAATAGCTGAAATATGAAATGAACAACTGAAAATGTCTGGAAATAGCTGAAAATGTCTGGAAATAGCTGAAATATTTGTTTTAAAAGCTGAACATAGGTGAAAATAGCTGCCAACAGCTGACATAGGCTGAAAATAGCTTAAACATCTGAACATACCAAAAGGAAACTTCCTGATGAAAATGTTGAAGCACAAACATATTGGGTGGAAATGTATAACTGGAAAAGATAAGCAGAGTCTGTTTTTTGTGATGGGGCGGAGCCTGTTTTCCGTTATGGGGGAGGAGCCTGTTTTCCGTTACGGGGGAGGAGCCTGTTTTCCATTACGGGGGCGGAGCCTGTTTTTTGTGACGGGAGGAGCCTGTTTTCTGTTACGGGGGAGGAGCCTGTTTTTATAACTAAGGCAGAGCCTCTTTTGTAACACGCACGCACAAACGTTGTGTGTGGCTTGCAATGTATCAGGAACAAGAGTGTGTGTGAGATCCGCCACTGATTAGCCTAACATGAAACACCTGTGTGAGTGAGAGACAGCTCTGAATCTGACAAAAGCAACCTGTCGAAACCTTTGGATTTGACAGAGAACCTTAACTCTGATCCTAAAGACGTCTACATTAGGAGAGGCTCGAGGCTTTTGTGAACGTTTACATGTCTTTAAATATTTTTTAGGTTTAGAAATGAGTTTAATCGCAGTTCAGAAAATGTTCCTGTTTGCTGTAAAAACATACAAAATGTCGTCAGGTTTTCAATGGAGATGACTGAGCAGAAAGGTGGACTTCTCCCCCCGTTAAGGCTTCTCTAGAACAATCTGGGAAACTGATTCCATAGTCACATGTCTAAGGCAAGCACAAGATTCCCTACTACTTTATCAAAAATTAATGCCTAAAGAGTAAGAATTGTGGCCGTAGTGACGATATACAAAAATAATTTCCGCTTGATCCTGACGTAGCTGTCCCCTCTAGCGATGACGTCACATCTCTAGCTCTCGTACCCATTGAAAACTCCAGGAGGAGCGGAAAAACACATAAAACTAAAACGGGGACAGTTAAATAACTATAATAGCTATCAATATCACTGTAAAGTAATAAAAATTAATAAAGTTATAAAAAAATATATATAAAAAAAAATTTAAACGTCATTAAAAGTACAAAAGTAATACAAAAGTAAAAGAGTAATGAAAAAGTACAAATGTAATGAAAAGTACAAAAGTAATAAAAAAGTAATAAAAAGTACAAAAGTAATAAAGTAATGAAAAGTACAAAAGTAATGAAAAAATACACAAGTAATAAAAGTACAAAAGTAATGAAAAAGTAATAATGTAATAAAAAGTACAAAAAGTACAAAAGTAATGAAAATGTAATAAAAAGTAAAAAAAGTAATACAAATTATAAAAAAGTTAAAAAGTACTAAAATGTTATAAAAAAGTTTAAAAGTTAAACAAATTATTAAAAAGTTAGAAAGTACTAAAAAGTTATACGTTTTTTAAGTAATTAAAACGTTTTAACATTTTAAAAAGTACTAAAAAGTCATAAAAAGTTATAAAAAAGTTAAAGTAATAAAGTTGTAAAAAGTTTTTTAAAAAATTAAAAAAGTTATAAACAATTTAAAAAGTAATAAAGTAATACAAAGAAGGGAACTAAGTTATACAGTAGCGAGGTTCATTCTTAACTAATATGAACAACAAATACAGCTACTAACCAAGTAGTTTAGTTGGTATGAGTCTGCATTAATCTTCAGTCAATTCAATTCAATTCAGAATTTCAATTCAATTTTTCACAAATTAATAACAAATTTGCCCAAATTACAAATCCCTACCCAGGAAACTCAAAAACAAAACCTCCTCAAAAAAAAAAAAAAAAAAAGAAGGGAAAAAAAGGAGGGGGAAAAGGAGAGGGGGGCAACAGAGGACAGAGGAGATGATCACAGGATGTAACAGATGAGACAGACACAGACAGAATTAATTAATATGTATAACACATGAATAAATAGTAGTCATGAACAGTATATTTTCCACTATCCACACTCATGGATCCATGGGGGAGGAGGGAGGCAGGAGGAGGCGGAGTGGAGGAGAGAGGAGTCTCAACAGGACAGTGAGTCCACACAACACAGGGCGAATAGACGACAGGATCAATCCAGATTCGATCCTCGATGACCCAGAGGCCCATCCCATATATGCCCACTGACCGGACGGAAGTCAAAGAGTGAAAGACGAGAGGAGAAAGGGAGAAAGCAGAGTTAGTGATTGAGAGATGAAGAAAAAGGCGAGAAGAGAAAAAAAGAAGAAATGAAAGTAATGCGCAGTCTAAAGCGTCAGGCAGCATAAAGCCTACAGCATATCATCAAGGGGCTGGACCAGGCCACCTTCAGCAGCCCCATATAAAGGTCTGTCAAAGAAGAAGGTCTTAACTTCAGGTATTGTGTCTGTGTCTGCTGTCTGCCTCTGGACTTGGAAGTTTATAAGGTTAAAAGAAAGAGGAAAACTATAACTAAAGGCTTCTTTTTACTTTTAACACTCTACTTTTTAAGACTCAAGTGTCCGTAGCTAGAGAGCGTAGTAGTGGAAAGGTACTAAACTACTTAAGATATAATGATATGATCAAATCATCAAAGGTTAAGAGAAGGTGGTTTAAAAGAATTTTAAAAGTGATTTTTGATTTACTGGGAGGAGCAGCAGGAGTGGCAGGAGTGGAGTGATTTAGTTTTTTGTTTAGTTTTAGTGAGAACAGCAAACTGCTGGGGGGGACTGGAGGGAGAGGGGAGATTTATTAATAGAGCAGATTAATAAATAAGGCAGTAAATCAGTCTCAAAGTAACAAACGCAAAACCAATTTTTTCTGCATCTTTTTTGAGACAAATGATTTTTTGATTTTGAAATGATGAAAAGATGCAGTGTTTGACTTTTTTGCTTTACGTGGAGTTAAAGGACAAGAAAAGTCCGATCAGATAACGCCAATTCTTTTACAGTGGTGTGTTGGATGCGGGCACAGCCGTCTACAGAAACCACACCAGAAATCTGATCTCTCTGAGGTCAGGTCGATTAATTAACTTCGGTTTTGTCTGAGTTTAACATCAAGAAGTTGCAGGTCATCCATGTTTTTATGTCTTTAAGACATGCTATAAGTAATCTATAAGGATAGACGAGATCTAAACACTGAGTGGATTTTCTACAAAAGCATTTGTTAAACCCTGTCAAAAGAACATGATCAAAATAGGAGAATCAATATAGAGGAAAGATGCTGAAGCATACCAACTAATTAGCAACGTCACCCAGTTTTGCAGTTAGAAGCCATTGCTTTAGCATATGGTGGCGCTGGACGGTTACCAATGTACAAATGTACCTCACTTCACGAAGCCACTGTACTGCCTTGGACTGTTTAATTACGTGTTAGTTGATTGGCTGAAATGAATCATTGAAATTCGCTTTTTACATATTTTACCATGTTCATTACATGTTCATTAGTGTTATTGCTAAAAAGCCTATTCTTAACATTATCTATCTATATATATATATATATAACATTTTGCAAGCCCTACTTCTTGACATTGTGGTTAAACTGTCTAAAACATTATAATAAACATGAGCAAATATATTGATGTTGTACATCAAATTAAAGAAGAAAACTTGGGCTATAAGAATCATTAAGCCATTTCAACACAACTCAAACAGCGACTGAAATAATAATAAAAATATCATAATCAGAATTTTGTCAGGAGTCGGCCCACTCAGCATGTTTATGGAACTAGCGACACGTAGCTCTGTGCTATCATAAAAAAAGGAGATGTTAGAAAGCAAGAGGACTTCACGCAGATTCTAAATATCTAGCTATGAGCCAAAGAACACAGCCACATTAATCGCTTCATAGCTTTACAGCCAGCAAATTCAACTTCTTTAGTAGTTCTTTAGTAGAAGAAAAAACGATTTTCTCCCATATGTCAAAGTCAGCTGTCATTTAAGTTCAATTTCAGCTAATCGGAGAGATATTTATCCTTAAAGTGCTTTTTTCTTCCGAGTCGAACCAGAAACTTCTATTTTCATAGAAGTTTCATCTTTATTTACTCTTAAACAGTAAAATATATATATGAATATTTACACATCTGAGGAAAAGCTTACATGTGTTGCCTTTATTATAACACCAACATTATTCAAATAGCTTTTGTGGTTGCAGAGCTACACCCTTTTTAGTTTGGCTATGACATTTCAAGCAGAAACCTCAAAAATCGGGTGGGGTTCAAGGAGGCCGTTTGCTGCACTCACTGTATCACAAAAGGACAGAGTGAAACTGTATGTGCACTTACAAACGTTGCTGAATAAATCGAAGATAGCACTCAACAGGTATTGTTCTTGTCATCTTCTGCATGAACTTTCTCTTCATACTCTTGGTTTCCCAACTAGAATAAACACAGCAATCAGTTCAATCAATTGGAAATGCCCAGCACGTATCCAAACACTCCTGGAAACACTCACTTATTGAAAGACAACAAAATGGTGTAAGAGCATGTACAACCAATGTGAAGGAGTCAGGCATTTTAAGATGAAATAAAAATGAATAAGAAAAAGGCGTGGTTCAACAAATAGTGTTTCCGTGTTTTCCAGTCGTCTCACACATCTGACAGAACAGATCTACAGTGATGCGTATTGGCCTCTGAATGTCGTATAAATTCAAGTTCGTGGAAATTTTATTTGCAAAAAAATTGCAAGCAGTAGCAGAAATAAAAAAAAACTATAAAAAATAGAATAAAATATATAAACACATAACACAGAAAAAATAAGATATATAATAATATATATATAAAAAAATATAATAAGAATACATCATGACAATATATATACATATATATATATAAATATATATATATATATTTTAATATATATATATATATATATATATATATATATATATAATATATATATATAAAATATAATATATAATATATAATATATATATGAATATGTAATATGTGTGTAGTGTTAATGAGTCTTGTTCAGTGTTCAGCTGCCCTGTGGCTGACTGGAAGAAGTGTCTTCAGTCTTGATTCTTGTCCTGATACTGGGCTGGTATGCCCGCCTGACGGGGGAGGGTGTGTTTGTGGTGGGTGGTTGGTTATTTTCGTCATCATCCGTTTGGCCCTGGCCACACGCTATTGTATATGTCAGGGATGAGGAGGAAGCTCACCTCCAACGACTACCTCCCGACCCCACCACACTCTGTAGTGCCCCTCACCCAGGCGTGTGCAGTTTTAGACACTAGACGGTGGTGATGTCTCGGAACAGACACAGTATGGTACTGGTGTGTTCTGTTCGGCCATGCGGGGCGATGTTGGATCTCAGCCTGTTGGGGGGCAAACAAGGTCCTTTTCACCCCGTTGTGTGGTGTGTGGTGGTGTGCGTGGTCGAGGTGATGTGCCGATGTGGAGTGAGAAGCTGCTCCTGCACCTCTGACTACTGCAACTGCTCCGTCTATGGAGAGGGGTCTGCTCTCTCTATCCTGACTGCGGCAGTCTCTCTCTTGGTCTCTTTCTCCTGGATGCTGGCCTCACTGGACCCCTCCTGTACGTCCACCCTGTCCTCTCCCTGCCTCTGTCCGGCACTCCAACCTCAGTGATCTGTCTGTCGTCTGTTGTCAGCCATGGGAGTTACGCTGGTCGCGTTGATGGTTGATGATGGGGGTGCAAAGGGCAGTGAGAGGAGAGGGCTAAGGCTCATCCTGAGGCCTGGTGTTGAGAGCAGCGGGCTGCATCCTGGTACTATCCATCCCTCACCACTGGGCGGCTGACAGGAAGTCCACATCATCCTGCACATCTGATGCAGTACAGGACTGCAGCCCTGGTAGTGTGTCGTACTTGACGAGCAATAGGAGCTGTGAGCTTGAGCAGAAAAGTGGCGAACGCACAACTGAGTTCCAGTTCTAGTCCAGCCGGGGTGAAGTGCCATGGTGTCATGTAGGGTGTGCGGTGCGGTGCGATCATTTGCGCGTAGTCGTGGGAATGGTTTGAACATGGAACAAATGAATGGGTTGGAAGTGGCTTGATCCTTGACCAACAAATGGAAGCATTGACCTGAGGGGAGTCATGGACACTGGCAGAGGCAGGGGGGGTCGGGTCTCCAGGCTTGCAGGTGTTGGCTGGTGTTTCTCAGGAACAACAGCCTGAACAACAGGGAGGGACAAGAGAGGTAGGCCTGACTCCTGCCAACTGGTCTCTGCTGCCAACTGGTCTGCACTGGGATGCGCCCGGACGGACCCGGCCTTCCGCCGCCACCACCGCTTGAAGGCGCCCACCGGCAGAGCCTCTGCCTCGTCAGCTCTGCCATGCTCGGCAGGGAGGCGGCTGGTCCGGGCTGGCGGCACACACGCGCGACCGTCCGAAAAGAGCAAAGAGAGCGCCTGAGAGCCTGGGAGGAGGAGTTCTCTTCACTGTTCTCTGAAGTGTTCTCCGTGATTGTCTAGCCACCCTACCCCACCTCACACCCTTCACGGGCTCTTCTCTTCCTCCCTTGTTCCTGAACTCCCGCTTGGCAGAGCCGATGGTCTTACGGAGGTCGTAGGCTCTTTTGTATTCCGCCATATTCCCGGAGTCAATGCTTCCAAAACGCACGTGACCTCCACTCAACACTGGGCCTAAATGTTGTGTGGACACAGACAGAACCCACAAGCTGCTGCCATGCTAATGTGCTGCCTAACAAGTCTTTATTGGCTGTACCTGAGTCAAATACCAATTATAGTGACATATCAGAGACATTCAAGGTGTAACTGCTTCAGGTTAAACACATGATCCCATACTAAATAGTTTGAAGCTTTAATGTCATGACAAAACCGCCCATGCCACATATCAAATACACAATTTTCCTTCCTGCCAGCTTCGTCTCAGTGGGCCCTCATACCAGCATAACACAATCAGACTCACCAAATCTGTTTACCCACCATCTGGCAAATAGATGTGTGCCAGCAGGTAGTTCATGCTAACTTGTTAACTTCTGCCTTGTATTAAACCATCAGTTACATAGAAAATGGGAAGTGTATCAATTCAGTATATTTAAAATATGAGTTTTGTGAGGCCTATAACAGTCAGAAATCCAACCGCTACAAGCACTTCTGTCCAGCTGCTGGTCACCAGGCCATGTCCAGGCAACATGCAAACGAAGATGCATGCAATGTTGCAAATATTGCATGTCAACAGAAAATATTTGCCGCTTTCTCTCAGACACTCGGAGTATCTGTCAAGGCTCACTTAGGGCACATTAAAATAACTAATAAAAAGCTGCTATTTTTATCTTAACAACAATAGCAATACCATTGACTTTTATTTGATAAAAAAAAAGATCTGTCATTTTAAAAGTTTCTGTTTAATTGTGGAAATAATAATCAAACACTGAATTTATCCTGTTTAGTAGGATTATGAATTCATATTTGAGAAGCCACAACATATTGTTCAGTGTCATAGACCTCCACTGTGGGCAAAACTAATCAACAAATCAGTGAGCTACAGTGTTCCACTGGGTGTCATGTTCTTGATTACCATATTCTTGGTCAACGTTTAATGATGAAAAAAACACCAACAGTGCATTCATCTGTCATTATATATATCTACATATTCTATCTTCAGAGTAACTGCGAACCAGAACATTACTGAAATTAAACTATATATGTGTGACTCATTTAAAAAGATCTCCATCTTCAGTAAGACCATATGGGCTTTGAGTTGAATGCCAAATTAATGGTTAGGGAAGACTGAAAGAATAGAGGGACAGTCCAACACCTGTTTAGTCTCGTTTTTCATGGGTTTTGTTGAAAATGGAAAACGTACAAAATAATGCAAGCTTTATCCTTTCATCTAATTTCACTGATTGTTTGAGTCGCCGTAAAATGATTGGCCTGGTCCTGTGGATCAGCTCTGGAGGCTGGACATCCCTAGTTCCTAGTGCTACTTTCAGACTTACGAGGTTGCAAAAACAATCTGTTCTTAAGCTGCTGATGCTGCTGAGTTAATAGACTGTTCAATGCTACGAGATTATATAGCAGGCTTGGGAGCAATGAGGGAAAGGTGCCATAGGGGAAATAAGCTGCAAAAGAGAGCTGCAAACACCACACACAAACCACATACACAACGGTATGCCTGAAGTCAACTTATCAAAACGCTGCAGAATTTTCTGAGAAAATGTATGAGCAGAACAGACTTGAAAAGACAGAGTCTAGCATTACCTGAAACTGATCTTTTAAAAGCAGTGTTTTCAGTGTCCATGAAGGCCGATTTGTAATAAAGGACAGATTTAATGCCTTTTATATCTTGTCAAGTATTGTTATTTTACCAAACGGGTGGGGGGAAATTGTAGTTAAAGCTTTCAATATTTTCCTTAATACAAACTAAGAATGACACAAATGGACAGCCATTATTTGTGGAGTTATCGAATATGTAAACCCATGTAGAAGCAGACACTAAACAAGAAACACAACTTAAGTTACAGTCAGGCAAAAGCTGCGCCTTCTTTGCATTTTAGCTCAATTAGAATTACAAGCATACAAAAGAGAGCCAACAAATTCCACAAAGACAGAAAAGTGGCATCATGACAAGTGATCAGAAAATATTCCAAATAAATAAAACTACAACAGCTGACACAATTTCAATAATCCTGCTTTCACTCTGTAGAGAACATACAGGTGTAGATGGTTGGAGAGGCTCTCGGGGCAGAGAAACTGTCGCCCCAGAAATGCCACTATAATCAATAGCTTCCCAGGCCACTTGTTAAAAATGCCATTTCCATCTCCAACTCGCTGAGAGGGCCCTTTACCAGGAAAGAGTCACATATCATTCTCTCCAGACAACTAGCGGGATGAAAAATAGCGGTCCACTGTCAGTGGCCAATATTGATTATGAGTGAAAATGTGATCATTTTGTATTAACTCGCCCCTCGGTGCCCTGTTCTGTCAGGTTTGCGGGTGAAAATTAATGCTTTTTCATATCATGCTTAACAAAAATATGGCTCGTTTCTCATTTTAGCCTCCAGACAAAGAGGTGGATGTCAATCACAATAATTGAATAGCTTCCACAAGAGAACATGATGATATAAATCGGATTAAAACCATTATTTAACACCTTTGTTCCTACTTTAAAGATATGCATTATTACCCATGACACCAGTGTAATGAAATTCCAGTTTTGGCATTTAAAATATCAATTTCTGATGATTAGAGTTGTCATTGTTATTAAGAAAATGTTTTAGAGGGAAAGGCTCTGCTAGCCAATTGAAATGTCTTTCTCTATAAAGGTCCAGGTACAGGATACTTGTGCGTTTGTGAAACAACGTGTAAAATGTATAATATTGACTGAATTGAAGCCCAGCAATCAAGAGGAAAACCTTGTTCTTAGTAATTTACATTATTAAGATATTCTGGTACAGACACTCAAATATATACACACGTGTGTGTATCTATATTTATAATACGGCGAGATGAAATCAAGCATTCTGATTGGTTGAGAGCGAGTCATAAATGTGAAAATGAGTTCAAACTAGAGGGGTGCACTCAGCGGAGTGCAGATCTCCACCAGGTGTGTCTGCAACGACCAACAGGTCTAGACTGCAAGTGTATCATACGACTTTTTCACTTGCACGTCTCACAACAGATACGCTCTCATTGGAACCCATGCAGATGTCGGCACACGCTCTGTTCAGGCGTCTCAGCTCCGTCTCACAGGGTAACCAGGACGTAAGCGTTTATTTGGGCTTCAAGTCAATTCTTCTGACATTGCGCGTGTAAGAGTGAGGTTGATTCCCAATCAAAAGGAAGGCACAGAATAACTGTGGCTCTGATCACAGGTGTTTTGCGCTTGTGTCGTACTCTTTGTATTTTAGTAGTTTCTCATTAACAAGTCAATGAAGTGCACAATAGGCTGAACTGCAGTCTTGACTAATGATGTTCAGAATCTGTTTTTGTTTTTGAAAATGTGTATTCTCCACGTGGGTCCATGTAACACTAATGATGCATGATGACAGTTGAGAAAGTGGTCAAATCATTGAGTTTATTTTGTCAGTCCATACATGTTTACTCCTCTTGGTTTGAGCCAGTGTTAATATAAAATGAAGCAAACTAAAAAGAAAAACATTAATGATTCTGCTCTTAATGCTGATCAAAAGAACCAAACTACAGGTGTGAGAGTGACCTTGAACATGTTACAAAGTCCAACATATAGATACAATCAAGGGAGCAGATAATTGCATTCTGTTCATAAAATACTCCTACACATGTAAAACAGCACACAGTATGAGCACCAGAGGAACTTCATTCCTTTGTTTCACCACCAAAATCCTTTTCTAAAGTGCAGCATATGTTAATCTACATCAGCAATGAAGGGAAGCAAATGAAAAGAAAGACTGAATATAACTGTGTCAGCATAACAGGAGAATAAAGGCAGCACCAAACTCATTTTGGATGCAGCGTGATTGGCCCGCTCTCAGCCCCTTAGCAGGGCGACTGGGGTTCATAATTAAAGCCCACGGACAAATGCACAAAACCTTTGCCACTCAGTTCTTATTGAGGGCACATTTTCACAAAGGCAAAAAGTCATGAATACTGCCCTTCAGGAAAACACCCACCGGTGTTATGTTAGTTTGAGTTTTTCTCTCCCCTTTACCTTTTGAAAATTCAATAAATCCAATTCTCTCACGGTGTCACACTCAAACTGACTTGTGCAGCTTATCCTTGCAGGCATTTTGGCCCAATCTCAGACTCTGGCTAGTCAAGCGATGGCCACCGCAGTGATATTACACTGTGTGTCACACATCCCAAACGCTATTAGGCCTCATAAGCACTTCTTTTCCAGAAGTAATGCATTAAACATGGGAACAAAATAAGTAATATATTTTTGTTGGTTTCAGAGCAGAATCCATATGAAAAATGTAATATATGATTCATCTTGAGGAAAGCAAAAGCACAATTTAATTCAAATGAAAGCTGAGGTTCACATTCTCCATCATTTTTCTCATCGAGTAACTCCCTTGGAAAAGAAGTATGCATGTTCTTCACTGAGTCAGAGACTGTGTGAAATTATGACAAAAGACTATGCTGTAGATGATAAAGCCTGGGAGAATGAAGGACTTTCATATTTGAAGAGTTCTATCATTCTTCCTCAGCCTGTGACGTCTGGGTGACATGTGCGTGGTCAGAGGTGCCGGCTCTGTCAATAGTCAGGTATATTAACTGCACCGACGTAATCCCCCTCAGGCTGCTGGGGAGCCACTGCAGTTGTCAGGATGTTGCTCCATACAAATGCACTGGATTACCCAGCGTACCTAGCAGCAGAAAACAGGTGGGAATCGCTCTTCAATCGGCAGTGCTGTAAATCAGGTGTGCTAGTGAATATCAGTGTATTGAGACTAGTCTATAGGTAATGGCTCCTCTCGCTTCATAACGTAATGTTTGTCTTTACAGGACCGTATAGTTCAGATTCAAGTGTGTGCCACATGAACATTTTATCAATTCATATCACACCAGAGCTGATCAACCAATGTTGTCTGGTTGTGTTGAACACGTCTAGACAATAATTAAATATTGCTGCAGCAAAGCGAGATCTTCAAAAACTGAAATGAAGAAGAAACAGTGAACAATGTTTCCATTTGTCAGATTTCAAAGCAGTACCTTACAAAAAAATGGAAGAAGTCTATGTCTGTCTGTTCTTTGATTTTGTCAACAAACATTCGTCCGATTGCAGTTGCGGCTGGCCAATAGAGGGCCCCGGGGCCTGGCCCCACAAAAAAATATTGTATTTATATATACAGGACTGTCTCAGAAAATTAGAATATTGTGATGAAGTTCTTTATTTTCTGTAATGCAATTAAAAAAACAAAAATGTCATTCATTCTGGATTCATTACAAATCAACTGAAATATTGCAAGCCTTTTATTCTGATTTATTGCTGATTATGGCTTACAGCTTAAGAAAACTCAAATATCCTATCTCTAAATATTAGAATATCATGAAAAAGTATACTAGTAGGGTATTAAACAAATCACTTGAATTGTCTAATTAACTCGAAACACCTGCAAGGGTTTCCTGAGCCTTGACAAACACTCAGCTGTTATAAATCTTTTTTTTTACTTGGTCTGAGGAAATATTAAAATTTTATGAGATAGGATTTTAGAGTTTTCTTAAGTTGTAAGCCATAATCAGCAATATTAAAAGAATAAAAGGCTTGCAATATTTCAGTTGATTTGTAATGAATCCAGAATGCATGACATTTTTGTTTTTTTAATTGCATTACAGAAAATAAAGAACTTTATCACAATATTCTAATTTTCTGAGACAGTCCTGTATATATATATATATAATCCAAATATTATTTATATTTATAAATTATAAAAATTGTCAATATTTGTGTTTTGGAGATGTGGAATATAACCAGTAATATTTGTAAAATAGGATATCTGTGCAAAATAAATGCTTTTCCTGCACGTCCTCTCCGCCTGTCTGCATTTCTAGGCTGAGCTCGGGCCGAATCGTTCTGGCCCACAATAGACGGGTTTAAGAAGCAGTTCGGCCAATTACTGATTAAAGATATCAATAAGTGATATACAATTTAGCCAATCGCCGTCATAAAGTAGGTTCAGCTTTGGGCCAAAGTCGTCTGGCCCAAAAGCTGCGTGGGATAGGTTGATAGGAGGAGACAAGGAGTGACATTTGTGGGTGATTGAAAAACATAGGGAACCATGGCCAATGCAGTGTCACACTGCATTACTCGAAGGCTTAAAATAAATAAATAAATGACACAAAAAAATTACTGTTTATGTGCAAAGTCTGAGCTTTGAACAGAAGTGCAAACTCCACAATGACAACACTATCAGCAACTCAACAGAGTTTTGGCCAAGAACATCAGACTATTTTTTCCCCCTCAATCCTTTTCCCTCTTTTTTTCATTTCATTTGGCTTGGCATGCCATGAAGTAAAGTCTAATTAAACAATCAAGCCCATGCAGTCGCATTACCCCTCTGTCCTATTGACTTTGTCACAGCACTCATCCTTTCCTCAGTATAAACTCCCATGTCTCATGCCAGCTGGGGAGAAGGCCTGTTGTCACACACTGTTTGTCCCTTTATCCTTCTTCTTCTCCGTGAGCAGAGTCAGCATCAAAGCAGCGGGCGTACTGAGCTCTGAGAGAACGAACCTTTGAGTGTTGAGTTTGAGCTAAACTGCTGAGCACAAATATCGCTGAACTTGTTTTACCGTTTGACACACCACTTACTAATAGCAGGGTGCAAGGAAAGTTACAACCTTATACAAAGAAAAGTAAAGAATTCTATAAGTTTGTCCCTCACAGTATCAAACAAAGTATAAAGTGTTAATACACAAATATGTGTCAACTCTTACCAACATATTTCTATTCATTCGATATTGCTTCGTGGGAAATATGTAAATGTGTGTGTAATAATCTAGCCATAATAATACAAAAGGTATATCAGTAATGTATAAACTGAATCAAATTAAATATAACTTTAAGTGAAAAGGAATACTCAGAGTGAAGAAATCTGGAGAGCATCGTGAGCAACCGTGTTACCAGTTGATGCGTTTTGAGGACATGCATCCATGTCTCACGAAGAAATCTGTGGGAGGTAGTGCAGGAATATGTGGTATGGGTGTCATGCTACAAACCATCCTGCCCTTGTATAACCAAAAGTAGTACTGTGTCCCTATACTCTGCACAAAGTCAAACGTTTCCATTGGGTATTGGTCTCCGACCATGTTTGTCAAGGGGGGAGCAGCTGTCTGTTTTGCAGACCTCAGAACTGCCTCTTTGCTTTTAATGTGTTGTTACTGTGTTTTAATTAATGTATAATGATTCCTTCTGTACACATGGCATCTATTGCACCTGTTCATCCTGGAGAGGGATCCCCCTCTGATGCTCTCCTGAAGGTTTCTTCCCTTTTTTCCCCTGTGAAGGGTTGTTTGGGAGTTTCTCCTGATCCGATGTGAGGTTCTGGGACAGGGATGTCTATGTGTTCAGATTGTAAAGCCCTCTGAGACAAATTTGTTATTTGTGAAAATGGGCTATACAAATAAACTGAATTGAAATTGAATTGATGTGGTTCTCTTGACTCCATCAGAACGTGACCTTCAGCACACAGGTGCTATGGCTCAAATAATCTATTAAGCACAGAGGTTGAGTGGCTACTCAAAAACAGAACAGGATACAAGATACAACACATTACGATCATTTGTATTTGAACAGTAATAGCCCTCATGCTCTAAACCAGTCAAACATGGCCGACATGCCGTTTGTCTCATCACAGTGACGGTCTTTCAGCTTGTTTACAAGCAGTGAACGAATGGCGTAAATATTTATTTCTCAACACGGTTGTCGCACTTTTATTTAAAATATTTACATTGAAGACCGTATGTGATTGGCACTCCTTTTCTCTTTACTTTTCAAAAGTCTTTTGAACTCTTGTGTAGAAATCAATGTACTCGTACTTGATATCTGCTGTGTTATTGATGTTTTCAAAACCTTAAAGGAGGTGTCCCAACAATTTTCACTCCTATAATGTTTGTATGGAAAGTCTAGTAAACCTAAAGCTAAAGTACCTTGCATTGGAACCCATAGAGTGGTACAGAAGCATTTAGTGACCAACGTCACAAACTTCTACACCATGGTTTAGGTGCAGCCTGACGACTGCTGGTTAATCGGGGATAGCTTTGTTTTTCTACAGATGTATGATTTATAATAAACGTGCTAACTGTGGCTGATCAGTTTAATAACACAGCGATTGATCTTCAGCCCACGACTGAAATAAACTGATGGTCTTCATCGGTTCATCCACAGTTGTCAAAGGATTACAAAGACAGTTACAGCTTCTATAGACAAAACTGTCTGTGTAAAGCAAAATTGTGTTTGTGAACAAAGCTGCCCCTTACCATGCGGTGACACACAGCCTTTCCCATGTCGACTATACGTTTTAACAGCCTGTGCTTTCCATTTCCTGGGAAAAGTTTAACACCGATCATGAAACTCTGAACCTCTGCGGAGAGTAGAAGTGCGCTACCTCTCTTATTGCAAGCAATATCATATATTTTTCATAGATAGATGGCACAAAAGCATCGAGCCATTTGAAAATACAAGCGCAGCGTTCTCAAGGGTCCTCATATACCTGAGTTATATTTTTTAAACATATGGTCTACTACAATCTCAATGCAGCCTGGGCTGATGTGACATCATATCTCAAGCCACAGTTATGTCATCTGTTACCTGTGCAGAGCTGTGTGTTAGCCGGCTGCCTTCCACAGACAATGTTCACATGCTGCAACCGCGGTAAAGGTGCGCCATTCTCACGGTAGGGTGGGCCACTTTTACGTGCCGACGCTGTACGAGCACAGTAATACAGGTGTCATGATTACTACATTTCGGGCCCCCGTCAGCTGCCATAGTTTGTTCTAAAAAGCGTGCAGCGGTTGCATACCACACCCCGTCTCTCTCAGCAGTGGCAGTGAATATGCACATGTGCCAGCCCTGGGCATCAGCAGAGAGATGGGGTGGAGGGCTGAGAACACTCAGTCGTGCTACTCAGGATGGATGTTTCCCATCATGCAGCTCAATCAGCCGCCCAATGATTCATTTCACAGACACTTGCGTAATTATAGGAGTCTGCTCTTCACCTCTGGGGATGAAACTGCATGAGCGCAGCCAGGGCAGAGAGTAGGGTGTGGGTGGTGTTTGGCGGAGGAAGCAAAGACAGAGTGAACGAGTGAAAACAAAGAGACAGGAATGACAAAGGTGAAGATGGAGTACGAGATTTAAATGAATGTAACTGGTGTCAACAAACTTGTTCAGGAAAAGCAATATGTTCAGTGACTCCAGGATGAAGCAAACTAATCATTGCTGTTTGAGTCTCGTCAACCATTTACAAGTAATGTGACATAGCAAAAGCAATAAAAATATACAGCATATAACCTATTAAGTTGCAGCGTAAAACAAAGGCTGTAAAAATAGGCGATATGTTAGGGGCTTGAATAAAGATATAAGATACTAAAAAGAGCTTGTAAAGATCACAGGTTAGTTCTTAAAACTGATGAAGTTATTATTGTAGGAGATTTTAATATTCACGTGGATGTTGATAATGATTGCCTTAGTGCTGCATTTATCTTGTTGTTGGACTCGATTGGCTTCTGTCAGAGGGTACAGAAACCCACTCACAGCTTTGGCCACACCTCCACCTGGTACCTGCATGTGGCGTTGACATTGAGCATTTGGAGGTCTTCCCTAAGAACCCTCTTCTTTCAGATCACTGCCTCATAACTTTTGAGATTATACTACCGGAGTGTACACCGTTAGTTAGACATCTTGTGCAGAAACTTTTGACTGACAGTGATGTAGCTAAATTTCAAGAATTGATTCAATACCACATCTCAAAATAACAGAGAACTCCTGTGCCAACTTTAGACCGTCCTAGATTGATCATCTTGTCGACAGTGCCACAGATTCACTGAGAATGACACTGGACTCAATAGTCGTGTGACTTTCTACATCATAATTGTTTATTTGAGTCAGGATTTAGAAAACACCACAGCACAGAGATAGCACTGGTGAAAATTACAAATGACCTCCTAATTGCTTCAGATAAAGGACTCATCTCTGTACTGGTCTTGTTAGACCTTAGTGCTGCATTCGACACCATTGACCATGACATCCTACTACAGAGACTGGAGTCCGGCACCGCTCTAAGTTGGTTTAGATCATATTTATCAGATAGCTCTCAATTTGTATTCGTAAACGATGAAGCCTCGATGAAAACCAACGTTATTCACGGAGTTCCACAAGGTTCTGTGGTTGGACCAATTGTATTTACCTTATACATGCTTCCTTTGGGCAATATTATCAGGAAACACTCCAAAAACATTCATTGTTATGCAGATGATACTCAATTATATCTATTGATCAAACCAGAGGAGACCAACCAGCTCACAAAAATTCAAGCATGTCTTAAAGACATAAAAACATGGATGACCTGCAACTTCTTGATGTTAAACTCAGACAAAACTGAAGTTATTTTAATCGGCCCTGAACATCTCAGAGATCAATTATCTGGTGATGTGGTTTCTGTCGATGGCATTGCCCTGGCATCCAACACCACTGTAAAGAATCTCTGTGTTATCTTTGATCGGAACTTGTCCTTTAACTCCCACGTAAAGCAAATCTCGAGGACGACATTTTTATATGACATTTTAAAAAATCAGGCACATCTCGTCTCAAAAAGATGCAGAAAAAATGGGTTTGTCACTTTAAGACTAGATTACTGCAACTCATTATTATCACCAACAGGCTGCTCTAATAAGTCTCTTAAGTCTCTACAGTTAGTCCAGAATGCTGCAGCTCGTGTTCTCACTAAAACTAAGAAAATAAATCACATAACTCCTGTAGTAGCTGCTCTGCAATGGCTACCTGTAAAATCAAGAATCACATTTTAAAATGTTTTCCTCACCTACAAAGCCTTGATTGGTGATGCACCATCATGCCTTGAGGAGCTTGTAGTACCATATTGCCCCACTAGAGAGCTGCGCTCACTAAATGCGGAGCTACTTGTGGTTCCTAGAGTCTTAAAAAGTAGGATGCGAGACAGATCCTTCAGTCTTATCAAGCTCCTCCTTTATTGAACCAGGTTCCACTTTCAATCTGGGGGGCAGACAGTCACCTCATTTAAGAGTAGACAAAATACTTTCCTCTTTAATTGTGCTTATAGTTAGGTCTAAATCAGGTTTGCCCTGGTCCAGCCCCTAGAGATGCTGCTATAGGCCTATTGGCTGCTGGAGGACGTTTTAGGATACAATAAGCACCTCTCTCCTCTTCTCTTTCTACCTATGGATGCATTTTCATCTCTCAATTGTACATTATTAACTCTGCTTCCTCCCTGGAGATATTTGTGATTTCACTTCTCAGAGTCCATTGGACCTGGCTGGGTCTGATGCCATGGCCCTGCTGATGTGCCCCGCCCACTCCTCCTCTCTATCGCCATCTGCCTGCTGGATTGTGGAGGTCTGGATCATGGTCCATGCCTACTACAAACTATTCATACACTCATATCATACTCATTGAATGTGTTGTAACTCTAATGCTTCCTTCTGTACACATGACATCTATTGCGTCTGTCCATCCGGGGAGAGGGATCCTCTTCTGTTGCTCTCCTGAAGGTTTCTTCCCTTTTTTTCCCGTGAAAGGTTTTTTTCCATTTGTTTGGAGTTTTTCCTGATCCGATGTGAGATACTGGGAGAGGGATGTCGTATGTGTACAGATTGTAAAGCCCTTTGAGGCAAATTTGTCATTTGTGATATCGGGCTGTTCAAATTAAACTGAATAGAATTTAAATTAAATTGAACGTAATGGCAAGTGTGCAAGCTCCCCCTATTGGGGAAACTCAAAAAGCATTGGTTTCAACCACTTACCTCTGCATAAATCATACGTAGACGGACATTCAGTGGCATTTAGGTTCAGACATCCACTCAGCAAAACTGTAGAAAGTTTTATATATCAAGAATGTTTCTTAAGCAGCAACTAAACAAAAGAGAAAAAACGAGCTATTTTCATTAATGTAATAGTCTTCAGTGAGTTCAATGGAGTGCAAATAGTATTGATTAGGATGACAATAATTGCATGGAAAGGGAGAGACAGTGCTTGAAAAAAAGTTGTGGGAGAAATTTCAATCTCAAGAACGTAAAGGGAGCATCGATTCCATTTCCAAATGTGAAATATTCACAGTGGGTGTATATTTAAGCATATAAGATTGAGATGGCTGGTTAATTCTACTCAGTGGACTGTTGATAGCTGAACATAGTTAAGAAGTTCCCTTCCACATGAAGCCATTACAGTTGCAATGCCCAGTGTTTGAAGGAATCTGTATACCAACTGATATATTCAGTACTATTAAACCAAAGTCAAAAGTCACATAAGTGCCTAAGGAAGACAATAAAGCACAGTCCTGCTAATCATTGTAAGACAATAAGAGTCCGTTAAATACATGATTTGTAAAATAAAATAATTATCTAGAGCTCTGCGACGACACCTAAGGCTAATTTCAGTTATAAAAATGAAAATCATATTGCACCATATGGTAGTAGAAAACATCATTGCACTCTATTTTGGTCAAAACAGTTATATATTTGTTATTAATGTACCATTTCTTCCCACAGTTCAGAAGCAGCTTTGTACAAGTATAAATGAATGTGTTTATTTTGGAGGTCATAGTTAAAAGTGTTACACAATAGATGGGTCTTCTAATTTCTAGTACTCCCTATTTACATACTGTACATTTAGGGTCAGGATATAAGAAACACCCCTGAATAAAATGCATCATAGCAATAGAACCATGTTAATACCGATGTGGCAGCAGGTGCTGCATGAGGTATGGTCTTTGCTTTACAATGTAAAGTAAAAACAACGATATATATGTGCTGTGTTATTATATCTACCCCAGTCAACCTACCCCCAAACTTCCTGAGGTGCAATGTGTGGGATCTCAACAGAGTTTTAGTTTAAAATAATCCAAAAACAAACTTGTACCTTGAGGGGCGATAGTGAGTCATGGAGCGTGCAGTCCTCCCTTCGGCCAACATGAGAGGACAAAGAAGTAGAGCTGCCCTGACACCTTGTCAATCGTGTTGAAGTAACATTTAGAGAGTTTGTTTATTGGATTAAATACAAAGTGGCGTAAACAGGAACACAACTGGTATTTGTAACTCAGACTGGACTGATCCCGCCTCCTCTAGCAGGGACGATAGATACAAAATATCAGTCGTTGTTTTTTCTTTTCTGCCACTTCGATTTAATACAATAAGCTATAAAAGCAGACCGTACATCCCCGGGTAAGTAAGATAGTAAAAAGAATAAAGGCAGTCACCAAATGTGAACATTAGAAGAAGTTAGCGATGTTATTTTTGACAAGCTATCAGGGTTTGGTAAAAAATGGTGTACTCTTTCTCTGCTTGTTAGTTCATATTTGGCTGATGAGTGAAAATGTTTATTGTATGGATTAGTAGTAGAGGTGAAATGCTGCCCCCTACTTGTTTGGATCTCCTTTAAGCATTGTATATCCATGTTGTGACAATTTTTATAGCCTGAGTGCTGTGTTAAAAAATGTGATGCTTTGTTAGAAATTCCAAGGCTAAGGAGAGCAGGTGCAGGGCCATTATGACAAGCGCAATTTATCGGCTGCTCCCAAGCCAGTGAAAACATTCAATAATGTGCTGGGAAGATTAATCCACCCCCCACACAGAGCTGGGCTCACAGGGTGCGTCGACAGAGATAATTTACAGATGCAGGTAGCTCAACTCAGCAGTTAATTCCTTTAAAGTAGTAAACCTGTATATTAGCAGGTCCAATCCATTTAATTACCCTTCAAACTTCAAACACTGAAATTATCATGAATTCAAACAAGGATGCCATACTGTAATTTCTTTTAAATAATAGTGCTTGTTCGAGGGCAGAAATGACTCTTCAAACATGCTCCTTCTGCCCATTTGTGTGATTTTATGAGGTATGTGATTAAACAAAGGCCAGGAGAAAGATAGATGGCTTTACAAAGGAGTAGAGCGCTCAGGTAAACCTTCAATTGTTTAAGTAAACCATGGGAGTTTGTCTTGCTGAAGACGACAATGCAAGTTTTTGCTTCTTCTTTTTTTCTGAGGGAGGATAGGATATAGGAGGGTGGATCATTGAGGCAGGGAGAGCAGCAGGCAGTTAGACAGACATGATGTACAGCCCTGCATATCAGCTCTCAGCCCCATTAATCTGAGCAGACACCAAGACTTGATGAGACTGTGATGCATTTGGTGAGAGGTCCCTCCCTCAGGTGTCATTTTGAAGAACTGTGTCAATGCTATCTCAAAAGCAAGAGGTCACACAGCCACAACCCTTTCCACAAGACCTTCAGGCTCAGAGGATGAACACTCCGAGGACATCTGGATTCTTAACACTCCGGCAGCACAGCTTAATATAAAATCAAACTGGTGAATGCAAAAAAAACACCTAAAAGAAAAAAATCACATGCAGTTAGCATCACCTGGTGCAAGCAAAGGCACTGGGTCTCATTTCAAATATCAAACATCTCCTTAATGATCGTCTCACCAAGGGCAGGCAGTGGTATGCTTAAATCCTGATTCCACAGCTATTATGGCAACAGGATCAAGAGAGAATGCGCTCTGGTCTCCTCTCAAGGGAGAAGGGGCATTACACAAGAGTACACAATACAGGGGTCATTGTGTAGGATGACAAGGTGCACTGGACCTTTTCCTAAGCAGCTTTAACTCTTCCCTCAAGGCAGGTCAATCCACAGTAACATGTTTCATTAGCTGTAGGTATTTATTCCAGCTAATCTGTGAAACCTCAGCCGCAGACTCTTCATCTAGTTTTCCTGACTAAGGGACTGTGACTGACCTTAGTTTTGGACGACCTGCTAAGGCTGATGCTGTCAAAAGAAGATACTGAATGGACCTGCAATTGGACCAGCAATTTAATGTTGCACTTCAACAAAGCAGGGAAAAAACAGATAGTAAAACTGAAGCAGCAGAAGCAAGAGTTATCCTGACTTTTATTCCCTCGTATTCGTCCATTTCTATAAACACTAGATCTAAACACTTACCCATAATACAACTCGGTAGCATCCGTTTTTAGACTAACACTGCCTAGTAAAAACCAAGACTTTCAAACGTCATGCATTTGTTGTTGTTGTTGAGTATTTTTAGTCAGTCAATCATTGCCATACAATACAATATTTTTCTATATAATATACAAAACAGGAAGACTGTAAAGGTATAGTAAGAAGCAAAAATGCTTATATATTCCTATCATAAATTATTATTCGCATATAAATCTGATTATTAATATGAAAGAAAAAATATACATGCATCTTCCATGTACATGTTTCAATTACACTTCTAACCCTAAAAAAAAATTTTCAATAAATAATCCTTTTGAAAACCAAAACTGAGTTGACCTCCATCCATTTTAATGTTTTCCATAATTGGACTCCTACAATAGAAATACATCTTCCTTTAATCCTTTTTTTAGCTTTTTGTACAATAAACATCTCTCAAATCATATTTGAGAGATGTATCAGATTGACCCCCAACCATTTCTCTCCCTCTCCTATCCTATTCTATACGAGAACTTCTGGCTGCTGTTTGCTTGTGAAGCCGATGATCTAGTAACTGAAGCTTGGAGTCAGTTGCACTCTGCAAGTTGCTCTGGGGTTGAGAATCAGCTAAATGACAACAATGCATTCAAATGCAATTTCGTTGCTGCTCTCCAGTTCTCAAGGGAGACCATTTAAAGGGCACAACCTCATAACACAAACTCGTCGTCACATTTATCTCATTTTCCTTCTGTAACATTAAATAAACATTATTGTCACAGGGATTTTAGTTGGGGGAAAAAGGTGCTGCTTCTGGGAAGCATAAAGCCAGATAGTTAGACTTAATGGGCCTTGCTATGTGTAGGGAGTTAGAGGCTGTGACTGTGACAGTCCACTGGGACTCTACTCCCCTTATTCTTTACTGGGTGGGAGATGTGCCATGGCTTTTATGGCCCTCCGTAATATTTCATGACCCTAAAGATTGGTAAATCAGAGCGAAGCCGATGAAAAGCACAGCAGCAACAGCCATAGACTTTAAAAAATAACACAGACACAAAAAAACTCTTCCAGTTTCATGTCTTTTGGCTAAGTGACATTAAGGTCATCAAAATAAGCAAGTGCAACCAGGCATCTGAAATGAACTTCCTAAATGTAGGCTTTAAAAAGGCTTTCTGAAGTCATTTGTGTTGTAATGGCGCGGCTCCCTGCTGCGCCCTGCACCCCCCCGCCAAGAGAACGACAACCGTGTCTGGCCAAATTAAGCTTAGATGACTTTGACTCCACAGTTTCATTAAAAAAGAAGGCACTGTCGCTCTGGAGAACACAAATATCTCCACTTAATAGACATGTTTTCTTCAAAAAATTCTACCAATTCAAGTAATTCAACCATTTTCAAATACCCAAGTCGACGAAGCACTTTTATGGCATAACACAATTATTGTGAATGGAAAGCAAGCTCTGACAGGAACGAGTTAAATCAATGAAAGCATACTGTAGTCACTTTGTTGTACTTACTCATTATTAAAGCCAATGTCCTTTTTACATGGAACTGTTCTAAGATGAATTTCTACTTTGAAACAAAACAATACTGCCATCTAGTGTAAGGAGAAACTTGGGCATGTCCTCAATGACGCCGAATATTAACAAATCATATCATCATATAAAACAAAACCAACCCTATTAATGGATTGCTTATTAGCCAGATATGACAGATCCACATGTACCCATTACTGTAACTCAGTCATTATAAAATGGAGTATTTCAACTATCATTGCCTTATGTATCATCAGTATCAGGAGAGAAAATGTTAGATTGGTGCATCCTTAATAAAATCGTAACACATCCACATATCTTCATGATGCATTGCGATCGGGTATGCAAGGTTTAGCGACATATTAGTACCATGCGCTTTTGTATTTGGTCATTTATGATCCGCCCCACAATGTGTTGCCTGTGGGCTGAGGCCAATGAGCAAGCACTACCACTAACGCATTACAGACGAGTTTTCGGCACGCGTTTCTGTTCCCACTTTGAAAGTCTTTAACGCTCTCTCAGGGTTTTGAACACTGGCTCAGACGTCAGGATCAACTAAAAGCCTGCTGTGACACAGCGCATATCAGTCGTAGTTGTACGCTGCCTTTGTCTGAGCCCTCGGGGATGTTTGCTGGATATCAACAAATCTTTACTTTACTTGAAGCAAATGGTGAGCTATCATGAACGTGTTATGGAAAAACCATCATTACACATCTTTCTCCAACCATCGGTTACATGAAGCAACATGATACGTGTCACACTGAACACAAAATAGGTCATGAGACAGTTACATAACATCACAATGCATAAAGAAGGGATTGTATTATTAAATTAGACTAAACACAAATAGCGCTAAATACAACCGGGTTGAACAAATATGCCCACTGCCAGTTTACTGAGATTCCCAATAATCCTCCTTGTGGGTTTGGGCACTTTTCATTGTGTAAATGTAAAACACTACACCTAATAGAATCAGCGAAGCTGTCAAACTGTACTCCCACACTACCGTGTTTCCCCTACCATTATATCAGGGTGGCGACCCACCCCAATACTGTAATTTTCTCTCTAGCGTCAGATTTGAGAAGTAATTTAAGGTTCTCCATTTTGTTCTTTTATTTAACAATACAGAAGTATATTTTTGATCTTATCTACACAACGGCATGTCATTTCTGTCTCTTCGCACGGTTAACGCTTCTTCTCGGCGCTCCGCCCCCATGTAGTTCCGGAGCAGCTCTCCTGCTCCAGGTTCAAGGGCAGAAACGAGGTGAGGCGCAAGGGAAAATGATGATTTTTTTTATTTCAAGACCTTTATTGAGAACTTCACATAAAACTAAGTCATTCATAAATAAAGAGCAAAATGCCTGTACTTTTGTGTAAATGTTTACGTTACAGCGTTAACAGGTTACGATGCGCATTGCGCGATGGTTGAGTCTTGGTGACTTGCCAGGTGTTCGCACCGTGAGTTTGACGGTCCTGCTGTTGCCCTTCAAAACAAGAGCTCAATATTGAGCTTTATTGAGAGTGGCCGTTTCTAGCCTGCAACCCCGTTTCAAAAAGATTGTTTAATGGAAAGCTCTTTGCAGCGTATAATAATGATAAAACGTGATGACATATCTGCACTCGTTTTGTTTAGCATGTTATTGTTGTTTTAAAAATATATGCAGTGTAAAACTCTTTATTGCAAAATATTTGGACTTATTTTGTTTAGTTTTTCCCAGGTTGCACTTTGTTATTAGCTTGAAAAGATATTCAGTGCAAAACAGGTTAATTTCAGCCACAATAAGCTATTTTTTGCCAAATATTAGATTTTTTTTTGCAGATAGAACTGTATTTGTACTCTTATATGATTGGAAACGTTTGTTTGTTTTTTGTCTGATAAGTAAACTGGTTCAATTATAAAACTAGTTAAAGAATTATTATACTGCATTTAATTGTCGAGCATCTTTAAATGTTAACTTTTCCTACTTTTAGGTGTTTGTGTCGGTCGGTCGTTCTGTCGTGTCCCCCCCCCCCCCCCCTGAAGCTGTAAACCTAAGGGAAACACTGCACTAGATATATACATATATTAGTATCTTCATCAAAACTAAGAAAATATATCACATTACTCCTGTATTAGCTGCTCTGCAATGGCTCCCTGTTAAATCAAGAACCACATTTAAAAATGTTCTCCTCGCCTTCAAAGCCTTGATTGGTGATGCACCATTTTAAAGAGTGTGTAGTACCGTAGTGCCCTACTAGAGAGCTGCGCTCACTAAATGTGGACTAGTCGTGGTTCCTAGAGTCCTAAAATGTAGAGCATTCAGTCATCAAGCTCCTCTTTTATGGAACCAGCTTCTACTTTCAGTCCGGGGGGCAGACAGTCACCACATTTAAGAGTAGACTTTAAAATGTCCTCTGTAATAGCGCTTATAGTTAGGGCTTAATCAGGTTTATATCTCTTGCTTCTGTCCATTCAGGGAAAGGGATCCTCCTCTGTTGCGCTCATGAAGGTTCCTTCCCTTTTTTCTGGTCCTGGGACAGGGATGTCGTATGTGTACAGATTGTAAACTGACTTAAATTGAATTGCCAGGTCACACCGTTACTCACAGCTTCAATATCCATTTATTCTTGGTAATAAAAAGGAAATCATTCTGCAAGGTGTCTGACAGGCTTCCACGGCTGCTGATAAGGCGGAGTTGTCTGTTGGCACATTACAAGCAGCTGAAGTGTGTACAGTGCTGCAGCTGTAGCCAGGGCTGCCCAGTGTATCTGATCAATTACTTGGATATCATTCACATTGATTATTCAATCAGAGACGCTGACTTGATGTATGAGAGCTGCGTGATGGTTTAGTCTAGAAAATCAAACAAGCAGAGTGCTTAGAAGTGTTTGAGGAAAAAAGGTTTTACTCAAGCAAAGTGACCAGATGGAAAAAGTCGTGATACGAAAGAAGAAAAACTGAGCATCTCTCTTTTTGTGGTAGGACTGAGGACTTCGTGGTGTCATCAATGTTTGATTAAGAACAGAATCAACACATCCAAAGCTGCAGTTGCCAGAAAAGTCTGACAATAAAAGAGGAATGTTTCTCAATGTTGTCCAAGCAACATCGTCCACTGTTGTTAAATGTTGTTTATCACCATCGTGCATGTCTCATGTTTACTCACTTAAAAGACGAGTAGATTCCTACAAATGTATTTAAAGCAGCTTGAGAAACTCTTTAAAAAATGTCCGACTTTAACCACTCAAAAGGATTTGATTACTGATTCTTAATGTCTTTTGTACAATGGCGTTTCGTGTCCACTGGTGTTTACATTTCTCATGATTAATTTATAAAAATGTATGATAAATTACTGTTTTTGATCTCATTCCCAATCCAACAAAAAGAACAGGAGGAATGTGTTTGAATGAATGGATTTACAACAATGTAATAAACATTATTAATACAATTTATATATAAATAAAAGCATCACATTATTTATGAAGCTAATATTGCCAGGGCAACTACTGTATATAAAAAAGGTATTTCTGATCTATGTGACTTGTCATTATTTGCATCTGGCTTAGCAACATGTTGAGCATACAGGAAACACTCACTCTCCTTCTTGTGTCTCTGCAGCAGATAGTTCACCTTGACAAGAATACCATATCCTCGGCAGAAGGCACAGAAGCATGAGAAGCAGAAAAGCTAATCACCAGATGTTGGTCACAAAGAAACTCTTGTATTTTCAACAAACCACAAAAGAAGCTATACCGGCAAAGGATATAAATAGCTGCAGCTAGTGATATTTAAAATGCACTCCTGTAATACAAATGCTGTATAGTCTGTATTACTAACGGCAATCTCCTGATCCAATGTGTACATCGCACATGTGTGTGTATTCGAACAGCTTTGCAGCATTTAGAGGTTGTAATACGCGCCTGCTTCTTGTTTCAGTGGATTTGTGTACTTTCTCTGTAGGATTACTGAACTTGTTTCCATACGGAGAGAATCAAAGACAGAAGAAAATCTCAATGTTAACTGGCCACAGGAATCTCTGACCGATACCAGAGATACAATAATATTATGTTAGCAGCACGGGCGAAAAAAACAACACAATGGGCAAGCGTTGCCAGCTAAATCGTCAGAGTTGACTTATTGCTCAAGAGCTTGTTGACATAGTTATGACGTTAAATTGCATTGGGAACAGGCTTATGGCATTTCTGTTGGATGGAACTGAAAAGGGTGAAACAAAAACATTTAATTGGCTGACCCCTCACTGCGTCATTAGGGAGGCGTAAAATAGTTGAGCCCAGCACAACTTTGATTTGTAGCGTGTCGTGCTTGTCTCACAGGCGGGCGTCAGTTTGTATCTTCATGCTATCGGCTTCCATTGAAAATGACTTGCAGAATGTTTCTGTGTAGCGCGAGTAGGGGTCAGCCGTTCAGCTGATGAGCGTAACCGGTGACTGGCCAATCAGTCTCATATTTTTTGCCCGTCAAATTTACAGTCAATTGCAATCGGTAACCTCACTGTTATGCCACTAAATCATATACACTACTCCTTTTAAGTTTATGAGTGTGATTATTAGTGCAAGATAATTATACAAATACAATAATCACATTTCTGGCTCAATCAAGGTGCTTTAGGACCTTTAATTATCGTTAAATAATTATACCTTTAGCTTAAAGCACAGAAGTAGTTCTCATCAATAACAGCAAAAGCAGCTGAGAGAATATTTTTAAATCAGTAAACATAACACTACACTCATTATTTCAAAATAAACAAGTACATGATTGTCTTTTCCTCTCATCTTTTCCTGGTCTGGCATTTGTCCTCTCCTGTCCTCCCACAGTTTGCCCTGGCATATGCCACAGCTGAGCCCATTAATCAAGGCTCATTTTAAAAGAGCTGAATACACTGCTCCCAATTCTCAAGCATTAACCTTGTTAGTGCCCCTTACCACCCCTGAAAGTTGGCACTGGTGTGCTGCGTGTGTGAACGTGTGTGCATATGTGCATATGTTGAGCACTTGTCACTTGTTAGTGGAGCAATTCCTGCCATGCTATAAATAAAGTCAGTCACAGGGAGGAATGGAAGCCAGTGGTGTGCTTTGACAGCAGAGGGCACAGTGGCCTTGTTTCCCTAGCATACGAGGATTAAATCTGGTCTACAGAGTGATAGCTTACTGCGTACCAACCACACTGTACCTTTGCACATTAAACTCACGGTTGCAGTTATTTCTCATTTATTTTACTCAGTCCTGGTTGTTAAATAATCTCAGTGTGTATGATACTTGTTGTTGTGCTCACCCATTATGCACAGGCTCTAATTTACTTTTTATTCTATTCTATATCAACTGCTTAAATATTGTTTTCCTGTTGTTGAAAATGTCGGAGCAAAGAAATACACGATAGTATTTATCTAGTAGAATTAGCCCTCTCCCTATATGCATACTTTTCGTCTTGCAACCAGGCCAAGAAGAAACACACTAGAACACATCCACTTCTTACCTTGACCCTGGGCATCGAGTGAGCGTCCACAGACAATAAGAAGGAGCTGGAGGGTGAAAGAAGGCACACCCACTGGGAGTGCTCCGAAACCCACACTACTCTGGCTCCTTGTGGCCATGGCACCATTGGATACTGGGGAAAAACATATATATATATATATATATATATATATATATATTGAGAAATAGGATATTAAAATATTGACAGACATTTCCACTGTACATCCACATTTATTGAGTTTTTAAGTATGAGACTTCTGGGCTCATGAGGCCCGTCAGGAAGGATACATTGTCATCAGGCAGATATTATATTTACCAGATGTTCAGCACTAAATATTAATCCCCGAACAAAGCACCAGAGCTATTAATACAAAACGCATGAAGAAACAACATAGCAGATTCCGTAAACATACATTAAGGAAGGAAATGTATTGTATGGCCATGGCAAGTATCATCTCTTACAATATACTCGCAAATAAACTGAACTAGAACCAATGACAATAATATAATATTAAAACTGTTTAGATGAATTAGTAACAGATGAGATTTTGCGTGCAAAAAGCTCCATCCTGTCACACTAATAACTGATGCACAGCACGTGGTCAAGTTTACAAAGTACTATCATTCAGCCTGACATTTCAGAGCAAGCTTCCAAAGGAAGGATGAAATTAATAGGCCTACAGTTTATCTGCACTCATTTATATTCACATCTTGAAACCCATGAGAGAGATTAATTATTTAGCACCATTGCATCATTGTTAATGTAAGGTAAATAAAAACTATGTGCTCCAATACCAAAAACCCACCAGAGTTATGTTTGATCACCACCATGCGAGTTCTTAGTCTACAGTATAGCAGCATATTGCCACCATTTAACAACGGCAAATGAATTGGTATTAAACATGTATTAGTATAAAAACCTAAAATCGATTATTACAACTATTAGACCGCAGTCTAAACATCAAAACCTGATTGAGATTATGTATGGGTGTTGCAATAAAAGTGATATTTGCATATAGATTTTTCTGTGTTCATTGGCCATTGTTTCTCAGTTAGAAAACTACAGAACCAATCAGTGTTTCATAGGCAGGAAAAAGTAAGGACGCCTTCCTGGGCGAGAGCCAAAAGAAACATCCAACAGAATATTTAATAGGGACTATACAGAAATAACAACTTAAAATGTGTAAGTTACTATGTTTGTTAAAAAATATGTTTTCGGTTCGGATGCTATACGTAACTCGCTACTGAAAAAAAGATATCCACCTACCCACTTGATGGATGATGAAGCCGAAAAAAAGGTATAGCAATATCAAGTAAATATGAACTGGCTTCCAAAACGTGGTGTTTTAGCAATATGGACAGTGACTATAAAGAGGAGTTTCTGTTGTCTGTCACACCTTTGTCTAACAGAAGAGTTCCCATTTTTAAACACTACAGCTGTTTATAGGCCACCTCACCTCTCACTTGCACTATAAGTATGTGAACACAACACAAAGAAAATGTTTTGCAAGTTTACATTTGAAAATGTCATTGCGTGAATACAGGGCTTGTGTGTTGGGCTCTGAGCGCCGCCAAACGTGGGTGACCTACACGTACTAATGTGCCTGAAGGCATCTTCATTTGACACAATTAGATGAAGGAAGCTGCTGCTCTGCTAACGAGCCACTCCCACAATACCGCCAGTATTGCTCCTGTCAATTGCGCTGTATGTATTTTCATGTCTAAGACACACAATCATATTTGATAAACCCATGTACAACGCACGGAAAAATAACATTTAGATCATATATTTTGCGTCATATACACATCATCTGCTAAATAAAAAGTGTAATAAAATCAAATGTTGACTATCTATAAAAGTGAAACTAACTCACAGATGAATATTTCACACAGCTTGAAAAAATTTAAACATTCACCTGGAAATATTCAGAAGAAAACACTTTTCACAAAACATTGTTAAACATAGATATGGCATGAATGTAACGATTACGATTAATAAAAGTACATAAAGATGTCGCTTTAAAAAAAGAAGAGAGCTGTCATTGCCTACACATTTGAAGTCCAAACTAACTTATTAAGCAAATCCTAAGTCTCAGAAAAGGGCAGACTAAAATATACTACAAGTCTTCAGTGCTGCGGTGAAAGTGTGCATTCTTGAATAACATAATTTACACTCCCATCCCCCAAAGACACACACACACATGTATTACCTGTAATGTATCTGCACCTCCGTGTTGTGGTTCTGCTGTCGATCCCACCAACGAGTCCCACTCCTGCTGCCTGACGGAGGTTCTTCTCTTCGCCTCCGCTGTACACTCACAGCTGGCAGAGCTCTCTCCCTTTTGGTGGCCAAACAGCCCATCTGAAAAGACCGAGGGACGGAAAATGAAGGGGAAAGGGAAAAAAACAGAAAAAGGGAGGAAAGCCAATGGATGTGAATCCGAAGAAAAGGAAAAGAGAGACAGATTGGTTCGAGAATGTAGATTGTCAGGTGCCACATTATCAAAAGCCAATGTGAGTAAAAATCACAGAGTTAAACTAATTTGATTTCACATTCCCTCAGTGCTGCCGTTTCCTTTTCTATTAATTTGACCGCATTTTAGCTTTGGAGCACCAAATCACAAGCCGGGCTGCCGTGCACTTAAATCACAATCAATGAGGGATTTTATCTTAGAGACTTTCAATGCACAAAGCATGAGAACACATTTGAAATTTGCAATAAGTTGCAGGATAACAAAACTATCATGGAAAAATAAAAGATGAGAGCTAGAAAGATGCCAAAAGCTGCTGCCTTAAATGAATAAAAACACCAACACAAAGTGGAATAGTGGTAATAACACAGGTATTAACTAAACCGAGTCAAGCTGATATATCGACCAGATATATTGGTATCTGCATATATGTTGGCCAATAAGCAACAAGATATGGCAGTACCAAAAGGCCAAAGATATGTTTGAAGACATTTACAAACAATGTCAAGATTACATCATTTGTTTACCACAATGAAAAAATGTGATGTCTACCTTAGGAAATCCAATATTGGTTGGGCCGAACAAAAAACTGCTGTCCAAAAAACTAAACAAGGTGAATAACTATATGTAAAAAATGTAAAGTCCTTATTAATGAGGTGTGGATATATTTCCTACCCTCTATTCACGTCACTGCCCTTGACGACAGAAAGGTCTGGGCAGAGAAAAAGACAGCTTCATATTCTCGACTTTGTAAGAATTTAGCAACTTCCACAAAATAATTTGCTGAAGCTGGGACTTGAACCCAATTCTGCCGCTGAAGGACATTCACTGCTGACTCTACACCCAGCTGTCCACAAGGTGCTTTAGTCATATGCCAAGTCCCCTTAGATCAGGGGTCCCCAACCCCCGGGCCGCGGCCCGGTACCGGTCCACGGCTTGGTTGGAACCGGGCCGCGGAGAAAAAGTGAATAAAAAAAGTTGTAATTTTTTTTTGTAATCAGTCGGAAAAATATATTATTTATTACGTCATTTATATTGCCGGTCCGTGAAAATAATTTCTGACACGGAACCGGTCCGTGGCTCAAAAAAGGTTGGGGACCGCTGCCTTAGATAACACTGAACCTTAATTTCCTTGAAATAAAGAAACAACACCATGTGACAACATTTGAATACCTATACCTTGAATAAAAACAGATTAGCACTTTAGTGGCACTTGAATGACACTTATGGTATTTTTTGTAGTTTGGCTTTCTTGAAGAAATGTTACTTGATTCTTGTTGTTCTGCGTTTGTACTCATAGTTGAATGCACTTATTATAAGTCACTTTGGATAAAGGCGTCAGATAAATTACATGTAATGTAATATAACATTTCAACACCAGCTATTTGTATCGTCACCGTATATTCAACCCTGAATTAAACGTTAAAAAAAAATCGCAATGCTGATCACATCGGAACCCCATAATGTGACCTCGCTCACTAATGCTCACATGGTTGAGTACTTAACCCTCATCCTACCAATACGTGTGAGTAACTATTACTATAAACTAATTTAAGAAACAACCATCATAGCTAAATTAATTTGTGTCTGCACTTATTTCCTCTTAAAATAGTATTAGATATTCCCCCCCTAAAAAAAGATTAAAAACACCATGCTCTAAAAGAGAAATGATTCATGCAGCAATCTAACACCAGGCATAGATCATTATACCCTTCCCACTTCTCACAAAGAAGTTGAATCCGGGAGCATTGCCTGCTTAGAAACTAAAGGGTAAGAAAGATCTAATGTGACTTATTTTGGAGAATTATTCGCTAAGCACAAACAGCTCAAAATTGCTCGGAGTTGTCCTACCAAAGAAGCATCCTTGACTTTGAGAAACCGCCCCTGTATGGCTTATAGCGTGAATAGCGTCACAAGCCCAACGACAACCAGCACACCTGCTTTCAATCACAGTAAGATATTAACTGGTTAACCTACACCTGCGCGGCTTCTCTTGCAAAGTCCCCACACCTCTCGTGCTGAGTCACGTCCGGTGAGTACATCGTGCCGTGTGTTCACCTACTGTTCAACTTGTCTTCCTGCTGGTTTAAATATGTGGGCCCGACTGAATTAGATTTTTTAAAGTTAAGGATAAATAAACGCAGAAACCCGAACGCTGCCTCGTGCTCTGTTAATTAGGCAGACCATGCGCATGGTGTTGCCAGGCGTGCTGATGTAATGAATCATTTCCCATCAACCCATCTAATAACCTCTCCTCAGAATTGTTTACCCGGACATGAATAATGAGTTCAACATTTCAGAAAATGTTTCAACTTATCTGTTTTCAAAAGCTCTTCAATTGAAACTGTCTGGGCAAAAAAATAATGTCACGTTTTTTTTTAGTTACAAATATGATGTCAATATTATGCTCATGATATAACATGATTAATTCACAATAATACAAGAACAATATAAAACAAATGTGTTTTTGTCACGGGGGCGGAGCCTGTTATTTGTCACGGGGGCGGAGTCTGTTTTTCGTGGGAATTATTAATTTTTTAAACCACAAAGTGTCTAACAAGAAATTCAATTGCATTTAAGGGTCCGATGGAGACTGAGTGTTTTTCATTCTCTAAAATTGTATTTTGCTAACACTTTCCACCACAAAGTGCCCGTCTAAACGACAACGAGGTGCACAATGTTACAATATCCGCTTTATTTTTCAACATCCTGTAGCACTTTGTTACTTTAGTACGATGACACTATGGGGAGTCTGATGTAAGGTCCCTTTGAGAAACAGATGCAACAGATACATTTATAGCAATGTTATTAATTGTTTAGCTAAAACGTTGGACTAATTAAAGGACTGTTATGATGATATATAATATTTACAAAAGTCAACACATATAGTTACCTTTTGTATCGTTTGCATGGTTGGACCGGCGAGAAGATTGTAACACCGTGTTCTGTGGGTCTCCCCAGTGACTCTTGATTGCTCATTCCCTTCACCTGCCCTCAGCCTCTCTTGATTACTCATGCCCTACACCTGTGTTTCCTCCTTATATATTTTCCCATTCTTTCCTTTTTCCCCTGTCACATTGTTGTCTTTGTTACCCATGATTAATGCCTGTCTTTGTTGATTCCTGTCATTGTTACCCATTGTAGATTCCCCGTTGTTAGTCTCTAGTGTTGCCTTCAACCTGAGTTCTATGTTCAACTTCTTGAGTAAAAGAGTTTTTGTCCCACTTTTCCTGGACTCCCGCTTGCTTCCTCTGCGCCTGAGCTTTCGCCCCACAACACCCGTGACAGGATGAAGAAGATAGCACTAAAAATAGCGCCACTGAAGCGCATGAGCACTTACTCAGAATTTCGACTTCCTATCTCATAATTATTAGATTGTATATATACCATTGGGGATATTTGTTATCTCAGCTAAATTGTCATAGTTTTTCTTTTCTCTGGTGGAAATGGGCTTCTATTCAAAAACAGTGGCCACAAACACTAAACATCTGACTTCTGAAATCCTCTTATTGAAGCAGAATCAGTGTTGCAGTGTATTGCAGCCAGGAACGACAATGTTTCTCACAACCCCTGTACTCTCTTATTGCCTGCCAGGTTTGTATATTAGGAGTCGTGATATTATTATTATTATTATTATTATTAACCAAGTACCGGACATGGGGTGGCGTACTCTTCTCCATAGCTGCCCCCTCCCTCTGGAACTCACTCCCCAAACTCATCTGAGACTGCACTGACCTTTCCATTTTTAAATGTCTTCAGAACTGCTCTGTTTTTACATGTTTTGTGTTGCTCTTTTATGATTTTAAATATTTGTAAAGTGTCTTTGAGTTTTATTATTATGAGATTGTATTTTGGACCTTTAAACAGTTGTAGATCAGTCCTGACAAAAGTGATTGAAGACAGGAAAACTGCATGAACATTCACATTAGATAGAGCCTGGATTCCTGTTAGATGCTCGGTTGGTAAGCATTTTAAAATGTTCAGCGGTGATGGTGGACCCGAGGCTCCGACTGGGCATCATGGAATAGAATTATGCAAGGCATCCACTCAAAGAAGGCAACGGAGTAAAGGAACCATCACACTGGGAGATAAAAGGACGTCTAAAAATAACTTTGAACAAGAAGTATCTTTAAGAAAAAGCAAGTCTGCTGTTACTTGTTCAGTCTCTTTATTGTTCAACAAAGCATTCTTTTCACAAAATATCTGTGCAGTATGAAACTTACAAACCCCACATTTTCTAGACTTAATAACATTCCCATTTATTGTTTTCACATAACTAACATATGTAAACAAACACAAGATGTGTAAATATTGTTGCTGTACAGGTTGACTTTGTGTATTCCCTGGATCTTCTAGTTGGGAGACCGCGAGTGTCTCCTGAGCACACCGAGGATGATGAGGAATATCGTTGGCGCTGCGATCACGGCGACAGTACTGGAGAACTGTAGGAAATGACATCACAATAATGGTGCTGTACTTTGGCCAGTGATGGAAAGCAAATATGTGCACATACACAAGTTCTGTATTTAATTACAATTATGAGCTTCTTTACGTTAGTATTTCCATTTCATGCTATTTTTTCATTTCTACCCAGGGAAGTATTGTGCTATTGAACTACATTATCCGATAGCTAGAGTGACAAGTGACTCATTTCTTTAAGATTATGTTTTGGAATTGGATGCATTGTTATGAATTAAAGTAATGAACAATATTTGATATGAAAAAGGAAAAATAATAGTTAGTGACTAGCTACAAAATTACTTGATACACTAAAAATCCCTGCATGCGTTTCAACCAAATGTGTCTGCGCTGGATCATTCATTCCCAAAGACTGGGTGTGGACACGCAGGTGGGTCGTAGGAGATTTTATTTGGCTTGCTAAATAAATTAGCAGAATTTATTTTTAACATGTATATCTGCAGTACACCTAACTGTATACCTTGAGCCACATGAGGGAACCTGCATATCTTTATTGTGTTGATAATGCACTCTTTGCTTTACTGATGAGAGGAAATGAAATGTGCTGTTAACTCCTTCTGATTACATTCATTTTTAAGTATAGAGAAAAGTATTTACATATATCTTTAAATTATTTTTTTATAATGTGCATTAAACAAAGCTGTTTATCAAACGCATATCTCTTTTAAAATGGCTGGTTTACCTTTTCAAGATAATATAAGTGGAAGTAGAAAAAGCAGTAAAAATGTGCTCATTTCAGATGAGTCTATTGTGAATTGGTTCATACGGTTAGTCATTGCACTAGGTGAATATATGATATTAACAATTATCAGCAGGGTGCTTTTTTCGTACATAGAACCTTTCATTACAATTTAATTGCATGTGCACATACTAAAAACAAAAGTAAAATTATAAGTCTTTTCAATGTGTCTAAATGATATCACACTAACCTTGATGGTAGCACTATAGTCCGTTTGGAATGATCGAAGATGCACATTGAAGAGGGCGAGGCTGCAAGGCAAGTAGGAATCTGTATCATCCTCTGAGTCTCTGCATCTTTGGGAAAACAATATCAGGAAAATAATTCTTACAGATTTACATTAAAAACGCGAAACTGCACTGCCAAAACTAGTGTTATACACATAGAATTCAGAAAACACCTTTTGTACAAAGTGCTCAGGATCAAACTGTTGTCTGCCAAGAACAGCTCTGAAAGGCCAAGGTCAATCAATACTGACAGTGGCAGCCTGTAACCCTCCTCAGCAAGGAGGCCAAGGTTGTACCATCCCTGTGGAAGAGCAGTATGAATGAAAACAGACTTGGACACAATGTATACAAACACTATCAGAAAAATCCATTTCAAAGCAGCAGACCTGTGGCGTGTTCCTCCGTGCTGCCAGAGTGTACAAGGCTGCTGCAGAAGACAAGTCTTTCTGCCCGTCACGTTGCCCCTCATACAACAGGTCGCCCATCCTAATCAAGGCTGGAGTCATAGGTCCAAAAAGAAAGATTTTAAGTATGATTTGTATTCATACAGGATTCCCAATACGGAAGCTTTTGGATCGATGGAAGATGCACATTGAAAAAGGCTAGACTGGGATGGAATAGTAATTTACCATAAGTGTCAGGATTTTTGCTTTGGAGTGTACGGTTGTAATACCTCCACATACAGTTTGATGCAAAAGAAGGATCCAGAGAAGCTAACTAGGGAGTAAAAAAAGGTTTTTTTTATTAATGTAGAGAATAACTAAAACCATGACACTCTAGCTCATAGGGATAACTCACCATACTTTTGTCGCATAGATATGCCACATTGAATTGGGCGGGTGAGTAGCCGGACTCAGCAGCCATCATGTAATATAACAGTGAGCTGAACCTGTTGAAAAGCTGGACCGTTAATGCGAAGACCGAAATCAAGTGGCCAGATCAGGATTGTGGCTAGTGTGAATAGAGAACAAGATTACATGTCACTTTTCAGATATGAATCCAAGGCCTTCCGCAAGATGCTGCCCAGGTATCCATTGTGCTCAGCTGCCCACTTTACCCACCTGCAGTCAGTTAAAAAGGCACCTTAGTCACCACATACTGGAAGGACAAATCATGTTTGTGCTGTGAATTAAATGAATAAGAGTCGGCGGCTAACAAAAGTGCATCGGATGGACGCCTGGAGACGCATCCAGGTATTCCAGTTGTCCAGATGTTGGCGAGTTGAATCGCTCCCCTGATGTGGCCTCTCTCTGCAGACTTCAGATAGTACCGAAAGGCCATGCACTGCAGGAAAGACAAAGGATTACCCGCCTCATGTCAGCATCGGTAGTCTGTAAGCATGCCTGGAGAAGATCACACAAAGCATTCATACGGGGGTGACCTGGTCAGCTGCTTTTCCTGGATACAAGCCCTGTGAGTACATCACACCGAGATTCAAAGCAGCATCTGATGACTCCAGGAGATCCGCCTGCTCCCACAGCTGCACCGCCTGCCCGTAGTCTTGCTCAAAGTGCTCATGGTACCAGGCCAGGGCGTTGATTGCAGGAACAAAGTTCTGTGGGATAGAATATTGTACAAAGTAAGATTACACTTTGAATGTGTTTTTCCAACAGAAATCAGACATCTAGTGTTACAGAATGAATACAAAATGAACTAGAATGGGCACTCGGTAGAGCGCATACCTTCGCATATCACACGATTGGGCATTGAATTATGAACATTTTGGCATTAGTTGCATGCCAATTGGATAAAAATTGACCGTGCTATGGTAAAAAGAAGATTGTGACCTTTTCATGACCTTGACCTTTGACCCGATTGATCCCAAAATCTAATCAAATGGTCCCCGGATAATAACCAACCATCCCACCAAATTCCATGCGATTCAAGAATATTTTGACCTGATCATGATCTTGACCTTGACCTTTGACCCGATCGATCCCAAAATCTAATCAAATGGTCCCCGGAAAATAACCAATCATCCCACCAAATGTCATGCGATTCGGTTTAATACTTTTTGTGTTATGCGAGTAATACGCATACAAATAAATAAATAAATACACGGCGATCAAAACATAACCTTCCGCATTTTCAATGCAAAGGTAATAATAATGATGTAGTCAACATTTAATCATACAAAACCTGGTCCATTGCTTTCTTCAGGAAAGTGAGAGCTTTTGGAATGTCCTGTTCAACCCCACGCCCCTACGGAGAAACACATTCACATTTCAAGAGCTAATACTAAATGATTAAAGAATACTAACTAATAAGAATGGCTATTTCAGAAAGTTAAATTAAACCTTGTGATGTTTCTCATTGTATGCGTACAGGTGTAGTTCACACCTGGAGTAAGACGATGCCATAGTCATACATTAGCACTGGGTCCTTCCACTTGACCGCTCCCCTTTCGTAGTGCTTCACAGCCTTCCTGATGTCTGGAGACACTCCCTGCTGACCCCAGAACAGCATGCGGGCAACCGTTTGCTGGAAAACGGTTGCTAAATTATTTATTTTTTAAATTACATGATAAAGCATCCTCGCCTTGTCCGAGTGTCTGTAGTCATTTTCTTTGACCCTATAATGTGTATTTTGAGACACAGATCTAAAATCTGAGGCCCCTTGTCATCCTCTTATCACACTCATCATCGCACTTGTTTTTATCTGACTTTCCATGCTTGTGTACTTTCAGCTTGGAAAGCAGAGATGGCAGAACATGTACCTCAGCTTCAGCTGCTCCCCTGCGTGCTTGCATTTTCAGCCATTGGAAGAGCTGATGGTCTTCGCTGGTCTGGAGATTCAACACCTCATCATTGTTTAGGTAAATAGCCTCAACAAATTTCTGGGGAAAAAAGAGGAGTGAAAACACACACAAAATGAAAATATATTTTATTTTATTTTGTGCCGTTCCTTTCTAAATCAGAAATGCAGCTCTGTGATTTACATCAAACATGCATCACCTTGAGCCATGTAACATTGTTAAATGAATTCTACTTCTGTCCTTGATATGGGAATTGATGATTGAACTCTGACAACTATGGAAAGCAGAACATGTTTGCAGAAAAGGAGAGCAGAACATGTATTCACATATCACTCTGGGCTCATATGATTGTAATACCCGTGTCCTCGCAGCCCCTGCATTACATTTGCTGAATGCCTGACACTGCCAGCTATCGAATAAGAAATAACAAAAATACCAGTGTCTGATATGTTGTGTTTGATTCTTCGTGTTTCATGTTTAATAACATAAAATGTACGCCTTTAATTCTTATTATCATTAATTATTCCGTGCATTAGGTTATTATTGACTCGCACAGAAAAGTGTACAACATACAGTGTTAAACAAGAGCTGCGAAATGAGCACAGCAAAGCCGTTACCAACACTTCCACTACCTGCTGGGGTGTGGGATTGAGACGGTCGAGAGTTGTCTGTTTCGCTATATTTGCATAATAGGCATAGGCCAGGTCCGGGTCTGTGGGGAGGCCATGGAGACCCTGGTGGTGCAGGTGGCCGAGACGCAGGAGTGCTAATCGCTCATCCTTCTGGGCTGCCAGCAGGGCGAGGAGCCAGGCCTGCACCAAACACAAGGGCATGAGAGGATCTTTTTTTTCTTTTTTTATTGTCCACCCCAGGCAGTTCTACTGCAGCTGAAGCAGGAGCACACACACACACACACACACACCTTATTGGGCTGTTCCTGGATTCCCAGGCCAGCGCTGTAGAACACTGAGGACATGAGCAGAGCTCGGTTATCAGCTAAGCAGCCAGCTTGGAGCAGCAGTGGCAATATTTTGCTGACCACTCCAATGTTGCTCGCTCTGCTCAGCTTGCGAAGCGATAAGGAGTACAGGGCTCTGCCCACAGCTGGCAGGCTGGCATATCTTTCTCCTAAAAGTCAGGAGTGGATTTCAGTGTTTTATGTACAATGAGACACGATAACATCAGTGACGTACGAAGCAAAAAGGTCAGTCGTTACAAAGCCTAACTTCTCTCTTGTTTAAATGCAAACAGCTAGATTTGCAATGTGAATTATTGTGGACATCACCTCTGTATATATTGTACCAGTTCAAGACAAATTCATTGACCTCTCACCGTGTTTGAAAACCAAAAACTTGACCAGTTTTGCAGCTCGTCGTCTATGAGGGAGAGTCGTCTCCCACAGCTCACACTGTGACTTCGATGGCTGTCTGTCCTTTACCATCCACTCATGGAAAGCATCAAAACAGGCCCCTAAAAAAAAAACATGGACAGTTTCTTTAGACATGCAGGGGCTCTGGGGAGAACATTTCAGACACGGTAACCTTAGCAACACCTAGTGGATCTAAAGACCTACTACCAGACTCTGTCCCCTGTTGGGCCTTGAGAGAATAACCACGGATTTTAATGTTCATCTCGAGACGAAATCCTTGACAGGTGTGCTGCCAGCCTGTCAGGTTCAGAGTCCTGATAACATCTGGAATAACCACTGCATCCTGGAGAAGAGGAAAATGATCAGACTCCAATGTCGAGAGTCGTCAACAGAGGCGATACACGAGAGCAGGTGTGGGGCATTACCGTGCTGTGAGGAGGTATTCGGTTGCGGTAGTAAACCAGTGGCCCAAAATAACCTTCCACACTTCTTATGTATTTCCCTCCTCCAATCACAAAATATCCCTCTGTGTCATCCAGCACAACAATGTGGTCCAACCTGTAAGACACAGTGCGGACATTCTTTTTCTTTTCTTTCTGTTGGTGATGTATACAATCCCTTTGTCATGTCTGTGGTGGACTTACATCTGTACTATCGAATGAAGCGTCCTGTGCTCCTTCTTCACACACACCATGGAGACGGTCACCTGAGATGCACAAACAGGACAACGACCACTTTTTTTGGCATTATTACTCATTGAAGAAAAGAAAAAAAGACATCTTCTGTCAACAAGAGACCACTCACCATTGTATCGCGCAACTTCACACTGATTTGGCACCACTCACTCAAAGGCACCTTGAACGCAGGAACAAATGCAGAGGATCCCTCAGACCCTCCATCTATCTGGATGTGTAGCTGGCCTGCGCGTGCAGTGTGGGGCAATGACTAATGTAAGTCCAGATAATGACACTGTGTAGTTGAAAATATCTGAGTGGTGAGAGAAGAACGTTACCTGATTTTTTGAGGAACAGTGATGGTGTGACATAGTTATTCTGGGAGTCTATATGGTAGAGCAAACCACACAGGTTATCCTGGCAGTGTCTGGTGACAAATATCCACATGGAGAACATACACCTGGCAAAAAAAATACACTCTTGGTTAACTATCTAAACAATAACTGCATTACCAGAATAGAAAGCGTGGCTGGTTGTGTCTTACCATGGAGAGGTGAGGGATTTAATGCGCAAATACTCCAGAAACTCGGCGCCATAAGGGTGCAGCGTCTTCGTGATGCCAAAGCCTTCTCCAGTGGAGCCATACATGGAAGACAGGAGCTGCACCGTTTCTGAATGACATGAAGCTTTTAGGTTGAGATGTGGAAGACTAAAACACTCATCCTCCATACCCATCATCGAAAAAAACAATCAGACTTCCCAGACTAGTACACTATGACATCACATGTCCTACAATTATTATCAGAAGATGGTATTTTTGCGTTTTCAAGGCTTTCCCCTTTAAAATATCGTGGACTTTAACTGCTTTTATCCACATGTGCGCTTTACTGCAGCTTTAAGTTCACTCCTTAGACCTTACCTTGCTCCAAAGGACACTGCTTCTTTGACAACAGTCGAGATAATTGCATCATTTGTGTACTCCAGGAAATGCAAAGTTGATGCCGTTTTAAAGGCCGACTAAAAAAAAGTTTAGGCTGCAAAGTTGCCATATCCTGAGCTGCCGCCGACGCCTCGGTGTCATCCAATCCACTGTATCTGAGTGACACGACAAGGATGCAACTCAGCACCAACTGGGAGTCTGGAATAATCCCATCAGCTCGATACACCAACCAATCTGGCAAGTTCAGCTCCAGGGTTTTTACTTTAGTTGGACCGGGGGCGCAGCTCCACTGTCGCAGCAGGAGTGTTGAAGAGCTGCCAGTTTCAAAAGATACAACACAGTCCAGCCGGACTGTGGCAACTTCATCACAAGAGTAGAGTATTTTCAAAAGATGGCCCGGTCGAGGCTCCTCTGGAGGATTCAGGAGCGTCACCTCGTCTACAGCCCAGACGACCTGTGAGAAGCACGCGGATGGTTGTTCATTAAATCTGTTAAAAGCAGAAGGGACCAGAGGACCACACACGGTGAAGGAAAAGCTGCTCCTACCTGCATACTGAGACCAAACACACAGATGTAGGTGTGCAGTGTACGGAAACCCATGGCTCACAAAGTGTTTTCATCAATCTCTCCATGAAAGATGTTCAAGCTGCAAAGATCCGTGTTTCATCCTGCTCCACCTTACTGACGTTGAAGCATAAGTCAATATTTGACATTTGACAACCCCACCTTACTTGCTATTTACAGTGCTGGAACTTTGAGAATTGGGTTGCATTGTTATGCTGAATCTGCACTGACATCTGTTCTCTAGTTCTTTGTTTCGGGGCAAACTTGATCTTTGATCTTTGAGAAATTCCATTGAAGAGAATATTCTTTAAGTCATCTAAAGATGGAAAGTGTTGTCCTTCGTGTTGTGTCGCATGTGGTGCAATGTCCACGACAAATCGGCTCATCTTTCATTCAAAATAGTTTATTGCTATCATGCAGGAGTGCCGTAAAGGTCTGGACCGTCACAGAAGATGCAACATTATCATTTTCCCTGTACAAATATACTGTTTGTATTCATAAATAGAAGCTCAAACTAAAAGAGAAGGAAACTAAGTAGAATGGCTCGTGACGAGTTAAAGCTGAACCACTCTTTGAACCCGATGTAGGTTGTGCTACTGCGGTTGACATGCATCGACATTACAATGCATTATCCTAGAAGCAGACGGACACACACACACGTGCGCTCGCACACACTCAGATGGCATAATCCATTTACAGCTCTGTCGTGCAAAAGAAAAGGTACAAATTACAATTAAAAAGTTTTTTTTTAAAAGCTGGTTTGTAAAATAAAATATCCAAACATGTCTTGCGCGTCCAAAGCACCTGTTACGTGATGAGGCTGGGGAGGCCGACTGTCTTTTGAAGCACTTGTTGGTTGTTCATCGGTCAGGAGCACCCTAAGGAGCACCCTAAGAGTACTGGCGTCCTTACTACTCTAGTCATCACCTACAACTACTGATGCATAGTTCTGTGCTCATAAGAAGCTGTCGATATTAAAACGGGCACAACGTTGTGGTAATCTGACCATTATCTGTAACACATTAACATACTGTACTGATGATACTGTCACAGCAACAATACCCTTGGACAATCAGTGTAAAGTCAGGACGTACTTCACATACGGTATGCATATAGATACCGTATGTGATGTAGAAATACAGTATGTATTATCACATACAGTATGTGATGCAGACATACAGTATGTGATGTATAGACATACTGTATTTATATGCATCACATATGTCGGGCTTAACCCCCTGCAAACAAAGCCCTCACAGTCATTTGAAACGTGATGGAATTGGTCCAAATCTTCATAAAAGGTGGATTACAAAGTGGCTGCAACTTGAACATGTCCATCTTACAGAGCAAATGATGTTGCCTCTTAGCTGTAGCCCTCACCAGCACCCATCTCTTACTGACACTGACGTAAACTTCTCATTGGCCACCAAAAGATAAACGAGACAGAGGACAGCAGAGCCAAATCAAAGTTAAACTCACAGCCAGTTTATATGGAGGATACCATTTATCTTTTAATCTTTGAAAACAAGTTCACTTTTAATCAAAAGCTGAATAAAAATGTGCTTCAAGTGCTTGGAGTTAAATTCTTTGATTCTTTTCTTTTTATTGGTATGTATTGTCCACTTTCTCCAAAATAGTATCCTATAATGGTCAAAGCCAGATAAATGTTCGTCACACAATTTCATTGGTAATTATGTGTTTGGTACTTAAAACACTTCAATCCAGGAAATTCAAACACCTATATAGACATGTGTTAATCCAAATATGAATCAGTGTTTAGATTTGTTTGTATTATTTAAAAGCTGGACATTGAAGCAAAGCCGCTTTTCTTTTACACTCAACAATGATATAATAAAAATAACGCAAACGGTCTGATGCTGCATTTGATGGTCCCTTTGTAAATTACGAGTTAGCTCACGTTAAGCTCGATGTACACGAGGTGATGCCACCCGGGTGCTCTTGGATGAAATCAAATCGTTAATAAGCATTTGTTTTACACTTCTAGGGAATATAACTCAAACCAAAAAGCTACTTTTGCTGAACTTGATCACTATTTAAACTTCCTGTTGGCTGTCAAACGAGTCAGACCGCGACAGCCTGAGGGTCTCTTGAATGTGCCATTTGCTCTGCCGAGAAGAAGACGACAAGAGACAAACAAACATGTCACCATCAATAAAAACAAACAACTCAGTGAGTCAAAGTGAGCGCACATTGACTTTGGACTTGGACGATAGGCGGTAATAAATGAAACATCAAGTGTTGTCGAGGCAGGTTAAGGACAAGAACCACGCAAACACGACGGGCATTCGAGGAGCAGTCAAACTAAACGGAAGGCATGCACAATGTTATAGATTGGAGAACAAGAAAGAAAAAACAACCGGGAGACATGTCTCTTGGAGACTGCTGAATAAATAATACTTTACATTCCAATATACAAACCTACCCACATCGACCCAATACACAGATTAAACCCAACAGCTGGTTGCTCCCACAGTTCCTTTAGCGTAGGTGTCGTACCGGCAACAAATCGTGCCATCATCTGACCTCGGACGACCCCTCGAACCTCGTTTCTAAAACAGACCAGAGGAACACGATCACGCGGCTTTAACCGCCTGGAGTTCACACGGCCCTCATTTCTTCTGCTTCTTGAAGATCTTGAAGGTGTGTTTCTTGCGGCTGGCGGTGGAATCGGTGTCTTCTCCCGTGGAGCCGCTGTCCTCCTCCAGCGGGCTCTTCTTGGAGGACAGCTGTGGGATGCGGCTGCTTCCCTTCGCCGCCGGTTGCCCTCCGGTCGGCGACGGCGTGTCGGGTTCCGTGGAGTTGGGGCTGAGCGAGCGGGAGGACTCCGACAGACTGTTGACCTCTCCCGGGCTGGGCGACTGCTCCGTGCCGTACATCTTCTTCATGAGGATGGGGCTGTCGTGGGCGGGCTCCGGAGGCCCGACCTCGTGAACGCGGTTCCCTCCGTTGGGCGTGTGAGCGTACAGAGAGGCGGTGTCGTGAAGGAGGGCGGCGGGCTTGACCAGGTGGCCTTTGGAGCTGTAGGCAGAGAGCCGATCACCAACTTGAGAGAGGGACAGGGAGGACTCGGAGTCAGAGCGGTTTAGGTCCCTGTGGGGGGGGAGGAACACAAGTCAGAGGAAACGAGGACAATAACCCAGACACATTATAGAGCAGCTTTTGAGTGATCCATTTAATTTTAAATATACTTGTAAATGTAATATTGGTTTCTTGATGTTCCAATTGTTTGGCTTTGACTCTTTTGTGGAGCACTTTGTAAACATTGTTTTTCAAGGTGCTATATAAATAAAGTTATTATTATTATTCATGTGGAATACGTGCATGCTGGGGTTGGTCTACTACGCCTGCAAAGCACTGGACACAAGCAGGACGCAGCCTGCAAACGCCACACCAGTTAGTTGTGCAGGCAAAGAAACAGAAACACAGGAGGTTGAAAAATATGTGTGGGGATTCTGTTCTGCCACGTTAGGTGCAATGATGTGAAAGAAATTGAACACACTAAAGATGGAAAAATGACGATGCCCATGCTTTGATGCACAGGTGGTGTAAAACTAAAACGCATCCACGCACATGCGCTCGGAAGGAGACGGGTACCCGAAGCTGTCGCTGTGTGACGGGCGTGCTCTGGAGACGTCAGAGAAGGTGAAATCGGGGATGGGATCCATGGGCTGGAAAGAAGCATATCTATGGGAGGAATGGGGGGCTTCGATGCCACCCACAGAGCTGGGTAAGCAGTGGGAAGAGGAGTTCAAGGAGGACTGGGAATGAGGGTTTAGGTTGGAGGTACAGACGATGGAGGGGTGAGACACGGCCGAGTAAAGGGGCGGCAGAGGGAGACAATCCAGCTGCCCGAACGACTGCGACTGCCTGAGGGGGCCCCGAGCCCTGGACGGGTAGAGGGTTCCCGCCCCCTGCTGCCCCACCAACAGGCAACTCTCTACCAACCTCTGGGAGGCCATGGCCAGCTGGGGGTCAATGTGGCGTTGGCGCAGGGACATCATACTGGGAGCTGTGGGCACAAAACAGCATCATCAACAACCACTTGTGAAGACGGGCGAGGCGAGTGGGAAGATACTCAGCACCAGCATTTTCTCTCCGCTTCTCAAAAGCACAAATATGAAATCAATCAAAAAGTGATGGCGTTTGCAAAAAAAAAGATATCTGGTTTGAATTAATAAAATATATTCAACAAATATTGTGACAAATCACTCTGGGAGAAAGGAGTGCACTGGGTGGTGACGAGATACTTAGAGAGGGTAGATGTGACAAGCAAGCAACTCGGGGGAGGTCAGAGGAACGCAGCGTGGAGTCGTTTCTCTTTCGGCCGAGTCCATCTGCATCGTAGCGTCCAGCGAGAACCCGTCACAGCGCCGCGGGGCTTTGAGTCTCGGGAGGAGGGAGCGCCGGCAGACCGAGGACTCGCATGGGGCGTGAATAAACGGCCGACTAGGATATTTCCACATGTGCCGACAGTCTGAATCGACGGACCGCAGGTCGCCGGCTCGCCGTCCCAGCAGTCGTCTGTGGTTGGCCCAGCGAGACGGCGGTGGGAGCCAAGCGCCAGAGAGGTGGGGCAGTGAGACACGGAGCGCTTAAAAGTCACTCACTATTTTGGTCAGAATAGGATTCTGCAGAAACAGATTTGCCGTAATAAGAAGTCAATTATAAAGCATATGAGCATTACAGTCATCAGAATTGGTTTCTTTGAGCTAAAGATGTGCCAGATGTGTTTCTCCAAGACCTCTGCAATGAAAAAAACAAGTTGTTTTTTTTACATAAGGATTGGTTTTTTTTATTGTGTATTTTTAAAGCTAAATAAGAGTTATAATGGGCACCGACTGCATTTGATCTTTTTGGTTGCAGTGGTCTGACCAGAATCCAATGGAAAAGGTCTGCAGCACCGTAGGACACAACCATTCCAATAAGATCAGCACAAGAACTTGTTCTCATTCAGGTGTATTTTTGACATTTCAATTTCCAGAGGTCACAGGATTCAGTTCAGGTTCCCTTATAGACAGAGGGTCACAGTAACACTTTTATCCAAAATGAGAACCACCAACAAAAAAGCATGAAATGGAATTGTGTGCAATAGAACAAAACATTTACAATTAGACAAATGTAAAACAACACTCATTCAACTGGAGACATGCGTGACCCTCACGACCTCCATCACCAGGGAGGCAACAAGCACAAATTCATGCAATTGTAGCATAAAAAAAAAAAAAAGTCCAAATAATCATGTCGACATATTTTTGGATTTTCCCAGCAGAGCCTTGGAGAGTTTCGGGGTTCGTTTGCTACCTCCCCCATAACTGCCAAGAGATTCATATGAACTCTTACATTGCAGATTTCCAGGCACGATATCCTCATCCAAGTCGTCCATGTCGTCAGACATGATGAAGTGCTGAGGCGTAGCTCTGCCGGCCATGAAGTTGGAGTCGAGGTTGAGGGACGAGGTGAGAGAAGGAAGGCCTGGGTTGTTGACGATGGTAAAACGTGTGATGATCTCGATCTGCTGCCAACGGTGAAGCCGCTCCCGCAGAGCAGCCGTCACCTCCCCCAGGGCTTGTCTGCAAATGAATGAGGTAAAACAAGGAGAGGACAATTAACTCAAGAGGAGAAGTAACTTATCATCACCTTCTAAAGAGACATAATATCCAAAGAAAAAATAAGTCGGGAAATGGTATTGGCAATCTGATAGACAAATATTAGCGCCCACATATCGGCCTGTTTGGGAACCAATACAACAAAAGAAGAAAAAGCGATCAATCGGAGGAAGCGCTCATTTAATGTCAGCTACTGGTGGTGATGGGGCTCTGGCAGTCTCACAGAACGGCCATGTCTATTACAGGCCACATCCTGGCATTTTGGGATTGTTAAAATGCTGTCCACAACGAGGAGTCATATTACAGTGTGCAGCCAATACTTTATTACCCCACCCCCCCCTCCTCTGTAATGTAAATCCTCTTCCAATGGGGCTAAATTTACTTGTGTTTTCACAAATAAAAATGCTGCTTGTTTTCTAAAACTCTTTTAAAATGTACTCTACAATTACCATCTCTGACTTACTTTGCAGTCAGTATTTTGTGGTCCACGTCATCCAGACAGGAGCTGTGAGCCACGTGGAAAGTCCCAAACAGAGTGTTCCTCTTTTTCTTTATTTTCTCCGCCTGTGAACACAAATGACCAGAATGCTGTGTTGACATTCTCCACACATGCTGAATGTGAACCTTGATCCCAGGCACAACAGTCCAATGAGTATTACAAAACACACCACCTTCCAGATGACTGGATGAGGCTGCTCTAAAGTTTACTCTAATTGTTTTTTACACAACAACTGAAATATATACAATATTTTCGGTTCAGATATTTTGAAGAGGCTAATCTAAAATCATAATCCGTCATTTACATTCCCTTTTAGGTTTTACATGCTTACCCCTTCTTTGGCCACCAGGAGCTGCTTTTCAGCATTTTGCTTCTTGATGTTGTAGTACTGCACCTCCACCTCGTGGGTGAGCTGCAGCCACTTCTGGAGGGACTCTGGCGGTGACCATCTTCTCCGGGACTCCAACTCCTTCTCTGCCTTCTTCAACGCCATGCGCACCTGTCAAGCATGAGGTGACGCATTAAAACCAAGGCATTGATTACCTTTAGATTATCTAGCAGCACGTTCTTGATAAAGATTGTCTTTTTGAGACTTTATGATTTTGTGAATAGGAGAATTAAACATTTGGGAAATTTTCAAACCAAAATGTAAAAATAGTGTGTGGAAAAGACAGGAATGTGCTATTTAAAGAACAAATCTTACTAATTTCATACGAGTCAACGAACACCCAACTTCACGAAGTTGTATACAGCACACACACAAAAGACGAGCACGTCTCAATCCTACAAACTCCAAAACCCATTTTACATTTATGGACTGATGGATCTTAACACTTGCCTCTAAGCGTCTTGAAACTACACTGAATCCGTAAGCCCTGCATTTTTCTAATTTCTCACCGTATTTCCGAATGACAAAAGTGTCGGAATTAGATCACTGTGATAGTCCGGCAAGCAAACACTCATGTGTTTTATTTACTTGTGTGGGATGTGTTGTGCCGTTTGTGCCAAACTCCGAATGGACCCAAGCTGCAGTGGGCGTATGGATACGATCGCCAGTGTGAATTTGATAAAAACGCAAAAACATACTGCGCAGTTGCCACCTTGAAAGTTCACACTATCCGCTGACTTCCACTGCTCCTTCTTTGTGTGCTTACCGACAAACTCCATGTTCAAATCGCATTCGTCACTTTGCAGCTACCTGATCCAACTCTTCTTCAGCGTATTTCTGGCGACTCAGTTCGTTCTCCGTGCCCTCCCGCAGCTCCCTCAGGCGGTAGGCTTCCTGCTTTGCTGCGTTGATCTCATCCCTCAGCTTCTGCTCCAGGTTCACCTTCTCCACTTCCACTGTGCGGTGCTCCTCCTGGGCGATCTGCAGCCTGAAAACAATGAGGGCAACAAAAATAATCAAATATCTGACTTTTTCTCCATCATCTTTAGCCGCTTAATATGGATGCACAAAGAAACATAGCGTCGTAGTTGCCAGGGTCTGTGGGTAGGCATGACGTGTACGCATGAGAGTACCATGTATTTGTGGAATCTAAAGACTTGCATCATCTATGAATCACCGGAAACAATGGCTAACATGTAGAGCAGAGCGCCGTGGCCAGCTGCTAGGCAGCTCACAATAAACTGACATCAGAGAGAAGAAGGAGAACAGCTGCCATGGTGTAACTTTAGAACAGTTCATTGTGGTGCCCAGTGCTCCAGGAGTATCATGTGTTGGTTTGTTCTCTGGGTATTTTTAGGCCCCCAAAAAAAAGGCTACTTTAAAAAAAAGAGGGGCATGTCAAAGCTTTATACAATTACGAAATGGGTGACAAGCCCCTCTTTTTTTATTTAACTTTATAAAATCATGTATGCAGTTGTTTTAATGCATAAACTTGTCTAAGCACAACGAGTGTGATACATAGGTATGTAGAAACAGAATATAAATTAAAATCATTTAAACCAAGAAATAAAAAAGTTGAATTTGATCTGTAAACCCAATATGGGGATTCTTAGGTGATAATACAATGGACTTTGGATTAAACAGTCCCTCATCAGGCTAAGCACTTATGAGGACATGGGAATACTGTTACGTGCAACACTGTCACTGATAACACAACAGATCTACAATAATACTAGATTTAGTGCCTTGTGGTTTTATGTCTTCGGACATCCATGTCTCTCTAAATGTCATCACTTTATCGAAACTAGCATTTAAATAAAAAACAAAACAATTTCTGGGAGTTCATCGTGACCTTGACCGTTGTGCCAAATTTGGTGTTGCTAAGATATTGCAAATATTGGACGGACATGAGGTCACAGTGACCTTTGACATCCAAAGTCTAATGACTTCATCCAGATTTGATTCCAGATGAACGTTTATTTTTTTATTTTTAACAGAAGACATTCTCTCCGGGTGTTTGAGATGTTGCAAGCCAAACATATATTGCCGATGTCTGACGAGCACGGAGGCATACAAAAATCACATATTTTTAAAAAAAGGGCAGGATGCAGTACCACATTTCCGTCAGTAGGGAGAAGCACCCTCCTCTCGTCAGGCCAAACACCAGCAGAGGGACCAGAGAAATGAAAGGCGATCCAGAAAGCTTGCGATGGAAAAATGTGGGTGGCTGGCGGTCCTGCTCATGCCATCGACCCCGACCTTTGTCATTCTCAAGTTTACATTCTGAGGCACTGGCAGCGAAAAGACGACAAATGTCGTTTCACCTGACCTACAATGCACGGCTCACAGGCCGCAGACAGATTGTCTCTGCAGACGTCGCAGGAGAAGGTAAACAAAGAGAAGTGACCAACACAGTCACCAGTCTGTCTGCACACGACCACACCTCAATCCAAATGCAGAACAAGCAGCAGTCGTGCTTCACACCGTCTCCCACCAGTGAGGCAGAGGCTGCGGCATCGTAAAAAAAAGGCAACGCAGCTCCAGTCAAAGCCTCCTCCCACTGTCTCCCAACAGGGCCGCCATGACAGGGCCGGGCTACTTGATCCCACCACAGGGTCGACTTGGAGGTGTGGAAAGAAAGCAGCTGGCAGCCGGGATCAGGAAGAAAGCACGGCTAAAGACAGAGGACAAACCTCGCTCTCTCCCTCCGCTCCAAAAACACAAGCCAAATGAGATGGTCTCTTCTGGTTGGTCACACTGACCTACCGTATAATTTAATATCCCTTCCCACAGCCACAGTAACTGGCTGTTTATTTATTGCACTTTAATGCTTAACACCAACTCTGAAAAGTCGAAGCACCTTAGTCGTCTGCTTTTGGCAGAAGATAAATAGGTTAACTTGACTGCGTAACATTTTCTATTATGAATTACACAAGGTTAATACACAAGCTAAAGAAAACCCCAGTATAATTAATGGGACTTTTAAAATCATTATGCATCATCTGACATCTTCTACTTTGTGAGACACAAGTGCCATGCGTCTTTCCATTTCTCTGAGCTCTCACTGATTCGATTGTCATGCGGTTGCACAACACGACTGAATTACAGCAGATAAAACAGACTGTAATGCTCAATAAGAGCCATATTTTTGGGGATTGGAAATATAAAGCTATGGGGAGTTGTGGTACGCTGCATAACGCGTGCACAAAAGCGATGTGGTTTAATCTGCAGAGGAGAATGAAGTATGAGCAATTATCTTTGCAAGAAAGAAACGACGGAGCTAACCGAGAAGTTGCCAGGTGTGTTTTCACAGGTGTAAAGCCTCGGAGAAAACAGACTCGGGTGGCAGTCTGGAAGAGGAACAGAGTTTGACCTCAACGGTTTGTCCCTAATGGAGCGGTCAATGGCTCTTCTGATCGGCATCAAGGAGGCTGGTCCTACAAACACATTTTTTTCCACTCTCCTATTGTCCTGCTCCAAGAAGGAAACACTCTACATATCTATAGTATACATATGCAAACATGGGAGCCATGACTGAGATACTGCAGTGCAACAGGATAAGGTTTTACTGGATAGACAAAATAATCCAAAGCCAACACAAACACCCGTGTGAGTTCAGTCAGCGAAATGGTCGTCGTGTCTTTACATTCCATTTGCTAGAGTCATCAGAGCGTGTCACGTTTCAGCTCCGTGTGTCGACTACACAGCCAGATGACAGAGAGTAACTCATGTGGGGGACGAGGGTCACGAACCTTTTGCTGCCTCCAGCACAGGAACAGCTCATCTCTCAGCTCAGTGTGCCCAAGTATCAAGACCCAAATCCATATCCCCAATACCAACACACCGATGGCACAAATGATGTGAAGCAGCCTCGGGAGCAGATTAGTCAGAAATACTTGGAATTACAGACGCATCAGCAGCTAAAGAAAGAGACAATTTGATGGCACTACCTGTGCAGCGTCTAGAGTAAAAAAACAACAAGCCTGACCTGTGCTTGAGATTACAGTGCGTTTGAGTTTCCTTTAAAAGGAATAAGAGGAAACAGTGCAGACTTAAAATCTATGAAAGACAAAGTATTCCAGAGATCAGTGTTGATTAGGTTCCTGAAGCAAGGCCCCCAGGGGGGAGTATACCATGTGACAGTCACCTCAGCTGGCTCCACGCACTGAAGGACGAGGAAAGGAAACGTATGCTTCGAATCACAAGTGAGGGCTGAGGAACAACAGTGGCCACTAAACTGAGAAAATATGAAAGTATTGATATGCAATTAATGTAAGTAGCATAACTGCACGCCTTGAACTGAAGCATGTGCTTCATAGAACAGATAACCGTGCCGTCCTGTGACTCCACTGGAACATGTGGGAGCCAGACAGACAGACCCTGGTGTTCTTCACACTCAGCTGATGAAACTGATGCGATGCAGCGGCATACGATACCGAGATCAGTGTCTGTCTGCTATTGTTATATACAATTTGTCTAATTAGATAAGAAATACCTTCAATATCCATATCACTGACGATGAACGACTTTGGAAGGCTATATTAGATTAGCCACCAACACAAAGCACATTTTTACTTTTCGGTTTATTTTCTGCCCTTTCACGTCTGTGTGGAAATGAAAACATTGCACTTGGGAGTTCGCTTGTGAATACAATGCTGTGTGGCAGCAGAGTCAGAAGCATCCAAGATGGCCCAAGCAGCTACTCATGACACCTCCAGATTGGAGACTTGTACAAACTCGCCGAAATACCTTTCCAGCTGTTCAAACAGCACGCCAAGACACTTATATTTCCTTGAATCATGCACATATGTAAATGATATCTATCTTTTCAGACAAGCTTTTCGTATAAGTGAATGGTTAAATGTAATTTCAATGACTCGTTTAGTCAATTCATATCCTACAGTATAGTCAGTAGTCTAAAGGTCTGAATCATAGTGCAGCGCAACCCTTTTTTTTATTTTGTACTTCCCGTTTTTGAACAATGTGGCTCTATACATGCAATGCTGTGAAACTAACGACTAATGACAGGTAATATAGAGCATAGATAGGCTTGAGAACCACTCTATGCAAATTCTAATTTGCATTGTAAAATCCTTGACTGGCAGGATTCCCGACACGCCACCTCATCTGAATTGATTCCTGCTTAAACCAACAGAATAAATACTTCAGGGGGAAAAAGCAAGGGCGCCATTTCACTCACCAAAAGCTTTATAGTTAAGGAGTGAGGCTGTAGTCTTCATCTCGCAATCAAACTTGTAACAGAGAAGAAAATGCTGTTCATAGCAGAATTGAGTCGGATTAATTAGTTCAATATTACGTTTACAGCTGAAGGCCAGAGTGTCGGGGGATAAAATAGGTCAATGAGGGGTGTGTGAGGAACACTGCCCCACATGCAACACAGGCAACGGCATTGCCAGTCCAGCACAGGCTGATGCAAGTTACCAATCATGATTTATCAACATTGGCTTGCGGTCAGTTTACGGTAGAGTTTGAGACCTATACTGTGTAGACAAGAAGATGATGAGTATTATTGTATTTGTTGAATGTTTAAAAGTTCTAATATGAAAACAGAGAGAAAGCTGTGCTTTATGTGTAAACTAATGGTATGTGTGCACAGAACAGTACTTCCTGTAGAGTTTAACAGTTTGTGTGGGTGGTGGGAAAAACCCTCACTTCTGTTGCAGGTCATGCAGACTTTGTTCAGCTCGCTGCAGGCCGTCCAGGTCCGTCATCATCTTCTTCATATGATCCTTAGAGTAGCGGTTCTGGATGTAGGCAAACCAGCAGCCACCCATGCCGATGACTATTGACACCACCAGCATGAAGTCCTTCAAGTGGCTATGTCTATTCACTGACGGAAAAATAAAGAAGAGGAGTTACTTTAGCATGGCAATGAACATCAAAATCATATGATGAACCTACAGAAGTGGATCTCTTCAAACAGGCAATTTAGAGTTAGCTCATAAGATGAAGCTGCTGACAATAAACAAGCTTCACATGGATGTGGGGTGAAGCTTGTGTTTGAACATGGCCTAGACATACAGCAAGTGTTGTGGAGTGACACAAATAGAAGAGCCAGTCGCACAAGTTCAGGTTGCGGTGAGAGGGGCCGAGTGCAAAAGACCGGGACAAAGCCAGCTTAACACAGCCTATTTCAGTCTGGTAACCAATGCTAATAAACATGCACAGAAAACCAAACAATGGCAACTATAATAACCATTTGATAAACATGAGGGGCTATTATGAACCAAAGCCTAATAATAACTTAAGAGTGAGTATTCTGCCATGATGTCACTGTCAGAGATTCTTAGTGTAGGAAAGTCACAGCAGCTAGAAAGCGGATATGTTTCAGGTCAACTCTCAGGCCTGCAGAGCTTTTACAACAGTCAAATTAAACCCATTGTAACGTTTGGACATTTGATGATGTAATGCAGCAATTGACAAACATCCGCAATTATAAGCCTTGCAAGCCGCACGTGTTTCTTGCAAAACCTACAATGAGGTGAAAGAGATGTCAAAAATCATGACTTCTGTTTCCTGGAGTGAGACAACAAGGAAATAAAACCATTAAGAAAAAGGGTCAGTACAGGCGTGTTTCTCTTTAGATATGATCAGGAGGACATTCCACCTTCAAACAGTTCATCACAAAGATGCTCCTGCACCACTGGCTGATATTGACATGGCACTGGCTGTCTTCATAAAAGGCACATAACCAAGTCTCTACCGGAGCTAAATGATCTGACAGGAGAGCCGTCCATATTCCTGAAGACTGGCTTAGAAAGCCCAGAACAAACAGAGGTTCATCCGAGTCGAGAGTCAGACCCACTGTGCCTGCTATCGTGTCAAAAGTAACAAACCAGAAGTGACGGACAGGACAGCCGCCGAGGCAGCTGTTGAATGCTGCCCTTTTCTCAGGCTGGTGGAGATCATCGCCTCTTAACTCCCCAAGCTGAAGTCACCATATTAAACTGCGTGTGTGCTAAATACGTCTTGGGTCTCCATCGTGACCGAGCACGCGTGATTAAAGGAAACGGACGCAGTGCATAATCCGTGAGATAATGCACAACCGTGCTCTTGGTTCTATATAAATGCTCTTACAGCACTATCGGTCTGAAAACAGTTTGCTTTCTGTCATCACTCAAGCTGTGAACACTGCATGTCTTTCAGAAACCACAAAACAGGAAATGTGCTTGGCATAATCGTTGTTAAACAATTGTCCACTAGATCAGGATACCTCCATTGTGAGACGTGTCTTAAAATGCTGCTGCAATGTAAAGTGAGTCAGACTGACTATTAGTGGGACGCCGTGGCTTTAAGAGGCTGTCAAAGCCAGCCACCGCTCACGAATGTCTTCCTTCGGGTAAGACTCGAACAAAACTCATCCACATGACACATGCCAGACACAGACCGCGACACACTGGCCCCCTGTGCAATAGATTCTCAATGAAAATGACGGCTTTCTATGAAGGCTCATTACGTTTTCTTTGGTGATCGCATACATCTGCCCTCATCAGCACTCCTATCAATATGCAATGTTACTTTTTATTCAGCTTTGTTGTTCGCCAGTGAAAAGGGGATCAAACCTCAAGTCGGGATAAATCTCTACGCACCATTAATAGTTTATGCATCTCTATAGAATACCATTTTCACAACACCTAGTCCATAATTTCCAGTCCTTCTAGCTCTGTAATGCACAATATAAGTATGCACCTGTAACTGTAGCAAAGCTTTTAACATACATTTTTTGGGTTTCTCTTTAAAAAAAAAATCAGTTATTCTGGAACGTTGCATCACAATGTCAGCACAGCCTGCCGAGAGTTGTGACAGCGGAGAGACACCCCATCCATTGTGGTGTTTCAAACTCAGAGGGAGAAACTGATACAGGGTTTAGCCTCTCATATTAAAGGGTGGGCACACGAAGGTGATCAAATGAGTAAATCAGTGAGTAGATGCACAAGTGACGAAATAAATAAAAAACTAAACCAGACCACATCACAGACAAAGTGCTGATGAAAAAGGAGTAGCAGACAACAGTGGACAGGCCGCTAATACAACCTGCAAAACTCCCTTCAGATGTTTCACAGTCAAATCAATTCTCTTGTTCCTGTGACGTGTCGACTTGGAAGGTGTTTTATGCCTCTCTGATGAACAGTTTTATGCTAAATAACAAGGTCTAACATATTTTGCAGATGAGGCAATGTCTTTGAAATACCTCAAAATAACATGTTGGGTGCACATAACTGTATCAAAACTAATTTGATGGATTGTGCATTCTTGACAAACAGTGTTTTATTGTATTTTATTTGTTTTATCGGCATCGCAATGAAAATGGCAATAATGGAAAACTACAGTGTGGGTGTTTGTTTTATCATTCAAATAGGTTTCAAGCCTTTTCACCAAATGTTACTGAATTAGCTGACAAGATTTTCAGACATCCTGCTTATCAAACAGAAAAAAATAAAAGACAAATAAAACTTTGATAAAAGAGATAATAACCCCCCCCTCGCCCTCATCATCTCCAGTAAGGGTTGTAAATCATCTAGAATAAACACTTTGATGTTGTATTAATGAGGGTATGAATCAAAATAAAAAGTGTCACATACTCAGGGGTGCTCCAAACAGTACAGTGTCCAAAGATTTGAGCTGCAACTTTTGCACATGGCTGCGATCCAGAATCTTCAGAATAGCGAGAGTCAGAGTGGTGTTCTTCACGGCGAGCCTGAGAGAGAACAGACGCAGTCATTTTGCAACACAAGGAAGGAAGAGCAACGGTTGTAATCCATTCTGAGCCATGTGTAATGTGACCCCTGTACACATAATCGAATGGTCAGAAGAGAAACCAGTTGGGGGAATTACAGTACATGCAAGACAACTGACTGATTAGAATCGGGAAATGTAATGACTTATAAAGAAGTAGTGGAAATAGGATTGAGTCGCTGGCACTAATCAAGTTGCATCAAGTGAATTATATGTTGCCATCATTCCTACATTGTGCTTTCGTGTTGCCAGGGATACAATGTGTAGCTTGCATATTTTCCCTTTCATTAAAGTATGTAAAAAAAAAATCCGAGTACAAAAAGTCGTAGCAATTTTATATAAACCACAACTTATTTGGGGCACTTTTTATTTGGAGACCTACCTTGGCATGACACTTCCATTGAAATTCATCTTGCGAAAGGCATCCACATATTGGGGCAGTTCCACGTAGGTGATGAGCCAGTCCACCATCTCATCCACTGTCCAATTATACACTGGGGGGGAAAAATAAATAAAAACAGTTACAGAGCTCCTTGATTCTCATGCAGTCCAGATTAGGCAACATGGCTACAATGTCCCCCTGATTGACAGCTGACTTTTATCTTTTGATGTTTGAGGGTGTTCACATCTATATTGAGCAAACAATGTATTTATGGACCTGTAGCCTTTATCATAACATTCTTTAAATGCACCGTTTATACAGCGAGACATTATATTATATGATCATGTGCAGCCGAATCCGGAGTGATCTATGGAGGTATCCTATTGCAGAGCATACATTGGCTTGCCCAGAGTAATACCTGGGGAAGGGAAATACACTCCCTAGCTCCTGGAAGAGCATCAGCAGTGTGGGCTGACTCTTAACGTGTTCTCGCAAACAAAACCACAGCTTCCTGCCTCAAAACCTCCAGAGCTTACTGAGAAACTGCAATGCACGATAAATCAGTCCTATGAGCAAAAAAAGGGGGGGAGAACGGCAGCTAGAAGGGGTGTGAAACATGGGTGCTCTCAGAGTACACACTAGCCCGGCTGAACAGATAGGCAGCAGGAGGGGAGCGTGTGTGAATGTTGTGCTGACAGAGTCAATGGTGTCCCACTCGGTTACTGGCTGGAGCTGATAAGTAGACTGCACTTTGCTTGCCATGTCACCGAAACCAACTGCATTGCTCTTTTGTTGGGTGAGTAAGAAGATAATACAGAATATCCATATGACTGGCTATTACTGCCGTTTAGACCAACATCCAAAGAGACAAGAAGTAAAATGCCTCAAAGCAGTACCTTCAGAGCCCTTCCATGTGTTCCACAAGTCCTCCACACTGATGAACTGGTCGTCCCCGTGGAAGGTGTTATGCTTGGCCTTTGGGTCATGGTAGTTTAGATCTTCTCTCAGGAACTGCAGAATGACAAGGACGCGTGTTGTAGTTACAAAGAATCCAATTTGCACACGTTTTTTTAATGTTCAAGACCAGACCGTGTGGGTTACGTAGGTAAATTACCATGAGTGTTTATTACAAATGTTTCGAGAGGCAAATATATAAGTAAGCTTCACAATTTTAGGTGGCGACTGTCAAATTAAGTGGCGAAAATATCTGAGGACCATCATAGACTCCAGGTGGCTGCTAACAAAAGCCTTTCCCCAAATGTTGAACTTTTACTTCAAGTATGTCAAACATACACATACACAGTGAGGAAATGGAATTTAGTGTGCCATACATTTTTTATATATATATATGTAAGACACCCTAAATTCCATTTCCTCCCTCATTGTAGTGGTCATCCATTGGTCAATGGATCCACACACCTGGTTGCCCACTATATTGTCGGCCAACTCGGTCACATGCATCACATCTTACACTCCCACAGAAGCCAACTCATGCAACATGAGTGGTCAGTGATAAGTCATGATGCGTGATGCCTTTCATTCTTTATAGAATTGTGTGGGAGGATCACTACAGGGTAGAGAAATAGTCTGTGCTGCAGGTGAAATATCAAACTCCTGAAGAAATATTCATAAGCAGGAACTGTTTAATTTAGCCAAGACCTGAAGCTTTTTGTTAATAGTCAGATGCAGACTTTGATCTTCGTCATTAAGAAATCAGCTATCCTTTTTCATGAATCACTGTATGACAACTAGGGTTGGGTACCGAAACCCGGTGCCAATATGGTACCGGTTCCAATACAACCGGTATTACCCGGACCGAAACGCAACGCACATTTCGGTGCTTCTTTCCGGTGCCTGAGCCGATTGAAATTGAAAAAAACTATTGTTGTGAACTTCTCAGGTGACTCCGTCCTGTCAGCAGGTTACGATAGCCTATCATTTAACTTTGAGAGCGGAGGCTGCGCCGTGTGTGACTGCGTGAACCCGTGTGGGGCACACCAGCGTCAAGCTGGACGCGACGGGGAGACCGTCACCGGTCCCCTGAACACGTGGAGACCGATGATGACGAGCAGCCGGAACTCAGATTAGTACCGAAACGTTGATTGCAAGTCTTGCATTCATAAAAATAGGCCAAGAAATAATAAATTAGCCATTATAACCATGTTTAAGCTAGCTCGTAGCTAGCGCTAGCTACGAGCTACGAGCGTGACAGTCTGCTAGCAGATGTGTTGATGTCCAGCGGTCCCGGCTGTATACCCGGTGTTACCGGGAATATAATGACGGAGGAATAAAGAGCGTGGGGCGTCACTTTGTTTCAGTGTAACTCTCGCTGTCAGAAGCAAAGCTTTATTTGTCACGTGTCATCTTCAGTACCTCTGATTGGTTGTTCTCTTTGCCCATCAAAACAGTGACAGGATTAACCCTATAAGGTCTGCACATGACGATACATATCACATCATATAATGGAGAACATATATTGTGTATGTTAACAGTGATATCCATTGTGTGTCGGTGCTCCATGATAACGGCTTCTGCAGGGAATATGGCCGAAGAGGTTTTTAATGTCCTCATTGTGCATTTAAAAAAAAAGAAGTATCGGTTCAGGCACCGTTTAGGCACCAGTATCGTTTTAAAAGTACCGGTTTAGCACCGGTATCGGAAAAAACCCAAACGATACCCATCCCTAATGACAACAGGAAGTCAGACTACTGTCTTGAAGTGCTCCTAGAGCTTTCTTTCTCTCGACTCAAAGCCATTACACATGCTCACTGTTCCGCACTTGATTTTTTGCCTTTGGGGTATTTGCATAGCAAGTGCCTCTTCTTAAGCCGAGACCACTTTGGTCTGGCCTCAACCACGTGCAACAGACAGAATCAAAGTGAAATGGGGCTCCAGAAGGGACCTAGTTTATAAGTTGTTTTCCTTTTTTATTATTTTATTATTGTTGTTGTTGTTTGTTTCGTTCTGTATACTTTTGTTATTGGTCCTATGTTTTGCATTAATAAAATAAACTAGAAAATGCATTTCCTTCTGAAAATGCGTTGGAATGCTAACATTTGAAAGCTTGAAGCTGAAAAGTAAAAACAAAATTGCTGAAAAAGGTTTGAAAATAGCTGAATATGAAATGAATAACTGAAAATGTCTGAACATAGCTGAAATATGAAATGAATAACTGAACATTTCTGAAAATAGCTGAAATATGAAATGATTAACTGAAAATGTCTGGAAATATCTTTTTTTTAAAGCTGAAAATAGCTGAAATATGAAATGAATAACTGAAAATGTCTGGAAATATCTGAAATATGAAATGAATAACTGAAAATGTCTGGAAATAGCTGAAATATGAAATGAATAACTGAAAATGTCTGGAAATAGCTGAAATATGAAATGAATAACTGAAAATGTCTGAATTTAGCTGAAATAAAAAATGTTTTAAAGCTGAACATAGCTTAAAATAGCTGCCAACAGATAATAGGCTGAACATAGCTTAAACATCTGAACATATCAAAAAGGGAAACTTCCTGCTGAAAATGTTGAAGCACAAACATATTGGGTGGAAATGTATAACTGAAAAAGATAAGCAAAACTTTAACTTCTAAATATTCAAAGATATGAATCACAATCCAAGAAATGAGAGAGAGGGGGAAAAGTCAGATGTGAGATCAAGAGAGAGAAAGAAATTTAGAGTCAGAAGGAGAAAGATAAATAAAGAAAGAGAGGGAGAAACCAGAGTGAAGGATAGACAATCTAAACACTGAGTGGATTTTCTACAAAAGCATTTGTTAAACCCTGTCAAAAAAAAAAAGATCAATTCACCAAAATAGTAATATCAATAGAGAGGAAAGATTGAGCCGAACGCGCCGATATGTTTGTTATTTTTGTGGGTTAAATGAGACCTGAGAAAGTCTGATGCTGGTGCTCTTCTAATATCTCTCCACATATAGACACACGCGCGCGCACGCGGCCACACACGCACGCACAAACGTTAGTCTGTGTGAGGGGGGGGGGGGTTCAAAATGTATGATCAACAAGATTGTGTGTGAGATCTGCCACTGATTAGCCTAACGTGAAACACCTGTGTGACTGAGAGACAGCTCAGATTCTGAGGAAAGCAGCCTGTCAGAACATTTGGATTTGAGAGAGAACCATAACTCCGATCCTAAAGACGTCTAGATTAGGAGATGCTCAAGGCTTGTGTGAACGTTTACATGTCCTTAAATATTTTTTAGGTTAAGAAATGAGAGTTTAATCTTAGTTCAGAAAATGTTCCTGTTTGCGTCAAAAAAGTTGAAAGGTGCTCAGAATTACAATGGAGATGACTGAGCAGAAAGGTGGACTTCCTCCCTCTTTAAGGCTTCTCTAGAAAAATCTGGGAAACTGTTGGATTCCATAGTCACATGTCTACGACAAGCACAAGATTCCCTACTACTTTATCAAAAAATTATGCCTAAAGAGTAATAATTATGGCCGTAGTGACGATTTACAAAAATAATTTCCGCTTGATCCTGACGCAGCTGTCCCCTCTAGCGATGACGTCACAGCTCTAAGGTCCCACACACACACCCATTGTAAAGTCCAGGAGGAGCGGAAAAACACATGAAACTAAAATGGTTACAATTAAATAACTATAAGAGCTATCAAAAGAAGATGAATTATAAAGTTATAGCTAACACTTCTGTCAACATTCTAAAGGTGGAATTGTTTCTTTAGCTGAATGTATGCCGATATTGTAAGCTTTTAAAGTTGAACAAGTTGAAGCGGATTTGAAGATTTCCCCCATTGGATCCCATTCATTATTTATTCCATAAAAAAATTAATAATTTGAAAATGTGAAGAGATAAAAAATATACAATAATAGCTGAAGGCTATCTGAACATAAGAAAAATTAAATAGCTGAATTTGCTGAAAATATGAAAATACTGTAAGCTTTTTAAAGTTGAATATTTTCTACATAGGAACTGATGAATTAAAAATAGCATAAAAGTATTTAAATATACAAACATTTGAAACATGAAAAGTCATTCCAATCTAATCCTGAATAAGCTGAATTTTTTAATATTTGAATTGTTTAAATAGCTGAATATATGAAGGAGTTGAAAAGGGACAAAAAAGGTACGGAAGAAATAGAATAATAAAAAGAAGTTTATTAAAGAAGACAAGAACAAGAGTTGGACTGCTGAAGCATTCCAACTAATAAGAAAAAGTCACCAGTGATGCCTGAGAAGCAACAGATCTGCTTTACGGTGAGCATGTTACCGCTTTAACAGTGTATTCGGTGCTTTCATTACACTTCACTGGATTGAAAACAAAAGCAGCCATGACTGACTTCTATTTGTCAAGCATTTCAGAAATACAAACCACACATTATGATTAAAGGAACACAAACATGTCATTGTTTGTTGGTTGGGTTTGAACAGATGTGGCAACGTCAATGTCTACAACATGCATGTCAGTTACAACCACAAATAAAGGGAATTCAGTTCATTATTGACAAAACGGAAGTGCAAACAAGACAAATCCTCCATTTACTTTGAGTAAGTTCAGGACATTTCGGGGCTATGATTAACTGACCATCTCAGCAGCAAACACTTTGAAGAGTCCGATAACGGCAGATTACGATAATGATGCATGTAAACCTCTCCGTCTGTGCAAATCGGAATATCAACACCGCATCAGCTCCTGGGTCTAACTTTTTAGAGTGGTACTTACGCCGTCCGTCTCAGACACGTCTACATTGCCGTTGGCATCATCATCCATCTGCTTGTGGATACTACGGATGGACTCGTAGCTGAGAACTCCATTCTCATCCTTGCATAGCGGCGCATCAATGCGACATAAGTCTGGTGGAGAAACAGAGTCGTATCGAGATGGTGTTACGGGCACTTCTGAAACTCAAGAGTTACTACTACTAAATCAACAACAGCTGAGATGACTTCATTCAATGTTCAAGGGGATTAAGCAACTATTTTGTATTGCAACATGTCTCCACCGTGAATTAATACTGTTCAAAAGATGTTTTTTTGGAATTCCTAATCATGAATCCTCATCAAACTAGAGTAGGCTGAAGTTTTTAGATTGAAGCACCAATGTGCAATTTCAGCAATATCTAATAACAATATTTTTCAATGAAAAATTGAAAGAACCAGTCCTGTAGCAACAGACATAACACGTTTTTTAATATAATTTGAAGCATTAATATCTCAACTAATCCCGTGATGGCCACCAATGTTCAGAATTTTTGACCTACTGTGCTTCGAGTCAGAATGCAAAGTCTTAGGTTGGATTTCCCTCTCACTCACACCGTCTCTCTCTCCCACTAATATAACTGACTGCAAAATTCCTTGACTGAAGACAAAGCCTTCTTTATGTAAAGCTTTTCTCTCAATGTGGTCATGTTACCAAGAAGCCCGATACCATGACATCGGACCTACTGTACTGTAGACCAAATGCAAGCAAAAGCAACCTAATTGGCTTTTAATAATAATACTAATTATAAGAGGCGTTGTTTTTTTTATCCATCGTTGATTTAGATTTCAATTCTATTTAAAAACAAAAGAATTGTGGTGTGTTCATTAAAATGTTGTTTACAATCAAATGTATTCAACATTTTGACAGTAGGGCCTCCGTTAGGATTTTAGTGGGTAGGTATAATCAAATAGAGAATTCAGAAATGTATGTCGCCATGATAAACAGTCAAGCAATTTAGCAAGCCGTCAGTTCTCGCGTGAAGCCCATCTGCCCTGTGTTCTCTCTCCTTCCTGAGGGATTAGAGATCCTCCGACACAGATAATGCTACCACTCCCACTAAGCTGAAACCTTGTTTCGCATTTACTGCAGATACTTAGCAGTTGTTTGAAAAGGCATGGCAACCTACATGTAATATCAATACACTTAAATGTGTAATGTTGAATTTAAAGCAGATTAAGTTGGAGTGAATCTGAAACATGTTTTGAGTATTTCCAGGAAATCATAAACACAGAAACTAAAAATGGCGGTGAGGGCAAAGTGAGGGGGCTGGCCTTTCTTACCAACAGAAAGAAGTTGCTCACACTTCCTAAGCTTGGTTTTTACCAACAAGAATGTCACCCACAGTGTATCATCAACTGCGGGCATTCATGTCTGAATTGAGCTGGCATTTAGCTTGATGCCCACAAATTATCATACAAATCCATGTTTTATTTATTCCGAGAACCATATGTTAGGACTAGGGTTGACTCAGCGGTGAGATAAAACAGATTCATCTCTGCAACGGTCACTGTGTCCATGTGACCGCTGCAACACACTTTTTCTAGTCGGCAATGTGTGCTTTATGTGTTTCTAAAGGAACTAGAAAGACTTGATGCATAATGTGAACTTCTTGTTTTTTAAAAAGTCCGTTTTTGAGCCAAAGTATGCAAGCATTCAGCCTTCGGGAGCCAGCAAGGCCACATACCAAAAAGGCTGTTCCGCTCAATTATTAACACTCCCCATGTTAAACAAAGAGTGACAGTTACCCCTGTGAAAGCCTACCCCCTGCAACACGTCCATGCACACAACCTGGCTCTTTCTTATTTGGCTTGAAAACCTCCAGAGACACAGGATTAGGTATTTACATACCAGTCATGCCTGCCTTTTTTAAGAGCTCAAGAAGTTACGCAAGTCATTCTGTGTGCCTGCATGTCGACGACTTTGCCACTTCTTAACTGCAACAGTTACTATACATCTGTCTCCGTTCAGAATTACTGTCAAGTCTGTTAAGTACCATTTTTTTTCTCATACTGGCCTATTGGGACATGCGACACAAAATAATAAAAATTGTTTCAAACTCCAGATGTGTATGAGCAGTGTGGACAATGTCGCAACGGTTTCCATTTTCCCACAATACTTAAAAAATTTAAATCGATGGAACAATTATGCACTCTGAAAAATAGGTATGAATTCTTACACGAGTACACTTAAAAAAAACTGAGGCAGAGCTTGTCATAACTTGCTCAGACATATCCAAATGGTTACATAGTGTACGTCAAGATATGCTCTACAGATACAACCATTGTTATTATTCATGTGAATTCAATATATGGATTAAGTTGAGATTATCACGGTGAGAAAGGATTTCATTTAACAAGCGATAGTTTTCTTTTTTGCTTGTTAAAATTACTCAAAGGTAAATAAATCTGTACTAAATAATGTAATGCAGTAAACCACTGTGGGAGTATGCTATTGTTTCGCAGTTAAGTATTTTGGTGACACGCATGATACGGGCTAATCCAATAATAAAAATAATAATATAATTCAATGACGGCATAAACTTGAGGCCAATGTTGTTATACTAATATAAACAAATTAAAGTGTAACAAAGAACGAGAGTTTGTTGTAAATATTGTACCGCAAATTGTTGGGAAATATTAGCAATGGATTGGTTCTAATGTAAATCTTTAATGCGGGTCATTTAACATATTGATTGGTATTATTTGAGGCACGTGCTCCACTAACCATTCGATCAACTACCTCATGTGGCTTGATCCGAGTGGGAGGACAGGACTTAATGGAGAATGCCAGCTGGACTATTCTCAGCATGGCTACATAGTGTGTGTGCACTAGTACATGAATATTCGTGTGTCATCTTAGCCCAACGGGTGGACAAGAACAGGCGATTAGAAAGATGCAATACACTCATTGTTTACTCACCTGACACCGCGTGTTCAACAATCTGACTGTCTGGTGGAGGTGAACTTGGTTTGTCAGTCCAACTTTCTCCAACGAGACAGAAGCTCAATATCCACAAGGCCACACATGTGTTGAACTCCATGACTGGTGCGTGCTGGGAAGAAGAAGAAGAAGAAGAAGAGTCCCTTGACAATTCTGATAATACCCAAGATAATTAATTCGCAGTGTTTATGTCGAGGTTAAACCACGCTCGGAATTTAAAAGACGCTGCAGCTACTTTGTCTGCTAGAACACAGGACACGTTAACATGGAGAGGAATAATCGGCTAAGAGCACACCGAGTAAAACGGCTAGTTACATCAAGATCACGCACAGCAACTGCAGGCACATGCGACCACCTGTCAGGTGTACCTCTTCTTCCTGAATGGATGAGTGCACATCGTCGCTAGCTTGCTAGTACCTGGCTATCGCGGTCCGCCCCCGCGTGTTGTCCGTTTAGCTGCGTCGGGGGCTTCTTGGCGGTGGTTGGAAACACACGTCACTTCAGGGACAACAATAACGCGATAAGAGATCGTAACAGCAACCGGCGTGTGAGCCCCCCGGTCCGCGAGCGACTGCAGGGATGTCGGACGAGCCCCGACGAGCGCGAGCTAGCTAAACATCTCTGCGAACGAGGAAACGAAGTGGAAGAGCCACAAAGGGGAAGTAACACCACCGAGCCCTCACACTCACGCTTCCGTGTCGTTTCGTCTTCTTCAGTTTCGGTCAGTGTCGGATTGTCAACGGACGCACGTCACCGTTAATATTTAACATCTGCGCGAGCCGCTATTGGCCTGGTTCGGATGTATTCAACAAGACACCGCAAGTTAGCCAACAGGGACGTTACTGGAGAACAACTGTAACGCCAGCTAGGCTGGATGATACTGTTCCTCCTGAATTACAACAAAACATAAAGTTACCTGTCATGTATCAGAGCTAGCAGGTCTGTAGCTTCAGCTCTGCGTTAACATTGCAGCAGATGCCGCGTCCCTCGAGAGATGAAACAAGGCGGACTCACCTCCTGTGAGGAAGGTCTCGGTCTTTCTCCCGACCGAGACTAGACAGAAAACGCCGCAGAATGTGGTTGACACTTATCTTCCTCTACACATCGGAGTCCCAGGTTATTGCCAGCAATGTTCTTCCCCTAGCGGCCGGAGTGTGTACTGATATCATGTCGAATTCATTTTAAAAAGTGCCGAAGTTTGCCATCTAGCGGATTGTCTCAGGCATTACACTGGGATGCGATGTTCTTTCCATTACATCGTTCCAGTGTCAACTATATGTAAATACATTGTAATAAAAAAGTGACACATTAGTTATTGAAGATTTTGTTTGTTTATTTTAGTTTTGTCTTATGCCAAGTAGTTCAATTAATAATTAAAATGTTATACTTCAACAGTGGAACAAATTGCGATCGCCTTGATTTAGCATACATTTAACATATTGTGATACATATCGTTGTCAGGAAACTATTTTTTTAAATAATGAAACAATGTTGACTAATCCTAGACATATGAATGTCTAACTTTATATGTACATATAGTCATGTTGGAGGATTTTTAAAATAATTAACTGATCTTAATTTACATTAGCAAGTGAAACAACCACACATAAACAAAATAAAGTTGTATGAGTTTGTTATAAATGTATATGATTCAAAGCATTTCAGCAGAAATTAAACTTGTTGCTAGTAGTTGTAAATATTTACATCATCAGGGTCGACTATGGATCATGACAAGAAGTTTTAAGGTATTCAAATATTGTTAAGGGTTATATTTACACTAGTATCTAAACATCATCATTTAAACAAGACTTGGTTACATCTTTTAAGGATGAGCATTTTGAAAAGTGGTTCATAAAGTAACTTAAAGCATATTAATATGTAAAATAAATTCACCATGGTGCAGTAGGTGTTGTTAGAACTATTAAAGAAAAACTATAGAGATTTGCCTTTGTACATGGCCACAGTGGGGTTTTATCCAGCAGCATGAACTTGGGCATTGAGGTCACATGTAGTACAGATCATTCACATTTGAGAACTGCTGCATGATTTCTATTGTTAACTGAATTTAAAAAATGTAGACCAAGACTGTCACTTTAATTTGGCACACATACAGACCACATCTTGTTGTTGTGCATTGTACAAAAGTTGAAATGTAACATTTCACAAAACATAGGAATGTGTGTATAGGCGAAGGTATCCGTACATGAGACACTAAGGCTAAAACAATGCACTTACAGCTCACTGATTTGAACACGTAGGAGCACATGTGCTTGTCTGGCTCCTTTAAGGACCTAAGAGCATAATCATATAAATATGTGGGAAATGCTTTCATCCCTCTCTTCCCCTTGTGTAGTATCAAAGCTGTTAACATCAGGTGATTGTGTGGTTGTACAGTCAGCACTTAGTCCTTGAGTTTCTAGTCAGAAGTATTTATCTTCAGAGGTCGAAATGATCATGAACTCCCGGCTCTTAAAGTCCCACACTGCTGTGAGATGGAAGGCCATATTGGAGAAGACCACAAGATACTCAAACAGGGCAAATAAAGTGTAACCTGTTAAAAGAAGAAACAGAGCTACATGATGAACATACATATTTGGTGTCATTTTCATTTAAGCACTGTTATCTCTCCTTACAGATGAGATCCGATGATCAAACTGACTTAAAAGCCTACTTACTTCCCGATTCGCAGTACATGGTGTGTTTCCAGTAAAAGAATCCGGCGAAAGCACAGAAGGATACGTTCAGAAGTAAGAAGCGTACTTTCCAACAGTGAGACTTGGCATCCTGTATGGAAGATGAAAAACAACAACAACATAAAAGCAGAAATTAACGGACATACTGCAAATGGCAGTCTGTTGTGAGAAGTTGGCATTATTTACCTCAGGGCTTAATGAATACTTCTTAATAGTCTTCCATAAACGGCAGGTTATCAGCATGTAGATAAGGGAACTGACAAGGAAGAGCACAAAGCCTTCCTTATGGACAACTAAGAAGAAAAAATAGAGAGAGAGGACGTGTTGTCATTGTAATAATTAATCTCCAAATAAAAGACTTCTAGTCAATGCATCAGTGGGTTATACCTATATAATTTATTAATCCCCAAGAGGAAATTAGTTCTCTGCATTTAACCCATCCTTAGTTATTAAGGAGCAGTGGGATGCAGTGAAGCACCCGGGAAGCAACTGGGGGTTCAGTGCCTTGCTCAAGGACACTTTGACTTGCAACTAATGGGGAGAGCGGGGATCGAACCCACAACCTTGCAGTTGCAGGACGGCCCTCTTACCCCGCTGAGCTACAGCCGCTATACCATACTTTAAAGAAGTGAAAGCATAAATATTGTATTTTATTTCTTTTGCAATGTATGGGTTATTCACTTCACAGAATATTTCAGTTTAGAATAGAAATTAGGCTAGTTTTCAATTTGCAAATCAACTTCTCTACTCTGTATAGTAAAGCACCAGCATTTCAAAGCCTTAAAATGCATTCAAACAATTGCAAAACAAATCAAAATCTCTGTTAACCTAAAATGTAACTCAAAGGGAAAGCAGAGGTTTGAATGAAACCTCTCCAATAATAACCATGGATTACTCACAGTATGTTTCACTTGATGACACATATGTGAGGAGCAAGAGGCCAAGGTTTTCACAAACAGAAAAGGCCAGGCTGAAGCAACTGAATAAACTCTCCGGGAACTTCGAGGTAAAACGTGTCTTGTACAATTTGAAGTAGGTAAACGCCACCAGGAGCCTCGGAGCCGAGTGCAGTCCGATACAGAACCGCCATATGTGGCACTCAGGGCTCAGGCTTATTGAGGCACTGATAGATGGCAGGTAATTGGGGACCTGGAAACACATGATTTAGTACAACATGAGCATTTCAAGAAAAACATGGCTGGGGCATTTTGCAGAATAAGAAATTACCCGACAATGTGTACCAGTAGAGTCCTCATAATGAAGAACAGAGGATATGAAGATGCAGGTTATTAGTCCAAGTAGTGGTAGGCACACAGTACACACAACAAAGGTGCTGAATGATACCCTGATGACCAGGGGCCTCTCATGCCCTAAAATACTGGAGGCTTGTAGCATCTTGGTCTGAAACAGTGGACAATGCATGTGACTCGATTAACTTCCTCCAAATACAGTATACATATGAGGTATTTATGAATTATAAAAAAATGTGTGCTCATGTATATGGTGTAAATGTATTCACTCAGGTATGTTTGGGACATTTTTAACGTGTATGCATGCATTGACTGAACATCTACATTCTGATAAACGGAATCAACCTACCTAGATTGATGTTTGATTGATGTTTACCAATAACTGCCGCCACACATTGCACGCGCTCGGCTTGTCAATAACTACGCTATTACAATAACATTCACGACATCACGCTATCATGATAGCATGCAGTGGTTTAAAAAGACCTGGGGATCATGCGGCCAATGCTACATTCCTGTGACACTTTTTGAATCCAATAAATGACACTCGATTGCTCCCAAAAGACGACCCGCGGATGCAGCATCCTCGCCCTTGTGCGACAGATTGGCGTGATGGAAACACAGGCAGGGCACGGAAACCATCAGCACCCGGAAGAGAAAGCGGAGGAGGAGGGGGAGAGGGCTGAGGATGCTGCGTTTGGGCGGCGCAGCTGTTCAGAGATGATGCCCAGATCACAGAACATAGGCTAACGTTAAATGAGCTATACAAGATGTATTTTATAAATAATAAGTCACAATGTTAATACACATAGTCTACATCTATAGGGACTAAACCAATGATCCATTTGTATTTTTGCGGGGGTTTTCCACATATATTCTATCAAAGACATATTTGTACGTGATGTGTGTATTACGTGTGCTGAACACGTGGTGCAGCCCCGCCTCTCCTCGCGTCCTTCTCACACTCAACGGCCTTCAGGAACAGCTGCGATCCCGCTCAGTCTGATGTGCTGCTCCTCTGCTCGTGGTCTTTCGTGAATGAAACTCTTTCGGCACACAGCAGCCCAGATGCTCTTGGGATCGAAATAATTTGTTTCAGCAAGATGAGACGATGGAGAACCCAAACGTTGTGTCACTTGCTTCTGTTTGTCAGTATTTTACCAAGTAAGTTTCCATTCATTTTATTTATTTGAACTGATCCCATGTGCTCTAAAATGATGCATTTTAAATGTTCTACTGTTTAGTGCAGTTTTATGTTGATTCCAGATAGAAAACTCTCGAAGATGTGCCCTCAAAGATGCCAAACATTTTTAAAACATGTGCATACAATATTGTCTATTAACTCTGATCCGCAGAGCTCTAACAATGCCATTGTCTTACAGTCACATTTCATGGATCATTAATTTCCTCCCAGATTACCATTTCTCTTCCAAGCAAGCCCACAATCCGAAAACCAGTTGTTCAGGGATTTGCTGGACACAAACAAGGTCTGTGGGATTATGATCCCACGGACCTTGTTTGTATCCAGCTCAGAGGCTTTATAGAAACAGCGCTTTAGGGTTAACATCTGGCTGGCCCAAACCCATTGTTGACAGGAAGACAAGCTCCAGTTAGAACACACTAGTGTTTCCATTTTAAAAATAGTCATACATCTCTAATCAGGGTTGCTGGTAATTTATAAGAAACAGGAATAATGTCCTTATTAAAACGATCATATCGAGACATGTTTAACTCCACATGGGAGCAGAGAAGGTCACTGCTGGCTGATATGTGTGAACTCTTTCTAGAGCTTTTTACTGTGGCAATATGACATCCCTCTTTGTCCCCTTCCGCCATCTGTCATGTATTCACATATTCTCCACAGCATCCACATCGCTGCATTTACTCTGAATGTCAATGGTCAGATTGATCAAACTCATCACATCCGAATATTCTTTGCAGAAAATACCTTCCCTGACTAAATAAATATATAGAAAAGTAATGTGGCACAATGAACTGAAACACAACATGTGCTGTTTTGGCAATATGACTGTAAACCATTTATCTCCCTGTCTTAGCCTGTTGGTGTGCTCAGGGGAAATACGCTCAGAAGCTCCTGAGTGATTTGTTCACCAACTACACTAGTGCGCTGAGGCCTGTGGAGGACACAAACACCGTACTGAATGTGACCCTGCAGATTACTGTCACAAATTATCGACATGGTAAGCCACCAGATCTGTGAAGATAGCCACTCAATAATGCCATGTTGATATTTGATCAAATCCCGGTTTTACCTGCTTCACCTCCCAAGTTGTGAAGTATGTTCTATAATTTTTAATGTTTTACAGGATGAGCGAAACCAAGTTTTGACTGCATATTTATGGATACGGCAAGTGTGGGTTGATGCACACCTCAAATGGAATAATGATGATTACGATGGACTCGATACCATCCGCATACCTATTAGTTATGTATGGAGACCTGATATAGTCCTATACAGTATAACAAGTAGGTCGGACTGGTATTGAGTTAATCATTCATCATCCCAGTGTGTCCTCTTTTGATCAGAATTAAAGGCACAAGCTGGGCAGTCCTTGAAGCCCTTATTCATAGGAGTGTCCAGGCCTCTGTCTGTTTTTTATACCGAAGAATGCTGAGAAACCAAAAATTACAATTTCAGTCAGAGGTATGACTTTTATGACAAAAAGGAAGGAAGTATTGCCTTAGTGGTAAAGCACTTAGAAATGACCTGATAACAGCTATATGTACATTAACATGGAGACACATGGAAACACAAACACTGAGCATTACTGAAACAATATAAAATGCAGACATCACTGAGGAACGAGTGCAACTCTCCTCTCAGTTGGTGCACTTGTGCCTTTATATCCTGATCAAGTTTCTTTGTCCACCTTTTCCAGGACATTGCAACTGCTCCCCTTAATTATTTCTTAAAGGTAGCCAACATATCTGAAAGCGCTCTTCGAATCAACATTTTCTTTGTTTTTTAGTGCCAATGACCACTTCACTGGCTCCATGGACACCAATGTGGTGATCCGGCATGATGGCCAGATTATGTGGGATTCCCCTGCAATCACAAAGAGCTCCTGCAGAGTGGACGTGTCTTTCTTCCCCTTCGATGCTCAGCAGTGCAGGTTCACATACGGCTCCTGGACCTACAGCGGTAACCAGCTGGACATCCTGAACGCCTTGGAGAGCGCTGACCTGGCTGACCTGGTAGAAAATGTGGAGTGGGAGGTGCTGGGAATGCCGGCCAAGAAAAATGTTATTCAGTATGGCTGCTGTGCAGACCCTTACCCTGATGTGACCAACACACTGAAGCTGAATAGGAGAGCGTCCTTTTATGTCTACAACTTGCTCATACCATGTGTGATGATCTCTTTCCTGGCACCACTGGGCTTCTACCTACCCGCTGACTCGGGAGAGAATGTGTCTTTGGGTGTCACCGTGATGCTGGCACTCACTGTCTTTCAGCTCTTGGTTGCAGAGATCATGCCACCATCTGAGAATGTGCCACTTATTGGTAAGGAACCTAAAATGGGGTCAAATCCAAAAATGGTGTGATCACTGCGAGTAGCGACTCTTTGTTGAGTACCCTCTCTCCTTTGCTTCCACAGGAAAGTATTATATTGCAACGATGACCATGATCACGGCCTCAACTGCCCTGACCATCTTCATCATGAACATACACCACTGTGGTCCTGATGCCAAGCCTGTTCCCAAGTGGGCCAAGAAAGTCATTTTGCAGTACATGGCCAGAATGTGTTTTGTCTATGAAGTCGGGGAGAACTGCTTGTCACCGCAGCCGGAGAATCAGAAGCCTCCACCGGTAAAGAACACCAACTGCAGCATGAATGGTCAGGCAGGACCGGGCAGAGAGGACTGCGTCTTCCAAATGGAGAGAACACAAAGAGACAGTGGGCTCCTTGAACAGCGAGGAGAGGGAAGACATGGATCAGATGATGAGCCCAATAGGCTCCATTGGGAAGAACCCCACCAACAACTACACTGCTTGGAATAATGGCATTTTCATGAGCATGGACTGTGGAGAGGCAGGGGGTCAGAGGAGAAGCAGAAAGGGAGGAGTGAGCGATGGAGAGAGAAGAACCAGAGAGGTTTCCTGCTACAGCCAAAGCAACGAGAGGCAGCTACTGCGTAACATTGAGTACATAGCCAACTGTTACAGAGATCAGAGGGCAACACAGAAAAGGACTGGGGAGTGGAAGAAAGTAGCTAAAGTTTTAGACCGCTTCTTCATGTGGATATTTTTCATCATGGTGTTTTTCATGAGCCTTCTCATTTCTCATCATGGCCAAAGCCATCTAACAGCAGATCTGAGAAGCTTCTCTTACTGACAGTTTTACTTTACCCTATAATTTAATTAACACTCAGTAAGGGTCTATTCTGGAGGCTACCATCACCCACCTATCTGAAGTCCTAATTATTAGAATTAGATATGTAATACAATTTGTGTTCATTGGTTTCGTTGGTGAAAACTTATATCCCCCAACTTTTGTCCCAATACTGTATGACAGTTAGTAGGCTCAGCAAAGAAATAGCATGTCAGTTAATCAACACATGTTTCAACAATTGTGTGTTTTTTATTTTAGATAGATACAATGTAGATTAGTTTCTTTGTGACACTATTTCATTGTGTCTGAAACAATAAGTCAACAGAGTCAAAGATGCAACCCAAAGCAGTGACAATTAAATAATCCATCTTTTCTTTTAGCATAAAAGGGACACATTTAAAACCTATTATTTATATGGAAGAATAGAAAATACCCAATTCACACATAAGCTTGAGGTAGTAATTGTTGCATTTTGTATTATGTATTATACTGTGACAGACTTTAGGAGGGGGTGGACAAGATGAAATTTATTAATCCCTCATGTGGAACATTTTATTTTACTCGTATGACATGAATCTGTGAAATAAAGAGAATCGTTCAAGTTTACAGAACAGTAAATAAGCCAAGCGGTACAAACACAAAAGCTTCTGTACGTCAAACCATAGCAAGAGAAAACAGCGTCTTCATTAGCTCACACAGATTATCGATTAAATCAACTGGATTATCACCATTTGAGCTTCTCTTCATGTGAGTATTATCCTGGGTCTTTATGTAGCAAAGCGGGCCATGACTCATTATTCTAAACCCAAAGGAGAGTACAAAGTTTACACAGCACAACTGTGCTTCTAATCTGTGATTTGCGGGGAAAAACAGTTGAGACCTCTGGTTGACCTTTCATCAAGAGATCCTCTTACCTCTTTACATAATTGAAAAGACATGGAAAGCATTTCATTTTTTATTTACTATGTCACTTTAGGATTTTGTCGTTTAATGAGAAAGGCAAAATCAAGTTAAAAAAGTTACCTCAAACACCTCAACAAGCAAACGGCTGTTAATTTGGGAAATGTTGAGTATGTATATGAGTATAATGGCTATGTGTTTTGGGTAGGCTAAAATAATTGTAAGCACAACAAGTCATGTTTTTTTTTGTTACTGTATTATTGTAATGTAGTGACACTTTTCATCTTATATGAGTTGATTTCAGTAATGGTCTGTTTAAAATGTGAACATGAAACATGACCATTATCCCTGTGACTCGGAGAAAACAAATACATGACAATACACTAATCTTATCATGATACTCCTTATTGTAGTAAACCGTTTCTGCAAGGCCAATAGAAATTATGATTATAGTGATTTTCATGTTATTCTAGCATTAAGACACAAGAGGTTGGAAGAGAGCTTGTTACTGGGGTTGAGGACACGGGGGTCAGTCAACTATTGCATTGTCTATTGTTTATGATGACACTTTGCAATGTTGAGTTTAAAAATGTAACTTGCAAATAGCACAAATGTATCCATAAACCACATCGAATTTGGTAACAGATGACAATGAATATAATAAATAAATAAAAGATTATGCAGAAAGATTTGCAACTTAAATAAAAATGGTTTCAAAAGAAACAGTTGTAACATGTGTCATGTGTCTCTATGTCCAAAATCACAAACTATGTGGAGGTCACTTTTCTTTGCAATACTTGGATAATTTTATTACGCAATGACCTTGATTGAATTCCATAAATGATTGGATTTAAATTAGAAGGGACCACATGAAAAAAAATATAGGCAATTTTTCTTAAATCTGGATAATTTTTAAAACGATGCAATATAATTGTTAAGAACCCCGAAGAGATCATGATAAGATAAAGAACAAGGTGGCTGGCACAGGTTTGAAGTGCTTTGTTATTCAGCTCTTTGTTTTTCCTGATCCAGCAGATGGCAGCTATTCTGAAATAGGTCACAGCTATGCTTCCCATTGAGCAGCTGAACAGCAAAACAGTGAAAAAGAGTCCATAGACATTGTTGATTAACACATTCTCGCAGGAAAGCTTAAACAGTGACGCGTTGTCACAGTAAGCATTTTGTATAAGCGACCGACAGCGGGACAACCTCACTGTGAGACCTATCAAGACAGACACCAGCACTAAGGACACCGCCCATGCAGTTGCTGACAGCACAACCACAGCTTTGGTGGTCATAATGGAGTTGTACCTCAAGGGGTGGCATATCGCCACGTATCTGTCGATTGCCATAATGATGAGAATCAAGTGTGAGGCGGTTCCGAACGTGTGGCTGTAAAAGGCTTGAATCACACACTGGTTGTAGGTGATTAACCGCTCTGTTGAAATGATGTGAGCCATCAGCTGAGGCAGCAGGACTGTGTTACCCATGAGATCATTGATGGTAAGGTTACAAAAAAGAACGTACATGGGCTGGTGCAAACTCTTCTCAGTGATGATCAGCACAAGGAGTCCAATGTTGGAGCAAAGCAGGGTAAAGTAGACAAGCAGCAGAAAGAAAAACAGAGGGTATATGAACTCTGGGGATATATCGAAGCCTTGGATCTTTAGGATATTACTTGTCATATTGCTTTCCATTCCGGTTGAACTGATGAAATTCAGAAAAGAGATTTTTCAGAGGCTTTCATCGTGATGGCTGTATCAAACATTTTGAGTAGCATATTAGGTACATTTTGTTATTAATTGCACAATGCATTCATTCTTAATCTCAATAACACAAACTGAAAGAGTTAAGTAAAGTAGAATATGAATAATAAATGCATTACGAATGAGAATACAAGAAAAGCATCAACTAATTAAATAATTAATACTTTGTTTAAAGATAATACTTACTTATTGGGCGATTAATTTCAGTCTCCTCCTGCAGAAATACTGAGCACAAATGTGTTCCTTGATGGTCGGAACAATTACATTCTGAACACAACATTAAGGATGAATGTCACTTTATGCACATTGAAGTGACACTAAATAGTATATCTGCTTCGTCCCCCCAGTGTGACAGGACGGGGCCTGTGATCGGCGCTGTAATGGCTGAAGGACCGGGCTGGCTGCTTGTCGGTGCTGGTCACCTCCTGCCCCCAATGGCTGGGCTTAGATCACCCAGTCTTTGGCTTACCTCCCCTCCCCCCTTCCTACTCGTTGCAATTTATGTTTAAGATGTATGTGCTTATGTGCTAAGGTGTTTTTTTCCTGCTCCCACACTGTACCCCTAGGGGCATAGTCGGGGGGTTGTTTTTTTCTCGCCTCTCTTCCCTCATGTTATGCTGTAATCTTCCATCCCCTTTCTTTTCAATTTCGTTGCTTCTGTACCTGTACTCTATGCAATGACAATAAAACCCATATCATATCATATCACAATGATGACACTAAATATTATACCACAATGCTGCCAAGTGTTATCCTTCACATTAATGCTCAACTAAACCTGCAAATCTCCTGCCTGTGGAGGTGGGAACCACAACTCAGTGGCCAGATCTTGATCTCTTTTATGTTCAGCGTAAAATGTGACGTCAATCCACTGTCCTCACCACCAGAGCGCCAGCTTTTCATCTAACGAAGGGTGAAGCTCTTATTGGGGTCAGGAATCTTAAATTAGAATTTTAATTGAGCTTGTTTAGACACAGAAACACAATTCAAAATGGGCCCTGACACAAACCCGTCATGTGAAGGGTCTTCCAGATCAAGTGTCCTCTCTTTTGTGTGGTTGTCATGGAACACGTTCGTATAAATGTAGTTCTACCCATGCAAACATGTGCAAAGTAAAATCAGAGATTTAATTACATGTCAGCAAAACTGGGTTTAAAATGTTTGACAGTCTTTCTGAACTCTGTGCAATGACATTACAATTGAATCTAAATCTTAATTGTTATCAGTATATATATATATACATATATATATATATATATATGTATATATGTATATCAGTGTGACATATTAATTATGCAACTAATTGAATGGCTTCTAATTTGTCAAATCTGATTAATTATAAATATGTTACAGTGGATTCAGTAATGGCAGCAGAGAAAAATGTCTGTGGGTCAATATGTATCCGTATTAATATGTATATGCAAATCTGTGGGACAACTTAGGGTTCACAGTTTGCCTAACCTGATAGGGGGAACCCCAAAAGAAAGTGCAGTGTGCAAACGTTACAAAGAAAGGCAACAGTTAGCAGATTCACACCGTGCACTTTGCTGTAAGGCGAGATAACTATTAACTGAACTGAAAAAGAGGGTCAAATCAATTATTAATGCACTCAAGGGTCCATTGTGTCACTTTCTCCTGGGTGAGATGATTAGTCTTTTCATAGTGTCCTAATGTCCAAACAGCTTGTTTGTCTGTACAAACCAGGTCCTTGTTCCCAAAGGCCGGATGTTTCAATTATTATATTACTTCTGGGACACAGGAAACGTGCACAGATAGAGCCCTATGGCGCTCAAGCACCAGCCCTTTTGCCCTGGATGAGAAAAGTGCCCTTTTTGCTGGAGCCCACTTTTTTTCTTCATTAATAAGTATTTAAGAATAAAAAATAGTCTCTGTCATCAAGTCCTCCCAAATGTGTTTGGATATCTGTCGGGGCATTTATTGGAGTTCTTGTGAGAATTTCGCCCCGACATGCTCCGCGGCGCTCACGAGCCCCCGCCGCGCCCCTCCCTCCTCCTCCTCCACTTCCTCCTCCGCGCAGTGCTCCTCGCGCCACCAAACGGCTGCACCTCCTTCTCCTCTGACCCGCAGCATCAGACACACAGGTCATGAGTCATGACGGTGTTTGTCCCCTGACGTTGTTTGGTGATAAATTAACCACAACTGAAAATATTACGTCACAACTGGTCCGACGTTTCCTAAAAAAAATAAACAAACACAAATTCCCGAAATCCGTGATTTCAAAGCCTAGTCCAGCTGTTTACTGACGTCATGTTTGAGAGAGAGAGATATATAAATAGAGATAGATAGATAGAGAGAGAGAGAGATCTGTTTTATAAATGCCATTTAGACAATTTCGATAGTATGTTGAATTTATTAATTCATTTTATAAATGTCACAATAATTCACAGCTAGAACAGAGCAGCTAAACTATGCTAACAATAGCTCTCGGTGTCATGCTATCCATGTGCCACATTGTTTTATGTGGTATGTTTCTCTTTGTTTTGTCTCTTCCAGTTTTACAAAGATCAATCTTGAATGAGTAATTGCAGAGGGTGAAAAGAGTAAACGCAAGAAAAAACTAAACTTGTAATAGCCTCTTACTAACCAAGAGTGATGTCATGCTGGGAAATATCAGATTGAGGCCTTATAACGTTTTTACAGAAGTTTGATATTTCCCGGCATGACCGAACGGTCGAGGTTAGTACGTTGTTTATTATATGGCATTTTTGGCTCCTATTATTTTGTAAATGAAAATAAATTGTTAATAGAAAACATGTTATTTTGTTCAACTCTCATGTCTTCTCACGACACAATGTGTTTCAAGTGTTGCTTGCAACCAACTCCTTAACTTGGAGAAATCATTTTGGCGATGGGTGCCCTTTTTTTTGGTTTGAGCACCTGCCCCCCAAAATGTCTGTGCACGTGCCTGCTGGGACATATAAACAAATATAAAAAATACTGTCAAATATGTGATGCATTTCTTTTTTATTGAGCCTTTTGTCGTATCAATTCAAACTGAATAGTTCGTAAAGCATGGCAGTTTAATTGTGAGAAAACAAAGCAAAACATAAGTTGTGATAGTTTTACCCCAAAAAGGAATTTAATTTGCTGGAATATTTTTCCATATTAGCACGTTTAAAGTAGAGATTAAATTTAAGGAATAGAATGTGTGCAGGTTGTATGTGTCACATGCAGCCTCACATGTTACAGCCTCCCTCAGGAGGTATTAAACAACATCCTTCATCCGAAAACAACAAGGAATTACCAATTGTCCAGGGATTAATTACAATGTGAGACAGTTAATAATACCTCTTCTAACTACATCTCAATGGGGCTCATTAATAAATGTGTTTTGACCAAGTTATGAGACATTGAGCTGATGTCATTTGTAGTGTATCATAGTAACATAATATTGCTGAAGGAGGTTAAGTTTGAAAAGATCATATTAGTATGCTTTTTGTTGTGTGATACCAATAAAAGAAATTACAGGTAATGGGAACTAAAGAAGAGAAGACTTCAGAGAAGGTTTGGAGTAAGATTTCCAGATGCCAGGCCTTCCGAGCAGTGTGGTCTTAAAATGAAAACAACAGGCAGCTCTATTATCGGATTTATACAATTCAAACTCTGAAACAGACGACACAAAGAGGCTGGCCTCTGTTGATTAATGAAGAGACTATGATACATTGAGCTAACTGAATAATTGCTGTAATAAAATAAAAATGAATATACTGTACCTACAGCGAAAGCATCCAAAGATTTTTTTAAGGCAAATAAGTGGAATGTTCTGCAACGGCCAAGTCCATCACGTGATCTGAATCCAATGGAGATGCATTTCACTTGCTGAAGACCAAACTGAGGGGACAATGCCCCAAGAAGCATCAGGAAGTGAAGACAGTGGCAGTAGGGGCCTGGCAGAGCGTCACCAGGGATGAAACCCAGCGTCTGGTGATGTCTCTGGGTTCCAGACTTCAGGCTGTCATTGACTGCAAAGGATTTCCAACCAAGTATTACAATTGACAATTTTAATGATGATTATGTTAGTTTGTCCAATTACTTTTGGTCCCTTAAAAAGGAGGTGACACGAAAAAAGATGTGTTGGAATTCCTACACCGTTCACCTGATGTAAAGACCCTCAAATTAGAGCTGAAAGTCTGCTCTTAAAGCACATCGTGATGTTTCATTCAAAATCCATTGTGGTGGTGTACAGAGCCCAAATGATGAAAATTGTGTCAATGTCCAAATATTTATGGTCCTGACTGTATGTGATTGAAAAACTATGGTATACTGAAAAATAAATGAACATTATCAAAGTTATGGTTTTATTTTTAGTTCATCTTTATTGTCCTGGCAGAGGAAATGTGTTATGCTTCCAGGTTCACAAAATCAGAACACAAAAAGACAACATCAACCACACACCAACACAATAAAACACTGGGCTAGAGCAGGGAAATGGAAATGTTGTACACACACAGTTTCTCATCAAGACAAATACCCAAACATTTATATTTACCTCGAACAGCGGTTGACAGTGACTTACTGAAGTAACTTATCATGCTTTTGTTTTAAAGCTTTTCACATGAAGGACACATTTGAACTCCTCTTCCTCTATTATATTAATGACATTTTTCTGATTCTCTCTCTGCTTGAATGCAGTTGGTCATAAAATAAGCTTCAGCTCTGGCTTTCTGAAAGTGATCACATTATATATGACTGCTGTTGTTGCTATAATACATTCCTCTGTGTTCTTAGCTAAAGTGTGAAGGAGAGGTACCGCAGGTGCTTCCTTCCTGCTGCTGTTAGGCTGCACAGCCGGCTCTGCTCCCATTAAATATGTTATTCTGTATAGATATATCATATTTCAGCTTTTACCTTTTCTTTTCCTTTACCCTATACTGCTGTAATCCTCTAAATGTTCTCACTGAGGCTAATGAAGGATTATCTTGTTTTATCTTCTGGACTTGCTAGCCTTCACTTATTCTCTTTTTTGTTTTTACCGATGGCATTTGGGAATTGATATTTGAGGGCAGCTCTACACTTTAACACCATCGTCACAACAATTCATAACTTTATTTATTTCTGCTGTTGTACCATAGCTTCATTGTTAAGTCATTTGAGGACACACATATTTAGATATAATTTATAAAAGAAAAAAAAGAGTATTTATGATGGACAAACTAAGGATTTAATAAAAATGCTGGGTTTCAATAGGTTGTTTTTCTAAACAAAGGTTTTTATTTTTGAGCCAGTGTGTTTTCTGCCACCATCTACAGGCCGAGGGGGATGTGTTTAGGCCTAAAGGAAACCTCTTTAGACACACCTCTGGTGAATATCTTTGTGGAAGTACTGTGTTCTGTAGTGGAAAGCCAATGACTCTCCCAGAGGCACAAGTGACGTGAACAATTTATGTCTCTTTAAACATCACATAAAGCAGGATGGGCAGCTTAGTTCTCAACAGTTCATTGTGATAGCGTTCGATGCAATTTCTGAGGATGACATTTCCTCCATGTATTTCTTAATGATCTACAGTAAGCGGAGAAAACAATGGAGAACACATCTTTCTGGTTCAGCTCTGAGTTAACCCTCGACACATTTGTTATTCCACCTGGAGGAAAGTATCCCATATTTGTATTTGGTATGGCGATTTATTTATTTAGCATCGTTTGCAACCTGACCTTGTTGAGTTTGATCATTCTAAAGAGCAACCTTCACAACCCCATGTATTTCATCCTGTTTAGTCTTCCCCTCAACGACTTGATAGGCATAACTGCAATGTTACCAAAGGTGCTTTCAGACATCGTGACAGAGACAAACAAGGTTGACTATCATCTCTGTGTTTTACAAGCGTTCTTGCTCCACATGTACGGTGGCGGAGTTTTGCTTATTCTTGCAGCAATGTCTTTTGATCGTTATGCTGCCATCTGCATGCCGTTACGCTACAGCTCCGTCATGACCTCCAGAGTTGTCTTTGGTATTATCGCTCTAGTTTGGGGTCTTGACTTTGTCTTCATTGTATCTTTCTTCATTTTACAGACAAGGCTTCCCAGGTGTAAATATGTGATTATGAATGTATTCTGTGACAACCCATCTCTTCTGAAGCTCACGTGCGGAAACACGGCTATTAATAATATCGTAGGTCTATTTAACACAGCTGTCATGCAAGCTCTAAGTTTGTCTATTCAGGCTTTTTCTTATGTGAAGATTCTGATCGCATGTGTGGTGACAAGGAGGTCTGATGTAAAAACAAAAGCTGTCAACACGTGTGTTGCACAGTTGCTCATATTAATTACTTTTGAGATAGTGGCAACTTTCACAATTTTATCACATAGGTTCAGAAATGTCTCAGCTAACTTGCAAAAGATAATGGGCATGCTGATATTTCTTGTACCTCCGCTTCTGAATCCAATTGTATATGGGCTGTATACAAGTGAAATACGAAACACTCTTAAGACAGTCTTAAAAAAAAGATTGGGCTACCAGCGCTGACATGTTGTCTTATTGATCAGCAAATCAATTCAAAACACTGTTAATGCAAACAATAGCAGCTATGCATGAAACTAACAAGTGCACAAACCTAAAATCCCTTTCGACCATTTTTCTTCTTCTTGAAAATTCTGTATTTTACTGGAGGACAGGAAGTTTTACTCTGGATATTTTTGATGAAATATTTTTTTTCTGTAAGGTGGGAAATTATTTTCTTTTCTGTCTACTGGGGTGTATTGTAAGGTTGTGTTCTGTGTGTACTCTGTGTCTCCTCGGTGTCTACTGTGTCTTCTCTGTCTCCTGTTTCCTTGATCGTTTCATCCCCTTCACCTGCCCTCAGCCTCTCCTGTCTCCTTGATTGTGTCATTCCCTACACCTGCCCTCAGCCACTCTTGTCTCGTTAACGTCTCATGTCGTACACCTGTTTCCATGTCGGACACCCATTTTCTCCCCTAAATATTGAGCCACTCTTTCCCTTGTCTGTTGCTGGATTGTTGTCTTTTTTCCGTCGTCCTGTCTGTCGTATCTGACCCTGCCTGCTTCGACCCTGCCTGCCTGCCCTGAACCCCGATTCTCTGCCTGCCCCTCTTTGGATGTTTTTTTTTGTGTGGAAAATTTTGACTCATTTAAGAGCATCTTTGTGTTAATCTACACTAAGTCCTCAATTCCTCTGCGCATGAGCTCCTGCACCTCGCTACCTGTGACATAGCCCTGACATGTATAGCACTTTGCTTTGTTTAAGTACAATGGAGATATTCGCCTCATGCTGCACATAGTTTAAGAGGAAATACATAATTCATTCACTACATTTGAATTTAAAGCCTTTTGTAAAACTATTTTAGGCATTTAGTCTGTTCTTTATTTGTATGTTGAAATACCGTTTGCTCTAAATGTTCACAATTGCACTTACTCACATCCATTAATCAATAACACTGTAACACCTGCAACCCACGACTGTGGGTCAGTGGGTAGCAGGTCCGTCTTTCAATCAGGGGTTTGGAGGTTCAATCCCCGCCCTAGTCATTGTGTCCTTGAGCAAGACACTTAACCCTAAATTGCTCCCTGTAGCTGCATCTACGGTGTATTATTGTACCACGATTGTAAGTCGCTTTGGATAAAAGCGTCAGCTAAAATGACGTAACTGTAATTATTGCAGAGTCCAACATATATTCAAGATGTACAGATGTTTGATGTGTGCTTGATTAATAAAAACAAATAATTCTAAAATATATTTTATGTTTTTCTATAATTTAATGAAAACATTCAACAAAGTTGGAACCAGCTTTGGACTTTCTTATTCAATATTTTACATTCATCCTTATATTGACTTTCAAATCCAGTATACCCTATTTCTTTAAGCCAATTGAGTCTTTACACAAAATGACATCATTTATTCTTGACATATTCTTTCTTTTAATTTGAGTATTACATGTTTTGTGAATGGTTAATTGTTTAATGTTCACGTTCAAGATATGTTTATGAATCTTACCAACCTTTATAAAAGCACTATAAATCACATGAAACAGCCGAGGTGATTTCTCTCCTGGAGACTTCTACTGCATGTCATTGCAATAAATGATGAAGAATACGATGACAGGACGTCATGTGAGAGCCAGACTGTGGAAATGAATCACAATAATGAGAAATATTTCTTTAGAGCACATTGTTTAAAAGTGTTCACATACTGTATTTATTTACTATCATGCACTTTTTTTGTCTGCAAAACCTTTTACATTAATTATTCCCACTGTAATTATTCCAGAGTGATACATAGTTTGCTTTGTGGTCCATTAATAAATAATAATAAAAAAGAAGTCAAAAACATTTTATGTTGTTCAATAATTTAATAATAATATAATTAAAAATGGAAAATAAGTGCCTGTGAAAATAAATATTTGTAAGACTTACTAATGTCAGTGCCATTTAGAGTTTTATTAGCAGGAAAGTCAGTATCACCAGTGGAGGCAGTGGATGCCACGTTCTTTCTGCATATAAAACTTTATCATTTGCAAAATGACGAAGACAACGTTTTTTGGAGCACACATGAAGGCCTGAACACAAAATGCACTTTTTTGGATAATGTTTATTGTTAACAGATTATGTGAAATGCTGAAGTCTTGATCACCAACGAGATAGATCCCCCCGTGGAGTCCAGACCTGGTGGTGGCTGATGAACTGACGGCAGGGAACGATGACAGCGAGTAAACAATGAGTGAGCATGTATGAGAAATGATTGGCCGAGGTATAAGGAATAAATGTCGGGCTTTAGGGGTATGGTCTTCCTGTTTGAACGTGTGCTATCGCTCCATCTGTTAAGGATACCCAATACATAATACAAAAAAATAAAAACAAAAATAAAAATAAATTAAGTGCAGATAGGAGGTTTTCCCCCACTTTTCCTAGATAATTTTGCAGATAGGAGGTATAGCACTTTGGCCATCGATAAGCAACAAGGTCTTATGTGTCATATGGTATCACTAGGGCCAGCTGCAAAATTATTATTACCTTCGCATTGAAAATGCCGGAAGGTTATGTTTTGATCGCCGTGTATTTATTTATTTATTACCTTCGCATTGAAAATGCCGGAAGGTTATGTTTTGATCGCCGTGTATTTATTTATTTATTTATTACCTTCGCATTGAAAATGCCGGAAGGTTATGTTTTGATCGCCGTGTATTTATTTATTTATTTATTTATTTATTTATTTGTATGCGTGTTATTCGCAAATCTCAAAAAGTATTGAACCGAATCGCATGAAATTTGGTGGGATGATTGTTTATTATCCGGGGACCAGTTGATTAGATTTTGGGATCGATCGGGTCAAAGGTCAAAGGTCATGAACAGGTCAAAATCTTTCGCAGAACTTAAGTATTGAACCGAATCGCATGAAATTTGGTGGGATGATTGTTTATTATCCGGGGACCAGTTGATTAGATTTTGGGATCGATCGGGTCAAAGGTCATGAACAGGTCAAAATCTTTCGCAGAACTCAAAAAGTATTGGACCGAATCGCATGAAATTTGGTGGGATGATTGTTTATTATCCGGGGACCAGTTGACTAGATTTTGGGATCGATCGGGTCAAAGGTCAAGGTCAAAGGTCATGAACAGGTCAAAATGTTCTTGAATCGCATAAAATTTGGTGGGATGATTGGTTATTATCCGGGGACCATTTGATTAGATTTTGGGATCAATCGGGTCAAAGGTCAAGGTCAAGGTCATGGAAAGGTCAAACTCTTTTTTAACCATAGCACGATACATTTTTGTCCAATTGGCATGCAACTAATGCCAAAATGTTCATAATTCAATGCCCAATCTTGTGATATGCGAAGGTATGCGCTCTACCGAGTGCCCATTCTAGTTTTAAGATGGCTTATACATTTCTCCATGATAACAATTTATATGGTCTTACTCCAGGGCGGACCACTGTTAATAATAATATACATGTATGTACAGATTTTGCATACATGTGTCATGACCAGTCACACTGATGCCTGGACAAAAGCCGTTCAGACATGTGGCACACATTTAGTTGTTTTCTTATTCTTACTAATGAATACTACCTTTGCACTCATTGCTCAGTGCATCCCTGTACTTTAGAAGGATTCTTGGCGAATCAATCTTATTATTTCCCCCTTTCTTGGACCCAATTATTACCTTCGCATTGAAAATGCCGGAAGGTTATGTTTTGATCGCTGTGTATTTATTTATTTATTTATTTATTTATTTGTATGCGTGTTATTCGCAAAACTCAAAAAGTATTGAACCGAATCGCATGAAATTTGGTGGGATGATTGTTTATTATCCGGGGACCAGTTGTTTAGATTTTGGGATCGATCGGGTCAAAGGTCAAAGGTCAAAGGTCATGAACAGGTCAAAATCTTTCGCAGAACTCAAAAAGTATTGAACCGAATCGCATGAAATTTGGTGGGATGATTGTTTATTATCCGGGGACCAGTTGATTAGATTTTGGGATCGATCGGGTCAAAGGTCAAAGGTCATGAACAGGTCAAAATCTTTCGCAGAACTCAAAAGTATTGAACCGAATCGCATGAAATTTGGTGGGATGATTGTTTATTATCCGGGGACCAGTTGATTAGATTTTGGGATCGATCGGGTCAAAGGTCAAAGGTCATGAACAGGTCAAAATCTTTCGCAGAACTGAAAAGTATTGAACCGAATCGCATGAAATTTGGTGGGATGATTGTTTATTATCCGGGGACCAATTGACTAGATTTTGGGATCGATCGGGTCAAATGTCAAGGTCAAAGGTCATGAACAGGTCAAAATGTTCTTGAATCGCATGAAATTTGGTGGGATGATTGGTTATTATCCGGGGACCATTTGATTAGATTTTGGGATCAATCGGGTCAAAGGTCAAGGTCAAGGTCATGGAAAGGTCAAACTCTTTTTTTACCATAGCACGATACATTTTTGTCCAATTGGCATGCAACTAATGCCAAAATGTTCATAATTCAATGCCCAATCTTGTGATATGCGAAGGTATGCGCTCTACCGAGTGCCCATTCTAGTTTATCCACTGAAAACAACAGAACTGAAGCGGAGCATAATAAAGAAATATTCGTTCAACCCAGTTGTAACCGGTTTTCTATTGTAACTACACATAATTAGAGGAGTTATGTTGCAGAAACAAACACTGATTTCAGAATGAAGGCTCCACTCGCAACAATATGTATTACTGCACTGCGGAGGAGTTGTCTCTGTGTTTGTCGATTATTTATCCTATAAATATGTTGTGCATTTGTCTATATAATGTTCATGTGAATGTCCGTTTGTGTATATCAGCACTTTACAGATTACAGATCCACAGCCTGGGTCATTTCTCATCCTAAGGTTGACACTGCAGTACTAGTTTTAATAAAGGGGAAGGAAAACATCCAAAATTAGCTACACACAGTAAACTGAATGACAGATCTATTTAAAACTGCTGAAAGGTGTACACATTTAATACATTTAATTGAAAGTTAAGAAGTTACACAAAGCAAAGGCAACCGTATCTCACTGTAGGTATGATTGTGCTTGCACTGACCAAATACTGTATACTATATACACCAAAAATGTATTGAAATGCAAAAATAAATATTCTGCTCTGTTAAATTAATTCAGTAGCAAGTTTGTAAACCGTGTGCATGTCTCAACATTGATACATTGTATGTATTATCTGGATTGTAAGGTGGACTACTGATGAAGAAATTAAAATGATCCCATTTTGATTCTGATCATCGTTTCCTTGACTTTGCAATAAAACGATGTGACCGACTGTCAAGAAACAAACACGGTTTAACTCCATTACTTACTTTTAATCATCCTTTAAATTTTGTATGCAGTCTTTTTCTGTTTCTGCAGTGAATATCCTCACAATCTCCAAGTGATAGAATCAAGTAATTACCCATAATAAAAAGCAGTATATAAAAAATCTCAGATTAATTTAATATGTTTATTCTCAAAAAGAAGGAAATAAAAGAGCAACAATCGCAAGTTTAGAGATTCCTTCTGAAAAACATGTCTCATTTGATATGAAATAATTAATATGCTGTTGCAATGTAAATATATTGAATAAGATCTGCAAACTGTGAGAAAAACAACAATCAAGATCAACATAGTGTTGGTATGTGTGATGGAGTGAACATATCACAATGTGTATGAATACAAATATATTGAAAGATGTAAACATTGTTTCTCGAACATTGTTATATTAAGAAATAATTGTACGTTTGCTGGATCTGTGTCGTGCTGTGACACACTGGGCTGGAAGATTTATAGCCAAATCATGATGCCTTTCATCTGATGAATGTTATAGGGAGAAAAAGAGGCACTCATTCATGCACAGCACTTAATCATTCATCAGTGGAAGGTTTTATGTATATTTTTATACCTTCCATAAAGTTAAAATAAATAAAAATACTCGTCATACTTTTAGTTGTTAGTGTGGGACACTGCATCATACACTTCCCATCATGCAATAGAACACTGTCTTTCATTAGGTCTCTCTGCTCCCAAAATCCCCATTTATTTCAAAGCCCAACTCCCGTTTCTAGTGCAGGCTTAATGTTAAAGAGCCCCCCAAGCAGAGATAATGCCGGTGACGTCATTGGGGTGGGGGTCGTCGGCATTCATCACTCTCTCCACAACTGTGTCTTCTCTGATGCTACCAATGGGGGGCGCCTTACATTTATATAATGTAATTGAGTTAAACCCTGCAGTAAGATTGCGATTATTGACACATACTCAGAAAACCTTTTTTTCATAACTATTTTGGACACTTGCCTACCACTAATTGTCACAAGAACAACGCCACTTCTTGAAAAATAACAGCCTCCTCATATATTTCAATTAGACCATTACTTTGACATGGCCGGGAAAAATGAGGGTGGGGTCTGCAATCACACAGGAGGAAACAATCAGGAACAGGTCAGACAATCATAGGGACAGGAACAGCATGCAGGGAAACAGAGGACAGGAGACAGGGACTTCAAAATAAGACACAAAAACTCTGGATCATGACAATGTGCCAGACACAGTCAGCCTCCACAGACTGCCAGACCAGGTGAGACTTTTGGACAAACTTGATTCACTATTTGTATCACTTCCAAACAGAAGTCCAAAAAAACTCAGCTGTATGCTGCTAAAGAGAACGTGACAACATCATGGTTGATCGTAACCTGTTTGTTTATTGCGTTTTATGATGTTTCTGTGATAACCTTTTTCTCCATGAGTGAAGGCTTGTAATATCAGGCCACATGTGGGACTACGGTTGAAATGTAGCCTTATAGCCAAGATTGGCACATTTACCCCTGGGTTGATTGATGTGTACGGTCCCTGTTCAAATAAATAAATAAATGACATGAAAAATGAAATCATGCTCACAATTTATGGAATTTCTGGAGGGATGTGGCAACAATTTTAACAATATTCTCAGTCGAAAGCAAGTAAAAAGATTATTACACAATTCTGGCTTGAGAAAAACTGTCTCATAGCTAGCTCACTTCTTTGTCAAACATGTGCAAGAACATACACGTTACGTACTCCATACGACGAAAAAGAAATGGGATAAATTGATGTTCTTGAATGAGGCAGATCTTTCATAACTATAATGTGATAAAGAGCTTAGCAAGTTGAGAAATGTCACTGTATATTGTAATGCCTTGGCTGCAGCAGGCCTCTTGGCCACACTGGGTGGAAACGAGGTCTGCTTTGTTGTTTACCTTAACCGTTTGGATGGGGCCTCGACCATCATAGGCAGAACACGAGGTGATCAAAAACACAAAAGAACATACATTCTTCAATTCACTTCAATTAGTTCTGTTAATAAGAAAAAGCATTTCTTATAAATGTTCCTTTATATTAATGCGGAGCTGGTAGTAGGGAAACTAATGAATGTAATATTCTTTGAAAGCCCCTTCTAGGCCAGTAGTTAAGTCATTGTCATAACAATTTCCAGATACACTTTAAAGTAAACCAGAACCCTCCAGAGAGCTGCCAGCTGTTCAGCACACATCACTCATATAAAGCTGCTTCTCCCTCTGAACGTCTTACCTGTTGGTCGTCAGTAGGTAGAGATGATTCACTCCATGCTTCTCATGTACTGTTTTCTGTATATTCTCTCTGTGTATTTAGTTCCTGAATTTTAAGTGCAAAGCTGTACATCACCCCAAAAAATACACATTGTTATTTATGTACAGGAGCTTGTATAATAATTGATGCATGTGGGCTGAAAGTTAAGTGGCGTGGACATATTCAGGCTTTAATTTGGTAACTTCTGTCTTTAGCACAGATAATTTACTACTTGCTCAATTACAACTCAAATACGGCCATTACAACATTATCTCTCGATACCTTTATTGTCTTAACCCTTGTGTTGCCTTCGGGTCATTTTGACCCGATTCAATATTTAACCCTTGTGTCGCCTTCGGGTCAATTTGATCCGATTCAATGTTTAATGTCGGTGTTCTTTCGGGAGTCAACAAACAAACATAAAGTACCTCACACTTAAACTTGGAAAACAATATTAATTCTAATAATTTTCTGGAGATTTTAATAGCTGGGGTCATATTGACCTCAAGGGTAAAATATGTTAGTAAATATAAAGGTAACAGGAGGGTTAAACATTGAATCGGGTCATATTGACCCGAAGGCGACAGGAGGGTGAAACATTGAATCGGGTCAAATTGACCCGAAGGCAACACAAGGGTTAAGTCTCTCATAATCTCGTGTATGAAATAGCTATGCTTCTTAATGACATATTTACCTTCGCATTGAAAATGCGGAAGGTTATGTTTTGATCGCCGCGTATTTATTTGTATGCGTGTTATTCGCCTAACTCAAAAAGTATTAAACCGAATCGCATGGAATTTGGTGGGATGATTGGTTATTATCCGGGGACCATTTAATTAGATTTTGGGACGATCGAGTCAAAGGTCAAGGTCATGAAAAGGTCAAAATCTTCTTTTTACCATAGCACGGTCAATTTTTATCCAATTGGCATGCAACTAATGCCAAAATGTTCATAATGCAATGCCCAATCTTGTGATATGCAAAGGTAAGGCTCTACCGAGTGCCCATTCTAGTTGTATGTGTTTCAATTCTCTAGGAAGGAAGAGCATCACGATGGTAAACCTGTATAACACATCATCTATTTTGGTGCTTAATCACCTGAACCTCTCCTCTGAAAAAGTGTTCCCTGCATTTATTTTTGCAACTCTGAGCTACATGATCATACTTTTCTGCAACCTTACTCTAATCCTCACCATTGTGCTGAACAAATCTCTGCATCAGCCCATGTACCTAATTCTGCTGAACCTCCCCTTCAACGACCTCATAGGCTCCTCAGCATTCTTCCTCTGGACGATCAATGACATCGTGACAGCCAGAAAGACAATGCAATACTCAGGTTGTGTTACCCAAGCTTTCTTTATTCACCTCTATGCAACAGGTACAGGGTTTAATCTGAGTGCTATGGCTTATGATAGATACATTGCCATATGTTGGCCATTGAAATATAACTCTGTTATGACTAATGCAAACATTATGAAAATAATCACAGTTGTGTGGATGAGTTGTTTAGTTATAGTAGGGGTGCTTTTTTTTTTCTGCTTTTGCGATCTGAATTGATAAACCCTTACTGTGATAATCCATCTTTGCTGACTCTGGTCTGTGCCGACACAACCATCAATAACATTTATGGACTTCTTATAGTTGCTATTTTCCAAGTGATAATTAATGCAATGATGTTGTTCACATATCTTCAGATCCTTATTGCGTGCTTCACATCCAAAAGATCCGATACAAAAGCCAAAGCTCTGCAGACATGCGTGACACACCTGGCCGTTTATCTCATGTTGGAGTGTCTGGGTCTTTTCACCATCATCTCATACAGATTAAATAACATTTCACCAGATTTAAGGAGTTTCATGGGAGTATCAACTTTCATTTCCCCCCCAACATTGAATCCAATTATCTATGGACTGAAAACAAAAGAAATTAGAGAAAAAGTAGTGCACTTTTTTCGGAAAATAATTCGTCCATCTTGAGCATGTAGAAAGCTAAGCACTCTTTCAGTTCTCACACTGATTCTGTATTATTTGTCTTGCTACCTTATGAATAAATGATTTTAAATGACCTAAATATTTTTTTTAGATGAAAACTACAGTACAGTTGTTCTGAACAGTAATTTACTTCTGACTAATTATTGTTCGGGTAACGCTAAATACTTACTGCCACATTATTAGTGCATAACTCATCATTGCATAATTAGTACTGTGCATGAAAAGCAATTGCAAGTGACCTCTATGACATAATAATTGTTTGTCCTCCACCAGTATACGAATATTTGTTATAAATAATTAATGTAATGCATATTGTTGTCAAAAAACAGTCAAACAACTTACCAATAACAGCTAATAGCTTATTGTAGTGATAGAAAAAGAAAAATAGAGACCATCTTGCAACATATTACACACAGACTCACAATGTGATAACAATACCAGGGTTCCTCTCATGGCTGGCAATTCAGGATGTAAACTAAGACCCAGAGTTATCAGATTGTGATTAAAACATAGAGGAATCTCTTATCCTTTCGTTCAAGCCTTGCCGAAGTTGCACGTTCAATAAAATAACAGCAGAGGGCGCCATCAGTACACACTAAATATTTGTTATCTGCTCTCCATTAATTCAACATTGTATGGATCTGTTACATTTTGTGTGATATGCTGTCCTCTTGGGTCTTTTGAGGTCAGTGCAGAGGGGAGGCCAGCCCTGAACAACACATGGCTAGTAAGCAGCCACTTATTTCTACAGAGCAAATTAAAAACAGCACAAACAAAACAAGCATTGAAAACATGTAGTTTTTGTAAGCTCGAAGAAAGTATATATATGTGGCTCCAGATAAACCTGAAACCTCTTCCAACTGAATCTTTGCGGTTTTAAATTGTAGCACATTGATCCTTGATCTTAACCAAAATTAGGAAATGGGATTAGATCATCTACGAATTTCATAATCTATTATCTGAAGAACCCTGATTGTTACTTCATTACTAGTGCATAGTAACTGTCCGTAATAGTGCTGTGTCTTTGTTTAGCCTGATTGTCCTTGTTTTGGCTAGGGGGGTGTGTATGTCTTCCTGCACATGTTGGCCCTGTGTGTAGAGCAACTGGAAAATGGATTCTATGTTTAGACATAATTGGCAAATAAATGTGATTCTTATTATGTCCATTAAAGAAATGCCTGCAGACTGCTTTAAAATATTAAATTATGAAATAAGTATAAATGATAAAAAAAACAGCTTGACTGCTGCTTGGAGTATATCTACACATACAGCCTTAAAACTGAGTAAGTCTATTTTTGTAATTTAACCCCTCTTTTATGTGTATTCTTCATATCTACTGACTGTCGTTTAAAAGGTTTTGCTTTGATGCTCCGACAACTAAACTGCAACCATCATTAATGTGGCAAAACACAAAAACATTGCCAGCATCCTTGATGTGAAAACAGAGCCAAATTAACAGATACTTATACGTTCATTATAATTATATGCAACAATGATAACCTTTTCATTAATGCACCATGGTTAAATTGGAAAAAGTTATAATAATAATAGTAATACAAATAAATAATAATAATAATAATAATGCATATTATTTATAGAAGCACCTTTCATTCAAAAAGAATCTCAGTGTGGTATTAAGTAAACAATTCTCCAGTATCAATAGGCCAGATAATAGAGAGTTTTAAATCAGCAAATGCTACAATAAGTGAATTAAACATTCCTTCCCCCGCAGTTCAATGATGCATTCCAGAATACTCGGGAAAAACAACTGGAAAAGGTGCAGTGGTACGCTCAGCGACGGGGCTCCTACTTTAACTACATATTTTGAGGCAAATCCATCTGCCCTCACTTTATGAGGAAGCAGTTGTCCTGCATTTAATTAAAATGTGAATTATCATATCATTAAATCTTTTCTGCATGTATATTGATCTTTTTACTTAGTTGAGAAAAACTTTCAGTATAGTTTAGAAATGGGCAATACAAATAGAAAATAAATTGGTAAACACTGGGGGCCCCCGCTGCTCACCTGGTAGTGTGGAGCCTTAATATAATTTGATCTTTCAACGTCCTAAGAGGGCAGCACACACAGATTATTTGAAATATGATGAATACAATATTTAAGAATACTGTGGATTAACCCTCCTGTTATGTTTGTTTCTTACATACAGCCGTGATGTTCCCGGGTCAATTTGACCCGGTTAATGTTGAATCACCCAAAAGTGGTCAGAAATCAAAAAATCCTAACAACTATAGTGTGTACCTCATCACCAACAACATTACTAACAATTCAATCAGTTTTTAGAATAATTGAGTTATTCACCCTTCCATAGATCAGAGTTCAATCAGGAGAGCTCACTCGTTTTAATGAAAAATACATGTTCAAACTATTTTTTAGGTACATTGGAAAAATCGAGATATAAATTGCTTTAGTCTACCATAACATGTATTTTCTCCTACATTTTATTTGCATTTTGTGACTTTTTTTTCATGGGGTGATGTAGATGAATAGAGATGAAACACCTGTGTGCTGTTCAGGGTCATATTGACCCGCTCACTCAAAATCAAATAAAATCCTGAAAAGTTGAAAAACATCAAATTACTCTGTTGATAATCATTATTACAGAACCATGCTGAAATAGACTTTGTCTTCATACTGTGGTCAAATTCAATATTGCACACCTTAATTTCATATTTAGAGACCTCACAAATAAACTCCACAGATCATTTCCAATGTATAATGTCCCATTGTCACCATTAATGTTTTAGTAGCACAATAATATATTTAATAATGCAAAAGAAGCAAATATTTTAATCTTGCCAGATTAAAACAAGCTAAACTTTGCAGTGACTGTACACTGATAATGTTGTGTGGGTGCAGGTTTGGACCCAAACGCAGCAGGCAGAGTTTTTCTTTCAAAATAAAAAAAGGTTTCATTAATTGTTTTCTGAGCAGAACCACAGTCTGGCAACAGGAGAGAAACTAACAGGGACAAGAACCGGACAGGAACAAAAACGACCAGACAAAGAACAAGCAGAAAGACACAGGCTAAATACACTGGGGAAACGAGACACAGGTGGAGACACAGGCGGAAACGATCAGGGCGTGGCTGGGGACAAAACAAGCACAAGGAAGGAAGCGCAGGGAAACAGGAAACGAGACGGGGACTTCAAAACAAAACAGGAAACACTCCAAATCATAACAGATACCGCATTTAATGAATCCTCAAATAATTATTAATTGATCCTTTTATCAATACATTTTCCTTTGGTTTTATTGCTCTACTGCAATAATAATACATCATTTATTTATACAGTGTATGTATATTTCTGTACAATGTTACATGTGTCTAATACTAATGTATCAAACAAATTTACCAACACATTGTTTAAGGTTTGGTATAATCAAAGTTAACTACTGGCCAATACAGTCAAGATAGATGTAAGACAGGAACTTAGTTTAAGATATGAGTTACAAATAAGAATGAGTCAATGACCTCAGCTATACTAACAGCCAATTAAGATTGTCATTTAAAAAAATATATATATATACCTTATTGATTATGCACAGTGTGATATACAGTGATCAAATAACAAGTATTTTCATTTTTTTGGGTGTATGTTTCAGATTACAATTGTAAAGAGGAAAAAGAAATAAATAAAAATAACAAAGGCAAGACAGAATAACAAATTGTTATAATAATGAGTCATGAAACACCCACCCACAGACCCACCCACGGACCCACGGCCTTCATTTTCTTTCACAATTTGCGTAGTACACTATTTTAAAACTAAAGTGAGGTATTTAGGTTTAGTTAGTTAGTCAGACAGATAAGGACAGAGGGTCAGATACATATAAATTAAAATATGTGTCTCATTCAGTCAGGCAACATTCAGGCAACACTGGCAGATTAAAAAGATATGAAATGAAAGGTTGCCATTTCTTGGTAAAGTTGTCATTACAGCCTCTAAGTGCATATTTAATTTTTTCAAGACTCAAGAAAAACATCACATCCTTAATCCAGCCAGACTGGGATGGTGAACTTGGAGATTTCCAAGCAAGAAGTATTCTACGACGTGCCAGAAGAGTGGTAAAGGCAATAATATCCATGTCTTTAGTACTATATAGGATGGGTTTAGCTGGGATTCCAAAGATTGCTAGTAGGGGGCACAGTTTTACCTCGATCCCCAAAACTATAGTCAGAATATTAACAACATAGCACCAGAAATGACCAAGTTTAGGACACGCCCAAAACATACTGTATGTAATACAGGACTGTCTCAGAAAATTAGAATATTGTGATGAAGTTCTTTATTTTCTGTAATGCAATTCAAAAAACAAAAATGTCATGCATTCTGGATTCATTACAAATCAACTGAAATATTGCAAGCCTTTTATTCTTTTAATATTGCTGATTATGGCTTACAGCTTAAGAAAACTCAAATATCCTATCTCTAAATATTAGAATATCATGAAAAAGTATACTAGTAGGGTATTAAACAAATCACTTGAATTGTCTAATTAACTCGAAACACCTGCAAGGGTTTCCTGAGCCTTGACAAACACTCAGCTGTTATAAATCTTTTTTTTAACTTGGTCTGAGGAAATATTAAAATTTTATGAGATAGGATTTTAGAGTTTTCTTAAGCTGTAAGCCATAATCAGCAATATTAAAAGAATAAAAGGCTTGCAATATTTCAGTTGATTTGTAATGAATCCAGAATGCATGACATTTTTGTTTTTTTAATTGCATTACAGAAAATAAAGAACTTTATCACAATATTCTAATTTTCTGAGACAGTCCTGTACATCTGCTTGAGGATAATCACAACGGTTACATCCTGCGTCACGGTCCGGGAATGTTTTAGCGAGTCTGCTGTTACTCAAGTGGATCCTATGGAGCACTTTGAACTGAATAAGACCAAGTCTGGCACAGGACGTAGATATGTTCACCCTCTTCCGTGCACCATCCCACCAATTATCTGTCAGGTTAATATTCAACTCACTTTCCCATTTGGTTTTGATTGTAGAAAAGGTATCCGTTGTAGTTATGATCTGGTTGTAAACTTTAGAGATCCACCCCTTCTGAGTTGGATGCGTGTCCAGTATGCTTTCCCAAAGTGTTTTGCATTGGAGCTCAGGGTATGACAGGAAGAGTTTCGTTATAAAGTGGCGGACCTGAAAGTATCTGAAGAGATTTGAATGGTCCAGGTCATGTCTCTTAGTCGAAGCTAGAGAACTGGCCATCGTGATAAAGATCCCTGAAACATTTCAGTCCTCTTTTTTTCCACTGTGAGAAGGTGTTGTCCAGGACAGATGGTGGGAATAGATGGTTATTACTAATCGGACCCAGTGAAGAAGCGGTTTTAAATTTAAAGTGACGCCGAAATTGAAACCAAATTCTTAGTGTAGCGTGGACAACCAGGTTAGAAGAGTATCTGGACAGTTTTATCGGGAGAGATGAGTATACCAATGCAGGAAGAGTGGAAGAATAAGATTGAGCCTCCAAGAGGCGCCAATCAGTCTCAGGGGCATTAATCCAAAATGATATTTTCTGAATGTTAGTTGGCAAATAATAAAAAATGAAATTAGGAAGAGCCAGGCCACCTGTGTCTCTTGGGCCTTGGAGAAAGACTTTGCTCACTCGTGGCTACTTACCTGCCCAGATAAAGATTAGAATAATTTTATCAATAGATTGAAAAAAAGATTTTGCAAGAATATTGGTATGCATCTAAACAAGTATAGAAATTTGGAGAATACAATCTGGGGTGGAATCTGAGGTATACAATTTAGTGTAGTATGCCTCAAAAACGTTGTTAATTTCTTTTGGTCTTGTTTTCAAGTTTCAATGACTATCTTTAATTTCCGGGATCAGCCGTGAGCTGATGAGCCAGCAGCCGACAGTTTTTCCCCCCCATACTCATTTGAACGGCCATGAGATTGCAACAGCAGTTGTTCGGCTTTTTTGGTTGATAGTAGATTAAATTCTAATTGGAGGTTTTCCCTTTTTTTGAACAGTTCAAGTGATGGATTAGAAACACACTGCTTATCAATGTTGTGAATAGATTCCGTTAAATGTTGTAGTTGTAGCCTCCCCATTTTGTTTGAGTAAGATGTAAAGGAAATGATTTCCCCTCGTAGAAATGCTTTAAGCGTTTCACACAGAAGGGAAAAGGAGACTGTATCGGACGTGTTGATTTCGATGAACGAATCTATAGATTTTGCGATTTTGTTGCAAAAATCTTTATCAGAGAGCAATAAGGGGTTTAGCCTCCATAGTGGACGATCTTTCTGATTCAGGGTGAAGGAGATGTCTAATTGTAAAGGATTCTTGTAATCTAAGTAATTAAACCACAGGAAACTACATTATTTGAAATGTGATTGATGTTGATATAATAAGGCTACAATAAGAATACATTTGGTACTAATTTCCCACATGGACTAGAGTACAATACATCCTTAGCCTCATATACTGTACATTAACAGTAATGTTACTTGTGTGGTGGCAAACATTTGTTAAATTATATCACGAAATATCAATGCTGCTAAATGAAAAATTAAAGCTAATCTGTGAACTATAGCTACATTCACGAAATACTAGATGTAACACAAAGCACAACACTAAGCACAGGGCCGCTGATACGATGTTGAATAAGAAAGTGTATTTAAAGACTTAACCAATCCTCTGACAATATTAGTTACATTTTCACTTTTTTCATGACTTGTATGTATCATTTAATATGTTGAAACTGCTTTTTAATTATCATATATTGCATTTTGTTTTACAGAAAGATGTGGTTGATATAAGCCAGTTTCTAATAAATCTAATGCTAAAAGTCAGTTTACTTGTTTTGTAATTTGCAAACCTTTGGAAATCAATACACATTTGCTTCTAACCATCATCCGATTGCTTGTCACCCATCAGAGGATTTCTTCTCCGAATGAACTTTGTTACTAACATTGCGTCATGGCTACCGACGCTTTGTCACTGTTTCTTTCTTTAACTTTGCTCATTAGGTTAATGACTTCGATGTTGACGAAGTGTTGATAGGAAAGATGTGTCACTCTGAGCCCTCCAGAGGGATGTCGTACCCTCTGCACTTAGCGCTCGTAATGAACCTCGAAGGATTTGGTTACACAGTGCAGTAAACAGCTACTGATTTGTGTTGCAACACACAGTGACAGACAAGTGAGTTTGTGAAAATCAAATTGTGGTTTGCTTTAAAGTTTAAATGTATTAATAAAGACTTAACTTGCACCAACATAAAATAGTTTAACATACAAGCAAAAAGAGACACTTAATTAACTATAATATCTTAAATGTGACATTATAAATGTAGGTCTTTGGCAAAGTAGTTTAGAGAATATGTAATCAGAAATTCACATCAGTAAACTTTTACTGAAAGTTGGTAGTATTAAAATTCATTCAAAGCATAAAAACAACCGCTGCTTTGAACTAGAGAGGCAACACAATTTAGTTAGTTTAGTTTTCCTTTTCATCAGCAGCTGAGGACTGAGTATGACATGTTATGCCAATGTTAGTTTATAAACAATTCAAACATGGACATCATTTCAATATAATTGTGTGAACATGAACATCTACAATGGCTTACAGTTTATTGACATAAATGCATTTAACACTTCAGAAAATGTGTGTTTGAATATATTTTTGCATTTCAGCACACTTGGATTTGACTATAACACTTGCATCCTTTTCTGTTTACAACAATTTGTAAGAATCTACTGAGATAGCTTAACCTTTTTAAATAAGTTAAAGATCTTACATTTGATTAATTTCAGACCACCAGAGGATTTAAAAGAGTTGGAGCGAGGATGATCCAAATCATTAAACCACGGCGAGCCTTAATAATAATAATAATAATAAATAAATAAATTATTCATAAGGCGCATTTCAAGGCACTCAAGGTCGCCGTACAACTCATTAAAACAGTTAAAGTTAAGACAACCGGAGAGCAGCGGCAGCTAAGAGTTAATACGACGCCTAACCTGGTCAAGATAGGAATAACCTGACTCAAACAATTGCTGTCCATTTTTATGTTGTCATTATTTAAGGACAATTTTACAAAAAATGTTTTACATAAGTATGACAGGCAAATGAAAATGAAAATGAAAAATAAAATAAAAAGTAATATGATGGAGATCATATGGAAATAGTAAGTGATGTCAACTGTTTCAAATTGGGTGCTTCCACAACATATATAGTAACGTTTGTTAAACTTTTCCATTGTGCTATATTAGGCTTGAATTACATCTACAAAGATGACTTAGAGGGCACACACAGCTTTCTCCCTGAAACGAGGACCAAGAACGGCAGACGTAGATAGACACAGTGGCCTTGTGGTGGTCCAGTATTGAACGGTAGAAAGGAGACTGTAGAGCAAGGTCCGGGATGCTTGGACAAAATAACGATAAGAGAGTGACGAGGGGGGAGACGGCAGCAAGAAACCTCCACATTTCTTAAAGTAACCGGCTTGAACTAGGGCAGGGGTCAAACTCAGTGACGAGAACTATGTAATGAGTGAGTGGACGGTATACACATGCATCAAATGTGAAGTTATAAATATTATGTCAATATGTTTGTTTGGGAGTTGGGAAAGACAGATGTGGAGGGAGGTTGTTGTCTTTAATACCGGACCCAGCTCAGGTTTATTTGTGAAACTGTTGGTTACAAATAAATCTACGTGAAGTGAACTCTGATCCAAACTCTCTGTGTTCTGTGGGTGTTTGATTCCTGGGGTCTAGTGTGTGAGTATCCTGTGGCGTCTCACCAGCAGTCAGATAGGAGAGAGAAACAAGTTTATATGCATCAGGGTAAGAGATTAGTCAGAATCGACCAAGAAGGAAGAAATCCAGCCACAACACAACACAAGTAGTTTGTATTATGGCAGCATAGTCACAGAAAGTGTACTCCAGCTTTGAGGAGCAGTTAGACCCAGAGAAACAGAAATATCCGACGAAGCAAAATCCCGGACGTTTTGGGAATCCCTGCCGGACGCATTTTTTAGGTCTCAAAAAGAGGACATGTCCGGGCAAAGAGGACGTCTGGTCATCCTAACAAAACCCCAAGCAACAACCCAAAGAATATATATATAAGGACTAAAGTGTGGACATTTGTGAAGTCACTAGGGTACAGAAAAGTCAATAGCGATCACTCGATAAAGCAAACATCTCCATCATCCCTCCCAAGTGTACAACACACATTTGAACTGAGCAAGGCACCAACAAAATAGTTTTAAACCATCCATCCATTTTCAGCCGCTTATCTGGGGTCGGGTGGCTACTGTAAAGTAGCAATACACGATGCCTCATGCCTCAATGCTCAAGAACATTTTTGTTCATGGAGACGAGCGTTGTATGATTCTGAACTGCCTGAGATCAGAGTCCTCCACATTGAAAATATTGGACATGCGTATTACTCTGATTATAAATTATTTTTATTATTAAGTCCTGAGGCCCAAATTAATCTTCATATTGCTATGTTTTTCATACATATTGTCTGAACATAAGTAAAAAAAAAATCCAGGTTTAAAGTGTTATGAACAATAGAAAAGTAAGTATTAAGTAGTTAAACATTTCATATGGACTCATACCTCCGGTTTTTGGAGGGCTTCAGTAGCCTTTTAGTTTGACCATGTCAGGCTCTAAATAGGTTCAAGAATCTAAATTTGATGGTTAGCAAGCGTAAATAAATCAAAATCTGTGTTACATTAGCCTTCTGTTGCATCTAAAATTAGTTTTGTGCTTTTTGCCTCTATCTTTATAGATACTGGTTAGGAAACTAAAAACAGATGTATTCATTTATGAAGATAAAGCTTCTAACACTAATCATGCTGCTACTACTACTGCTACTGTTGTAGTGCTGTAGTGAAGACCACCTCAACTGAGATCAATTCATGACCAATACCAAGGCCTTGTGAGATTGATTCAAGACAAATTAACAACTGAATCAAAATGGCAATTAAGTTATTTGTCTCAATTGTGTTATGTCTCATCGTTTTTGTTAAGTTTTAAGTTTTAGTTCTGTTTTCCATGTCCGCTTTTATTTTGTAGTAACTGTCCTCTCTTGTTTCAGAAACTTTATTTCCTGCCCCGGTGTTTCCTCGTTAGTGTGATTGTCTGCTCCACCCCTGATTGTGTCCACCTGTTCCCCATTTCCTCATGTATTTAAGCCTGTGTCTACCTGTGTCTTGTGTCAGATCGTCTTGTCTCTTGTCTCGTCCTGATCGTTCTTGATAGTGTAGTTTTTTGTCCTGGTTTGCTTTTCCAACATAGTTGTGATTTTGTTTTGAACTTTGTTCAAGTCTTTTTCCAGCATAGCTGTGATTTTCTGATTTCTTATAAACCCTTTTGATTCCCCTGAACTTTGGAGTCGTGCTTTTGGGTCCTGTTTTTTGAGTTGTGACAAATTGTGGTCTTGAAATAACTTCCAGAGCCATGCGTCTGACAACACGGAGTCAAAATGAGGCAGATTCCGTATCCAACAAAAAAGTCACCAGCCAACAAACTTCAGATGGCATGCCTATCACTTGCTTGTTAATGTTATGCTGTAAAGCAATCAACTCAGGCAAATCACATGATGTGTGCTGAGAGATCACCATTAACCACTGGGGATATTAGCAAAACCCCCGAAGTATGAATTTAGGTATGCAGTGGGGGTTTGTAAAAGAGCAATTATTTACTCCTGTGGGACTTATACTGAATTAGCATTATTAAATTAATGGTTCCTTCAAATAACCATCATGGGAGGAGTGTTCCTTGCTTTGCATAGCATGAACAGTATCCCCCCTAAACAATTTCAAGATAAATATTGGTAAAAAGTGGGATATTAACACCTACTGAGAAAAGTTACCATTACCGTTAATGTTGATGTTTATCTTCTAACTGATGGACATATATCTGAAAGATGAAATGATCTCATAGCACTTTGTATACAAACAGCAGGTCTAGACCGTAATTACAAAATTACAAAAACCCAACAGTTCACACCATGAGCAACATTTGGTTTATTTTCCTTTAAAGCGAAGAAACCTCGAACAAAACAAGGGAAAGAAAGAAAGAGCAAATTAGTGATCCACAGAGAATAAAAAAAGGTGGATACAGACCTTCGTCAGAAGAGATGCTGCCCGAAGTATATTTAAGAGCTGAATCAGCAGGCGAATTGGTGGAATATGCTGCCAAACTGTTTGAGAAAGGTAAGCCTAAAAGGTTGAGTCCTAGAATGATATAGTTGGCTAAAGAGCTACACGTACTGTGTTTTATTCATGCTATTTAATTAATCGTATTTATTACTATAAACCATATCATTCATTTGTTGTAGAATAATAAATAAATAGTTTATGTTGCTTCATTGTTATTGTTTAAATGTTTGAGATGATGTTTCATTGTTTTATCTTAAGTGTTGACTCACTGCTCCCATATTTACTTTTCAGTGTATTTAGAAAATCTCTCATCCATCATGTCAGAAGGAAATCATAGCACCGTGACTGAATTCATTCTTACTGGATTCCCTGGACTTCATCCTGAGTACCAAGACCTTGTCTCAGCAGTATTGTTCTTAGTTTATGTTTTAACTTTGATAGGCAATGTTACCATTTTGTTATTATTTGCAACCAACCACAGTCTCCATAAACCAATGTATTATATCATTATAAATCTGAGTATGTGCGACATTCTTTTTAGCACAACCACTTTACCGAAGATTATCAGTAGGTATTGGTTTCAATCAGGGACCATTTCATTCACTGCTTGCTTCATCCAAATGTATTTTGTTCACTATCTTGGCACAGTGAATTCCTTAATTCTCTTCCTGATGGCTTTTGATAGGTATGTGGCGGTCTGCCATCCTCTCAGATATCCCATTATTCTTAAAAACTCTAGTATCCAAATTCTTAGTATTACAGTATGGATTATTGCCAAGGCAGCCCCTTTAATGTTAGTAATTAGGGCATACCCTCTCCCGTACTGTGCCTCAAACATAATCAACCACTGCTACTGTGATCATATCGGTATAACAATGCTGGCATGCACTGACAGAGCCCCGTATGGTTTTCCTGCTTTTGTATTGGCAATGTTTGCCTTACTGGGACCTCTGGCATTTATAATATTCTTATATTGCTCTATAATTATAGTAGTACTTAAGATTGCAAATGTACAAGGTCGCATAAAAACTCTGTCCACTTGCAGTACTCAGCTGATCATAATTGCTCTCTATTATTTACCCAGATGTTTTGTGTATATCGCCAGAAATGTTGGCATAGAATTTAGTGCAGATATGCGAATAGTAATAATCATGTTGTATAGCCTTTTCCCCCCCATGATTAATCCGATTATATATTGTTTAAGAGCTAAAGACATGAGAGACATTTTGTGGAAGCAATTCAACGGACGCATCATTCCACAAAAAGCACAAGTTTTAACCATTAGCAATTGATAAATAATGCATTTATCAATGTTTTTCTATTATGCATATTTAGCCATCTCTATTTGGGAGGACCGGAAATGTTCATGAAAAACACTGATTGGAGACAACTTGAAAGCCAAAGCTGTCACCATGTCATTTAAAAAAACATCTTAATATGCGTTTGTTAAACTGTCAGGTCTGGATTTGTGTCTCTTGTTTCCTGTCCTTTGTGTCCTCGGTTTTCCTGCAGTTCCTGTCCCTGTGATTATCTGGCCTGTCCCTCATTGTTTCCTCCTGTGTCTTATCACCTGCACCAATTCCCTGTATATTCAAAGGAATACAGTTTCTTTTTGCACCATTGTTGGCGTTTGGATCCTCTCTCTCTGGCTACAACTACCTGACAAACGTCTTCTCGCCTTTAACCCTATTGTGTCAAAGAAGGTCAAAAGTGATTGTACAGAATTACGTAATATTTTAAAGAAGTATTTCTTTGAGCATCCCCTAAAATGTTATAATTCTGACCTACATTTTGTCTTGGATCTGTTGATCTCTCAAATATTGCAGTTGTTGACAAGCCACACAACTAGAACAGTTGCCGGGAAGTGGGAGATAACAGAAACATTTACATTGTCATGTACATTTCTTTTTTTTCCAAGTCGACACAAGAAATATACACTATACCAGGGGTCACCAACGCGGTGCCCGCGGGCACTTGGTCGCCCGTAAGGACCAGATGAGTCGCCCGCTGGCATGTTCTAAAAATAGCTCAAATAGCAGCACTTACCAGTGAGCTGCCTCTATTTTTTAAATTGTATTTATTTATTTAGCTATTCTTGTTTAAATCACACTTACATGTAACTTACAAATGACAATATATATATATAAACACTTAAAATGTAAAATGTTTTTTGTGTTTAATATAAATGAACTCTGACCGAGTAAAGTTCAAAGGTCAGTATTGTGCATGACCAAAACGTAGCGTTTGTTGCGCTCTTACAAACAAGCTAACGTTAGCGGACGCAGCTAATATGAGGAGAAGAGTTACCCCAAAAAATGTCAGAAAAAAGAAAGAAAACATATCATTTTCACGACGAATGGGAGGTAGAGTTTTTTACCACTGTGAAAGGATCCTGCGTGTGTTTAATTTGCGGGCAACTGTGGCAATAGCAAAGCGGCACAATGTGGAGAGACATTTTACTACGTGTCACACAAGCTACCATGCTAACTACCCACCGGGCAGCGCACTGCGCGCAGAAAAAGCCCGCGAGTTAAAGGCAGCTTTGTGCAAACAGCAGTCTTTTTCACTAGACCGGTTAAAACTCCCAAAAGCAACGAAGCCTCGTTTAGAGCTACGCAATTCTTGATGAAGAAAAGAAGGCATTTACAGGCGGGAGGTTGTCAAAGAAGCAATGATGATAATTGCTAAAACTGTGCTTGAAGACGAAGTATGGAACCGATGTACTCTCCAGTCTCTCCGATGTTCAACTCGGGGCAACTACAATGGTAAGAAGAGTGTCGGCGATGTCTGGGAACTTGACCGACCAGCTGGACCGTGATCTGGCGAGGTGCCGGTGGTTCAGCATCCAGTGTGACGAGTCGGTGGACAGCAGCAGTACGGCGCAGCTGATGGTCTTTATCCGGATGGTGTTTGATGATTTCTCCACAAAGAAGAACTTCTGACACTACTGCCCTGAAGACAACTACGAGGGGAGTTGACATTTATAACGCAGTGAAGGAGTTTTTGGTGGAAAAAAAGGTGCCGCTGGAAAAGCTGGTATCAGTGACTACGGATGGGGCTCCTGCTATGATCGGCCGACACATAGGATTCGTTGCTCACTGTAAAGCTGACCCAGAGTTCCCAAAGTTTCTGCAGTACCACTGCATCATACACCAACAGGCCTTATGTGCAAAAGTGATCTGCTTTGAGCACGTAATGACTCCCGTCGTGAAGATCATAAACAGCATCCGCTCCAGAGCTAAACAGCACAGGACATTCAAGGTACTTTTGGAGGAGCTGTCAGCTGAATATGGTGACCTGCTACTACACACAGAAATCCGATGGCTCAGCAGGGGACGAATTTTGCAACGTTTTTTGTCACTTTTGGGTGAAATCAAAGAGTTCATGCAGTCCAGAGGTGAGGACACCGTGCTGCTGGAGGACACTGAGTGGATACTTGACCTTGCATTTTTAACGGACATTACTGGAAAACTGAACAGTTTGAACTGTGAGCTGCAAGGCAAAGGTAAAACTATCGCCGATATGATAAGTGCTTTAAATGCATTTAAAGCTAAGATGAACCTTTTCTCTGTGCATTTACAGAGTAAAAAGTGCTGCACTTTCCTCTGTGCAGATGGTGCTGAAAGACAATGCTTCTGCATCTGAGACTTTTGACAAAGTTGCAGAAAAGTACTCTCAGGTCATAAACAGAGTTGGGCAAGAGTTTGAGAACAGGTTTTGTGACCTGGATCAGCTTGAGCCATGTGTGTCGTTCATTTCTAATCCTTTCATGAACGTGGACATATCATGCATTGCTGAGCAGTTAAGTGCAACATTCAGCCTGGATGCTGAACAGGTGGAGATTGAAATTGTAACACTGCAAAATGACCTCCACCTCAAAGCCCACCAGGCTGCACCAAACTTTGGTGCCTTGTTGACACAGAAAAGTACAGTGGTGTATGCGCAGCAGCTATGAAGGTTGCAAGCCTGTTTGGTTCAACTTATCTTTGTGAATCAGCCTTTTCTGACATGAACTTCATCAAGAACAAACACAGAACACGCCTCACTGATGCACATCTGCAGGACTCACTCAGAGTTGCAGTGTCAAGTTACACACCAGAGTACAACACACTAGTTAACAGCATGCAATGCCAGGCTTCCCACTAACTGACAAAGAAACAGATAACAAATTTGGTGTCCAGTTCAAAGTGTGACATGATTTATTTAAAAATTTGAGAGTTGACTTTTGTATTTTACATGAGTTATTATTTGTACAAACATGGTGCAAAGTAATTAATGATTTGTTAAAAAATGTTAGTGGCTAGCTAGTTAAAATGGGATATTGTGATTTCACAAGACTGTCTTAGAAGTGATCATTTAAAAATGTTCAATTTGAAAAATGTGCACTTAGAGAAAATATAAAAATAAAGTGTTGCATATTGATATTTATCTGTTTCTATATATATTTATTGTGAGAAATCATGAAGATGATCAGTGTTTCCACAAAGATAAATATCATTAATTATTAATAATAACATAGAGTTAAAGGTAATTGAGCAAATTGGCTATTTCTGGCAATTTATTTAAGTGTGTATCAAACTGGTAGCCCTTCGCATTAATCAGTACCCAAGAAGTAGCTCTTGGTTTCAAAAATGTTGGTGACCCCTGCACTATACCATCGGTCAAATAAATACTGCTCATCGAGTGTCTGCTCCACTTTTTCATACTCAGTTTAGATTTAAGAGGCGTTTCAGATGTGCTCATTTTATTTTGCAGAGCAAGCACTTTGACTGCAGATATTTGAACAAAATAGTATCACAATATTACTGTTATATTGGCAGCAAGATAAAGAATGTTCTGGTATCTGGGGAAGTCTGCATTAATTAATATAAATATCATTTGTGAACAACTGGTGTGAAAAATCGAACATTTGTTTCTGTCTCACCAATTGCATTAAAACTTTTAATTTGGATTCTCAACTCCTTTATTGAAAGTTGTTATTTCGTGGCCTTAAATAATGTATTGATTTCTTGCCTGTATTACCTGCCAAGATGTTTTGTTTATCGAGCTCATGCTACTGGATTTTCTTTTAGTTTGGATATCCGCATTTTATTGATATTGTTGTATAGTCTTCTTCCTTGTGCTGTTAATCCAATTATTTATTGCTTCAAAACCAAACATATTAAAGATATGCTGATGAAGAGATTGGAAAGTTCCATAGTTGGAGTGAAATGAAAGGAAAAGTGAATTGACAGTGTGATAATGCAAGGTGTCCAAATGTGTTAGATTCAATTATTACCATAGACCTAACAAAGATTCTGCACTACAAACTAAATTGTGAAAAAATTAATATGATCCATGTGGCATAAAAAAAAAAAAAAAAATGTTATCTACAAAAGACAAAGGATCCTTAATTTTCTTTCACATGTACGACATGTTTCTTTAATATTTTGATATATTTCAATGACAATACATTTTTTAAAGAATCGTTGCTGTATTTTATTGTACCTTATTATTTCCAACTATAGATTTACTCTATCCTGCTAAAATACTTTGATGCCAGACCCCCTGTTTGTGTCCTCCCTGCAGTGTGTTGTTAGGCTACTTGTTTCCGGTTATGGAAAGAGAATGCTTCTGACTAAATCAAGAACAAATCGTTGCATCCTATGTTAACTTTTTTAACATTTAACCAAGGTCACTGTCTTTCTCCAACCTCAACAGGAGCTTTAAATTACAAAACTCTAAGCATAAAAAAAAACATTAATATTTACACTGCCGTTCAGAAGTTTGGAATCAGCTGCCAGAAACGCTTAATTTCGGTAAAGTCAGATGGCTGAGAAGACCATTCTTCGGAAGAAATATTTAAGTTAATTTCATTGAAGGTTTAAAAAAAAGAAGTTGTACATGAAGAACAAATCGCTGCACGATGGTTCGAAACAAATAATTCAAAATACAGAAAGACACAAAGATTGGCCTGAGCACCAGTTCAATAAAATAAAATAAAGTCACAAATAAGAAGCTGAAATGAACAGGTGTGTTGCTTTAGCAAAGCATATTTTAAAACTTGGTAATAGTAAGATAAGGTTAGTGTAAGGAGCGCATTATTGGAGTTGAATCAGAGATTATGAGATGAAAATAATATGGACTGAGAAATTACAGTTTAAATAACAAGTCTAAGATATTTTTAATCAAATTAAATATTTCAAGCCAAGTATGCTAGTGGTTCAATAACATTCTCCCTTTTTTGGACTGGAGAAAAGGTTAACCATAGCTGAAGGAACAATTGGGACATGCATGACTGTTTTAATATTGAATTATTATAATTTTAGGGCTAAAAATATCTTTATTTGTATGAATGTAATTAATACATTTGATGTTAGAATTAACCAAATAATTATTGCTTTTTTCTATGTTTAAATTATTATTATTCAGGGAATGAAGTAGAATGTTAGTATCATTCTTTTTTACAGCATACTGTTTATAATTGTTTGTATGTGCATCATTTCCTTTATTAATCTCATTTATTTTATCGTATAAAGTATAACAAAGTTGATAATTAGTTGTTTTGTGTTCCTCAGTTTAACTTGTTGGAAATAGAAAACAACAAACACGTTGCTCCAAGATTAACATGACGCTCCTTTGAGGATATGGAAGAGCAAACTTAATAAATGGCTGATATTACCTGGCATCTAGTCTCTGTAATGTGTTCTTGGATATTACCTCCAAGTTAGAGCTGTACTCAAGACAGGAGAGCGTTGGAGTCATTAGATACACTTATTGGGAGTTTTTTCAAATTTAGTGGATCATTTTGAATAGTTAGGTTGTCATATCTGTTTTTAATTATATAGTATATTGGTGCCAGTGTATCCTGCATTTAATTTCAAAAAGGTAAAATCAGTGAATGTTCTTTCTTACCTTGCAGGTCTTTATTGCATGTTTTATTTCTGGTTTATTATTGTAAACTTAAAATGATTATGACTGCCAACTTTACAGAGATGAGAAGCTTCTTCATCCTTGGTTTTCCTGGCCTTTCCCCTCAGTATTATGGACCTGTGTCAGCTCTGCTCTTTTTTGTCTATCTTACTATTGCAATAGGAAACTGTTTTATTTTAACATTTGTTGTTCATGAGAGGTCACTGCAAAAAGCCACATATCTGGTCTTTTGTCACCTGGCACTGAATGATTTAACCTTCGGCACTCTGACTCTCCCAAGGGTCATTTCAAAATACTGGTTTGGTGATAGCATTATTTCATTTTACGGGTGCTTTACACAGATGTTCTTTGTTCATTATTTAGGATCAGTAACTTCTTTCATCTTGTTGGTCATGGCTCTCGATCGCTTTATCGCAATATGTGTTCCAATGCGTTATCCTGTCCTAATCACAAACAACACCATATCTGTGCTCTGTGGGTTTGCTTGGTTCATTCCTCTGCCTCTGATGATAGCCATTGTACTCCATGCCCTTACTTTACCTTTCTGTAAATCAAATGTCATTGCTCAGTGCTACTGTGACCACATTTCTATAATGAGCCAGGCATGTGGGGAGAATGTTCAAATTGTACAGGTCACTACTTTCTGCATGGCCATGTTTTGTCTCTTGCTTCCTCTTGCATTCATTTTGTTTTCTTACATCTATATTATTGTGGTTATTTTGAAAATGGCCAATGCTGCAGGTCGCAAGAGAACCTTATCAACTTGTACCCCACAACTATTCATCACCTGCCTGTTTTACCTTCCCAGGTGTTTTGTTTATGTAGCTAATACTGTTGGGTTTTCATTCAGTTTAGATGTGCGTATTATAATGGTATTGTTGTACAGTCTTATCCCTGCTGCTGTTAATCCTTTAATATATTGTTTCAAGACTCAAGATATCAAGCAGACTTTAATGAAGAGGATACAAAAAACTAGGATTGGAATAGAGTTACAACTTTCGTTCTAACATACCTTGGTCATCCAGTCTAAAGGTTTGACTTTCTTTGCAAGAAATGGGACAATTGAAACATACCGGTAATTATTTTTTATTAAAACTTGGTATGACATGTACATTCTATTATTTATGTCCATGGGTGTTTTGTTTAAAGTAAAGCCTGCAGTTCAGATGACAATGATATCTAAAGGGAACACACTAGGAATATCAGATGTAATTGCTCAACATAAACAGCACTGTACATAAAAAGGATGTAATGCGCGAATATAAATGAACAATACAGTAAATTTCCTGAAGTCTGAAACAGTTATTCATTCTAAAGTATTTTACTCAAGCATTTTTTTTTTCACTCATTTTGAGGGATACAATGACTGTGAACTACACTAGCCACTAAAATGATGTATCTATTCTTAACCAACAACAGTGCTAAAAGCAGTACATTGCACTTTGTCAAACGCCTGAAAAAATGTCCAACCTCCACGAGTAATGGACTGTTTAGTACCAGGTGTGTATTTACTGGACGAGTGAGTGATGAGTGGTGCCCCACACCTGATGCTAATCAGCTAATTATTACTTCTTCGGCTTTTTTGAGACACCAGTGTTTACATTTGACTAATTATACCTGATAACTAACATGCATGAAGAAGAGTTCAGACTCTATCATGGATTTAAAGACGTTCACAAGCTCTTAACTACATCATTCAATCTAGTGTTCATTTATATTATAATATTAAATGTGCTGAAATGTCAGTCCTCATCTGTGATGAGATGTGGAGTTGACCCGGTTGCTGGTCAGAAGCGCATCTGCTGCAAGTCCATCGGCGATCTCGCTGACAAACAGTTGACTGTTATTTTTACAAGTCATAAAGTGCGACACGACCAACAAACCTCCGAAACAGACCAGCATTAGTCCATATGAAAAACACTGCAGACCTCTATTGCACTCGTATCATTCAAAAAGCCCAAACGATATAAAGCAGGAGTTATGCTGCTGAACAAGTTAAACTCAACAAATCAATGTGAATAACAAATGAACAGTGTTTTTAATGTATTGCTCGATTTTTTTATCAAATGTCGAAGCAATAAACCTGCCAGATTGAAACACAATGAAACACACAAAAAAAGGACATGAAATTCTTCCAGAGTTACTCAGTATAGAAAATCTTGACTGATCCAACTGTTATTAGCACCACATAGCTAATATTCCTCAAGTGTTGGTATTACCACTCACTAGAGTAAATAAAACGAAAGTTATGTATGCAACTACGGTTCTATGAATCCTGGGTGACCGCCAGAGGCGGTGCTTAGCACTGGATATATTTCGTCCCGTGCACATGCAGGTTGAGTCTTAATAACAACAAAGTTACCTATGACCTCGAATGACCCAAGATTCCGAGTGACCAATAATTCCTTCCGTTATCCAAGATTCTGACCAGCTTGCACAGTTCGATGAAGCTCCTGAAGAGCAGCCGGGCCAAACAGCTCCCCGGGGTCAACTGGGACAGTACAGAGGGTACTTCTACAGGTCTCCGACAAGGGGGACTACGCCAGCCAAATCTGTCAACGGGTCTGTAACAGTGTGGACTTCAAGCGCCCAAGTTCCCTCGACATGAGCGCAGACACTTCGTAAAGCATCACTGAGGCTGGTGGCAGAAGCCTCAAAAGTAGTCTGCTGCAGAGAGGCTGAGATGAGAGAGAGTTGCCAATACGGCCCATGCCTGGGAAAGCAGGTCCTCTGTGATCTAACACTGGGGTCGAGGGCACCTGGCCTCTGGCCTCAGAGTCTCCTCAGGGGAAACTATGAGGGCCGCAATAGTTAGCTCAATGGCTGGCATGTGCTCAAGGCCACATTTGGCTGCGTCCTGCATGGACTCCAGGGTTTGACCATCTGCCGTAAGACAGGAGAGACCACTGGTGTCTCTCTAGCATGCGTGCAATTCCCTCAGATACTCTTTGGAACGAGGGACATAAAAGGTGGCAGATCCTGTGAAAACAGGTCAGCAGGGCTCTCAAGTTTTGAAGACAGGCAAGAGTGAGATTTCCATCAGCCCCCCCCCCCCCCCGCCCCGCAGAACGAAATTTTCGGATATCAGTCAGTCGCGCGCAATTCCAGGATGCTTTATTTTCATTGGTTGCTGGATTAAATCTTACCCAGATACAACAGATACGGGTTTTTTTTCTGATTGGCTATTGTGTAGCCCATTTCTTTTTTTTGATTGGCTGATAAGTGGCTCCTCACAGCAGAACTCCAGGGGAGCGCTTGATTCCTCCACGGTGAGGGCAGCGCGGCCAGCTCATGTTGGCGCGCTGCGGCACATTAAAACATTAAATAGCCGAGAGTTTTTTTCAGTGTGAGAAATACGATGTGTGGCGGGAGTGCGTGACTTAAGACCGAAATGCGTGAGTCTCACGCTCAATGCGTGACACTTGAGAGCCCTGGGTCAGGAAACGTCTAGCGAGGACACCCTCTTTGCTAGCCTGGTAGCTGTCGGAATTAGAGTGGCCTCAATTAGCCTGAGTGGAGACACTAGACTCGCACACGGCGGCAATGCTACCAAGGTCAATGTAGCAATCACCGCCACACCAAGCGGACACACTCTCGTTAGCACTCCACTCAATTAGCAGGAGCGAGAGCGCTCTGCCAAACATGGAATTTGCGGTCATAGAAAACTATTTTATTCAATCTCACCCGATGATGCTTTACGGCAGGGGTACTCAACTTCGGAGGCCAAGAGGGCCACATTTAAACCACAACAGGTGCAAAGGGCCACACATTATTATTAACATATATTTGTACCATTTTATTCACTGTATTTACTACTGCTGTTTAATATGCTGTCTTGCTAGTCATTTTTAATGCATTCCAAAGCATCATGGAATATTTAACAAATATTCTCAATTTCGGTAACAAATGTAGTGTAGCGACTGCTTTTCCAAGGATGACAAGTGTTGGTCAAGCTGATGTTTTATTAACACTGGAGTGAATAGCTTTGCATTGATGACATTGATAAAGTTTGCAATTGCTACTTTTCCTATTGAGAGCTCTGAGTCTGCATTTCACAAATATTAATAACAATATAACAAACAACTGTTTACTTATTCCTAGTGAGAGCTCTGAGTGTGCATTCTTTTCACAAGTCCTTTCAGATCCGGTTGTTGCTCAGTTGTAGCTGCTCTGAGATAGTCTGCCAAATGTCTGTCAGTTAGACGGGAACGCTGCTTTGATTTTATTATTCCCATGGCAGAGAAGGAGCTTTCACACACATAAGTAGATCCAAAGCAGGTCAGGATTTTCTGAGCACACAGGATTAATGCAGGGTATGTGTTCCTCAGAACACAGGATATCCAGAATGTGTCAATGCTCTCCTCCTTGTGTCTTTCTTTGAGGATGTTGTTGTGCTGCAGCTCTATGAGTTGTTCCTCAAACGCAACCCTTTCAACTCCAAATTGCCCAGATGTGACTGAGACTGAAGTAGCCTGTACGTCACAAGCAAAGGGATTCTCTGTGAATGCCAGCACGGGTTCCAAGGATTTAACGTCCGCGAACCGGGAGGAAAACTCCTCTTTCAATTCCATGAGGTAGGCGCAGTAAGGGGTGGGTGAAAATGAACCTGGTTGTGACACTTGGGCCTGTAGAACAGGAAAGTGTGTGAAATTTCCTACCTCAAGCTGCTGCGCAAACAGGCTCAGTTTGGTTTCAAATGCAGCCACATCATTCATCATCATCGGCAGAACCTTTTGTTTTCCTTGAAGTTTAAGATTGAGTGAATTCAAGTGACGCGTTATATCAGTCAGAAAAGCGGTGTTGTGCATGAATGTGTCATCTTCCAGGGGTGCCAGTAAATCACGTCGGCCCCTCTCTTCCAAAAATATGTGCACAGCTGGTAGCAGCTCCAAGAAGCGATCGAGGACCTTTCCGCGACTAAGCCACCTGACCTCCGCATGCATCGCCAAGTCAGTGTATGCACTTTCAAACTCTTGGACCGAGGAACGGAACTGTCTGTGTTTCAATGTGTGTGCAAGAATAAAATGGACTGTTCGTGTCACAGAGTCCATTGTCACTTTGAGCTCTCCACCTCTCAGCTTGCTGCACAATTGCTCTTGATGCAAAATGCAGTGATATGAGAAGAAGTCCGGCGTTTCAGGATCTTTTCTGAGCAAAGCAATTAATCCTTTCTCCTTTCCTACCATGGAAGGAGCCCCATCAGTAGTCAGAGAAACCAGCTTTTTTAAGTTGATGTTTTTGCCTGGTCCCTGAAAAAAGCTCATCATTGCAGAATACATATCCTCTCCCCGTGTTTGCCCTGTTAGCGGTAGCAAAGCCAGCATTTCCTCGGCAAATGTGTCCCCTTTGAGAAAGCGCGATGTCTGTGCGGTCGGTGGATTCATCGAATGCTAGACTAAAGTACTCGGCACTTTCAATGTCTTTTAGCAACTTTGATAAAAGATCGTCTGAAATGACTTCCACTCTCCTGGTCACGGTAGAATCAGACAACTGCAGCTTTGAGATTTGTCTGATGATGTCGTCCTTGTTGTTAAATTCTGAAAACAGTGATTCCGCACAGTCCGCAAATGTATTTTTAAGAAATTCTCCCTCTGTAGCTGGCTTCTTGGCTTTCGCAATATTCCAGGCGATGTTGAGCGAGGCCTCTGTAACGTTGTCGCTGCTTTTAACAACGCTGCGGAACATGGATTGCTGGGCTTGAAACCCACTGAGCAACGTTTGTATTTTGTTTCTCCTCAGGTCGCTGCCAGGTGGATAGGCATCTTTAAACTCCGGGTGAAGCTGTTCGTGATGGCGTTGTAAATTCGCTCGCTTTGAGACACATTGGTTTCCCGTGTATCTCCGCAAAACCAAATTCACTTTTCCATGCAGTTGAAAACCCTGTTTTCGTCATCCACTTTCCTTTTCTTTGTCGCCATCATTAATTAAGGTGCAAAATATTTTAACAGATGAGCTGGCGTGATAAAAAGGCGGGAACTTAAATTAAAGGCGCACTACAATAATTTTCACACGATTTTGGTTGACTAATTATAATTATTATGCATTTATTTTGCGGCGGCTGTAGCTCAGTGGGGTAAGAGGGCCGTCCCTCAACCGCAAGGTTGTCGGTTCGATCCCCGCTCTCCCCATTAGTTGCAAGTCAAAGTGTCCTTGAGCAAGGCACTGAACCCCCAGTTGCTTCCCGGGCGCTTCACCGCAGCCCACTGCTCCTTAATAACTAAGGATGGGTTAAATGCAGAGAACTAATTTCCCCTTAGGGATTAATAAAAATGTATTAAAAAAAATAAAAAAAATAAAAGAAATGTAATAAAATAATTTGTTTTTAAAACAGGCATGTCGGGGGCCACAAAATACGGTGTAAAGGTGGCCCTGGTGAAGACTGAAGACAGACCTGTGCGTCCTCCAGCTCGATGGTCCGATGTAGAACAATGCTTCGTCTTCCTCCTAAGTGGGACAACTTGTCGCTGCCTTTGGAGGGCGAGAGACCCCCAACTTCAACCAGTGGTCACAAGGCTACGCGTGACCAGCTTCAGAGTTATCTCTTTGTAGCTAAGTTCAGCTTTAGCTGATGCTAACATAGTAGTTAGCCTGCGGAGCGAGAAGATGAAAAAGGACTGATCTCAGGGATGACACCAGAACTTATACCCGGCTGGGGGTCATCCAAGGTCCCAGGTGACTTATGTTGGTATTAAGACTCGACCTGCATGTGCACGAGATGAAAGATATCCACTGCTAAGCACCACCTCTGGTGGTCAGGAAGGATGAAACAGAACACAGGCATTAAATCTTCCACAGAGGTTTTAGCCCGTTCTACCTGTACATTTGGTGAGATACTACACACTTTGAACCATGACATTACATTACATGTCATTTAGCAGACTCTTTTATCCAAAGTGACTTACAATAAGTGCATTCAACCATGCATAGGGCCTACAAACTCAGAACAACAAGAATCCAGAAAGTAACATTTCTTCAAGAAAGTCAAACTAAAAAAGTACCATAAGTAAGAGCCATTTAAGTGCCACTGAAGTGCTAATCTGTTTTTTATCCAGATATAATCGGAAAAGATGTGTTTTTAGTTTGCGGCGGAAGATGTAGAGACTTTCTGGTGTCCTGATGTGAGTGGGGAGCTCGTTCCACCACTGAGGAGCCAGGACAGCAAACAATCTGGATTTTGTCGAGTGATTAGCTCGAAGTGACGAAGTCACAAGTCGATTGGTTGTTGCCGAGCGGAGTGAATTTGCCGGGGTTTACGGCTTGACCATATCCCGATGTAGACGGGGCCCGATCCATTCGCAGCACGGTACGCAAGAGACAATGTTTAGAAGCGGATGCGGGCAGCCACCGGTAACCCGTGAAGAGAGCAGCATTCTGGATGAGCTGCAGAGGTCGGATGGCCTTAGCAGGTAGACCAGCCAGGAGGGAGTTACAGTAGCCTAGGCGTGAAATGACCAGAGCCTGGACCAGAACCTGTGCCGCCTTCTGAGTAAGAAGAGGACATATTCTCCTGATGTTGTTGGAACCACGAACTCCACAATATTATCTCACATGTATATTCTCTATTCTACAAACAGTTTCTTCTTCATGGACAGGATAAATACTTGTCTTGGAACAGTGACATCCTGAAGTATTGTCGAACATCAGAAAGACAACTAGATCGACTTGGTTAGAGCAAGGCAGCGCTCAGCCAACCATTGGCTCGTAGTACTCAATACAGCCACCAGATGGCGAGAGACACTAACACATATATATCATTGCCTTCTTCACATTCATAATGTGTGGATAATTACAGCAGAGTAATATGGGCCTCTTATTCAATTTATATGAAGCTCAAGCATAAGTTCAGTAAGGAATACACTACACTCTTTTTCATTCATAAGAAGCCTCTGAGCCTTGCTGCATTACTCCATCAGCTGATTGGGGGCGTGTATGATGAATGAACCAATTGGAGGCAGCGTAGTTCTGGAAGCCAATCACATCGTTGTTGGCAAACTTTTAAAATATGTTCTCCTCTCTGCTGCTCCTCTCTTTCAGCTCAAACCGATATGACCCGCCTCCCCCCAGGCTCCTCCAGTCAGCAGTCAGCTCTGGTCATCATTCATGGTCGGTTTACAGCAACTCTTCTTCTAATCTACACCACCACCAGGTTCTGGACTCCAGGGGGAATTCTGCCTTTGCCGATATCAGCATCACTACCCATTGCTTATCCTAATTCAGGATGGAGTCCAATTGCCATAAACTTTGCACTATTCAAATAAATGCAATTGTAATAAATGATTGTTAAACTCGAAAAACAAGTCTCTCCTGATTGAGTCATCTTTGAACAATATTCATTATTTTTATAACTATTTCAATGTTGGGGGTAGATTTTTTCAAATTGTAACATGGCTTTGGGAATAAAAAGTGTCTGAAGTAAAACTCTTTAAGGAAGTATTCCTGTTTAATTTTTGGTACTTTATTTTAGGCTAGTTTTCCATGGAATTGAATAGTAGTAAATTAAGAAGGATTTAACAGTGTGACATTAACATGAAACGTGGTTGTCTTGATATGGGTTTTAAACATTTAAGCATCATCACTCGATACATCTTCTAGCTGCTCAGAAGATATGAAAATCACTTTCACTGCCTGGTCAAAGTTCAAACTAAAACATATAATTTACTTTAATTAACATTTCAAATACATTTTGATGTACTAAAATAATTTCAATAAAGTAACAGACTGCCAAAATATTTAAAATGTTTCCACCTGACTCATTCACAACACGAAATGGCCATCAAATAATCTCCTCGTTGTTCCTTTAAATATCATTGGTATGACGGGGGTCAGTGGGTAGACATGCTATTTCCTCAAATACAGGAGCATAGCTGCTGAAAGGTAGCTGCATATTATCTAAAATATGTTCCCATTGCTCAAACAAACTGGAGGCAGCACTCTCAGCTTCATGCTGACCTGCAGCAGAATGACAGGTGTGTCTGAAGCTGCTCGCTGACAGGGATGACTGGTCTTGTATATATTTCCTGGTGCTGATGAGAGAAAACTGTCCACACTCAGACTCTGAGCAGGTGAATGTGCTGTTTCACTTTCAGATGAGGCACCGATCATCGTGGTGTGATTGGCAGGTTCAGGCCTTAGGGATGCTCGAGGTGACAATGTTTGTTCCAGAGGAGTGTTTATTTGACTAATTTCATCAAAAGTAAGGCATTGTGCAGGTTCCAGGAACTCTGGTTGTCGGAGCTTCTTAATGTAACACGTCTGTGTTTGCTGGGACTGCTCTGCATCATTGTTCGTCAACAACTGCTTGTTTGGGAAAGCCACATCTTGAAGTTCCAAAGGACTTTTTTGGCCTCTCTTCACTGGAGCGTTCTTTCCCATACCCTGCTAACATCATCCTCAAAGCTCCCCACCGTTTAGGATCAGCTTTCACACCGTCTGTGTTGTATGTAGTGAGCGTGGGTATATGCTGCTCAATTAAACAAGTTTGAGTGTATTTACCTAACTGTTGGAGGTTTGAATCACCTGTCAGAGCAGCACCAAAAATTATCTTTTCCACACGAACAGGTGTGAGATCCGTACCGCGGCCGGTGATGTTCAAGATGGATTTAGTATCCAGAAGCAGAAATGTGTTCTGTCCACTGCTGAGCCAGGAGGACATGCCAAAAGCCGTCGGCCACGGGGGAGTCCAGTGAACTCTGACAGGTGTTCTGACAGTGTGTCTTTGTAAGTGTACACAAGCTTTCTGTCTTTTATCTGAGGCAGACAGAGAAAGGCAAGCAAATTCATACTTCAAACATAAATCCAAACCGAGTAAATATCTCTATAATTGCATTCTCTACTTACTTCAAGCATAGTGTGTCCTGTCTGTCCAACAACAAATATTAACACTCCATTATCTTGGGTCTTGAGCTTGATATTAATCCCACTTTGGTCTCTGGTGTTTCCCTCTTTTTCATCCTCCAACAAGTCTTTTAGCAGGTAGTCTCTCTTAAACCGCTCCTTGATGACATACTCAATGTAGTCATTCCCATGAAATCGCAAAACAAGCTCCTCTGACATTTCTATTAAAAAATAAAGAACATGAAAAAAAAGAATTATGAAATTGATGAAAATCCAACAAATCCAAGTTAGAGAAAGGTATAATTACCTTTAGCACAGCTTCTTCCAGTAAACGGACTTTTGCATTCACAAAGATAGTCAGACCAAAGGTCATGGCACAAGCCGCTGTTCTTACATGGGTTGCTGTGACATGGTGCTGGCGTTGTTCTCGGACACCTTTATGAAACAAAAATTAGTTACAAAAACCAGTTGTTGAAATGAATAGACAAAAAACATTTACTTCCTTAATCAGGTGGGTGCAGTAGAGAGATATCATATAATCATAGAACAGCAAAGTTTATTATTATAGTAGGAAGTTGATATACTAAATGCTTACCTATCAAGGATGTTATATTTTGCAAGGGCCTTTGAAGGGCTCAGCAGGATGCCATTCACATAAATGTTACGAATACATCCAACAAAGTCATGGGTTTTTATCTGAGCAGGAAGCAGTAAGATGGATTCAAAAGTCCTTGTTCCTCCCAACGTCATATTACTGCCAACATCTAGTGTTCTGATTACACATAGAGACAGAGAAGTCGTTGATTAAGACACAAGGCCAAAGAGTGACATTATGAAGTGTGTGTAAATATGGATTATTATTTCACTGCTACCTTTTTAAGCTATTGCCATCACTTTGTGAAAAGCAAAATCCATTGTTCTCAATATCTGTGCAGTTGTCCACATGCAAAGAACCCATCTGTTAAATGCAAGTAGTGCTACATTAGTCTTTTTCACATTGACCTCTTTTATTTTCTTTAAAAATGCCATCTCATTAACCTTGTGTATGTGCTGACATATCTAAAACTCACGTTCCCAATCCTCCTGGCAGTGACACGATGGAAAAATCCATCGGCCACCTGCTTGTGTGTCTGCAGCCTCACGGGTCCTGGGCCCAGGTCATAAGAGAGATGGATGGCCCCATTCAGTATCTCCAGTGCAATGAACTCCCTGCTGGATACTCCTCCAGGGTTGTACAGGAGCAGGGAGTTCCTCTGCACTGGAGCAAACTCTAGAGATCAAATTAGTTCTGCGATCCAACGGGGGAAACTCCATGAAGGACAGCTCCTCAAAGCCATAACTGTGCTCCTCACAGTGGACTCCAGTGACTCCTGAAACAAAGATGCAGCATATTGTTTGTAATTTGTTCTCAGTTTTAACTTGGAAACGTGAGGGTATATTTTATGACAATGAAGGGAATACTGCAACATTTTGCAAATTACACTTATTTGCTGTCTTGTGGAAAGTTGGATGATAAGATTGATACCACGTTCATATTCTATCAATTAGATATAAGGCGAGGCTGCAGCTAGCAGCTGATTAGCTTAGCACAAAGACTGGGGGGAATCCGTTAGTCTGGCTCTATTCAAAGGAAACAAAATCTACAAGCAGCGCCTTAAAGGCCACTAATTGAAAAGGGCATAAACGATAATTAGCTGTTTTGGGCGAGGACAGATAAAAGTGAGCTTGTTTGTATGAGATGTCACTTGTGTGTTTTCTCTCAAGGATTAAAAATATATATTCTGGAAAATTGCACACAATTTAAAAAGCAGTCCTTCTTTGAAGGCACTTATTGGGTTGCAGTCATTTGTTACCCATGAATAGTGACAGAAGCGATTGTGTAAAGAACAAGAAAGGAGACATCGGAAAGGTGTGGGGTAAAAGGTTTCTATAGCTATTCAACCCTCCGACAAGCCCTTCTGATGCAGTGCACTGGTGTCTGGTGTCTGTTACTTCTGGACAGAGCCAGGCCAACAATGTCCCCCTGTTTAACGTCTTTGTGCTAAGCTAACCTAACCAGCTGCTGGCTGAGTGAGGCCTTGCATTTAAATGACACAGAGAAGTGAGAGAACTTCTCATCTAGTTTTCCACAAATAAAAACATTTCCAAAATGTTGAACTGTTGCTTTAAAGATCCTATTTCATGCATTATTCTTACCAAAGGGACAATGACAGGAGAATCCTCTGTGAATTGCTGCAGCTACCCTGAACACAAGGGGTCGATCGACAGTGGTTTATGAAGTGCTCACACATTTCTCCTAAAAAACACAAACAAATAAAGCCCAGACTTTGAGGAGATTCTGGATTCTAATCATGAGATATAATAATATAATATATGTTTTTTTAATACACCATATTCTACCCTCAAATCCAGGTATGCAGTGACAGTGATATCCATCCAGAGAGGAAGTACAAGTTTTGGCACTTGAAACTTCCTGGAGTATTCACTGAAGCTGGCTGGACAGGTGCAATTAAAAGAACAGAAACATCCTGTGTGATGTAAATGTTTCTGTTGCACGCTGCCCCGTTCAGACAAGGACTGACGAGGCACGGATCACTTGTGATGTGAGAAATCGTGACATTGCTTTGGCCTTCAAGATATTGACCATTGTAATTTTTCACGGCAGCCAATAAAAGGATTTCACTGCCAATTTGTTGAAGTCCAAATACATGAGTCTTAGAGGCCTGTAGGTTAAACAGACTGTCCAGCGTTTTCACAAACCGCAAATAATTATGAGACATAAACTCTTCCATTGAGGACGATGACACAAAGAATAATATGCAGCTGTCTATGGATGCATTTGTGAAACCTTTGTAGTTCACGTAGATACTGTTGTTGACTGGGAAGTGAAGCTGGTCTTGACCACAGCTCACATGTGCCATTGGGTATTATAAACATATTTAGTTGTCCGCTTTTGATGGCGCAATTAAATGTATCGGACTCATCCTGATCCTCAGGATGGACGTTTCCGATCATCCCTCCTTGGAAAGAACTGCCAAAATATTTCACCTCGATGACAATGATTCTAGGAAGTGATGGGTTATCATTTTCATCCACAATCTTGATGTGGATCGTTGTTGTTGATAGCGGAGGGATCCCTGCAACCCTTACAGCCACAAGGATGTGATATATAGCGATTTGTTCCCGATCAATAGTCCGTGTGGTGAATAAAACTCCCTCAGGAGTCAATGAAAAAGCACTTCCTGTTGAAGGGTTTACCAACCAGTAAGTAAAAGGTCCCCTATTCGGCGGAACATCTGAATCAGATGCATTTAATCACTTTAGCCTCAGTGAATGTGAGTTTGGGAGAGTTGTCGTTAACGTCGTCAATCGTCACAATGATGTGGCTGGTGGAGAGCCATTATCAGTGACTGTAACGGTCAGATTATAAACTGGCCTAAATTCTCTGTCAAGTGGAGAGTTTACTGAAATAATGCCACTTGATGGCTCAATGGCAAAAGAGATGTTTGTGTTTCCATTTTCGATGCTGAAGAAGAAACTATTCCAGTCCAATATGGAGTCCTCATCCAGAGCACTCACCGTTATCACAGGTGACCCAACCGGGATGTTTTCTGCAACATTGGCCAAATACAGGGCAGAGGTGAAAACGGGTGGATCGTTCGTGTCGATCACACTGATGTGGACCAAAGTTTCGTCTACCTCCATGCCAGTGATAACACCGGAGTTCTTCGCCAGAACTTTTAAAACTAGTCGACTGTTGCCTTGTTTTCTCAAACCGCCAGTTGTGTATATTTCTCCAGAAAATGAGTTGATTTCAAAGCCCATGTATTTGCTTTGACCAAACATCAGGTAAAACACCTGGCCTTCAGAGCCTTGGTCATAATCTGTAGCTGTTACTTCTCCGATCCTAGTTCCAACAGGCACATTTTTTTATACAGAAAAGTTGTATTCTTTTTGCCTGAATGTAGGCTTGAACTCATTGACATCTAAAATGTTTAGGACAATATGTGCCAAAGTAAATAAAGCATGACCACCAATATTTAATGCTTTGATTGTTATATCAAAGATCTGCTCTCGCTGATAATCAAAGACATCCAAAGTGGTGATAGTCCCATTTCTTGAATCAATTGCAAATTTATCCACATGGCCAGCAATAATAGAGTAGGATATTTGAGCATATCTGACATCTGAATCAGCATCTGCAGCCTTCACAATGAGGACATTTGTTCCCATTTCTGAGTTTTCAGGCAGTGACGTGGTGTACCCTGAGGATGAAAAGACTGGAGGATTGTCATTCACATCCATAACTAGCACTGTAACATTTAACATGCCGGTTTGAGAGACCCAGCCTCCATCCAGGGCTTTGATTTGAAGATGATATTAGCAGCCCAGATGCTTCTCCAACAGAGAATGATGAATAGTGGTTTTATGCAGTACATGACCACACCATTGGGACCGTAATCTCTATCTTCTGCATGAATTTTCCCAATTACTGATCCCACCGGCAAGTCCTCAGGGACAGAGAAAAGAACATCAATAATTTCAAAAGTGATTTCAGTTTGTGATGACAAAGAGGGGATGCCCTGATCTTTTGCAATAACTGATGCTGTAAAAAACATATTCATGCTCTCTGTTAAACTCTGATTTAACGTCACTTTTCCATTGTTGACTTGGACAGCCTGATCTATTGCTGTAAACTGGACCACCTCAGTACCAACATCCATGTGATACGGGATAACAATCAGAGGCCCTAAAGGTACAAACATCGGTGGAAAGTGGTTATATGGTTCTAGTCTCACTGTGACAGTGGTGTTACTGTTCAGAGGAGCACTGCCACAATCAAATGCAATAACAGTAAACTGGTAGATATGAAAAGCAGCATTATGTAATGTCAGTGGCTGCTTTGTATAGATCTCACCAGAGGACGCGTTCACCCAAAATTTATCATTTTGAGGTTCAATAACATACAAAACCTCACCGTTTTGCCCTATATCAGCATCTATAGCGAAGACCTGCATGACAAACACCTCTCTAACTTGTGTTTGAGGGAGGACAACGCTGTAAAAATTATCAGGAAATACTGGTCTATTATCGTTGACATCTGCAATGACTATAGTGACGTCGGTGCTAATGCTCCATGCTGAATCATTCGCGTTTACCTTCAAGATATAATGATCCTGCGTCTCCCTGTCCAGAAGTCTTTCAACAGTTATGTCGCCAGTGGCGAAGTCAATACTAAATGGAAGATCGTCACTTTGATCAATTATGGAGTAACTTATGACTGCATTGGCACCAGAATCGTCATCTGTTGAGATGACTTGTATAATCGTGTGTCCAACAGGAGAACCTTCAGGTACCTCTGTGAGAAAGATCTGTGAAAAACGAGGCGCGTTGTCATTTCGGTCTAAAACAACAACAATAACCGTTGCTATGTCTTTATGAAGAGGGTTGTATAGCTCTGCAGCTTCAACCGTTAAATTGAATTCAGGGGTATTTTCTCTGTCTAAATTCGCCGTAGTGCTCAATACACCATTTTCAGGGTCAATTGTGAAAAGAACATCACAAACCCATGATGGCGGGGAGTTCTCAAAAACTTCACACCTGTACTCGGCTTGGGTGAACTGAGGGAAGTTATCATTTACATCACTGATGTTCTCATAATCCAGAGGGTTCTCCGTGGTCAACAAGCCAGATAAAAGGAGACTGGATCAGCTCTGGTGCTCGCCGCAGAGACAACCGCAACTAATGTTCCCACTGGCTCGTCCTCCGAGAGGAAATCCCTCAGAACATCACCATGTTATCCAGGATGAAATGTATAACTGGTAAGTGGAAGTAAAAACTCTCACCTGGAGCCATCTCAGTGGGCACGTAGGCCACATAGGGGCTGTTCATAAACTGGGGCCGGTGGTCGTTAATATCTCCAATGAGAACATTAACAAACACGGAGCTTGACAAAGGCTGAGTCGGATGCCCATCACTGCCAATCACCATCAACCTGTATCGGGCTACTGTCTCCCTGTCCAGGACATCAGTTGTAAACAGCTCTCCAGATGTTTCTGCTGGAAGCCGGCCTTCTCCACTGCAGCTGCAGTGTAGCGTTGACTCAGACCCTCATACATGGCATGAAGGGACCGGTCCACTCTGACTGCAGCATCAGCTCAGGATCATCCAGTTCTCGTTCATCACGGCGTATGATGACACGGTGCCGGATGGGAGCACCACCTTCCTCGCCACTTTGCGGGTGTGGTCGGACCTCAGCGCCCGTCTGAAGCTCCCCTGCAGCAGCAGAGTGAGGTGGGATTAAATGGAGACTCCACACCAGCCGTCAGCATCGGAGTAGCCACCAAATGCCTCTGGAGCGTCGGCCTGTCTGAGGAGCCCAGTGATGGTTCTCTGGCCGGAGAGCCCTGCCTCAGCATCCCTGACGTTCTGCACGCTCAGCAGGTAGGCCAGGTGAGCTCTCTCGGACTTGAGATGGAGCGTCTCCGTCAGCTGCTTGGCCATGTCCTCCGGTGACCTACCGCTGCGCCTCATCTCGTCCATCACTGACTTGCAGACGGCCTTTTTGTGCGTCAGAAAGTCGGCACCATGTCACGGAAGCGCTGCAGTAGCATCTCCAGCCACTGGGGCTCGTCAGTTCTTCTTACAGCCCCTGCACGCGAGTCGTGAGGCTAAAATGTAGTCCTGGCTGCTGGTGCCGATGATGACTCTGGGCCTCCCAACTCCAGACGAAGTGACATGAGGGTTAGGACAACCGTGGAGACAGGGCAACACGTAATTGTTCCTCACCCTCTCCATGAGCGCGTGCTCCGGCTTCCAGATGAAAAAAGGGTGAAGCTGGAAATACTTCGGGGACGGCAGGTCAGAGATCGAGTCAATGAGCTCCGCTTGAGGTGGATGACGCCACAGAGACGGCATGTTCATCAGGTGGCGTACTGGACGTGACCCTGGCCACAGCCCCAACCCCTCTAGCTCCGCCTTCATCCACAGCCTCTGCTGCTGAGAGCCACTGAGCCACATCCTGATCACGACCAGGGACAGAGGCTGCAAGCTGGGGTGAAGCGTCGACAGAGACGGGAGGAGCTGCACATGGAAGAGATGTAAAACCCAAAACAACATGACAGTACATGTACAATCGGAGGACAGGGAAGAGAGCTCCGTGGTTACAACAATGTCACAGAAATGCACACCTTGATCCAGGACCGTGTGTCTCCGTGTGTCCACAGGGGCCTTATTCTGAGATGGTGAATCTAGAGAGGAGTGAGAGCAAATGAGGAAAGGCAAGTGAGACATTAAAAAAATCAACATTTAAATATCCTTTCTCATTGCAATGAAGAAAAGTAGAACATGTACCCCCGGGAAGGAATGGTGCTGCTGGTATCCCCGGCTCTGCAGAAGAAGTGTGGGACGCTGGCTTTGCATGTGCTTTGGAACAAAGTTTGAACAACAGATGTGAAAAACTAATTGCTAACAGCAGATGTTATCAATACATGATTAATATACACTCTATAACACCCTGCGAGGCTAGGAGCACTACACACTTGGCCTCAACACGTTGGGTTCCTGATCTTCCCTCACAAGCTGAGGGGCGATGGCGAGCAGCTGAGGAGGGACCGGCAGCAGAGTCTTCGCTGTGGGATCGAAAGAAAAACAACGAAACGACACGGAGTGAGAACGACGTTCAGGATGGTGGAACGTGAGGAGCAAAACTAAATAATAACCTTTTACTGAAGCTTTAGCCACAAGGGGCTCATCTGGCTGAGCAGGTCTCTCCTCTTCTTCGACCGTTTTCATCAGGTAGATGGCGTAGCCAATGTCATTTTCTAGGAGCCATCTGAATAATTTCCCCTTGTATTTACCAAACTGCAGGACGTACTCCCCCATCGCCTCCTGTCGGTCGGACTGTTTGGTCAGCGGCAGGCGGGCGCGTCAGCTGCTCACGCTGCAAGAAGAGAGAGACTGGAGAGTTTTTTTTTCATCAGGATCAGAGGATCCCGACCTCACTCTCCCCCACATAGACCCACACCCACACCCTGCCCTCTGCACACACACACACACACACACACACACTGTAAATATGTGTTTTTTTTTTTTTATTGTGTGTGTTGTTGTTCTTTTTGCATTTCTGCTGCTGAGCATTGCTTCATTTCACTGCACACACTGTGTGTGTATGTGACAAATAAAACATCTTGAATCTCCTCCCCGCTGAAGGAGCGCGGTGAGAGCATTGGTGCTCACGCGATGCTGGAGCTGAGCAGGAGACTTGTCCTGAAGCGAGGGGTCTGTTTTAATCCTCATGGCCTCATCGGAGGCCCGATGGGAACGACACCGCCTTCCTGCCTGGGAAGAAGTTGGTGGTCTTCTTCATCATCTCCTGTGCACAGCAAAACACAACACAGCGCATAGACAGAGTCCCTCACGTTAACGGTGATGAGCATTTGTAATAACTAGGTAACAGCTTCATTTATTACACAGATATAGGCAGACAGACAAAAAAACAAAGTGTTTTCCACCTTAATTATTCTATATTCTGCTTGTCATAGAACTTGAACCCATCTTAAACGTGGGGAGCTGTAGTAATTACCCATTCAAACTAATATTATTCATAACGACAAGTCAATGAGTTCCTGTTGATGCTGACCACGTTACACACACAACAATATACATTAAATACGTCCCATTCAATACGTTATACTGTGCTAACGTGAGGTTGCTCACAACACAGTGTTACAATGCTAACCAACACAAGTAAAGTAAACTATAGAAGCATTTGACCAACATATACAACTGAGAACCGTTCATTAAGTCAGGGGTCCCCAACCCCCGGGCCGCGGCCTGGTACCGGTCCACGGCTTGGTTGGAACCGGGCCGCGGAAAAAAAGTGAATAAAAAAAGTTAGAATATTTTTTTTTTTTAATCAGTCGGAAAAATATATTATTTTGAAAAAGGACCGGATACCCGTGTGTACGTCTGAGCCGCGTTCAGGAGTCTTAAAGTTCGGGTTTATCGCTGCAGGCGAGTCTCACGCGCCGAACCCTCTGCTGGCGGCACATTTCAGTGACAAAGAATCTTAAAACATATTCAACCTGCTCAATGAATTCTGTCACTTCAGGGAAATGACAACTGTTTTCAAGTTGGCCGATAAAGTCGCTGCTGTGTGGGCGAGTGAACAGCGGAATATTCTACATGTTTCAGACGTTGACCGGGTGGAAGAGGCTTTTCAAAGAGTTTGAGCGGTACTCCAACCACAAAAGACCCGACTGCAAAAGAATAGACCTGCAACCCATTTGTAAACAAAGCCACCCGGTGAATCGAGCCCGTCCGAGCAGAAGAAAATGTGTTCGAGATGCAAATGACGGTGGACTTAAGGGACAGTTCACACAACAACTCTGCCTGTTCTAATGACAGCGACCAGAACTCTGTTAGGAGCAGCGGACCAAACACACGTCTGTGTCGCTGTCTCCATTAGCGGCTCGTTGCAGGTAAACAAGCGCACGGCTCACACTAATTCGGCGTAATGATGAGTTGTAGTTTTGGCACTTTATGCCCTTCGAATAATTGTATGACGTCATATTTATTATGTCATTTATATTGCCGGTCCGTGAAAATAATTTCTGACACGGAACCGGTCCGTGGCTCAAAAAAGGTTGGGGACCGCTGCATTAAGTAACTTCATTGACAAAATGCGGCGTACTTACGTGTAACTGTTGGTCCGAAAAAGAGCCGCGAAAAGACGCTGCGCGAGGCTCAGTTGTGTGTGCTGCTGCGGGTCGTCTCTCACTCAGGGTTGCCAGGTCTGTGTGACAAAACCAGCCCAATGGCCAATCAAAACCAGCCCAATATCAGAACTCAAAATATGCCCGTGCCAAACCATATACACTGCTTTTAAAGTCCAACAGCATTGCTATCATTTCCAAATGTATTGTAATATCTACAAAGTAACACCAAATGTTTAGTATGCCAGCATTAAAAGCAGTTTTCCCAAAAGAGTTATTTCACCTAGGTCCTAAAATGGCCTTGTGTAATTAGATACAGTATATTATCATAAATAAAATGTGTGTACGTGCTGATCTGGAGTCAGTTTGGTAGGATTTGGGTATAAATAAATTATTTCATTTAAAATATGGATTTTCATTTAAAGATATTCATGTAATTTGCATGCAAAATAGGTCTACCCGAACCAGCGGACAAAAAATTCAACCCGCGGCAACAATTCAAAATTAGCCCAATTCCGCAGGGAAACCGCGGACCTGGCAACACTTGGCGGGCGTGTTCTGACGGCAATGTGCACGAGGAGCGCTGACCCCCAATCGGTCTGATGTAAATCACTGCGCTGGCAGAAATGGAGAGAAGGGGAGGGTGGAGGACACCGGCTACAGCCCTGCCTCCTCTCTGCATGCGAACACAGCGGAATAGACACACGGCAGGCAAGCAGGAAGACAGGAGCATCTCAGGTGCAACAAAGGGACGCATGGTTCATCTGCAAGGCGTCAAATGAATAAATGATTCATTAAAACAAGTGCTGCTTCCAGAAGAAGAAGAAAAAAACCCGCTTTAATCGCATTTGTCCTCGTGTAAAAGGTAAGAGAGATTGCACCAGTACAAGAAAATCCAAATGTTTTACACCGGTTTCTTGCTATGTTATATATTGTTATTGTTTTACCTATCAATACGCGTTTAGCCACCATTCTGTACCAGGCTTACACTGCTGAGTGACTATCCACTGAAAATGCAGGTGCATTTAATTGCTGTAAAGATTGTATTGAGTATCACCGGGTAGCATGAAATGGGTGTGACATGTTCATTCATAATGTGTGTAAAAGCAGCAGTTGCAGTAACAAAGCCTGTATCAGTGCTGTATCAAGAGTGTAAACCACTGACAGAGAGCCTAATTGCACAAATGTATTATTTAAATGAAATGACATATTCAAAAAGTAAGCATTTTCCCTGTATTTTTTTATGGTCTGACAGCACTGCACAGACATGGAGCTGGAGCATTTTGATGAGCGGGACAAGGCCCAAAGATATACCCGAAGGGGCTCAAGAGGAAATGGACTCCCCAGTCCCACTCATAGTGCTCACTGCAGCCTGTACCGAACCAGGACACTGCAAGCACTGACCTCAGAAAAGAAGGCCAAGAAGATTCGTTTCTATCGCAATGGGGACCGCTACTTCAAAGGGATTGTTTTTGCCATTTCTCAGGAGAGATTTAGGTCCATAGAAGCACTCCTGGCTGACCTCACACGATCTCTGTCAGACAATGTCAACTTGCCACAAGGGGTGCGGACCATATATACGATTGATGGGACAACAAAGATCACCTGCATGGACCAGCTGGTGGAAGGTGAGTAGTGTTATTGAATGGCCCAGATTATGTTTATATTGAGATGATTTATGTGAGATGAAACAAGCCACAAACCCCACAAAATGTTCAGCTGATTTAGATCGAAACAAAATGCACAACGTACTCTTGTAGAGCAGAATAAGCCAGTGTCTCACTAGTATGTGATATCCACTTTTGTTAATATTCCATGTGTCTAAGCTTTTGTTTGTGGGAAAATTAAAATTCTCTGTCTTGATTTTCTGCAGGGGATAGCTATGTTTGTGCATCCATTGAGCCCTACAAGCTGATGGACTACACAAAGAATGTAAATCCCAACTGGGCAGTTGGTGCTTTGACTGCTCTGTCCATCCGGGACCCTTCTTCCCTCGGTAGTGCAAAGGCTGGATCCCCGGAGACCAGGGAGAGCAAGGACTTTATTAAGCCTAAACTGGTAACCATTGTCCGCAGTGGAGTAAAGCCTCGCAAGGCTGTACGGATCTTGCTCAACAAGAAGACTGCCCACTCCTTTGAGCAAGTCATGACTGACATCACAGAAGCCATCCAGCTGGAATCTGGAGCTGTCAAAAGGTTATATACTGTTGATGGCAAAATGGTAGGTGTTAAGTTATCATTTCTAGTGGTGATTCAGAGAGCTTTACTTTCGCAAATTTTTCCCAACATGTTTCGTAGTAGGGTACACTGGAGAAAATTACATTTGGGTAATTGCTAGATACAATAATTTGTTATTTTTACTTTAGTTTGTGAAAGTCGCAGGCATTGCATTGCCCTACCTCTGCCTGTGACTTGAAGGCCCCCCTTTACTCGGAGAGGAAGCAGTTAATAAAGCTGGTTGCACATTTGTAACCAACACTATTTAAACTGTATGTTTAAAATATTCACCTAACTGACCTACTTTTAAGAGATGTAAACCCTTTTATATAGCTGACATTCTACTTTTTTTATTTACAGTATTCTTATTTCAAAGTGAAGCAGCCAGGAAACTTTACTATTATTTTATTATCTTGAACCCTTTTGCCAACAATAATGAATGAATTGCTCATTGTAGGAAAAAGGAATTATACTTTTGTCAGATAGAAGTCTCCGGCATGACCTTTTATTATCTGTTCATAGCTTGGCTGTGTGCAGTATCGAGATATATTAGTTTGTGGAGACTAGTATGTTGCTGTTAAAGTTTCCACTGTCGGTCTTCTCATTTGTAGTACTGTATCTCACACAATCTTGCATCAGCATACTGCACACGAGGCAGACCTGGTACACATATAGTTTTTCTTGTGCAGTATGGGAATTTTTAGATTTGAAAGAAATATAACTTTCATTCATGTTTCTGAAAACTGCCTTCTCAGAGAGACAGCACAGTAGTTTCAAAGTCAACTGGAAAAATGTGCTAACTATTTCAAGAAACAGTCTTCTAGTACCCTATTTAATATTACTACTAAACAGGAGCACATTATTGAATGGTTACGGTATTCACTTACTGAGTTAGTAATACACTTAGATACAGTAGCCATTATTGACATTATTATACTTTGTTGACATCCTTGCGCAAGTGCCTTATTTCCCACTACATTTGAGGGGACGTGGGCCATTCTGGGTTGATTTGGTTGGATAGCATGAAGTGGCAACTTCACAGAGCACACAACTGACTGAGCTAATTAGTTTCAATACATTCCATAAAAATAATCAGCTTTTTAACTTTCCTTTTCATAAACCTTATAACCTACTGTAGACTCTGCATTTGTATCCTCATCACACAATATAATTATTTCTTTTTTTCTTCTTTTGATGGTTTCTATGGTGATCTGGTTTCCTGAGCTGGTTGCTAAGGAACAGCCTCTGCGGCAGAGGAGTGCAGTAGTGATGTCAGGATTGCATGTGTAGAGAGAGGGGGCTCATTGAGGCAGTGCTTGATCTGTCAGCCTTTTGATCCACATGGCGGCAAGACGGAGCACATGGCTTGGGTATAATCCCATTCTGTGATTATGTGTAGAGGTTAAAGTTAGCGGTTTTCCAAATCTGACTCTAGAAATCCTCTGACTTATTTTAGAAATACAGCTTGTTTAAAAGCATAAACAGGCATGACATTGCAAGATATCAAAGATATATGTCTATTTTGTATACTCTGAATGTAAAATATTAGAATGTATTTCTGTGGTTCTCCATGTGTCCCTCACACAAGGTATTTACCAGGTATCTTTGCTTATTCAGTGAAGTGATTTTATCGTTGTCTAGGCTTTCCTAGTGAGCTGCTTGGCAGTGCAGCTCTGCTCTAGTTTCTCTGCCTTTTGTACTTTTTGTCATGTTGTGACTCCAGATGGACAAATAAGCACCCTTTGTCATCAAAAGGCCTGTGTTCATGGGTGTTTAACCTTTTGTGGTAAAAGAGCTGCGCGTGCTGTGGTTCTGAAGACAAAGTCATTCTGCAGAAAAACAATTATGTCTCTCACAGGTTTGTTTAAATTTCCAAACGCAACCAAAAGATTAGCCTTTATATTTACTTACAATGGTACAACTGCTTTTAATGTATGTCTGGTATTGGTGTATTTGCTGCAGATTTAATGATTCATTTCCCGTAATTTCTATTTATCTTCTTTCAGTCATGTCTATCCCTTTTTTGGTCAAGTTTTCACATTTGTTTTAGCCTCATGAGTCACGTTTAGTAATTCTGCTTCTTAGGTGGCTCTGCTTGATGGCTGTGATCCTTGGCCAAATGGGCACAGACAAGTTGAGGTGTTTTGGGTTGTACTTTATAAACTTCAGATGACTAATAGTTTATATAACATTATCCATACTGTAGTATACAAATAAGGTATAGAGAAACAAACTATTTGCAGACAAGGCCCTTCGAGGCAAGAACATATGTTAAGGCTTGGTGTTTGTGTTTGTATGTGATGAAACTGAAAACATCTGAATGATGGAGTATGTTTAAGGAGACTTAGGCCATAGCATTCCATACAGCTCTGCTCTGTAATTGAATTATGCACATAGCTAACTTCTGTGTTTTAAAGTCAAATATATGTCAAAACAGCCACCCTAGGACAGAGCCTACATGACACCAAAGGACAAAAGCAGAGGCTTAATTCTCCATGGTAAAACTATGTATCAGTCGATGTGGGAACAGTTATGACATGCATGGTGCCCCGTGTGTCGTCATGACCTTGACTCAGCCTTTTCCTGGTTTGGCCTATGTTGGTCCATAATTAATCTCTATTGGTCTTTGCTCATGACACAGATGTCATTCCTGCACAGATGTGGAGTGGCCATTATTTTAGATCAATTACTTTTTACAAAATGATTATAAAAAAGGACCAGTTATGTTCTCCTGCAATTCAGTGACATTAACATAAACATAGGCATTTGGTGTTGTTTTAGGAGACCTGCCAGGGATGGTATATAAGATTTATTTTTACAATAGAAAGACTAACTACTTTCAGTTTCGAATGTAGCATAGTGATTGCTATTTTTTAATATCTCTTCAAAGCTAAAGGGTAGAAAGAAGGATGCATGAGATTGGGAGGATGTCTTGCTTTCTGCTCACCTACTGCTGTGACTTTCTGTCAAACACAAAATAATGACGTGCTCAGCATCCGACGGCATTTGGTGTATAGGAAAGACATTTTTTGCGCTATCCTCTTTTTGTTCTAAGATTACTAATTATGCTTATGTGGCAGTTTCTGTTGTACTTTAATTTGTACACTACAGAAATGTAACAGCATATTTATATACCGGCACATAAATATAGATATGCATTTATTTAACAATTAAACATGTTAACACATAATATATCTTCGGCTAAAATGCATAGCTTGTTAGAACTACGAATGGCTAAATATAGAAACTCAAGACGAGGAAGTTGGGATTAGGAATGCTAAACATGTGCTAGAGTTATAGATCAGAAGTGTAATTAAGTTGCGGGTGTGTCCCTATGGATGTACTTCTGTATATGCAGCAAATGCAGTTAAGTCACCAAATTATGCAGCACATCCAATCTGAATATTGGATAATGTATGTCACTGAATATACTGTTTTCCATCCTTTTATCTTTCTACTGGACATTCTTAATCTTACAGGATACAAATTTGAACACACTCTGAAACTGTAAATAAGGGAAGCCCATGCTAAATTAACTAGAACAGTTTGAAAAGGGCATGTGAAGATGAGTCATGTTTCTCCCTGACCTTCTGAGTGACGCTGCTTTGTTCTGTGTGGCGCTTCAAAGGGGAGATTCAGCACCATGGTGAGCATCACCTGTGTTCTGGTAGAGCAATGGTGTATTACTCGTTTGTGTCTTATGTGTAATAATGTGTATAGTCCTCACTGGCTCAGATGGATTAGCTTCTAAAGCATGCATACCTTCCATTGCTTTTCCAACGGATAAAACCCTGACGATCAATCTTTGTACTGGATGCTTCCAAACTGCGAGGACAGTGTGTCGGTGTTCGGGGGATGGTAGGCCTTATGGAGCTGCTGTGTCACTCAGCCACCAGACATCAATATAAAGCAACACAATCATGATTGCTCTATCATAAGTTTGGCTTTTAGTTATTTCCTAATATTCCAGATGAACAATATGTAGTATGAGTTATTCAAGAGTTGCATATAACAGACAAAAAGCTATTGTTAAATCAGCGAGATTAGATTAGACTCAAGACCTTGAATGAAAGTGATCCATATGTTGTCATTCTATAGTTGGACACATTTGTTGTCTTGAGGGTACGGTGGTGACTAGATCTCTGATCCTACTGGGGAATAATGACACTCAGGTTTACTTTTTGTTTAAGATCGAAATTGAGAGTTATTGGGGGTGACCATTCACCAAATGTCTGAAGCCAGATTTCAACATACATCTTTATAGTCACATGATGTTGTAAATTGTTCCATTTTACCTGGACTGATTCTTCTATTGTCTGCCGTTTGTAATGTCCAGTGTTCCGGATAGGCTCTGACAGGACCATTTTAAAGCAGTCATGTCCCTCTCATCGTCTCAAACTCAGCTGGGATTCTGTCTGGTCCCCTTGACAACGGCTGTGCATGCCTCCTCCCTTTGGGATCTCACAATCCTGGAGGAGGGGTGGGAGGCAGGGGTTGTCGGAGGGGACCATCTGCAGAGAAAATTTCCATATTTAGCCTCCCTCTGTGCTCTATTTTATAAAGATATTTCATGGCGGGAATTACCTTTGGCCGTTTGATTTATATGTAGCCTGCAAAAAAGTTACTTCTAATCCATTTGTTTCGTGAATAATCCACCATTTCAGTATTTTGGAGAAAAAAAACTACATCAAAGCTGCAAATCCCATTTTCTCTAAATTCTTGCCAATTTTATAGGGTACATTTCATCCCAAATCTGAGATTTGTAGAATGAAAAACTGAATATTGTCACATTAATAACTAAGGAGGAGGATAACCTAACATTTAATATATATGGTTAGAGGGCTGCTGGGTTGTCAGACTGTGGTGGCTTCCTTTTCTGTTTGCATGAAGCAAACAGACAAGCCATTAGGCTTCTGCTGAACTCCCCGTGGTTCTTAACAATGAGACCATTAATAATGCATGTCCTTATTCGATGTTTGCAATTGTCCAGTTTTATAAATCTTTTTGTCTAAATTCTTACTAAATTGTACGAATAAATCTTCACGTTTGAGGTAAAAATCAAGCAGATTCACCAGCAAGTCCTTCAGCTCAGACTCCAGTTGGGCCTTTGGTAGCAACCAGCCCAGCAAAGACAGACCGAGATCGACTTTGACCTCGTCAGAAACTCAGTCTTGAAGGACGAGCTCTTCGCAACCAGCAACAGCTTCTCCACCGGCCAGGAGTAGAGCTTTGCCGAGCTGCAAACACGAGACTAATACTTTATATGAAATAACATTTTTGTTGATAGAGCTTTTGTTGGGTCCACCCTCAGAGAAAAATGAAAACATGTTCTGGTGCACTGCTGTAATTAAGCACATAAATAACCCTTTTGAGTAGAAGGTCAGGACTCCATTAGCATCTTCATTTATTCATGCTGCATCCACTGCGATGGAGTCCTGTAATAATGAGAGCAACAGATGCATCAATTCAGTCATCTTGTTTCTCTTCGTAGAAAAGTGAAGATTATAATTGATATTGCTTCCATCTGAGGAACAATACACTCTGTGTCTTGGTGACGCATGATTTGCTCTCAGAATGAACGACTGTTGAAAGAATGTTTTAACTTGACTTTACGTTGAACGGTCCCAGGCAATGGAGGGCAGTTCATTTTTATCTCTCACAAAGGATGGAAACGGCATTGTCACAGATTGTACTGCATATAATTTCTTAGTAGATTCCGTAGAAACATTTAAGTATGCAAACAGGCTGATACACCAGTACAAATAAATTCCATTATTCATATGCTGTACACACTGTAACATTTACTTTGGCCATTTTGAAAATCCAATTACAGCATATCTGCTCAAATGCTTAATTCATTAGTATTTCATTCATGGTGTTCTCTCTTGTACACTGAGATGACCTGATGGAGATGTGTACATATGTACTGACATTTATGTCATCTAGATTTGACAAGATTTTCCCAAATATGAAAAATCATGAGAAGGCTGGGTTCAAAAAGTAATTTGTGAACAGTTCATCAATCACAGTATTGTTGGTTACAGTGACAAACAGGTCATTGTGTGGACTTGTGTCTTTTTGACTCCTACACAGCACCTGATATTCTACGTGAAATATCTTACACAATAAACTCCTCTGTATCCTGTAAATTAGTCCATTAAAGTTTGCAAACGGTCCAAAACTTGAGCTAAATGCAGCAGCAGACTGTGTCTGTGTTCTGATTAGAAAATAATACCTGCACATGTAGCTTTCTAGATTGTTTATTTGATTGTTTGATCACAGAACACGTTTCTTCAACAGCTTCTTTGCAAAATATAACTATTACACATTGAAAAATGTGTCAACAATAACCCAACACCACCTCAGCTCGCTTTTCATGTGCAATATGTGAAACATTACTCTTACTATCTGTGAACAATTTGCAATATTCTAATATGTGAAATATCCTCACATAACCACCTCCACCTCTCAAAATCTGCAATATCCCCATATGACTCTTCCCTTTCCCCTCTTCTTTTCACAAGCTAGGAACAGCACTCAGGACTAGCCTATTTATTAACGTTTGTTTTTACCTCTGACTCTGATTGCCCTGCTCACTAATTCCAATGTGTCTGGACTGTTGGTCTCTGCACACATGGCAAATATAAACCTTGAACCTTGGAATGTTCCAGATATTTGGCGAAAATGATTTGGTGTAATATTATGTACAGTGTCACTGGGGAGAGTACCCGCCACTTATCAAACTTGTTTTTGAACTATAACTGAGAGAAACATCTCCATCTTTACCAGGTGACCTGCCTTCAGGACTTTTTTGGGATGGATGATATCTTCTTTGCCTGTGGCCCTGAGAAGTTCCGTTATCAGGATGACTTCAACTTGGATGAAAGTGGTAAGTGTTTATAAATAGCTTTTTATTAAACCATCTTTCATGTGGGACTTTGAATATTGTGTTTTTGCATGTTTGTTCTCATACGTGTGTTCTTTCTATTGCCGTTACTGCAGTTGCTCATACCCGTTTGAAGCTCTACTAAAATGCAGTATACGGTGTTGTTGCCATCTTGTTCCATGTTACCTTTGTTCCACGACAAATCTTTTTCTTTAACATTTAGACCTTATACTTTATCAAAGTGGGAGTCTATAATACAACGTACTGAAGATCCAATATTCAGACTTTCCATTCATTAAGACCACTTGTGAATGAAAGGGTGTCAGTATAGCTTTAGTGGAGTGGTGTCGCAGCTTTAGCACAGTATTTATGCTTCGAGTTGTTGTGGTGAGGAGAGAGTTCCCATTGAATACAAATGATGCTCAGGGCACTACCATTCACTTGACTTGTTAATTATTGTGGTATACAGTTTGTGTGTTTGATGAATGTGCAGGTCAGAATACAAGAGGATGTCATCACTCATAGGTTGTGGCTTTGTGGATTCATAGGATGTTGTACTTAAAAGAAAATACTTCATATTAATGAAATGAATAGTCTCTCACAGACTCGAGGCTGACACATATGGAGAATAAGGTAGCCTAGTATCATTTAAGAAAAGTGTTGCTCTAGCAGTGTTCGTCTTGAAGTGTTTCCTTTCTATTTAGTGTGCAGGGTAGCCAAGTCTGCATCATATGGCCGACTCCCCTCCGTGCAGGGTCTCTCCTCGCCAATAGTTGGTGGGATGTCCCGCAGAAGCAAGTCCCCGTCATCCACTGGTTCAGGTGTGTGCATGCATGCAGACACAACGATACCAAATACATGTATTATTGTTCTAAAACTTCACAAAGTGTTCTGATTTTAGGTATACATATACACTATGTATAACAATTGCATTTTGATCTATCTTGCAATATTTTTTCACTATGCTGATTGATTGTTTCCAATTCTCATGGGCCGACAGCTAATGGCACTTTAAGCAGTCAGCTGTCCACACATCGGAAGTCTCCGAGCCCCTCTCCGACCAGTCCAGCTAGCCTCCGAAGACGACGGGTAATACAAATGGATGTTCCTGTAAATAAGTTTAAGTCCTAAATATGTTTTTGATATATATATATATATGTATATGCATGTGTGTGTATAGATAGATAGATACATATATATATATTTCTGAAGTTGACAGCTATCTCTCTAATGTTCATACTGATGCAGCACCTTTTTTGCTGTGATGATCACAGAAGCAGGTTTGAGGCTGCACAGCACTGTCGACTAGAGCAAAATCCCATTATCAGTGATACCATCATTAATTATTCTTAAGGCTGGCTGTGTTTGGTATTGTGGCTCAGGATATTATTTTCTCTCAATCCTTTTTGGAATCTCTTGCTAGTCTTTTATGCTGGTGGAAAGGCTAGTATAACATTTCACCAAGCTTTATTTATCTAATCTTAAACTGCACACTCAAGGCTGGTTAGAGTGCAACAAATAGGCTTTGTGAAAGCTTTGCCTTCTCTCAAGTTTCTGTAAAACAAGAGCATCAAGTGTGTTTTTCAAGTCATATCCTTGTCTTATCTCCAGGGATCTCAACAAAGTGGCTCTTCACTCTCTTTAGCGTCTACCAAGGTGTGCAGCTCAATGGATGAAGGAGATGGGCCTGGCAGTGAAGGTTAGACTTAATCTTTGTGGAAAAATACTCTTTGCAAGCAATGTAAAGGCTATTGTTCATATTTTTACATTATAGATATTTAAAATTTCTTCGCAGCTGAGCCAATAGATGAGTACCTCTCAGTGCCTGCGTCCATAGCAGAGAGGTACAAAGTAGGGAGGACTTTAGGGGACGGAAACTTTGCTGTGGTCCGAGAGTGTGTGGAGAGATCCACTGGAAGAGAGTACGCTCTGAAAATCATCAACAAAGATAAATGCAGGGGAAAGGTGAGCTTATCTCTACATCAGCCAGTTTGGTCTCATTGATTATCAAAAAGTTATTTTAGCTTTTGTTTACAATCTTGTGTTTTGCTTTGGATGCTGATTCGTTCATTCTTTAATTTTCTTCCTCAGCAGATGGTGCTATCTCCTCCAGGATTAAATGATCTTTCTTTTTCATGTTTACCATCAGATATGCTAATATTAAGTAGTCTTAACGTGGATCAAAATGATTTAAACTGACATTTCACATTTTTAAGATTTTTCAGAAACTGTTTTTTTTTCATATTCAAAGCAAATATGAAAGATAAACCAGTTTGTCTTTCATATTTTACTGAAAAGTAGGCTGCCTAGTTTCACATTGCACTGATATGTTTCTGTATACATTTATTTCTCTATACAGTGTTAGTAGATTTTCCTTTTACTTCCCAGGAGCACATGATCCAGAGTGAAGTGTCAATCCTTCGGCACGTGAAACATCCCAACATCGTACTTTTAATCGAGGAAATGGACACCGATAGTGAACTCTATCTTGTAATGGAGTTGGTTAAGGTAATACATATCTGTTAATTCTACAAAGCATTTTTACACTCAAATGCAGTAAAAATAAGATCAAATATAACATATTTGTTGTTACCATTTATATTCTCGTCCATTAAAATGGATTTTATGTGATTCCTCTAAATCCATAAAGTTGCATCAACCCTTTTAACATAGTTGGAAAATAATAACCGGTGCTCTATCACATCCCAAATACTCTTTCTCCAGGGGGGCGATCTCTTTGATGCAATCATCTCCTCAAACAAATACACAGAGCGAGATGCCAGCTGTATGCTGTTCAATCTGGCAAGTGCCATTAAGTACCTGCACAGCCTCAATATTGTCCACAGAGACATAAAACCAGAAAACCTGTTGGTAAGTATGACTCTACAAAGATTCTGTACTGGCAGTGAGTGTAGCTAAATTATGAAAGCTTTGAATATTCAAACCTCATAGGTCCATGTTCCCCTATCAAGCTTTGTTCCTCTTCCCATTGTCACTTATCTCCAAACTTTGTATGTGCAAGTTAGCACTCAGAACTGACACTTACACATGCATGAAGGCATGTAACCTACAGAGGACAAATGCATGAAATCATGAAAAGAAATGACAGAAACCCAAATCCACAAGGTCTTTACCGTGTCATATCCCTTTGATCATTTTGAGATCATTTTTGTGTAAAGTCTGACCTGGATGTAAAAAAGCTTTGATCTATTAACTCTACATTGTTAAAAGCAGAAGACTTCAGTTTTGTCATTGATTGAATGCAGGACATTCATTCACATCAGCATTACAACAGCCTGAGACACTAGGCACACAGTATCAACTGCATTTTCTATTTGAACCTTTGCATGCATATTAATTGGAGACCTCTTTACTTGCTGTTTCTGACTTTCTCTTCTTGTGTGTGTTTCCCAGGTGTTTGAACACCATGATGGTAGTAAGTCTCTGAAGCTAGGTGATTTTGGCTTGGCCACTGTTGTCAACGAGCCCCTCTATACTGTGTGTGGCACACCCACCTATGTAGCACCAGAGATTGTCGCTGAGACCGGGTGAGTCAGAGTCCTCATCCGAGACATGATTAGTAAGGCATTTGCTGTAAAAAGAAAGTAGAAAATAGCATTCATCCAATCAAACACTTCCACTGTAATTATTGCTACTTGCTGATGTGCTAAGTCTTAATGACACCTGATATCTTCCTCTTCAATCACAGGTATGGCCTCAAGGTTGACATTTGGGCAGCTGGTGTCATCACTTACATACTGTTGTGTGGCTTTCCTCCTTTCAGTGGGTATGTGCTCATGTATCAGGGTGTTTATTTTGAAGTATGATGTTTTAACCACACTATATTGTCTTAATCACATTTTTGAAAATGTCTATTCTATGCCATCGCATTATAGACTATTAAATGGAACTTATTTTGAGCTTATCAATTACCTGTTTTGTTTTCTACAGCAGTGGTGAAGATCAAGAGTCTCTCTTTGAACACCTTTTGAATGCCAAGCTTGATTTCCCTGCAGCATACTGGGACAGTGTTTCTGACCCTGCCAAGGTTTGTGTCTGGAAGTGCTCTCCTCAGCTGCCATTGTTATTCTCCATGTGAAACACCACAATCTGTTCGTAATGTGTTTAGGTGGTGTCTCACATTAGCCATGAATATACAGGATAATAATGTAGTGTGTCTTTATTTAGGATCTAATCACTGGAATGCTGCAGGTAGATGTGGATCAGAGATACACGGCTGTACAGGTGCTTGATCACCGCTGGGTCAATGTAAGTTCAGCATTTGAAAGTTAGTCCTTTCACTAGAATCACCTGTGTTTATGCAAACACAGCTATGAAAGAGTGCACTATGATACAGCAAGTGGAGTGAAGCGTTGTTATTTATATTTTTTCCAGGATGATGGCGTGTCAGAGAACAAGCCCCAGCTGCCTGTGGCTGGGAAGATCAAAAAGCACTTCAATACCGGGCCCAAGCTCAGCAGCACCACTGCAGGAGTGTTAGTCATTACAGTAAGCGCTGAGCTGCACTCCTCCACACTCAGACACAGCATGCATCTCTGCATCCGTAGATTACATTTGATTTCCTTTTTATTTGCTTTAGCTATGATATTTTGAATTTCATTACAAATTGAGAAACATTTTTTTCAACCAGTGTCCCTTATATGCAACTGCAGCTTAAGGTCTAATTCTGTACAACAGCTTTTAATCTTTATTGTGATTCAGTCGTGGTTCAGTTGAGTCTGTCAAGGCAGAAAATGAATCCATTAGCTGTATTTTATCTGGGGTCATTTATAATTTAGTGACTTTAGTATACATTGGTTCATCACTCTGCCTCTTGCTGCCAGAGTTTCCTGTGTGTGCGCTCGTCACTTCTCCACCTATTTTAGATGTATTGTCAGCACTGACATTAAGAGATCTTATAAAAATGCCAATATTCAATTCATTAGCTGTAAATAAACATCAAAGTAACATAAAACATCAGTTGAGTCTTTTTATTTTTTTAAAGGAGACATTTTTACCGTGACATCAACTAGAGTTTATTACGTGCTTTACTTCTGTTGGCAATATATTTAATAAAATACTCATTGTATAGTATGTCCAAAAAAAATTCAGTATAAAGTCGGAATGGGGTATGCCATAAAAACAGCATAGTAGTATGTCACAGAAATGTCATAAAAAGTCAAAGTATAGTTTGTAATTAAGATACCATGAAAAAATCAAATCACTAAATGTAAAATGTCCTTTAAACGTCATACAATATGAAGTTGCCTACAGGTTGCCTTAAAATTTTTCCTTAAATAACTTTTAAAAATAAAAAGTCACAGGAAAGTGCGCCATAAAAAACACATTAAAGTATGTACTAAATAAAATGTGAATAAAGTATGCCACAAAAATGCATTAAAAGCCAAACTATTGTATGCCACAAGAAAATGTGTTAAAGTTTCAACGTATGTAATAAATACAAATGTAATTAGAAAAGTAAATGTATAGAATGCCATAAAAAGATATATTAACTATGTATCCACTAGATTTTGTTTCAAAAGTCGAATGCATTATTTCCAATTTGTTTTAAAATACATAGAGATCTCTTGTTGTTGCCCCGCCTTTGTACCGCGCTGCCCCAGTTTGCTGTGTCACAAGAAAGTAAACTCGAGAGAATAGTAGTACGGTAAATGCAGCTTTTTCCACATACAGCTGCATGCAAACTTTAGCTTGTCTAACATTTGCCAAGTCTCTCACTGGTCATTGATTGGATGCCACTCCTCATCTCCTAACAATAGCTGCTGTGTCACCCTCTCTCAGACCACGCCACTTGATAAGGAGAAGCAAGTTTTCCAACGAAGACGCCACCAGGATGTCGGTGCCGGCTCCTCCCGCATTGCCAACCCCATCGACTCCGCCGCTCAGTTTACCTCTGAGGAATATTCTCCAAGTTCGGCTGACGCTGTTCATTCACCCACTTCTCAATTCTAACAGTCTCCCAGAGGCCACAGCCCACATCTCCCCCTCTGGGAGTGGGAGAAGGTGGAGTGTAAAAACGGAAAGACCCAACATTGGATTCAGTCTGCTGACCTAAACATTCACAGGCTGCATAACTACCTGCACCTATTTAAGTTTTCCCAGTCGTAATACGTTTACTTTAATTATAAACTGCATTGATCAGTCAGTCTCTAGATCAACGATTACACCTTGTGAGTAAGAATTTTTGATTTGTTTTTCCTTATTTACTTTCTTCCAAAAAAGTCACAACGCTGTAAAAGCCTTACTTATTCATGAACACTGCTTCATTGTAGTACCCTAGAGCCCTCTACTGGTTTATATAGTATACTACAGGAAAGAGCCTGCTTCATGAAGCACGTAGCTTTTTAATGGAACATGTAAATAAAAAAACATTCAAACCTTAGTTTTGAAATATTAAATTACATGATGTTGTGTTATGATGTTACATTTAACTTATCGTGGTTTAAACGCCAATGCTTGTTTAAGAATTACTCTAACATCAGTCACCGTGCTGCTGTATTTTATGACTTAGATTTCTCTTTGCCGAGGTACTTAAGGTTCTGGTGCATAAACCTCAGGCACTGTTCAACAGGACTAAATAAACTGAAACGATATGCTGCTATATTGTACCTTAAGCATTATCTGTACTTAAAATAATGTTTTGCACCCAGTACCATGACTCTTTTGAGGGCGCTAATATTTGACTATTGATAGTCCAGCTCACCTTGGTGCTTGAAGAGGATTATTGAAACGGTAGATGTGTTACATGTCTGTTAGAGTGTTTGTAATTCAGTGGTGGTACAGATGAATGTCAGTCCTGTGTAGTTGGTAGTAAGTGCATGTTTAAAGCCTGGCCGTAGCTTATATGGATTTAGGTACAATTGGGTGTACTGCCCAATGAGCATAGTATCAAATGTGTCTTTCAGAATGCTGGAATGAGTGAGAATGGATCTATTGCTGGTCTTAGTGGCAGCCAACTGATACACTTCTCTATCAGATGGGAGCTATTTCCATTTGTACAATGTGGATTTTTTTTTTTCCCCACACAATTAAGAAACAAGTTAAATGTTGTTAAACACAACAGTGCTTCCAGTAAAATACATTATTTAAATATGTATTCATTAAGTCAGTACTTTTGTATTATTCCGATGAAACAACATAACTAAGAAGTCTTGCTCACCAGACTGTGTTCTCTGACCACTTCATACATTGGTTCACCAGAGACCAAATATGTGTGGGAGTGAATGTCCTGTTTCCTTCATCAAAGACTGTAAATTGCATGTGTGGTAATATGCATCCTAAATCAGTTGTTTGTCTGTTCGATTGTTTTATATACGCCTCCCATTTCTGTTGTCTTTGAACATGCTGTCTTGGTGAATGCAGTTCAGTTGAGGCAGACGACAGTCAAACCACAGCTAAGTTCAAACTTGTATACGTATTTGAACAAAAAAGTCACCACTAATATTGTTGTAAAAGGGCTTTTAAGTTTTTGACGAGAAGGGATTTAACCAAAAAGCACAAGGACAGAAAGTTGTGATCGTGACCTTTTGGGAATGTTAATGCTTTCAAGACAAAAACATTTACTGTTTATATACAGTATGACAACAATAATACTCTTAGACAACTGGGAATGTCAGTATTGGGTGGAAGAATGGGAATGCTGTATTATAGTCATCCATATTCCATTAATGTAAGGATGTTAAAAATAATTTAAATGAGTAGGAAAAAAATGTAATTTTGAGAAAAAAAATTGATTGCCGTTGAATAAACATTTCAACGATGTAGCTATCTGCGATGAAAATAAACCCGGGAATAAAAAGGATTTCATAAATTCTTGAATCCGCGTTACTGTTTTTGCAAGATGAAGGTGGACTGACTAAATCTGCAGCAACAAATGTAGACAATAGGTGGCAGTATAATCAAGCACAAGCTTATGATATCTTCAATATAATTCCATTCATAGCATGCATTTACTGAGCTCTAGTTATACATACTTTATTATTGGATTGCATTAATACATGCATGAATGCTTTTGGAGGAGGGCACACACATACACAAGTTGAAGTGGTATATTTATTCAGTTTTATTATAAACATGAAACATAATGAAAGCAGCTGAATTTAGTTATGAATTTGTATACAATCACATAAGCTTAAAACATCCCAGCGCTTCAGAAATGTATGCTAAATCAATTGGTAATGCAAAAAATACATAAATACCATATCTTAAAATAAATTACACAAAATAAAAATGCACTGCTTGTGGACTAAATAGTTGTTTGTTAAACAAATTGAAATTCACAATAAAAAAATGATTTGAGCAAAGTGTACCCCCAATGCCTTGAGTGGCTCTGAGCATATTAAACGTAAGCTTTGGGTAGGGTGGCGTCTGGTAGCACCATTTGAAAATCACAATGCAAACTAAAGCTATTTGCATATTTCTGTTAATTTTACATTTTAAATTCTCAGCTCACAGCCACATACTTCTGATAAATAAATGCAGAGACAATAGCTCTCACATTACTAAAAGTAGACGATAGTCATTTTTGTAAGACTTTATCCATCTATCCAGAATTTGTCAGGCAGCTGAAATCCTTAGACCTTTGTAACCACCAAGTGATACTATTGCTTACCAATGCACGGTGTCCATGAATTCACATGCAAAGTAAACAAGCAAAGCTTTTTGCAAACTTAAAAACTGAGATGCATAAGTAACAGGACTAATGTTTGCAGTTACAATTGTAGACTGACTTTAGAAATAACACAAAGTTGACAAAAGTTCTTACAGTTTTACCACAAACACCGTTACAGTCATGAGATACAACCAACAAATATGGTATTACATTCTCTGGATATGTATTTGGAAGAAACAAACTGAAGATTGATAACTGCCGTTTCAAATGTCCCACTTGAATTATTTTAATTATTTGACTCTGGCATTGATAAACTATGTAGTCCTTGATTCAAAGTTCATATGGAAATATCACAATTTATCACTTTTTGTTGATCATGATTGAAAACAAACATTTCACAAAGGACTAAGCTCACACTGAATTCTACTTTTCTTCCACATAGACAATCAAATACAACAAACTAACAATGGACATTGTCTTTACACATACACATACATTTGACCACTTTTAATAACAATGAGAAAACAATGGCCATATATATGTATGTATTATTAACTAATATCTGAAGTTTAATGAAGACAATTTTACATAGCTTGTGTGATGAAAATGTCGGTAACATGGTGGCAAGTTTAACAGCATTTAGATTTTTTTTCTCAGCCTTTACATACATATTTACAATACAGGTTAACTTTTTTAAATTTCAATTATTTAGAAAAATGTTCCCAGTGAGATATGCATCTGCCATACAAATGTTGTATAAATGTTCCTAACATTAAGAATTCATTTTGTTTTGCATCTTCACAGTTTAAAAGAGGAAATTTAACGCTTACATGTATGTTGTAGTGACTGTAATTGTGTTCTCAGTCTCTCTCTGAACAACAGACCTGTTTGAGTTGGGGAAATGCATCAGCTGGTGCTCGGGTAGGACCTGAAAACCACATAGCAACATGTGAGCACACCTTGTTCTTCATTAGTGTAACCATGGTGATGTTCTCTGGCCCACTGGATCTCCATCTTCTGCAGCACACCTCGGTCACTGGTTGGTAGGTATTTCTCTTAACCCTCCACACTCCATCCGACTGCATTGATCCGTCTCTCCTCAGTACCTGTTTTGATGCTCGTAGTGCCATCGGTTGAAATCAATATTAAATGCCACGATACTGCCAGAGGCCATGCCTGTGATCAAAGTCCTGAAGAGCAACACAATCATGAGATTAAATTAAATCTTAATGTCAAGAAACAGACTATAAACCATAAAAAGTGTGGGTAAATAGACAATCATTGCATTAATCTTATTACTTGTCATATTGTAATGTATTGCATTATGTTTTAATATTTCAAAGGTGTGTTTATACATGCAAGGAACTAATGTATTAAAATGTGTCTCATGGTGTTGAATGAAATGAGCACAGGAGGTCATCAGGGGCTCTGACTTTAAATCACGGGGTTCCTCTGACAACTGAAGTAGACCATTGAGTCCGAGTATCTTACTGCAACCTCTTTGCCCTTGTGTCCGAGGATGGCTGGTATGTAGGAAAAGCAGCTGATTTCACAGGGTCGTCTTATACTGCTACAGCCCAAGGGCTTAAATGCTCAAGCACAATGAACAGAGCAACAGCAGAATGTGCCTCTATAAACCGAGTTACGGTCCATGGCTCACTTGTGATACCTAATGTCAACTTACTGAGTGGATATGGAATTTTTGTGAATCTATTATAATATGTAAATGTTAACTTACTAAAGTTATTACTTGTATGACATATACATATATATATATATATACATACATATATGTATACATATGTATATATATTTACATATATGTATACATATGTATATACATACATATGTATATATAAATATATATGTATGTATATATACATATATCTATGTATATAAATATAAATATACATACATATTTACAGTATATGTGTATATATACATATACAGGACTGTCTCAGAAAATTAGAATATTGTGATGAAGTTCTTTATTTTCTGTAATGCAATTAAAAAAACAAAAATGTCATGCATTCTGGATTCATTACAAATCAACTGAAATATTGCAAGCCTTTTATTCTTTTAATATTGCTGATTATGTCTTACAGCTTAAGAAAACTCAAATATCCTATCTCTAAATATTAGAATATCATGAAAAAGTATAAAAGTAGGGTTTAAACAAATCACTTGAATTGTCTAATTAAGGCTCGAAACACCTGCAAGGGTTTCCTGAGCCTTAGACAAACACTCAGCTGTTATAAATCTTTTAGTATACTTGGTCTGAGGAAATATTAATATTTAGAGATAGGATTTTGAGTTTTCTTAAGCTGTAAGCCATAATCAGCAATATTAAAAGAATAAAAGGCTTGCAATATTTCAGTTGATTTGTAATGAATCCAGAATGCATGACATTTTTGTTTTTTTAATTGCATTACAGAAAATAAAGAACTTTATCACAATATTCTAATTTTCTGAGACAGTCCTGTATATGATATGTATGTGTATATATATATATGTATATATATATATATATGTATATATATATACATATATATATATATATGTATATATACATATATATATGTATATATACATATATATGTGTATATATACATATATACACATATATGTATATATATATATACACACATATATATATATATATATGTATATATACATATATATGTGTATATATACACATATACTGTATATATGTATGTATATATATATATACATATGTGTATATATGCAGTGGGTATGTAAAGTATTCAGACCCCTTTAAAATGTTCACTCTTTGTTTCATTGCAGCCATTTGCTAAAATCAAAAAAGTTCATTTTATTTCTCATTAATGTACACTCAGCATCCCATCTTGACAGAAAAAAACAGACATGTGGAAATATTTGCTAATTTATTAAACAGAAAAACTGAAATATCACATGGTCATAAGTATTCAGACTCTTTGCTGTGACACTCATATTTAACTCACATGCTGTGCATTTCTTCAGATCCTCCTTGAGATGGGTCTACTCCTTCATTGGAGTCCAGCTGTGTTTAAATAAACGGATTGGACTTGATAAGGAAAGCCACAGACCTGTCCATATAAGACCGTACAGCTCACAGTGCATGTCAGAGCAAATGAGAATCATGAGGTCGAAGGAACTGCCCAAGGAGCTCGGACACAGACTTGTGGCGAGGCACAGATCTGGCCAAGGTTACAAAAGAATGTCTGCAGCACTCAAGGTTCCTAAGAGCACAGTGGCCTCCAGAACTCTTCCTAGACCTAGCCGTCCAGACACACTGAGCAATCGTGGGAGAAGAGCCTTGGTGAGAGAGGTGAAGAGGAACCCAAAGATTACTGTGACTGAGCTCCAGAGATGCAGTAGGGAGATGGGAGAGAGTTCCACAAAGTCAACAATCACTGCAGCCCTCCACCAGCCGGGGCTTTATGGCAGAGTGGCCTGACGGAAGCCTCTCAGTGCAAGACACATGAAAGCCTGCATAGAGTTTCCCAAAAAAAACACAAGAAGGACTCCAAGACTATGAGAAATAAGATTCGCTGGTCTGATGAGACCAAGATTGAACTATTTGGCGTTAATCCTAAGCGGTATGTGAAGAAAACCTCTTCCAGAGTCCTCTGAACCTCAGACTGGGCCGAAGGTTCACCTTCAAGACAATGACCCTAAGCACACAGCTAAAATAACAAAGGAGTGGCTTCGGAACAACTCCGTGACCATTCTTAACTGGCCCAGCCAGAGCCCTGACCTAAACCCAATTGAGCATCTCTGGAGAGATCTGAAAATGGCTGTCCACCAACATTCACCATCCAACCTGACGGAACTGGAGAGGATCTGCAAGGAAGAATGGCCAAGGATCCCCAAATCCAGGTGTGAAAAACTTGTTGCATCATTCCCAGGAAGACGCATGGTTGTATTAGCTCAAAGGGATTCTTCTCAGTACTGAGCAAAGGGTCTGGGTACTTATGACCATGTGATATTTCAGTTTTTCTTTTTTAATAAATTGGAGAAAAAAATTCTACATTTCTGGTTTTTTCTGTCAAGAGGGGGTGCTGAGTGTACATTAATGAGAAATAGTATTAACTTTTTAGATTTTATCAAATGGCTGCAATGAAACAGAGTGAAACATTTAAAGGGGTCTGAATACTTTCCGTACCCACTGTATATACACAGACAACCGAAAGTATTGAAAAGGACCACGGATGATTAAAATATAATGGATGTATATCTCATATTATTCAGGGTCTGGACTAAATGTTTAAGAATGCTGCAGTTATTCTGTTGGCCCCACTTTGAGAAGCTATACTGTGTTTGTTGATTGGGTTTTCTCTCTATATTGGCCTCAAAACTGCTGTCATACAACTGCCTGCTCTGACCTTTGATCGTGCGATAGGTCCATAGCTCGGATGCCAGCATCACAGCCAGGGTAGACGTATAGCTGTTTGAAGTCACAGGCCTGCCACACCTCCACCACTCCATTATCCCCTCCTGTGGCCAGGTTGTTGCCGTCACTGCTCAGGAGAATAGCCTACAATTGGTTCAGAGAGCGGGTCAACAGGTCACTTACAAATGAACTTTTATTATACCTTCTAATGACAGTTATCTTGCATTTAAAAGATGTAATTGAATAACAAATCTCTATATACACACATTAAACACCAACATTTGTGATTGTAGAGCTTCATGTGCAATATTAGAATAACATGCTGGAGCGATTTGCAGTAGCTTTGGACACATTTCAGAAGGATAATGGTAATACTATTTATACAATTATAATAAGAACATTTACATCTCAAAACCTGGCAGGGACGACTTCTAATTATCCCCCTATAATGTATAGCGGTATTATGATCCAGGCCATGTAAAGTATTTGATCCACAAACATACTGTATCAGTCAGACTGCTCACTGAATATCTTACTATCCTTTTTTATAACATTGTAAAAATAAATAAATGTTGTTTTACTTGTATTATGTTTTCAGGTAATCATGAATTAACATCCTGTTGCACGCTACTATCATCTTATCCAAAGTGAAATCACCAAGCAATCACATATGTAATGTTTTTTCAAAATGGCATGGTATTTGAATCCAAGCTTGGTTAACTAAAGATTTGTAGCTAACCACTATTGTTAAAGTATCTAAGATTACAAATTAAAAAAGATGCATCCACACCTCTAATTGATTATATGGTGTCAAAACGTCAGCCTACCCTAGTGGAATCATTGCCTTCCATCTGTGCCAGCAGTTTTCCATTAATGCTGAAGTTGCAGAAGTGGCCCCTCTCATAGTAGATGATGCAGTGGCCCTCGCTGGACACTGAGATGAGCCGTGGGCACTGATAGTAGTCCGGTCCCTCCAGAGCCCGAAGCAGGTCTCCTGTGATGGTGTGAACCAGACATGGACCTCCTGTCGAAGCAAAACATACACAGGCAAATATAACCAAACCGCTAACATGTAATAATAATAATGCTATCATGTGAAACATCTATGTTGTCATTATCAATTGGATATCAACATGTCTGCAGCGTGCAAAGAGATATATTCCTGTCCCACCACTCTCTGTGAGGCATTTGCATGTTATTCAGCTGGGTAAGAGTTTAAAAGTCTAGAGTTTTCATTTAAAGTAATACCTGTCTCTCAATGTGGGTTTGTGATAGACTCATTTAAAGTATTGTATTTCAATCTGCCAGCTCAAACCACGAGTGCCCCTCACTTGCTCTTTCCTCTCTGATGACAATGACATGAAAGGGAAACAGAAGTGTACACCGACCTTTGGCTCCGCTGATGACCAGGCCCAGCTCTGCACAGACTGACACACACACAACTTCCTGGTCATGACCCGTCAAAACTGCTCGTGGTGCTGGATAGTCACCTAAAGAATGACACATACACAATATAGTTAACAAAATGTATTGATTAATCAACTTAGTCACTTAAAACATCTGAATACCTGAATAGGTGATCTAAATATACTGGGCAAAAAATGGGAATTCCATGCAATGGTCAAACAACCAACAAACCTTCGCATGAAAGAAAAGTCAAATCAAATCCAAAACACGAGCAATGTGATTGTGACACACATCTGCGAGCAGGGAGGTCCCTTTGAATTGTCATGTAAATGCGAGGATGCCCACTGATGGCAGCCGAGCAACTTGATTTCATCCCATGTGTCACATGATTGATGATGACCAGGGGAGAGGTTAGTGAGGGGAGTTTCTCGCCACCGGAGCCGACCTCTTGGCTCACTCTGAAATGCACTGATCTCCAATACTGAATGAACCTTCATCATATTCCTAAATACTGTTGCGTCTTACGGATAGTTTAACATATTTAACCCGTTACTAACATAATGTAATCAAGTGAAATAATCTGTATTGAACAACAAAAAGAAATGATTGCAGACCAAATATAGCCAATGAAAAGCAAATAAACTAAAGTGTACATGAAGTATTAAACCACAGATGGGGGGTAGAAGGGGGTAGATAGTTAGCAGTTTGTGTCAACAGAAAAATAAGAATAATTACATTTGATATATTCTTTTATTTTTATTTATTTATGTTGTATTGTGACTTTTAAATAAGATAATGACACTTCAGTTGGTGTGTTCCACTAGTGATGGAAACTCATGCTCAACTAACACCAATGATTATACACTATGTGTTGGTGTCCACACGTGACTCAAAGTTCAGCCAATTCAGTGAAAGTTTCTCTATCCACCACGATGACAGTTAAGTCCTGATAGATAATGTGGACACATGTCAGACTGCTCTCCTCCTCTCTTATCCCCTCCTGCCCCATCTTCTCCTCTGCAGCTGTAGCAGACCAGTCAGCGAGCTGGACTGTGATCGATGCAGCACAGTCCCTTAGAGACCAGGACCTGAGCAGCGCTGTCAGTCCCAGCACCCACTGCTGAGGAAGCTGAATAGGACAAGTGTCAGAAAAAGCCTCCAGGGGGAAAAAGGAACCTTGTGCAGCTCACCTAACCGACAAAAGATTCAATCAGCCTGCCTCTCTCCTAGCCCTTGGGACAAGCTAAAGTCACCCACCACAATTACCCAGTGCAAATATCCCCTTGCACCGGTGTGATGGGCCGAGTCTGTGAGGCAGGGCCATGATTGAGCTGGAAGTTATTTCAATTATTATACATTTAAGACACATGCAGCCTTTCGGGGCACTTGTGAAATCAATTTCTTTGGCACGCCAAGGGGATGAGGAAGCAGTGATCCGGAGGGCTGCTGATACATATTCACACAACCTTCAACCAGCAAAATAGAAAATGTAATAGGTATGAAATCACCAGAATGACACTTGTGTAAAAGATTGTGAAATGAAAAAGAAAATAAGTACAGGAATAAAGAGGACTCTGGTGCTCAGTGTGACATTCATTTGAGGGCTTCAAGTGTGAAGAGATGAAAGGCCAGTCGTGCTTTATCCCTGAGGATCCTTGCAAATGCCTTCCATTTATATTTGAACGGAAGTGATAATGACCGGCTGTAAGTATGTGTCCAATGCCGTGTCAAACATATAGTATGTAAAGTTTTAAGCTGATTCTGCACTGCCCTTGTTCCTTCACACAGTCCATGTTACCACACATTTTCTCTGCATTCTAGAACCAAGCTAGGTTATTATCTGCTGCCCCACAGTGTTTCTGACATCATGACATATTGATTAGATATTGATAAGACACTGGACGCGATTTGATTGAGGGAAAACCCATCCTATGTTTTGTTTCTTGAGATGAGCTGTGTCGTTTCCTTCTCCATTGTCCACTTGAAGATGCATTGTAAGCACCAGCAGCGTGAATATCAGGGGAATACTGTTTTCCTGCTGCAGTAACACAAGTGCTTTTGCCCCTTGCTAATTGGAGGCAACCAAGCTGAAATTCTTAATTAACTGTCGGAGTCTCTGTGAAGTTAATTAGAGACCATTGCAACAATTCAAAATACAAAATACCCCCCCCCCACACACACACAAACCAAACACACACACCCTTTCCCATCTACAGTTTTCCAATTCCACACCATATTCCTCACTTGAAATGTATATCTGTTTTTCCTACTCTGATGGATTGTTTTCAGTGACAATAGGCAACTGAACGAACTGAGCAGAATAAATAACACTGGGGTCTATCATTTTGAATGCCAAGACATCTGGAGTCCTCTACTTGAAAGCAGCACTAATGTGTCATATCTACAGTGCTTATAAATGATCCCCTCTGTTTAAGCTGTTTTTCCATTATTGATCAAAGGCTCTTGCTTAACAGTCAAGGAGTATTTTTCGCTGCTGAAATACGAATCAATGTAAAAGATTCCTGTAACATTGTCCAGAGGATGATGCTATTGTATAAACTCAGTGTGCATGTGGGAGCATGGCACGTGTGTAGTCTTTCTCTTACTCACTGTTATTTGGATTGTCGCCGATAATATGGTGCCGTCCACTCCAATACCACAGCAGAAGTGTAGCATCCCTGGAGCCAGACACGATGTAGCAGTCTCCCCCAATGTAGGACTCTGATCTGGCCAGACATGTCACCACGTCCCAGTGGCCAAAAACTATCTGGGTCAGCATGCCTAAAGAAAATATGTACACACATGTTTTTGGTGTTGTCAATTGATAGTCAGATGTTCCTGAAATTAAACCGGATAAGACTCCTGCTGGCTGTTTTGTCAAAGCCCCACTAGCCCCATTGTATTCAAGAGCGTATTGCATGAAATAGTGGAACAATGTTTGTGATTGGCAGTTCCCAGCCTCATGGTTCCTCTTAAAATGGAACAAGTTCTGCTTGTTACCCCTCATCGCAGATTATGGCTTTAGTGTGGACAGAGTTGAGCAATCCAACCCACAATAGTGTTTTTTCTCTTTTAGCTTGTAATATATAAACGATCGTTGTAGGCAGGAAGTGTTGAACCTATCCAGTATTAAAGAGAAAAAAATAATTTAAGAAAAATAAACACAACAGATCTTTTTCCCCATGTTGCCAATCCTCTTGTGAGATGCATCTCATCCCCTTGGGGCTGTCGTAACCCCCAAGTTAAAATCATTTAGTAAATGCTGCTTGTTAAGCTGCTGTGATAATCATTTATATAACTAAACAGGTATGTTACTGATATTATCATTTTGCTCCGGGGGAATTATTGTCGAAGGAAAGTAAATTAGCAGAAACAACCTTTTTGACTTCTTAATGAGTTCCAGTGTATTACAGTATATTGATACATGTTTCTACAAAGCTCGTCAGGAGAGAGCAAGGACAATACTGTCTTATTCCCTATGTAGCACTCCACACATCGGTGCACACCTCTATAGAAAATAGAGTTTACACTGTAACCTACCTGTTTCGGAGGAGTACACACGAAAGCTCTTGTCCCAGAAGCCACACACCAGTATGTAACGGTTGTCAGCTGTCACCACAAAACAGTGTGTTGTGATTTGGATGCTCTGGTCCACTAGGTCTGTGATCTGACGCTTGTTGCTTCCACTACTGTTGGCTGTGTAGGAAAAGGCAAAAACAGAACTCATGTCAGTATCTGAGGTGTTCACGCGATACATTTAGCCCGTATAGCTAAATCGGACATGAAAGCCAAAGGTCAATAATGATCAGTTTGATGGTGTTTTTTCAATTAAAAACAAGGAAGCTTACTCACCAATCAGAGAATCCATCTCTATAGGAAGTTGATGGGCCTGCTCAATAGAGTAGCCTGGTGCTCCTCTGAGACCTGGATTCAGACAGGGATACATAAGGAAATTAATCATTCATGTTATTTCTCACCTCTGCACGTGTGCATTCTTACACATTTCATCCATACAATCTGTACCTGGAGCCAGTTTTGAAACGGCAACATGCCTAAAAATATGGAAACCATATTATCATCATTATTCTGAACACCCAGACCACATTTCCCTCCTCGCCGACAGGATGGCAAGGGTGCTACAGCTGTGTTCATTATTGTGGGAGCAGCAAGAGCAGCCAGAGCAGCCACACAGCGCGGACTCTTTGGTCCTGAGCTCAGTGTGTCTCTACAGTGACAGATGGGGACGTGTGAGGAGAATGTGGTGCAGTTGCGGCCTAATTTCCGAGTAACCATTGCTTTGGCCCTCTGACCCTGAGGTGAGGCTGATTCCCAGGGAGGGGCTCTGTGGGTAATGTTGTTCACACATGTCTGAAAAGGAACATGTGGAAACACTCATGGTCAGCTTACCTAGGAGGTGCTAGCCTCTCACATAGCCAGCTGGCTACAGCTCTATTATGAGCGGCAGGCAGGTTTGTGGGAGACAGTGATGAAGTGATTGTACAGGGCCACTGCTGTGGTAATTATCACATGTGGTATATCAACTTTTTTACAAGGGCTTATGTGTATGCTTGAACACAGCACCTGCGATGTGTGTTGAGCTCCACTCACCAACGGTATTGTGCCATCGGTTGACGGCGAATACACGGCTGCAGGTGACAGTGACCACAGCAGGTATGGTAAGATGGGGCAGAGTGTTGGCGGAAATATGCGTTACTGGCGAATTGGATGGAAACTTCAACACCATGATGACATCCTGCTGCATCTGGTCCTTGAACATGAGAGGACTCTGTGAAAGGAAACACTATTTGAGTAGAAGAGAGAAAAGACGGGGTGTGAAGGATGGAGGGATGTGATGGTGATAGAGGAGGAAGAGTACAAGGAAAGAGCAGCAGGAAGAGGAAGGGGACGGCGCAGGAAGGCAGGGATGAAGAAGATGAAGAGAAGAGGTATGAAAAGATCAGAGAAAAAGAATGGAAAGAGACAATTAGTGTGGAGGTTGGAGAAAAAATTGGGTTCAGACACAGAGGAGAGCTTCATGCACTGCCCCCTCTGGACAGTGCAGTCAGGCGAGGGACTGGTCAGACAAGGGTAAGACATGGAAAACTGAAATGGTGTATGCTGTAAACGTGAGATGGTGCACACATGATACACATGTATCAGACAGATTGAGCTTTGTACAGAAAGAAGAAGCATCCAAAGAGACAGCATGAGTTTTTTTAGATGAGCTTATTTCACCACTGTACAATTCATCTCAACCTTTAGAGCATTGGAGTTACTACATGTATAGCACAAGTTACAACAATGGAGGTGATGGGGATCCTGACCATACTCTGAGTTGTGTACCAGTTTGAGCTCTTATCTTATCCCACATTGTGAAGGCTTTTGGCAGGAGTGTATACAAATATTGGAATCTGTTCCAAAGATAGAAAATGTATCTAAAAGGTCTGAAAGGGATCTGCCGTACAAAGAGAGAACCATGTGGGGAGAATGACAAAAGAGGGGAGCTATTAGGCCAGTAGGGAGCACTCTTCCCTTTACACCACACTGCTAGTAGGAAGTAACAACCATGAAACAAGGCAGCCAAACTGGGACTGAAAATGTGTTATATTGTGGGTCTGTGCCCTACATTAAGTAAGCCCTCTGAAATATTCAACTTTTGTTATAACAAAGTGGAGATTGAGGAATATATATGTGCGTATGTTAGGATAGTAATAAATTAGGAACAACACGGGCCATCAGCATCCAGGCTTGCACTGGTCGACAAGTCCTCTCTCACTCACACTACCACCAGAGGTGCAGAGAATTTTCCCAGCATGCTCGTGGCTCTCACCAGGTGCATGGCAGAGCTGCGTGGAGGATGTGGCTCAATAAGCAACTGAGATGGCGTCTGTCCAAAGCTCTGGATCTGTGCCTCTGTGGCCTGCGGGGGAGAGAGAGAGAGAGAGAGAGAGAGTGTAGAATGGGAGAGAGAGAGCGCGGCTGTCACAATCAATATGCATCAAAGTGATGGGTCAATGCGTTACTTGACAATGCAAGCAAATCCTAACTCAGCCGTGCTTCTGAGGAAAGGGGGAGGGAAAGGGGAGCACTCCCAATCCGCCTGGGTGCCCCCCCCCCCCAAGCCTGCAGAGTCATCCAAGTGTTAGTATGGAAGAGACAAGCCTTTTCCTATTAACATGCTTCAGTTAACCATTCCTATTTCCAGGCGCAGGGGCCCCGACTGCATAAACGTTAACCTGGAGTGACATCCAGCTAAGACTGCAGCAGGCCGGCCTGCTTTTAGATGTTCTTGTGCTTGAAACAAAGGAGAAAAGCATGTCCATGCACACACATAAGTATGAAACAGAGGCACAACATCACACAAGCCAACCAAGGCAATTTAGCAGAGAGTAGGCTACCTTGCAGAAGGATGACTTTTTGGTTATATATAACGTGAGTATGGATACTTGAGACAAAGAAGAAAACAAACTAAAAACAGCACATGTCACACCCCGAGTACAAGGGAAACAACTGGAGGAATTGGGCATTTAATATAATTTGAAAAAATATATTTGTACCTTTTATAAAGACAAAAGATCTATATGGCCTCCAGTGAGTGAGGAAAGGATAAGCAGTGAGATCTGCTGAGTTTAACTGAAAGTGGGGCACTCCATGGTAGAAGTGATTGGTGTGACTGGAGCCACGTCCACTATCAGAGGGGAGCTTGTAGACGTCCGTCAATGCCACTGTGCACAATGGAACATACATCGCTCAGCCTTTCGCCCGCCCTTCTGACTGCCTGGGTGACTAGCCCTCATTTTTCCTCCGCCTGTACACACCACTCACAATCAAAAGGACCTATTGGGTACCACATGCCACAGAGGGAGATGTGAGACGGGAAGTTTGGAGGTGATACTGATTCAGGACAGGCTACCTGCAAGCCAAACAGTCTCCCCCAACACCCGCTGGTCACTTCCTATCTTCCGCAGCACCAATAAAGGCGCTGTCCACACAGTTGAGCGCTGTCGCACTGCAGTGAAAGTTTAATGCGAGTTGGTGAGCACATTTGGCAACCATTAACTGCTAGTCAGTGTTTCTTTACAACGCAGTTCGTCAAGTAATAAGCAGCTGACATGGCTATTAAAGGTTAGGTTTGGGGTGAGGGTCATGATGTCTGATCAAATAAAGAAATTTGATACAAAGGTCAGAAAGACTGAGGAGGCCATGTGGACAACATCACCATATTTATTGTGATGAGTCCAATACCAAGGAAACTGGGCAGCTGCAAATCCCATTCTGATTGTCTTAGACAACCTTGACACCCAATAATTGTTTCCAGAGTGCAAGGGGACAGATTTGTCCATATGTGTTTGTGTGTGTGTAGGGGGAGGGGGGTCTGACTTGAAGGTTAACTCAGAGACATGTTCCTCCACTGTATGATCAAAACATGTCAATATCTCGCAGGTGCTTCAACACTAATCCTCTCTGAGGTATGTCAGAAACATACCTATCTCCGTTTGAGATGGAGAGCACTTAACAGGCAGTTCATTAGTTTAAGTCACTTCAGGCTCTGCTTTTTTGGCTGATAAGTGACACTTATTGCCAAAGCCATCTGGATGATCTCCCCTCCCAGCAACAACTGCCTTGCTTGGATGAGCACCAAACATCCATCATAACACCCTGTGTCTGCATGTCTGCATGTGTGACTTTGTTCGCATCGGATTTTAGCATGAGCGAAAAGCTTCAGAGGCGAGCTGCAACTCTCTTTCTATCTGCTGCCTGGTTCCCAAACTGGTGACAGAGAGACTCCTTGGAGGATGATCCCCCAACAACGTCCTCCGGTGCACTCATGCAATGCAGCAACACAACAGCGCTGTCAGACAGAATGCAAACATGGCCTTGCATTGACCCGCTAAGCAGCGTGGGATCATGGCGAGTCACGACACCTGAGATCAGCAATGGCTACTACAAATATAAAGCTGCTCAACCTTTAACCTTTTGACAGATTTACTTTTAAGTAGTTCAACTGATTCTATAAACAGATAAAGCAGCACAGAAACTACACTGACCCATGCCAAAACACATAAACAAACAAATGTATGTAATTTGTGTGTGATTGTGATACTCCCTCGTGTGACGACACTGCTGCCCTTTTTGTTTAAGATAAGCTTATCTGGATATATTTAAATCCTTAAATACGAACAAAGAATTAGCCTGCGGATGTTTCTTGAGTGACAGCTTGAGAGTTGAAATGAGCACTACTGTATGTAGGAGCAGAAATGTCTCAAACAATGCATTTACCAGTCGGTGATTCTCTCTAGTGCAGTCATCATCAATGACAATGCACACCGAAACTTATTCTTTGTGATACATATGAAAGACATTTCTTATTATTAAGGTCAAGCATTTAACCACTTGGGTCCCATCACTATGAGAATATCAAGGGGAAATCAATTGAAATATACCTCAGCTGCTTCAATCCCTTCATTGGCTAGCCACAGCACACTTTGTTGTCTCTGTCGATTCAGAGTGGACGAGAGCGACGGTGGCAGCTGAGGAGGAATGGAGTCCCACTGATGAATAATGTGTCTGTTTACTTCTTCATGACACAGCGGCCTGAATCAAGGGGCTGCTGTCATGTTTTTCCATAAGAGAAAGCTGTCAGGAGGAGCGTAGCATAGAAGCACCGCTGTTCCGACAGTGTGCCCAGTAGAGCTGTCATCGTGCCCTCAACCAGAGGCCCGATGGCATGTCAGAGGGTGTTATCATTTCCATCTGACACACGGGCGGAAATTATCTCTCATGACCTCTAATTCATTGACATTTCAAATGCCTTAATTGTTATGACTAACACCTGATATGCAGCTTCACCTGTCAAGCCCAGAATGAATCAATACCCCGGAGTCAATCGTCACACTTCAGCAGGTCTTAGCGAGACATTCATTGGGCATTTTTCGATGCTCCACCTTACTGACTCAGCCAGGCAGCTCACAGACCTGGCCTGTGCAGGATAGTAGGTGTGTACAAACTAATGTGAATGATGGTATGATAAATCCTTTATAAAAAACCAATCAATCATTTACCCATAGAGCGTGAAGGAAATATCTCAACTTAAATTCAACCAGAAGAAAATTAAACTACAGTCAAACTGTTTTAATGTAATGAACTTATGAATTATAATATTGGCTTTGAAAAAATATTCCTCTGAGACAATACATCTAAACCAGTAATATAACATAATACTGGATTGTAATATATACATATATTTATCTTCTACACTATATTTTTTAAAGTATTATTGATACAAAATTACAATGATCTTTGTTTGTAATCGCTCGTGAATCTTCTGTGCAATAAAAAAAACATTATTATACATTAACTACACTGTCTAGACTTATTTATAATGCATTTTTAGGATACTGCTTGGATTTAGTGTATGGGGTTTAGAAGGTTATATTTTATGTAACAGGGAGAGAAAGAATCTATCTGGGATGAGAAACATGATTGAAGTTATGAAGGCTTGTCGTAATTAGTGCTCATCATACCAGCATTACATCAGTTGCAATTAGCTGAGGCAATTTCTCTCTCCTGCACAAATACAGTCACATGTCACAATAGCGACAACATCAACTGGGCACAATTAGGGAGTCTGAGTAGCAGGCTTCCTAATGTGCAACTAACTAACACTACTGTCATCTCTCAGGGTAACAGTAGGCAGGGTGTAAGACAGCTAAAAACCCCTCATGCAAAATAAAAAAGGCATCACCTAAATCTTTCTCAAAATGATGAAAACCAAACCTCTCACAATATGGTTTAGTAATTAGATCAGCCGAATCTTCCGCAGGTGATTTGCATAGTGGTCACTTGATAAATAAAGGCGCCCCTGGAAGTGACAGTATATAAATGACTTGTTTTGCAGACAGCAGATGGTGGATATCACAGGGAGAGACAAGCTCAAACTGGAAAGTACCTCAATGCATGCCAGCTGCTGCAGTCTCTGGTCCCCTTTCCCCTCTACGCAATTAAGCTATTCACGAGTAGTACAGCCGAGCTAACAGATATTCAATTAATTTTGTTAAGAACAAGAGGATTCAGTCCCTTATATATTGACAGAGTGACCTCTGTTGATTGATCAAAGAGCTCAATGAGATTAACTGATCTGATCAAGGGAAGGAACACACAGTGTATTGAGCATCAGTCAGAAAAGAGGAAAGGATCCTGATGTTAGGAGGACTAGGATGAATAATGCAGACAGATATTAAAAGATTACAGTTTATCTGAGATCGAGAGAGAAAAAGAAAGAGAACATTAATAACTCAGGTCCACACAAAATGATGCTAATCTTAAAGCAAACTCGATGACTCAGCATCTCTGCCACATTCTCCCACAGTCTACATTTGCATGACACAATAATTGATTGACAGATGCATGCTATGAATGCTCGCGGAGCTCCAACACATGCCAGGACAAATAGAGACAGGAAGTTGTGACTATGTTGAATAAGAGAGGGGGGAGGGGCTTTATCTCCATGGAAATAAATGCATGCATTTGTGTGTGTGTGTGTGTTTGTATCTGTGTGCGTGGTGTGTGCCTTACCTCTCTGAGCAAAGGGTCAGCGATACCGTCCAGCTTGACGGAGCCCTCGTACGTCAGGTAGTGAAAGACGTTGAGGGCGCGCACCGCCTCCGGGCCTCGCTGCTTGTAGCCGAAAATAAGGTCAATCCACTGATGCAGCTGACATGACACAAACTCGCTTTCCAGGGCCTGTGAAAGAAGTGCAGGGCAATTAGAGGTGAGAGGGAGACCAGTATAACACAGCACATGGGCCAGCAGACACAACACAAATTGTTCAATGAACACAACAAAACACAGCTTACTTTACTTTTTATGCATATGACCTACAAGGGCATGACATCATATACAACCACCCAACACTAATGTATTGTTTGAGTTAAACAAATAAACAGGTAAAGTATATATTTGACCTGTTTTACCGTGCATAGATATGACAGAAAATAAAATTAAAATAAACTGTACTCCTTCCTTATAATGTAATAAACTAACTCGGGACAAGCCTTCCATATCACATTTCTCTGTCTACACCGACCATTTTTGCATGGAGACAAATAAATTGGTTAAAATCAAACAGGCATCCAATTTACTGTAAAACCATCCGCAAGAAACATTGATAAATTACTTTATTATTGTGTTAGTGAGTGATTTAGGATGTGATTCAATGCTGATAATTATTATAAATATAACAATGGAAACCATGCAATGGGGGTGTTGCTGTATTGTTCCACAATATGGTACAACATATTTCCTATGCATCGTGGTGTAAGGCTTAGCTAGAGGAATTTACACTCCTCCCCTCCTGTCAAGAATAACAACCATTACCAACAAAGCCTGCTCGAGCACACAGAGGCAGAGTTTGCCACAGGGCATATCACTTCAATTGAAAGTGGCACATGCAAAGATGGGAAGAGGGAGGAAGAGAGCTGGAGGGAGAAAGAGGGAGGGAGGGAGGGCAGGGAAGGGAAAAAGAGGAAGAGTGAGACAGAGTGGTAGGCAGAGAGAGAGATTCACTGACTAAAATGAAATAATAGAGGAAGCGAGAGTGTGGGCTAGCTAGGCATCAGAACAAAAGACAGACAAAACAATGGAGGTCTGTGAATGTCTGCGTGTTGAATACACTGGTCTGCAAATTTAACAATGCAAAGCAGAATCACACATGTATCCTCAAACAGTTGGACAATATTGAATGTAATCCTTTATTTCAGTCATCCTGTCCTTGTTTTGGAGATGCAGACATGCCCTTAACAGCTCCCTGCCTTTCCCGTCTATCTCCCCTCCTCCCCCCAAACTGCCGGTACACAAGCCTGATAGAGCTCAACCAGGCAGCAAGGGTAGAGCACGGGGGAAAGGTCACCTACATAAGACCAGCCCAGCTCTGTCACTCTAGCTGAAAAGGTCAAGTGTGTTCCCAGAGCCTCTTCCAACCTCTGGTCCAACAACACTGTGGCCCCCCAACCTCAGGATACATAACCTGCATAACACGTTGTCTTCCTACCAGTGCTTTTAATGTTTCTGAGGTTTTAAGAAGGAACTACTTATCAGGCCTACATTAAAATGCACATATGACCATTCATCATGTGACTTTGAATGAAATTGAGGTGAATGTTTGAGTTTCTACAGTAAGTGATTCCAGATGAAAGAACAAGGGTTATCTGACGGAAAAAGATATGTTGGATCTCCATTTCTTTCTCCGTGCTGCTCCTGAAATCTGCTTGGAGTAGTGGTGGACCACATGTTGATAGGCTTTGGGTTTTAAGCGGACACGCACAGGCGTTCACTCAGTCACGCACACACACACACACACACACACACACACACACACACACACACACACACACACACACACACACACACACACACACACACACACACACACACACACACACACACACACACACACACACACACACACACACACACACACACACACACACACACACACACACACACACACACACACACACACACACACACACAGAGAAAGGGCCCTGTACACTGCCAAAGTGATGAGTCCCAACATCACAGAAGGTAACACTATAGGGCAAACTTACCCTCAGTACTGTCCTTTAGTGACATCACTGGGGTCAGGGGTACAGTGTTATTATTGAGCGGTGCACTACATTAGATGCTTCATGAATAACACAAGGAGACATAGATGCATGAGAAGGTTAGAAGGAAGAGGAAATGGATTTCTTTGTTGCTGTGAAGAGCAAAATAATTTATTTAAACGATGAATCTAAATGACATAACCCTGACCGAATCTCAGTGTAGGACGACAATAGGCTATGTTGAGTTGTATTATAAGTCCAAAAATACACCACGGTACTCATCATGACACGATGTTGTGTGCCATATACTGTCGTCGTGAATGAGTCATCTCTGCTGATGAGTGTTATGAGGGGCCACTAATCAATATACTTTACTTATGTATCTTGGAAAAAATGATGAAGAGTTAGTCCAGTTATTTTATAGTGTCATTACTGCACAATAATTTGACACGGAATAAAAGGAGGAGAAGCAATGTTTTTTTGGCAAAGAAAAAGAAAAAGCAGAAAAAAGACAAGAATGAGGTGGTGTGTTTTCTCATTAATATTTATGTTTCCTGATATTACATTTGGGTTATATAGGGAATATTATTATAACATGTATGGACCATTTGGGCTACCATTTTAGCCTGACACATGCCTAAACCTTACCATTCGGTTGATCCTAACAAGGTCTTCAGGCTTCTTGGCCCAGGCTGGCAAGTCCACATCACAGACCATGGTGCTGCCCTCCCTCATTCCCAGATGATAACCGTTACTGTTGACAAACATCTCCGGGAGGTAGTAGAATTCAGGAATCAGTTCCTGCGTTTTAAAGGAAGAGAGATGTTCGATTTGTACAGCTCACAGACGAGACCACAACTATTAGAACCACAATTGTCACCATATTATCGCCCAAGAATTCAAGAGAGTGCAACAAATAACATATGTGATGACAGAGCCACGAAAAACCGAGAAAAGGCTATGTATCCCACTGAGATGAAGTGAGAATTCAAGGGGAAAGGTAACACAAACAAACTTAACAGCAGGCCACAAGAAGGCGGTGAAAGGTGCTAGTCCAGTTATTCCAGGCAGAGGTGTAATGTGTGTTAAATGAAACTGGAACCGAGTTGGGTTTTTCTGCCTGGTCTCTGGGCTCTTGTGATGGGGTCAGGACCTCGCAGCAGAGGAGAAGTCAGCTGGTAAGGAAGCGCCTACATAAAGCCTGGGGTGATTCCATACGCTGAAGAAGAGAGACAATATTTACCCTTGTTATGAAGACTATTCCTACATTTTTGGGAATTTCATGTACTACTACATATCATTTCAGTGCACCATTTTTATATCAGAATCAGAGATCCGTTTTTTTCTCCTCCAAAAACACATCTTTTACAAAACTCTTTGGCAAGATTCCATACTGTCCTTGAAAGTTATAAACATATGCCATACAGCTCTGCACAGAATTGAGATGAAGTGTGATGACCGTTCAAAAGTTTGGGGTCATCCAGACAATTTCGTGTCTTCCATGAAAACTCACTTTTATTTAACAAATGAATTGAAAATTGAATAGAAAATATAGTCAAGACATTGACAAGGTTAGAAATAATGATTAATATTTGAAGTATACATTTTGTTCTTCAAACTTCAAGCTCAAAGGAAGGCCAGTTGTAGAGCTTATATCACCAGCATAACTGTCTTCAGCTGTGCTAACATAATTGCACAAGGGTTTTCTAATCAGATATTAGTCTTCTAGGCGATTAGCAAACACAATGTACCATTAGAACACTGGAGTGACAGTTGATGGAGATGGGCCTCTATACACCTATGGAGATATTTCATTAGAAACCAGACGTTTCCACCTAGAATAGTCATTTACCACATTAACAATGCATAGTGTGTATTTTTGATTAATGTTATCTTTATTGAAAAAACAGTGCTTTTCTTTGAAAAATAAAGACATTTCTAAGTGACCCCAAACTTTTGAACGGTAGTGTATCTAAAAAAAATGTTTGCCTTAACTTCCATAGAAATCAGAAATAAAATGTTGGCCTCCTGAATGTCAAGCTGTCAATACAAAAACGATGGCATGCTTTGAGTAGGTATTGGGTTCAACATGCGAAACTACCAATATGGTTATTTCAGAAATTCTAAAGAGAAAGCATTTGCAACATAAATTACTGTATGTATACTCTCTGCGATTTTGCCGTACCCAATCTGACCCTTTATCCTCCCAATCATACAGCTTAGAAAGGACGAGTTAGTAAAGCCTCTGCACAATTAGGCATATGCACACAAGGAATGTAGATCCTCCACTCTGTCCTCATTAGAAAACATACACACAAGACAAGTTAAATGCTGTTGTCTGTTTCTTAACCTGAGCATTTAAAGGAGGGTGCGAGACAGTATTTTTAGTCAATGTAACAGGCTTGTTTTATATGTTTGTCAGATTAAGTGGTACAATTAAGTTGTATATTGCCTATGAGATACATAACGGGCAGAGCTTTTAGGCCTCCATAAATCCCAGGGTTTTGATAGAACAAGTTAGCATGACATGGTACAGGCCAATCACACTGCTGGCCTGCTGTTGGTCACTTTGCACCCTTCACATACGAAAGGAAGGGCGCAAGGTAGCCATTCCTCTCAGCTTCCCTCTGTCTCACACACACACACACACACACACACACACACACACTTTCCCTCCACATTTTCATTCGTAAACTTCCTGCCGTAACTCACCGCCAAGCCGTTAAAATTGCCAGCTCTGTTTTCAAGCCCGCCTCCCATGGCAGCCATTAATTCTGCGACAGCATCGTAATGGGCTAACAAGTCAATCACACATGCCTCCGTTGCTTTACACTGTGTCACCTTAATGACATGTTCGTCAAAATCTGTCACCGGTGGAGTGCTGCTGGATTCCTTCAGACAGCATGGTGGCAGTTTGTGTGTGTGTATGAGACAGTATATGTGTGTGTGTGTGTATGTGTGCCCACTACTTCCAAGAAAAGTCAGTTTATCCCTGCACATGGTGCCAGTTTAACATAGCTGTGTACGCATATAGAAATAAATGAGAAGTTTGGATGCACAATAATGACGGGGTGGTCGAGGAGGTGAGGGCACAGGATTGTTTCCATTTGACTTGCTCTTTTAGGAGGTCATCCCCATCAGGGGTTCAGCCTCCCTTGGTCTTGTCGTCATTACGGCTGGAGGAGGACGGGGTTAATGAAGGGGAGACCCTGGTAAAAACAAGCGGCCTTCTAATCAGAGACCTGATGGCCCGCTCGGTGTACTGGGCCGGAGCTGACCTTAACCCCGCTCTCTTTGCTCAGTCGCTACATTGTGGCTGTGCGTGGCGTTAGTGTGTCTGTCTGTTCGAGTGCCTTGCAGTTTGCATGAATGGAAACCTATGACTTTGTATTATGATGCTGGAAATGATTACATTGAGCAATGCCCTTTTAATACATAGTATTAAAATAAGAGAAATAACTGATATTAAAATGAGAATCAAAAGGATCACAGCAACCTTCTAAATGGGATCAGCCAATAAAGTGGCATTGCCTCATAGTTTACCACTATGGCACCATGAGTAAACCAAACAAGCTCTTGCTTAGTATTTTCCTGCTTCTAATACATTATGAAATACTGTTAGTAATCCAACAATGTCCTCCACAGTACAATGCCTCTCCTAATAGATCACTAACCATCCAATGTGTGTAAAAACAAATGCATGCAGACATACAAGTCGTTGAACGTAGGCTGTATTTGTTAACAGGGTGGCTTTGACTATTCAGCTGTTTGCTGGCTCGCAGCTTTCTGCCTCTGTCTCACATAGATGGCTGCTCCCCCCCCCCCCCCACCCCCCATCCCGGTGAGTAAAAGCCCTGTCCGTACATAAAAGACTACATTTTAAATAGCTTTTGTCATTAAAGCTTTATTAATTGCCTGGGGCAACACTACCCGATGTAGGGTGTGCTCGAAATATTATGACACTTTGAGGTCAGTGCGTATTTCTGCTGCGTGTTATGCAGTGGGCAAAATGGAGGCGTATCAGCAGGGTTCAGCGTTTTTGGTGACTGCTCTGTGGGTTTGCAGTGGGAGGGCTTTGTCTTTCTCTCAGACACAGCCTTTGTTCAAACTCATGAGTGCTTGCATGCACAGATACAAGACCAGTCTACCTTTGAGATGGTTTGTTTTCTGCATGAGCTAAATCAAATGGGAATTTCTAATTGCTTAGGGTATTCCTGTACACTATGGGTCTTTGAGATTCGTTGTTTGGATAAGGCATTTATAATTAATGGTATATATTTTTGCAGTTGTGTTGAAGCACATTGGCTGAGAAAGGGAGTATAGCAAGTCGGAGGCTTGATATGGTTATATTGCCAAGTATACAGTCCATACTGTAGATAATGATCACATGTTTGACCTCCACTTGTTTTAGGGAACACTTTATAGACCTTTGTATCCGAAAAAAAACACATACATTTTACGTATCACTTTTCTTGTGATTCTCACCTTTACGTCATAGGTGTCCCTCTGACAGTTTCTCCATGAGCGGGCAACGGCTGAAAAGGTGCGGTCAGGGTGGTCAAATTTGTTGTTATTTGCACTAAGGAGGAACGTGGTGAAGGGCTCCTACAGAGAAAGCAAAAAAGACATTAAGGAGATCAAAGTTCTGCACCCACTTGATCTGCTTTTCAATTGTAACCATCATAATCAACATAATGAAAATATCAGCACTGTTTTGAATTTACTGGATTAACATGCAGCTTAATAAAATACATCTGAAATATTCTGGATTCATATTCTGAATTACTTATTTCAATGTTCTTCTTTTCAGCAGTCGACTTAAGGATCTCTGTCATTCATTGTATCAAAGCCTGGGGGAGAATTAATTAGTGTTCTTCCTGAATACAGTAAGCCATTATGATAATTGGCTCAAATTTGGTTTTCTTGAGATGGCGACCATCGCCGATTGAAGCGGATGGATCACTCACCAGAGGAAGAAAGGGATTGTAGGAAAAAACCACAGAGACCAATCTAACTGCTGTCAAGGGAGCTCCCTCAGTTCATCATCCCATTCCTACTAATGATGAAGGAGGAGTATAAATACAGTACAAAGCTCTTTCAAATTAATAAGCTGACTTCAAAATCAAATATACACCAAGGTTATAAGGGCCTGTTTGGTGGGGAACCGATTGGGTTAGAGGGTGTATGCTTCCTTCTCTTTCAGAGTAAATGAAGACAGTGCTCAGTAACCTTGATGGACATGTCTCCAGCGCTCACTAGGTTGCCTGAAACACATAAACCTGTCACAGCAGCCTCTGTAAATCATTACCCAGCCACTCTTTATTTAGTTCACATATGCCGGTTTACTGGCCTGTGAAATGTGTTTTCTGAGCGCCATTGGTCTAACTCAGGCCCAATCAAATTGAGATGTTGAGCTGTTTCCTGTGCAGAAACCGGTAGACCTCAAAGTAACAACATCATCAACTATGACAAGTGACAATCAACTAATGCAGACTGAAAAAGGAAAAGCTGTCTGAGCATGTGGGTTAGACCTCATTCCTATTCAGATGCTGGACTAATTTGGAGACTTTGAACACACTAAAATAATGAGTGTGAAGATGGTTGAAGGAGTGAGTTACTCACTACTCTGACAAGCCAGTGCAGGGTGGAGGCAGCTGTGGAGTAGTGGGAGTTGTAATGACAAGGTAGCGTCTGGTCATCTTCCCAAGACTCATAACGTTCAGCATAGAATGCTGCACGCTTCGGATTCAGTGCACCAACAGGCTGGGAAGAAAACAAGAAATTATAATGTTAAATTCTTGCAAATTATGGGAAAACAAAGGTTTTTCTGTGAAGACATTTAACATCATATGTATATATTAAATCATATGCTTTGGGAAGGAAAACTTCAGCTTGATATGCACTTATATATGAACCATGTGATACCACATTATCCCATAAATAGAAATTATCACATTATCACGGTAAAACTATAAATATGAAGATAAACTTACAGTTTGGGGGCTTTACATTAAAACAGTTAATAAAAAAATCAAAGCTGAAAACGGCAAATCAAAAATACTGTTTAAATATCGACAGCAGAAAGCCTATAAATTACTAATTTAAAGTTGATGTTAATCTATCTCTATTGATACCTATCATGCCCAATATATCACAACACGCACCACAACAACTACAGCACACTGTCAAAATGATCAACCAGTTGCCATGTTGACGTAAAACTGAATAAGGAACTAATATGTATCCTTCTCCCTATTTGTGGGTTTGGATTCAAAACTTAAGAAGCTTCAGTGAGTATGTGGTTCAGTGAGCCGCAGAGAGTCTGTAGATCTGAGTACTGTACCAGGCGCATGTCTTGACAGCATATCAACAATATAGTTAAAGTCAAGTCGTGATTTATAGACAAGTTCCGGGATTTTTCAATATATATTGAGTAACCATAAGCCAGTGCGAGAACGTCATAATAGAAGTGATATGAGCTCTCTTCTTTGTTCTTATAGCCGTCTCATCCCAACCACACAGTCTGACTTAACTTACATTACCGTGTCATCAGGTTAGTAAAAACTTCCCTCCATGTGTTGCTGCTCCAAAATATGGCTTGTTGAAATACTGGAAGCAGAGGCTGTTGTCATGTTCAGTGAAAACCAGTTACACTGAACAATGACGATTCATACTACATAAATAAGGTTAAGACCACAAGGCATTTTAAGGAGTTTGGCTTGTGGTCATATCACCAACATTATCTTTGTGGGTCAGTAGATACTGTGCAAGATAATGCTTTTGCATAGAGGATGTTAAGTAATTGGGGATAATCTGAACTATAAAATGGTCCTTTGTCATCCAAAATTATTGATCAGTGCTGAACTATTCATACAATGCAATTCATTTTACATACTTATTGGAAAACCACACAAGGGCACTCAAAGCCTCATGCATGATTTTTCTGATCTTCTGCATGAGTCTCAACATGGAACACGTAACAGCAGTCTCATGACCGGTCTTCCATCTAAATCAAAGTTTAAGGATCATGCGACGAAATGACAATCATCAAATAACTATTGGAAACGTGCAGTTAAAAAATCATCCACAGAAAATAGTTTTTTCGAGTAACCCATCCCATGTAAAGGGTTGTTTTTTTCCTGTACTATGCTTTGGAGGCATCATTGTAATTTGTATATGTATCGCGGCAGAGTTTTTGCCTGGGGACACAGACCATTTGCTGCCAGTAATCTCATGTAGTCACATGGCTGCAGCGAAATGTATCAAAGACCACAGCAGGAAATTAAGCTACAGTACTTCTCCAATGACTACAGGTAACAATATGTTGTTGGGTGCATATGAGCATAAACTAATGCCTTCCCATTTCTTTTGTTAGGACAGCACAATGAAATAGGATAGGAAAGTTTAATTGAGTTGAATTAAGATAGACTTGCAGAGTCAAAGTAGTTCCCAATTACGCTACATGTGGTGAGGCCGGCAGACAAGCTGGGGGAGAGTTCAGGGCAGTCAACGAGCTTTACTCTGGGATTTGTCCGTCAGACCCCATCATTCCCCTGAACCCTAAAAATGTCCTGTTGCGCTGTCTTCTGTCTGGAATTTACAAGGGTATGGTGGCAGGGGTAAGCAGGATGCCACGCTGAGGATCGAGGGAGGAGCTATGCACGCCTCCTGCTAAATGTTGTGGGTAATCCATGTGGATTAACCCTGACTGACCTGATTCACACCTAACGCACCCACCGAGCCAAACACTTTACTCCCATCGCACAGCTTCTCCCATCTGTGCTACTGGGCACTGCTGGTGGGAGTTACCATGATCTATACAATATAGTGCAATCTAATAATGATACACCACAGGCTACGGCCTTATATCAGTAAGATTGAATGATTACTGACATTTTTAATGTTATATAAAATATAAAGATATAGTCAAGAAGTAGAGGAAAACCCATTTGCTAAAAAACAGCCCTTTATGATCATAAAAAGGCTCTTATTCATTGCAAGGATATACATATATAATAAGAAAAAGACAATCACTGAAATTATTTATTCAACATCCATCCAATTATTTCATAGTTAGGTCAAAACTTGGATTGCATGGATAATTATTTCACCGCAGCCTCATAATTTCATCCTTTGGTTTTTGCCCTTTGGCGGCTGTTTAATTTTCATGTGTTCTTAAGGCAACACAATTACTCCCATTAAACATACGTTTAGTGGTGAAGAAATTGCTTTTCCTGCCTTTTCAATCACCTCGTCCAATATAAGAGCCTTGGAGGCATATTGGCAGTCAATATTAATATACTCAGTACCACTGACTCAGTTACTGAGGGGAAAGGGAGACTGGTAATGGAATCAATGGCAGCTTTTCCACCTGCAAGCTGAAGCTCAGAGGTCATAAACAAATTAAATAAAAGCCCTCAATTAAAAATGCACTTATTCTAAGATTATAAAAATTGCACTATTATTCTTTTGACTGGGTGAAGTTTGTATGCAATCTCAGTGTGACAAACAGACTCTCTAGTTCATTTTGAAGATTAGTCATATCCATGTGTGGCACAGTGCACATGCCTGAAGCTCAAAGCCAAAATGAAATGGGGCCAGTTTTTTGGGGGGTTTTCTTAGTATTTAATGGCAGTCCACATCAGTGTTAGCACAATTGAATAGACTGAAAGGGAAGTTTATTGAGATCTGCGTAGATTTATGGGGTGATAATGGCCTTGCATGTGACGTCTTGGCCCAGCTGGATCGGGGTGCAAGCCACAAGACGTCTCGCACTCTGTTAAACCGCCGCTAGTGTAACTAATGCCGGTTGGGGCTGTATGAAAGAGCCAGGTAATACATGTGACAGAGGGAGAGGAATAAGGAAAATCCAGCTGCAGGTATTAGTAATACGTGAGAGGGAAAAAAAACATAAAAGGTATTAGAATTTAAGCTTACAAAATGGCACATATGAAGATTTACAGTGTTATTCAATGTTTGTCTGGTCCATTTAAATATCATTGTACCAGAAAAGACTGGAAAACAAACTAAACTATATTAGCTTGGTCAAGTATTTGATATGAAAAATGTAATTTTTTGGTAATGGATACAACAAGCTGACATTTAATTGTTTGTCATATATACACATACAGGTATAATTACATCTAGACTCAATTTGGATGCCCCAAACCTCTCAACTCTTTCCTGAGAACTAATTAACCACAAACACTTCTAAAATGTAACACCAACTTACAAGGAAGGGATGTAAAGACATGTTTTCTGACAAGTTATATACCATTAATTATTCTAAATGAGGCAACAATGTTCTCAGTGTTCTGGTGTTTTTTAGCTGTGAAAGCATGAACATAATAATACGTAAAATATGAAGTGTTCTATTGCCATGCAGTCAGTATAATTATCCTTGCTTATATTTTGTTTTTATGAAAATGTGTGTTGTTGCAGAGCTAGGATAATTATACTGACTGCAAGGCAACACTTGTATCAGTTCTTCTACATCTTTGAAGAGTTATTTTTTGTCCCGGTTTGCTGTCATCTTAAAAGGAATTTGCACTGCTCAAATTGACTGTTATAGAACACAAATAACTAATATCTAACTAATATCTAACTCAATGAAATGTTTAAAAAAAAGAAGGTAAACTGGCTAGTTCACAGGTAACTAATACATTGATGCAAATGATAAAGTCAATTCAAGGCATATTCATTGACGTAAATTGCATATGTAGACAGGGTTTAAACTTTTAATCTAGGTAAAAACAAGAATAAACTAGAATGGGCACTCGGTAGAGCGCATACCTTCGTATATCACAAGATTGGGCATTGAATTATGAACATTTTGGCATTAGTTGCATGCCAATTGGATAAAAATTGACCGTGCTATGGTAAAAAGAAGATTTTGACCTATCCATGACCTTGACCTTTGACCCGATCGATCCCAAAATTTAATGAAATGGTCCCCGGATAATAACCAATCATCCCACCAAATTTCATGCGATTCGGTTTAAAACTTTTTTTGTTATGCGAATAAGACGCTGTCCCATCAAATCTTGAGCAATGGATGTTTGCATTGTCTCCGTGGGAATTTAACATTGTTGTGCAGTTCTTTGTCACCCTACAGCTATACAATTGAGTGATAGCAGTTACAATAACATAGGTGATGCTTATTACAACACAGTTTCAACTCATTCATTCTGTGGAATGTTACAATCGTATATAACAATCGAGAGAATAACTGTCCTAACTGTCATCGTGTTTATAATTAAATGCATGTAATGTGCCATAGTATGAAGGCAGTATTTGACACCAAAGCAAACCAATAAAAGAAACCATGTCAAATTGTCAGGAAAAGACCATAGTTAGCCTGGAAATAGACACTACTTCCACAATATGTTTGCCAAGACAACACACTCTCAGCGTTGCTTTGTGTCGCTTCCACACTGTTGCAGGCTGCTATAAGCCTAAAGTTAACTAAAAGGTAACTTCAAGTCTAAATCCTATATCCTCTATACATAGACCCGGTGAGCAGCCTTGGCCATAAAGAAACATACTATAAATAAGGTATATTCTGGATAAAAAGTATAAAAAACACTGTCAAAAAATGAATGTATGCTTCTGATATGCTTATATTTTATGCTATTATACAGCGAATATATGGTTAAAATGTGATTGATTAGCTGTTCAATTGGAAATATAACCCTCTTTATAATAAGATAGAATAATCACAGCAGTCTTTTAGTACCTTTATTTCTGTCAAAGTCACATCTGTTAATAATCCCAAATCAGGCTTTGCTTACCTCTATTCAACAAAGAATAATCACCTCTTCATTTTCCCTGCAGTGCACATCATACTGATCACAGGTATAAGACAATGAAAACAACTGGTTCAGACAGTTCCACACTTGCCCCCCCCCCTCTGAGTTAATTTCTTGTGGAACGCCTCACCCAGTGAAATACATCATCACAACGAAACAAAGTATGATCAAACTTAGATTTGGCTTCAGATTCAATCAGGATCATTTCTGGTGTTGCTTTCCAAATGCAGGAAATGAACACGGTTGCTGGTGAAAGAGTGTGCAGAGAATAGCTCCATTTGTTTGGTTATATCCAAGCTACCTCCCAAAGAGACGCATATTGCATTTTATATTTCAAAAGTAATTACATTTCAGTATGTTGCGATGGTGCTCTGTCAGGAGAAGTCACGGTCATTTTTGCTTGCCTTTTCAGAGGCAGGGCTGCATGCAGCTCCAGTCTAATGCAATCAAGTTGCTCAAACTCAAGATAAAGCAGATGTGCTTCCAAACAGCCTGACTGGAGTGAAGCTGAAGAAGACTCCATTATGGACAGAAAAAGTGTGGAGGGGGTCTTTACAGCAACCGTGCTCTGTGTTTATTGCTCAATGCGTGTCTCTGAGAGATGCTCAGTTTTCACTGAGTGCCACGGCAGGAGATTCGAGAAGGAAACGGATAATAATCGTATTTTTCTCTATGCCACCACAGGTAATTCAAAGTATGTTTAGCAAGGTAAATCAACATTATCAACATTATGCCATCATTTAAGTGAACACTTTAAATGACATGGGTTGGGAAATGTTCTGGTGTCACTTTTTGCTCTGGCCTGTCTTCTGAAATTATACTTTAAAAAGGATACATCGAATATATTTTAGTCAATTGGTGAAGAAGCAGTGTTAAACCATAGTTACTTATTTTGTCTTCTTATGCAATTGTATGAATTTCCATCACATCATTTAACAGCTATGAGGAAGATTGGCTTCCCCCTATCTATGATCACGTGTCACTTCATCAAGAAATAATCATTAGAATCTAATGAAACACTTCACTGCATGAATGTGTCTGACATCCAAATATGCACAACTCTGGCCCGAGGCAAAGCAACACAGTGTTCAATAGCAGTGTTCACAGCTGACTGACTGCCCAACCAGCAGCTAATTGTAGGTGTGTGCAAACGGTTTGGGAGGATATTACTTGGAAGATTGGCACAGAGGTCCAACAATTTGAACAATGCCGTCCATCATAGGTATGACTCATCTTTGGGAAAAAAAAGCCTGCCAAATTGTGCAATGCAAGCGTGGGAGTATTCGAGAATAATTCATCGTATTAATGATGCTTCAGTTTGTGGTGTTTAGCTGCAATAACAATTTAGCCTTATCTTTTGTAAGATAAGGCCAAATTGGCATGTTAGTGTGTCATATCATTACTCTCAGGTCAATTGACAATGTATTCTCATAAAGCTGCAGCTCACTGAGCTTTGGAGTGGCAGATATTATTGGAATGCAGAAAAATAGACATTTTAAAAAGCGTAATGTAGCAGCTTCTACGAAAAACAGAAAGACATTGATGTGTCTGCAGCACCGTCTCAAAGTACTGAAAACTGCCATTGAATGCGCTGTTATATTTGTCCACTTGTTTACCTAGTCGTTAATCATAGTCATTTCAATGATAATTTTTTTCTTGTATTATTCAAGCAAAGTTATTATGCAACTGTTTGTGTTTGGCACAATGAATATTTTTGTAGAATAAAAAAAAAGCTCATTACATTAACACAGCCTAGTCTGTGTGGTACACAACCACACCCACTGGACACATTACACATCAGAGAGACACACACAGCCCTAATATACAATGAAGAGGTCTCTAGAGATTGTGCTGCTACCTCTGATCCATAATTGAACAAAAGGGCAGACCAAGCAGAGGGGAGAAGTGTGGGGGTCTCTGTCCCTCCCTGCTACACTAGCTGTGAACTTTTGGAGCTGTAACAGCCCTAAGGTTTCAAGGACAACTGTCAGGAGACACAGGCTGTGAACTCATGCTAATAAAGGCAGCTCAGCCCTGTAAACAGCATGGGAGGATGTCACTGGAATACATTACAATACATAACTGTCTCCCCAGGGCAGGAGGCGCTCTGTCGCACACGCACATACAGGCACACACAGGCACACACACACACAGGCACACACACACTCCACCAGTCCACCCGGATGCCCCACAGGCTGGAGCCTGAGACAACGGGGGCAAGACAAACATCTGGGCTGTTAGTCAAAAATATTTTTGGGTTTACTGAAATGTGAAGAGGTGCTCCAGAGCGGCTGGTGCTCATTTTTCAAATTCACAACACTTAAACTCGTCCATGATTCGTTGAGTGTTTTACAGTAACCTTCTTTTTCCCCCCCGACTTCAAAGTTATCCTCCTCTCCCACCACAAAACACAGCACACGCATGCCTTGAAAAGATGAAAATGTATACAAATTGTTAAGAGCTGAGAAGGTGAAGTGATACTCCGAGTCAGAATGTTGGCTTTTTGAAGGAAACAAGGAGAATGAGGGAGCAATGAAGTGAGCGAGAGAGAGAGAAAGAGAGAGAGATAGAGAGAGAGCTCAGACAGGAATGTGACTGTTTTCAGGTCAGTGAGCTGCAGTTTGCATGTGCAGGAGAGAGAAAGAGACAGAGAAAGAGAATGGGGGGTGGTAAACAAGTAAACCAGGCCACCGTTTGTGGTAAAGTGATCTGCTGCCTTTACTCTTCAGTCAAAGCCAGAGCAAACATAATGCTAGACTTGTTGTGGAGCATTTTTGTCATTGTGTCTGAGCTCTTGTGATTTGGCAGCGCGAGCAGGACTCTCGCACAGTGTGATGCGTCTTTCACTGCAACACTGTGCTGATGACCAACTTAAATGAATGTTTTATTAAAACAATTACCAGCTACAATCTTAAAATAATACAGAATGTGATACGTTTTTGTGTAAAAAATGTGTTGTAAAGATTAAGGCTGGACAATCATTCAATATGAATCCTAGTGTTGATATTACCAAAAACAAAACCAAATTGTAAATGATTTAGAGCAAGCTGTAATTAAAAGAAATTAGTCATTTAAGTTTTAACATACGATGAGTTTGGTTTCAAACACAGTGCACTGCAGTGGACATCATCTATGTTATGATAATTCTAGCATGATAGCTGTGTCAAGATATATGCAACATATCAACAATGGAAAATATTTGTATCAAGCCACACCCAGTAGATACGTAGCAACATTAGCATTCTGGCCACTTGGAAAGGTAAATCCAATATTACATTTTCCTAATCAACTCCTGAGTTCAGTATCTGGTTCTCAAGGAGCTACATGCTCAATGTGTTTAGCAGCTAGTCACTAACTTTGTCTGTCTGGCATGAGGGGAACTGCAGAGTTGGGTCATAGTTCTCTTTGGGTTCATCACTGTGAGCTTCATCACTTTCACTTACAAGTAGTCATGTATTATAGTACTAATATAAACATATTAACTTTAACGTGGTGATGATGGTAATCAACCACATGGCCCAGACCTCCTGAGATCATGACAATAATGATAAGGTTACACGATGGATGTAAAGCCGTCTTTCAGAAAGAATTGTCATTTGTGAATATTATACTTTTGTGTCTGCTACACAAGGCACATATGGTTATAAAATGTACAAGCCTCTCTAATGCAGAAACCAGGAAGCCACTTTAAGCTTACAGTATTATGTGCTGAAGCAATGCAGTACTTAATAAGTGGGGAAGATTACGTATTACATTACGTATTTGAGAGCATTTCAGGATGTCACAATCAGCATTTTCCACTTTTGCATTCGATGCCATGAGTTCATATTCTGAACATGATGTGTTAGCTATTAAATATAATAACATTTTACAGTCAGGAAATCCCCTGCTGTCGAGAGTCAGCTGCAGCTACTCCCCCTCCCCGTGTTGCTGTCATACTGAGGTGCATGGCCAAGAGGCCTCAGTACCTTTGAGAGATCTCTGAAGTTCCCTGGCAAGGTCAGGTTCAGCTCCTCTGAGTCGTAGTTGGTGAGGACCCAGGGAAAGACCGGGTACTGGTTCAGGTCATTGTATGTCCTCCCTAGACACACAGAACAGACAGAAATCTGTGAGTGATGAAGGACTGGAAGGGAACAGAGGGGTTGAAAGCGGGACAGAGTACACTTGAGGCTTCAGTTACATTGGGGGATCAGCATGCAACATTCCAACAAGCCCCCCCAATCTCAGAGCCCTCAATCAGACGCACTTCCTGTCTCATATGGCGTCTACCAGTGAAACGCATAAACTAATGGAGAGCTTTCTTTGCTCTGAGGGAATGTTTTCTGTGCTCCCCATGCCTTTTCCTGCTGAGTGTACTTTTATCAATGGACTGGGGGAGTAACATGAGTCCTGAGGAGGCTGTCTTTAAGTATAGAGAACATAAGAATCTCAAAGTCTGATGCACTGATTGGCCAGATGTGAATTTCCTCTATGCTCTCGCAGCGAGAATATGGTTTTCAGATGGCAAAACGTGTCATAGGAAATCCATGGGAAAAGCCACGAGAATGTAACATGTTGTCATTAATACTTTATTTTCCTTTTGAAGATGACACTGATACAGCTGTGAGGTCAGGTGGTTGTCAGTTGTAATCCAGGATTGGGATAGGGCTGCTATAGATGGTTTTGTTGGAATTTTTACAACTGGTAATAAATAAAAAAAATTAAGAAATGTTGACTGAAAGCAAATTTAGAATAAAAAGGCAAGAACCCACATTTCACCCACAAAGTTAAAGTTAATATTTTTATATTAACCCTCCTGTTACCTTTCGGGTAAATTTGACCCCATTCAATGTTTAATGTCGGTGTTCCTTGGGGTCAATTTGACCCCACACTCAAAAAAACGATTCAAGCCCTTCTTAGAGGTGACACATTTAAATATTGTTTGATACATTTAAATAAATCAATTACAAAACGAAGATATTTATTTTGAATGGGTGTAACACAAAATGTATGAATACTTTCATTTATTAGATTTATTTAGGTTACACTCACAAAAACGATTCAAGCCCTTCTTCGAGGTGACACATTTAAATATTGTTTGATACATTTAAATAAATCAATTACAAAAATAGATATTTATTTTTAATGGGTGGAACACAAAATGTATGAATTCTTTCATTTATTAGATTTATTTAGGTTAGATGGTGTGCATATCAACTCAAAATAAATGTGTTTCATTTAGGACTACCCTTTGCGCATGCGCTAGCTGTGAATCAGTTGTTTACTAGGTGAAGACACTTTCAGGGCTGTATGGTGGTGTAGTGGCTAGCACTGTCGCCTCACAGCCAGAGGTCCGTGGGTTCAATTCCCAGTCGGGGCTTTCCTTCTGTGTGGATTTTGCATATTTTCTTAGTTAGTTAGTTAGTTTATATTTTGAGTTGGACAAACACAAATTAATTTAATTTAATGAATATCGTTATTTTATTTTAGATGTATTTGATACAAATGAGTTGGACTAACTTAATTACATTGTATTGCATTGGAGTTGCATATAATTATTGGATGGAAAACCTGCCAACAATTTAATTGAGTTCATCCAATGAGTCATTTCTTTGAGTGCAAGCTGTTTTTCACTGTGTCAAACATATAAGAAATATCAACTTTTTAAAATATTTAAAGGGCTATTTAGGTAGTCAACAAACAAACATAAAGTACCTCACACTTAAACTTGGGAAACAATATTAATTCTAATAATTTTCTGGAGGTTTTAATTGCTGGGGTCAAATTGACCCCGAGGGTAAAATAGTAAATGTGAAGGTAACAGGAGGGTTAAGAAAGATACAAATAGAAATTGCAAAAGGGAGCGCTAGTAATTATAATGTCTGACCACATTCCTATAACATTCTTTCTTAATAGAATATAAAAATTACCATATGTTTTCGTCAAACATTTCCCACCTTTTATTATCTTGTACATTCTTGATGCCATACCATGTTTTCTTTTTAACTGAAGGTTGGTTGAAACTTCAAAGTTACACATTATTGCATCATTACAAGGACCATGCAGGAAATGAGACACTAACACTTTAAAATGAATAATATTCCATAATATTATGATTTAAGAATATTTTAGATTAACAAGTTCAGTGACACAAAGAACATTGTCTTCTGAAGATGACACATAGCTCCATCTAATAATGGCCAGCACTTTCAAAACATATTTTGTTGCATCTATATAAAAGCTTATGCATAACATTACACTATTATGCAATATAATGAAATGGGAACAACTCATCCTTAACCCTTGTGTTGCCTTAGGGTCATTTTGACCCGAATCAATATTACACCCTCCCCCCGCCTATGGGTCATTTTGACCCGATTCAATGTTTCACCCTCCTGTTACCTTTATATTTACTAACATATTTTACCCTTTGGGTTCAATTTGACGCCAGCAATAAAAACCTCCAGAAAATTATTAGAATTAATATTGTTTTCCAAGTTTAAGTGTGAGGCACTTTATGTTTGTTTGTTGACTACCGAAAGAACACCGACATTAAACATTGAATGGGGTCAAATTAATCCTAAGGCGGGGGGAGGGTGTAATATTGATTCGGGTCAAAATGACCCTAAGGCAACACAAGGGTTAAACTGCTTGCTGGAGCCATACCTTCAAAATGTTATCAACTTACACCCGTCCAGCAGGGGTGTCTCTGTCCTCTCCTGCATTGCAGCAGGTGAGTTCTAGATAATCTAAACCTAGTTGAGTGAGTGATGAAGCATGTCAGGTTAGTCAAAGGGAAAGCGTTGCAGAATATCCAGGGTGCGAGTGAGGCCGGAGAGCACGATTATCCAGGTTAATGCCACGCAGTGAAAAGGAAGCAGCAAGCCAAGTGTGCAAGAAGAGTTGGATGTGCTGGTGTGGTTCGACCTGCTGGTGCTGAGCCCCAAGTTGGGGTGGCAGGATGTTAATAACAGTAGAATAGTGTTTAATTAGAAGACCATTCCCGTTCGCACCTCTTCCCAGCATTTCACCCCCCGCCTGTCTGCCGCCCCACACTATTCTGACATCCCTGTCAGCCCAGGTCATTACCGGGGATTTTTAATGAATTTTGGGCATGTTTTTCTCTCTGCCTTACATCTAATTAGCTGACAATAATGTATCGAACTCAAGCACGAGCTAAATATAAATATGCATGAATATGCAGCGAGAGAGAGGATGACACCTTTCAGAGCAGAGTAGCGTGCAGTCGCTCTCGCCTTCCCTGTTAGCTGCAGTTCAGATCAGAGTCGACAACAGAACCTCTCAACTCCGCAGACACACACGTGTACGCTCTCACAAAGCCAGGCACTAATTATCTGGAAATATCTGCTGTGCCTGCTCTTTGCTTCAAACAGCACACTCGCATGAACAGTGAAGTCTACCACTATGAGCACCACTTATGGATACCATGGATTCTTAAACAAATTCGACAAACCTGAGGCCACTTATTGTATGTTTTCAATGCCACCGACACATAAAGTTTATTGATAATGATAGCTAAACTTAAAGTCTAAGACTCTAATGGTGAAGCGATTCACATAAATAGATTCAAACTTCACCCTTTCCCTGGTTGTGAATGTTGCCTGTATAAGGAAGAAAACAAATCATAATCTATTTAATTGATGGCTGTGAAAAAGACGGCCCAGAGGAGGCAGCATGCTCATTGAATTCTGGATACAATTTCCATACATTGAGCTATTTCCAAACTGGAGTATAGAGTTTCTCTTGGGAATCACAGCATTGTAAAGCAACACAAATCCTTACCTGCAATAGTGTTGAGAAACATGAGGTACTCAAAGTTGGAGATCTCTCTCCTCTGCCAGCGCTGGGTCATGTTGGAGGATTTAAAAAGCTGCCTCGGGGTGGCTAGGGAAATGCGCCTGGAAAATAAACATTCAAACAACAAATCAGGAAATAAAAGGTATAATTAGTATTAGTTACAATAATATAACATACACATTGAAAAAGGTACAGAGCATATATATGAAGCAATGCGTACATCCAGAAGATTTGCTACATCCCAGAAAACTGGGACAAGAATTCTGACATTTAATAGCTGATAATCAGCTCTTTGTCTAGCACACACTGAGATGAAAAGTATGCACAAAATGTCAAGCTGGCAAATTAAAGAATAATTATGGCAAACAATGCAATGGCATTCATAATGACACCATTTTGATTCCATGCGATTAACCCTTGTGTTGCCTTAGGGTCATTTTGACCCGAATCAATATTACACCCTCCCCCCGCCTTTGGGTCATTTTGACCCGATTCAATGTTTCACCCTCCTGTTACCTTTATATTTACTAACATATTTTACCCTTTGGGTTCAATTTGACGCCAGCAATAAAAACCTCCAGAAAATTATTAGAATTAATATTGTTTTCCAAGTTTAAGTGTGAGGCACTTTATGTTTGTTTGTTGACTACCGAAAGAACACCGACATTAAACATTGAATGGAGTCAAATTAATCCTAAAGCGGAGGGAGGGTGTAATATTGATTCGGGTCAAAATGACCCTAAGGCAACACAAGGGTTAAATGAAAGGTAGGTCAATTTACTAAGTGTTAATTCAGGATGGCTTGCTTCACATTCACTCAGTTTTTACTCGAGATTAAAGGAAATGGGCTTGTTTTGTAACAGTGGGCCTGTTAGCACCACAAGAGTGGTCAGTGGCCTAGCTGCAACTCTGCTGTATAGTTTTTTTGTGAGAGAATTAGGTCAGTTCAGTCAGGGTCAGTGCACATTTAACTTCAATAACTGGACCAGTGGGACTTGAAATGACTGCAGGCTTACAGGCTAGGCTGCACAGATGCTCCAACACACACTACAGAGGGAGGAGCATCGGCTATGAAGGAATTAAAAATGTGGAAGTATTGAATAGCACTTAATTTTGTTTTATTTTGGCATACATGACCCACCTGGCTTGTGGAAGTCCATAGCTGGTGCCCACTCCCACTCGAGGAAGACTGTAGACCACTTTCTTGACTGTGGCCTGGTCAGGAAAGTTGAACATAACTGACGCTGTGAAATAGTGAGAGATATCCCTTAGTGATGAAGAAGAAGAGAAGAATGGATTTGAAAAGCTGTAATTGGCACTTTAACACACTTCTATTGGCCATGAAGACCTCCATCGCTGTGTTCTGCAGGAGGTAGCGTCTGGAGAATACTGCCCGAATCTCACTGAACATCCACTTTCCATGTAAACCCTCAGTGTATGCTTTGACCTAGAGGGGCAGAGAAAGAAGAGAACATTTACTTAGGAAGTAATAGCTGAGTCAGGTCACTATTCAGTTCTTTGTGTTTAATGTTAAAGTTGCATATGATAAAACATAAAAACCATCCCCAACACAGTATGTTACAGATATGATAAGTCTTGCAACAGGCGGTTTGATTATTGTGTTTCTCTACAATGTCGATGGTAGTGCAGTACTCTATCACGATTGAAACGAGGTAAATTCTAAGATTATGATGTCAATTATTTAAACTAATAAAGTATTGGTGTAAACTAAGCCGTTGCTTTGTTGCAACATGGACAGAAAAGCAATTGGAGCCAACTGTGTTTTCCAAACTGTATGAGATGACATGACAGTAGATACACATTCTACAAAGAGAGAGAGAGATCATTGTTAAACATTGGTTTACTATTAAACGGTTGGCAGCTGTTGCACAATTCAGCAGGACTTTGTGAACCGTCTTGTTTATTGGCACCAATAGCAAACGTTGGTGAGACACTGGTGCTCTTGTACACACTGCTGTATATACTGCTCGCAACCTAATTCCTCAAACCATAACGCTAATAGAATAAATTCTTAATAACCATTACACCTGCTTTTTTCCAATTGGAAAATAAATATCATCCTAGTACCGGTTCATTCATCAAAAATAAAACATTACTGAGACATGATAAAATATCTCACGGCACTTTTCTAAATAATATGAAACTCTCTACAGATTCTCTTCACGTGTTTCACACTTTTTTCAGCTGGTCTATAAAACTCGAGTGATCTAAAAAGAACCCCCTGGGTTAGTGACACATAAATAATCAATAACAACCGCCATGGCAAGGAGAGGAGAGAGTAGACAATGGATCATTAGTGTATGCAACACCATTGGGACTGCAGGGCCACATATAAAACCAGGGCAGTTGTTCTGACAGGTGAGAATGGTCCCCTCACACACCTTCCCCCTCTTTCCATCTCACTTCCATCTGACTGAACAATTTGGTCCAACAGTGTGAGCCGAGTAGCAACCTGATCAACTCCCAAGGTTATAATCACACATCGGTTCAGTTCAGAGATAGTGTGTGTGAGGGAGAGAATAAAGATATAACAGTATAGTAAACAGGCGAGGCCCTACAGTACATTAGTGTGAGTGTGTGGGTGTCTGTGTTTGGGAGGGAGGGGGGGATTTGAGTTGGAGCAGGTAGGGAGTGAACCAGAAGTGAGATGTTCAGCTGGGTTAGGTCTGATGCTAATGCTCATTTAAAATAGTGACAGGCTGGAAGAGTGCAGCGCAAGCCGGGCTGCCTTAATTTCTCCCTGGAATAGCTCACGCTCGACCTCCGTGCCACATCTAAAATCTCTGGAGCTCAATTAAAATTGGATTAGGTGAAGATGCTGGATGTGCAGCACAGCATCTCTGGTGCTCTCCTCCCAGTAATGCCCTGCCTGACACCTCTGCAACCCCCTTTCTCAAACAGTTGTCATAGAGACAGCACAGCCCAGAGGAGGCAGCATGCTGAATAGCATGCGGAGAAACAGTAGAGAGGAAGGGAGATGAGATGGAGGGATGGCTATGGAGCTGCGGGCACACTGTTGAGGGCAAGCAGCAGCTCACTAGGAGGCAGGGTAGCTTTTATTCCCTCCCACCCCGCCCTTCAGCCAGATGTTGTGAAAGTAGTCTTCTGAGTGCAATGCTTAAAGGTAAGTCATACAGATATAGATCATGGGAAAGTAACAAAGCGAACTCCATCAAGGCACTTACAAGCTGTTATATGAATACATATTAAGTTATGTAGATGTCAAGATACTTTGTCATTTTCAAAGTCTCTTTTTATAATTGTATCCTCACAGTGCCATAATTTAGCCTGATGTGTTATCCTGTATTATTTTAAACAATTTAACAAACAACCCAACACATAATAAATAATGCTGTTTACACAAGTTTGTCAGTTCAGGTTCTGAAGATTTGAAAAAGTATATATAAAACAGTTCTAATATTGCAACTGATTATCAATATAACATTGTTTTAGCATTGGCTGTTTCTTGTTACCCAGCTTGAGTGAACATTTTGCTTCCATGACAAAGTGCAGGCCAAAGGGCTAGCTGTCAACAAAAGAGAGGCTAAAGAGGAGAAAAAAGAGCAGATTTCAAACAGCCCAGATCAAAAAATGTGTCATAACAACAAAGCTTTGGTCTAAACCAACACACAGGGGCCCCTGTAGACTCGGAGGTTTGACAAAGCCCAGCCCTCATTTTTGGAGGCCCAGCTGTAAAAAAATGCCATTTAATGAACCTGTCTGCTGAAGCCGTCCCCTGCCTGTCAGAGGTGTCAGCTAGTGACAAGCGCTGGGGACGGCCGCCTCCAGTCACAGACAGGCCTGCCAGCTGGAGACTTCGGCCCCAATCTAATCACGCCACCAGGAAGGGACCGGCGCTCTGCTCTTGGTCTGTCACGCTCAGGGCTGGGGGAGCAGCGAGGAGGCGGGTGGAGGGGTCTGGTATGGCCGACAAGTGCAGCCTTTTGTTTCCACACGGGTCCATCCACGCAGGCTCATTAAGACCCACAGGCGCATGCGCTGCTCTGCCAGATGCAGGGAGATATACCCCACAGCATAATAGCCATAATGCAATTTAACATCTCTGTCCTCTTTCCTTTATTCCCCTTCTCTTCTTTCCCTGATTTGACAGAGGGCAGGCTGCATTCTGCCTGTAGAACATCACGGGTGGAGAATGTGAAACATATTGTGACAGATGAGATGAGGCACAGGTGACACTGGTGTTTAGGCTGAAACTCATATATGATAATGTGCAATTGCTCAAATTGAGCACATCATAGTTAAAAGTGATTGAAAGCCACTTCATGCATGGGAATAGATTCTAATCATATCTGACTTTCGAATAGCTTTAACCCTACATTGTCTGAGACAGTCTGACAGAGGTTATTAATAAATCTAACGAAGCATTTTCTATAAAAACATGATGCAATTTCCTCCCATATGGGACAATACAATCCCTATCCACTGCGTTTTTTTAATACAAAAACAGGAACATAATATAATTCAAGGAGACCTCCAAGCCTGCATGACTGATATATTTATATGAGACTGTGGAGCACTCTGACAACCTGGTATCACAGCACCTCCGCTGCATTCATCTAAGATTTGTCTAATAGGCTTCCGCTATAAAGCCTCACAGCTGAATGGTCCCAGGCGGCCAGAGAGAAGAGCGAACTGGAAGAATAAGGGGAGGATACGAGAGGCAGTTTCATTTTGAGTGGTATGACTACTCCCCCAGGAGCGAGTGGGATGGATTTCACACATGGCAATTTGGAGGATCAGCACACACTGCATATACTGTATTCAATGGCTGACCCTAGGCAATATGGGCCAAATCTGAGAAGAGGTTGAGCAGCCGAAGAAGGCAAAGGGAAATCATAATGCCTGGTAACAGCAAGAGCTGAGAGCAACTCTCAGCCCAGTGGGAGAGTATCATCAGCCATGTAGGATGTGGTCGACTGGGTGACAAAAATAAATATATATATATAATTATGCTTGAAAACAAAATACATACCAGGCTAAATGAGAGCTAGGAAGTTAAAAAACAACAACAAATGATTATTCAGAACAATGGGGACATTGTTTCTGGAAAGAGATGGTGCTGTTGAATGCATTTAATATAAAATTTGAAACCCAAACTATCTGCATGGATAGAGACCACTATCAGTAAGGGAGGGAGACAATATCATGTTGTAGAATTTGAGTAAACTGACCCTTTAAAGGAAAAGCAAAGTGTATATATTATTCTTTCTACTACTCACATTGTGAAATTAAACTTCCATAACAAACAGTGAAAGTATATCTTTGCCTAAATTCAAACTTTTATTTCAACTTTAATCCCTTTTTCATCCTGCAAGATTCATGCCTGAGCATCAAAGCTATAGTCTCTCATCTCATCCCCCATAAATATGACAACTGTTATGAAAACTAAAATGTTAAAAGATTCCCACAGATCATCTATATATAATTTTTTTTAAATTAGCGTTCTACTTGGCTCCTCACTGTGAGAGACATATCTCAACTTCAATAAAGTAGAAAGCTTCTAATGCAGGTATTGCTGGGAAAACAAGACACAGATTTGCATAATCAGTGTCACTATACATTTGGGTGGTAGCTGGAGTGTGGCAAGATGACAGAGCTCGGGTGCTCTGGCAAGACCAGTGGGATAAAGGAGATGAATATGCATTAAATATTCTGGCAGTTCACTTCCCCAAATGTCCAGCCAGGTTTGTCAATAAAATTGATGTCAGGAATGGTATTTCATGCACATTAGCAGGCCCTGCAGCGGCGTCTTCAACACCGACATGGTAGGAAAGGTGGGAGGGGCCGTTGTCCAAGTATGCAATTTCTTCTTAAAGAGCCAAAGCTCTTTAAACATTTGTATCCGTCTACGTTAAAATATAAAGCCCCAAGAAATGCAATGAAAAATAAAAATCCAAACAGTTACTCAGACGAGTGGTTCCCTACTGAGATGATACACAAAGTTTGGCATCGAGCCACATGATGCCTGCAGAAGGGTTCTTTCAGGCGAGAAGAAACACAAAATAAAATATAGAAATACATTTCATTAAATATATAAAGTTTGTTACATACAAGTGCAGCAAAAAAAATATATATATATATATATATATATATATATATATATATATATATATTCAGTGATCTAAATGTAATTATCAAACCACATTTGATGTATTTTGTTTCTATTTAATACATAATCATACTTGTCCATTCACACACAACTGCCTTTAAACAGAATCTTGAACATGTATTGCATGCCTGTGCCGACTATCAAGGCATGTTCACACTTTTACCCTTCACAGTATTGGTGCACAACATGGGAATTTAAAATAGTGTTAAAAATACTTGAACTTTGAGGTTATCACCCCTGAAATCCCAGCTAAGTGGATCAAAGTAATTTAGAATTTCAGTGTGTGATATGTTCCACTTCATGAGTTAAATCCTTTTGGCTTTTATTAACCAACCACCGACAGTTTGGGAGCATTTGGCTGTGTTAAAAAGTAACGTAGACATCGAAGTTCAGATATAACACTTATTTGAAAAGATCCAAGCGTGTAGCAGTGTTACTAATTGTGAATAAGTTATTTCAGAATTCAAGTATTTTTCCAGAAATGTTAATTATTTTGTCTCCTCCCTGGAAGTGCCTATAGTTATTTATTTCAAGTAAATTGTTCATAATTAGTAAGTGATGACCCAAGGACAGCCACATACACACATACATGAACACACTTAGTGAGCACATCATCCAGATAAACAGCGTGAGGATGCCTTCACTAAGGAGCTTGAGAGAAGGGATGCAGTCATGTGGTATGTGGTCTTCTCAGCAAGCTTTTCCTAATGGGACTTTTTCAGGGACTTGTCAGCCTTAAGATGACTGAAATCTTCCTGGCCGGGGTGCCCGCTTCCTCTGGCTGCCACTGAGTGTGCCAAGCTGAGCGCTTTAAATCCCACTTTGCTTCTTTTTTTTAAAATCCTTTTTTTTGCTGGTGCGTGGGAGGGATAGGAGCTCAAAGCAAGACAGAGAAGAAGAGGAAGAACGAGACAAGGATGGGAAGCCGGAGAGACAGAGGAAGAGAGGGACAGAAAACGCAAGTGGTTAGATGAGAGGGCCTGATGAGCAATGAGCGCCTCACTCGTCCTCAATTAATCTTGTATCTCCACCTTTGCTTTGCCGCTTTCCTCAGCACCAAGGTAAAAACGACACCCTCATCCATTATCCTTTTATCCCTGTTATTCACTGGGAATTGCTTAATAACATGTTACAGATTTGGCCTCCTTCATATAATTCTTTCTGTCATTTGCAGTATATCATCTGAAAAACATGCAGCCCCCTTTCTGCTGGACGCTCTTTGAGGATTATCGCGGGTGACACCTTCGGGATGCAGCCAGAATTTGGAGCATCATTTTTCAGGCATAAAGTGGAATTACTCTGACTCATCTGTCATTGCCAAAAGCACAACAAGCTATTCAGGGCCAAAGCAAAAGGTGGTACAGGTTCTTATCAGCTTCTCTGAACGAGAGGGCTTGTAAATATATGCTAATGAGGGCCTTTTGTCATCCAGGCTCACCCCTTGGGGCTGAGCGGAGTTTGCTGGGGGATGATAATCTGGCTGTTGAGTGCACTAGATCATTTGTACTTTATCCTCATGTAATTATATAGTTTAAATCTTTTTACCAATGCTAATCCTTCGACACGAGGAAGTGTCTTAACCATCCATGTCTGTCGTTCTTAGCGGCGCTAGTTAGCGTGCATCAGACTCATAAAATCACGTAGGAGTGCAGCCCCGATATAATTATTCTGACTTTCTGTAGCCTGTGCTATGAATCTTCATATCATTTTGATTCACCTTAGCAGGCAGGCAGAAAGCCAAGCTAGCAGCCTGTGGGGTATGAGAGACAACTCAGAAAAGGTAAAAACATTGTAGCTTGGCAGAGGAAAGCCCTCCTTATTTTTGTCAAGAAAGAAAGATGGACGAGACCAGGAAAATGCTCTGAAAGGAGTAAAAGTAAGTGCAGAAGGGTGGCTTTGCTGTCCAGTGGGATTCCCGGCCATCTTGTGTGCCAAAGCCGACGGCCCCTGACAAGCTGCTTGGCGTGCTGTAATTTGACTAATTACATTGGATTAAACCATATTAATGCAAGCTGTTTTCTCCAGGGTCACTGACCCACCCAGTGTGCCCTGTGCTAGTCCCCCCTATCTGGTGTAGACAAAACATACACAAGAAAGAAAGAAGCTTCTTTGTTTTCTTGAAATTATAAAACAATGGACATGTATCTATATCCCTGACATTAGTGTTATAATGGGAGAGAATGTGTTTCAAAGCATCAATAGCAGAGATAGCTGTGAGCTTCAGACTGCACTTTCCTGAGGCACATCATCACAGGATTCTTTGAAAACAAACCAAATCCTTTGCCTGCTTTATCTTTTACTAAGTCCCAAAGTTCAAAACAGATCTTTTTTACACATTTGATGGGGGTAGAGAGCCTTAGGAGGGTCTCCGCATGTTGACGACATTTCATTTTAATTAGATTTTTTATCTTAGCAAAAAATCGGGGGGAAATCTGAGTAATGAGGCGCCGCTTTAATGTGTAGTTTGGTCAGACAATAGTTTTTTCTGGAGAAATGTGTGTTGAAATAATAAAAGAGTATAAATAATAAAGGATATGTCATTTGATTCGTTTTATAAATGAGTCGATCACTGCTCAGAGAACCACAGAGAATACTTTGTACAAAGAAGGAGGGAAATTTGCATTTGCAAAACTCCAAAATGAAAGGGGGGAAATGAGCCATAGAATATGTGTGTTTTAATACAAGTGCTCTCCCAATTGTACCAAATCAATCTGAGTTTCACACAATGGAGAGGCCGCTTCACTGTTTGTATGTGCTCCTCTCCCTTGAACATGGTGTAATAATAGTCTTAAACCGGGCATTATAAAGAGAGAATACCAAAGAGGCTTACAGCCTTAGTTTCATGAAACATTTAGGCAGAAGTTCCAAGGGGTGAGAATGATGAAAGAAGGTAAGCTTGAAAATGGGCTTCTGGGATCCACAGCCCTTATTGTACAGAAGTCACATCGAATTAATACTGAGGGCCATTTGCAGCCTTTCTTCTCCTCAGCTTTTCAGAACGGATTAAGCTATGAAAACTCAGAAATTACTAATGCACCTATTAGGCGTTATGCTAACCCAGTCTACTTTTTCCCTTTGAAAGTCAATGAATGTGCTTCACTTCCCTTAAAATTACTAAATATGTGTAAACTTGAAACAAGGGCAATTTTCTAAAATGTGTCATGAAAAAATTGACTGTATATTTCGACATGCACTATGAGGAACCAATCCCTGTAAATTAGAATGTGTACTTACTTTATTTAACATATCCATATTTAATACCATTTGCCATTCTATAACGCAATTATTTTGAATGTTATGGATCTTACATAAAACGTTGGCCTGCATTGTCAAACTAAATTACAACAATGCATTCTGGTCAGTCTACTGAACGCCTCTGAGAATGTTTCCACGCTGATGAAGGGCCCGTATTGCTAGGGCTCTCTCAGACTCTTTGCTCTCTCAATGCCTCTTCAAAGAAGCGCAGGGAGTGCATGAATTGTAATTATGGCCTCTAACAGGATTCAAGAGCGCCCAAATGATGGCACTTGAGAACCAGGTCGTGTGGAGTTAAACGGCTGTCAGACACTCAAAGCTCCCCAGCATGTGAACAAACCCACAAAGGCTGAACGTGTCCACTTCTAGGGCCCGCCTACCCACTTTCTCTCTCATAGGCAGAGATTAAAGATCAACCAAGGCCTCTATAAAGGCCCATATATCCTTTGTGCATTATTACTCACATTCCAAGTTACAGGTTACAGTTTTCCAGGTAAAACACTAAACAAGGGATTACAAATTAGTTCTTAAGAGCTGTATGATGTTGACTTGAATACGAATCACTGAAAAGATGTTGTGTACAAAGTACTAAATCCGTGGCAAAATTCAGGGCAAACAAGACTGCACTAAAGGGGCAAATAAGGGGTAAAGAAAAGGCTTGTGAGAGATCAGGTAATTGGTACCACCTGAGAAACCAATCCAACAACAGTGTCAGATTATCTCCCGACCTCGCCTTCAGAATAACGGAAAAGATCATTTTTGCTCCCCAGACAGTTTCAATGACTCACCAGGGCACAAGACCCCTCACTACACATTAAAGAGACCAGCCTTCAGTCAGGCCCTATCTAACTTCAGCCCATTCCTACTCCCCAAAGGTATCCAAAAGAAACCAACCTGCAGCGTGAAGTCCCTATGCATGACCCTTATTAAACTCCTAATTGGATTGAGAGCAGCTAAGAAAAAATATTCAACATTGTTCATTCAGCCGAGATTTACTTCAGCATTCCTTCCAGTAGTTTGCCTCTTCAACAATAACCTTGAAAATCAAGTCACTGAAAACTTGTTTTCCCCTTTTCAAAACAACCAGATTTTCCAAAAATGGGAGAATAGGTAAAACCTTTTTCACCTTTTCAAAGGCAAAGGACTATTTTATTTTCACAAGGGGCAAGTGACAAAGCCCATTGTGTAGTCTTTCACTGTTGTAATGGTCTTAAAATGGCTACAAGCAGGGCTCTATTCAGTGGCGACCAGGCTGCTCAGCTCTCTTCTCCATATCCAAGACGAACTCTGCACCAAGCGGGAACTCTGAGGTCAGCTGATGAGTGAATGAGGGGCCGAGTTCACTTATAACAGTCTCAGATTATCAGAGCCCGATTCCAGACGTTCTCTAAACATTTACACTAATTATAAAGAAGAAATAGTGCCATAACAACAACATCAATCAAGTTCATTACAGAATATAGCATAATAACAATAATTACAATAATACCTCATTAAGAAAGAGAATGAGAGACAAGGGATAATTAATAGTAGACAGGTGTACAACACACCGCAATTATGGAACCTGAAATTAGTTCATTGCCCCAAGGCAAACAGAAGAGAAAGGGAAGGTCTTAATTGTGTGTGTGGGGAGGGGGGGAGGGGGGGGGGAGGGAGTCTAGTTTCAGGACTGTACTGGGAGTAGGACTGAGAGAAAGGCTCACTGACAAAAAAGGAATTGCAAATAAGCAAACAAAAATGTCTTAAATGTGTAAATTAGGAGGAAAAATAAGAGGGAAAAGCAGCTTTTCCCTGCAGACTGGTGCCTTAGATGAGAAGGGAGCAGCGAAACGTGATCAAGGGGAGCCGTGGAGCGGTGCGGCAGGCGTCAAGATGAGCACTCAGCCAGCGAGTGGCAGCTTCTCCTTTCCCAGTCAATCATTCATTACAGAGCCAAGTGCTGTGGAGGAGTGCCTCCTCTTTTTGACCTATCATATTACTGCCTCTGTAAACTCCTAATCCTCCCTTCGTTAGATGGTGTCAACAGCAGACATGCTCTCGCCCTGCTCCCGCACTCAGACGCCTCCCAAGCGCTGCCAAGACCACAGAATTGACACTAATAAAATCATTTGAAATTCAACAGGGTAGAACAGCACAACTTTATCCACCTTTTTGACTTGTTTTCGTCACTAGAAAGCGATTCCGAAAATTAACTTGTTAATTAGTTAACTAAACTGGTTGTTTTCCCATCAATTCCAGTAAGCACCACTAACACAGTCTGAGTTTAGCTGTGTGGTATTTCATTGGCTGAATGTCCTGGTTCTTTTCGCCTCGGGGCTGTTCCTGAGCAGGTGGAAGCCTCGAGGCAGAAACCTGCACATCAGCACTTCTTCGTCCATCATGACTCTTTCATGGGGAGACCATCTCCTGATCTTCTTTACAGCCCAGTGAGATGACTACTATAAATAGTCCAACAGATGAAAGCCCAGCAGGACAAAACAACATTCAGTTAGATCCACACACAACCCCCCCCCCCCACACACACACACACACACTGGGTGAATGTTGGAGGAGAGGAAACGAGATCAAGCATCTGTGTTTTGGCAGAGCTCCAAAAAGGAGTGTTGGAGTGGGTGATTATGATTATGTCATGCTGATCACAAACAACAGCAATCTATCAATCAAATTCATCACAAGAATATGAAACATTATCACATACCCAACTGTCCTTGACTCACATGTATAAGCCCCCCCCCACCCCCCCACCCCCCCCGTTCTTGGGCACGTGTATGTGTGTTTGTGTGTGTGTGTGTGCGTGGGTTTAGGTAGGTCCCCAATTTAAGCTGACAGATACCAGATAGGAGATACTCAAGGAAATGACAGCACTGATTTAGGCTGGTTCTGGTTTTAGCTGAATGTGACAAAAGCATTACACATGAGTGAGGGCCTGTAATGTTCATTCATTTCTTAAGATATTTTTAGGATCTGAAAATATCTTACCTTAATGGGAATATATCTGTATATATATATATATGTAAATGTATGTGTTATACTTTGTCACGGTTGACACACCTACCACATGGTTTGAGGGATGTTAATTACCATATAAAATAAGCAATTGGCATCCTGCCCCATATGTCCCACTTTTTCACCGAGGAAGATGGAAATGAAGTGGGGTAGATTTGATTGTGACATGCTCTCCGTCTGTGCTTCACAATGTGTGGCTTTGCCAGTTACAGGCTAATATTCAGCACAGCTCACCCCCACCAGAACTAATGAAAGTAGACAAAATGTCTCTGCTGCCATCTTTGTCTAGCATCCGCTCAGGGTGAGCCTCCCTCTCTCCCTCCTTTCCTTTTCACCTCCCCTCTTTCCCCTCGCTCTTGAAGGGAGGGTGACAGCAGCATAAAATGGTGGCGAGCAAATGTGCCTTCCATGCGGCAGCAGTGTGGGGGTGACGGGCCGGGCCATCAGCAGTGTGTGGCTGTTGCTTTGAACAATCTGGATGGTCGCCATGGAGGATCAGGGCCGAGCTGATGAGACACCAGCGGGTACAAACAAAAGCCGCTCAATATCAAATGAAGAAACCGCGAGGGCGGCCCACCATCCCAAAAACAAAACGGTTCTTTGGTGAATGTGAACTTTGTGGTCGAAAAGTGGTTTGTTAATAACCGATATATTACTTAGTTATCCTCGTAGCCAGTTTTAATGTTCAGAAACAATTATAGATGATAGTTTAACCAATATGATATTATGTTAGATGTAATTATCAGAACTAAGGATTCTGAGGGGCTACGGATAGAGGATGTTATACATTGAAACATTTTAAAATCCACAACAAACTTGTCATTTTGGTTAACATAAACAAATTCCCTTGATTCCAATTGAAATCTAAGATATGCAATGCATGAATATCACTTAGGTGTATCTCTATCCATGGATGCACACAACTACTGAACAAAGCAAACGCTCTTCATCCAGTAATTTGTGGTTCAGTCATTCGGGGGGTTGTTCGTTAACCCTGAGCTCAGAGGATGATGAAGCAAGGGCATAAATCACAGAGTGAAACAAGGCAGACTCCTCCGATTCATTAATGGAAATGATCTGTCAATATGCTGGAGTCAATTCACACGTGTCAGCTGGGCTCAGCACACAATGGGCCAGCCAACTTATGAACTCCCAGCACCACTCCGCCGAGTCTATAAAACAACTGGCATCGCCGCTGGGGAGCACCCCGAGACACCGCCCTCTTGCACAGACCACCAGATGACACAGATGGGGCGAAACCAAACAAAGACGAGACTCCCTTTGTACAAAGAGGGACCCCTTTCAAAAGCCATTCATGCAACAAATTGGGGAAATCTGGCCATTCAACACTCTGGGTTTGCTCTTTTATTAGCGTGGGCCTTACGTCACAGTAAGAGAAATCAGATTTATGGCTCTCTGCTACAAAGGAGTTTAAAATCAAGCGCTCAGATACAAAATAACAGCAGTTTAGCTATGTTAACCAGAAACAGCCTGTTATTTTCTACACGAGTCAGAGTACCAGGCCATTTCTCTTTTGACAAAACGTTGCCATCTTGTACAATAATTACCAAAGTAGAGCTACGGAGGAAAACTACACACAAGGACGGTGCTGATCCTTGCTTACACGAGAGCTGATGGATTGTTTAGCTGAAAGTAGAGCTAACTTTCCCAACATGACACATTGTTAAACCATCTTGACACGCTTGCAAGCAAATATTTGTTCATTTTAGTTTCTATTTTTGTCCACGGCATCGGTTTCAGCATGAAATAGTCATGATTATTTGTAATCATGGAGATAATTGATTATTAACATCAGTCACAGGTACTGGAGGGGACTCCACCATTTTATGGTAGCAGCATCAAGCTTTAGTACTTTCAAAGGCAGTTAGGGAGGTTTGCTACCATGTAGGTCATTAAATATATGCACACATGCTTTCTTTTATTAGGCCCCATGCATTTTTCTTTGCTTGTTCCTTCTCAGCTGCACACCCGTGCTGCTGCAGCAATCTGCATAGAGGGACATTTGTCATCATTAGCCTTGCTCTGACAGTTGGCACCCGGCACTTCAGATCTCTAGGACTGGCAATTATGAACCCTTCATCCCTTATTTAGGCAACATTGCCTAATTTTATCGCAGGCCTCCCCAGCAGCATTTGATTACCAACAGTCCCAGACTTAGAATATGCCACTGATTCTTCCACTCTGTTGGTTTTGTGCTTCGATGTACTCCTACTCTGAGATCACATGACATGTGGGAGAGAACTGTATTCAGTTAATCTGAGATTTGAAATTACTCATAAAACACAAGGGCTGCAGGGAGGACTGTAGATGAGCATCATGGGGTCAGTGGGCAGATGATTACTGCGCCAACCTTTAGATGGCAGACATTTCGCAGACATTAAGATTAATCACACTGCTGCTGGTGAATGGTTCCCTTTTACGACAGACAAGATGGAAGTCAGGCAGAGGGTTTTCTTTGATGAATAAAAATAAATAAAAAATAACTGCATTTTTACAAATAAACGAGTCAATTATTTAACAACCCAAGCCCTGCCAATTTGAATAAAACACGAAAAAACATGCTGAATAAAGAAATAACAAGCCATCTGCAATCCTGCCCCAGTTTCCGAAACATTCGATGTTTAGCATTGTCATGTAGAACAAGACACAATGCTAAAGTTAAAACCACTGGAGAGCACTGTACCGACACTCGACTGAATACCTGTGCACAAAGAAGGTGCACTGAACACAATGTTAGCCTGCATTTTTCGTTCGTGAAGTAAACCAGACATTTTCTGGATTGCTATTTTGGCAAACAAAAAAGACTTGGATTTGTGCTAAATTCATGCAAATACATGCATGTAATTCATCAAGAAGGCTGACAAGCGTACCGTATTGCCGAGGGGAGGGGTGAGGGTCGAAATGAAACTGAGACAATCAATTAAGTTTCATAATTTACACTTTTTTTTACCTCTGTGATTTCAAAATGTCCATCATGATGATAAGTTTGATGTTTTCCGTGTGTGTATGTGCCATGATGAATAATATTCATAGTGAACAGAGCCTGTTGAGGCCCATGGCCATGTGGTCCAGCTTCCTGTCTTCTCCAAAGGAGGCTGCTAATACACAGCAGATAATAAAACAAATGAATAGACACAATCCAAAGGGGGTCCTCAGTGAGGCTCCGGGCCCAACAATTACTGGCCTCCTACAGAGAGACCATATTGCTTGGAATAATAATGTCCCGTCAATAAAAAATCCCAATGATAATTTCATTTAGTAACAAACAACATTATAGGAAATGTGTCAACATAAGAGGCCGCTATCCCATGAGATTAAAGTATATTATTTCTCACAGTTTGAGAGCCAGTGTTGATGTCACTTCTCTGAAGTGTCACTGCTTTTAATCTGATTTATATAGAGATATGTCGTCCTATTAAGTCCACTTTGACTAATCTGCATATTAGCTTGGGAGCTAGCTGGTAAATTCCCTTTGTATAGAATACGGCTTGAGAGTCTCTTTTTCAAAACTAAATGACCCCAGAAATTAAATGAAAAAGCATATGGCAGACCTTATTTCTTCTTGTGTAATAGGATTATTAAAATCATAAAATGCCTTACATGATTATGATCCCAGTCAGAGGATTGTTGGTCATAAAGGTCTTGATCCAGCTTTAAATCAGCTAAATGCTATAATTACATATCTCTATTGATTTTGTAGTCATGGGGTAATACAGAAAATTGAAACTTATATAAATACATAGATAAAAACAGAGCCACAGAGGACAGTGTTTGCCCAGATAGCCAACAAACATTCTTGTTGGTAAAGTATGAGTGTCACTTTTTTTTTTAATCTAATTTTTCATTTAATTTTGAAGGCTACATATATACTGTATTGTACATATACAATACAAATGTGTGTGGTAATTTTTACATGAACACGCATTAGTTAAATGCTACTAATTTGTGTGTATAAATATTGCATAAAGCCTTGAGGATGAAATATAAAATAAAGCAACATACATTTAATGACTTTGGGTACAATCAGTAGAATATCATTTGAAGTCACTCAAAGCACGAATGGTGTCATCGAAGGGCAATTTCAGCCATCAGACAAGCACCATTGACCTTATGCCCGGCCATGTTAACAGGATGATCAGTCTTGCTAGTAGAAAGGAAAAAGAAAAATGGAGGGGAAAAATGAATAAGTGTAGAGGCATGCTCTGGAGACAAAGAGGCCTTGAAAACAGGGTCACATGCTTGTGCAAAATTAGGGGAAGTAGAAGTCATTGTATTGATTTACACAATCGTGCATGCATTTTGCTGGATCGGAAATAGGCCTTTGCTGGAATCATAGCCCCATATATCACAGTGGAGGGCCTCCAATAGCCTAGCGGGATAGCGAACGAAGCAACAAAGCTTTCAATGTTGTAATGGGAAAGATATGGCTAAGAAGATTTGATTGGCTTAGGCTAGACCTGACAACTGCTGGCGTCTTGGGACTGAAGGGCAGGTTGAGTTACTGTAGGATTTGTGCAGTCACATGCTTTAGATTAAGAGGTGATGAACACAGTGAAAATCCCACCTTCTATCCTGCATACATATGGCCAAAGGCCGTAGCACAAACTCAAGAGGTGGAACTGGATTCGGAGCCATCTTGGGCAGGATAGCCCAGAAAGTGAGGCTAGTCTGGTTTCAATAAAAGGCAAGTACCTGCTGGGCCACAGACAGTGAAGAGAATATATATATATATATATATATATATATATATATATATATATATATATATATATATATATATATGTTTTGGTTGTTACATTTATTCAGACCTTAATAGGATTAGTGTCAAAAATATAGACAGAATATTATGATTTAATATCAGAATTAACCTAAATATAGACATCATGTCTCATGAAAAAAAGAAAAGAAAAAAGATGCTGCTCCATATCTGTAATTTCTGCCTGGTAACAGTGTGGAATTATCACTGGCTACTGGCAGTGTGTCTGTGACAGGCTGTGATGATAATAGGAGTCACCTATCTATCAAGGTCCTTCCCACACATGCCACCTCCTGGTCAGCCGCATCTATGGAGTGAGTCAGAGCTGGCGAGAGTTTGCCCTCATAATGTCTGGTCGTATGCAGTTCTGAGAGCAGAGATGAGTGTAAATGCCTTTGTGTTCCTTATCTGATCTGTACAGCATTATCTTGTTGAAGTCTTCTTCAAAGCATGCACTGTACCTTGTGAGATGGAGTGCCAATGCAATAATGAGAGCCAGAGTTTAGTGCATGCAATATCTCTTTATTGTGAATCATGCCTATAACATAGTTGTGCCTGAAAACAACACACACACACACACACACACATCATGGGATATCATTATATCATTATATAAAATGGTCAGCTTTGTTGGTTTTAATTGTTAGAATTATAAGCAATAAATGCTTTTTATCTTGTGTTTTCTCTTATTGTAACATTCAAACAACGTTCTACATGCTGTTGTTTTGTTGCTTATATCTTTAACTTGATGTTGAAGAAAAATATCTAATATCCAATAACAGGTTGGAGACTTTTTTTTAGATAAATAGAATATTAAATGTTGATTGCTGACATTTATGAAAACTAAAACAATAACATTACAAGCATTTTCTATATAATCTAACAGTTGTAAAACTAATCTTATTTATTTTGGCAGATTGGCAAACATTACAATATAAAGTGTATTAGTATATTGGTTAATGTGCTTTTTATTTTTGAGCAATGTATTCATGAATAAAATGTGTATTTTAAGATATATATAGTAATGTAATTACAATATACATTAATTAATTAAATGACGGTATGGAATTGTTGCCGCACAATCAACAAGCAAAACAATCTGCATTATAAACAAGGTCGTAATGTAAACTCGAGATATAAACTATCTTATGCATCGCAGGCATGATAATGAATGTGTCAAATATAATCGCAATGCTAAATGTAAACAGCAAGATAACTTGTTCGTCTCTCAGAAATAAGCCTGATCCCAGATTGTTCGATTGATTGAATTTATCCTGAAAGGTCTTTAAAAAAGACATATATATGTCATAATTGTTTTAATAACATGTGGCTTTAAAAAAGAAGAAGCGCAAATTATACAAACTCAATTTATAAATTAAAATGACATTTTTGGTTAAAAAAATAACAACAATTAACAATTATTCCATACTAATCTGTATTTATCTGATGCGCCTTATGGAGAAGAAAATAGATCCGATCCACTGAAAAAAATAATATATATACGGCTAATTTTAAATACAGTTCTAAATCCACCTACTGTTTCATACATGACTCAATAGCGGACTTAAAAGCATCAGATAGAGTCCAAGGAAAGCAACGCAACGCAGTGAAATTGAAGGTTGTTCTTCTTCTCTCCAAATACGTATACTGATGTGTACTTCCGCTCCTCGATATACTACTACCTGTACTTTTTAACTCGTATATAGCACCCGGGGATGAATTTGTTCTCGATAAACTGGAAAGCGGTGACGCATCAGACAGCGATTGGACATCTTGGTTTCAACTCCTCCCTTATAATAAAGAGTGTGTGTGTGTGTCTCCTGTTGTAAAACACAGCAACACCGGGCGTCTGCGTCTGGAGGGAACACTCCACTCTGCGCAATTACGCGGACTCCGAACTGGCACAGTGATCAGACAAAAACCCAAAGGTATTTTTCGGGCTACTGAACCACAAGGTAGACATGGACTTTTAAGCGGGTCATCCTGATAGATTCGAGGACTTGCATTGTGCACTTCAATGCAGTTTACGGTACAACATCTGTGAATGTTATGATATGATTATAACGCATGTGCTCTGAGCACAGCTTTAAATAGTTGTCTTATAAATAGACTTTTTATTCTTTTTACATTTTTTTCTTCTTCTCTTAAATTGGCTCCCGTACAAACAGCCGCGTTGGATCCCTCGGCTTACTGCGAGACTCCGGTGTACAACCCGGATCTCTGCCCAAATATGATAGCCGCCCAGGCAAAGTTGGTGTATCACCTCAACAAATACTACAACGAGAAATGTCAGTCTCGAAAAGCAGCCATCTCCAAATCCATCCGGGAGGTGTGCAAGGTGGTAGCGGATGTCCTGAAGGAGGTCGAGGTGCAGGAGCCCCGCTTCATCAGCTCTCTCACCGAGATGGATAATCGTTTCGAGGGACTGGAGGTCGTTTCACCCAACGAGTTCGAGGTTGTACTCTATCTGAATCAGATGGGAGTATTCAACTTTGTGGATGACGGATCTCTCCCGGGCTGCGCCGTGCTCAAGCTCAGCGACGGCCGCAAGAGAAGCATGTCTCTCTGGGTTGAATTCATCACAGCCTCCGGTTACCTCTCGGCTCGCAAGATCCGTTCGAGATTTCAGACGCTGGTGGCGCAGGCAGTGGATAAATGCAGCTACAGAGATGTTATCAAAATGATCGCTGACACAAGTGAGGTGAAGTTGCGCATTAGAGACAGATATGTGGTGCAAATCACGCCGGCGTTCAAGTGCACTGGGATCTGGCCACGAAGCGCTGCGCACTGGCCTCTGCCTCACATCCCCTGGCCGGGACCTAACCGAGTGGCCGAAGTTAAAGCGGAAGGTTTCAATCTTTTATCCAAAGAGTGCTACTCCCTGAACGGCAAGCAGAGCTCAGCGGAGAGCGACGCCTGGGTCTTGCAGTTCGCCGAGGCCGAGAACCGGCTCATCCTGGGCGGGTGCAGGAAGAAATGCTTATCGGTCCTCAAAACGTTACGCGACCGCCACCTCGAACTGCCCGGAACACCTCTGAACAACTACCACATGAAAACTTTGGTTTCCTACGAGTGCGAGAAGCATCCCAGGGAGTCCGACTGGGATGAGAACTGCCTCGGCGACCGCATGAACGGGATACTATTGCAGCTCATTTCATGTTTGCAGTGCCGAAGGTGCCCGCATTATTTCCTGCCTAGTTTAGACCTGTTTCAAGGAAAACCTCACTCTTCTCTAGAGAATGCAGCCAAACAAACTTGGCGACTGGCAAGAGAAATACTGACCAACCCCAAAAGCTTGGAGAAACTCTGAGGTAAAAATGTGTTAGTCTTTGAACATTGTGGTAAAGAGGCCGAACGAGCTCTAAATAAACGGACAGACAAATATTGCCAAACTATTTGAAAAGGCTTGTGATGTGCGGCTGTCCTCTGGTATCATTTGGCTTAGCCAGATTCGAGATGTTTTTTTTATGACAGTTGTGTTTGCCATTTCCCCCGTGCACCTTTTGGTGATGCCAATATTTCGGAGCAAATTTAAATTATTGGCGACCATTAAACCAGGAGGGTTTATCTTCTCTCCGTGCCACATGGATGCCTACATTCTACATTTCCTTAAATGCTTTAAAATAAAGCACCGTGACAAACTTTGAAAAAAAAATACAAACACGCATCTGTACATGTTATACTGTAAATACATTCATAGATTGTGATTCAAGTGGTCGGAAAATTGTGAATGTTGTTCTGTGACACGTACATAGGATCCACCTGTTTAAATCTACTTCTGAACTTTTTCTTTATCTGGTAGAAACGTTATTAATTTATACTTGCATCAGTCGTAGTCTGATTCATCTGTATCAATGGACATTGTCTCATTTTTTGATTGTTTACATTTTGATAAGCGTACACTATTTGCTACATTGAAAACATTCCATCAATTTACTTGAATTATTATTTAAAGTACTCGAACATGTTTGGTTGTTGTCTCCACCATGCTTAGACCTACATGCTAAAATAATGAAAACGATAACATATATATATATATATAGTATATACATATATATACATTACAGTTTAATTGAAAAAAATGCACTTGAAATACACTGGATTAAAACATCTGTGATCTGATTTTTACTGTCTTTGATCTAATTTAAATAGCTAATAAAACGAGCTGTTTTATATTTGTGTCCCATTATGGTTTTCTCAAATGTGTTTTTGACAGTACGTATACTGCCAAGCAATAATAACATTATGGGATCTTTAAATCCGGGGAGCCTTAGGTGTTAAATAAATGCGTTGACAGCTTTAAAAAGGGAAATAGGAAGGGATAATTTCCATCTTCACCATATTAAATGAATGTGCAGCTGCTGATACATATATTCGTGGATAAATGCACAGCTTGATGGTTGAAGCTGAACGACGAGTAGGCCTCAATAGTCATCGTGTGGTGGATTTCAAAATGCATACAAAATGCAGACAATTTAAAAACGTGGTAAATAGGCATTTACAACGAAATTGTGGGCACAAAACCCCATTTAATAAAAAATCAGGCCACAGCGTGCAGTCGCACCCGCGCCTTTTCGTTTAAATTGTGTATTTAACATATAATACCTATTTAGTAATAGTCCAGTTGCAGTGCGAATAAGAAAAACAAACAGAACGGAAGCCAGACTGCCCGCTTTAAACTTGGCCTGCACACTTGCTTACAGCTTACTTACCTTTGAGTCGACCCTTTGGAAGGCAGGGTCATCCTCGTCCACCTCGAAGTAGATTTCAGTGGTGGTGATGGACAGAGTCCCCCGGGCCACCAGTACGGGGGCGACTAGCTGGGCCGGGCTGCTCAGGACCACTGGGCCTGCAGAGTGGAGAGGGGCCAGCCGCACAATGAATCATAACATGCACCAGATAAAAGATTATATTTAAGTTGAATTCCGCGAGGCTGAGGGTAATCGCGGATCAATGCGATAACATCAGCGGCCTGTTTGCATCATACTTCCAATACACACACTGCGCTTGTAAACATGAGCGAATAATATTCATGTAGTTTATTCAAATATAATTCATCATGAGAGCTCCTTGAACGTCTTAATTTGTATATAGTCTGATTCATCGCGCCACAAAACAAAGGCGTTTGAACCCATTTGTTATAATGCACATGTCCTTGAATGCGCATACACAGTAGATTTACCAGGCCTATATATATGTGTGTGTACCTGTTTGTAAAGCAGTTATGCACTGATCCAATAAAGGGATTCTTGACAGGATCGGATCAAAAGTAAAATAAAATAAAATAAAACCATTCCTTATTTCCCTCGCATGGAAATATTACCATACCGCATTTGCAGTGCAGTTCAGAATTATACATTTGATTCAGGGCTGCTTTAAAACTGGATTCCGGAAGAAAAAAAACTAAACAGCCGTTTTACTCGACAATCACCCACAGAAAGACGAAGACATGAAAACAATCAAACTACAAGCTCGTTCACGAGTCAAAAAACTTGTCCAGAGTTGTAAAATGGGTATGTGACCCCCAGCTGATGGTGATCACGTCTTTATTCCCCTCCTCCTCCGATCCCCCCTTCTGTGTCTTCCTCTGCCTCATCCTCCATGTTCTCAGATCAGTGTCGCTGTGGAGCACAGCCACAGTGATTTGTCTGCTCTCAAACGAAAGCTCTCGAAATCAGGATATTTATCGATCCCTTAAACTCCAAAGAGCCACTTTAATGTCTCATCAATCTTAATCTGCGTTCCTCAGCCAATTATAGCCGATGGTGTTACAGGAATACAAGTGGATGTCGGTCTCAACTCCCAGAGCGCCCCTCCATCGCTCTTGCCGGCTGCGCAGTCAAAGCGCCCTCTGGGTTTCCTCTCGTCGTAGCTCGGGTCCATTACCGGAGATCCTATCCGTATACGAAGACTTTTAAATACCTGCAACACTTTGGGGGTTTGCTTTGGTTTACTGCATTTCAAATGTGTTTAGTGACGTCTATTTACGAAAGAAAAAAAACAAGTAATATACATTGAAGACATTTAATGATGATTTATGATTATTTCGACCAATTGAGGAGATTGTCTTTATTTTCACTCAAGGCCTTAAATTACAAGCCCATTCGCCTCTTACTAAAAATAACACTTGTAGGGCTGATGTATTGTATTGCGACCCTAAAGGGCTACCAAGAGAGTAAGAGCAGCCTGAAGCATTAAGCCACAGCATCCATTGCTCACGGGAGGAAGAGGATTAGGCGGTAATCCCTCTGGGATCTTTCCATAATTAGGCTATATGGCATTAAAATGTTTACACGAGAATAATGAAATCAAGGGCGACTTACACAAGGATGAGTGGTGTTTGATAAAGCTTGGGTCTTTCTTTTAACGGAAACAAAAATATTTATCAAATGAAAAGCCAATTTAATGAAGTAAGGTGTGGGACTTTAGGAGGACTTCTGAATAGATGGTATAATACCACGCACAGTCCATCCACTGGGCTGCAGTGTTTGAGAGAGAGCTTTTATAAGTGGAAGTGCATGTTGACTTATACTGTCGTACACACACACACACACACACACACACACACACACACACACACACACACACACACACACACACACACACACACACACACACACACACACACACACACACACACACTTCATTTAAATCACTGAAGCGATGGTTTATTTTTCCCCGTTTTCAAACCAAGCTTCTGTCTTTCAACAACATTTACATGTAAAGGCTTGAGAAAATCTGCTCTACAGACTATTCAATAAGGTTGAAGCACAATACAATAATACATGCATACATAGAATAAAAACATATTAAATAAAAAATATTAATGTACAGGGTTGTTCATTTTATTGTTGACGCCACTGTTCCGTTTGTCTTCAGAAAGTATGTGTAGATCTTAGAATACATTTTTTCAAAACAACAAGAAACAAACAAGAAACATGTGGCAAACGCAAACAAACACCCGTTTTGCTCTCACTTATTTCCCTGAGATTATACATTGAAAAAAGTGGTGTTGGGTTTGAGCCTTTTTATAAACATGTCACCACTCAAGGGATCAGTATTGTGAATGGGGACGAACATGGATACAGAGAGCTAAATTAAGGCTGAACAAAATGGTTGTGGCTGCTAAACCACCCTTTGGGCTTTACTACAGTTCAGTATGGCAGCACAACAGCCACATCGAGACCTGCTTGCATGAGAAAGGCCTCGTGAGGCTCATTTGCCCTCTATCCTCACACATGCTCATCTTAAGTTTCTATGTTACCTCATTTTGGAGACAGTATATGTGCAGAGGGAAAGGCTAATTTAATGCAAGTGCAAGCACTGACAGCATTTTCAATGTCTATGGGGGAGCAAAACTAATCATAGGTTCAGTAACCACAACGGCCTGGACCCTTGAGTGCAGGCACCGCCCCTTTGGCAGCAGCAGCAGCAGGCACTGACCCAAAGGCTGGCAGGAGGAGCCCTGTTGTTGACAAGGATCTAGTCCCAGATCTCTCATTAAGGCTGTTCATGCCTGAGATTAGATACAGGCCAAACACAGACCGCGCAGCCTGGTATAAACATAACCCATATCGTACAGTGTGAGGGAGCTCCCCTGTTGGTAAAAGCAGGAGCTCAGCTTAGATTCACCATAAAAAAAAGATACATTTTAAAATCCAAGCTCTTATTCCTAAAAGTCAATGAACATATTCAAGATTTGGTTCATAATTTGAAACAAACTCACACATCATGTATCATAAATATTCAGTCAAAGCATTTCTGTGTTGTACAAAGTCATTATTGTTTCTCGGGGATGATACATTGTGCTCATATTTTAGCCCTTGCTTTCTTTGCCTTCCTCTTTCGGTTGGGCTGCCTGCTGGCCCTGGGACAAAGAGGAGGGGTCAGCCTCCTCCTCTGAGTCATCTGTCTATGCTTAGAGGGTATTTCACTGCTCAGCAGTGCCCTGGTTCAGCCTGAGCCTCATGTAGTAAGCCATGAGAACTATAATATATATACAGGGCTACATGACGATGAGTTTTTCTAACAATTTGGGCCTGGAATGAACAAATTACAGCCATGCATTCATATTCATTACTGTTAACACAAGCTTCAGTTGCAGTCAGTACAGTTATTAGTAAAGACATTTTGGTAACAGTAAAAATGTTATGCAAACACCCTTGATGCTGTAAACACAGTTTACAGCATCAAGTTGCTCTATACGTAGACTAAATCCTTTAACTTGCAGAAACCACATCCATAGCATTGGACTATTATTGCAAGTCCATTACCAGAACGAGAATCCCTTCCAATTTCTTCACTTATTTGTAAATTCTCTGAGAATAGGAACATCTCAACATTAGACTTCACTGAAATATTTAAAAAAAAATACATAACGCATCAGCCTTAGAGCTATAAATGTACTATATTCACACACACACAGTCTTGGAGCAGTGAATGTTAATTTACATTGTGTGAAGTAGCCAATAACCAAAAATAAAACCACATCCAGTGACAACAGCTGTCAACAACATTGGCCCAGACTTCTCACCATTAGAGGGGAACCGTCACTTCTTTACTGTTTACTATCAGTCGTCACTGGAAAGAAGAAGTTATTATTGGAATTGGTAATGGCGTCCAGGGATGACTTTTACTTGATATTCTACAAAAAGCCTGCATCATTAGGCAGCCTCTGCTGCATGACATATGAAGTGAAGATTGGGCTTTATTGATCAGTATGTGGGGCAGTATTCCTGATCTACACTCAAAACTCAAGTGACATCTGGATATATCATGGCAGTCATGGTAGTTACTTAAAATGGCAAATTAATTGATTAAAATCATTGTCAACTGTATGAGAGAATGAGGGTTAGTTTGACGCCGTCTGCTCTCCCTTGACATCTCACAACAGAATAGACGCCTCGGCGCAGCATCATTTCCATGAATTAATAATGCTGTTTGTATTTAAGTAAGTATAATATAAGTATAATAACATACATTAAACACTGTCTCAATTTATGTAAATCGATCCTGAACGGTGTTATCCCACCTGAAGATACATATGAGGTCAGGTTAACTAAGGCCACTGTAAAGTTCAGATTAACAAGCAGTGATTCACATCCACTTTAATTACTGATTGCTTGAAGAATCCTAAATATGACTCCTAAATGTAACATTTCTGGATTGATCATCTTTCCGGCGTTAGTTTAACCGTAGAAGACTTGCCTCTGGAGATAAACACTCGAGGAAGGAACCGTGCTGACAAGATCCAAAACAAAAAAAGAGAAGAACACATTATGTCGCTGTCAAAGCAACGCAACGCTGTCCAGATTCAAACCCAGAGACAAAGTCTTTGACTCTGGAACTGCATCGATAGTGAACTGCAGGAAGCAACCTGTGAACTAAAACCTCAAATACATTGATTATTAGATTTTGAATATGAAATAGCCATATAGGTCAAACTGTCCCCCTTCAGTAGAACTGTTGCAAGAGCACTATAATAATTAAAAGCCACGACACTCATCTAAACACATCATTTGATTCACTGATATTAATCATGTACACTTTAATATGCCAGCAATTAGGGAAGAAAGTAAAGCCCTGATGCTACAGCTGAGTGGATGTCGTCTCGGGGTTAAAGGAGGTGCTGGTGTGCCGACTTACCACCCAGGTTGTCCATCTCCTTCTCCTGCAGCAGGCTGACCGCATCTTCGTCTCCCTCCAGCATCAGCTCTGTCTCGGGGTTTTGGCTTGTCACAGTCTGGCCGTGGAAGACTTTCTTGGATTTGAACACCACGTCGTCTTCTGTGCCTGCCAAAACAATTGTGGGGAAGAGAAAGGGCTAAATATTGCCCGTTGACCTTTTGAGCTCCGATCGGTATACGTCACTATGCTTAAATGCACACAAATACCTGGCTATGGTCCGTTTATGGACAAAGTCCTATCAGCTATTCTGCTGGTTATTATTGCCGTTTCTTTTGATGCATTTCTGTCTGGCAATACTGAACTATTTTGTAAGTATGAAATGCTTCAACTGTTGTACTCACTGACTGAGCAATAACCTGCTTCAAATGCAAGGCAAGGCAGTACAATATACAATATACAGTACATTTCAATAATGCATAAAAAAAACCATTTAAAATCACATAAGTTAAAAAAACCTGATCTAATCATAAGCGTTTTCAGATTACATTTGAAGAAATAGGAATACATAACCACAGTCCTGATAACCACAGTATGAACTCCACAGGTTTATTCTAATGAAGTTTTTGCATATCCACAAGTTCAAACAAGAGAGTCTTCCTTCATGGGTTATTAAAATACATAACATATAGTCAAATATATAATAAAGATATACACCATGGAGAACATCTGTATGAAAGACATAATGTGTGCCGGGTGAACCTGAAATGAGATGCTCACTAATGCACTTGCCATAGCATATGAAAGAATGTCAGGGCACACGTTCGATCACTGAATACATTCCGCGTGGTTGAACATCAGAGGTGTTTCAGCTTTTATTTTTAGACAAGGTCAACAATGAAACACAATCTGTATCTTGAAAGACCAACAGCTGAGTCGGGGGATACATCTAGAGCTCGTGGTCGATTAGAGATATCATTTACCGCTTTTGGAGGCTTGACAAGGAGTCAGACTGAACTGACAGCACAATTAGGAGGCTGCTTACACCAGGACGTCATCATATAGCTATAGTGGAGCAAGCTCAAGGAAAAAGATGTGTTCACACATCCTGCAGAACAGAGCGGTCTTGCCACACATTTATCAGCGTAACTCTGCCCTACTCCGACATGTGCCTGCCACACGGCTGCCCGCAACGTTTATGTGGATTTGTCTTTCTGAAGTCCAATGTTGGAAAAAAACAGAGGAAAAACGTGTGTGTACGAATGGAACACATATTTAAAAAATTGGAGTTGGCTGAAACCCGTCTGACATGTTTCACTTCAGCACAGTTCTTAATTTGCCTCTCGCTCCCCTGAGGAACATGTACCTTGTCTTGAAGAGGTCACATTTGTCAACACAGCTACCGAGAAGAAAAGCCTGCTTCCTGCTCTGTCTCGTATCTGGAGGGCTTTCATCAGACAGAAGGAAGAAGTCTGTGCGTTTCAGAAACAAATTCTGTGTAATGTTAAAGGCACACGCCAGCCACCAGTCAGAGATCAAAGCAGAACGACTGAAACTTAAAACTGTAATTCTGTAAACCATCATTACGCTCAGAGTAAATGAGAGAAAGTTCAACAGACGGGCCGATGTTCTGATTGGCAAGTCTGTGCTGGGTCGAGTAAACCAAATAAACAATGCTGATTTCTACACGCAAATGACCAACATCAACTGTTGTGGGGGGAGGGGTCCACCTTTACCCACAATGCAATTGTGTTTTCACAGACAAAGTGATATGGTTATAAATAACAAGAAATGAAGAGCTATGACATGAAGGAGAAAATGTGCTGACACGAAAAGGGATTTTCTCATGACTGATAGCCCTTTGACTCGGAGACACTCTCGTATTAAAGGTGCGGCTGTGAGAAGGGTTGCCATTTGTCACTATTATAGGACTTGCTGTGCAGCGGGATTACAAACATTTTCATGTGTTCACCGTTGACCACTAAATGGTAAAACAAAAGCAAATGGCCCTTTGGGTATCTGATATAACTCAAGTCAAGTGAAAAAGAACAAGGGACAAGTTCAGGCTGGGGTAGCTATTACTTATATACATATAATCATGATAATCAATTTCATGGTGTGAAAGGCTGATATTTTTCTACATATACAGTATACTTTAAGAAGAAAAAAAGTGTCCTACATTGTGACGCTGTACAATGAAGCTATGCCAACTAGTATATATCTAGTTAACCTTACAAAGGGAGCAGCCAATCAACAACCACTGCTGTTGACTTCTGCACATCTCCTGAAAAATAAGAAAATCCCAGAAGTTTCATTTCATGTGTGCCCTTCAGGATTAGTGCCAGGAGGAGGCACCGACCACTAGTCTCACGGGTCCTCTTGTTCAATCACTGAGTTAAAACTGCCTCAGAGTGCACTAATTACACTCAGTAAAGTGCATTTCAGAGCTTTCATGACCCCGATGGAGGCTGATGAAGACCTGCCAGCTGTGACCAATGGCGGACGCCCTGAGCACTCATCACTGAGGTTCACCAAGGATCCATGGTCCTGAGTTCCCTCTCGGGTGTATACAAATGGTTTGTTGTGGCACAATTGTTCACACACATCCAAAAACATTTACATCAAAAACATTCTGTTGGTTACATTTATGACCAAATGAGTCGTTCAGTTTCTGCTTCTGTGTGTAGAGGTTACTTACAGTGGATATACAACTAAAATGATTATATTTTGATATAAAACTAAAATGATTATATTTAGAAAATCTATTTCAATAAAGTTTATAATCCCAGTTACAGCCTCCCACTCAGTGTTCAGTAGTTTTACGATCAAGTATGGAATAGATAACAGTAGAAGGCCTTTAAAAGATGGTTGTATAAAAGGCATATGTTGCCAAGTGCCCATGTTTCACGTACTGCAACTCTGGCACCGACCTCTTCATTTTTATAGTTTTTCTAAATCTCCTATATGTATTATACACCCAGCCTCAACCACTTCACTGCCGCTCCTCAAAAAAAATCCTCAACATAATGTTTCACTTATGGTTCACCAAACTTGTAGAGGGAGAAAAAAAAGCAGAGCTCTCAAATGAATTTATACACGACCATAAATAAAAAAACAAAATACATACAGATTTTCTTAAACTGCAATGATCTGGATGATGCTGGAAAAGGAAGCAAGCAAAGGGCGGCCTCTTGTAGAAATCACTGGATGTTTGGCGATCGATATGACTAGCAACATTTTGGACACAGAAGACACACAGCTATCAACCTCTTTCTAAACAAAGACTTGAAAAAGAGCTTAACGTCTGGACCTCTACAGGAACTATTCTGTGTTATGTCTCATTCTGTCAGATCTCTAGAAAACATGCATTAGTATGAGCCCCGGCTCAATAGCTTATTTATTAAACTACCTTGTAATGAATATCAGTGTTTTGTGCGGTCATTCCCCCAGGCATATAGCTTATACAATGTTTTAAATATATCTCCTTTGTTTCCCAGACTCTGTTTTAGATCCTGCCCTCCTACGCACCCTCTCCACAGCCTCCACATTCCACATGGAGAGAAACAGTCCAGTACATGGGAATGCATTACCAGTAGGGCGATGCAATCCTGCCCTGTGTCTCTTCACTTTTATTTACTCTGCACTGAACGATTAAGGGTGGTGGTGGTGGGTGGTGGGGGGGGGGGGGGTGACAGCTTCATACTTCCTGTGATGCAAGCCACCTGTTTTGCAAAGAATGTGTTTTGAGACTGTAAAACTAAACAATATAACTTTGATGTAGTGCGAGTTTATACGGTGAAGAAGCTATAGGGTGATCTATATTTAATATCCTGGGATGTGCAGTGTGTGTGCTACAAGAGGTTAGAGGTTACAAACAACCACATCTTCATTCCATCAAAACATTTACAGAATACTAATCCCCACATCTGGACCAGAGCGTGAGGTTAAATACTCACTCTTCCGAAAGGCTGCATTCAAATGTCCGTATTTGCAGATTAGTAAATGTCTGGGTGTTATTTGTCACAGTTGAATATATTTGATTGTAAAGCAGGAGAAGGTTAATATCACATCACAAGACTGGTGTTTCTAAAGAGCTATAAAGATCTCTGCCCAGGGCAATCCACTGAGAGAGGCTGCTCACCTGAAATGAGACCGCAAGGACACCAGGAGGTAAAACACCCCGTTAAACACTTGGATCAATATTAACGTGACTTCCATTTCATGCTTGCCCAATTCCAATCACCTAACAATACACTCCGATACTGAGCCGAGGCTGGCTGTTAACAGGGCAGGTTATTACAGGCACAGGGCAGAGACAGAATGTGCTGGCTAAGCTGTCAATGCTGCTAATAGACAACGAGGCAGAGTTTAAGGCAGAGTTTAACCTCCCATCACGCTCTCACACACAAGGACACAGAAATTGCACAAAAAGTTTTAATATATATATATACACACATTCACACTGGTTGTGTTCATGTGTCAACTTGATTTCATTAAATAACCTCGGGAAGAATGTTAAATACAAAAAAGGGGATTAAAATGTGTTTTGAATTGGCAAGTGGTCAATATAATTGGTCAAGTAATCTGTCTTGGAAATCCACACAACAATAAATACTATCAGCCAATTTCTATAATGGCAAATCATCTTTTATTTTGTAATGTTATTCTGTAAAGAGAAAACCCCAAAATAGACTCTTGCAATACTCGGCTGTCAAAACGACATGCCACTCACTCACTGAAATGTTCCTTGTGCAAAAAAAAGAAGAAGTTTCATTTCCCCCAAGTGAGCTTGTAAAACTGATGCTTACTGTGATCACAACAGTTTAAGTCTGGCCTCTTCAAACTCAAGATGGTGGCTGAGCAAGTGAGCATACATCGTCATATCCTGCTGTCAAACCAGAGACTGTGTATTCAATTTGGACAACCTAGTGGTTCTCCAATAGTCCCAGATTTTAAAGCTTTAATAATGACTCTCACGGGCAAACTCAAACAACCTCTTTGTTGTTCTACTCTGGTGCCTATGCAGCCGGCAACCCACTAAAAAGTTCAATAGAATCTCTGTCAAACCCAGGAAACAAAGTTGGGATGTTATAACTAATGGAAATCCAACCTCTGAGATTCTGCACCAGGGTTATCTGCTGAAGACAGGTCCTATCTTTAATAGCATGCTAATTAAAAATAAATATTCATGAGAAAATGAAAAAACACACTGTCATAGCACATTTAAAATTAAAACTGCCAACGAAATCGACTGAAGAGCCAAAAAAGAACAAAAGATCCTTCTCCCTTAAACTCAAAACAAAACCTCCGCTGTGCAACCACATCAAAGCCTGCAGAAAAAAGCCGGAAAGTGCAGCTCACCTCTCACGGAGAGCACGAGGGCCTTCCGACCACAGGCGATCCCTTTCACTTGACAAGTCGAAACATTATTCTGCTCATTAAAACTACTGCATGTCAGCAGGGCTTCAGTCAACTACAGGGATTAATGTCACTGAAAGCTCAAAAGTATAGTCTCGTGAACTAATATGATACGTGTTTGAGGCATTGAGGACATCTGTCAACTAAGTGACAAAAATAAATAATACACATGTATTCTAATTTGAGGAGGGCGTAGGTAAAAAGGCCAATGAGCGATGAAGCGTGAAAACAAAGCGGATGGAACAATGGAAGACATTGCTTTCAAAAAAAAAGAAAGATCTGCCTTTCGTATATAATCTTCGCCCCTGCTTGTATACAAGCTTTGAAGAAATGTCGTCAAAAGTATCCACAGAAATTGCATTTTTTACTTTTGTACAATCCACAAAACAGTATAGTTGTAGTGGCATCTGACAGGGCGTTGGCCTTTGTTTCTCCAACTTAAAGTAATGTTTCAAACAAGAATTATCAACAACATAGCTTGATACACTAATTCTATGTTGCATCACATCCACATACCTCAGAAATGTGTATTTTTTTAATTAGGGCTCGGCAATATTTCGATGTAATATCAATATCATAATTTGAGAATAATTTGTAAAACGTAATTCGGCATAATGTCTTTTCCTGGTTTTCTGTTGTGTCTTTACCCACTTATCACAAATATCATTGAGTAAATATTTTGGCCAATGGTCAACCCTGCAATATTGTTGCAATTTTGATGTTGAGGTATTTGGTGAAAAATATATAAATAATTTTGAGTTCTCCATATTGTGATTTATTTGGGGGTCTGTCACCAAGCTGAGCACCAAGCTGGTGGCATTGAAAACAAATACTAATAACATAAAGTACTCTTTAAAACAAGAATAAATAAATAAACAGCATCAGATATCCAAAACCAATCATAGAATTGGCTGAAAGGTATAAGATGAAGCCACAGTTTATTATGGATACCCTTATTAGTTATTAGCAATGTGAGGATTGTTTGCAGCATACTGAAAATATAGACCAAGAGGTAGATGGATCATGCTGAAAAAATAGGGTGAGTTTTCTATTAATGTTTTATTACATATTTACTGCTGTGCCGGTATGTACAGGTAGGAAACGTTGATGCAATGCAATCTCTTTGCAGATGAAATCAAAGTTCCTAATAAGCTGTAATATTTCTAAGGGTTAAAAGTGCTTGAATTGTAACATTTGTTACCTTGAGTCCTCCCATCGGCAGGATCAACATGTCACCAAAAGCCCACGAATTAGCTTATGGCTAAAAATAATGGAGTCAGTACAAAATCTAAAGCAGATGGTGCAATTATTGCACGTGTGTCTCATATATGGACCACCTGCAGCTGAAGCAGCAGCTGGCATGCGTTTATCCACAGTGCTGCCACGAGCTTCATACAGCAGTCATAGCAGAGCGAGCAAAGCAGCAAGATGACATCCTGAACCCGACCAACGGTCAGCTTCAGGAGCTAAACACTGAAACAGGCGTCAGTGAACCTGGTGATCCTTATGCATTTCATGTTTTCTATTTTCTATAAAGTAAAGGAGATGCTTCGTACATTCATTTCAGAATAAATACATTCGCCCATGCTCCATTAATACATTTGCTCTGCTATATAATTACAGACGGGAGAGAAGGGCCAAGGGGGTTTAATAGCACGAAGCTGCTTTCCCTTAAAGGTCGGTGTTGCATGACAAAAGGCAACATTTACACAAGGTGGTGCGGCAACACTCAAAGAAAAAGTTTCAGACAAAGAGAAGAAATCATAAAGGGAGAGGTCCAATTTGTTCTTCAGTATGTGTTGTGATGGAAATAAAACAAGTGCAATAAAATGTATGTGTCATGTTCCATTCACAGCACTCATAAATATGTCACCAATGAAAATGACTCTTAACTTCCACGAAGCAATATGCTAAACTATATGGACAAGCTTGGGCTAACTTTAGTGCCCTTTCAATCCTTTTTCGTTGATATTCTACATTTAATATGGGGTAATGATGTCCTTGAATGTTCAGCTCCCTCATTCTGATGCCTTTAAAAAAATACTCCTCAATACAAAGACTAATCAAAGAAGCAATAAACTCACCATACTCCAGCAGGGACTTGCATGTGACATCTAAGTGGGTGGATCCAAAGGGGTTTCTAACAAATCTCCGCCTCCGCCGCAGGTCATCTTCCCAGTAGTCGAGTCGCCAGAAGTCGTGCAGCTGACTATGAGAGAGACAGGAAGACAGGCAGGTTAGATAGAGTACACACGCCTCACTGATGGTCTGATTACAGCAGCCACTTCCTTATCTGGGGAAAACATCTCGAGAAGGAAAATCAGGCCACAGATAGCAGATTTATTGGGGACTAGTGGCATGCTCTGCAGAGGTCCAGTAATGTTACCTCTGCTAGAGTCTATAGCATTAGAACAGCAGGGAGCAGCAGCAGCCACAGCATAAATAAATCACAGGCACTCCCATTAACAAATACAGCATCAAATTACAAGTATAAATGGCACAGCTTGCCTCCTTTTTTACAATGTTTTTTAACAAGTCTTGTAAATCAAGGGTAGGAACCTCAACGCAGACAGCGTGTGGTTTAATGATCGGGGTCTTGGGGCGGTTGAGGTATGAGCCTATAAAACAAGCCCCCTCCCTGCATATGTTGAGCCATGATTAAAATAATGTGCTGAAATATTCATTGAAATTATTCCCAGAGCCCTGGAGCAACCCGACTGAAAATTGCATTTTTATTCATTATTAATAACAGCGAATTAGGGTCGTAAAAAAAAAGAGAAAAAGAAGAAAACATTTCCAGCATGTGGTAACCATCTTTGTAAATGATTATTCCAACATTAGTGAGGACCTGGGATAATTTTATTGCTTGCAGCTAATGCAAACCATTATGCACGTGGACTAGCATTAGGTTACTAAGTGCTGCTTGTTCCATGTGCACTTTCAGGATCCATTTTAAAGCCTTTATGTTTCTTTTAGAGGGAAATGCAGCAAAAACAAGTCTTGCTTTAATTTACCCATGCCAGTGAAGCGTAATGCAAAAAAAATAATGATGATTCAAATAATTAGTGTGCAGTTGGCAGTATGGTAAAATGTGATTACATCAGCATGGCATGAGGTTCATTTTAATGTCATTTTTAACCAAATTTGAAGGAATATGGCATCATTTGGTTTCATTGTGTTGAATTTTAAAAGCTAGAGTATGTGTAAAGCACATTCCAATACACACAGGAAATTAAGTACATGCCAGAGTAGAACAAAAGTATTTTAGCTTCCATCTACAATGGTGCCTTTGTCTCTGTATTATACAAAAGTGAAATGCTAAAAGCAGCCACCCAGAGCTCCAAATAAAACCTTGGATCTGATACTTTAGGAAGATATTTTTCATTGCATGCAGGACACAGTGAGACCTTGACAGGCAGCCGTCTATTGCATTGTAGGGTTTCTGCCCCATTCCCTGCCACAGCATTGAAGTAGTCTAAACAGATTAAAGTGTTACAGGGGATCACATCATAAAATACAGCCTCCTAGCTCCATGAATATAATATCAACAAAATGTCAGAAATCAAGAGGCTCAGGAGACTTAGCTGGGCTCTGACAGCAACAAGAGCTCAGTCTCAGTTAAGTATCAATCAAAATTGAGTCCATGTGCGCGCGTTGTATGCTCAACGTATCATGAGTCGCTGTATGCAAAAGTGAGACTCAACGCCTTGAGCTTGTCCCTTGTCAATCTCCCTCAAAGCTTAACTGAGGAAAAGAGAGATGTCAGTGCGTTGAAAGGAGAAACCCACATAAATGATATTGTAAATGCAAGATTACACAGTGTGAAAAATGTAAATCCACTCTAGGCAACTGGGCGATTACTGCTGAAGATTATGTCCCTCAATTCTTGCAAGTAAACAGCAGATGCCAGTGGGGGATAAATCCGCCACTTTGAAGATTTTCTTTAAGCAGTATTAATTGCATGTGATAAAATGTATTTGGTCTGCTCAAGGAAGCTCCTTTTAGACCCACTTTGGTCCAAGCCATTCAAATGCACAACATGACAAACCTTCGAGTTACAATGACTGATTCCTGAGTTGGGTGCCAACATTTTTGATGGGTCTTCTCCTTGATCTGTCCTGTACAGATGGTTTCAGTTTGAATGTGGTATTCTGCTGTTTGAATAGGACCTGTGATGTTCTAGACTATGTGGTAAGTGCTTGACTGGATTTGGACTGTGTCCAAGTGCTATGCTGAAGGAACCTCCTCTCTGAGGGTGGTCCAAAAAGTGCTGCGGAGGATTGCACCCCTGATGGAGATCTACAGCTGGGAGCAACTGAGCTGTCACACAAGGAATTTCTGAGATGGCGCACGAGCCACCAAACAGCACATTAAAAGCATGAGGGGAAATAAGTGACGAGGTCAACTTCCCCCAACCATATAATAAAATGTTAACCTGACAAGTACATTCTGCACCATGGTCCTTTTGGAACCATTCATAGAAACCTAGTCGTCTGTATTGTCTGTAAAAACAACAACAAATGGTCCAGCATTCTTTATTAAGCGTGGTCGGCTTGGGACCTCCTATTTTTCCCATCAAATGTGTCTGGCTTCATGACAACCATAAAGAATGGCTGTGAACTGGCCTCCTAGAAACTGCCAAAATGTATTAGTCCGGTCAGCCATCAATCACCCAAATGGATTTCAAACCGCATTTTAAAAGCTAATTTTCCAGCACTGATAACCTACAGGAAACAGGAGCACCATTATTTATGGATGCTTTCAGACTTGCTAAGTGCAGTAGGATAAATGTGTATGAGGGCTATCGTCTATTCTCTTTTCTTTCAAATAGGTATTTAAAGAACACCTTTCCTCGAGGAGCCAGTGTTGAGATTTTTGAGTTGCCAGATCTAACACCCGAGTCTACAGGGAATGTGTTTTGTTTGTAAGAGGAAAGGGAAAGCTGACAGGCATAATTCAAAATACGATGGGGAAGAAAATAAAAGGATTGATAACAGTTTTATAGGAAACTATGACATCCTTCTAGAAGAGAGAGATACTTTTGACAGCTGAAGATAGCTCCTATTAGATTAGAGGGTGATATATTCTTTGTGCTGCTGTTATAATAGGGCAACAGAGGCCCTTTTGTTTTCGAACAATCGTATTGGTGTTAAGTGTAAAAAGTTAAAATTGAGCCTGTGCAAGGAAAAGAAACGTGCCTTTACGAGGTTAAATGTGCTTGTTTAAGGCCTATATTGTGTGTCTCACACAAGGCTCTGGCCAGTGCTCCATCTTCACTAAAATTCATGCAATTGCCCTGGAAAACAAAATCCCTTTAGATTAAAGTGAAATCATTAAAATAAAAGCAATTATACATCTATTGTCAAAAGCAATAACTACCTTCATGTTTTTCAAGTCACTTAAACCAGAATGGCATAAATGCAACATGTGCAGGGCTGGATTACAGACACATGAGGATCTCATGGTTAAAGAATCCTTTTTATTCTATTTATGCTCAGAGGAGATTTGTGTGAGGCGGTCAGGAGGAAGGACAGGGACATGCTGATTCAATAAAACACCATTATATTCCTTTTAAAAGCTTCAATTGGTGACATGAGTAAGGGGTAATTATAATAAATACCCATAATCAGTGACAATTCTATTCAAAGGCGCAGTGACTGGTTTCCATCACACACACACTGGACACTGGTCAGTTTTTATTGCGACTCTGAGGACAAGTGGTCTTTTCTTTGGTTTTCAGTCCGACTATGAGTTACAATGTACATGAGGAATTTGTTTGAGATGCCAGTAGTGATGACAAATTAAATAATAGCAAAAAATTACTTAAAACTTGACTCTAAAATAAACAAAATACCTAGTTCATTGGAACCTACCTAACATGTACATGCCCAAACATAATAATTGAGGTAATTATGTCACCGTATAGAGTACAGACATGTAAGAAACCAACTCTGATTTTACTAAAACACATTACTTAATGTAATAGGTACTTCGATGACATTAAAATGACAACCAGATATGCGGGTCTGTGATGACACAGAAAGCCATCGAGCATCCAACCGACAGCGAGGAAATGCTAAAAACAATACCCGTCAACAAATGCATTTTTTCTAGAAAGCATTTTTATAGCCCATTCCTCAACAAAATGCTGCTGGATAACACATCAACAATTTTTTTTGTAAAAAGACACTGCATCAAAAGGTTGTAATTGGAAACCATATGGTGATGAGCATTTCTCAGCCCACGACCTGATCATGATGTTGACCATATAGTCACTTCACACTTGGCATTGAACATACGCATGATCAAACTTGATGTGTTTTACAGAGGTAATTACCATTAAAATTAAGAAAGAAATACTCAGTAATTACCTCTGTAAAAACACATCAAGTTTATTCATGCGTCTTTTGAATGTGAAGTGACTATACGGTCAACATCGTGATCAGATTACCGCAGAGAGATGCATATGGTGCACAATATTTTCATCAATTCATTTCCTATCATCACTTCACTCCACAATGTTGGAGAAGCTAATATTCAAATAGTTCTCGCTATTGGATATGACTTTTCTTTTGTAGATTGAGAGATAGAGCATAGACACGGGGAGGAATGTGTATTGGACAAAGGCGAAAGAGAAACAACACAGCAGCAACAAGATTAACTCCAGGTCATCTGGCGTAATGAAGACAGACATACGAGATCAGACGAGGGATGAGGAGCCGAACTGTACTGTCGGTGAACTCCCATGGATCGCCAGCTTTGTGGATCCCCATCTTTCATCAGAAATAGGGCACAGTCAGACGATGCCCAGTTCAATTTCAACAGCCGGTGAAATTGATGATTGTGTGAGTGGGCCTCTTTCCAGAGATAATTAGCACAGTGTGCAAGGTTAAGAGTACCCCACGGGACTAGAGCCTGCTGTAGGTCAAGAACAAATGCAAGTGTGGAGAATATCAGCTTGCAAGAACAAAGGAGCATCATGTGATACGTAAGATCTAATTAAAATGTTGAATAAAAAAACATTATCACTTGCAAGTCGTTATAAAAGGAGCGTCATTTTATTGAATCCTCACGGACTGAAACATGAAAGATGGTATGCAGAGGACGACGTCAGACCAAAACTAGCTTTGGGAAATGGGCAAAACAGAAATCTCTACATTCTGCATGCAACCATAGCAAAACATGGCCTATTGCTTCTATATATTGGTTTCTAAGATTACCTCATTATACTATATTCTTACCAATTGTAACAGAATACTAAACATTGATGACAATAATCTATTTATACTAAGAAAGTAAAGAAGGAAACCCAGATTTTCACAGAATACTTTTTTTAAATTATATATATTATAAGAATGATTTTTGTTTATGTTGTCAGGACCAACCAGAGACCTTGGCCTTTCTTTTATGCCTCAAGGGACCATCAGACCTCGAACCCTCTGAGGCTATAAAGGTGTGCCCCCCCTCCCCTTTGTGCTAGAGGACTTCTATTAGAATTGATAACCCTTTCAGGCAAGACCAAATACTCTGTGCGCATCGTGAGTAAAAAGGTTCATTCCATCACAAAGTTATTATCCACGGGCAGATTGTTACCATTCATCAAGTGTAAGAGATGAAACTCACTGTTAGTCAAGGGAAACGGCTGTTTCACTGCCTTGCCACAGATCAATATATGCCGCCATTTTCCATTCTCTCCTCTGCTACAAAAAAAGTAATTATACAGAAGAAATGTTGACAATCAATAGACTAGTCAGGTGAGGTTAAGGTCTGCTGTGGGGGCCAGCGAAGGCTCCTCCGTCACCTGTCACTGATGCTGCCGGTGTGAACACGGACGCTCGCATGGGGACAAAGGGAGGTTTGTCTCCATCAGCCCCTTTTACATTTCTGTTAGGGTGGTTGTGTCGAAACAATTAGATAAATAAAGTAAATGGTGCAAACATCTATAAAGAATGCATTGTTTGAATATGTGTTTTAAAAACCTTTCTGTCATGCACGAACATGCACAAATAAAAGTAAAAACTTGGCACGTATACCTGTCTGTATTATTCTAAAAGAATATTTAAATAGTTCCATGAGTTGCAGATGTTTGACGTGTATGAAACATTGAACAGTTGCTTCCTAATTTACTCTTCTGTAGTGTGAGAGAACTGCAGAACAAGAGCGACTTCATCATCGCAGTAAGGTACTTCTATGCTGCAAAAGTGGTGGACGTTATTCTTCAATGAATTCATCAGCCTCGCCTTGACATCTACTTTCACTTTAGACGAGCCTGAACTTTATAATCCACTGGCAGGGTTCAGAGGTCAACAGCAGAGGGGACCAGAGGGCATGAAAAATCACTCTCTCCCTGGAAAAAACTCTGACATCCAATTTTCAACTTGATTTATCAGTGTAAAGCTAAAATTGATAGTGTGTCATTACTGGGCAGGGAGCTGTCTTGGAGAGATGTATCAAAGCCTCCTCATTTTGATTTAGCGCAGCGGATCAATACAACCCTATACTGTTTCAATTTGAGGAGTATTGATTTTCCCATGCTGACTCTATAGAGGGGGACATTCATCATCAAGCAAGCATATAGTATGATCTAACAGGGCACCATAGGGTCTGATCTGCTTATTCTTCACTCAGATCGCACGACTGCAGAGCAGCTGTTTCCAAGCCTTGCACAGAATGTTTCCTCTTCGTCAGCTGTTGTCGTGGGCGCTGCAACGCAGTTTCTTACGCCGCTTTCCACAAAGAGAACAATGGCTCCAAGTGGATTTGCCTTCAGAGATGCAGATAATGTGCAGATGTCTGTAGTTCAGACAAAAGCAGATTCATCTCATGGTAAGTCAGACAGTTAAATCATATTCTAATGAGCACCGCTCAAGGACCAGACTGGTAAACTATGAACATGTACATTATACTAGTTTCTGCCCACTGCTTGCCTGAGAATAATTGTGTTTATTAAATATTCTAGACAAATAATAGATATATTTTGGCATGTCTCCAGGCAGAACTTGGGAGTGAAAAGCCAAGCAATTTCTGTGCATGATGGAGAAAACAAACATTGACAAGTCTCTGTCTCTCTTTCCGTCTCTCTTTCCATCACACACACACACACACACACACACACACACACACGCACACACGCAGGCACACGCACACCTCAAAATGCTTGAGGGCTTTATATCTTACAAGAGCAGCATAAATGGGAAAGTTAATGTACCATTGAATAAGACTAAGCTGCTGAACTGCAACACTGCCTTGAGCTTGTGAGCATATTGCATCATTTTTCTTCACCAGCAGGTTACCATTAAATTTGAATTTGTTGGAGGTTTTGCGGTATCATTTACAATACACCCACGCTCAATAACCTTTTGTTTCAATGCAAATGCTGTGCCTCTGAGAGGCTCCATAAATATTTGAACATGAGCCCAGAATTCAATGCAATAGATTTAGTCATGGGTCTTACTGCTGAGGTTGAGTCAGTTTTACTTGTACTTGAATACTGTGGCCTTTTCAGTCACGGACCACACATACATATTTATTTTGATTTGACAATATTTAAAAAACGAAATAATTGTTTGACAATAGTTGGAAATTAATCACAACACATTAATAGTTTAGAAACTTAAAAACTGGGAGTGAACAAAGCCAACAGACAAACACTTGATATTATGAAGTAGACACGCTGCGCCACAGTGAATAATCTAATGGATCCATAAAAAAAGAAAACCGAATGTCGCAGCTTTTGAGAGAAAGTATTTTAACTTTACTGCAAGTCAAAGACATAAAATATAGCTGTAAAAAATAATGACGCCAGCTAAAATATTATATTGAATAAAATACAGTATGAAATAAACCCAATTTCAGCAAACATGGTTGAACATCTGCATCGTATTTTCAAAATGTAATAATAAAACCAAAGCTACTGTTTCAGCGAAGCGGCTACGTTTGTTTTGGCAAATCAGCAGCAGTGGTTTGTTCCTTTCAAGGGACCTGTCTTGCAGAATGTAGCTCACAGCATAATTAGGTATTCTGATTAATATTTGGGTGAACATGTTATTGTCTGACTGCACATTTCTGCATCCGAATCTGAATCCTGTGATTTGGATTTCTTTTTTCAACAGACGAGTCCGCAAGCAGCAACTGAAGCTCCCCCATGCAGGCTTTTTTACAATTGCTGGCATGTACTACGGATACATGTGAACATTCTCAGCTCTTAGCTCAGTACAAGATACTCACAGGACGTTGTAACACGTCCGTTTGCCCATTATAACTAGCTCTTGATCCGGCCTCTTCACTCTGTATCGGTGGGACCATGTGGAAGCAGGTGAGAAGTGGGAGGCAGAGCAGGAGAGCCTGCGGTTATTTTAACAGGGCCCATGGGGAAGTCTGCAACTACCACCAGGTGCTGGACTGTGTTACTGAGAGGGTCAATGGATGCCTGGACAACACTGCAGAAACACCCCAACCCCCTTCTTCCCCCTCTGTCGGAAGACTGGCCAATCAGCTGTCCCCAGGGGATTAAGCCACTCCGCACTGTAATTGCGTTTGTTGACCCGATCGCTGACCCTATCGGATCCTGGGAAAATGACATTAACTGGTGGTCCAATCCCATCACTGCAGAGTTGTGTGTACAGGTAACTTCTGTCCTCTAGGTTGGACCTAAGGTTGAGCAGCTATGGTTTACGTTCAAGACTTAGTGGGGCCCACGTTGGTCTGAAGGTGAACTTGTACAAGTGTGAGGGCTTACCTTTGGGCCAGAGTCCCCCAGGCACTGTGCTTGTTGGTGAGGATGTTGACAATTTTCTGCTTTAACTGGTTGGCTGTCACATGGTCTCTGTGTTTAGCAGCACTGATTAGGTGGTCACACATCTTCTCTTCTTCTTTTCTGTCAGCAGCGTATTGGGCACAGTTGGACTGATTTGAGATTCAAAACAAAAGGGGGGAAATAAAGAAAAACATAGCGTGAGCCTCGTTGTATATTTATGGCTTTCAGTACAGTATCCACTGCCAAAAGTGATGTCTGACATTATACGAAAAGCATTTGAGAATGTTTTACTTGAATAAAGCCAGAATAATATATACCCTCTAATGGAGCATTTGTCACACTGAAGAATGTTATGGCTTCATTCAACACACTTGAGTGCATACAGATATTAGTGGACAGCTGAGAGATATATTTCTGTTCCCTTGGAGGAGTGTAGTAAATCATGGCGAGCACATGAAGGCAGTCCATTCCCTAACTGTGGACAGATGAGGCTCCCTGCTAGATAGCCGTGGATGGTGCTATTAGAGGAGAAAGAAAAATACTCTAATAGATCCACAAAGAATATAGTCTGTCAAGGTTAACAAATCCACGCTGACAATATATAGAGGAATATGTTATTGTCCCCAGGTAAAGGAACAGAGTCAAATTCATGCAGTCATTTTCCAGAACAAAATGTACCATAAGGACACATTGCCTCCTGTAAATTGCAAACATAAAACATAGGAACATTGATGATACCATAGTCCAAATAATGTTTAATATCCAAGTGTCCGAATGAATGATATGAATTGGCCTCAATATGAAGAATGGCGATATTGGTTTTAAATCAATTTCCAGAAGTCAGTGTAGCTCTCTCAGTGTTCCAGGTGGCTAAAAGTAATCTAGAGGAGCACGTCTGACCTTATCTTTGCTGCTAAAACAAGATTGTCTCACTATGCCACCCTGGGGGAACCCTTGCTAATATTCAAAATCTAATTTGCTAACAGAAGCTGGAAGTTAATTGAATTTCCTGTTTCAAATTTGAATTCTGTCAGATATTATACTTCAACATATTCTTCATGCGGCAGATAACTCAATCTCCACTTGTCAACTCACATCACCACGTGATGCAGTGACAAATATCAAACGTTATTTATCACTTTAAAGCATATGACGCTTTGCCCTGACACCAACTTAATTGTAAAAATGTCTTATCTGCGTCCTGAATCTTCAATCTTGGAGAGTGGGTAATAAAGTAACATCAGACCTCGATGAAAAGTGTCGGCTGTCTGGCGTTGGCAGACAGAACGGATGAGGCCAGGTACACTTCCCCCTTCTACTGACATTGCATATCTAGCCGTCTCTTCCAGTTTATCTAGCAGGTCAAGGATCCTCGAGAACTGTATATCAAGCAGCTGTTTGAGGATGGCTGCTTTTCCCAGATAAGAAACTCATCACTGCTCACATGTACCCGCTGCTAACAGAGGCGGTGGAAGTGGTTGCCGTGGGTGTGTGTGTGTGTATGTGTGTGTGTGTATGTGTTTGTTTGTATGTCTTCTAATGTTCTACAATAACCAATCAAACTATTTTAATACAGCACAAGTTCTTTTTATTTTGCTATCAATCTTTGTTGCATTTATTTGCTTCATGTACTAATTTGCTGACCAGCTTGCATTAAAAAATAAAAAGGGCCATGACTTTCTTTCTCACATTTTCTATAAAGATGACCATTAATAGAAAATAAAAGCATAATACAATTCCTGCAAGAAAATGTATGTTCCAACATTGCCGAAATCATGGTTTCTTCTACTTCTGCGTATGAAATATGAGTGGTTTAATTTAGTCCGGGTAAATACAGACACAGGAGGCTGCTAGGAGTTGATTGGCAAATATCAGATTAAAATTAATATTAATTGCATTTCCGTTTGCTACTCGCAATTAGATTATTGAATATGAATTGTACGGGTAAGGAGTTAATCCACAGGAGGACACAGAGGGACACAATTACTGAGCATATAGACTTAAAGGAGATTTGTTGTTTTATCATTAACCATAACTGTTATTACTATTATTTTGAGTTTAACAGAGGATTGACAATATCTAAAACATGTATGACAGGAGATAGTTAACATTTTAATTTGGAGAACGGGTGATCTGCAAAACTGCTATTCACTGGTGGTTATATTCTATATTGTACAATTTGTTGTCAGTAGTATGATGTCAGTAATGCTCATCTTTACCATTTAAATTCAGATGCAACAAAATAACGCACAGTTTATACCTCAAACGCGGCGTGTTTGTGGACGTCCTCTGCCCTCTGTCTGTTCAGGATGAATTCGGCCTCGTTGGCAACCCGAACTATGTGGTCCTTCATGGCATGGCAGAGCAACCTTTGATATTACAGGGAAAGACAAAGGCAGAGTAGATTTATACACAAACTATCATTAATAAGGACATTTTCAGTTCTTTATTAGCTAAACATGTTGTAATGACACCCCTAAGTGAGCAGCAAGGTTAAGGCAAATATAGTTTGTCAGGATTGTGCAACATTCTGCTAGTTGAAAGAGCGGACTAGTAAACAGCATCATTTGTCTGTGTTATATTGCAAGGCTGCAGGTCAGTGACAGTTCCCTCTGTAGCATTAAGGAGGGAATGGGGTGTCATTAGAGCATTGAAGCCTGTCTGGCATACTCCTGATTGACTGAGCATCCCTTCCCACTGACCAGAACATCAACCCAGTGCCTGTAATGCTGACAAGTCAGGCCGTGAACAACTTCTCACATGGCTGACTCTAGAGGCTGCGTGGTCTCCACCCACATTCACATTTAAATTCCACTATCTTTAATAATTGAGAACACCCTGGCTACTGTGTGCAGATTACGTGCCATTTTACACATCATTAGGTTAGCTTTGTTTTAATTAAAGAAGCCCCTGTTCCTCTCCAGTGCTTGATACAGATTGTAATTTCCCGCCTGTCCCAAGGAGAGGCAGTAATCCCGAAGCTGCATTCATCAGCTGCTATTGCCTCTTTAATTGTTGACAAGCACCCATTAATAGACAGACGTTCACTGTTCAAAGACAGAGGCTGAGAACGCCAAGCTTCATTTTGAAACCAAGAATGGATCAGAAAACAAGTTGATGAGTTAGATTTGGAGACTGGAAAAATATGTTTGCGTTCATATTTTAGAGAAAGGTAACACTAATCAATACAGTTGATCACACTTGGCATGGATGTGTTCAGAGGTTGTCACCTAAAATCAGAAAAAAGTGTTGTGTGTGCTGTAAACAAAACCAATATTGTAAAACTCTTTGGAAGTGTAAAATGTGGTTGTGTATTATAGGTGTTTCTCAAAGCACCCTATATTTTGTATTTTTCGAGGTTAACAACATTGCGATCCCTGTATATTTTGCTTTTGCGACTTTAAAGACACTGTCTTAATAGTGCTGTGTGCATCCAAAGATACTGCATATATTTGTAAATACTGTACCAACTGTAAGCCTCACATAGATAGTGGCTTACGGCTACAGTCATGCAAGAGAGGGGAGGGGAAGTGGTCATGTGATTTCTTTACTTTCAGACCTTTCAGGGTATTTTCCATATGTTGGAGAGTGACTTTGCTTTCAAACAACTGCAACATGAAATATAGGAACAGCACACAGCTACCTGATGTATCTGTTGTTGTCACACATACTGCAGAAACAACCTCTTTGTCGACCACACCTTGTAAGGCAAACAGATTTACCAGACTCTCGCTACTTCTAGATATGTCTAGCTAGACAGAGCAGGTGTGCAGAGACTTGAGCAACACTGAGAAAGTATGTATCCGTCAGCAGCACCCTGGACAGCGCCGTGTGGCCTGACTGACTCGAGCTCTTTGTTCCAGGGCCAGCAGGGGACTCAGAGAAGCATGGCTGCAGCAAGAGTCCGGGCACAGAGAAGGTCTGGCCAGATGGGTCAGCAGATGGGCAAGGAGGCTAAGCCGCGCCTGACCTGCTCTATAGAAAACCCAGAGTCTGGCCACACCCAGAGACAAGAGGGAGGGAGACACTGGGAAGTACAGTATGACACGCCCAGACAGAGATATAAGAAGAAGGGAAATGATAGGAGAGGGTGACCGCTCTTTAGTGTTAATATTCTTACTTCATCCAGTCGCCACAATCATATTTACCGTTTCCCGACTGAACCGTCACCAAGAGGTTTAGAGCTAATCTGTGCCTTGCCACCTTTTTATGTCACATGGGAACTTCTTTTTTTTTTTTTTTAAACACATACTGAAAATGAAAGGGAAGAAAACATTGCTTGGCTGACTTTATGTATTAAAGTGAATGAACATATCACCTTCCCTCGTTGATTAGCTCAATGAAAGCCAAACCAGCGTTCTTCTGAATTGAGTTCTGCCATTCCTGAAAATAAACAATTTATGATTTGTTACTTAAAGAAGATCTGCATTTTTTTGTTATGTTTTTGGGCTGTAAATGGGTTATTCAAAGTTCAAAAGAGAAACAAAATATAAATTCATTCTTGTATTCAATATTAGATATGGGTTAGTAAAAAAGCACATTAGTACAGCAAGGATTAACCAGACATGCAGTAAAGCTAAAAGAATACTTTCTCAAAGTTCACAAAACAGTACAAAAACACAATTTGGATCCAACAACAATATCTTTGAGAAATGCATGACAATAATCACATTTCACCATCCACATTGCACATTTCAACTGTAATCTAGATTCCATGTCATAGTTTGCAATTCATGTGGGTAAATAAAGCATTTCGTGCATCTGTCCTTTGTGAAAAGAATTGTGGATATAAAAAGATGAATTCCTGCAGAGCCAGTGTGACCACCCTTTCTTCCTTTGTGAAAAGATCTGTACACACAGGACGGATGTAATTGTGGGATGAAACTGTATCCTCTCACTTAAATACAGCCGTTTCCTCTGTCCTTTACAGTGATGGATTACTGAGCAGGCGCACTGAGCCCTGCAGTGTGCCCTTGGAAGGGATCCGAGCCCTGGACCAGAGTGCTAGCACTTGCTGTCTCACAACATGCTCTGGAAATGATTAAAAAACAGTTGGAGAGTGGGCCTTTCACTGTGGGAAAACCAGCTCTCCTGTACCCTCACTGAGGTGCAAATGGAAGCCAAAACAGAGAAGGCTAGAGTTCAAAAGAGGAGGAAAAACAGAGGGAACTTAGAGGAAAAAGGTGTATATGGAACTCTTGAATATTCACTTTCATAAGGAGCCTTTGAACTAGACTATACATGGCAAATTTGCAGAAACTTATATTATTGTTACTTATTTCCAAAAATATGTGGGTGTTTACTCTGGTTTCGGTGATAAACAATGCTTGTTCTATGTCAATGTCTGGCCAAGGTAAGCAGCATTTGTTGTGTACAGTACCAGAATAAATGACATTGACATTATTACGTATGGGCATGTGTTTTTGTACACGGTTGTTGTGCCTGACACGTACCGGTTCACGCAAGAGTACACAGTCTGACCCTACAATGCGTTAAGTCAGGGAGATGGTGCTGACAAACTGCAGAGCATCTGGTATCCAAATGTTCCCCATGACTCCCTTGCTCTGCTACAGTATCTGTCTGGAATAAGCTGTTCTTGATTTGGACAGGGATCATGTACAGCCAGTCGCCTGAGGTTCCACATTCAGCATGCTCACGTGACAAAAATAAATACAGAAATCAAGGCAGATGTGACACTGGGGCGTTGTCAGGAAAATGGCAGTAGGTCAGTGGAGGTATTGCATGAACTAGTCAAATGTGGTATCTTGTCTGAGCTATGCTTGTTGACAGCTGAGATAGCACTTCAGAGGCTCTCTTTTTTTCTGGAGAACAGAGCTCCCAGAGGAGGCTTCCTTAGAGTGCATGAGTTTCCTCTGCTGCCCATTTGAAGGGAATTAGACATGACATGCAACTCATTAAAAAACAAAGAAGATGTAGTCCTTGATGTAAATGCAGACCATGACCAGAATGCAACATCTCTGAATGGCTGTTGGAAGCATTTTTAGTAGCTTGGGTTTTTTTTGTAATGGAATTTTAATGTGCATGCATTTAGTTGTGGTTCTTTTTAGGGCACGAGAGATCAACAATAAACTGAAAAACAGCCCAACAGTTACCTACGTAAATATTCAGCAGGTGTGGGAAACATTTGCATTGGTCATGTAATGTTAAGGTAAGCTCATAAAAGAAAGTCCAATAGTTACTAAAATAGTAACTCCTGAGAAAAATTACCTCACACCTCGCGGACATTTTATTTGGCATTGAAAAGATTGTAAACAATTTGTTTGCCTGAACTTTCTCTTTCTGCCTCCAACTGCTGGAAACTAAACTATACTAAAGAGTACATTATATAACTTTTGTGTGGAAGCCAAGCAATTTAATAAAGGCTGCTAAAATTCAACACGGAACACTTGGAAATGATGATGTTAAAGGTTCACTTTGAACAGTGCTACAATTCATTCAATGAAAGCACAACTTTTATGTCAGACCTAAACCCACAGAACAGTTATCTGGCCTTGAGAAGATTTTCTCTCCTCCCACTTTCATCTTCGTGAAATTCAGCGGAGCACTATGTATTTGTGGCGTTTCAATCCACCCTGTCAGGGTGCAGGGGCATTTTCCTTTTATCTGCTCTGCTTTGCTCTGTTATACTCTCCACATCTGGAGGCCTTCCGTCACTAAATCTCTGAGGCTCCACTCTTGATCCCCCCTGTATGTTTAAGCTGTTACAAGAAACAGAGCTGCTTGACCTTTTCATTCAGCTGCCCAGGCTGAGGAGAGACACACAGTGTCTGCAACCGTGGCCAGCCACACGATGATCGCTGTGATTAGTATGCATAAATAAGAAAAAGGCAGATCATTAGCACTAATTCATTCATAAAACTGACAACTCACAAAGCAGAGAGTGACTAAAGGTCAGCTAAGTGCCCTCAGGGCTGTCTTAAAACATTAATGTTGAAATTTGTGAGGGATATGTTGAAGTTGGCATTTTATAATGATGTCAGCCACAGCTCATCTTGCATCTGAGAAGACTTGCTGGGCTTTTTGAAAGCACTTGAGATACAGTATGTAATACCAAAGATAATAATTAGGAGTATATGGCAATCTAACTATCAGTCAGAGCAAACATATCTGCTTGTGATAAAAACAGCTCTGCATACATATCGGTGTTGTCACCTGAAATGAGTAATATGAAGGACAACGTTAACAGTTATCCATCATTACAGAGTGATTTTAAACTTATATTAGCTGGCAACATATTTGGATTAATTACTGATCACGCAGCATTATAATATGCATATGGCTCATCTCTATTCGATAGGTTGTATAAGGACACCAAGCTGTATGGTCCAGTTTCAAGCCCCCGCTGTCTGATCGATATCTCAGCCTGGATTTCATCCCAAGAGCCCCAAATGGCAGGAACCTCTGGAGCCGCAGTAATGCTATCTGTGTAAGTGTGTGTGTGTGGGGGGGGGGGGGGGGGACTCAGACCCTTAACAGCATGCTGACGCTCTCATCTGCAATAAATCCTAGAGCTTGAAAAAGCAACTTCCCTCAGATACTCCACAGACAGAAAAGCGGTGCAAAAAGGAGCACGTCCAAAACCTTGAAAAGAGCGACAATAACTCAACGCTGGATGCCCTATTTATGCATGTTCTATGGAGGAAAGCCCCTGAATAATGGCCTCCGTATAACAGAGGCTGAGCTCCTTGCTGAAGAGGTCTTTGGACTACGGATAGCACGGAGCGCACAGAGTGGCAATCCAACTCCTCGAGGCTCTGGCCCAGCAGTCTGGATCCACAAAGAGGCACCAAGTAATGGCTTCCTTATGGGCTCCCGACTCAAGACTGATGGGCTGACAGAAGGTATGTTAAATATCTCCTGTTCTAACTGCTACATCGGGGCTTTGACCTTCTTTAAAACAAGGGCTTAACAAGAGATTCAGAGGGTCAGCTCGGAGGTGATCAGTCACTGGCAGCGTTGCACGAGGTGGGGCTCATTCTCTAAAAGACAGCTCAGGATTAAAGCTCTGGGGTGTAGTGAGAAAGTCCCTGGATTCTAAGAATGTCTGTATGTCGTCATCGGTTTGGTTAATTTGCTTATGGAATATTTTACAAAAGAATATATCTTCAAATCAAAGCTTTAGCGTAGGTTTAACGACTTGTTTCGACAGTGCCCTTAACATTTAACCAAAGCATTCGTCATTAAGTTAAACATTATCACGGTATCTGCAGTTTTGACAGGATAAAGACTGAACCTATTTTTCCTTGCTTAAAATATGTCATTTAAAAAGTTAGGTGTGTGAAATATTATACGATTGACCATGTCCAATTTGAAGATCTCCACATAATGTTGAGAGAAATGTTATTTCGAGAAGCATAGCAGATGAAGGCATGTAACAAAAGAAGAAGGGGGACTTGGAGAGGAAGACAAGGAGAGGCTGGGAAAGAGGATTGTGAAGAGGAGGAGAAATACAAAAACTTACCTGAGAACAAAGCAGCATGACGAGCTCCACTACCGAAGTGCTTGACTTCATACACACTAGACCTGAAGCGACAAAACAGAGCAACAGAATTATGTATTAACTATAAAGGGAATATTTAACAAAGACTAGCTGTGGGTATAATAATGAGTCCTTATATAATCAGTTGTGCCGATTACAAAATAATCATTTAAAGATTCATATTCCCATTTCAATTTGAGTTGATAACTTGGTTGAAGCTATATTGTTTTTGGCATATAGTCAATTTCAGGCAGTGATAAATCATTTATAAACCCCTAGAGTTCCGAGTTGCCCTTCATAAAACTGTAAAAATACTAATTTGCATGCCTACAGAACAAATGCACGCATGCACACACACACACACACACGCACGCACAGGCAGACACACACACACACACATCTCATCTCCATTATGTAGACGGTAAGCCACACAAGCAGACAACTCTCTAATGAAACAAGGGCAGGTGTGAAAACTCATTTGCAGAAACAATGGCTGCAACTGGTCTTGTATTCTGCACCTCCAACTCCTTCTGTTCCGAGAACCATTAAAAAGGTGCAGTCATGAAGTAAAGGAAAGAATGCAACTCTACAGGACTCATTAAAAGGCACACAGCCGCCGTTGTTCAATGGGTGACGGGTGTCGAGCAGAGGAGAATTGAATTCAGTTAACGCTATTGCACAAGTTGTGCAATGTACAGTACAACATACGCACAAGTACTAATATTAGTTGCACTATGGGTTGTAATCACTATGACTAAATTATCAGGGAGTGACATATGCAGAAGATATCTGACCACCTTTTAGAGGGGGAAATCTGACCTTAACTTAATGACATATGGAACAGTAAATTGGGTCGCCAGGTTTTTCTAGAAAGACACAAATACTGGACAACAACAAAATACATTAGCTAATATCATCGTGTGATATTAACATTGAATAGACATGGTTTTGCTCGTGTAAACGCTGTGCAATGTAATAAAGAATGCACAAATATTCAGAACTCTAGACGGACGGATCTTTTGGTGGCTGATTCCACCCCGCCTCTATTCATGAGCAGAGACTGTCCGAGGAAGCGTATTGCAAATACTCTGAGAGGATGTGACCCTCCTCTTGTACGCAGAGTGCCACTGCTGACCTCTTGTTATAGCAGTGACATACTGAGCCATAAGTCAGACCAGTCTGACACAGGAGTCAGGTGTCCAACTGACCCTGGCCTTGTGCTGGTAGACAAACTAAATGCATTATATTTAAACACAGCCTGCCAGTCCTTTCCTGTAAACAGGGCAGGGTTAAGGCACGGGTGAATGTGGCATTGTGGGGCAATACGCCGGCAGGCTGGGCCACTCAAGGGACAGCAAGAAGCAGGCGGCAGGCATCACAACAGCAGCAGTGTTCACACACAGGACTTAGCCACCAACTCCAAGTGTAAAGCTCAGGGTGCACTCGGCATAATTGCCGCAGTGACCACGTCTGCAGGGGGGTTGAAGGAATAGGGTGAGGCGAAGGGGCACACGGGGCACCGGGGGGCTTGACCTCGAGCAATCTAAGGAGTGATGGATGACTGGTAATTACTGGTAAATGGAGCGCCTTTGCACTACAGCATAGTATTTCAACTGTGAGCCTGGGAATGGCCAGGGAAAAAGAAGGAGAAAGAGAGAGACGGACAGCTCCACCATTTGGACAAACACACTGAAACTGTGACTCGAATAGTATTGAAGATTTACAGTACATGCAGTGATTCTGCGGGTTTGTTTTGTCAGACTAACCTGGTCTAATTCATGTCAGGAAAAGGGTGCACTTTTCACAAACCCAGACAGGGTTAAACACGTCTGCTGAGGAGCACTGAGGCCCGAGCTGTCTATCTACGACCTTGTTTGTGGGGTTACACTCTCGGCTCAGGGCTGGTTTGTCAGCTTGGTCAGTCTGCTGACAGACTTTGAGTGAAAGGGTAACAGACATATTCACACATGTCAAGGCTGTGCTACCTGATTTTGCATTCTTTTCCCCTGAGTTCTAGTAAGTAACCTTAGCCACATGTGCATGGCATACCCACATTGCTATTTACATATGGATATATGAATGGTATATGCATGATGTATAAAGGAAAAGGTGCATTTGGCTGCTAGTGTAACTTTAGTTGCAGGAATGGAAAAACAGCCTTTAAATGCTCAATGTCTGGAGATGAGATAAATCATTTCACCAATCATTTCTACAGGATTGGGCACTATTGCATATAACACAGTAATGGTTACAAATTATAAGGACCCAGTGCTAAGTCTACCAAAACTGATTTCTTTAAAAAGCTTTCATTAAATATAAAAATTCAAGTTTTAGCTGCTTAAGAACAAAACATAAACACAGCATATAGTATTGTATATAATATTGTTATGTTAACAGTGCAAACAAATAAGTTTACTGCTCAGGAAAGTGTTAGACAACTTCTTTCTGAATCCAGCTTTCAGAAAGTCACGGAAATGCATTCTTTCAGCCTGATGTCATTCGCTGCATATGCTTATGATACTAATATCATTTTTTACTTACACTTAAACAAAAATACTTTGGCAGTGACAAAACACAGATTTATTTCACTTTGCGCAAACTGCAAGTCAAGAGACTGGAGGCCACACACATGAATTCCGCACTGTGCATGCACAGACAAACGTCTGTAGAAACAATCACACACACATGTGTGCGTGCGTGTCCTTGTATAAGCAAGCCAAAACAAGCATTGCGTATGGAGTGGCAGAGCACACACATGCAGGCAGACAGTCCCTGAGGTTAGGCACTAGTAGCACTGTGAGAGACTGCCAACCTGGGGCCTAAGGAAGGCACTGGGAGCCTTCACACAACCACCAGGAAATACGACTGGAGCCCAGAGAGGAGTGCAGCAGAAGGATCATACACTTCTGAAAACACTGTGCACAACCAACCAGTCAAACCAGCCCTTTAAATGTATGCAATGTGACTGCTCCAGCACTTTTACATAGTCATGAGGCGTCTATGATATTCATCTTGAAGGCTATTTTATTGTGACAGAGATTAAGGTCCAACATCCATAATTACAGGTTTCTTTGCAATATCACATCAATTTAACATCAAAAAACTATTACTGAGACATAACTTACATTCATCAAGGTCTCTTTAATAATATATACTTCATTTTACTTGCAATGTAATTGGATTTTGGTTAGTCTGTGGAGAAAATCTGCTCGATTCTTTCTGGCACAAAACAGAAACACTTCACGTCATTCCAATGTAAATGTTACAATTTACTACATTCACGAAAACCTGACAAATCCCTGCCCATATGTGCATTCTGAATTTTTCTAAAATAGACAAAAATCCACCTTGTGACCCTAGATTCTAAAAATATCACTGGCACGAGAAAAAGGCCGGCAATTATTTCAACATTTCAACATCTGTTGTGACTGTGAAACACTGATGTTTAAAAATACTACATATCGGAATAATCCTCAATATGTGGAGAGAATCATGAAGAAGACAAAACACACAGACGTCACAAGATGAATGAAAGGGAAAGCAGATTTAATCAGAATGTGACAGACTCCCAGCTTGTGTGCAAAGTAGTGACTCTCCTGTCAACACCTACGACTGTGTATGCATCCATCAATGAGGCAGCCGGTGTAGTACACACAATGGTACGGTGAAGGGCTGCAGGACTCCACACACACAGCCTGGGGAATAAAATGCACGACACAACATCTGTACCTTCTATGAGCAACTCTTGCCCATGGCTGCCCAGCAGGGTGCGTGACAGAAAGGGTGCAAAGTCCATGAATATCTCTCTCAACAGGGGGGCCACCTTCTCCAGGGCTCTCTCCAGCTTCGTAGTGATGCTGTCAAATAAAAAGCACATCAAAATAGAAGTCACAAAAAGAGATTAGACACACGATAAGAGTGGAAATGCAAGGGATGTTGTGCCCTTTCATTGAGGGCAAGAGCAGCGGTGGCCTCACAGTAAACCCAGTGCACATAGCCAACACCAGTTAGAGTGTTAGTCAGACGGACAGAGTCTGAGTGGGTGCAGAGGGTAACCAACACACAAGGGTTGCAAACCAAACTAGATATACATGAGATCACTGTAGATGTCGATACGATTTTATTTTGTAAACATATTGGCGATGTTAACACAGATGTTTCTTTGCATTTATAAAAGTATTTGACAGCAGTTTGTTTGCATTCTTTGTTGTGAGATGTTACCAAGCTTGCACATGGGATAACTGTAGACTGCATAGGGAAGTGTATCATCTCCTACACACTCACTACATGCTGCTGCCTGACATTATCTAAGCACCTCAGACAAACTATGAGCTGGAGTCATGCAACAATACAAGTCAGACTGTATACAAGCAGAGCTACGACTCAAGCTGCAACGTATCTCTGTGCCCCTAGTGTTTTGTACAAACACAGATAGAAGGCAACATGAGGAGAGTAGAGGCTTGTTCTCCCAGCTAAGATGGACAGAAAGCAGCGGGATAGAGAGAAACAGAGAGGGAAGGTTTGGTTTCGGATTTGTATGGAGTGTGCAGTGTAGTCTGCGTTCCAGCACCCTGGGAAAACACAGCAGAGGGATGACAGGGGGTCTAGGTGGCTAACATAAATGTCCTTGCCTAAGACACTGGCCTGCATCTCTGGAGGCTGCTTGTAATCCTGTCAGGCAGCTAAAGGGTTTGAGCTCAGGAGGTGTCAGTCTCTGGCGCAGTGGACACTGGTCCACTTCACAAAAGGCACTGAAATAGAAAGAAGAATGAAGAATGAAAAATGAAGCCGCAGGCAATACTTGCTTCATGTTGTTTTTATTTTCAGTTCAGCTGGATGTTTTCTTTCCTCATCTAAAATATAAGGCTCCGCAGCCACACAGTACGCCGACTATCATTGACTTCACAGTTACGCTAAGTGATGTCGGTTACTGCTGCCATGGAAACTGAAAAGAGAAAGAGAGACTCTGGAGAAAGACCTGGTCTCCAAGCAGTCCGCGGGAGAGCAGGACTAAGGACGTCTGTCACAAACTATTAGATCAAGTGAGGAAGACAGGTCAGGGTCACAACAAGATAAACACACAGAAATACACAAATGATTAGGCCAAACTTCATCTTGTTGTTCACAAAAAATGACATCAATTGTTATGTTGTCTTCTGTTTTGACAATGTAGAGGCCAAGACAATTTTTTCGTCAAAGGTGAGCATCTAGACACCAAATGTCATCCATCAAATCAGATCAGGTCAAATAAATAATCAGTTTAATGGAAAAGCAACAAAAAAAAGAAATAGCAGAACATTTTGAGTGTTTGAAAGCTTCATGCACAACTCTGTGTGATTTAATTGTATAAATAAGTCACGCAATTTGAATAAAGTGAGTAAATGAACACAGGAAATACAAGTATGGTTGAACAGAAAGGCCTTTTGTACCTCGTGTTTTCTTCTGTGTCTTCAGGCATGGGGACCACCGTCTGCACGGCCGGCAGGTTCTTGCTGGTGGCTCCGTTGACGAAACTGGAGGATGAGGAGGTAGCGGGGGCTGCATCGGTTGCTCCTGCAGGTTAGGGCAGCAGAAGCACGCAACATTAGCAGAACATATGTTCTTCACCAGAGGCTGTAAATTCCTGTAATTGCACACAGACTAATAATTGGAAAAAGAATAAGAAAAAAAGAATAGGAAATCTGGCCTTACAGTGGACTTTCAACCAAATGTTAACCAAGTCAAATAAATACAAACTTGGTAAGAGTGTCACATCGTGCACCAAATATTTAATTAAATGCAAGTGCACCGACGCTGGTTGCTCAAACTGGTGTCAGCAGCAACAAATGGAACTATGATACTGACTGAAGATGAGAAACATTAACAATCATAAAACATCTAAATATAAATGCATCACATTGTTATATATTACACTCAGTTTTGTTATCAAAGACAAACTGAGGCTAGAGTGACAACAGTAGTTTCAAGGTAAGCCCCGAGTCACAAGTATGAAATCATTAAATCACACCCAGAGTGAGTGAGATTATGGGGTCTGGGTGAAGGCCTGTGGCTTCAGCCGAAAGCTCACTTAGACTTGGATACATTTCTCACATTCCTTGAAAGGCGCTCAGATGAGAGGCTTTTCTTTTTTTATAGAGCACATTAAAAAGGTGTTGGAGCTCCTAATGGTTCTTGGTGTTAAGTGGGTCTTATCATAGGCCCAGACTACAGGAGCCCTGGGGTGGAACTGGCTTAATGCAGCAGAGACTCAGGAGAAGCATCGTGACAGCAGGGGGAGGGATAGAGGGCTTGCAAATAATTGCACAGGAACCCACAGTAGACAGGAAAAGCTGTGCGTAAAAACCATCTTCACGGTTATAAAGAAAGGCATTTGTTTAGTATATTATTCAGGTAGATGTAACTGGAGCTGTTTGGTTTGGTTGTTCAAGATCAGGAGGAATACAGGAGGAATGCACAGAGCTGCTGCAAACACTGATAGGACGGTAAATAGGGCCATCTAGTGGCAACACTGAGCCCCTGCAGAGGCATGCAGGATCACAGGATCACAGGATCACAGGATGACAGGATGACAGGATGACAGGATCCAGTTGATGGAAAGTGCCTTGTTTCTATTCTCAGACTGGCATCAGACAAAACAAGGGCTTGAAAACGAACAGTAATTACACAACATGCTCAAAAATAGTTATATGTTTTAATTAACTACATTAGTAGGGTGGAAATTAAGAATGTAATTACAAGCGCATCCGAGTAACCTTGTGCTTGACCTACCCGTGGTGTTGATCATGCTTCTGGGGTTCACAGAGGCAGAAGCAACAATGTTGGCGGTGCCGCCAGCTGTCAGCCCAGAGGAGCTGCTGCTGCTGCCGCTTCCCACTGGGAAGCTGCCAGGGGAGGTTTTCTTCACAGGCACCATTACACTCCTACAGGAAACACACACTATAGTTGATTCACACATGCACGAACAAATTCCACTGAACAGTAAGAATATTAGAAACAGAAAGTAAGACCTTTGGACTGCACTACTTCAGAGAAAACAACACATGCCAAATGGATTGAAATGGGGCAGTTGAGTAGCACAGTAAAGAGGAAAAGATTGTGTAGGGCACTTCCAAACAAAGTGCCCTTGAGCAAGACACTGAATCCCAAACAGCTCAAGAGTTCTGCAGGTAGAAGCAGCAGATTGTTGCTGAATTTTGATTTTTGTAAGTATACAATGTTGTAGATGAGCACAACAATTTGGAGTTTGTAAACTAGCCTGGGACCAGAGGTTCAACTCTAAATAGGCATCCATACGTAGCTTAGCGTTAAGACGAATGTTGTCACAACAGAACTGACTCTCAGTAGATCCAGCATCTGAAACTGAGGCCTGAGAAAGAAAATCCATGATTTGCTTGACTTTCAACTCAGCTGTTGACTTTCTTATTGTCCATTTTGAAAAACAAAAACATTTAATTAATATTTTAGAAGCGAACGAGGGAGTGGTCATCATCATCATCGTCATCTTCTCTTAGTGCTCTCAGGCCCTGCCAGCATGACAATGCCCAGACAGACTTTAGTCAGGACATTGGGAAAGGTAAACATCCTGACCTGTGACTCCATCCGTCAGCATAACACATGCAATGCAAACACAGACACACACATGAACGCAAGAGGCTCCAGGAAAAAAAGAAAAAGTCAGCTACTACTCTTTCCCTTACATCTGCTCGGCCCCAACTCGAAGCTCTCCAGGAGCGATTACGGTATTGTTACGGACACACACGTGCACAGCTACCGCCTGTGTTTGTATCAACGGAACCACAGCTCATTGAGCATGAGATATTTGGCATTTGCTCTGTACAGGTGTACAGATAGAAGACTTATTGTTCTAAAGAAATGGACACTTTGATAGTAAAGATGCAAGAGGGCTCCAATAAACTTAAGTCAGAATAAACCATGATAAGCAAATAGGTATATTACGTCAAGTACAAAAAGAACATGCATGCACACAAGAATGTGCGTACCTAGTCGCACATACAGTATAATGTATAAACTTACATGATTATTTCCATTTCCAAATATACAAGTATAGACATTGTATGCACACAACTTGATACAAACACTATGTAGTGGATAATGTAAGTAATACCTCAATATAAAGAAGAGGTATGTATCCTTCTGAACTTAATGTATTATCATGGTTTATTCTGAATTTTCTGTTTACTGGTTTTATAATAGATATTATATTACAATATCGAGCAAACAGCATATATTATAATATTAAGATACCATACTCTTAAAGCCAGCCTGAACAATCATTTTAGAAGCTAAGACCATAGAAAACTATTTAATATAGTAATGTATTAATGAGCAGTGGCTTCCCTTTCATTTGTGAAAGTACACAACATCACATGGTGCGAAAAGAAAAAAGGGGCAGAGCTCATAAATTAAACATCGATAAAAAAAAACCATTGTGGAGCCTCGAGATGGAAGTTACACTTGTGACCTCATGTAAGAGCGCAGGAAACAGACACACCACACCAGACCTCTGCTCACATGCAATGGCATTGGCCAAGGATTAAAGATGATGCAGTGGACCTGGCCCTGCAAGAGCTCCCTGACAGGATGGAGAAGGAGAGCCTGTCCTTATCAGATCTGCAGTTGGCCTTCGGGTTCGTGAGGGTGCCAGATAATGTCTTGTCCAATCTCCGGCAGTTACTCTGGGTAACACAGGCCAGGCCTCTGCTGTGTCACAAGCTAAGACTTGTGTCATCTGAAGAAAATCCCCAGAAATCCTTCCTCAACAAAACAACACAGACTTTTACCATTTCATGTTGCACTTCCACTGTATATCCACAGTCCATCTCATGGATCAAGTCAAACATGCTGGACTCCATGCTAAACAAATGGAACGTGGCCTTCAGGATCTTTTTGAATGCATCTCGCTTCCTCTTCTCCTGTTCAACCACTTTCTCACAATGATCATGGCCATAATGTTCTATGTAACAAATGAAATAGCTCTGTAATTTCTCTCTCAAATATGCAAAAAGTAGATTATACTACACATAAAATGACATTGTTCTTTCAATGGCACCCACCGAACAGGCAAGCAAATGAAAAATAGTAGTTTAATATATATATTTTTTAATTTAACAGATCAAGATCTACTGTTAGTTAAGAGAGAGCGAGAAATACTTAAAAGCGAACTAGAATTCTATCTCCAGAGATACAGCTGTGCTTTGAAGAACCCTGATGACAGGAATAATTTATTTAGTAGATCTTTGTGCCGCTCTCCTTTGTGAAATCTAATCGACACATATCAGAACACGAGGAGTGGGTTTTGTTTTGATTGCCGGAAGTCGGCGTGAAATTAATCTTTCCAAATGCATCCCTCGCGTGCATCTTCCAGCAGAGGCCTGTCTGTTCTTTGGCACGTTACATTTGATCCCCAGGAAACATGGACCTCTTTTAATGAATAATTAATTAGCAGAGTACTCATGAATCATGTATAGATTATCTAGCGCATATATTATTAATAGAATTGTCTTAATTGAGTTGCAGAGAGAATAAAGAATGGATTAATCTTGGAATTAATATTAAATATGATTGTGTCTGTGGGAGATGACTGCTGTGTAAAGTATAACCAAAGAAATGTTGCCTCTATAAATCCAACAGATGGAATCTAATCCAATGGTGCTTTTTCCAGAACACAGATGAAATGTGCTCACTTGTACACACCACACACACATTCAATTAAAAACAATTATCATGGCTCTACAACAATTTCTGTACTGTATTCCCATCTGGTCTAATGGACATCTGGATGTTAAGCAAACCAAACCTCCTCTATGAAAGTCTCTCTTGGCGGGGCCTCTGCGACAACCGCTCCTGTGCGTTCCACTTTAAGACATTCTTTTCCTCTTTTTTCCTTTTTGATGTTGTCACTCCCAATCTATTGTCACCCTGACAGACAAATGAAAGGCCTGCCCATGTCTGGCAGCTCATTTCGCTGGCAGGTGGCAAACAATTAGACACAGCAAATAGAGGCGAGAGGGGGGGAGCGACATGAAAAGCATGAGACAAAGTTGTATATGTGGTCAGGAAGGTTTGTGTGAAAGCATTTCAAAAATAATACACGTTGCTGTGGCGACTCATTTCAGGCTGCCAGTTCCCATTACGGGTGTGAGCGGTGAGGTCGACAGGGCTGGCCATGGTGTGGCGTGAGGCCGCTTCTGTTTAATCTGTCATCAACGCCCTGGAGACCCCCACCCTCTCAGCTGTCCTCTCTACACACACACTCCTCCATCTTCTCCCCTATTCATCAGGCTCACCTCAGCCCAGCTCAGCAGCAGCATGCATTATAAAGAAGGGAGGCCCCATTGTTCCTTCTGACTCTGTTTCCTCTGCCATCTCTCTAGAGCCTGGCAGTGATTACACAGACACTTCACCAAATCTGTGGCGATCAGAGGAAAGCAGGAGGTTTTGTTTGAGCTACACCGACTCAAATTACTTTCCGAAAAATTATGATTTAAAAAATGTTATCAACCATAGAAAATTGGGATCAGACACATGGATCTTGAAATCCCTTCAGGAGCAGATTTGTAAACTCCCAAATCCATACGGATTACTGTGTGGTTTTATCTAATCCAGGAACGTAAATAAACCGCAGCAGAGCCTCAGTGCTCCAGAGACCTTTTCAAACACAGGAATTCCTTACCGTTGGGTACAAGTAAAATACCAGAGGGCCTGAAATGAATAATGTGTTGCGTGCTACTTAGAAACCATTAGTGGTAAACTGGTGAACTAAAATAGACTTAAGATCAGCATTTGAGTGATAGCACTTACCACCACACGTACACAAACATCTTTTATGTCATGAAATGTTTATGTTAAGTTAAATCTCAGAGAATGACAACCATTTGATACCATTAATTGTTATCTTGTTTTATATCATCTAGATTTCCTTTTGCCTTTGCCGAAGTTCAGTTCAAGGACCATAGTAGGGTTTTAGCCAGTTATGACTTTCTACTGTAACTACAAATCATGTACTGCATACTTTACTGTCCAGTTGTATAGTTTAGATTTTGTTGTCAACATTGAGTTACATATATTACTAATGATTGTGTTTTAAAGGCATGATTTCTAAGCACAGGTAAGGTGAATTTGATCGTTGTTTTTTTAAAGCAGAATAAATCAAGTTCACTTGTATGTATTTGACCACTCAATGAAGTGTGTTAATTGATACTGTAAAGACATAACTAGAATCCAATGTGTTTTTGGAAAAATACATCCAAAAAGCAACAGCAAGGGTTTTGAAATCGTTAACCGATGATAATTTGCTTCTTTTGAGATGTATTATACTTTGCAACGGTTGCCTGGCACGTCAGGGATGCAATGTGTGTCATTTGAACAGCTAATGTCAGCATATAAATAACATAATTAGAAATATCATATATGGTATAGTGACTTAATCCTAAAAGTTTAAGTGTATAGGATTTGTAGTAAATGGGCCATGTCAAACCTCTGGTAGAACACTTTAATACAAATAAAAATAATAAAAAACAACAACAGTGATGATCTGAACAACCAATGACACCTCCTCACCTGTCAAATGAGTGAAACTGCATAGGCAGCATGGCCTGGGCCTGGGTGTTGGCAGCAGGTTCTGGATAGGACACCGCCTCCAGCCCAGCCTCCAAGCCCTCCACTGGAGCGGCCACCAGGCTCTTCAATATGTCCTTCACATTGATTCCCTTGTTGGGCTGGCTAATGCTGATGATGGAGGAGGGTGGTTTCAGCACCTCCACGCTGGGAGATTCAGACAGACTCTCCTGCGACTTCTTCACCTCTGGGGACAGCGTAGATATGAGCAGTCCCGCAGTGTGGTCCAGATCAGACCCGTTAAGGATGCTGGCGAGCTGCTCCTCTCCAATACCAGAGTCTGAGTGGGGAAGGGAGCTTTCCCTGTGGAGGTCGGATGTCACAGGATGGTCCCTACTGCTGTCAAGTGCTGTTGGTGTTTCTGTCGAAGATACACACACGGAAAACAGGGAGTGAGAGGTAGACTCGAGTCAGCCACAAAACAAAGTATGTACAATACTAATATTACATTGGATAAGCAAGTTCAGTGATTAAAATAGTCAATCATAAAACATTGTGTTGATCCCTACACTATAATCAACATAACACATATTTTCAGAGTGAGTTTATCAATGCCTACAACCACCATAAAATGTATGTCATTATAAGTAAGACATTAGGATTTAAAACTGAATAATTTACCAATAGCATTGTATTCCAGAGCTAGCTTTATATTATATTATGAAAACAGTTACAGAAGTCAGATAGCTGCTCTCTTATCATGGAACATAATATACTGTACTTTTCTATATACATGCGATGCCGAGTGTTAACCGAGAACCTTTTGTCCTTTTGAAAATCTGGAGCATTTGGTCTGTTCATAAGGTGAAAAGGCATCGTCTGTATAGCAGACAACAGTTGGCTTTTTTTCTCCTCAGAAGCTTCCAGAGGTGCCTTTCTACTTTGAGGTTAGTTCACGCTAACCCAGTAGTTACCGACAGTAGATGCAAGGCCGGCCACATTAATATTCATCACATGCTCCCCTAACGAGGTCAGCAGGGCCTGATTTAGCCAGCAAGTCGTCTGGCTTCCTGCTCCATCAGACAATCGCCTGCCAAATGCCGTCTGGAAAATTCCCCCATTTTCTGGTGAAATTTATGAAGGCGGCAGTGTGCCTCTCTCCTCCGAGCAACCTCTATGATCCCATTCTCCTCTGGTGGATTGCTTGCCTAATGGGCACTGACAGATGGGGCTGAAAATAGCAAGCCTGGTTCCACTGCCCCAAAAACCAACAGTAGTTAGCCAGCATGCTGCTCTCAACTTCTCCCTGCTCATCTTCCCTTATTTTATTTTCTCTGTGTTCCAAGCTCCTCAAACTGCGCCCTCATTTAGCCTCTTTCCTCTCTTCTCCTTCTCTTGTTGCTTGTATTCAATTCACCTTATGTCTGAACATAAGTTGAAGTATGCTCACTCGTGCATCTCATAATAGCAATATGGCACTGCAGCAGACGTTGCGTTAAGTCTTTGTAGGCAACCGCCGATTTCCTTTCATGCGGCTTAATGTATGATTTATGACTTGAGGCAAATACGACCTTTCATTTCTGAGAGAACGATGATGTCTAATCAAGTTCATAACTTCCATCTCCCGTCTCCATTTGCTTGCAGATTTAATTGTGCAGGGTGCAATTATGAAAGCTCATGAATAAATCAGAGGTGAGCCAGGGGAGTGCAGGCAGGGTATCCCTGCTATTTCACTATATGAGCTTTCAGCTCAAGCTAGCAGGAGAGCATTTAGAAAGAACCAAAGATACCTGCTATTCATTTATATCAGACACAGTCACCTCAAGCTAAGATTAGTGAGCAGGAAGAATAATGGATGTCAGAAAGGTAGGGCACAGCTGGCCAATACCTGTGCTGGTTGGCGAGTTGATCTCCTGACGCATGCTGCGGCCCGATTGGCTTATTCTGGCAGTCTCCCGTTGTGGCTCCAGGATGTCGCGGTACTTGGAGACCATGAGGACAGAGATGAAGTACACCACAGCTAAAGCCAGGAACTGGGCTTGCTTACTGTCATCCTGTGGGGGGGAATCACAATACGGTTATACCACTCTTTGTTCAGAAGATCTCCTTTAACACAATCCACTGTCGCCATCTGAAATGGTTCACTCACAGCTAGTGCATCTTGCATGGAGCATGACAACACCTTCAAAGTACTGCCACTATTACTCTTAGACATTTATAACACTTGCTTTGATTCACATCCATTCAAATTGTTTGGGCTTGTGCTCAGCAGACAGCAGCTCGTTCTGGAAGGGCACCTTGAGGGTTTAACTAAGTTGAAGGGCATTACATTGCACACCTGTTTGTCTGCCAAACAAAATAAAATCCTACTTCCATCCTATACCTGCAGACAAGTCGTTGTGACAAACACATGCATGTTGTGCATTAATACGCCCTGCATATAGACACACATCAGCACTCACCACATCACGAAACACCACAGCGTGCAGCCGATTGATGTCCAGATCCTGCAAAAGGCGATCAGGGTCCTTGATGGGAGACAGGTTACTAGAGACAGTCTCTATGGCTATCTAAAGCTGATCGATGACACAATATGATATGCTACTCTGTTCAGTCCAACCTCAATTAAACTCGTTTTTGCTTCACTATTCTCTTTACATAATTCAAGATACTAGAAAACAGTCTCATTTGGAACTGATCAAATTGGCCAACATTTGTATGTTAGACATATTTAGTACCAGAGGGGGGATAAATGGCACTTAGTCGGGCTGTGTATTGGCAAGTATCTGGCAATACCATATGACCACAATAAAAGGGTTCCAATTCAATATCTTGCACTATTGGGATTGTTTCAATAAAATCTTAGGAAAGCTTTCATAGTACAACAAATATGCCACCATAAGCATAAAAATCACGCTACGTCATGTCTTCGTGTCTTCAAAAATGTAAGAGATTAATTACACTAGCAGTTGTGGGTTTAAAAACAACACACAATGAATCACTCTCTGCCATGAATCTTTGCATGTCTACATTTAAAATGTATAGTGTTTTATAGAATCGATACATTATTTTCGATGTAATATTTTATGCTCAGGATAGGAAAGCTGATTCACTACAGGTCACATTATTAAGCATGAGGTTGTGTGTTCTTACGGTAACATGCATGGTAAGCATGGCACTTCCTAGGGCCACACATCCTACCTTGTTGGACGCCACCACATTTTGCAGGAATTCCTGAGTCTTGTTGGGCATGGAAGATTTATTTCCTCGGTCTCTCTGTCTCTGCCTGCACTCAAGACAGTTCCTAACAGCCACACAACACACTGTGCACACAGACACGCACGTACACACACACACACACACACACACACGCACGTACTTTAGGGTTAAACTGAAATTAACTGTTGACAACATAAATGACCTCTTTAAAATTAATCAGTTATCTCTGATGACTATTGGTTCCAGGCTGCCGGGTAAAGAGGCCGGGAGTGAAATTAGCAGCCAGACTGATTTCACACTGAACCCAGTGATGAGAAACTGTATGTTTGCAACAAAGACACTGAAGTCTGAAGTTTAGTTTTCATCCCCCAGAGCATCACTTTGAGTCAACAATCCAGCAAACGCAGACTCACGCGCACACAGACCCACAGGCGCAAACAGATATAGACACAGACGCACCCTCACGTGCCCCGAGACAATATGAGACACAAATACACAAACTTTCTATCATGATTCATGCATAAAATAATTCTACTAAAACAACTGAATTCTACATTTTACAGTTTAGTAAATGCAACTCAATTGACTAATTATAATATAGGAGTCATCTACTTTGCATTCAAATGAAACTCATCAAATCTATATTATATACACAGATGCATTCCAACACCCACAAGGGCAGAGAGGACCACTGAAAATTATTCTCTCTGCATGTTAGGAATTCCAAAGTGATGATCGCGTAATTTCTGACCCTAAAAACCCTACACATTCCTCAATTCGGTACACAATTAGCAAAGGAATTAGCTTTGCCGATCAAAGAGGAGATTAGAGGAATTATTAGTGTGTGAAGTGAATACTGTCATGGTATTTTCCAGCTCATGAATTTTCCAGTGTGTCTGGCAAAAGATGCACCCCCACAGAAAGATATTGTAATTGTGTTACCGTTCCACTGCACTGACTGATGTTCACGTCTACACAAATATGATCTTACCAAGCCTGAGGCACTGACGCATCAGGCCACCGGAGGACATGTTCTTCTCGGCCTCAATCTCACTGAAGTTGAGGGAGCTTGAGAACACCAACACGTCCACCATAACCATGAGACGGGACAAGAAAGTGATGGCGGTCTCGGAGGACATGCCCTGCGTTGCCTCGATGTTCTCCACCTCCATCTTGCACAAGCAACAAGGAAGAAGACATTAGCCACAAGCATTGTTGTTGTTTTTTAGGAAATATGCAATTCAAATGGAATATCCCAGGTATTAACAGAGGGGTGGGTGCTTCTGAATTTAGGACAGAGACACTCAGTGGCAGGGCAGGAGGGGTGCCGAAGCAAGGGGCCTTTATTACATGAGGGGGAGTGGAGTCTCATTTCTGAGGCACAGACTATATTCAAAATTGGTAGAATTCCTGGAGTTTGATCCGAGTTCAGCTGACTATCCAACTCCAGCCAACGTGATATTAATATACCCAACGTTATGTCAAATATTTGTTTAGGGGTTGAGCCCAAGCACACACTTTTGTTAGAGCTCATTTACTTTGTGTTAAAACACGGAAAGACTTTCAAAAGGAAAATATTTGAGAATGATGCAATCTGCACCCTTCCACAGGGATATTTTTTATCTATTTCATGAGTACAACAAGGTGACATTAAAATAGTATAAATAATAACTATGACGTTCTAGAGATTGCATAGACAAAGTAAACATAATAAAATGATTAAAATGTTGTTGTTTTTTAAATGTTTTTAAATGATTAGTTCAAGACAACTAATTACATCAGATAATACAGTGAATCAATGAAAGAAAACCTGAATGACAAACAGGGAAGTTAAATGAAAACTGCTTCAATTAATACTTAGGATAGAACATCGGAACTGAGTGAAGTGGAGCAAAAAAATAAACACAAGTCATTGTTATTTCGAACAGGTAAATACTGTCGCGTCGTACACCACAGACAACCACAGAACGAAAGGTTATAATAAACTACCACTAGATGACAGCATCCCCCCACAGTGAAGACAGTGAGGCACACTTACATTGGGAGAGGTAGCAGCCGAGAGAAGAGGCAAGATCCCTCCACAAGCGATAATAATGTTGTCTACCATTTGTGAGATCAGGTGGATGGTGTTGTGGACAAAAATAATGTTCTCATTACAATTAACAAAGTCCATCACAGATTTGGTGGAGTGGCTGCAGGGGATGGAGAGGGAAACATTTATTGTTATTATTATTAGAGGTAAAAGCATTTTTCACAAAATATAAAATCACATGGCTATTTTACTCTGCAGTAAATTAAATACATTTATAGGATGTTTAGAAAAAGCCAGTGTAAAAATGTGTCTAAAAACAGCATCAACATGACATGTTAGTTCTGATCTGGTATCACACAAGCACCATGGTCACACTCCCTCTCTGTCTCTCTCAAGTGCACATAAAACCCCTTCACACACCTCCTCCAGACATGGACGTCGCTCTCCAATGCAAACAACAGGTCAGTGAGCAGTCTCTGGTGCATGGATGACCATTTGAACTCTGGGATGCGGAACATGGTGGTTCTTGGGCCGGGGCTGAACTGCCGTCTCTGTTCCTCTGTCATGAGTGTCCCCCTGAAGCCCAAGTCCATGCGTATGTTCCTCTCCATTTGAGTAGCTTGGTGACCATATAGACTCTGATGGGAGACCAATAAAACAGTAAAAAACAGTAAAAATATACATTTGTTATCGCACATTCAATCAACATTTGCTAATCCTATTCATCTGTCAAAAATTGATAGTGCAGATGTTATGCGAATCTTGCGATAGTCATTCTATTTACTTTGAATAATGTATTTCCAGACTAAAGTGAGTCCTCAAATAACCTCTTCCTGCCTACCGGTGAGGAAAAATTAAACAAGCTTTATGCAACTTCTAAAATGAAGTTGAATGAGTCAGCAAGGGGCTGCAAAAAAGCAGGGGTGATGAATGCAACATGAGCAATTATGCAACACCAGAGTAAGGTTTTAAAATAAACCCTGATTCCCACTGGCACTCGATCAGTGACCCCGTCTGGGCAAAAGAGCCTGACCTCTGAGAAAGAGCACAGCTCATATGAGAGGATCAAATCCCAGGCGATGGTTGCAGAATAATGCTTTGTCTATTTCTGCCCTCCTGATGGCTCATCCGACTATTCCAGCAGCCCACTTTCTCTGAATCTCAGAGGGATGTTGCCTGATGTGCACTTGGCCATTATCTCCCTATTACAACCTAGTTGGGAAAAGAACGGGTTCCTTTGAGTCTGCCAATACAAAACAGTTCTCAAAAGGCCGACACATTCTGACAATGGTAAATGGTCTCCCTCCTCTGGTCACCACTCTTTCACTGTGGCGCTGCTCTATTTCAATATTCATGATCTTCTACTGTTACATGTGCCTCTGACAAAGTTGTTCATGTTTTTTTCAATCAGCGAATCTCTACTATTTTTTTAATGTGGATGTCTAAAAATGGCATTTTACTGGAGAACTCAAGAGTGATTTAAATTCGGACAAACCTGTGTGGTGGCTGTCGTCTGAATCTTGTTCATTCCCTTATCTTTGCCATCATCTGATCTCTCGGTGTCAGACGTGTTGCTTGTTGCATCTGCTGCACTGCTGGTCTTAATAGATGAGAGGTGCTGTTCTGCTGCCGCTGCAGCTGTACCCTCGGTGACCTCTGGCCTTGTGGAGGAAGTCTCAGCTTTGCTACCAGCTACAGAGCTGATGCCCTCCGAGGCTCCCTGTAGTTCAAACTCATCCTGCTCCAGAATATTGGGTAAGGAGCCAAGCTCAGAGCTGCCTGTCATGTGAGCAAGAAGGCCCAGTTCATCACTGGCGCTGGTGTGGACTGGAGGCTCTGGGCTGGGCAGTACAAGAGGCTGAGCTGTACCGGGATCGGGCAGTGGCTTGTTTTCCAAGCTTCCTGCCACCTCGCCAAACAGGAAATTGTTGCAGTTAGGGATGCTGTCCTTGTAGTCATCGAGAGTAATTAGTGGGGGTGCATGGTGGTCATCCATAATGCACTTTGGCAACAACACACTGTTGACATTACTGTTGAGCTTTTCCACGGCAGCACAATAAACATTATTCAACAGAGAATCCACCTCCACCAGTGCTCCATTCTCAGATACTCCCAGAGTGTCAGAGGACAAGTCCAAATCATCGAGCTTAACCTCAGTAGCCTGCACCTTTTCAGCCTTGATGTCCACCAGAAGGTCATGAACTACAACCCTGACCCCATCTACCGTACCCTCCGTTCCCGTGAGAGCTTCTTCTGGCACCTTTCCTTCAGCCAGCAGGTTGCACGAGTCTGCAATTTCAAAGTCCTTTTTACTCCCAGGTGTCTGGGAGTTATCGTCCATTTCTCCGATCTCACTTGCGCAATTGATGCCAGAGGTCTGAGTCGAGAGACCAGAGATGGTGCTAACCAAACCCTTCTTTCCTTTCTTAATATTCTCCTCCTCCTGGCGGTGGTACTCTTCATACAGCTTTGCCAAGTACTCTTTATGTGCCTCATATGTCACCTAGAACAAGGGCCACATTAGTGTCAGACAGATATTTATGATTGAAACAACTGTGAGGATCATTTCAGAAGAAGCTTAACAGTCAAGATGAGACAGAATAGATAAAGAATGTCTCCATCAACAGCAGAGGTCAGTGTTTCCATCTTGTTGTACAGTACTCACCTTAGAGTGAGCTATAGAGAGTGTGTCCACCCACACACGCCATCCTCCCCACTCATACTTGATGGCATGGTAGAGCAGAATACGAAAGATGTTATACACCATCTCAGTGATCTTCTGCTCATCAGAGTTTTTAGGGTTGATGTAGGCAAGAGAAAACATCCAGTCCTGCCATACTGAGCACTGAAGCAGACACCTGCAAAACGCACAATCAACAAATAAAATATGGCTTATGGAAGCCAGGTATATACATTTCAGTAATCCAAGTAAACTCTGATCCTCTTATTTTTAACAAGTTTAACATTTATATTTGATGTTGTGGTAAAAAAAAAAATTTTTAATTAAGTATTTGGAACGATTGTTCCTTCCGTTTCTCCTCAACATCTTTCCTGTGCTATTTGGCATTGTGTTATTCACATTCTGAACAGATTGTTTTGAACATTTGGCTATTAATTGTTTCATTCGTTTGTTTAACTGGCAGCAGCAAAACAAATTGACAGAAGATAAAAAAAAAAAAAATCTTCTGTCATTTATGGGGGCAACAAGTGAAAACCAATTTAGTGTTTTTTTCTTTTTTCAGTGAAACAGTTTAACTGGAATAAACTCTTCCTGTTATTTTAAGCTAATTATGTTGTTGATTTAGCTCTGTGTTTTCCAAAGACTTATAATTGACTTGCAATATGTATTAAAGCGTGTGTGGGGGTATTAGAAGTAGAGATTGGTTTGTGGGAATGAAAAAGAAAGTAAACGGCAATGAGCAACTGTCAAGAATGATCACAGAAACATCTGCTGAAGAACATGTGCATGTCTAAGGATGATTTAGCACCAATATGAGTACAAGGAGTGGAAATGGGGTGCCAGCTTTTATTTTATTTTTTTAATACAGTAATCAGAAGGATAACAAATGGAGTGGGTGAGTAAAAGGCTCTTTAAGTTCTGCTCACCGTCTGTTCTCGCGGTTGTTGCTGAACAGTTTGATCATATCTGAAAGGAAGAGGCGTCGAACTTCCATCAGCTCTGAGCAGGGGGCGGAATTCTTCAACAAGCTGGCTACCACCTTGAGAATCACTGAAATCACATGCAAACAAACAAATATATAGACAGTCAATTTGATCATTGAGAAAGAATACAACTTAACGTGACACTTACTTGGGTTTTGAATCTTGACAGTTGAGTCAGGCTCAGGATGGGGTTTGTGGACTACCTGTGTGCACACCTGCTCTGTCAGAATCTGGTGCGGGAAGTGGTGAGAAGACATTCAGTCACACATTCTGTACACAGAACTATTGTGCAGTAGTGTTGGACATGTGAGAGGAAAATGTTGTGTTACCTCGTAAAGAGTGTTATAGGTCGTAATGGTCACAGTGTTGGTGTGCAGCATGAGCCTCTCTCCCAGGAGAGTAAAGAGGCTGTGTGTGTGCATGATCTCCACCTTTCTCCTGTGTATGGACAAACACACAAGTGTGCACACACACGCGCACACACACACACACACACACTTATTTAGAGCTCCCTAAGCCACTGAAAGGATCATCGAGTGCCAGCAGTTTGCTTCCCTGTTCTCGCCCACAGGGAGCCTAGCTTTGGAGACAAGTGTCAGAAACTGCTTGCTGTCATAAATTGGGGGAATTTCTTGGAGGTGTGCAGGATAATGAAGTTGGTCCTTCACTAAGAATGGCTCCAAGATACAACAGAGGCATACCACAGGTGAATGGGTTCAACAGCGACAAACTACCTCTGCAAACAGCATAAGGCCTGCTGTCACATTCACGTTACGTTCAAAGCTGCTGCTACTGCCTCAGGACCAGTTGGGACTTTCCGAATAAGTTGCAAATTTTTTCTTTTTTCTCCTCTTTATAACAGAGGCTGGAAAAATGGCAGCTTAGGAGAAGAGTATAATTTTCTCTCAACTGCATAAATATGGAAATGTAGGAGAAAAGGGCAGACTGATGATGCAAAGCAAGCTGAGGTGGAACTTACAATTCTGCTCCACGAAAGCGGTGCATTGGGAGGATGGGCCTGGTTTTAAATGCTTTCTTTAGTTTATATTTAGAAAAATGCACTCTCTGTATCACTTAATTAAAAAAATGCACTGCCCCTTAGAGGGATGATGTAATCACGCAGCAGGAAGCATATTTGGTTATAAAACTATATACTTGACATGTAATATGTATGTTTTATCTTTAGCTTGATGATTAGATGCTTGGATAGTTTGTGCCAAGCTTATGTCATGTATCCTCGCTTTTCTCTTGTGCTTATTCTGCTTGTTTTGTGCAGGTCCCAAAAAAAAGAATAAACTCTTACGAATCTATCCATCACATCATACTGACTAATGGACTCAATAACCCACACAAAACTAACAATATCTTACGTCGCTGAACTAATGAAAATAAAACGACAAATGCAATTACCGAAAGTATAAACTTCAACAAAGCACAGAAGAAATATACTTAATTATGTATTCATTTCAATAGAGCTCATAGTGAGCAGGATGGTTTGAAATGTATAAGACACTATTAAAGTGAGGGCTGAAGGCAGGCTTTCATGAAGCCCTCAAGTCCCTTGAGGATATAGGCCTTTTCAGTGTGTGTGTGTGTGTGTGTGTGTGTGTGTTGTTGCTACGGGCCAATGCCTGCCCTTTTCCCTATTCAGCAGGCAATAGGCACACCTGGTGCCCCACCATTGTGAGCACACATCTTCTCCATCCATCCCTGCATCCCACATTTTGAATCACAGGCTCTCTATCCGTCCGCAGACGCTCTCTCTCCTCTCCAATGTGCAGCAAACAGAAGACATGCCGACACATCCTCGTTGGCAGTTTATGATTTATTTCACTTTGTGGGACACTAACTTAAACCTCTTCAACCATTCTCTTTAAGTGAAGTAATAGTCTCAGAGCTCGACGCAAATCTGGCAACCAGTCAAAACGTTTGGGGCTTTTCCAACTGTACACTTTTTCAAAAGAGTGGCAGTAACAGCAGAATCCTGACGCAGTTTCGAACCTATTAGCCTCTCCATGTTTGTACACAACACAAGAAATGAAGAGTGACAGCCGTAAACATGTTTCAGACACCCATTCTTAAAAACATGATAATGCGTTCATCTTTGGACTATTCATTATAAAAACACTGTAATTACAATCTACTACACAGCTTTTGAAAGTGGTTACTTACTTGTGGCCCAAATGCTTGAGGAAGTACCCAAGGACTTTGAGGGATTGTATTCGAATGCTTTCACTCTTAGAAGCCATGAGTTTGTAGATTACCCTGGAATAGACACAAGCCGTGAAAGCGAGCAACCGCACACTGGTTTGACAGAATAAAATATAGCACTGTTGATGACAAGCCCCTCCACTGGTTAGCCGACAACCACTTTCCTTCAGAGTGAATTTATATTAACGTTAAATTAATGAAAGGAGCAGCTCTTCCACAATGAATTTCTCACTTGTGCTACACTGTGTGCTCTTGTGTTTGATAGGATAACACGCAGTTAGTTAGACCTTCCGTGTCATATTGCAAAATCAATGTGTTATTATTGTTACTTTTCCATGCAGAGGTTGTTTTTTTCCTCACGGAACTTGTGAATTATTAATGCATCACATATGTGCAAGGCAACAGCACACGTGTTAGGTGCTTGGGTATATTTTGTGGAATTACCTCTTCATATTGAAGCTGAACAGCGAAGGGATTGTCCCTTCCCCCAAGGGGCTTACCGTATTCCATTTCTCTGGTCAAAAGCAGGGATCATGGAGGCTGGATGCTCACACATGAGGGCAACCACCAGCTGCAACACATCATGCAGATTCTCATCCTGCAGACAAACCAGGAGTGAAAGACAATGAGACAGAAAAATAGAAAAGGGAGCAGGTGAAGAAAGAGAATAACATTTTAGTTTTAGGTGCAGAACTGCAGCTGCAGCAAAGACATAATGTATATGCTTGGCATCTGTATCACCAGTAATTGTAGAATGTATCTTGGCCCCTGATGCATCGTACCACTGTACGATGGCAGTGGCTCGCCATTGCACAATTAAAAATACTTTGCCAAGTGAAATTGTTCATCTGGCTGAAATGTGACCTTGTAGCTTAGAAAGCGAAGTGGCTCAATAAACACACTGAAGGAATTCACCTGCAGCAGGTAAAGACTCATGTACCTCATGCATTGTTAGCAAATAGTTCAGGATACTCTGTAGCTCATCTTCCTTCACGCCTCTGTCCTGAAAATACAAACAAACAGATGAAAGATTAAATGATGTAATAGGATGTCTGCCAATATCCAAAAAGCATCACAGTATTTCTTGTGGGGTAGTTAAAAAGAAGGTTCTAAAAATGCAGTGACAGCTGGCCAATAGAGGGCCACAGGCCTGGCCCCACCCATCTTGAGCCACAATTATTACATTTTTTTAAGTATACAAAAATTATAATTCTAATAATATTTATAAATTATAGAAATTGTCAATATTTATCTTTTCGAAATATGGAATATAGCCAGTAATATTTGTAAAATAGGATATCGCGCAAAATAAATGCTTTTCCTGCCTCTTTGCATGTCTCAGCTGAGCTGGGGCCGAATCGTTTTGGCCCACAAGCAGTTCAGCCTATTACTGATTAAAGATATCAATGAGTGATAAACAATTTAGCCAATCAGCGTCATAAAATAGGTTCAGCTTTGGGCCAAAGTCATCTGGCCCAAAAGATGCGCGTTCTCTTCAGGCGCTTTTTTTAACAAGATGACAACGGGAGCGCGAGCAGATCTTCTCAAAAACCTCTACTCCAAGACTGGTTTGAGAGAAGAACTTTGGCGGAGGAACTACAGGTAAAACAGCTGGGCCCAACTCAACCAGACTTAAGAAGATAACAGACTGAAAGGGAACCAGCACAGGAAGCTGTAGAGACCGGTTTTATAAATCAACGGGGACAGATCCAGCATGGACAGTTGGGGAGTAAGGGACATGAAGCACACAGAAAACATGAGAACACCACAAGCAGCCATATTGGGCAAAGTGAACGTCACGACCAGGTGAAGAAACACGATGAGGAGGTGGATAGAAACAGGCACACTTTTACCCTAACAAGGTTAATAAGGGCATCTTAATATATACACATGTTCTATTATATTTTATATATATGCATGTGATTTATATTATACAAAATGTATATGTATTATATATATATATATGTATTTATTCTATTGTATATGTATATTATATGGTATTTATATATCATATAATATTGACTATTATTATATGATATATATATACAAACTGAAATGGATGAATAAGATGTCCGTATTATGTCAGTGTTGGAATAAATGTGAAATATATAATAAGTATATATAGTAGGAATGCGTGTTTGATACTTTTTTTGCATCGACACATACTGGGATGTTTGCTGAAATTGGTTGGATGGCCCTACTAAAAATAAATTCCACCAGACGCCACTGTAGAAATGACTGAACACATTTGCTATCTGTACTCGATAAAGTACTTAAAAGAAAAACAACTGGATTGTTTCAGCACAACTGGTTTACTTCCGCAAACTTTAAAAGGAAACGCGGAATGTATTGAGGCGCAGACCGGCAGAACGTTTTAAAGGATAAGACATGGAGGGTTGACAATCTCCTTATTTTCTCTGTGCAGCTCAAAATCAAGCCGTGTGGGGGGCTGCGAGGCATGAAGACAGGTGGGACATACCTTCAGGATGAGTTGCTTGAGGAAGAGAAGCATGAATGCCCGCAGAGAAATTATTTCTTTCTGGGTCGGCCTTGGACCATCTGCAATTTGAAAAGAGAGAGAAGTAATAAAACTGAGAAAGTGTTGGAACCAAACAAGATATCTTGCAGTTGTCTTGTTCCCAGTCTTGTCTAGATTTAATTTACTTGACATTTATTTTTTGGTTTTCTTCACTTGGTCCTAAGTTCCTTTGCAATGTTTTTTTGATTGGTACCCTAGGCTTGAAATGTGTATCTCATTCATTTCTTGTGTTCTTGCCCTTTGAGCTTTCGAAAAAAGCCCGAGAAAACCGGGACAACGTGAATGACATCTTTCTTCGCTCCATCATCAGCTTTGTAGTGACTTCCTGGAATCGTCTTGAATGTGCGTATCAAAGGTTTTCCCAGGTTTTACGAACTTTATAAACACATACTAATTTGCACATTTACAATTAGTGAAATATATTTTATATAAATAGCATGAAAGTAAAGTAATTCTGAGGAGTTTATTCATCATTAATGCTGCATCCAACGTGTTTTCCAGATTCCCAGGCAGCCTTGGTGACAACATAGTGCTCGGACAGCTAGCCCAAGGTCACCATAGTCACACTGGACAACAACTCAATAAAACTACCCAGAATGCCTCTGCCAACCTAAGGTCGCAATCCATCTTTGTTGTGAACCTCATTCAACATCAGACCGAACGTTGTCAGCAGGTGTACGTTTGTCGTGCAAATATAGAAAAATGACAGAATATGACAGACAGCATTGATTAACTGTCATATCACAGAACTGCTGCTGCATTGGTTTGGTCGGCACAAGGATTCACTTCGACACGTTCAGATCCGATTAAATGTGCCGAGTTCCTTTGTTTTTCACCTAAAATATGGTGCATGTACATGGACAAAGAACACTAATGGGCTGCAGCCCGCAGCAACAGAGAGATCAATACAACACTGAGCTATTGAGTCACACACACATCAGAAAATACAGGATATGGCATATATTACTCCTTATAACAATACGAGCATGAATCCCCTTGAGAATAGCAGCACTCTCACTGTAGCACAAAGGCTCCCTTTTGGCTGTAAAACCTGGCATATATTAATTCTTTGCTTATTCATCCTGTGCAGCCAGCCAGGTAGAAACACACTGACACAATCTTTTACATTTGCAGGGGTATTACATTGCAGTAACTGGGCCAGATACAACAACAACAGCCTTTCAGGGAAAATTGGTCACCTTGCCCAATGTCTCTTCCACTCCTCTCAGCCCTGATGAACTCTGACCTCCACCCTGGCTGGACACATGTTCATTTGAAATGGGGACAGTGGTATGATGACAGATACAATGGTGGCAGACACCTGACCATGCTGCTCTTCCAACAACCAGTCAATGTAATCAATGATGAGGCTGCCTGAGGTTGCAGGAGGATAACGAGTGCCGCTGCATGCCGACACTGATTAATGAAGGGAGAGAGAAAAACCCAGTGCAGAGACAGCACCAGACATGGAAGAGCTAATAAGAACATTATTACCGCAACCACTGCATCCAAGTTATTCACAACCAATTTTGCTCAGCAGCCCTGCACAGCTCTTGTTTCTCATTCACATATTGCTTTACTTCCTGCATCCCCAGAGTAAAAGGAGAGATACTTTATTTAAAAAAAACTATTTATCTCCATGTGATTAATGCAATGAACTTATTTTGGCTTATAACTGATGATAATAAAGTTATGCATGCACAATAGAATGCATCCAGCATAGTTGTGCAAACCATTCAGTATTAGTCATAATGACTTTTAATCCTTTAATGCTTTTAAATAACTTTGAGTGGCTGATGAAATACTCTAACGCAAGTATTTTTATTCAGTCGCAATAATTGGTTTGCAGGATTCTTCTTGAGTTATAACTAATATATATATATATATATATTAGTTATAACTCAAGAAGAATATATATATATATATACACACATATATATATATGTATATTATGTATATATTTATATATTGCTTCACATTTTCATATATATATATATATTTATATATGAAAATGTGAAGCAAGCCAGTGTTGAAATAAGAGCAAGCATGTGTCAAACCGTTCTTGTTACCTATAATCTGTCATTTGGGTCTTACATGAGATTCATTAATCACAATGAAGGCACACACAAAAATCCCCCACAAATCTTGATAAGATTATTAATCTGGGGCACCTACATCTTTGCCACTGGTGATTTCTCTTGTAATTGGAACAAGACAGAACCAGCTTGAATTGAACATGCTGACTGGCCAGGGCAGAGACGAAAAAAAAAGAGTAATCGAGATTGAGAGAGTTCATGTTGGCTTGTGGGCACATGTCGAAGCCTGAAAGAAGTTGAGCAACGGGCATCTTCTGCAGTGATTATGTGCATAACTGGATGATACATGGCTTTAATTTGATAGCACTCTTTATTAAGACCCGGGGATAAAAGCAAAGAAGAGGCACTTCCAGAAACAGAGTGAATCGCTGGAGGTGCTCCATTTTAAATGTGTCCTCTGTGTGACTATAATTGAACACTTCATTATCTGCTTGACTCTCTCCCTCTTTGTTTGGTCATTTCTCAGTTGAGAAGAACAGAGAGGAAAAACTGACCTGGCAAATCAAGCGCATATAAGTGGAACCAGACCCCACTCTGGAAACTGTGACGGCCAGTGAAAATATGAATATATTTCAAAATGGATCACCGCTGTGGGAAATCTTCAAATACTTCAACAACAATCAGCAATTGAAAGGGCAACATTGAGGTTAGGCGTAACTCCTTGAATGAAGGAAGGATATCAATGGGAATAGGTTGTGAAAGATGGAGTCCATTATGTGTATTTGTGCACCTCTTTGTAATAAAAAACACGATGAAAAGATGTCTGTTGGCGTGTATTTTATCAAGTCTCTTATCACAGCCTTGGAAAACCTGTCTTCGTTTACACCGTTTTGTTAAGCAGTTATTCTTACCTGAGCTTTTTAGCATATGCTCTTCTTGACAAGAACAAAAACATGATCTATAGATTGCTGGCTCATAACCACAGAGGACTGAATTCAGTTTTGTGTCTTTGTTTATCCACTTATTGTTGTAACCATCTTAAAGTTGTCATGATCCATTATTGGATCCTGACATAGACTTTAATGGACTTACTACTGAAAGATTTGAACATAAAAATTAAAGTTTTGGTCTTGAACTTTGAACATTTCTACAATGTATTTGAAATAAAAATAAGTGGACGAAAATTGTTGTTGGTTTAAATATAATTTAGATTCAGTTTTGGGTATTTTTCTCGAATAAAAAATAAATAAATATATATATATACATTTTTCAGCAGTAGATTATATCATTTCCATTTTAAATTTTTTCTTTTATAGTTTTGAATCTTATTTTTTTTGTTCCAAATCTTTTTTTCAGGTTCAGTTCTTTTTGTCACTTTAAATAAATATGACAATGCCTCAAGTTACACAGAAACACATTTTCCAAACATCGAAATCTATTAAACAGTTGTGAAAGCTCTGCCAAGAGTGTCCAACACAGTGGAGGTGATATAAATAATGTCAAGCAAAGAGTTCCACTGATGTCTCAACTAAATATAGCTCATCGTCCTAGAATATGAGCTCTGGATAGGTTGAGCTTTATCAAGTCCTGTTCAGTTTCCACATAAGGGATAAGGGACAGTGAACCGTGGCGATAAATGGCACGAGAAAATTAAATTCGTGAGGATCTCGTGGATTGACCTAACTTAGTGATGCATGTGCCCATATTATCCTCGCCAACCTCAGTCTCCAAGTCCCTACCACTATTAGGAGTGAATCAATTAGAATCTCTCCCAGCTCACGCAGATAAAGAATGTAGGCCAAGTGCTTTGACGGGGCATAAACATAGGCTAACATGCTGCTACATTCAGCCAAATGACAACACCGGGGAGAATTTGTTTGCATCTCAGAGTTCATAAATAGGATGTTCACTTGAGATAGAAGACACTTATTAGTGGTGCTAACAATGTTGACTGGTGAAAAGAAAAACCCTAATGACCGTATGAGAAGAATTACATAAAGCTGTGGATGCAATCACATAATCAGAGGAATTAAACATCAGGGAGTAGATTTCATTAGGCATTGGCGTGGCATAACCCGCCCCCCCACCCCTCCTCCTCCTATCCTGCGACAGACAGTTTCAGAAAAAGAATCATGGAAAGCAAAAAGGAAATGACAGTTCAAGGACACTTTCACTTCCAGCCTGCGATGTGAAGTATGGCTGTTTCATAGAGAGGATGCCAGTCATACTACTGGCCCAGGTTTCAGAGGCCTGACACCCACATCAAGCATCTTGGTGGAATGACAGTATGGATGTGGTGTCTGCCTCCCTGTCATCTCCAGTGATGGCCACGGTCCTAACAGCTGACAGGCAAGCGCCTCCATGTGTCGATGAGTCATTTTAAATGTGGGGGAGCTGCTGCTATTTTAGGAAGCCACTTTGGTATCAGGATTGTGACTGCACACAATGATTGTGATTGGTTTACTCCCAGTGATTCCCTTTCCAAAACACTGAACTTAGATGAGATGGATTAAATACAGTTTGTATAAAAACAACCCAAATCAAACTTAGCTTGTCTAATAAAGTCTAAATAATGCATATGCTCACCGAGACCCTTTGGCGCGATGCCGCTGCTGTCTGCAGGGTTGCTTGCCCAGTGGTAGTACTTTAGCGTATGCATGAGCTGAAGCACTGTGCCCACGCGACGAATCGTGTTGTAGATGGTTGCCGTGCCAATGAACTCAGAAGAAAGGTAGGTGTACAAAGAGAGCTGTACCTGGAGTGGGAACACACATATACATGCATTCATGTTTTTAAATGCACAGTGTAATTAATCCCCTGAACCTTAAACCTTTTAGACTAACAAAAGCATGTGACTGGAGTGCATTGTACCAGCTGAGCCTTTTATCCTGGTAGGGATGGCCACTGACCCGATATCACTCAATTTCATAATCGCGCATCTCCACCCGGTTCAATGATGAGTATCATTTCCTCTGTAATTAGCAACATACCTGACAATAATCCTTAATTTCACCATAGCCATTACAGCTAGAACTACTCCTTTTTTTTTTCCCATGTCATAAATTATAGGATATTAACGAGCCAAATGTGAGTCATGATGAGAGGCGGCTGCGTGGTTAAAGTATGAGCATAATATGAAACGGTTTAAGGCTACTGAAATTCAACACTGCTGATAAGGGAAACCAGGCTGTTGGTAATCTAATTCCCATGAGAACGGGAAATTAAAATGCACTTGCAAAATCTTATTTCTCTATTAGGTCAAGGTCAGTGGGCCCATGTAATATATGCATATTGCACGCTGCCATCATTCACACAGCTGGCTCTCTTTAGTCTGTGCAGCTTGAGGATAGGGACACAGGAACGGGGACTTTGTGGCATGTCCTAAGGGGAAAGAGTCGGTGTAGTTCTATGTGCCGATGGAGCTGAACGTATTCTAACCCACTTCATTACCTCAGTGTTTCTCTCCTTTTTTCTCCTGCTCTCTTTATGCTCTATTCTGGAGGACTGTCGCAGGCAGGCCTCCAGACACTTTGTATTTATTCCCTCCTTTTATTTATTCATGGGTTGGCCCATAAGCACATTCCTGAGGCTAATGTATTTGCCACACAAACTCCGCTCCTTTGATATATCTCCTCCTGTTTTTTCATGGGTCATTATTTAAAAAGGAGTGTGGGGGGTGGAGGGGGACGACAAGTCTGCAACATTAAAAGAATACTTGGCTTGATTAAGGACTGCAGAATGGAAGCAAGTGATGAACTCTGCAACCATGTATTGTCTTATATATCTATGCGCTCTACTCCACTTTTCAGACACTAGGAAATGGTTTGGTCTCTTGGGCCCAAAGTACAAACGATCATGGGGTAAAACTGCATAATAGTCTCATATAACTTAAATGAGTCAACATAATTTTGTATTTAGATCATTGAGTTACAATTTCCAAAAAATATCCATTCTGCAATCATATTTTACCTCTACTTGTGGTGTGTGAAACATGCATGTGTTTCATTTCTCGTCTTTACATCAACAATGATGAAGCAAAGGAGGGCCGTCTGTAGTTAAAAGCTCCTGACATACAGCCACTTCACCTCATTTGCAAGTCACATTTCCCTTCATGCATGGGCATTACCTGCAGGAGCTCACCTTGGCAGGGGTGTGGATCCAGATGGCAGCATTGAACAGGATGTGGTCACACAGTTGCTTCAGCAGTGGTGCCCCGTGTGTCAGACCGTCCAGATACTTCGCAAAAGAGAGGAATTTCTCTAAAACCGCCCCGGAGATGTGTTCACGTGATGACTGTAGGGAGAAGCAGAAAGGGATGTTTATTATTATAATAATAATAATAATAATAACATTGACAAGCCTATTCTGCTGTAAACATGGATTTATTCTTCTTGATAGTGACTGCATTGTGGAGAGCAACACCCATCGGTAACCGTTCATTGAATGTCTCTTTGTCTTACCCATAGAATAAAAGGTGTTTTTCATGTCTTGTTAAATGTTTCTATTGCAAGCTATTTAAATGTGGCATGCATTTTTTGGCACATACATATTGAACCATACAGTACATTAAGTATTATGAAAAAATCAATTGTTGAAATAATTGAATTCCTCTTCGAGGGATCACTTGGCTTCATGAGTTCTACGCAGGCAGCAACCTTCAGGTTATGGGTCAAATAGACCACAAAGAGGAGTATGTTTTAGGGCGGGCTTAGTGTGATTGACAGGTCGCTGCCGCTAACAGAGCCTTATCAACGTCTCTATGTCACTCCTCCATATTCTAAATATAAGAACGTAATTGGTTGCAAAAAGCCAACAGGTACGTAACCCTAGTAGGCGTCGGAACAATCTGCAAACTCTCGGCTTCAAAACGGCATTTCACAAATCAAATCATGATGACCACGTCCACTTCTTATGTGCAGTCTAATATTTTACTCATGTTATGTAGCAGAATGTTAACGTATTGTATCGGTGATGTACATGTCACTTTATCATTTCATTCTATTTGATATTTGTGTGAAATTGTCATAATTGTGTCTGTTTTGTGAGTTCACAGTGTCCTGTAACCATCAAGTTAACGTTTCTGGCAAATTTAAAGAAACTTCATTCCCAATATATCTTATTCAGAATAGGCGGGTCAGATGGACACACAGATATCCTGAATACGTAATGCCTCCGGCTGCAGCTTTCACCAACACGGAGGCAAAAGAAAGTTTTATAAACAAATTTAGGCAAGTTGTAGAAGCTCGACTTTGCAGAGTATTTCTCTTTGACGCATATACTTCCCGCTCCTGTCTGGCACCTGTTCTCTGCACAGGTGAGGACTTGGTGAGGATAAATGAAGGCACGGGGGGAAGAAAAGGTGTGGCATTAACAGATCAAAAAACAGATGGTGCGATACGTGGAAGTGTGAAACAACAGGAAGGAAGCAAGGAAAAAAAAGAAAAACGCAGTTCACAGGTGCCGACTTATCCTGGCTGTTAGTTAACAGCAGCTGAAGCCGACAGGCAGGCAAGTCACTGAGTGACAAAGTGGAGTCATTTCTCATTGCTCCAAAAGAGCCAGCACTCTGGGGGGGCCGGCAAGCTGCTAGATCTGCATCACCAAATGGGTAAATAAAGATTGATGTGGAAAGAGAGAAACCAAGGGAGTGAAAGGGGAAGACAAGCAGTCTTGTGTTTAGTTCAAAGACACATTCAGGACTCTGCTGCAGGCGATGGAAGATCAGCCTGTTGACAAGGCCTGGAGAGTGCAGACAAGATCCAGAGGATCTCGATGGTGGAGAGTTTCAAATGAAGATGGGCTTTTCAGTGAACTTGTCAAAACTCTGTGTCACACCAGTGTATCATTTCCCCATTTATCGTTTCGCTCGAGGTCACTGAGGTTAGGAAACAGTTGCAATATGTAAATGAGGCTTTACCACACCTTCTCTAGCAGGTATCCAATGACCAAAAAGCCCTTTCCTCCCAGCATCTGCTCCTGCATAGCCACAGAACTCTTGAGCAGCTCAACCAGAAAGGCCAGGAGAGTGGGACTGCAAAACAAGAACACACATCTCATACACACACATCGCATATTTCATCCAGAGATACACACACACACCTCATATCTCACAGATACACACACACCTAGTATCTCATACAGAGATACACACATCTCATATATCATAGACACACACACATCTCATATCTCATATACACACACACCTATCATACGCACACACACACACACATGCACACATATCGTATCTCATACACACACACAAACATATCATACTCACACAAATATCATATCTCATACACACAGACAAATATCATATTTCATACACACAGACACACATATAACAGACAGAAAGAGAGACAGACAGAGACAGATGTACACACACACACCTTATTCTAGAGACTACAGCAGCATGAGCAGACAGTGTGTCAGGAAGGGAAAAACAAGGTCATTTTCAGAGCAATCAGCTGGGGAGCCTAGCGCACCACTTACATCCCTCTTCAGTTCAGAAGAACGCCTGGGCTCGCTGGGTTCTCTAGGGACAGAGTGGTCTGGGGGGGCAAGTTCTAACAGGATGTGTACGTATGTGGGTGTGGGGGTTGAATGGGTCCATTGGCGCAAAGCAGTTCAGTGAAGACAATTTCTTTCTTTGCTGGAGGGCTCTCCAGCTGAAGCCTTTGGCTGAGCGACAGTGTTGCTTGCTGACACTTCTTAATCCGCTTTCCCTCACATCCTCTCGTGGCCTTCGCTCTAGCGCAAAAATCCCAAGGACACAATCACTCTTGTGCAGGCTTGACAATAGATGCTGCACAAACGCACTACATGCATTCAAACTCATACGATCGAATGTGACCTTTCAACCGCATCTGTTTGCCTATCTTATCAGTTTGCAGTTGCGCATTGGTCTCACTACTGCTCCAACGTGGCTATAATTGAGCAAAGGAGACAACGTACAGACGTGACAGTCAACTCTGTGCTCTTGGTTTAGCCCATGATCCTTCACTGCAAACACAGCTTAATGAATGAAAGAAAAACACATGTTTTTAAACAACTATTCCAGGGGGCTGCTGGGAACAGCCGCAGCAGATTCATGAACATTATGGAGTTAACTTTCCCCAAAGTTCGAAAGGACAAACTATGTTGGGGAATGGGACACAGTGCGAAGAGGAAAGGCACTCGACATGCTAGCGATGGGAAAAGAGGGACGCAGAGATGAAAGGAAACTACAGAGGCAGTGAGCTTTGGGCACCATGGGTTTGTGCTTGCTCTGTGGCCACTGCCGCGTCTTTCTGGTACTGCTGTCGATGAACGAATACAAGATTAGAAAAGAGCTCAGACCCCATACAGAGCACAGTGGTGAAGGCAGGACTGACCAGCTCAGGATGGCAGGGATGAGAGTCTTGAACCAGAGAGCACAGAGAATAACGAAAGCTGAAATTCTGCTGGTATTATAAGCAGGCAGTGGTTTACCATGGACATATTGGTATCTATTGGTGTATGTATTGACTAACATACACGAAAAATAAGGCATACAAAGCAGAAATAAGTACTGATAGAGTAGGAAATACAGAGGTACCTACTCTATGTCTAGCTTTTGAGACTTTATCACCTATGTGTCACTTTCTGCACTCTAATTTTACTTCCTGCAACCACAACACCACCAAAATAGGGATATAATTAAATCTATGGCATCACAATTATAATATGTTGATAAGATACTGACATATTTCTTTAAAAAATGTGAAAAAATTAGCTTCAGTCACAATTTCACGTGCACAATTTCCAAGGCACCGATTAAGATTTCCACGAGGTGAAATGGTCTAGTAGAGTAACAACAGTTCTACTTTTTACCATACAGAGAGTTCCACTTGGCTCTCGTTCAGCTGATGGTAGTCCAGCTGAGCGAATAGCGGGAAGAGCACCTGGACCCCACCGATGGAATGGATGGCACTGGGGATAGAGTGTGTCACGGTGGCTTTCACATCCTGTGAGGATAACACAAACCAAACAGAACTTTGTATTGACATTTGAAATGAATTAATCAATATCTAGGATCCATCTTGCTTGGATATAGCAACTGACCTGTAGCATAAGTGCATGAGGTGAGTGGACAAAGATGGAGGCATTTTCTTTGGGCGAGGACTCTAGGCAGAGCTGGGCGTCGGTGGCTTTGGCGTTATAGGTGAAGGCGATGGAGCTGGCCAGCTTACCGTCATACAACACCTGCTTGTGATGCTCTGCTAAGTGGATATCACTCTCTGACTTGAACTTAAATGTGCTCTGGGGAGGAACAAGAAAGAGAGCAAATGAAATTGAGCGAGGTAGATGAGAGAATGAGATATTGAGTTGCTCCTTCCTGCACATGCGCTCCATCGCTGTCTCTTAGGTGTTATCTTTTAATGATAACTTTGGACTTTTGTATTCGCAACAACAGATTTCCTTCTTGGAATTGAGTGCATTACAGGAAAAACGTTTTTCCTATCGATTCTGCAATGTTGCAACCACCAACACAGAGCAAATGTATTTACTTTTTAGGGACGCAAACTGTTCTTAACATGATGAAAAACAAAGCACAGGTTTGTGTCAGGGCATCTAGCGAAATTAAGCTGCTGTACAATGTCACCTTGCACACAAAAAGCTTCATTAAAAGGTACGAGAAAATAAGTCAGAAAGCACCGCGGTACCATTTCAAATGAAAGAGGCATACAATTTAACAAGAATAGATTTTATATTTTGCAGGGTAGACATTTGAATGTGTTTTATCTTTATGTCTCATAGACAAAAATATGACATTTGTTATTTGGTGTCATGTGTTGCGAATATTTTTTTAGTCAATTTCAACTAGTTTTTTATATTGAATGTTAAAGCTGTAGCTTCTGTGGTAATGTTGTTTTCTACTGTGTGTCAAGTTCTACTGCAGAATACAATAATCATGAGGAACAGGGGCAGATGGTTATTTACCTGCATTACTTCTACCCAGTCATTTCCTCGAGGCTTTTCTGAAGCAATTTCAAGCCAAGCACTCACTGTTGAATCCTCATGAAGAGACAGTGGTATGAAAAAGGGAGTGTGTGCCATGATTGCGGTCTTCTACTTAGCACACCTTAAGAAGTTCAACAATACATTTCCTTCTGCTTGTATTTATATTTCTTTGTAGCTCCTGTTCATTTACGCTTTTCACTCAGCAAATAATAGTAATGTTTATTTTTCAGGCTGAAAGAACTGTCAAATTAAAGCTGACAGTCTGCAATTTAGCATGGTGTTCCTGTGTCACTTTACATCCAAAATAACCAGAGTAAAAACATTGTGAAAATACTTGCTGAGATTAAAATATAAACAAGAGTGTTTATCAGATATAAAGACCAAAGAAAGGGAAAAACTATAACCAAATTACATTAAACTGAAATACATGTATAACCCTTACAGCAAATCTACATTTGCTTTTCTGACCCTTTTGAATTCTCATGAATGAATGATCAAATAACGCTGATGAAATAATGATTACAGTGATGATTTATAAGTATCAGCCAGTGTCATATGTTTTGAATGTGTCATCTGTCATGAAACTACATTATGTCTGAGGACATCTGAAGCTGTTTGATGGCTGTGAAAAAAGAACGAGAGGTTCCATTGGTCAGCTCAGCCCCACATTCATTATGGTGGACATAACAAATCGCTGATCGATAACAGACTAGTCTTAATTTACTCAATCAATTAGCTGCTGACAGATGAGCTGAATTAATCCATTAATGCAGTGTGAATGGAATAGGCTTAATACGGAAATCAAGTCCTCTAATCAGGAGGGTTGAATTATTAATGAACGATATAAATGTTTTTTCTTCCCTCTCTGAATCATGAACAGCAAGCAAATGGTGATAAGATAAAGAGAGACGGGTAGAGCTGCAGTAACAGTGAGGAGACAACCGTCTGTTCCGAGAGGAGCTGGAGTTAAATGCAGTATGCAACAGAAGCAAACAGGCTCAAAGGGCATTTCAATCTGGGTTGCTTGAGTTCAGAGAAGAATTAATTGGATATAAAGGTGAGCCGACTCATGTCGTCCATTGAACAAAGACTATGGGAATCAGAATAAAAAGGGGAGAACGGTATGGCAACGGGGTGTGTTTAGGCTCGGCTGCAGAGTGGGTGGAGCGGGGTGTGGTTCAGGGAACGGTGTCTAATTGGCCTCAGCTGGTGACTAATTGTTAATCAGCAACAGCTGAGGCCAATTTGTGTGTGCGTGTATATCTGTCTCCATAAAAGAGCAGTAGACTGAGGAGAGAGAGAGTGGGGAGCAGAGGCACAGTCTGCAGTCTTTGATATAAAACATATTGCCAAATATCTGTCCTGTTTGCTCATCCTTTGGTGCTTGGGGGTGAAACCTACTGGTGACAGCCACAACCCTGTTACTGCAGACTTTAAAGGAAATGTAAAATGTGTTTAATACTATACTATTCATACTATAGTATATATATATATATACATACACACACACACACACACCTGCTACCAGGGGCATTGTCAGGCCTATTTCTGATTGAAACAATCTATGATCTGTTGGAAACAAGGGATATCTGGGGGCCCCAAATAAATGTGTAAAATACCCCCAAACGTGCCACTCCCCTTGGGGCTTAGCCCCCTCCCTCTTAGCCCCTGCCTGCTACAAATAGTGCACAACACTATACAGATCTGCTCGTAACAAAGCCGTTTCAATCTTAACAAAGTAAGTTTTCTGATCCTAGGATTTAATCATTTTACTTTGGCCAAGCTAATTCCTTTTCTAAACAGTATTAGCCAAAATCCATGTACTGTATATCGATACCGTGTCTGTTGCCTGGCAGCATTATTCTAGCAGAAGTTTTACAGGGAAGTCTCAGAACTGGTGAGGGTTGAGCTCCATTTAATGCCATATCCTTCAAGTCAAATGATAAAAAGGCAGAGAAGGCGTTCTGTGATCAAATCCACACAGCAGCCAACATGCATATCATCATGTCGTCTCTAACATCCTTCAGAGGTTCCTACTCAGGAAACCCAAGTGACAAGAAATAACAAGCTCTAGTGCCCTGCCCTTTAGTGTAAGACCTGCTGCAGTGTGAAAATAATGATCTCATGGATTGTGGCTACTGTAACAAACCCTGTAGCATGACAGTATCATTCCACCGGCCAATCACAAAAGAATTACAGTTGCCTCTGTTCCTCCTAGTGCCAAGGGCTGTCATCGGCAAGGGGCAAAAGTGTTCTCAGTATTGACTCAATGTTAAAGTGTATCTGCCAAAGTGAAGTGATTAGATATATGCTGCTTGTACATGTAATCTGTTCTTTTAAGTTGAAACAAACTCGTGTGCCCGGTTAGTCCGGTACATTTGGGATGTTGTGAAAGCGGTCAATCGAATCCTAGTGTCTACCGGATAACTTCAGGCCACTTCAAAGTGTACTCGGTGTGGTTTGTTTGTCGTGTGAAAGCAAATGAACGAACTAACCGCTCATCATATGGGATGTGAACATGATTTCAAAAAGCTAAACTTTAAATGAATGTATCTGCTTCAGTTTAATCTGTTCAGGAAGCAATCTTATTATTAGTTGCAGATGTTTCAAGACAGAAGAATGCTATTGTCTCATGACTGCCCTTACTTCCTCCTTGTGTATCCATTGAATGCCAAACCAAATGTGTATTGGATTGGATTGGATTCAATCTATTGTCATTGCACAGAGTACAGGTACACATGCAACGAAATGTATTCTCTGCATTTAACCCATCCTTAGTTATTAAGGAGCAGTGGGCTGCAGTAACGCGCCCGGGAAGCAACTGGGGGTTCAGTGCCTTGCTCAAGGACACTTCGACTTGCAACTAATGGGGAGAGCGGGGATCGAACAAACAACCTTGGGGTTGCAGGTACCCCACTGAGCTACAGCCGCATGCAGATCAGAGAAAATGACACATCAAACATGTAAGCTTTTCTATTGTGGCACTTTGGTGGTATTATTTAATCTTTAATTAAGAATATGACTAAATTGTTTCTCCATTGACATTGCTTATTTAATTCAAACAAGCCTATGTTTGTTGGCCTGTAAAGTATTTAGAAATGTTGTGTCATCTGTGAGCGTGTCATTTAATGTTCTACATCATTATTGTATTATTGCATGGCGGCTATCCAGAGATAACATGTGTCTTCCCTGACAAGGACCAGGACTGTGCAGCGCCTCCGTCTCGTCTACAGCAAGCTGTGGCGCATACTGCAGAGAAGAGTTGGAACAAATCCAATGAGCTAATCTGACGCTTGTAGAGCACATATGGTAGAGATGATAGAGGGCAAAGACAGAAATAGCTTCGTGCATCAAATGAAAAAGGCTTAAAGTCATGGCCTAATTGATTTGACTAGTCAACTACATTACGAATATTTTCTGTTCAGTGAAGCCGTCTTTGGATATTGCTCTGACAGACTTTATGACTGCAGACCAGGGGTTTTCCAAGGGCTGGAAAGGGGAAAGTAGTTATCGAGAATAAACATTAAAAGATAAAAACTTTGCAGTTTACATTGCAAATTATGTTCCTTATCCCGAGTTACATTGCTCACTATTGTGAGGCAATTATCTTGTATAAATCCTCCAGCCTACACTTTTCTGGAGTTTCACCAAAGCTTATGAACTCGTCTAAAAGCAGCAGTGATGAATGCCAGTCCGGTATGACAGTCAGCCCCATCCTGTGGAGAACAAACACTGTCCCTTGATGTTATCTACGAATTGCTGTGAAGATGTCAAGTCATAGAGTTCGCAATATAGAGCAACAGTTGTTGGTACTCTAAATGAAATGACTAGGAATACATCTCAGAGTGCAACTGCCATACTGAAATATGAGGACCATGGATCAGAAATAAAATCATACATCAGCTCAGATATTTGTTGGCTGTGGTGCTGAGCAGACGAGTTGAAACGAATATAAAGAAAAGTCCAATGTACAAACTGTAACTGTGATCTGCTGCACTCAGACTCTTTCTGGCAGTTCTTAATGAAAACAGACAGCTTCCCTTAGCCTGGACAGCTCTCCCATTACAACAACCAATCAAGCCTGACAACTCTCTGACCTTCCTCCCTAACTCACCTGGCTGGGCCGATCATACTCACCCTTACCAACACCACTTGCAGCTTCATCAAATGTGGGTAATTGTCTCCCCGGGACATCCTCTTCATTATTGTGCGAAATCTGGAGGATTGCTCCGTTGTGCATTACCTCTCTAATTGAAGGTCTAGAACCACAATTACGGAGGTAAATGGCAAGTCGCCTGCCATTAGCAAGAAGAACAAATAAAAGACTTCTCTTGGGAATCTCCATGCATTAACAGACCTGATTGAAATCACAAGCACAATCTTGCAATCGTCACAGTGTAGGTTTTACAATGACAAATACACCTTCCTGCCTTAAAAAAATATACTATTTTCATCCTGGAATCAGCTAAAGAACCAACAGAGTGGGTGTAAAATGATTGTAAACTGTCTGGGACACATCCTGTATCCAAACTGATTTGGCAATGCATGTCATTCCTCCATTTTGACAGAATGCAGGGCTTTACAGGAAAAGGTGAGACAGTGAGAGCAGTCTCTGAATATAAGAATGACCGAGGAGCACACTGGATCTCTTTCAAGGGGAGTGGAATATTTGGGTTTAGAGAGTAAATACTGTAAAATAAATAAATAATAATAAAAAACAACAACAATAGTTGACAATAGTTGACGCTCGCAGTGGGTCCCTTTCCTATCTCAGTGGGGGCATCGTTAAGGAGTTAAGCTTAGGGCACCAACATGGCTAGCAGCGGCACTAGTCCCGCCCCCCTGAAGCTGTAAACCTAGGGGAAACACTGAATAGTGATTAACAATCACAGCTAAATCCCTTTCTAGGTATGTCAGTAGATTTCTATATTCCCTATCTTTTGGTTCTTGTCAAGAAACTTGGGAGTGCAACACCTGCTGCCGCTGATATAAGTCGGCTCAGGACTCTATCCCCTCAGAGGGCCTGCCGCTTCCCTCAGTTCATTGTGCTATTATTTCCAAGAAGTCATTTATGCAGCCGTTTATCTGGGAGAAAAAGCATCGCTCCGAGGACACACACACACACACATCACGGCAAAGAAACTGTGGCCGGGCAGCACTGGGTATTGGTTTCCCAGACTGATAGGTGAAGACGACTGCTTACATGTAATCTAATGTAGCCACCCTACATACCTTATAGCCCGGTCCTAGCTGATGAATTGCAAATATCTGTGCAGGATTGAGGGCTTCACTGAACACGTAGACGGCTCCTAGCTGCCCACAGAATACTCGGTTTGCGTCTGCTGTCTCCGAGGACCCAAGGAAGCACTTATCATAACTCTGCAAGAGAGATGAAGAAAGAAAAGGCTCCACTGTTTTATGCTTAGTGACTGAAGAAAAAAACCCACTCATTTTCACTGACTGATTCACACAAATAGGAAACCTTAATATAACCTCTGGAATAGGGAGAATACGTATTGTGATTGCAATCAGGATCAGATTCAGGAAGAATTTACAAGAGCAGAAGCTTTTTAACACCAGACCAAACAGTCCGTATGAAGTGGCCATCTCATCTGATTTATGTATAACAGAGGGATAGCAGTAATATATATATATATAAATATGTTATTCAAGTGAATAGGCAAAATACACAAAAACACCATGACAGGAAGAATATCTATATATATAAATGGCAACATTTAGGTTATAATATCATAGCTTCAATCGTAGAGAATTAATATGATAGAGGCAATACAATTTTGTTTCAATGTTTCTATATGTTACCAGAGACTGACTGCATGTAGCACCAGTCTAGCTGTTGGCTTCCAGTACCGTCTGTGTCGATAACTATGGATGTGACCATACCCTCTGTGGCATACGAGAAGACAGCAGTTTTAAGCTCCCTTACTTGGTTGAAATACTGTAAACTAATCTAATGTAAACTATTCTCTTGCTTGTTTGAGTTACGGCGTCTTTGCGATGCAGCCTCACAGGATAGAAACCTCACCAGAATAATGCCACCTTTCATTTTAGGTGTGGGAACATTTCTCCAAAAAAACTACCCATCACTGGTCAAAGCAGCTTTAGTCAATGTGGTGGGATATTTTATGAACACTGATATCCCAACCTGTCATTTGGGCAATAAAAACAGCTACTGTGTGAATATTTTCATCTCTACGAGTGTAAATTTCTTTTTTACCCCATCTCACAGAGCCATGGGTAACAGCAGGTTTCCTTTTGGCTTTGTGTAAAACATGCAAATATCATACATTTTAAACAAGAATGCTTCCGACTAATAGAAACCGCAATTTCAGTTCACATATTTACAGTAGATGCTGACATTTAATATTTTGTTCATCCTGTACATACATCTGTTTTCAAAATGTTTGATATCCCCTCTGCTACTCTCGACGGCAGAGTGGATATGTAAAATAGGACAATATATATACAGGACTGTCTCAGAAAATTAGAATATTGTGATAAAGTTCTTTATTTTCTGTAATGCAATTAAAAAATTATTAAATATTAAAAGAATAAAAGGCTTGCAATATTTCAGTTGATTTGTAATGAATCCAGAATGCATGACATTTTTGTTTTTTTAATTGCATTACAGAAAATAAAGAACTTTATCACAATATTCTAATTTTCTGAGACAGTCCTGTATATATACACTACCGTTCAAAAGTTTGGGCTCACCCAGACAATTTCGTGTCTTCCATGAAAAATCACACTTTTATTTATCAAATGAATATAAAATATAGTCAAGACATTGACAAGGTTAGAAATAATGATTAATATTTGAAATATTAATTTTGTTCTACAAACTTCAAGCTCAAAGGAAGGCCAGTTGTATAGCTTATATCACCAGCATAACTGTTTTCAGCTGTGCTAACATAATTGCACGGGTTTTCTAATCAGACATTAGTCTTCTAAGGCGATTAGCAAACACAATGTACCATTAGAACACTGGAGTGATCGTTGCTGTAAAAGGGCCTCTATACACCTATGGAGATATTTCATTAGAAACCAGACACTTCCACCTAGAATAGTCATTTACCACATTAACAATGTAGAGAGTGTATTTCTGATTAATTTAATGTTATCTTTATTGAAAAAACAGTGCTTTTATTTGAAAAATAAAGTCATTTCTAAGTGATCCCAAACTTTTGAACGGTAGTGTATATATATCTCTGAGAGAAATCCATGTTGCCGTGGTAAAACTCCTTTTGCCCAATGATATATTGAACATAAATGGATGTCACCATTTCCGGCCACGAGAAACATTAATGTGTACAAAAAAACATCAAGACCAGTGAAGAGAAGTGCTAATGGGGAGGAGGAGTAAAACGAAGAGTACTTACGTCATTTGTGTTGACGTACCAGGCCATGTCTCCATAAGAAACGAGCTGTCCATTAACATAGCATCTGATTTCACTGTTCCTCCAGCGGCTGTAGATTTGAACTATACTAATCATGTACCACTGAGTGTGAGAAGAGTCAGATGGAAAACATTTAAGAAGTGAGCTACAGAACAGGTCACTCTTAAATGGGTCATTATTAAGAACGTCTTTACACTGAATTCATTTGACCACACTTAACTAAATCAACAATTGAGTTTGGTTTATCGAATATCCACAACATTTCTGGCCAGCTCCAAATTGTGTCTCTTTTATCTGGTCAATTCAGATTAACTTCAAAGTTACCAGAAAGCCACGGCCGTGCGGTTTACCATCTGATGTTCAGAAATTAGCAGTGGAACATTGAATAAAATACATCAGAGAAAAGGCTAACAGGAGGCACGGCGAGTCAGTTTCTCTCCGTAGAAAGCCATGTCAGACAGTCCCTGTAGTTATTCAGTTATTAATAAAATGTTTTCCAACAATTAATAATAAAAGTGATTTGCTTCAGTGTTCAATTTGTCAAAAGCTCTCTGAAATTGAATGAATGAATGTGATATGCATTAAACCCAAAAGTCAGTAAAACGGAACATATGTTAAGTCGTATGTATAGTAATCTAAACTTAATTTGCTTTGCAACTTCCAATGCAGAAGCTGTAGAGATTATTCATTCACAAGAACACTTTGTAGCTGCATTTCACTTCAAGTTGTCTGCTTGTATCCAAGGCGTTATCTTACATCCTGCGTTGCTGATGCAGCACTTGTAGCACCGACAGCAGTTCTTTTGATTTAATATCCTTTTCCTTCTTTGAATTGTAAAGCTGAAAACGGAGGGGTCAGTTTCGCCAATTTAGTCCAAACTTTAGGATTTTATCACAGTGACTTATGTGGAAAACATAAAGGAACACTATAGAGTGACAGGGAACCATTGTGCTTCACTGCTTATGTGGGTTACATATACACTCGGAGTAGCTGCTACGTCTGTCTTGAGGATTCGCCGTTTCAATCCAAATTTGGTCTAAAACTCTAAATGACATAACCGTATGTTGTATAAAAACTGAAAAAACACATGATTAAATGCCAAAGCTGCTCTTACCTTCCTGGGCTGAAAATCGTACTTCACACAGTGCTGGAAACCTTTTCCTTTAGACTTGAGTGATGTCACAATCAAGCAGTTGCCAACAAAATGTGCAGAGTACCCAATACCCTTGCTGGTCCGAAAGCTGTAGACAGAAAAATGCACAGTATATATCATGAGCTGCGAACTTGACAAGGTTTAAACCAATTAATGTATGAAATGTATTTTAACTCCACTAAGGTAGAAGGTTTCACACCAATACTAAATATTAAATTGGATATATCCTCCTTCCCAATACTGCACAATCATTCAAAACCCATGACTGAAATGACCTTGTGGCTTCTTCAGCATTATAAGATTGGGGTCAACATCATTTTTGAATGCCTCGGGCTAGACAGGACACAAAGCAATTTGCCGGCGTAAATGACAGGTATCTCTGACGACTCTTGTGAGAATAATAAGATTTCGCTGAACCGGCTAGAACGGGGAAATTCCTGAGGTAAGACTGCAGCTATTGCAAATTATCCAGGCATTGTAACAACAACAAAGATGAAGACACAAGGAGAACATAGTTGATGAGCGCACTTCAGTGATGGTTGACCCCTTTACTCAGATTGCCTTGTACACAAAATGAGCAGACTCTCTGTACATAAACAACCATACGATACTACACTAGTTCTCTAGTCTTTCCCTGCTTGTACTGAACATATTTTTCTTTGCTGACATGTACTTATTACACCCCCACAGTCTTTTAGGTCCATAGCAGGCTGCTCTTCAAGGCCACCACCCACTGGGACCATCTAAAACAAGCGAGCCTCTTTGACAAAGCAGATAAAGCTTTAATACTGTGAGGCGCATGCAGAGCCAGAGAGATGTAGAGCCTCACGCCGAGCTACCAGTGAGCCAGCCGAGTCGGCTTGTTATTACACATCAGGTAGAAAGCAGCGACCTTGGTCTGTTTCTGAAGATACAGTTCTTTTTGTTGTCTACATGCCTTGCCACTGAGCTACGAGGCCCTCAGAGCGATGCACAAAAAAAAGATTAGCTCAGCATATCTCAGTCTTTTTATGTGACTGTCAGTGAGGAATCGCTGCCGTATGAATACAAACAACCTTTCTTTATTTCATATATATATACACATCTGAGAACAAGTCCTTCCAAGGCGAGTATTCTTTCATTCAAACGCCAGCAGACGATACAGCTAACAATCCCGTTATCTCTGACCAATTTGTGAGAACAGTCTTCCCTGTCAGCCAACTCGACCGCCTTTATTATGCCACTTTCTCTTTCATTCCCCTCTACAACTCTTTTATATGTCCCATTGTATTGAGTGATTTTCTTCCCAAGCTCCTCTCAGAAACAGAAGGAACGGCAGCTGAATATCACTGCCCTTTTTTCAGTTATTTATTTGTGCACTAATTACCCACAAGCCCCTACAAGAGAAGGTATGTGGGCCTAATGTGGCAGATATTCCAATCTAAATTAATACTTCCAGGGCCTCCCACTGCTGCAGCCACTGTAGTTCATGCTTCCACAGGTTTTAATCTCAATAATCTAACCTAATTCCCCTCTCTCTCTATATTAATTCATGAACATTATCTGGAAAGAATGAGGCCCTTTCACGAACAGCATTACTTAAGTGTTGCCCGTGTGTTAAAATATGTGTCTGTAAAACTAGTTTAAATTAAAGTACAAGTTCCAGTCATAATCTGTTTAGATGGAGACATTTGGAGTGGTTCACAGAGTATCAAACAGCATATTGGTTCATCAATAAAGCTTCTGGTAGCTTTATAGGACTCTGCAGAGAGGGAATGATTTTTAGAACTAAAGCAATTACATTGATGAAAAACAGGGAAGTATAATGTTCTTTATTATAGTGTCATAATGTTACAGCACCCCTGTGAGAGAGCTAGGCACGTATTGAGGACATTGGAAGCACGAAGCGCACACATGGAAGTAATTGTTTACTCACCAGTAGAGGTATGGTTTATCCTTGTCGACATTGATGTTATTTAGGGGATCCATCCTGAACCAGGTGTTGAATGTAAACCCGTTCTGATAAGGCCACTTAGCAATCGGAGGTAAAGCAATGGCCTGGCACACAACACAAAGAGAGAGAAATTATTCAGTCTGAGAGACAATTGGATAAAAATGTGTTCACTGCCTTTTCTATATTAGGTTACAGTGAAATTAAGATGCGCTACGAGTCAGAGCACAACACAAAGGTGCTAAAAATGTACGACTGAAAGTGTAATATGAATATGTTGTGCTTCTTTTGTGCCAAGTTATATTAATGAAGTTTTATAAGATACTGTCTGATAAATGTCCATTTCTGTAAAATAACAACGGAAATTGCAACTATGTGGTGACCTCCAGAATGTTACTGGAAGAACGATCACATTCTAATTCTTGCCGATTTCTTTTTTTTAAAATAATGGCAAGGGTCCAGCCTCCTTGAAAACATATCCAGCTGCGATTTGTAGTCCTATTTGCTTTTGGGGAAAGTTGTATTATTTTATTATTTTTAATATCTAGAATTATTCAAAGGATAATTCAAAACAGGTCTTTAAGCATCAGTAAAAACATTATTTAATGAATGTACTGCGATAACTCATTTGCTTACTTAATCAACATGCTTTGGCATGATGCCAAAAATGCAAAGGTAATGAAAAGTATGCGGCACTCTGTACCACGTGGAATGTTTTGCCACAGGCTTCCCATCTGACCAAGATGAGCAGCACCTCTGACCTCATCACTGCAGTCTGCACTCTTTAGTCAACTGGCCATCCCTCCATACCCGCGGACTACTCCACTGGTATCAGTCCATTTAGAAAGCTATCATTGATAAACACCCCACACATCCCTGTTCTCTACTCATCATCTTCCACAGTAACCGCAATTTACGCTCGAGCAATTTCATCAACGTGGTCGATCCAAAAGTCTCCACCGCCTTCGGTCGTTTCTCATATCAGTCGCATGGAAGAGCAAACTGGAACGAGGCGCAAAAGAAGCTAAAGCTTCACACCCTCATGTCGTTACCTTCCTTCAATAACTCATCTCAAATGATTCATTTTTTTAAATATAGTGTACATATTATGATGCTGTTCTTTTTGTATGAGATTGATTGAGATGTTTCTATGTTTTATCCATTATCAACAACTTGCCTCCCGTTGCTGCTTTTTTAGCCAGTTCGTCAGTGCACATGAGAATTTTCATCTGCATGTAAAGACCACGTCACACCTCTTTTCTTATTTTATGTAATCAAAATTACAGGCAAATGTTTTCTTTATTGAATTTACTTGATTTCACATCCATTACTGTACACTGCCGATTGTTCTCCCCTAATAACCTGCAGGTCTCCATAATAAAACACACATGTGTATCACTTTAAAAAGATTGCAGAGTGGAAACTTGAGAAAGCTTACTGCTGCACTGCGACCAGGGAAGTTGAAGAAGGCATCTGGACCGTGTCTCTGGGGCATCTGATTCAGCACCGACAACATTTTGACTGCATGCTTTGGCTGCATAGGTGGCAAAGATAACAACAACAATTTAAAAGAGCAAAAAACAAGACAGTTAAGGATTTATATTTGACTGATTGGACGACAGACAATACAATGTCAATGAGCTCATTCACTCAATCTGCAGTTTGCAGAACAAGCACTAAACAGATCAGTGTGATGGCTCTTTGTGGGCGACTCAAGCAAGAGTGTCAAACTAACATCCATTTAAACTAACTTGGTGCATTGGGTCCGTGCTATCACTTACCCAGAGGCCTCCTTCTCCTCGTAGCATGCTGAAGAGCAATTTCAATTCCTTCACTGTGATGCTGTAGCTGGCCAGCACTCCCAACATGTCCACTAGCAAGTCTTTAAAAGGCAAGAAGCATGGATGTTTTACCAAACACCCACACACGCACAAACAAACATGGGAAGAAAGGGGAGAGATAGTACAATTAGCATTTACAGCTGCATTTTGCAGGTATTATAATTCCTCCACACTACACAGGGAACTTCACGGGGAACACTATTCATATGCATAGACTTCTTAGATAAAAATTGACTGAGAATGAAGCTAAATTTAAGCAAAACTGTTTTGTCTGTGAATTCTCATTACATATAAACACTTCCACAACAATTAAATGGAACTGGCTTGTAAATCAAAGAGATGTCTATGTGGTTAATTGTTCACATTGAAAAAGGCACAGTAACACCGCAGGGACAACGCATTTAGATTTCATCATCAGCTGAAACATAATTCATTTCTTACACAAGGTATGGATGGACTTTCCACAGTGACCTAAATACAGATTTGAGGGGCTCATTCCAGAAAGGTAAGAATAAAAAGTAGTAGTCCCTACCGACTGCAATGTTCATAGACTAAAGTTCAGGACTTAATTCGTATACAGAGACAACTGCTTTAAAAATTAATACTTATTTGTCAAAAGAGCATCATGAGGCTATGCTACGAGTGGGGCAAATATATAAAAAATATTATGGATCCAATATGTAAAAATTGTATATGTTTTAAAGAAAATGAAGTTACCTAATAGCAATTATTAGGTTAGTTTGAAATTCAATTAGAATTGACTTTGAAGAACATTGACTTTTTGCAATAGTTGTCTGAATTGATAGAATAGAGTGGTGCAGGAATGAGTCCTAAAACCCAGAAATCAGTGAATATTTGTGCACTTTCAATTTCCTAGGCATTGCCTTTTGAATGGGTTATTGGTAATTTGTGTATAATGATTCTTTCTGTACACATGGTATCTATTGCACCTGTCCATCCTGGAGAGGGATCCCCCTCTGTTGCTCTCCTGAAGGTTTCTTCCCTTTTTTCCCTGTGAAAGGTTGTTTGGGAGTTTTTCCTGATCCGATGTGAGGTTTTGGGACAGGGATGTCTATATGTACAGATTGTAAAGCACTCTAAGAGGCTATTAAGGGCTATACAAATAAACTGAATTGAATTGAATTGAATGGTTAGATGCCTGAAATACGGTCTGTGGTTAGCCTAAGCTTTAGAGGTTTTAACGTTTTGTTCTACAATTTGAAATACTTGTGAATTGTTGAAGCTTCTACACATCTTTAAAAAAGACGCTCCCAACATGTGGCTGAATGATCCTACAGACCATCACACAGAACACATCAACCCCGCTGGTCTAGTTTCTTTTTAGCCTGTCATTAGTGTTTTACTTCTGGCAATCACACTTCAAAAATCCCAAAGTCAAAAGTTTTTTTCCTTTATGAAGATTATCTTGCAGAACAAATGTAAATATCATAAATGTTTGAAATGGAATCAAAACATTTATCCCTGCAGCACTCTATAACTGAACAAATACAATGACAATGAAAATATACAAAAGAATATATTTGTTAATGGATCTGCATTTCCATTAAAGATACAGACGATCAGATGGTTGGCTGCCAGACTGAAAGCTAAAACCAAGAAGGCATAACATGTATGGGCCACTTGCTGGACATGATAATAATCACTCTGAAAATGAAAATGCATGCTCTCCCACTGCTACCATTAACATACCTGCTATCATGTCATCCACCAAGCTCATTTTTAGCAGCACTTGCTGGATGAGGCCCACCTCAGTACTTGTTTGCAGGTTTCGAACACTTTTCCGCAGGATGGCGGTGAACATGCTCCAGATTTCCGCCTGGCAGGTGACGTCACAGTGCCCCAACAGCTCCACCATGCAGCCGATGCCTTCTGCATCCTGGATAATGAAGTTAGTCTCCAGGTCGAACTCGCCACCCACCAACTGCATAATAAGATGGAACAGGCAGGGAATGTAAGAAAGACTGGATTGTGATGCCTTTCACATGATGTTTTAATTATTTTCTGTTGATGTAATGTTCCAGCATGGAGAAACACAGAGAGCAGCCTAATGTAGAGGAAAGAGACTAGTCCATGGAGGTATTATGGTGCCTAACCTCAGTCATCATCCTCAGATTCTGGGGCATTACATTTCAATGATGCGTGTCCCTGGGCTGCATAGAGATTGGAGACAGTCTTTCATCAGAGTGCATAAAGTACCTCTGTAAAAGTGAGGTGTGTTTGATTCTCTCTCACCTCACCCAGCACAAGTGTGAGGTGCTGGGTGTGATCGAGGAAACCGATCTGAGGAAAAAGCTGTTCCTCAGCCTGTCAATCCGTGTTTTAAGAGCATACAGTTCCTGTGGGCCCCTGAAGTGAGCATCAACATCGAACCTGGAGGCAACGCAATATCTCCACCTGCTCCGAGACGGGTCTGGAGGCTGGAGCATGTTTACAACAAGGTTTTGAGTTGTCAACATTTTAGAGTGGTAGGGCACTTTGGTTTGTGCGATTTGGTTCAATACTGTTGCTGACTGAAGATCACTAAGATTCCTATTTATTTATTAATATTCAGACAGGGCTTCTGGAGGGGACCTGTCAGATCGTATTCATTCAAATTAAATCAACATGTTCACATGTTACTATTAGTTAATAAATTATCAAAATAGATGTTAGAGTGGCCGAGCCATAATCAGGTTTTGAGATTTGCTCTTATATATTTCTGGATTTTGTGGGAATTGTTAATTAACTATCTGGAGATCAGCGAGATTCAAATATGAACGTTAACACCAGGCCTGTTGTTCGGCTACATTTGATAGAAAAGTTGCATCATGATGATTATATTACATGTTTACAAGTCTTACAATACAGTTTACTATATTCTGCTACAATAGCCGTATAAAGATGTTATTCACATTAATACATGCATCATTTAGTCTCCTTTCACCATAACAGGTAGGCCCGGCCTCCGTGAAAGAGCAGTGAGTATGTTCACTGTATCCAATGTTGTGTTGGTCCAAGAGAATGATTTATTGCTTTTATTGCTGAATAATACAGAAGAAAATGTACTATGTTAACTGGTATGGAAAATGAACCGACTGATGGAGACTTTGTTGATATGCAGACAATTGTCTTTGCCAGACTTCCCACCTGCCTAATGCTACCATGCATGTCCTGCTGCAGAAAGCCAAACAAAGTGAAGTAACATGTTGCTGCTTCATCCTTCTGTCAGGTAACACATGTTGCATCCGGTCTAATTGAGCCGTGAGCATTACATTTCACAGTACAAGCCCTAAAAAATCAATATATATTTGGTCAGTTACACAAAGCAATATAAAACACTCTGAGTGGACATATCGCACATAACTGAAATCCTACACAGGTTCAATGACTTTATGTTACGACTGCTGAATATGGGCCAAAAGAGAACATACTTCTAACTATCAAAGATGCATGTAGCTGTAACCAAGACCAATCAAGACAAACGAGATTCACATGAAACCAAATATTTGGCATTATACTAAAATATAAGATATTGGTGGGGGCAAAAACCTAATGACGAAACCCACACAGCACTATTTAAGCTGCCTCCTGCTTTATAATCATTTATGAATTCCAGAGAAAGTGTAAATGTCTCGCTACCTCGAGTGCAGCACTATGAAATGAGGAGGGAGAAAAGTGCAGTTTTATGCTAGGACAAAGACATCCAGATCAAGCTGCTAAAGACAGGATAACGCCCGTGCCTTTATGAATGTATAGTGACGTTAAATGGATTTAAAGACACTGTAAAAACTGGATTTGACTAGTTCTTATTATGTGGAATAAAGGGATAGAAATAACTGACAGCAGGCTGTGAAAGGTAATTTGTGTAAAACTAAGTTATTTGGATGCTAGCAAGTATGACAAAAGAGCCACGAGCTCGACACGAAACCGTATAATTCAAAGCCAGCCACTATTCACTCGAGTCTATTCACAGCCACGCCACGATCCTGAGAAGTGGTGTAATTGCAGATTGTCCGATTATTTTTCACCCATTATGCTACGAGAGGTTAATAAAGACATAAAATCACTGATTACACACTTAATATCTGGAGAGAAGAGCCTATCTGAGGCATTGCGCAGAGGAAATTGATGCAGTTTAACTACCACTTAAGTACACTGATATAAAGCCCATAATCAGTGTTAAGAAGTAAATCACCAAATTATCTGCAAAAAGAGGCAAACTGCTGATTATATGTTACAACTATCAAAGCAAAAATGCATTCTGCTCCGCCAACACAAACCGCAACCAATAAAATTCATTCTAACAACATGTATTTGTGTTAGTAATTTGCATTGAATTACACACTTGAATTACACACAACCGGTTTTGAAAAATGTGTGTGTGTGTCGTTAAGACACATACCACACACATGACACCATTTTTGCACTATATACCTCCATCTCTCTGACTCATTGCCTGTCTACTGTGTGCTATTGTAAAAAAAAAAAGGACAAAACTAAAAATACAAAAACGGCACTTATGGCATGAATCTAGGGAAGGGTATACAAAATATTTGGTTCAACTACCACTATTTGTTTCAGCTTCATCTGGACAAAATGGCCACTCTCACCGAGCTTCGAAGTTGCTCTGCAGAAAGGCAACAATCTCTGTAGCAGCTCCTTAATTGGGCCTTCTCGGTAGAATATCTACATTAAAAAACTTGAGGCAGCCTGCCTGGAGTTTACTTAATGACCATAAACCTGACAACACAAGACAAAAATATTCCGTTGTCCGGTGAGAACGATGAGAATTTACGGAACATTGGCCTGAACGTCATGTGGCAAAGCAAGCGGCAACAAACAGCCACGGCTGACACTACTTCAACACAGAGGGCGACGACGGCTGCAGCAAAACCATCACGACTAAAGAAACACGAAACAAAGCTAGGTGCAAAAAGACTTCAGAATGTGGTGAAGATTGACCTTTCACCATGACGATGACCTCTCGGCACACAGCAATGGCAATTTGCATGGCAATTTGCATATCGTCAAAACAGATCCACCGACGACGCAATTGCCATGGCACTTCACACCGCCCTTTCCCACCTGGAGGGGAGGAACTGTTGTGTGCGAATGCTGGTTGTGGACTACAGCTCAGCGTTCAACACTATTGTTCCCGCCAAGCTCGACACCAAGCTCAGAGGTCTAGGCCTGCACTCTACCATGTGCAGCTGGATACTGGACTTCCTGTCGGGCCAGGTGGTGAGGATGGGCAGTACCACCTCAGAGCCGCTGACCCTCAACACGGGAGCCCCTCAGGGATGCGTGTTGAGCCCTCTCCTGTACACCCACGACTGCACGGCCATGCACAGCTCCAACGTCATCATCAAGTTTGCTGACGACACAACAGTGTTGGGGCTGATCACCGACGACGAGACAGCCTATAGGGAGGAGGTTGGATCACTGGTACAGTGGTGCCAGGAGAACAGCCTCGTCCTCAACGTCAAGAAGACCAAGGAGCTGATCGTGGACTACAGGAAGCGGAGAGGAGCACACCCCATCTCCATAGACGGAGTTGCAGTAGAGGGTCAGCAGCTTCAAGTTCCTCGTGCACATCTCCGAGGACCTCACATGGACCACGCACACCACTCACGTGGTGAAAACTAACAACGCCTGTATTTCCTTAGGCGACTGAGGAAATTCAACATGGCCCCGCATCCTCAGAACATTCTACACCAGTACCATCGAGAGTGTTCTGACAGGTTGCATCACCGTCTGGTACGGAACTGCACCGCCCTGGAGCGTAGGGCACTACAGAGGGTGGTGCGGTCGGCACAGTACATCGTTGGAGGTGAGCTTCCTCCATCCTGGACATATACACCAAGCGGTGCGTGGCCAGGGCCAAACGGATGATGAAAGACAATAACCACCCCGCCACAAACTGTTCACCCTTCTACCGTCAGGCAGGCGATACCGCAGTATCAAGTGCCGCACAAACAGACTGAGGGACAGCTTCTTCAGTCAGGCCATCAGGCTGCTGAACAAGGACTGAGACCCTCATTAACACTATACACCAGAACATATTCTGTGAATATCTATGGCCATGGTGTATATTTTATTACATTGTTTTATATATATATATATTGTATATATATATTGTATGTATATACATATATATATATATTGTCTCAAAAAAGCGTATATTTTATTACATTGTTTTATATATATATATTGTCATGATGTATATTCTATTACATTGTTTTATATATATTGTTAATACTTTCTTCTTTTTTGTGTGGATATTGTATAGTTTATTCTCATTCTTATTTTAGTCTGCTACTGCTGTCGGGTGTTTTGCACATAAGAATTTCACAAACCGATTATACTTGTATAAAAGGGGATGTGACAATAAAAACTTGAAACTTGAAACTTGAAGTCAACATGCAGCGGCTTCATGACAAGACTCTAAGTGTCGAGTGAAGTGACCCTGAGGACTGGAGGGGAACCGGTTTGAAAATCTCTCAGTGAATTAGAATGTGTTCCACATTTACTAAATCTGAAACACTTTTTACATACATCTATAACTAAATATTGAAACTGTGTCTGCCACAATATGCATTTTCATGTATTAGTAGTTTCTTAATGCAATTAAAAAGGTATTACACTTTACCTTATACAATTGCCAAATAATCCCACGTAGAAGCCGTCTGGGTGTAGTACAGTATCATTTAACAAGTAAATGATCTTTTCTGCAGTATTGGCCACGACTAAATTCTCATCTTTCATGTGAGACGAAAGACGTAGGTTGAATTTCCACTCCCTCTAAAACACCACCGCCTAATAAATGATACATTTAATTTCCTTTCTGGCTCCCTGCTGGCTCTCCAGGACTTATCTAAAATACTATAACAGCAGGAAACACTGGCAGTGAGAGATTGTGGCTGTACACTCATTTATTTTTGCCCCTATCTCTGCCTTTCTCTCCTGATGGTTTGCGACGATAGAACCCGGCTAGTCGTGGTCGCTTTACCACATTAGACCTAATGGCCGCTCAGTGTGCTGGTGAGACTCAGCTCCTCTGCTAAATCCTCTCTCAATGAGACTCTGATGATAGCCCTGTCAGGGATCTGCACGATAAAGCCAGAGATGCTTTGGGAAACACACAATTGTCATAAATTCAGCAGCAAATGAGTCAGGATATTTTAATAATCTGGCACATTTACTGCTGGGCTAGTGCACTGATGTATGTTGTTACGTGTTGCTATTATTTGTTTAACTCTGTGTATTAAAACAAAAGTATGCATTCCAAGTGGAATTTTATTTATTAATTTAAGTGGCAATATACAAATGTTTTGCTTTAACTAATGTAATTTTGATAGCACAATGTAATGGCTATTTATTAAATTCTATTGAATAATGTAACCATCAGCATTTAGATGGGCTCCCTATAAGCCGAGAACAGCGTCCGAGTTGCGACGATACTTATAAAGGCAATAAGATGATAATAACGAGGCCCCGCAATCTGAAACAAGCTGGCAAAATCAGTAATGCCTCCCACGTTGTCAACGGGAGCAACTCAACAAAATAGCTTTCAATTCAACAACAAGAATTGTGCAGTTATTATCCCATGGTTGTGGAAATGGCGGACACTGGAACAACCAGAGTAATGTTGTAATGATAAAAGGAGCAGTGTGTATAGGAGTGTCTACTAGTTAATATGGAATAATAGGTATTCTTATAAGTATTAAGAGTATCAAGTTTGCTTGTCAGTTAAAAATAAGACTTTGTTGTCTTTTAGTTACCTTAGAATAAGTTTTGTATTGATCCTCTTTGGAAAACTAAAAACAACAACTAAAACCTGCAAAACAACAACAACAAAAACCTAAACTAAATGGAGGAGTATATTACTGCAGGCCTCCTCCTCGTGTTGTCACCATGTTACCAATGAATCTGCCAGTCAATCTGTGTTGTGCCTCTGTTGTTCACAGTTGCCATTGGACTTGATTTCAAACTAAGCTTGAAGCATTGAGTAAATAATGAAAAGCATATTTGATTCGTCACAACCAAAAATGTTAGGTTGTTTTTTTACACAAATGAAAACAAGCTCATTAGCCTGCAGTGGTCTATGTCCACCTGTATTTTTCTTTCTGGATGGGCGAACTGTTGATATATTTATGGATGATGATAAATAAATAACACCCTCAGGATCCATTCCTCCATATGGGAGCGATGACCTGAAATGTTAAGCCAACGTATCATTCTGCATTCAGCAAGCTCGTGTCTAGCAGTGGTTCTCAAACTTTTTCTGTCTCACTTTGAAAGAAGACCAATGTCCATGCCCCACCGCCCCAACAAGATGGTCTATGTTGACTTTTAAAATAACTTTTTGTGCAAAAAAGCACAGTGGAAAATAAATAGCTTATTGTGGCTGCAAATATCTTTTCAATATAATATCAATAAGTGCAACCTGTGAATAAATAAACAAAACAAGTTCAAATATTTGGCAATAAAGAGTTTTACAATGCATATATTTTCAAAACAATAACGTGCAAAACTAAATTAGTGCAGATATGTGTGTTAAGTTGTATTTGTATTAGTGGTTGCAAATCTCTTTCAAACAGCCTTGATACGGCCATTCTCAATTCATGCTCAATGTTGAGCTCTTTTTTTAAGGGAAACAGCGGAAAAAACAATCTCAATTAATGCTAAATGTTGAGTTTTTGTTTTGAAGTGCAACAGCAGAACAAACGATCTCACGGAGATTGTATTTATTAATGACTTAGGTTTATGTCTGTGTACTTTGAACGTGTGTAAAATGTGAAGTTCTCATTAAAGGTCTTTCTGCATTTCCTCCTGCGCCCCACCTGTAGCACCACTGCGCCCCACTAGAGTGCCCCAATGTTTGAGAACCACTGCACTAAAGGATGGAAACTGACATTTTTTTCTTCTTTTAGATACTATTAGTGTTTTAAGATCTGCGTTGCATTGCTCGTAAAAGACAAAGACGTGTCAGTCAGCATGTCAAGTGTCAGCTAAAGCATTTATCTTTGCACACTCACCCAACCAACCCTTTTCACGTTGTTTGCACTCAAACGTAAACGCCAATGGAATTCACTCTAGTGGTATTACTCGGAATTCACCATAATTCAGCATCAAAGAACGAATCGACGTTCTGCAGAGAATGCACCGAACTGCAGAGTCACACAAAGACTTCCAGAAAAGCTTAACCACGTGGAAGCACAGTGTACTGGAGGGAGGCAAATTCAGCAGTCAGAAATCCATGCTGTATGATGCAAATACCCAAGTGCTGGTTCAAATCAGTGTTGTGCATACAGAGGTGGAGCTAACCCATTTCCCTGATCCCAGGGGAGGGGCCAGCGGAAGGAGGAAACCTGCCTCTTGCAGCTATGGCTAATCATTCAATTTCAATGATGAATATCTGTTCCGGATTATTAAGACGCTCAAAAGCTCAGTGGAGCTGCAGGTCGATGATTTACAAACCAGAGAGGAAGGTTTTAGAAATAACACTACAATATGAGGCAGGAGAGTAATACCACTTTAATTAGGCTCTAGCTGATATCTATGCAGCTGGAGCTGGCAGACCTGTCAAGGTGGTTACACCAGAGTCGTGACGGCTAGCTCCCTTCATTGTAATAGCACAGAGACTGAGAGAGAAGGATTTACTATTCACAAACTGGAGGTGAAACTAGATTAGCAACAATGCCTCTCAGTCAATCTTGAACATAGTCAAAGGGTTCAGTGAACTGCTCACAAGTGTATGCTGCATTCACATGCAATCAGGACGACGGCAAACCGGATATAATTTTAGTGGATTTGAGCAGAATCGTAAAAGTTATGTGAGGCCTTCAGATAATAGCAGCAACAGGAATGGTAGACACCATTGTTTCCAAGGAGAAAGGTGCTTGCAATATAATGTCAAGAGAAAGCAATATTGTATACCTGACTAGAATATTAAATAAAATAGATACAAAATAATGCGATTGAATATATTTTATTTCAACTCAATATATCGTCTGTATTTTGTTTTTTGCATGCTGTCCAGTAGGTGTTGTCCGTCTGCCTGATTCCATCCGAATGCAGCATTATAGTCACTTTCATCTGGCTGGCCAGGAAAGATAGAGATCCTAGGATGTTACAGAAAACCTAGCAGAGCTTGTTGTGTCTGACGAGTCATTATTGTGATTTTTTAATGTGCGGGGTATTGTAAGTTCCACCAAGCAGGCTCTTAGTTTACTGTGCGAGAAAACCAAAATGTGTTTATGTAAAAGCAATTTAAGGTCTGTGCTTTAGTTTAATTGTTCATCCCCGTGGCTCCTCTCTTTTAGCTCTTAGCCTCAATCAAATACTTTTTGGGGGATTTTATGAGAAATAAGTTATTTGTGTGTCATTGCTATGAGGCAGAGAGTTACATCTGAGCCCTCAAGAATCTCTCCACTTTCAACTGCTTTTAAGTAGGCCGGGGCTGAAGGCTTGCCGTCGCCATGGTGACAGGCAGCAAAGATTGGACTTGAGACAGTTTCCAAGGGAAGCCTACAGTGACCACTAAATGGGGTGGGAATAAAATATAACTGATGTCGAATTTACAAAGGATGCATATGTTGCTATGAAGGAGTCCACTGGGGGCAGATGTGGAGCTCCGGATGGTTTTCCCTCCAGATTTTGCTGAATGAATAAAATGAGAAGTTTTCAGAAACACATTCATCTAGTCTGCCAGATGTGAATCGTTGCCGATCCTGACAGGTCTAATGTTCAGCCCACCAGGTTTTTCTTTTAATTCAAATTAAGAGATGTGCAACATGCCATTTCCCTTTTTCCAAAATCCAGTTTTTTACACTAAAATTACTACAAAAACACTAAAACTGTGTATTGTACTGCCCAGTTAAAATGATGACAACCACAGAATGCCCGAGCTTGATAGGAGCTCAGATGTAAGGTTTGCTGTTTTGCAATCGATGCAAGTGTTAACTAGAATGGGCACTCGGTAGAGCGCATACCTTCGCATATCACAAGATTGGGCATTGAATTATGAACATTTTGGCATTAGTTGCATGCCAATTGGACAAAAATGTATCGTGCTATGGTAAAAAAGAGTTTGACCTTTCCATGACCTTGACCTTGACCTTTGACCCGATTGATCCCAAAATCTAATCAAATGGTCCCCGGATAATAACCAATCATCCCACCAAATTTCATGCGATTCAAGAACATTTTGACCTGTTCATGACCCTTGACCTTTGACCCGATCGATCCCAAAATCTAATCAACTGGTCCCCGGATAATAAACAATCATCCCACCAAATTTCATGCGATTCGGTTCAATACTTTTTGAGTTCTGCGAAATATTTTGACCTGTTCATGACCTTTGACCTTTGACCCGATCGATCCCAAAATCTAATCAACTGGTCCCCGGATAATAAACAATCATCCCACCAAATTTCATGCGATTCGGTTCAATACTTTTTGAGTTCTGCGAAAGATTTTGACCTGTTCATGACCTTTGACCTTTGACCTTTGACCCGATCGATCCCAAAATCTAATCAACTGGTCCCCGGATAATAAACAATCATCCCACCAAATTACATGCGATTCGGTTCAATACTTTTTGAGTTTTGCGAATAACACGCATACAAATAAATAAATAAATAAATACACGGCGATCAAAACATAACCTTCCGGCATTTTCAATGCGAAGGTAATTAAGGGCACGCAACAGTACAACCATTTCTGTACGGTGCATTTGTGTGCTCGCATGAAGCATCTAAATCGCGATGGTCAGTTTTGCCGTGAAACAGAGCTGCATTCACAAGCACAAGACCAAACAAACATGGATGTCATCAAATGGACCATATTCAGTAACTCGCTGAATTCTTCCAGAAAAAAAACTAAACACTGTCAACACAAGACAGAAGGCAAACTCTGGACGGAACAGTTAACTTAGCACAATAACAAGGATCAGCTCAGAGTCGGAACAGCCTGCAGCTAACATTTAAAGCTGAATGCAGTCAAAGGGATAACGTATGATGCAAAAGCAGCGCAAGTAAAGAGGGGGAAAAAAGAATTGGTCATGCAGCCAATACCTTGCAGCACCAGAGGGAGAAAACACAAAATCCATATCAAACTGTTCAAAAACGAAAGACATAAAAGAGGAGTTAACTAATGCCGATTCATTCACAACTTAAATAACCTTACATTTCTACAGATATGTTGCATCAGAGAAAGGATCAATGAGCCAAGCTGGCATCACTAACACGTTTTGGTTTATGTAATGTAAAACATACTTAAAATTCCTCTATTTTGAAGTGCAGAGAATAGTATGAATATTTTTTTAAGTATCCAAAAAAAGCAAAGAAAATGTAAGTAACTTGAGTATTTGGATGCTGAAACTGAAGTGTCAAATAAATCATATTATATTTGCAGTAGTCGTCTTTTAGTAATGAAACTTGAAGGTTAGACTGATAACAGTTTAAGAGTCCATTATATCAGGTTGCCAATATATCATTACATGACTAATTTCGGCCAGTTCATCATACTAAATGGTGTTCATAACCATAGGTAGAAGTGATTTTTCTTTGTCTGTTGGATTATCACCAGCTAACATCTCATTCCATACTTCTGTCTACATCGTATACACTTGTGTAGTGCAAACAAACAAAATAAATTGCCAGAAACACAGAAAGAGGATGATATAAATCTGGATTTTTGTTCCGAAAAATTGTCATTAATGGGCAAACTGCACTCGCTGTCAAAGCATGCATTATCTCCAGTTGACCAAATGCTAAGCTGACACTCTAATGAGCATTTAGATCCAGTCATTCTTCAAAATGTCACTGGTGAAAGGAATGACTTAAAAAAGAAAGATTTGTGAAGATATTATGCAAACAGACATGACATCATGACACTGTCACTCAAGGGAACTATTATCAAGATTTAAGCTGGAAGCCCACCGAGGCCCATTCTACCTTTACCCTTGATGCTGAACTATGCTAATGACCACACTTTGAATGCCTCCCCACTCGGCGTAAATTATGGAGGTAAAGCACACCACAGAGCTCCACACCGGGTGAGAAAATAATTACTATTTTTCACTTTAAAAGCAGTAAGTATGTACAAAACCGAAAAAAAAACCTGTGGGGGAAATCAGAGAAAGGATCAATGATCCAAGCTGGCATCATTTAAATACTTCTTGTTTATTCATTTGTTTTTTCGTTAAGTCCCTAAAGTGTAATCATGAGGCAAACTTGAATAGAGATACAATATCTTGCTCCTTCCTCATGTTCTTCTTTATGTGAGCTCATATCTGCATTGGCACCATCACCCAGGAATGTGAAAACTGCATGTAACTAAGGCCAAAAAACATACTGGGGTGACTGAATGAAATCCACACAGGGATCATATCAACTCGTGTCATCTTGCTACAGACTGTGATGCGTATGTGTGCCTCATCATTGAGGGGATAGTACATGATGGAATAGCTCTAGCTAGACAGGTGAGAGGACACAACGACTGCATAATGACCACTGCCTTTTGTGCGACACCTGGAGAGTCTCCTCTCATTCACTAAAAATTAGGCTCAGTCTAACAGCTACCAGACAGCAGCCACCTGGTGCGTCTGAATTTCTGAGTACATCTCCTGCCATGTAAAGTCAGAGTGTGTGGATTCACGCCGAGTCTATATTTGACGTCCATATGCCCGATAGTATGGTTGAGCAGTGGAAAAATAAAAAGGGTAGAGCACTTCCTTCCTCATATTTTAATTCAGTGATAACACTTGAAAGGGAAAGTGCTTAAAATAGTAAATAATGGATCATAAATCATGGAAAGAAAAGTGTAAAATTCATACAAGGAACCATGCAATCAACAACAACAGCAATAGCAATATTTAGGGACCAAAAGTCAATACCACCACCAACCAGTGAGTACAGCCACTGTGCCTTTATTTACAGAACAGACACAGGACTGGAGCATTGACCATTTTAAATAATAATAATAATAATAATTCAGACTTATATAGCGCTTTTCTAAATACACAAAGATGCTTAAATAGAGGTCAGCCTAAAATCTACTAGTGAGCAGTGAAGGCCCTGGAGACAATGAGACCTGAATCGTAGACCAACTCCCTTCATGTGACCAGACTGTGTTTGAGATGCGAGGAAGGTTGGTGTATTGTTTGTGGAAACACTGCTCAAATATTTAAAGATTACAGTGTTTATGCTCAACTGAACTAGATGTCTGCAGCATACAAATGTGGCTAACAAGCCCCCGTGGAAAGTGAAGATGAAAGGTGTTTCATAATGATTTAGTCTATTGGGGAGTCCATCACTTATGATTTTGGAAAATCTTTACAGTTAATGGAGCCAAGCTGCATTTCTTCCTGTCTCCAAATGTAATAAAAAATGGCTCAAATCTGTCTGTAAACATCTCAATCAGTTTCGTGACAACCTTGTTTTCCCATGTTTTCATGACCGGCTGGGTTTAGCATCGTCAACACAATGATTGACTTCATTACATGTGAAAAAAAAACTAAAAACGTTTTTTTATGATCTCAGCCAGGAGAATCATGCAATCCTTCGAGTGTTCGTCAGTCTGTGAGCAAAAGTGCACCTCTGTGTCTGTCCATGGCTAATCTCTAATTCTGCTGCAGCAAACTGGTTTGCTCAATTTTAGTGTTTTGAACAGTGTTTTTGGCTATGAGCCAAAACGCAACTACCAGGACACACTCTGCTCAGCACTACACCGCCTTTCAGTTGCTGCTACGAGGGCATCTTTTTAATTTAGCCATCGTATGATTTGCTTATCGAACAAAGTCATAGATTTATAGTTGCAGCCATTTCAATGTTTTTAATTACTTCAATGTCTAGAATATATTGCATCCTCTATATTTAGTGGATGCAATATATTCTGGTCATTTGCCAATAAATTAAGCAGGTACACACAACAGCAATCTGCAGAATACAATACCCTTCGAGTATGTTTCACTGTTTATACTCAATGGATTCAGTGGGCATTGCAAACACCTCTTAACTCGTGACATAATGTGTGTAGGCTGTGAATGAATAATGACAAGTTAATGAAAAAATATCACGCCGCACTAATAAAGCCACAGGAGCATTGGGGTGAAAGATGCCATGGCGTTTTGGTTTCGAGTGAATTAAAAAATGTCAACCGCTGAGCTCTGTCAACAGTCTCACAAACACCGCTTCACAGGACAGTCGAGGTTGGAGTGGATCATATTTTCCCTAGCTCTATTTCCCTCTTAACAACAGGGTTTACCTTGGTTAATTATAGCACAACAGTGACACTTGAAGACATCATGGGTGCAGATTCCCAAAGAGTGTGGAAGCATTGCATATATACACAGCCAAATTAAATTTTTCCAAATGGGTCTGATTTCATGAGGCACAATATAGGTGGATTTTGAGACAAGAAAATGAGATCAGTCACATGATTGTTTTCCTTTTCTTGACATGACATCCAATAAACTTCTGTGTGGATTTATTGAAGACAAGCCAAGCCATTATATCTGTACTAGAGTCTAGTCTCAGATTAAGAGGCTACCGGGAGGCAAATACATTGTGTGTGTGTGTTTGTGAATAAAGTGGAAATCAGGCTGGCAGAGAGTAGCATCAGCCAATATGTTGACTGAGATGATATCTTTGAGATTATCATTAAAAGTATGATTGACACCACACAGTGCAGATCAACAGCAGTCATATGGAGCACACTGTTGCTAAGACCTCGTCAACACTAGCTGCGTCCAGCAATATTAGGACTTTAAAAGCACGGCAAAGATACAGATTTCGAGAGAAAGAGCAAATGAAAGAGGTGACAATGTGACAGTCGGAGTGCCTTCGAACGAGAGATGTACAGGGTATATCGATGACTTGGCAGTGCATGCTTTCGACCCAAAATTTAAAAAAGTCAGTCATGTTGTCTTGACTTGCTTGTTTTTATTCAGGGTCAAATGCATCCTTTGGTCCCAAGGCAATAACACTGGACCAGATGAAACCTACAAATCACAAAAAAGCAAGGGTAAAGTTTGAATACAGGAGCTTTCGTAGAGGACTACTCTCAACAACAACAAAAACAACAACTACACAACCCAGGCATAATGCGAAGAAATAGGACTTTGTGGTGAATATGACCTTGCGGTGTGAGAATACAGAGAAAGATTGCGTGGGTGAAGCCCAGACACAGCTAATGGAGGGCAGAGGGCAGTGCTTCTCCCAATCTGATCTTCCCGTTATCTTCTGTGCACAGCAGAGTTGCCCCGACATCACGGCCACCTCATAAATCTAATCTGTTCTCGATCCGGGCCGTGTACAGCTGTATCAAATACCCGGGTCTCCCAATGGTTTGTCGTCATTTCACCGTTTACATATATTTATTTACTGTATACACCTATTTATATACTATATTCATAGGTTGTAATCTACAAATAAGCAAACTGAATGTAGTTGTATTACTTTGTTTTATATTTATGTAATATATTTCCCCTTATTTTAGCTTTCACTACTTTATGTTTAGAGTCTAATTGTGTTATTAATTGCATGATCGTTTTCATAACTTGTTATACATCTTTATTGGAGGGAGCTTGTTGAGTTTGTTTTAATTGCCAACGACTGCTTCTCTGTAATTGTTGCATACATGTGATGAATAAACAACTTGAATTTGAACTTGTAAGCCCTCAAGGCTCTGAAATGTATCCCTAACTGACACAGCTGCTACAATTATTACAATCACAGATAAAATAAACGCAAACCAGCAATCCCCAAGCAAACATTAGAAATGAATTGAAGAGAAGGCTGATCTCACAAAAAGAACCCAAGCACAGAAACATGACCTGAATGATAAAAACTAATGTCAATGTCAAGTGTAAGAGGCTTTACATTGGGAAAGGTTTCTTTATATTTTAATATGCTCTGCTATTAAATTAAAGGTGAACATTAAATGTAGCAATTCTTAAAAAGCACATAAAGTGCAATTTGTCTAGCTGCCAGGACTTAAAGCCAAAATGATTAGGATGATTGCTCGTGCTTTTTTTAGAAGTAATAGCATCATTGCAATTTCCATTTGCAGGAAAACGGCAATATATGTCATGTGTGGTAAAATCATTTAGTAGCACAAAGGACCATGAAGGGTCTGCTATTTGAATGTGTGGCATCACATTATTCATAATTTCAACGGTATAATAAAAATACCTATCCCCTCTGCTAATCAGGAAGAGAACAACAAAAACAAAAAAAGATGACACAGATGTCATTTAAAGCAAAAAGGTTTGTGAGAAAACAGGTGTAAGAGTCTTTAAAAAAAGGTGGCTTTGCCAGCGAGTTATGGGATGTGGATTTTATTAAAAAATCCCTGGTAAATCACTGATAAAAATGGCAAAGTAGCAGGATCTAAAAAGATCCATGTGTGACGTCATGAACTGTGAGAGTCCCTCAGCTCCTACTGGCCACCAGCTGCCTGTCCTGACTTCAGCACCAAGGACAGCTCAGCTCCCAGCTCGTACAACCCAGCGCAACCTTTCTGAACGGGAGGGTCCGCTTTAGGATGTATATGGATTTCTCACTTTCTCTTTCAACTGTTCCCAGTGTTACACTTTAAAGTAGCCAGACTAGCATTATTGGGTTGTGATCCCCATTGTAGTTTATTGCAGTTGGTTTGCTTTTGAATAGCACTTAAGGAAGGGAGCACTTTGCCGTTGTTTCACTCTACTAATTAATCACACCTTTTAGATGGCCGCATTCAGTGGGGCATTTAGTGGAAAAGTGGTCTGGGTCCAAGGGGAAAAATCTCTAAACCACACTGCTTTTCCTATCTCATATTCACAGCTTACCGTGTGGCGACAGAGGCATGTTTACTATTCAGTTGGGTTGTATCATCTGGTCGTTCCTCTAATACCATGAAATGCTTGGAATAGTAAAACAAGAGTGCTCACCTCTCCAGAGGCAGAGAGGAAGAAAATTAAAAGGCAACCTTGCAAGAAATATATTTTGCAAAAGGAAGGAGGGTGTGCTGTGTAAACATAATGAATAATCACACATACTCCATGGGACCAGAAAGAAATGATGTACAGTCTGATAAAAAAGCAATGCTGTTGTCAAGAGAGGATAGCAGGCCACATTTTAAGGACGGCACAGGCCTCAAACAATGCAAAAATAAAACAGTTTGTACCTGATCTGAACACCCTGTTAACCAACAAACAGGTTGCAGAGACATGAAGCTGCTCTTTAAAAACTATAATTGTGTAAACTGGTATCTACCATAACTTAGTTTTAAATTGTACCCAGGATATACGGTCACCTTGATCGTACTCTGCACTGCAGTATTCTCCCCTGGTAACCTTTGTTGATGCAGTCAAACCATGTGATATAATCCCATAACACAGGACAACTGAAACAAAAACCTCTTCCTCTCCATCTCCAAACACACGAGTATGAACCAAGCCACCCTGCTTCACAGATAATTAAGCACATTAGATATGGAGCAACAGTCGGGAGCGGATATTGACCTTGAGATTTCATGTGGTTGAAATCAAGCTCACATTTCAAAACACATAATGTTGCATCTACACTGGATGAAGCTGAGGAAAGACCTAACAGTCGAAGAGATGTGTGATCACTGTTCACAGTTTCTTCCATGGGCTCTCCGGATGTCTCATACACTGTAAAGAGGAGAAAAGTGAATCCATCCAGAAATATGTGCTGCGGGGAGGACAGCAGAAGAGCCTTGAGTCGGTCCTCTCCACACCACCAAAGTGCCACTTCTGATACAAGTCTGGGACAAGATGTCTTCAGGTAAAGAAAAATCAGTATGCAGGTCACAGAACTGGGGAGTGGAGAGGAAGAAAGTGGTGGAGACAGTCCACAGTGTTTACTGCGGCGATCCCACCACTTACCTCACCACTAATGACAAAGTTTCCCCACTATGTATCAACCCTCTGGCAGCAAGCCATGCTGCTTCCTTTCACAGAGCCATGAAGACATTGGCAAACCTCAGCTGACACGTACGGGTACACACGTGTCCAGATAACAGTGTTAAACATACAGGAACTATTGCAACAAAAACATCTTGTAAAATATATGTGCCAACATCTCTCTCACACACACACACACACACACAGACAGACAGACAGACAGAGACACAGAGACACACACACACACAGCATTTATTTTTATGAGTTAGATGGCCAACATGCCCAACCAACAGAGGTTTTCACAGGTCAAATCTGAGCAGCCTGACAAACAGTAGATAAAGTGGGCATGCAACATCCACGGTTTCAAAATGATGTACGATTCTGGATGGAAATATGGATAACAAGGGCAATGGGGGTGACAGGTATGGATTAAATAAATCAGTTGCGATGCGGCAATAGGGCTCTATCGTGGAATCACAGAATTTGATCAAAAATATATAAATCCGTTAAAGTTATTGTGCCAAAGTGGCTGCAATTTTTGAAACCTCAGAGTGACGCGGAGACGGACACACACGCACGACGGTACGTAAGCACTTTCATTGATAACACATTTCAGTCAATTTTGTGTTACATGAAATGAGGTTCGTCAGTCTGGGTACTGTCTTTCAAAATCTGCAGTTCGACTGACCAGGTGTTGGTCACTATATTTACTGCTTGCGACTCACACCATGTCTTGCATCAAGCACCAGCTGCCATCTTTCACAAATCTGTCACCTCCACAGGGGCAGGTCCAGCCCCGTTGGCCAATCTCCTCACCTCAAAGTCCTGTCTTTCTGCCCCCTGGTCCTCCAGGGTAATTACTTGACTGCTTACGGCCTGTCCCTCCTCTCTGGCCTGTCAGTACTGGGAAATGCATGGCCATTACCCCGAGACAAAAGGACAAATATCGTCCCATGCTGGTCCCATATGCTCCACTTGGTGCTTCTGGTGAAAACAGTAATATAACTGCTTTAAAGTGCACATGCATGGACATTGAAAGTCAGACAGTGTGCACATACAAAACTATTTCACTTTTTCAGCACACATGGAGGAGACTGCATGATGGAGAATGAAACTGTTCCTGTATTCAAGTCCAGTATGTATCGCAAAATGAAGAAATCTCTGCTCCTTTGTGAGGATTTACCTATGGCGGCTTGAATCATCCGTGATTTCCTCTCACGCCACATGGAATATGAATTCAGTGGAGCAGAATTGCATCTGAGGCAGGCTAGACACTCGCTATTTCTTCCTCCTAATTCAGAAGGAGGCATGGCACTGGTGTGCAAACATAAACTCCTCTCACTTAACACACAAGTAGTCCAGAACCTAAAAGTAAATTAAAGCAAGACACAACAGTGAAGAAAAATTAAACCAAGTTTCAATAAAAATACAACTAATAGAACTAAATTAAGTGGTTTAGCCAAGGTTTCACGATTGTTCTGGTTTTGATTTAACTGTCATACATTCCCGAAATAACTCTGGTAGCAAGTGAAGTTTGTGCAGTATGCCTAAAGGGTATCTCCAGCATGTTGGCCTATGTGCACGGAAATATCCCAAAGTACAGGCAGCAATGCTGTTTTGTAAAATGCATTTGAAAAATCAACTCTCACACTAATAGGAGATTTATTTCCCAATTTGTGTTCTTGTGTTCTGTTACAGTAAAAAATATAGTACAAAAAAAACTGACTGAAAAGTACTGCAGAGTTAATAACCCTCTGACACGGGAGCTTCCACAGAAATAACTGCACAAGCTTCACAGAAGTGTCTTCTTGTTGCGTGGCTAACCATGCCCTTGTATGGTCACACAACACATCTTTTATAATGTAATCGTACTATTTTGGGAATTAGCTTTATTTAAAAATGCACTTAATTACTGACTTATTTTAGTGGTGCCAAGTTTAAATGTGAAGACTTTTGGATTCCATTAGCCAAAAACATTTCGGTAGATTATTTTCATCTACGTAAAATTTAAATAATTAGGCGCATCCCGTCTCAAAGCGAAAACAGGTTTACGCGTTTGTTACTTCTAGACTGCTGCAACTCCTTATTATCAGGCTGCTCTTATAAGACTCTTAAGTCCCTCCAGTTGAATGCTGCAGCTCGTGCACTCAAAAAAACTAAGAAAAGAGATCACATCACTCCTGTATTAGCTGCTCTGCAAAATGCTCAACCTGTAAAATCCAGAATCACATTTAAAATCCTTCTCCTCACCTACAAAGCCTTGATTGGTGATGCTCCATCATGTCTTAAGGAGCTTGTAGTACCATATTGCCTCACTAACTGTGGGGCTACTTGTGTGAGTCCTAAAAGTAGGATGCGAGACAGAGCCTTCAGTTATCAAGCTCCTCTTTTATGGAACCAGCTTCTACTGTCCGGTGGGCAGACAGTCACCACATTTAAGAGTAGACTTAAGACTTTCCTCTTTAATAGCGCTTATAGTTAGGGCTAAATCAAGTTTGCCATGGTCCAGTCCCTAGATATGCTGCTATAGGCTAGGGAACATTTTAGGATACAGTGAGCTCCTATCTCCTCTTCTCTCTCTCCTTCATTGCACATTACTAACTTTACTTCCTCCCCTGAGTTTTGTTGCCTTCTCGCATCATAGGATCCATTGGACCTGGCTGTGTCTGAACCTGGTGCTTGTCCTGGGTCCTGACTCCTGACTCCTTGCCCCCATTTCCTGCATCCAGCCTCACTATTGCTTCTGTTCATCCGGGGAGAGGGATACTCCTCTGCTCCTGAAGGTTTCTTCCCTTTTTTTCGCCTGGGAAAGTTTTTTTTCTTTTTTGGGGGAGTTTTTCCTGATCCGATGTGAGGTCCTGGGACAGGGATGTCAAATGTGTATAGATTGTAAAACCCTCTGAGGCAAATTTGGGCTATACAAAATAAACTGAATAGATGCCTAAACGTTTGGATACATGGACAGTAGAAAAGAGATTACTCTAAGTTAAATGTTAATGTCGTGTAAAAATATTCTCTCGTCACAGCTGATGCTCCACACCTCATCTTCGATCACTGTGTCATCACTTTACATTCAGTAACACCAGCGTGGAGCCAAACCCTTGTTGTCCAAATATGAACAGAGTTCAGTAGCAGATGGAGTCCAAACGACTTCATTCACTCAGTGATGCCATATTTAAAATGAACAGCCAGTCAGGACAGAAAGTGGTATTTCTTTGGACTTACTCGTACTTCACCCTCTACCTTCACCTTGACTGTCATGTTCATGCTGGGTGGAAATGACAAGAGAATGAATAATTCAAGCTAAGCCTGGTTGTTCTCTGGAGAAGAGTAGAGTCGCACTAACCGAATATTTTCCGTCATTAACAAAACTCTTTTAACAATGATGGAAAAATCTGAAGGCCGGCCATCATTTTTGACGGATTAGAACACTGAGGTCCATCTACTGTTACTTTAAATAATTACCAATAGCGTGTTGAAGGACCAGAGGACTTGCAGAACTTCGGAGACCACTAGGGGGCACAGAAACACTTCCTCTGGCCGTCTAATAATGACGCTGATGGTCATACAGACGCCAAAGGGTGCCTTTGTGTGTCTTTATCAAGCGATAGATGGTGACGGTGTTGATCTGAGGTTCAAACTATGTCTGGCACATTGATGGCAACGACAAGCTTACGCCATTTGTAAAGAATGAAAAGATGACATGGCTTGAAGCTTACAAAGATCCAAAGAACATTGCTGGCTACTTTGTGGATGTTGTGATCATTGCTGGTGGATGCCCTGCCAGACTCAGACTTGATTTAGGAACATGGACATACGGCTGAAATGCGGAAGATTTTGCATTGTTCAGAGAACCAAGCTGACAGCAAGTCCGTGCACTGCAAACCAGCGGAATGAGCGTTGGTGGCTGACCTTATGACGTGAGTGTTCCAGTTTTGGATGAACATATTTGACAAACTGAGAGAAGATGGCTACTTCTTGGACAAGTCCTTGATCCAGTTTTGTGTTCTTCAAACAATACAGGTAATTGACACATTCTGCCCAATACCTTTTTTTTTAGGAGCCACAAATTACCTTGTGTAAGAAAGGCATTGCTTATATTATGTGCAGATAATTATGTAATAAATGGAATGACATAAAGATGGAAAATTATTATACATTTGTGGGTTCTTCGACCAAATTATTGATAGCTGTCAAATAGTATTGCACCATCTGTTGTACTGCAGCTAATTCCATTTTGCAGGTATTGCAGGAAAATGAAGTAGATTCTAGATCATTTCCAAAAACCCTCAAAATCGAAAACGACAAGATTCAAAGACCACTCCCTCAGACTCTGACACATACTTGAAAAAGCAGTCCAGGAGATCGCTCTCCACAAAGTCCAGAACAGCTTGCTCCAAAAGTACAGGTGAAAGTTTTACTGGAAGGTACTTTTTTTTTGCCAGCCAAATGTCATTATTGGTCAGACACTTTCCCATTCTTCTTTTCCTAAAGTCATGGCTTAAGTATGGCACTTTGAAGCAATTTCCCATAGTGCACTGCTCATAAAAGTCCTTCCAAAATTCCGACAGTAAATCCCTCCAAACACCACCATCATCCACAGGCTTTTCAAGCTTTCCATCAGGAAGAATAACTTGAAAGTAAACATGACCCTCCATTATACTTTTCTCAGAAGACACTTAAATAAGTTCTCTAAGAATGTCCACGATGAAGAACAATAATTTTCTTTACTCTTCTCTTTGATTGGCCTGTTCCTGCAACAAATCTATGGAAGGAGGCAAGGCTGATCCAAAAGATGGTTCCTGAGAGAGAGGCGAGGTATCATCGAGACCAGAGTATTCCATCACATAGAGGCTTACTGTGTGGACAATTACAATGCAACTATCCTCTAAAACATCCACATGATGTAATGTTCAAGTTCAAGTAAACTAGATGCATCCAGTGGGTCAACCGTGGTGTAAAGAAGGGAAACACTCTCATTACTTGCATATGCAAATACGGTGCTTCTTCCAACATGAATGGACACTCTTTTCTGTTTCCTCCACCCTTTTTGGTGCGTACCTGAACCAATTCCCCTTCTCTCAAATTCATCCATCAAATCTCAATTTTTCTCTGATTCTTCTGAGTATCTTTTGTCGGAGTTTGATGCTTTCTCCGAGACACATGATCATGTTTGTTTCTTGATAGCTTTCCTCCCACCGTTTTTGCGATTCCTCCGTTTTTTACGAAAGGAATAAAGTTACTTTTGCACCGTTGGATCCTTTCTCTATCCCCGATTAAAACCTGTATAATGATATCTAACATATACAAAGGTCAACAGTTATAGTTACCGTTTGCATGGTTAGACCAGCGAGGGGATGAAAAGACTTGTAAAAAAAAAGCCAGTCACTGAAGTGCATGTACACTTTGTATCTCAATATTATGACTTTTTATCTCATAATGAAAATGGGCTTCCATAAGTATTAACCTGTTAAGGGACACTGGCTGAAGTGGTTCTGCCGTCACTGCGTGAAGAAAAAACTAATACTCTCCATGCCCTTTTACATGCATTAGGCTATAAGCCTGGTCCGTGTATTATTAACAAACATTTTCTTAGGTAATTCTTATAAATATGTCTTAATCATACATTGTTTTTAGAAAATGACACGAAATTATTAATGATGACATTTTTACAACCCTGTCCATCAAAATAAGATGGATGAAATGCTGCTGTACATTATACATTAAAATCATGTAAATATGTACCACTCAGTATCAAGCCAGCAGCAAGGCTTTTCCAGAAGGTGTGATATTCAGTGGTACCATACATTCACTCAAATCCACTGCTTGTGGACTCTGTTGTGATGGAGTTGGAGAGGGAGGCTCTTCCCTTCCCCACTGCACCAGAGATTTTCATAAGCTCTGAAAGCTCTTCAGAACCAATGTACAGAAACAGAACAACAAAGGAGAATGCCACGCTCAGTTTAAATCTGGCAAAGACAAAGTGCTTTCCCCTGTTCTCTGGAGCTGAAATGTCAAAAAGATTATCAAACACTAAAAGACAAACCAAAACAGGAAGAACAAGCTGGAACCGTTAGCATGATTTTAGTAAGCTGTTTATTGTTTATTTATTGGATCCCCATTAGCTGACGCCTTAGCGACCGCTAATCTTCCTGGGGTCCACAGAAAGGACAAAATACAATACATACAAAAACATACAAAACATATCGTGAAACCAACAGTTAAAAATAGTACAACAAAGTAAAAAATAGTGCAGTCAGATGCACAGTACAGTCGAAGGATAAGATATATGTTATGCAATTCAACTTAATTCATACAAAGAAAAAGAAAATCAGATGACTAAAAAGCAATAGAATACGTCAAGTGGTGAATGTTCTTAGGTGCGGCTTTAATTGTTTTTTGAATGACAAATTATTACTCATGTGAGTTAAACGAGGAGGTAGTAAGTTCCAAGCGGTAATTGCACGATAGATAACAGTAAGTTTTTGACACTCTCGAAATTGAGGAACAAAAAAATCAATCAAAAAGAATAACTGCATTTCAGATGCTTAGGAAATATAGAAAGATATAGGGCTGCAGTTTAAAACAGAATATATCAAGAGCATAAACTTGCTTTTTCTGGTTGTCCAAGAAAAAAGCCTGCAGTCCTTTAATCAGACTCTCTGTGTGTGTTCTTGTGGTTGTACATGTGTACGAGTGTGGTGTGGTCTGAGATTGATGGCTCTATTATGGTCTTATTTAAACTTCTGTGTTGGATCAGCACAACCTGTCAGCCTCAATCTGTCCCAAGATCACGAGGCTGCCAAGCAGACTGTTGCTCACTGAACGCCGGATTAATATCAGCAATGCGTCCTTCTCCTTTCGTACACTTATCAACTCCAAACAGTGGCGCAGGCAGTTAGAATGCTGCTAGCTGTTGCCATGTATATGAATACTAAGATTACTCTGACTAGTATGATGGTCATAAATGATGAATTTATTCATGGTCAATGAATTTGTTTTGTTCTATGCACAGGGTAGAAATGTGTACTACCACAATGAAGTAAAAAGATAATTTACATGGCATGCTGTTTAATCATGTTGCCTTAGCGTTAACTCATTTCTGCTCTGCAAGACATAACACATTTTATTTCTTTTAACATTGCTAGGCACCAATTTAATTATAGATGTCAATCAACCACTTAGTAACAGTGGTCAATCGACCACTGGTCAAAACCGGCCCGTTGTCAGCTGATCCATCAGTCTCATGTATCAGATTTATTTTTTCACCACAGAGGTATGGCAACACCACTTAAACAGACTAAACTCAGAATTAGAAGGGCTGGTAATAATAATGGCAAAGTTAATTACTCATTATTATCAATATGTGATCGGGATATTTTGAGGAACTTCATATCTATATTATTATGATGGCATTGGCAAAAATACATAATGTTGGTGGTGGTGGTAGCATGCCAAACATTATAGGAGTTATTTCAAGTGTATGATGGAAATCCTGCACAATTTGTAGAGCCATTTATCAAGGTGTATCAGCATAAGCACATGTTTCAATGATAGATGGACAGGGGTGTGGTGGAGTCTGGAAAGACAGTCAGAAGAGCCACATGACATGTGAAGATGTTCTTGAGCGTGAAGTCCTTTACATCATCAGTCTTCAAAAAGCACAGAAATAACCTCCAGAAGAGGGAAAAAGCAAACACTGATTGTTTCTATTATTATGTAATGGGCAAAATGCCCCTAATAAAAAGTTCAACTCTAGTTGTGTGCCCACCAACTGAGAACATTCAGGCAAACTCTAAGAGGTACAAACTGTATTTTTTATGTCATAGACATAAACAACACATCTAAACTTTCAGAAACTCCACAGCTAAGAAACAGAAGTGTTTAAGATGATATTTTTTTCAAGTTATTTATTTAGTCTCAGTTTTCTAATATTGTAAAAGGTTACAATGCACAGACGGGCCCACTAAATAGCACAAAGTACACTCTCCCAGTCAGTAGGAAAAAGCCGACTCTTGTATTCTGACGTGATAATAACGTCATGTGTTAAAACTGGAGAAAAATCTACTCTACGAGATCAATGAGCTATAAATGTCCATTTATGAGTAAATACTAGGTTGTACAGCTCATATTGCATTTCACATGCATGTCCATATGAACAAAACAGATTTTGAATAATGAAGCTGAACCAATTATGTCGTTTACTCGTTTTTAGTTGTGGTTGCTGCCGTGATACTTTTGCACTGCACATCCCGGAGATCAAAAAAGAGAGTTTTCCCAAAGATTTTCTGATAAGGAAAAGTTAGAAATGAATGTCAACAAATTAGTGTGCCAGCTAATTTGTCAGAGTGACTAAAACAAATATGGTGATCAATGGAAAGTGTGCACTTTATACTTGACGGTGTCATTACACTGACGGATCAAAATGGTACTTCCAGAGGAAACCAAGTGGCTATTTGTGATGGACAAAAGGTGCAAGATACAAGCACATCAAAAATGAACATATAATTACCATACAGGCTCCAAACAGTGCTACATTATTACTAATGTCAAGAGAACCGGAGCACAATTAGAGTGTGCTTAGAATACCAGCCAGCAGCTTAAGATGGTAACGAATGAAAGGAGAGGATTGGACAGCAACGTGGTCACTCGGGCAACGCACACTAATCTGCAGATCCCCGAGTGAGACTTGGTCATGCTCTATGACACATGGCAATCACACGGCTCAGTGCAGGAACACAGGAACACCGTCCACCGCCGAGTCTGAGACAGACCTGGAAGCGCCGGCTGCCCTCCGGCAGAGCGAATGTACTGGCGGGGGCCGACTGTCTCGACCCTACAGTGTCATTCTGAAGGCTTCGTAGACGGAGAGACGAAAGGTTATCTGGAGCTGAACTGAAAGTGTTAAGAGTCGACTTTTGATTCAATCAGTGGTCACGCTTACAGGCATGGAAAATGTCATCCTTAATCCATTTACTCAAGTAATCCCGTCATTTTCATGCAGCGCGCGTAAATGTCCCAAATTGTTTAGAATAACCTGGTTAAACTCTGACTGCGGACATGAGGATTAGGTTCAATTGTCTCACATCAATCTTCTAAACTGGTTACCGTAGAATGAACTCTAACCATCTTACTGCTGTAAGTTGTTGTTGTCAATGCAGAGGTTTTACATTCTTCCATATTATTGAGATTCTGATGTCAGCGAAAAGCAAGAAACAAGTCATCACATAGCCAACTAGAACGGGCACTCGGTAGAGCGCATACCTTCGCATATCACAAGATTGGGCATTGAATTATGAACATTTTGGCATTAGTTGCATGCCAATTGGATATAAATTGACCGCGCTATGGTAAAAAGAAGATTTTGACCTTTTCTTGACCTTGACCTTTGACCCGATCGATCCCAAAATCTAATCAAATGGTCCCCGGATAATAACCAATCATCCCACCAAATTTCATGCGATTCGGTTTAATACTTTTTGACTTGTGCGAATAACACGCACGCGCGCATACAAATACACGGCGATCAAAACATTACCTTCCGCATTTTCAATGCGAAGGTAATCATCAAATACTATTACCGTGGATGCAACAGTGACACCTACTACTAGCTCAGCACATCTGTCAGTAGGTGAGTACATGCAGTATTTAGATCCATCATTTAAAATGGGATTCACTTGAAGTCGTCTATGTGACAGATGACAAATTCTAACAAGACACTGGGGTCCAGCCATGCACAGGCAAAGGGCTGCAGCCTGCCTCAAAGAATAAAAACAGATGAATACGACATCAGAGCCAGCATCCACCTACGACATTCTGCATTTTGAATCACACGAGTCCAGCAGACATTTACAAGAAAAGACCTTTCATACTTTGCACAAAAATAGTTGTAGAACATCCGTTGAATATGTCTTTCTAATGCTGATAAGGGTGTGCAAACACTACTATTTGTTTGAATTAAGAACAATTATGTTTTGCATAATGTTCATCTCTTTGATATGCATTAAATTAATTACTGCCGGACTGTCTCTGTCCTACTGATAGAGTAGAACGGTGTTGAATTGCATACTAAAAGCTTGAGGGATGGTGTTTTGTTAATATTAAACTAGAACATATGTTCTCGTCCTCTGCTTACACTATTTTCCTGTCACTCAGCAGATACGTCCCTCTCTTTCTCCTGCAAAGCTCGAGATGACCCCTCATATAACAGGTCACACTCAATCTCATCAACCAGCAACAGAACATTGGTCCAAATTCAAAACATGCTTGACTGCTGGTGAAATCACTCACTGACTGACAGCTGTCAGAGGAAATGAACAAACAAGACTTCCACTGACATAAAGCAGCAGCAGAAAACTCAAACTTAAAGTCTACAGTATATGCAGTTGAGAATCATTATTCCCATCATCCTAAACTAATCACATTTAAGTTCACACACAGTGAGTGATAAACCAAAAGCATGTGTGGCATCTAGTACAAAGCAGGGTACACAACGTTCAGGAACAGCCTCTCGGTTTTAGCCGACAGCGACAATCGCTTTCGGTGGGTTCAAATGACAAACGGTGGTGCCGCGTCACGTCAGCCGTCACTAATTAACATTCATTCTCAGAGTAACTTGATGAGGGGCCAAAATTAAAACTTGGCTGTTGTCGGGTTTGTGTGCTCTCTGCAGCCAAAGACTGTTTGTGAAGGAACGTTCTCCGCCTTGGAACGCCACCGAGTGTTCTGGACAGACAATGAGCAAATTACATCAGTTTCAGGCGTCGAATTCCCTCAATGATATTATGTTATCGTTTTGCAAAAGCTGACAAAAAACTAGTACAAATAAAACTATGTTGGTGGATTTTTCATTAATATATCAGACATAGAGAATATTTACATTTAAATCATATGGATTGGATATCAAAAGGACCCCAAATTGGGATCAGGAACAAACCTCACGATAAACAACAACAAAAACCTGAATGCTTTCTAATTCTAATATTACAGACATGTTGCTGTCGTGCCATTCGTCTTTATTTGATCACTATTGTTTTAAGAAGCCAGCAGTTTGGGCTGCTTTGTAATGATGTCATTAAAGGAGGTTGAGGGTCCCCTTGTGTTAGCACCATCCTTCTAAACATGCATGTGTCCCTCTGACCGTGTCCTGGAGGATGGGCAGAAGGCTCTCGTGTGCAAGCAAAGGGAGACATGTTTGTTTGTAATGTAAAACTGAGCTGTGTTTGTTTTCAGATGTATGAATATAATCTAACAGAGCAAATGGCTTTGTGATTAATTAGCTTGGTTGTTTGTTTGTTTGTTTTATCTCAGCTGATGTTTGCGTGCGTGTTAAATGTGTTTTCTCATGTTTGGTTTTGATTTAATACACAGCAATAAAAGCAATGGTAATCCAAGATAACAAAAGTAACTTTAAGGCTTATCTGAAAGAACAGGTTGAGTTAGATATGTATATAGCATGTAATAAGGGGAGGTTAAAAGGTTAAACTGTTCAGGGGGGTAACCATGACAGCCCCGGCCGTGCAGTACCATAACAACAGGGAACAAAACACTGTGCAACTGGACCTTTAAAAGTGTCGCTTCAATGCATCCATATAAAAATGAGGTCGGGTTCAGAGCGGGTTCAGCAGTGTCGGGGAGCTCTGTGTGGATCCATCAAAGTTCATGCTCAGTATGTGTAAACTGCCAAAAACCAGATTATGGGATGTTTTGCAAATATTAACATCTTGAGTCATCGGCCAAGGCAGCAAATTGAAAATATAATCTGCCAAAATACCCTCTACTGGAGAAAGATTAAAAGTTACATCACAGAAATCTGTAGAAAAGGAAAAAGTTTGTTTGCTACCACTTTTACCACAAATTAGTCTATGCTGAAAGATAAAGGAGTACAATCACAATGGCCTGTCACTCTCTTGTGCTGTTGAGTGGTCAATGTTTTCTTACATTTTTCCCCACCTACAACAATAAAACGGTGTTGGACATTATGCAACAAACTACTTGATGAAGTAACTTAACATAATGTATACAGACTTTTACGTTCTGACTGATAACAGAAGTACATCTCTTCAAATAGAGTGTGACTGGACCTTAGTCTCTGCAAACTAGCCAGCTCCACCTTTAAAATATGATATTCCTACTGCAGTTTTAAGCCTCTACAAACATAAAAGTGTCTCCATGACCAAAGCCAGAGGATCTACAGGTTATTCTGCAGAGACAAAGACAAGATTAGTCAGTAATGTCATGGGATCATTGGGGGTTCGGGAAGTTTTAGACTCTCAGAGACTTGATGTACAACTTTGTTAAGAGTTGCCAGTACAAATGTACTTTTAAGCCTCAAGGACATTTCTGGGCCAGTAGTGGTTCACTAATTTGTTCGACACTCTTAATAAAGTCAGGCAGATAGAACCGTTCCTGAAAAGCGCCTCTCTGGCTCCAATGCAGCCAGACGGAAACCAACACTAACTTCTGAGTCACTGGCCTATAGACATGTGGGGAGACCACGAGCATTAACTGTTTGTATAACACTCAAATCATACTGACGTTCTTGGGGACTGTCGGAAACAGACTACATGTAAAAGTGTTCAATATATACACAGGAAGGATATAGCACTAGAGTGCCCTCCTTTAAACAGAGAAAATATGAGGACAGCTACAGACAGCCTCCTCTGGCTGTGAGCTACACAGCTTTTTGAAAACGTTAACAATGACCACTGCAGGATTGTAGCCGCAGGGACACTTCTTATTGTTAGCCGTGAAGATAAACTTAGAACAATCGAATCATTGTCAACGCCTGCATTGTGAACACGTTGTTGCTTTAAAATGTGTCTGCAGCCACCACATGGATTTAGCGTGGCTGTCCTTTGTGCCCTGCAGTACCAATGAAGCCGTCCTGAACTTCTCCTCACCCCATTCCCCATCCTCTACCTACTCCCCCTGCGTGGTGATGCAGGGATTGTTTTATCCAAGGGCAATATAGACCTGCATCTGGCAATGTGCCACTTCTGTTGGCATCGCTTTGGCTGAACCGCAAAATGTAAAAGGGGCCCGTCAGAAACCAGTCAGGCTTCTTACGGAAGAAGCCTCATTCGAGTCCCAAAATAGAGAGTTCAGGAGCTTGAGTTAAATGCATTCTCAAAATATAAAACGTGTTGGTGTTGGTACTGGCACAATCACATTAAGGCAGTGGTTCTCAAACTTTTTCTGTGGCGCCCCACTTCGGAGGAAGAAAGATGTTCGTGCCACACCGCACCAACTAAATTGTAACAGAATGGTCCATGCTGAATTTGTCTTGAAATAACAACTTTTTGTGACTCGTAATATTTTGCAACCACTTTCAATTAAACCAGATTGCTCCATCAGACAAAAAACTAATACGTTTTCAATCACTTTACTAGAATACAAATACAGTTCTATCTGTGCAAAAAATAACTTATATTTGTCAATAAATAGCTTATTTTGGCTGCAATCAACCTGTTGTGCACTGAATATCTTTTCTAGATAACAACGATAAAGTGCAACCTGTGAAAAACTAAACAAAACAAGTTCAAATATTTGGCAATAAAGAGTTTTACTAAGTTTTACACTGCATATCTTTTCAAAAAATAATGTACAACCTTTGCAAAACAAAACGAGTGCAGATATGTGTGAGTCATCACGTTTTATCATTATTATACGCTGCAATGAGCTTTCCACTGCAACTCTTATTAAAACGGGGTTTCAGGCTTGATACGGCCACTCTCAATTAATGCTTAATGTTGAGCTCTTGTTTTGAAGGGCAACAGCAGGAACACCGAACTCACAGACACCTGGCAAATCGGCAAGAATCCTGGCCGCCATGCACACACATAATTTGTTAACGCCGCATTGTAAACATTGACATTAAAGTACAGGCATTTCTCTCTTTATTTATTAATGACTTAGTTTTATTTCCGTGTACTTTGTAAAGTTCTCAATAAAGGTCTTGAAATTAAAAAATCTGCATTTCCCCTCGCCTGTAATGCCTTGGCGCCCCGCTAGACGGTCGCGCCCCACAGTTTGAGAACTACTGGGATTCTGGGAAGAGACCTCCGCTTCATGTCTTGATGGACAACAACGCTCTATGTTTCCATCACACAAGTGATTGGCACACAGAATTGTTGATTTCCGTTCTAATCCTCCATTCTTGATATTTTGATTGAGACCTGGGACACCTGCTGAAAGCCATTATGGCCCTGGTGTGAGTGAAAGCCAGTATGATTGAGATGGCAATTCCATGGGATTCACAATACTACGAGTCAACTAAATAGTACAGCTAGCGTCTCTCTGGGGACTTACAGACCCATATTCAAACTATATGCAGACAAGGTTGTCAGGAGGATAATGACGACTGTGTGCTTTCTAGGAGAAGATATGCCAAAAAAAATGTACCCATTAGATACAAAGGCACTGTTATGCTATTGCACATTCATAAAGAGACTTGCTTGGTGCATTGAGTTTCGTGGAAATATACAGTAGGTGCAGTAAGGCGCAATTCTAGACCGCAAATATCTAACTCATTGTACAGGATCATGCCACACTGATCATTGAGTCTACAAATCACTTTTTCTACGAGCGTTTTCTGAGACGAACTTGATGTTGGTGACATGACGATAATGTATAAAATAGCCCACTGCCTCGGTTTGGCCCAAAATTATTTTATTATTTACTATTTTACTAAAGTGCCTTGGAAGTGCGTTTTGGGGATATTTCAGATTACCCACATATCCAGGGTTATGTTGATATTTTTAGACATTTTAAACATTAGTCGAAGACATTATTTAATGCTCACAAGCCACCTGGTTCACCTTTTTCAACGTACATAAATCAGTACGTCTCACTATCCATCGTTTTTCTTCTTTGACTTGTTTACTTTGACTTTTTAGATGTTTTTTTTCTCTCCCATATCCTGTGTTCAGATGGAAATGTATAAGGGGAGAGATGGGAGTGACAGCTGGGATGCTGATACTTTGGATAGATAGAATCAAAATAGAGCCTGCAGCTTTGAAAAAGCTTCACACCGTGTGACCATCCAGCTGAGAAAATAAATATGGCCAACACAATTTATAGAAATGTGCAAATACAAGCTGTGTCCAAAGTGGGACATTTCTGCCCAAAGCCAGAGAATACGAGATAAAGTTCTGAATCATTAAACAAAGCATGTTTTATCAGTCAGAGGCATGATGCCGGGATTCAGCGATCTCCACAGCCGTTCTCCAGTCCTAACACCCTGTACTCATTTTAACAAGAGGAGTAAGACTGTCACACTGCCACTGTCCCGAGCGGTGTTCCATATAGGCCATCTAATTCAACGCTGAATCATCTTCAACCAAATGTCACAGCAGTAATCCGTCTCTGCTTGAGACTCTGCTGAGCAACAGTGAGGCTCTCCAGCCAGATGTTCCTTTCAAAGCAGGCCAGCTCTCAGAACTAATAGCATTAGCCAGTGACGCACATTTAGCATAGCCTATGCTTGAAATTGGACTTCAATATGCCCATGTGTGCAGGACACAGAGACTGAACTGCTTCTTCAAAGCTACAGAAGAGATATGCCGTGCAGTATAAAGCAGTTAAACACATCCACTGTTGTTCTATTGTGTTAAGGGGAGACACACCAGGCAAAAACAGAGTTTTTCCAGGTTTGAGCATTTGGGCTATTTTGCTTCTTTAACATGGCTTCTGAGAGGAAGTTAAAAATCCAAAATACAACTTAGTTCATTTGTTATGGCTATTTAAAGTATTTTTAGATGTATGCAGTGATACAAAGATATTTCGAAAATTCCCTCAAACCTTTGAATCCAATATGACAAGTAATGAAACAATAATTTGTAACCTGGTTTTATTTTATGTTAAGATGTTTTTATTGTGTAAATTAGCACATATTTGATAATACAAGTGTAAACAGGTAGTATGAAATGCGTAAACAGTGGCCACTTGTCCCTAAACAACAACAAAATGATGTCCAGTACAGTAACTCTTAGTGTTTCCCTCCATTGTCTGGGATTGTAGACCTGAGTGCTCCTGGAAAATAAACAGTCTAAATTGTTTGCCCTTATAGAAGAAGCCAAGCTGCCGTTCCCAATTCTTTTAATTAAACGAGGGAAGTAGAACATCATATCGATGTCCATTAGTCTCTCGTGAATATAAATCTATGAGCAACACTTTTGTGGCATTTGAATCAGAAGTTATGCCCACTGATGTTTCATTAGAGACAACATACCTAAATATTCAACAGCAAACTGGTGAGAGTCCGTCACAATGTTTTTTCAAAAGTTATTGCTTTAAACCAGATGGAAAAAAAACCAAGCACACAGCAAACAAAGTATGTCCAAGTGACCAATTATAAATAGATCCTGTTTTAATGTGGCAGCGAGGATAATGAGCCATAAAAATGGGGGGTGTCTTTGTTCATTACGCTGATCCCTTAGTATTAATTGTAATCCGAGCCCCTAACTCTCACTAAGCCCCCTTATTGTTCCCCCCTTACTTCAGCTACATTAAAGCAGTGTGTGATCAAGCTCTTTCGGAGCCTGCTTCAATATCAGCAGGAAATGGAAACATCCAGCGTTACTGGAGCAATAAATCTAAACATCTAAAAGATTGATTACACCAACCTTTATCAAAAGCAAAGCCTTTACAAGACTGCAAAAAGCAGGAGAGCAGGATGGACGCGGCGCCCCCGGCCATCTAACGGCAGCACACTGCAGGCTACGATGCTGCAGCACTTCAGAACCAAAAGGGATGCAGAAGTTTACAGCAAAACAGAACCTATTCCATACAGAACCACCCCATCAACAATGAGAGCCTTGTCAGGCATAATGTAGAAATCTGTATTCATAGCACACATCATTAACTGCCTAATGGCTCATGTGCAACTGAGAAGTATAAATCTGTCACTTGCGGTAATACGGAGCCCAGATGCCTTCTGCTGCTAAACCAATAAACGTGGGTCTCTCTCTCTCTTGTACGGGTTCTGTCACTAGGGGAGATGGGAAGAGAAATTGCTTGTACAAAAATACCATTTTGCCATTGGGAAGCTACTGTTGTGTGACAGTGAGTGAACATGGATTGAAGTACCTGTGTTTGATGATGCAGAGCACTTAGAAAAATACTTAATGTCAACGCACACAATACAGACAGGTTTCTTCTTTCATTCACTGCCTGAGGAAAAAACAGGTACGTGATATAGATCCTCCCACGACTTACGTGATCAAACCATGCTACTGTAATTAAAAGAGGTGTAAGAGAAGAGGTTCACTGTTGCCAACGTGAGAAAGCTCCTGCTATTTAAAGAAAATACTGTAGGTCTTTTACTTGTTAACCACGTAAATGTATGCGTTGGGTTTCATGACTTCAGAGTGTACAGATGATTTCTCCACACAGAGACAATTCAAACATCATCAAATCATTCTCACACAAACTCCCAATAACGCCGCTGACTGGTTTCGGATTCATTTGCTCTGAGTCAAACACAATTTGGTTTTCGAGCTGGACCACATCCAATAAAAGCCGAGCGATAAAGCGCTATCTGGCTTTCATTCATATATTACGGTCAGAAACAAATTACACACCGATTTCCATCTCCGGGCATAACTGTATCACATGATGATTGTGATGATCAGGGCCACAGATCTTATTTGCCCGTTCACTATGTAGTTATTAAGTAGTCCCAGCTTTTGCTGCATCTTCACTCTGTGGAGACACAGTAAGTGGCCGACTGCTGCGGCCAGCAATATTTGACTCACGCACGTTTGCCTGATGAGAGCTGCAGCTCATCGCCATAGAAATGAGCACAGGGCCTTGTTCCTGTAGGCTGTAGGGAGACACACACACATTACACCAGCTCTGGTTAACAACAGCTAGGAACTGACTACTACGAATGGGTTGTGTGAAACCGGTTGCTCAACTCAAAGAATATATATATATATATATATACATACATATATATATATATATATATATGTAGAGAGAGAGAGAGAGAGAGCAGGCCTTTGTGCAGCCGTTTGACCTATCTCTATCTATGCCTCAGGACACTGGCTATTGGTAATCAATGAAACCACTAACGGTCCATACACAACAGCATTTCCATTTTGCTAATGTCGTTATCTGGGGAAGGCTGCCTTCCAGAGCTAGCCTCAAATTAAATGTTGGCAACATTCCAAACAGTGAAGAATCAATCCCGAATAAAATGCAATTCATATTTATTTTCGTTTTCCAAGTAAGGAGTATCCTAATAAGTAGCACGAGCATGAGAGTAAACTCCTCAATGACAAAAACAAAGAAACATGGAAAATATATTGCTAAACATAAAAAAGAGACCAAAACCATAAAAGTAAGATGGATAAAGTGCATCAAGAGTATTTTTAGAACCTCCAGAAACCTCATGAAAATTAGAACCAACAGCACTTGGATATCGGAGAGAAAAACATTTATAGACATTGTCTACGAAATTTTTTGAAAATGTCATCCTTGGTCGAGGGCAAGGAAATGCACATCAGCATGGCCCATGAATCAATCAGTTCAGATAAATTACTTTTAAACAAACATATTTGCACAGAATCAGAATTTAAAATGTTCCCTCAAATCCTGAGAGGATTATCGTAGAGTCGGATCAGAGGAAACGGTTCTTGGCAGAAATTGGATGCTTGGTATAGAATAAATTTGACTGAGGAAGCATAATTTAAGCATACTGTAGCGCCCTACGGTGCAAGTGGTTCAAACCGGAAAATATGAAAGGCTGAGCAAAGATTTCATGAAGGTGAACAGTGATGTTCCTGATGAATGTTCACACATAGAGCCTATCGTACTGGCTCCTATCGCAGGTACATTTAAGTAATACATAATTGATCCATGCATGTACTTTTTTTTTCTTTTTTTATCGAGTCCCACTACACAGATGTCTGAGTGCACACAGAGCATCTCTGACCAGATGAAGAGGTTAATGCTGAAGGACATTTCAGCAGGACATACAGTAAGTAGACCTAACAATAAATCAAGGATTAGATCAATAACTACGACACCTCTTTTGGAGGTCAATTATTTTTTGTAATCAATTATCATTATGTCATCTTAAAAATCCAGAACCAGGTCAAAGATATTAGTAGCTTTCGTCTATCATCAACAAAAGCTTTGAAACTCGTAGCTTTTCTTTTAGCTATTGGCTAAACGAAAGTGTAACTCGATTGTATAGAACGTCTGATGGTAAATCCAGACACGCATGCATGCAGTTCGTCTGCAGCACAAAGGTAATGTTTCAACAGAAAACAACCGGGACATATGCAGAAACTATACCAGAGCCTAAAGGTGATATCGATCCAAGATTGATCCAGCTGTGCAACTGACTCAACAGCAGCAGAGGGGTGTTTACAGAGAAGGCCAACCATAACCTAAAGCATCTCAGGCCACACACACACACGTATTTCATCTGGAATACATTTCCAGATACACCAACTGTCCCTTTACGGAAAAGGGTATGCTCTGCTGCTTCAATTGATTTTCATTCAGCACTATGAAACAAATTAATTTAGAGCAGCTTTGATTCCGTTTTGAATTAATTGTTTATGAAATAAAATCTTTTGCAATACCCAATAAAACATCATCTTCAATTGCTCAAATGACACAACATCTGTTAAATTGCTGTCTTGGCAGGAGATGGGCAAGAAGCAGGAGAGAGGTCGACCCTTGAGCAATCTTCTAAACAAAACGTGTATTTATGATCGACATGAAGACAGTTCCTAAACTTTTCTATTTCTACCAGATTTAAGTCCACACTCTAAATAGAGGGAATGTGCAAGATGCCTGCTGGTTTTTAACTGTTCAAATCTCTGGATTAAAAAAATAATATGAATCAAACACACAGAAAACAAAGACTTTGGCACAGAACTTATCAGGGTCTGACCAGAAGGAGGAGGTACGAAAGGACAAACGTATCGAAACAGAACAGAAGAAAACAGACACTAAAATTAATATATTTTAATGAATATATTTTTTGTAATATACTAATCTGAGACTGCACCGCCCTTTCCATTTTCAAATAACAAATCAAAATACACCTTTTCAGAACTGCTTAGAATGAGTGATTGAGTGCTCCAAGTTCTCGTTTCATTTATTGTTTTTATTGAAATGTTGGTTATAATTTTAATTGTATAGATTTTAGGATGTTTTAATTGATATAAAGGGTCTTTGAGTATCTTGAAAAGCGCTATATAAATTAAATGCATTATTATTATTAATATTATATAGTAAAAAAAAGCAGGACAGACCAAACTTCCTGCAGAAGGCTGTCCCCTAGAGTGGCAACTCATGTGACCTTTGGTTTTAAATGTAGACCGTAGGATGACAAGCAGCGGGATCCAAAGAGGCCACATCTGATGGGCTTAAGATGTCTGATGGGTCTTAACCGCTTTTAGTAGCAAGTTATCTCCAAAATATTGAAGGGGTGTTTTAGAAAGGGATCGAACCTGTGCACAAATATATGGGAGTTGAGGTCAGAAAGGTGATTTACTACAATTGTGTGATGCTGTAACAGTTTAGCTCCACACCTTCCTTTTATTATTAGTTGTTTTCATCCTGTCTCTAACTATCATGTCATTCCAGATCCTGCTTCCCATCTCGTCAGTCCAACTCCTTTCACCTGCCTCTGATCACTCCCTCGTCAATCCCTCATTACCTTCACCTGGTCCTCATGCCCATCTCACCTGTTACCCATTCCCTCATTAGTCCCTGTCTACTTAGGTTCCCTCACTTCCACTTGTCCTCTGCCAGATTGTCTTGTGTTTTCGTGCCAAGTTCTCCAGCGTTATTAGAGTATATTCCTGACCTGCCTGTTCTGACCCTGCCTGCCTGCCCTGACCTCTGATTCTCTGCCCTGCCCCTTTTTGGACTGGTTTGCTTCTTGGACTAATCTCCCGATTGCGACCCAGCCTGTTTTCAACCAAAGACAGTCATCTTTGTTACTCCCGTCTGAGTCGTGCTTTTGGGTCCACTCTCATAGCACCGTGACAGATGCGTTGTAATTTGCTTCTTTAATTTCCAGATTTCCCATGAACCTGCATTGTGTATTTCCACCTCAGCAAGAAACTTAGTCACAATGTGTCACAATGTGTGATGATGAATACAGTCACTTCTCACACCCCAACGCTGCAGATATTCTCTATGTATAAATACTGAACTGAAGTCACATCTAGTCACAACGTGAAGCGCTGCCTTATTCACTGCATCTGACAGATCTGACAGTGAATCTATAATTGTAATCAAGCCTTTTATAATCACACAATGAAGTGAATTAAATGCCTCAGAGAGGACTGATGGAAATTAGTACACAACTTCGAGGAACTTTTTTAAAGACGCTTTAAGCAACTTTATCTGAGGGGATGCAAACAACATGACATTCAATGTGTCGACAGAGAGCAAAGTAATAATTGAGGCAATAGCAACAGGAAGGGAGCGGTTTACCTAGATGAGCAAAATCATAGTCTAAACACACTGTGTGGCGCACTGCATTCTGCTCTACTGTCAGTGGAGGAAGAGCCATTTCTCTGCAATAACATACTGTTGTCATATCGGGTTTCCAAAGAGATGCAACAGAAAATGCCCACAATTGTTCATCGAGACAAATGCTTCAATGCCACTCTCAGCTAATTAAAACGGTTAAAAATCTGGTGACACCTTTGAACGCCACCACTTTACTCACATTGCTCAATTTCGACTCATTTCTTAAGCAGTCAGATGCAGAAATTCGCATTCATGCCTTCGTCTGTTCTTGATCGGACAATTGCAACCCTTCTCATGTCTTCCACTATGTAGCTTTTAAATCAAAGACGGTACCGTCTTAATAATTTTCTTAGAACTTCCACAAAGCAAGATTGGAAAAATCTCCATGGCAACCAAGAAAAAAAATGTGAAACTGCTCCACCGCAGGTTTATTCAGTGGATAATCTGGCCACGCCCACTGAAGGAAATGGAGCTCACTTCCTCATCGGTGAAGCAGCGATATTAGTTAGATTAGAGTTTTATAGGAAGAGTTCTTATCACGTCATGATGACTTCCTATACGAGCGCTATTCATTCTGCCCACAAGGAATCATTTATTTTCAGACCTTCTGGAGCAAATTGAACACCATACGCTGCAGCCGGCATTGACTCACAGACTGTATGCAGCATACCTCATGAGGGGTGAAAAAGGTGACAACGAGGGGTTATTACTAGTAATAACAACTTTACATTGTCATTATATATAATATGGTTAAAGTCATTCATGAACCAACTTCCTTTTTTTGGACTTGTGTGCTCTGCTGAGCTTTGAGCCTGTTCCATGAGCCTGTTCCGTGATTCTGTTCCATGAGCCTGTTCCGTGATTCTGTTCCATGAGCCTGTTCTGTGATTCTGTTCCGTGAGCCTGTTCCATGAGCCTGTTCTGTGATTCTGTTCCGTGAGTCTGTTCCATGAATCTGTTCCTTCCTCTACCTGGTCACCACATCGCATTTTCTCCGTGTCTCACTCCAATCTCATAAACGCCGGCCGGCCAGTTGACCCCCCCTGCCCCAAAGCAAAAACTCTTCGGATCTACACTATTCACGTGGATGACCTATTTTGATTTCAAAACGACGAATTTCGCCGAAAGGTGACAAGTTTGCAGGTATGATGCAGAGCTGCGTGCTTTACATTGTTGTACAGTGTGGTACAGTGTCGGTGTGGCAGCGGGGGGTGCGGAAGCACAGCTGCGGAGTAAGTGAAGCAGGGGGTGTGGCTCGAGGAACGGTGCCGGAAGTGGCAAGGTGGCCTCAGCTGCACCGAATCAGGCATTCTCTTCCTCTATATACATGCAGAGCTAGCGATGGAGGGGGAGACGGGAACCTGGCAGCGGAGCAGCCAGGACGCAGAGTGGAACGCTCAAATAAAAAGTCATTCTGCTTGCCAACCTGCCTGTGTGTGGATACTTTGCGCCCACGGATACCCACGATCGTGTTACAGTCGGCAATGCAGAACATTAGGAAAGCCGCTGTATGCCGAGCTGTTCATAAAGTTTATCTAGCGCTTGAGAAACTTCTGGATGTGTTCATTACATTTTCTGGACCACACACAGATTCACACACACACATATAATCAAACTCCTATTCTATATGGTCACCTCCACATACAAGGATGAATTTTTCATCTCTCAATCACACGTTACTAACTCTGCTTTCTCCCCGGAGTCCTTTTGACTTCACGTCTCATGGGGTCATCGGACCCTATGAGACGGCATAGATCCTATCTGCCTGATGGATCGTCTGGGTCGTGGAGTTCCTGCTCCTGACTACGCCACTGTCCTGTTGAGACTCCGCCCACTGTTGAGACTCCGCCCACTCCTCCTCCCCACCGCCATCTGCCTGATGGATCGTGGAGGTCTCCATCGTGGAATATGCCTACTATGAACTATTCATACACTCTGTCACATTCATTGAATGTATTTAAACTCTAAATCTGTCCTTCTGTACACATTACATCTATTGCACCTGTCCATCCTGGAGAGGGATCCTCCTCTGTTGCTCTCCTGAAGGTTTATTCCCTTTTTTTCCCCCTGAAGGGTTATTTGGGAGTTTTTCCTGGTCCGATGCGAGGTTTTGGGGCAGGGATGTCTATGTGTACAGATTGTAAAGCACTCCGAGACAAATTTGTAATTTGTGAAATTGGGCTATACAAATAAACTGAATTGAATTGAATTGAATATACACATATTAACTTGTTCTGGAAGAGTTGAGACGTTAAGCCGACTGCCAGCAGGCACATTTAAAGAAATGGAAATCGAATTGATTGGGGAGATGAGGCACTTAAAATTAGCCGATACATTTTCCCAACACTTATGCTGCGTTCACACCAAAAGCGGAGAGAGTAGATTCATGAATGCACAGACGAGAATAAAGAGGATTTTCATCCAGTTATTCAGACGTAGTCGGTGAAAGTTACCTAGCTGTGTGAGCCTATGGATGATGTTATGTATAATATATATATATATATATATGATATTGTTATGAACCCAGAGGGCGTTTGATGTTCCAACGTTTGTGGGATTTCCACAAGTATAAAGCAGAAATAGGTTATTTATTCCATGGTGGAAATTATAACTGTTTCCACATAAATAAGCCACGCCCCCTCTCCAGCGCGAATTAAGTGAATAAATAAACCACACATAGTAAGTAAACTCACGCAAATATTCATGTGAACGTAGCATTACTCTAAACGTGCCTGATATTTTGTCATGCTTGTCTGGCCTTCACAGCGGAAGCGGCGTTAGATTTTGCCATGATTATGGTTTGGAATTCCTCATATGCGTTCATGATGATCTCCTGCTCGTCAGCAGAGAAAAAAAATAGGCTTTTTCTTTTAGTTTATTTGCCTTTGTGCCGTTAGAAAATCATGGTTTCGGTGATCGACGCTTCCCCCTTATGATGTCTGATGGGCACGTGCAATTATCCCGAGTACTGACGTCTGGTATCATTAACATGATATTTTGAGGGCGGATCAGCCTTTGAGAAACCGAGAGCCTGATTTCAATCATCGGGTTAATTTAAGCTGGATAATAGGACATTTGATCGACTTAGTTGAACCACGTACGAGAAATAGGGCCCTGGTTGACGTCACATTATCTCAATTACAGCTTTCATTTTTAGGCTGCCTTTACATTGAAGATTAATGGCATTCTCTTCTCATTTGTCGTGATAATGGATGGTGGCACAAAACTAGACACATATCTGTCGCACAAAAAATTTAGTTTTTGGTTCATGTGGTAAAATTATGTTTAATTCTTCTTTACATCAACCACTTAATGTTTACAGTGAGACACTGTTTGGTGATGTGCCAAAAGTATGTTCACCCAACCTTATTTTTCGATTTATTGATGGGCCGAAATCTATATTCTTTAATTATCATTAGGCGTATTTGTACTCAGGAGACGTGTCTCCAAGAATTCTGTTGGCAAGGGACAAAAACTGTGAGTAGCCAGTTTGTCGCTGTGGGCAGAGTGTTACTCACTCACATTTCTCTTTTTTTTTTCTCATTTATTTTATATAGCGCTTCTCTAAGTACCCGAAGTCGCTTTACAGAGTCCAGAGTCCAGTTCTCATACACACACACAGTCATACCGGTGGTGGTAAGCTACATCAGTAGTGTTGAATTAGACAATTTACTAAAGCAATATGTAAATTAGGATTTACTAATATACCATAACTTCATACATGTTGTTATAGAATGTGTGTTATTGTTTAATAATTTACAATATTGTTTGGTAAATGTCTGGATTATTATTTAATGGATTACTGTAACTGGTAAAATGAATCTTTCTGTGTGACAAGAAACAGATCAATTGCAGCAAGGGATCCCCTTCCCCCGAAGTTCACACCTGGCTCAGAGAGACTGAGTAGCAGATGGAGAGGACCCCTGTGATGCCATTCAGAGCAGGGGACAGAACGACGCAGAGGAAGAGGGACAGATGACTTCAACTGTCAAGAGGCGTGGACACGCTTTCAACACAGATGGACAGACTGCTCAGCCAATGAGTGGATTAGGACTAATGTTTTACCTAGACAGGTTAACCAATGAGAAGGGAATATCTCCCCTGGGGCTGGGATGCCCGGGAGGTATAAAAACAGATGTTGACCAGAGAGACAAGGCTTTTGACCTTTTGGATGACGGCAGAGATGCACTGCATGCAGGTTAGCTGCATGTAGGCCGTTGATCCTGTGAGAAGCCCTCAGCTGAGGATTAGATTTAGTGAGCTTGACTTCTGTTAGACAGTTAACTGCTTTGGCGGTCTGTGGACGCAGTGATTCATGCTCCCTCAGCTGAGTTATACTCTGTATCGCAACCGTTATTGACCATTGGTAATATTTTCAATTAAACACCTTTTATTATAATTTGGCACTGTCCAGACATTCTTTCTCGGTTCTGCACTCGAAGATTCTTGAAAACACATCAGTAGCCACAGCTGCCCTGGGGCAGACTGACGGAAGCGTGGCAGCCAATCAGCGCCTACGGCCCCTCCGACCACCACCAACATTCATTCACATCCATACGAACCGGGGTGAGGCTGCGGTGCATGTCTTTATGATGGTGGGGGAAACCGGAGTACCCGGAGTAAACCCACGCAGACACGAGGAGAACATGCAAACTCCACACAGAAAGGACCTGGAACAACTGGAATACGACCGGGATTCGACCGGCATTCGAACCCAGAGCCTTCTTGCTGTGAGGCGACAGTGCTAACCACTGAGCCACCGTGCTGCCCACATGCATACCTTTTAGCTATTTGAAGCCCTCAATCCAGCTAAAAGTATGTATTTGGTCTGTGGACATAATATCCATGAGTAAACAATTGAAACTACAGAGAAGACCAGCAGCGTGGAATGCTGCGCTGCCAGCTGTAACTACTGCACCATCATGCCAGTCATTGTTGTATTCATTTTTTTTGTCATAGAATACAGAGAGAAAATTAGAATAAAGTCTCTCAGAAATGAGCAAGCCGACTGTGGGATAAATGACTTCTTAGACACATTATTTCTACTCCCACACCAAGTTGTGGTATTTTGTGACAAAAAACTTTCAATGAGAAATGTAGGGACCAGAGAATGTACTCTTACGCCAAAGCTATTAGTTAGGAGGTAAATAAATATGTTGCATACGTTTCTTGTAAATGGAATCAACAATCACACAGCAATTAGCTATGAATACTAAATATTATATTTATATTCAAGTATTAATACGAAACATAATTTCATGGAAACATTCTGCCAAACAGATTACTTATTCAAGTCACATGAAGAAGAAATGTTGAGTTAAAAATCTGTACAAATTAAAAGTATTTAATTTTTAAAATTAAATGACAAAGTATTTCATTTGTTTTACTTAACACAAACGGGACTCGGGATGCGAACCCGTTTAACTGCTCTTTGTATAACCGCCATCAGCCACAGCGAGCTCACTGCCACTCTGATGCGGGTCACAAGTGTTGCTTCATTCACTCGGGACGAAAACATGGCTCTGAACAAAATCTAGGCAGCAAAAACGTTTAACGTGATTGGGAAATCAATTTGGAAGTAACATGTTCGATTCCTGAGAGTTAATTATGACGTGCTGAGTGGCAAAGTCCTGCTTGGAGCAGATAATGAATTAGGAGCTCCACTGCACTCTGCTGACAACAATCCTGGAGAGCAGTCACATGGCGCAGGGTTGCAGACTCTCTTGTCACATTACCCTTCTACAAAAGGCCAGCATCCCGACTAATTTGACTTGTGATACAACAATGGGTCTCATATGAGACATGCGTTTCCCCTTAGAGCTTTTCCTTCACGATCTCACACACCTTATAAATCGGAAAGAGCAAGGAACATTGATTACTAATCATAGTCCAATGTGCATCAATGTGCCTGACCTAAAGATAAATGCAGCATGTGTAATGCCATTAAGTAATTGATTTGTGCTGATCATATATCTAACAAAGCAGTGAGGGCATGTCAAAAACTGAGAGTCTGTAAATCTTTCATTGAAAGTATCTCATAACCAGGCAGGGAATTCAAAGTCATACCAAATAAGCAATAGGTGGGCCTCTATATAGTAAGGACTGAGCAATCAACTGGAACGTCACCGACACAGATGGGAAGCAGGAAGAGTAAACCACCTGTGAGTACAATATTTTCTGAAATTTTTTTCTGTAAAACTGCCAACTGGTAGATAGAGATCTCCGGCCTGCAAGGTGAAGCATGTCATGAAAGTGATAATCCATCAACAATCTTTTAAGTATCAATCACTAGGCCTGAAAAAAACCTATGTTGCCAGTTTTTTTGTCATGTAAAGTAGTGGACAGCTTGAGTTCATATACAGACATTCCAACACCAATAATGTAGAAATGCCTCAATCCACTTCTGCAGCACAATCTTTGTTTCCCTTGTCTGTTTTTAGTCGCAAACGACGAACATAATCAGCTCAATGCAGGAGCAACCAACACGCTAGATTTTTCCATATTTTGACCAGAAGGGGTGGAGCACGAGTAAACAAATGAATCGTGACGAAGTTGATAATGTAGAAGTGTTTTGATCATTTCCGTTCAACCATGTAAACATTGTAACCACTGGTGTAAAATTCAAGTTGGCCACAGCTCCTGTTCATAATGGAGAAGGAGTCCACCACTTTGAACACACACCTCCTACAGTTGACTGGCGGGGAGCGTTTGATACTAAAAGAATAGACTCCTCGTGGAGCATCAGTTTAAGGAGGCCAAAGTAAGCTTGCCGATAACTGACCTGGTGTGACAGCCAAGGGTACCGACAGCTTTCCCTTTGTGTAAACATCAGCCAGTTACTGCAACACGAAAAGGTCATCGCTCCTCCACGTCAGGATCAAGATGGAGCTGGGCCGTGAAAGCTTCTATTAATTTCATAGGTCACACGTTCTTCTGTTCACATCTCTCTCCATTATCCATCAGATCATACTGGACTTTGATCATTACAATGAGGGCTGTTGAGCAATTAAACGTTCTCTTTTGTCAGAGAAGTTCAATGAGTCATACCTAGTGACAATTAGCTTGCAAAGGGGCTGACTACTGTAATTGTCATATCTGAGCATGAGACAAATCCACTTGATTTCGAACTTCACGGTTAGAAGACAACTATCCCGTCTTGCTTGGACCAATTGTGGTTTGGTGCATGATTTATATTCATGGTCAGAGCTTGAGAGCAGTCTTTGTCCAGCTGAAAAGACACAGCAACTATTTGTTTCATGTTGATGTAATGATCAAAAATCAAAATAGTATAACTTGGTTATCAAACACGCTAACTCATAATTTGGACCAAGTAAGTCGATTGCTGTTGCCGATTACTTTGTGGGAGATTTCAAGCCAAAGAGGGTATGCTACCCGCTTTATATTATAATATTGAAATGAAATGATGTTTCACGATATATATTATTCTGACTTTTGTTGTGTATATGTAAACTATAGTTTCTAATCTATCTTTGTCCAACCAAAGGTAAACAAACAAACTGCCCAGAGTAGGTTGACTCCTTTAGACCCCGAAGAGGAGCAATGCACTGCATGAGTTAGTTAATTTCATTCTGATAAAACAGGAGACAGTGGCTCAGGGCTGTGCTTTAATCTGAAGGAGTTTTGTGTCCGATTCGATTAAGATTCACCTTTCTGAAGAGCAATAAATCAAAAGACATGCCTGATGTCCAATCTCTAAAATTGCAAGCAATTTGTCCGACAAGAACTGCAGCTGAATAACAAAACACTTGTTTGTGATGGAGGATCCTGGTCTGAACGTCCAACTACAGTTTTTCCAAGATGCTCCTCAGGAGTAGGAGGAAAACATAATTGTTTCATTAACTTGCAAATTAGACCCCTCGAGATACAGATATGCATCCTTCTGGATCTCCGGGTCCTCGCTCCACTTCAAAAATAACCTGAATTTATAAGCATAGAAATTGATATATTGTTATTTTACAGACAGATGGGGTGTTTGCATGACAGCTTTCTCTGCCCTCTTCCCTGACTGGAAGTATTCATGCACATTGTGTTATATATAGATGAAAAGGCAGATATAACAACAATGAGTGTCATCTGGTGACTGGGCCCAAGATTGCTGCATTATATGTGGTTTATTTCTATACACATAATTTGGGTGCAGGTTGTGTTTCAGTTTGCAAATGCATCCGGCAGATTAAAATGTCCCTGATATCTTTTAAAAAGCTTACCAGAGGAAAGCACATGTCACCTATTAATTAAATCCATAATTAAAATATTTGAGACCTGTATGTTCCTGAGAAATGTTTGGATGTCAAACAAGTGGATGCACAAATAAGAGCATGCACAAATGAATTCAAAATCTATATGAGTAAAAGGCCGCTTTGACTTCACTGATCTGCCTCCGATGGCTCAAAAGAATAACGCAAAATGGAAAAGTGATCTCATATTTGATAGAATAGATGGCAAACTGTCTTGACAAGTTTGACAAACTACAGCGTTGACTACAGTGAGTTATCCCTTGTGCACATTTCCTGTGAACATAGGACTGCATAGGGGAATGGGGCAAGGTGTCAGAGACTCCAGCTATTCCACTACAGCTCTCATGTGCGAACATGCCAAAGGCTGCAATGCGTCTTGCTCCACAGAGTAGATTTCTGTTGTGCCAGAACAGGACATAATTAATCTCTGGTGTGCCATCTATTGCAGAACGGCTCGGTAATGTGGTGTTCCTGCAGATGGTCATGGCAAAAAGTGTGAGTTGGATCTACAGCCTGCCAGCTGCAGGTTGTGCCATCGAAGCAACTTTTTCTGACAAGCTTTACTTCTCACTTTGCTCCGGCTATACCATAAATCATACATGGAATTAAGAGAATGGCCGCTCTCCAGGCTTGATTGAAAAAGGGCATATCTTTACATGATATACACATATTGAGTCAATAGGAATGAGGGGCAGCAGAATTGGGAAATTATTGAACAGTTTACTTTGTGAATGCAGGGCTCCCGGAAGACACCCTAAAAACAGTGGAGATCCCTTGCATGTTGTGGGGATCCTAAGCTCAAGGCCCCCACACATTCTCCCACATACAGCAACAGACATCTCCTGTTTTTCTTCACCAGCATTAATCAGTTTTTACATAAATACCGTTACAATGTTTCTATAAGTACTAACAAAACACTTCAATCTTAGCAGGTGTGCACCTGTCCCTCACTGACGTCATCCACACCACCAGTGTGCCTCATTCACAAGCACGCAAACACAAGGATGTGCAGACTTTGTTGAACTTGAAAAACTTCACCACTGGCTTTCTATTCGTGTCCCTCATCCCTCAGAACACCTCGTCTGTGTGCACGTGTGACTTCTGACGGTTTACTGCTCTTCACTCTCAGATGTCCCGGGGCACTTAGCAGTCCTGCAGTATTCATTTACAAATGTCTCGGAGTCAAAATAACATCATTTTGCCATATGTCAATTTCGTCGGTTATTGTTGCCACTGAATCGCACTTCGGATTAGGGATGAAGCAGTAGCCTACGGTCCAGTCAGAGTGAGAAGAGGGGGAAACCTGTACTCACCAAATTCAGCACCGTTTCCACAATATCCCGGTTGTTAACCTCTCCAACCTCGATCAGGCCGACGACAACAGCAAATTTCATGTTGATATTCCGGATCGGGACCGATGGATCGATGATCCCAGCCGGGAACACCGTTGAACCCGAGCCAGACATCATCGTCGTCTCACCGGCGGGGACCGCAGCGAGTTGCCTCTGACCGGGAGGAGGTGGTCTGTCCGAGAGCGACATCGAGCCCGGCATTGTCACCGGTCTCTCGCTTGTCATTTCCACCCGAAGCGGGCGGCTTCAGAATCTAGTTACAAAAGAAATGAGAGGAGGACACTCGCGAAAACAAAACAAAAAACAAATCAGTCTCTGTAAGTAAAATCCACTCCCGGAGAGTACCGGTGAGAGAGCCCGGTGTGTGGTCGGCGACAGCCGGCTAGATGAGCAGACTGACCAGCGACGTGTACACAAAGCTGTGTGCACGCGAGAGTGCCGCGCTCTGAAATGCGGGTCTCCGCGCCTGTGCCGCTGTCCCCGCCATGTTGCCGCCCCCTGCCTGCGGTTCCGCTCACCACGCGTGCGCTGGCTGCAACGGCGGAGCGGCGTCCACCGCGCAGGAGGGGAGCGGCGCATGTTGACGGTGGAACTGCTGTCCGAGTAAAGCAAAGAATAATATCCTGTGTTCTTGTGTCACAAGTGTGTAGGCCTATGTTAGCCCATTCGGTTGCAGGTGAAACTAAAACGAGCAATATTCCACACACTGCTAATGTGGCTACTGCTTTACTCTCATTCCGAAAAAAAACTTTATTGGAGCTGAATTCAAAACTCGGACACATGAAGATGGCAGCAACAATGCCACCGTGGAGCAATGTCTACCCGAGCACAGAAACGCGTCGCTCCCCCTGTGTGTGTGTTCATAGCCAAGCGTGTCTATGCGTTGTTGACATAGATAGCCATGTGTGCTTTTAGTGCATGCGAGTTCGTGCGAGTGCATGCGGTTCCGACCCACAGCATGGCTGCAGAAGCACAGCACACAGCCTCGGGCTTGGCCCTCGCCTCAGGGTGGTTGGCCCTCAGGTTAACTCTGTTGGCTCTGTCAGCATTTCGCCGTCCAAGTGCGGAGAGACGTTGAGCGGAAACAGAAATGACAGCCGGGAGCTACCTGCTTACCTTTCACCTTTTTTACACAGTAGGCCTATGGTACGAGTGGAAAATCATTTGAAGTTAAAGAAATGAGAAAATAAGAAATGTTCAGTAGTTTTGGCTTCGCAGGAAATGTGCACCAAATATCATTAATTATGACGTTGCCCCATGTTGGTGTCCCAGTTGTGAGCTGGCACACATTAATCTGATGAATTATGCCTATGGGTGCGTAGAGCTATTGGTGCTATGCTTGAGGTGTCTCCCTTGCTTTCATCACAAGGTTTTGTAAAGGTTTTATAGGAGATATTTCTGCAGACACTGAGCCATTCAGGACGTTGTTATTATCATTATTATTATTACTATTATTATTATTATTATCCTACAATGTGTTCCTTTCTTCACATAAATGTGTTGTAGTTGGATTACAGTTTGAACTCCATGTGTGTACAGGTTATTGACGAGAATGTGACGCACACAGGTTACGGAGATAGTTGTATGCAAAGCAATACAACAAATCCCATTGAAATGAATTCCCTTGGTCTAGTTTTTTCCCAATGATCCTGATGAGTTGGTAGCAGGGTCTGCTTCCTGACACATCACATTTAACTGGTAGGCCTAATTAAAGACATAATTCAAGCATGTAGTGACAGTGGAAATTCATGATTTGCTTGGTTACTGAACATTTTGGCAAATATTCAAGTTTGCATCCATCACGGTTGAACATGCATATTTATGTTATTAAATTAATACAAGGTTGTTTTCATGTGCATTATTCATTTGAATGATGAAGTCTGTTTTTCTTTTCAATGGGCAAAATGCCATCTGCATGTAGATGCATTGCATCATTGTATTGTTAAAAATGTTACTGCTTTTTGTCTTCAATGTGGGTTCTCCAATATCTCATGTGTGGCCAATTTGAATTTGCCCAAAGTCATATGGACCAATATTTCCAGAATATAATACAAAATAATAATTACCCCAAAAAAGCCACCATCCTGAGGTTATATAAAAGACACTGACAGCTTGGCAACAATCCTGCCATCGTTCTGACTGCCAGCCAGAAGCTGAGCTTGCATTTCATGACCTCACTAAGCTGATCTGTGTCAGCAGAGCTTCAAAAGAGGTAGACATAATGTGAGGCTCCATACAGCTCTATCATGTATATTACTGCACCTTTAAGACTTGATTTAATTTGTGCAATGCAGAGCAAAGTATTATTTAGTTGGCTCACTTCTACGTAAATTAAATATAATTTAATCTTGTGTATCGTTGTAACTCTGGAAGTTATTGAATCAGGTGTACTTCTTACATTCTAGATCTTTATTAATTATATCATTTTTATTTTTAAGCATGTTGTTGCTATATAAATAAAGTTATTATTACTATTATTATCTTGCAGTGTTGTCTTTTTATCTCACTTTGGTCTTATCTTCTATTCTAAATGTTTCTTTTTTTCAGAGTGCTATATCTTTGGATCAGCAAAATACTTCTTCGAGGTCTAGAGGTCGATGGACGGGGTTTGATTTTGCCATTCACTCACTAAGAGTATATTAGTGAAGTGAATCAGAAGAGCAGATCCAGACTCAATAACCTGCAGCAATGTTATTATTGTTTGGGTAAGGTCTGCCACAGCAGCTTCTCACTGTCATCTGTAATGGTTTTAGTGAGCAATATACTTTCATTATGTCTGAACTGCCACAACCTCAAATTTCACCTGAGTAAGATAAATAGATTCCACATGTGATCATTTGTCAAGTCATGAAGCAAAATGTATTTTAATACTCAGAATACACAGAATGTGGATATATTTATCGTGGCATCCTTCAAGATGGAAAAAATTACTTTAGTTGCTCCAATAGTCCACTGATGACATGAACACTTCCCTTTCGTTATCTTTGCACTGAATAGCTCTCTTCCGACACTCACTTTCGTTTAAAATAACTGAAAAAACTCATCAAAATAACGTGGACTTCATTTCAATATCCTTCAGGGGGAAATTTAATGTTGCCATTGTAAAGATTAACATTCTGCTGAACAGAAAGGTCCATCTAGTGGACAGAAATGACAATTAACCAGGTGTTCAGTGTTTGCCTTTCCAAACAATTTATAAGGAAAGACCAGACAAAACCAAAGTAATTAGTCTGCATTCGATTTTACTTTTGAATCAGTTATGTCTGCATTAAAAAAATACTTACAAGCTCCCCATGTACAGGACTGTCTCAGAAAATTAGAATATTGTGATAAAGTTCTTTATTTTCTGTAATGCAATTAAAAAATGCATTCTGGATCATTACAACCTTTTATTCTTTTAATATTGCTGATTATGGTTTACAGCAAAACTCTAAAATCCTATCTCATAAAATTTTAATATTTCGAGTGTTTGTCAGGTGTTTCCAATTCAAGTGATTTGTTTAATACCCTACTAGTATACTTTTTCATGATATTCTAATATTTAGAGATAGGATATTTGAGTTTTGTAAGCCAATCAGCAATAAATCAGAATTGCAATATTTCAGTTGATTTGTAATCATTACAGAAAATAAAGAACTTCATCACAATATTCTAATTTTCTGAGACAGTCCTGTATGTCCATCCTCCATGTGGACTGCAGTGATGCATTCTCTTTGAATGTCCAGTAGAGGGCCCTCTCATCCAGAGCAGATATGTTTGTGCAAGTCAGTGATACTACATATATACATGATTGTGGAGTGTAAACATGTTCACAAAAGCATTACTGACACTGTTCAATATACATTTTCCATAAGAGGATGTAGCCTGTCCCAGCCCAGCTCAGAGACTGCAACAAAACAGGGAGACAAGCAAGCTGGCTGCTAGGAAAAGCAGTTTATTTGCCACAAACATAAATTAAACAATGCAAAGTGTAGGTATCCGTTGTCAGTCATGAAGTGCATGTATGGGTTTGTGTGGAAGTTCATAAAACTGGATAGCATCAAAAAGACGTGTCCTGCTGGCGGCAGAGAGGATCCTCTCCCCCAAAGAGCGAGGCAGCCAAATAAAGGAGGTATTTAAGGTCAGAGCCTCACCGGCTCACCCAGCTGATGACGCTCCAATCAGCTCCTGCAACAGACAACCACAAGCAGCAGGAGCACCAAGTGGAGAAGGGTCATCACAACTCATGCCCAGGTCAGTCGACGTCCAGAACTTCTTAAAATGTCCTGTTTTGTATTTTTTATGTGGCCAACGAGGTGAAGAATCAGTGCGTAGAAACATGTTGTTTTTATAGTTTTATTAAAAAATAATGTCGCCTGCACTTGACTGCACAATCCAGTACCCTTAAGCAGGTATGATCAAGTCAAACCTTAAGTCATTCTTTTCACAGCCATAGGAGGTCAAAGTTGAATAAAATTACACCCATTCAAAGATGGCAATACTGGAGAAAAGTAAAACCAGCTTACAATTTTGTACCATGTGTTCTACAGAAGGGTTGACAAAGTGAAATAATCAATATATAGGATATTAACATATGTTCTCTTTCTCCCTTCACATATATACAATATATACATCTGGTTTGGATGTACAGTATATTCACACACACATATGTACAGTCTACATAATAATAATTATAGCTTTAAATCTGAAATGAATAACATATACATGCTTCTCAGAAGCGTTTAAGAACTTGAATGTCCTAGACATTGTAGATTTAAGTAACAGTAATACAATATTATTAAAGATAATTATTATTATCAGGTTTAGCAACATCATGGTAAATAGAATACAATGGCTAAGGACATAGGCAGGATGAATAATTTCCCACTGAGTAAATATGCTCAGCACCTATAAGACGTCCTCTTTTGTCCTTGTGCAAGTAGAGGAGCTCAAAATCGTTTTCAGAACATTTATACTCTAGGAAAAGAACAAAACGTTTTAAACTGTGCTTTATTTCCTGGGACCTGTCTATGCTTTATGTCTGCCTGTTCGCAATGACTCAAAGGCTCAATCTTGATCTCACGGCTGAACAGACACAATTGCCAAATTGTTTCAGATTTTGGTCTCTGGGCCGTCTGTGATTAGCGGCTGAAAGGAGTTGCGTATCCGGGCAGCTTCTGCGGCACAAAGGTGACCAAAGGCTTTGTTGTACCAGTCTGGAGTCCTTCCCCTGAAGTCAAAACAGGATATTCAATACAGTATAGCCTGCAGCCACGTACAAGGAGCTTCAAATACTCATCTTAAAAAAAATGCTCATAATATCACACATTCAATTATTTTTGTTTATTTTTGACAAAATTACAAAAATCTAAAAAAATGTTAATACTTATTTTGCTGGACTTACTTCAAGTCTACTCTGCAGATGTGAGTTAGTTTGGACTTTCCTGAGCCGCAGGGCTCCAGCAGGTAGTTGGACTCCAGGACTATCGCTCGAACTCCTCCAACAGGAGGACAATCACGCTCTATTGACACAGAAACCAGGGAGCATGCGCCTTTGGGCAAGTCGGTCCTCCATGATCTTGAATAAACAGAAAGAGATTAAGTATGTAGCCTAATAGAAAAGACATTATGGCTACTTCCAAACAAAGGATGACATATCGCTTAGTGTTTTCTTTGTATCACCACTCACCTGAGGACTACAAAGTCCCTGCTGGGATGAGGGGGCATGCGATTGAGGACATACTGAAACACCTCTGTCTGCTTGTCCAGTGTCTCACACACTTTCCACTGCAGCAGGTCCACATCCCACAGGTGGCGCTCTCGTAGCACGCGGTTCAAAACTACAGACGGTGGGGCTTCCACCTCCACGGACACTCGCCAGCGTCTCAAAGGGTTCCCGTCTCCCACCTGGATGGGCCGCACAAAAAACATCAAGTTCACTTGTGAATCTGAAACCAACATCTATTTTTGAGAATTCAAGCTTTTGCTTGTCATAATGTTCAATTTGTTCATATTTCATCTTGGGAGTTGAATATTGTGATTATATTGATATACTATCCTATCTAAAATAATCACAAACTAATGCAACAATCACAGGAGGAATGCCAACCTTCTTGTAGGAGAGCTCTGTGTTATGAGAGCTGCTGCAGGACACCCAGTATTTGGACTTCTCCCGGGTCTCTTTGAGCTGGCTCTGAAGTCTCCCCTCCATGTGAGTTTGGTACGTTCCATCGCTGTCCTCCAGATGCTTGCACAACTCCTCAATTGTTGGTGCATGCAAGTCAGCCTCCACGTATGAATTACGCGACTGAGTAACCATCTCATGAGGGATCTAATGGATGTATGAAAGCATGATGTAAGATTCACAGCTACTTCCCACAGAAGGGAGGCATGTGGATTTTGCATCCAGGCATGAAATTCTTGTACCATTTCAACCACAGGTTCTCGTACCTCAAAGAGACGGTTGCACTCTATGATCATATGAGCAAGGCCCTGTGTTGCTGCTAAGTTTTCATTCAGATCCTTCTGGTCCGGTCTGCCAGTGGCATACTTCTTCTGCATGGCCCTGGGGATTGTGGGGAGAACAAATATATTAGGCCAGCAGAGTCCCCGGTCAATGTCTCCACAAAACGCAATCTATAAACCCTTCCTCCACTCTGCAGGAAACCCCTTTGATCCCTTTAGCAACAACTTCAACACACTAAATTAGAGCGCTTTGTTTTGTTTGTACACAGCATGATCTCATAAAACACTGAGCTTTATGCCACGTCCTTCCAAAAGTGGCCCAGAAAGAGAGTAATCTATTGCACCCCTGAGGGCTGAGAAAACTCTATAAACTTGTGTATGTCCATCTTTATGGAGTAATAGGGGAAGATAATCATGCAGGAGTTAATAGAAAGCATGCACGTCTTGCTCATTAGTTAGTGTCGGGCAGTGTTGACGCTCCAAAATTACAACACAAGAAGACACGAGAGAAAACTAAATACCTTGGCGAGAGATTGTCTTTCTTGAGTATGTTGAGGTGAAAGAGGGAGGGGGCCAGACACACAGCGATGTTCATGGGTGTCATCTGGTTTTCTTCCACAGAGGAAGTGACATCGCTGAGGAAACAGAGCAACGTCTGCAGAACCTCTCGGTTTTCGTCTGACATCAGCATGATGGCTGCCTGGACAGCTTGCAACCTTTGGTCCTTTGGCACATCTGCACAAGAGTATTGAATTATATTAATTCCACAGAAAAGCAATCCTGAACTGTCAAAGGTCATTTGCTAGATTTGAAATTGCAACCGCATGCACTCAATATTAGTTCAGGTGCAATGTCACAGTGCCATCCCAGTTTAATCCAAAACTAGTGAGACAATATAATTAAAACAGGCCATGGGACAAAAGGCAAGCAAAGAGTCGTGTTCTTACATTGGTAGATATGGAGGAAGGTCTCCCCCAGCTTGCTGGTGAGCAGAGGCTCAGGGAGATCCCTGAAGAACTGCTTCACCATGTCAGCCACATCATAGGCAGACTGGTCCTCATAGTTCACATTGTCTGGAGAATTCTCATTCATCTGCCTGAGGGCTTGAATTCGAGACTTCACCCCTGATTTACGAAAGAGACCCACCTGGAGGCAAAACAGAGGTGTTATATAATTAACGTGACAGCTGGGAGAATTATGTAAACCTACAGCGTACAGCAGTTAAGCTCACTGTATCGGTATTATACAACTATTGTATCTGCCTCCAGTCACTGTTCATCAAAACATGACAGCACATTATAAACACAAGATAAATGTACAAATGCAAGTCGAATGCAACCTAAGAATCTGCGGACTGTGGCTGACCTGGTCAAGACACTGGCTCCTCAGGTAGCGCAGGGCCTGCTGCAGGCCGAGGGGCAACGGCTGGCCAGAACGCTGCACATGCACTATCAGCGGCACTCCGAACACATTCTTATCCTTATAGTCTGGTATCTTCATTCTCTTCATAAACTTTGGCACCGACCTAGGGGAGACATTGACACAACCTCTGTGACACCGTGCTCTACAGTAATTCAGTAAGGCCACACATGATTAACTCTGCTAATGTAATAATTTGGGCACATTTTTTGTGAGAAATAAAACAAGCTTTGAACATGAATCACACCCCAAGTGGATCTTGGAAGCTATAAATAGACTTACCAGGTCCAGCCATGCTTGTTGGACATGGAGTACTTCTCCATGATTGCAGTAAGGCGCAGCAGAGAAAACCTCTGCAGCAAGCTCAGCTGGCCCGCTGACTGGTTGGTGATCTGCAGTGATGCCACTGAGTGGCTAAGGCGATTAGCTATCTGAAAGCTGGGCCATCGTAACCTAATGCCATAAAAGATGAATGAGCGAAGAAAAGGAACAATATCTAATTTTTCTTTTTGTTCATAGAAAACCCAAACACGATTTCACTACAATCAATAAGATTCCATGAGGCTTACCGATTAGGTCTTGTGAGTGAAGCACCTACTCCAGAGTCCCTCCTTTCCCTGAGGATTGTGCATTCTGTCTCCGCAAGTGATACTCTGTCTCTGTCCCCATGACTCGGTGTGGTCTGGCTTTCCGTGACAGAGTTTCCCTCAAAGTCCAATGTGATCTGACTCGAGGACTGAAGGCCTCCTGTATGTTCTCTTTCACCGTCCATCTGTGCCAACCCTTCACTGACAGGCAACACATTCTTCGACCAGCAGTCCACTATCTGCTGTAGACCATTGACATGCAGCAAGATATCATCCAGGTGAGGGAACAGGTCCTCCTTCTCCAGGTCTATCAGGTCTCCAGTACTGGCGTACAGATGCGAGCCAGGGACGTTATCGTACACACTGATGCGGCTGCCTCGAGAGCAGTACTGGGTCACAGGCCTGGATTCCTTCCGACATGAAATCAGTGGGGAGTCCAAGTGCCTGCTGCCTGTGTGCCAGTTGAAAGAGGCCCCATTGGTGGGGGACAGGCTCTCTATGGACAGTGCTTTGGGGAAGGTTCCTGGCTTGTGGTCTTTGGGAATGTGGACCACCAGGTCTTCATAAGAGCAGAATTCATTTCTGCGGTTTTGTTGTGCGACTTCATTCCCTTTGGTGCCTGAGAAGATGTCAATGTCCTCTAAATACATGCCGCTGCGCTTGTAGTCAGCCCGGTGGGGTTTACGCTCTTTCAGGCTGGGGGTGCTAACGGCGCTGCCACTGGAATGGCTGCTTCCATCACTACCGGTCTGGGCTTTGTTGGACGGTATTTCTGGAGCCCCTCCATCTCCATTTATGATCTCGACACACTTCAGTGTCTTCAGTGTCTGGCCCTCCTGCTGAAGCACCGGAGAGCTGATGTCCAACGTTTTACGACCCCTTCCCACAGATCCTCGGGAGCGCAGCGTCTCCATGCGCTTTAGGAAGTCTTTGGCACAGACGCGGCTTATCTTGCTGTGATTATCAGGGAGTGAGCTGTAGTGAGCAATTTCTTTGTGGATGTGAGGCATTGTGAGCGAAGTAGAGTCTGGCATTGCTGCAGTATCGGAGCCGGTGCGGTTGGAGCAGTCGGAGTCCTCTGTGCTGAGGCCCCTGTGGCCGCTGCCCCCGCTGCTCTCACTGTGCAGAGAAGAGATCTCCGGCTCCGAGAGGTCCGTCAGAACACTCTCGCTGCTGGTGGTGGTTCTCAGAGGCACGTCGTCCCCGGAGGTCTGACCCTCTCCGGGGTTTCCCAGCAGACAGTCAATGTCCTGTAACCTGGACCAACGCCGGCTGCTCCACTCAAAAGTCCATTTGTCACTGATAGCAAACAGGTCTTCTTCATCAGAGTCTTCACTCTGCGGAAAAACAAAACATGTTACAATAATTACTTTGGTTTATGTGATATTATTTAATATTTGTTATCGTCTTTGTAGTAATGAATGTTATATAATATTATAGAGGTCTTTGCAAAACTATCCAATTCAATCATATAAATACAATTAAATTAGAAAAAGATCATGCATGCACATATAATGATTGAGGTTGGCATAAAATGACCTTACAGTGGTTCCATTTTAAAAAAAAATCTTTTCCACAAAAGATAATTTGTACATTTTTCCTCCTTGTGTTGCGAGTAGAACAATTCACCACAACATCTGGTTTGCAAGTTAAGGCCGATATAGCATCACACAAATCCTCTCTTCTAAGCCAACAGGAAATGCAGGAAATAGCGGGAGGAAGTCGCTGCTCAAAATTAATAACATTATGCAATCAGCCAACAGTGATATAACAGCAGACAAATGATTCCTTTGACTTGAAATCCACCATGGCAGTAAAATAAATCATTCCTATAAGCCAGCAGGCTACATTCCAATGTGGGGGCAGATAACAAGCAATCCCATTCAACAGGCATGCATATGACCATGGTACAATTTCAAATATCATTGAATCTAGGTTATAAGGATGAAACCTAGATTGCCGCATTATATTTGCTTTGGTGCAGAGAGCATCATTTAAGGCAATCTTTGTCAGAAAATACCATTTCTTACAAAGGCATTGATGTTTTCTACGGGTTACAAAACACAACAAACCCTCAGAGGTACATACACAGTGATATATTTCCGAATCGTTTTAGCACATAGAGAATGCATGAAACCCACTCTCTTGGCTGGATTTTTTATCCTACCTTCTGATTATGTAAATATCTCAATATGTATTTTTGGGGGGGGCGGAGTGTGTTTTTCCAAAAAGCATATAGCGTTTTCTGTTCCACTTTCAAAAATCCACCTTTAAAGTAAGACTACAAGAGCATCCTTTTCCCATTAAAGCGTGTAATGTATTGTCAACACTTACTTTCCTCTTCGGAAGGTTCACGTCAAGTTTCATAGAGGCACACTTGTTCAAGGTGTTGAGTCGCCTGAAAGAAAAAATAATAACAATAATAATAATAAGCCTCATTTATCCAGCAACTTTAAAAAACAAACTTACAGAATGCTTTACATGGTTTGAACAGGAATAAAAAAACATGTTAGAACTACAATTAAATAAATCAGAAACCAAAATGTAAATAAAACAATTAAACAATAAACAGATAAGACAGGTTACCTGGAAGTTGTAAAATGACCCCAGGATGAAAGCTGTTTTGAACAACCACCAGAATAGCTTCCTAATGACCAGTTCAGAGCTAAATCCCATTCTGTTGGCTATCTCAGTGTTAACCACATCAGCATCGGATCTGTACAACCAGACCCAGAAGAAAATTCAGTTTGTCCATTACACAATATCCTAAACCTCATCAACACCGGTAATGGGTGGTTGCTCTGTTATCTTTCTCTCAGTTTTGGATTAAAGTGATTGTGGCTTGAAAAGGATTTTGCAGTAGTTTGAAGACGGGCACATTTAAATTAAACCAATGGATTAGCTAGATGTACGTTCCAATCAAAGCCTATTTTTCTGAAGATCTTAATCTACAGATGCACCAGTCTTTGATGCCATTTTGCACTTCATATGCTAATCATTAGATCCATTCGTGATTTTGAAGGGTTTTTGATTTTACTTGCGTCAGACAAGAGCCACAAGACATGCAGTTTGAATCCTGAACTCAGTTGTCAGGGAAGCAATGTCATGTTTTCAATATTTGGAATTAAACCTACAGCCTACGCCTTGGCGCATGTCGTCGGTGGTTAGAGGTTTTGTTGGTGTGCAAACTGGGATATATATAAAGGAACAGAACTAAAAACTGTCCATGAACCAACCAAAGTATGGGGGAAAAGATGACAGCATGACAAAATACACTCCAGCTCACTGTGACTTGGCTGAAGACAAATAGTAACTCTAATGGTATGATAATAGCAACCTCTAGCAGCTTTAAATACATATTGTTCTGTTACAGTAAATGGCCTTAGATGGAGGCTGTAACTATCTCCCAGTGCTGTAGGAAACAGGGGTTAGCCACACACAAAGTTACTGTAGCTAGTGGGACCCGTCGGCATGATTCCTAAGTCGGGGGCCCTTGATTTTGCAGCCTAAGGAGCTTTGAATGTGGTTGCTAAAATAGGAGGCTGCTTAGCCGGGGATCAGAGAGAGCATTCAAATACATGATATATTTCAGTTTCATTTCCACCCACAGTATGTTGGGTGGCATTTATTGCTGTGCACACGAGACTGCAGTGGCGTAACTGACAACAAAGCCGTCCTTATGTTACCATAGAGATGCTGGGAAGACGCGGGCAAAATCACATTGGAGGTGGAACTGTTTCCAATTGTCTTCTCTTTATCCCGTGGCTAGTTTGGAATTTAGATGAGTTGCTTTCGTGTTGTTTAGAGTCACAGTATGTTGAGCTGCGTGAGGCAACGCTCATGTTCCTCCCGCCTGCCTCTCTGGATGGTTGTCGTGGCTACTGTGGTAACTGAAGTGCCGTTTTCATCTCGGCTTGAAAAAGTATATGAGCCGTCTTGCCCTACAAGGGGGCGATGTGTAGAACCACCAGTTGTTCCATTAGTGCTCTTTTATATTATTAATACTGTCTGCCATGTGTGAAAAAACACCTGCTTTTTTTCTAATGCAGTTATGTCAGAGAGAAAGCTTTAACAGAAGAAGAATTACGCCAATGCTCCTGCAATTGCAGTTAATGGGTGTTTTATTTAATCAGGATGTCAGTCTTGGCAGAGGAAGGTCTGATGAAGGTCCATAGGAACTGGTGTCCTGATTTAATATGTGAATTAACTGTAACAGCAACATATGGGGAAGACTCGTAAAAGCTAAGACGTGAAAATATGCTTTAAACATGATGAGATGCGTTTTAACTTTAAAATTCATAAAGGGATTTTCACATAGTTCCTTGGGGCGAGGAAATGATTCGTGGCATTGACTCACAGACGATTCACTGTTTTTTTCAATGTCAATCAAACATCTGGTTACCTGCACAGAGGTTCCACAAGATCTTTGTCCAGAAAGTCATGGTCTCTTTTCACAGGAGTGATGTCGATGGGGAACTGGGAATCTGAAGAAGAAGAAATACACATTTAATGAATGGAAATAAAGATCTGGAAACTGCATTCTTTCCAGAAGTTCATTGGAGGCTGGGAGACCATCAGACTTTTGTATGTGATGCTAATGAGCAGAGACAGAATTCGCCCAAATAACAGCTCTCAGGCTTGTGTCGGCATTACGTCTTTATCTGGGTATGGGCCTCCTCTTACATAACTTAAGAGACCAAATCCAGACCCTCTGAATCTAACATTCCACCGCATTCACGTGAAGCCGTTAACTTTTTCTGAAAAGCAGAAGCAGCAGCTCAACAAGGCTCGGCCTGTGCTTTAAGGGGGCAGAAATTCAGATACACTGTAGGCTTTGAAACATGATTACATCCTAATAACAGCTTTGATCATAAACGTTCTTTCTCAAACATGATTCCATGTTATCTGCTCTGCACTCCATCAGCCATTATCAGCGAACGTTGCTCGAGCTCTGTTACTACAATCTTCAAAATGTCGGCAAACAAATATATTGCTCCGAAGCACATGAAAAGTCTGGCCTTGACACAAAGCTCTGAGGGAGTAGAGCTACTTTGAGCTCAGATAGAACCCATGACTTCAGTGTTCAAGCACAGAGGACATGTTTATGTTGTAACCGTAGCTTGGCCAAGATTAGACTTTAAAAGCAGCTGATGTTTTGTGGTGTCTGGGGATCAGACTGGAGCCCTTGCTCCGAGGCATCTTAAGGACAATTGCGTAAATGACGCACTGAATATGAAGCCAATGAATACATGGTTTTGTTTAAAGTGTTGAGGACTAGGGTGACTGAGCGGATGACTCTGTGTACTATGATTCACTCGTTATCTTACATTCCAGCTGTAACAATGTTTCGCTTCACAACAGACATTAAAATGTAAGCTAGAATGAAAATGGCATTTTCGGTTCTTCACAGAGCCCTTTTATTGGTGTGCGACTTCATTTATCTTTTAACCAAACAACATCTTCCCCCTTTGTGACGGATGTGTGTGGGAGTAGACTGAGTGATTTTTATTACCTTCAAAGAGTTGAGCATACTGGGGAAATCCTGCTGCCCGCAGCCAGTCACACGCCTCTTTGGCCTCAATTTCTGAAACACAAGAAAGTGTGCATGTTAAAACAAAGATAAAAGATTCAAACTCAACCGCATTAAGTCAGCTACATTTTTGACAAAACCACCGGTGTGTCAACAAATGCAGTAAAAAAAACTTCAGCACCTGGAACCCTACAAACACAACAGTTATAGGGCTGGACAGACCTGGATGGGGTCAAACTGTCTGGTTATTCTGGTATAGCATGGATGAGATGACAACGCTGCAGGTCAGTCTGCTTAGATGGAGGTATCCCAGCTCACTCGCATGAATCAACATGGGACCTTATATAACCATAATCAGTCTTCAATACTTCTCAGACAACATGTGTGATATAACAAGAAACTGAAGGCTTTAAATTAAGTTAAAATAGATTAAATAAAAGTCCCAAACACTGCATAGAGCCAGATATACAATTGTGCATAAACCACAGGACAACAACTACATGATAAATCTATAGATCAAGATCTTGTATAATCTTTATCACAGCCCCCTGTGACTCCTTACAGTCTATAAAAAGCTCTCACATTGTCTCTCAGATAAACACATCAGCAGCCCTGCTGACCGACAGCCGTCTGCAGGCTTCAGAGCTGCTGATGACAAGCAGAGGAAACAGGCCGTTGGCACCTTTCCAATAATGCTAATAGAGTCGGGTGCCATTTACTGCCTCAGTGAGACGTGCTGCCTGACACGCCGGTGCTACAGTAAACACTCTGCTCTACGATAAGAAAGGCAATATGCAATTATGTTCAATAAATAGCGAAATAAAACCAACAGAATGAAGAAATATAATTCTTACAAGAAAAATGCTCACACTATGATCTAAGAGAACATTATCAGGGAAAATTTTCATAATTTTTTTGTTAATTTCTGGTTTACTTTTATGATAATTAACTCAATTTTTAGATTTAAAATATTATAAACAATATTTCCTGATAGTAAAAAAATCTACTTTAAGAAATCAGAAAACACATGATTGGGGTATTTTGTAGTAATATAAACACAAGCAGTTATTTCCATCATTAACTGCAAAGTCGGACACTCAATAGCTACATTATTGAGAATTAACAATCACAATGTGGAAAATGGCATAAATAATTTAAAAAACATATTTCAAAGACAAGGCTTTAAATCTAACATTAAAATATTCTTCCAGTGCTTCTTTAAAAGACAGCTGATTTACTTCCCGCTGCTTCTTCTTCTCAAGACACGTACCTGTGATTTATCCAGCTTTCCAGGATGCTAAAAATTCCAGGTGCATTTAACCATCACATCCAAGAAAAGTTACACATAAGCTGCACCTACGGGCAACAAGGTGCTCTCCCATGGCACATCTGAGGTCTCAGTTCCACTCCCTGTCTGTGCCTGTCACACTACGGCTGAAACATGAGCCGCGGCCATTCTTCACACAATACTGTGTAATTACAGCGAATGCAACCTTGCAATGAAGATACTGCTATCACCTGTTTGGTTTTCTTTTGGTCAAAAATACAGTTTCACCAGGACTCCCATCTGCTGCTTCACGTCTGTGTCGCAGAGAGAAATCAATAAAAAGTGACTTTGGTCTTCAGGCGGACCAACAACTGAATAAATATTAACAGTTCCCTGTGTCCTTGGATGACAAAAAAAAAGCTCTAGTGTTTACCCTCGTAACCAGCAGTTGAGTCAACATGTGTACGCTGCCAGGAGCCTCTGCTGCTGCCCTGTTCCCACCTGTATCACCAGGAGCTGAAGGCTCTCCATGCAGCTAGGCTTCCCTCCCAGGTGGATAATATCAGGCCTGTATTATTGTGAGGGCGCCGCGAGGTCCTCTTGTGTCCCACAGCCGCAGGTTGGACCACTGGGAGCAAGTAACACGAGCTGGGAATTCCTCTCTGTTCGGCATTCTGTAACACGATACTGAGACATTCTGTCCTCTCATCCTCTCTCTAAGGAAATCTCCAGTGGATAAAAGGCTGGGCGGGCATCATGCCAAGGAATGAGAACTTGTGTTTGCTCTCTACAACCAACAGCTTTAAAACTGTGTACAGTATAAAGTTACAGTTGCACAAAGAGATGAACCCCGCTCGGCTGTGACACAATGGCCCAGAATGTCAAAAAGCTGTGTACGACTTGTATCTGTGGCGAGGGGCGACTCCTTCCTTTCCAGTTCACTGCACGCAGCGTTCACTATCAAGAACTTTGTGTTATGCAATTTGTTGCTGAGATATGTAATGTTACCAAGTGCCGCAGGAAGAGATACGATACACTTGGACAGCGCCCGGGGTGAGCAGGCGCATGCGCTGACGACATGATGACCGTTTTAAAGGTTAGTTCACATTCCACCCTCACAAAATATTTACAGCCAACTACATGGGTAACAACTCCGAGGCATTCCATGACATCCTTTGTTTTGTCCTCAGCTGCTTCTGTCTGACAGCAACACTTTGTGATTAACAATAATCCCTTCCTTTGGCACACTTTCTGACAAAGACAAAACAGATGTATTTATTCAATTTTATGGTGAATAACCACAAGCCATGATCACCATCATTGAAGCACACGCTTTAATATGTCTACTCTCAAAACGCCTTCAATCAACTAACTCCATGGTTTATTTCCGGGAACAAATTGTCGTGTACTTACGGGATATTTTCATCATTCAGCCAGAGTGGTTCATATATATCCGTCAAGTGTCTCCCAACGTGTCAGAGCATCTTCATTCCCACGCCGAGCCACATTCCAGCTCTCTCTCTGAGCACAGCTTGCAGTTTGAACTCAGAGCCACGGCTCCTGCTTTCCCCTTTCTTTTTCCATCTACCCCCAACCACCATGTGCCTGTCCCAACACTAAATCTCTCCTTCAACCCACCCCTTTCTGTGGCAGACTCCCGAACGTTCACCCCTCCCTCCCTCCCCCTTCAGCTTCTTGTGCCCGACCCTCCTACCCAGCTCTGCCCACGACAACTCTTTTATACCCCACTCGGCACATTGTTGGCAAAGATCTAAGCTTCCTTCTGGATTCCGGGACTCTTCTTGTATTTCAAGGCCCTGTTTTCAATGAATTTACCATTTCCTGATATTCCTTCATTGTTGGATGTCAGCTTTACAAACTTTCAAAACGTCATCCAAGAAGTGTCATCGCAAACGTGGGAAACGTTTCAATTAAACAAACAAAAAGGGAAGCGTGAGTCCAGATGTTTTTCCAGCAGGTCAACGAAATGGGAAAAAACGCAGGCAGCTGAACCGGGGGAAATCCATGACATAAACTGTCGGCAATCAGCAGCAGTGAATCATGCTGAGGCACCCGGCTCACAAGACTCCGCGCTCACATCATCAGAGTGATATATCGGCCTGTTCAAGCTCCGTCTCAGCCTCTCCGTCTCAGGCAGAATCAATGAATGAGAGGAGTTGTGTCATCTGAGACTTGACACAAAAGAATGAATCATTTATTTCAAGAATATGTGAAAGGATATCCTTAAATGCAGTAAATAAACAAAAATATAATAATGAGGAATTGTAAAGATATATGGTATATCATAGAATATATGATATATATTTCATAAAAACAAGGCACATTTAACCATCCATCCAAGCTACAATGTCTATATAAGACTAGTTCAATTCAAATCTCAATTAAAAGAAGCTTATGAGCAAACACAAAGCTTAGCAATTTGATGTATTTAACTGCGCCAATTTTATATGATATCATAACAATTGGATCACAATAATCTATGATGTATAAGGAAAACCTATTAGTTTGTGGATAACATGAATAGCACTTGGATGACTTGGATGTGTTGTGGCAATATGATTACATGAAGACATCAAAACGAGTAATTGCTATTCCATACTGCGCATGTTGCTTTGTGAAGTTGCTGCCATTTCCTCTTGTAAAAGACAACTGGGAGGGGTGTGTGGGTGTGTGTGTGTGTGGGGGGGGCATGGGCGGGCACAGACAGAATGACGCAGGCAGTCCACTTTAGTCACCTTAACAAACCATTCAACAAAAATTCACTCGGCTCTTATCCCAGCTTTAAAAGCACTCTAAAACAAACTGCTTGAATTTATAAGCACAAACAGTGGAAGTGTCCAACACACACACACACACACACACACGCACAACTGGATGAATCAGCCAGACAGATATGTCAGTCAAAAAACACGCAGACAAGAGCCGAGCACCAAGATTGTTAAGAGTCAGTGTGTTTACATGATGGTATAATTCGAATCTTGCTTTAGTCGGACTATGCTATCTTTTTGGGGATCTGCTATTATCCCAATATACATGGCAGTGAGTAATTCGAATCATTGGCCGAAAGCATGTCATATCCGATACGATAGGTGGCGCTGTTTTCATTACAACTCGTGGTGATACAGCCATTTCCACTTGACCTCTTCACCACCACCAACAACAACCAACAACAACAACATCAACATTTCGAGAAAGATGGCGAACAGAGAGCCAGGCGAAGCTACATCCCTCTACTATTCTTGCACGATGTTAATAGTGACATTATCGTCTCTTTCGACTTCCGGGTCACGACATGGGAGGGAGGGAGGAGGAGGGCGGCGGGATCTCAAGCATGCGCAAAGACGCAAAGTCCAGTTCCTAATCCAATTCACCGTTACATGCCGCGATAGTCGAATTATCAACCGGATCGGATCGAGTTATCCAGGGGTGTTAATCGGATCGTAGTCGGACCGCACATAGTCGAACAAAGGTGTTTACATGAAACGGATAATTCGATTTCAGTACGACTAAGCCAGTTATTCGAATGCATGTAAACACGGTCATTGTCTGTATGAGAAACACCTGGACGAAGACGGAGCGAACCAGTAATATGGAAAAAGAAAAAAAGATTCCACTGGTGGGTTGGCTGGCGGAGAGGTGTCGTCACGCTGGGAGTCATCGAGTAGAGGCCTCTCTTTCCCTTTATGGTGCTAATTGCATACAGACACCCACTCACAGTCAGCCTTACTGTAAAAGCACGACTAGACAGCAGCCAGGGGAAACACACTGCCCCCTCCCCCGGTCGGCCAAAATAAAAAACATCTGATGCAAAATAGCCAAATATTTCCTTCTGCCTCACCGTTTTCGAAGTGTGCATCAGGGAGCAAACAGGAAGCCCAAATAACAATCGCCAAAAGATGGCGATGCAACGTGGTTGTTAGAGGAGGCCTGTTTTCTTTATTTGGGGGAGTTCAGGTCCCCTCGGGAGAATGCTGTGCACAATGTGGATTAATATTGAAGTGCCCCCAGGTTTTAATGAACAAAGCTTGACGTGTCCCCCAGACTCCAACATCCTCGGCACAATATGCCTCAATCCTCAGCGTGACAGGAGGTGCCGCTCGCGAATATCTCGGCACGTCTTCTGTTCTCAGCTTTCTCATCATCAAGGTGTTGAGACAAAGGACAATGGCCAAATCTGAGAGATTATCTGTCGACAAGCGGCGACTAACAACACAGTGCCTTTGTGGATGTGACTTTATTCTTGACGCTGTGATTGGCACATGAGCCGCCTGGCTCCGCAGGCCAGGAGTAATTACAGAGTGCCGGTGTTGAATCACTCGCGGACTTCCAGCCCCCTCACTTGATCCCGTGGGGCACACAGGGGGACCTGTTATCCTGCAGTCGGGGTGCAGGTTTAACATGATCAGCTCGAGGCTGCGTTGCTAAGACACCAAAGCAAAATTTCGTCAAATACAAATGAGCTCGCGAATCCTGGGCCGGCATTTGCCCTGTGGTCCACAGTGACCTGTGGAGAGATCCTTTCAGGTCTCCAGTAACAAGTGCATGGACAAAGCAGACACCAATGCTTCCTGCAGGACGGGGACTTGAGGACAAACACAGTGCCAGCCCAGAAAAAGCCAGTGCCAAGGAAGCATTAGCATTCTGAAGCTGCGTAGGTCAGGGTTTCAAACATCCGCCATCCATTGAAGAGCCTCTTTATACAATCGTCCATTTAGCATGTATCATTATTACTTGCTCTTCAGTTCTTTGTCTCCTCTGATGAAATCCAGATCCATGCTGTTTGAAGTATGTACACAGTCTGGCTTAAGAATTGCAGCACTGGTGAAAGACTGTCTGTCCACCTTTCACTTTGCAGCACACACACACACACACACACACACACACACACACACACACAACTTATTGATTCTGAGAGTAAATAACACAGCAATGTGAGCTAGGGAGCTGCTGTTGTTGACCATTGCCAAAGCCTGCTGGGTCAAAAGTCATCTGAGCTGTGTTTTTCTCTTGAGGTCCTGTATTGAATTTAAACAAGGGCAGCACAGCTGTGGTAACACTCTTCTTCACCTCTGAAGGACACCCAGAGAGAGGCTTCTTTCATCTTTAGGGGTAACAACCCATCAACTCTCTCTCTCTCTCTTGTCTCTCTCTTTCTTTGTGTCTCTCTCTCTTCCTTCTCTCTTCCTCTCTCTCTTTGTGTCTCCCTCTCTCCCTCTCTCTTCTCTCTCTCTCTCTCTCTTTGTGTCTCCCTCTCTCACTCTCTCTTCTCTCTCTCTCTCTCTCTCTTTGTGTCTCCCTCTCAAGTCTGGAAACAGCAGCTTCTGCAGCATTTACATCTCACTACTGATCACCGACTACATTTAAATACCTGCACGTTCGTCTGCATTATACCTGAGCAGTGTTGGTGACCAGTAGTCTCCTAATAGAAGACAAAGCTGATTCATTTCTTTCACACAGTCTTCTGTGACAAAACCAACTCAGGACGGATAACTGCTTGAAGAAGGGCTATAGTTAGAACCATGTTTTAAAACATTTTAAATGACAGAAAATCACTTCAAGTCAGAAGCAGACTTTATGATAGTTCTAAGTCACCAAACAGCAAGGGGGGGGGGGGGGGGGGGTATCAGAGAGACCCGGTCTCATCCTACCACAAATAGCCTTTGAGCTAAAGATTATATTTAAACGATCCCGGACCCAAACTGCCCACTGGATCGGGTCAGAAGAAAAATAATAGGTTCCACTGTGGCCTCTCACCAAGCCAAGGCTTCAAAGTTCAAACTGTTAGCTCTGCTGTGTGTTCGTCCAACTCAATACACAGTCTCAAATTCACTCAGTTTGGAGAAAATGTTCTAACAACCACATGTCGATTCCCCAGCGCCGCTCAGCAAACGGCTGAAGGCGAGGGGAGTGTCGAGTGAACCACAGCCTCGCAGACAGACAGGTGTTATCCTTCTTCCCCTTTGGTCACACTACAGGACACTTTGGCACATGACTTCCAGCAGACACTTCAAGAGGAGTGCCCTACACTAGAAAGGGGACCTCTGACCCCAATCCCCGAGGTAGGAGGAGACATCTCAGCAATTACAGATCCCGATGCACCTCCGCTTCACTGCCAGCAGCTCTGAGCCGAGCAGAAATCTTTCGGTCAAATACATACTACAGATGCATTAGCTAAACTCTTCCAGACACTGGACTGCAGCCATGTTCCCACGCATGTTTTAAGTGTTTTGACAACCATCTTGGAGGCCTTTATGAAGGATATGCTTTCTTTGGTGATAAAAACATAAACTTTGTCGATTTCCCTTTTCATTTCATCCAGGCATACCTCACCAGACTTTTTCCTTCAACCCGGTGTTGATCTTGCAGAGTAATCATTGTGCCTCTATCTCCTCCCTCCTTCTCTCCGATTCTCTGTCTTCCTCCTTCTCGCTCAGCAACTCGTCCTTGATGTCAATTCCTTTACCGTTGGCGCCTTCAGTGTCCCATGTGGCCATGCACAACATATATCACACGTTCTTAGATGTGTGTGTGTGTTTGTGTGAGTCCTGATTTGAAGTCCATACATGTCTTGTCTTATGTAAAGCACAGTAGGCTGCATGCCTTGCCATGTCATGCTGTTTTCCCACTCCTAATATACGGTTGTGTGGCTGTAGTTCTTCCTTCTCTTTGATAGCCTATACAAACACTGTCATTTGGTTTTCCGAGAGCGCCGTATAACACAACTAAAGGGAGATCACTATGAATTACTGAAAAACACTCAGCCAGCTGACGTGAAACCTCGACTCCGACAGGGAAAGAGACGGACTGGAAAGTTATCAACACATGTTCTGTACGTCCTGGCACCCACACAAATGGCTCACGAATGAAAGATCTTTTGAGTTTAGCAGATGCTATTATGTACAAAGATACTGTGAACTAACAAATGAGGTTTCATGTGTGACCACGGCTCTGTAAAGTACCGGATATGGGTAAAAGAGAAGGAAAACATTAAAGAAGAAACTCCTCTGAAGTCGAATCCTGCGGAGCTCCATTGAGTCCACCTCCCTGCTCATTTGGACTGGATCACAGAGGGGACGACGTGGTGGGGATCCCTCCTCTGGGAATGGCCTCAGAGAGTCAGAGGGTAGAAAGGGGGCCAATGTCAGAACAAGGGTCCCTACCGTGAGAAAGCCCTCTCAGGACCTCCACAATAAAAGCAGGGAGCCATCCTCAGGGACGCTGGTCCTAATTAACGACATCAAAGTGAGCGGCCACAAGACTGCCTCGGGAGCCCCGCAGCGCTCATGCAACAGACTTATGAGTCACAGCAGAGATGATGATACTGTCAGCGCGTGTCGTTTTGCACGATGAGGTACGGCATATGAAGAATGCTGCCCATTGAAAGAGACAAGTGATTGTTCTGCTTTATCAGAGCGTTCACGGAGTCTCTCCTTCACACACGCAGAGCACGAATAGCACATTCGTCATGCGTGGCCATGAATGACAGGCTGTGTTCAGACAGTAACTCCCTGACTAAAAGGCCTGTAAAGTGAAGAGACAGCGGCTGAATGTCTGCGGCCTGCATGCATGCTGCCTTTACGCCGCTGTCACTTTTTCCAGCAAATGACATGTCATGTGCATTTCTACCACAGGAGGGCAGCCAAGTGCTGAACTCTGGCAGGGTTTAGTGCAGATTGGGAGGAAACATACAGACTGTCCAGTATATGTCAAGCAAATCCACCACGACCTCAAGAATGTAATGTGCTTTATGTGAAGAATAAGAATAAGTGAAGAATGAAAAAGTGATCTAATAAATACAAATTATGTTGAGGCATGTTACTCATCAGCTTCCAGTTATCTCTACTGCCCATTGCTATCTATGTAAACCTTGCTTTCATTAGATTAGCACATAAAGGACGTTTAGTCAGAAAATGTAAATGTGAACTTAATTTGAATATGCTTCATTTATTCAGGAATGAATGTGCTGCAGCTTCCGTATAACTAAGAGGGTTCAAATGTAATTCCATGTACTGTTTGCTGGACGTAGTTTAATGAGACTTTTTTTCAGCATTAATTTGCATTTTCTAATCTGTGGAATGTGAGAGACCCGAGAAAAGGAGAAGTTTTCCATCACAGCTTGGTTAATATGTGACTTTCCGTCCCTGTTACAGTGCAACTGAGGCATTTCTCAAATCTCCTCTTAGTGAATGATTAGCCCTGCACATGCGGCAGCTGTCAGCGTAACAACACGATTCAGGAACAGGAGATCGAGAGGAAGGACATGATTTCAGCCTGCCACCTAGAGGCAAAACGTGGGAGTCTACATACAAGCTTTATGAATGTGACCTTAACATCGCAGAAGTTGGTTGGATTGAGGCAGTTTGTTCCCGACCGTTAAAAGAATCCTTGAATAATTGACTGCTGTCGGACGGTGACTTAGCATCAGCTACCAACCAACTGCCGTTACATTGTGACTTCAGCTGGCTGCTGTACTGTGGGATCTTTTATGTCTGGAATAAATTGTTAATCTCTGTTGGTTTGACTCTTTTTTACTTCGGACAATATCCATATATAATGATACGGTATCTGTTCATATTTATGCATTATAAAGAGGTTTTCTAAAGCTTTTCAGAAATCATTTTTGAGAAAGTTGGATCTTCATATTTTTTCCATTTAATACTAACATGAAATCATGCAATAGGAATACAATCAAACAGTGACTTTAAACTGTCAATGCCAATGAAACTTAGAACATTTACTTACATTTTATATTCCAAGCTTTCCCCCAATTTATTTATTTTGTGTCTAGCTGTGAGCAGCTTTCTCCGTGCATTGCATTGTGGGAGAATAGTCTACATCAACATAATACATATTTAGTGCCTTTCCAACATAATCATTGTATAATTCAAGTGCGAAACAGGAGTACAAGCCGTAGATTTAATTAGTTGAAGTGGGATGACGATTTAGAGCGAGAGGTGACGAGCAGCTAATCACATTGTCAAAATTACTTTCCCCCTCCCTGTCAGTATTATTTACTGCTCCCTGAAGGTAGCAAACAAAATCTGCATGGAAATCACATCCACAACAGAGAGGTTCATGAATACATCTTCACTTATCGTCAAACCTCCATTTGACTGAGGAAGCAGTTATATTTGTTTTCACACACAGATGATCAAACGCAGCACGTTCTGAGCTCTGATGAATAATTCAGTGCTTTTGAGAGAGCCGTCTTGAGTGGGAGAGGACAGAGCCTGATGAGGTTTCTCACCGTGCCTTTTTACCGTTACAAGTTCTCAAAGGACAGAACAATCCAACCCTTTTCAAAGCTGGTGTCTAACAATTATCCATCTGCGAACAGAAGGACGAGTGTAGAGCGTGTCCTCTTGACAAGCTGAAGTGTTCCTGTCCTCTCGATGCTAAGTGTTTAAAATCGTTTGAGTGTGTAAGTGTTGCACACTATTATCCTGCTCGGAAACGTTTTCCTTCTTGCTTAGTAAGTTTTGTCTATAAGTGCTTTTAAACACGGCAAAGGATTTCCATTTAATCACGATATAAAGCCGTTAGTACATATGTGCTGAAGCACTGACGTCAGCAGGAGAACCAATGTGGCTGATAGCACGTTAACCTGAAAGACAAAAGCCTTTCAGCCCACACAGGCAAACAGAAGGCACGCTTTGTAGCTCCAGGACACAGACAGATTCATGATAAGAACACAGCTGTCACGCAATAACTTGTGTCATTTGACAAGAGATGCTTGACGTCCTCAACTGTGGCAAAATGCACCAATGGCCTTTCCAGGGCAGAGATCGGAGGCCGCTGGCTGCACCAAGGTCAATAAGCCATGAAGAAGAAGGACCTTGGAGGGGTCACACTGGACAGAGTTTCTTGTCCGAAACACAATGAGAAAAAGAAACAAACAACCACAGTCAGTCAAGAAGCTTCTAGTCACGGCGTAGCATTCGGCTGCTCAGGGTTTCCACCAGAGCCTCGTTTAAGTTTACAGGACTTTTCCGTGGCGAAACAGAAACATTTGCAATCTGTGAATAGTCTGGTTTCCTCTAAAGTAGAGCTTGATGCACAGGGAAAACAGCTGAAATCCATCATATGAAACAATAAATATGTCTTAAACCATATATGGACAGATTACAATAGGATGATTCGTTCATATGCTGGGATTAGCTGAGATCCCATTTTGTGTATTAAACACATCTCCCTACATCCCTACATGTCATGATATTCCCACAAATAAATTCCATACTCAGTATCACAAACCACAGTACTATATATATATATATATATATATAATTTTTTAAAATATATATATAGTGATTAGTAAGAGTTACAAATGTGGGAAAACATAAGAAAAGTCTGATATTCTCCTCTGTGATGGCAAGAATATCTCATTGACTCAAAAATTATCATCTATGTGCAACAGTATACAAAATAATAGGTGCACATTCAGGGTATATCTGACAAATGCAGTATATGAAATGCATGAGTAGCAACGCCAAATTGAATAAATCTCGAGAATATGGCAGAGGAAACAGTAATCGTGGCAGGAACGCAGTTTCCAGAGTGATGGATTTTGGAATACTCCCCCAAAATATATTTTCAGAGAAGGAGACACATTCCTCCGAAAGGAAAACAGGCCCTTTCCCTTGCAGAGCAATCCCACAGCGTACCACTCAGACACATGTTTCTTCCCACCTTACTTCACACAGCTTTGTATTTATATCCATGGACTTGTCCAAGCTGATGAGGTATAGCGGTTAGAGAGTAGGAAATCGTGGGTCTTTAGTCGGTCCTGGTACTTCGTCAGGATCTATGGCTAGCGGACTGAACGAGAACCCTTTGGAAAGCCATCAAAATCGGAAACATGACTAAGACCCCACAGGCTTCCCTGGAATTTGGGGTGAAAAAATACATTTGTAACTGTGCCCATCACCACGGCCCCCTCTCACTTTCAACCTGCTATGTCAACAGGGCTGGCCAGCTGGAATGCAGGAGCCACTGCAGCACATGGAGATCCATCCTGTGGCTCGGCTGCGCTGCAGACGCTTTCTTGAAATGCTACCTCGCTGTTGTGCCCTTCAGACATGTACGCATCACAAAAGAGGTGACACGAGGTATGAGAGGAAATAAGATTCAGCCAGGGCTAAAACATTGCTCGCCTGACCAACTGCTAAATAAATGCTCAGATTAAAAACTGTAATTACCTAAATTAGATGTGACGATTGCTTAAGATTGCTTAATTATAGGACTTAAGACAAAATCTAAAATGGTTGGAAAAAAGTTGTATCTTCTTAGAAACAGACATCGTGGAGATAATTGTATTATCTGTCATTTGTGAGGAATATTAATAAAGTTTTAAGACACTGCTTAATATTATGTGGGATTAATTCACTGGAAAGTTAACATTTACTGTCATTTACTGCCTTTTTTTATTGGTACATTTCACATTTCAACACATCCAGATACATGTGCAGGTTTTTGATTGTTGGTATATTTAATACATATATTTAGCTTGATTTTAATATAAAGGCCTAATTTATGATATTGAGGATAAACAGTTGAAAGCTTAATGTCTGGTTACTTAAAACCACACAATGAAAACTGTTAAATTAATCAAAAGTTAATATTCACCCATGTAAGATCGAAGAACAAAACAGAAAAAAATATTAAAAAGTCCCCCCTGACAATAAACATCCAAGTAAAAACGGATCAAATGACCTGATCCTAAAACCCCACTTCAAGCATGTGCATCATTTTCTATCCTTGACACAGATCACCTAAATTATTGGTTTGCTGTCCCAGACATCTGTAATCTGAAAACACATGCCAGGTTACAAGACTGCACACGTCGCCAAACATCAGATCACGGAGATTTCCTCCCGAAAAACAAGCGTACGTACACATACCCCCCGGGACATCTTCACGCATCAATCCAACAGCGTGTATCCTTCATATCGCCATGGAGCCTCGTGCGCTGCCTCGGTCCTCTGTGGTGATACAAGAAGCCACACGAGAGGCTGCATTATCTGACTCATGCTCTTGTTAGTGTGACTGAGAGGAGAACTATAGCTGAAGATGATGGAGCCGTTATGAAATGCAGCCAACCTTTGATCCAGCGTCCGCAGGAAGGAGCAGGCGTGGTAGCGCTTTGTCCTCTCTATTGTAATGCTGCCCTGCCCCCTCCAGAGGACTGGGGACTCTAACTCTCCAGGTAAAAGTGAAGGTGAGAGGTTACAGCCCTCGGAGAAAGATCAACGGGGCTATGGGCTGCACTATTGCTCTCCGGGTTGCGTGCAGCAGTCCACAAATAAGCTGAGCGCTTGTAAAACTGTCAGGCCGGACATTCATTGATATCTCTTGTTTACACGTGGGCTAACCTCGTGTTACGTAACTGGCGTTCTAGCCTATCACCTTTCAGTGTGTGTCACAGTCAGTCAATACTAGTTATTCACCACCACTGCACCCTTAACTACTTATTGGCTGAAGGTCAAGTTTGTCTTTTTCTGCAGAGGCACGCACAAAAACACTTAGTTACCGCTATAAGATCATGTTTTATTGAAATCCATTTACATCTGAAAACAAGTGCACAAGGGAAAAAGACAGAGATATCCACGAGCTCATCCCAAACCAACACAACGATGCCCTTGTTCACTTGGATGAGTTGTGCTGCATTCGTACAGTCATATTCATACATATGCGTCATATCTCACTCTCCCTATGTTGTGGTTACCAGCTTGCTTCTCTATTACTCTGAACATTCCTGGAGGTATGACGAAGAAGGATTCATTTAGACAGAAGACTTCACAGCTTTCTCTGTCGGCACGTCTCAAAACACCAGCTGAAAGACCAACAGTCCCAACTGTCACTTTCTATCCAAACAGCTCTCTCCTACCTCCAGCGATCTTCTTGAGTAGTTGCTGCCTGGCAATGATCCTGCCCAGCCTGTACCCGGAGCGTCTGCGGTGATGGTCCATTCGCAGGTAGAAGTCCTGAGTCTCGGGGGTCATACTCCCAAGACACTCGCTGCCCGTGGACTCCGGGAGCTCCCGAAACATAACTGAAACAATGTACCCCAAACAAGGCCCTGAGCGCCGGCTGATGAGACACTCATCCACACACTCTCCCACCAACAGAAAACTTCACATACAGGCGCAAAAAGCCGAAAGTGAGTTGAGGAGGACAGCAGAGCAGAGCCTAGGGGGAGGAGTGCCAACACTTCAGTCTGTCTCTGCATGTCATGTGACCACAGGAGGGCCAATGGCAAGGAGGCTGTGGGAGCACAGCCCACCTTGCTGTGCTGAATCCAATGTCTGTGTGAACGCTTGTCGACTTCCCCCTGCTCTAGAGGGAAATATAAATACCATTGGAATGCCTATGAACTGAGTAAGGAGAGCAGGAATGGAAGAAAGACGGGTGTGGGAGGGCTTACTAAAATAGTGTTTTTTGGACCCGCCCTGCACTAGAACAACTCTTCTGCTGTTGCTGGTCACACAGGTGCCAAGTTTACTGGGCGAAAGGGAGTTTGTGCTATTTTAGAGACGACTTTAGAGGAGAGAGAACGAGAGGATGAAGTTGTTTTCTTGGTTGGAGAATGCGAATTTCTGCTCCCCCACCCCCACCACATAACCCCTAGTTCCAGCCACAGGAAGGCCTCTCAGCAGGCCTCCTCAAAGTGTCACCTCCTCAGGGGAAAAAGACATTTTAGCTTGAATACATATGAGTGATCTCTTTTACTCAGCACAAAAGGAAAGATCATCTCAGATGTCCTCTGTTCAGTTGTGATAGCTGTTCAGTGACAGGATTAAAAGCCTCCTGTGACACTATGTCCCTATTCCCTCTACATACTAAACATATACTGTATAGTTTTTAGCATTTCTAATCTAATCTAATATAGCAGCGTTCATGGGAGAAGTCCTTTGCTTTTCCATTGCCATACCAACAATAAGTGGCTTAAGATGTGTGCACGTCAATCAAACTTTGACTTTGAATGAAGTTGTAAAGAACAAAAGAAAGAGAAAAACATTGAAGCTGGAAGAATAAAAGAACATCCATACTACACGAAATATTAATAGACACTTTTTTCATTTACAGTACACAACGCCAATGTACTTGCCCATTTTCAACAGGAAGTCATATAAGATTTACGGACATCAAACCAATTGCAATTGAAGAAAAGAACAACAAAAGGTTTATCCTGCTTTTTTTGTATATTTGGGAAGCCTGTGCCACGTTTAGTGGGGAAAAAAGAGTCGTTTCGACATTAATCTGAAATATTTGCAAAAGCAATTTACCAGTTGTGCGTGAGGATTTTTTTGTATGAAAACGAAAAATCCATACGCCAGTCTACAACATGGAACAACAATCTCCTCACACCTGAAGTCGAGTCCACATCCGCACGAGCCGACCCACCCAGCACCAATCAGGGCCCACTGCCACCCTCCTTGTGGCTGCCCTGCCCTCTGCATACAGGCATGCCTCTGTAGCATAAGCATGGCGCCATACATGTGAAACGAGCACAAGTGGGCAAGCGACCAAGTCAAACACAGCCCCCTGACTGTGTCGCTCCCTGGCTGGCAAAATCCACCCTGGCTTAAGCTCACAAAGGCCACAATTCAGCAGCACACTTCAGAGCCCGCTGCACGTTTTCATAAACTGCTCCTGGGTTTAATGGCCCACTCCACACCTTCAGGTGGAACTGCTTGAATATGAGATTGTTGCCTTTTAAAGGAACTAGGTGATGGTTTGACACTATTCAGATGATTTCATCGGGCGGTGACTTGTTTTTCACACACACAAACACCTGCGTTCATTCATACTGTAAAAGGAATCGCTTCAGGGGTCGGATTCTAAGAAAATGAATGGCAGCATGTTGGCAACGGCGCCTTCTCCCTGAACCCATTTCGGTGTTTTCTTCTTCCCTCTACGTCTAGACGAAGAAATTCACGAAGTGCATCTCATACGTATCGCGTTACGGATCCAATCACCCCCTGCTATGCAACATCATAATGAACGAGATTCATCGTCTTCCCGTCTCCGTCTGCACTCAAATACCTCGTCTGGGATTGCTGCAAGATCGGTGGCATTCCCTTTAGGATGTCCGTTTGTTTAACTTTGTGGCGCATGCCATGAAGAAATGGCTGCGGTGTGTCCCTAGTGGGAGTGTTGTGTGTCAGGCACAGTGGCTGCAGCCCTTATCAAACGTGTTCCAACACGTCTCTGTCGAGGTTTCACAGCTCAACTACTACAAAGCATGGCAACCGGAATCCAGACTCGCATTACAAGCACACAAACACATACCGAGGCCCCGTTAGATGCCAGTTTGACGGCCTGGATTACAATGCTCATCCAAATAGAGGCAGTTATTGTTGCTGCGTGATGACACAGCATGAGCCATGTTGAAAGGCAATGGTTGTGCATGCATTACATGCATGTCCAGCCTTCATTCAGTCTCCTCTCCAGCACTGCGGCTTAGGCCAGATGTCATTACAAAATGGGAATTCTGAATCATGGACTTGAAGGCCACAGATGACGAGTACGGAGGAAGTAAAGTGGGGTTTAGACACTCCTCTGTAGTGGTTTGATTCAGCAGCAGACACGTGTAATCTGCGCCGGGCAGTTGTGGCTCTGCCACGGCGATGTTTCCTGTGGTTATGGCTTCAGAATAGCCCCAGTGTGACTGAATATTTCCAACTCATGATCCACCAAATGACTGAATTCTGAGCCCAGGTCTGGAAAATGAATCCCGCTTTAAGACTGTGAGATTGGTTGAGCTGCTGTGCCAGTATGAAGCGTTTGAGAAGCCCCTAAGCAGTGGCAAGGTGGCAGGTGCTCAACACGAGACCTTTTACCCACTGCAACTGTGACTCCACTCGGTGAGGATTATAATTATTTAGACCTTGATCTCATGAACTCCTCTTGCAGCTGCGTGTAACTGCTAGGTTTTACTCCAAAGCATAGGTGTGTCCCAGTATATTCATTGTCACATGCATATTATTAACTAATATGTAATAGTAAAGTATAATTATTATGACTACAAATAAAATAAAATAGATAGTATATGGGTGGGTATTCTTCTTGCATGACATATGGGGGATAATAGATTTCACATCAATTTAAATATAGTGACCATGTCATTATTTGTGAGAGTTGGTTCTAGCCAAGGTTGACTATTATTATTGCCGATTACAACTCCTAAATATAATTTACAAAGCAACGAGCACACAATGACTGGCTGTGTGCTCGTTGAGGATCTCAACAGTGAATTTATATCAGTATTTGTCTTCTCTGACAGTTAACGCACTGCAGAGTGACTTTCAACAAAGCAAATTAAACCAACATCTGTCAATTGACACATTTAAGTTCAGTAATTAAGTATTCAGATAACTTTCAATCTGTCAAGCCAGTCAGGTGCATCAGGTCTATGTGTGTCCTCTAGTTGGCTGTGTTTATAAGTGAGGCCTCAGGACTGCAGAGACTTCCAGACATATGCCACTCCTATCACTGAGATCCATGCTGTATTCTATATGGAAACAAATGCAAAATGTATGTGTCAAATATCCAAACACCGCAGGTCTCTCGCCTCAGCAGGCTGCACCGCTGAGCCAAGCATGCATCTAACTAACAACCGAGATTTAACATCAGCTTAAATGCAGTTGGTCTTGTCTCTATTCATATGAAGATGAGCACTCAAACTCCTCCTGATGAAGACAGCTGTTTAGTAATTAATGAGACTTTCTCAAACAAGGAGCTGATGTGGTCAATTGACAGCACCTAGTGGCAGACTGGTGTTACTACACACATGATGCTCACTCTTCAAGACCTTTGATACAATCATTGTAGCAGGCATTCACCTGTACATCTTCACTTTGGCTTTAAATGTATCACAGAGTAGCTTTAAAGCTGGATTGAAAAAATATCCACACCGTATAACATTTTTGTTTTCTACCCTGAGAGTCTTTAAACCAATACATTGCTGAACACATTTGGTTCTTGAAGGCTAAAATTCAACAAGAAAATGCTCCTATATTGTCCACTCTCACTCAGCTTCCATAAACTTTCCATTTCACAGGGCAAACTTCACTCATCAGCGCCACTACGCGGCGTCACGGGGCCCGTGGTCCTTGATAACGGATCAAATGAACACTGTTAAAAGGCAGCAGGAATGCACGTGTGCACACGGCTATACGTTGGTAATACCGTGTCTGTGGTAGAATCATATACTCTCCATGATGCATTAAATACAAATGATAAAAAAGCAAAATTCAAAAGACACAAGACGATATGTATAGCATTCCCTTATGTCGTCATTAAAGGTCCTGAGAAAGTCGTCCTCGTCCCCCCTCTCACATAAAAGACCATTAATGCACGATATGATATTTAGGAGTTAAAAGCAACATGGCACTCGGTGTGACTTTAGTTGACCGGGACTACTCTACTACAATTCTCAATCGAGTTTACATTGACACATTGTAATCTTGAAAACGCGCTGCTCGTGCTCTTTGAATATGGATCAGGATGAACATGTTGCACTACTCAGCTACCCGTTATTTAAAGAAGAATAACAAACTGCCGACACAAAAAACAGATTAATATGCATTATTTAAAAAAAAAGCTAAATTAAAGTATTTCTCTCGAGAAAACGTTTCTCCTGTTGCACCACTGTGGTGCCACTTCTGATACACACGCACGACGCGTGATATCACCCTTCACTGTGTCCGACATGACCCGGTAAGACGGGCTGAGCTCGGTGTCTGCTGTGGCCGTGAACACACCACTCTACCCTCTTCCAGCGGACCGACCGGGGGTCCGCGGCGGGCTACTGACCTGCCAGTCTCCGCTCTCTGACATTCCTCCAGAGGAGGTCCCAGGCTTTGGATGTGGAGCTCCGCAGCTGCTCGCTGAAGGAACGCCGGAGCTTCCGTTTCGCCGAGTTTCTTCTAGAAGTCATCGCAAATCCTCCACTCGGACATAACAACACAATCCTCTTCGTCCCACAACAAACCGGCTGCGTTACGGTCTCCGACAGAAAGGCCCCGGTCCTTTCCCGCGGGGATACACTTAGTTTCTACTGCAGCAGCAGCAGAGCTGACTTTGGGTCCCGGTCTTCAAACGCAGTTGTCAACATTTTAGGGACACAAAATAAATACTTCCCTCTCACTTAGAAACGAAAAACCAATGAAACGACTAAAAGTAGCAAAGTGATTGTAAAGCACCAAGGCGGCGGACTTTTACACTTCACACCAGATGTGTGTGCGTGTGCGTCTGTATGCGTGTGAGTGAAGGGATTCGCACACAGCGGAGAGGGCGACACGGCCGCGGTACCTTCACATGCTGCAGGAAAGAAGGGAATCGCCAGCTGAGCACATATATGATCCACCCAATGTGAAGTGGCCTCTCACTGGAAGGGAGGGATGCTCGTTGGACTGATGGTATCAACAGATGGAGGAAAGAATCGTCAGTTTGTATTGCTATGTTGTATGATATTGAGGACTATTGATGACATATGTGAGCTTTTGCATTTCAACTTTGTTGAATATTAAATGTCACACTTGATGACCCATCAAACATCAACATTGTTGTTAGGTTACACCACGGCAATATTTTATTTAACTTAAAAGATCGCCACAAGGTTCCTGTATGATGATTGATCTCAAAGAACACAAAGAGAACATTCCTTGAAGATTTCTATAACTGTGCGATACAAATGATGTTAGGCTTCGTTATAGATTCAGTATGCTAATAAAAGTATTCTCTAGAACCATATGAATGTTTGTTTTCTTTACATTATGCTGAATGGCTTTTGTTCATTTTGAGAGAAAAAAGGGAACTTTCAAACATTTTCAATTAACAAGGGTGAAAAAATAAATATAGATAATTGATTACAGAGGAAAGAAAGTCAAACTTAATACAAAATATTAACGTGTTCGTGAATGTTTCTTTTAAACCAGTGCATGCAATTACCTTTCATAAAGCATTCCCAGAATACTTTTCCAACAAAAAATAGTTTGTTGTGTATAAACTGTACACCTAAATGTAATGTAGTCTTTCAGATATAATCAGATGACAACAAAATACTTTTCTTGATAAATATGTGATGTAAGAACAAGGTATGGATACGATGTCTTTTTTTTAGATCAAAAAGCAACCAACAATTCAAATGTAGGACTCTGAAGTAGGAAATAGGAAATCTACGTAGAGCACCTGAAGGCATCACAAGCTACACACGCTGGACACCTCGCCACATACACACATGCAGCTCTCAAACTTCATTATCGTGTCCAAAGCAATAAGATGTAAAAGGAAAAACGACACTGCAACATTACAGAAGTTTCCCTAATTGGGAATACTTTCAATAATAACGGGGCAATCATAGCACTTGAACACAGGTGTTATTTTCTTTTGATTGATTGTTAAAGTGCTTCTTGGGTAATATTTCCTGCTGGTCCTTTATTGTGGATGCTTCCAAAATCCCTTGAATGACAGGTACCTATTTATGAACTATTATTAGGATTTTGACCTAAATCTCCCATCAGCAGGATGTTGTGTATTATTTTAAAGCTTAGCCAGAGTTCAGCGAGTTCTCCCCAGGGAGGTTGGAGACGGTCAAGCCTTCAACAGAAACATGGGTTCAGTTTCAGCACCATTTACTTTTGTTGTCACAATATCTTGCACCGCGGATATGGGACAGAGAATAAAACCTCAGCTCATGTCCGAGGAAAAGACATGATATGTTATTCTATACTGCTGCATATAGACACCAACTTCAGTCATGATGATACCATCATTCTTTTAGGAATTTCCTCTTATTATTGTGGAGAAGAAAAAAAAGGCAGCGCATGAGCTAAGTGCGGTGATATCATATCGGCTGTATTCATTTCTTGTTCGCCATCTGGGGTTATTGTTATAACTGGTTTAGAACCATTACACACAGAGGGACTGGCTGAGGATTGACAGTTTCTGAAATGAACAAGTCTTTGCTGACCTTAGTTTGGCCTCTCTGTGTGAAGCTGAGCTAATGTTACTTCATTTCAATGAGCAGATAAAACCCATTTGCCACCGAGCAGGACAGGTGATTTACAGGCTATAACGGTTATTATAAGGTCACACTGTGGGATAGCTGAGGGCCAAAAGAGTGGAGAATATTAATGATTCCATTTATTCTAACACTGAAATGATGTGCAGCCTGGAGGAATAGAGTGTCTCAGTGAAGGGTTTTGATTTGACGTAATCTGACATGAAAACATTAACATCTACATATTCCAGGTTAATAGACTCCGCTCAATGCTAAAGAGAGAATAACAGAAACATCAAAGAGCGTACCTTCCTATGAAGCAACACGTCAAAAGTATCTGCTCATTTGCAGTGCGGGAACTACATCATTCATAAGTGTGACAGCTTTTCATCTGCTTTGGAATCTAACCGAGTTTGTCACCGTTACTTTAGAGTTGAACAAGTCACACGCAGGCTTCTTTGGTTCAGGATGGGTCAGAGGGAGAAGCCTGTTCACCAGTGGTCATCAGCATGTTGTTATTTTCAGCTTCGCTTGTTGAGACCCGAGGACCCTAAAAATATGCACACTTGTCAGGAGAACCTGTTTCATTTGATCCTGTGACTTTTTAGGAGGGGTTAGGGTTCGGCCGAGTCAAGCGCCTCGTTTTACGCCGGTCATGTGAACCAGGAAGCTTATAGAGAAAAAGGCTGAACGCAGGAAGGAACAAACACACTTTAACGGAGAATTGGAAATAAAACAAAAGGTGCAAGCAATAACTTACAATTATAAGTGAATTATTTCTTTCATTAAAAAACATGAACAAAATCTTCGAAACATTGTCTGTCCATCATTTTATGAAATCCCATGGTTGACATGGGTTGCAAACAGGATAATGAATGAGTGTAATAAGTTGAAAACAAGGTATGAATCTCCTGACGAAGCAGGAATGGACAGACAGACAATAGCACCCCTGTCAGCCCCCATGAGAGAAGGTGATGGAGGAAGCACAGCGACGAGGCTCTGACCTCTCTCCACATGAATCCCCAGAGGTATACACCGCCCACCGCTGCGCCTCTCCTCTCTTAGACCAATAAAAAGTAATAAAGATGAGCATTATCGCTGCGAGGATCATTGTGGCTAGATGATGACTTAGCCTGGAAGTAAAAGCAGATGCAACATCAGGAGAGGAAACATCAATCAGCTTGGGAATGTTTTCCCTTCGCTGACTCACCCACTTTGTTTGTTTTGGCCGGGCAGCTGAGAGAAAGCGCCCGTTTTCCCTGAAAAATTGGCACATTTTCTGGCTTAGTTTTTGGTCCACTTCCTCTCGCCATCTCCCTTCCCCCACATACAGAGAAACACACACATATTTATTTGTACTTAACTTATCTAAATTCCAGAATTTGTGTGTGTCTATGCTGTGTCCAGGTCTGGTGACTGATGTGGAATGCTGCCCAATAGCTGCAGTGGGAAAATCCCAGATGTGAGGAAACTGGTTTCTCCTCCATGATTCAATCCAATCCAATCCAATCCAATTTATTTATATAGCACATATTAAAAACAGAGGGTTTAATGAAGTGCTTCACAGTAAGCATAGCATAATAATAAAATATAATATTACAGTAGTAGATAAAAGGCATACAAACAAAATAGAGAGAAATCAATACAAAACATAGCTCAAACTGACTCAAAAGCGAGGGAAAAGAGGTGGGTCTTCAGGCGGGACTTAAAGGTTTGGAGGGTGGGCGACAATTTGACCTGGGGGGGCAGGTCGTTCCAGAGCCTGGGGGCTACTGCTGAGAAGGCCCGGTCTCCTCTGGTAATTTTCTTAGTTTTAGGGACTACTAGGAGGAGCTGGTCAGCCGATCTCAGACCCCTTGAGGGGGTGTACACCTGTATGAGGTCAGAGATGTACTGAGGGGCCAGCCCATTAAGCGCTTTAAAAACAAACAATAAAATCTTAAAATGAACTCTAAAGTGGACAGGAAGCCAATGGAGGGAAGACAGGACTGGGGTGATGTGATCGTACTTGCGGGTTCCTGTAAGCAACCGAGCCGCAGCGTTTTGCACACGCTGCAGGCGGGCCAGCGAAGTCTTGTTTAAGCCGGCATAAAGTGCATTACAGTAATCTAAACGCGTAGAAACAAATGCATGAATTACACGCTCAAAATCAGAAGCGGATAAAACCGGTTTAATTTTGGACAGCAGCCTCAGGTGATAAAACTGGACTTAACCACAGAGTTTATCTGTTTATCTAATTTAAAAGCACTGTCGATTTTAACGCCCAGATTAGAGACCATGGGTTTTGCATACTGTTGCAGGGAACCCAGGTCAATGGAGGGGACATCGCCATTTGGTCCAAACACAATTACCTCCGTTTTACTCTCATTTATGTTTAAAAAGTTTCGCGCCATCCAGGCCTTTATGTCATTGAGACAGTCAACCAGGGGCGTCAGAGAGCAGGTGCGTTTCTTTAGGGGTATGTATATTTGGGAGTCGTCCGCATAAAGGTGGTAGGAGACGCCATGTTTTCTAAAAATGAGCCCAAGGGGGAGAAGGTATAAGGAAAATAAAATGGGCCCTAAAATGGAACCTTGGGGAACTCCACAGGATAGGGGGGCAGAAGACGATGCGAAGTCACCAAGCCTAACAGAGAAAGATCGCTGGGACAGGTAGGACCTGAACCACTCTAAGGCAATGCCCCTGATACCCACACAGTGCTCTAGGCGAGAGATAAGGATGGAATGGTCAATCGTATCAAAAGCAGCTGTGAGGTCTAAGAGCATTAAGATAGCAGAGTCACCAGAGTCTGTAGTGACCAGGAGGTCATTGAACACTCTTAGAAGGGCAGACTCAGTACTGTGAAGCGCTTTAAAACCGGATTGAAACATATCGAAAATATTGTGTGCATGTATGAAAGACTGCAGCTGTAAGAGTACGACTTTCTCCAATATTTTTGAAATAAAAGGAAGTTTCGAGATGGGTCTGTAGTTAGAGAAGACAGAAGTGTCCAGATTTGGTTTTTTTAACAGAGGTACCACAACCGCTTGTTTGAAATAAACTGGCACAGAACCGGACTCTAGGCTGCTATTTATAATAGTATGGACATTAGAACCAATAGTGTCCCATATCTCTTTGAAAAGTCGAGGAGGGACTGGGTCTGTGGAACAAGACGATGGCCTCAATTTAGCCACAATGTCACAGAGAGATGACAACGACACTGGTCCAAACTGTTGGAAGACAGCGGCGCATATGATATCAATGGAGGGGTCGAAAGAAGGTGGTGAGATACTGGCTCTAATAGTGGAGATCTTGTCAATGAAATAGCAGAGGAATTTTTCACATACCTCAGTTGAAGCTTCAATACAAGTGAGTAAAGGAGAGTTTAGCATCGCATCAATAGTTTTAAAAAGAACACGAGGTTTGTTTAAATTACTAGAGATAATCTTAGAAAAGTAACTCATCTTTTCCAACTTTACAATGCTCTGATACTTTCTCCAGCTTTCTTTCAAAATGTCACGAGTTACATGATTGGGTCATGTTGTTGGCCAGGAGGTCTTAGACCAGCCCCCCTCCCCCAAATAGTCTGGGAGATTGCTCTTCGCAGCCTAATGGAAACAAGGCTTGAGGAACCAGGAGTGGGGAGATCTCCCCTCCATCTCCACCCCGGCCCCCGAGGGCTCGTCCCAGGCATGTGCTATAAATTTCCTGACAATATATTCCCAAGTCCAGTTCATTTTTCCAGAGGAGCCACACATGTGGTGTATATCTGGGTTTAGATTTTGGGGTTGGGGAAGGAGGAGCTGACTTTGGTTCCAATCTATTAAAGTGGCTGCTAATTCTGTTTTCCTACTGGGCGCGTGTAGGAACGTTTCTTCCTTTAGTGCAGGTTGTCCTTGACAACCTAACATCAACTCCCAAACGGATGATCAATAATATAAAACCTGTTTACAAAATAGAGGTGAAACATTGAAAATGTTTTAGATTTTCACATGCACCCATAACCTTTATCAAAATCTTCCCACATCAGCAGTGTGTTCCGTGACTTGATGTCTAGAAGGGAGAGTACAGGGGTCAACGTTCGTACAAAGAGGCATGAGGAATGTAAAACGGGCATGACAAGCGTACGTGGCTATTGTTTCATTGAATGACAAAGCATGTAATGCTGTCAGGTCTGAATCTGTTAAGGCTGTGTCGCCCACAAAAATGCATGGGAAAACATTTACACCACTGTCCAGCACCTGGTTTCTATTAGAGCAATGAGGATCTAATCACAGAGGTACATTTCTCTCTCAATCACTCTCACTGCCTCCTTTTCACTCTTTTTCTCACAGAGGTGGCAGACGAAAAACAAGCTCATGTTTTATTAATTTTAAGTAGTTTTTAAGCTGGTTTTAAAGTGTCTTTTTTCACTAGGGACTAATTTCCATCACCTTTCACGTTGATGTGAAATTCACACTTGGGGGAATTGTGCTCCAACGGCATCTTCACAGCTATCACCGATAAATACAGCTGACAGAATAATTCTTCATAAATTACAGCTTACTGTAGCATGACATTGGCCTTTCAAACAGGAAGTCGATGTTTATATTTCAAGATGACCGTCGTCCCAAGAGAGAAACTGAAGTTAAGAGTCTGACAAAGACCAAAGGAGAAAATGACAGCTGCTTAAAATTAAAAGCTTGGAGTTTCTCCTCCTATGACAAATGTCTGACAGATAGAAGTCCTGAAAATACAGTTTTAGCCCAAAGGTCTCAAGTAAATGATTCTACAAATAATAACAGAATAGAACATTTCCATCTATTAGAAACCAAACTGCTGTCAACATCTGTGTGAACCGTGAAAAGTGTTTTCAGACCACAAGTTTATGGAATAAATTGTTGAAATTTTTTGAAATTTCGAAAAAAGAATGATGTTGGATGATGATTACAGGGGCATTTAGAGTAAAATAGACAATAAAGTAGGGCATGGATTAGGGCTTGGCTGTATGGAGTTGAGAAGATATCACCTTACAACTTTTCAACTTACAACTTTAACCCTTTGACAGTGTGTTTTCAATTCATTAAAGTCAATTGTATTTAAGTCGCCTGAAAATGTCTTTAAAAAAACAAACAAGATTAAGATGACCAAAAACAAAGATGGCGATGGTCAAAATGCCAAACCCAAGGCTTGAAAACCGACATCCCACCAATAGAGGACGTCAAGGTGACTGTCTTCATATAAACAGTCTTTGCTTCACTCTAATAAAACATCAGCAAATTAATAATCAGTCCAAATAATAGTTCTGCTCAACTCATCAGCCATGATTAGCTGGAAGTACAGTGACGGTATTGTTTTTCAAACTGAGATAAAATCAGGTCCTGCTGGGCCCTTAACTTGTAATGCTGCCGAGCACAGAGGATACAGGAAGTCTGCTCGGCCTCTGCCTGCTATTGCTCTTTGATTACTGAGCCAAATTGTTTAATCAGGTCTGAAACCACAAGAGAGCTGGAGTGCTACACTGCCCCAGGACAGAGCCTCTCTTAACAGCGTGCTGCCTCTGTTGTTATCTGGGTGCAGGTGGACGTGCCCAGCTATGTAAATCTCCGGTAGCATGGCTACTCCGGGCCTTGCTTCAGTGCAGAAGGACACAGTGTTTGGAGTGAGCTGTGGCAGGCGCTCGGCCAACCCGAGCAGGCGGAGGCGAGGGCTGCAGGCCCAGTGCAGGCGCAGACCTTTTGCCTCCCTGCAACATCTGGAATCTCTGTGGTTTATGTGGGAAATGTATCTAAACCGACCATACGGAAATATTCTTGGCTTGGATATTTTGTAGGTGTGTGTGTGTGTGTTTTGTGTGTGTTTGTGTGTGCATTCAGGAGCATTGAGGAACTACAGAGTGGAGCAGTAGACTCGATAAAGCTTTGGATGAGAAAGGAGTTATTGTTTGCATTTGTTTACCGCAGAGTGGTGAGTATTCAGAGAAAAGGTGCACCCACAAATGGAGACATCAGTACGACTGCCTCGTGACTGTTTAATCCCAGTACATGCTCTTGAGGTGGTGTGGACCGTCCTGCCTCATTACTCCTTAAATCTGATTTCTGCCTTTCTTCTCAGTTGGCAGCTCACCGCTGGACCAATCTGCTAGCTTTTCTGTTCCCTCATACACACACACACACACACGCATGCACGCACACACACACACACACACACACACACACACACACACACATCCTCCTGTGACTGGCCTGCATCCTGACACGGCTGCCCACGTCTCTTTCCACTTTGTTTACAAAACCCAGGCCTAAATTCCTCAAGACGAACACACACAGGAAAACACTCTCACCATGGTCGCTTTGAGGAAGTTGTTCGCCAAAAGGATTTATTGCTTCTTTTCTAATTGGCAGTGTGGTAATAGTTGGGAGTCAGGACAATTAACCTGTTTCCTTTCACCGCAGAACAATTAAACTGACGGATAATACAGTTTCTGCTCAGACAGCTCTACGAACACAACGACAGGATCAAACCAGATGATTAATACTTGGCCCAAACAGGATGGTCATAGTTAAACACGATGATGTCATACAGTAAAAGGGCCTTGAAGACATTATTAACTGATATCATGGGCTATTATATGTGTGATAGCTACAATTATTCCAATGAAAATGTTGAAATTGCAATACAAACGTTAAAAGGTTTCAGCGTGGGTTAACCAAATAGTTTCTCTAATGTTTTCACAACCTTAACAAATTACTGTATATACAAAGAAAAGTCTAGAAATACTACCAGCCCCCTCTCTCCTCCTCCTCCTCCTCCTCTCTCCTTGTCAAACAGCCGAGTTGGCCTCTGCACTCAGGAAACCACAAGTCATTTTCCATCTCTCCATGTGTGGAATTTTTCATGCACTCGTCATGCCAGCAGCACCCTTTATAGTTTGAGCTGGATCTACAAATGACGACTTTCTTATAAATTTAGCGCATGATGTCACTGATCTGGCACCTGTTAGCCAACGGGCAGACGGGGAGCACAACTAACTGCACAATCTCATGAAAATTGATTTCCTTGCAGCTTTGTGCGGCTTTAAATCGAGGCGTTTCACAACGTCCAGGTCTTTCTCGAAAAAGTCAAAGAGCAGATGAAAATGGAAATGCTTGGCCATTTTCAAACATCATGTTGGAAAGAAATGTGCGATGCTAACTTTTCTTTTCAATAGTAAAGCCACTTCTAATACACACAAATACCTCGGGGAGAGAGAACGGATTCATTGACACGACTCCTTTTCAACCAAGTTTAAAAACTCCTTTGTTGCAATGACTCTTACATCATGGAAGACAAAGAAGAGGAAGGGTCTCTCTTCCCCTCGGTACTCTCAAGCTAATCCACGCTGTCTTCTCGGCCTCGAAGGAATCCATTGGTTCTAGTCAAATCTTTTCTTTTTTCCCTCACATTTTTCTCATCACATCTGTGCTCACAAACACAGAAACAGAAACAGTCAAACCAAATGATGATTATGATGCTGTGTAAGAAATTCTGATCTAAACATTACAGCAGCCACTGGCAATAGAGTTTCCACCTCTGTGGGAACAAATCAAAATATTTGTTCCCCCCATTTTGGTGTGAAAGAACATGGACTCTACAAAATGACCTCAACCCCATCCAACATCTTTGGGAGGAACTGGAACGCAGAGTCCAAGCAGCATATTAGTGATCATGTTTGGATGAATGGTATATTGTACAATTCGTCTAAAAGGATCTATTTGTTTAGAAAACATTATCTCTGTTAGCTCAGTGTGCACATTTTCTGTCACAACAAAAAACAAAATCATAATATAAACCATCCTGAGGTCAGAATCCAATAATGACCGGTGAATATCAACAGAGTTTAGAATCCTGTTACAGCTCAAAACATCCAAAGTCTCAAATATGATTTTGTTTTGTTTTGTGATGTGCATATTATAGTCTGTAACAGGCCTCCAGAGCTCGAGAAGGAGAGACACTGCAGCTGCCTGAGGTCACAGTCAGCCTCCACCAGCAGGCAGTGACCCGGGGTGAGACTGGAGGCCTGGGCTCTGGGAACAGCTGGGGAACATGTAGGAGTCAAAAGCATAAGACGCATTATGCTGTAATGCATTAGTAGCCATTAACATTTTACAATACACACTTTGGTTTCATCTGTTGATGGACTGGTGATTTGTATGGCACTGTATAATCACTGAGGTCCCGCAGAGGGGTCATTTCACATAAATAAATAACATGTTTACATTTAGACATGTTTCAAACCGGGGAACGAAACATGGATAAACATACACTATAAAGAACTACAGCAACTACAGACACACTTACTTAAACATTGAAAGACAAATCAACGAAAAGTACATCTTACAATTGACCTCTTATTTATGCAAAGTACACGATGCACCAAAACCCCTCAGCTGTTCCTATTATTAACAGAAATGCTTTTCAAATCTCCCCAATACCATCCGATTTCTTTAGAAACAATTGCTGCCAAGGGGGTAGTACATTTACACATACACCTGGTTTTACATCCCACATATTCAAGTTTATTTTCACAGTCTGAGCACTTGCTAAAGACACTTCTCTCAGTGGGAACACACTTTTCAGATGGATTAGACAATCAATAAAAGCAGCAAGGCTGCATTCGTGAATCCATCATTTGACACAGCCACTGAAGATGGCTAGATTAAAACACGGAGCACACCACTTTTCCCTCCGTTCCACAGCTTTTCACTGGGAATCATTCACACCAATGTGTGAGAGAGACAGGGCTTAAGGTTACTTTCCTTACAAATAGAAAGAAGTCTCCAAGGGATTCACAGAGTTTCCTCTTTGTTTTTCTTATAATCAGTAGCAGGAGATTTCTACATTGAAAGTAGATTAGCATATTTATTCAGAGAGAGGATCTGTGTAAACGCACATAGTCTGTCTGTTTGAAAGCTCAGAGTGGGAAACTTTTTCCCTGACAGTTCTGGGCCAGTTAGTGCTGTTAAGCCTCATTTCCCCCCAGACTGGTGTTTGGGAAGGTGATGTTTATCATAACAAAAGCACATGACCATTTATTTATGCAAGTTAAAAGTCACAGAGTTCTGCGCAACGGCTTCTCCTTGGACCCTGTCACTCTTTCTGTTTGTCTAACCTCTTTTTTTCTGTGAAACACAAATATATTAAAAAAATATAAATGAGCCGTGAACCAAATCATAACCATATCCATTACAAAATATCATGTCTTCTGACTAAAAATGTGTCAGATAAATGCAATAGCATCCTCCTTAGAAACTGTGACTGAGAATGTGAAGCTCTCAGCGTTGAGGTGTCACTGCGGATTCATTAATTCTTTGATTAAAGACAGCAGGATGACCAAAGCTGCCTCCTCTCACCAGAGGAAGCTATTCATTTCCACACTGCAATTAAAGAGACTAGAGGGAATATATTTCCATACAAATGACGCTGTCTGAGAGGGAATACGGCACTTTTGGCCCATCGTCTACTCAAGGCTTGAAAAATGCTCGATCCACACTGAGTAATGCCTTCAGAAAATAAACATTTGAGAGGGAGGATTAAGCTTTTCTTCCTCCCTCCATAGACCAAATCTTCACTGAGCATATCCATATGCGGTGTAAGGATGGGACTCTGGGTTTCGTTTTTTTGCCTCAGGAACAAGTCAAGTGGGCTAAAAGGTTGTGCGTTTTTTTCCCCATAAATTCATGACATAGTCTTATATAAATTAAAACAAGTAGGAAGAGTTTTCATCTCCTTTCATAAGAGTTACATGTTTGCACAATGTATATGTATATGTCCTATACATGTTTTAAGATGCTAAAAAGATCACTTGTCCTAAAAAGTCAATTGACCCTTAACTAAGCCTCGCCCCCAAATGCTACTCCATCAAGCTGTCAGAGCTACCATGGAGCCCACACTGTCACTATCTGCACCTCTTGCATCAAATATATGAATATGAAGGATATATCCAAGATGTCCAACTGAATCAGCAGTGAAAACAGGTTAAAGAGATAAAGATAGAAGCTGAAGCGTACAGATCACAGTGTAAAGCCATCACATCATCTGGCAATCAAGAAAGAAGACAATGAAATCAAGGAACAACACTGTTCCTGTAAAGCTAGATAAGTCTTTATTTCACTGTTATATTCATTAAAAAGTAAAAGCAGCATGTGTATAGAGGAGCATAGAAGGTCTAATGCTAATTAATGATAGACGAACATACTCTTCTAATGTTAGTTCCACAGGTTCTTAGGTAAACATTTTATGTTTTTCTGATGCTGTGCTAAAATTGACCAGACTGTGTTTAAAGATGGGAATAGGGTAAATTGGCAGCTTGTAAGAAAAATGTTCCTTTAAAAAAAAAAAAAATCTAAATATATATTTAAAATGGATACTCATTGCGCACGTGGTTCTTTAATAGCGTGCTATTGTTACACAGATTACTTTATTTAAGGGCAGCTGCCGATGGAAATGGTGTCTACACGTGAACACACTGAATGTGCAGACCATGTGCATATGAGAGCAATAAAAAGATGCCGCACATTCATAGCACAGAATACCAACACTTTTCTCACTGCTGCTTTGCTATTTTGGATCTGGACCTGAAGAATGTGCTTTCCTCTCCTGGACAATGTAATTTTAATGAGGTGGACAGCATTGTTATGGACGATACTGAGAACCATCTGGCCACCTCGTATCTATGTCATAAAAGAGTTTTAACCTTAGCCCAGCCGTAAAATACAAACAGGGAATATCAAAACTAATTTGTCTGACTCTCTGCCAGCTCGGTCCTTTTTACAACGTTCATCACTCTTATTCAGTTATTTTATTATAAGATTCTAGTTGAAGCCATATGTTGATTTCATCAACTTTATGATTAAATATAAAGTTGACAGTGACACCATCTCAAGTCTGCTATATTTCAGCCAAGACAGCCGACTAAAAGAAAAAGTATGTGGTTTAATATCCAGTGTGCTATAAAAATCATAGGTTGGGAAAATAGAATGATGAATGTATTTGAGGAGAATCCCATAGCCGTGTTGACAAACTTGTTGATGTTATTCACGGTGGTCTCACAATGGTTTCGAAGAATTACAGTTAGGAATGACCAGTGATCGGTCACAGCGCATATCTCATACACACTAGCAGACCACACATTAGTTAACTGCAGCATAAAAGTGACATGGAATTTTTCCAGACCATAATATCCACTTGCGCGTTACCATCATGCACAACATAGGTCATGTGACGGTGCAACCTGAGCCCAAAATGGTATTCATCCAAATCCCGCAGCTGCCCCCCAAGGGCCACATCACACAGGCCAAATATTTCCCCTCAGCAAAACATAGAACAATGATCTGGCACGCAGCCTAATTTTAACTGCATCCCGCCAAGTGACCAATATATAGAAGGCCTTTAAAATAAGAGACATTCTCGAGACACCGGCTGGGAGGAAGGGAGCTGGCACCTGTGGCTGTCAGTCTTATTAACATTGTCTGAGGCCTGAGCAATGCCACCATGCCGACCAGGACACTTTAAGGCTGTGCCCGACAGCAGCGCAGCAGTGTTCCAATCACAGTACAGTGTTATCTGCAGATCGATACTGAACACATCTCATAAAAGATCAAACTTAAAAACTGATTCAGACATGACGTTCAGTCAAGAACACAAACAATTCTTATACTCAGCATGTGTGAAAGAGTCTAAATACTACATTTCAGCATCAAGGTTCCCTTTCTTGCGGGAATGGGAGCATAAATATACCCACGCATCAGTGCCAAGACTGGACCTTCCTTTTCAATTCCAGTGAATGTAAATGTATTTACAATTAGATAAAAGGTAATACAGGACAAACATGCAGGTAAAGTGTGAGTTCTAAAGGTAGTCTCTTCCATACAGATGCATATTTCCTGAGCTTTCCAATATCCATTTGGTCATTGCTGTTATCACATTTTCTTATTCATTGTTTCTACCTGTTAAACCGTGGGTGCTCTCCCAGCATGCACTGAGCACAGAGCAAGAGAAACAGACCCCGGACATGGTTGTCAGTGCATCTCAGGCTCATGACGAACAGAGGGACAACATGTTTAAAACTCAGAGATCTAAACTGACTTGTTCTTATATTTAGTGATAACTGCTGAGGAGGCAATGTAAGCACATTGCATAGAAAAACATGAATATAGTCTTACCTGCCCCCGCTGCATTGGTCATCTTATTACAAATCTACAAGATAAGGGAAATAAAAAGCTATTAGTAACTGTAGCACAGTAAGATCGTTTTGAACAGAGTACTCATCACAAGGAGGTGGATAGCTGAAACCATGGAGGAGGGATGAGATCAACGACAATGATTTTGAGATTTTGGCTTTGGCAATTTGAATGTAGCTCAACTCTGAAAAAGAACGTCACATTATTTGGCTGTGAAAACCATTAGAGGCACACGCCCAGTTCCCTGAATTCAGGGATAGATACCCTAACCCTATTTCACCCTGCATTCTTCTGAAGTGAAATCACTGCCATAGTGGATTACAAACTTCCTGATGGACAGGAAGCAGCAGGTGAGGCTGGGAGAAACAATATCCAGCACCCGGTCAGTCAGCACTGGTGCACCTCAGGGATGCGTGCTCTCCCCACTGCTCTTCTCCCTCTACACCAGCGGTTCCCAAACTCAAGAATGCCGCGGCCCAATTTGAAATCTGAAAATCTACTGCGGCCCACCCAAGCCTTTAATCACAACCAGCGTTGTCGACGGGGGGGGGGGGGGGGGTGCTGAGCGATTATATACATCTCTTGTTCTGCCTGTTTTGTGATATACATGCCAAAAAGGCGCCTAATATTTCTAGACTGAAATAATATCGGCATTATAATTATTAGAACTATGAGGATTTTTTTAGTTGCCTATTTTGTGGAGCCCCCTCAGGACTTGGTGCCCTCTGGCAGCGTGAGTGCAGCGTTATGGGAGCGGCGCTGATCACAACAAAAAAAAAAAAAAAACTAGGGATGATTATGAGACCTTCAGAATTTAAATTTAAAAATTATTAACCGACAATGTGTTTTGTATTTTTTTTTTTCTTTCTCATATATATATTATTTTTAATACTACAGAGAGCCCATTTGACATTGTTTTTTTTTTTGGGTCAGAAAAATAGGGTCAGATAAAAGAATAACATGTAATTTAAATCATAAATATTTTTATATTAATTTCAAACTTTTCAAAATTGAAAATTAAAAACATTTTATTTATTTATTGTAAATGACCTCTCGCGGCCCACCTGCAGTACCCGCGGCCCACACTTTGGGAATCGCTGCTCTACACCAACGACTGCACCTCAGGAGACCCATCTGTTCAACTCCTAAAATTTGCAGACGACACATCAGTCATCGGCCTCATCCGTGATGATGACGAGTCTGCATATAGGCGGGAAGTTGAACAGCTGGTCCTGTGGTGCGGTCGCAACAACCTAGAGCTGAACACGCTTAAGACTGTGGAGATGACAGTGGACTTCAGGAGGAGCCCCCCAGCACTGCCCCCCCTCACCATACTCAATAACACTGTGTTGGCTGTGGAATCCTTCAGGTTTCTGGGATCCACAATCTCCCGGAACCTGAAGTGGGAACCTAATGTCAACAAAATCATCAAGAAGGCCCAGCAGAGGTTGTACTTCCTGCGCCAGCTTAGGAAGTACATCCTGCCTCAGGAGCTGCTGATCATGTTTTACACCACAGTTATAGAGTCTGTTCTGTGCACTTCAATCACTGTCTGGTTTGGATCGGCCACCAAACTGGACCAGAACAGACTCCAACGGACAGTCAGGTCTGCAGAGAAGATCATCGGTGCCAACCTGCCCACCATCCAAGACCTGTACACCTCCAGAGTCAGGAAACGGGCAGGAAAAATCACTGCAGACCCCTCCCACCCCGGACACAAACTATTTAAACTCCTCCCCTCTGGTAGACGCTACAGATCACTGTTCGCCAAAACCTCGAGACACAAAAACAGTTTCTTCCCCCTCGCCGTCTCACAACTAAACAATAACCCACTGTCGCATATATATTTATCCCTGCACTTCTCGCACTCTCCACTTCTTCTGGCACTACTGTTTCACAGCTACTGTATATAGCCATTCCTCTTGTATATACTTTAAGTCACTTTCTAAAACTTCTTAGACCGTTGCACTGTTTGTTCTGTACTGCACTGTTTGTTTTGTTTGATCTGTATTGTATTGTGTTGAAATGCATATTTTGTGTAAGCACTGAGAGACACTTTACCTAGTCAAATTCCTTGTTTGTGCAAACTTACTTGGCCAATAAAACTGATTCTGATTCTGATTTTGATAATAAGTCAATAAAGATAATCTGCAGCAGGGATTGTGAAATGATTTAGAATACGTTAATTCAGAGGCACCAGCCTGCTATCCTCAATTGATCTTTTGTGTTAAGTCAGGAAATAAAAATGAAAGGAAACACCATCAAACGCACTTTAGCTGAAGATTATAGGACATGTTATTCAATTCAATTCAGTTTATTTGTATAGCCCAATTTCACAAATTACAAATTTGTCTCGGAGTGCTTTACAATCTGTACACATAGACATCCCTGCCCCAAAACCTCACATCGGACCAGGAAAAACTCCCAAATAACCCTTCAGGGGAAAAAAAGGGAAGAAACCTGCAGGAGAGCAACAGAGGAGGATCCCTCTCCAGGATGGACAGAACAATAGATGTAATGTGTACAGAAGGACAGATTTAGAGTTAAAATACATTCAATGAATATGACAGAGTGTATGAATAGTTCATAGTAGGCATATTCCACGATGGAGACCTCCACGATCCATCAGGCAGATGGCGGTGGGGAGGAGGACTGGGCGGAGTCTCAACAGTGGGCGGAGTCTCAACAGGACAGTGGCATAGTCAGGAGCAGGAATTCCACGACCCAGACCTCGATGATCCATCAGGCAGATAGGATCTATGCCGTCTCATAGGGTCCGATGACCCCATGAGACGTGAAGTCAAAAGGACTCCGGGGAGAAAGCAGAGTTAGTAACGTGTGATTGAGAGATGAAAATTCATCCTTAAGGAGAGAAAAAAGAGGAGATAGGTACTCAGTGCATCCTAAAACGTCCCCCGGCAGCTATAAGCCTATAGCAGCATATCAAGGGGCTGGACCAGGTGAACCTGATTCAGCCCTAACTATAAGCTCTGTCAAAGAGGAAGGTCTTAAGTCTACTCTTAAACGAGGTGACTGTGTCTGCCTCCCGGACTGAAATTGGAAGCTGGTTCCATAAAAGAGGAGCTTGATAACTAAAGGCTCTGGCTCCCATTCTACTTTTTAAGACTCTAGGAACTACAAGTAGTCCCGCATTTAGTGAGCGCAGCTCTCTAGTGGGGCAATATGGTACTACAAGCTCCTTAAGATATGATGGAGCATCACCAATCAAGGCTTTGTAGGTTAAGAGAAGAATTTTAAAAGTGATTCTTGATTTTACTGGGAGCCAGTGCAGAGCAGCTAGTGCAGGAGTGATGTGATCTCTTTTCTTAGTTTTAGTGAGAACACGAGCTGCAGCATTCTGGATCAACTGGAGGGACCTAAGAGATTTATTAGAGCAGCCTGATAATAAGGAGTTGCAGTAATCCAGTCTCAAGTAACGAACGTGAACCAATTTTTCTGCATCTTTTGAGACAAGATGTGCCTGATTTTTGAAATATTACGTAGATGAAAGAATGCAGTCCTTGAGATTTGCTTTACGTGGGAGTTAAAGGACAAGTCCCGATCAAAGATAACGCCAAGATTCTTTACAGTGGTGTTGGATGCCAGGGCAATGCCGTCTACAGAATCCACATCACCAGATAATTGATCTCTGAGGTGCTCAGGGCCGATTAAAATTACTTCGGTTTTGTCTGAGTTTAACATCAAGAAGTTGCAGGTCATCCATGTTTTATGTCTTTAAGACATGCTTGAATTTTACCGAGTTGGTTGCTCTCCTCTGGTTTTATCGATAAATATAGTTGAGTATCATCTGCATAACAATGAAAGTTTATGGAGTGTTTCCTGATAATATTGCCCAAAGGAAGCATGTATAAAGTAAATAAAATTGGTCCAAGCACAGAACCTTGTGGAACTCCGTGATTAACTTTGGTGGTTATCGAGGCGTCATCGTTTACAAATACAAACTGAGATCGATCTGATAAATAGGATTTCAACCAAATTAGTGCCGTGCCTCAAATGCCAATCGACTGCTCCAGTCTCTGTAACAGGATGTCATGGTCAATGGTGTCGAATGCAGCACTAAGGTCTAACAAGACCAGGACAGAGATGAGTCCTTTATCTGCTGCCATTAAGAGGTCATTTGTAATTTTCACCAGTGCTGTCTCGGTGCTGTGGTGTTTTCTAAATCCTGATTGAAATTTCTCAAATAAACTATTATGATGTAGAAAGTCACACAACTGATTTGCGACCACTTTCTCAAGGATCTTGGAGAGGAAGGGGAGGTTAGAGATCGGTCTGTAGTTAGCCAACACCTCTGGATCCAGAGTGGGCTTCTTCAGGAGAGGTTTAATAACAGCCACTTTGAAGGAGTGTGGTACGTGGCCTGTTAGCAGAGACACATTGATAATATCTAATAGAGAGCCGCCAATTAAAGGCAAAACGTCTTTAAGCAGCCTCGTCGGGATGGGGTCCAAGAGACAGGTAGACGTGTTCGAAGTAGAAACCGTTGAAGATAATTGGTCACGGTTGATGGGAGAAAAGCCCTCCAAATATACACCAGGGCATACAGCGGTTTCCAAGGCCATTCCACTTGAGGACAGATTGGCACTGGTTATGGGCAAGAGAATATTAATCTTGTCCCTAAAGTTAAAATCTTTTCATTAAAGAAGTTCATGAAGTCATTACCACTGAGGTTTATAGGAATGCTCGGCTCCACAGAGCTGTGACTCTCTGTCAGCCTGGCTACAGTGCTGAAGAGAAACCTGGGGTTGTTTTATTTTTTCTATTACTGATGAGTAATAGGCTGCTCTGGCATTACGGAGGGCCTTCTTATATGTTTTAAGACTATCTCGCCAAACTAAGCGGGATTCTTCGAGATTAGTTGAACGCCATATGCGTTCAAGCTTTCGTGGCGTTTGCTTCAGTTTGCGGGTCTGAGGGTTATACCAGGGAGCAAACCTCCTCTTCCTCACTGTCTTCTTCTTCAGAGGGGCTATCGAGTCCAGTGTCATTCTCAGAGAGCCTGTGGCACTGTCAACAAGATGATCAATCTGGGACGGACTAAAGTTGAAGCCCATTGTTACATTGTTTGCCTTTTGGAAAGTGGTGAAAGGAAATGGATGATACATACTACCTGTTCCTGCAAAATTAAAGAAAACAAAAACAGGATTCTCACTTAAAACCAGACAGCAATCTCTGATTCTGAAAGGTGAAGCCAATGCAGAAGCTCCAATTCAATCAATTCAACTAGACTCCAGGGGGTTAAACTTGCATTCTCTCCTAGCCATAGGGTGACTCCTCTGGTTTCAAAAAGAAGCTTCTCACTTGATTAATCACCTCAAACATTGCAAATATGAATGTATTGTCTTAATTGCTAGTTTCAAGTCTTTATCAATATGGCAAAATGTTCATTCAGTAAATTATGTTCCCAATTAGAGTAAAGTAGACCATAAAGCAGGGTTTTAAGGCGTGGCTACCTTGTCATCTACCAGAGCCATATACAGTGTCTCTAACATGGCGTCACTCTTCCGCAGTCCAAATTTGGTCACTTCGGTTCACTGCAAAAAAAACAAGATGGCGATGGACAAAATGCCAAACTTAAGGCTATAAAAACCACAGTCCACAAACCAATGGGTAACGTCCTGGCAGGAGATGAAATGACTGCAATCCAGAGCACTGACAGTGTCTTCCTGATCTGGACCGGTCAGGACTGCTTGCCCTCCCTTGCCAAGCTCTCTCCTTCATTTCCCCTCAGTGCCCCAGTGGTCTGATTTACGCGCTTGTTTGCTTTCACTGTTTTCACATTTCTACCCAACTCCCGACTCCCAACCTGCAGGTCTGCAACACTGTTGACTCTCCATCATGACGGTCACTTGGCAATCAGCCCATGTGGTGCTGATTCAAACTTCCATCAAAGTATGTGCAAAGGTTTTATTAGTCAGTTGGACTCAACATAATAAGTTAGTTGTGTACTGCATGTTTCATGAGGGCCATGACCACCCACTGTTGTCATGGCAGCAGAAACGCTTGCAGTGTTAAGAAGCTCTTGGCTGGATGAACGACCTACAAGGCTGCCACTTGGCTGAGACAACATAAAAAAGACCTGATTGGCTGGATTAAACAGGACAGGTGGTTTTGTTTATCCACTATGTGTCTTTGTTACACGGCATGAGTCTTGGGACAGCGGCACCTGGGATTCCAGTTTTGATTGGAGGCAGATGGAGAAGAAGATTTAAAGCAAAGAGAGTCACAGCCAAAACATTTATGGCAGGTTATATTAAACCACCAAGGGTGTCCATGTGGCTCCAGGGTTAGCATGCTCAACCACTCCAGTAGATGCTGGTATGTCTGACTCTTACTTTACAGAGAAACAAGAAAAACAAGTCATAAACATATGACTCAGACCCTTAAAGATGTATTATTACCTTCGCATTGAAAATGCCGGAAGGTTATGTTTTGATCGCCGTGTATTTATTTATTTATTTATTTATTTGTATGCGTGATATTCGCAAAACTCAAAAAGTATTGAACCGAATCGCATGAAATTTGGTGGGATGATTGTTTATTATCCGGGGACTAGTTGATGAGATTTTGGGATCGATCGGGTCAAAGGTCAAAGGTCATGAACAGGTCAAAATCTTTCGCAGAACTCAAAAAGTATTGAACCGAATCGCATGAAATTTGGTGGGATGATTGTTTATTATCCGGGGACCAGTTGATTAGATTTTTGGATCGATCGGGTCAAAGGTCAAAGGTCATGAACAGGTCAAAATCTTTCGCAGAACTCAAAAAGTATTGAACCGAATCGCATGAAATTTGGTGGGATGATTGTTTATTATCCGGGGACCAGTTGATTAGATTTTGGGATCGATCGGGTCAAAGGTCAAGGTCAAAGGTCATGAACAGGTCAAAATGTTCAGCTTTAGTCTCGGTTTCATAAATAAACGTTCAGAAATTAGCACTCCAAAAACCGGATGTGTGGCTCCAGTGGAGATGTGTTGATTTGACACAGCTTCAAAGACACGTAACTCTCTTTTTTTCAATAGCCAAGAGAAAGTATTACATCTTGGCATGTCTAGAGCACTGGCCCACTTTAAAAACATCGGTGTAGCTCAGTTCAGTGGCAGTCAGATGGTGGACACATGTCAAATGTTGCAGGTCAGGAAAAGTGACATCCTCCACGCAGGAGCAGCAGGAGTCCCTTTCAGAGCTGTTGGCTTTGCTTTCACCAACAACCATGTTGACATGGAGTGGCAGGTTGGCGTAGGTGAATGATAGCTGCTGTCCCAGCACACATGACACCTTGACTGAGAGTCAACAGGGCAGTTATAGGACCTGTCAGTCCCAATGACAGCACAGCGTGTCTGTTCTGCCTATTTCTGTCAACACCAGTAAGAATCCTCAGCCCAAATACTTCTCTAACGACCAATACTAGGACACATTAAAGAGCTGGCAGCAAGTGCAAGTAACTACTACCAACATGTATACAATAAGAGCTAAACTGCTTTTCATGTTCAATAAATGTCTTGATTATTTTCCCAGTTTAGTTTAATCCATGTTAGAAAATACAGAAAAAAGGACCATTACATTTTCCAGAGCCCAAGATCATGTTTTCCCATTACGTGTCTTGTCTGACCAACGGTTACAAAAAGGAAATTGGAAGTGTTTATGAAGAGTCTAACTAATGCCGCCTTGATAGGATCAAAGCAAATGAGACCATCAGCGAGAATATCTGCTACTTCTATGTTGTTATTCTAAATGCTCGTGTTGCTTGGACCAGGAGCCGAGCTTCTTCGCTCTGACGGTCACACCTAGCTGCAGTGAAATGAGAGGTTTTCTAAATGGAAACTAAAACAATTTTGTCCAAAAGGAATGCCGAAATCGACACAAGAAAAAACACAAATCCTCTCATTTGAGAAGTGAATGTTTGGGCACATGATCTTGACAATTAAAATATTGTATTAGTTGACAATTCAATGAATCAACAAATCATAATCGGTAGAATTAGAATATATAGACCATTTAAATAAGACTAACTGCATAATTAAAGTGCTGAAACTTACCATATAGTTAGTAAATACAAATATATATATGTATATATATAATATATATACAGTACATACATATTTATATTTATATATAATATATAGAGAAAGCGATATTTCCCTAATGGCTGTTATGAAGTCTGTTGACTAAATGTGCATACCATCACCATGTAGACATTGTGTAAGTAATGATGTGAAGTGGGAACAAACATATATAAAGATAGATATCTCCCTCCATCAGACAAAATCTTTGCCAACATCCAACACATTCCAGCTAAGATTAGCTCTGCCTGCATGATGTGTAGCAGATTGAGGGAGATATGAGGTGCATTCCAGTTTTTAGAGGTCATTCAGAGGCAGGGGGAGTCAGAGGTTGTCGGGCAAGTGCCAACAATCTTTACCAGATACATCCATAAAGCATCGCTCAGTAAATCCATACCTGCTGCTCAGGCATGGTGTACTGGCTAACACATTTGGCCTGTTTATTCTTAGAGTTCGAGACTGTGATTCAATCTGTATCGCATTCTCGCCCGCTGCTGTCAGAGGTTTTATGCGGACTCAAGAGCTCTTACGTAAGACTCAGAGGAGGAACTCTCTGCATGTGCAAAGCTGCTGACATTTCATCTCATCTGTTTTTGGAAACTTTACAGGGTCACGCTGAAACCAGTGCACAAACATAAAGGAATAGTTTGACATTTCTGAGAATATGTTCGTTTGCGTGCTGGTGTAGAGTTGCTGGTATGGGGATCTGGTTACCTCTGGACAGAGCCAGGCTTGCTTTTTCTCCCTGTTTCCATTCTTTATTCTAAGCAAGTAATATAATCTCTGCTTAGAAAGCGAAAAAGCATATTTTCCAAAACGGGAAACATTTCAACTTAAACTATACTTAAACTGATAAGATCCTCCGATCCTATCCACATTTTCAGCCTTCAGAGCACCAAGTTTCCCATGCAGAAAATGGTCAGTCTCAGACATACAAATTTGAACACCTCCAAGAATATCAACATTTGCAGTGCAGTATTTGTTAAATTCATTATTGTATAACTAATGAAAATGTAACCAAAAACATGAATATCATGTGATCTCATTGTACTCAAGGTTACAATGCAGTCAAAATACTCTTGTCTCTAACATATGTGTACATTCCCAGCTGTCCTCAAGCCACATTTTAACCCATGCTGCTATCATTTCCCCTTAAGGTTTCCATAAAAAAGACAGATGGCAACACATCTGAGAAGTAAGAATCATTTAATTTCAAGTGCCCAGTGCTCACAGACAAAACAATCTCTTTTAACTTCTGAAGCTCAACTCTGTCTCACCCCAAGAAACTTCAGGGTGATTCCAACCTTCTGCAGTCTACAGAATATATCAAGGTAATGTGGTGAAAAATAATATCACTGAATACAATTGGAAAGTGTAAGAGTTTCTACTAATAAGTAGGTTGTTTGCCATGCCATCTCAGCCGAGCCATCAAGACAGCACAAAGCACGAGCTGAAAGGCTTTGGATTTAAACCCGCCCTGCATTCTGCAAATCTCTCAGTTGTCTGTTTCTTTTAGGGTCGCTGAAATAGTGACAATTATATACTTTGTCCAGCAGAAGTGAGTCCTGCTTGTTTAAGAATGCCTAAGCTGACCTTATTCTCAGAGAAAACATCGAATATTTACTGATGTAGAGGGAAGAGCAGCTGAACAGATGGAAATGTCTGACTTTCAGCTAACTGAAGATGGATTTATCTTCAGAAATCAGTGTTTTTTTCTTCTTCTTTCAACATAGTGATCATGACATAGTGGTCAAATATGTTTTGATTTTGAGAATTAGATTTTTTTCATTTAGGAAAGAAAGCTGACAAAATATGTTGTACAAGTGCAAAACCTTCTCTTAATGACGCAGTCATTAGTTTTTTTACCCTTAGCGTCTTCTCGAAAACATAAACGTCTAAATCGAAACTGTTCAAAAACCGAAGAACAAAAGGTTTGGCTGAATTTAAATTGAGTCTTTTCAGTTTCATCCACAAACAGACAAGACCTTTGAATTCGCTGGGAGAAATAGTCAGTGCAGTGCATGGAGTAACTAGGTCACTGCAGTCCCCCAAAAACCTTAAAGCCAGATTTGAGCTAAAAAAATAAAACATGTGCGACCAGTTGTGGAGTTAGAATCAAAGGAATTTAGCAGCTCACAGCCTTAAAGATGAGAAGTTGACAACAGAAATGTATCCAGCAACTTTCGCAGGTACTGTACGCTATGATTTCTCAGTGACTCTCAGAAACCGTGGGACCACTGCAGGAAGCTTTTATTCTCAGAGAAACTTACCGTCTTCTTGGTTGTTGCTCTTGTTCCCATTGTGGCGCTGCGAGCAGCAGAGGACCCGTCCCGGCTCGGACATTCCCCTCTGTCTGGTCGTTGGGGAACTTGGTGTTTCAGGGCTTGGTTCAACGTGGACTTTGAAACAGCATCACACTGCAACAACATCACAACAACAATCAAAGACTGGGTCTGGCCGAGCAGACTGGGAAAGGATGGTCTCAACAGTGGCCAGGGGAAAAACAAAAAGGCTGAGGTCAACTGCTGGGGCAGTGAAAACTCCACTCTCAATTCAGCCTGAGAGAGGCACACAAAAGTGCATGTATGTGCGGATCTTCTTTTGAGAGGACAGAGATTATAACCTCGTCAAATATCCCAGTAAAGATGTCTTGTCCTGCCCAGTCGCCTGTCATTAGTTAAAGCAAGTAAAAGTGAATGCCTGGGATGGTTATGCAGATGCCTGGGAGGCATGTGAGCCCCTCTCAACCATTCCTAATGGACCAAATCATACAAACTCCCTTCAGTACAATAGTTCCTCTGTGCAGTACATACATATGGACGTCGAAAGAGCACTTTTGTTCCCAAATGCTAACTCTGGTGGGATATTTCATGAAACATGCCACCATGAGAAGAGCCCTTTTTAGGGACAGAGCTGCTTGGTGCCAGTCGCAAACCTCAAAAGCACAATGACTGTCTGTTCCCGCCGCACCATTCTGACCCGGCTAAAGCCTGTACACTCTAGTATCACATCTAAGAGCTGCAGACCTACATCATTAAACAGACTTAAATCAGAAATACACTATAAAATGGCCTGACAAAGCGCGTAGTGTTGCAGACTATATCCCCATATGTCACAAGTCCCAGACATGGTTACGACTCACACAAGATCGGCATACTGAATCTCCTCTCTCACATCCTGGATTTATGGATTTCAGAGAGCTTGTTTGAATCTAAACCTAATGTTGAACACTTTCAAGACTCAGCAGGACATACAGTTCCAATGAACACCTGTTTCTCACAGGTCCGAATAATCCATCAGGATTTCCTCCCCATAGAGCAAAGTAAATTGATTCGGCGGAGTTTACAAGCATGACCAAGTATGCAGCGTACGATTCACAGGAATGTGTACAGTACCAAGCGTGACATACCATTGTGTGCGCATACCGTTAGGTACCGCGTGCTGCTTTATAACGCAGTTAAGGTATGTGTTTATATCAAATCATAAGGTACAAAACTCTGAGTCAAACACTTAGGAAGTATGGTGTTAACTTGAGGTACAGCAGTTGTGATGCAGAGCTGTGCGATGAGTCATGATGAGTGTGAACACACGCTCACCTGTTTCTTGCGGGTGGTGCATGGCGTGTTGGAGGGGGAGGAGTTTGCACTCAGCGCCTCTTCTATGTCTAGATTAAGCTGGTCGAGTTTCCTCATCAGATGGCTCATTGACTTGGACCAGGGAGAAGTGACCTGCGAAGACTCCTGTTTGTAATCAGAGAAGTACAGATTTCAGCAAAGACAAGCCACTGCTGCAAAAAAAGAGTATTGAGTCAAAGATTGAGCCAATTGCAGCAGGTTGATGCAACTAACAAGGTTGTGTTTTCAGAACGTGTGTATTTAAGCTCACTTACTCCAAAATCGTAATAATTGGATTATATTTGTTATCATATCATTGGAGTATTTTTTTCCTTTTTTTATTTTAAAATCAATAAATTGTTCATGTTGTGTCTCATTTTATCTTTATTTTCAGATTTCTCCGCAAAATGGCAGCTTTTCTTCATTATCGAAAGTTCAATTTGCAGCAATAATTAAAAGGATAAATACTCCCTTAATTACTGACACGTTTTCCCAGAAGGTACACTCACAATACTACACGTGTGAGTTTTAGGTTAAGGTCAAGTAGAGCTGGTGACACATCATCAAAATCGATTAATATCTTAATTATACGTCTCAGTTAAACTTCCTCAAAATCAGACACTCATTTCTTAATCTGACTTTCAAACCTGCAGTAGCAGTAAGTGAAATCAGGAGTGAAATCAGGTTCATTACGTAGTCCAGTAATTGCCTGTCATCCTTGTCAGACTTATTTAACACATGAGAGCTTTCTGTGAGGTCAAAGCATCTGGAGATTTACCACTCTGCCCTGAACTTAAAAAGAGATACAGGCAAACCCACAAAAAAATATCTTGTAAATTTCAGATGCTACATCAGTAGAATTCACTGCTGCTACACAAGGAAATGTGATCTCCTCTGCTGTGTCTCAGGGTGAAAGAGCAAAGGAGGAGGGCTCCAGACATGTGTGCCATCCAGAGCATGATGGAATTCCCTGCACTGGCTTTCACTCGTCCCCAGACGCACTGTGTATATAAATAGACCATCCCCACACAGACAGGAGCTGGGTCGGAGGAGCTGGAGGTCCAGCCTCATAAATCAGCAAATCACCAAAGCATAAATTATCATTGTTAATCGTGGTGATGGTTACATGCTGCTGCCTGATGCATACTCTTCTACAGCATCAATATGGAACATTTTTCAGAATCCCAGAGTGAAATCTCTTAACTATTTTTCCAGAGAATATTTCTTGAATTTCTCCTCCAAAGTTTTTGATACAGAATGACGAATAACAGTATTTCCTAGGAAGTCCCTCCTGGAATATGGTTTCATTCGGAAGCAGCAACGAGTGTCAGATGAGGAGGAGGCCTATCTGGCTCATAGTTTTAACAAAGAAAAAATATATCAGAAACAAATCTGATCCTAAACAATAACTATCCCAAAACGTAAATTATCTAAATATAGATAACATAACAGATAACCACATCTATGTGTTTCTACAGTCAATGGTTCTTTAATGTTAAATTGACTCCACTGTAGTAATAACAAATATTTTGGGGAATTAAAACTAATTTCTGTGACTGAGCCCTGATAACTGCCGCTCACTTCTTAATCAAGTCATTATTCTATTTATAGCATTGAGCCTCTCAATGCACAATCATTTCATTGAAGGGAATCAGCGATAAATATTCTGATGGGAAATCCCCAAAATATCTTGCGGGTCATCCTCAAACAAGTATGACTTGTTTTTGTATTTTTATTGAATCACTGTATAAAAGAGCCAAATGAAAACAAGCCAACCGTGTGACCTGTTTTGAGAGTATTTGCAATCCATAGACTGTTGACTTCCCATAACTTTAATGTCATTCAGTTTAAAAGAATATGTGTTTGGTTACATACACCTCTGGAAATACATCTTAATTTGGCATATATCTATACCTTTCTACAGTTGTAAACATGAAAATCATTCTTCATGAAGCAGCACCTCTAAAGTATATTACAAATTAAGACACTGGCACACTTATATTATGTTGTATTGTCCCTAAATTGTGTGGAATTAGGTGGTCAGACACCAGACGGTCCATTTACCCCGCTGACCACCCAGTGTCAGCTGACTGAACCCGCACTGGGAGAGAATGCCTTTTACCACTCAATCTCTCAGGAATGGCTTAAATCTGGCCAATCCCCTGCTGACCCCTGAGGCCTTAGGGGTCACCTGGGGTCACTGAGAGGAAAACGAAATTCTACCCTTTTCTGCTATGTCTGCCTTCCAAGCTGACCAGGTTGTATATAACTGGTTTGACCTGGGATCAGTATGTTTAGATAGTTCAATCCTCTGTGTCTGCTCAACAAATATAAGGCTTCACATTCACTTTTTATAAAGACTGATCAATAACAAATCCACTTCTCTCTCACTCTACAGCTACCCCTGTAATATGTAAGACAAGAATACTGCAGTAAGTCTTATAATATGATTCTAGTTTAAAGATATGAACACTGATTCCCGAAAAGTCCTTCTACACTCTTTCTTTCAGTTTCTGTGAATTACAAAAAGACTAAGAAAGATGCGGTTTGATGAATATTTTTAGTATTTAAGTATTTGTTTGATATTTGGTTATAACAGCAATAATGTCAAATTAAACTGTGCGCAGGAACATAAACATGGCTCCACTTCCTGTTTATCATCATTCTGAAATCAATGTAGCCTAGGGGTTTTTGTAAAATCTGTTCAAGAAATATCTGTATTTTTTAACCTGCACCCTATTTTCTCATGTTTAAAGGCAAATCAAATGTCTCCAGTATTGAGTGAGAGCGCTGTAGACGGCAGCTACTGAATGGACTGTATATGGTAAATATATGTTGGTGAGAGGAATTCCAGTGGTGTCAGAGTTTGTTGTGTTGAAGTAAAGAAAGTTTGGCTTCAATTTGTCAAGAAGATCTTGAATGTCATGGCTGAATATCAAAACTATTTTGACAAAGTGGATGCAACTAGAGATTTCCAAATGTTAATTAATCTGGATATGATGGCAATCACCAATCCTGCTGAAATGCCAATGAACAAGAAATGAGCCTCCGCCTTCGATTTATGTTTCTGTGTGAAAAGATGATTGCAACTCTTCAGATCAAGAGCAAAGAGCTGGAACACAGTAGTCTTTCTAAATGACTGAACATGTATGTTGTATGGAAAGAAAAATAGCAGATCATGGGAGCTGGACTCCTAACTAACCCCTGGATTCAGACACACAGAAATGCAAGAACCGGATGGCCCATTCTGGCACATGCTCAAGCCAAATCTGGAACACATTCACACTGTCTCTCTTCAGTGACATCCCCACAAGGTGCTTGTTAGGAATGTCGGCACTTATACTTAGAACGAGACAAATTCCAGAGAGGGCTTGACGCTCAAGTGAGACAGTAGCCTTGATTCATCTCTGGGTGCCTTTCCCCTCGATGCAGCCCCGTTAATTGTATGAAGTCCTCACACCATGGCAACTGAGCTCGTATGAGTCAATCCTTTAGCGAAATGCATTCATGTTATCTTCTGGGCACAACAAAATGTGAGCCCACAATAACTTTATCAGCACAAATTGGCCACATTGTGAACCCCAACACAGCAGCTTTGACATGGAAATGAGGAGTAAAGTGTGTGAGCTCTGGGCTCGATGCCGAGTCTGCGCCACCCACAGAGAGTGCCACAGATCACCATGGAGGTTTCCAACTGTAGCAGGCGGTCATGCGAAAGGGCATTGGCTACCTGGCTCCTCGCAAGAATACATTACAGTCTTAATTTCCTCCGATGTAACACACCAACTGAACACAGGCACAACGGTGTCTGTGGAGAGGGAAGGAGAGGTGAAGAAAATTTTATTTCTAGGGGCATTTAGTCAGTTGAGCTTAATGACGCAAGCAGGAGGAGTCATGATATGATGCAACACTACGCATACAGTGCCCTCACATGGTCAATGTTAACAACTGCATCCATGTGCTTTTCCCCTAACTTCACCCCACTTCAATATTTAACTTGTAATGTAAACACATTTAAACAATACAACTAAAACATTTAGTTGAATATAATTGTTGTGGCATTCTGCATTCAGATCATTTGCCCATATGTTTTGGATTTATTATTGATAAAAAACGAATGTGTGCATAAATTATGAATATTTGTCATAACTGTTGTCATCATTTTGACTTTTTATAAAGTTTTACAGTGTGAAGTTGTAATAAGGATGCAGTTAAAGGGTTATGCAAATTAGATGCCCATTCAAAATGAGTATTGGTCCTTCCAGCTTCGAATGCAGATATGAACAAAATACTCTAAGGTAACAAATTAAATTTGATTTCCTGAAAGTGTAGACTTTCCGAAATATATATAATATTATGATAACTGAGCTTGTGGTGGGAGGACATGAGAAGCATTGGCCTGCTGTCCTTTGATAGCATTGACAACAGGCTCCCTGGATTCCATACATTCCTTCTCTCTTCCCCAAAACAGCTCATTCAGAACAGTGTCATTTGGCACATGAAGCTGGCATTACCTCAACATCTTACCAGGCCAACAGACAGAGAAGCTAATCTCCACCAGCCATTTACTCCGTCCTCTTTACATGTGCACTATTATCTGCAGACTGTTTAGAAAAGGATGACAGTTATGTGTTATTGGATTTATTCTCACCAGTTGTAACGGATTTGAAAAATATTTATGACTGTCCACATGAGGCTTTAAAAAGGCAAAACAAATCAGGGATGAGGGTTTAGAGGATGTTTACAACCAAGGTAAGGTTATTTATGTTAAAAAGAGACTGAAATGTATTCTTGATTTTTTTAAAGATTAAGAGAGCCGATCAGTAAAAGAAGTTCAGTGCAATGGGATCTGTCAAAACACTGCTGCCTGCTGAGGGAGAGGAGAGAAAGCAGAGGCCGTTTGCATTCCTTCTGGATCGGCGTTTCAACGGGACAAAAGTGAAGTCAGTGTACTCCTACACACTCAGTATACAAACTATGCATTATCTCACAGTGTCATGATATCAGCGTCATTTGAAGCTGAATAAATCCACACAAATCCATTTTCTTTAAGAAACAACGTGTTCAAGATTTCTATACAGGGTTTCCAGTTCCTTTGACTGATTTATTTGATTTACTTGAATTTGGGGTAATTCCTTACCGAACATTAGAATTGTATTACTTGTGCCTATTGCTATTCTACTTTTGACATTTTTTAATTTGTTGCCCCTTTTGTAGATTATGTGGATTATGTGAAAGACAATTTGTATATTAAGCAGAGATACATTCGCAATTATGCACGCAGGCTTTTCCATGGTATTACTGTATTTCACATGCGAAAATAAAAATGTGCTTTTTATAGGTGAAAAATTTCCTTAAATGATTTATAACGTGCATTTATGTGATATTTGGCATTTTCACGTGCATATTTGTAAAGGGTTCCTAGTGGATGCTTTTAATTGTTTAGCAGCATACCTCCTGGCTCCTGGTCTCCACCGCTGCTTTATGACCACAGTTTCTGGGCGAATGGTTGATTTCTGCTCGGGCGCTCACAGCTGCTCTCCTCTTCTGTTTGTCTTTTCCCATGCTCCTCTGTCTGCGATTGACCACATACTCTCTATTCTGAGGCCACTCTGAGAACACATCATCGTCGTCACCATCATCACCATCACCATCACCATCATTGTGATCATCCTCCTCCTCCTCCTCCAGTGATGACTCTCCATTGTCAGAACTCTCATTGACAAAAGCATGGCCGTCAGCCCCCGAGAAAAAGGTGGAGTGTGAGAAAGTGATGGAGCTCGGTTTGTGCTTCACAATCCGTGGGAGATCCAGAACTCTCAGGATGGATTCAGGGACAGTTGAAGGGACAGTGAGGGTAGGAGTGGAGTTCGGATTGAGGATGGGACACGGGTCGCCCGGAGGCACAAAGACATGGCCATTTGAGATTGTCTCTAACCTCTCGAAGTGTGTTTTTACACATCCAGAATTCAAATCTACTGTCCGACCAGCATTATTCTGAAGCACCTGGTCTTCTACAACTGGAACAGGAAGTGAACAGCAGTTGTCATTTGTCTGAGGTAGTGTGGAACCAATACCTGCTTCATGGAGCTGGGCCGAGGCCAATGGAGCAGGGTCCAAGGGTGCTTCACTGAGAATGACTGACTGTTCAGACTCCTGTAAGCACCAAGTGTAGTCACATTCAATGTTGTTATGACTGACACAAATAAAACTCTCCTTTAGCCTGTGTATGTCTTCATCCGACTCCAACAGCGAGCTTTGGGCTTCAGGGAGACTATCAGCCCCTCTGTGGTCTGCTGAGCCGTTAGCCGACAGAGCGGAGCTTTCTGAGGTCAACTTCTGTGTAGAGAAGGCAATGTTCTGTAATCCTGAACATGTCCAAGACTGATGTCCTTCCAAATCCACCACAGATGGAATCTCCATTATTGTTGTTTTCTATAGTTTCTCATAATTCAAAACATAAATCCACAGGTACTTGTGTTTGATGTATCGTACGGCCATTTTTCTCCAAGATGCTCAGTCAAACCGCGCAGCAGATGACCTGGAATATACAGAAATGAAAATACGTGAATGGCATGTAACACGACAAGCAAGTGAGATAAAGATGATTTCCAAATACAACACAGGCACAATAAGATTCATTACATACATACGTCTTAGATGTCTGTGTGTCCTGTAATTATCGAAGTCTCGCTATGCTCCCAGAGTTTTATGTAAAGGTTCTACATCCAGCCCTGATCAGCTCTGACAATCTAGTGAGCAGTGTGCTGTGAAATTCAACATCTGGCTCAGGCTGGGCTGTTCAAGTCTGGATCTGTTTCACACACGATGGAGGTGACATCACTGCACGGAGGAATCTGACTGCTCTCCCCCAGTCGTTGATTTACTACGAGCTACAGCATTCATCAGGTAGAAGATGCCCTCCGTCAACTTTAGTTAACCCCTTCATTAAGACCCTCGTTAAAACACACCTTCGTCAAGTTTGAGACATCCGACGAGACGAAAATAAAATAGAAAAACACTATATTAACGCAATATTGAGCTTATCATCTGGTTCAACCACACAGACTTTTATCAGAAGACATTTACCGGCAGGATAACAGTGCAACTGAACCAAGAGACTTTGAAAATAAACGACCTGCAAACAATCCAATTTGAGTCCAAGAGACCAATTTGTTTTCCCCCTCATGCTTCAACAACAAACAATTCATCGTATAAATCGAAGCCAAGATGTTTCTATAGAAAACAATCAGTGTGTTTTCTTGAAATGTTCCACACAGCTACATTGATTTAATTCATTTACACATGTGTATCTGCTGGTACTGTGAGAAAGGTGCAGTTGGCAGCACCTTCACCATGGCCTTGAGAAAATCCAAACACACACATGGATACATGCAAAGAGACTCTTTTGCTTTTAGGACACCTCAGATAAAGCAACCTTGGACAAGGACAAAAACCTGATGCTGAACTGAAGGTGTTCATAAATTTGACTGGATGGAGGAAATACAGTATGAATACAGTATAAATAATAATAAAATTAGATGGTGTATAGTGCCTCCTGTAAAACCTGTGCCTTTGTGGTGAATGGGAAGAGAGCCTACAAGAGATTAGGGTTCCTTCCATGAAACCCCTCTTTTAAATAACACCATGCAAAGAGGGTCGCATTATTCTCAAATGAATGCAGAGGGAAGGAGTCACAGTGTGAAAATGAACTGGCTAGTGTTGACTGGCAAGCCAAGACCACAACGTGTTTAGAAGAGTGAAACAAAAATAATAATCTAGGTTAATGTTCAACATAAACGTCCCGAACATGTCCTCTCGCGCAGAAACAGCAGCACTTTCTCAACTTCAGGAAAGGAGGATTAGCCAAGAGATAAATGGAGCGTTTTAATTTGTTTCTACATCATAAGCAGATGCCAATCAGATTCACAGGTAAAGAAGAAGAAAAAAGACTCACCTGCGGGGTGGAAAGAACGTTGTCTGTGTTGCCCAAACAGTGTCACCGAGAGCGTTTGGCAGGAAAACAAACAGTGGCAGTGAGGCGCGCTCCTGTTGGAGCCGAGAGGGTTGGACTGCCCCTTGCAGAGCCGCACTTGTGTCCCCATAGGCCTATTCTTCTAAAAAGGCAAGCTTGTCATCACAACCATCACCCCCCCCCCCCCTCCTCATGTTATTTCCCCTGGGGGGGGGGGGGCTAGCAGTGACTAAGCCATTCAGAATATGCGTAAGAGCAGAGAGTATGTGCTCGTTGGGAGATGGAAAGAGGAGGAGAAAGGAGCCAGAGGGTGGGGAGGAGGAGGGGGGGGGGGGTTGAAGGGAGCAGCAGTGGTTGGCACTGTAACACGGTGAACTGGGTTTCCAGCCCTCACAAACAGACTGTGAGGAATGGCTGACTTCAGCGGGCCGAGCTCTGCAGGAGCGAGATGCTCTGCAGTCCTGATCTATCGCTCCAGAACACCGGGCGGAGGAATGCTGTCAGGTGAAAGGGGAAAGCTGCGAAGCGCCATGATTTACTGGAGCACATTACACAAAGATTAAGGCGATATCTCCACAAGAGGATTTCGATGTTTAAATGAAACCAAAAGCATATTTCCTCAAGTTTCTGTTCTGCACGATATTTAGAAAATCTGCCACGAAGGAACGAGACAATTTGCGAACGTCACCCGTCTGTCAGTGATGCAAAGCACTCTATTGATAGTATATACACATTCTGTTTGTGTCGAAAACAATATTGAACAATCATGGAATATCCAAATGATCAAAAACACTTCTTTCTCAAATCTTCTGGATTCATCCTTTGATAATCCTGTAATATTGACACACTTTCTACTTTGTGTTCTGCTTGTCATTCACAATCAGTCGAACTGAAGCTGCGAGCAAATGGTATGAATGATACATTATCTTGCAAATGTGAACCAAGGCACTCCACAGTAAACAACGGTCCTCTTGTGGTTTACAGTGAGGTATGAATGCATGTAGGAAGAGCCAAGTACATCACACGGGGAACGTGAGTAGTGAGAGATGGGCACAGAGAGTAGACATGAGAGGGGCAGTTCTGAGGAGTTGCGTGTTCATTGGCTGAGGGCTTGTTGTTTATGCAGCCCCCCGGGCTCCCTGATAAGACTGAAGGGCTGAAGAAAGAGTTTCTGGGTTTACAGTCTGTAAGTCCTTGACTTTTTAGCAGGGGGGGGGGCTTCATTCATTCATTTGTTTATTCAATTATTCATTCAGTCTCCTCACCAGGAGAGAGGCAGTGAGGCCACGGGCACAAATCATCACTTGTCCTCAGTTTGACCTCTGGCCAGAGGCGAGAAAATGAGTACTGACTTCTCACATTAATAGAATATTTTGCAGCGCGCCTTCCTGTTTTCCCCTTTTTTTTTTCCAAAAACATATCCTCACTTTACCCATCAATAAGGCCTCATCTTTATTTAGCCTGTACAGACTTGTGTACTTATATATTGACTAGTATTTTTTTTTAAACTACATTTCAGATAGAAGGTAGAAATATCCTGTGGTGTATTTAGGACTCAGCTAAATGCAACAGCCATAAATCCACAGTTTGACCGGAAAGATAAGGTATGTGTGCAAGTCTTTGTTTGTTTCCTTTCTTTTGTTCAGAGTGAGTGACATTCCTGATGTCCTTGTTGGATATCTGTGTTTACATTTCCCCTACTGTCTGAAGGGTTGCATGGAAAGGTTACAGGACGTAAGCGGGAGGTGTGGCTAATAACTAATAATTAAAAAAGAATGGTGAAAAAAAAAAAAACTCCTTTACATCAGTTCATTTAATTACTAAATTAAAAAAAAAAACACAACACACAACACAAAAAGGCTTTTTTTCCCCTAGGTGTGTACACATAAATAATGTGTGCACAACACAACTTTGGAGCAACTCTCAGCGAATGTCCTCTGCTCTTGTTGACTCTGTCTGAGAGAGGTAACAATAGCATGCAGGTGCATGTGGACGAGAGACAGAAAGGGTGAAACATAGGCACAGAGAGAACATGTGTCGGTGCCTTGTGTCGGCTCTTACAATAAGAAAATAACACCAACTTGAACAACCGGCTGCTCTTAATGAGCCTTTTCTCCGCCTGGTCTATCTCCGCTGAGACAGTCCAAGGCCACTGGGAGTGGGAACAGTTCGGCTCAACACAGCTGGATGTTCTCACGCGCTAACGCGGCAGCTCCCTTTCTGCCCACACCTCTGGTGGAAATAAAAACAGCTTTGTTTGTGTAACTGAAAGAGAAACACTGACTTCACTCCCACTGGGAATGGCAGGCAAAATCATCACCTGGAGCACGAGGGAGGACATAAAAGAAAACAGTCTTTGTAGATTTAGTCCATTGACAGCAGCCATGAAGCACCAAGCTCTGTCGCCTCAACTGTCACCACCATGAGTCTTTCTGCCACTTTCACACTCTTTCTTTACACTTGTGTTATGTCAAGAGTTCACAATCTCACTTTAATCTAAAAAATAATTAGCCGTTTGTGACAATATGGCTAATACCAATAATAACAATCTATGGCCATGCCATTGATGCTGTAGATCTGAACTTGGGCTGAATACTAACATCAGCATGCTCACAATGGCATGCTGGCATGTTCACCATCTTACAGAGAGACAGCTGAGGTTGTTGGGAATGTCATATATTTTGCAGTTATTAAGTCATAAATCCGAAGGTTAGGACAAAGTAAAATGTCCCTGATAAGAATATGAGGTCTAAGGAAAGAGGGTGACGTATGGTGCTCAGATTATAAAGGCCTTTGAAGCAAATTTGTGATTTGTGATGTTGTGTTATATGAGTGACTTTGACTCAAATACAAAGCATATTTAGATTGAAATCACATGATCCTGAACATTCCTGAATGTGACATGCTGGGGCATGTGTGCCCATTTGAGCTCCTGTTTTCTTCATTCTAACGGTTGAATAAAAATGTCCATCTCCTAAATGTAACTTTTTCCAACTACAATCTGACCTAAATGAAAACAAGAAACGGGCTCCTGCTGCAGATTACCACTATGACAACTGTGTCAGGACAGTAGGAGGTTGTGAACAAGCTGCCAAAGCAAACTGCGAGAGATGGCAGGCATACATACTACGGCCTGGACGCAGCTCCTCAGCTCAATGTCAACCCCTCCAGAAAGAAACAATGTGAGTGTAAGAAGATATTACTGTTTGTCTCTGGCTGATTTACAGAGTGATAAGAATGATCATTTCCCAGTATACTCACTTCGGCTGGAAGAGTTAGGAACAGATTGAAGTTGACCGAGTTCATGACCGATGGTATTCACTAAACTGAAAGTTTGCACCTGAAGGTACAAAATACTTTTTTCAAAGAATCATCCATCTCAAGCCAGACTACTCAAGTCCTATTTATTTTTGACATGTTAATCTATCAAACACATTTGTTTCTGTTTTAGAATTCTTCTGTTCTGTTTGCATTGAAGACTTTTTAACATATGACAATATGACAAGTAACATCCTGACTCAAGTTTGTGCAAGATATCTCAGCCCCACGTTCAGCATCCATTCAACACGCTGTTAAACTATTCATGAATACATTGGAGTGCTGCAAATAACTTAGATTTGACTCCAAATTAACTTCCCACCAATATATTTTATAGCATGCACAGATGTTTTGAGGGTTTATGATTTACTCTATAAGTTTATTATGGAATATGTTGTAGAGACAGTACGCTTCAGTAATATAAACAACAATTTATGTCATTAATTTTCATATCTGTCTCTTATGAGCAACACATCATTATGAAAATGCAATATTAATCTTGAGAGCAACAACAAACATACAGTTAATAACAAAAGAAACATGTCCCACTCAAGTAACAGGGATTAGTATTGTTAATATGCACCTGATCATTGAATGGTTTAAGGCTTATGAGAATGGCATTTCACTGCCCCCCCCCCCCCCCCCCCAGCTGTGTTGCTGGAACATGTGGAACATGTGGCTGTACGGTCGCGGCTTTGCCTGCCAGCAACGGCAACATGTTGCTGCTGCATAGGACAAGAGTGAGTCTGTCAAGGCAGCGCACACGGACAGGGTTAATATCGACAGTATGGCACATCATCACATTTCAACACTGATAACATTTCTATCGAGGGATGGTACATGTAACAGCAAGTACATCTAAATCAGTGGGATGTGAGTGAGTGTGTGTGGGGTCACTTGCAGCACTCTTATGTAACATGAACCTCTCAGTACAATACATAATGTAAACATCATTAGAAAAACATTCCAGGAATGCCACAGTCTGACTCCATATCTGTGCTGCTTTCAGACTCCCCATCGGATTCCCAGCATACCACAGACCACGGGGCAGATGTTGGTCTCCATCCCAATAGCTCATCAAATCATCACAGAGATAACGGCTTTATGTTCCCACTATTCAGATTGTGTAAGAGGGTTTTGAGGTGTTAACTCAATATTTACAGCTCTTTTTTTAACATAAATACCAATGATCCCATTTTGGGAATTAACATAAAATATAAGCTATGGAAACAAGCAACTTGCAAATGGGAACATGATAAAGCTAAGCCTGACGAGTTTTGGTTTTATAGTACTTTGATGTGTAAGATCACATAAGAGTAGAAGTGTAACAACCTTCCTTTGGAAAGTCAAATTTGGGTCACTAAAAGAATAAAGTCCCCACATATTCGTGTTGAATCTGATGTCAAATTCAAACAGTTTCCAGTATCCAAAATCCCCAACGTCCATTATTTAAACTGTATGAAGGAGTGTTTCATGCAAAAAGGTGCAGACTTTAGTATCATCATCTAATTAATGTTCCCACCAGCATCAATTTGAAATCACACATTCTGTTGAATTAATTAGAATCTCAGCTGCTTCTATAACACCCCATAAGAGCAATTACTTTTATAAATGATGTTTCTTTTGTTTTTTTTACTTTCTTTCTTTCTGAGGTTGTCCAATTGTTCAGCTTCGGGTACCAATAGTGTGCCTGCATTCTTTGATAAGTGGAAAAGCTGATGAAATATTAAACTTGAAGTCAAACAGCACAAGAGCATTGTTCCCATTCAAAACTTAAGAAATACCCAACGGATTAACAACTCGCAAACGATGATTTTTTATCCGTTGTAAAAAGACGCTTTGGGGCTTGGCAAATATCGGTCTATGTGCTTATTCTTGGCTTCGCTCCTAATCGGCAACTCTTGGTATTTCCTTGGCTCAGACGTTACTGCTGTTTGACAACACATGTGAGCAGCACCCACAGCTTGCCACGCAACAGCCTCACGACAAGATGGCAAAACGTAGAACAACAATGAGGACATTCCCAAACAATGAGTGGTGCTGGAGAATATGTCAGACCCAGTGATGACGAGGGTAAATTATACCACAGTGCAATGATTTCAGAGCAACTATGTGATTATAGGAAGGCCAGGGATGATGAGAGGTAAATCAGCCTTTCGGGGGGATTGCCTCGGAGGGACGAGGCAGCGGGCCATCACCATCGCACCCAGAAAGCAGCTACACATTAATTCCCTCCAACAACAACCCCTGTCCTCACCTGCTGCAACACGCTCTGCCAGCACTTGCAATCAACCAGCGAATTCCTTCCGCTCTGAGATGTGAGGCGGAGGGTGAGGACCGGGGGCTTTTAAGGGCCCAGACATTGCGATTGTGCTGTTGTTGACAGGTATGTTTGAATCCAGTGTCACGCATCACACCGCCCACTCCCTTCACTGGGGTCAGACAACAAGCATGTTCGCTTCCAGCAATGTGAAGATACAAGATGACGGGGTTATTCATTTGGTTGAACCACATTGCGTGCGTCAAATCATTGATCACATCCGTTTTCAATGTAAAGACCTACAATATGTGTCCAATGCGTTATTTAAGCCTGTGGCTTTTTTAGTTGAGTAAGCTTTAACTCTACTTCTAAAGCAAGGAAACACCTGAGACAGTCTGACTGTAATTTATGTGCACACAATGCTGAGATTTAGAGGGCTGACTTTACACGATGAGAGAAGATAACATTTGATCAAAACTGAGCAGTTGTCAACCTCTTCTTTATCTGAGCCAGGAATGAGCTGCGAAGCGGCAGCTGCTCTGAGGCAGACTGCTGCTCTCTGTCAGCTGTGGTTTCTCTTTCACTGGTGCGAAACATTAAGGAGGTCAGCGTGTTAGCAGCTCTTAACTCTGACTTCAAATAGTTAAATATGTGTAAACACCGTTTTCAAATGCATTCTTTGCCGTTATAGATTTGTGGATGTGCCGTTACTGTTGTTTCAGGCATTTATTGGTTTTCATTGGTTTCTGTATGGTATAACAACATATTAGCATATTCTTGAAACTTGCTTGATTCGTGCCATCGGTCAAGTCTGCATTACAGTTACAGTTTGCATGTGCTGATCAGAAGGCTCTGATCTTATTCTGCATCTCACATTAAGAATGGAAATTGAGAAAAAATAAATACAGACTCAATGTTCACTGTGATGGATGAGACAAATCTCTCTCTTTTTTTTAGAAAAACAGAAGCATGGCTTCCAAACCGATTACCGGCGATGAAAAGTAAAAGGGAAGAATAAGAGCTAAAACAACCAAAAAAGATAAGATGAAATATTAGAAACATGTATGTTACAGAAATAAATGAAGATAACCTTCATCTAATTCATGAAGAAACCAATGTTGTCAGAATATACTGGAGTCTTCAATTGAGAAAGAGACTCCCTTCCTTTCTCTCTCCTGATTTCAATTGCCTTTTAAAAAGGTTGAAGGCGGTAATCGATTTCAGCTCTCTAATCTCCTTTCTCTATTATGAGGGGATTTCTCCTGTGCACCTGGGACCAATGCTTTCATCTTTTTTTCTTATCTGGCAGATTCTCATCTGCCCGTGAGCACACTAGCCCTACACAGTGGGGGCTGCACTAATCCCCATTCACCAGACTCTTTATAGAGCTACACACACACACACAGCCAAAGTATGCCAGACTGTGCCTTGAGCTGCCCTGCTAGCAATGTAAAACAGTGACAGATTGGAGAGGCATAAGTAGCCAATCACATATCATTAGTTATTATGAAACTGTGGCATTTTCTAGGTAATAAAAAAACATTTATTCCTCAACTATAAAAAGCACCAATAGATAAAAATACAAGTGCATTATTTGCATCACATCACTGACCCTTTGGCAGAGTGAAACTGGACTAGGCCTACGACGTGAGAGCAGAGACATTGGAGGCTCTGAATGGACATGATTTCAGTATGACACCATAAATGATCCTCTACCACTGTGATGAACACCTCGCTGTGAATTCACAGGAGGGGAGATGAAGGCTGCAGAGGAGGAGTGGGCGAATATGGCCAGGGTACTGATAAACAACGAGGAGGAAATATAATGAATGCAGAGAAAAAACACTCTCAAGAGCGATACCTAAAAATAACTTTGATCATCTGGTGTATCAAGAGGGGGGGGGGGGGGAGAAGTTTAAAAAGGCAGAATGAAAATCATAAATTCATCATGCGTGTCTCCACTCACCCTGACTCTGATCTCGGAAAGAAATAAGTACAAATGCAGAACTATATTGTTTACGATAATTGTCAATGTGGCAGTGTGCTGTGTTTAAAAATATATATTTTTGATCTGTAGGCCTACTCTACGACTATACTTCTCCTGCTCCAGGAGTGAGACGTGACGCATTGACTCGTCTTCTTCGTCTTATCACGCACACACACACCACACACGCTGAAAAAACCAAAAAAAACCTCTGCTTGCTTTAATGGGGGAATGCAGGGTGCGCTCGATATTGTTTTGTTCCGCTGCGCTGCGCGACGCCGCGCTGCGCGCATTGGGAAAAAAAAAAAAAAACACCCCCCCCCCCCAACAAACAACTCTCTCGATAGAAATCATCAGCACCCCCCCCAACAACTCTTTTTTCTGTATATCGGGTGCTGATGGAAATCTCACGCTTGCCTGTCTTCAAAACTTGAGAGCTCTGCTTTCCTGTAGGCTAGTTACACTTTAAACATGTTAAAACGTTGACCGTTGCCCTGTAACTCACATTGAATTGCCCTGGTGTGTGACATAATGCACATATTCAGTGAACTTCCTAGGGAGATGAAAGCGTGACAGATCTGAGTCGAACTGATTTGTTCTTTTCGCCACCATGTTGTTGTACGTTTGCATCCTTCACTCTCGATCGGTAGAGGGTGACGATCTCCCGCGGACCCGCCACAGGCCGCGCGCTGCGCTTTCCCCTCCATCACAGCAGAGGGCGGGAGAGAGGAAGAGCACGGCGGCACATCCGCCTCCATCACGTGTCATAACACCGTGCACTGCGTCATGGTGACCGTGCACCTGTTGAGTGGCGGTGAGTGAGGGAGATGGCCGGCGTTACGCTCACATGTCCCACCAGGCGGCTGCTCGGCGCAGCGTTCAGCGGCTGCAGATGTTTCCGCACTGAACCAGTAAGCACTTCCTGTTCAGTGTCTTTAGCCGTTTCTCAATATGCGTTATTGTCTGTACTTCTCTGCACTTGTGGACTTGTGTTACGTCATCAGTCTCAGCCCGAGTACATGTTCCAGTTCAATCGGCGTTTCTCAATTCAAAGTACACGAGTACAGACTTGTGTTCTTTTGGAGTCTGGACTTGGGAGTCTGGTCTTGGGAGTCCAGACTCCGGAGGACTGGAGAACGGGAGGACGGTCTTTCTGCGATTGGAACAGCAGCTTACTTGATGACGTCACCACATCAGCTGTTCTTGCTCCTGAGTTTACTCTAATTATTCACTGTTAATTATTTTGTTGTCCAAAAAAATATGACAACCCTGCTTTTTTCATTATTCTTTAAATATAATTATTTTATTTTGAATTATGTATGTGTGTATATATATATATATATATATATATAGTTCTATTACACATGTAATTGCAAACAATTCGGTCAAAAGTAAAAGGACACCATGAGTTCAACGTTAAAGTTTAATTAAAATATTAAGTTATGAATCTTAACCCTCAGTCAAACTGATGTAACGTTATCTGTGAATAAATAATAAACTCTTCGTGCTCGTTAGATCCTCCAAACCGAATTATATTTCATGTTTAACCGCTACGGAGACGTCAGAGCCAGCGGAGCATTTAAAAAAGTCCTGCCGACATCAGGCTGCTGTCGGCGGCCACACTGCGCGCTGACCGCCCGGCGCTGCAGAGCTCAGTGGTCCCGCGAGCAGAACCGCAAATCTTTGAATTGGAACATGTACCCGGGCTGAGACTGATGACGTTTCACGAGTCCACTAGAACACAAGTAGAGGAAAGTACGCACAAGTACGCATATTGAGAAACGCCGAAAGTCTGATGATTTGATCCGATCCGATAGCCGTGATCCGGTCAGATTACTTGAAGTGATATTTAGGAATAATAAAGGTCCTGGGACAGGGATGCCGTATGTGTACAGATTGTAAAGCCCTCTGAGGCAAATTTGTATTTTTTGATAATGGGCTATACAAAATAAACTGAATTGGAAAAAAAAGAGAAACAAATTATAATGCTACATTATAGGAATCAATACTATATATTGTGTGGATGCAGCAGCTTTAAATTTTAGCATTGTAAGAATTGTGAAAAAGGTATTGAGACTATTCACTCCACAGATTCTACCATCTGCTCATTGTATCTCAGCTCTACTCGGATATTTTAATACTCTGATACAGTATGTGGTATTTTTCTTAAAGAATGATTTAACAAAAACTCAAAAACAAAAATATTTATGAAGTAAAACCAAATTCAAACTCAGTATTTACATAAACCATTAAAAGGTAGTGTCACTTAAGAACAAACACAGTTGGTCCACACATACTGTATTGATAAGGATAGGCTCCGCCCATAGGTTTCAGATTTTACCATCTAAGAGACATATTTGTGGTACAGTGCAATGTTCATTCACAGTATATGAGGCAGTGCATGTGTTACTTCAACACAAGACTATACAACTATTACAAACATCAAGAACACGCACATTCTTTGGAATGCTTGGAGAAAACTTGTGAAAACAAATGTGTTGGAAGATATTCTGCAAATCTTTGAGCTCTTATGATAGTGGTACAAGAGATTACACAAGAGCAGCTTACAGAGTCTGACCAGGAAGTCCATAACAGATACTTAGCTCATATTACAGATTCAAGGACATGTTAAAACAACAATATAAATAAGAAATGTGCACTGTAATAAACATTTAAGAGTAAGTTTACGAGTGTACTGTATTCCCATAAATTCCTCTTTGGCAAATATTAAAAGTCCAAAGAGAGAAACGTTTCTTAAAATCTCGTGCAGAAATGCTCTTTTAAAAAGAGTTAAAGTCATCAGTGTGCTGGAGCTCGCTGTGGTTTGGTAATAAAAACTAATGCTCTTGATACTAAAAAGGTAACACACACACACACACTGCACATGTGGATTCAGCTTCTTGGTTTCATGTATTGACAGAATAAATTTTTTTTTTTAATTGTGATTCTGTGCTAAAACTTGAGCCAGAGTTGATGTCAAACAATACACATCTAACAAGTTAAAATCATATTTTCCACAAGTGAACTTTCTCTGCCACCACACACCAGTTGGCATGATCAAAGTAGGTGTGTGTGACATGAAGCTCTTCAACATGATTCTCTATCAGCTCTGCGAGTTCTCCCTCCCTGAAGACGTGATAGTACCTCAGGCAGGAGCCCTCCGCCGGCCCCTCCTTCCCCCGAGGACTACTTGTGCTTTCCTGCTGCTCTTTTCCCTGCGGCCCTCCTTCCCTTTCAGCTCCAGACTGCTTCAGGTGCTCCTTCTGGAAAGGGACCAGATCCGGCAGGGCCAGAGAGCCACACTCCTGGGCTAGAGATACTGGGACACTTGGGTTCTGTGTGCCGTGGTTGTTGTTGTTGCCGCCTCTGGGATCATTTCGTCCCTTGTGCAGGTCTGTGACGGAGTCGAAGACGTCCTCCGATCCGATCACAGGCGACGGGTAAAAGAAGCTCGACACCTGTTTGATGAGGCCCCGCCGTCTCCCGCGCTGGCTGGCCTTGTTCCCCTCGTTCTCACCCGAGGGTGAAGATAAAGTGCTGATGTCTCTGGAGGGCGACCGGGAGACGGCTAAGCTCCCAAAGTCAAACACAGAATCCAGGGACCTGGAGAAGAACCACAGTTTTTGTGTGCTCTGCGCGGTGCAGGTCAGATCTTCCTCCTCGTCCGTCACAGAGGATGTGCTTCGAACCTTCCTGTGCTTGTCAGCGTTGTCTATGGCTTCGCTCTCGCTCTGAGCCGTGGCCCTCCTTCTGGGTCTGGCGTGCTCCCCGGTGAAGCCGGAGGGCGAGTGAGGGTTTGGGTTCCAGGGAACAAAGATGTCCTGTTTCTCAAACTTGCGACGTTTCTGCTCCATGGCCCACACGTAGATCATGATGCTTCCACCCACTTGCAGGGTGCGAGCCATCTCCTTTATTGCTCGAATACGACGTTCTTTGGTCGACAAATGATGGATGACTGGGACAAAAATAAGCATCCATTTGTCAGAATGAAGTAAGATGATAAGTAGGCATCGGCTTAATTAGGATGCCAAGTCACACTGTTCGGTACACTGTGTGGCGCACAACACAAATTAATAATTTGGGCGCCTGCTGTCGCTTTCGCTCCTAATTGCACTTTTTTGTTGGGAGACATTAATTATTTCACACCGTTGGCTAGGCTACACAAGCCTGCGGTAAACTGATATTTATTGTTGTTATGAGTTGATTTAATTTGAGGCAAATGGCCACCAAAGCAGTGTGGCCTCATGCATATGAAGGGGGCAATTTGTCAGTGAATGGGAGGAGTCAACAACATCAACACCTGTGCTTTGGCCATTACCTGCAATAGAGAGCACCGCGTCGAAGCAGCTGTCTCTGTAAGGCAAGTGCAGTCCGTCGCACATCTGGACCTCGTGTCCTTGGCTCCAGGCAAAGTCCACCAAGGGGTGACAAACGTCGCATCCCAGCTTGAACACCTCCTTGTTGATGTGGAGATACTTGCCATTGCCACAACCTGCCAAAGGCGAGGGCAGTCAGATGCAACACTTGTGAATAATTAGGACAAGTGGTCCAATTACATTTGAAAGTACATATTGTGTTTCTAAAAAAAGCACAAACAATGTATTAATGATCAAGTGTGGTGGGATGGCCAATATGACATCACTGCTGGAGGGGACACTCACCAATGTCAGCCACGATGCTCCCCGGCTGCAGGTCCAGCAGGAACTGTCGGACCTTCGGCCAGGCTTTAAAGCGACTGTCGTTGAAATATGGAGCAATCTTGTCATAGACACTGTGAACATGGTCTCTCTCGAGCTGACTGGCCGCCTCCTCCATCATCATGCCCATCCAGGCTGACCTCCCAGTATCATGCCTGCAGGGAAAAACGTATCTCACTGCTCGTTTCCAAATGATAAATCCAACAAACAGCACAGTTGACCAGCAGAGACACACTAAAACACCAAACCCTCCACTTTTATTTGAAGTAGCCGCTGCGTTCATAATCATCCCCCGGGAGGACAGATTGATCTTTAGCAGTGACTAAAAAGTCATCTGTCATTAATCGTCTGGAACTGCAAAATAAACAGAGCGTGGCGGTTTAGAAATGAACCAACTAGGTGACAGGGAGGCGACCGGCAGTCTCACGCAGCAACCAGCTGGTCCCTTTCCACAGCAGCCGGGTTTCATAGTTTCTGACGTAATACAAGTGCAGTGCGATCCATCAGTCGAATGCTGTTCCCGTCACAAGATTTTCATGAGCTATGTTTTACACTATGTTTGCAAGATGATTTTATATATTACCATATTATTATATTCGATGTCACAAGCAATGGACGATTTCAAAGTCAGCTCAGTCACTGACTTTCACCAACGCTGATCCTCATTGATTGTGAGGAGGACTTTCAAAACTAATATTTAAATGTCTATGGATTCATCTGACATGACTGCACAACTGAATATAACTATACTGGGTTACAGCTTTTGTTGAGGCTGTTACTGTTTGTGAAATAAAAAAGGTGTTTTGCATTTCACAGTTATTTTATTCAGGATTACTGAGATATTACATTTTTAGAATCTATGAGAATAACAAAGAATAATATTGTTTCAGAAAAAAGAGATTCATATAACAATTTCCAAAGACAAATAATTTTTAATTCAACTGTAGTTATTTAAATTTTTAGAGTGGCCTTTTCTCAAAAAACGTTGATGCATATTATTAATAACTTGCTTTAATCAACTTTTGTAGATTGCATTTCTCCAACTGAATTAATTATGTCTGCAATTGATGAGGAAATACCCTTTTATATGTGGTAATAGCTGAAACGTTTTCTTTCTTTTAATAAGTCTTTGTTTACATTCAACATCTGATCGGTACAAACAACACTGATATTAAGAAACACATCATCAATAAATCAGTGAAAAATGTATCCACTAACGTGGGTGCATTTGCTGCTCTCTCAGTTTTTTTCCACTCTATGTGACCAGCTCATTTGTCCTTTTGAATCACATTTGACAGTTATTAAAGTCAACCCACACCAACAGGCATCGTCTATCACTGCCATCATGCAGCCGGCATCTGTTCTTCACTTCACCCTCCATCCAGCTTCATCAGTGTGAACATCAGCTTTGAATGGCTTTTGATTCCACCACATTTAGAGATGTAGACTGTCCTTCCAGTCAACATCTACCTCGGTTTTAAGTTTTATGTAATTCACAACAACAAATCTCACACAGATGCAGCCTAATGAACCATCTACTGCCATAGTGCACTTTGCTGATGAGAAGGAAAGCTATTAGACATTGCTGCTGCTACCCCCACCCCCTTTCTTAAAATACATTCGACTGATACGTCCTTGAATGTAATATTGTCTACACAATGAAAATTACTGGCAACATTGATGGCAGGATATAAGTAACAAAGGCCAGGCTGTGCAATATATAAAATAAGATGTCTCTCTATAAACAGCCAGATCTGTACCCTCACAGTGCAATACCGGGCTTGATTGTGTTCTCCTCCGTTGGTAAAAACCGTGTGTGCAGGGTCCCCCTCTCCTTCACTCAGACCTATTTCTGGACCACCATCATCTGCATCCTGCCAGCCAAGTGGAAGGAAAACATCTCTTATGCAACATTGTAAACCTGGCCTCTTTCTGTATTGTCAGCTCTCAATACCCCCCCCCCCCCTCATAAATCCATGCACAAATGTGTAGCGATCCACAAACAAATGCAGTGCAATCCACAAATACATGCATATAAATCCACAAACAAATAGGCAAATCTGCCTAGAAGTGCATAAATATATAATATAAATTGTAATTTATTTACGTGTGCATTGGGATTTATTACCTTTGCATTGAAAATGTGGAAGGTAATGTTTTGATCGCCGTGTATTTGAATGCGTGCGTGCGTGTTATTCGCATAAGTCATAAAGTATTAAACCGAATCGCATGAAATTTGGTGGGATGATTGGTTATTATCCGGGGACCATTTGATTAGATTTTGGGATCGATCGGGTCAAAGGTCAAGGTCATGAAAAGGTCAACATCTTCTTGAATCGCATGAAATTTGGTGGGATGATTGGTTATTATCCGGGGACCATTTGATTAGATGTTGGGATCGATCGGGTCAAAGGTCAAGGTCATGAAAAGGTCAAATCTTCTTTTTACCATAGCACGGTAAATTTTTATGTTCATAATTTAATGCCCAATCTTGTGATATGCGAAGGTATGCGCTCTACCGAGTGCCCATTCTAGTTTGTGAATGTTCTGCCTGCATTTGTAAATTGAATATATTTGTGAATTGAATATATTTGTGAATCTGTGTGTTTGCATTTGTGAGTCTCTGTGTGGATTTGCAATTATTGAGACTCATCTGACCCCATACCACAATATAAGCTTGCCTTTAAAGTTGTGCAGTTCTGCACACATCTAACTTTACTAACTGTTCCTGGGTAACTGAGTCCTCAGGTTGGAACACAGCGATACTTTGATAGGATTAGTGGTGTTATTATAAACAGACATGCTGCCAGCTGACAATTACCTGCATGAAGAGGAACCGCACAGAACAGGTTTCCCCATACAGCCTGCCAGCCGTTAATGAATCAACATCAAGATGTGGACAGACACTTTGACTCCCTTCACTGCTGGAAACACTTATTGTTCTCAGAGTGCAATGTATAGGACCTATATACAGCAATATATACGCAGACAATATTGAGGTATGTTATTCATAGGCTATAGAGAGCACAGTCATTGGATAGACAAAGTGCAACTTAATTAAATAAAAATCACTGTTTTATGTTCATTGTATCTGATTTGAAAGGTACAGCCAAAGGTATTTCAATTTAAGAATGAATATCAGACAAGCGATTTACAGGGCTAGCGTTCTATTGTATGTCTCATCAAAGTTGTTTTAATTCATTAATTAAAATCTGGATTTCAAAAAAATTATATATATATATATATGACCAAGGTCAGATTTGAGACATTAACGAACTAAAATGCAACTCCCAGCCTGCAATGTGGTGTAAACATGTGCACCCCCTCTGCATCCTTATGATCCATCAAACATGAAAAGCCTCTTACCGTACAACTCTCGATACTCAGGAGAGAAATTCTCCCCTCTGATCTGATCTAAATGATCGATCTGCCATAATGATCAGAGGCACGCGCTCGACGCGGCGGCACCGAGCACCTTATCAAAGACATCGTGGAGGGATAACGTGAGCCGTGTGGAGCCGCCAGCAGCGCACCGTCCGCGGGACGGCATTACATCCATAGCATGTTGAGCCCCACACCTGTCAAGGTAGAAGGGAGTAGCAGCCACACTTCCGGCGTAATATTTCAAAATTAAAGCCGCATTGGCGAGAGATCCGCCAGAAACTATTGATGAATACGTAGCCTATTGAGCGCTGAGCCCACATGTTGGAGGCAAACCTCCCTCTCCCACAACACATACTGATGTGTGTGTGGACGTAAAAACATTTTAAAATGTGTGATTTTTACTCAAAGCACCAACTCATGGAATCATGTCAATGCATGTGCTTTGAGATAAAGGCAAAGCAATGTTAGATGATTAAGATCATGCAGTATATTGATAGGAAGAACATAAGCCTTTCACCCATATGATGAAGACAATTCCCAAACATGAGAATGCCAACTAAATGCAATGCCTTTCATTATTGGCAATTGTATTTAACTTCAGTCTTGTCCAGTATTTTCTTAAATGTATGCGTTTGTGTCCCGTACACTTTCTACACAACTGCTTACCACACGTCATTTTTCTCTGGTCAAACTGACACGTTCACGCTTTTATTTTGAAGAATTTAGGCCCAGTGCCTCTTCTTATTGTGGGTGACTTGAGCCAGATGATTAGTCGGTAGTGAAAATATACAAGCTGTGCGGTTGTAGAACAGGGTTGCCATTGGCTTTTGGGGTCACGTGACAATCACAATAAATAACGTGCTCCGTAAACGGTGTATCTGCTAAATGCATTTAGTTGTGAAACAAACAAAAAACATAATTATTTACTAATTTATGTATTTTGTGTTCTCATGGGAAACTCTGTGCATCATTCCCTCTCAGACTCAATGTCTTAATCTCTATTAAATCCCTGTTTGCAACTGTAAGGGCTACCACTGGAGGACACAACAATTTACCCTAATCGGTTTAAATGTAGGGCCAACACTAATCTATAGTGTGCAACCCCACAGTTTAGCTCACATGGTGGCAAATAGATCTACTATACATATATATATATATATAGTGAGCTACAGTGTCCATCAGTGTACTGGATTTTGTAAAGACATAAATTAAATGGAGGTCATAATAAGTAACAACTGCTGTAATAATGAAATACAAACTATTATACTAGCATTGAGTTTCCCAATCTGCATCGGCTGGATGGTAATTAGCATACATTAGCATGTCATATCCAGTTGTTGTCCTCTGCCTCCCATATGTGCGTCAGCTCTTCTTTCATCTGCCCTTTTCGGTCCCTCAGAGGGTTAATGGCAGTGACTTAACTGTGGCTCATCACTGCCATTCAGCGAGCACAAAGCGCTCATCACATCTCCCTCACATCATCACCATTCAGAGCACACAGCTCTTTTACGGCTGCTGGCTGCCTCACATTACACTGACACACACTGACAGCTGGGAAAGTAGCGTGAAAAGACACTCCCACACAGTGGGCCAATGAACAGGGAGGGATGTTGAAAACACACGTGCCTCGGCAGGTGAGGTTTAGAGGCTCATAAACAGCAGTGACTCTGAAGGCCTCCACCTCCACAGTGCTGCCTTTGTCAGCCCGTGATCCAGCGCTCTGTTTAATCTATTCAATCATTTATTTACCTATAGGCAGGCACAATCCCTCACATTGTTTATGTGTCAAGGACTCTACCATCCCACAGCAATATTGTTACCTTCGCATTGAAAATGCGGAAGGTTATGTTTTGATTTGTATGCGTGTTCCTCGCATAACAAAAAAAGTTTTAAACCGAATCGCATGAAATTTGGTGGGATGATTGGTTATTATCCGGGGACCATTTGATTAGATTTTGGGATCGATCGGGTCAAAGGTCAAGGTCATGAAAAGGTCAAAATCTTCTTGAATCGCATGACATTTTGTGGGATGATTGGTTATTATCCGGGGACCATTTGATTAGATTTTGGGATCAATCGGGTCAAAGGTCAAGGAAAGGTCAACATCTTCTTTTTACCATAGCACGGTCAATTTCTATCCAATTGGCATGCAACTAATGCCAAAATGTTCATAATTCAATGCCCAATCTTGTGATATGCGAAGATATGCGCTCTACCGAGTGCCCATTCTAGTTTGTTATGGATCGCTGCAAATGTGAGTCAGAGGCATACATAATCTCACAGGTTGAGGAGAACCAAGAGTTCCTCTGGGTGAGGAACCTAAAGCAGTGATAGAGCAAGACGTGAGGTGGAATAGACACAAACAGAGCCATGTTGTCGTTTTGTTGAATTTAGCATTTGAAACATAAATATATTTCTGTATTTTCTTTTATGTTGGTATATCCAATCCATGTAAAACCTCCCCAAAGAAAGAAATTGCACTTGGGCAACCTTTTCCTCGGATATAATTGTTTGTGTCAGGATTAAAGTTTGTGTGAGGGATAGCATAATTCAAATGCAGGACTTTTCCTGTGTCATCCTGTTAAAACACAGGCTTGTTTGTCTTGGCTCAAACCTTTGTGTGCATTGGCTAATGTATAAAAATAAGAACAATCGTGTGTGTTTTTTTTGATGTAAATGTGCAGTTCATATCCTTGTCAGTACCCGGCTTTATAAAGAGTCCAAAGCTTATACTTTGGTGTTGTTGATTTGATTGCAAATAATTGATTTTATTCTACATTAAATTTTAAATAAAATACATTTCAGAGGCTTTGGAGGTTCCATCTTTCTTGTTAGAAAGATGGAACCTCCAAAGCCTCTGAAATGTCTACGAGCACGGTTCATTACACAAACATATATAAACCACATCCTCTTTACAATCCGTCACTGCTAAAAGAATTGCACTAAAATCATTTAGACACAAATTTGATTTTCCTTTCGAGATTGTAATCAGTTCAACAAAATGCGCCTGAATTTCACCCCCAGTCCCTTTCTTTGTTTCAAATATCTTCAATGCAGCAGTTCTGTATTTCCTTTGTAGTACCTGTTGTAGATTATCTTACTCAAATCCCAAATCATGTATGGCCTTTTCTTTCTCCCCAACATTGATACATATAAACTGCAAAGACGTGATTCGCATTATTTCCTTCACCACTAAAAGTCTTCTTGCACATCAGCACTGGGTTCTGTAGATCAAGGTCAGCGCCGTTTAAATAAACCTCTGCAAGAAGACAGGAAGCTGCGGACAAAAATACCCTGGATACCGCAATCTGAGTCGTCAATATGTCAGTCGACCTTCAAACACCCAGAGGCGTGTTACTGAAGGTTACCAAACTTTACTTTCATTGCTATCCTAATGGAAAACCAACTGTAAGAGAATCCCAGCTGCTGAGTTTGTGAAACACTTTAAAAACTAACTGCACAGAGTCTCATGAAAGTGCTGCTGAAATGTGTGTGTGTGTCTAGTCAAAAGGAGGTGGATGAATTTATAGAAACATCAGACAGAAAACAATGAGGGTCAGTGAATATCACATTGACTGTCTAAAACATTGCCAAATTTAATAACTGTGGCAGAATCACAAGACAAAACAATAAAACAGAAAGAGGAACGGTGACCTTTATCTTCACAGAATAAATGAGACTTTAAGAAGCATATTTGCTTGACAATAAATAATCTAGACTCAAAAATGATCAGACAGAATCAACAAAACACAAAAAAGATGAGCTTCATCACGTTGACTATTTGCAGCGGGGCTACTAAAGGAGAATGTTTCTGCTTTTGTTTGTGTTTTAAGCCTCCACACATGTGCAGCCCATCGTCAGTGTTCTTCTGCCCAAATGGAGCCGAGCTTGAGTAAATACAGATAAAATGACTTCAAAGACGAACGCTAACGGGAATATAAATGGCCAACTGGGATTCACTGGTTTACAGGAGGTAATGACACCAAATGAACATAACTTTGGAACATCTTTAGACTCTTTCAGATCTTTCACTACATTTCTTGAACAAACTGACAACTGTGTATTGTGTACATCAAAGGCTACATTGAAACTCATTAGGAATGGATGATTCCTCTGGAGGAATGATCACAGCAAGCAAAACCTATTCCAGGGTTCACAGGGGCACCAGATTATGTCTTAAAGGGCCAGCCTGTGGGATTTAGTGGCATCTAGCACTGAGATAACACATCACCACATCCCTTTCCAAGTGTGGCCTTCAGGGAACCAAAACAAACAAACATGAAAACATGTTTGGTTTGTCCATTCCAGGCTCCTGTAGAAACACAGCAGTGCATCATGGCGGACTCCCAGAGGACACGCTCCCTTTGCAGAACACATTCTCAGCTAAAGAAAAACACCACGATTCTTAGTCAGGTGATTATACACTGAAGTAAATATATTTATGAATAACACTCTATTCGTGCCAATAGATCCCCCTCATCCCACATACACTTGTGAATGAAGCTTCTATCCCACTATGTATCCGTGCACCCTATTGAGAATATTTAGTCATTTATTTTAAGAGCATAAACCACAATGCAAAACACGCTCCTGCGTGCCTTTAATGTTTGTATATTTGGCATTTCCTGGGAGAGGAATGGAAAATGGTATTTCCCTGACAGGCAGTCTGCATAAAACAACTCCTCGGCTTAAAAAAGTAACCTAAGAGGTAAATTAACTGACAACCTGAACGTGTTAACCAGAAAACAACATATAGCAGATCCTCTGATGATTTGGAGGCTGATGAGGACAACTTGGTTTTGGAGTTTCCACATTGCCACACAATCGGTCTGAAATACCACTCACTCAATACAAAAATAAAGCACATTTTCTTCAAAGCAAAGGTGTTACGAATGAACATTTAATTATGAAAACCGTTCCAGAAAAAATGTATTTCTTACATTACATACATTTAGAGTATTCAAAAAATATTGATTAAAAAAATCTGGTAGAAACGGTAGCTAACAATTAGAAAAGGTTGTGTTCTTCCAATCCAATTATTTAGCTGGTAACATTCCTGTGAGAAACTACTCCTTTGGGTTCTCCCTCATCACCTGTGGCACTGGCTGCTCTGGTTCAGGTCTCTCGCTCACGTGAGCGGGCTCCTGTGATCTCATGACAATGTCTACAGATATTGGAAATGAGAAGCGGGCCATCATCTGTGCGATCTTCTCCTGTGGAACACTGTGCTTGTTCCTCCTGGAGGAAAACAGAGCAGTGTGGTGACGTTAGTATCTGTACCTTTTAAAAGACTGCACTGGCATGGACATTGAAGATGATAATTAAGGAACCGCACCTCTCCAGCTCATGGGGATCACACTTCCAGCTGGTGTCAGGTTCACAAAAGTCCACTTTGTATCCTTTCTCCAAGCCCTGTTAAAATAGTTAGAAATGTGATGCTCTATGAAGGCGTTGCAGTGCTCCATAATCAAACACACCATTGCATTTAAAATCCCATACCCACCATTTTGACATATGGCTTCATTTCCCAAGCTTGGACATTTGTATTATCAATAATAATGGGAGATCGGCCATCTTGCATAGCGTCTTGAGCTGAAAAAGAATTAAACACAAAACTATTCATTTCTTGCAGGAAAATAAAATGATCTCATCAAATCTCATTTTCTAATCCATCATCCACTTTAAGGAGAGCTCAGATTTAAGGCGTTTTAAAATTGCATCACACACACAAGAGGAGAAACTTAACAGACGTTCTTCTCTCTTGATCTCAAACACGGACAGACGACAAGATATTGTTACGATCATCGGGCCAGAGGGAGCGAAGCACCACCTAGTGTGATCTCACAGGAAAGCAGACGTAAACCAAATGGAGACTGGAGTGGTGCAACAACTTAGTTATGCTTTGCGTCGAGAAACTTCACCACTCTGTGGTTGTGTGCCAAGTTGCAGTTTCCATACAGTGTCTGTCCAAAATGTCATCATTTAATAATATTATCCTTTTAGACATTACCTCTGTTCAAGTTCCACTCATGTGCTGCACCAAGATGGTCTGGTTCATAGCGGTACCCATCTCTGTTGGCAAAGTAGTCGTCTGTGCCCAGTATCAGCCCGTTGGGATGAGCGGAGAGCCGCTCCCTGTGCGTGTGCATCGAAAATAATACGGCACAGAAGTGTAGAGATGGAGTTTTAGACTCCTTTAAACTGACAATGCACTTATTTATGAGACTCGAGATTACAAAATGACGTACCTGGCCAGCGTCGATTTCCCAGATCCTGGTAATCCCCTCATCAAGATCAAATCCAGGGAGGTCTGGAATGCATTAGTGTTGGCAGGAGGTCGGTAGTCATGGTCCCACGGTTCATTTTCGGAGTCGTATCTCTTGGATCTGTCATAATCTTCAACAAAGTGACACGACTCTTCTTCTCTCACTCTGGGCCATCCGACATTGACATTATCCGAGTGCGCGTCAAAGCCACAAACACGTTCGTCCCTGTCAAAGTGGTATGGAGAATCTCCATAGAAGCCCTGAGAGGGGTGACCGCTCACATTCTGAGGTGGAAAGCTTGAACACTTTGGAAAATGCGACGCCTCTTGATATTGGTTTGTCTGGGCCGAATCGCTCCAGTTTGGATTTGTGGCTGATGGTGGGTTTTGCGGATTTGGGAATGCAGTTGGGGGTGGTGGGCCATGTAATGGGGGTCTGTGAAATCTTAGGTTTGGTGGTCTGTTCGATGTTTGAGGATCATGCCATTGGTTTTGAGCAGGGCCATCTGGCCCCTGTCTTCTGTGGTAGTACGGCTCATTTGGATACCAGTGTGACCAGGACGGCTGCTTCTGCCCACTGCTTCTCTGGTAGCCCTCGTTTCCTGCACAACCGCTCGTGTAAAAACCCTTTTCCTCGCTTACATTCCGAGTCTGCCTGCTTGTAGATGTCTTGATCGGTATGGGTGGTTGAGCACCATCGGGTGCATCAATCTTCTCAAGCTCTTTGTAAAACTCACTCAGTGAATCTTCAATGGCAGACTTCACCTTTTTGGGTTTTGGAGGAGGAAACGCTGGACCGATGAAGGTGGTGCTGGTGAGTCCGACCTGCTTTAACGCACGCTCCCTCACACTCCTGTCTGTAATTCTTTCTGGACTTCTGGAGTGATTGCTCATATACATGTCGGCAGGGCTCATTTGTCCATTATCGATTCTTCTGCGGCCGAATGTTTTTTTTATGCGAGAGGTCGCAAATGAGGATCTATAATGAGACATCTGCATTGGACGACAACAACACACATGATAAACGTATACGTGACACATGAATGTTGTATAATTTAAATACAACAGTATTTAGTGCTGAGAAAACATGGTTAATATGTACGCGAGTAGCTTACAGGTAAATAAGTAGCTATATCAGTGAACGTAGGCTAAAACCGAAACTAACTAAAATTAGGCTAGCGTTAGCTACTGTCACCGCACGAGCTACACAAAAGACGGCGGAAAACACAACTCCGTTAAATATTTACGACAATAATATTCAACATACAGTAAAAGTCAATAATCATCAACACTCACGATGTATATTCAGGGTGCATACAAGATGGAAAAAACGACATTAACTAAAAACAACCAGCACACAAGTTCCTCCAAGCAGGTGCCTGTATTTACGGAAGTGACGTTCTTCCGCTTCTTCTCCTCATCAGCGGCTTCCTCTTCCTCTGATTGGCTTACCCGTAACCAACACTAGCCAATCAGAGGCAGAGTAGGGCTGGCCGGCAAACAAGCTCGAGAGTGCGGCAGCACCCCCAGCTGGACTGGAGTGTGACAAAAGACGTCATCACCCAAATAAATCGTTGACAAAATATGAACTTAATCTTATACAAAATATTAGATACTGTTGTTTCATCTCACCCTAGTTCTCCGTTAAAAAATAAAACTGTTACGAGAAGTGGTCTTGATTATTAGAAGCCAAACATCTTTTAACTTCTTTTATCTTTTAAACTGGGTTAGTTTAAGGCATAATACAAAAATATGTTGATGCTATCAACCTTCTAAAGTTTTAAAGAATATATAGTAACAATGATAATCTGTGACAGTTTTCTATAATTGTACTTATAATCAGAGATTATGGTAGAAGTTACACATTTGGCTTATTTCAATTACTAAGAAAGCACACCTTGTTATTCCTATGCTATGTTACTTTGTACACTACATACCATTAAAATATGATATATATACTGACACTCTTCGTTGTTTTTCATAATCTGAGCCAGTGGAAGCATGTAGATGTTCAACAGAAGAGGCCCCGGTATTGAACCATGTGGAAATGACATGTAATGTAATGTAACCCCATATGTCATCCTAGTTAGCTCTGATGTGTAATTAGCTAGACATACAAATATTGTCGGTCTTTCAAGTAGGATTCAAACCAGTAAGTGCTGCGCCAGAGTCCTACCTAGACTTTTAGTCTGTCCAGTATGTGACGATCGACCGTGGCGAAAGCAGCACTGAGATCTAGTAATACTGAGACTAAAGTTGTGCCACTGTCTGTGTTTAAGTGGATGTCGTTGAAAACCTAAATAAGAGCAGTTTAGTACTGTGGTGCTGACGAAAGCCGGACTGGAAGACATCAAAACAGGTATTTTCGGCCAACTTTCCATTATTTTGCTTGGAAAAGGGAGATTTGATATTGGTCTATCATTTTTTAAGAGTGGTTTAATAACTACAGTTTTTAAGAGTTTGTGGGAAAACACCTGAGAGCAGAGATGCGTTTCCAATTTGTAAAAGAGGTCATGCAGTGTGAAATATTTTTTAAAGAGTGTGTTGAATATCTAAACAGCAGGAGGATGTTTTCAGATGTTGTATGTCTTCTAAGCTTCTTTGGTTGATTGAATTTGAGTTTAGAAAAAAAGGAGACAGAAGAATGAAGATCAGTATCAAGCAGTCACAGGATTTTACTAATCTTCAGTGATTTCCCCTCTTTAATTTGACCAGTGGGACAACAAAATCAACCACAAAGAATGTTTCTATATACAGCCTCTATTTATTTGTACAGTGTTTTAAAAGTGTGAGTGTGCTTGTCATCTTACAGTCTTATGTTCCTACAGTAAATCCCCAACGTGCAAAGCCTGAGTATCAATCATAGCCAGCTCCTCGTCATTCACCCATTCATCCTCCACCGGTGGGTTGCCAGGTTTGCGAGCTGGAGTCTGTGCAGTGTTTAAAGTGCTTGTTGTCCCAGACCTCCAAGGGGGGTTGAATGTCTTATTTACACATGGAGAAGACTCTGAGCCCAGATGGAGGAGAGGTGGTGGAGACGGGATCCGGGACAGATAGTCCTGAGCTCTCCTCCTCGTCATACTGCTCGGGTCTTTTTCTGTCGAACAGTTTGCTGCAGGAGGTTTCCTGCTGACAGGTGTGAAGGATCCAAGGCTTCGGACCAGCTGCTGAGGGGTCCCCTTGATCAAAAGGACACATTATTAGCTTGGAATAAATATGAAGTGATGATGAGAGCAAATGCATCGAAGCGCAAGTCCATAAACTCACCGTGGCTTTTGTGTCTTTTCTTCTGACCGGTGTAAACGCCGGGGTTCGTGTTTGCAGAGCTGGAGAGGAGATGGATCTCAGGCCATCAGATCTGACTAAATATGAAAGCTTCTCTTCAGCTTTTAGAAAGAAGTTTTCCTGACTCTGAAACACAAAATTATATCGTTATGTAATTTTCATATTTGACATGTTATTGTATCTAAACCAAGGAAGTGGAGAAAGGTAAGACAAACCCTTTTTACAATGGTGATCAAAGTAAGTTTGTCTCTTTCCAAGTGTGAAATGAAGGTATACTGTACATGTTAGAGGTCAGTATAAAAAGGCCACGTTGACTAAAACTGTTCCAATTCAGCGTATTTTCAACAAATGCATTTCCAACGCAGTTCAGCATTTGTTTTAGCCGTTAGTTAGAATGACGAAAATGATTTGAGACACATTGCTATTCCTAGCAGCTACATGTTCCTTGTTGAAAGCATAGCTCAACATGAAGCACTGTGGGAGCATCACGGCTTTGAAGAACAATCCTTAATTGAGTGAATGGTAAATTCTGGTTTTAAAGCATCAGCTGCTTTACATATGTAAGGATTTTACTACTGTACCTGGACCAGGTTTTTATTCTGGCTGAGTGATTCCTGTAGATGACCTTTCTTTGGGTTTGTTGAGAAGAGGGTCAGATCTCCAGCGTACACAACCGGAGTGGGCGATGTGGACTGACCTCTCAGCTGCAGGTTGCTCAGAGCCAACAGGACACGCGGTTTTACCAACTCCTCCAAGCCGGACTGAGCAAAGCTGCTGAAACAGCGCACTTTAACAAAGTTGAGTTCCCCGTCGGCCACATAAAACGCAGGAGAGAAACCTGTGTTCAAAAGCATGGACAATCATTTAGTAAACAAGATACTTTAGTTATGGCAGAAATTGTTAGAAGGCAAATAAACCTACCCTGTCCATCTATGATACTGATGACGTATCCTGTGACATCAACTTCTCCACACAGTGACTGAAATTCTGGTTTTTGAAGATCCACAGTACGGGTAGAGACCCTCGGTTGAAAACGTGTTGCTAACCATTCCTGAGGAGCCTGAATGATATACAAATAGTACATATTAAAAACTTTATAAATACTGTTTCTACAATTCAATATGGACACTGAGTCAAGAGTTTGTTTCCACAGTACCTGGAGGTCCTGAAACCTGGTTTTCTTTGACCCAGTCAGCTGAACAGCTCCATGTTTCTTTCCATCCGAAGTGGTAAGATTATAGACTTTGTATCGACAGCCTTCCTTCAGCAAAGACTGAAGATCCGAGGAGGGTCGCCAAAGGTTCAGCTGATGAACTAAATAGGAATAACAAATCATTTTAAACCCGTATTTTGAAAACAATAGAAAATACAGCCCTGGTACATCACATAATGAACTCACCACTGCCGTGTTGGGCCATGGAGTCAGCAACACAGAGTCTCCACACAGGTGTCACGTCTCGCCTGGGACAGCTACCTTCGCTGTCCTCTGCGCTTTCTAAAGCTCGTCGGTAGCGATCCTGCAGTTCAGCCTGCCGCTTCTCCATCAGAGAACACCTGTAGGCGCCGAGAGTCTCCAACTGTTGTTCACTCAGATGAGCCTTGGACATGCAAGTAAAGTAGGTGCCCAATTCAAAGCTTGGTTCATAAGAGATATTAAGTGGACAATCAGTGAAGAGCATTTCTTCTCACCTGGAGGTAAACGGGGTCATCCCCCACCGCTTCATAGAGCTCTTCTCCGGCTTGAAGACTCGCGATACCCTGACGACTGATTGTCCGTCTTCTTCGTTGACGTTTGTTATCATCTGAAGATAATAATTATGCTGAAACTAATTCCATTTCAGCCTGCACCCCAAGATGATGAAATCCCAATTCCTACCTTTGTCCTCCTTTTCAAATGCGTCTTGAATCTTGGCGAATAGGATCTCCATGGCTTTTTGTTTGAGGCCGTTGTATCGTCTCGCCTCCTTCTCTTCGGCGCGAACAGATCGGAAGACGACGCCTCCGCCTGGTTTCCTCTCCATCCACTGCACAATGTGACATGCATACAGTCAAAGGAGCCATGATGAACTTCCATGTGTAACAGTAACAATATCCCAATGCAAGACTAAACCCACCTGTAACGGGTAGCTTCTCAGTACGACGATGTCCACGCATCCTACCGGTCCTCCATTGCTGTACAAACAGGAGACAGGAAGCAGGAACGGCCTTGGATCCCTGTGAAATCCCAGTCTTGTATTCCACCGTGTGGGTCTGCAGCTATTGGTGCAAATCTAGACATAAACCATAAATTAGCCAATTTTTATGATTGCCTTGTGAAAAATAGAACAACTTGTGCTCGCCTCTCTTAAAGTACCTTTAACATGAGAGATTCAGGTGCCTCCAGAGGGGGGCAAGCTTCTTGTGATCCCACCAGCTGAGCCCCATGGATGATCAATTTGCCACCGACAGCCACTCGACCGTTGTGAAGCATGGTGGTCAGAGGTTCATCCAGCTGGGCTTTAATGGCATACCATCCGTCTGTCAGCCACACAACTGCAGATGGACTTTCTATCCTGGCATCAGCACCTTGTGGAGTCTTGGTGTCATTGAAGCTCTGTCTGTTTGGGGAGTGACCCCTGGAGACGACCCCGCAGACACAGAGGACCAGCGTCTTGGCTGCCGTGTCGTCCTTTTCCGTGATCTTTCTCAGAGCCGGCCTGCGGCTGTGGTCCACCTCAACGTCATACCTGAGACAAACGGAATTTAGTCAAAATGACATTTAAAATGTAAACATTTTATACATTAAAAACATTGGGTTATCTTGATTGTATGAAAATACAAAATAATGAAAATAGTATTTAATAGAACGTTGCCTTTTATCCAACGCTTATAAAATGTAATTATTAATCCTTTGAATCTTTCACAAAATGGCATTTGGCTATGTTTTATACAATTGTTAGTTCAGGTATATATCTGCACATATTGGGTAACAAGATGTGTGGAAGCACATGAGAGCATTTACTTGAACAACAGAAATACATTGAACTAAAATACCTGTACTTCAGCTGCAGGAGAACCTGCTCCGGGGTGAGACAGAGGCCGCCCATTGTTTCTGGAAATGATCTTTCCATGGACGCCTGCTTCCACACAACCCAACGGTAGTGATTGTATACCCAAGCCTCACTGATCAGTTTTGGATCCACACCTGGGGTGTCACATAATGCTCTGTGGACAGTTCATAAAAAGATGATCTTCAGTACAATTGAAGACACCAAGACGCACCTGGTATCACATAAACAAGGCTCAACATTACAAGGCCGTATTTATACAATCAATATTACCTATAAAACTCTTCTTTCCCTGCAGTCCCATCCTTACTGGGGATCAGCCATCCTCCGTCAGCAAGCTGAACGCCACCTCCGTTGAGAAAAGCTTCCCGTTTGATGAACTGCTTCAAATTGAAGCGAAACGATTCGGCCGTCTCACTGGAGATCTCACACACATGCTGATGAACTCCGTGTCCGTACAGCTGCAGAACAAGAACATGTCGAAAAGCTTTTCACGTGACGGCGATCTCATTTTGAACCAAATACAACGTAATCTACCGACAATACAGTCCTGGCCTTGCCTGTTTGGGGGTGTATCTTGCAGGAGGCCTTCCATTCACTGCAGTCGTTAATGGTATCCGTGTCGCTCCGGAGCTTTTGGTGAGAAACAAACTCCCCGGGAAAGGACGAATGGTCTGGCGCTTCTTTTTCCTGATCCTCATGTCTTGCATATCTCGTGCCAGCTCTACATTCTGAAATATGTCTGTGGACCATAAACACATCATGAGTTTACCTACGGTATGCAGGGTTATTTACAATGTCGACTTTGTTCAGAGAGCTTACTGCACCTTGGCTTCTGGAGAATGTGTCCTCCATATGTGATGTCTCTGCAGCAGAGTCCTTTGATCCACAGCCAACAGGGAGCTGTTCCTCATTCATCAGATTGTCATTTGCATTGTGGGCCAAGGCCACTGTCTCAATGTCTTCTTTGCTTTTATCACCAGTTAATTCTGAAGTGCTTCGTTGTGTGTGTGTGGGCGGTACAGAAGGGTTTCTGTGAAAAGGCGTTACAAAGAGATGGTGGTGTTTATCCTCCTTCTCCTCCACTTGTGGTTTAGCAGAGCTCTGCTGGACAAAAGGTCTTTGTTTTTTGAAAGGAGGAACAAAAGCAGAAGGTGTTCTTATATTGTCCTTGACCATTGTATTCTTGCGATTCTCCGTCTTTGTATTGGTGAGGAAAGGAGGAACAAACGCTGGCTTCCCCGAGTGTGCTGATGGGTTTTCTTCTGGGGTTGAGCGTTGTGTTGGTGTTGTATTATGTAATCTGGTTTCCACATACATGTTTCCTTCGCTGCAACAGAAAACAATTTGTCACAAAGAGCTGAAAACCAGTGTCAGCTGCTTGAAAACAAGGCCGGGAAACGACAGGAAACTTACGCGTGTGGCCTCGTGATGTTTGGCTGGAGAGAGACGCTGTACTTAAAAACCCTTCTGTCTTTCATCACACCTTCATTAAGACAACATATACAGTTCAATTAACTTACAAGACAAAATAAGTATTCTTGAGCTAACGCGTTACAGTGCTAGTGATTTACCATTTGGACAACTTTTTTCCGGATGGAGTGTTGAACTTCTGGGACCATCAACAGTTCTGTCGAATTCTTCCAGGAATCGTCTTTTCAGGGGAGGCTGACCTACACAATTTCATAACAGCAACAAAACCAACAATGGTTAACAGTCCGTCTTGTAACCGAGCATCACATCTTACGGTTAGTAATATACAAGCCTTAACCTTCATCTCAAAACAATGGTTTATTTGAAATGTGGGAACAACATATTTAAATTTGAATATCCATTTAAGACAGCAGTGAAATAACTTTGTTAGAAAATATTTCAGATTTAATAATATCTCGAGACAATCCGTGCAGCATTAACCAAAACCCGTTATACTACTCTAAGGTCTGAGTAATAAACACTTACCAGTTATATCTGGGTCCTCTATCAATCTTTTCTCGGTCCCTTGTCGTCCCGGTACAGATCTGTGGCTGGTATTTTCTGAAGTCATTGAGAGACTTTGGCCGGCTAGACTTTCGTCCTCTAACAAAGCCGTGGTGCAGTCCAGAGCTTCCTGGGCGAACAGCTTCTGCTGGGTTTCAGTGCAGCCGCTTAGGTTAAGTGACTGGAAGTTTAGAACTGAAGACACCTGCGGCCTTTTGACCCGAGAGCCTTCTCTGCTGCTTGTCTGCTGTATTTTATAGCCCAACAGTCCTGACACGTCCTCCACAAGGCCGCCATGGAGGTTGCCCAGTAGTGCAGGGGAAATGTGGCCTTCTTTTACCCTAAATGCATCTGCATGGGCCTGGTCTTTGACCAAAATGCACCCAGGTACACTTCGACTTTGAGGAGATTCATTTTCATGGTCAGTCTCTTGCGAAGAGGATAACGATTGAACTACCTGAGGGGGACTAAACATGTCCATGTCAGCGCCGGTGGAGGCGTTACAGGGTATTTTCACACCTTTCACTATTGATGGATCTGGCCTACAGATGTCATGTGGGCGTGTTGAGTTTGAATCAGGACATTTAACATCAGCAAAATCTGCCAAAAGGTTTTTTGCTTCCAACAGAGTTTTCTTTGACACATGGACTTTTGCTCCCCCTGCCGTTGTGAAACCACAATGTATCTTCTCTGGAACTTCAGCCTTGTCTTGTGTCTTGTTGCTGTCCCTGGTGTCTGCAGCAGCTGGGATCTCTGCATCCAAACCGATGTCACCGAAGAGAGCTTTGGCCTTCTGGAGGGCCTCAGATGAAAATGCCACTTGCTTCCCACTTGCTGCAAGAAATCCACTATTCCTGGGTGTTGGACCAGGAACTGGCATTTTGGAATTGGTTGGTTTTACAAAGATTGTATCCTCAACATCACATTCAGTGAACAGAGTTTTTACTTTCTTTAGGGCTGCAGATGAAATAGCAACTCTATTGCCACTGGCAGTCTGAAATCCACCGTTCTGTGGGGGGAAAGTGCTTTCTTCATGTTTCAGCGGTTTGTTTGAGTCCTCAAATGTAGCGCTTTCATTCAAGAGAGACTTTGCTTTTGTCATTGCGTCAGCAGACACAGATACCTTTTTCCCGCTGGCTGTACAGAATCCAGCCCCTTTGCTCAATTCATTCATGGTGGGGGAACTAATGTTCTTTGATGTGCACGATAGGGGAGGAAGGGTCTTCGTCATCAAAGACGGATTTCCATGTAGAGCGGCTGCGTTGGAAACAGCCAATGTCTTCTTAAAAGCACCTTTGTGAATCTCTACATCAGGATGAAGCATTTCCTCTTGGTTTTCAACTAATCCCACGCTAACATTTTCAAACTCAGCGGGTCCCCTTCGAAGCTCCTCAGAGATGTTTATGTTCAATCTCTGATCTACTTTCCCTCTAACAGGGTGTTTCATCTCGCTGCCACTTCCGCAGCCAGGTGCTAAACCTTTCTTCTGTTTTACTGACATGCCATCGTTCCCATCCATAGTGACACAGTCCTTGAAAAAAGCATCCGCTTCTTGCATTGCTTCTGCTGAAATAGAACCGTCATCAAAATCTGCCAAAAGGTTTTTTGCTTCCAACAGAGTTTTCTTTGACACATGGACTTTTGCTCCCCCTGCCGTTGTGAAACCACAATGTATCTTCTCTGGAACTTCAGCCTTGTCTTGTGTCTTGTTGCTGTCCCTGGTGTCTGGAACAGCTGGGATCTCTGCATCCAAACCGATGTCACCGAAGAGAGCTTTGGCCTTCTGGAGGGCCTCAGATGAAAATGCCACTTGCTTCTCACTTGCTGCCAGAAATCCACTATTCCTGGGTGTTGGACCAGGAACTGGCATTTTGGAATTGGTTGGTTTTACAAAGATTGTATCCTCAACATCACATTCAGTGAACAGAGTTTTTACTTTCTTTAGGGCTGCAGATGAAATAGCAACTCTATTGCCACTGGCAGTCTGAAATCCACCGTTCTGTGGGGGAAAAGTGCTTTCTTCATGTTTCAGCGGTTTGTTTGAGTCCTCAAATGTAGCGCTTTCATTCAAGAGAGACTTTGCTTTCGTCATTGCGTCAGCAGACACAGATACCTTTTTCCCGCTGGCTGTACAGAATCCAGCCCCTTTGCTCAATTCATTCATGGTGGGGGAACTAATGTTCTTTGATGTTGTGCACGATAGGGGAGGAAGGGTCTTCGTCATCAAAGACGGGTTTCCATGTAGAGCGGCTGCGTTGGAAACAGCCAATGTCTTCTTAAAAGCACCTTTGTGAATCTCTACATCAGGATGAAGCATTTCCTTTTGGTTTTCAACTAATCCCACGCTAACATTTTCAAACTCAGCGGGTCCCCTTCGAAGCTCCTCAGAGATGTTTATGTTCAACCTCTGATCTACTTTCCCTCTAACAGGGTGTTTCATCTCGCTGCCACTTCCGCAGTCAGGTGTTAAACCGTTCTTCTGTTTTACTGACATGCCATCGTTACCATCCATAGTGACACAGTCCTTGAAAAAAGCATCCGCTTCTTGCATTGCTTCTGCTGAAATAGAACCGTCATCAAAATCTGCCAAAAGGTTTTTTGCTTCCAACAGATTTTTCTTTGACACATGGACTTTTGCTCCCCCTGCCGTTGTGAAACCACAATGCATCTTCTCTGGAACTTCAGCCTTGTCTTGTGTCTTGTTGCTGTCCCTGGTGTCTGCAGCAGCTGGGATCTCTGCATCCAAACCGATGTCACCGAAGAGAGCTTTGGCCTTCTGGAGGGCCTCAGACGAAAATGCCACTTGCTTCCCACTTGCTGCCAGAAATCCACTATTCCTGGGTGTTGGAACAGGAACTGGCATTTTGGAATGGGTTGGTTTTACAAAGATTGTATCCTTAACTTCATCACATTCAATCAACATCTTTGCTTTCTTGAGCGCTGCGGATGAAATGGCCACTCCTTTGCCACTGGCAGTCTGAAACCCACCACTTTGAGGTGGTGAACATTGAACTGGATAGCAGCGATGGACGCTTCTTAAAGCATCCCCTTTTCTTTTCTGTTGCTCGTTTGCATCCCCAGGTGTAGGAATTTCATTCAAGAGACGCTCTCCTTCCTTTGGTGCATCGGCTGGCAGAGACACTTTGTTCCCACTGGCAGAACAAAATCCACCACCACTGCTCAATTCACGGTTGGCAGAGGAGCCAATATTCTTTGATGATGTGCATGAGAGAGATGAAAGTGTCTTTGCAGGCGAATACGGGTCTGCATCATTTGTTATGGTTGTTTTTGTAAAACCCAAATTGTGTGTCTCCTCGTTAGGCTTTACAACCTCTGTCTGGCACGCAGCTGGTCCTGCATTCACATTTTCAAACTCACGGAGTGGTTCTTTAGACCAGTTTACTTTCATCCCTTGAACTTCACATTTTGGAAGAGTTCCCTCATGACCGACACTTCCAGGCAAGGCTTCTATGCTTTTTTTGCATGCGTTACTGTCAATTGTATGACAGTCGCTGAAGAGCGCCTCGGCCTCTTGCATAGTTTTGGCTGCAACAGAAATTCCTTTTCCACTGGCCATCTGGAACCCACTTTGGCACGCGTCTGTGTCCTTTTTGCAGCTCAAACTTTTTGCAGCCTCTCCATCTCGAATGCATGTGACCTGCCCGTTTGTGTTGGAAAAACCATCCTGAAGGCCCCCCTCAGTATCGTCACCACAAGCTGTGAACGAAGATTGATCCTCTTTATGATGCAGGAAGTTATTCGTGGGTTTATCCACACTGAGCCCAAACGGTCTTTGAGCATCAGCTTTGCTGCTTCGCTTGTCCGGTGATGTTGGACTCGTCACAAGATTCTCCTCCAAACCTGCAAACAAAGCTTTAGCTTTGCTCAGACACTTTTTTGAAACCCTTAAAACATTTCCTCCTGCCGTCTTAAATCCTACCCCAAGCATTAAAGGAATTTTGTTCTGCAGCTCGTGCCCAGCTCCGTCAAGATTTTTGGGTTCAGCTGACATAACACTACTACTGCCTTCCGAGATGTGCTGTGAAGAGTTAGATGAATTTTCTTTTTTCACTGCGCTGGACAATGACAATCCTGTGGAAATACGTGTGACGTCAGATGTTTCACAGTTTCTTTTACCATCTGAAATAGAGATCATTTTGTCCGGCATCACAATTGCTGCCAGGTGCTTTTCAGCCTCTGAGCTAAAACTGTCATCAAAATCAATACCCGAAAGAAATTCTGGATCGAGTTCTTTGTGAACTTTTCGGGGAGAGGCGGCAGTCGCTTGACAGTTTTGTTTCGGCATTTCAGTTTTAAACTGTGTGAATTCAAACTGGCTATCTGCTTCTTCCAAGAGACTGCACAGTTCAGTCACATCAGCTTTTTGTGAAACTGTTAACTGGCAACGGATATCTTCATTTGGTTTACTTGAAGAAAATGTCTTGTTTGAGTTAGTGGTTGGATTTATCCCTGATCCATGACTCACGCTCCTTTCAACTTTAGTATGGTGGGCACATTTGGTGGGCTGGTCACTTGAAGTTCTTTCTCCTTCAGTCTCAGCAAAGAGACGCTTGGCTCTTTCCAGGTTGGATGAAGAAACGTGTATCCCCTTATTTGAAGCGGTAGTGAATCCTGCTGGATGGACAGAAGGATGCGATACTGTCTTCTCTGGCAGATTGCCACAAGCTTGACCATTAAGTGAAATGGAATGAATGTTATCGAAAGCTTCTTTTGCACTGCTGGCCCGTCGTGCTGATGTGCTCTCTCTCTGCAGCTCACTCTCCCTACCAGGGCCCAGTGTCTGGCTTTCCCCGATTGCACTGGACCGCTTCGCATCGGTTTTGGATTCTTGTAAAATATCATCGAAAAAGGCTTTTCCATTCCCTTTATTTGTAGAAGTGACAGGAGTGGCCCTTTGTTTATCGGTCCACTGCAGACCATTCATCTCTGAGCTGGGGAGAACAAACGATGGTACAGTCCCATTAGCGCTATCTGCACCAGCAGACTGGAATCCACTGTCACTTGTTGTTCTCTCATTGATTGGGTTATTCTGTCTTCTGGGACCGACACCATCCCAGTAGTGGGGAGGCTTCGCTTGCATTGCCTTCTGCTTAGCTCGTTTCATCGCTGACAGACAAGTTGATGGAGAGAAGCCGTTTCCAGGAGTATCCTCTCCTACTTTACAGGGGTCGGACATTTGACTGAAATCTTGTGCAAAATCTTTGCAAAGCTGCGACATGTCAAGATCCTGGACTTTTGGTTGTAGAGATGGACGCAGATTTACGTCAACGAGATTTCCCCGTTTTTGCACCTCATTCATCCCGACACTGCAACGGTCCGCTTCATCCGGGGCTTTCAACTGCTTCACTTTAACTTCTCGTCCTGAAAAAGCAAAATACAAAAAACACGATAAATACAGTTATTGTGGAGAAGGGGCTTTAATCTATTCGTGCATTATTACACTTAACATGCATTAGAGATGCGTTACCAGAATCGGGAACTGGGGATGAGTCCATCCTCTGACACTCCGTTTCTTTTCCTTGAACTTGCAGTTTTGGGGTCTCAACAGTGTAAACAAATGTTCTCTTTTTCTTGGTAAATCCAGAGTCTGTGTGTCTCATAAGTGGCCTGACCATTAGCTGGCCAGAGTCATGGTGCAGTTGTTCTGTGGAAATATTGTTTTCTACATGTACAGCAGGACTATTATTATGGTGAGAAGAATCCACAGTACAAGGTGGGAGTTCAGATAAACTCAACGGAGACCACTGGGTGATTCCACAATCTACAGTTTTCACCGGTGGGGGTGAGGTAAGCCTGCCAGGTTCTTCATCAACTGTTCTCTGGTCACTGGATGCAGCGCTGTTTGTTAATGAGACATCCGCAGAGCTGCAGCCATGTTCCTTTGTTGAAAAGATATGCTTTCTTTTGATTCTGTCAGTTTTCACTTTCCTCAGCGCTGAGCTACTGTTGGTGAAAAATATAGAAAGAACATGTTCAGCTCCATCAAGAACACCTGCTACTGTTCTGCGAATTTCTCCATCCTCAATAGCATCTGGTAGTGTCTGTTTCCAAACAAGGTCACTCTGATTCAGTGACCTCTGGGGGGAGTCGTGGGACTCTAGATGCTGAACGCCTGTTGATGACATACAAGCAATACGTATAATGTTGCATTATGCATCTAAAGCTTGTGCAATGGAGAATATTGTGCAATTCATATTCAGAGCTACTGTACCATCTTGCATATAGGCACACTGCAGTGAAAAAAAACCCGTACCTTGGTGGACGGTAGGTACGTCTTTGTTTTTGAGTGCCACCGCTCCAACTCGGGATGCATTTGAAAGAGAGGGGAAAAGCGTCCGTACAAACTGAGACACAAAAACAGAAGCAATGTTCATTGTCACACCGGCTTATTCCCTATGTTTACTGTACACGGCAAACAACATCTGGGGGCTTCAATTTAGAGTTAGAGTGTGAATGAAGTAAATATATCCTATCTCGGTAGTTTAGGTGAGACGGGTTACGCTTTGGAGGCCAGATATGCGTCTGTGTGTGCTATGATGTATTTTTTCTGTGCGTGTGCATGTTGGGATGTTTTGGTATACCACCTGGTAAATTGGTTGAGTTCTAAAAATATAAAATACATAAATTAATGTGAAATTCTTCATCTTGATCCGTTAACTATTAACTTTTCTTATGATATGAGGTGAATAATTTGTCGTGTCATTATGTTCCATCTTTTAGAAATCATGAAATATAGAATAAGCATGAATCTAACTGTATTATTTCTCCATTCTACAAATTGGAGAGATATATCTCTTGCATGTTTGGGCTGGACCGAGTACTCACCACAACATGTTTGTCTGCAGAAACACTAACTGGACAGGGACTTTCATCACTTTTAGCTATAACATTGAGAAGACACAATTATTTAACAATGCACATATCTCGATTACAAAATCAAACAAACAACAACCAGCTGTGTCATTTGCTTACACAAAATTAGGGTGGATGGTACAGCTGGTGGGGTATTCAGAGAACTGGTCCATGAGATATCAGGATGAAGCTGGGCTCCGAGACTTTCAGATATTTGCTTGTCATAGCTGACCTGTATCATTGAAAAAACAAAACAAAGAGGGGAAACCTTAATGTTATCCATTTCTCCACATTCACATGCTGACATTTGCTGAAAAAAACCACTTACTGGGTATTTGTGTGGGGTGTGAAGAAGATCTGTGCATGGGACACAAAAATAAAATAATAACCAGAGATGATTAAATATTTTTTTCCTGGGGTAATTCAAACCAATGAAAAACAGATAATCGGACTACTCACCAAAACGGTCCTGATGGAAACCTCGGTTATTTGCACCTGGGATTCTATAAAGACCACAATATAAATCAAAAACTGCAACAGCAGTGACAATACAAGAAACTTTGGTAAAGTTACTTTCAAAGTATCTCTAGAAATACTGAATTAACAATGTATGGGAATATATTTTAGTTGTTATAATAGTTTGAGTATTTTCTCAAAGAACAATTCTTTACTAATTGAGAGATATATAGCAATAATTGCTCCTTTTTAGCTTTAAATGAAAAGCCATTCAAAATGTCTAATAGCATTTAAATAAGAACTATTTAAACACTCACCCCTCTTTTGACATCTGGAACAAACATGGACTTTGGGTGGTCGTCCATGGCAATGCTTCTTTGTCTAGGTGTTACCACAGAGATACATTATTCTTCGATGTAAATTAAAAAAGGTTCTCAATGCAGACACATGTAGATTACTACAATTTACAACAATTCAACATGCAGACATCTATATTTGTGTTGCTTAGGATGAGTGCATGTATTAGAAGAAATAACCTAAATCAATAAACACATGCAGCACAGTCACACTGTAATTAAACATAACCATGTTCACCAGTGAACGACTGCTCCTCCTCAGTTTCAGGTGACACAACTCGATGCTGCCTGAAGACTTTTGGGGTTGAGAACAGCTGACTGTCGACTGCAGTTTTCTCAAAAGGTGCTTTAAAGTTTGCCTCTTGGTTCCCACACAGGTCATCTTGATCAGAGACATTTCCCTCAGCGAACATTTGAGATGTCAGTGCCTCAAACCAGTCGGGATCCAAGGGGCCCAGCGCTATATTAGAACATGAATAATGACATAAAGAGTAATGAGAACACAGCCGCCTCCATTCAAAAAGCACAATTATCTGATTATGCTGCTGGATTTAAAGAATTAGACACAACATCTGGAACATCTGTTCAATGTCATGCGTTGAGACAGTATTGCAACATGGACACTCTTTGTGCAGCGTGTATGTTTTATTGTGATGAAAACAGAGACGTCTTACCTTTCCAAATGTCATCTTTATATGTCTCGTACATGTTTTTAGAGGTTAAATCCATTGCAGGGGATTTAAGTAACCCCTCAATTGTGTTATGTGGCACACCTGAGGAGACAGGTTAAACTTGTGAGACTTACCTCAGTCCATGTTCGTTAGCTTTCACCTGAAAAATGCGATAGCCTACAATCCTCGGGGTTGCTAGCTGCTAAATGAATCAACTTCATTGGCTTACGTTAACGTCAGGGAACTCCGCCTGATGATAACAATACACGTTGTTACACAGCATCGTTTGCTAATGTTGGATTCACAACCATAGCAAATGTTATAGCTGGTTGTCAATGCCTCGAAAACACCTAGCGAGATGATCGTATCACGAAGGTTAATTTAGCGACATCGACAGCTAATGTCACACTTCCACAAAATGAAACCAGACAGCAAAAATAGATGCAACTAACGATACTTTTGAAGCGAACGTTATTCTAACTTACCATGGCGGCGTAGTGTTGGCTTTCATGCCTCAATGTCGTGAACTCCTGACAAAATGTTGACGACAATCCACAAAAACCACGATATCAAATGATAAAGAAGTTGTCATAAAAAGGCAATCTGCTAGCTAGTTTACCCTGCTTAGAAATCAAACCTCGCGCGCTGCACACCGGAACTCAAGTCTAATTTTCAAAATAAGAGTTGTATTAAAGTTCAACTATGGAGATTGAGGGCTGATTTTACATGATTTAAAAAAGGGGGGCTTATTTTATGGATATCAGGACGTTTTGTAATAATAGGTGGTGATTATATTAAAATCAGTGACATTATTTGAATAACAGATGAACGATATATTTGAAGTTTCATATTCAATTATTTCACAAGTTTAGCCTTTCAGGTAGACTTTCCGACTAGGTCATGTCTGTTCTTTATACATCTATGCCTCCATATGAATGCTGCTGTCAAGGGTGTTTTAAATCTTACACCTGACAGGCAGTTCTCTCTGAGTGGGGCACAACTTTTAACTATTGTCTCGAGGTAACACCCAGGGTGTATCAACTCCCAATTTTATGAAAAACAAAAAACAAAATAAACAATAACAACATCACACAAATCACAAAATAAAACCATAGTTAACAAATGTACGTTTTATTTGTTACTGTTACATAAGTGCACAGAACACCAAAGTACAGTACATTGCAAAGGCAGTAGTATTTACAAGGCGAGAAGCTAAACAAACAGTTCTTATGGACTTTTTATAAATAGCTATCTCTTTCTGTTTACATGCAGGCAGCTCAAATTGTAAGTTCATAAAAATACAATCTTATGAGTCTGAGCAAAGCCCCTATTGCACTATGTACAATCATTCAGTTAAAATAGTTTTTTTTATTTGTTCATAAACATTACTATTACACTTTAAAGTACATAGAATTTGCAAGCTTGGCAGGTTTAAAGATAAAACTAAATGTTTGGTTTCTATAAATCTAGTTTCTATAAATCTTGTTTGATAAATGCATATTTTACTATTGCAAATCATATTAGATAATTTACCTTATCGCTAAAAGCTGCATTTAAAAAGTACAGTAAGATGTTTCATGTAACAGATTGCCCACACAGCAGCATGTAGTGTAGGTTTGGGAGGCGTTACAGTAGTTTTGCAGTATGTAAAAGTAGTTAAATACAAACAATTTCCATAAATCAATATCCATAATTCCATCTGTGATGGTCTTCAGGTTTTTGTCACACACTCGAGCACCCACACACACCACAAGCACACACAAACACACACACACACACACACGCACATAAATACCCACTCACTACTTTAACAAGCATTGAAGCCTCCCTTTTTCTGTACTAACAATATTCATGTTTTCCAATGCTATGATATTAAAATACATTCTTTCAGGATACAGTAAAATTCTTCTACTTTCATAGAGGATTGCACATTTTCCCATGACAATTAAAACAACATAACTGAAAGAAAATCACTTAGCTTTGGTATGTCATTTGTTAAATGTGAACGTTGTTGACCTCAGTAGCAAATGGTTGCTTTGTGATAATTTCTATTATTAGTGCAATAAAAGCCTATGTTTCTCTGCAACAGCAAAGTTTCTCATCTTTCTAAAAACAAACAACAGTATTGCTGCAAATCCGATGACCTGACTTCATGACATTCTGATGTGCTCTGAGCAGGAAGGGGAAAGGGGGTTTGGTTTTCCCAGGTGAGAGCAGAGTGCTTGTTAACCACTGAGACGATAGCAGCAGCCCCAAACAGAAGCAGAGGCTCGTCATGGGACATGTTGCTGTGCAGGAACGGGTGTCAGGTGCTGTCAGGCCCCCATCAAAGAGTCAAGCCTGAAACTTTGGAGTCTGGGAGGAACGCCGTGATGGCTCGGTCGCCTTGGGCACGTCGGATCATGTCCCGGATCTCCCCGTTCAGTTCCATAAGCTTGACAGGTATTTCTGTCAGGTCCTGTTTTGAGCCCACCAGAGCAAATGTTCCCGTCTGACCCAAGGTTTGATGTCTAAAGTAGATGTTGAGTAAAGTCTGAACCTCATCCTCAGAGTGGCTGCCAAAGATGTCTTTCGGCCACATTTTTCTGCAATAAAAAACAAATGGTATTTGTTTCAATGGGGAAATATTTTGCTGGCATTTATTCCATTACATACAGAAAAACAAGCCTTTTCTCACCTGCACTCACGAATGTAGCGGATGGCCGTCGGAAACACGTTGTTCTTCAGACACTCAAGGATGGCCTGCACAGCAGCTTCGGATGAGCTGAAGGTGGGCTCGGAGCAGGAGCTCTCACTCGCAGCAATCTCATCATTCGTCACAGAGGCTGCTGCAACTCTCAGGTTGCACTTCAACTCGTTTAGCTCTCGGGAAATATTTTTCAGCTAAAAGTTAAGAGGGATTCATATTATTAATGGATTTGAAGGTGGGTGTCAAGGTTCCAAAAAGAGAGGACAAGTAAATGCATGATGTACCTACCTCAGGATTAGAGCTTATTGCATGGACCTGTTCAATCAGCTTACAGTAGGACTGAAAAAGCAGCAACAGCTGAAAGTGGAGTTTGTAGAGTCTTTGACAAAGCTCCAGTTGCTGAAAGTAAGAGACAAATGGTTGTTGGCAAAAGGCCTCTTCAATGAGGTAGGTTTCTCTTTCATATGTATTAATTGATACTTTATTGGCTATGGTTCTGCATTTGGTGTATAATACACTCACTTAAAGCTACGGGTGAACTACTTGTAAATAGAAGTCAGACCTGCAGCAGTTATACAGACAATTTTAAATGTGCTGAGTGAGCTGACATTTTTTTTTTTTAACTGAAAAAGATAAAATAACAAAAAGGAACAAGTCATTCCAACTTACAGACAGAAATTCCATTTTCTACAAAGCAAGCATGAAACAGGACAGAAAAGAGGTAAGGAGAACAGAGAATCAAAAGAAGGGCATGCAACTCCAAATTCTTTCTAATTAAAAGTAGGTGAAAAGTATTAGCCCAGGTTTTATTGGCATGCAAAGGGGGAGAAAAGTGACTGTTGGTGTATATGTAAACCAGAACTGAAAGGAAGGGCTGGTAGTCGGCATGAATTAAAGGATCCCTGTGGAGTTTTTGACCTCTAGCAGGGCTAGCAAAGTGCTTTTTTGAGTGTGTCCTGTTTTGGTTATCTACGCCCATAAGGACACACATGCGCTCCTGTGGGTGCCGTGATACAGAGTCCTTCTGATGATATCACATTACTCTACTGTTTTGCACGTAATTTACCAAGATGCAAATGTTTAATGAGGAAGGAGACGTAATGCATTTTTACTGAATGTAATCATAACTTTTGTCTACAAAAAAACTCCAAAGGGCACCTTTAATTTCTAGAAGCCAATTAAAACATCCAAGCAACGTAACAATTCTGGCGGTTAACTAGCACAATCACACTCACTTTGGTAGGAATCTCTTAGCTATTAAGTACATGTTTTAGTTGTTTCCTTTCTTCAGTTTTGAAGTGAGCGGAATTGTTAACTGCTAGATCAAATGCAACTGAGGAGACCTCGCTCACATGCCCAGCAGAGCTGAAAATGATCACAATGCACGTTGGAATGACATAATAAATGTGACGTGCGGCAACTCAATGTTGTCAAAAAGTGTGAGGAAGATAGAGGTAACACTCACAGAGCTAAAGTACCACATGGTAATCGTAATGCAGAGAGTACAGCATGAGAAGTCAGTTGAAGTAAAATCTCTTTTTGTAAATCCATTCTTGCAGAATCAACAACTTTTTTCATTAAAAATCATTCAGCCGTGTGTGTGTTTGCACACGGCTGAATGCATTAAACAACAAAACAAACCAGTATCACTCATTTGATATGACAGCATGTCAGAGTTAAAGCTGAAATTGATAAAAAGGTACGGTTTTACCAGAGAAATAGGTTTTACCTTGTCCTTGTGCTCTGCTGGTTGACTTGTTATCACGCTGCCCTCAGCACTCCTCACACTGGGGAAGGTGGCCTTACAGTTGCTCAACCACTGTGTGTAACAGAGACAACAGAATCACAGCGTAAACAACTCAGCGACAACATACAGGTGACATTCAGACTGGAGGTCACAAAAGTAAATGTCCTTACAGTGAGAGCCGCCTCTTTTCTGTTGTTGTAAGTATCAAGATACTCTTGAAGTTCCAACGCGCTGAATTTCATTTTCTCCAAGAAACCATAAGACATAATCTGTGAAAATAGAGTTATTGTTCTTGAATTTGTTCAACTACCAATAACATTCTGTTAAAAAACATCTCATGTTACTTACTGTTTCTGCGTCAATAAATAGTGATGGGCACTCCGAGCACGATGTCAGCATCTGAGAAGATCTTAAAAACTTTGATCCTAATCCTCTCAGGCCATCGCCGAGGTAACTCACAGCATCACAGGTCAAGGAACAAAATTTGATTTGGATATTCTGCAAAGCACAAAAAACAGGTTGGCTGTAACGGTGTCAAAGGCCGTGACTGGAACAAGATCACTGAGCGAGACTCTTGTGGACCCTCGTTTGTTTGTGAAAGATTCTGATTCTAAATCAGAAAACAGGACCTACATTCTATCATTTTGATCCCCCTTAAATGTTCTCATTGGCAGCTTTGGTTAGTGAAGTGCTCAACATCTGGTTATGAATCTCTGAAGATATTTAAGCTGACTCTACATAATGCCCTCTATTTGTGATTATTCAGATGTTGTCTGAAAGTAATCTAAAGGTTAATCAGCCACACAACTAATCCTGTCACCTGTTGAATTATTCAGTTTGACCAGGCCCACTGTTAGTGGAATGCGGGGCTATGCTGGTTACCATGCCATGGTGGAATACCTGAAATAGTGAAGAAAATACATGGAAAGTGTAGACTGCACAGGATCCATCGGAGTCAGACACAAGCTGGTTGATGTGACTTCGCCAAGCCTCCTCTGCATTGTTGCACACCGCTGGTTGGAAAGCCGCGAGGATGGCGGAGAAGAAAGGTGACGGCGGCGGTGAAGATCGTGACTCCAGCATGTCGTCTCTCTCTTCCTCGGTCAGACTGAGTGGACAGAAAGCTGCGTTACGAATGTCCTTTTTTTTCTTTTCTTTTTTTTACATACAAAAGTTGTGAGTCGGTACCTGGGCTCGCAGCTGTCAAGGTCAAGTTCTCCTTTGTAATCAATGTGAACCATGTCCATTATCAAACTGTCTCCACAGTGAAAGTCAAGGGGTAGTTCAATGATGGAGAGAGAGATGTCGTCCTCGTGGAGATTGGCGTCTTCATCCACTTGTGACACCTCATGCTAAACAGAACACAGGGAGGACAAACACTTTCTCAGCAACTGGCAACGTGAACTAGTCATGAGCAAACACTGAGACCGCATGCAGTGAAGGTTATACTGAACTGAAAATGTGTTCCCGATGTTAGACTTCATTAATATACAGATAATTGCGTTGGTACAATGGATACACTAACCTTGGCTTGGGACCCTATGGACACTCCTTGTGCTGTTCTCTTTTATTTGGTAAATTTAGTGTGCATAAATTGGGCCAATCGAATAGATTACTAAATAATTTCATGAAGCCAGCATTTGTGGCCCAGCACACTCATGTTTTTGGGCAGGCAATGTGTAAACCTTTCTTGACCTCCCACATGCCAAGAGTTTTTAGTTGTTGCTTAGAGCCACCCAAACAGGAGCAATAGGTATACAAATTGCCTTAAACAGACAGACACAGAAAGAAAGAGTTTTTTCTTGTTCTATTGTTGGCTACGACCCCCTAACACTGCCACAATTAAAATAAGGCACAGTCTAGCCGATAGCCCATAGCCCAAAGCCCAAAGCGTTATAGATTGCCTGCTTGCGGGTTATAGTTCATTCTCTTTTAGCATGCAACCAATGAAATATAAAGAAAAGGCCAGCTCATGCACTACTCTGAAGAGGGGAAATGTAGAAAGGTCAAAGCGCTACAAAATATTACTTAACATAGACTGAACCCAAAGCACATAAAACATCCAAGACACTTCACAAGAAAAGATGCAACAGGATAGCTCCCTATTTGGCAAAATTAGTGAAGAACTCTAGTATGGAGTTGCGATAGGAATGAGTAGTTCCCAGTATCTCTGACACTCTGAAGCCCTTATTCACCCGCTGCTTCGAGTCCTCTGGCAGTTGGCCATCAAAATTAGGATTGTTGGTGTTCAGGGGAGTTGAATCAGCTGAGGATGTATAAAAAAAGGCAGAGGGAGAGTCCCTGTTACTGATCTCTGCTGTTGGAGAGAGGCTGACCATCTGCAAGAGAGACAAAGTCAAATCTGTTGAAATCGTCTTTAAATAATTGTTCAATAAACATCAAAACATTTTTAGAAACAGAAAAAAAACAGAGCTCAAAGCACTGGATTGAAAAGTCAATATTCCTGAATGAGCTGTTAAAACTGAGAATGACTGCTAACCAATCAGGAACAAGAGAGTGGGATCCACAAAGTGATCTGCTAAATAAAGAGATTCAAAAATGTGTATCTGATGAGGCCTCATCTACTTGGGAGGATGAATGCGCTCAGCTAATTACATTATGAGATGCCTTGTGTGCAATGTTGACAATAACCTGAGGGTGGCACAAGAGGAGAGCTCATAGAATGTCCAAGATAAAAACAATATTTATCCTCTGAATGTCCTCAGTTACTTTCATCTGCCAATATGTTTCAATAGCGATTACGGTTGAAATTAATAACATGTTAAAAGAGTTTATGCAGGGTTTAACTAGTAAAATGTGAGACCTTTGGAAATGTGTTAAATACCACATATTATGCAATGTTTTTCGGACTTTTCAAGCCCTGTAAATCTATTGGCAAAAAAGAGGAAGTGAACTCACGAGTTGTGATTGGGAGAGTATCTGGCTGGCAATGAGGGAATCTTCCTCCGACGACTCGTCTGAGTCTTCATGGGTGATCTTGCTGAGGCTGGGCATGCTGCTGGACAGCTGGCTCTCCTCCAGGGGCTGCAGGTCACTCTGGTCCAGGCTGTCCATGGAGCGTCGACGCACACCCCAGTTGAAGTTGTCCATCGTCTCTCCCTGTGACAGAGAACACCATTGAGTTACCAAGTAAGTTCCAAGAAGTGAAGCACAATCAAACACAAACACATGCACACGCGAAAGCATACCGTAGACACACATTCACGCAACCATGCAGTGCAGGTTCAGGGAGGGGGTCGTCTCTGAGGGAGGTTTCCCCCTCATAGTTAACAATGGAGGGAGAACTGGAGCAATGCAGCCTCACAAAGAGTTTCCTCGAACTGCAACTAAAGTAGCCAAGATGATGGGGGAACTGGCAGAAAAATGTGGGCTTTAAAACACTCTGATATTGTCAGACTTCTATATTTACAGATCTTTAGTCCCGCAGTTTGTCTGCTTCTTGCTTAAAATGCGGAGTGACATTTCAGCTGCACTCAGCCAACTTCCACATTCCACCAAAGCTCCACATCAACAGATTCGACAAGGAGAGTTCCTGTGGCGATTAGCCGGATGCCGACGCCTGCTAGAAAGCAAAGGATTTCTTTTCTTTTCAAATAAACCATTTGTGATCATAAACAAACGTTTGAATCTGGTCAGAAAACCTTCATTTGCCTTGTTGTGGTGTCCTTAACTTAAAAACTCTCCATGTTGCCCTTTTGGTGACAACAGCACTTGTTTGAGTTTATAGTCCGTCTGAAAGCTACGCCGGCACAGTGAGAACGGCTGACACTATTCCCAGTGTGCAAAGTCTGCATCTTTTGATGCACAGAGATGTGATATTCCCACAGCATCAATTTGCTGAACATGCCAAGATGTTACTGCGGTATTTAAAGCTTGACAAAGAGGTATTAAAATGAGGTATCCATAATTGAACCATCCAACACGACTGGTGTTAAATTGAACCAGTTAGAGCAACGTTATTGCTGCAAACGTGAACAACAACGTGTACATCATCAGTATTCGGGTTTCTGTGTCAGTCGACAGAACTGACTTGAGAGAGTCTGATGTTCTTCTCCACAAGGTCAACTAACAGAAATGTTAAATGCATGAACTTTATCAAATAAATAAGTTCACGCATGAGAATAGCTGAAACTAAACACAGTTTCTTTACAGGCTTTGGAGATGGAGATAACGTCCCGTCTAAAATTACATTTACAGTTATATGGACAATTGAGACAACTGAGTGCGCACACTTTATTTTGTAAACCCGAGTGAGATCTGCAACGTAAATGAAGGGGGAAAATGTTACTCTAATAAAATCCAGCTTTTCAATGTGACGTCCACATCTATATGCTAAACTTACTGTTTTGCTAATACTAAATAACTTAGTGGACATATCTCCCTTGAACTACATGAACATTGCATGCACACACATTTGCTACTATTTGCCATCAGTTAAATTTCCTGCAAATGCTCTTTGAAAGAAAATGTAACATGACTAAACTTACCTGTAGCTCCTAGATAGCATGGACAGAAAAAAACAGAAGAAAGAAACCCCATTACTCAGAGCAGGCAGACCTGACCCAGAACAGTTTACGAGTGCTCTTTGGAGTAAAATACCGTTGTGCTAATGTCAGTCTTGTTTCTTTTTTGTTGCTTTTGCTTCACAAGTCTGACAATGTGGTTTTCAAACAAATGTGTGAGGTGGTGAGAAGGAGAATAAACAAACTGTTTCCTGACTCACCTCTCCGTCTTCAAGCTCCACATCAAGGAAGTCAAAGTCTCTAAAGACTCTAAACTGTTGCTCTGAGGTCGTGTCGTCCATGTTGTCTGGCTCCCGTGTCCCATCATCAGATGACACCAGGCTGGGCTGATGCTCCATGAGGTCCAGTTCCCCACAACTGGAGAAGATCACCTACAAGAACAACAAATAGGCACAACTTACAGAGGGCAAAATCTTTAATGCCAGATCATGAGAAAATAGCCAGTTCGTGTTAAACTTCAGAGCGTTTCTAAAATAAAGTGTATCTTACCGAAGGATTTTTTTTGAGACCCACTTCTTGACCACACAGAGACAATACATTCACCAGTTTTTCCCGTGTTCTTTTCTGCAGCGGGCAAGAGAAAGTGACGGTATGTTTCACAAAAGATACAAATAAAATGAATTTAATAGGCACCAAATAGAGCTATTATCAAATCATCACCTTTCATATGATGAATACTATTCTCAGAAGGAAGGGGAAGAAGGGCTCACCTGTGAAGACTGAGGCCTCTTCCAGCTGACTGGCACCAGGACGTTGTTGGAAGTGGATCCAGAGGAGGTGGAGGAGGTGCTGCGGGTCACTGCTGTGGTCCTGCTCTTCACATCTAGGCCTGGAGAGCGCTGCAGGTCGTCAAAGCACCGACCGATCACCGGCGTCTAACAGCGTGGACGCAAACAAAGAGAGAAAGGGAAGGATTGAGGAGGAGAACGTTCCTCTCTGCTTCGGCAATCAATGACTCCACAGCAGCTCCAGTTTGTATCCAAGATGACCATCCGTAATCGATATTTCATGTTTTATATAATATCTTTTATCAATGTTGACAATTTATACTCCACTAGGCATTCCGAATGCCTGAAGCATCTGAGAAAAAACAAACCTTTCCTCTGCTGTATCTCTCAGTCTAAAAATATCTGAGTATTTTCAGAAATATCAGTGGTTTAGATTCACACACAGTTGGCTATCCACTAAAAGTCAGTGATTCACATACAAAGGACGGCAGCAAAGAGGTGACATCATTTCCTGCCATTCATGAACTGCCCAAATAGCTCACTGTACAGTTCCCACACATACAGCCCTCTGTCTGTATCTTTGACATCACTTTCCAGCTCTTACTTGGCTAATTGTGTTTACCTTTGGAGCTTTCAAGCTAATCTCGAGGGGTTTGGTCAAAAAGAAATATCAGCATTAAGGAAGGGGAAGAAATGTTTCCTTTCCAAAAAGCTGCACACACAAACGCAACAAGCACCGCACCCTGGAAAATACAGGACCAAATACCGGGGAAGTCAGACAAGCATGACGCTCTCCCCAAGCTGCAGGGACTTTGAAACCAAGAACACAGTGAAAGAGAAAGAGTCTCTGACCTCAGATATGTCAAAGTGGAAGTCCAGCGTTTTCCCAGGCAAAGCCTTGGAGGAGCGGTCCCATACGCGGCTGATGTCCTCATAGGAGAGGACACTTTGTGGGGACGACGGCTGCACCAAACTGGCCGATCGAGAAACCACCAGCTTCAGGATATTCAATGCTTCCCTCCAATGGACAGTCTATAGATGAGACAGACATACACGCATCAGGTCACTCGTACACACAGACAATAAACAAGAACCCACAAAACCACATGTTTAGAAAGAAACAACCACACATGGTTTTAATGTGGTTCTATTTTTGGAGACAAGTGTTCTAGCAGTTGGAGAATAAGCAGAGTCCGAGGCTGCGGCAGGAGGGCAGACTGTTTATAGTTTGGGTGTGTCTACAAATTTACTGCGCTGACACAAGACAGATTTTTTTCTCCTTTTTTTCCAATGAACACTCACAAAAGGAACAGGGAACACAAGACTATTAGTCAGAGCACGATGCCTAAAGGTTTCCAGTGATCACATCTGACGCAGGCGATGTGAACGTTTTCCCTTTACGAGCACATATATCTGAACGAGTAAAAGTGTTACGACGTAAATATTACAAATATACACTACCGTTCAAAAGTTTGGGATCACTTAGAAATGACTTTATTTTTCAAAGAAAAGCACTGTTTTTTCAATAAAGATAACATTAAATTAATCAGAAATACACTCTCTACATTGTTAATGTGGTAAATGACTATTCTAGGTGGAAACGTCTGGTTTCTAATGAAATATCTCTAGAGGTGTATAGAGGCCCATTTACAGCAACTATCACTCCAGTGTTCTAATGGTACATTGTGTTTGCTAATCGCCTTTGAAGACTAATGTCTGATTAGAAAACCCGTGCAATTATGTTAGCACAGCTGAAAACAGTTATGATGGTGATATAAGCTATACAACTGGCCTTCCTTTGAGCTTGAAGTTTGTAGAACAAAATTAATATTTCAAATATGAATCATTATTTCTAACCTTGTCAATGTCTTGACTATATTTTATATTCATTCGATAAATAAAAGTGTGATTTTTCATGGAAGACACGAAATGGTCTGGGTGATCCCAAACTTTTGAACTGAAGTGTATATACAGCGTTTGACTAAAAATCAGAGCAAAGGCATACTGTCGCCACATATTTAAACTAATTATCCGCAGTAGGACACATCCTCAAACTTACCTGGACGAATTTCTCAATTGTCTTGAGCACCTCCATGTTGAACAGTTTGGCTTGAATTCCTCCCAGGTCCATGTGACTCAGGAGGCTGTAGATGATCTGTAGAAGAGTCTGCTGCATACTGGGGAGCCCCTTCTCCAACAGCTGTTACGATAGAACAAAATGCATTTCATTCGTGTTGCACCCTTTGAAAAGCTGCAATATATAATTACTGTGCAACCTTTTTACTGCCACTTTGGCAAATATATGATCAGCTGGTGGAGCTGCACACACCTCTGCCATGTAAGTGACCAGGTTGAGAGTGATATCCGAGAAGGCCTCGTGAAGATACCGACACACCACGTTCACCCAAGTGAAGCAGTCTCGTGTGTAGGAGTGCGTTTTATAGAGAGCCATGACGTGAGCTAGGTTGGAGAGCTTGGCGTTCTTCTCCTCGAGGCATACCTATGGACAAAAAGTGCATGAGCACAAAACACATTCTCTTTAAAAGAAAAATGAAGAAAGGAATTTGAATGAGGCCAAACCTGAGCTATCTTCTCGGCAACGTCTTGACAGAACTTCGTGGGCCCATCAAAGTTCTGCACGAGATGTGGGAGCAGGCAGAGAACATTCAAGGCAAAACCTAATGGATAAAACAGACACATTAATTCAATATTTCACGCGAAAATATTCACATAACAACCCCATATATGTTGTTTCCTACAGTGTACCTATGGCTTGGGATGTGTCCACCACAGGCACTCGTGACACCGGTGTGAGTTGGCAGAAGAGCTGGAGCGTGAGGTCAGTGGTGGACGCGGAGGTGAAGCCCTTCAGCAGCAGCTGCTGGAGCCCAGTGAAGCTGCTCCACTGAAGCTGGCTCTGCAGTTTCTCCAGCTTCTCCCTGTTCTCCTGCTTGTCGAGCGACATGTGGCCCAGCAGCTTATTCAGCAGCCTCAAAGACATCTGGTACTCAAACTCAAAGTCCGACTCCATCAGTGACACAGCCACCCAGAAGATGGTGGCCAGCAGGTTGCTGGGGTGGTTGACGTTGGTCGGGTCGTTGATGTTGTCTTTGGACAAGGACGCGCTGCGGGTCTTGGCTAACGACACCTGCTGTTCACAGGCCTGGACGCGGTCCAGCGTGGCACTGCGAGGCTGATCAGACCACCTGTCCGCCTCTCCAAACTTCTTGGGGACAGAGGAGCTCCTCTGATGTCGGCTCCTCTCTTCTCTTCTAAGATTGAGCTGCCCTGTGCTCTTCCTGTTGGACAGCAGCTTGAGACTGGTGAGAAAATCTGGAGACGAGGCTCTGGAATGAAATAAACAGCGAAGAAAAGTGATGTATGTTTGAACAAAAAAACAGCCTTTTTCAACATAAATACATGTACGGGAGACACAAACCTCGTCAAGATGGCCATGAGATCATTGTTCTTGAGACATTCAGCTAAGTTATCCACCACAGATTCCAGTGTCAGTAATACCTCCATCACATAGCCCTGCAAGAGAGAAAAAGACGACTGCAGTTCTGTGGAGGATTTTCATGAATCATTCAATTTGAACGGAGCACTTAATTGCTGATAAAAATAGAAAATAAAAAAAACACTAGATTTAAATAATATTTGATGGACAGGTAGTTCAATGATATGCTGATTAGACTTTAACGGGGATCTAGGATTTCTGCCATTAGGGGATTAGTAGATTTATTGATGTGCTCATAAGAAGGTCAAACATCTGGGGCAGCCAACTCATTTGCTAAACAGCCTTGAATCCATGTGCTTATTCCGCCCCGAAAGAAACACTTAGAATACAAATGATACAGTAAATAAGAATATAATATTATTGAGGCAATTCCTCAGTTCCTGCAAAGAAGACATTCCTACATGGATGATCCATGAACCCTTGAACGTATGTCAGATTCTCTCATATCCACGTTCACATATCACACACATCATGTACACACTAACCTGCACCTCTTCTCCATGCTCTCCTACGACTTCCACCAGCCGGGAGAGCAAGTCAGAGACAGCATGGGCAGAAATGGGCTGCCGGAGGGCCCGGAACTCCTGGAAGGAACGTCCAGCGTAGTGACGCGAGGAACTACACAAGGCCGTCTGCAGCGCCACGTCACTGAGCTGCTGCTCCAGGTGGAAATCTAGCGAGGACAGACGAGAGTGCGCTAAAGAAAATGGGAAATATTGAATGCGGCAAAGACAGGGTTCTGGAGCTGACTTCATTGGTAATGACAGTGAAGGATTTGCTGAAGGGTTACCTGACTTGGAGTCTTTGAACACACAAACCACATGTCGTAGGAAGTTTGTCATCTGCCCTGTGCTTTTTGAAATGTAGTTCTTTGCTGAAATGTCCTCATGGCACCACAGGGGTCCATGTGCTCTGTAAAACAACAGTTTCATAGTCACTAACAACACACAGTACATTGTCTACTTTGAGGTCGACTATTGTAGAAAGTGGCTCAGTTAGCTGACTGTTCTGAATGAACTGCACCAAGCCCAAATCCAGATGTGACTCTGGTTTTGTTTGGATCAGTATTGTCCGTTCTTAAAGTGGCAAAAATGTATTCTCAACAAATCAAGTTCTACACAGTTCAAGAGAGCTGCACTCACTAAATTCAAATATCTCATCTCAAACTGCTCATACAATAATCTATTGCACTTTGCATGCAGCGCCACTAGGTGGTAATCTACGTCAAGAAATATGAGAAAGCATATCTGCTGTGTAACATACAGGTGGTGCCACTTGCAGGAAATGATTTCAAAGGGAGAACAGCGTGTGGAATCAGCACCTTGTGGTTAAAAACTCAATGAGCTTATTAGTCTTCTCGTCCATTTTACTGGAAGGCACCGGCTCCTCCACTTCATGTGGGATCTCCGGCAGGTTGTTGCTGCTGCCTCCCAGACTCAAACTGGACGATGTAGAAGAAGAACTCAGACCAGAGTCTGGCACAGGAGATACTTGGCACTCCCGCAGGAAGTCAAAACTTCCCCCTGAACACAACAGAGAAACAGGTTTGTGATCAGAAACAGGCTACGTCGGTTTATTTGGATGTTTGATTATATTTCCTGAACTGCAACTTGCATGCGAGAACATGTCGGTAACAGCGTGGCCTGTGTTTAAATGCCATGTCTGGCATTTAAATCCAACTACCATTGTCCATTGATAAGATGTATTTAATGTGGTAAACTGACATGTTTAATGACTAAAGAGTACGACTACTTTTTGACCATACAAGTTGTCTTCAAATTGTCCAATGGACAAATAATACTCGACACATTTAAAAATGTCTAGACATTTGCAAAACAAACGATCAGCAGAGGGTAGGGGGGTCACCCAGCCTATCCAAGCCCGAGCAGATGGCCCCAATTTAGGCAAGAGGACAAAAATAGCAATATGGAATGCTTTAATCAAGACCTTTGATGTCCTCGGTGCTCAATATTGCTTTTGGCACAGTGTTCAAATATTTCCTCCCTCGATAAGAAACCTATCTATCCTCGGAAAAGGAATGGTAGCATTCCCCTCTTGTTGTTTACGTTCTTTTTAGCTCGGGAGAATAGTGTCAAGCAGCTCAACTGGACCCAGGTCTACTCCAAGCTTTCAGTATGAATGTGTTTTAGTTGTGAAAAATCTGCTGAGTATTAGTAATTAATTAACTCATGTTTTTACCTGAAGGTAAATACTCCGACTGGAGGCTTGGTTTGCAGGTGAGGGTCTTAGTGCTGTTGATCTCACGTGTCTGCAGTAAAACTGAGGCGATGGCCTGGAAGTTGTTGTTGCAGGACAAAGTGATGAGCAGGTGGAGGAGGAGACGTTTGCTGTGCTCAAACACCTCCGTACGGTAGTGATCCATACCTGAGGAAAGAAACAGACCAGTCAGCCTGTTTCAGTCATCTTTAAGACGAGGCAGCGTTGTGGTCAAGAAGACCCCCTAAACCGAGACCAAATCATGACCAAGACCATCGTGAATAGAACCGAGACGAGACCAAGACCTTGAGGGCTTGACTAGGGCTGCAACAACGAATCGATAAAATCGATAAAAATCGATTATTAAAATAGTTGCCAACGAATTTCATTATCGATTCGTTGTGTCGCGCGATTATTACGGCGCTCAATAAGTCACGGAGTATAAACAAAGTTGAGTTGAGCGGCGCAGGAGAAACAAGAGCGGAGCGAGAGGGAGAGGAGAGACTGAACGCTGCGTTGTGAGAGCCAATCAGCGCTGAGCTGCTCCTCTGTTGATGAATCTAATTGGCTGCTGCTGCTCACGTGGCGCTGGATGCGGAAGTCATTCACGTCGTCGGAGACATTCACGGAGCTAAGTGCGCCTCCGGGTGACGTTATGAACCCAGACACCAGGGCGCTACATGTCACGACGTGTGGCATTTCCACAAGAGTATAACGTAGAAAACGTGGTTATTTATTCCGTGGCGGATAGCGGAAAATATTTTTCCATGGAGAAAGGCAACGGAGATAAGCCACGACTCGCTGTGCGTGCAGACACCATTTAACGGAGCGGAGCAGCGTGCGCTCTGATCGCTCTTTTAATGAAGTATCGATACTAAAAATATGCTAAATCACATCGTTTTTAACGTACGGGTACTTTGTTAGTATCGCTACACCGTGCAGCGTGACAGCAGCAGATGTAGCGGACTAACATTCAAGCTAACCTAACTTCCCAAACGCTGTGGACATCTGAACGCTGATTGGCCGAGACGCGACACGTCCATCAAAGATGTTTTATTGCGAAGAGCACCACTTCACATTTTTTCCTTGTCTCACTGTAATCTCAACGGCAGCGGGCCAGGTGAAAAAAATAATAAATCGGAACGCGTCTCTGATATTGTTCAGGGGGCCACATGGGGACCACTGCTCAGGAGAGGAAATCTGTCAGTCTGTTTGTGACGGTTCATCACCATGGTGACCAGTGAACAGGGTTCATCACCATGGTGACCAGTGGATCTCCAGGACCTTTCCATGACTTTAAACCAAATTTCCATGATTAAACATTTTGTGAAAACTCTGTCTATACGTGACAAAGTGAGAAGATGTAGTATTTAAACTAACAATGAGAATTCCAAAGCATACCGTTTATATACCGTGTCAATTAAAATTTGAATAAAACAAATTTGCATTAGTTTTCCAAATATTTTGGGATTTTATTTTTTTCAATTACTTTTCTAGGCCTGCTAATAGCCATTTAAAAATTCCATGACTTTTCCAGGTTTTCCATGACCGTACGGACCCTGTTTTGAATAAAGGGTTGAAAATTTTTTTTTATTATTTTTTTTATCCGATTAATCGATTAATCGATAGAATAATCAACCGATTAATCGATTATCAAAATAATCGTTAGTTGCAGCCCTAGATGTAGTATTTAAACTAACAATGAGAATTCCAAAGCATACCGTTTATATACCGTGTCAATTAAAATTTGAATAAAACAAATTTGCATTAGTTTTCCAAATATTTTGGGATTTTATTTTTTTCAATTACTTTTCTAGGCCTGCTAATAGCCATTTAAAAATTCCATGACTTTTCCAGGTTTTCCATGACCGTACGGACCCTGTTTTGAATAAAGGGTTGAAAATTATTTTTTTTAATTTTTTTTATCCGATTAATCGATAGAATAATCAACCGATTAATCGATTATCAAAATAATCGTTAGTTGCAGCCCTAGATGTAGTATTTAAACTAACAATGAGAATTCCAAAGCATACCGTTTATATACCGTGTCAATTAAAATTTGAATAAAACAAATTTGCATGACTTTTCCAGGTTTTCCATGACGGTACGGACCCTGTTTTGAATAAAGGGTTGAAAATTAAAGTTTTTTTGTTTTTTTATCCGATTAATCGATTAATCGATAGAATAATCAACCGATTAATCGATTATCAAAATAATCGTTAGTTGCAGCCCTAGGCTTGACGCCCTGTCGAGACCAAGGCAGGGAAAAAACAGTCAAGACCAGAGCAGTGCGAGTCTCCCATGGCATGACACACTTATGATAAAATGTGGAACATGCAAACCTCAGGCACTACTCATGATGATCCGATAGATCCACATTCCCATACAAGACACCCACAGAAAACACATGAAAATTCATCTCCATTTACCTCTTTTAAGGACATTTATACAATACTATTTGTGTGTATTTATAAGTGTTCCATGAGGAATTTCTTGATAAAATAATGCATTGCAGAGAGTAATCGTATGTGGCAGGATGTTCCTTTGTTTTCTATCAGCAAAGAAATATAAAGAGTTGAATTTAACTTATCATTTTTATTGTTCAATGTTTTACAATCCACCTCCACATGATACTTTTATTGTTTTATAGTGCTCATGAAGATTGGACCTGGGGGACGGGGGCAGCAGTAATACAAATTTCCAATCCAAAATGTGTCAAATTAATGGTTGCACTTGAAGCAGGACGTTTTACACCCGGTCACAGGAACGATAAATAAATCAGACAATGTACTCACAATTTAGTGATTATTGATCTTGACTGGTCTTGCAATACAAGTCACAGACAAGTCCTTCAAAAAGTGGCCTTGAGACCAGTAAGGAGACAAAGATCGATCTTGTGTACTACACACTACCACAACCACTAGAGCTTCTTTTGATTCGGCTGAGACCAACAGTGACTTGACGAAAGGTCACAGGAAGAAAAATGTGACAGGACTTGGGGTTCAGAGGGTTAAACATTATCTGCCATGAGATTTGTTCTGGAGTACGTACAATATGCAAATATCATGACATTAAATGGAGTTTTTTTTAATGTGAATGACTGATAATGTTGTGAACTCACCCAAAAACAAGGCATGGAGCAGCAGAGGTAAGTGCATGGCCCAGTCTTCTCTCACGCTGTGGTCCACCACCATCTCTGTCATGAAGATGACTGCTATATTGCACCTAAAACAAACAAAATCATAAACTCTTAGGCCAACAACAACTCACCAAACATAGCTAATCCCTTATTTTATGACTGGATATTTAAGGTTAACAGCCCTAGTTAGGTATTATTTAGAATACATTTTGTTTCAACATTTTCTCATTTTGCATTAATGCATGCAGCAGTCTCACCTGTGCAGCGGTCCTCTGGGAGTGATGGTCTCTGGTAAGAAGTCCACTAGTGGAGCCCAACACCCTCCATTCAGAGGCATGGGCAGAGGATGGGGCTGATTGGTCTCAATGACCACCACGAGCCAGTCAGCATAGGGAGGCAGAGGTTCACCTACATGATTACAGAAATGTATAATGCTGGCATTTATCTAACACACTAACAGACACACAGACACACACACACACACACACACACACCAAATTGCAAACAAATTGCAATCAGAGTTTGTGGAACTCCATAGCTGGATATGGCATGTGGGCAAATAACAGATTGGAGATTAATCTAAATAATGTCAAAGGGTAATTTCATTCTTACTCGCATAAGTCTGCAGGTTCAAGTCAGATCAAGGAAGTATAATAAAGAGGTTTTTGGGTCACTGGCAGCAGAGGACCTGGGCTTGACTAATTTTATTTCAGTGCCAGTTCTCACAGAAGCCTTAAAGAAACCCAGGCCACTGTGCACTGCTCATGCATTATAAATGAAACCATCCCAGCCACATCTTACCGTCCAAACCAGCTGCTGTGTTCCACACTCACCAGACCATACCAACAAAATGTTTTCAGAGGGTGTCTGGTATAGAAATAGACTTACTCTTATCTTCGTCATAGGATCCTCCTGAGCTGTTGCTGTAGTGTGATTCCAGCCGATTGTGAGCTTTCATTATGTGGCTTAGCCTTAGGTCAGAAAAAAAAGATCTTGATGGGCATTGGTGGAAATATAATTCATCTAATGCTAAGCTTTAAGTTTTGCCCCCTACCTCTCTTCGTACTCCTTCACAGTCTTGGTATCATCTGTGTCAGGAAAGCTCTCTTGGCCTGCAACAACAGTATTGCAACTTGATGCAGTGCCTAGAAAAAACGAGAACAAAGCACTTATATCTTACAGTATGTTCCAGGACAGTCAACTGAGCGTGATCTTTAACACCAACACCGCTTCACATTCACCACTGCAGTCTGTCCAGAACAAACAGTTTTCTATGGTTGACCAATAAGTGGTTCCACTGGAGCATTTCGGATTTCCTAATTGGTTGATCTTTCCTCATTAAAAAAATAAAAATGTCAACTGGGGTACACTCTGTTCAGTGTTTTTGTACCTGAAGCTGCTGTGGAGGCCTTGCTTGTAGCACTGAAGCGGTAAAAAGGAGGACTATCACAGTGCTGCACAACCGGGTTGACTGGATCCGTCTGTTGCAACTCAAATATCAACTCCTCCATGGTTTGCATGGTGTTGTTACGGCACAGATATATCACCACCTTCTTGATCTGATCAAATACATCAGGAGAGAACAAAACCACCAACCATAACTCAGTGGAGATTAAGTAAGGTTCATACAATGGAAGAAAATGACAGCAAAATTAAAAATGATAAGAGATATCTTCACAAGAAGATGGACTTGCGTTACATTATACCTAGAGTCCACATTGGATCTAGATGTTACAACTGAGAGGGGTTGAGGTGACAGAACCGCGCTGTACCAGTAGAGTGCCACTGCTAAACAAAGGTGTTAACCTGGGTCTGATATGAATTTCTGTGTTGTTTTCATTTTTTTTTATGGATGTGTGTCGGTGTGGGCGTTTGTTGATGTCGATGTTCGTGTATGTGGAGATTGGCATTTGTACTTGCTGTGGGCTGTACTATGGACACTGATACTACCTACTGTGGGATGTGTGCTGTTTGTTTTGTTGTGTTTATTTATTTGGATGTCAAGGATTGCTCTGTTTTCTTGAAAATGCTAAATAAAAATTTTTAAAAAAAGAAACGGGACAGAACAAAAAAATTAAGTAGCTACTACTAAATGTTTTCCAGTTGACCTGAATGATACATATATCTTACATATGGCAGCAGGGTGGTATCACTGCTGACACCGCATAAGCTGATGAGAAACTGTAGGGCAGTCCTCAAATTGTTGCTCCACTTCTCATTGCAGACTAAAGCATTCCAGGAGTTTTCCATCTCTGGTCCAGGGATGTCATCTCCATACTGAACACAGAGGTTAAAAAAAAGACGACTTGTTAGCTGCGCTGATTACCCATGCCCCATTTCATCACATTTCCCAAACATGACTTTACCTTGGCGGTCATGAACATGAGGTTGTTGAGAACCATAGACGTGGCCTGTAAGGAGCCCCAGCCAGTGCCCTTCAGTTGGTGGGATGAACCTGTGCTACTCGTCCGGATAGAAGTGTTATAATCCAAGGTGCATGGTGTGAAGACCGGGAGCAGCAGGCCACTGTCCACCAGCTCAATGTTACTGAGCCAGGGCAGGAGGTAGGTCAGCATGATCTGCCTCCCATTAGGATGAGTGGTGGGGAACCTCTGGCTAACCTCTGGAACAAGCAGGAGAAAGGCAACGTTAACATGAGGATAACATCAGGTAGGACTTCTGTGTTTATATTCTACATGGAAATCAAACATGCTGTATACTCAGCCTCACCATAAACGTCGGTTTAATCCTGAACCACATAGATCGATAGATAGATATGTACTTTATTAATCCCCAAGGGGAAATTTGTCGTAACAGTAGCAGCACCAATAAACTAAACACACAAGAATAAAAAATAAAATATAAAAAACAGGGATGAAAGATAAAGATGTATACAAGAAGTATACAAAGTAAAATATAAAATAATATATATATGTATCTATACAACATATATGCATACACAATACACAATACAAATGACAAATTAAATTAAATATAAAAATATTAAATATAGACAGTGTGCAAAATGCAAAGTGTGTGTATGTGTGTAGTGTAAATGAAAATGAAGTGTGTGTATGTGTGTAGTGTAAGTAAATGAAATGTGTGAAGTGCAGATCAACATAGTGTGGATATGAAGTTATTATTGCAGTTATTGCACTATGATCTGGCAAGAGGTGATCTGTTATAGAGCCTCATAGCCGTCGGCAGGAATGTTCTCCTGTATCTGTCCTTGTGGCAGCGGAGCGTGAGGAGACGTCTGGAGAAAGTACTCCTCTGTCCCTGTAGGAGGTGGTGGAGAGGGTGGTCCGGGTTGTCCAATATGGACACAAGTTTCTTCAACGTCCTCCTCTCCACCACCTGTTCCAGGTGCTCCAGCTGGCAACCGATGATGGAGCCAGCCTTCCTAACCAGTTTGTTAAGACGGCTGGTGTCACCGGCTCCGATGCTGCTCCCCCAGCAGACAATGGCAAAGTGCAGCACACTAGCCACAACCGACTGGTAGAATAACTCCAGCATCTTGCTGCACACGTTGAAGGATCGAAGCTTTCTCAGGAAAAAGAGTCGACTCATCCCCTTCTTGTACACAGCGTTGATGTTGGCCTTCCAGTTCAGTCGGCTGTCTATGGAGACGCCCAGGTACATACAAAATCTACTTACTACTAGGATTCCATTTAATCGATTTAAGCTCTCAGTGTTTCTGTGGTCAGTGGGAGTGTCCATATATACAGTATGTGTGTGGGTGGTGGGTGAGGAAGACTACTCTGGAAGATGAGTGTGCAGCTAACCATAAGAAGATGACAAGCCTGTGAGAGTATTACAGCAGGGGGAAACAACACGGCTAACCCCATTATGGCCAAACCCGCAGCACATACGACACAAGCAGCTACCTGAGAAAAGAGGAAGTGTGAGTTCAGGGTACATGCTGGCCAGCTGGCTGGAGAGCTGAGGCAAGGAGACACTGTACAGCGGTGGCAGTGGACCGTGGGTGCCGTAGAGGATGCTGTTTGGCTTCTGCTCTGTAATCCTCTTGGAGTACACAAACAACTTTGCTTCAAGAATCTGTTTAAAGAAAGAGGAGAAGTGTGTCATTTATCCATTAAACCCTTCACAGAATCACAAGAAGCAACTGTGTTTGTATCTCTCACCTGCATTAGCTGCATTGAAATCTCATAGATTTCTCTGTTGGTGTCTGATGCCTTGAAGAGGACCAGATTCAGCAGTGTTACTATATCACTTGGATAGGTTCTGCTAGTTAGGACATAGAGAAAGTAAAAACATAATGGTTCAGTAATAATATCTTAAGTGTCTCACATAATGTTTGGGATCATGTTTTTGAGATGAAGCACAAAAGGAAGTCCAACTTCAGATGAATAAAGAAAATCAGCTGGGGGGACACTTGGGAAAGCTAGTTTGCTGGTAGTTTCCCCATTTGAACATCTGGATGACCACACCTGAAGAACCATAACTGCCCCTGATGAAAACGGTGTTTCTGGACATGCAGCAGACCTAGTTAAGCAGACGGCAGAGATTGTGAGATGTTGTACCTGCTGCTACAGACCGTAGCAATGGCTTTGAAGCAGCCTGAGGCGAGCTGGTAGGAGCCTGTGTAGCAGCGATCCACAGCCCAGTTGAATAGGTTGACCTGGTCGACATTGAGCTCGAGGAGCAGGATGACGACTTCACAGCCAAGCTGGTGGACCTGAGCCAGGAAACCAACACAGACTGTCTTGTCACATATAGCTCCTTCTGACGTCTACATTACACACCTATCTCAGGCTTTGTATTTTTCAAAGATCCAGGGGAGTCAGTGTGAAATCATTCCAAAAGCTTTACTTCTGTCACACAAGAAATATGATGAATTCCATGTTCTTGGCTACCTGCCCAGAGCCTGCTACACATCAAATCATTTAATGATAGGATGAAGACTCAGAGTCAATTTTGAGAAGGAAGAATGTGTTCAATAAACATGCAGGTAATTTATAGTGTATCACAGTAAACTGGGGGAAAGAGAACATAAGACACATTTATTTTTAAAAGAAAAAATTTCTTCACTATTTGCCAGCAATCCTGCAAGATAATGGTGAGCACTTGGCAATGTCTAGTGTTGGGCTTTTAGTCAAAGCAGGCCTCAGAAGGGGGGCTTTCTGGGTCAGCTCTTTGTTTAATGTGGTGAAGCATTGGCCACATACCCGCTGATCTTGACAGGCGAGTATATTATCCAGCCACTTGTAGAGGTATCCGTCTGGAGAGAGGCCCACGTTATCAAACACAGGCCCGCAGCACAGCACAGCAGACATGGCCTGGAAGAACAAACAGTCAACAGTTGCAACACTGCACACAGCTCAGAATGGTACGTGCTGAACTCCCAGAAGCCTTGTGGGACTTTACACTGCAGCACTCATGTTTACCAATCAACAAAGTCTGTTGTTTCTTTAGACCTAAAGATAGAAGTGGGCTGAGAGATGTGAAAATCGAGGCGGGCTTGTTGCTCACTCTCCCTCGAGTTAAGGAAACAGTGTTTGTATTTGTCTTGTGGGTAGAGAGGCGTTCGTACCGAACAACATAATTACATTTAAAATAAATATCTTGGCCAGCAGAGAAAGAATGGGAGAATTATTCTCTGATACAAGGGCTCATTTTCAGTGATTTGACTAGCAGACAGATTGTAAAAGGTGGCGGCATCTTGGTTTAAAGATTGACGGTCCATGAAATAAGTTAGATCGTTACATCCACAAAATATATTTTACTGTATCATTCTACAATATACACAGGAAATGTGTGGACTTATTCTGCACTTGTTCTCGAACATATGCTTTATAATTGGATAAATGCAGACCAAGATACATATTTCTATTCCTCCTTTGCATTCTGGGGTTATATTAATATATGTAAGAGTTTGTTGAAGACAATAGATAGTATTATACATGTTTACTTTCAGGGCACAATATTGATATCTTGTGATCTGGTGATTCCTGTCACTGTAGCGGTCCAGAGGGGTGAACATGATGCTGAAAGGACCGGCCCACTGGCTGAAGAGGATGAAGAGGTGATGGCGCAGGCTCTGCTGTGGAAAGAGGAAGCGCCTGTGGTGCACTGGGGAGGGAGACAAGAAAGCCTGTTATAGGTCCTCTCATTCAGAGAATGAAGAGTCAGCAAAAAAATCTAAAAAATCACTCTTAACTAACTACTAAAAGTGCATTTTCCGATGTGATAACAAGGTGCTGATGTCCCTTGACAGATCATTAGCCCTTTAGTGGGGACCTGTGAAGGCTTGGCAACCCATGAGTCATCACCTAGCCTTGCCTGCTCTGTCCTTAAGCTGCACTATTTTTGGATCTACTCCCCTTGGGCTACCTCCAAATCAAGATAAATATCACGAGTCCCGTACTCTATGTGATGCGCTTACCCCAGCCGAACAGAAGCCAATTGTAGAATTCCCAATCTCCAAATTGATACAATTAACAAATGAATTGCATCAGGCATCCAAATTAAATTCAGCAATGTATCGATCCGACCCGCAGAGCATTGGCAAGAAAGGACCTTCAGGCCGAGTACCTGGTACACATTGGATGAGGTTGGCCACCATTGCGCTGAAGTGAGCTCGGATGTCCTTAAGGATTTCTGCATCTTTGTCATTCTCAGCTTCCAGGAGCAACCGGGTTAGATCCACATACTCAAGGAAGAGAGCGCCCAGGGCGAGGGTGTCACGTTCAAGAGCTCCATTTGTACTGTCGTAAAAACAGGGAGACAGCGAAAATAAATTACAAACCCAACAGAAATATGTCAACATGTATTTATGCTCAGTTAAGTACCACAACGGTTATATCTTGATGATCTTGCTTTGTTTTGTCTGCTCCCCCTTTGTGTACAGTAATACTGTACAGTGAGGCTGTAATGGGGCAACAAATGCCAAACTAACCTGTCACTGATGACACCCGCATCAGCCAGCAGCTCAAAGATCCGCAGCAGCTGCAGTCTCAGCAGGTCTCGTCGTTCACGCCGCTTCTTGTTCTGCAAGCAGTTATTTAGAACTTATCACATAAGTTTTGCTGATATTATTATTCAGTGACTGAGATCTTCTGAGATACGTCATCTCTCTGATAATGTTGGAGAGCATGATCATAAGTAAGTAGATGTTAAGTACTGTGCTGGAAATACAATGAACCAACCTCGGGTCTTCTTTCTAATGCTTCTTTCATGAGGGGATGAAGCTCTTCCACAAGTTCCCTGTGTGCAGGCAAACAGTCGTCGTGAGGTAAAATGCTTTATCAAATAACTATCGTTAGTACATTCTGTTAAATGAACACATTACAATTCAGTAAGACGATTGATAATTTTCTCAGGAAAAGAGACTTGATCTAAAAAATTAAAAAATTGATATTTAGGAAACAAGCCATCACTCAACTAAAATCTCCTGTTTATCGCCACTTGAAATCATCCACACTAATACAGGTCAATGTGCACTTTTACTAAATTGAAAATAATGGATTAGACTTGAACTTTATTCTGACTGATCCTGTCCCATTAAAACAGACAACAATACATCAATAAGCTGCTATTATATGTTTATGCTGTGCTGACTTTCTGATGTACCTGAATACAAGGGAATTGGTGCGACCAAAGCCCAGGACTAGTGACTCAGTCAACTCGATGCTCTCTGCTCTCATCAGTGGAACCAACTGCTTCAGGAGCCAGGCCACAGATGGGCTCCCGATAACCTGAAACATCAAACATCCACGGTTCAGTTGCACTCATAAATGCCTCACGCAGCTTGAACACTACTAAAGTACACAGGGCTGCATTGAGGTGTTCCTGTGAAATTAAGAATATACCCGCGTCCTGTTCCATTGATGTGAGATAGCTGCTGTGTAATTTGATGCTCAGAGATTGAATGTCAACACCCGCCGTCAACACCTGATCCTGATGAGACAAAGTACTGGGGGACTTAACAAGGCCAGGGGACAGGTAAGCAGCTACCTTGTTATCGTAGCCGACACCGCTGTCGGGCACGGCGGTCGTGATCTCAGGTGTCGATGCTCTCAGATGGCCGGGGCTCATGATACTGGGCTTGGCTACCCCGAAGCAAAGGATCAGGTAGTTTCTCCACTGGGTTATGGAATTGTCCCCGCTTCCAGACGTGTTGGTCTTCTTCGCATACACTGGGTTACTGGTGAATCGTACAAAAAGAGAATGATTGGTTTCATCTGAGCTGTGTATAACAGGGGCTCTTGAGGAGGAGTTCATCATATGCAACAGGGACGGGGTAGCAAGTGGCTTTTCTTCAAACACTTACTTTGGGTCTACCAGGGGCATGAGCATCTGCATTCGAGTGAAGGCGTAGGGCCAGGCGTAGCTGAGAGCCGTGGAGCAGTGCTTGGGTAGGTTGTCCTGTCGGAGGAGGCTGTATATGCACAGCACCCAGGGGTCCTTCACAGACTGGGCAAAGATCCACACATGTGAGGGGCTCCTTATGTCATAATGGCTATTTACGAGCAGTGCGTTCCACTCCACGAGCCACTGGAGGTCCACCTGGTGGCCAGCTGGCAGGGCGACCTGCAAACACGCAAGTGGTACAGTAGGGTCAGAGGTCATTACTGAACAACTCATGCAAATAGCAACATTTATTCCGTCTCTCTCTTAATCCAGGCGCTTAAGAATAAAAAATTTAAAAAATGTCACATCACATAATCAAACGATATATTTAGAAAAACAATTTGATAATGCATATACGGACATTTACTGTATTATCCCCTTCTTAATCAATCTTAGTGTCATGTTGACAGCATGATGATTACATAAATCAGAGTCATAAGGTCAACAGCTGCTCAGTTCCAGCTGTGTGTTGCTCTTTTACATGCTAGATTACCAAAGCAATCTGCTGTCTCACAGTATACATCATACGCATTCGCTGTTTTGTGAACCAGATTCCACGTGGCTAGATATATGTAAATGACACCTGATCTTTACATCAAATGAGCTTGAGTTTCTGGAGTAGATGCAACTAATGAGCAGTGTGAATACATCTCGATTGAGACTCCAGGTTTAGTTTGGAGCTGCAACAACTCACTGTGTCTGAGACTGCAACATTGACAAAACTCTCCAGGATTACAGGGCTGAGCTGGTCCATGATCTCTATCATTGGTTTGTCATCATCCTGAGGTTGACAAAAAAAACATAAAGTCACAGACTGTAAACTCAAGTCATCAAACTGTAATGTATTCTGTCAGCTGAACCTTGTCCCATTTACCTCAGACTGTCCGATGGTCATGAATAGACTTCGTATCTCTTTCAGTGTGGCGATGGCCAGTCTGCGGGTGCTCAGCTGACAGGAACAGAGCAACACGAGCGCCAGTCCCTCCACTGCATGCAGCACAGAGGAGTGAGGACCTCGGTCTGCAGGCATCTTCACACTCGAGCCGGACTGCAGCGGCTGTGACATAAACATGGAAATAAAACAAAAAGCTGATTTCACAGTGGCATGATTTAAATGACACTTTAGAACAATACATTGGTATTTGTTCAACTGATAGAATGAGTCAAATTGTGATTACTCATTCCCACTTGTGAAAGGTTCAAATATATGTCATAATTGACAGAAAGGTGCATCCTACCTTGGCTGTGTGTACTTTAGCGGTGTCATAGCTCTTCCCTGGGGCGACCAGGGTTAGTTTCCACTGTGTGAGCAGTTGCAGCAGTAATTTGAGGGATGAATCTAACAGTCCCTGGTGAGTGTCTTGGACCTCTCGTAACAGGAAGTTAGTGAATCCAAACAGAACGTCGTCACGCCAGTCAGAGAAATCAACCAGCAGACTTTGCAAGGAATTCTGAGCTATGAGACGCAGCTCGTCGTCCATGTGGATTGTCAATCTGACAAAGAAGACAAAGAAAAACTAGAATCAAACAGGTTTTTTCAGAGTAATTAAATTAAGTCCCTTATCCATTACCAATGAGAAGGTTTAATTTGACATAGTCTTAATCTGAAGATTACCCGGCGGGCAGGATTTTAACAGTGCAATAGTCGTATCCGTCTCATCTGAGGCGCTGCTTTAATTTAGCCAGCCTGCTGTGTATTATAACATAAATTGTCAATCTTCCAGGTTTCTCACATCAGAAATAACCATTAAGTGTGAGAAAACCAGAATGTAAACTATGTTATCATCAATGGACGGTAAGAGCATTTTTATCAGACACATATTTTTTAAATGCCAGTAGAACCCTATATTCTGAGTCTTCAAACAGAGCAAACAGTAATGAAAATCAAGCAGAAGACCGTTATGTGTTGATGCTGTATAAATACAGAAACATATACATATACAAATATGTATGTGAGTGTGCTGGCAGTGTTTTGTCGTCCTCATAAAGCTGCTTTCCCCAGGAGAGGCGACTCACCGAGAGAGCAGGTCGATGAGCTCTGGCTTGGACATCCCGTCAGGCAGGATGCGAGGGATGGCAGCGACACACGTCCTGAACAAGTCAATCTTGGGCTTTCTTTCACCTCTGTAAAGGTCAGATTGTACAGTAGGTTTGACTGTAAAAGCTTGCTTTCTATGTGTTCAACTGAACTAGGATTGGGATTAATGACCAGATTGCCATCCAGAGTTAATTATGATAAGAGTTTATGTTGGTACTGGAACCGCTTTTAACACTTAGGAGTTTTTCCAACTTTAAATGTTTTGGCTACTAAGATGCCAGCGAGGCGTGTGCACTTACGTGATCATGTCCTCGGGCTCCTTGTTCAACATCTGAGCATTTGTCATCATCATGCAGCGTCCCACATCTTTGTCCAGGTGTCTAAGGATATTGTCAATAGCCTTCCGGACATGAAAATAATACTGTGACATCCCTGGAAAAAATGTTGATATCACTATTACTCATCTGCAAAGAGCCATTTAAATTACACATGTGATGCTTAAGCTGTCACTGCTATTTGAGTCTGCAACAGCGTGGCATTTTCAGAATTCCTGACCGTGGTCCGTCTCGCTCACCAATAACTTTGGCCTCCTCATCTGTCAGAGTTTTGCTCAAGTATGTCTTCTTGACTCGGAGTGTATTCCCAGATGGTAAAGTGCAGCCAGTGTTCGGCATTGGAGGCTCGCCGTCCTTCTGCTGCAGTTTGTCGGCAATGACCAGGAATGCTCTCAGACCTATATTCATTCTCTGCACAAAAAAACAACTGTTTTTTAATAAATGTTCAATATTGCATTATTGTATCAGCAGCTACATGTAGTAAACAGTTGATTATTATAATAATATTTTCAATTGTTTTGAGGCCTTACAATTGAGGCAAATGCTGTTACATAAGCGTGTAAGTCCAGTAGATACTGTGTACTGTATAGTAGTCTCTATTTGACCTCACATTTTCAAAGAGTCTGTCAAATTAGCTAAGTTTAGCTAGTTAAACCTAATTTTAACCACAACAACACTATGATTACTTTACATTGACTTTTTATGAGACAAACCAATTCCTAATTTAATTTTTGAACTATAGATGAATGTAGGGAGCCCGGGACACTTTATGAGAAAGAAGCAGTACTATTACTTTCAGAGAATGATATTTTGACAGGGGCATTTTCTTCTTCTTTACATTTTTTGATAAACACATTAAACTGTAAAAGTGAATGTTGAATGCATACCTCTGGATTAAGACTAAAGGCTTTTGCGGATTTACCAACACAAAGAAGGTCGAAGATAATCTCTCTCATGGCAAAATCAAGTCTTTCCTGGAATGAAATACGAAGATAAAATGTGTTAAATATGACATCATGAACGTTAAGAGATACAAGTTTCAATGAGATATCTTGTATTGGTATATTTAACATAGAGTTACATACCATATAATTAGTGTGAGTTTTATATAGTGCAGTATAGCCCATTATTGTGTTACCTGTGCAATGAACTGGATGATTTTGACAAAGATATTGAGAGGCATGTCTCTTGGTACCACACTGCGGGAGCCTTTAGGGAAAAGTGTTGTTATAATGGTGTTGAGGCGACTGTGGACACAGAGAAATAAACACGTCATGAGGATACCTTTAAACAAGCATTTAAAGGTTTGGTAATATTACATAGAATAGAATATTACATGTATTAAATTGGTGTCCTCCAATGGAGAAGAGGTATATCTTTAGGACAAGATACATATGGGCCTAATTTTAAGGTTTAAAATGTCCGACTTTACCCATTTGGGATTCCCCATGCTCATGATAATGTATGTAAAGCTGTTAAAAAGGGCCATTGGCACTGACAATCTGGTGCAGGCATGACCCGAGTTCATACATTAAAAAAAAGAGTAACAAAGGGGGAGGGTTTGCAGTAAAAAGGAAACTTGAATGTTTTTTTTTTTTCCTTCCCCTAAAGCCAAAATCCATATGGACTAGAAATGATCATCACAGAGGGAAAACATTGTTAAAAGCAGTCCACAATTCTTCCTCTTTGACTGAGGTTAAGAAGCTTTAAGATATTTACCCCTGTGTTGCAGTGTTGCTCTCACACTTGATTCTGATCATGTAGACCCATAACAGTCGATACAGGGACTCCAATGCAACGCGAGCCATTTTAGGGTCTCTGCTCTGTAATAAAATACAGTTATGGAAGAGTCAGCGACCGAACATCTTTTCAGAAAGTGGCAACCTAAAAGTGTATTGTAGGTTATGATATGATGACAAAATGACAATAGAGTGTTAGTGTAATCACAATAGGCTTGAATACTACATCAAATGCTGATACTAATTGTTAGAACTATTTTTTTTATCAACACACGATAACCAAGCAATGAATACAATTAGATACTATGCAACAATGTAAGTTTACGCAATTCGGTTTGACAAATGAAGTGGAGGCAAACATTTTGTGCAAATTTGATACGCATAACCTTTATGTATCTGAACAGCCCTCTATGAATGACGAAGACCACTGTCGTATGAATTAATGGCTGCTGGGTTCCTGATAGCATTACCTTCAGATTTGAGAGGCAGTTGTTGAGGAAGACATGCCATCTGTTGAGGAAGAACTGTTTCTGGCTGACACACAGCAGGCACGTCACCAACGGGTAAAACGCCTGCGTAGACAACAGTCAGTGTTTAGATCTCTTTATCATGTTGAAATAGCTTCACACTGACTTAATGAGGGGTGGAACAATTAGCGTTTCTTCGTCCAATATTTCCTTATCCTTGAAGTGCATTTGACAAATGATGCATTATCTCTGAACCATATCTGCATTGCAGCAATGTAAGACCATTTTTCTTTGGAAGACATACTGAGCTTCTCTCCTTTGTTATTATTCTTGCTATTGCTGCGAGGGTTGTTGTCTTCCCATGTCACCGTGAACTACTGTGTTGAAATGCTGTATTGACAACTTTACAAATGCTTATATAAACACACCACTGCGTTCATGCCGGTTTTAATGCTTTGAAATGGCGGCCTGTCTTGCCTCATAAATTACTCCTCGTGTGGGCGATGATGTTGGAAGAGAACATTACACAAGAGTGACCTTGAAATGCTTGAGGATTCACAGAGACCACAGGCATCCAGGCACTCGAAGCATGCAGCAGAGGGTGTCAAGAGTGAAAACCAAACGGAGGTCTACAAATCTAACAAGGCCGACAATCAAGTGTCAGTTTGCTTTTCACTAACCAGCGAGTGCTTCTTTCTGGAGGACAAGTCCAGGGTTGTGTCGTACAAGCTGTCCACAAAATTCCTCAGGCAGGGCACGTTCACCTCATTCTTCACGGCCTGGGATAATATTACACATGGTCAAGTGGCGAGTCAGTCCTATCCAAAGTAGTGTTCCTTTATGATGTTAATTAAATATTGTGTAATAAAATTAAAATGTACCGCTGCAACAGGAACTAAAATTTCAACAAAGAGACCAGCCAAGGCGTGCTTGATGTCCTTGTCCTTGACTTCTAGGAAATATTGGGCGCACTCCTGTGAAAAACAGAGTTGTAGAGTTTAGACAAAAATGTAGGAAAATATAAATATAAGCTACAGCTTATAACACATACTCAGTTTATACTTTAGTAAGGCAGGTTTATGATCATCAGTATAGATGGTAGAACTCTGCTGTACCTGCATGAACTGAAAAGAAGCTTCAAAATCCTCGACGGGATACATCTTAATTCGGAAGAACTTGACCCCCATGATGAGGCTAATAGTACTCTGGACTACATAAGGACTCTGCTCTTTCTGCCGCAGCTCCTTTAACTCAGTCATAAACTTCTTCTTCACAGCAGGAAACCTGAGAGAGAGAAAACATGAGATTCTATATAAAGACTGTATAGCTCAGACAAATCCCGAATCAGCACTTCCACAAAAAGGTTGTGACGGGTTGAGAATATAGACAATATCCAGGGACCACACCTCCCAAAAATACCATTCCCTCATCCTACTCTCAGTATGCAGACTCTGAGTCTGTGCCCTGAGATGAACTCCTGGCATAGCACTGGATCCCTTTCCCAAATTGAACCAGAGATGGGATTCTTCAGCTGTTCTAAATTTAGAAGATAATTCATTTTGGGAGCTCACGATGAGCTTAATCTCTTTCTTGCCCGGTAGTGTCATCATAGAAAACTGAATACAGCTGTTTCTGCATCTTAATAAAGTGAGGACATTTTTTATTTGTATTTATTGTTGAGCCACCATCAAATACAACTGTGAGATACACCTAAATACTTTTGATTCACAGCAAAATTCCTGACCTCATCTTTCTCTCATGACCTGAGAGTAAAGTAAAGATCTCTATAAAAGCCTCTCAGCGAACTATCTCCTGCAGGAAATTAAGCAGTGTACTTTTGAAAGGAGGAATGAAGTGGGCTCACCAACCATATCTCTATTTTAAGAGTGTGTTCCTTGCTAGAATGATCTGAAAACTTCAAATAAACAGACATTCATTTCCAGTCCTAGTTTGGTGTGAAGGGAACCTGTCCAAAAGTGTGTCGCCCCTGCAGTCTGTTCCAGTCTCTTGAACAGGGAGATGTTTTACAGAAAAGCACGATGAATGGGAACACACCATTATGACACCATAATTCTAACTCTGTTCTTACTTGGACTGGGCTAGTACACCGATGATTTCTGCATAGAGGTCTGCCACAGTGTGCATGTTGCCAGTATTCGGACCATGGTACCTGTGGGAAACACAACACCAGACAGAAAAAACACACCTTAGAGAAACCTTGACAAGAAAGAAGAGTGGTTCTCGATAAAGACAGAAGCTTACCCCTCTTTATATCTAAAGTGCTTAAAGGCCAAGTTAATGACCTCATTGACCAAACTGTCAAGGACCGGGTGGAGCGGCATCTAGTAAAAAAGCAGGAGACACAAAGAGATGAGAATGAATGTTCAAAAACAACATATTCGCAAACTACCGGTTTTGAAAAGCATCTCTTTTCAGTAGCAGTAAATGCCAACCGTTCTATTTATGTGAGTTTCTATCATACAAAAATCCGATAAACTAGGCAGCTTTTGTGCAACAAAAGTTATATCAATGCACCTGTTTCAAAACTTCTATAAGAACAAGAGAGAAGATGAAGTCGATGGCCAAATCCCGCCTTTCAAGTAGATAATCTCTCTGCTGCTCGTCGCTGTTAGAGAGAGAAAAAACAAGAGCACAGGTTTGCTACAATTCTAAAGTGCATGTGAGCCTCCTTTTACTTCTTTATATCTCCCACAAGGGACCCATTGTTCCATGCAGTAATCAATGTGACGATTCTCACTTTTTGGACTTGGTGTTGGCTCTTGGCCGGTACTCGTGCAGCTCCTCCTCTAGTCCATTTTGTCTTTTGTACCAGTCGAATAACGTGCGCAGGATAGAGGGGAGACAGTACTCAGCCAAAGAGCTCATAGTGCTTATCAGCTGGAAGAAGAAGAAGACACATACATCGTGTAAATGCATGTTTGTGTTTGGCAGTTCACATACCAGAGTACGAGATAGAAATCAACGTTTCCTTTGTTTATTCGTACAGGAATTTAAACAAGGATAATTCATGTATGTTTCCCCACATTTGAACAACAGACGGGGGTAAATGAGGGACATTTTGAGTGAAGTCCAAAGCTCCATTAAGGCACAGAGGAAGAAACTGAAGGGCGAGCCGTTCGTCATTTGGACTCTGCAGAGAGACAAGGTGCCCATGGGGCAGCCTCCCTCAGTCTTGAAGGGGAGAGCGGGAAGAGGAAGGAACGGGCGGGATGGGCCGGGCACACAGGAAGGGAGGAGAGTCTGGTCGGGCTTGGAAACACAGCGAGCCCTTCATTCAGCACGAGGCCGGAGAAGAATCCGGGCTCTGTGTGGCTGCTGAATGGCCTCACGCAGCAGCACAAACACACCTCTGTGGCTGTGAAAGGGCCTTCTCTCCAGAGCCACGGACCTGCTGGACACACCTAGCGCAGCACTAGCGCCAGCTCTCAAGGTAAACACTCGTTGCCTTTGACTGGTTGTGAAAGCCCTTTCATGGTACAGCGCATCATACGAGAGACGTATTTTAAAACTGCCTGGGCGCTCACAGGGAGAGGCAAAACAGTTCAATGTTGGCCTTTTATATAATTGCTTGCAGGTTATAATGTAAATCCACAAATTCCCATCCTTTAATCTAATTGTGAAAGGAATAAATGAACTGTGTCCATCACTTTTCAGAGCACTTACTTGATCAAACTGAGGATCTTCTCCCCTCTGCAGTGACTTTGTTAATGGCTTTTCCTAAAAATAAAAATAAAGCACAGAAAAAAAAAGATTAATTGTACAACTTTTGTAAGTTTTCTGATTCGCAAGTCAAACTGACAAAGTTTAGTCTGAAGCTCGTAACTCCATAGGCCAGGTCCGATGACTGTGGAGTATTTTTGAACGGGACTCATTACAGCCCAGCTAATGAGAGAGCCATCCATCAGTCTGATGTCGGCAATGAGCATGCAGGGTCAGATATTAAAGATGGGACCGGCATGACAGCTCCCATTATTACAGTCTTCTATCATCTGAGCTTAAGGCCTCATGGGGAATTCGGGTCATACACGGTCAACTCCGGCTGTGAGGATAGTCCTGACTTCTGTATATCATTAATAGCAAACCCTAGCTGTTAGAAAATAAAGGCTGGATGCTTTTGGATATAAAGAGCAGTTGACCAGGACACAACATTGTAACACTTGACTATATAATAACACACTTAGCATTTAAACATTTTTAAGATCTTAAGATATTTCTAATTGGTTAAATGTAGCAGCCCTTTTTGTAAGGAATTCAATTAAGCTCCAATATACAGTAACTGAAAAATGGCCCAAAAACTACCAAGTTCATCAGAGAAATGATGATTACCAAAGCTTGTACCAGTTTGTAAAGATATTTAATGCAGCTTTGCAAGGACAACCACACCCACACACACCTCGTTGGCCAGACAGCAAATCCCAGCACATCGCTTACTTGATGATAAATCTAAAACAGCCAACTGTCTGATGTGTCTGACATTGCGTGGGCTGATGATGGTAATGTCCCTCCCTCTCTTGCAGCTGCAACGCCAGCTAAGCCCTCTGCTCTGATGAACGTTGTAGATTTTGGACAAATGCTTACATCTGAGGAGCCCATCAGTGCTAGAATGACAGGAAAGTCGATGTCTGTGTCTTGCACAGTCGAGTTTTAAAAGACGTCACTGCCCTTCGTGACAGGCTGATACGGCAACACTGTTTGTATTCAATTAATACAAATGAATAATAATGTACACTTTATTTATTTATTTATTTTTGTGGGGCTATTCTTCTCTGCATTGACCCATCCTTAGTTATTAAGGAGCAGTGGGCTGCAGTGAAGCGCCCGGGGAGCAACTGGGGGTTCAGTGTCTTGCTCAAGGACACATCGACATGTAACTATGGGGAGAGCGGGGATCCAACCGGCTACATTGTGGTTACAGGACGACCACCATCCGCATGAGCTAAAGCCAACCCCAATTACCTCACAGATTTACAGCATTTTTTTCTACTCCATTACATTTCTTCTGGATTTGATTAATTCTTACTCCTGACTACAATTTGTAAAATTGATTGAGTGAAATAATGAGAATGATGAGGATGAGCAGGAGGGACAACTGTATGCCAACAACTACCAGGCAGGGCTCAAACAAATAACTCAGCCGAGTGTCCGCCGGGAGGAAAAACAAGGAGAGACACATCCTCCTTGCAGTTCTCCTGAGGGAGTTACACTGAAACGACGGGGTGCACACTTTCCCTGCGGTAATTAACACTTCCCTGCAGACCGGGGTAGGTGACTAACAGCTTCCTATAAATCACACTCTCTAAAACTGGACAGTGCCATAGCAGGCACAAGTAAACGGAGAGTAAATCAGAAGTGTACGACCTGCATAAAAACATTGGGAATTGTAGCTACACCAAATATTTGTTCCCCAACATTTTGGTTTAATTTACATAACAATAAAGGGTAAATACTTCTTCAGTGACATACAGCTACAGGTACTGCTCTCTGAGGCTTTTCTCAGTAATAAGGGTGAGGGTTAATCTAACCCTTGTCTTTCAGCAGCACTTGTGTGATACTAATGTGGCTCTGGGAGCAGGTGGTGAGCAGTGCAGTAGCTCTTCCTTGTCTGCCTGACTGTCTGTCCACAGAATTATTTATGACAGCTGTTGTTGGCACTGCTGATCGGCTTAAACCTCCACTGGAAAAAAAAGTCTCTCAAAGATTTTATTGGAAGTGTTTACCTTCATCTAACTTTACATGAATGTTCATTAGTTGGTCTCATTAGTCATAATACAAAGAAAAGGCTAAACACAGTACATAGAAAAGAAGAATGCAAATTATTCAGCGGTGTGCTGATAAATATTCAAGCCGGAAGTACTTTCCTTATCAAAATATCAGGCATTTGAACATTAGCTGAACGCCTCAGAATGGTGCGATTATGATTGTGAAAAGATGCCAAACATTCTAGCGCCTTGAAGATTTGCAGCTTTTCTTTTTTCATATATCCCACTAAGATGAATATTTTAATGTTCTCAAATCCTAAACGATTGATTAAAATCACCTACAAAAGAATCATAATAACTGCTAATGAAAAATCAACCCTTTACCCTCTTGTAAAGTAACAATGCAGTGCATGTTTACTGAACTGAACAATGAGGTGAGGTAGATATTATTTGATTGATACAGAATGTCTCATCCTGTAGCAAATATATTAGAAAGTTTGTGCAATCACTTACAAAACAACCTGGAACGGTTATGTTAACAAACAATGAAGCTTGTAAACACTGAAGCACGCACAACAATGAAGCTGGCAAAATATTCTAAATTTTTTCCCGAGGCTGCTTCCTCCTTTGAGTGGATGGAGCTGCTTCACACAAAAGCACCTTGAGCTGACTGCAAATACGCTCGACAACGTAGTTAACATCTCTGCGTTTATGTGTTAGCCTGAGTTGCATGCAGTAAGACATCACTTTGAGCTTTAAACAGTTCAGACTGTTGGTTGTTACTTTAATATATATCAGCATACTATGAATTTATCATAAATCAGATGAAAAAACATGCAGGATGATAAGCTTTAAAAACATGTTATTGAAAGCAGTGGCACTCAACTTTATTGGCTTGTGAGTGTTTACAAAGTGTAATGTTGGGACCCCTTGTCACATCTCAGATTATAGCAATTCCACCAAAGAGAGAAACTATTTCATTTAAATTACTTTTAGAGGACAAATAGTTTTAAAATAAATAAAATAAAAACACAATGTGATGTGCATACGTGTATTTGTGTGTGTGTGGCGGGTGTAGGTAGTTAAAACAAAATCATCTCAAGCATCAGCATTACAATTCTTAATTAGCATTAATGTATTGGTAATAACAATCAAATACTGTTATATGAAATAATATATCAGTCACAGAGGAAAGGTTTCTGCAGAATGAGTACCTGGTTAACAGGACAAAAATAATAAGAAAACACAAAATGAAGCTAACAAACAAAATGTTTTTTATGTTTGGGACTTTTCTCCAATCTTGGCTTCTTACTTTCTGAATAATCTAATAGCAGAATCTAAAATTAATCAATTGGAACAATCTGACAAGGCAATATCTGATCTGAATACCAACAGCCTTTTTTTCTGGATTTTGTCTCAACTTCTGAAGCACGTGACAATCTCCACACATCTTTACAAATAGCAACAGCAAACAATCCCCACAGGACAGGAAGAGCAGTCTGCCGCTCTCGAGACGACTCACCAGCGGCTCAGCCATGATGAAGCGGATCTTGCGCTCTGACATGGTGGTGAAGTTGGCGAACAGGCTCTTGAGGACGTACTCGCCCGGCTTGCTCTCCGGGTCAATGCTGATAGGCAACATGGCTGGTGGGCCCTTCTCTCCCTGAGGACAGCAGACTGGAGGGATGGGGGCTTTACTGTATCCGTTCCCCACAGGCGAGGCTGCGGAGAGAGAACGCGCGAGATCATTAACAATGTGAAGTCCAACATTGCCAAATCAAGCACAAATGAGTGGGACAGGACCAGATCTGTTTACGTAGCGGGATCACCGGATAGAGTGTTACCGAGGAGCTTCCAAACATGGACATAAAGTCCCCAACATGTTGAACATTCCTGAGGGAGACGGTTCAAATGGCACCACCGGCTTGCCCCGAGTCTGCTCTTTATTTCCTACTGCTACAGTGAACAGAGCACAGATGGAAATTAAAAACACCATTGCCAGCAGTTGGTGTTTTCATTCGTTACAAAGATGTCATCGCCCTTTGAGGGAAGCAAAAATCGTGTGCATCTTTCAGCCAGTGTTATGATGTGGCCCACGTTTAGTTACAGCTGAGGTCATAAAACCCTGCAAACTAACACACAAGTTAAAATGTGCTTCAGCATTACCCGCTGCTGCTTCCACACACTGAAGTGATAAATATAGTGAAGAACTGCATGCAAACATCTCATTAGAACTGATATTTCTATTTGGCCTGAAACTCTGTACACGCTAACGGCACGTCCAGCTCACACACTGCCATAAATAAAACGTGTAAAACATTCAGAACAGACAGAGTAGAATTACTGCGTCACAGTAAGAACTACATTTCCGTCAGCTGCTGCACTTTGAGCGTGTTAAAGTGTGCAAGTCTAATAAATAAATGGGACAGCCTGCACTGCGTCAGGAAAACAATACATCTGTCAAAGTATCATATCAAACACCAGACTTTGTGGTCGGCATGAGTTTTGTTTCCTTTGCCTGTTAAATTATGAATTATGGCAGCGGGGTGTGTTTAGGCTCGGCTGCAGAGTGGGTGGAGCGGGGGTGTGGTTCAGGGAACGGTGTCTAATTGGCCTCAGCTGGTGGCTGATTGTTAATCAGCCACCAGCTGAGGCCAATCTATCTGTGTGTGTGTCTGTCTGTCCCCATAAAAGGGCAGTAGGGACTGAGGAGCGAGAGAGTGGGGAGCAGAGGTACAGTCTGCAATGGCAATAAAAGATATAACCAAATATCCTTCTTTGTATGCTCATCCTTTGATGCTTGGGGAAGAAACCAACCAGTGACAGCCACACACCTGTTACATGAATCATAACTAGAGATGCACCGATCAGGTTTTTGGTGCCGATCACCGATCACTGAAATCAGTATCTGCCGATCCGATAATACCGATCACGGTGTCGATTGAAGCATTCTATTTATTGTGTAGCATTATTGCCTAGGACTATGAGGAAATACATATATAAAGCAACTCAAACATTAAAGAAATTACGGATTTCTTTAAACATTTAGGACTTTTACTTTGAAAAATGTCCTAATTGATACATAAAAATTGTTTGATTGCTATTGTAGGGGATTTCAGATATGTATGGTACACATCTGCATTATTCATTTCCTGGAACTCTTGGGGAAATCTATTTACAGGACTTTTTTTAACATACAAAAGTCTGACTTATTTTTATAAACTCTTCCTTGGTCCAGTAAAAATGTTTTAATTTTAGCATAATTTAAGATAAATCTCAGAAAATATCTATAAAGATACAAAATCAGTTCATTATTTACTTTTATATGTTTGTGTATGATTTGTCGACATCTTATTTTGATAAACTGATGTTGTTTCACGTGGTTCTTTCCGCTAACTTTGCAAAACCGGATGTTGTCACTTAAATCCTTCCGCTAACTTTATCAAAACCCTCGCGCTCCTGATTGAATGCGTGTACCGTCAACATTAGTCTGTAGGGGCAGACATGTGAGAGTCGGCTGAGTTGACCCAGTGATTCAACTCGGGGGACGGGGACGCCGCTCGGTGCGTGAGGATCCCCTCGTTGACCTCTGACCTCTGCGGCCCTCGCTGGGCGCATCGTCTCCGTTGCGATGCGCCGCGATTGAAACGTCTCTGATAGTTCTCGCAGATGTTACGTCATCTGATCGGCCGTTTTGAGAACGCCGATCAAAACCGATAATGGGAATATCGGCCGATATGGATCGGCGCCGATCAGATCGGTGCATCCCTAATCATAACCATTTCAAACACTTGTTAAAACTGGTTTGGTTAGAGCTTACTAAGACAAAACACAGTATGTAAAAACAGCTCAGCCTGGCTGCATACATATGCAAAGTGCAACTGTCATAACGAAAGATTTCTGAGACCCGTGAGATTCAGAGAGAATCAGTACTGTTTTATTAGATATTAGATATTATTGTAATATTAGAATCGGCAAACTCTAGGCCTGTACATCATATTTAAGGACAACCCATGCAGACCATGAACCTTGAAATGTAGGTAATTATTGTTCATGTGTTCATGTTGAGAGGAGATAAAAATCTACAGTATTTATTAAATAGATAATAACTTTTATTCTCTGCCCAAAGAGGAATCCGACAAACGGGAGCATCAATTTTCTTGCAGATGCAACATCAGGACATAAACAGACAGGAGTTGAACGAAGTTCCAATCGGCATATTTCAAAAGTTGTGCAGATAAGAGGACGTAGCTCTGGCATAGCTGCACAAATGAAGCTGGAGAAACACTGAGGCACCAGTAAACTTCTTATTCTCCACGTGCTTTCAGGACAGAAAACGCTTGGATATCTTTCAAGGAATGCCCAGCACATGTGGCAATCTTTCACATCTGGCAACTCAGCACCTACCCAGGCCCTTGATGAAGCTGATGACGCTGGCCTTACTCCAGCACACAGCCGTCCCGTCCATCGTGGGGAAGGAGGATATGGCAGCCAGGGTTGTCCTGAATCAAGGCAAACGCTTGCTAGTATAATCCACTGTTGTCCATGTCTTCTTGCGTGTCACTGTCCTGCTGGGCATAGCTTCCCTGGCGCATGGAGCTAAGCGGCGGGTGTGCTTTAAAAAGTGGGAGTAGTGTTTGGTACGGGACACCACGCAACCTCTAGATCTCTCGCTTTCCCCCCTCTCTCTCTCTCTCTCTCTCTCTCTCATTCTCTCTCGCTCGCTGAGCTGCTTCTGCTACGGTTTCCTCGAGCCTTGTCACTACCCGGTGCCTTCCAAGAGTGAAGGTCAGGCAGGAATTTTTAGCTGAGGCACAGCGATGAGGTCCAACATGCTATGGTGGCATAGTTGTGTGACTATATTTATCCCGGGGTGCACACTATAGTGACAGAGCAACCCTCCCCTTTCCTCCACCATCCTGAAGCACGAGGGATAGACCATGGTGTAAACAACATTGTTGATCAGGCACTACTTTGGCACACATCACTTCAGGCAAGTTTTGTTTTTGTGACACTTTTTCAAGCACTGAGGGCAAACCAGATCAAGCTCAGACATTTCGGAAACTTCCCAGCAACAGTCTAGATTCAAACAAGTCTGATTTAATGAATATTGTAAAAAGGGCACAACTTGTTGGATCAAATTAGATCAACATATCATGTTATCCAAATGATCCTATAATTACTTAACCCTTGTGTTGCCTTCGGGTCATTTTGACCCGATTCAATATTTAACCCTCCTGTCGCCTTCGGGTCAATTTGACCCGATTCAATGTTTAATGTCGGTGTTCTTTCGGGAGTCAACAAACAAACATAAAGTACCTCACACTTAAACTTGGAAAACAATATTAATTCTAATAATTTTCTGGAGATTTTAATAGCTGGGGTCATATTGACCTCAAGGGTAAAATATGTTAGTAAATATAAAGGTAACAGGAGGGTTAAACATTGAATCGGGTCAAATTGACCCGAAGGCAACACAAGGGTTAAGCAGTTAATAGCGACCAGTATGCATATCACGCCCTTTCTGTTGCCCTGTCTCGGCGACTCAGACGCGACATGTGACTCTGCAAACAAGGAGCGCGGGCACAGTGTGCATTACATCATCGCCATGCTGAGAACTCCCTGAGCATGGTGGTGCTCCCCAGAGGACAATGCAAACAGGCTGACAAGTGTCCCTCTTGCACACACACATGCACACAGACACACATGTGCAAAGCATGCGGTTCACTATATGCATCTGCAGAGACGTCCCCACTGAGTAAACAACCGACTTAGCAGTCGGTTGTGAACAGAGTGGGTGGATATTTAGACACCACTGACCTGCTTTACTGAACCAGAAATTCCAAAGTCAACACAGACCAATTTGTCCAGCTGCTTTGAGACGAATTGACGCTGCATTTCTGTGAGGGACTAGTGAGCAATCAATATGTTTTGAAATGACAAAACATAACTATTTAATTCCCTCCTCTAGCACTGTACAGTATTATCCTTCTCGGCTGGGTATAAAGGGACACTGTTCTTAGGTGCCTCACCAAAGGAGGGCGTCAAGAAAAAAAGTTTGCGTCATGTAATGTAATGAGCGGGAGAAGTGTTGTCGTCTGGTTTGGATCAGAAAGTTTATGGTCAAAAGAGAAGAAAAAAAACCTGCTAACCACCAGATTTGCCACACCAATTATATTTCCATATTAAAATGAAAGAGAATAAGTCGCTGGAGTCTCTTAATATATTACTTAATTTGTATCCCTGGAATGCTGTTTGGAGTTAAAGCTGAACTACTTTTGCTGAAATATGTATCAAAAGAGGAGGCAGGCAACAGCTGGAGCCAGTAGAGCAACAACATCTTAATATTAATACTAATGATGAAGAGTTCACAGTTTGAGTGTCCCAAAAACAACGCCAAAAATAGGGAGAGTGGCGCGAGTGATTACAGACATCTGTGAAAAGCAGATTAAAATGTCGGTCTCAAACTATTGACCATTAGCTCCGTTTTAGCAAGCTGACATCATGTTAGAAACTGCTGCCTGCTGTGAGAGAGCGTATTATTTATATAAGTCCCTGAACGTAACAACGCCTGCGTCTGTCTCCTGTAGCAAAATGGAAAGGATTCGTCTATGAATAACTTCTGCAATTTCATTCACTGTTGGAACACTATTTTTAGCTCCTCAAAAATAGAGCACCAGTTCATGCAACACAAACAGATAGGATCAAGCTAAAACATGGAGGAAACTACAAAAATGGTGTACAATAGCGTTTCATATCAGCAACAACTGAACTGGACATGTTGACATCTCATAAGCATAAGAGCAGCACCGCTGTGCTCGGCACACTGCAGCTCATCTCCTGCTCTGATTGGCTGACGGTGGACCGGCCTTCAGGCAATTTGAACGCCGCTGACACACAATGCCAGTTCTGTGCTGCTGGTTGTCCCTGTTTTATTAGAGCTGGACACACCGACTCACGAGAGGCCACACACCAAAGGACCCGACTTTGTTGACCCTGTGATCACAGTGCAAACTGTGTCTGATAAACGGAAGGGAAACACACACCAGTCTTATTCAAAATGAATCCATTCTTGTATATTCAACAATATATATATATATATATATATATATATTCTAAACATTTCCAAGATCAGAAGCCAGTATGTCTGGAATCCTGTGATTTTAGATGACTTCTTATTTACTACACAGTCTCTCTTGTCATCTTGTGATCCGTTATGAAACAGTGCATGTAAGCGGCAGCATAGAGATGAAAATATGAGATCACATATTTCATGAAAATGTTAAATGCATAGCTGTGGGTGGCTACGGTTGTTCCGGCACAATGAGTGCCTGTGCCTCTCAGGATTATGCAACATCATCGGGAGATGGCTCGATGTTGAGTGAGTGTTTGGACAAGGACGGCATGTTCTGTGGTATCTCTTTTCGATCAGATGCAATAGCACAAGCTGCCACACTGCAGGAGAGCTGCAGCTGACTTGCTGGCAGAACTCCATTTGGAACTTCAGCATCGTTACATGACAGATACAAAATTGTGATCGGGGATCTATACTGTGACTGTTTCATTGGCTGATTTAGCTACTGCCGACATTTCTACACATTTCTGTTTGTTTTTCTTCCAAAGAGAGTCCATCTTCATAAGCCACGTCTTATATTTGACATGAAACAGAATTACGGCGTGAATCGGATGCAGAGAAGCATCCTATCCCATCCTCATGGGCAGTGATGGGAGGCAGTGGAGCTGTGAGCTCTGGACAGAATATGCAGCCAAGCTGAACCTCCACTAATCCTCTTACTGTGCCCTTGCACTTAATAAGAGCTATTTAAACTCTGTCAGAGACTCACAGTCTGAAATGAAATCAGTAGAACTTACAGCAAAGTGCACAGGATAATCTGAGTAATAGTAACTGTACCACAGTAATGTGTGCACCTTCTCCTCGGCCAATAACTCTTGCTGGCCACTTTTCTCCTCGGCTGTTGCTATGAGACAATTGAAAACCTTTTTGGAGTGCGGTGCCCTGTTGCTAAAAGTATGATGTATCCAACTTGAAAGCAACTGACGAGCTAAATAATCAAATCACACTCAGATCACTCTGCAACAAGCAGCAGCTTGAAAAAAATCAGGTACCGCAGTGGTCAGCTGCGGACAAAAACCATAACAACAAGAGGCAAACTGCTACTCACTGCCGCTCCACGATTTCAGCAGGGATTTGATGCTGATTTCAAAGAAGCCCGAGTCCTGCTGGCTGGCCATGGCTGCAGCTTGCTGTTGAGTGTCCCCCCTTTAGTTGTGGTTTCCCTCCAGTAGCAACAGCAGCAGCTGAGCTGGGACCAGCAGGTAGCGCCTGCTGTCACCTCTCTGTGACGCACACAATGCTGTGCTGACGAGACCCTGAGAAAAGCACACGAGCACTGCTCTCCTCCTCCTCTTGTGTCCTGTCCTTGGCTATCAGCCCTCTCTCTCTCTCTCTCTCTCTCACTCTAAAGCTGTGGCAGGCAGTGGGCGGCAATGCAAGCTCCCTTTAAATAACTGCACGGAGGCTGAGAGTGCAGGAAGCAATCCTCTCAGCAGAGTGCAGTTAATAATAACCACTGTTTGTCTGCGTGCGAGGCCTGATAACGATGACAGCGTCAGGCCTGTGCGTCTTTCAGCGTGACTGGGAGCATCTGACTGGCCGCCGCCACTGACAGAGGAGATGGAGAACCCAGGAAGCATGACACAGAGCGGGCAACATCTGTGAGAGCAGTGGAAAGAAGAGGACACCGAAGTGATCAGCGGGCAGACGGGATTAACGGCACACAAGGGATCTGCATGGGAGCAGGCTGACTGTTGGCTTTGAACCCACAATGTAAAGACAAAAATATGATGCACTCTTCTTCTTCTTCTTCTAGCAAATATTGTATCATATATAATACTTTATTTATCAGTTTATCTAAAAACATATTTTAAAAAGTCCAAAAGGTATTCATTTAAAAATGCCAACAAATTTAAGTAAAAAGCCAAATAATTTATAAATTTCTGTCGATCAACTATTTCTCGCCAACCATTTTACAAATGGATAATTACAGCTGTATCATTATAATTTATTTTCTTTTAAATCATGCAGCAGCTTTTCCCTCATTACTGTTATTTGCATCAATTAGGAGATTTGTTGAATATGTGATATAAACTGCTCCACATCTGTATTTTTAGTCTTTGAGCCTCAAACGTTAAAAAAAAGTTTTAATAAACATTCTTCTTGCTTTTGCATGCAACATTTAAATTCAAACCTCAGAACCTTTTTCGATATGAAAAGCAGATATAGACCATATGGACCAAACGACACATCCCTTTACTCTTCTACCCCTCAGCGCTCTTGGTATAATCCGAACTCTGTCCATCCATCAAGCGACAGCCACTTGACCTTCCTTACATAACACACTCAGTGATGGGGAAGCCATCGCAGGTTGCAGCCGTGTTTGGTAAACACATATTTTCGGGCGTCCCGACTATCCAGAGACAGTGCTGCTTGGCTGCTCCGACAGGATGTCCCTCCTTCCCGCAGCAGAGTTTTCATGTTGCCACCACACAATAAACCCCCCTGTACAAAGGTGGTGCCGTGACTCGCGCCATCATTCATGAGGGCCACCTGTTACGCTTCCTGGCACGCTCATTCTTTTTGTCACACCATGATTGATGAACAAGCCAACGGATATGAAGTCAGAGAGCTTTGTTTTTTTAATATGGTAAGATGACTGGTGACAATGTGTACCGTTTGCAGAGCAGTTCTGCTGGTTATGCTAATAAAGACTGTGTGAAATATGCACTCAAGGGAAAATACTGCAAGTTGTCATCACTTTTAAGTTGAACAGGGTATTGAATAATACATTAAAGAATAGACACCTTAGGTGGGACAGCATGTGGACCTGAAAAAGCACGATGTGGCTGAGCTTTGTGGTTGGCACGGATACTAACTCACATCTTACCTCAAGTGGGGCTGACAATAACACAATTCACATGCGGATGATATTTTTGCATTCCAAACTAATATTCATACAACACAAATCCATACGTCTATTTTTTGCTTAGTTCGTCCGTGGTGTATTTAACATGCCTAAAGCCTAAAGCTCCACATGTATCCTGGTGAACATCATAGCTTCTTCTGAAAAACTCTGTATTATTCAGTGCTACTCTGTAAATTACAAGCAATCTGATAATGAGAAATTGGAGAGTTCTGCCGAGCAACTCTGTTCTAGATATGATCAGGGCGTATTCAGAAAGACATCTTCACTTATTACATGTACTGTATGTTTACGTCGGTACAAAAATCAACACAAACACTGATAAGAACTATTACAGTGTAATCACACCAAATTTGAGAACTGCTTGTCCTTCTATGGTCACAGAAAAACACTTTATGACTCAGATCGACCCAAAATAGATTATTTAAAGACTGAATTAATACTCCTTGATTTATCCATCAGTAATAATCTGGTCAGCATGACTTCTGTAGGAGAGATGGTTATGCAATTCCCTCGTAGAATAATTTTAGACTTTTTTAAAGAAGGCAACACAATGTTTGTATATACATCAGAACAGCCAGTAGTGGATGTCATGAAGACGTAGTGCCATTTTAATAGCATGTTTATGGCAGAACAACGTATCTGTAAATCTCTAAACGTGTCAGCACAACTGCTGCCACATATTCAGGCACACCGGATAGGATCAGTGTCACTTGTTAAGCAAAACTACCTCAGTAATACTTCGATAATCACCAGCTTTGTTTATAGGCAGCAGCAGCCGCAGCAGCAGCCGCAGCAGCAGCCGCGTTCGGTCTCGAAGCAACACTCTTGGCAGATGAATAAATCATAAACGCATTACTGACCATAAAAAAGATTGTTAAAGTGTTTTCCTGAATTAGACCTACGGTGGCTGCTGGCTCTGACACATTAAGCACTTATTAAAAGCATTATCAGGCACTGATGAAGGTCAGGAATGTGAGACATGTCTGCCCAGCTCAGTCATCTCTGTGGTTATCAAGCTCCTGCTCTTTACTCCCTCTCTCTCTTACTCTCTGGCCCTGGTGCCCGTTGTTTCTTCCTCTTCCTCTCTTTTCTTTTGGCCACCTGTCTTTAAAGTCTTTACTGTTTCATTAATGCTCATGTTTCTAACGACAAAAGGAGTACAGATGTTTTGGAAAGTGAGGTCAGACAGAAAGCCAATTTTTGACGATGAGCTCAATAATATCACACATGGTGTCTGGCTCCATTATTAACAAGCTATCAGATTCCTACGTAAGTATGACAAATACAATGGGGAGGTGAGGTATTTCACAAAGTGTCGGTGGTAGTAGTGAACTGCTGGTATTGCCTTTTGCACCACATTTTACACATTGCTCCCAGGCTAAAAACTGAATTCTGGAGGCGATTAGCACAGCTTCACAGTCACAGCAGTACCTACTTTCAAGAATGGTGGGCCTCTTCTTATGGCACATCTTCTTAAACTTCCCTCTGAAGTCCCTGGGTGGGAATGGATCCAGAGGTAAGCTGGAAATGCGCCCCAGGACAACCTCATCCAGTCCCTCAGAGCAATCCGTCTCTCTCTCAGCCATGTCTCTCAAAACGCTCTCCTCTAAAGACATGTTGGATGGCAGGGAGTCCACATCTACTTCTATCATTCCTCCAAAGTAGTCATTTGAAGCTGTGCCCGGTTTCCCCCCTCGATTTTCTTTTTTTTTGGAGTATAGTGTCTATTTTTTCTCTTCCTTTTCGTTCCTCACAAACCTCTCCAGGTCGGGCAGCGATTTTCCTGCTGTTCAGGGATGCAGCCGGAGCTGTCCGCTTCGGTCGGCTGAGGTGTTTTAACCCCTGCACTTGTCAGGGTAGTTCAGCAAGTTACAGTAACATTCATGAATTGGGCAGCGATTGGATGACTTAGACGGCCCCTCCTCTTTTCAGCAAAAAGGCAGGAGAGAGGGGTAAAGTCATAACTAAATAGGGTGGGAGAGTGAAAGAGAGGCCGCTGTGACAGCTACAACATCCCCGCCCACTGCATGCCCATGAGGCATTCCTAAATAAATATCCTGTATTTGTCTTGGAGTCCACTCATCAGAGTCACACATGTCTTTCCTCAGGCAGCGTGAATGAGGCGCAAACTAATGTATCAAATAATGGTTTACTCTTCACCCGCATGAATGGGAAGATCTACAACCGGCATAATAACTAAACACTCAAAGATGTTTGACGAAAAAGTTTCCACTGGATCCCTGAGTTCAGCATCTGCTCGTGCTCTTTCTGCTACGTGCAGTCTTCTGTGCCGAGAACCACGTTGTCCTCCAACTGCAGTATTCCCTGCTGTTCATGGCTGGCGTCATTGAGGAAAGTCTAGTGGAAGGTGTGAAAGCATCTCGTAATGGGGGAACGTAAATCCAGAGAAGCATTCACACGGCTCGCTGCCTAATGAGTGCTCTGTTGCATCTTTTTCAAACACTGAAGCAAACACCGAGTCAAACCAGACACACCTACAACATGAACCAGTTTTTCCAAGTCTGACTGACATCAGCAATACAAACACCCTGTGTGTGTGCGTGAACAGAAGGCGTTTTCGGTTTTAGGAGGAAACCACAGTTAGAACATGGAACAACCAGCCTATACACACACACACACACACACACACACACACATCACTGATGTGTTTTCTCAAGAATCTGTGCTGCCGAGTAAAACCGAGCCATGTGGCCACAATGACAATGTCAAACATCGCAAAAACATATCATCAACGTGTCCATTCACTGGACATACAGAGCTGAACTATGTCAAATAGCTGCACAAGGAGCACCTGGCAACAAGGTATCCTTCACTCTAATGAGTAAAACAGAAGTTTCACTTTGAACCCTCCCATCATGGAGAAAGGCAGCCTAAAGAAAACAGATTCCACGGAATGCTTCTGCAGCAGCACTTGTCAAAAACTACAAAGTACATTTGTCATGTTGCCACCACACCTGCAGAGTCTGAATAACAATTGGCTATGATCCCTGGTCCTGACCTACATAAAAACGTCCTTCAGGACAAGACTCATCATGTTGTGATAGTAAATAACAAGCAGAGAAGACACGCTTTGTGCTTCGGGTTCAAGGTCAGTAGGAATCCTTAATATCACATGTCTATCACTAAAGCCAATGCAAAGTGACATAACAAATTGTCACACCGTGGTGAAGCTTGTCTTGTCTTGGGGTTTTTGTCTCGTAACTTCCTGTTTTATTTTGAAGGCTAACTCTCCTCTCGTTTCAGGTCACTTGCCCTTCCTCATGTGTCACCGGTCTGATTGTCTCCCCTGATCCCTGATTGTTTCCACCTGTTCCCCATTACCCTCATGTGCTTATAGTCTGCGTCTTCCCTCTGTCCTGTGCCAAAGTGTTTCGTCTCATGGTCGTTCACCAAGGCCACATTCATAGCCACCGAACCTTTTTGGAAAGTTATTACCCACCTCTTAGGAGAGTTTTTGTTGTGATTAGTAAACTGCTCACTGACGCCTCAGCATTTGAGTCCTGATCGGAATCTCGGCCTGACACAAATAAAGTCACACCTGCCTCCGCTCACTCTACTCTACTCACTAATGGGCCTGCTTAGCGTTTCAAGTGTCCAGATATGCACATTTAAAGTGTTTCACTTTATTTGATATACATTTTTAATGTGTATTTATATTTGTACTTTCTTGTTTCTTTCATCAGAAGTGATTCTCCCCCTCACTAAAATATGATGTAATAAGAAACCTTAATATTCAAAGACCTGAGGTATTGTATTGTAGTATTACTGTAAATGACATTAGCTGGCAAATGATGTTGTGGTAACAGTGCGCCCTCTAGTGTTCAATAAAAATACACTGAAAAATACACACACACGCTCACACACACACACACACACACACACACCTACACACACAGAGTTACTGTCTTCAATAATTAACCAGTTTTTCTAAATAAAGGTTGCAATCCCTCACCGTGATACCAGCAGTCGCAGTCATCATTCATTACTGTTTTTATTATTATTTATTTCTCTACACTAATAATAACTGGCTTTTCTGTAGCTGATGCAGCTTACTCAAACTATTGAAATATATTGCAATATTTAGATATGATAATAATAAACAACAACAATTTTCCGGCTCACTTTTGTGTAAAATGTTCGAACTAATAGTGGAATATTTGACCTAAATCAGCAGGATGTTATAGCAGCTTACAACTTTATTACAATCAATCAATGAAAAAAAAGAAAAGTTTGTCAGCAACAAAACACCCTGTAGACCTAACAGGCACTTTATAAATGAGTAAATATAAAACTACGAGTGTACTTTATGCATCAAAGACACAAATCATCCCGAGCAAATCCATAAACAACAATGTGGGGAAATCATGAATCATATCATAAATAAGCCTTTATAAGCCAGTATTACTTACTTATATCCACATCTGTCAAGTCAGAAAATAAACTGAACCAAGACGTTGACGCGTAAAGCCAAGTACGCACTGTGGAGCCGGCCTACGTGGGTCCATCGCATGAGGCAGAAACGAGATTGGAGTCGTTGCGACCGCTGAAGCAGCCAGAAGGCTGTTTCCATGGTGAGACGCATTTAGCCTTGCACAGGCACAGCCGAACATGATGAATAATTGATAGTTATCAGGCCGCTAATGTTGGCACAAACCAGCTGGAGGTTCACTCACAGCTCTGCTCATGGAACATCGGGTCGCACACGCGTGCAACAAGTAGACAAACTGCTGTTGCACAACAGACTTAGCAACTTCAAGTGTTTACATATCGGTGTGTACGAGTGTGCCGCAGCATCACATGAGTGTTTCAACACGTACATCGGAAGGAATTAGCGTAATGACAACCCAATACCACCTTTACAAACTTTCATATGTCAGACATAGGCCTCCTCGTCTAGGACTTGTGATCAAACCGTCTTCACATTTGACATGCATAACTTCCCGAAACTGGTAAGGAGAAAAAAACAGTCAAGAAGCCAGCATACAGTCAATGATTCTATAAATGGTCGGTTCTCTGCACAGTTCGGGGTCTGGGTTGGTCAACACACAAAAGGACCATTGAAGGGCTGCAAACAAGTCCACAATATGCACCTGTTCCCCGCCTGCCTGCCTATGATCAACCGAAGGAGGGAGGGGCTCCCACTGAACACCCTGGCCTCTGAAGACAAGAGACCAGGTGTGTATCAGTTACAGTGAGGTGATTATGTTCTCATGCATCTGTGCATCAACACAATTGCCTCGCTTTTTGGGGTGCATTTTTTTATTTTATTGAATCACTTTAAATGATTGAGCATTTATCCAGCGTGGTACGCTTTCTAACTTTGAAGGACATGCTCATAAGATATCGATTCGGTCTTTTTTGTATTTTGGCAGGTGGATAGGTCGGGGGTTTATCTGTGTAACTCAGAAAGGATCATACATATCGAAAAGGAAAGACATGTTAAGTTGTGAAAGCCCTCATTTGACGACTGCCTACAGGCATGCACAAACTCTGAGAGAGAGAGAGAGAGACTCATTAAAAGTGCTCTTCTTCTGTGCTAAAGACACCTCCATCAACCTGATGCCTGTGCCTCTCGGAGGAGGATCACATTGAAACTGTTTTCAAAGCCTGTGTTTTTATTGATTACACGACTTAAGAGCTCAAAGAAAAATAGCTTCAATCATATTGAACTGAAGAAGAACTGCTGCACTGAATGATAAATTAAAATGATTTGCCTTATGTTACAATGTTACCTATCAGTACTGACAGTAGGGAAATTACTTTGAAGCAAAGTTTGACAGTTGGAAAGTTATGTGAGAGACACTTTTAGTTCACATGCAAAAAAGTAAAATCACTAGGGGCAATAATTCAAGTTCAAGTGAAGATTTTGTTATGGCCCACCTCTGCAGAAGCACGTTTGTCGTTAAGGTTGCGGAAATAGCTCCAAACAAAATACCAGAATCGACTCAATCTGGGTGCAGACTTTGAAACATTCTCATACATAGACAGACTGTATGTATGTTCACCATTTTTCAAACAAGAGATACTATAAGGAAAGCAGGCACACACTCAAACTTCCATCAAGTGTCACCAGTGAGAGACCCACTTGATGACTGTGCAACAACACTGTTATTCACATGGGTCTAGAACCAGCCAAACGTATATTAGTAAACGTGAACAACTCTATCAGAAGTCAAATCGGAGACGTCATCAAGTATAAAGTGTGGAAACAAAAGTGACAACACCACCACAGCGTGAAGCCCGTGTGGGTTGAAGAAAGAAAACAAACTCATTGTCGACTTGTTGCTTGATGACAGCACAACGTCGAGCCTCAGACGTCTTCCGTCTCCTGGCTTTGAGAGGAAGGAGCTGTGTCCAGGTATTGAATGACCTTATCTTGGCCATGACGATACATATGCTAGTTCTTCATTTAGAACGGTGTTCCCCTTTAAGATTGCGTTTTCTTTAGAAAGGCTACAATTCAAATCGTCGACAACTAAATAATTCGTATCGAATCTTCAACATGCGTTTTAATAAGACTCCGACTTCAGGTCCATTAGAGCAACCAGACTGTAATTGCAGGGGCACGAAGGGCCTCGTGTTAAGTTACTGAAAACTAAACTGTGTTTTTCTGACGTTCGCTTGAAAACAACACGACAGTTCCTGCGCCGGAAGGGTGCATAAACCTCGACAGACTTGTCAACATTTGAAAAGATAAATACCTTCGACTCGAGCAGGTGTGTTTGTTTTGTTTACTCCATCTCCACTTGAGAAGTGGTTCCAAGTTTCACACTCAGCGTCCCTCCGGGCGATTCACTTGTTCAGACGCACTTCTCTAACTCGGTCTCCCTCCATCAGCTCTGCAGAGACAGACCCCGCCCCCTGCAGACGCCCCGCCCATGTCCTCCTGAATAATGAAAACATGCAACGCCTTGGCTTTCTGCATAAGGGCCCGCTGGCTCAGGGCCACGAAGGGCCCCGCACTTCACAGGGAGGCCTATTCTCACTATGATAGAAACACAAACAAAAATCATGAAGAATGCAAAATTGCACTATGTTACTCCACAGTCACGATATATCTAATAGATATGCATATGGTGCAAAACACATGTTCAAGGTATTTTCAAAATATATAATGCATCTATAATATATGGACCCCAAAAATCACAAATGAATCAAATCAACATTAAAAAGTTGATTAATGCAAACACATCATATATTTTTCGATAATATACATAGTTACCTATTTAATGTTTAATTGTGTGGTAGCCTACATTTGTATACATGGTATTGCTGCAACACTACTGAATACACAGAACTGGTGTGTGTTGTGTTCCCTGGGTTGTCTGCCATTTCTACTCCACACACAGTTGTGTAATGGTTACACAACACATCAATAAGGAAGGATTATGAAATAGGAACATAATCTCAGAGAAAACATTCAGGACATTTCAATCAGGGAAGAGACCAGTTAGATGAAGAAGGATGTTTATTTTTTAACAGATGTATGCAATGATGAAGTCTCAGAGTCTATGGCGCTTGGACTCTACGGGGACATTTGTAATTGAGGGCCGACTGCCCCGATCAGCAACGAGATAGATGAGATGATGTAATGATGAGTTGAAACTGATGGATCCGTGAAGACTGGGTGGCGATGGGGATGTGGAGGGGTGTGTAACAGCGACCTGGATGAACTGAAAGCAGAGAGACAGTCATATTTGAATGAGACAGCAGCGAGATGATAGGCTCGCCATGTCATTGTTTCCCAATGCTTATTGGATGGAGTGGACCAGCTGATCTGCGCAGCTGGTTTCATGATTGACGGCGCCGAGCGATGACATGGTAAACAATGAGTGAGCATGTGAGAAATGATTAGCAGACATGAGGGATACATGGCTGGCATGAGGGGTTTGGGCTTCCTGTCTGAACTTGCGCTATAGTTCCATGTGTGCCACCATACCTTTGCCGTAAACAGTATTATGTGGAAGAGTATAGAATGATAATTATACTGACATGTACAGAGAGTGGGTCGCCGCTTTGAACCGTCAGTAAAATGTATCTCATGAGAATCCAGCAGATGGCGTCAAAGAACATGACAAAAGTAGACATAGGCCTATATGTTGTAATATAAATGGGTGAAGAGCAACCCCACTGACGTGCGTGTTGGGGAAATAATACACCTGAGAAGTGTCGGACTAAGGATTTTCAAAATTAAAATTAAAATAAGTGCACATATTTCTACAGCGTGGATGTTTCTTTCGTCAACAATCGCATTTCACCCACCCGCACTTCTTGAGAAAATTCCATCCACAAGTGTCTCTCAGAAAGATTTGTCAAAACTGAAAATGAAGGTATGTGGTGCTTGAAAAAAACAATCTTTGTAATGTGTGAACTCAAAGCCTCAGAGAGACACAGCTGTTGTGGATGAGAGCAGAAACCCTGACAAGGCTGCTACGCAGTTCAATAGCTGCCCATCAACCTCTCAGTCAGTGTGAGCACTCAGGGAGAGCATGCAGCTGATTCAAGATGATCGCCCTAGCACCGTCCAGGACAACACAATTGCTTTGTCGATTGTGTGCACAAACAAGTGCCTGTCAGCTGTCATGATGACAGCCGAGTTCCACAGCGCTGGTGAGTTAGAAGACCAAGACCAAAAACTTAAATAAAACATCATAGATCTATTTTAAAATAACTAAGAAATAGACGTACATGTGCATGGAATATAACCAGACGTGTGCATGGAAATACCGATGGGGCTCCTTTATGTATTCAGCTTGAATTAAATCAAAGCAGTTGCCCGCTTTGACCAGAATCAAGTGCCCCTTTATGGTGTCTTCAGAAAGGAGAAAAAATGCAGGAATAAAAGGAGGTTGTGAAATGATGATTGTCAAAGTGCAACACTGCGCCTTAATGCAGGTACTTTTCAGCACAGATGAAATTCCACAAACCATTTCAAAAGATATTCCATAAACCAGCTATGAAAGCCTCGACCCACACTTAGACATGCATTAAATCACATCAGCCACATCTCCGTCAAAGTAAGATATGTTTTTTTACTGCTTTGTTTTTTGACAAATGTTTTTAGGTTGTTTTTTCCCCCCCACATTACACAAACACAAAACATAACAAGGCACATATAATTTTCATAGAGGCATTTGGAAATATAAAATAGAGATCTCAGTGGCATGGTTAGTTGCTAGGCATTATTGACTGTTTTTCAGCAGTAACTCAAATTAAAATAACAGTAAAGGGTGACAGATATACATCATAAATTCTATTGTAGGCAGGATTTTAACACCAAGGTATGTAAAGCTGTCCACAATGTTCCTAAATGGTGTATTTAGTGGTGGAGTTAATCTCTCAGGTTCCTTCAAAAATAGGATTGTAGATTTAGATTCATTAACCTTATACCCTGAGAAACTACCATATGTTCCAATTAAACTTAATAAGGAAGGTATAGATTGTTTCAAGTCTGTCAGAAAGAGCGCTATATCATCAGCAAATAATCCTATTTTATTCTCAGTATCATTAATTGTGATACCAGTTATCTCACTATTGCCTCTAATTGCCATTGCTAGCGGTTCGATGGCCAGAACAAAAAGAACAGGAGACAAGAGACATCCTTGTCTTGTGCCTCTACAAATAGAGAGCTGTTTTGATACAATATAGTTGATCATTACTGAAGCACTTGGTACAAGATTTTGATCCAACTAAGGAAATAGTTGCCTACTCCAAAACGGTTAAGTAAGACATGTTTCACTTTGCGTACAGATGGTCAATACTTCACATTTAGGGGTATTCGGTGGCTGCTGATACTCCTGCAGAACCGCCAAATGGAATTTATTGCTATGATATGTACGTTTTCCAATTAGAAAACCACTTCACAGCTGAAAATCAGAGGCATGATGAACCCATGATTCTTGCTTTGGCTCTTTTAATTGAGAACACAAATTCTTTCGAAACCTTTGAGTTAAACTAAGAGATCAGTCGCCCACTAAGAGGCGTCTACAGAGGGAGAAGGCACTGAAGGGCAGGTCAGCGGTGAGGTTCAAAGCTCTCATGTCTTTCAGGCTTGCTTTGATTGCGTGGATTGGGCCAGGCTGCACCATCCCACAAACAGTATTGATGAGGCAACAGATGTGCTGTGCCTCTTCAGCCCACTCTGCTCACTATTTGAACAAGGACACACTGTGACGTCCTGCAAGAGATGTTCTGCATGTTCATCAGATGTTAGTTAAGACCAGCGGCATAGAGCTTGATATGGTAATTAAATTCCCAGAAAAAATACCCAAGTGTGAGCGTCCAAAAATAGGATTACCATTGTTCAAATAATTGGAGTCGACTGGGCTTTATGTCATTCGTTCCAAAGAGAACCTTTGCACAATTGTGGTTTCTTGGAGAAAAGCTCGAAAGCAGTCAGGGATATTGTTGCTTCTGGAGAGGAGGAAATCAGAAAAAATAACAAAATAAGGGGAAAGCCAGATATTAATGTGTGGTTTTATCTGTAACACAGAAGTCGGCGCAAATAATGGATCTCAGACAAATGGAAAGTGTGCAATTTCCCTTTTCTGTTTTGCTTTTGAATGAAACATTTTCTGTGAGCTGACAAGTGTTCAGGGTTTCACCCACTGGAGCTGCACGTGGCGCTCTTCTCCACTGCAGCCCTGGGATCCACGCTGGCAGCTATAAGGCAGGTGTACTTTTCCATAAATATCTTACTGAGTTTGGCGTTAAAGCTAATTCCTGCTACCCACGTTACCGGCTCTATAATGACAGTAAGACAAAGACATGTTTCATGAGCAAAAACAGAAAGCGGATAATATATCTTTAAAGTGTGTGATGTCTTGAGGACGGGATCGTGAGGTGAGGCGTGGGTACACAAATCAAGACGACAGGCGAGGGTTTCTTTAACTCAAAGTTTCTGTAATTAGATTCTTCTTAACAAAAAGGTAAACATAACGCCAACAAAAGTCGTTGTACAAAACAAACAAGTGCTTCAGTCTTCTCCTGGTTCATTGTCTTTAACATCATATCAGAACTCTCCTGAGCTCCTCTCCTGTCTTCACCCCCACACCAGCTCCTCGCAGGCTCATCAGCCTCATCCCTTTCAGCTGTGCAGCAGCCTTGGCCCGCCTGCACTGCTGAGTGGGAATTGTAGTTTTTTACACTGGATGTCATGCTGGTTGTAGTCCCTGCTGCAACCACCGGGAAGGAATGTACCTCCCATTAATCACCATTCCTCTTATGACATCACAAGTGGAATAAAGTATCTACATCTTTGTGCAACCAAACCTGTAACCGAGTGAATTCATTACCCCCCATATTAATGCGTTCTCCTTCACACCGGTGTTCAGAGATAAATTCGCCTTCGGTGAAGAGCCTGGAATTTACATAGGAGGGCAAGAGACAGTATGAAATAAAAAGACAATACATCATATTATGCAACTAAACCAGTTACAATTGACTTCAGTCCAAAGCTTGAATATTCAGCCACGGCAATTATTTTGTTATGCACAGCTAGCAATTTCACACTGCGTGCAGCTGTAGCACCCTGACGGTGAAGATCATCCGTTAACAGAAGCGTTCAGTCTGGATCAGGCCGACCCGACCTTAAGCCGCTCCTCGGGGACGAGGCTGTAACGGCTGAAGAGGACGCTCTATTGTTTCAGAGGGGAACGTACATCTCACAAATGTTCGGTTTCTGGGAGACGGATCTATTTTTGGTTTTGTGGCTGCTGATTGTGAATGCGTACTTATCTCTCGTCACGGTAAAATGGATGGATGAATAAAGGAGTAACACATTGTCCAGCAAGAATTAAATAAGTAACTACACGGTATAATGTGTGGAGCTCTAATTTCATTTGGGAGATTTAAATCTTCACAGCAGTGCACTGATCACAGTCTGTGTACTCAGTAACTTAAAAAGGGACTAATAAGTTATCTCACATCAGTTCGTGCATTGGGACCTTTTTTTGTGTTTTTTCGGGCAGTGCTACCGTCTGGTGGGGAGAGGCGGCGCTGTGCACCATCTACAGCGCTACCGTCTACTCTACAGTGATACAGCTTTACACTAAGAGTGATAGAAACACGTGTTTCTGCACACTGAACTGATCTCTTCAACCAGAAAGTGACACACTGACTGTATGGTAACAGGCTACAAAGAGCAGAGCATAAGCACATATCAGTTATTGACATACATTCAGTGAAAATAAAAAGAGAATTCATCTTTAAAATATCTTTAAAAATATTTCAAACACCTTCCCCGTCTATCCTCTCCACACCGGGGCGATATAGTGCCAAGAGGTCAGGGGTCAACCGCGAAACATCTCGTGTACAGTGGGACACAACAACTAAGAGAAAGAAACTCCTTTTTCCCCATTAGACGTACATTGTCACACAGATCAGGGCGGGTTGTACATTTATTAACACGAGTGCCTGTAACATATCCACATTAGTGCCAGTAAATGGACCTGCACACATTTATTATGGATGTCAGACTGTTAAACATACATGGATGTTATTACACAGGAAGTCAAGAAACAGGGTTGGACAAGTCATAATAATGTAAACAAACAGCAACCGGACATTATCCATACAATATTACAATACATGAATTGCACAGATTAATGAAAAAGTGAACACAACTGAAGGGATTTTAAAGCTTAATATTAGTTATGTACAGATGAGCCCACCATTTACTATTTCTCTACCATCACTGTGGTACTGAAGGGCTTTTTTGCTGGGCTTTATCAGTGTCAATGGGTTCTCTTCTCTATCTTTTCCAACCTCTTTAATCCCCCTGTCCCTCTCCTCCTTCTACCGAGCCACTTCACCGACTACTTAATAAAGATAGATGACATGCGTTCCTCCTTTACTAATCCATCTTCTATCACTACACTAACACCAACTTCTTCTTCATCCCTCTCTCTTTCCTCTTTCACCCCCCTGTCTCCTAAGCAAGTTCTTAGCTTGGTGACCGCCGCTCGACCGACCACCTGCCCCTTTGACCCCATCCCGTCTCACATCCTCCAGGCTATTGCTCCTGACCTTCTTACCTTTCTCACCCATCTTATTAGCAGCTCCCTCCCAACTGGCTGTTTCCCTAACTCTCTGAAGGAGGCGAGAGTTAACCCTCTCCTGAAGAAACGCACCCTAAACCCATCTGAAGTCAACAACTACAGACCTGTCTCTCTTCTGCCTTTTCTTTCCAAAACTCTGGAGCGAGCTTTAACCAAGTGTCCTCCTATCTCCACAGTAACAACCTTCTTGACCCTCACCAGTCTGGATTCAAGGCTGCCCACTCAACAGAAGCTGCCCTCCTTGCTGTCTCTGAGCAGCTTCACACTGCTAGAGCAGCCTCTCTCTCCTCTGTCCTTATCCTTAGACCTTTCTGCAGCATTTGACACAGTGAACCACCAGATCCTTATTTCTTCCCTTCAGGACCTGGGTATCTCAGGCACTGCACTCTCCCTTTTCTCATCCTACCTCAACGACCGCACTTACCGGGTGACTTGGAGAGGATCTGTGTCTGATCCTTGCCCTTTCACGACTGGGATCCCTCAAGGCTCCGCCCTGGATACCATCCTCTTCTCTCTGTACACTAATTCTCTCGGCTCTGTCATTCGTTCGCATGGCTTTTCCTACCATAGCGATGCTGATGACACCCATCTGATCCTCTTGTTTCCCCAATCTGAAACACAGGTAGCAGCACGAATCTCTGCCTGTCTGACTGACATCTCTCAATGGATGTCTGCACACCACCTGCAAATTAACCCTGGAAAAACTGAGTTACTTTTCCTTCCAGGGAAAGGCTCCCCCACCCACGACCTGACTACCACCTTCAACAGCTCTGTGTTGGCCCCTACCCTGACTGCCAGGAACCTCGGGATGATACTCGACAGTCAATTCTCCCTGACGGCCAACATTATTGCGACAACGCGTTCCTGTAGGTACATGCTGCACAACATCAGGAGAATACGTCCTCTTCTTACTCAGAAGGCGGCACAGGTTCTGGTCCAGGCTCTGGACATTTCACGCCTAGGCTACTGTCACTCCCTCCTGGCTGGTCTACCTGCTAAGGCCATCCAACCTCTGCAGCTCATCCAGAATGCTGCATCTCGACTGGTCTTCAGCCTCCCTAAATTCAGCCACACCACTCCGCTCCTCCGCTCTCTTCACGGGTTACCGGTGGCTGCTTGCATCCGCTTCTAAACATGGGCTCTTACGTACCGTGCTGCGAATGGATCGGGCACCGTCTACATCCAGGATATGGTCAAACCGTACAGCCCGGCACCTTCACTCCGCTTGGCAACAACCAATCGACTTGTGACTTCGTCACTTCGAGCTAATCACTCAACAAAATCCAGATTGTTTGCTGTCCTGGCTCCTCAGTGGTGGAACGAGCTCCCCACTCACATCAGGACACCAGAAAGTCTCTACATCTTCCGCCGGAAACTAAAAGCACATCTTTTCCGACTTTGGATTTGGCGCTGTCCTGGCTTATCGGAAAATTAAGGAAACGGTGACAGCTGTTAAAAGCCCCCTAAGGCTGCCCGACATGATTGACGCGTTGGGCAGAGTTGTTGGCACTCAGACTGTGGCATTAAACCGCCAGAATGACAACATCGTGGAGAAGCTGACGGCTCTGCAAATGAAATTGGATCGATTTGAAATCCTATTGGCAAACGGGAGGAAAATGGAGGAATAGTAGTTGCGCAAATTCTAATGCAGCTACTGGAAGACCAAACAATCCCAATCTTATCTGCTTTCGGCTCCCTCTACCAGGACGGGCCTTGGCCAAGGCCGTTACTGGAACAACAACTCCCCCGAAGATCACTGAAGCGAGAACCTCTCTCATTCCCTTCCCCCGATCCACAGACACCTGTGGTTGTTTTCTCCCCAGGACCCTTCAAGGCTATCTCCATGGCAACGACCATCTTGCGGTCTGAGAACTCTGTCTGTTGTGGCCTGGGGGAGGACGACATACCAGGCCACGCACACACGAACTTTCAACATACTGATTTGCATTCACTACCCCCCTCCCCCATCCCACGCCTTCGTCTGCTTCGTCCCCCCAGTGTGACAGGACGGGGTCTGTGGCTGGCGCTGTAATGGCTGACGGACCGGGCTGGCTGCTTGTCGGTGCTGGTCACCTTCTGCCTCCAATGGCTGGGCTTAGATCACCCAGTCTTTGGCTTACCTCCCCTCCCCCCTTCCTACTCGTTGCAAGTCATGTTTAAGATGTATGTGCTTATGTGCTAAGGTGTTTTTTCCTGCTCCCACACTGTACCCCTTTAGGGGCATAGTCGGGGGGTTGTTTTTTTCTCGCCTCTCTTCCCTCATGTTATGCTGTAATCTTCCATCCACCCTTTCTTTGCAATTTCGTTGCTTTTGTACCTGTACTCTAGTCAATGACAATAAAACCGAATACCATACCATACCATACCATCTGGATAAAAAACAGATTAGCACTTCAGTGGCACTTAAATGGCTCTTACTTATGGTACTTTTGTAGTTTGACTTTCTTGAAGAAATGTTACTTTCTGAATTCTTGTAGTTCTGAGTTTGTATGCATGGTTGAATGCACTTATTGTAAGTCACTTTGGATAAAAGAGTCTGCTAAATGACATGTAAACACAGCCGCCAGGGTCTGCACTACTAAGAGGACTTTAATGGGCTTTTCTTTCCACTTCAGATTTCGTAACAAAACCTACGGCTACTTGCTGGTCAGGACATTAGTGGAGTCCCACGTGTCTCGTTTGAGTACACTTTGTGTGGTCAGCCCTTCACACACAACAATGAGGCCTTGAAGCGACTAGTGAGTAACTTTACAACCTGATCGTACGCTTTCAAGGGGCAGCGATTTATCTATACTTGTCACAGACGGTTATGGTCAAGGCGTAAAAGGACATTAAAACAGGTTCATAACTTTAAGTGTCTATATAGTTAAGCGGTGAACTGCGCCAGCAACCCAAGACAGAAGAGGTCGTGTCACTGAGTCATCTTGCAGAGATGACTACATCCCTCTCATTTCTGGAAACACCTGATGTATCTGTTCAATAATTTTTTATTCGGAAAATATGAGGCTGGGTTGTCAAACTGTAATGTAATTGAGATGAGTGATTAAAAAACACTGTGAAAAGAAAACACTTGAAAGATGATTGTGTGTTGCCGCCTCACTGCTGTTGGGATCTTGTCATAGCTGGTAATAAATATGATGACCTGGATACCTTTGTGTCCAATTTGCATAATCTGGGATTGTTGCTTCTGATCTTGTTTTGACCTTGATGTTTCTTGGTGTTGTTACGGTGGCTCTATAATTCTTATTGCCTGTGCCACATTTGATTAAGGTAGCAAAAATGATCTAACTATAATAAATGGATGTTTATTAATGAGTAAATAGAGTTGAATGGATGCGAAAGCTGAAAATCATCTGGAACATCTGTTTTAGTGTGTGTGTGTGTGTGTGTGTGTGTGTGTGTGTGTGTGAGAGAGAGAGAGAGAGAGAGCAGTATCAGTCTCACTGTTCGGCCTCTTTGGGAAAGTGGAGGTGAGGTACTGTGTTTGATTTTTCTGGAACTGATGCTACAATTCATCATCCCCCTCTGTCGGGTTTCAATCGGTCCTTTACCTGCTCAGGAGGGGTGGTAGGCCTGATCAACAATCTGCTTCTCTGGAAATATAACACAAGATACTTTGAGTTATTAGACTGCTGCTAGAAATACCACTCAAAATGAAAAGATCAAAAAAGACAAAAAGAGGGAGCTCAGATGGATTCATCAATTCCTTTTTGAAGGAGACTATTATTGGGTATGCTATAACTCACAATACCTGAGATGTAAATATGTCAGACAGATATATTCCTCTCAAGTGGATATAGGACTCACAGTTGGAAAAGCATCACAGACAAGAACAACAATTGAAATTAGATATTTGTTAATAGTCAGAGAGGCCTCTGATATTATACAAATTAACCTATAATCCTACTTGTCACTATTTGTCGACATGCTAATATATGAGCACACACATCTGTCTCAGAAGTAGTAGAGTAAGCTGCTCTCTGCCTTATTTTTATCTAGTTTTGTGTGTGTTTTAGGCGTAGAATATGTCCTGCGTTCGTCTTCTAATTCGATTTCTGTTTACGGATCTAAAGGATGAAGGGTAGGGATCATCATTATCTGAAGAAATATGTATCAACCTTATGTGTTTTACACCAATTTACCTCACATAACCGAATTGGACAGCTTTAATTAGAACTTCTATCAGTGGCTATAAATCTCAAACAGATTGTAAGTTGAAACTAATAATACAAAGAGAGAGTTCACCCACACAGAGGACAGTTGCATGGAAACAATTGCGGACAAATGACATTGTATCATAGATGTTCCTCCAGTGCGTACCATGCAGTGATTACTCATGAACATGACCAAAGGGAGCTGAAAAACACTTTTAATCTCAACATATCTTGCATATTTAACTGTGTCATATTTTCCTCTCCAATTAACGCAATTAAATGCATTACATTTACATCTGTAATGTTTTTAATAATGCTTTCGATAAGTAAACGCTCAGCAGACCACAAAGCCTTTTAGAGTTGACTGCAATACAATACAAATCCATCACATTTCTGGCAAAGCAATCATATCTGGGTGAGAAGGTTAACCCGAGCAATAAGGACATGCTTACTTGCATCTGAACTTTGTTTGCCTTGCACTGTTCTGTGAGAAAGTTAAAGCGAATAAGTTAAGTAAAACGAAAGTAAAGCGTTCAATCGATAATGGAAAAATATACACTACCGTTCAAAAGTTTGGGGTTATCCAGACAATTCCGTGTCTTCCATGAAAACTCACTTTTATTTATCAAATGAATTGAAAATTGAATTGAAAATATAGTCAAGACATTGACAAGGTTAGAAATAATGATTAATATTTGAAGTATTAATTTTGTTCTTCAAAATTCAAGCTCAAAGGAAGGCCAGTTGTATAGCTTATATCACCAGCATAACTGTTTCCAGCTGTGCTAACATAATTGCACAAGGGTTTTCTAATCAGACATTAGTCTTCTAAGGCGATTAGCAAACACAATGTACCATCAGAACACTGGAGTGATAGTTGATGGAAATGGGCCTTTATACACCTCTGGAGATATTTCATTAGAAACCAGACACTTCCACCTAGAATAGTCATTTACCACATTAACAATGTACAGTGTGTATTTTTGATTAATGTTATCTTTATTGAAAAAACAGTGCTTTTCTTTGAAAAATAAAGACATTTCTAAGTGACCCCAAACTTTTGAACGGTAGTGTATTTAGCCATGAGGCACGACTCAAGTAATATTTCAACAATTTTGTTCAGGAGATGGTCATGGAATTTAGTACACACATACATTTCCCTCTCTGGACAAATCTTAATAACTCTGGTGATCCCCTGACTTTTCATCGAGCACCATTAAAAGGTCAAAACTTTGATATGTCCAAGTTTATGACGAGAGCGGCAACAATATGACTTTCCGATCAGCCCCAGCTGCACTTTGTGCTCATGGCTAATAATTAGCATGCTAGCACACGCAACTATGATGACATAATAGGATGAACAATTGATCAGCCATGTACAGCCTAACAGAGCCGCAAGCAGTGTCTGTCTTGTTTATACAAAAGAGAGTCTGTACCTGGCTCTCTTCTGAGAGAGGACAGAAGAAGCTTTGCTCTGCTTTAAAACATATTTTACTTTTTTTTATACTGGTTCGTTGAAAATGTCTGAACTCTGGCATCATCGCTGCTGTATGGATTTGCATGAGGACTATATTTCATGAGGCCAGAGCAATAATAATGGAGACAATAAAGATAATGCAAAATACAGACAGCAATTTAAATGATATTAATGACCACTGGGACACATTACAGTAGAGATGCTGGACTGATGTATTTACACCAGATGACAGCATAACTATATCCCTGAGCTCCTAGAGTTATTAGTTATAAGTTATATAAGTGGCTAAAACCTGGTCTTAACAAACTATACCATGACAAGTAACTCTGTCTTTATAGTTTCATGCCACAGCTGCTGAAGGACAAGATCTTTCCAAAAGAAACTCCATCTAGTTGCCTCTATAGCGTGGAAGCACAAATACACCTCGCGCATCTATTCTACAGCATGGTCTTACGACACGATAAGAAAATTAGTCATAATGTCAGTTGCATATTCTAGTCGTCATCAGGAGGAAACAACTTAATAGACCCCTGACCCCCTCCATGTACAATTAATTTGGTTTGTCTGAGTGGGCACTAATGGATCCAGCAATGAATGTTTTCCCTTTTATAATGCATAATTATTCACATGTTTGTTTGTTACTGTTATTTAGAATCATCCTTTACGCCGGCTCTTTTGGCCAAGCATGATATTGTATGTAGGGGTTTAATTTACATCGACACTAAACATTTAAAAAATACATATATTAAAAACATAAATTTATCAAGCCTTGAATATGAAACTTTGCTTCACCACATCTTATTGCATCTTCCATATATTTAATTAGAAAATGCAGAATGAAGGAAAACAATCTTCCAACTAGAATGGGCACTCGGTAGAGCGCATACCTTTGCATATCACAAGATTGGGCATTGAATTATGAACATTTTGGCATTAGTTGGATGCCAATTGGATACAAATTGACCGTGCTATGGTAAAAAGAAGATTTTGACCTTTTCATGACCTTGACCTTTGACCCGATCGATCCCAAAATCGAATCAAATGGTCCCCGGATAATAACCAATCATCCCACCAAATTTCATGCGATTCGGTTTAATACGTGTTGACTTACGTGAATAACGCAAACACGCACACATACAAATAAATAAATACACGGCGATCAAAACATATTCTTCCGCATTTTCAATGCGAAGGTAATAAGTACATTGTAATATCAGATGATATCAAAGACCAGGCCAGCCAAGTGTGCATCAAATAATTTGCTACTCACTTGTAGCCACATGCTGCTTGGTATTTGCCAACAGTTGTCCACATACAGCAGGGGAGGCCGTATTCACGGGGTTTGCATCCTCTGACGGTGCCACCATCAGTGGAGAGTCACGAATGAACAAGAGCGTAGCCTGCCGAGCTTTGTGAGACAACACAATGCAAAGCAACAACAAACCCAGACCATATGCTGGTCACACTGAGCACTTAGTGTTTCGACTGCTCACAATTTATTCTGCTCTTCATTAAAATGCTGCTCACTTCAAAGCTGCTCTCCTCTCTTCCACCGCACCATTTCAGGGCCACAGTTCATATGTTCAAGGTATTGTTGTTAATTTAATTCACCATTGTTAATCCAAACACTCACACATTTTAATAAGCAGATCATGTACTGTTACATAACGTATAGTGTTATATATTTTCATTGTGCACTTTATTTGGGTCAATAAGTCATCAGTAAGTGTTCAAGGATGTAAAGAGTCAAACGGACAGATTTTGATAAAAACACAGATAATTGCTATATTTTCATGATGAAGATGATTTTCCATTGATGTTGTTGTTGATCAAATGTAAGTGCATGAAATACCAACTGCAGAACATGTCAAGGCACAAGTTTTTGATCCTCTATTCGCTGTTAACCTGTAATCTGGCGCTCACTGATTTCACATTATACAACTGCACCAGCAATATGTCATGAGAGGATTATGAGCTTCTTTTTGTGTTCCAATTTTATTTCTCACACCCAACATCAAAGCGAGAAACGTTGATGTTAAAAATGAAACATAACTTTGGAAATATTAAGGCACAAATGTGATAAGGGCCAATGGATATCATTTTGTTTCCATGAATGCTTCTTGTGTTTCTGGTGCAGATCCTAAACTACACCACATTTAAGGAAGTAGTGTACTTTACCTCTTTAGCTAAATTAAATGTGGGCATTAGGTGAGGTCACCTAAGTACACAGGAAGTGTGGCATCCAACATTGTGAGAAAAAAGTGCTGTACAAGTACAAGTCCATTTACTAATTACTTCAAGCGAGACTTTCCAACAGAGGCCTCGCATTTAGGAATCCGAAGAAACAAAATGAACTGGTGCAGAATTTCAGAGACCATAACTGCGACATATGGGGCTTACGCTCCCCCGACTTACCCACACCTCTCAAAATAATTACATTCCAATGCCAGGTTCTTTTTTTTCTTCCCCCGCTTTCTGTGTCCCAAAGATAAATAGGGGTTAACATGTGTGGGAGGCATAGTTCCATCACACCATGTTGTTTCAGTATCGAGACACCTGCACAGCCGGCTGCTTTACGCTCTGTGTCTTCTGCTTATTGAATACTGAGGCTCACCAACATCATGATGCTGCTGTCCTTGTTTGCACCATTTGAATGCAGACCAGCGATGAGCAGTATACTAAACACCTCCTGAATATAATATGTGCCTCGGTCAAGGACAGTGGCCTCAGACGTGGAGCTGCTCCCCAGGTGCAGCAGTGTGGTGACCGAATGCTCCAAAAAAGTCGGGTCGTGTCAAATTCGTAGGACCAATTGTTCACAGGAGCTCTCCTCTGTTACTTCAAGTGCAATGGCTGTGCTGTGGACGTCAATGTAACAGAAAAACACACAATATAGTCCTTAGACTTGAGGAAAAGAAGACTTTAGACTGTTCCTCAGTGATGGTCCTGAACTCTGCCCTAATCCTGCAGCTACACACCTCCATATGCAACTCATACAGCGTCAGAAGCCGGAGGAGAAAGCTCACATAATCAAGTGCTCCCACATCTTTCTCACAAATATAAGCTTGTTATTAATACTTTCGCTGAGCCCACGACTATCAACAGATCTGCTGTCAGCCGCGACCCAATCCGTGTTACTTTTTACACCAACGTCTGCAATAAAACAACACATTCCCAACATGAAGCCCCAAGTTATATACGCGTGTGACTCGGGAGTGTGATGACAATTTCTTCCCAAAAAGAAAAGTAAAATCAATTTCAATTGAATATTAAAGACACAACACTTTACTTGTCACGAAGAGGACCCCCAGCAACGTGTAGCCATTCAAGGTCAGTGTGTATTGCCATCAATGTACAGCTGTTGAAAGAAACCGAAAAGTAAGTTTCATAGGAAATAGGGAAACTGAGAACATTTTAATTTGTTACTAATTTAAAGTGAAAAAATAAAATGCGGTTTTCTTTCTGTCTCATCTTTACTGTATCAATTTATTGTCATTAAAAATACAAATAGCTTATATGAGTGTATATATCAGCCCACTCCACTAAAAGCATCTCTTCCCATGGGTGATACAGTGTCCCATGCTGCTGCCTGAACCCAGACAAGGAGTCGGTTGTTCCGCTGCCAATACAACTGATGAACTCAGAATGAATGTGTCTCCACTGCGCAAACATACACTGCCTCACATTCCTATTCTCTCCTTTCCTGAGTTGCTATTATTTATTTACGATGAGTTGTTATTGCTGTTGTATTTTTGCGGATACTTGCAGGCAGCCCTGTAACGAAAATAAATATATTATATATATTAACTGTGCTGTAAATATATTCTGGAGTATGATACTGTAATTGTGTTGTTATTTTACAATATTTGTTATGACCCGGCCACAACAATTAAACATCCATCCATCCATCCATTATCAATACTGCTTCATCCTCATGAGGGTCACGGGGCGCAGGAGCCGATCCCAGCTGACATAGGGCGAAGGCAGGGGACACCCTGGACAGGCCGCCAGTCCATCATTATCTTATCTTTTCATTATCAATTAAACATGATAACTAAATTAAACCCAATTAGACCAATTTAAAAGTGAACCGAATGTTTAGGGTGTGGATTGTTTGGATTAGGGGTGGTGGTCGTGTGTGTGATGCATGAGTGTGTGTGTGTGTGTGTTGCAAAGGTGCAAGACTAAGTCAGGTAACAAAAGAATGAAAAAACAAATCAGATCCCTGAAAGCACCAGGAGAGCAGCAGCAGCCGAGCAGGTGGAAAGAGACAATTCACAACCAGGTTTATTAACAGCCAGTGTTCCCAGTTGGCTTGAATGATCCCCTTCCACCAGATATCTGGAAAACATGACACATTTAAAGGGATGGTCAGAGTCACAACTGTAAATCACTAAATATATAGTATTTACTAATCATTATTTCCTGTAGATCTAAACACCGGCTACTGTAGTTATTATAAGAATGTTTCACTCTAAAACAAATTCCATTTCATAAAAGAGGTATTAGTATGTTTAAGAATAGTTTTCAAGACATGTTTTCATTGGCAACACATTTGCACAAATTAAATCCATTAAGTATTTAACAATGTCACAAAACCCATCTAAGACAATGGCTTTAAGAATCAATCAAAGCATTTTGTTCAACACACACATTTGCCATCATGAGCAACCGTGCATAATAAAAGCCAACCAAATGTGCTGCACCATCGGACCAGAGCTTGACGACAGTCGCAGATGACAAACAATACGCTGCCATTTTAAAATAAAAGAATACGGAGCACTCCCAAGGACGTATCACTGTCAGAGAGCGCACATTATTTTTGAGAATTTATGAATTATTCTGTTATATCTTCTCCCTCTGCACGGTGGTGTAGTGGCTAGCACTGGCGCCTCACAGCAAGAGGGCCGTCGGTTCAATTCCCGGTCGGGGCAGTCCTTCTGTGTGGAGGCAGCATGTTCTCCCCGTGGCAGCGTGGGTTCCCTCCGGGTTCTCCGGCTTCCTCCCACAGTCCAAAGACATGCAGTCAGGTTAATTGATGTCTGAATTGCCCATAGGTGTGAATGTGAGAGTGAGTGGTTGTCTGTCTCTATATGAGCCCTGGATGGACTGGCAGCCTGTCCAGGGTGTCCCCTGCCTTCGCCCTATGTCAGCTGGGATCAGCTCCAGCGACCCGCGACCCTAATAAGGATGAAGCGGTATTGATAATGGATGGATGGATCTTCTCCCTCTCCTCTCAACTTGCCCAACAAATGGAGTATTGTCAGGAAACTTACTAAAAGGGACAAAAACGGAAGTGCCAATGTCACTCTACAAATATCACAGCGAGGGAACCATAACCAGCCGGCTACTTTTGCATTTCCTTTGCAATACGAGAAGCCATCACCATATTCCATGTGCAGTGTCCCCTGTTCTCTATTGACGTGATTACAAGTGAGGCTAACCCACGGCACGGCCTTGATTTGAGGGGAAGAAGTGCTTACTGGAACATACTCGCCGTGCTCCTACGCCCTCCACACACTGCAAAGCAAAAGGTCAGACACCATCACATCGACAGCCAGGCTCACCTCGTCCTAAAGCACTCAAGTAAAGATCAAAAGAGTGGTTGGAAATAGAGGAGTAATCGCATCACACGGGCGATGGCTTGAATCATCGTGGCTTGCTTCTTCCAAGGTTTCTGCAGCAGAATAGACGCCACATGTTTGATCAGGTACTCAAACTAACCTTTAAGTTGAAGGACTTGTCTTTCGTGTAATGTTGAAGGGACAGGAAACATCTCCTGTTAAGATCTCAGATTGTCTTGTTAATTGAATGATCTTTTCTATGGAGCAAAATGATTCTACCTTAATTTAGGTGTGCAGCAAGCAACTGATATGTGTTTCAGGGGGATCCAGGTGGTCCGCTGGTGTGTGATGGAGCCACAGCAGGCGATGACCCTTGGGACCCTGATGTCTATACAAAATGTGTCACCGTCAAGCCATGATTTCTGTGATTAAAGCTCTGGATAATAATGTATTAAATAATTTATTATTATTATCTTTATTTAAAAGGGGCCATGTACAGTTCAAACATAAATGTCACCATTCGATGCGCTGTACCAGAGTGCAGCTTCAGTTAATTTGCATCTGTAGTCCCTTGACAATTATTGGTCAAAGCTTTGTTTTTGTGGAGGTAGTTTCATTCTTGCATGTAATTAAATGTAATTGTTTCACTTAATAATGATGAGGATGGTTGGGCAGCTGAGGCGTGGCATTCAGTTTAACTACAAGTAAAGCCTGTCAATGTTAACGTCATTCTTAAAGTCTGGTCATCACTTATGCCACCTGCAAGTGCTAATTTGCAACTGGACTGTTGACATAAAGTTAAAATATATGCCAATTTATTGAATTTAAATTGCTCCACTTAAAAAACTAATAATAATAATTGCATAAAAAAACTGAATCCAAACTAAATGTTTCTGTTATGTACTGAATAACCAAAGCAAATTCCTTGTATGTAAAATCCTACTTGGCAATAAACCTGAATCTGCATAGCATCATTTCCATTTGCAAAAGCTACTGTTAAGTGACATATACCATCTGCATTAGAACCTCAATGCAATACAAATTACAGAAACTAACTGTAAAGATGTTACGGTTTATTGAACATTTAGTGGTATTAAACTGTAAAAAATAACCACAAAGTAATTTAGTTTATATCTCCATTTGTGTATACCATTAATCACAATCTTTGTATGATATACTTGTTTTTATCCTGTACTGCTGTTTTGTGTACTTTGCTTTGACTTGGACACATTTCAAGGCAAGGGCAAAACAGTGTATTTGATCATCTAATATTTTCTTGGAACAAGCAAGCTGGTGGACGGGGAGTATTAAAACATATCTTAATCGTGATCGGTAGCCTGACAGTATAACGGCACACTATTCTTCTGACCATAAACTCACTTATATGAAACCGGTCTTGTGTAACCGGTGGTTCGGAGCTGGTGGCATTTTGACTTTCAATACTTGTCCTTGGCCGCATGGAAATGAGCGCAACCGTCCATCAGCAGTTTAACACGCTGTGTTTTATCCACTCACCCCTCTGAACATCAGTATGATAATTTGACACTGAGTTTATTCTGTGAGGTTAAATTGGGCAGGCAATCATATTACCTTTACAGGACATCGCTGAATTATACATACAAAATAATTATATTCAACAGCCCTTCCAGCATTCATTATCATAATGTTCTTATTCTCAATCAACAAGCAAAGGATTGCTGCTGAGGAGCACCTTCCGAATGAATAATGTACAAAATCAGTGCTAAATTAGTTTGGATAATATCAGTGAAATTGCCTCTCGATTTCAAACTGATAACAGGTATAAAAAGCTTTCTAAAGGAAACAATGAAGCGACTCTTGGATTCTACACATCACAAGGCTGCAGTGCTTTGATCTAAAGGCGAGCATGAGCAGGCTAATTGGTGAGCTCGTCTTCGTTCGGTGCGTTAGCAAATTGTTTCCCCCCCCCAGAGTCAAGCGACACTAACGTGCCACAACACAGAGGATATCACCAGGGTTCACGGTTACCAATTAAAATCACTTGGTGTAACTGGGGGGAATTAAGTCTCTTCGTTTGTGTCTCGTAATTGTTCTGCTTAAGAGATCTTTGCAGTCACTGTTGATCCCCTGAAGGGATGGAAAACAGATTGGCAACAAGTGAGATCACCGAGTGATGATAAAAGCTCCAGCTGAGCCGACTGTAATAGAGAGGCGAGCCGGCACTGACTGCGGCAGCTCTTCTCATCTTCCCCATTTAGGAGGACCCGCTGGTCACCCTGAATCCTCTGAGGAAAAAAGCACTCGTCTTCAAACCGAGAAAATTCTTCATCTCCCAACTGCTTTCCAGCCGGGTTGCTCCATGGCTCAGGCGTGCTTTTGTTCAAATAGAGCTTAAGGAAGATTATTGCGGCCATGTGAGACTTACATTTTAGTTCCACAGACGAAGGCCTTCGTTGAAACATGCTGAACCTGAACCTTCCTTACAGTTCCTTTCCAATCGAGTTAACTGCTTCATCAAAGGTCGGAATAAAAGGCGAGCGTCTGCAGTGCCACCTCCTTACAACGGCTCACAAAGAAATTAAGTTTGCCCAAATTACAAAAAAGATGCCGAATTTAAACATCTGGACAACACTGAAATGACACCTAGAAGGAAGTGAAGATTCTTTTTGTATTTTAACGAAGTAATGGAGCACAATTATTGTTAAATTAAGCTTGACAGACCCACCTGAGATTCCACACCATTGGACAGATTTCTCTTTTGATCATCTTTTATCATAAGCAAATTATAAATCACACAACCCTAATTGGTGGAAATGTGTGAAGTATGATGATACCAAACAGGAAAAAACACATTTACAGTTCACGGAGCAATATTGTGGGACAAATGAATGAGGGAAAGGGAGCATCTGTGGCGTTTCCTTTGGCATATGATGCAGAATCCCTGTAGTATCTAAAAACATCATCAAGGCCACATTCATAGCCACATAACTGATATTTTGCGGTACGGTCAGGAGTTCACTCTGCAGACTGCAGTGCTCTGACACCAACGTCATGTTTTTATTTCTGTGAAGAATATCATTTTCTCCGCAGGAGAGTTTATCGTTGACATTTACACAGTTTAAAATATATATATATAGTTTTTTCATTGCAGATTTTTATTTTTAGAAGTGTGGAGTACCTTCGCAATTATAACGGCAATTATAACTTAAAGTAGGAAAATAAAACAAACAAAAATATAATCAAACAAAAACAATGTTGTTTCCTTTAATATGTGTTCATGTTTCTTCTGAGGGGGCGGAGTGCATAACCTCAGTATTTATAAAAACTCAGGCTCTTAGCTGAACAGAAGAGGAAATAATGTTTCACTTATTTGCACAAGGATTAAAGCATAAAACTCACCACCGGACAAAGTCTACCCCGACTGGGATGTTGTTGTTGACATTGTAGAAATATTGGCAGAGCAAGCATGTTGTGTGGACCTACTGAGGATTTCCCTCCGTGCACATACTGTGTTCCCACCACTCATCACTCCATGTGTGGGTGAGTCTCCCCAGGACTTCACCTTGTTTCCTGCAAGTAGGTCACAAGTCATCGGTGTGAGGACTGAGGAGACGCCCGAGGCGACAAGGCTCTTCATGAACTTGTGCCGGCCTACTGTGCTATGAGGACAGAATACATCCAGCACCACCAGTAGGCCGGTTTAATTATTCAAGCACTTAACCCTTGTGTTGCCTTAGGGTCATTTTGACCCGAATCAATATTACACCCTCCCCCCGCCTTTGGGTCATTTTGACCCGATTCAATGTTTCACCCTCCTGTTACCTTTATATTTACTAACATATTTTACCCTTTGGGTTCAATTTGACGCCAGCAATTAAAACCTCCAGAAAATTATTAGAATTAATATTGTTTTCCAAGTTTAAGTGTGAGGCACTTTATGTTTGTTTGTTGACTACCGAAAGAACACCGACATTAAACATTGAATGGGGTCAAATTAATCCTAAGGCGGGGGGAGGGTGTAATATTGATTCGGGTCAATAATGTTTAGCAACTAATTGGGTCTGGAAAATAACTATGTGAGACTATTTGTTTTGTGAGAAAAAAACGTGAACAAATAAATAAATCTATTGATAAAACTAATTTCAACCTCACGATATAGATAATGTTTGACGAGCAATTATGTCTTTGAAATTGTACTCCTTTATTAGTTCCTGCAGCCGTCTAAGAAACTCGAGAAACAGACGGTCTAAGGCCAGCAATGTAATGAGGGCGTTCGGGCGAGCTGAAAGTGAAGGTGAGACGTTTATCTGGCCGAGCAGCAGTTGAACCATTCAAGGGCGACACGTCGGGAGTAATTACAAACCTTCAGCACACTTGAGAGCTTTAATGCCTTTTAGATGCACTAAACAGTCTGGGTTTCACCATCTTATGGCGTAGCCTCAATAAACCTTTTAATTAATACATTACCGATTTAAAATACATCTTATCATAAGCCTCCAATGAAATAGAAAAACAAAACAATCTCAACTCTATACTTTTATGCCAAAATAGAGCACATCATACAGCATGAGTAACCCTTTTTTAAAAAGATATAGTATCTCCCAGAGAAGGAGATTCCCCGTTGTAAGGTTCAGAATATTCACAATATATAAATATGCACATATATCCATATTTCCAAAATAACATCAACCTCAACATGCATCTCAGCCATGAAGACACTCACAGATCACATCACAGTTCAACATCAACAACACAAAAACATTTATAACTGTGAAGGACACGGTTTCAATGCCCACGCACACACACACACACACACACACACACACGATCCAGCTGACTTCAGTTTAAGTGTGCTTAAAATGATTAGAACTCCGTCTTAGCGTTCTCATGAAGTCCCTCTGAAGCTCTCGGCCTCAAGTCATCCTTCAGCCATTTGTTGTAAACAGCAATGGGGTCGATGTTCCAGTGTTTATGGAAGGAGATGGGCACCTGGTGTGCCAAGAAGTCTCTGGCATAGTCCTCTGGGCGTGCCTGAAAGGTAAGATGAAGTCATTTATTTGGAAGCAGCCACAAACGACTGGGTGCAGGTGCAGCAGAAAGCAACAGTGAAGGCGTGAAGATATGTTTATGTCGAAAACTGAGCAACTCAAACTTTTGTGTGTTTAGAGATGAAATTCAGCCAAACATGAGGAACCTTATTAATACGTTGGAACAATAGGCCCTTTTCACAGCAGACATTTTGACATGTCATTGTACGGTAAACGGAGGCGTAATCAATAACATACATTAATGTTTCTATTTCGAAATAAGTCTTGCTTTTCTTTTAATGCTAAAGAGACTTTGCAGACAGACCTGGTAGGTGTTTTAAAAATAGATTGAAAATATTGGTTTTGGTTTTATTCATGCTGTGATTTAGTTTGTTGTATTGTATAAACTTAAAATAAAAATAAAAATGGCCCTTTTCCATTTAGGCCCTGGTTTTGTGCATGTTGGCTCACTGGAATGGCTGTGACACACAAATTAAAAGGGGAGCATAACTCATTTGATCAATTACACCTGGGTTATGCTATGTCAAAACAGCTACTTTGAAATGGGACTATTTCTTAACTTTTATTGGCTGATTCTCCTGCAAAGTAGCCACACAAGTTAGGGATTGATTTGTCAACCTATTACAAATCTGGTATCTTATGAAAGGTTCTGCACACTCACACAGGTGATTTCTCCTATCTATCCTAATAAGCACTCCCAGCCGGACTGTGTGAGTGTGTGTGGATTTTTCTTGATTGATTAGTTAGGCAGGGGACGAATTACAACTTTGGCACAGAACCCATTTTTAGCTGTTATATAAGGAAAAGCACAAGTGTGGTTGATAATAAAATGAATGATGGATGATTTCCATTGAGCTGCTTCAGTTTCAGGGTCTTGGTATTGTGCACACTGGCTCATATTTCCAATGCCATTACAAACTGGGACACTTGAACAGAACAGAGCCGTTGTTACGGCTTTGAGTAACACATGTGCTGTGATTTTTCTCAAAGATCAGATGCATCCGACTTCAAAATACGTCCTGAAAAGGTTACCAAGTGGATGCCCATTCAGATCCACCATTTAAAGTAATTAAACTAATATTAATTGATATAGTGCTATTATTTCATTGCAGTGTTTTTGGCCTTCACAAAACCAATCCTGCAACCATCTCGAGTCGTCCGATGATGTGCAGAGTAGCAAGTCACACCCACGGGAATCTTTTTCATAATTTCCATCCATCCCGTGAGACGTGAATGAGACATGATGCTACAACTACATTGTGTCAGCAGAATGAGAAGAACTGGAAAACTCTCACGTAATCTGTTTGCCAGATGGGAGATATGGTGGCTGTCAAAAATTGACAAGATCTCAGAGTTCAAATTAAATGTACTGTAAAGCAGTCTAAGATACGACTGAAACGCTTCTGAACATCAGATATCTGCCTGTTTGGTGGTTGACTACCAATAAGATGGAGGTGTCTATCAGTCTCAGGAAGATGAGTCTCTAAAAGATATGATGAAATCTGACTTTCTCAGCAGTCTATTCGTTTAAAGGCACCTCAAAACTCAGAGCAAAACCTCCGTTATAACTAAACAAGCACTGAACAGAAAGATGTTTCACAGAGATCAAAAAAAGTATTTTCAGTAAATATTTGGATTGTATTTCATCACCAGAAAAACAAGCCCTATCAGTCCTATCGCCAGAAGTTTAAACGCACACAGATAGAGACACAAATACTGTATTGTAAGAGTGTGAAGACAACCTGGTGGAAGAGTGGGCTGTGTGTGACAGGAAGTCCGAGGGCATTGAGGCACATTCCCAGCACCATGTCATCCGGTGCGTCATTGCTGTAGCACTTGCAGCCGCTGGCGAGAAGTCGGACCACAGCCTCCCTGCTGAACACCATCCTGCAGCAGCACACAGACGGACAAATAGAGACATATGACTTCTGATTTAGCTGCACTGGAAAGGATCAGATTGGCAGCAAAGTAGATCCTTCAGCTGTCATCTTGTTCAGCATGCTTATGCTATCCAGTCACTGAGTGGGCGACCGGATAAGTGACTGAAACTGAAAATCAAGCTGAGAGGGAGATTTTGTCTGAATTGCTCTGGACAACAACCATGTGACATCTCTTTGGAAAAATGTGCAATTACACATGAAACAAATTAACAAATCACTCATCGCCACTCAAAACAGTGATTAGAAGATATCCCTTTTGACCAAACTGGCAGCTGCAGCGTTGTAATGTGTCAGAGCGACTGAAGTGTGCGTAAATAGAGTATCTTACACAGATCAAGATGTCTCTGTTGCACAGATTCCCTCCAGCACTGACAGCTGACATGTAACTTGTGCTTATTGCCCTCTTTTTCTTGCATGCAATACGAAAATATCGTATATTTTGTCTTGCAGGAACCAAACATTTCTATAATGCAGGGTGAGCATTAAGCATCGACTCCTTCCCCTTTCTTATCAACCATTGCAGTGATTTATTCCATCTTTTTTATTGAGTACCTTTTCTTTCTCGCAGCCTGCAAACCACACCTTCACTGAAGGGATCAAGACACTTTTAAACTGAATTGAAAAAGTTTATCAGTGAATTACAGATTACAGGTTTCCATTACGTATTTTACTCGGCTGCGTCTGAAATCTTTTATTATTCTTCCCCGAGCATCTGAGCTGAGAAACTCACCCTCCACCTCCTGTGATGTAGCTGTAGCCGCCTTGGCTCAGGCCGTAGCCGTATCGCTCCCCGAGACACACCGGCTCAGAGGGGTTGTAACAGCTCAGCAAGACTTGCAGTCGGGAGAGGCTAAAGGAAGCACAGATCAAACTCATCCCACGCTCAAACATTACACACACATGCCTGCACAGTGCACATGTATGAAACGTCCACTTGGAAGGTGAAAGAACTGCTGTCCCTCAGGCGCTATTACACATCCAGAGGCTTCCGCACGACAGATATAGAGTGAAGCCAGCCAGACTTAAATTCATGCACTGAGCTTTTTAGATGTTTGACAGGATGGTAATACCTCTGGAACTCTTTTTTTTTCCCAAAATGTGTTTCTCTCTTTCACTGTGCAAACCTTTTCATTGCCGAGACAGAATCTGTTACGAAATGTATGAGTCACTGTCACTCTAACGAGACGCTGTATCCCGGTACACAGAAAAGGAAAAATGAAAAGGCAGAGAAACATCACGTTGAAAACAACTCGTCAAAACATACCTGATAAGTGTGTCATCGTCAACCACGAGGAGCCACTTGGTGTCCGGGACAGCGCCGCTGAGAAATCTTTGAAGGATTGCAAAAGTTTTCCCGCAGTGGCCTGAAAAAAAGCGGCACGCCATCAAAACACTGGCCTGTACGACCTCATCACACATTGACCGTGTGCTGTATTCTGGTTTACAAAGATGAATAACCCCGTCACAGGAAGAGAAACACACACTTGGCGTAAGCAGGTATTTACATGCATACACACGCCTGCGTACAGGACATCAGCTCTGCCACACAAAAAAAACAGAAGTCGTAAATTACGCTAATGCGAAAGGATTTGAAAGCCAAGCAACAGTCACAACAGCAACATTATAATTAGGAGAAGACATTACATACAACATCAGTTTAGATGGCTGATGAGAAGAAGAACCATTAGATGTGGCCAATAGGGTTTTACACAACATGAGGGCCATCGCAACAATTTGTTAATTAGACTTTCATTCTCCTAAAAGGAGCCGTTGAGGAGGCGTGACAAATGAGCCCAAAACTAATGGATGTAGTAAATTTTTGCATCTTATTTCAGCATTAACTTGACAGTTTGAATGCGTCACAAGTTACAAAGTGTGAACAAGTAGCGCTTCTGTATTCGGCTCAAGGACACCTCAAAAGCATTCGTGGCTGTAGGCGGACACCTCAGCCATAATATAGCAGAGATGAAATAAGGGGACTCAAATGTAAGGATGTGTCCTCGAGAGCATTGAGAGCAGAGAGAAAGCTGTTGTGTACATTCTGGCATCAAAAGACTTTATAAGGTATGTTTGGCATGAGGGGCCGGGCAGATCAAACTGTTACTCTGGCATGTTTGACATGACTGCCAGATGGAAATGGCCTGCCAACTCCCAAAAACGAAAACAGTGATGGGGTGGTGCACAACACATACAAGGAAACCAACGAGATTTCCTCATCGGAATCCCAATATCTGCACACTAGAGTTGAGACATGGAAATCCCTGGTGGAAAGCATCACAAAGAATACTGAGACCGTACTGTTTTATGTATAAGGCACCCACAATGCTTTTTTCCAAGAGTATCTGAATACAGAATAAGTAAGGACACCTTGAACTGCTGACAGGAATTTTAGAGGCAGATCTTCAAATAAGCATGGTAATCGTATTCCTAGGAGGAGGAAGTTAGTGAGCGCTGTTCAAGGGCATGGAAAGGTACTGCTACGTTTAATAGAGCAAAAAGCTCCTCAGAAATGACCCTTCTCCTGGTCTTCACTGCCGAGTTCATGCCAAAAACGTTGAGAATTCTTCACGCGAGTAGATTCATGCACAGTCAATGCACAGGCGCGAATGAATCAGAATAAAGCGAATTTCCGCAGGGCGCTGAGAATATCGCGAATGACGCTGCGTGAAATAAACCACAAATAGTCCAGTGAGTAAATTTCACTTTTGGTGTGAATGCAACATAATGAATAAAACAACAGATCATGGATCGCGGAGTATTTACTTGATTACATTCCTGATCCATTTCCCCATTTCAAGGTCTTGCATCACCCTCACTTGCTCCGTCTTGACTATATCAACTTCAGAATGTTAAGTTTATTTTTCCACTTTCAAAATATATAAAGTATACTCTCAGGCTTTTGTGTTTTTACCAGACTTCGTATTTCTGTGTGACTACAGATGGCCTCATAAAGGTTAATACCACTATTTCAGCAGTGCAACAAAACAGGAGAATTAAATGTGGACTCCTATATTTTTAGATCTATGTCATCTAAAGTTGTATTAGTAAATGATTTAATATCAGACAATCATATTGATTTATTTTGTCTCAATGGAACCTGGCTGAGTAATAAAAACTATGTCAGCCTAAATGAATCAACTCCTCCAAGTAATATTAATACTCAGATTCCTCGAGGCACCGTCCGAGGAGAGGAGGTGGAGTAGCAGCCATCTTTGACTAAAGCCTGTTAACAAATCCTAAACCTAAATTAAACTAATTTGAAAGCCTTGTTCTTAGTCTTTCACATCCGACTGGAAAACATTACATCCAATTCTATTTTTTATAATGTGCCGTCCACCTGGTCCGTATTCAGAAGTTTTTATCAAGTTTAGTTCTTAAAACTGATACGGTTATTATTGTAGGAGATTTTAATATTCACGTGGATGTTGATAATAATTGCCTTAGTGCTGCATTTATCTCATTGTTTATCTCACTTGCTCTGTCAGAGAGTACAGAACCCACTCACAGCTTTGGCCACACCTTCGACACTGACAGTGCTGTAGCCACATTTAAAGAAGCGATTCCTTCTGCATTTGATTCAATACTACGTCTCAATATAACAGAGGACTCCTGGTCTAACTTTAGTCCGAAAATATTCGAACTATTCAAGGCAAGAATGATAATCTCTTGCCCTCAACCAGTACCAATCTGTCCTCAAGTGGAGTGGCCCTGGAAGTGGCTGTGTGCCCTGGTGTATATTTGGAGGCTTTTCTCCCATCAACCTTGACCAATTGTCTTCAACGGTTTCTACTTCTAAACCGTCTGCCTGTCTCTTGGACCCCATCCCGACGAGGCTGCTTGAAGACGTTTTGCCTTTAATTGGGACCTCTCTGTTGGATATTGTCAATATGTCTTTGCTAACAGGCCATGTACCACATTCCTTCAAAGTGGCTGTTATTAAACCTCTCCTGAAGAAGCCCACTCTGGATCCAGAGGTGTTGGCTAACTACAGACCGATCTCTAACCTCCCTTCCTCCCCTTCCTCTCTAAGATCCTTGAGAAAGTGGTCGCAAATCAGTTGCGTGACTTTCTACATCACAATTGTTTATTTTAAGAGCTTCAGTCAGGATTTAGAAAACAGAAGGTTTGCTCTCCAGAAGGTGTCTTACCGTAAAATAAACTGAATTGAATTGGTAACATGTCGAGTTCTGCAAATTAGGAGGTTTGAGAAGCCAGACAACTTACATTTGATTTCATATATTGTGTTATCTGTCATGGCATAACCAGCTGTCAGCCTGCCAGCTTGGGAGTAAGCAAACCGTGAATGGGAGCACACATCCCCTCCTTCCCCTGGCCCCTGTAACTGTAACATAGGGGCACAAAATCATGACCGACATGAACTACAAATTTGAAATATTATTGTTGCTCTGAAAATAATAAGAAATATTCTTTTCAGTGCTTATGTGATGTTTATTCAGAGTTCCTACCAACCAACACACTGTGAAACAAGACCAGCCAGTCAGCTTCTCTGTGGGCTGCAATATACCAGAAAACATGTGATTCACCAAGCCAATGGGATGTGGCTCCACTTCCTATGTCACATAAAGGCTCATTAGAGATTTTCTTACATCTCATCGGATTTTCTGACACCCATTCATCCATCCATTTTCATCCGTTTGATCCGGGGTCGGGTCGTGGAGGCAGCAGACCCAGCCGGCTGACCGAGACTTCCCTCTCGGCCAAATGATTAAATTGAGCAAATATTCAGCAGATCCATTGATAATGACAATAAGTGTTACTTACATCCATAGTCAAATGCAATCTACTTGAACAGCTATGCAATACTCATACTGTAAGATGAAGGCTAGTCTAATTTGTTAAAACATTTTTACTCGCATCATTGACCACTTATATGCTTCAGATAGCAATGTTGCACTGGACTTTATTATATTATTTCCCTGTCATATGTGTAATAAAAAAAAAAAACGTTCTGGATGATGCACACTAGGATACTGCCACCAATGTGACACAAATCATGCTATCAGTATGTTAATGTAATACACCAATTAATGACAGGAGTAGGAATAGGTAAACAAAAAATCAGCCAGGGTTTAGTTGCGTATTTCAACCATGAGGCTCTACAAAGTCTATCCCTGCACAGTATAAACATGTCTCCGCATACAGTGAACCCTCAGCAATAATTCGCATATCTACACCTTTCTCAGGGGTTTTATTCCCCAAATCAGTCAAACTTGGCCTGACTGCAAACAATTACACATATAGTGATGACTAAGGGATGCATTAGAAGCAGAGGAGAGGCACTGTGGTGGCTTCTGGGATTGTACCGTCACTTTCAACTTAACACCAGGCAGATGCATCTGCAGGGTCACTGGTTTCTGCAATGGTGGAAACAACTGATACATTTGCATTTACTGGTGGCATCTTACCACCAGACACGGAGGGGACGTAACAAGCAGGCTGGACAAAAGACCGATTCTCTTCACAGAACAACTAACTCGAGGAGCAGCGTGAAACTCCTCCATCATTTAACTTTTAAAATTCTTCTCTTAACCTACAAAGCCTTGATTGGTGATGCACCATCATATCTTAAGGAGCTTGTAGTACCATATTGCCTCATATAGAGAGCCCTTACTAGAACTACTAACTACTTAAAAGTAGAGAGGGAGCCAAAGCAGAATGGGAGCCAGAGCCTTTAGTTATCAAGCACTTCAATTCCCTTTATGCCCCCCACAAGTCCGGGAGAGACACAGTCACCCGCTTAAACCTTAGTAGAGTACCTTCCTCCTTGGACAGAGCTAGTTGTTTTAGGGTCCATCACCTCCTGGGGTGCTGATATGGATATGCTGCCGGATATGCTTTAGATGGGGCGCTTTTTAGGCTCCAATTTTTTACCTATCTCCTCTTTCTATCTGAAATTTTCATCCATCCTCACGCTTATCTCATCTGCTTTGCCCCGAGTCGTGCTTCCTCCCCATTCATGGATCGGACGGGACCCCACCTATGGATCTGATAGAATCTGATGATCGCCTGGGTCGTCGAATTCGTGCTGCTCCTGACCCACTGTCCTGTTGGAGCCCACTGTCCCACTGCTGAGGCTCCGCCCACCTCCCCCCCCCCCGCCTGCCTGACTGGATGGGAGGTCTCCATCGTGAATATGCCTACTATGAACTATTCATACACTCTGTCATATTCATTGAATGGCTATTTTTAACTCTCTAACCTTCTTCTGTTCTCTACACATATCACATCTGTCCATCCTGGAGAGGGATCCTCTGTTGCTCTCTGCCCTCCTTCTTTTTTCCCCTTTTTCCTTTGAAGGGTTTTTTATCGTTTTTTTTGTGAAGTGAGGGCTTTACAGGGATGTGTATGTCTATGTGTAAAGCACTCCGAGACAAATTTGTAATTTGTGAAATTGGGCTATACAAATAAACTGAATTGAATTGAATCATTGATGATCCCCGCTGCTGTCTTGTGGTTAGATAACATCATTTTAAATATGACATCAAGGTGTGATGTAGAAGTTTGAAATTAGTTTGAAATCAGATTTGAGCAGCTGGGGTGAGAAACCTCTTCAGAAATCTGATCAAATGCTTTTAAATCAGATTGTCCGGGTGGGTATTTCCCATGAAGATTTGATTTTAAAATCCAATGTGATTACTTTAGTGATGATCCAGTGGTGTGCCTGAAATCTAAGAAAGCTGACAATTGGTGCAAGAACTATCTGAAGTTCGGAGTCGGGAAGGCAAAGGGTCGAGTGCTACGTGTGTTGCAGAGCAGGAACCAGCTGAACCCTGTCACGATCCACAACGAGGAGGTGTAGACGAGGCGGCCCTCCAGCACGGAGGCTGCATATCATGAACAAACTCGACAGATAACAGAGTAGCTTCACAAGAGAAGGTTGACTCTTATTCTTGACGAGGCTCGGATCTAACAGACTAGTCCGCATGTTCCAGCGAGTAGTTTGCATCAGTCACTGCCTCAACACCAAGAGGTCCTTGCCCGAAGACAGAAGCTGAAGGGAGGCCGGAGACTAAACTACGCTCTATTGAACAACAACCCCCACCAGTGTGCCGCGTGGCTACCGCCGATGCATCATCTCATTAAGGTGCAACGTTAGTCCAAAGTGCTGTAAAAAGGCAGAAAAGCCCTCTGGCAGAGGCAACCAGAAGAGACGCAGAGATCTACCCCCGCTTTTACAAGCCACCCTGGATAGCTTTGGGCGGTTGATGTTCTCATACTTGTTTCTGTTTATTATTCATTATGGATTTCTAGGGTCTTTCATTTCCCTTATGAGAAGCTGAAGGATTCCCCAGGCTCTCCCAGCTGGGGAATGTGTTTTCCTTCTCAGGTCCATGTTCTCCGAGTCAGCCACAGTTCATGCACATGCATCCTGAACAACTTTTGGGCTTTGTTTTCTTTGAGATTATTCTTACTAAAATAAATACCCTTACTGTATCATACATGCTCTGTCTTTGCTTGTTTCTATAACATTGTTGTTTGTGTCGGCACCATTCCATGTAATGGAAACGCTGAAGATGACCGTTGCAACTTTTAAACATATTTCCTCAAACTAATTCTGTTATACGATATTAACACATTATATGACATTTAATAAATAACACATCATCGCGCCATAGGCTACAATAATAATTCAAATTACAACACATAATTTAAAAAAAAAAAATCTATATTAAAAAAAACATAAAAACAACAAACTAAAATCAAATAAGAACATTCAGAGCACACAATCACACATTAAAAGCAGTTTTGAACAGGTGGGTTTTGATTAGTGATTTAAACGATGATTTATGAGGTTCTGTGGATATGAAGGACTAGTTTGACATTATGGGAACTGTTTTCATTGGCTTACTGAAAGAAAGTTAAGTGAGAACATGAGCAGCACTCTCATATGTTTAATACAAACATACACCCAGTAGCCGACTCATCTAACGAAGCAGAGAGGCTGGAAACAGCTCACCATCTAATGTACGGTTAAAAATCTATTGAGAATTACACAGAGCACACAGAGCCCTCCACGACACAAAAAATTCACACACTCTCTCACTCTCTCTCACACACACACACACACACACACACATGCACCCTTCTTACGCACAGAGAGGCGCGACCTGTTCTGGGCCATAAATTCTAAATATTGACATATTATATTATCACAAGTTTCTCAGGTTGTGTTGCCTTGTTGACCGATTCATTCATTACCCTCCTGTCGCCTTACGGGTCAATTTGACCATTTTCAATGTTAATGTAAATGTTCTTTCGTTCACGCAAAAAAAAAAAAAATTAAAGTACACACTTAAAACTGGAAAACAATATTAATTCTAATAATTTTCTGGAGATTTTAATAGCTGGGGTCATATTGACCTCAAGGGTAAAATATGTTAGGAAATATAAAGGTAACAGGAGAGTGAAACATTGAATCGGGTCATATTGACCCGAAGGCGACAGGAGGGTGAAACATTGAATCGGGTCAAATTGACCCGAATGACATCACAAGTTCTTAAATAAAGAAATATCTGGAGCAAACATTCATTAAATATCGTACAGTGCATGTCATTCAGCAGGGGATGTTGGCCCGGTTCCTGGTGAGTTAATGTTCAGTTTATAGCTGTCAGAGCAAAGCTCCTCGCACTCAAGAGCCAACTGAAGGCACGGACTCATTTATCAACTCAAGGCGTGCGATAGTTTGAAAAAATGTAAGCGCAATAAACTAAAAACAATTGACAAATCTCAAATAAAAGTTCCACGTTGGTTTGTACATGTCCTGTAGCTTTTGATTTAAAGATGATTTTATTGAAACCCCCTTGAAAACTTATTCCATTTGATGTGTACGGAGATAAAAAAAAAAGATCCGTAGGAATGGTCTGTTATTAATAGCAGCGGTAAAAAAAATCTATAAAGAAATAACAAACCGTAGCATGCATTTATTGACTATTCAGACTTGAGTATTCATCAAAGCGGTATAATAAATAGACTGTAAAAGGAGCACTTACCTCTTTCAGTATTTGGGACTCCTAAATTAATAGTTGGTATTGAAGGATCAGCGTAGTCACTGTAGTACTCTAAAAAGATGGCATCCTTTTCCCAAGTCTTCTTTATCACTGGAACTAAAGCAAAGGAGAGAACGATCAATAGTGTTCACTAAGTTTCACAGACCAGTCGTTTTTTGTTTCCAACAAGCAAATGATCAAATGATGATCTTATTTATGGCTATACATTGCTTCTTTCAGGTTTCTGTCCTGTTCTGTTAACGCACATTAAAACAGGCTGCCAACCCACACATCTTCAAACTAAACAACTGACATGTGAAAAGTTAAACTTTACGTCATTACTGGTGTACATTACATTACATTACATGTCATTTAGCTGACGCTTTTATCCAAAGCGACTTACAATCCTGTTACATACACTGTAGACGCAGCTACAGGGAGCAACTCAGGGTTAAGTGTCTTGCTCAAGGACACATCGACTAGGGTGGGGATTGAACCTCAAACCCCTTGATTGAAAGACAGACCTGCTAACCACTGACCCATAGTCGCCCTTCTATGGTGTAATAGTTTTTTAATTCATTTGAACGGAAATGGTGACTATTAATACACAAAACTATCACTAAACTGTCACAACCTGCAATTGAGATTGTAATGTAGCAGAGGCACAGCACTCTATTTTCACACTATTTTTATACATAAGACGTTTGTGTTATATGCAACATAGATTTTTATATTTTAATTTATTTTTGTCCCACGTAGGAATTATATTTCTATCTTTTGTTTTGGTGTTCGGGCAATTATTTGGAAAAGTGTGTTATGAGCAGATTGTGCAACCCAATAAACCTACTACTTTGAGCTCGCAAAAAAAGATCAATTATGTTTAGATTTTTTGAATTTTAACTCATTTTTATGTCCATATCCTTGTTTTTGTACTACTGTGTATAATCCCTACAGATTAAGAAGAAACTCACAGTGACATTGCAAATGAAATATACAAGGCTCTTTCATGTCGTTTGCTTCTTCATCTAACTAACCGTTGATACATAAATCTAATATCCATTTCAGCGTGACTACATTTGAAACAGATAATAGCAGTGTGCCAGATTAAATGGTATTTAAAGTAATGAGTGCAATTACTTTTGAGTGACACTCTTTGAATGAAGTGCACAATTTGTCAGATCCCTCTTAACTTGATCTGCAATTTGATCTATTGACTAAACCAGCTACATTTTTATCAGGTTAAAAGAGAAGCAGATTCACAGATTGCGTTATATCAAGCAGAGCTTGCAAATAAAGGGATTAACATAAATCAGTGATAAGTAAGGATTGTTGGAAGGGAGGCATGCAAATAAGCACTTTAAATTATTTGTTAAAGCCTCAATATTATCAAATCCATTCAGCCATAACGGTGTGTGATGGTAAGCTACAGCTCTTATAGAGTCACACATCTCAAGGTAAAACAAATCCATTACGACTAAACAGCAAGACAAAAGCCTCGGCCATCCGAAGGGGAAATTGTGCATCTTTGGCAGATTCTGTAATGGGTTGTGACTTACCTCTTTCACTGTGAAACTTCCTACACGTTTTCACAGCAACAAATATATCTTCTGTATATACAGGCTCCCCCTTTGATGAAAACAAGAGACACAATTCAAAGAAATGCTCACGTGAAGAAAACAATTTATATATATATGCCCGAAACATATTCTATTTGACTGTATATGCAGCTGAGCCAAATCTTTGTTATTTTCAAAGTGAAATTAGAATGGGATGTTTCTGTGAATGGTCTGAGGTCCTCTGGCACTAGTCTTTGTTCTCTCTCTGAAACTCGATACGTAGAGCATCTGACGGCACTGCAGCATGTGGAACAAATGCTGGACTGTATGCTGAATTAGGTGTACGTTTGTGAAATGTAAAAGCCTTGGGAATAATAAGACTAGCAACAAGTGAGACTAGGAAAGATGATGAATTAAATGAAAAGGTAGAAAACTGAAAAAAGGAACATCTCTGAGCCCTTAGATACCACATGCATGATGCAGTCCAAATCGGAAGGAGCTGGACGGTTTTTTACTCACACAGAGATTCACTAAATCAACAACAGACAGAATGCATTGAAGACACACTACATAAAAAATGTCCCAGGCTGCTGCAAAAAACGTCCCTTTTCCATAGATGTGATGTAGAGTCTCTTGTCCCCTGGCAAAGCCCGAGCATCATAGGAACAGAAAGTTGGAATAAAAAATAAAAAACAATGTACAAAAAATTAGGTCAGCAACTAGTTTTTCTTGTTAGGAAACAATTATTTACTTACACATGCAGCAGTTATAGAGCAACCTATTTGAGAATCTACACGTGTTGATCATACAGAACATCCAGCTACGCAGACAGACTCTCGTTCAAACATTACAGGAAAGTGTGTCCTGTAAACAGGCTCTTGTTGTCCGTTTGTACTCATTTGATCAAAGGACCCCAGTCTGATAGAAACGTGTGCCTGTGCTGAAAGGCAGAGAGCAGCAACACCACGATAACTTTATTGCCCGGTATAAAAGCACATGTTTTGCTGCCGCGGCAGCTTTGTTGATTGTCCTCCTTTGCCTCCTTGAATCTGCCTCTCGAGGCTCTTGACTCTTTGTTGCAGCCAAGTGCCGCTGTGCGCCCTTCTTGGCAATTTGTCTTGTAAGTGTTTTGAACACTGGCCGATTAGGACTGACAACTTCTCCCTGCATCCTTATTGAGCCGTTAACCTTCACGGCTCTCCACTGGCTGCTCGAGTCTTTGTCCTATTGCTGGTCAAATTAATGCAGTTTTATGAGGATAATGATGTTAACCGTGAGGCAAAAATAGATTCATATGAATCTGACAATTCAGACATTCAACAAATATGTGTCAGACTCTGAACCGCGTATGCACGCGCAGAATGTGCTTTGAATCACAAATGAAAAGATTGGATTTCTTTTCTGGCAGAACAAAGAGAAAACTCTGAATTGGGATACTTTTTGCTCCAGTTCTGGCATCCCAAATGGAAGTCCTCTCAACCATTCTCGACAATCTTCATTTTTACAATAAATGCAAATGCACCAACAACTTCATTCAAGTAGAGTAAATTAGTTCATTTGTACATGAGGCAGAGAGCACTGTCTGTACTTTGTGTCCTGATCATAATGTCTAATATTTAAATAACCAAATTGGTATACGAGACACTTGTGCTATATTTCAATATACTTGCAAAGTATGTGCTCATGTAAAAGAATTCTGATGAGTGTAAGTGTAAGATGACTAACAAAAGAGATAGAGGATAAAGGAGAGCCGCTGGTGACCAGCTTTGGACAACGTTTGCATGTGAATCTGATGAAATAATAAATCCGACAGGAGACCTGTTCTAACTTCTGATGTTAGTTTTAGCTGATACCAAGTCAGAACTGGAGATGGATTAACTTTCACACATTGAGATGAATATCAAGAATAAGTTTTACAAAATAAGTCAGATGTAACTCTAGATTATGGGAGGATGCTGAAGGAGTGTTTCTTTCTTGGCGGATGACTAAATCAAATTTAGCATGCATGCAGACCAGAAACTCTATTTGGGTTAATGCCCAATGTTCTGCTGAATGGTGGACACAGGCACTCTGCACGGTGAAACATTGGTGGTGCTCCGATGCGGCCGTGAGCATGTCCCAACATCGTACATCAACACAGAAGTGCCTCTGCTTAATGTTGCTTAATTCTGTTCCCTGACCATCTGCTGGGAATCGAGGACAATCTCATTGATCTGCACACAGAGCCGATGCAGTACTCACACACAGAGGGGTCTCGGTGCTCAGAGCGGTGGCACAGCGGCGGGTCTGAGGGGAGTCCTCCGGCTCAGTGCACAGCTCAGGAACGGCCGTGAGATGAGGACCGTTCCCATTGTCCCAGATATACAAGGCAACCTGTAATAACACAAATTGATCACAAATTATCCTTAGACCAGATGCAATCGTTCAGACATTAATGCTTGATTCTAAGCATGATACGATTTATGTTTTCAGTCTTTTTTTCTTGTAAATACAACATTTTCTCCCACAGCGAATGTGATATTTAAGATGCCTAACAAAAGACATTAGGCGATGCCAGAGGGGGAGAAGTTGAGAGATAGAGAGCAAAGTAAAATTTAGGATTTAGTTAAGCTATTCTGCAAGGGAAGATCCAGACATTACGGTAAAAGCATACGTCATGAGGACAGTACTTTCAGTGCCGTCTGAAGATTGGCAACTGTCTGGAAGAAAACGCTTCAGAAACTGAACACTGTGATGTTTTGCTGATTTACAGCCTGGAGCTTAGCTACTGACAGTGAACAGGATTGACATTCAGGATTCATGCAATATTTGTCTGTACTGTTAGCATACAAGTGATCCTTATTTCTACTTGCACGAGATTGCATGTGTGTGTTGTTGATGTGCATTGTGGTGCTTGAAGGCCCAATAATCTGCAAAAATGAAACCTGTTATTTTAAAACCATGTAATATTCCATGATCCTATTTGAAAAAATATTCCATTGCATCTGGAATTTTTAAGAATGTAAAGAATATTTAATATAATATCATTTAATCTCTCGAACTGAAATCATGTCATCTCCAACCAAACCACCTTTTCCAGACGGAGCCTGATGAGTCTGATGCCGTGTTTACTCAACGAAATGCCCATAGATGCCTCCCTAACTGCATTTCAGTGATAAAAATAAGAACCTCAATGCTGCACCGTGACAATTCTCCGAAGTAATACGATTTCACTTCAAGGTTAGATGGATTTCATGCCCCGCTCTTTTTGTGCAAATAGATTATTGTCGGTCTGTGCGGGCTTGAGTGAGAGAAACAGGTCGCTTGGTCATCACTTCCCAAACGCAACAGGACTGAATGTAACACTTGTAAATGATATTCCCTCACCTCATGTTTCAGGTCAATGGTGAAGTCAGATTTAAGCGGCTCATCTCTCACTTTGTTTGCAAGCCTAAAATAACAAATCAGAGCATTTTAGTTGAAGCATGCAGCAAATGTATAGATATATACAATGAAACCTCTCAAATATTACCGCTGTGATAGAAACTGAATGAATCCCTGACGAACACAAAGAGATGCATCGCACAAACTCACCGCACAACTAGGGGGGTGCTTACGGCCCAAGCAGCAGCGAAGTCTGGATATTTAAAGATGGTGGGATTCTCTGCAAAAGCATAATGATGAATGATGGTCGACTCCTCGTCTTGGAGGGGCTTACCGAGAAACCACTCCTGACAAATGAGAAGGACGTGACAGGATGTTAGCATGATAACAGGTTATTTCTCTTTACGATAAGACGTTACACTTTTTCCACGTTGACATAGCAAGCATCTGGCCTATTTTGGAAGTATTCAAGCAGCACTTGGCTAAACATCTTTGAAATTCTTTCCTGCAACTAAGTTTTTCACTCGCTGTGAGAAATAACGAGGTTTTGTGATCGTAAAAAGATCAAGAGATCCCAGGTATTGTAGCCACCAAGGCTCTTATCATAAGTCATGGCGCAGGTCGAGTAAAAAAAAAATCTTATATTTAGAAAAAATACGTACATGAATACATTTGGGAATATTCTTACTCAAGTGTGAGATGGACATATGAATACCAGTCTCAGTGTGCTTTAAAAGTGCAGAGAAATGTTTTTTGTTTTGCTCATTACTTCTCAGAGAAATCTTTGCTTGAGTGCACGTTGAAATTAATCAAATCATAAAACTCAACCATTGTCTCCTTTTTCCTCAGGATAAGGTTGTAGATAGTCACACTATAATGAAAACTCTTGTCCTTTGACAATAACCTCAGTTTGCCTACATCCACAAACACTACCAACAGAGGCTCTCCGCCTCCTTCTGCTCCTCGTCTACAAGAGCATCACAGAAGCCATCGTCCTCTCCTGTTCTGGTCACCTTCTAAAGTTTTAATTGGTTTATTTCTTGTTTTATTACACTTTCACTTGTTTTATTACACTTGTTGTTACACATCCACATGTTACTTCACCATGCTCGCTGTCACCAAAAGGAACACAGCCCCTCGAAAGCCACTGCTCTCTCTGTGCTCCCAACCTCCCAGCCCTCATTGACACTGCCATCGCAAGCTAAGCACTCAGCATAGCACATGATGCCAGCCACCCCCTGAACTCTATCGAATACCTCCACCTTTCAAGTCATAGAAAATGCAGGTTATTGACAGTCCATGATGACAATAAAAAAGGTTTCCATTCATTAATGTGGGGAATTTTTCTGAAACAGATCAAAGCAAACCAAAACAAACAAGTTTTTCTCCAGTAGGCTTTACATCAAAGCTTAATCTACGTGTTTCACTTGAAAGCCAACTCACACTTGTGTTGTTACATTTTGTTTGAAAACCGATAAATTAATAATGCAACACCCTATTTTGCTTGGTTTCATTGAGAAATGTTTTCATTAAAACCCCAATGCAGGATTCTCTAAACTATATTCGACCTGTACCATCGACACATATACAAGAACAATTATTTAATACGTAGAGAGACAGTTTAGACTCGGATTACAGTAGAGCACAGAGTGGCATGTCTGACAGGTTACAACGTGAGCTGCAGAGCTCAGTGCAGCAAAGCTGGAGCCAAACTGATACTGTATCTCTAAATTGAACTGATGATCAACTAAAGCTGGAGCTCAGAGGAGGCTTTGCTCTCGCTGATTAATTTGGCACAAAGAGACAGAGCTGCAAAGACGGACAGAGACAGCTGGAGTTTTAGAGAATATTGTACACTTACTTCATTCTTGTTAAATTGTGCAAGGACTTGAACCAGCTTCGTCATCTTCACATGCGTTTCCTCCTCGAGAAAGACAATCCATGATGAGTTTTTCCCAAAGGAGTGGGATAAGCTGAAAACAACAAAATATATCATCAAAAGAGGAGTTAAATAATAAAAGAAGAATAAATGGAACATTGCTATGCATAGGCAAAATCTACACAAAGCAGGTTTTGTTATTTCAGTCCAGTCTAAGGAACTATGTAGCTGAGGCTCCTGACCCCGTCAGATCAAGGCAGACACACAGTTGTCCCTAGAGGGACAACAACACATTCAAAAGCACACAGACTTCTCTCAGCGAAGGCTGCTCTGTAATTATTTGGGGTGCTTCTGGTGATGTATGTCCTAAATCTTCATGATGGAGGAAGAAAACAGATGTGGATGTTATACCACATCTCCCACAAGACAATTATTGAACACATATCGGATTTTTTGAGAAGGCCCCAGCATGTACAGGACTGTAACTAATGTCATTATCATGCTGTTCAGACCACTTAATACTTCAGCAAGAGGCTTATTGTTACAGTTGTAGACACATAAATAAGGCATTTATTATAATGTGAGGCAATCAGTCACCGTTATTGTGTCAGTAATAGCTTATCGGCAAGTCGTAGACTTCCAATGTGGCTAACTAACTGTCCTCAAGACCAAAATATAACCTTCAAAATCTCAACTTAAGCAAGACACAATACATCTGACAATTTGTCCTCATTTGGAAGTCTGAAATATTTGGTTAATGGGATGCTTATTGTCTCCCGAGATTTTAGGGAAACTTACTATGGCAGCAGAGGAAGGATACTCCAATGTCCTTCGTTATCTGATAAACTGTGAGAGCAAAACCACCGGTGTTTTCTGAAAGAAACAACACAAAAACAGAGATAGTTGTGTTTGTTAACTGTACAACAGCTACACAAAGCCTAAGACAGTTAAAGCAGCTTTTTTTCAACAAAGGACCCAAGATTGCGCTGGCTGTCCTCTAACTTATTATTATTATAAGTGGGACATAGATGGTCAAGATTTCAGCATTGGCACTGACCTTCCATCTCTTACTTAAAAATAAGTTTGAGTTGTAACCTGTTTACTGAAAATCACATAATTAAACTCCGCATTGAAGCCCATCATTTTGCATTCCAGGTTGGTTCGATTCACATTTTTTTATATATTTTTCTGCCAACCAGTCTACTATTCCCGTCTGTAAGACATGGAAGTCTATCGGCTAAAAGTTACTTGAGTTGTTGTTTAATGCCAGTGAACATCATGTCTGCAGTTTGTTTTGGTAATGTTACATTATCACCGCATGGTAATGCAATTTGAACAATCTGCAGAGTTGCAAGTCATCAACAAGTCTCATGAAAAGACCATGCCAACGAGACATTTCTACTCCGAGCACTGATTGTGTTGCCAAAGTCTGATGCGCCACAGATCTTCATTGTTGTCGCTAATGCACTGACAATTTCCTTCATGATTATGAATTCGGCCAACTTGCAATCCTACATTAGATCAATGGTAACGTGCCAGGGAACTACTTAACTATTCCACTTGGCAGCAACCACAATACATGTTTACATATTTAAACACACTTTTGTGAATGACAGTGAACCTGCAATTATTCGTTGTCCATTGCCAGTGATAGTGGGCTCTATCTTCCCCCCCCCCCCTTTCAAGTCACTAGATACAGAACTGGTTTTTGTGGAATAGCTGCAGATATCCCTGACCTGTATGAAATATCTAGAGGTGTTGAGGGACATCCCAATGCTCAATCCAATGTGCCTTATCTCAGAGACTCTTTCCTGAACTTTAAACCACTAGTTGGGCTTTATTAGGCTCATATTGTGTCGCCTGACCTAGGCTTTCCTGCGGTTTTGTTTGTTTGGATATTTCCATTTGATTGTTTGACAATAAGAAAATGTCGATAAATTACAATCTTATCTTTTGAGGAAATGAAGCGAGTAAACAAACTGGTTGTATCCCTTAAAACCCACTGTGCCTTATGAGTAGCTGCTCTTGTTTGCCCTGACACTTATCAATAAGCTGTACGATATAAGAAAGAAGATATTAATGGAAATAAGCAGAGGTTATTTCAGGATGTGGACACTGCACGCAATCATGTCCACCAAAGAGCAATCGGTTGCAGACGAATTTGCCGTGCTGAGGACGGCGAGTAGAGGGCGTATTGTCTGACAGAGCCAATGTTTCACACTGAGGAAAACAAAGCAGCAGAGCGTAAGTGTCACGATCTGGAGTTTTTGTGTCTTGCGTCCCGTTTTATTTTTTAAGTCCCTGTCTCTTGTTTCCTCTGTTTCTCTCTGTCTTTTCGTTTCCGGTGTGATTGCTAGCCCCGCCCTCATTGTCTTCACCTGTGTCTCGTTCCCCGATTATTTAGTCTGTGTCTACTGCTTGTTATTTGCCAGATCGTTTTAGTTTCTGTTCCGTCGCCAGACTGTAATTTAATATACCTTTGTTTTGCTGCTTTTGGGTCCGCGTTGGTATCAGACATAAGAGAAAGCCCCTGTGGCTCATTACTGCGTGGTCCACTCATTGTGCATGCAGTCAGGGGGACGAGTCTCCTCTGAGCTTTGATTTAGGGGCTGGTTCTGACACGGTTTACCCTTATTAAACACCGTTAGTCACTTGGCTTTCATTTAATATGAGCTTTATACGAAAGCTAATGGCACAATGACATCTACCTTCTCTTATTAAACTGCTCTCTCCTTGACGCTCACATTATCGCAGTTATTCAACATAAGCAAAAAGTTAAATGGAAAAACAAAAACAAAGCCAGCTTATAAAGGCACAGAAACAAAACTTTTCCTTCAGAGAGTTAAGGACATTTCTTTTAGAAAGGAAGCGTTCATCGAGAAGAGAGGGACGCTTTGGGGGCAAAGTGTGCAAGCTGCAGACTCTGAAACAGATAAGAGCTGCGCCTCATGTGGACATGCTCGCAATGAATGGAACACTGATTGCTTGGTGACTTGGGAGAAGATAGGGTCACTGAGACCTGGTGGTAATGGAGGGACAGGGAGCTATACTTTCATCCATAGGAAGAGCTAGAGGGCAGTCTGGAGATAGCCACCTGTCAAAAGCACTCCAGGGATGGAACGCAGTCAAAAATGACATTGTTGATCTCAATGAGAGCCAAATCCCTGACTGAAGAACAGAGATCCACATGACGCATGATACATCTTTTGGACACATGGTGTGTTATTACTGCAGTCTACAAGGTCTCTGAGTTTAATCTCATTCTGTGGTACGTGTGGACATGAACATCGGCTAAATGACACAAACACTGTATAAATGTAAAGTGAATTCCTACCAGAAGACGGTGTCAAAATGGAGGCTAAGAGCGCCACTTAGAATACACAAGTTCCTGTCTGTGCAAATGTGTGGACATCACAAAACCTTCCACAGTCAAAGGAGGAGGAAAACGGCTCGGAGATAGAGAAATAGATTGTACATGTGTTTCCCATCTCGGCGGTGCAGTGATCAGGTCAGCAATCTTCAACTTATCATTGGTGTTGGCCAGAAATTGCAGAGATTCAGTGAACTAAGTCAGCTGTGAATCATTTATGATGCTTGGAAGAATTGTTTTTTTGGGTATTACAATGCTCACCACCAAAAAGCAGGCCCTTTATATTTAGCTGTTTTCCCCGACCTACAGAAAAGAAAGTCCAAATACGACAGGATGACAAGAGTTTAAACAAATCCTGAACCGTGTGTGTCGAATATAGGACTAGAAATCAAAGGTTATTTCAGTTCTCCAAAGACTCCACTGCCTTTCTAATTTCAAGATTGTTTCAAGGCAAGGGCTTTGCTCAAAGCTTTCCATGGCAATGCACCACACATTAACATGTTTAACAGCTACAAACTAAGCTAATCTCGAGTATTATTTGGCTTTGATATTTTTCCTTCAGTATCCCACCAAAACCTTCTAAGACTGTTAAACACCAGTGTGTTTTGCGCCTCCAACGTGGGATTGAAGTAGTAGATGGCGAATTAGAGAGTTTACATTTATTTACGGTATATACTCGAAAGTTCCAAAAATGTCTTGCTTTTGTTTGATATGATTTTGCATTTTTTAATTGCAATAAATTACATTTTAATGGGGGCTATTTACTAATCTTAGTTCCAAAGCTACTTTGCTATCCTTTAAAAAATATAAATACACATGAATATATAAAAGACAGTTATGGTTCACGAAAACAGATTTTAATAAAGTGTTGTGTGTGTGTTGTGTCAAAGAAACAAGCCCACTTCTGATGTGGATGCATGATTTTTTGACATGATTTTTGACATGATTTTCGTAAACTACTTTTTATATTTGAATACAAAATGATTATAAAAAAACGTAATTAAAGCTTTAAATTAAAAAATAACAAAATACTAACTATAAAACACAAAGTTCCAAAACTATATGATATATATAAACAAAGTAAATGCTGAGTAAAGTGCTGAGTAAAGTGTTGAGTTTGCCAGGATCTCCAGCAATCTACTGCAGTTTGTTGCGGAGCCTGACAGCAGCAGGAAGGAAGGACTTGTGGTTCCTCTCCCTCAGACACCGGGGGTGAATCAGCCGGTGGCTGAAGGAGCTGTGCAGAGCTGAGAGAGTGTCATGCATGGGGTGGGAGGTGTGGTTCATCAGGGACGAGAGCTTTGCCATCATCCTCCTATATATATATATATATATATATATATATGATAACATCACCGGTAGGCTCACACAGCTCCGTCTGAATAACTTCCGCTTGCAGTGCAGTGCGTCTCAGCGCTGATTGGCTTTCACAACACAGCATTATGGTCTGTCCTCTACCTCCACTCTGCTCTTTATTTTTGTTGCTCCTCGCTCAACTCAAACTTAGTTAATACTGAAACATCTCCGCGACTTATTGACTGGCGTGATAATCGCGTGACACAACGAATCGATAATGAAATTCGTTGCCAACTATTCTAATAATCAATTTTGATCGATTCGTTGTTGCAGGCCTAATATAGATTTTTATATTTTCAATTATATTGACTTGTCTTCTATACACATCTGGATCCAAGTTCAATCACATTTCTTAACATTTTCTATGACCAAAAAATAAACAGTTATAATAATCTTTGACCAGTCGCTGATTAAGGACTAAGTTTGTGTAATTGCATGCAACAGAAACTAAAACGTCAGACAACTCTGAGATCATAAATGCAAACACAACATGATGTGGTATTCATAAAGCCTGTCTCTTCTAGTAAAACGTGATGTCCATTAGTGTAACTGAATCTGTTCATGATAAATACCATCCCCTGGCAGAGACTGAATGATGTCACTATTTATTACAGGATGCATAAAACAATCATTACAAATTGCGAACAAATTTCACTAATTTAATAAGATTCAAATAATGAATGTTTTTTGCAAATTGTATTGCTGATGGTGAAGTAAAGGAGTTCAGTGTTGTTGTGGATAAATATAGCAAGATATTTCTATGGTGTGGATTAATAAATATTTCTCAAACCAGAAAAAACAACATTAAACTTACTTAATTACTCATTATTTATAAATCCTTCAATTTGGTACAGTCAGTAGTGAAGATAAAAGGTGTGTGACATCCAGCAGTAGTGGAGTCTGACACAACAACAACAACAAATCCAAAAGCACAGACGTATAAACCCAGATAGGAGATATAAATAATAATAATTAGTCTCTTGCTCCAGCAAACACAGCGAGCAGTTCCTTCAAGTAATTGACTGTAACATCGTCATTAGTGATGCTGCTTTCACTACTTAAGCAAATGGAATTCAACTCGTGTATTTCACCACATTTCATTTGGCTCTAAAGAGACATTTAATGAACAGAAATAAATTGGCATTTTGTCATGCAAATGTGCCGTTCTGCTCCGACATGATGCGGATGTGTTTACTGACATAAAATATAGGTTTGCATCCTGCATTTTTTGGGAATATCTGAATTATAACCAGGAATTTAATTATTCATAAAAATGAAAACATGTCTTTAGACCAGGGGTGTCAAACTAATTTTCCCCGTGGGCCACATCAGCATCATGGCTGCCCTCAAAGGGCCGGTTGTAACTAACACTGTATAAATGTAACGACTCGAGAGCATATTGTTAAATAACTGTCTTTGCGTTTGATTATTGTTTATTCGAGTGGAAACATATTGTAGATGCATTTATATAAATGAATATAAGAAAATATCTCTAATATTATACAATAAATCAATTTAATTACTTATATTTATTATAACCCACATTACTATATTGTAAGGTTGTAATAGGTTATTTTGGATTCTGCACATGTACATAGAGGAAGTCTTATGTTTTAAATGAATACATATAGAAAGATATTATACATAAGAAATATTAGGAAGGATATTATGATGACTGATATTGTGAATTTATTGTGAAGCATAAGGGAAATACTCTGGTTTCTGTATTAACCGTTTGTAATAAATGTAAATGGAAAAAGTTAATGTTTATATGTATGACGCATGGGAATGAATGTTAGTTTATTATTTCAGAGATGTCGCATGAGATAGATGCCGTTTGAAACCCGAGACGTTGCTTTAATCTGGAGAGTAACATAATAGACTTTTATTGTGAAGGAACTTTTTAGTCAGTTGACTGGAAGTGTGACGTCTGACCCCAGGGTCGTGACGTTTGAGTTTGACCCCACCATTTTGATATCTGGCTTTAAGCCAAGGAGAAAGTCCTGCATGTTTTGAAGAACAAAGGACTAATCTTTGAGGTGTTTGGCTGTTTAATATTAATATATCATCCGTGTGATGGAGAGATCGCTCTCTCGTCGTTGACTCTTGTTGGGCAGACCTACTCGCCTTTGTGTTTTGCTTGTAGCCTGTGTGAGCAACAGTCAGTTCGACCCCACGATCGTGAGCTTTAATTGTTTGTTAAACTTCTTGCCATTAAATATTGTTCAACTGAACCCATTTCCTCCTGATCCTGATTTTCATCAAGCTCGAGACGTCCAGCATTCTGAACTCTTTCAGTATCAAAGATCAAACGCACGTTATCACTTTGTTCAAAGCCGTTTTGTTCAAAGATGTAACTTATGGCTCACTTACAGAATCGATGACAACCAACGCTGCACAACAAGTCAAGGTCTTGAGGAGAAGCTTTTATCCCATAAAAACAAAAATGAAAGTCAAAGAAAAGAGACTCCACGGCACTAACAACATGAAAAAAGGGAAGTTCTACTACATTCAAAACACTTTTGACAAAACAAAGCAATATGATCATATTGTCTCTTTTTTAAAGAATGACATGGAGGGCTGCTGAATCAAAGCATAGGATTTCCTTTCTTACATTTTTTTTAAGAAAAGGCGATCATATGTCTTTTAACCCTGTAAGACCCAAGCATAGAAATAATATCTAAATCTTTTTTTTTTTTAAGTCAGATGAAAAATGTTTTAATGCTTTTGGAAACGTTGTAATATTGCAACGTTAGTGGCTAGCAGAATTTTTCAATTTTCTCTCCTTGTTGGTGGCATGTTTTTGTTTTTTTAAAACGTTGTAATATTGCAACGTTGGGCCTAGTTGCAGCAAGATTAGCATTTTTTCTCCTTGCTGGTGGTATTCTGAAATGGAAACAATAGTTAGAGAATGTTCACATAAATAATAAAATGCAAATTAAAATCTATCTAGCAATACACCCACACATGGCTGGCACATAATCTGGCTAGGCTAATGTAATGTTACACACATTTACACACACAAAAAAACAACCCCCCCCCCAACTACATCCCCATATCCCAGACATTTACACATCTCCCTGAAACACAATGCATTAAATGCAACCCCATATTCCAGAACATTTTTCACCTCTTCCTGAACAAATTATAAATGCAACCCCCCATTTTCCAGAACATTTACACCTCCCTGAACAATGCATTTCCTGAAGGGTTATTTGGGAGTTTTTCCTGTCCGATGCAGGTTTTGGGGCAGGATGTCTATGTGGTACAGATTGTAGCACTCCGAGACAAATTTGTAATTTGATTGGGGGCTACAAATAAACTGAATGAATTGAATGATTATATAATGAAACCCCCACATTTCAGAACATTTACACCTCTCCTGACCAATGCAAAATACATGCAACTCCCACATTTTCCAAAACATTTACAACTTGTCCCTGAACAACCATCCTCCAAAGCATTCTACACATTATCTGGCTTGTGTAACAAGGAGATATTTGGGCAAACCAACAAAGTCCAGATTTTAAAAAACAGTTGACTATATCTCACTGCAAACATAGAAATAACATAGGGTTTGGGTTACCCTAACCCATTTAGAATTATTCAAATATGGTCTAAACTTAAAATTATAACAAATAACCCTTTTGTAAAGTGTGAATCATCAAATACATTATATTTATCCTGTATCTGAACATCCGAGAAGTGGAATGTATCCATGTAGTGTACAAGGTGCACCTGCTATTTTAGCTACCATTTTCACCCAACGTTGTAAAATTACAACAATGACATAACAAGCTGAAAATCTAATGTGATGCATTAATTCCACAATAACTTAGTATTTACATGAACTACATATTCTAACAATCACCAAAAATATTTCATGGGATTTACTTACTTCAATGTTGATATAACCAGTTGAATGAAACAAGGAGATGATGTGGAAAGTTTGGTAGTAGAGTGAGTTTCATGCCTTATGGCCACACCTATATACACATTTACAATCCAATGGCATTGCAAGGCAAGACAATAGGACCCATTGACTATGTAAATATGGTCTTTCCCCAAAAAACGTTTATGCAAATGTGTTTTTTAGAGAGATAAAAGTGATGTTGTAATATTACAACGAGGGGTCTTACAGGGTTAAGCCGTCGCGGGCCACATAGAATGACGTGGCGGGCCTCGTCTTTGACAACAGCGCTTTAGACGATCACCACTTCTCATAAAAAATTAACCCAAAAAAGAGGCTGGGAATGGAGAAGAGTGTTATATCTGAATATCAAATCTGCACAAATGTCTGTATTTTCTAAATAAATGCATATTTTGACAAACTACACTTTCACATTGTGGACATAATAGAGGCTATCATGAATAATTCTTCAAACTATCATTCAACATTTAAAATGATCAGTATTGATTAGTAGTGTATGTTTAACGTGAAATCACATCTTTACTCCCAAAGGAAATTCCTATCAACAAAATGCTACAGCTTGCAACATCAACTCACTTTTGCTGCTCGTGTTGATCGTCGGCTACATAAATCCTTAGAAATACAGCTGAGCTTCCTCTTCCAAAATAAGAGCATATGTGCATGAGTGGAAGGTGTCTTGAATCTTACCTCTGTGAGACTGTGTGCCTGCTTCAGTAAGTCTGCTCTCCGTCTTTCTGCCTGCATCACATGGAAGGAGTTGCTTTGACTCTGGAGGACGAACACTATCTCCCGCAGGTCTGGAGGAACACAAAGGACGGAGATGTGAGACTGCTCAAATACTGGGGGAAAAAGATCATGGCAATCGATGACCTTCTGAGTGCACGACGAGATAAAAGCCGCGGTCTGAATAACTGAGGTGGTTTTTGCTAATCTCCATTATTGGCCTGGGGATAATAACCAGCGCGTCAAGAGCTTAATTGGCATGGGTAAAGAGTTTATAAATGTCACAGCCCAGTCTGTTACTTAAAAAAGGATTCGCAGTCAGAAGAGTCTTCCTCGGAGGTGATGTAACGACCAAACTGTTGACACAGTCCAGCTGTTGACTTTTGGCCGAGCGGCACAAATGCACCGACGGTAAAACCCGAGATTGGTACGGTCAAGGTTAACAGAGAGCTACTAGTTTAACACGGTCGGTTTAAAAAGCTGCTAATACCGGCTTATTCATCGCTGACAACGTGTTAAGACACCAGCTGACTGCAGTTCATATAAAGAGACGTGACAGTGACACAGCTCAGTGAAGAATGACACAAACACGTCCACATAAACCCTCAGGCTCTCACGACCAGAACAATATAAATTAGACCAAAGCACCGAGGGGGGGAGGGGATTCTTTTAATTCTGTCTTTGGCTCAGTACAATTACATTTGACAACTCTTAAAATCCTCTAAGCTGTCCCTCACATAAAGTCTGTAGCACCTGGCTGGAACAACTGCGATAACAAAAAAGGCTTTTCAAGAAATGTAAAGCCAAGAGGTGGGAGCTTAAACGAGGTAGGAAGAAGAGCAGAGGCGATGTCAGACTTCTTTTCCTGCTACGACGGGCAGCTCAGAAACTTCCCGGTAGTGAGATGTGCTCTTTTGTGACAAACATAACAAGCTTTGTTCCAAATAATTATCCATTGCTTTAGACATTTTAATTAGCATCTTGAGTGTTTGCACAGAATATAGTCATTAAGGGGATACCATGTCATGAATTATGATTACCAGATGGACTTTTTCCCATGGAGCTCTTTAAAATGTGCTGACTTGGTGTATTTTAGTGTTCCAAAACATAAATAAGTAAGACAGGTCTATAATCTTCCCAGTGGAAAAGTTCAAAAGCAATGCATGGGAAAAGAGGACGGGGAAGTGTTGAGAGTGGCAGGATTAGATGGATTGCCTCCTCCTCGATTACACTACTTGAACCTATTCCATGGGTTCAGATATTAGCAGCGGGGTGGGGGGTAGATGCTATGTCAAGAGTACAGTATCCGTGTCCGATCTTTTTAATTAAGTGGTGGTGGGTGTGTCGCTCCTTTGCTCTGCTCATGACAAAGATCCCATTGATCCTGGAGCCCTGGTGTGTGTGTGTGTGTGTGTGTGTGGGGGGGATTTACTTGCTAAATCTCATCATGTCCATCTCTCAACAGATCTAACCCCCACTGAGAGCTGAGCTTAGGGAGTGAATACCTCGACACCACCTCTAAACGTCCTTCTGCTGAGTTTGCTAAATGACTGTGTGTGTGTGTGTGTGTGTGTGTGTGTGTGCATCTGGTTTCACATAAAGCAGTGCCTTTTAAAGCCCCAGGTGTGATACCAGCCTCTTAATATTGCACAGTTCAGCAATAATGCCAGCCGCATGTGACTAACAGCAAAATCAGATAAGCAGGTAGCCAATTCCTCATTGTGCAGATAATGTGTATCCCTCATGTCGGAAGGAAGGAGAATCAGCGAGTGAAACAAAAGAAAAAAGAAACTAATTCGAACTGAATTCACTGGCCTCGTCTCCACACTAATGGGTTTCGATTAATCATCAAACAACGGACAGAAAAGGAAAAAAATCCAGGTTCCAACGCCTTCTTTACCTCCATCAGTCCGTTGTCCTTCTCCTCACAGGTAAAAATCACCTTTATGCACCCTCTCGACACTCAGGGCAGCCAATGCAAGATTACAATTGTGCAATCAATACGTCTATCTGTATTTAATTATAGAGCAAAGATTTGGCGACAAAACACATTGTATGTGGATTGGTGAGATTATCAAAGGACGCCTCTGGCCTGAGGAGAAAACATGCTCAACACTTTGTGTGTCCCTTGCCGTTATAGGGCTTGAGCATTTGATATCGTTGCTAGGGCGCTGGTAGATGGTTGCTAGGTGATTTCTACATCGTTGGTCTGAATTTCCGAGAACTGCTCGGGACTTCTGACTGTTCCAAGGGCAAGGCAGCACGCCAGAGATTACTTTGCTGTGTTTGTTGCTCGACTATATGGGACGGTTTCCTGCAAAGTGTGAGATAAGTTACATTGGCACACTTCTTTATAAAGCATGGCTAAAAAAAACATTTGCTCTCCTTGTTTTTAATCTCTATTTTTACTTAAAATTTAATTTTGTGATTTGTGTCTAGTTTGAAGCTGGGGTGCAGAACTTGTGTCTTCCACATCTGGAAGTGAGAGTAATTACACAAACAACACTCATTTTTGACGTGTGCCTGCAGATGAGCTCGATGCATTTCCCCCAGTTATTAGTGTTTGTCCTCACCATCGATTTTTTTACATTTTTTACTTTACTCCTTCCTCTGAATTCAATGTTTTTCTTTGTTTGGTGGAACGCACCCAGAAACATTTCTTGGATGCTACTGAGGATTTTCAACTATCGCATCCCGTATAGTCCTAGCTGCTCTTTCATGTTGGTCTACCCCACCCTCTTTTTTCTTTTACCATACTGACAATTATATAACAAGTGGACAACATGCTAGGGGGAATAAGCAATGTAATAAGAAAATATCTATATATTCTTTTTTAGTGAAACAAACATTTTAAAGCGTTGAACATCTTCTGCATGCATAACATTACTTGTACAACCCATTTGATGTGAAGCCCAAAGTGTTTTACAAAACAGCAAAACAACAAGAACACAATAAAATCTCAATTCAACCACACATTAACTATAAGAAGATTAAAGTCAAATTAAAAGTCAAATAGAACATATACTGGTTACCGGTGGCTGCCCGCATCCGCTTCAAAACACTGGTTCTGGCGTACCGTGCTCTGAACGGATCGGGCCCCGTCTACATCCGGGATATGGTCACACCGTACACCCCGGCACGTTCGCTCCGCTCGGCAACAGCCAATCGACTTGTGCCTCCTGCACCTCGAGCTAATCACTCGAAATCCAGACTGTTTGCTGTCCTGGCTCCTCAGTGGTGGAACGAGCTCCCCACTGACATCAGGACAGCAGAAAGTCTCTACATCTTCCGTCGGAGACTGAAAACACACCTTTTCCGACTATATCTGGATTAAAACACAGATTTGCCCTTCAGTGGCACTTAAATAGCACTTACTTATGGTACTTTTGTAGTTCGACTATGTTGAGGAAATGTTACTTCCTGTATTCTTGTTGTTCTTAGTTTGTGCTCTAGGTTGAAATGCACTTATTGTAAGTCGCTTTGGATAAAAGCGTCTGCTAAATGACATGTAATGTAATGTAATGTAATATAGGTCATCAATATATTTGTTTAACTTCTAATGGAGTTTGCTGGTCTAAGATCTACAGTCTAGGGCTGTAAAAACAAAAAACGGCCTCATATTATTAAGTATCAGCAGTATTCCCATTGGTAAGAGTATGCAATAAATTCATCTGAATAGTATTTAATAGCATGGCAACGATGTGGAGCAGCAGACTTGTGCCAAACTTGCCACAAAGCTCTTTTTTTTGGTGATTAAGTGATTTATTTTTGAAGAATGCCTCTAGGCTGAAAATCATATTCCTTGAATGAAAGAGATTGAAGGTTACTGGGGAGATGAAGCTAAAGCCCCTTTCACCTTGGAAAAGATGATTGTATTTTGCCAGGCTGATGGAACGAGAAAGCATGAGACTAGTGTTCGTTTGTCTCCCCACACGCATTCAGAATTCTACAGGTAAAAAAGAAAGACTGCATCTGCCTTGAAATATATTGGATGAAATGAGACACAGGAGAATGCTGTCTCATTCTCTCGCTGATCTGATGCTTTTCTCAGTGCACGTAGCCACCCTATAAAGGCAATCACCATCTGGTCTTCTCTGCATATGAGAAGGCAGAGGATCAGACGGATAAAAGAATCCAGAATGATAAAATAAGATGCGTTTGTACTTCTTGGTGTGTGCACGCACACGGGAGGTTGAATTAAATAGCTGCACTTTAATGTAAGCTCTCGTCGTGGCTTGGCCCCGCAGTTTTGTCACCTCATTGACACAAATCAATAGTGACCCTTCCTTCGAGCGGGATGGCAGACGTTGCCAAGTGGCCGAGGAGCTGAGAGCACACTGACCTCGAGGCACTCCTGGAGCTCTGTCATCGCCATCAGTGTCACAGAGCAGGTGTGTGTGGTCACCAGGGCCGTCACAAGAATGTTTCCTTTCAGCCCGGAGTATCTCCATCCCCACAGGTAAAGACAACAAACACACCAACAAATGAATGCGTGGGTAAGTTTGGGAGCGCAGCGTTTGATTCTAGAATTCTACAAGACAAAAGGAGGAGCGTGAGGAGGGAAAGCAGATCAATAGTGCAATTTCAATGGCAAATGTCTGCAAAAGTAGAGGGAAAGGATTTGTTCAAATGGGGGCCATTAGGCTGTTGTGGGAACAATGAAACTGTCATGACGGACCCAGAGCTCTTCATTGCCAGGACACATTCAGAGATGACAGAGGATGTCAATAGCTCATTTCCATAGTCGACGGGCCTGACTTTCTCATCCAGCAGCTGATTATGCTGGTGTAAAACCTGCTACACTCCAGTGATTCACACTATTACAGTCCCTGTGTCAAGATGGCCAAGAATCATCCGACTCCTAAAATGTCTCTCTCTTCCTCACGTCCAATCCGGCCCATCCAAGAGACAAACTACATCGCAGAGAATTGGATTGCGGTTTCCTGACCAAACTAACCATGACCGTCACACCAGACCGCGCCGGGGTTTAATAGCCAATCCACAGACATCTGCTGATATTCAATTCAATTCAAACCCGTCTCCTCAAAATTGTGTTTCCATACAATTAAACTGTTTTTCTCAATTCGGTTTATCATCTAAGAAATATAAATAAATACATTTTTTTTTAATATGTTACATTAGTTAGGTAAAGTTAAACAACACGGTTTGGCTTTAAATAGTTACGTTTGTTTCGTCATTTCATTAATGGACATATATTAAAATAAGTCAACCCTGAATTTTTTTTTCTCCTGGGACACGAACAGTGGCATCTTGGGTAAAAGTCCTGTGTTTATTTGACCCATCCCCCCTGACCTCCCCCCTGCAGACTATGATATATTTCTGATGACTCAAAAAGAAACGTAAGTTTGGGAGATTAATAGTTTTCTTCGAAATGTTATTGACAGAGCAGTCGTTTTGTATGGGAACATTTAGATCACCAGGCTGCCAAATCCAATACAGCCAACTTTTTAGGCTGTGGTTTGATTAAGCCACATCAAATGAATGTAGCTTCCCTGTAGGCAATAATCTGGCTTGTCAGAGGCCTATGTGTCTTCCAGCAAGTGAAACGATTTGCTATCAGCCTTCTTCTCATATCATTACAGACTTGTAATTGCCTTGCACCCGATCAATAGAGAACATGGTGCATTTAACTTTCAGCTTACTTCTGAAAAGGTCATTGTCATAAATATCTCAGAAAGAGGAAAATAGCAGGGGGGGGGGGGGGGCAGATGGAAAGGAATGAGTGAGATAGGTAGATGCACAAAGATGGAAAAAGAAAGAGGAAGTGTGCGTGTGTGTGTCCTCGGTATACATGAGGGGGAAGCCATCAAGGGGAAAAGTTCCTCTAAAGTAAGCTCATTACAATTTTCCCCAAATCGTAAAGCAAAGAACACACACGCACAAAACAATCACGCAGCAGATGCAACACGTAAAGGTTGGAGAAAAGGGTCTCCAGCCTGGGATAATCACACTCATTAGAGGTTCTCTAGAGTTCATGACTCTATGGACAGCTCAGCTGAAGCCTGATGAGAGCTGAACTCAACCCGTAAACATCACTTAGCATCAATAGTTCAGGAAGCTCGGGCAATTAACGCTCAACAGATTTCAGGTTTGCTTACAAAACCCATTATCCATAAAAGTGGAGAATGGATGACACCACTTAGTCTTGTTTTATCCTCAGTAAGTAACTGATTTTTTCATTCGTTTACGATACGTGATCTCACACCCGTCCATAGATGAGAAATTATTTTAAGATGGATGTGTGATTAATTAATTATGAAAATAATGTAATCAGCAGTGTTCTAATTAATATAGAAAAGCAGAACTAGCAGCGGTGGCATGCAGCCAGTCACTCGGAAACATGAGCGGGTTGGAGACATACATGCAATAAGGAAACGTAAATGCACAGGGAATATGAGCTGGTATGCAGGAAGAGTTCAGTCAACATCTTGTGAACATTGTACCTTCTTGAAAGATACAACGCGTATCTCCTGGGTGCGAGGAAGCTGGCGCCAAGCCACTCTGTGGATATAATTAAACTGCTGAGGGGATCGTAGCACTGCTTTCATGGGTGCAATCATTGTAATGGTGAGAATCTGATTTAAATTCTGGCACGCCTTCTCTGCTCTCAAGCAATACCATTCATTGTTTGTGGTACAGAGTTGCCCCGTGCCGTGAACTATCAAACACTTTACTTTAAAAAGAGAAAAACACCTTGAAAATAAGAACAACAAATGACTCCGCTTTTGTTGATGTACCTTGCTGTATGCTGAATATTTGCTGAACCAAACCCTTTATGGTTCTACAACTTCAAAAGGTGAACATCTAATGTTGTTGCTATAGTATTCCCTTGAATTCAAAGAGGTAGGTTATATTTCTACATCTGCAACAAAGGTCAACAATCATAAGAAACACAGATGGTGGCCAGGACGAAGTGGCTTTACAGGAAGTAAGGAGATCAAATCACCATTCAGACCAGAGATCAAATCCTGTTTCATGGTCTCTGAATTCAGGATTCTTTTCCTTTTGCAATATGAAATCTTGAGAAAAAAAATGGATGACGGGGCAGCCAACTGTAATATATCAGATCAAAACTTGCATATCTGCACTTGACTGACCTTTTAACTAACATGAAGGAAGAAAAATCGAGGAAATACATTGATTGCATACATTTTAAGAAAAGGTAAGAAATAGGACATCAGCTCAATAGTAAAGTAAGTAATGAGTGTGGTCTGGGTAAAAAGCCAACTCCATTTTAGTCCAAAGAGCGTCCTTTAGCCATTACATAAGAGATAAGAACATCACTGCCTCACATCTACTTACTGAAACAGCAGAGCTTGGCAGACAATATATCAAAATGTCTGAATCAGGTTAAAACTAGACTTTTGTACCGCTACCTCTGTCCAATCTGTCCAACAGCATTACTTCATTGTGTGTGCTGGAGCAGAAAAAAGGAAGACAGGACATGATCTGAAACTAACTCTATAAAAAGGTTTTATCGAAAAAGTTCTTTGCATATATTATCATTCTTTACTGCGACTGCTCAACCCGGCCACTGGTTAATAAAACCTAATCTTATCCGTTGTCATCTTCTTCTTCCCCTGACAATGAAGTGAATTTGTGTGATACAGCACAATATAATGTTTTCATATAAATCGAGATCGAGAAGAAGAAGACAAAAAAACATATTAGCGCTAAATTTCTACGGGCAATTAAAGAAATATGCTCTTGCCAGTTAACAGTTATGCTGCAAATTGTGAAGTTATGTTACAATGTGTGGAAAGCAGACGTGTTAATTTTGAGATCATTTTACATTCAGTAGGAACTTGGGGCCTATGGCACTGATGGAGTTTTTTTTTATAGCAGTTGCATTTTAACAATGCAGTTATGCATCTTTATATTGTGGCTGTCTCTTTCTCTGAGGCATTTCCGTCCTTGTTTTTTGATAAGGGCGATATTGCATTTTTCAAACCACTACAGCACAATCTGCCCGGAGGACTCACACTGCTTCCTGTAATGTGGTCATGTAGCTTTGTATTGTGTACAAACTTCAATATAATGCCTGATTTAATTCAGACATAATTGAGACATCGTTCTATTTAGGTTTGGCCCCCTCAAGAAACATTGCTTGAATCATTACTTCCAATAACTTCTAAAAGGTCACCAGTTCCTTTAGAATAAACAAGCCAGGTGTTCATTTTCATGTGGTATTGTTAAAACATTAGAAAGTCAGACAAACAATATTCTCTGCAGGCAAGTGCAGTCTTTTTTGGGGGGTGTTACAAAGGGAATTACCATGGCGGTGCCAGATAGGCTTCATTTTTGGAATGGCCGTCTGTTTATATTTCCTCTCTGTGCTGAGGTGCCAAATGAGAGCATTATCAAGTTGCTTTTGTGGGCTTTTGCGTCTGCCGTGACCCAGTTGAATGAACAACAGGCAGAGGTCCAGAAACCTGGCTCCAAACTCCACTGCATGCTCACGGAAATCACTCTCAGATGGTGATTGTGTGAGCCCCCTGTAGCATGAAAGGCACGCATGAGGTCTTTTTATTTGCTTTATTTATGAAATTTCTGGTTGCTGTCAAATCGATAAAGAGACTGGGCTACGTTATGGAAAAGTCTGAGGAACTCGGAAGATTCCATTTTCTAGGCAGGCATCACACAAAAGCCCTTTTCCAAATGTAATGAATTAGCCTGTGCCATTCCAATGTCACCATGTCCAACATTTTTCATTTCAAGATGAACTATTCATGATTGTATCAAGTGCTAATCTATTTAAATCCTTTGAGCACACAGTTAAAAATGAGAAATATTCAGTAATAGTTCATTCCTTTGAATGTCATCCAGCATTATAAATGGGTTCCTCGGATTCAGACTTATTCAAATATCAAACACAATAACTGATCAAACATTTGATCTGTACTATGATGGAGGCTTTAAAGACAGGTACTTTCAATGACAGCGACGATGCCCTTGATGTAAATATAAAATTATATTCACAGATACATTCTATATTATTGTTTTTCAGCCTGCAAATCACAATGCAATTTGTATATATAGGATATTAGTGAAACACTTACTGGGTACAGTTTATCAAACAAGGAGATAACAACTTTGTGTTTAAGAGAGAGGACTCTAGGTTATGAAAATAGTGTTGGCGACACTATTGTTACTAGGGAACAACATATTATGAAAAGGTGTACATCTATAGCTGGAGCTATAAAGCAGTATGTCTTTAGAATGATGATCAAATGTAAAGTATTTTAGTTTTTGGTTCTGAACCATCTAGAATCAAAGGTGATGGCAGGAAAGTACCCAGAAAGTAATGGTATTGTAGTTAATTGCAAAACACACATCATAAATAATAATGTGGTGAGCATTCCCTCTTTCAGTCAAGTACATTTACACTGTATGAATGGGCTGAAATCTCCCCTCCGACCGGAATTAGAAAAAATACTTACCCAGTTGATTGTTGTGGATGACATGCAAATCATTGTGGCTCTGAAAAGACAGATGTGATTTGTATTAATAATTACAGCAACAAAAAAGATCTTCAAAGACAAATCCAAAGAATGACCTATATACACCAAAAGATGCAGAAAGTGTCAAAAAAGCGTCTTGTGTGAAGATTCTCAGTTGCGGATAAATGCTCCGTTTCATCTTCCTAATCACTAATTAAGACTTAGTGACACTAAATATGGAAAGCCCTGTGGGTTATTTGGAGAAGGAAATGGGTGATACCCCACGTCATTAGTCCTTCCTAATTGTGTGGGTTTTCTGCCTGCAGCATTTTAGCTCCTCCGCGCATTCGGCTCAATTAAGGCGCTCGACAGCGTTCCACCTCCAGAGCTGTCGATGCACGCGGCAGACCACGGAGGGATGAGTAAATCAATCACAAGCCGAGCAAACTTTGAACAGCTCTCTTTTCCCCCTATCTTCTTGAGGAAATCTTTCAGTCGTTGGGAGAAGGCGAGAATGTGCAAGTTCTGGCTGTTTCTGTAACTTGTGAACGAGAGTGGCAGAGTATTAATAGATAATGACAAAGCCAGGCCTGTTTTGATTTATGACTTCCTCTAGACTAACAATCATTTTACTGGCAAGCTGTTGCAGCCTTCGGAGAGCTTAACGAAGTCATGAATTCACTCTCAGTGGGTGTGTTGCAGTGGTTACAGTGAATCACAATGCTTTGGTGGCAGGCCTATATGTAACCCACCATCTCAGCACATTCGGAGGGCGAGCACATTTCATCATAGAAAACACATCATTCAGTCAATTACCTGCCCGTGAACAGTTTCTTGCAACTGTTATGGCAACACATTATTTATTTTTCGGTGGGGCACATGATTCTGACACTTTCTACCTCTCCTATTATATTCATCAAGTCCTGAAACCAGAACTTTTTCCAGATGCACAAATAATCATACAAAGTTCTCTATATATACAGCGATGATTCGTGCACACGGTCGGATGTAGTCATATTTATGGGTTAAAAGAAAAATATATGCACAGGCAGACAGGAGCATATCAGGTTTATTTAATTCAGTGGATATATCAGCTTAATTGTACTCGGTTGCAAGAGTCATGCTCGCAAGGTTTTCTTATCGCACACACTTCTCCTCTGAAATCATTTCCTCAGCTGAAGAGGGAAAACATGCATAAGCCGGGAGAATTTGACTGGTTATCAGATAATTACTTTTGTACATTTTTTGCAACGTCAACAGATATGATATATCGCAACAGGCAAATAATCATAACATAAATTTGCCTGGATGAATGTGGTTGCTGTGACAGAAGAGTGGCAGGTGCAAATATTTGTTTACTCTTCCTCCTCCAGCACAACTCAACTCTGAGGCAGATGAAACAGAAAATCACTGCACTGTCGAGCAAAATAAATCAAGACCTGCGTTGTGATGAATGGACTGGTCAGGGAGACGTTACCAATTACTACTCACGACGCTGCCTTAAGAAAAAGAAAAAATAATGCGTGAGGTTATTTTTATTCATGAACCTGCTGAACATGTTCACTATCCACCGTTGACTGTCACATCTATATTTGGTTGCCTTTGCAAAAGTCCCGAAGATTGAGGGTTGATGGGCGTTTTAGTTTGGCGCATGCTGTTGGATGGTGAGTTTTCAGACGGTACCGAAGATCTGTTTGTCAATCTTTAGTCTTAAATTGTTTATAGCACAACTTGCACATTACTCCTTCCACGCTCACCGGCATGGTCACAAACAACTGTGCAGCTCATGGGTGCATTACTCAAACTGGACTTCTTGGATCACATTTCTCACCTCTTCCTATTTGTCGGGGCTGAACACCCGTTGGAGATACCTGAATTATGTCTTTATGTCTTCATGCTTTCTTACGTTTATTAAGACAACTGATCAATTATAAAAAAGATTGATTTCCAACCTCCACGGTGAGATTGAACAATACTGATATGATGTCAATGCAGTGTTTCCCCGACCACTTGAAATCTCCGCTCGCCACCCTGTAATTTTCGGCTACCTACCATTGAAGCCACCTCCCCCCCAACACTTCTCGGCTCGCGCGGCAGAGCGATGCGCGCATCACGGCATCGGCGCTCTGCCGTGATGCAGACTGAGACACGTCCGCGCACACGGGTGAGCACACTCTCACTAGCACCCCCTCCCCCCGTCAACAACTCTTCTCGGCTCGCGAGCGGCAGAGCTCCGATGCCGGCGCGCGCATCGCTCAGCCGTGATGCGCACACACAGGTGAGCACACTCTCACTAGCCCCCCCCCCCCCCCCCTCAGCATATTTTTCTGATCGAAATAAACTAAACTAAGGGGTTAAATCGGGCCCCATTTGTGAATCCCACAGAACCAAACCCACCCCGGGATGGGTTGTAGGAGTAATCACACAAGGTGATTCTCGCCAAACCGTCCCACCCCGTTGGGGAGGTAGGCGATTCAAAATCATACTCGCCTATGAATCGCTCCTCCCGTGTAGGCGATTCTGAATCGCCTATCGCCCACCTCTCCTGTGGGATTCACAAATCCCTGCTGCTTTGCTGGAAATCACTTCTACTTATAAACTCTGGTTCGGTGCTCCGTGATGTCACTAGCGACGTCACAGCACAGAACCAAAGCGCATTGTCATGTGACAATGTTTCCATGATGACGGACAAGGCCGCGGAGATCGAAGGCATTGACAAGAAGTGACCTCCACCAGGAAACCTGTTTATATGTATGTATCAGGGCTCTCAAGTGTCACGCATTGAGCGTGAGACTCACGCATTTCGGTCTTAACTCACGCACTCCCGCCACACATCGTATTTCTCACGCTGAAAAGAACTCTCGGCTCTTTAATGTTTTAATGCAGGGGTGCTCAATACGTCGATCGCGGTCGCCGCAGAGTTCCGACGCCGGTCTGCGCGCATCGGGACGGAGCAAAGAAAAAGTCACAAGCATGTATGTACATCTATGTATATATGTTTACCATTTTAATTCCTTTTTATACCGAGTCAGGCCTGTACACCAAGTCCATTGTTCCTGCGAAGACTCGCAGCAGAAGACGCTACGCCAGGTTCACGAACTCTGTACCGAACTCTGGCAACAGGAATTCAGCCAGGAAACCACATGGGGACCCCACTGGACCACTGCCAAGGGGGACTTGGGACCACTAAGGACCAGTGGAGGGCTGAACAGGAGCCGGAGCGAGCTGCATAAAATTCAAAATACAATACACCAAAAAAAGTAATAAGAAAGTCGAAACAAAGCCATAGAATAGTTGGGAGGAAAAAGTGATAAAAAAGTTAGAGTATATATGTAAAAAAAAAAGAACAAATATAGTACATCCTAAAAAGTCATAGAAAAGCTTTTGTAAAGTTCACCATATAAAAGGCATCAACAAGTCATCATAAATTAATTCATAGAAAAGTAATAGTTTAGTAAGTCAAAGAAGTCAGAAAAAAGAGTATCTCATTAAAAGTCAGAAAATAAATTAGTTTAAGTTTGAATTTAAAATGTTTGCTTTCAATATTCAACGACATCAAACACACCACAGAGATGTTGTCTCAGTTTGTATAACATTCATTTTGCCGCATATCTAGAGAAGAGGAAGAGGGAGAATAACACCACCTTTATTAACAAGCGACACAACAGAGAGTTACATGTATAATACACAACAATATCCTTAAAACCAATGTAAAGATTGAGAACCTGTGACCCACGAGAAGAGGAGGTGGCGCCTCTATTTCTGTATTTCCCCTTTTCTTTTGGGACAAAGCTGAAGCCTCTTCAGTCGTCGTGCACCTGCAACCGTCTACACCAGGAGTCCCCAAACTTTTTCCTGTGAGGGCCACATAACTTTTCCCTTCTCTGGTTGGGGCCGGGGTCAGTTTGTAACAGAAAAAGTGTGACGATCGTAGGGGTGCCTAAATGTAAACATGTATTGCTTTCCAGAAACCCACACATAACCAAATATTAATAACCCTTCCCGGGATCTTCACACGTTCTATTTGACAGCGGCTAGTCTAGGATTTGCGTGGCCAGACTGAAAAAATAAATAAATGTGTCTCTGGTATTGTTCAGGGGGCCGGGCCAAATGTGCAGGTGGGCCGTATCCGGCCCGCGGGCCTTAGTTTGGGGACCACTGGTCTACACAATGAACACCAACCTTTGTTTATGGAAGGAAATGAAATTGTTGCAGTTTGCACTTATGAATGTTTTTAAAAATTTTAATTAATTTTGTAATGACTTAATAAAGTAATAATTTTAATACAAGTACGTTTGTATGACTGTTTTTAGGAAACACTAAGGTACCTACTTCTGTGACAATGGGATTGGGCATCTGCCCATATATAAATATATGAATATATGAATATTCATAGTTTTCCCACAGTTGAAGATTGACACTGCTCTGCATGAATTTGATTGAAGAAATTTAATTTGCTGTTAATTGCACAAATTGGCCATTCAACCCAAGATTCTTGCAAAAACAGATGATTGCATGCACAGGCAGACAGACGCATCTGAACCAATGACAGAGGAAGCTGTGAGTGCCAGAGGCAACACCACTACTTGGTTATGTTAAATACATAAAACATCATAGTTTGGCTTAAAATCACAACAAAATTCAAACAAAGCAAAAGTACTTGTTAGGTTGGAGCTATAAAACGACAGCGTACCCAGACACGTCACCCAGTCTACAAGGACTTCCTCAGACTTGTCTGTGATGTGTCAAAACTAAAGTAAAAGTTATGCCGTTTGATTTTCCCATGTGGGACCTCGACACAAGTGCAGTGTTTCCCCCACCATTCTATCAGGGTGGCGGCCCGCCCCCCTGAAATCTCCGCCCGCCACCCTGTAATTTTCTTTATCGCGCCAGATTACTTACAGCAGAAGTAATTTAAGGTCCCTTTTCTTAAAGACCATGTCTTTGTTCTTTTATTAAACTAAACAGCCGTCTGTTGTTGATCGTCTCTACACAGCAGCATGTCATTTCTGTCTCTACGTGTTACGTTAACACTTCTCGGCTTTCCGTCTCGCACGCCGCAGAGCTCCGATGCCGGAACACCAACATGTTTCAAGTGTTTGCGTCGGTCGGTCGGTCCCCCCCCCCCCTCCTGAAGCTGTAAACCTAGGGGAAACACTGCAATGAATATACATTTATTCTGTTTTAATAATCTAATTAGTTTATTTAGATTTTTGGGGGGTTTATTGACCATAAAGATATATATATTTTTAAAACATGTCAGAGGAAGGAATTCCGGGACCGATTTTAACCAGTATGAATATGACAAATAGTTTATTTTTTGCAGTGTTGATATTCATTACGATGTATTTTTCCTCATGGGCACAATCGCCAATTAAAATGTAAACAACCTGGTAAAAACAAAGTGAATGCACTAACAATTTACATGGTCAAAACCATTTAAAATCCTGCTCCATGAGACCACTTTTTAAAAAAAGGTGGATGGTCACAAATGAGTGACTCCGGGGCCACACGTCTTTCTCTGGTAAATGATTCAATATTCTGCGCAAGAGTGAACTCCGATCTCGTCTAACATCATTTTCGCCATTACCGAAGGATGAATTCTTCTGGGCTCACAGAGCTCGGCTCTTTTTGGCCTCCGATGGTTCTGCACACAGGTAACGCTCTCGTTAATCCCATCTGACAGCCGGCTGTCAGCCATTTGCAGCAGGAATCAGACACCCATAGGTGTTAAAAAGGAATTGCTATGAGTCTACACTGTCTATCTGAAGGGGATTAGTTTCACCGTGCCTTGAGCGCTTTTGGTCTCTGGCACGTCAGCGCTGATGCAGACGGACAAAAAGATTCTGCCTTGTGTAGTTTAACCTCAAAACACTGGCAGCGTAGCGGCTGAGGTGTACATGCATAAGCTTCTTGGGATGCTCAACCTTCGTTATTTAATTATTTAATCAAGGACACCCACAAAGACAACCCTTTTAGCTCTGCCTTTGATTTGGAGGCCTGACACACACATGCACGGCAGAGCTCCTGCCCAATGCTGCATCCCGAGGGCACAGGCGCTCCACTGATGTGAGTGACCCGTCAGGTCCCATTAGCTTTCTGTTCACTGACGGCAAGAATTATTTAAGGTTACTGGATTTTCTGAATTTTGACATGTGAGGGGAAAAATAGGGAATGTCTACAGAAGCGAGTTGTCTCGATGGACCTTACAATCTGTTCTTAACTGAGGAATAAAGTTTTGCAAATTGTCACCTCGATTTTTAAAGATGCTTTCAGATCTATTGAGCCGGTTTAAGCATGAAAACCCCCTTTGAATCCTTTCTCCATGTCAGGGAACTGCATTCAACAGTCATTTTTCACAGCAAAAGCTCTTAATGTGTGATGACTTAAAGATTTGGAATGTCTGCTGCATTGAAACTTCAGAAGGACATTTTTCATAACAGTGTTCAGCTTTTAGTTGAGTTCAACTGGAAATTGGGAGAAAATAACAGTCTGAATGGATTAAAAAGGACACTCTGGCAGGGGGACAGACAATGAAAATCAGCCTGTAATTGGGTGCATTTACATTTTAATTTAAAGTGTTCATCAATGTACATTGTCCCTCTGGAACAAATAAAAACTTGAAAGACAGAAACAACTGTTAACTTGCTTTTAATGACAATTGTCAATTCCCCATTGATGATGGTCCACCTGAAAACAAAGGCTCTCTGTAATTGATCTTTCACCAAGTTACTGTTGCTAAGCCTGTCAAGCCCAGCCTTCTGTTCTCATACATCACATCTGCAGTTAACAAAGATTACTGCGGCAGATTTACCACTTGAAATCTGTATTTAAAAAAATTAACAATACCTCGTTAATTTGAGATGCAGGTAGACGAAAGCAGGCTTTCCACTTCTAGCCACCGACTGTCAACTTTAGTGGCCGACATGACAACCGTCAATGCTAGATTTGATCAGATGTGACTGTACTGGCTAACACACCAACTGGCTTCATGGAATGGTTAAGAAGGCCGTCTTGTGATTTGTTTATGTCTGCAGTGGACTCATTTTAAAACGAGATTCTTGTAAAAATGTCATGCTATATAAAACATGCAACAGTGTCTACATGGATGTACCTTGTGAGAACAAAATGTTATCCTTCTTATATTTAAAACCACTTTTTACAACATAAAAAGTGTGTTGTATTTTCAAATCAGTTGGTAGATATTTCAACACTTTCTCCCTTTTAACTTCAAACAAAACCCTGTGTAGCTGCTTAGCTTAATATTATGAGCAAAAACACTGTTGGAAATACAAATGTTATGAGAGAAAATACTTGCACAATTAGGACCAGTCGATGTGTTATGCAAAGCTAACAGCCAACTTTGGCGGAGGTTTATAGAATATACGCTTACTAAAATACAATAAAGAGCAGGACATAACTGGTCCTAGACTTTGATAGAATCCAGATCCAGCATACACAGATTATCAGATACTAAATAGTGCACAAGCTACTCATAAATGGGATTTTACTCACGTGACCTCTAACGCCACAGTACAATTTAGTTTATGATGGGCTCATATGGAGGATTGTAGTACGTTAAAACACTCTGGTTAATCAATCCATACTTTTATGCTGTTGGATTTTTGGAAAAGGCTATAAATAACACATTTTCCTCCAAACTCTTTAAATGCTGAGTATTGTGTTCATGAAGAGATCGATGCACCCGGTTTCGGCATGTGCAAGTTTGACAGGGACACAGACTGCTATGAAGTGCTGTGAGCACTAAACCACGATCTGGTTCTTTATCGGCTTTTTCTAACTCAAACAAAAACAAAACCATTACTTAACAGTCAAAGTAAGTAAAATAAATAAGTGGGCAAATGTTATAAATATAAGTCATAGAAGAAGTAAAAAACGTTCCTACAAAATAGAAAAACTAATTACTAAATGAAATTAAATACTTGTTTTAGGGTCTGCTAGAGCATAATTATCTGTTTTAGTTTTTTTCCTTCGAGAAAAAATTTATCTGAAACCAAAAGGGAGACTTTTTTCTATTCTTTTATTTTTTTGTTTCATGATGGCGTCTCCTAGTTTTGCATTAAATTTGACAGAATCGCGTTATGGAGACTTTTATTCGATTCAGCCAAACACATTTTTTTATAAAGCATGAACGTCGGCATCCTTTTCCTTCTTCCTTTTAATAATCAAACAAATATTGTGGACTAGAATCCCCGCCTGGCGGTTATATGCCTCTGCCAACCAGTCATGTGGCATCCATATCTTTTTAAAATGTAATAACTCCAATTTGTTATCCTTTTAGACATTTTTGTGAAATTTTCATAATTAGCATGAATGATTGAGTTATGGCCCAAAACGTGCCTTATGAGGCCACAGTGACCTTTAATCCCCACACAGTTCAAACTTGAGGCGGGTAGGGTCGTGCTTTAATCCTTCAAACAGCAGTTTGATCCCCTGTTCCGCTAGTTAATGCCATGTTACCTTGGGCTTAATGTGCTCTATGAATGTTAGTTAGTCCTGATGGGCAGGTGGGACCTTGCACGATAGCCCTTGCTATCAGTGTGTAATTGGGTGTCCATTTCTCATTTGAGTGTGCTTGTGCCAAATTTGAACTGTGCATAAGATGTTCCTGAGACCACAATGATGGACCTGCTGGACACAAAGCCCACCAACAAAATGCCTATGGTTCCAGCTTTTGACGGCACAGAGACCAAATAAAAAAAGACCACTGGCGAATAACTACAAGTTATTTCATTTGGACCACAGGTTGTCCCAAAAGTATGGTTCCAATGGATAATGGATGCAGGTGTGTGTGTGTGTGTGTGCGTGTGTATACCACCTGGAGAACTGTTGACAAGCACAGATTGTGTCCAGTTGCAATGGGATTTCCAGGTGCAGCATTCATGCAGAATACAAATAGATTAAACATTTTCTGAGAAAAGATCATTGCAGCGGAGTTGAGGCAATGATTCAGACATCAGTCACATCTCATCTTAAGTTTGTTTTTCTTTTCAACAACTGCCTCAGTAATGAGATGCTAAATGATAATACAAAAATACTTTCAAGCATGTACTTACAGCCATTTAGGGAGTACATGGTTTCAACGTTAATATTTAGAAATCGTTTGGCAAATAAGAAATGTCTTCTATGTGGGTGCCATGTTTATACTATTTATTGTAATTTTGGCATTGTTTAGAATTCTAGTAAATGTGCTGTTGAGTTCCTGCACAAAGCCGAAGAAAATTTGTTGTATTATGTAACCTTGTGAAGCCACCATTTAGCCTGGAAAACACATGAAATAAGTGAATGACTCACAAAGATCAGCGCTTTCAATTACTTCTGCTGGACTGGTTATGTCCTTGTGTCTGTCGTATGACTGGTCGAATGCTTTTACCAAGGTCTAGGAACAAGCCTGAAGGAATTTCAGAAAAAAATGCTTCCTGCTTGGGCACTGCAGTTACTTTTAAAAGTGTCCTCATGTGTCTGGAGAGGACACGAATGTTGGCAAAAGTGACACGAACATTAACACAGGGCTCTCAAGTCTCACGCATTGAGCGTGAGACTCAGCATTTCGGTCTTATCTCACGCACTCCCGCCACACATCGAATTCCTCACGCTGAAAAAACCTCTCGGCTATTTAATGCTTGAATGCAGGGGTGCTCAATACGCCGATCGATTGTTCCGCTGCAGAGCTCCGACGCCGGTCTGCGCGCATTGGGATGGAGCAAAAAAATAGTCACTAGCAATGTTTAGCAACTACAGTATATTTATCAAGGCAGCGCTTGTAACTTTTCAAATCCTGCCTGCAAACTGAAACCGATGAGCATCTCCTCCTCCGCCGTGAGGGCGCAAACAGTAAGCCACGAATTGCAGAATCCCTCTGGAAATGTATTTATTAATTCTCCAAACATGTAGTTGGAAGTGTAATACTATCAGTCGCTGCTTTGCATTCGGAGATCAGTGTTACCCATATCACACACACTACAGCTTTTAATCCTGCTGAGCCTGGTTGTTTGAAGTCAGATGGGGAATCTTTTCGTATTCAGTGCCAGATGTCCCGACCGCTGGCCCTAAAAATCATGTCAAATAAGCCGATAGCTGAACAGTGCTTTGAAGGCATGCGTTGGTAGTTTGAATGCAATGTACATCATTGTAAACCATTTTCCAAAGCATACTAAAATCTCAACTTCTCTGGAGCCAGATACACTATATATTTCATGATTATCTTTAAACAATCACATTACTTCCATTTATACTGTTAAACAGTACTGATGTTCATTAAAAAGATATCACAAACCACTGGCCAGTAATTTCAGGTAACAATAATTACAATCTAGCTCTGCCAGACCGGCGAAACTGCCCGGTTACTGCAAGTTGTTTTTCATTACGCTTAACAGTGGCTGACCGAAAGATGTGCATTAAAGAATTCCATACTTTTGGAAAATATTGATGGATATAGCATTTATATCATGTAACATTCAGGCAGCATCAAGATCCACAATCGTAACATGATACTTTTCCAAAATCACATGAACAACACTACACATACAAATTAATTAAATCCCCCTCACAGCCCGTATAAAGTAGTGAGAAAAGACTTCACTTTTAAAACCGTCAATGTCATGGGGTGTGGTGAGGCAAAAGCTCAGGCCCAGAGGGAACGAGCAGGAGTCCAGGTAAGGTGGAACATAAAACTCTTTACTGAGGAGAAAGTCAAATGTGGAACTCAGATAGAAGGCGGAGTCACACAAGAGACTAACAACAGGCATTAATGACAGGACTAAACAACAGGTATCAATGACAACAATCTGGCAAGGGACAAGGGGAAGAATGGAGGTATATATAAGGGGGGAAACCACAGGTGTAGGGCATGAAAAATCAGGGAAACAGAAATGGCTGAGGGCAGGTGAAGGGAATGAGCAATCAAGAGACAGGAGTGGCTGAGGGCAGGTGAAGGTAATTAGCAATCAAGAGTCACTGGGGAGACCCACAGAACAGGGTGTTGCAGTCAGCATGTTAGCGTGTCGTTACCAAGCCTGTTTGTAACCTCCAACGACCAAAAACAGACTGTGAAACTAACGTCATATAGCACACCCGAGGTGGAAATGATATAAAGAACACTCATGATACCAGCATTGTCTAAATGAAAACATGCGGAGCATGCACTGTATTTAGGCCAGCATAATGTCTTACAACTATTTTATGGTTACACCCACAAATATCAATCATGTCTGATTTAACAACTGAGTTATGGCTGGTGTGTATTGGTGTTCCAGAAAACCAAATCTCATAAATATTTAAAACCAACAAAAGACTCGCCAGAAAAATTTCTTTATGAACATGGAATGCAACTAAACAGTTTTAAGGTACACTGCTAAGAAAGTCCTTCATTGCAACTTCATGTTATGATGTGAATAATCCTCTGTCGCAAAAGCAATCATACATTTCTTTTTTCAGCAACTGAGATAATAAATCAGGTGTGTTAGCTTTTAGAGTCCACTAATTTATAAAAATTTCAAAATGTTGTGTGCCGTAAGTAAATGACTGCCCGGCCTCCCGTAATGGCTTTCCACAACTTCAAGACCTTCAAACTTCAATGACCTCCAAATTTGTATTCCTCTCTAATGTTGTTCACATTGTTCTTTGGCTCAGTTTCCACTTTGCAGGCGGGCTTGATGAGGAAAACACACTCACAATAAGGCAGGGAATCTCAATCTGTCTGTCAGTTCTTCACATATCTGGAAAACGGCTCATTCGATAGTTTGAGGAATAATAATGCATTAGGTTTTAACGATATCTGTAACATAACCAGTTACAGATCTCTGACATGTACATTACCATCCAGCTGAGTTGAATGGTTTAAGTTCTTTGTGGGGATTTAGGGTACAGTGAGTTGGAAAAGTGACATATTTCAATACATTTCAGAACTAAACATCATAATACATCTTTAGCTATAGGTGCCCTTCAAGTTTCAAGTTTCAAGTTTTTATTGTCACATCCCCTTTTATACAAGTATAATCGGTTCGTGAAATTCTTATGTGCAAAACACCCGACAGCAGTAGCAGACTAAAAAAAGAATAAGAATGAGAATAAACTATACAATATCCACACACAAAAAAGAAGAAAGTATTAACAATATATATATAAAACAGTGTAATAGAATATACATCATGACAATATATATATATAAAACAATGTAATAAAATATACACTTTTTTGAGACTATATATATATATATATGTATATACATACAATATATATATACAATATATATATATATAAACAATGTAATAAAATATACACCATGGCCATAGATATTCACAGAATATGTTCTGGTGTGTAGTGTTAATGAGGGTCTCAGTCCTTGTTCAGCAGCCTGATGGCCTGACTGAAGAAGCTGTCCCTCTAGTTGAGGGCCCCAGAACCAGGCTGTGATAAAGTCAGCCCCAGGTTGTGTTATTCCTGTGAACCAGGCTGCAGACCTATTTCACTGGTATATATGTGTGATGTCATGGTGGGTGCAAGTCTTTTTTCTTTTTGTGGACCTCCCACCAGTAGGGGGCGTCGCCGTAGGGCCACTGTCAATTAAAATAGAGGCCAATATAATCAGGGGGAGCACTAAGGTCAGGTGTTGCTAGATTGGGAGGAGCCATGGACGGATTAAGAAACCACGGGCCCCTGGGCCTGGACGTGTCAAGGCCCCCCCCCCCCCCCACACCCGAAAAGAAAAGAAGAACAAAATCTGTAAACAAAAAAATAAAAATAAATGTAAATATACTTTTTTTTTTAAAACATCGCTAACAAAACAGTCCGTATGGAACAACGATACCGGAGCTGAGCAGACAACATAACGCGAATTATATGACCATGACATGAATGACTTAAGCCTAGCATATACCGGCTATGGCGCATCGTGTCATATCATCAGTGTTGGGAGTAACGCGTTACAAAGTAACACGTTACTGTAATTCCACTACTTTTAGCGGTAACGAGAGTGTAACGAAGTATTTTTTAAATCAACTAACGCAATTACAGTTACTGAAATTTAAATGAGTTCGTTACTCGCGTTACTCTCTTTTGTGAAAAATGAACACTTGCAGACAAGAAGACAAGCTAGGCTACTTTAGCTTCTTCTGATCTGACATCGCAGGACCTTGGTGGCGCAATGATGTAACGTCTCGGACGTTATGGACTGATGACACGGAGACGGGACGACGTTATTATTCCTCCCTTTATTGGGCATCCACCAACACAGACAGCGTGCTCCTCTCAGCTCAGCAGCTCGAACGTCAACAACAACGGTTCCCGTCAACCACCCTTAACTTCCGTTTTCCGACAGGTTAACCCCGCCTCCCCTCTCCTCCGCCAATCACAGGCACGCCTCCCCTCTCCTCCGCCAATCACAGGCACGCCCCCTCGACCAGCATCACGGTGCCACACTGTGATTGACAGCCACTTCCAGTGTTGCCAGGTCCGCGGTTTTTGCCGCTGGTTGAATTTTGTGTCCGCTGGTTCGGGTAGACCTATTTTGCATGCAAATTACATGAATATCTTTAAATAAAAATCCATATTTTAAATGAAAAAAATTATTTATACCCAAATCCTACCAAACTGCCTCCAGATCAGCACGTACCGCCTCACTAGCACCCCCTCAATTATATGCAGCACCTCAAGACACCTTTGTTTTCTTTTAATTAGTGTTAATAATGTAGGCCAATCACTTTTATTTCATTGGGCCTAATGTGGTAAAAAAAACACTGTTAAATCACTGAGACAGTTATTTTGTATTAAGTTAACTAAAAAAGGGACTTTTGTACTCCTGCTTGATTTGAAGGCCTGTTGCCCTGTTGATTGCAATAAATAGGTCTACAACATATGTTTATTGTGTTTGACTGTTCAGTACTGTTCATGACATTAAAAAAGCAGACATAAAAGTAACTTAAAAGTTACTTTCCCTAGTAACTAATTACTTTGGATATACAGTAACTAGTAAAGTAATTCAATTACTTTTAAAAGAAGTAACTAGTAACTATAACTAATTACTAATTTTCAGTAACTTGCCCAACACTGCATATCATCATATCAATACAAAGTTAATAACAGCTACTTCACGCAGAGGCTCTGGCTTAGGGGCCCCCTGAGCTCATGGGCCCCTGGTGCCGGTAGGCTCGTTCGGTAATCCATCCCTCAGTAGGACTATTGGGGCCCTGTTACTGACATGAAGGACTTAAGCCCAGCATATACCGGCTACGGCGCATCGTGTCATATCATCATATTCATATCAATACAATGTTAATCACAGCGACGTCACGCGCGGAGGCTCAGGCCCAGGGGCCCGCTGAGCTCATGGGCCCCTGGGCCTGGGCCCGGTAGGCCCGTTGGTTAATCCATCCCTGGGAGGAGCCCACAGGTTTTTTTGACTGTTTTTTGACAATGTGTTTTGATTTCTTTCATTTTTTGAGAACATTCAAATGGGTTTGGACAAGGAAACATATTTTGGTTTGTGTTGGAAGCCATACAACTCTAGAAATAAATAACCTTTTCACATTACAAACTGGACATTTCGTCTGTTTATCGCACGCGTCGAAACTAAACCTCCAAGTAATCACAGTGACCTTTTTTGATAGGCAATGGGGTCACTACAGTGGGTATATTGCAAGGAAGTGCAGTGTTGAGTGTGAAATTGTTTGTATCAGCGATTCCCGAAAAAGCTGCAAGCAGCATGGCCACAGGACAAGCATTGGGCCCGTTCTGAGCAGCCCTGCATTCGTATTACTGGAACAAATGTCTCATACGAGGAGTAAAAAACACATGTTAGCCATACTGGGAAACACCTGTCAAAATATCGGTATTACAATGATTTGTGACCGCGTTCAAAAGCAAAAGGCATGTTGGGAGAGTGAAGGAGACAAACTTCCTCAGAAGTCCGATGGTAACTAGGCAACACCACTCATGAGCTCGACAAATAAACGAGCAGCCACATGTCCGAGTCTAGAAGGGAGGCGAGGACAGCAGAGGCTTATTTTCTGAAGCTTGGGCATTTGTGTCTTAGTTTCTCAGTTTTTATCATGTTTTTTTTTCTCCCCAGCACATTTAAAAACTTTTAATCCTAATTTCCATTGTTGCAAAAACACTGCTCTTTTATTTCCTTTAAAGGGTTTCTTCTCCTGAATGGATGCCATTTAAATCTTTGCTTTATCACTCTTGACAAGCAGCTGTCCACTAATCGTTTTTTATAAAGAGACTATGCTATAGAAAAGGCAAATCGAGAATGAGACTCACTTTTTATAGGAAAGATTTAAGCAAACCTGTTACATTGGATTTTTAGTTCATGGAACAATACTCCCTCACATATATGTGTACAACTGGAAAATGCGAACAAAGCAAAAGTGTGAAACTTCCTCTCTCGGGAGAGAAGCGGTCGGCATCAGTAAAAAAGCAAGACAGTAATTGACCATTTCTGTGATGCTAAGCACCTCTGCCGGGGGACTCACTGAGAAGTCGAGCAACTGAACAAGTTAATTATTTATCGAGCGGCAACTGCCGAAAATGATCTTGCATTTAAGGAAAGAACACATACAATTGAAGTTTGGAGGAATTTAAGCCTCTACTCTAGAGGACAATAGTTCATCCATTAAAAATGTTCATTTCAGCTGGTCAGGTAAGTAAGGCTTTAATAGAGGTGATGAATGATTAAACCCAATTATCAAGAAACAAGCAAAAGTGCAAGGGTTCACACTAATCTGCACACAAGAAATAAAGAATCACATGTCAACTGGTCTCCTTACCTGTGAGCCTTTTCCTGAGCTGCCAGCAGAAAGGTTGATATGGACTGTAGGAATAGAAAAAGAAAAAAGATATTCTTTTAGACAATGATATAAACGGCAATAAACTATTTTTAAATGAATGTTAAACATCAGGCCATCGCACAGCTGCTGTACACAGGCAAGGCTAAAGAGAAAAACCTGCTTTAAGTTATTGTATTTGAAACAATTATAAAGACAATTTAAAAGAAAAGATAACTCGAAGCCCAATTCCTTACCTGCTGAGTCTATGTTGGATCTCTGAGAGCACCATTTGTCTATCCGAGTTTGTAATTAGAGCCCTGAGAGATTCTAGCTAATTAAATTGCCATCGATTCTAAGATGAGAAAATCTTCTCAGAAAGATTCCCAGGATTTCAAATCAATATGTCCAAAGCAGCGGTGTCTCCAAGAACGAATTTATACAGCCATGTAAATCAAATCAGGTTTGCTGCATTCCAACATGACTTGGCTTTAAAACTGACTTTAATTAAGTTATAGAACCGAGAAAGAGTTAAATGTCCTTCTCTGACTCGCAGCAGTAGCCATTAGAGGGAAACAGACTGTTGATTAAAACCTAAAATCAGCCATGTTGTATGGGAACTCTAGCTCTAGTGTAAAACAAGAAGAAAGAAAGTAAAATATAAAAAGGTACATGTAAAATACATACTATTTCTGTGTCTTGGTTTTTAGAACTCATTCTGCAGTAAATTGATCATATATACAATGTCCATTGCAAGAGAACCCTCTTCTTGAATTATTCAAAGCGCTGATTAACTTCAAAAACACAAAAAGCCTGGAGTAAAGCCACAGTTCAGAACAGACGAACAGGGTAATGAACCAAATTAGTTTAGTCATGAAAGTGCCAATGATGCCATCTAGTTTTCACACCATCCAAATAGGCCAACCAGGTCAATGGAATATTATTTTTGCATGTTCCTTTCAAGAGCAGCATACAAAACGTCTTCAAAAGAGTAGGCATGTACACAAAAAGATGCACTGCACTTTCAAACGGGAGAGATCTGATTTCATGCAACCTTTGACAACATTTGCTTTGTTTGCCGTTTCAATAAGACTCCGTTCACAGCAATTTACCGTTATCAGAGTTTTTTTTATGACAATATGAATGCTCAGAATATGCCTTCTTCTGATGATTCTCCATGAAAATGACATATGCTGATAAAAAGTGGCATCTCATTAATTGAATTCACCTGTGTATTATCTGATATAATGCTGAATAATTTAAGAAATTCTCTAAATAATAATAATGTTTAATCACAGATTGTTGAATAAACTGTCACTCATTTTTTAAGCCAACATGGAAGAGAAGTCACAAAAAATGTAAAGGTTAAACGTCTACTTCTGTGACAACTCAGCACATTTTATCTCCTGATCACATGATGATCCCCGAAACCAAAGCTAAGTGGACATTGAGCTTGAACCTTTATTTAAACATTTATAACATATTTCTATCAGCTGTTGCAGTTGTTTCAACTGCCACTTAAATCCACGGTGCTCTATAATTTCCTATATAGATCATTATTGCTCCCAACGTAAACAAAAGCCTGTGTGTGCTGATAAAAGGAGGAACTAATTGGAAATTGAATACCAATTTGCATTACACTACCTCCTTAATTTATCAGCAACAAAATGCCAAATAAATCAAATTCAGGCTAAACACGGTATTATCTAATGTCATAATTGCCATGGGAAGTTTACAAACATAAAATATGATCCAACAAATCACAAGCTCCATAGAGCGAGTAACCACGACATCGTCATCCTCCAACCCAGTTTTGGACTCCATTTAAAATGCAACATTTTTGCGTGACACAAAGCCTCTTTTCATAGCTCAACCTGGAGAGGGAGAGACACCCGGAGGAGAGGAGTAACTCCCTCCATAATGTCAGGAGTGTTGATGGGAGCACCTCTTTCTCATTGCCTCTTCAGCCGGCATAATGAAGACTGTTGTTTCCAAGCATGCTTTCAATTGAGCCGCACCGAAGGGGAAATTAACTGCTTTGAGTTTAGAAACTCTGCAAATCACACTTCAAGCTAAAAGCTCGGAACTAGCTTCTCAATTTCACAACGTCTTTGTTGGAAGATCAGATGCTCGGTGCAATTACCCAGGGAACACTGTGCTCGTAACTATGGAAGGGAAGGGTATGAGGTCGTTATGGGTGAACAAAGAAAATATGCATTGTGGGTGGGCCGACATACTTTACAGGACTCAGTCATTAAGCAATGATTTGCCTGTTCGACAGTTGCTTGGTGTTTGACTGAACTTTCAAACTCACCACATGAAAGTCCTTTGAAATAGTGACACATTTGACACTGCACAATTCAAGTGAACAAATATGGAGGAGGACTACACGAATTTGAATATTAATTAGCAGTCAGTGCCAGGGCTCTAATAATCACTATGTACAAGTGTATTACATTACATTACATGTCATTTAGCAGACGCCTCGTGTCGCCTGTTTCTGCCATCAAGGGGAGTTAACATTTAACACAAAGTTCACTTTCACCTTCATGCCAATTTAACGGCTTCATCCCACCTCGGCATTACATCCATATTGGATGATTCTGTGATTCTGCTATGCTAATGTTTTGCAGAGTTTGCTGACATTTTCTAGACGTCTTCCTATTTTAACCATGTTTATTCACCAGACCTATCACAGATATTACAGAATGCAAGCATTCTTTAAAGCATTGGTCGTTGGATGAAAACAAGACATTGTCACTTAACCTATTCTGGGTTTTGCAGAATGGTATAGAAAGAAGCAAACGGACTGAGATCTATGCTGCACATTCAAGTGTTTCTCATTGAGCTGTGTGACTCCACTCCGAGAATGAGACAGAGGGGTCATAGCAGAATTGGAGTTCTTGACACATTTTGAGATCAGTCTGAACTGTCACATGCCTATATGCAGGGGTGCACATAACTGGTACGCAGGTACGCATGCACGAAAATAATCAACAATGCGTAATGCCACTTGTGTTACTTTGCGCCTTTGCGTACTTGACCGATCTGATATTGATCGTCTCTACACAACAGCATGTCATTTCTGTCTCTACGTGTCGCGTTAACACTTCTCGGCTCTCCGTCTCGCGCGCCGCAGAGCTCCGATGCCGGTGTGTGCGCGCACATCGGGACGAAAAAAAGTCACTTGCACCCCATACATTTAACGATAAGTTGATATAGAATGTCAAGGTTTGTTGTAGTGACTTTTCGATACCACCCTCTTCCTTCTGAAAGGTCATTTAATGCAGTGTTAACCAGTGGCGGTGCGTCCATAGAGGGCGCCGCCCCTCTTAAAATGTTGAGATGAAGAAAAAAATATTATATATCCTGTCAAAAAACATTATATACCAAATCATTTAAATAGCAAATATATGTTGACGCGCTAAATGTGTGTGGGAGACCGTCAGCCTGTCAACAACCACTTAAGTTAAATGTTACATAAATAATATATCGCCACTCATCGTCACGGAGAGAAGCCCCTCCCCATTTTCGGGCCCGCCCAATGTGTGTGCGGCAGCGAGCAAACATTTCACGGTCGTTTCGGCAAGGACGGCTTCTCATTGGCGGATGAAACGTGAATCTTGGGGCGCAAAAATGTGCGTCCTGGCCAATGACATCGTTTTATTATTTCACGTGATTGGACTATTCAGCAAATCAGAGACCGGTATCGTTCCCTCATCCAGAGAGCTCCACGGAGCTACGAGAGCAGGTAGCTAACGGAGCTGGTCAGCTGGAGGTTCAGTGAGTAATGCGCTGTTTAATTTCCCGTCTGTTGTTCCAAAGTCCTGGGACTGAAACTCTCTGGACTACAACGGGGTGAGGGATCTAAAGAGCTGCAGACAAGTGTAAAGCACAAATCTTGCCGCAGTTATCTAGCTAACAGCATGGAGCTAACTCGCTAACAGCCTGAAGCTAACCTTGTTTACAGTCAGGAGAAGGAGACCGAACTGGCATCGAAAACACAACGAAGAAGTTCTGAAAAACAGACACATTCCCTCCAGAATAATGAAACAGGCTGGTTACAGACATGATTGACTTTAACCAGAGAGTTATGGAGAAGTTTGCCAACTTTAAAGAGAGGAGGCTACTTGTCTTTACAGTAGTGGGTCTACTCTGTCAAACACCCAATGTAACATGTGATCTCTTTCTGACTCTATTCTGTGTAACGGAGTTAGAAATGCACTCTGTCATTTCTTGTTTTCAATGTATTGTATTTTATTTTTGTTTGTTGTTTAACTAAATTGTTGAGTGTTTGTGAATTTTATTTTAATGAGCTATTTTTATTTAGCGTTACTTTTAAAAATCTGTTTCCTGCGGAAATTGCTTTCCATCTCTGTTGCACTTCCTGCTCCTGAGTCCCATCTTTCCGTCACAATGGTTTTATATTGCTGAGGGTGAGTTGAGTGAAAAACGATGTCGCACTATTTTGGCTATATTCTTTAATAAAAATTAACCGTTTATGTTACATACAGTAATGGAATGCTAATACGATCACGGCGTCCAGCTGTCGTGTCATTTAGACCGTCAACATATACGTTTGGTGGCGGTTTCATTGAGCCACTTTGGCGCCGTTTGTTTAGCTACATCCGGTCGCCCCGACGTATATTTTCCTTGTGTAAATTGTGTTGTTTTGCGTGTCTAGGAAGTGGAAGTGCAGAGACAGATCAGAAGGCAAATGTGTGTGTTTTGTCGTGTTCTGCAGGTATGTGTTTCCCGTTTGTTCAAAGTTAGAATTTTCGCTGTTTCTGCTGAAATGACTCTAGCTCATGTAGTTATTTATTTTGTCCATTAGGGGTCTCTGTTTTCCCCTTGTATGTTACATGTCATGGTTTTTGATGAGAATTGTTATTATTTAGATTTAATGTGGTCCTGTCTTCCATGGACAATGGTTTTATATTGCTGAGGGAAGTGGAAGTGCAGAGACAGATCAGAAGGCAAATGTGTGTGTTCTGTTGTCTTCTGCAGAATAAATAAGTGCTGGGAAAATCCACCATCTGAGCCGACTTCTTCCATGCCCGTTTCACATCCGTTACATCTGCTCTGAACCTCTTTCATGTGAGGGTGAAACTCTTTTATTTTGCAAACCTCTGAAACCCAGCCCAATGTTTCTTAAAGCTGCTCTGAACCTCTCATGCCCAAAGTTACAGTGTGTTGATAGTTGTTGTTGGACAATGTTGAGCACGGTGTGTTCTTGAAATAAAGCTTTGTTTTTTACAATATTCTACTCAAAACCTCTTTTCTTCTCATTGTTGAGTGCTATTTAAACCGCGTCGCTCAACTGTGCCCCGCCCCCCCAAAAAAATTCACCAGCCGCCACTGGTGTTAACACTTTTGTGTTATTGTTGGTGAAAAATCTGTAAAGTTAAATTCTAGAATTAATTCATGGAAGAACATTTTACGAGGACACAGGTAGCAAACACTGTCATGATGACTGTAGCTCCTCAAAGAACTGGCACAGAGGGCACAGTTTGCTCTGCACGTATAAAACTGTAATAATGCATCTAATTTGTATGTCAGGTATGCGAGACGCACAGGATTCATCTCTCACTGTGCCATATTAAATCTAAACTGGTCTAGTCCACTCAGCCAGCAGAGCCGGCTAGAATCCATACTGGCACTCTGAACCCAGTCGTAGCGCTCTCTCATGATCATTTATTTTGATCCAAGTACTGTTCAAATGCTTCTTATGCAACATCTTTAGGTGTTTCGAAAATATTCATACACCATTAGTGGTGGTGTATAGCAATAGTTAATATGGCCATAAACACATGGAGCATGGTGTGTGATATACCATAACTCATTAGTTAATTGATCTACAATGCATCTCCAATACTATATGAACTGGTTTAACACCAATGTCCAAATGTTACTGTCAGTGACAAAATACATTTGTCATTTTTGTAGTTTTATAAAGGTCAGGCAAAGCGCCTATCCAAACGTCTGTGATTATAGGGAAAAGCAAAATAGTATTATGTCTTTAACTTTACCCAAGGGTAGATGATATGGATAAAATCCTGTATCACAGTATGTGTAATTTTATATATATATATATATGTATATTGTGAAAAGTTTTATGGGAAAAACATTGTTAAAATAACCAGATCATGGTTTTAGACTGATACAGGAAATACAATACATGTAAATTAAAGAACTTGATCACATTGTTGCAAATCCATTTCCAGAAAGCAGTCCTGCTAATAGTGGAGCTGTAAAAGCTAAGCTGATCAAATGATTAGTCGATTTATTGAAATCTATATGCAACAATGTTGATAATTGATGCAACAAAAGTTGCGGTTCCATTTGCTGCATCTAATGTCAAGATTTCCCACTGTGTCTTGTATGATAAGTAACTGAAGTTAAAACAATTCATTTGGAGACCTGACTCAGACCTCCATTTGTTCATTCCTTATTTCTATGGATGCCATCTCTAGCTGATCCACTTCAGCTGGCTCCCTTCAGTGTGTGGGATCATAGCAGCAGCTGAACCTTGAAGGCCTCTTGAATCACAGACCTCCTCGCCCTCTCGCAAACAGTGAGGATGCTCGTGTCTGTGATCTCAGCCCTTCAATCACTACCCACAACTCTTGACAGCCGGCGGTCAGAACACAGACAGTTTACACTCTCTCCTTACCCACAATCTCAATCCTTGTGGTCACTTCTGAGTGGAACTCCGAGACACTTGAAAAGCAAACAAAGCAATGCAGCAATGACTTCTGAGGTTGTTACTTCAGTGTTATATTTAGACCCAACCGTCATATGAAGATCTTTTCCCGCTGCAATGAATATGATATATGCAGTGTTTCATCACACTCGCATAAAAACAGCTTTAAAAATCACATCTACACTTTATGTTAAGCACTTTCTCCGCCCGAAACATTGCACATTCGTAGGTATCACCATGAACTATCACGTGCAGCAAGCAGAGAAGAGGAACTACAAGCGTGACAAAGTGTAGGCTAAACGTTGATGATGCAAACGAGAGAAGGAAATTGAGGGAGACTTCTTCAAGTTCATATGGCATGGCAATAAATAAATCCTGATTAAGTATGAAGATGATGCTGCTTCCAAAAGATAGAGGTATAGCCAGGGGTGCACATAACTTTTTCAGTGAGTTACTCAGGTGAGTACCGGGAGATGGTGTTTGGTACTCACTCCATATGTAGCGTCAGCTTTTGTGACGTCCACCTACGTGGGGGGGGGGGGTGCTAGCGAGAGTGTGCTCACTTGTGTGCGCGCATCTCGGCTGAACGATGCGTGCGCCGGCATCGGAGCTCTGCCGCGCGCGAGACGGAGAGCCGAGAAGTGTTAACGCGACACGTAGAGACAGAATGACATGCTGCTGTAGAGACGATCAATATCAGATCGGTCAGTACGCAAAGCCGCGAAGTAACACAAGTGGCATTACGCATTGTTGATTATTTTCGCCCATGCGTACCTGCGTACCAGTTATGTGCACCCCTAGGTATAGCATTCCTAAATGTTGTAGTGGCAGCGGGGGGTGTTTAGGCTCGGCTGCAGAGTGGGTGGAGCGGGGGTGTGGTTCAGGGAATGGTGTCTGATTGTCCTCAGTTTGAGGCTGATTGATAATCTGTGTGTGTGTGTATCTGTGCGTCTGTCTCCATAAAGTAGCAGTAGGGACTGAGCAGCGAGGTGGTGGAGAGCAGAGATGCAGTCTGCGGGAAAATAATAAAAGATATTGCCAAATGTCTCTAGTTGCTGATCCTTTGTTGCTTAGGGGGGGAAACCTACTGGTGACAGCCTGAAACCTGTTACTGTTGTATGTCATAATTGGGCCTGCTACAGTCTAATTATTCATGAAGGGGTTCACTGCTATCTTAAACATTTGAGGAATGTGCTCCCTTTGTACCAAGAGCCCACGCTCTATAGGGCAACTTCACCATTAGATAAATTACTTTCTATTAAACTCTGATGATACAAACAACAGGAACCCTGCAGGGATTAAAAGTGCTAATTTCGTTCAAGGCCGTGTATAATGACCTGATGTGCAGTGAAACGGTCACAATGACATGTTGCTTATCTTCCCCACTTTGTTAACACAGACACGAGGTAACTCAGGACAAGACCCTTCTTGGGCCTATCCACTATACAGGACACAACGGTTGTGTTAAGTAGTTTCATGACAACTTCCTGAGCTATAACAAACAAGGTGGTGGAATGATGGGAAAAGTGGGAACAAGTTATTTATAAAAAAAGGACAGATGTGGCGAATGTATCTGAGCCTCCCTTTTTTCTATGCAATAGATTTAAAGAAATGCAATATAGGACACAACAGAACAAAACTGACCCCAGCAGAAAGCCTCTGTGTGCTATGTGTCGTGTCAACTGGAATTTGTATGCAGTGCTTTTGGCACTGTTCTAAAATGGCTAAGTTGTGGTTATCTACAGAAGAGAAGTGGAGTTCAAAGCTGAAATGTTATCCGTGAAGATCCTGGACAGTTTTCATACATCATGCCATCTGAAGCCTTAGACTCTCACAGATCCGAGTTGATGAATTAACTTCTCCAAGCATGAGAATGCATGAGAATCAATTATATCCAAGAAGAAAAAAAATCATTTTGTAACACAATAGTATGAGGAAATGTTCAGAGTACTCTCCGTGGAGACAACATATAAGGAAATGAGAGCAGCTTCATAAATGCATGACAGCTGCTGATAAATCACTTATACATGATCCAAGTGGCTTAATTCAAAGAGGAAGGCACTAGAAAGCTCCAGAGGCCCTTCAACAATTCACTTTATGAATGATTTGTAAACAAATGGGGGTTAGGAACAGTGAGTGTAATGCGTACAGTATCTATGATTAATGTGTTTACCTTAAACCCCTCTCTTCCTCTATCTTTTCTGCCAAATGATGATGCAATATCTTTCCAAATATATATATATTTCAATAATGTTGTTATCATAATCTAACAATCTGTCAGAACCCAACTAATAATATCAGTATGACCAGAAGCAATTTCTTGCAGCATAAAGACACATTGGCACTGTAACCGATCTGTTTGTTGCCTTGAACGTGACATATTGTATTCCCTGTGTTATTTACCCAGGCACATTTTTTTGGCAGTACTAAAATATTTGCAGATCCTCGTGTATTTTGGCATTTTTGTTCTCCTTTCTTTTTTTCACAGTGACCATTTTCAGAGCCAGCAAGGCGGCCAGCATGCATCTCCCACAGTTCAGGAGGACATGCACATGGTGCCACAGGGCAAATGCACCATTGGGCACTGACTGGTCTCCCCACAGCTGCAGCCACACACTGCGTGCTGCACCCAATGGACATGACACAGATCCATGGGTCTGCTCTGAATGTGCATTGGCATACTGCAAGCGGAGATCTGTATTGTCTTTAATGACAGACATAGCACGCAATGCTCTACTTGAGTTGACATGTTTAGCCGTGAACTATTTTTCACATTTAACAATTAACTCCATGGAAGAAAATAAAGAAAATGCAATGTATTCACAATGTACCCGCAGCAAACGCAACTTTACACGAACATGCTCTGTCCTCTCACGCTGCTAAGGCTGTGGGTCATAGGATTTCTCCCTTCTATTGCACTAAAAAGAGGAAGAATCACTAAATTCCTGCTGCACATCCGGGGGCTGACGGAGAGAAATGGGACTTGGCAAAGCTTACAGTAGCTGAAGCCGGAGGGGCATTCATCCTCTGGCTTGACTCCCACGAGTGCACCGTCGGTGTGTCATCAAGAAGCTACTTTACGCCGCTTGCGGGCGGTTTTTTTACGGCAATGCCGCGCGACTCCAAATGAGACGACTTTCAGACATTTCCCCCCGCGAGTGACTCTCACGTAAACTCCGCAGTCAGAGAGGTCTGCGCGAGCCCACATGGCAAACCGGGGACGGGAACACAAGTCGTCTTTCAACTGCTCAGGAAGTTGAGGTTGAATCATGGCTCCGCACTTCTCAAACAGTTCTGGAGAGACACTCGCAGCTGGAAAGCAGCGCTCCGAACAACAAGCTTGAAGCTTCGGAAGCAGCACGCGCCCCGGTAACTGTTGAGGGTGGCGGCGCGGCCCCGTCCCCCGCAGCTGTGTGGTCCGAGGCCCCCTGACCTGCACATTAGAAAGTAAAGTGAGTACTTACACAGGGAGAGGAACACCAAGCAGCCGGCCACTTTGTGCCCGATGTGAGGGTTGTTCGAACGCATCCCGTGAAAGTCCTGTGAGAGGTGGAGGGAGCTCGCGGTGCATCGGCTTCCTGACAATGTCAAAATAAAACAACAACAGAGCTTTTGCTTCTCACAGTTTCACGGAAAACGGGGAGTGGGTTTGCGCTGCGCTGAGAGGCATCCCCATTTTCTGTGCGAGGCGCAGGCACGCGCTCTGCTGGCAGGATCCAAAAAAGCACGGGCTCACTGCTGCTGCCTTCAAGTGCTCTTGTAAAACTCCCGTTTCAAGTCTGCATTGATTACAATATACTGAGGTCAGGATTATCTTCATTAAAGAAGATGTATTTAATGTGCAGTGGTGTTGATTCGTATATATATATATATATATATATATATATATATGGTCCCTGCTTTTGGAAACCCTAAATGGGATGCGGCGATGGCTAATGTTAGACATACCTGTGATTGTACTGTGCTGACAAGTCAAAACGTTAAAGTGTCTGTTGTTAAAAAGGCCAGTCAGGGCTTGCAGTTTAGTTTAGAGTTTGACTACTTGCACCAGTATCATTCTTATGAGTACATACAAATTGGTTACATAATTTATTCCTGCATAATATTCAAAACAAGTAGAGGCATAATTCAGCACCATAATTAAATTATGTGTGCACATGAACTAGGCCTGAAATATGCATAGTTACTGAGTTACATGTCAAACATGTGTTCAATAAATGCATTAAATTACGTTAATGATGGCCACGTTGCTTTTAGGTGTTCCTGGGCTATTTAGCATGCAAGCCTTCTGGTACACCTGAGTTTAACTGAAACCATATTTAGTTACCCCTGTGCGTTTCCTGTTTCAGGAGTGTGCAAAGATGTTCTGCAAAGGCATGGAGATTGAGGATAAACATTCAGTTATGTCTCTTTCCTAGATCTGCTCAGTGATGAAATACAGCATTTGGAGGAAATTGGTTTTCTGAAGGCTGTAAAGAAGTTGAGACCTTAATAATCTGGTAGAAATGAGAGAAATGTCTCAGCACTGACCAAAGTCGTGGCTTGATTTCACTTTAAAATTACAGAAAAGGACCATTAATGCATGTGCATTATAATCAATTGGATTTCATTATAATCTATGATACAAATAAAACATTGTCTATTTGAATATATGTAATATATACTATATACATTATATAGAACATGTTCTGAGCCCCATACATGCCGAATCTTTTCAAACTGGCATTCCACTTTCACAGCTTTATAAATAGTTTTCTGTTGTAGAAAACGCCTTCCCGACATGCTGTGAAAGTGCATTTATTTAATAGCACTTTGACAGAACAGTCCAGATATGGGACTATGAACAAGTGTCTCCCACAGCGAGAAACTAGAAAATCAAGGCAGTGTCACTAAGAATGTTTTCTCATGTGACAGTAAATGTGGCAGTGATGTTTTTTTGATTTTACAGAAACACGGACCGATTTTCTGTTTCAGCACTTCAGGCAAAAGAAGAATAGTTTCCGCAGTACACTATCTCTGAAGCGGCTATACGTGCTTGTCAACAAAAGCCTTGTGTCTGTAGGTGCACATGTCCTTACAAATTATAATATGCAGAAAACTGTGTGATTGTCATTGTAATTACCAAGATATTATAGGTTTCAACATCACACTAAAACACATGGATTTGTGGACAGCGGTGACCTATAATTACAATATTTCCCTCCTGAAATATTTATATCCTCCACTTCCACCCTCCTGCTATAGGCGCTGGGCAACCTTGAATAATAACTAGCTTGAATCTGTGGGTAATTATGTTATAGAATTATTATTATATTTGCTGTAATTAAAAGAAATGTGGTGTGTATGACCTCCTCCAGCTAACTCTTGAAAATATTGTTTGTTAACATTCAATTGCACAGCCTCATACTTTAAGTTTAAAAAAAGGGGAAGATTTAGGTGTGAGTGTGTGAAAGATATGATAAATTGCAGGTTTTCTGTGGGTATTATTTCTATAAATAGTGTCCCAACTAAATCTGAATACCATAGTGACAATTTACTTGATGGACTATGCAAACACTGTACAATACTTCTAATTTCCTCATTTTGCTTGCATAAACACGTGTGTGTCTGCACTCACATGGCTCACGCTCAACCTACAATGCACAGCTAAAAGACTCACATGATGTAAAAGATGACTGCCACTACTACTTAGTATCCATACTGATTATTTATTATGATATTCTCTGTCCCTGTTGCACTGCAGACGAGCGGTGTTTAGCATGGCCAACTCCAGCTTCAGATCGATCTCTCACTTCTTGAAAAAGGAAAGCAGGTAGAAAACAACTGCAACATGGGCAATACATATATTGTCATGTTTTTATCATGCATAAACTGCAACATGACAAATTTGAAAGTATGCCGGCTTTTATTAATAATACAATTCATGCTGGGCAGTTTTTCAAGACCCTAGATAATGCCTTTAATGCAGTAGTACATCTTATCTCAAAGATCAAGAAATGTTTAAAAGAAAGGATGAAATATGAAAGGATGTAATATATAATTTATTTTTCCAGCATTTTTAGAATCAGGTTTGCACAACTGGCTCATTAACGTAAAAATCAATTGATCCCAGCCAGTAGTTCGGGAAAACACTTTTTCCAATCTGCAAGAACAGGTATTATTATGGCGGTAGAGGTAACTGAAACAAGATGTAAACACATGAATAGTATCACCTCTTTGGTGAAACATTTTCACAAACAATTCCATGTTTTTGTCCACCTGATGAATAAAAGTACAATATGCACTGACCTTTTTACTCTGTTTTGGTCCCCACCAACTCCTGAGGGAAATAAATCAGGCTTTTTGGGCTACTAAATGCTCTACAACGCAATGTTCACTTGCCGCTAGTTTTGTCTGTCTGAGGTTTGGTTGGGCGTGCAGTGGTTTTTCAGAGATTTCTCACTGAAAACATTCTCTGAATTGGTCTTCTTAAGGCATATTGAGAAATAAATATGCTCTTCCTCACAGTCTGAAGTCATAAAAGTCAAAGTTATTAGTGCTAGTCTAACAGTAATGGTTTTCAAACCCTTTTTTAAAATATGACTTTAACAAATGACTGTGACCTGGACATTTGTGACAGCCTGAAGTTAAGGTCAAGGCACTTTGTCTTTGACTTTTTGTGTTCTTCATTAACTTTCCACTTTGTTCATAGCTTCTTCATTTCGCAATCCATATCTTTTCACACATTAAGTTCATCCATTATTTTACTTCACATGAGTCATTGTAATAATTACCTAAAGCCCTCCTCACTATTTCCATTTTAAAAGAATGTTTGTATAATATTTAAGGATTCTGTTTCCAAACTGTGATCAATAGTTTTCAGTTGCTAGGTCAAGTCTTACGTCGATGTCCGTGGCTCCGCAGCATCAAAGCCTTTCAGAGACCAGTGGATCGATAGCTTTTTAGTGTTCCTGACAGTTTCATGACAGCCTGAAATACAAAAGAAGACGCGATCACCCTTAATATGAAGCTGTCATTGTGTAGACTTACATAGCATGCGTACAGTCGTCTTTGTAATGACAATAACTCACCCGGTCTTATGTTCCTCTGGGTACAATGTGATTTTTATCTCCCTCAATGTCTGCATCACTGATGGATGTTGGGGGAAGTCTCAGTTTACTGTGTGTCTCTGACTGCAATTATTCAGAGAAGCAGGCACAATTCAGCTCAGCGTTTGTTGGAGGGAGAAACACATAGTTCAAGCTTACACAGCGAAATCATTGTTAAATTAATGCAGCTCACCTGTGCTTCGCCTCTACGAGCCCCAGGCTTGTCAGGATGGATGGCAGCAGAAAGACGTGTGTTTGCATTCAGAATGTCCTGATCAGGCATACTCAGAGGGTCAATCAGGACCTCATAGGGGACCGCAGGATGTTTCCAAGAAGAAGAGATGTGGACGCCCCAGCTCTCAGACTGCCCAAAGGTCCCTGTCGACAAAGTTTTCCATTTCAGTGTTTTTCCAAACTGTGCGGCAGGGTGCTGAAGGGATGTGATGGCGTCAAAACTGTGGCTTTTTAAAATGTCATAACGTCTGAATCCTTTTGAAATAATTTGTGCTCTGCAGCGCCCTACTGTGCAGAACACTTCTTACAAAGCCACAGGACAGAAACAGTTCCTCTATTTCTAAAGTGTAAAAAAAATACATGCCAAATTATTCCTAATGACATTTCCTCGCAGGTAACTATTTCTTAAAAATAGTATTTCAAAATAGCAGGTTAGATGTTAATTTCATTTCCAATTTCCTGTCTTTTTTCTGTCAGTGGGAAAAGCTGAACGTCATGCTTGTTGACTTGTTGAAAAATAACCCTGATCATTAGAAATATCGTACAAATAATGTGATGCAACAATTTAAATGCATCTTCTTCTGCCCAGTTTTCTTGGAGAAGCTATGGATCCCGTGTCTCGGTCGGTGGATCACACTCTTCACGTGGCTGTTTAATAGCATTGAGAGAAACACAGCAGAGATTCATTGAGAGTTGTAGTGTGTTTGCGTCAAGACTGGACTATCAATGAGGTCGGTGGAGGAATAGTTTTACACTTTAGGAAATACGTTATGAGAGTCAGCTGATAAGATTAATACCACTCTGTGTAGGTTGGGCATTCAATATGACATAATTATGAAGCTACAGCTAACAACCAGTTAGCTTAACACAAACACTATCTCTAAAAATCCCCAGGTATACTGTGTGCCAATTGGTTCATGGTTATTATTTAAATGTATAGTACATTTGTTTTTTTACAATGTTATGTCCCCAATGTTGGACCTGAATCAAAATATAGTTTTAATATGTTTAGTTGTGAGGTTATTACTGTGTATGTTTAAACTAATTCATCAAAATATAACTGACACACTGTACACCTGGTGCCAGATAGCATTGTAGGGTTGGAGTACACCAGCTCTAGGCACAAACTAATTAAACTGCCTTGTAATTTGCTGTGTGCACAATACTTGGTGCAGTGGAGAGCAGGGTCGTCCTTCAATCAGAGGATCGGCGGTTCGATCCCCGGCTTCGCGAGCCACGTCGATTTGTCCTTGCGCAACACACTTAATCCCGATATAATAAATGGGTATAGATGGATGTGAATGGGTGAATGATGTCATGTAGTGTTAAAGCACAAAGCGGTTGGAAGAATAGAAAAGTGCTATACAATTACAGGTCCATCTACCATCTGACAGGGTACTTAAAGTTGACGGGGCACATACACAAGAGTGAGTGGAAGGCAAAAGGACCCAACAGCTAGTTTGCACCCCATTGGGTTAATCCAGCAAGTACCGTCAGATTGAAATGAACATTCCACTGCACCATGAGTAATGGTGTTTACATAGACATTAATAATGTCTCGTGGGGATTGACAGATGCAGAAGAACACCCACCTATGAATTCTCCATGTGCACTCCAAAGGCGCACTGTGTAGTCAATGGACGAGGTAAGCACCACTTGATCATTGTCAACAATCTGCAGACTGGAAAACAATAAAGAGACATGAGATGAAATGAGAGAAGGCATTTCTGGCAGAAGACCCTAAATCATCCACTCTGTTGGTTCAGCTCATGGCAGATGCAGCCCGGGCCGCTTCTCACCGATACTGATCGTCTGTTCAAGACCTTCCCACACACAGTTCCTTCTATACGTTGTTTGTCTACTGCAGCAGGAGGAAGCAGTGCAGCTCCTGCTGCCAGTGACACCCCAGACTGAGAATGACTGTACCCACGGGGACTATCAAGTTAATAAGCAGCTAAAAGTTAATGAAAAAAGGCAATGTCTAAATGCTGTTTGACACTTTAAGACACTTAAGAAAAGATCATTTTTTTGACCGAACATGTTGTGTATTTTACATACCCAGTAATTCTGCTGGTGTGGGCACGCCAGAAGTTTTCAGCTGAGTGAAAGTGAAAAATAGAAACAGCAACGCTCTTACAAATGTGATGTTGCAAGTTCTGATGGACAGTTTCTCTTCACATTTTAATTAGATGTGTTATCAAAGGCAATTGCAAGAAAAAAAATGCAGCTGACCTCTAGGTGACTTTTGCCCAAGGGCAAACTTGTCTATATTGTATACGTAGATGTAACCAATTCGGTCAGCAGCGTACAGCAACGTGTCTTTGTCCGCTTTAGCCAGTTTTGTAATCTTTTGTTGTAATCGAGACTACAACATTAAAATAAGAAAGAATACAATGGTTAGGATTACTTTTCAGTCATAGCACTGACATCCCATCTCTTCATGTCCATTATTTGGTGACTAACTTTTCTCGTCCCTGCAGATATACATTCGCCCAGATAAAAGTCCTCTTAAAATAATCTGATATATAATATCAAACCAAATGTGTCTTGCAACAATTTGAAGAGTGATTTTGTAAACTAATCATGAACAACACAAAAATGCCTTAATTGATAAGAGCAGTTGTCCAAGTGGGTTATGATAGCAACTTATTTTGTGTCTATTATAAAAGACTTTATGTTTAATCGCCTCAAAACACAATTTCTGCTTTCATAGGCACGTGTTTTCTTTTTTCTTTATGCCTCTATGTTCCTCCACCGTCCAATATATATCAGGTCACATTCCCGCTGCGGTTAGGCTACACAACCGGCTGAGCTCCCGGTAGGCCACTTCACAACCAAACTGAACTTGGTCACTCAGCAGTTTATCACTTTATCACTCTACCACTACCTGGTGCAACAACATGTGCAATATGCTGAAGTACTTTTTGTTTATATACTTTGTTTATATATATATATATACTTTTTATTCAGTCTGTACATATATTCTACTGTTTTTAATGCTTATTATATTCTACTGATGTTTTCTTTTTTAATGCTTATTATATTACTTGTTTCTATTTTATTATTCGTTTTATCAGTGAGCTATACTACTGTGATCCTGTAATTTCCCCACTGAGGGACTAATAAAGGAATATCTTATCTTATCTTATCTTATCTTATCTTATTATGCATCTGCAAGGAAGATATCTGCTGGTTGTTCAGAAAACTAAAACCAAGCATCGAAAACAGTGCACCACAAATTATCTTACTGAATAATCAGCAATTCTGAAGAATGAAGAAGAAAAAGAGAAATGCTGTTGAGTGTAATATCTTACAGCTTTGAAGCTGCCGACACATTTTGCTCCACTGAGTACGTTCCAGAGATTTACACAGCCTTTAAAAGCAAAGATGCACACAGTAATTAATGGTCTAATGTAAGGTTGCGAAATTCCATCATGCGCGGTAATGAGTGCATGTTCATAACACTGACCCATGGCTCCAGAAGATAGCAGTGCTATCGCCGAGAAAAGGTGCTGTAACTTGGAGTTCTTAATGAAAATGATGCTTGGAACACTTGTATCCAGCCCTGTGTTACAAGGAAAAGCATTAGATGAATGCAATGTTCTCATCACGTCAGAATTTTTATTGAATATATCCAAAATCACCTTCCACATTCTGGTTTTCAGCGAGCAAGGGACTGACAAACCGACACTGTATACGTCCTAAAACCACGTTCCACACTATAATCTCTCCATCATAGCTGCTGGTGGCTACGAGTGATGGGGGACACTGCGCCACACACAGGATGTCCTCCTTATGGCCATTTTTCTGAGGAAAGACACAGTTTGAGTGTCTTGAAATAACTGCAGGATTAAAAGTTCATAAATTCAGGCATTCCCATTGGTCTCTAACATTTGACAGATTCATCCCTTCAAAGATTATTTCTTACATTGGCAAGGAAAGTTGTTATTAAATTAAATAGAAAAAATATTCGGTAAAGAACCAAATATTTTTCAGTTCAGAGACATTTGAATGTATTTGAAGAATAACATACATTAAGTTAATTGAATATATATATTTTCTTTTACACAATATATGCTTAAGAAATATGTAAAACACTTAGTGAGTACTGTCAACTTATATACTTAATACTTCAATACTACAGAGTATTCTAAAAGATTTCTAAAAGATAAAGCCTGATTTGGAACTTATGGTCTTATGAAAAATAATTGTCCTTGGGAATGTTCCGGGCGGAAAAAAAGCTTATTTTCTTTCTTTCACATTACAGACTTAAGAGTGTGATTGTCGGAAATTCCCCTTCATACAAGCTTCATTTTGTTTCACGATGTCTGCCTGGTTAATTAACTCAGACGCTTGATGTCAAACCCCTCAGCGAGCCAACCAAACGTCACTGTAAGGTTCTGTTCTGTGTGTACTCTGTCTCTGTGTCTCCTCTGTCTCCTTGATTGTGTCATTCCCTGCACCTGCCCTCAGCCACTCTCGTCTCGTTAATGTCTCATGTCGTACACCTGTTCCCACCCTAAATATTGTGCCACTCTTTCCCTTGTCTTTTGCTGGATTGTTTGTTTTTTTCGTCGTCCTGTCTTGCGTACCTGATCCTGCCTGCCTGCCCTGAACCCCGATTCTCTGCCTGCCCCTTTTTGGACTTTGTTGTGTTTTTTGTTACCCTTTTGGCTTCAGTAAAGTGTTTTTTGTTCATCTACATTGAGTCCTCTCGATTCCTCTGCGTTTGAGCTCCTGTACCTCGCTACCTGTGGCTTTAGCCTTGGCAGTTACTCCTGCCACTGTCGTTCACATTGATACAGAGCAATTCATCTTCTGCTTTATGTGCTTCTTACTATCTTGCTCTGACCTCAATGGGAATATTTTGCTTGGAGTGATACTGCCAACAAGAAACTGTACAGAAATCAGAAAAAGCATGTGGCACATTTTTACTTATAGGGACTGACTAACTGTATATTATATTTTTAGGCCAAGCTAAATGGTTTGCTGAACTGGGCCATGAAATGCAGCACAACACTGACCATCTGGAGGAACAGAACAAGTCAGTGAACCCCAGGCTCAATGGAAAAGGGGAAAAGACCAATGTATGTAGACAACCCATTGATCTTCCTCTTGCAGGCCATTGATGAAAAACTATTTCAAAAGAAGTCACTGTAGATAGTCAAAAGGGTCCCTCTCTTACTGGCCTCTGTAATGGATTCTTTCGGCTCTGTTAATAATTCAACCAGCCGAGAACACAGATGTCAAACGGTTGAATTCTTCATCTAAAATTAAGAATTCAACCGTTTGACATCTGTTTTCAATTCTTTAAAATGAAGAATTCAGGTATCTATTATCCTGTCAACAACTCTCCCCCGGAAATCTTTTTTCCGGGATCATCGAGCCTCTCAAACCGCATGTCTGGTCCACTTCCTGAAGAGGAGCGGTCAATCCCAGTGTGAAGAGATGGACGCTTCACCAGCGCAGGAACGTCTAACCCCGTCAAAGTCAAAGACAAATTCTTGTGACGTCACTCGGACGGACAAGGACGAGATGGCTAGATACTTTACATGATTTAAGCCCTTATTAAACACAAGTGAACTGAACTATTTGACATCTGTGTTCTCGGCTTAGTTAATGAGCCTCTTTGGGGGTGAGTGTGACCATCAGCCATGATAAAAGAGATGGAAGGGGAATCAGCATCAACTTCTATTATGGCTCACAGCATGAGTGAGAATCAATGTATACTCCCACACAGCTCATAGAGAGAGAGTACTTTGCCCTATTGTCAATGGTAATCAGACCACTTTATCCAGGTAACATCAGACAAAGGAACTGGAATCAGTTTTGTGATATTTTGGGGGGACTGAATACACATCTTTGAGAGCATGATGCCTAATTATTGTAGTTGATGATTTTACCTGAGGTTAAAGTTGGATTTCAGTAGAATTAACGGTTATCAAATGTTTAGAATTGTAGAAATGTAAAACAAAATGAATTTAGTAAAATATTATGACAAATATTTGCTTGATTATGAACACTATTAAGGGGAACACTCATCTGCATTGTGATTTTTCTTGAGATACAATATTGCTTTTGGGATACATAATAACAACACAATTGTATCTACAAACACACACAGGGTATAAAATATTGAGGTAACCCTACAAGACGCTGGCAGTAGTGCATGGGGCATTTGGTGCACACCTTTAGTTCTGAACTGAGTCAGTGATAAAGGTATTCTTACATTTCAGTGAGAGCTCAGGCACTCAGCAGCCTGTCAAAAACGACCACGATACTGACAGATGAAAGCTTGGCTGCACTGGCACTGAGACACAAAGATAAGCTGTGTGGCGTGAGGACACATCACCAATGATGTGCTTGAGAGAACACTTTAATACTATATCATTCACTTTATCAATAAGTGGATGCAGAGGGGTGGCAAGAGACTAAAACATTTCGAAATATGTCATATAAGTTCTCAAAGCTGAGAGAAATGGAAATAAGGAATGAGGAAGAACCAAAGTGAGATGCAGGAGATGGGGTAACTTTCTGCATTAGAAAAGAGAAATCTGCAGGTGATGCTTCACATAGGGTAGAGATCAGGGAGGCTTTGAACTCTGTGCACTTTCCAGCCAGTCAGCTGAAAAGTGTGTGTGTGTGTGTGTGTGTAGGTGTGTGTGTGTGTGTGTGTGTGTGTGTGTGTGTGTGTGTGTGTGTGTGTGTGTGTGTGTGTGTGTGTGTGTGTGTGTGTGTGGCCAAGCAGCCCTACTACAGCATTTTAAGGGTAAAGTGGAGCTGTATCCTTTTTATATAGTACTGGCTATTTAAATATATATGCATTATATTTTATGTTTTTTATTTAAAATCATAATCTGATTTATTGTAACGATGGCTGTCAAATCAATGCAATGAAGAAAAACGTACAATAATAAAATTACATTAAATGTTAATACTCAAGTGAAGTACTTAAATACCTCAATGTTTTTCTTAAGCACATTATGACAGATTTTCTCAAATTGTTTTTATGAATAAATATAAACTGGAGCAAACTTGATGATTAGCTTGCATGCTTTTGGCACTTGCTTCATGTGTTTTTGATCAAGCATTCAGTTCACAACAAAAATACACAATTTGTTCTTTTGTCACTTTCAACAAAAGAAATGGAAGAGTAATGGATGGTCCATCCAATGTTTCTGTCATCTATTCTGCCGAAACATCTTTTCTAAATGTCATTGTCAAGACAATTTTCGTTTAATCACTCACCAGATCATCTTGCCACGAAGGCTGTGGCCTCTGGACATGATGAAGGTCCTCGGGTGTGTCCTGGCAAAATGCAGATGCACAGTCAGCAAACGGGGAATTTTAATCAAAACTTTGTTATATTGATATCATAAAAGTAACTGGGAGAACATCCAATTCGCACATAAAGATTCTTATTAACCAGAAAATAACGAGAAGTGTCATCCGCCATGCAACAAAACACGCTTGTTATGATGAAATTGAAAACAGGCAATACAAGTGGCATGATCTATCAGTCTTTGCTTTGTTTCCTGCTATTTCAGAATCGTGATGTCAATGTAAACAAATGCAAATTGATGCAATACGATGGAGAGATGAAAGAATTGGAAAGATAATTGGACTGGGATTTCTGAAACACAACTGACAAATAATATCTAGAATTCATGTGTTACTCACTGGGTAAATGTCTATCTTCCGGTCCCGGCCGACAGACATCACATAGCTTCAAACGTAAAATCACACAAGCTCAACATGGATTACAATTCATATGAGCCACACGTGCCAAATATCACATCAATACTCACAAATTCCTCTGGACTTGCAAAAAGATGCAGTCGCACACTTCGTGACATTCACCCTCTACAAGAAAGGTTGGAGGGGATTTTTCACAATAACGGGATACTATTGTATTTCTGTTTCTCTTTCTTGCTTTTTTGGTCTGAAGTAGTATTGAAAATGTACAGTACTTACCCTTCTTTAGTGTCTTCAGGCACTGGCCATTGTTGAAGTTCCAGATCTTTAAACAACCATCTCTTCCCCCTGTTATGAGTCTGCAAACACAAGAACATGTTGTGGGATGAAGTGTTTTTATGACAAATGAAACATCTCACAAGCTGCTTTGTGTGCTGTACCTCCTCCCTTTGGGGTCAAAGTTCAAGCATGTAGTGGCAGACAGATCACTGGTGCCACCAAACTCAAAGACCTGACGCCCCGTGTCAAAATCCCAGACTTTTACCTAAATCAAGTACCACTTTGAGTTAATTTCACAGATAATATATTTCAAATAAATATGATCATGTTAAAAACAGACCTGATTAACTTTGATGTACTGATTTACTTACAGATCCCTCAGTGCAGCTGACGACTTGACGGAACTCCTCACTGTAGCCGCAGCACATTACGGTCTCATCGTGAGAAACAGTCCGCCGGCTGTGAAGACGTGGCCTTACAGAGGCAAAAGATAACAGAATGAACTAGAACGGGCACTCGGTAGAGCGCATACCTTCGCATATCACAAGATTGGGCATTGAATTATGAACATTTTGGCATTAGTTGCATGCCAATTAGATATAAATTGACCGTGCTATGGTAAAAATAAGATTTTGACCTTTTCATGACCTTGACCTTTGACCCGATCGATCCCAAAATCTAATCAAATGGTCCCCGGATAATAACCAATCATCCCACCAAATTTCATGCGATTCAAGAAGATGTTGACCTCTTTCATGACCTTGACCTTTGACCCGATCGATCCCAAAATCTAATCAAATGGTTCCCGGATAATAACCAATTATCCCACCAGATTTCATGCAATTCGGTTTAATACTTTTTGACTTATGCGAATAACACGCACGCACGCTTACAAATACACGGCGATCAAAACATTACCTTCCGCATTCTCAATGCGAAGGTAATATAAGGAGGATGAACATTAAGGTGCTACAGTCATTGCTGAAGAAAAAAAAAATCTTAAAATGAAAATGAGATGTTTAATCCTTCAAAAACATCAGCTATCTTATTTCATAGATTTCTACAAATTATCATCCTTACAAGCGTTAACATATTTTCATAATTTATTGTTTTATATGATGAACAAAGCACAAAGGCATGACAGCCAACCTTATCTTCAGGGAGAGCACAGCCATACAGTCTGCCGCAATGTAAAAGCTTTTCATAGCAGAGGAGTACGAGCATGCAGACATGTCGCCGTGAATCCCGCTGGCGCTGGGGTCTGCTGTAAACAGGCAATATTGATCTTCAATATCCCAGATCTGAAATGGGAAAAGGTGAACAGCGATGGAAGAACAATTCATATAAACAAAGTAAAAGCAATACTACACAACATAGGGCCAGCATTTCAAATGTCCATTTAAGTAGTACAGAAGAACGAGCAATACTTTGCTCTCTAAATTATCAAAATACTATATGATATACTTATCAAGCAGAATGGCTCCTGTAAGTGTTATATCATACTGCAGGATCGTTATTATTAATGTACTCAAGCAGCACTTAAACATTAAGATGCAGCTAATGTACACATTGGTTTGCTGCTGTATAGTTTAGTCTGTTTCATAAACTGATTATACGTTTGACTGTACAACCTTAATCTTAAAAGTATCAAAATAAATGTAACTAAAATGGCACTCGGTAGAGCGCATACCTTCGCATATCACAAGATTGGGCATTGAATTATGAACATTTTGGCATTAGTTGCATGCCAATTGGATAAAAATTGACCGTAAAAAGAAGATGTTGACCTTTTCATGACCTTGACCTTTGACCCGATTGATCCCAAAATCTAATCAAATGGTCCCCGGATAATAACCAATCATCCCACCAAATTTAATGCGATTCGGTTTAATACTTTTTGTGTTATGCGAGTAACACGCATACAAATAAATAAATAAATACACGGCGATCAAAACATTACCTTCCGCATTTTCAATGCGAAGGTAATTAAGTAAAAAGTACAATATTCTCCCTCTAAATTAAAGTTGAAGTACAGTACTATTAAATGTAATTGGCTACTTTCCACCACTGCTGATGAAATGTCCAAAGTGATTAATGCAAATACACGAGTGAAGCTGTATTCCTTTGGATCATCAGACCGTAAAACACAACAACAAAATTACTTTCACTGTGTTGTCTCTGGAGACGGAGAAGATCTGACTGTCCTCTGACGAGATGTGCAGGTAGACGATGGGAGCAGAGTGGCCTTTCAAAATACTGGTTGGTTTCCTAACAACAAAGACATAACCCAGAGGAGGTGGCTGTTTAATTTAATGTTCATTTTCTCAAAGAAATACCTCTGAATTCTGTCTCCTCACCCAGAGAAATGTGGGTTCCACATTCGTACGAGTCTGTCCATGCCTCCAGTGACCAGCAAGCTGTGCTTCTGACACAGGTCAAAGGTCTTGACACCTTTGTAGATGTTGAACACTGTCTGGTCACATGACGCCCGGAGCTGTGGAATCCAGCTCAGTTGGACCTTCTTGGTTTTACCTTCATAGCAGGCCTCTCTGATCTCACTCAACTGCTGCTCAACGTCTGTTAAAGGCAGCACACAGCCTCGAGAAGACAAATAAGATTGTATTACAAGGCCCACGTGTGAGCACAGATCAAATATGCTTTCTGGGTCAAGGGGAGGCCATTGTCGGAACAAATGAGCAAGCTGGCAAGTGGACATAGCCGACCACGCACACACGACACACACACACATCCTGGCATTGATTGGTGAATTGGAGAGAGACGAGTCATCATCATGAGTCATCCCTCACTTACACTCTCCTCCCAGGCGGCTTCATGTTCAACACCAAGTTTAATGGCTGCACTCCATATAGTGAAAGGACTTGATACTTTATATCATCAGCCTTTGTCATTTCCTATCTGGTCACAATTATGAACGTCTCGGATTTTTGGGTATTGTCCTGATGCTGTTGAACATATTATAAACAAAAGCCCCAAAAAGGAGAGTTACCTATAACGAGGGAAGAAGACTCTTCATTCGATGAGGAGACGACAGCTTGAAAACCATGAAAATATTTTGCCTAAAGTTAGAGAGAAGAGTTAGTTGCTCAGTCTATTTCAGGGTTATCTGCTCATAATGCAGGTAACATGTATTGTTACACAGCTTGTGCAGATATTGGAAATGGTCAGTGAGCTGAACTCCTTCATCAGGGATGTGTACACACAGATGGAAAGGAGACATGTTACCTGTGTCACCCAGTCGTGATGAACCTTCCATCTGACAAATGTCACATTGGGAGATAGCACTGCATTGTCGATCGCTATGTTGGGCATATTTTCAATCTTTGGTAATTTATTCCATAATCTATCAAAGAAAAGTTAAATTGAAAGATACAAGCAGGCCTGAAACAGGTCACATATTTCAAAGACACTGCCTCACGCACATATCATGCATATTATTTATTTGATTGTCGGCAAAGAGATAGGAAACAAAGTTATAATTCTCCGCTACTTTTTTAACCCTTGTGTTGCCTTAGGGTCATTTTGACCCGAATCAATATCAGAATCAGAATCAGAATCAGAATCAGTTTTATTGCCAGGAATGTTTACACAAACGAGGAATTTTTTTACACCCTCCCCCCGCTTTAGGATTAATTTGACCCCATTCAATGTTTAATGTCGGTGTTCTTTCGGTAGTCAACAAACAAACATAAAGTGCCTCACACTTAAACTTGGAAAACAATATTAATTCTAATAATTTTCTGGAGGTTTTAATTGCTGGCGTCAAATTGAACCCAAAGGGTAAAATATGTTAGTAAATATAAAGGTAACAGGAGGGTGAAACATTGAATCGGGTCAAAATGACCCAAAGGCGGGGGGAGGGTGTAATATTGATTTGGGTCAAAATGACCCTAAGGCAACACAAGGGTTAAAGTTTCAAAATATATATATTTTTTTCCTCAACTATAAATCTGAATCAGATTTTTCATATTATTCATATTACTGATATGGAAACCAGATATTTTAGTCCTTTTTGTGATTGAAGATGAAACATATTTCCTCATACTGCCCTTCCTATCCGTGATATGATAATGAATATTTCAGATGTTTGTGAAATAATGAAGAGATTACTATACGATAATGAAAATATGAAAAATTGCATTCTGTTAGAAGAACCAGGACATTTGATTTGAATCATAAATGAGAATGAAAATTTAAAGAAATAGACCATGGCCCTTTTCAAAATTACAGTCTTGACTGTTTCTTTTTACTTGCAGTATTGGTAACTACACATCCAATTAAAAGTAGAGTAGGTAAAACCATGCCATGGCTTCAATTGGTCACTTCATTCAACAGAGAGTCTCACATGTGTTTCTTATCAGCACAAATTATTCTGCTCAGGAAAACACCCAAACAACAGCTGCAAAAGTATCTGGAAACTCACAAGAAAAAAATAGTTTTTTATTGACATTTATTTTAACCTGTCAAGAATATGATCTGAGAGGAAAACAAGAAAGTGCACATCTAATTGGCAGTTGACGTGTCCTTAGCTATATTTATTTTGTTCACCCTGCTACACAGGAAAAGAGTCTAATCACTTTGAGTATGTGGCAGAATGTTCCAGGTAGTCTATACTGTATACATATTCTAGTAATACCTTCATAATGTGGTTACCACACATTAGCATGGTGTCCTTTACTGTTTGAATAATACTGAATAACAGTCTGTATGAAGATTAACCAAAATGTTTTTAATTGAACCTATCATAAACAAGATCAACTCCAATGACATCAATCATCATATGTGCAAGAGATGCACCGATACTGATATAGGATATTGGTCTGATTCTGACTCAAATAGCTGGATCGTGCATCAGTGGCAATGGGCTGATCTGGTACTGGATACCAATATTTAAAAAATAATAATCTGGCACATTTATATCTATGTATTTAGTTTTACAAAGTTAGGCGAGTAATGTCTAAGTCAAGCTTGATCTTGCCTTTCACATTAAAGAACTAGAATGGGCACTCGGTAGAGCGCATACCTTTGCATATCACAAGATTGGGCATTGAATTATGAACATTTTGGCATTAGTTGCATGCCAATTGGACAAAAATGTATCGTGCTATGGTAAAAAAAATAATGTTGACCTTTCCATGACCTTGACCTTTGACCCGATTGATCCCAAAATCTAATCAAATGGTCCCCGGATAATAACCAATCATCCCACCAAATGTCATGCCATTCAAGAAGATTTGACCTGTTCATGACCTTTGACCTTGACCTTTGACCCAATTGATCCCAAAATATAATCAACTGGTCCCCGGATAATAACCAATCATCCCACCAAATTCCATGCGATTCGGTTCAATACTTTTTGAGTTCTGCGAATAACACACATACAAATAAATAAATAAATAAATAAATACACGGCGATCAAAACATAACCTTTCCGCATTTTCAATGCGAAGGTAATAATCCCATTCACTTCCACACAGTGGTGCATACAACATAACACTGATATCTGATCGGCACTTGGCATCAGCAGATACACAAAGCCCAGTTATCGATATCCGTATCAGGGCTGAAAAAGTTGGATCCATGCATCCCTAATATATGCATGTGTGACCTGCCTAGAATGGCCTTGTACATTAAAATGTACCAGCGCTGCATCCTGCGCATGACAAGTGAAGACCATTCAGCCAGCGTGTACAATGTCTCTCGACAACGTTAAAGGAAAGAAGATTGAATGTGTGTAGTGAGTCTTTAGAAAAGCACAATTACCTGAGGGTATCTCCAACAGAGGATATTAAAATGATATTCACACATCCCTGAAACACAAAACAGCAAAATGGACCTCTGCCAGTATTTCAGTAATCAAAGTGATAGATAATTCACATTTTTTGGTTTTAGAATGGGATCAGGTTTTAACAAAAGGACCTACGTCTGTGTCTCCATACAGGATACAACATGTATCAGCGCCAGTGTAGCTATGAAGCAACAAAAAACAAAACATGATGGTGACCTATTGCGACATTTGGAAGAAATGTTAACGTGCAGTTTTGTTGCTCACCTATAGTCTAATGTCAAAGGCACTGTGTCTAGTGCATTGATCTGGCAATAAGGCTCCAGGGTGGAAAGCTCATAGAGTTGGATCTCTCTGTCCCTGCAGGGTAACAAAGACACGCACAATAAACAAAGCTAAAATAGTCTGGAACCTGCAGTTAGAGTAGTATGCATACTCAATAAATAATGTGTCCTTTAAGTCATTGCATTTAAACTTACCCTGTTCCGATCATCAGCTTGTTGAACTCTGTCATCAGAGTAAAATCACTCGCCCACTTTGACTTCCTGTTTGCAGGTCCTTCACTCTGTATGAAATTAAGAAAATGACATGTTAAAAAAAAAGTTGTGTTGGTTCTACGACTGTAACATAAACTACAAAATGGCATCGCGCCCATCTTAAGCTTTTCACAACTACTGTTTGAAGTCACGCTTCAAAAAGAGTGCCTCTAGTTGGCCAACACACCTACGTCATCCCCCGCATTATTGGTGTCGAAACACGATTGAAAAATCATTGTTGTTGACAATATCAAACGATGGGATGACACCAGACATATCCCTAAAGTGTTCAGATAAATGTAAAAAAAAGTTGAAACATACAAAGATATGTTTGGTCTTGAGTGGTTTGGGTTCAGGGCTCCAGCAGCAAACCACCCCGTCCTCTCGCACCGATACGATGGTGCCATCACGGGTGGAGTGGATGTTGACGATGGGGATGCCGTGACACAACGCCTTCGTGGTGGCCGGCAGGGTGAACGCCACCTGCTTTCTGCGTCTTGCAGTGTCCTGCTTGGCCTTGTGTCTCTGCAGCATGTGTGTGCAGAACTCCCCCTGGATCACATAAGCTGGTGTTAGGGTCAAGCTGTCTCGCCCGCATGCTGATGGTTATTACATTGTTGTCATGATTGACACACAAACCTCACTTAACCCTCCTGTTACCTTAGGGTCAATTTGACCCCATTCAATGTTTAATGTCGGTGTTCTTTCGGGTCAATTTGACCCCAGGCTGTTTTTCACTGTCAAACATATAAGAAATATCAAATTTTTTATATATTTAAATGGCTATTTAGGTAGTCAACAAACAAACAAAAAGTACCTCACACTTAAACTTGGAAAACAATATTAATTCTAATAATTTTCTGGAGGTTTTAATTGCTGGGGTCAAATTGACCCCAAGGGTAAAATAAGGTAACAGGAGGGTTAAACATTGAATGGGGTCAAATTGACCCTAAGGTAACAGGAGGGTTAAAGTCACAATTATTTGTTGTTGATTTGTGATAGATAAACATTGTACCTCTTCACTAAATAGAGAACGGTTCTTCTCGACTGTCTTTTCTACTTTACATTACATTTAGCAATCTTGTTACATTGTTACACCGTAGACACAGCTTCAGGAAGAAATTCAGGGTTAAGTGTCTTGCTCAACACATCGACTAGGGCAGGGATTGAATCGCCAACCCCCTGATTAAAAAACAGACCTGCTAACCACTGACCCACAGTCATATTTAATATTCCATTGAAGTGAGGCGGACGTGTCTCCCCCATTGCCAGGAGTAATTACACTCATGTTTCTGAATACAATTGTAAAATTTGTTTTTTGGCTCTTAGACTAAAAAATAAATCCATGCTCCAGTGTTACACCAGAAATATCTTCTAATCACTTCTTTAAAATGAACAAACCAGGACAACAGCCTGTCTCAATTAACTATTTTCCAGCTGAAGAAAATAACACTGACATGATTATTAAGTCAATAGTCAATAGCAACTTATTACTCCGGAATCAATACACTTTGTACCTTGTGTTATTGAACAGTGAACTAGACATTAGAAAAGCTGATATCCTCTTGTGTTCAGCTGTTACTGTTACACTTGCTCCTGTAATCCAAACTGAATTACAGTCACTAAAATAACCCTGTCACATTTCATAGTTGCCTAACTTTTATTGCAAATGCCTGGATTTTTAATGCATGAGAAGTATCATAAATGAGGCAACTCTCCAAAATAATAACGCGGCATGCACCATAAGAAACAAATATAAATAATCATCATCTCACCCATGAAATCCTTCCTTGGCTGGAATAATCAATTTTCTTAAATAACCCTTGAATTTGCTCATTGCTCTGTGAAATTCAATGCACAACATTATAAAGAACAGAGAGACATATTGTGAATTAATTAGGTATTGTACTTGCAAAGGCTTGTCTTCAATTTTGAAGATGTGAGACAAAGAGAACACAGAAATGAGAGAATCTGAGAGAGAGAGTAAGATATAAAGAGAAATGTCACACTTTCTTACTGTCTTAGGCAAACCCAGACACTTCTTCACTATATGTCCAAAATTATTTGCATCAATGGACGTCAAGCCGCCCATTTCTAATTCCTTTACAAGAGAAAATCCAGTCAAAACTCAGAGAAATGAATCACCAGACTGACAGTGTGTATTTAAAATATGCAGTTTATACAGTACCTCAAATGCTAGTTTCAATTCCTGGAGGTTGCCAAGTGATATTGTCTCATCAATCTTATTGGAGAGGAAACATGGTCAAATTGTATGACAAAATGGGCCAATTAATGATGAAGGTTCATTAGGAATGTTCCGAGGAAAAAGCACAACGCACAATCATTCCAGGAATAGAATTAATTGGCAAACATACGCCTTCCTCTCTTTTTTCTTCAATTCACTCACCAGACAGTTCATGAAGTCTGAGTGCTAGAGAGGAGATATTAACACAGTGTAATTATCATCAACTCACGTGATTAGGGCTCTACTTCTGAATATAAATGACTGCCCGTAAAGGCCACCACAAGCCATCACCGGCTCTGAGATGCTTGCACAAGGCCAGATGACAGGCCCTGTGTTAATGGTCTCTCTTCAATTAATGGCCTCTATTCAATTTGCAACGGGTCCTTGATCCATGACACACTTTCATATCTCTTTAATAAATAACGGGGATAAAAAGTCTAATTCCTCAAGGATGTAACTAAAGTGGAGGTTTCCCCGCCGTATCTCCTGAATTGCAGAGATAATTGTTTTTATCCGTCAGCGTGATGCAAGTGCTGAAAGTGTTCACACAACCTCAACTGCTTTCCATTCCGGCTGTATAACTTTGAGCTCCTGAGCCTATTCCGTCTAATCTGTCACGGCGCATTGCTCATTACATTAAGCAAGAGAGTATGACTGACAACTGCAACTTCTACATCAGTTCATCACTCCTGTCAGCTTGAAAGCTTGAACTTGAATCTGCTTGGCTCCTTTTAAGTCGTTGGCTCGGCAACTATGTTTGTTTCACTTTGGCCTGAAACATGGCCGTCCCTGGCTCCGGGACAGATTATGCTGTCAATCAGCTTGGTTTAAAAGGGCCCTTTTGGCACTACCTTACATGCATTCTCATGCTCGCCTTGTTGAGTGAGATATGCTTCTGCTAAGGTTGAGTTTCAGCACGCCAGAAAGAGTCTGTAAACGGTGATACTATAGTGACACCTTGAGGCTCTACGCAGAAGGTTTAACAAAGTAGTTAGATAATGCCATCTATCATGGCACTGAAATAATATCGATTTTCTTTTCAGATGCTCATTGAGCCCATTTACGAATCTAATTTCACTTTGATTGAGATGTTTTGAGAACGGTACCTCGGGGCTGCATAGTCTGCGAGTTGAGTCAATGCTGTGGTGTTGTCGTCTCATGAGTCCAGCCTCATCTCCCAGTGTGACCGAGTGTCTTCGGCCCTTCTGTCTCAGCAGCTCTCTGACCAACCATTCAGGCTGCTCTGGTCGTTCCTCGCTGACACCCCTTTGTCTTGGTGCTGAGAAGCTATCCTCGACTGTCTCACCCCAAAAACCTGGTCCTGTCGCCCTGCTCCCTGTACTCCCCAACTCAGAGAGGATGCTGGAGGATTTGAGATATAGTTTTGAGTAAATGCATGCACTATATGGTACATTGCTTCAGTGTAGAAATATTGCTCTGAAACTCATTACACTCAAAGAAATGACTCATTGGATGAACTCAATTAAATTGTTGGCAGGTTTTCCATCCAATAATTATATGCAACTCCAACTCAAATTTAGCACATCAGTGCAATAAAATGTAATTCAGTTAGTCCAACTCATTTGTATCAAATACATCTGAAATAAAATAACGATATTCATTAAATTAAATTAATTTGTGTTTGTCCAACTCAAAATATAAACTAACTAACTAACAAAATATGCAAACTCCACACAGAAGGAACACCCCGACTGGGAATTGAACCCACGACCCTCTGGCTGCGAGGCAACAGTGCTAGCCACAGCACCACCGTGCAGCTCTGAAAGTGTGTTCACCTCATGCAAACAAGATTTTCAGCTGGCGCATGCGCAAAGGGTAGTCCCCAATGAAACACATTTATTTTGAGTTGATATGCACACCATCTAACCTAAATAAATCTAATAAATGAAAGTATTCATACATTTTGTGTTACACCGATTAAATATAAATATCTATTTTTGTAATTGATTTATTTAAATGTTTCAAACAATATTTAAATGTGTCAGCTCGAAGAAGGGCTTGAATCGTTTTTGTGAGTGTAACCTAAATAAATCTAATAAATGAAAGTATTCCTACATTTTGTGTTACACCCATTCAATATAAATATCTTCGTTTTGTAATTGATTTATTTAAATGTATCAAACAATATTTAAATGTGTCACCTCTAAGAAGGCCTTGAATCGTTTTTTTGAGTGTAGAAGCATTTCAGAAGGTAATTGTTGTATCTTTACTTGATTTGTACTTAAGTGCAGGTGCTCATACTCCTAAAACTATTTAATAGTATGGAAAGTGATCGTAGGTGCCAGGTGAGCAGACTGTGTGCATTACAATGTAACTGCTCAGTGCTGACATAGAGGGCAACTCAAGCACCATGACAACAGCAAACATTTTCTGAACATGACAAGGCCTCAGCTTTTGGTCCCATTAACCCTTACTCAGACATTACAACTCTTCATATTAAGATCTGATTTGTACTAAATAGGAACAAAAGCCAACAAAGATATGTGATTTTCAAAGGCGGTCAGGAGAGAAACAGCAGAGCAGATTACCTGATCACATGTTGGGTTTCTAATCTTCCTGAAGCAGAAGAAGAGCGGACCTTTTTCCCCAATGGCATCCTTGTTAAAGGGTGTATCTTGAAGATGGACGTAATGTAAAAAGCAGACTATAGCGTGCTGCACATTTCCTCAGTCAGACCTCCAAACAGATGTTAACCAGACAGATCTCACACTAGTCTACCTGACACTCACTCTAACATTACACCTGAGCAGAGCAGGTGGCCCCATGGTAACCAAGACACCAAGAGTGTCAACTGAGACTGCAAAAGTAAAGACGAGAACCTACACTTCCAGCCTTGATACATCAACACACTAAGTATATTTTGTTTGGTTTTCACTGTAATCATTCAGCTGCCCTTATTAATGCTGACACATTTTTACATTTTCATTGCAACTACCATGGGAGTGAATAAATGAAGACAAAAAAATAATATTCCTTTTGGAAAGATTTGTAAACAGTGTTTCACAATGCAAAACAGAAGAATCAAAAAATGCTTGTGATATTCTGTGGAGGAAGAACACATGCAACACGTTTATATTCTGTCTTGTTATCGAGCTGCAAACAGGCATAACATCAGATAGCAGATTACGGGAGCGATGAAACATCAAACTCTTTTTCCCCCTCCTCGATTGCTTTGGCACCATTTTTTAAAATGGGCTTGTTTTATCAAGACACTACACACAATTCATGCAGCCGCACACACCAGGAGCAGAACACCTCAGATCCTTTGCAAAATTGAAACACTTCAAATCTATTCAATAATTAATAGAAACAAATTTGTGTCACCATATGGCAAACCCAGGAGTCATACAATCTGTTGTGTTTGATCCAGTTCCACATTGTTGTGTTCAATCTAAAACCTTTATACATGTGTACTGGTCTAATGATTTAGTCTGGGTCCGATTTTTGTTCAGAAACTAAATTAGAGTGAAGTTAATGAATATTGAGCAAAAACAACACACAAGACCAGTACAGGACACTGATAAAAACATGATATAATATATTTTTTCTGTATTTTTCTAAAATCAGTCAATACACACACGCATTTCCAAGGGATGTATTTGGTTTTGAAAATCAGAACAAAAATAGAATTTAACGAATTTATTAAAATTAAAAAGAAAGCATAAATTACTAACCTTCAATTGCTAATACACATTTTTTGAAAACAGGCCTCAATGTTGTCTTTCATTGTTGTTGAAAGAATTGGGTACAAAGCAGAATATGTGTTTTGACTTTCGAGTTTTTTGTATCTTGAGCAAAGATTTCCTTTTGTGTCAGATTCAATCATTGTGCTTTATGTTATTTTAGTGTATCAGCAATTACAAAAAAGGCTAGAATTATGACAACACACGAGTTCCACACAAAAAATGACAAGTAAAATTAATTCAGAGACACACCGTTACTTACAATGTGTTATGTTATATTGTTATTATTATCGACGCCAGTGGACGCACAAAATGACATAAAAACGGAAAATAAATGACAGATTATCAAACTACCATAAACAGTAAGACTTAGAGGGGTCCTGGCCAACTTGATATCCACTTTGGTGAGCAGGAATCAAGCACAACTGGCGGGAGTTCATTCACTTTCTCCCTGTTGTTTGGGTAAGCATTTATACTCATGACTGTTTTTACAGCCTCCTTTTCTTCAAAGCAAAAATACACAAAACATGAATTTCCCATCCGTCAAAAAATCTAAATCAGTAAGCAACCTGTTAGCGGTGTTGCTTACCCTCCTTGGGTGAAGTTGTGTGCAACTGCTGCAGCTCCTGGGGCAGCAGAGACTTGATCATATTTGTGACATTACTGAGTTTCTTCCCACAAAACTGGTCGTAGTTTGTCAAATATGATGTTTTCTGCTGAGTGTGTCTCTGCACAACAGTTGGAACTGCAACACACAGGATAATCAATTGACAGAAAGCATTAGCTGGGTGAATTGCAAGCATGTGTTACTGTGTTTACATTAAACACATATGTTTCACCATACCTATCCCACGACATGTCACGTTAGGATGTGGGCAGCTGTAGAGAGAGGAGTTACCCAGCAGTTCAAGCTTTTGCTTTGGCTGGCGATAATTGTCCCTCATCTCTGTATCAGTAGAAAGTATCTTTTCAGGCCTGCTGTGCCGAGGTGCAGGTCTTCTTTCTCCATCAATAAGATGATCATGTCCTGTCAAGTAAGTTACACAACAAACGGAAAATAGAAGGTTGTAGAGAGAAATTGTATGACTGTTTGATTTGGAAGCTCCTTAATGTCAGGAGTTCAGCTGTTCTGACATGCTTCTACCGACACTGAACCAACAGACTTGTCATATAGGCATACTCATGTAGTCACATCTGTAGATGGAGCTGTACTGTGCTGTCAGGGCCTTACGGATCTCCCCCTCAGATGGGGGACATTTCCATGGGAAGCCGACGTACTCAGAGCTCCGTGCGGCATCCCTAGGCAGCCTCCACTTCATGAATGACTTGGTGTGGAGAAAACAACTTGATTAAGAGGTTATGAAAACACAGCAAGAGGTCAAGCAAGGCATTCAGTCATAAATGCAAAACTGAGGTGAACACAGCCGAAACACAAACCTGACTGGGATGCGGGTTGTTTCTCCTCTGCCCTGAGGCTGTTCCTGTTCGAATGCATTCAGGTTTACAGGGTGGCTTCCAGCAAAAGTCCTTGTTGTACAGTGTTGAACCAATAGGTCCAGACTGTGAAGAGGAGTCTATAAATGAAGTGGACGTTGGGCACCTGCATACGCATCAACATATACATACCGTTACACACACAGAGAACAAACACACATATGTTTCATGCCTGTTTAGAACTTCACCAGAAGCCTGTAATTAGAATTTACACCAGAATCTCTGCAGCTGGCCGGTAGACAAATTGTCTTTTATGAGATGTTTCATATGGATCCCACCACTGTTTATCTTCTATGGAAACATCTACCATTAGAATGAATAATTACTATTCTGTAAGTGAAAATGAAAGTATTATGAAAAATAATAAGACATGACAAAATAATAATTATTCCAAAAATACACATGTCATATAATGTACCAGTCTATCATTTAGATTTTATTGTAGAACAAAATGAGATGGAAAGATTATTTAAAAGTAAACCCAGATGTAATACAACTGCAAGAAGGTAATAAGCTACCTTCTAAATCATCTATAACAACAATAAAAAGGAATAAGGTACCTTCAAGTTTCAATCTCTACAAAGCCTATGCTCCGTTTAACATTACCTGTGGTTGCCATTGGTGATCACTGTTTTGGAATCTTGTTGATGGTTGTGTTCAGTAGCCTATAATGAAAACCTCTCCATTTCCATTTATTTCACTTCATTGGTGTTTTTTTCAAAAAGCATTACTGACTGCGGTGGATCTTAAATTTGTGCCCCTGTGTAAAACAATTAGAAAGTTTGGCATTTAGGTATTGTTTTTATCGAAGCAGAGGCAGAGCTGATCCCAGCAGAGTGTTTCTCGGTGCTGTAGTTATGGAAACCTACAACATCTGAAAGGCCAGTGAGCTGCTCAGCAGGGGAGGTGTTGCATTAAAAATTCAACATTGCCATATGCTTTATTTATGTCTGTTATACTGACAGTGATGGGAAATAACTATATTTAGTGAAGTATTTGGATTTAATGCTATAATATCCAACGATGACATTTCCAATAGTACACTGGTCATGCATTGTACACGCCAGCTATAATTACTGGTTACTGAGCTCATACACGTTTTATATAGGCCAACACACCATGTCATTTTTCTATGGAATGATTTGGAGGCCACACATTAACTTATATTCTGTTTGCAATTTATGATACAGATAGCTGACAAGAAATCCTCCAGATGATTCCATGTGTTATTTTCAAAATGTACTCCCAACTCAATCCTACTCAACCACACGGTTATCAAATAATCTTAATCTGATTATAACCTGTCTAAATCTGTTTTTTTAAGAAAATAAAAATCTCTCCCCCGTAACCAGAAAAAGCATTTAAACGCCGCTTACACGTTGATAGTTTAGAAATAGCATATCGTATAACGTTAGGCCTATTACAATGTAACGCTCTAAATTACTTATATATGTTATACTTTATGGATGCTTTGTTGACAATATAAATCTACATTTACCTAAATCTAATTCGTGAAATAATGGCACATTGCATTACTCAAGTAAACAATACAATGGTGAATTATTCCACCACACAAGTCTGCACTTCACTCGTTTTGATTGTGTCTTCACGAAATAAAGGCGTCGGAGGTTTTACATTCAAGTTTAGCGCCACCGCCGCTAGTGTTTTTTAACCAACTGTACAACAAGCAGGACTGAGACAGCGAGTGTCCAATAAGATACTCCAAGGAGTTTACGGCAGCCAATGTCCAACAGCGGGAGCCAGACGCATGCACAGAGGCATCCTCGCTGCCGAAGGACCGCGCTCTAACGGTACCTTTCCTTCCATTGTTTGAGACGTACCGACGCAAAGCTGGCTTCCTATAGTGCTGTAGTTGGGGTAAGCGTTGCACACGTCCACTTGTTTTACACACTGCGACTAGTGACGAACCTCTATGAATGAACCCGTAGTCCGCGATACGTTTTGCACAGTAAACATCGTCGTGTAACCTTGCAAATTGAGTTGCGTGACTGAGCGGGATGGGATGCTAATACAATAGCAAGCTTTTTGCTTTTGCATTTTGCTTTTTGTGTTTAACAGTCTCGCTAACCGAGTTGCGTTGTTCCCTCCGCTGACATTACCGTCGGCCATGTATAACAACCCAAACGATGTGCGGTGCATATCACCCAATGACCAGCTGCTACGCCTGGCTTATCGCAACGTCCGCTAATGCGTTGGAGCTGCTCATGGCGCTAGCCTGCTCCGCTATAGTGGGAGCTAACGCTAGCTCGGAAGTGAACGTAGGTTAGTCCCAATGGTTGGCGCTGGAGCCCCGGCACTGATGCAGGCGGAGCGTCCTCCCCCCCCGCATCCATCCACAGTTATTTAGTGAAACTTTAAATCCAATAATCTGCGGTATTCAGACACGCACTTTGGGGTTTAAAACGAGGCCCGTTAGATGGCTGGCGGTGCTGTGGCCATTGTTCGCAATCAAATCAGCCATTTTAATAATCGTCTCTTGAAATGAGCAGTGTGTCCTGCCAGGGCGCTAAAGCTAGCTTAGCGAAAAGGCTACCATCCAAAGCAATGGGACACAAAGCGAGAGTGGCTAATGAACAATCAAATGCGCTGGAAGCTAATGCTAATCCAGCGACACTCATCTACATGGTATTAGAATGAAAGGCGAACGTCACTGGATGATATCATTAACGGTCCGGTCCGGAATCACGAGCCCCGCGAACCGTTATATTACCGTGAATGCTTGCGGGAAATAAAATAGCACTAAACGAATGCGTAGTTAAATATAAAAGGAGGCATCATGTTGGCCTCGACAAACAATGGGTTATTAATCTTCTTAAAACGGCATCCTCCCACCACCCGATTTAAACAATAGATTGAACTGTCAAAGCAAGAGGTGGACGTTTGACTCGGGATTTATTTAGATATTGCTGCTGGATGAATAGGATGAGATGCATTACTCTTAAAACATATTTATATTTATCTATTTAGCGCTCCAAGATGGGGAAGGATCCTAGGAAGCCGAAAGGCAGGATGTCCTCATATGCCTACTTCGTGCAAACATGCCGTGAGGAGCACAAGAAGAAACATCCTGAAGCCTCTGTCAACTTTGCAGAGTTTTCTAAGAAATGCTCCGAGCGATGGAAGGTATAACAAACAAAAAATTCTTCATGGCTGAATCATTCTTTTTTCTTTATAACATTATTTTCTTTTAGCAGATGTATTTTATATTATTTGAAAATACTTTTGTTTCCCCAAAGACAATGTCACAGAAAGAGAAAGGCAAGTTTGAAGATATGGCCAAACTGGACAAGGTGCGTTATGAGAGGGACATGCAAAATTACGATCCCCCCAAGGGCCAGAAGAAGAAACGCTACAAGGACCCCAATGCCCCCAAGAGACCACCGTATGTACCAGGATGATGTCATTTTTTACCTTCTGATTGTTGACGAGTGGATTGCGATCATTTTTCTGACTGTCCCCCCCCCCCCCAACAGGTCTGCATTCTTCATATTCTGTGCAGACTTTCGTCCACAGGTCAAAAGTGAGCACCCTGGTCTGACCATTGGGGACACAGCCAAGAAGCTGGGAGAGATGTGGAATGGCTTATCTGCAGAGAACAAGCAGCCATATGAGAGGAAGGCGGCCAAGTTGAAGGAGAAGTATGACAAGGTGAAAAAGAAAGAATGGCTTGTTTTGGGGACATTTTTAAATCTTTTGGGGGTTTTTTTTCAGTGTCTTTTTACTTTGAAGCTTGTAAAAGATAACGGTCCTCTCTGGTGCTAAAACACATTTGTTGTGCTCTCTACAGGATATCGTTGCTTATCGCACAAAAGGCACAGTTGATTCAGCCTCTGCTGCTACAGCAGATGACAATAACGAAGCTGAGGACGAAGATGAGGATGATGACGACGAGTAAACTGCATATGGATGGGAGTTTTGTTTATGCCATATAATTCTAATATACTCAATTCACCATCTTGAAACATAAAGACTGAGCAAGAAACTGTATATTTAATGTTTCTAAGATGTACAGTGTTATTCTCATTTTTCTTTGTAAAGTTAACACTACATATCTTAATTTTGAGATGTTCTAGTGGTAGTCCTTTATTCCCTGCCATACTGTGTAACAATTTAGGACAAAAAAATCGGTCTGAACGTGACTAGTATTTAGGTGTTAAAACTCAAAAATTAGATTTCTGAGTTTGTGTATTTTTCTTTATTTTCAGAAAAATATTTTTTTATGTGCTGTCCCAGTGTCTTTTTATTGTTCTTTGAATACCACTCTAATATCAAACACAGCTGTTGACATTCAAGAATGTCTTAAATAAAGGTCGTTTTTTTAATAAGGTTGTTGTTTCTTCTCATTTTAGTTATCTCAACACCTCCCAAGCCTTCCAGTCAGTTATCAAAGAAGATGTAGTATTTAATTATTCTGGGGTTTGATATTTTTCATTAAAAAAGTACAGCTAGTGGCTGCACAAGTGAATAAATGTAACATGACAACAGCTCTTTGTTCTGGTTTCTGCTGTCAATTTAAGGCAGCAGCATCATAGAAAACAGCTATTAACAAAAATAAGAACTACTGACAATTTGAGTGAAGCAGCCTCTGAGTAACCATATAATAATAATATATTACTAGTTGAAATCACAATATAAATGGCTCACTCACCCATGTTCATAATCTTGTCTTACTACAAAAATGAGCTGTTGCATAGTCTGTTAGTTTCAAAAACAGCCTAAGTGCTGTGCTTTGAAGAGATGCCATCCATTGGTGCTCTGCAGTATTAATGCATTTAGCCAGATACAAGGAAATATGAATGTCCAGGTCTTTTGGTGCATCACAAATATAGTACGAGAAAATAAAAATCTGCTGCAAAAGTCAAGGACCTGCTCTAAGTGCTCTAAATGCTTCATAAATATGCCAACATTCACACTATGTGGTAGAAAGCATATGTTCACTGTATGTTATCATACACTAATGTGTATCATATCATGTGCTATAGGCTTCCTCAGCTCTATTTAGTTTGTTCCTCAAATAACCTTGAAAAGTGAGGCGTTGATATTTGTACTGTGGTTTAGGGAACCTAAGTCCAGAAGGTGGCGCCACAGTTAATAAGGGAACTGCAAAGAATAGGCAGTTAAAAACCATAGTTAGGCAGGTTGATGTGTCATGCCCATAATGCTCAGCCCGCATGGACGCTGAGGCAGTGGTCAGGCATTAGTCAGACATAAATATAACTCGGCACATTGGATACAAAGAATTTGTCTTTTGTTCCAAACTCAACAACATAAATTAGACAAAAGGTTGCCTTCCTAATATACTCACATTTCTTAAAATCAAGTATCCAGGAAAACTGTACATTTTACTCAAGAGTAATTTGATATATAATGAGCAAAAAAAAGAACGTGAAATCGATTTCATGTTCTGTTACACCGAAATCACATAGCAGACTAAGTTCTTCTCTTCAAGAAGACCAATAACCCTGACGGTTGCTATCGCTATAGTGTTGGGGCTTGAACTGTTGCTACATCCAGCTTCACACCAGTTATGTGTGTGTCAAACATACAGCACCCCCATATTATATTGTAAAAAGGGTATAATTACATCCGAGAACACAAATAGTCATATGCAAAATTAGTGGAGTTATTTTGTGTCAAAAGAAAGATGAATCCTAACTGTTGGTTGAGTTATACTGACCACATTCAGAAGATGAAATGAAGTGTAGTGCGCCTATTCGAGTCTCACCTCAGTGTCCGGAGAAAAGTTCTCTCTGTGTGCACGACCCCAGTGAGACCAGGCAGGGACCTTTTGTGTTCCCATGCTGTGATAGAGTTCCCTCTATGGGTAACTGGAGACCGTTTCACGGTCCCGGTGGCCCGACAGTCACTTGAAAGGGGGTTCAAATGTCCATTCATCAGGAGTTTCTCAGCAGAGCCGACCTTTGCCTGACAAAGAACTGTCCTCAGTGGTCCTGCATGAAGAGCACATTCGGCTTACAGCCAGGGGCGGCCCTAGCACATTTTGCACGAAAACGGAATTTCAACTTTCAAACGCTATTTTGCCCTGCAAGACTGAATTTCTTTCAAATAAACAGAACAACGATCGCAACAATGAACAAACATTAAATAAAGAACAAAATCCCTGAGAAAATGTCACATCTGTGCTGAACTACGCTCCGGCTACGCCCCCCTGATCAACGGTGCACATTCACTCCCTCGTCGTGCCCAAAATAATGTGACCGCCTTTTTTCATCACTTTTTTTTTTTTACATTGAATTTACATGACGTGGTCTACACTTCATGAAGGGACACATAATGCATGACTATGTTCACAGACTCAAAGCGCCACCTACTGGCAGATTTAGCTGGCGGATGTTACAGTTTTTCTCGATTGACTCCACACAAAAACTGGAACTTAGAACACAATAACCACAACCTGTAACTCATGTGCCAACTCCCTAAACCAATTCTGCTAAACTATAAGCACACTTATCTGCTTTAGACACAGATTTCAATTGTTAACCACACTTTCTTCAAAACACTAAACACCATCCTCTCTACTTTGCACACTTCATCAATGCCAAAACCTCCTTGTGTTTAGACAGAACAAACTGCTATTCAATTGGCAAAACTTCCATTTCCACGGCTGTTGTGCAATTTGGAATCAAGGCTTTAGCAATATAAGGGCCACAGGTGACCTCCTGATTTGAAGAAGAATGGATGAAAACATGGAAGGTAGAGGAGACCAGAGAGGCAGAGGAGTATTTTTTTGTCCTTTTTTATTTACACTTTTCTTTCTTTTTTAGTTGACTGTAGTGGTCTATTTTCTATTGTTTGTTCTGTGAAAAAAATTAGAAAAAAGAAAGAAACATTTTAGTTGTATATTTGTGTGCTGTTTTATATTTTGAGTTAAAACATTAAACATTCACAATATTTTTCAACAGGAGAAAGCGTACAGTAACACTGGACATGAAAAGGCATAATGCTCCTGATAAGGCCTTCATACTGGTGTTTTCCCATATAGTGTTTTCCATTGAGCACATCAGTGTTAAATCGATGCTAATAATGTCGACTCAAATAATGGGCTGTGTTTGTCATTTGAAAACAAAATACCCTTTTGAGGTGACATAACACTGTTTTGAAAGCAAAGTTGCATTTTGCAGGAGATATAAAGGGTTTTGCATTTTGTGTGAGTGGTTTTGGGATTTGTGTTTAGAGTTTTGAGAAAACGAGGCATGCTTTCAAAAAATGTGTTTCAGCAATCGAGAAAAACTGTAATCGCGCGCTCGCGGACAAGACATTCTCCGGGACGTCACTGAGTCACCATGGAAACAGTCTGCGCTTTGATGCGGTGACGTCGCTCGTAGTCGTGACGTCACGGAGCAGCTCCGGCCGGCGTCTCCGCTCCGGCCAGAGTCTCCGCTCCGGCCGGCGTCGGCGTCTCCGCTCCTCTCCGGCGTCTCTGCTCCGGCCGGCGTCTCCGGCCGGCGCAGATGAGCGAGGACCCGTTCGATGCTGCTTGCAGCTTTAATGTTTTTTTGTGTTTTCTGGCTGGCATTGCTGTCAAAATATTGGTTGGAGATATAGATGGGGGTGCAAAAAGAACTGCCCAGCAAAAAGGCACATTTTTTTGGGCCCCCCTCTGAATGGCGCCCTAGGCGGCCGTATAGAGCGTATTCAGTCACGTGACCACAACACACTCTGGCGGCCATGTTGGGGTCCCACCACGGCATTGGTTTGCTTGTTTGTATGCCGCTCTTCCCTTAGAAATGACCATTATATCCTGAAGGAGACACGATTTCAGTTCAAAGCGGTGTGCCTTGTGATTATACTGTGCCTCATTGTTGGATGTGGGACTAATGATTCAGAATATGGGTTTATCAGCTCAACAAGACAGGCTATTACTTCAACTTGTCATGCATCTACTTCGGCTTCACTCGGCGTATGAGCGTTAGGACTGTTCTCATGTGTTTCTGTTGATACATCGGGTTGTGGGCACGTTTCCATTGACACACTCGTCAATAATCTCTTTTTGCTTTTTCGCCGAGCGAAAATCAATGTCTTTCACTTGCGCAAAAGGAACTGTGGATGGAAACTTGGGAGGAAGCCATGAACATGGCAACTCCGTCGGGCGATGTCTGCCTTTACTCTGTGATTCATTTCAAGGTAAAATAAAACACTGGCTCCATGGGAACAGCATCAGCACGGCCACCAAACAGTCACTGCTGGTCCTGAAGGAGCTGGAAGCGGCTTCATCAGACACTCGTCCTGGAGGCGGAGCTGTGCGACTACGGATCATATATGAACCCAGACACGGGGCGCTTGATGTTCCGACATTTGTGGTATTTCCACAACAAGTATAACGCAGAAATAGTTGTTAATGTCCCATGGTCGATAGCGGAAATGAAAACTGTTTTACAGGAATGTGACCGGGCTATGTGCTGGTAACTAGCGAATTAACCACAAAGTGTTGAGCGAGTAAAATCAGGTAAGAAAGCGTTGTGAATATTCAATTCCAACCGCTGAAATCTTTCTTTGGTCATGCAGAAGGACATGAGGTTGCTGGGCTCTCGCATAATCAAACAGCGGACACGATAGCCAGGTCAACTTCTTCTGACATTTAATAAGTGGGACCCCAAGATGGCGCGATTGAGATTCTGACGTCACGTGATTACGCTCTATACCGCCTGTAGGAAAAACCGCCCCTGCTTACAGCAGCTGTTTTTTTAACCCTTGTGTTGCCTTCGGGTCAATTTGACCCGATTCAATGTTTAACCCTCCTGTTACCTTTATATTTACTAACATATTTTACCCTTGAGGTCAATATGACCCCAGCTATTAAAATCTCCAGAAAATTATTAGAATTAATATTGTTTTCCAAGTTTAAGTGTGAGGTACTTTATGTTTGTTTGTTGACTCCCGAAAGAACACCGACATTAAACATTGAATCGGGTCAAATTGACCCGAAGGCGACAGGAGGGTTAAATGTTGAATCGGGTCAAAATGACCCGAAGGCAACACAAGGGTTAAGGGGCAAAGCAGTGCTGATGGAGGGTCAGTTATGTAAAACTACTTTGGCAATGCTAGTCATCCACTCAAATGAATTGCTCCTCTAAAGTGTATTCTGTTTTAACATTCTGTGCCACTGTGTGTCTTTTAAAATCTCTGAATCAGAGCAGCAGCAGTTTTCTTTTCTTGTCTCTCCTTTCACCAACGGAATGAACGCCTTGCAGTCTCTGAATGAATTCCCCGTCTGACATGCAGCACCAAAGGCTCCCCGAGGCCACTTGCTGCAAGCAACTGTTCAAACAGTTTGTTTCAGGGATACGCCGAGGAACCTTTGTCCATGGAGAGAATACAGACTGATTCAGCAAAACAAAGTATTATATATCTTACTCTTTTCTTTTTCACTTGCCAGAATTCATTTGACAAAGAAATCAAAGACGCATGGACTAATTAATCCAGAGAATAAGAGACATGTTTCTTTTAATTATACACAGTATGTAACAACAACAACAACAACACACTTTCAATGTGCTGCATTTTGGAGCCCCAACAGAGTTTTTTCTCTGCTGCTGGATTTGCATAGAATGATGTCAAAGGGGCGTGTCAGTCAGGATTACGAGCTGAGAAGATTGAGTTATCACTATGGAGACAGCTTTTAAAGCTTTCTTTTTGCTGGTCCTGTGTGGAGGTAATGCCTTGAAGTTTCTAAAAGCTCACTTTGTAATGCCACGTCTTTTTTGTTTTGCTTGGGATATTATTATTTTTGCATGATTTCGTAAGTATGAGGCACTTATGAAGTGAACTTTAAAATGGACTCTACTGGACACTGGAAAAAACATACACTTTTATTGTTTAATTTTCTGGTAAGTATAGTCTCTTAGCTCATACATTGCAATTTATGTTAATCAAGTTTATATATTTATGGTGGCTATAAATGTGAAGAATCTATCTAAAGGCTTCAAAAGTGGCCAATTCTAAAAAAAAAAACGAGTAATTTTTTCGTCGTCCATGGTTCCTCAGGTGTTTAATACTACTTCCTCACATGAGCCTTCATCTGGAGATCCAGTGAATGTGAGCGGCGAGAGGCAGCAAACGCTTGCCTCCTGGTATTGCACATCTGACGGCTTTCACTCCCATAGCAGATGGCAAACACAGATGGCTCTCTCCAAAACTGTTTATTCATTTGAAGTGAAAGAAGACACAGTACCAGGTTAGTCATCTGCGTCATGTAAATGAAGTTAAAATATATTATGTTAATTTATTACATTGATATTATTTAACCTGTGATTTTATGCAAAAATCCCCATTTCTTTTTGTCAAAAAGATTTTTTTCTTTTTTTCTTTACTCTTCTCATTTCTAATATCAATTAGAAATGATACTTCAGATATTTTAGTTTTTGACACTGATATTGCCAACAACTTCTAATGTTCCTGTCACTGTTACCAGACCAGATTGTGCATTTCCTGTGTGTTGACAGGGACAGTCGTGGGAAAGTTGGAAACCGTGTTGGAGAGTCTCACGCCTATCACATACTCAGTGCAGGAGGATGACGGAGAGAATCTGTTCCTCCTCAGCCCCTTCTCAGGGGAGTTCCTATTATCCCGCAGCCTGGATTTCGAAGCGCAGAGATTCTACATTCTCACTGTGGTGGTGCAGCAGGGCGACTCACAGGGATCCGGTGTCAGGGTGTACTTCAACGTGATAGACGTGAACGACAACCCCCTGTTTTCAGTCACGATACCTTTCCTGCGTCACTTCTAGAAGACGCTCAGGTGGGCACTTGCTTCCTGTCCTTGGAAGTGTCAGATAACGATGATAGTAAGTGCAAAAATACAATAGAAATATGACGTTCATCCAACATACAGCATATATTTGTTTGGCAATTGTAGCATTTAAAGGAACAGTATAATCCACAGTCAGAGAGAAACCCAACAGGAATAAGAGTGAATAGAAAACATATTTAAATATTATAAATACACATTTGTTTATGATGAGTGTGAAATATCCCAATTATTATTCACAGCTGTCTTAGCTAGACGTGCCACATCTGGCAAGTCAAATACAGACATCACACATCTACTTTATATTTGTGTTATTTGATGGTGTCCTGTTAAAAAGCTCATGTTTAGTTGGCAGCTAAAGTCATTTTATTTGTACATTTTCCATTGAATTCCTGTTCTTTATTTATTGTTATTATACTTGATTACTACAAGGTTATGAGTTTGAAGAACGCCCAGTTAATCCTGGTTGATCTTTGCCCTTCTCTGTCCAAGGTACTTCTCTCTGGCTGCAGATACAATTTGCCAAGATGCAGGACTGATAGACTCTGGAATGAATTTGTCCCTGCTGTCATTGGCCTTTTAAATAACTCAATGAAATCATCATTTTGTATTTATTGTTAATTCTTTGTCTGATGGTTATGTGATTGGTTTCTGTTGTCAGGTATTATAAAGATATTTTTGAAATATGCACTTAGCGGCAAACAGGTCATGAGGAAAGTGCAACGTTTTGATCCTTGTGTTATACATAGTACACCAAACCATTATGAGATGGGCAATCCATCGTTTGTGATAACATCATGTGTTATTATCATTTCTTTTCTGCCAGGTGACAATGGATACTTGAAACTAAGAGTGGTTGGTGGAGATGAGGAGGAAGTGTTCTTCATAAACACAGCTGGCGCTTTGTGTCTGAACACAGAGTTAGACAGAGAGAGACAACCCCGCTACGATCTGACTGACGGCCAATGACCGTGCCCCGACTGTGTCGTTAGCGTTCACCAGCACAGCACATGTCATTGTTGTGGTTGATGATGTCAATGACAACGCTCCATTGTTTGTGTCAGCAAAAATAGTCAACATACCAGAGGACACTGCACTTCATTCTGTCATAATGACTGCGCATGCTGAGGACGAAGACATTGGATCCAACGGGGAAGTTTTATATTATTTGAACAACACTTCTGGTGGCAAGTTTAGCATCGATAACAGGAGTGGAAAAATATACCTGGAGGAGGCATTAGACAGAGAACAGGTCGACAGCCTGACTATTACTGTAACAGCCATTGATGAAGGCTCACCTAGAATGGCAACCAGTATGAATCTCACGGTGCACGTTGAGGACGCAAATGACCATGACCCAGAGTTCTCTCAAAGCACCGACAGCGTGACAATCAGAGAGGACATCCCCAGAGGAACGAGCCTGTTCCAGGTGCAGGCTCTTGATCGAGACATCGGGACAAATGGACACGTTGGGTACATACTGACCCAGGAGAGTCCGTTTGTGGCGGACGCGGTTCGAGGTGTCATCACAGTCATGGACAAACTGGATAAGGAGAGGGATTCAAACTACACCTAAATCATAACAGCTGTAGATAAGGGGAACGCAATCAGGTCTGCCACGGCTGCTGTCAGTGTCACAGTGCTGGATGTCAACGACTTTGCACCCCTCTTTACTCCACAAACACTGACCATGCATGTCACAGAGAATGATGAAGACCCCGCTGAGCTCACACGTCAGGTGCTCCTGGTTCTTGTTAATGGAAGACTTCATTGAATGTTGATTACAAAATGTTAATTTCTCGATTGTTTATGTCTTTTTTTTAAATCCAGTTATCAGCTTCGGATGAAGATGTAGGCGTCAACAGCCAACTGACCTATTTTATACAGAAAGGAAATGGTGACAGTTTGTTCTCCATCACTCCCAGTGGCACGTTCCACATTTTACACAGCCTGGACAGAGAGGGAATCATCTTATTTCGTCAATATCGTTGCTGTTGACTCAGGTGATTCAGGCCAATGTTAAATATGATCACTTTATAAAGTGCTGTTACGTAATAAAAAATGTTTTAATGTCAAACTTTTTCATAACAAACTTGGTCTGATATACCATTATTTTCTTTGTCATGTGAAGGATTGCCACCTCTAACAGGAACTCTAAGCATACTCGTCATAGTGGATGATGTCAATGATAACCGTCCAGAGTTTACTCAGGAAGTCTTCAACACCATAGTGTCTGAGGACAGCCCCCCAGGCACTGTGTTTGCCATGATAACGGCATGTGACCTTGATGAGGGAATCAGTGGGGAAATAAGGTAACATATATAAAGTCCCTCACAAATTTGAGTGCAATGTTGAGAAGTACCGTCTCTAATAAAAACTTTAAATATCACTAACGCTAGGCATTTGCTGAGGCCTTTTGCATTGTGTTTCTGGTGGTGGAGCATTGAGATCAAAGTCTCCTGGATTGTACAGTATATGTGTTGTAATGATTTATACTTAATCCTAATTCACTGATGGACTGTTACATCTTTTAACTCTCCTATAGGTTTTTTATAGAGAACTTTAATGTGCCCTTTGACATTGAAGGTGGACAGGCATGAAGAACTGGTTTCAGTTCAAAACATCATTTTCAGTTTTTGACTTGGACGTTATATAGTTTAGTTGTCTTGTTTTTTTCTGAACGAAAAGATACAAATGGATGAACACTTCAGGTTGATTTTATTTTATATTGTAAAATATATTGAGGCTCAATTTGTACTCAATAAATTGAGAGATGTTTTCAGCTGTGATTTTATTCCCCATGTTTTAGGGACTGCTGTGCTGCCTTCAGGGTCCTGCAGGCTGGAGCTCAGGAGCAGCTCTTGTGGGACTACTGGAGGACCTCAGAGGCATTGTCTGGGAACCTGGAGAACACCAGCGCCTCAAGGACCAAGTTCAACAACGATATAACCATCGAGTTGGATTTGTTCCACTGCATGCGGCGCTTCAGTCTCGGAGCATCACTCTCTCTATAGGGATAGTGTCTCATGATGTACAAGTTGTAATGTCCTCGAGGTGGATTTGTGATATTATAAAAATGTAAATGACAAGAGAAGAACACTGATCATGTTTCCTCTTCCTTTGCTTAATATGTAAATCATCTGTTTTTTTGTTTGCTGTAAGGACAATGGAGGATCTTAAAGGTGAAAACACTGGAGAGAAGTGCTACCCCTCTTCAAAAAAGGAAAGTGACCTCCAGGCTTCTCTTCATTCTAGCAAGGAACAGAATCGGAGGTGAACTTAGTCGATTACAGATTGATAAAAGCAGCTGAAAGTGGTCATGCTAAAACTCTTGTGTTTTCTGCAGTCACAGGCATTTTGTACATTGTTATGTTCTTTTCATGTTATTCTGCTAATGTGTGGATATTACTTGTAGTAGTGAAACTCTATCAACAATGACTTTTGGGTCATGTTTACAGTTTTCACAAATCCTCATAATATTCCCCAGGCTAAAAATCGGAACATTGTGTCGACACTTGTGAGACCGTCTGCCCGTTGTCAATGTCCAGTTAGACACACAGCAACCACATTAGAGCTCCCTGCGAGGTATACACACTACCTGAAGGAGACCCTTCCTGCATCCCTTTGGCAGCATGGGAAGTCTGTGATCATTTTTAACACTTAATGTCTTGTTTTCCACAGGTTAAGAAAGCAGGTGAGGAGACAGCGAGTAGTTTGAGGAAAATCGTACAAAGTCCACAAAAGACACGGTACATACTCGCCTAGCCTTAGAGTTATTACAACTGAGGAAGTTACGTAGAGAAAGTGCTAAATGGGATATATTTTCCCCACAGAGGAACAGTGAGGCTAAAGAAGAATATTTCACACAAAGCAAAGCCAGCTGCTAAGAAGTCAACTGAGGGTATGAATATGTATTTACTGTATTGTATTTTTGTTTCTTTTGATGCAGTTGTATTGACGAAGCCTCTCAGCCATTTTCAAATTAATGTATAGCATTGTTTGATTGTTTTTTTTTAACTTAGTGTTTCATTTCAGATCCTGTCTCAAGAAGATTCCCTTAGTAGAAGAGTTGTCAAAAAGTAAATTGGACATCCAGCACACTAACCAATCTTCTGACAATGGATCGAATGATTCCTCCTGACAGTCTGACCACAGTCCATGCCCCGCCAATACTGTTGGACAAATCATCTGTTGGACAAATGCTGACAATGTGCAACGATACATTTTTCTCTGCCTCGTTTCAGTCTGTGGAAAATAACTGGATACAGCTGACCTCTGCATTTATAAACCCAGCTTCATGATCAGAGAACCTTTTTTACCACAGGTGGGGTACCTATATTCAAGCCATGTATTATGGGATGTCAATCCTGGCCTGGTGTATCCCGTTGCTCTAATTTGATTGTTAATTGGATGATGCTCTATAATAGCAACATAAACAATATTAAGAAAGTTTATGTTTTTGTCTTTCTTTCTCTCATATTGACAGCTTACATATATAAAAATGAACAATTTCCGTTCTTACATTACATCTTTCACTGTGCAATTCAGTTAACTTACCATATTCAATGAATATGTAACGTTGCCGTTGGCTAGTTATAGTTGAGTTCATAGCCAAGTAGACTTAGCCTAACATTAGTATCCCATGGTATCAGTTAGGAGTGTGTTGAACAGGGTTTTGTTGGAGGAACTTGATAGTTTTGACAGAAAAAGCATCATGTGTATTTACAGAGAGATATTAGTGAAAGTGTATATTTTATGTTGGTCTATAATGCATTTACCTGCAAACTCATGAGCGGTGAAAAAGGTGACATGGGGGTGGGGGGGGGCAGGTGATTTTGTTGTTGTTGTCTCCACACCACATCCACATTGTTTGATGACACCTCAAAGCTTTTATGACTACAGTCTTTTGATTGTTCTGACCGCAAATCTAAATAATAATAACAAACATTTAAAGAAAAAAGGTTCTCTGAATAATTCAGTGATCGGGCCCTAATAATAGTAATAACAACTTTACATTATCATTATATATAATATGGTTAAAGTCATTCATGAACCAACTTCCTTTTTTTAAACTTGTGTACTGTGCTCTGCTGAGCTTTGAGCCTGTTCCATGATTCTGTTCCATAATTCGGTTCCATGAACCTGTTCATGAGTCTGTTCCCGTTCCATGAGCCTGTTCCTTCGACGTGTCCCATCAAAGATGTTTAATTGCGAAGATCACCACATCGCATGTTCTCCGTGTCTCACTCCAATCTCATAAACGCCGGCCGTCCAATCGCCCCCCCCCCCCCTATCCAAAACAAAAACTCTTCGGATCTACACTATTCACGTGGATGACCTATTTCGATTTCAAAACGGCGAATTTCGCTGAAAGGTGACAAGTTTGCAGGTATGATAATGGCACAAAAAGATTTAAAGAAATTTGATGTGTTTGTCTTTCATTATCTCATATTGTGCAAGAGCTGCATGGCTGTAATTTGCTCGAGGGGTCAACATATAACAGTTTGGCATGCTATTAATTTATTTATATACTGTAAGGCATAATTAAAGCAAACAAAGTTAGCTTGTATTGACAAAGTCCATGAGGTCTGTGTGCAACATATTATATGGGCCCCAATAAATTAATTTTCGATTTTCATATTAGTGTGTTGTTACAGATGAAACCTCAGGTCCTCTTTAGTGCTTTTCATTTTTCAACACAACATTGTAAGAACTAAAAGCCCAGCATCTCTTCAATGTCTGAAGTAAATAAAGCAAATGTCACATGTTATTGTATTATACATTTGATTTGATTAAAAAAATAACCAATCCACATGAAATGAGTTGATCTTGCAGTTGAATACATTTGTTTTAAATAATTGTTTACTTGAGTTATGAATAATTAACACATATATAGAAAAATATAGATGTTAATCTTTGAAATTAGCATGTTTGACTAAAAGTGCGAGCAAGCCCAAACATTGTTTTTCATTGAATTCGTATCAAGGGAATTATAGCTGACTCAGCAGCACAAAAATACCATAAAGCCCCTAAAAAATAACTCCAACTCTGGCTGGACAAGCAATATAAAAAAAAATCTGTTTATTATACTGTAAAAAAATACTCTTATCACGTAAGACAAACAGCCACTAGATGGAGGTATTAAGATGACATGTTTAAGGTATTGTTTATTAGATTTAAACAAAACAACTGTTTAAAAATATACTGCTCAAATAAATAAATACAGAATTTCCTTTATTAATTTACATTTTATTTCTCAGAAAATTCTCAGTATTTTAGGTGGGAAATAAATCACAATACCCAACTCAAATACTAGAAAAGCCATTTAAAATAGATTAACTTTCAAAAGTCTCACAAATAAATTAGTCTCAACAGGTTTGCAAACAAAGTTAACATTGCACTTCAAAGTAAACGTTGTCTAGATTTGTATATTAAACACTATAAACATCATCATATATCAGAATATAGCACTGAGCATCTCATTCATAGGAGATGGAAAGAAACTAGCTCCGTAATGAAGGTCTAACAGAAATCCATCATGGACTATTAAGTCATTTTTGTATATTATGTGATGTTTGCAGGCACAGTAGGCAGCAGTGATTATACCTCAACTTAAACACCAGTAAAACAGACACTTTATGATATTATATCCCAAAATAGACGGATAATAATTAGTAGTAGTATTTATATATTCATAATTCATTCAAAGTATATAAATTGCACTTATCCTTCCAGGAATAAACTCAAACACACAGATACTTCACAAAGATTAGAACCGTTTCCAGTGTCTAGTTAGCAACAATTCCTGGCTTAGTACAAAGAGCAGAATGAAACTGGTATCTCACAGGTTCAGTGATAACAACCGAATCTGTCAATATAACTGTATGGCCATGTTTTAATGAGTTTAGAAATCTGCCGCTTCTATTAATTTAGGTCATCCATTTTATTTAGCAAGGATTAAAGTGCTCAAGAGCTGTATCAAACTATAGGATATGCATAGAACAGTATTTGTTTTGTAAATATAGAACATGTTTTTATAAATAATGAATATTTAGTTAACAAAATGTATTTTATAGAAGAATACAAATGATACTTTAAAAGGGTGTGGCTGAGGGAATGAGGCCAGGCACTGCCAGCTATTTGCCCGATTTCTCGACTTGCTTCCCATTCTCTGGTTTTTCCTGGAGCTTGTAATCTTCCAAAAGTGACTTTGCCGTCTCCTTGCCAGTTCTTTTCACCACAGCTTTGATTCCCAGGTTGTCAACATTGAATGCAGTAAGGCCGATATTAATGGCAGAATTGACAGCATGGTCAGTGGCTTGTCCTGCTGCCGCCCCGTACCTTCATCAGAAGTCAGATTGGGCGAGAGATCAGAGCAAGAGTCGAGAAACAGAAGGATTTGGGAGAATTCATTAATTAACATGTGGGACAAGGATAGCAAAGATGGCATGCTGTATGTCAATGTTGGTGTGAGGATTACACCCATGCAAGTGGTCAACCTACGACATTTCTGACTGACAGAACCTGAATTTCGCTGAAAACAATAAGTGAGCACGACTACCAGCTGCCGCTCTGCACTGGGCTCATATGTTGGTTACAGATGATATCGCCTTCCCGACCGGCAGCAGAAAGGTAAACTATGTTAGCTCTTCGAGCACCGTTGACATTTGTTGCTCAGCATGTTGAGAGCAACCGGAGGCTATTGAAATGCTCTGAATTTTGTATTGAGCACCTTTCAAGGGATAAATTGAATGACAACAATGGTCAATAAATGGATATAAACTCATATCACATGATAATCACACAACCCTAAGGAAATCAATAATCTATATATTGTGTAGATATTTTGCTCATCAGCAGCATACCTACAATAACGGAGGATATTAAAATCAGGTGGGACAGAAAAGTTGTGAAATTTCCATGAGAAACAATTGAAGAAATGAGGGGAAAGCAGCAGCGTCATGGGAATGACTTGGGGAAGGGAAGTGGATTGGCACAGCATTTTGACTTGCAAGAGCAAAATCATTCAGAAAACAAAAGGCATATCATGCTTGTAGGGGTAGGAGTTGAATAGCCGAGTAAGATTAGGAAAAATTACACTTGTTTTCATTAGGTGACTCAATGATGTTTTGAAGACCCCTAAATCTGGAAAGTAAATTGAAAAGGGAAATAAGTGAGTGCACATTTGGTTCTGCATGTGTAAAGGAGGAGCCCATTTGCAGCATACACATCACAAACCTGTGGTATGACTAATGTGCATTGCTTTATGTTAAAGCAAGTGACAGTGGTCAGACAAGTCATCAAAAGGGACGGGACGACTTACTTGTGTTTTACGGTGGTGACCGTCTCCGATGCGACACTCGTAGTAATGTCCTTTGCTGCTACTTCCAAACCAGTCCACATGGTCGCAAATCCTGAGCAAATTGGGCACATGTTACGACACTACTCGTCTAGAATTGCCTATTGCAGAATATTAAATGTAGTATTAAGTACTCAACCTTGCACTCCACTGGCAGCCACCACCATAGCTCCATCTATGTTGGAACGCCCATCCTTATCTTTCTTCAAAGACTCCGGGATCAGCTTGCCTCCGTGTTTTTTCACATGTGGAGCCAACTCTCGACCCACGCAGCCAGCGACCATGCACACCCCGTCCACTGCAGTGGCGAAGCATGACTCAATTAGAGGGCCGCCGCCAAATGACAATGCAAGCAAAGCAAAACACGCCGCCTGGGGATGATTTCATCACCTAGAAACTGGCTGACTTTGACAGCTCCTCCTGTCGCTTGCTTGGCAACTTGGAGGCCTTTGGTGACTGCGGGACTGACGTGGGTGGGTTTGTCCTCCGGGGTGATGTGTTCTCGGAGTTTAGATGCCCCTTTGTGAATGGCCTTGCCCGTGTACTCCGCTCCTTTCACCAGGCCCCAGCTTAGCCACGACGCCCCTAATAGGACAGCACGAGCAGACGCATCGAGTCTTTCCTTGCAAATTGTGAACAAAGAAAAGTATCGAGTGGTTTCGGGGGAAGATGCAGTTTAACGTCACCTGTCAAGATCCCACTCGCCACCTTTTCACTCCACTCAGGCAGCGGCTTCTCCTCCTCGGTGGCCGTCAGTGCAGTCGCTTCAGGTGGAGCGATGGGCACCTTCTGACTGAGACTAATGGCGTCTGCAGTTTCAGCTGGAGCCTGATCATGAAGACACATTGTTGAGCTACTTTAAGATGAAGACGGATAATAAGCCACTGTATGATTAAGACACGCAATGCAAGCTGAAAATAACACCTGCTTGTCAAGTCAAATCTTTGGAAAATGTATCTGCTACATTTAACAATCTGCAAACATCTCCGTTCATGAGCTTCTCCCAAAGTAACCACCCATGCACACAGCAGATCCTCTCATTATTCCGGTTTTTGTTTGTTACAATGCTCTATTTGTTTGAGACAAAGACATTGTCGAAAGGTCTCTGCAGTCTGAAAACAGCATCCCTTTGTGCTAAAAACTCAAACTTCTACTTGATCCAAAAAGCCCAAATGTGCGTACTTGCTGATAGGGAATTACGTCCATCAGAGAAGTAGCCTGATTGCATGCATCAAAAATGACCTCGTTTGGCATCAATCGGAGGCAGCGTGTCCACCTTCATCGTGGCTGAACTGCCACTCGTCTTTCGGCTGAAACTCTGAGGCGGTTCTCACCGCTGCAGATAAGAGCATTATGACTGATTAATTCCCCTCGCCCGTCTGTCTCAAATCCCCACAATGCTGAGGCAGGGGTAACTTGGAGAAGTGTGCCAGCTCAGAAGTGAGTTGGAGCAAGAGTTTCATGCAAGGCCAAAACAAAGAACCCATTATATTCTGTTAGTCTGCAACCTCAAAGGAAGCCGTAACTGCAGCCTTTCCATGGGAGGAATAGTTTAACCACGGCATTGTTTGGAATGATGACAGAATGTTTTAGTGATGGTTTGAGGAGAGTGGAGGTTGTTTAGGGACTGTCAAACAGTAGCACTATTTTTGTGCACGTATTAAGTCAGTCTGCACTTTCATCTGCATCTCCACGCAGACTTTCGAAACCCCAAAAATATATTTATATGCAAGGACAAATCTAAAGAGATGCTTCTATAAGCAAAGATCAACAGCTGAAGGTCAGACATTCTGGTACCACGTTAACATTATTGAACAATTAGACTGATGAGTGGGATCTCTGCTTTCAAATAGGATGCACAAATTAAAATCCAGCCATCGTCACATGACTGTTACCACCGAGCGCAGTCTCATTTTCATGAAATAGCTCAAAGCCAAAAGGTATTGAGAAACAATTATTTCGTGACTTCAAATACTTATGTAAACATATGTTGATGTATATTTATATATATATATATATTTCCCCCAATTGCATTAGTTTCCCAAAGAATTTCAAAACTTGTGTCATGCTGGGTTTTCACAAAACTGAGTGCACAGCGACAATGACCTGAACTCGGAGATCTGTATTCTGGGAGAGCATGTCGTGGAACCGCTCTCTGTCTGCGGCGGGGAGCTCAGAGGACAACACCACCCCCACAAAATAGCCTGGAGTTGGCGCCATCAAGTCCGGAAACATGAACACGCCAGTGTTACACAGCAACACTGGCGAGTCCATGGCCATGAGAGGGTAGAGCCAGTCGCACACCTGCCAGGAAGAAACATACAAAGATATGAGAAATAAAGAGCACAACAGCTGGAAAATGTCATGACGGATGGCTAAATGTGCGATGATATGATGTAAATCACCCCAAAATGTTCCATTTATTTCTGAACTCTGAAAGAAAATACGATAATATGAGGATTGATTTTTCCATGAAGTCAAATGTATGAAGGGCAGAGAGCTCTGGGAAGAGATCGGGCTAAAACATACGTTTCCAAATATAGTCTAAAAATGACACGCCTTACATTTCTAATGGAGAATATAATGAGTGCAACCCAGTGTGCCGTTTGAGAGGAGACAAACCAGAGGACACCGTCCCCCTTTGACTTCTGCATGTCTAACAGGATTATAGGGCATAACAGTGTAAGCAGGGTTTAGATAATTACTTGCAGGCAATAGCACCTGGGAAACTCCCGAATGAAGAGAATAGACATCGCAGGAATAGACATCGCCACAAAAAAACACAAAATTGCTCAAAGCAAGAAGAGTTGGGTAAATAGGATTTTATAATAAGTATTTATGTCGTCTTTTAACCAAAGCCTGAGGTTTTTCCTTTGCATAGTGTCTTGCAATTCCTTATCTATGACCACAACATATCAATAACAAACCCTGGTTAGATTAAAGGCCTGTTGAGCTGCACTCTGCACACAAGCTGAGAACAAAAACACTTGCCGTCAACAAAAACTGAACTTCAATGTCAGCGTTATTGTCGTGTTGCTGTCTTTGATTGCATCCGATTGTAACTATTTTCTGGTATTTCACTGTGTATTTTAAGCACCAATCTGTGAAAAATATCAACTGTTGGTGCCATTCGTGTAACACTTGAGGAGCGCAAAGATATTTATTGTTAAGGAACATAGATTAAAATTAGTATTATTTTCATTGAAATAGAAACATCTTAGTTTTCTTGATGTGGGAGACGTTAATTTGGAGTCGGTCATCATGAGTACGGTACCATCTGGTTCCAATTTTGAGCCAGTCATGATCCTGATTTGTGGACAACGTCACAGCCTTGGGTTTAGGGCACGGAGTAAACAAGGCTCATGTGATCACGTCCATAGAGGGAGGGAGGGAGATCTTTCACAAGCCTGTCACCGCCTGCTGATGACAGACAATTATCTTACACAATCAGGGGAAAGGGCACATCACACAGACTGGCGAGTGGTGACACTGCAGTGTTGACATTTCACTCCCACTTCTTGCATCAGATGGGCATCCAGGTTGCATATCTATATCTCAGGGCTGCATATTTAGTCCATTCTGGCTTTATCACCTTCGCATTGAAAATGCCAGAAGGTTATGTTTTGATCGCCGTGTATTTATTTATTTATTTGTATGCGTGTTATTCACAAAACTCAAAAAGTATTGAACCGAATCGCATGAAATTTGGTGGGATGATTGTTTATTATCCGGGGACCATTTGATTAGATTTTGGGATCAATCGGGTCAAAGGTCAAGATCTTTTTTTTTACCATAGCACGATACATCTGTGTCCAATTGGCATGCAACTAATGCCAAAATGTTCATAATTCAATGCCCAATCTTGTGATATGCGAAGGTATGCGCTCTACCGAGTGCCCGTTCTAGTTACAGAGAATGTTTTGAATTGACTGAAAGACAGGAGGGGAAAATATTAATTTTTTCTTACCTGCAAAAATGCTGGTGGTCGGTTGGGCATCCCGTCTTCATGGTCGACAGTAAACTTCACCAGCCGCAGGTAGCCCGGGTACGATGGAGCGCTCACTTGCCCTTCAGGCGTGACAAAGAATATCTGTACCCCATGAGGGATGTACACCAGCTCCACTCCATCTTCACCCATACTCTGGAGAGATGGTCTCGAGTGAGATGTACGACTGTAGAATTCATCCCCAACCAATGACAGTTCCCCCGCATCCGTTCCATACGAGACCGAAAAGTGGCCATCCGCCGCCTGAGGGGAGTAAGATGGAGGCGGTTCGGCTGCCTCCACAGGTGGTCCACTCGCTGAGAGAGGTAGACCCTCACTGCTGGATGCAGCCATGCCTCCTACAGAAAGTAGGTTTGGCGGAGCTGGCCTCTCTGGCTTGTTTTGGGTGGGAAGCTTGGGATAGAGGACTTTTTCAGACGTTTGTGGCACCAGGGCCGGGCGGCACACGACTGATGTTCAGTGTAGGGGCCGATCCAAGGTCAGCGCCGGTCTCTATTATGGCCAGCCGAGTGGTGATGTTGTTCAGTGTCTCCTGCATCTTCTGCTGCATCTGTCGGGCCGATTCCCAGGAGCTGCCGACACACTCCTCTCCCCGAGAAGGCACGCTGATGGCCCTGAGAAGGTGCTGGCGCCCTTGTTTGTATAGCTCCAGGGCCAGTGCCTTGTCTCCAGCTTCATCGACAGTGAGTCCTTTATTGATGCATTCAAAGGCCCTCTCATAGCCATTTTTGATCACTTGAAGTCTGGCATTGTCGAATGCATGTTGTTTAGCCTTCTCCATTCCCTCTGAAATAACATTACAATTAGCTTGATATACAATGTCTGTATGCATCCAAACACTGGCTGACAATAATAATGTGTGTGTCAACACAACTAGAATTTAACACACTTCATAATATTTAAAGTCACTTAAAGCTAGATGCTCCTGAGGTGAGTTATATCCTACTGCTTATTCGTCCCCAGTATTAAGATCAGCTTATTCTCAACCAGTAGACGTGTCACGTCCCTCAGAAGAGAGGGACACGTGTAACTAAATGGACTGTTACTCGTCACGTTACCTGCTTTGCTCGAACTAGTGATGTGCGTCGCTTCGTCTGGCGGGGAAGAGGTCGCAGTCGTAGAACAGGCGAATGTTGATGACAAGTTACCAACTCAAACTAGCAACAGCTCACGTCTCTGTGTTTAACGTCACACGAGCTCAGCGATTACGTCATCGTACGAACAGCTACAAAGCGATAACACGGACGAGTCGTGTTCAAAGTAAACGTATTATTAGCTAGTGTGCGCTGAGGCTAGCCCCTCCGTCCGCTCATGGTACCCCGGCTTCCCCCAGTATCCGACGGTAAGCTCAGTCAGACAGCGAGCTGTCGTGTGGCTGACTTTACGCGTCACAACGGATCCTTCCGTCTATTGAGCAGCGTTTACTGAAGCAGATTCTTCCGAAATAAAGTTGTTCATGCCTTACCGATATAGAGGAGTGATGCTACACACTCCTGTCCACAGTATTGACCTTTTAACAGTATCGTGACAGGAGGTATCGATGCTTCGCCTCAACTCGACAAAATAACTGTTGCTTCGAGCGTGAGCTTCACTTTCTGTTTTATTTTGAAAGTATTTACCGGAAGCTCTATCATCATGGCTGCATCGACGCAAAGTGATTAACATTTGTCTCGAGGCTTAACGGATGTTACAAGGTTTAAATGATAATCGCTGTGTTTTACTGCCACCAGGTGGCCACAAGGAGAAACTGCAAGTGCTTCAAAGTAGTCAAGTCAACGTCAATTGAGAAAGTGGAGCAGAATAACACTTTCTGACTTTGTCTTTCAAAATAAAGTGACCAAAAGAAATATACTGACCAAACGGAAAACATCACTTGCAAACTGCATTGACGCTGGTTTGACTAATATGTTGCAGTTCGTCATCGTAGCCACAGAACCAGAAGCAAACAGAGGACTGGGTCCCAAACAGCTACTAAACTCTCATTGTTCAGTTTCAAACATGCTGAATTAAATACGATCTCCCACTAACAATGTCTCATGTCACTCTTTGTTGTTATGGTTTATATGGAGATTATAATCTGATCATAAGAACATGCAGACAATAGTTCATGAAACACCTGATTTACACAATCTGCGTTGGTCGGTGATGATCGTTTGTTGAACAGCAGAATGGTAAATCACTTTAAATGTTGCCGCCGCAAGAAATAGTGGACAGAATGATCTCCTTTCCTTTCACAAAGGAATGTTTCCTGTGCTAAATGATCTACATTAGGAAGCATTGCAGCTCCTTTCCTTTGCATTTAGAGAATTAAATCAGCCCTTCTCATGGCGGTTACTTCGATACTTCCGGGTTATTTCACTCAGTTAGGAACCAATGACTACTCGACCACAGCCATTTACTGCACAGCCTCAAATCAAAGAATACATAACAGAGAATATTGTACTTTCCTTGATGCCTTTCTTAAGAGTCGACCCCCCTCGGGAGTTTTTTGTGAGTTAGCTGTTTGTGGATTTTCCTCCACCAAATTAGTAGATTAATAGAAAACAGAGAATATAAATGGATGACGGTTATAATATCATATTTTTTTATTTAAATATAACATTGGGATATGTGATTGTATAATTGTGGATGTAGGGGATGGAATAAGCATATACACGTTTGATTACGGGCCATATTAATCAAGTATAATATAAATAATTACTAATCTGCATACTATTTGCCTCTTTGACTAATGTATTGCAGTTGGACGCTGTGACCACTAGAGGGCAGGAAGCACAACAGACAGGAATGATGCTTCGGACGTGGGAGCGTCATCAGGCGAGAGTTTAACCATGAGCAGCTCAGCCAAAGAAACACTACATAATGTGGATCCTGTTTGTGGTTCAATGTTTAATAGTTCATTGTTGTGTTTAGTTTAGTTATACATGTACACTTTAATTCAATACAATTATTTTGATTACTATCTGGGAAGTTCATTCGGCGTTTAGGATACTGGTAATACATTTATAATATGTTAATAGACAATAGTATGTAGTGTACAAAGTAATATAGCATTATAATAACAAAGTGTGCTGTCTTAGTAATTGGAAAAAGCCAAAAGTATACTATTGGTATACTATAATCACAATATTAATATATGTATGTGATAATAATATACCTAAAGTATACTTTTGGTATATTATTCGCACAATATAAATGTATTTAGAATGTGATTATAGTATACCAAAAGTATACTTTTTTTTGGTTCACTATAAATACTTATATACCTATACTATATATAATATACTTATATAACTATACTATACTATACTTAAAGTAGTTCCAGTTTAGCACAAACAATATACTTAATATACTTCAAATATTACTTAAATTATATTTAAACACAACTTAAATATATTAAGTACAACATAACTTGTTGCACTTCACCCTATGCTGCTGTAATCCCGCAAATTTTCCCACAAGAGGACTAATAAAGTATTATCTTATTTTATCTTATCTTGTCTTATCTTATTTGTTCAAGAGGTTACTACTTTACATTAGGGCGTGACCACTTTACATAAACGCAACTTGTAACATTATGTTTGCATACAAAAAGCAAAAAGAGACAGAAAATGAGCACTTAAAAATGAAGGAATTATGACCATATGGTTGATTGATAATTTCCCCACAGTTCAAACAATTGTTGCCACATAATTACTGATTTACCACATACTTACTGATTTACTAGACACATATAGTTCTAGGAAAGAGACAAGCCATGATAATTTACTGTGCCTTTCTGTGCTTCATTTAAATTCCTTACAGCAAATGCCAAACTGTGGTAAAATATATAATACTGTGTTTGTGAAAAGTTGTTCAGGGGACAGAGTTTGGATGTGTGCACACGTATTTTCAAAATGATAAGTTATAATAACATTTTCACTGCAGTAATTTCATCTTTCCTATTGTAAACTCAAACATGTATGAAATCTAAATATTTTGTGTGTGACAAAACATGACTGCAAAATGTTACCGCATCACATACAAAAAAGTATGATCACATGGCCCTTTACTTTTCCATGAAGATAAACACAATAGTTTCCGTGCTTTTGTTGATAGCTGATGAAGTAATAAATTAAGGCCTTCCTACTGGCATCAGATAAATGTAGATATTTCTTTGTGAGCACCACTTGTGTATAACTGATGAGCTACATTGGCTTGTGGTTTTGTTTAATTACACATCAACATATACCGATGAGTTATCATAAGGAGAGGAATACTGATGGATGACTATGTTCTGCAGAGGGCGCCACATCCTATCCTTTTTGGAAAGATCAGACAAAACCTGGAAATGTAGAAATAAAGATGAGTGGTTAAACTACTGTGGGTTCAAGTTCATCAACATCATTATAACCCTCATAATGTAAGCATGTGCATGGGAATGATTAGGCCTAAAGCTCGGCATAAATGTGCCACTAATGACATTCAATCACCAGCATATGGGCATTAAACAGAGCGGGCAAGAGATATTAAAAGTCAAATAAACAGGCATTGTCTACGAAGCAGTCACTTTTTCACAACTTTTCATATAGGCTACCTATTTTGTTAAAGTGTCTGTCACCACTTTCTGCTGAGTCCACATAGTTGCTGTCAGCCTGAAGGCGTGTGATACACATCAGTCTCGTCCCCAGTTGGACATATTCCCAGCATGCATCCCCTACAGATACCAAAGCAGAGGGTCCAGTCTGGGCACGCTCTTCACGCATGATGAGGGAATATAATAGTGCTTTAGCTCATGTGCATATGCTATTTAACTATAACATACAACTTCATATTGTTGGATCCCATCCAAGACAAAGCATGTTTATTTGTAAGGTATCTAATATCTTAAAATGTGGGTGCTCATTATCTTTTTAATTACCATTGTACATCTTGTCTGCATTTTAAGACAAAGTAACGAAAAGACAATTTGTTGATGATTCTCCTGATATATTCTTTCCTTTCTATATATATTCAAAGTAAGTTCACCACACAGCACTGTAACCTCTGTGTACTTTAACATTTTTTCTTTAGTTAGTTATGTGGCTGTTGTGTATGCACATTATATAGTTCATGATGCATATGAAATGGAACTGATTGCACTGCCAGTGTATTGCATGTCTTCATATTGGGAGCTATTTTTCTAGCTGAACCTATGAGGAAGTTGTACATTTACTATGTTTCCTATTGAGCTCAACAACAACAATGTTTGGAAGTGAAACCGGCTGCTAATACTCATAGTCTGTCTTTCATGAATGTCTATATATGAGCAGCATATGTGCCTTTCATGGTTCTGCCAGGCCGGTTTCTTTTAAATATATACAAGTATTGATGTGGTTTGGTCTGAGCGCAATTATTTCAAGATGACATAAGAATACTAATAATAATGTTTATTTTAACAGTCTTAAAACAACCACAGACTATCAGCTGCACTGTTACAAGTTGATACCATGACCTCTTTGTATTCTTCTCATTGTTCTTTATCAACAGTTGCCCCCCACAAAGAAGCCTCTTTAAGGTTTCATAGAATTCCTTTTGCAAATGAGCAGACACAACGATAAATGAGGAACGATAGCTGATCCAACATTTAAATGCCATGCATGTGTGCTTATTGAAAGAAGAATAACATGCAAAATGCAATTGATTCAATTGATACTTACTGTAGATATTTCAGTACATTTAAATTCACCAAGCTGTATTTTTACCAAGTGAGCCTTCAAGTGTGCTGATATTTTACAGGCTGTTCTGTGGATCTTCTTTACAATGCTACTTTTAGCTTTTATTGTACATTTTGCATCATTAGAAATCCGAAGAAAATCATAAAACTTTCCCCATCATGTGATGTCTTATTTTCCTGGACTGCTGGTCTTCAATTTAATCACCGAGTACACTGCAAAACAGTTAAAGTAAGAAATGTGTTTAATATTTAGTCACTGAACTGTTTTGTACTTTCTTTTCTCTCTGTGGCAGATTTTTATTTTACATTGTTTTTTTAAATTTAAGCTCTGGATGCAATTATGGCAATAATGTATTGCTCTCTTAAACCCTCTGGCGTCTGGGATCATTTTCTCGATTTGACACAATTTCTTAAATTCACTTTTTAATGGTGTTCTATACTCCACTTCTCTTTTTTTAAAGTCCTCTGAAATAATGAAGAAGCGCTGCAACAGCTGTGGGTGTAAACATCTGGAACATGGCTCTAAGACACGTAATAGTGCAAATAGAGCATCACACATGGGATATCTAGGTGGAAAATATTGATGTGTGTTATTTTTTGTGTAGATAAAAAAAATGGACAATGTCAAATTAAACTTTGAATTAGAAACATGCTTTACATCAGTGGTCGCTTGTATTTAATGTTGCCAGTATTAACTTATTCATAGCTCTTCGGGTAAACCCATTAAATTAGCTATTGTTGTATAATCTTCTGTCGGCCGAGATGATGAAGAATGTTGGCGATGAAAAGATCTCCGTGGACACTGTCTTGTTGCTGATATAATGCAGTTTTATTACAGAAAGAAAACAGGTCTAATTACGAGCGTATACTGCTTACAGCCCGGGTGATTTCAGAAGGTCCAGGGAATCCACGAAACCCACGAAATCCACCCAAATGAATTTGTGTTACCTCTTTTAAGGAAGCAGGAATGGGCGTGCTGCTCCAGCCTTGGAGCAGAATCACGTCATTCCATAAGGGTTTCCTAATGTAAACCATCTGGTCCAACTCTAAACAAGGGTATTCTCTACCATGAACACCTTGTGGGCCTCTGAGCCCATATCTGTCTTTATGGCTGTATCTTTAAGAGCTGTAATGCAAAATACACTACACTATCAACATAAAAAGGAAGCTACGTCACTTTATTGTCTTGTGAGGTTAAATACTAAGACAGCAACATGATTACATCTACACATGTTTAAATCAATATAGAACCACATATCCTGTCATTAAAAAAGTAATCTATCAACACATGTATGAAGGTGTAATTATGGAATTCCCTGTGGCTGACGTTTGTGAGATAAACATATGTGTTAAACAGTGATGGAGGAAGCTGTACTACAACTACAGAAAGAAAAAATAGACGATTAAAATTAAGGCTAGAGTAGCAATACTCAGGTTGTCTTTTTTTACCACTGAAGCTTTTTAAAAACTGACAAAACTGGGCAACTGTGTCCTCTGTCTACTGTTTCCTCTGTCTCTTATTTTGTTATATTTGAGACACAATTGCATACCTCTTGAATTGCACACACCTAATAAAACCCATATAAATGAATGCAGTGTCTAATATACTTCATAACCTCATGTCCCAGTTTCCCCTCAACCGTCCATCATTTGGTGAGTTATGTACCCACAGTGCATAGAGTTCATGCACGTTACACATATTTCCTTCAGGCACCAAAATGTGGTCACAACAAGTGTTCAACTCAGTCTTGTTTCAAATAATGTACCAGTAAATTGTTTCATAACTTTTCTTTTGTTGAAGTGAAGAAAACCATCACCGGATGTAATTATTAGGATGTAATTATTATTTATTCTTCGTGATATTGCGAGAAAGGCTCAAAGTGATAGAGTATCAGACTTAGACTGACAAAGATGGTCAGGGTTGAGCTCTAATGGGCTTAAACATGTATGATAAGAAATGACCCTCCCTTAATCACAAGGTACATAAATAAAGTATGAGAAATGACCGATGGGTGTTGGATCTTTTCAATGGTGAAAAGCTTTCACAAAGGGTCAATGTGTTCATCCTCTTTTAGTGAGTGTTTATTGTTCTTAGTTGACATCTTCAGAAGTAAAAGGAGGCTGATAAAAACAAAAACTTGTATTTTCTATTGGTGGATGAAGAAATTGGGACTGGATCAGGCTGTCTCGTAAACCTTTTTCTGCCCCGTGATTTATGGGAAAAGAGATCCTGTTCCTTTCTGATTCCAAGAAGCTTAAGAGTCTGGAGCTATCATTCTCAAGGTTAACTAAGACTCAATATTTAAACAAAACAAATGCTTTCCTAAGAGAAACTGCTGTGTCTAATTGTGTACAAATTTAGTACAAGGAGTGGGGAAAGTAATGTCTTGTACAGTCTTGTACCAGAAGAAATTAAGTAAAACATGAAGGTAAACCTTTAAGTGCTTGCTCATAATAAATAAATAAATTAAAGTTTCTCCAATAAATCACAGAGCTTTTTAAAAGTTATAATCTACCAGAGGCCATCCAGCAATCTGACACCACTGCACACATGTGCAATTTACCTCAGGCGAAATGACAGAGATAACTGACGTCAATTGCACTAAACAAAATATGTTTCCCATAAACCTCAACTTCAACATGTTGTTGTGCCTGGACATAGTTTAGGTTCAGAGATATTAAAGTAAATGTTTCCCCTGTTGCAGCTTGTTTCTGTGGTCTTACATTTCTAATGACATAATCTTGTAGAAGACAGTGGCAGTTTAATATGTGTCTGTGCATAGCTCAACCAGTGAATTGTGGTCATGTGCGTTACTCTAAAGCACATGAAGTAGTTTGGCTTAAGTATACGTCTAGCAACGTGATTTTTTAGATAAGATGCCTTACTCTGTTTAAACTTGCAGGTTATGGAGGTAAGTGCACTTTCATTTACAAGTGAATACGTTATCTTATACCCACTAATGCTAATAGCAATGTGCGTATTGCACACTGGAACAGGAACGGCACCAACATAAACTTAGGTAATGGATTTGCTTCCAGCTTGTCTAATGAACCACATATCCTCCTTATTATCAGGCTGCTCTAATAAGTCTCTTAGGTCCCTCCAGTTGATCCAGAATGCTTCAGCTCGTGTTCTCACTAAAACTAAGAAAAGAGATCACATCACTCCTGCACTAGCTGCTCTGCACTGGCTCCCAGTAAAATCAAGAATCACTTTTAAAATTATTCTCTTAACCTACAAAGCCTTGATTGGTGATGCACCATCATATCTTAAGGAGCTTGTAGTACCATATTGCCCCACTAGAGAGCTGCGCTCACTAAATGCGGGACTACTTGTAGTTCCTAGAGTCTTAAAAAGTAGAATGGGAGCCAGAGCCTTTAGTTATCAAGCTCCTCTTTTATGGAACCAGCTTCCAATTTCAGTCCGCGAGGCAGACACAGTCTCCTCGTTTAAGAGTCGACTGAAGACCTTCCTCTTTGACAGAGCTTATAGTGAGGGCTGAATCAGGTTTGCCCTGGTCCAGCCCCTTGATATGCTGCTATAGGCTTATAGCTGCCGGGGGACGTTTTAGGATGCACTGAGTACCTATCTCCTCTTTTTTCTCTCCTTAGGGATGAATTTTCATCTCTCCATCACACGTTACTAACTCTGCTTTCTCCCCGGAGTCCTTTTGACTTCACGTCTCATGGGGTCATCGGACCCTATGAGACGGCATAGATCCTATCTGCCTGATGGATCATCGAGGTCTGGGTCGTGGAGTTCCTGCTACCGACGACGCCACCGTCCTGTTGAGACTCCCCCCACTGTTGAGACTCCGCCCACTCCTCCTCCCCACCGCCATCTGCCTGATGGATCGTGGAGGTCTCCATCGTGGAATAAGCCATCTACAAACACAAAAGACTAACTCAATTAATAACAAAACCGGGTTTCCCCATGAAGGGAAAACCACACGTGGCAAAATCAAACAAAAGACAAATAATAAGCAGGAGACAAATGAGAAACCAAAAACAGATAAACACAAAACAACCTAATAAATCCCAGTAAACGGCTCCTACTCGAAGGGAGCTAACTGGCGTCACACGCGCCGCAGAGGCAGTGTTGGCTCGGCCCTGTGCCCGGTCGTGCCACGACGCAGCCACAGCCGACGCAGTTGCGTTGGGGTAAATAGCGTTTGTGGACGCTCAACAGTGCCACGGCAATGGTTAAAAACAACCCTATAGGTAAAACAGCAGTGGCCCATGTGGAGTGGCAGCGTTCCGCTGACCCGGCCAACAGTCTCCTAAAATAAAAGGACGAAAGCCCGTCAAAACATAGTTATACCTCCCAAGCTACGGGATCCAGTACCCGGAAGTCACCTACCGATCAGTCGGGCATTCCAAGCATTCCAAGCATTCCACTTGGAAGGTGGGAGGGGGCAAGCTGCCGGCTATATATAAAAACCGGAACGAGTTAGGGACACGTCACAGTGAGATCATAACAGCTGGAGTGGAACTGAACTCACCAGCGCGCACCAGAGATGAACCTCCGTACAGGAGGAGGGGAGCCCAACGCGTCCGCAAACGTGGCGGAAGCCGTGCTTGATGTCATGGGGGAACCAAACACTTCCCCGTCACTTTTACCGGGCCCCGCGCACTGTGATTGGCTCCCCCGAATTAGTTGTGCTGACGCCCAGAGTGAGGCTACCCTCTGCCACATTAGCATTCATCTCCGATATCACAATGAATAAAACTATGCAGTCATGTTATGTTATGTAAAATCTTTGAATATTCTTACCTTATCGGTTGACATCATTTCTTGGTTTCTGACTTCGTCTGGTCATCAATACAAGTGTATGCGAGGCTAAATACTGAAGGGGGCGCTCCAAGGGAAAAACTCCATTATGGGGATTTAAAGTGAATGGGAATGAAAATGTTGTGTCAACCAATCAGCTTTAGAGTTGGCTCCTGAAGGCCTGCTAGCTGGCCCCGGAACCGGCACAGGAGCCAGCTAGCAGGCGGAGTGCGTGCACGTCTTTTGATTGGATTACCAATATTGAGAGGCGGGGCCTATGGGCAGGTATATGCAGAACCTCAGAACTAGGAAACTGAATTTGATAAACGAATTAATTCGCGTACTATTAAGCTATTTTTTCAACCCACAATGGCGGAAGGAGGAGAAGATATCGATTTGGTCGAGGATATAATTATAACGCCATTCTCAAGACGAACTTTAAGACCGACGCCGAACCTACAAAGCCCGTCACAGGCGGGGAAAGGGTTCGTTCGCCACTTTCAAAGTTCCAACTACGAGCGCTACCAACGGCTCAGGCTCCGAGAAGCTCTGCACACCGGACTGCTGGGAATGCCTATTATTTGCAAGTGATCGATTTGGTGTTTGGAGCCACACTGGCTTTGCAAACTTGAGTTGTCAAACCGAGGCAGCAACGAGACACCAAAGTACGGCTCGGCACCTACAAGCATCGGTGCTTTTGAAAACGTTTGTGGACACCCGAGCGGATCTACAGATCAACGAACAAGCGGCAGGGCAACGGAGCTGCACAACGAAAAGGTGAAGAAAAATAGGGAAATATTGAAAAGACACAATTGTGTCATGTGTTTGGGTAAACAGGAACTTTCATCTTCATCATCACGGTGAAACTGCTCTGGGTGACAATGCGCTGTTTAGTGAACACACTGTAAAAAAAAGTTGGACTTAAAGCTTAAAGTTTGTGGACCAGAAATGGATAGAAGAAGAATATTAATATAACTCTGTTGCACTCGAGTATGTTCTTGCCTATTAGTTGAACTGTCCTGTATTGTACTCTTCCCCTGCAATTCTCTGAATAAAAATGTCAATTTCAAGGTGACGCAACGCCTGGATATGTTCAGCATGCCAGCACAAAGAGAGGAATTCATCAGCTGCATGTATTAGTGGCTCTGCTATATTGTGATGTCTCAAGCCTCCAACTAAAACAATTGATTCTTATTTCAGCGACTGAAAAACGGGACATTCAAAAATATAAGAAATAATGTATGAATAACATGGCAAAAGCTTGTTTTAAAGGTGTTGTAATCCAATATGCACCCATAACCCTGTGACTCACCAGTTTTGGTGTAAATTACTGTAAAGTAATGTGTTAAATCACACAGTATTAACTTTTTGGATCTCCTATCTCCCAACATCCTGAAATTTCGCAAATATATTAAACTAAAAATAATTTGGTGTTGTTACATCACTTGGATGTTTGACCTTTACTTTGCCGAATGATGTATTGTATGTGCAGTCAGCAGAGCTTGAAACGAGAAGGCCACTTTCAACTTGATCTGCCGAAGGGGGAAACTTTCTCTCTGTTCACATTAAATCGGAGTTAACGGCCTGTATTTACGAGCAGGATTTTGTGTCCTCAAATAACCAGTTTGGCAACCAATCAAAGACCAACTTGCATCTTCCAGAAGTGCGCTTTGCAAACTCAAAGTGTCCAGAGCACATACACTGAATAGGCCGTTCAGTGAAGTAGGAGTCCTCTTATCCAGCAGTTAGACTTTTTCAGTCAGTTACATATCAGAGGCAAATTACAATTCAAACAGATACTTTTTTTGTATATCTCAAAACAAGTATAAAGACAATCTTGAAACATTTTCAAAAAGCTGTTTGAATTTATCACATATTTAATTATGTCCTCTGTCTCTTTAATGATTTATTTATTTCAATTCTAAATATATTCTCCATCATTTTGTACAGAATTTACATTTATTTAGCCTGACCTGTTTCTTTTGAGTTCAAGAAAGAGTCTTGAACTCAAAATCAACTTCTGTGGGTTCGAATCATGCTTGAAAACGCCAATATGTGATGGTGGCTGCAGTCCAAGGGGATGATGACTTCAGGCGTGGCCTAAATGAAACATAATGCAAATCTGCTCCTTTCACTTCAGATATTCTACAGAGAAACAACTTCCAGGGAATTTCTTAAAAACCTTCTTCCATGTCATGAAGTATAGTTAATGATTCAGTTAGTTGGCAAGATTATTATCTTGTTCACATCTGTGTGTGCGTCCATGAAGTTTGTCCCCTGCAGTGATGAAGACACACTGAGCCAAGTCTCAGACCATCATACTTCCACCAGCTGGACAGAGAGGAAACGGCAGACTGGAAATCTGAACGACGGAGCGTAGAGAATCCCGTCTACGTGGCTCATGACTCCCATAAATTGCTGAAGGAGGGGAAGGGGAGTGTGGTTGGCCAACAGCAAACTGATGTTGAAGGCAGAGTGAAATATTGCCTTCCCACTCCTGCTAACCAGTAGCAAAAACAAAAGTATTATATGTAGCTTCATTATGAAGTCCCGTGCAATGGATAGTTTCAAACATAATTTCCTGAGGTACTGTAAATCAGAGTTTCCGTGCTCTGTGCATGTGTGTTCATAAATCCATTGTGATGCATTGTTACTGAAAATCACAGTGTAAGAGTCACAGAATACATAATTATGTAATTTTAGTAAAATGTATTGTTCAAAGAGCCCTCTAGCTTCTAAAGAGTTGGAAGACTCACAACAAACTAATTGTTTATAGGCTAGTTGATAGGCTTCCCTAATGCACAGTATGTTTCCCCTATGCCCCCAGACATTATATATATGTATATATATATATATATTAGGGCTGTGAAACGATTAAAATTTTTAATCGGATTAATCACAGGTTTTTGTGGATTAATCATGATTAATCACATATTACCGATATTCTCGGTATATTTTGTGAGAACATAGAGATTTATGACAAAAGACGGATATATACATTTATACATTCTTCTATACAATGGTGCTGCAACTCAGCAGTTATTTAGCAGTTTTCTTCCATATGGAACATTAATACATCTTCATCCTAAACAGAATGTTTAACCCTCCTGTTACCTTTCGGTCAATTTGACTCCATTCAATGTTTAATGTCGGTGTTCTTTGGGGTCAATTTGACCCCAGGCTGTTTTTCACTGTGTCAAACATAGAAGAAATATCAACTTTTTTATTTATTTAAAGGGCTATTTAGGTAGTCAACAAACAAACATAAAGTACCTCACACTTAAACTTGGGAAGCAATATTAATTCTAATAATTTTCTGGAGGTTTTAATTGCTGGGGTCAAATTGACCCCGAGGGTAAAATATGTTCGTAAATGTAAAGGTAACAGGAGGGTTAAACAGATCATTTTTCTCTTGTTTGTCAACCATTAACTCCACCATGATACAATCTAAAGCACTGAGTACCTATCTCCTCTTTTTTCTCTCCTTAAGGATGAATTTTCATCTCTCAATCACACGTTACTAACTCTGCTTTCTCCCCGGAGTCCTTTTGACTTCACGTCTCATGGGGTCATCGGACCCTATGAGACGGCATAGATCCTATCTGCCTGATGGATCATCGAGGTCTGGGTCGTGGAATTCCTGCTCCTGACTACGCCACCGTCCTGTTGAGACTCCGCCCACTGTTGAGACTCCGCCCACTCCTCCTCCCCACCGCCATCTGCCTGATGGATCGTGGAGGTCTCCATCGTGGAATATGCCTACTATGAACTATTCATACACTCTGTCATATTCATTGAATTTATTTTAACTCTAAATCTGTCCTTCTGTACACATTACATCTATTGCATCTGTCCATCCTGGAGAGGGATCCTCCTCTGTTGCTCTCCTGCAGGTTTCTTCCCTTTTTCCCCTGAAGGGTTATTTGGGAGTTTTCCTGGTCCGATGTGAGGTTTTGGGGCAGGGATGTCTATGTGTACAGATTGTAAAGCACTCCGAGACAAATTTGTAATTTGTGAAATTGGGCTATACAAATAAACTGAATTGAATTGAATTAAAGGTGGACAGATTGACAAGTGACTTTTTTTTGCTCGGTCCCGATGCGCGCGCACGGAGCTCTGTGGGGCGCGAGACGGAGATCGATAAGTGTTAACGCAACGCGAAGAGACAGAAATGACATGCTGCTGTGGAGATACGATCAACAACAGACGTTTAGTTTAATAAAAGAACAAAGACGTGCTATAGAGAACATGTCAGGGGGCGGACCAATCTTTTTAATGTCATGCGATCTACCAACACTACGCCGCGATCGACTGGCTGGTCGCGATCGACGTGTTGAGACCCCTGATCTACAGGAAGTAAAAGTCGTAACAAGGTTTCCGTAGGTGAACCTGCGGAAGGATCATTACCGATGAACAGACCGTCTGCATGAGAGCGGACAGAGTTCAGATTGAAGTGGTGTATTGGAAGCTCATTTTGCAAGTTACTTTTTTTTCGTCCCGACGACCAACAACAGACAGATTGGAAGCTCATTCTGCGCATGCGTTAAATGCGTTAAAAATAAATAACTAGTTAAACCTGTAATTGAATTAACTGAGTTAACGCGTTATTTTTCACAGCACTAATATATATATATATATATGTATATATATATATATACATATATATATGTTCATAGAAGAGTCAAGCCCAAATTCCTGGGTATTCATGGCGAGGTAGACGGTAAGAACGATGAGGTTGCAGTGGATAATGAGCATGTAGCTCCTCAGACTTGTATGCAGGAGATTTGAGTTTGTTTCCCGTTCTCATACCTGCTGTTCATTTGTATCATTGTTTTAACTGTATGATAACTGTCCCCCGATCAAGCATCAGGGGGTCACTTGCCTAATATTGCAGTTCCCATATTATTTGCAAAAATCATATTTTTGTACCCGTAATCAAATCATTGACATTTAACGTATTATGGGGGCGTTACGTTCCCTGACTAAACTCCACCCTCTTCCTGGAACAGGGCTGTCTGTTTCAGGTCTGGCACGCCTGGAGCACCACCACCTGAGAGGCATCACGTAATCAGTGGGCGGGACATATATACCCCCAGACAGTGCTTCACCCTCTCTCTTCCCCTCCGAGCTGGGAACATTCCGTGGCATGGTGCCTTGTAGGCCACCATTTGGGTCTTTGTGGGTGAAGCTGTGTAGGGGCTCTCTGCCATTTGTGTTCTGTCGGGTTTCTCCTGTTTTGTGGTAAGACAGGGAGCTCAGTATTGTTTTTCCTAGTGATGGTGAGATGAAGCCTCATGAGGCATCGAAACACTTCAGCCAATTGGTTCGAGAAAGGGTTCATTTCTCGAAGCTTCGTGTGCTCACGAAACCCCCTACTGGCCAAGTGCATAATCACAGGCAGCTGTATCTGAACCACATAATGTGATGCATTGCATTTTTGTGTCTGTTATGGCTGTTGGGAATGACTATGAATGACAAAAATGTATGACCAAATCATTTCTGTACATAAATTATCACATATGTGCATAATAAGATATTTTTAAAATGTATTCTGTGTGTGTAAATGTTCCCAAAATGGTAGTATAATATGATACGGCAGGTTGTGTAATAATGTTATTATGTCACTCTAGGAAAATGGCATGGGCTTAAGCAGGCAGAGGACAGTGAACGTGTGTGTGTGTAAATAGGAAGAGGGGACTGAATATGCTTGTGTAACTTAGACAGTGATGTACAGGACAAGGGACATTTTATTCATTTTTATTTAGAAATAACAGTTTCTCAACAGTTCCATCTTATCACCTATCCTTCTCTCCTCACTCTCCTAACTCTCCAAACTATCTCTCTCTCTAAACTCTCCAAACTCTCAACCAACAACCCACATGTTGAATGGAGCCTGAGGGGTTTCTATTGCTGTCAAACCTCCCTGCAAAATCTGAACCACTTCCCGAAGCAGTCACGTGGTACAGCCGGGCAGCGAGGCTTCGGACGTCATCATTTTTGGCTCCTCCCTAAATGAAGCAAGCCTCGATACGCTCGAGAACGCCCTCCATTACTCGACACACGCTCAAGGCCGCACATCTCGTAACAACACTAGTTTTCCTTTTACTACGGTAGTTCAGTATTACCTTTATTTTCTAGCATGGGGTTTGTTTTATTGTGTTGGCCTTGGAGATGGCGTGTGTCCACGGCTGTGTGTCCAGACGTCGAGGTAGCTCTGGAGATTGTGCGCTCTTTTTTTTGTGTTTATTTTTAATATTTTCTTTTCCACAAACACATCGGCACTAACAGCATACGACCGCAGCACACTTTTGGACATAAACTTTTGCGCAAAACAAGGGTTTTGTCCACTTTTCCATCGATCCAGCGTGGCGGCCGAGATCGTCGAGCGAACCACAATAACAACAGTGGAGCCGCTACTACGGGAGACGAAAACATCGAGGAAACGGAGCGGAATTCGGAACAGACTGAGAGTTCAAGCCCACCGTCCACCTCTGCCCAGCATCCTTCTTGCTAACGTCCAGTCTCTGGAAAATAAGATGGATGATGTTAGGGCAAGGATCAGATTCCAACGGGACATGAGGGACTGTAACATCTTTTGTCTGACGGAAACATGGCTGACCCGCTGGTGCGGATCGAGTCATATGCCCAACCGAGTCCTTCTCTGTTTTCCGTGCAGACAGAACGGAAGAGTCTGGTAAATCCAAGGGTGGAGGGGTTTGCTTCATGACTAACAACAAATGGTGCAACCCCAAGGACATTAAAACTCTTTCTCGTTCCTGCTCGCCGAACCTGGAACATCTGACGATCTCATGCCGTCCATTCTACCTTCCCCGGGAGTTCAGCTCGGTCATCACCACAGCCGTCTACATACCACCACAAGCGGACACCGACGTAGCACTATCGGACCTACATGATGTGTTATGTCGGCATCAGAACAAGTATCCCGACGCGGCTGTGGTGGTGGCTGGGGACTTTAATAGGGCTAACCTAAAAAGTCATGCCGAACTTTCACCAGCACATTACGTGTGCTACCAGAGGAAAGAACGTTGGACCACTGCTATCGCCATTCAAGAGAGGCTACAAGGCTGTCTCTCTCCCTCCGTTCGAAATCGGACCATGCCGCCATTTTCCTGCTTCCGCAGTACCGCAAAGATCGCGCGGAAGCGGTAGTGACGAGGACGAAGCGGTGGTCTGACCAATCAGAGGCTGAGCTACAGGACGCTCTGCGTGTCGTCGACTGGGACATGATCCAATCCAGTTCCAGTGACGTCAGCGAGTTTTGAAGTAGCAATGAGCCTCATAGCAACGCTTAGCGGACACCATCGTCCCCACGGTAAAAGTTAGGGTCTTTCTAACCAAAAGCCGTGGGTTGATAGATCCATCCGTGAAGCTGTGAGCGCCCGTACTGCTGCCTATAACTCCGGTCTTGTATCCGCAACATGGACGAGTACAAGGCAGCGGTCTATGGACTGAGGAGGCGGTGAAGGAAGCCAAGAGGAGGTACCGAGACAGAGTGGAATCACAGATGGAGCAGCGCGACACCAGGCGCCTATGGCAGGGGCTACGGACTATCACAGACTACCAGAGCAGACGCCGCGCAATGGTGAGTGCCGACGCATCCCTAGCGGACGACCTGAACTCATTTTATGCACGGTTTGAGGCTAGCAACAACAGCGCTAGCTCGCCGGCTAACAACAACACCGTTAAGCGAGCCGAGGTGAGTTCTACCGCTGGGGATGAACACACACTCTCTGTGACCGAGCACAGTGTGAGGAGGGCTCTGTTGAGGGTGAACACCAGGAAAGCTGCAGGTCCAGATGGCATATCTGGGCGAGTACTGAAGACCTGTGCTAACCAGCTAGCTCCAGTGTTCACCACAATATTCAACCTCTCCCTGGCTGAGTCCGTGGTCCCCGCCTGCTTCAAGAGATCCACTATTGTCCCTGTGCCCAAGAATGCTTCTCCAGCATGTATGAATGACTACCGACCGGTGGCCCTCACCTCGGTGGTCATGAAATGCTGAGAGGCTGATAAAGGACTACATCTGCGCCTTCCTCCATGGACCCGCTGCAGTTTGCTTATCGCCCAAACAGATCCACGGATGATGCTGTCTCCCAGGTACTGCACACCACACTCTCTCATCTGGACAGCCAGAGGGGTGGCTATGTGAGACTGCTGTTCATTGATTATAGTTCAGCTTTCAACACCATAGTCACCTCCAGACTGGCGGCAAGCTGATTGAGCTGGGACTGAACACCCCTGTGTGCTTGGATCCTGGACTTCCTGACCGCCAGGCCACAGGTGGTCAGGGTGGGCAGACACACCTCCAAACCCCTCACCCTGAACACAGGATCCCCCCAGGGTTGCGTCCTCAGCCCCCTACTGTACTCCCTGTACACACATGACTGTGTGGCCAGGTTCAGCTCAACACCATCATCAAGTTTGCGGATGACACAGTGGTGGTGGGCCTGATCTCCGACAACGACGAGAAGGCCTACCTGGAGGCAGTTGCTGATCTGTCACTCTGGTGCCAGGACAACAGCCTCATCATGAATGTCACCAAAACTAAGGAGCTGATTGTGGACTTTAGGACGGTACAACAACAGAGGACGTACTCACCACTGGGGATTAAGGGGACTACTCTGGAGAGGGTGAGCGGATAAATACCTGGAGTCCACATCACCGAGGATCTGACATGGTCAACAAACACAGACACTCTGGTGAGAAAGGCAAGGCAGCGCCGCTACCTCCTCAGGCAGCTGAGGAAATTTAAAGTTTCCCAGAGGATCCTTCAGTCCTTCTACTCTGGAGCTGTGAGGCGTCCTGACAGGAAGCATCACAGCCTGGTTTGGCAACTGCTCCGCTCAGGACAGGAAGGCTCTGCAGAGAGTAGTGCGTTGGCTGAGCGCACTATTGAACTACACTCCCCACCCTGCAGGACTTGTACACCAGGAGGTGCAGAACCAGAGCCGGCAGGATCATGAAGGATCCTCACCACCCCAACAACAGACTGTTTCAGCTGCTGCGGTCAGGCAGGCGCCTCCGTAGTCACGCTGCAAGAACAGAGAGACTGAGACGGAGTTTCTTTCCTCAGGCCATCAGGACTGTGAACTCCGACCTCACCAGGACCCCCACATAGACCCACACAACTGCCCCTCTTAGGCACACACACACACACACTGTAAATATTGTGTTGTTTTTTATTGTAAATAGTGTGTACTTGTTGCCCTTGCACATTCCTGCTGAGCATTGCCACTTTCATTTCACTGCACACCCTGTGTGTGTATGTGACAAATAAAACATCTTGAATCTTGAATCTTGAATCTTGACCATGACGCCTTTTTGCTTCTGTTTTACTTTACCTTTGTTAAGCCTTAACTCTGCCAATAAATATACCTTGTTGCTTAAGTATTTCACCTTACTTATTGTTGGTCTCCTTTGTTCCACCCTTGTCAAAGCTGTATCTCTTATATATATATGTATACATATAATATATATATATGTGTGTGTATATATATATGTGTATATGTATATATATATACATATATATATTACGGCCTGTGTACCTCTAGGCAACCGAGAGAGGCCGTAACAGGGGTTTTAAAGGAATCATCTAATATTGACTGTCTTGTCTGCCAATAGGCTTGAAAAAGTTGCACTCATTGACCAATAAACTGGTCTTGATATGTTAAATCCTTAAGCTACTCCATTTTTAGCTACTTCCCAATCAGGTTATATATTGGTAATAGCCAAAAGGTGAAGGTTGTGGGAAATGATCTTCTGAGTAGGAGTTACATCACCAAGTAATGTGACGGCTAACTTGACACCATCTGGATACACCATTTAGATACACGCTTGATCACTACACTGCAGGGCCTCCTGTGGCAGCAGAAAATGTCGGGATGTTTTCCATAAGGGTTCGTCAAACCTGCTCATGGTCTGTCGGCTATGCCAGAGGTGCCCAACCCCCGGGCCGCGGCCCGGTACCGGTCCGCGGCTTGGTTGGAACCGGGCCGTGGGAAAAAAGTGAATAAATAAAGTTTTACATTTTTTCTTTTTTAAATCAGTCGGAAAAATATATTATTTTGAAAAAGGACCGGATACCCGTGTGTACGTCTGAGCCGCGTTCAGGAGTCTTAAAGTTCGGGTTTATCGCTGCAGGCGAGTCTCACGCGCCGAACCCTCTGCTGGCGGCACATTTCAGTGACAAAGAATCTTAAAACATATTCAACCTGCTCAATGAATTCTGTCACTTCAGGGAAATGACAACTGTTTTCAAGTTGGCCGATAAAGTCGCTGCTGTGTGGGGAGTGAACAGCGGAATATTCTACATGTTTCAGACGTTGACCGGTGGAAGAGGCTTTTAAAAGAGTTTGAGCGGTACTCCAACCACAAAAGACCCGACTGCAAAAGAATAGACCTGCAACCCATTTGTAAACAAACCCACCCGGTGAATCGAGCCCGTCCGAGCAGAAGAAAATGTGTTCGAGATGCAAATGACGGTGGCCTTAAGGGACAGTTCACACAACAACTCTGCCGGTGATCTAATGACAGCGACCAGAACTCTGTTAGGAGCAGCGGACCAAACACACGTCTGTGTCGCCGTCTCCATTAGCGGCTCGTTGCAGGTAAACAAGCGCACGGCTCACACTAATTCGGCGTAATGATGAGTTGTAGTTTTGGCACTTTATGCCCTTCGTATAATTGTATGACGTCATATTTATTCCGTCATTTATATTGCCGGTCCGTGAAAATAATTCCTGACACGGAACCGGTCCGTGGCTCAAAAAAGGTTGGGGACCTCTGGGCTCTGCTATAATGACAATGTGGCAGCGGGGGGTGTTTAGGCTCGGCTGCAGAGTGGGTGGAGCGGGGGTGTGGTTCAGGGAATGGTGTCTGATTGTCATCAGCTGGACTGATTGGTAATCAGGTTTGGTAATCAGTCCAGCTGATGACGATCTGTGTTGGTTATCTGATTCTGTCTCCATAAAGGAGCTGGACAGACGGAAGATTGGAGGAGTGTGGGGAGCAGAGTGACAGAGATATAAATGTGTGTTATGTTTTTGCTTATCGTATCTTAAACTCAACAATCAGAGGAGCTTCCCGAACTCCGCGTTCCCACCCGAAGGTTTTGTTATGTGTTCGGGGAGTCTGATACCAGACGGAAAGAATGTGTCAACTTGTCCTCAGTTCCACTTCTCCTTTGTTGTTGTGTGTGTGTGTGTTCAGCTTTCAATAAAAGGCTGGACCAAAGGGGTGCTCGAGGGAATGTCTTGGAGGTCGTCGTGTTCAGAGCATAGGCGACTGAGCTTCCCCTTTGGTCAAAGCTTTGGCCAAAGATACTACGTTGTCTGTGATTCATTTCTCGCCTCCTTGACCGTGAATATTTTACATGATATAGAGAGGAAAAACCTATCATAACTTGGTGCCGTGACCCGGATCCCAACATACCCATCGGCTGGATTTTTCTTTTTCCTGCGGAGCCACTGACACCTGTGCAAGGCCCCGACTGATCATCGGATTAAGAGACCGCTCAGCAGTGGATAATAATTTCTGCAGAGAGGAGATCCAGTTGTGGATTGACGGATCCGCGGATCGAAGACCGAGGAGACTGACCCAGACAAAGTACGTATGGTTTTGCCCTTTTGCGAAAAATAAAGGTTGATTACGCCCGTAAAATAAGGTTTTGCCCTTTTGCGAGAAATAAAGGTTGACTACGGTCGGAAAAAATAAGGTTTTGCCCTTTTTGCGAGAAATAAAGGTTGACTACGCGTCGTAAAAATAAGTGTTGTGAACTAATACATATTCGTGGGAGGTTATATGTGTTTGTTTAGCTTTGTTTGTTTATATTTGTTTGTGAATGAATGCTGTGACTCTATTGAATCAGCGTCACCCGACCTGTTCAATTAGACAACCACAGATCGGCAGGTTTGGGTAAAGAAACAAGGAAATGTACTAATACTATACGATCACACCATAAACAATGGGTAATTCTCACGAAAAGCCTGAAGGCGAATTTTCAGGCGACGCATTGTTTATGTTCAAACAGGACTCAGATAGTGTAAAATATCTGAAAAAATGGAAAACAAAATACGGCTTTTCGGAACTAAACGTTTTGAGATAGAAACAATCTGTAAAAATCTATATATATGTTCATAGACGAGTCAAGCCCAAATTCCTGGGTATTCATGGCGTGGTAGACGGTAAGAACGATGAGGTTGCAGTGGATAATGAGCATGTAGCTCCTCAGACTTGTATGCAGGAGATTTGAGTTTGTTGCCTTCTCATATCTGCAGTTCATTTGTATCATTGTTTTAACTGTATGATAACTGTCCCCCGATCAAGCATCAGGGGGTCACTTGCCTAATATTGCAGTTCCCATATTATTTGCAAAAATCATATTTTTGTACCCGTAATCAAATCATTGACATTTAACGTATTATGGGGGCGTTACGTTCCCTGACTAAACTCCACCCTCTTCCTGGAACAGGGCTGTCTATCTGTTTCAGGTCTGGCACGCCTGGAGCACCACCAGCTGAGAGGCATCACGTAATCAGTGGGCGGGACATATATACCCCCAGACAGTGCGTCGCCCTCTCTCTTCCCCTCTGAGCTGGGAACATTCCGTGGCATGGTGCCTTGTAGGCCACCATTTGGGTCTTTGTGGGTGAAGCTGTGTAGGGGCTCTCTGCCATTTGTGTTCTGTCGGTTTTCTCCTGTTTTGTGGTAAGACAGGGAGCTCAGTATTGTTTTTCCTAGTGATGGTGAGATGAAGCCTCATGAGGCATCGAAACACTTCAGCCAATTGGTTCGAGAAAGGGTTCATTTCTCGAAGCTTCGTGTGCTCACGAAACCCCCTACTGGCCAAGTGTATAATCACAGGCAGCTGTATCTGAACCACATAATGTGATGCATTGAATTTTTGTGTCTGTTATGGCTGTTGGGAATGACTATGAATGACAAAAATGTATGACTAAATCATTTCTGTACATAAATTATCACATATGTGCATAATAAGATATTTTTAAAATGTATTCTGTGTGTGTAAATGTTCCCAAAATGGTAGTATAATATAATACGGCAGGTTGTGTAATAATGTTATTATGTCACTCTAGGAAAATGGCATGGGCTTAAGCAGGCAGAGGACAGTGAACGTGTGTGTGTGGAACTAGGAAGAGGGGACTGAATATGCTTGTGTAACTTGGACAGTGATGTACAGGATAGGGGACATTTTATTCATTTTTATTTAGAAATAACAGTTTCTCAACAGTTCCATCTTATCACCTATCCTTCTCTCCTCACTCTCCTAACTCTCCAAACTATCTCTCTCTCTAAACTCTCAACCTACAACCCACATGTTGAATGGAGCCTGAGGGGTTTATATTGCTGTCAAACCTCCCGGCAATATCTGAACCACTTCCCGAAGCAGTCACGTGGTACAGCCGGGCAGCGAGGCTTCGGACGTCATCATTTTTGGCTCCTCCCCTAAATGAAGCAAGCCTCGATACGCGCTTCGAGGAAACGCCCCCTCCATTACTCGACACACGCTTCGAAGCGTCGGCACATCTCGTAACAACACTAGTTTTTCCTTTTACTACGGTAGTTCAGTATTACCTTTTATTTTCTAGCATGGGGGTTTGTTTTATTGTGTTGGCCTTGGAGACCATGACGCCTTTTTGCTTCTGTTTTACTTTACCTTTGTTAAGCCTTAACTCTGCCAATACATATACCTTGTTGCTTAAGTATTTCACCTTACTTATTGTTGGTCGCCTTTGTTCCACCCTTGTCAAAGCTGTATCTCTTATATATATATATATATATATATACATATGTGTGTGTATATATATATGTGTATATGTATATATATAATATATATATATATATATATTACGGCCTGTGTACCTCTAGGCAACCGAGAGAGGCCGTAACAGGGGTTTTAAAGGAATCATCTAATATTGACTGTTGTCTGCCAATAGGCTTGAAAAAGTTGCACTCATTCAGTGCGGTTACATGCAATCGAATTATTGGCTTAGTCGGACTGAAATCGAATTATCCGTTTCATGTAAACACCTTAGTCGGACTATGTGCGGTCCGACTTCGGTCCGATTAACACCCCTGGATAGCTCGGTCCGATCCAGTTGATAATTCGACTCTCGCAGCATGTAACTCTGAATTCGATTCGGAACTGGACTTTGCGTCTTTGCGCATGCGCGAGATCCCGCCGCCCTCCTCCCTCCTCCCTCCCATGTCGTGACCCGGAAGTCGAAAGAGACGATAAATTAAATTCTCCGTGTACCTTGGACGGCGTCTTCTCTCCGTTATCAACTCAGCCAATAGCGCCATTTGCATTCGCTGTACTCCTATTAACACCATGGAAGAATAGTAGAGGGATGTAGTCCTTGCTCTCTGTTCGCCATCTTTCTCAAAATGTTGTTGTTGGTGGTGGTGAAGAGGTCAAGCGGAAATGGCTGTATCACCACGAGTTGTAATGAAAACAGCGCCACCTGTCGTATCGGATATGACATGCTTTCGGCCAATGATTCGAATTACTCACTGCCATGTATATTGGGATAATAGCAGATCCCCCAAAAGATAGCATAGTCCGACTAAAGCAAGATTCGAATTATACCATCATGTAAACGCACTGATTGACCAATAAACTGGTCTTGATATGTTAAATCCGTTGAGTGCACCCTTAAGCTACTCCATTTTTAGCTACTTCCCAATCAGGTTATATATTGGTAATAGCCAAAAGGTGAAGGTTGTGGGAAATGATCTTCTGAGTTACATCACCAAGTAATGTGACGGCTAACTTTACACCATCTGGATACACCATTTAGATACACGCTTGATCACTACACTGCAGGGCCTCCGGTGGCAGCAGAAAATGTCGGGATGTTTTCCATAAGGGTTCGTCAAACCTGCTCATGGTCTGTCGGCTATGCTATAATGACAATGTGGCAGCGGGGGTGTTTAGGCTCGGCTGCAGAGTGGGTGGAGCGGGGGTGTGGTTCAGGGAATGGTGTCTGATTGTCATCAGCTGGACTGATTGGTAATCAGGTTTGGTAATCAGTCCAGCTGATGACGATCTGTGTTGGTGCATCTGAGTCTGTCTCCATATAGGAGCTGGACAGACGGAAGATTGGAGGAGTGTGGGGAGCAGAGACACAGTGTGAGGTCGGAATAAACTTTGTTACCGAATATCCCTCTGTCTGCTTATTGCTTATTGGTGCTTTAGGGGGGGGGAAACCTACTAGTGATGGCTACACACGTGTCACAGACAACTTTGTTGCACTTTCCTAATTATATTGTACCTTCAGCCAAGAGTGCTCCAATAAGTATCTAGTAGACAATTTTTTAAAGAAGTGTCATGACTCCCCTGTCCAATACATGTATGCAGTGTCGGAGGATGGGGCCCCACAGGAAAGCATCGTGCTCATTTTAACGTCACACTAGACTTTCTAAATTTTTAGTCACCAAATTCTTCTACGAAGCACTAATGTAGCACTAAAAAGCAAGTACCAGCTGTCGAACTTTATTCTACGTTGAAAAGGACAATGAGACAGTAATTATAGAAGATGATACCAACAAGGCTTTCAAACTGCCATTTCAGCTCAAGCCAGGGCTCATGATAAGTACAGGCCATTTCACAGTATTTGGATTGGCCCTGGTATCGAAAGATGTTGACATTGAAGGTGATTAATTGCTTTGAACAAAATTTATTTGATAACCGATCCTCAGGTGTGCTTACATCGGTATGCAGGAGCTTTCAGCTGTCAGCTCGCAGATAATAATTCAAAATATGTCAACGGTTCAGATGCACAACTGCACTTTAATGTAGTTCAGAAGAAATGCTTAATTGGTAACAAATGGTAACAATAGTAACATCTGTCAAAACTAAGAAAAATCCTACCACTGAATCTTCGTGTTCTTACCATCAGATAACTTATAAACATGTACCAATACCAAATCTTGTGTTTCATGTGCCTGTGTTTGGCAACCTGTTGTTGATCCCTCTTGTGCTTTGAACTGAGATGGAATTTGGGGAAAAAGATGATACTGCAGCTGATGTTGGTCAAATTACTCAAATTGTTTTTGTAATTATACTCTGTGTTAAGATACTGAATTACAGGATAGTTCAGCACTGAGAGAAAATATTAACGTGAGATGCACCGTGATCTACCACAGGAAAACTCCCAGTGACATATTGACATATTGAAGACAGATAAACTTTGAGCAGGTACATTTTGGGAAATAGATGAGGGGGAAAGAGTTAATTATGCACGGATAAAAGGCTCAGTTTTCAGTAAAATATCTCTGCAATAATTTCCTCTGAAACATACAGAAGGATCAGGCTATAGGCACCTGTCCATAAGCCCTCAATCTATCTAATATTTACATGAAAATAGGGGCACATGTGTGAAATATAAAGCATAATGAAATGAAACATTTGATCTGTTATATAAATTACAGCATCATCAGTATCGCATTGTAAATTCAAAAACAGAAACAAATATCTTTATTGATCTCTATGAAAATAGTTTATGGAACGTTACTTTTCCTAAAAGCCAGACCATTTAGCTTGTACTTAAGCAAATGCAAACCTCTTTATCATGTCAAAAAAGTGCATTTGCTTACATTTCGTCTTTCAGCGAATGGGGTATTTTTTCTTGCTCTAGGTAAAACTTAAATAACATAAACTTTTATTAGCATCAATTATAATGAAAATACAGAAAACAGAAATCACACAAAACCAATGTGTATACACAAACGACAGTATACAATCCAGCAATAACTATCCAACCTATATACTTTTTTTGCAGGAATCATTATTTAATAGCATCAAAGCGTATTAGCTTGAAATAGAGTTAGATATATTCAGAGGTAGCCACATCTCTGAATTTCTGCCCATAGCTCACATTTTGTCATGCAGTTTAGACAATCAGAATAAAATTATTTCTTAAAAAGTTATTCTTTAAAATAATTTGTAATTTGGTGAAAATTGCACATTGATTTCGTAAAGCCAACAATTACTATTTTATTACGAATATTGCATCATTCAAATGATGATTTATGATGTTTTTGAAATTGTTGTTGATAGAAAATGTGCTAGTCTTAATAAATAATTGTGCAGTGTTGGTAAACTTTATGTATTCTGGAAACAGAAGTATGTTTGGAAAATTCTGTTTCTATACTCTACTGACAGTTTCTTTCAACTATCTGCAGAGTTCCCTTTGCAATATTTGCTCTTAATGTTTAAAAATGTACAGTGTCCTTTAATCTTCATTGACGAAAAAGTGATAGAGATTAATATTAATTTTTAAATAAAGAAAATCTGTTCTTTTGTAATACATTTTCCGCTGGGACGAACCTTTACTCTTCCTGCCATGCATCTTTCAAGCAGCCGACGTATTATGTAACGTATCGGTAATCATGACTGGAAAAAGTCAAACTAAATTCAAAGTCTGCATGTTTTGGACATACCTATTGTAACTGATTTGATCATGATTATTTCTTATGATATATTTATAATTATAGCTGGTGTCTTTATATTTACATTAAATAAAAAAATGGTACTAACCCAAGACATTTAGGTGTAGAAGAACATGAAGACGTACTTATACAACAGCATAGCATTCGAGAATATAAAACTCTTGGCAAAATATTATTATCGAGAGGATTGTTTATTAGACTTCATTCATGCCGCTGTGGCAATGATTCTTGGCAGTCTGTCAGAGCATGACAGGTTATGCAACTTTTACATTTATTGAGCTGTAAAACACAAATATGGAAAACAAAAGTATGTGTGCTCTACAGATCTTTATAAACTATTCTAAAATGTAAAATTACGTTATCCAGTTGTCATGATCTGGAGTTTGTGTCTTGTTTTGTGTCTTGTTTTGAAGTCCTTGTGTCATCTGTCTCCCTGTGATTGTCTGCCCTGGTCCTGATTGTTTCCTTCTGTGTGATTGCTGGTCCCGCCCTCATTGTGTCCACCTGTGTCTCGTTCCCCGTTGTCCAATCCTCTCACCTTGCCTGTGTATTTAAACCCTGTTCGTCTCATTCGCAGTGTGGCTTTGTTCAGTTTGGTCCGCGTTTTTGTCGTCCTGTCTAGTTTGTTGGAATAAATATTGGTTTTTGCTGAAGTTATGTCGGCATTTGGGTCCTCTCTCGCTGCGACATCCGTGACACCTCATGACACCAGTATGGTTATTAATGTTAGTTTGGATGGTTTAACAGCTCATGTGTTATCAAACCAGAGTCCAGCAAACATTTTGTTGTGTATCCTTGGCTTCTTAGTTTGAGGGTTGGGACAGTAGTCTTAACCCTACTGTTCGTAGAAATGCTGCAGTTTCCATTTCTGAGAACTAATACTTCTCCAGTGACTGTATTGGCCTCTGGGACAACAAACTGTGACAGATTGTGTTTTATTATACACAAAAATTATAAATTAAGATTTTTACTTCAAAATAAGAGAGCACTGAGAGAAAAGGAATCTGATCGCACCTAGTGTCTATCCTAAATTATAGGGGATTTGAGAGTAGAAATGGGAGCAAGGTAAATAAACACTTTCTTGACCTTAAATTGTTACTCAGAACTTTTATAAGGATTGTATTGATTCATGTTTGATTTTGAATGTTCAAAATAGCTTTACTGCTTGGATATGGACACAAAGATAGAATCATCCTCCCATCTCATGTGGATGAAGACAGCTTTTATTTTATTGTGGCCAAGTCTACACACGACGGCACTAAGGTGAAAATTCATCCAAGACTCTGCACGGAACATTTCAGCTTTTTGGAATCAAGGGGTGCATCCAGATGAAGTTACTTTCACCCAGCTGCATCGAGGCCCGAGGGCATTTACTCACGCACACATGCACTGCCCTAGAGAGGTTTCCTGGTATGCTCATACATGTATGACTGATTTGGGCCGATTAAAAACCGAGATAAAACTTCCCTGAACTCCAAATAGTGTAGATTAGATAGTTTGAATGTGTATTTAACATCATGGACATTATACTATTCATCATACTTTTCGAATTGTGAATATATAAACCTGTGTGGAGTGTGATTAAATATACTTAAACCTTATTTGGATCATTCACACCTGATCAGTAATTATTACAACCAAATATATAGATATTGGTATTGCACAGTATTTACAATATATATAAAAAAATCTATTGGATTCTGGAACACTTTCTTATTCTCTTGGGCCTGTTTTGGTAAAACTGTAATTTAATGCAGTGCTATTATAAAATGTAACATTGAACACAATGTAATTCTGAAGCAGTAAGAACATATTTGGGTTTTGTACTAAAGCATGTGCAGTGTGATGCAACTTTGAAGGCTGATGTCATTAGTACATTTTTAGGTCACACAATTACAAACAACTAAAGCCCAACAGATAAGTGAAAGCTCATTCGTCATAAAAAGACTGGAAATAAATAAGCTTCCTGTGTGGTTTCACTTGAGAATGAGCAGACAGCTGCCTATTGGTGATAACAATGAGCAGTGGAAACTGTTGGGTGAAGTTTGAATCTATTAACGGTGATACCAACAGCCTAATAAAGGATTTAATAATGGATTGTGAGAGTACAGTGTGGATATTACAAATCAAAATGGAAAAGCAATTGTATCTTCCAGCAGATGTTTTCTCAATTTTCATTTCCTGCTGTGCGTCTGACTGCAGATTATACTCAAACTCTCTGTAGAAAGATTATGTTACTGTGGTGTTTTGCTTAAAAGTAACTTAATCGTTGCTGGTAAATATCAATCAACAGTGACTGAAACGGGCAATATCACATAAAAAAACAAGAATACTATGGCCATGACTCATGGAGACATTATAAAAGACAAATTAATGTCTTTATACTCTGCAACTGAGGAAGTTTCACTGATACTGAATAAGGCTCAGTCACTTGGATATTATGCTACTCCTCTCACACTGTTGCTAACACCTGCAAAAGAAATGCATTAAAACATGCGGAATGTCTTGGAATTGGTTAATATGACTTTTGGCAGAGATTCGCCGAGCTGTTATCAAAATTGAAAAAACATCAACACATTTCTACACACACAAGATACTTTATTGGGCAAAATGAGCATGTTGATAGCCAGCACGGTTTTCAGGAAGATTTAGAAAAATATTGAGACCGTTTCAGATTTTATGATGGGTGTGTTTTAGACTGAATGTTCAGACTTAGAGTTGTGACATCACCGTTAGAGTGGAGAGGAGCTTGACAAATATTCTGTAATTTTTCCAAAACAACCTGCTCTCAATCCAACATATTGCATTTTTCACCCTTATGAATCAAAACATTGTAAATATTGTGCTGGTCACAGAGACTATAGAATAAAATGGTGAACGCCTTCCAACTTTCCCCTTTGAACTCAATCTTAACTCTGACAACTCATTTCTCAAAGAAAGCAGACGGTACCCGTTTTGGAACCTGCTCTCGTGCTCTCAAACTTACTGTACATCACAATGTTCAGCAGAGTCCTATAGACAGCGGACTTTACTGACCAGCAATTATGAAGAATTATGATTCATGACCTTATCCATCCATGCATTATCTGTAACCCGTCACCTTCAAAATTATTTATGAGTGAGTACTTATAACAATACAGTACTATAATCTGATTTAAATACATTATAAGTATGTTTATAATGCATTATACGGGCAACATAAATGTGGACATGTTATTACATACTTTCCACACTTAAAACCCAGTTTATTTCTAATTTTACATAATGTCTTTCAAGTTTCTTAAAATGGGCTGCCGGCTCCTACTTTAATATGAATTGAAAAGATGGCATTAAAAAGGATGAATCGGTAATCTTAGTTTAAGAGACGAGTTTGTACTTGGAAATACAAAATGCAAACATAATATTTAGATTTGACATTTGATATTAATATCTATTTTCTGAACCATTAGAAATGACTCTAAATAATAAAATGTACATGAAACCTTAAACAGTTTACAGCCATGTACAAATCTGTTCAAGGCTGAAAACACACCATCACTTATTTATCACACTGATATTTATTTAACCTTCACCCAGACACAGTTTAAAGTGTAGAACTGAATTGTTTTCATAGCTCCTCTAATGGCTTGGAAAAATATATATATTGCTATCCTAAGATGTTCTTTGTCTTTAAATTCAAGCCAACATATTTATTTGAATGCTGTTTACATATGTTGAATTATTTTCAGGCATTGTACACTCATAATACATATACATTCAAAATGAGAATAGTTTTATTTGAGTTATTTATTACATTTAAAAACATTTGAAATTGATGACATGTTAAGGGTATTATGTAATGGAAAGACCAGTTTCACCCTCTGGGTTTGGTGTTTCTCTCTTTCTTTAAATGGTTGTTATTCTCCTCCGTCCATGCTCAGTCCCTTGCCCTCTTCTTGTTGCCAGCTGTTAAAAAAACGAGTACATGTGAGTTTGCCAGCTTTCATGGAATAGATTAGTATGAGCATGTTTAATATGTTTGCGGGGCATGAATGTTTTGCATCTGGGCTCTGATACCCCCAAGGGGACATTAAGCTCAGCATAGCAAGAGGCGATGATCATAAACTTAAGCGAGGCGAATTGACTTCAAGCCAACAGGTGGATGTGGAGATGGTAGGGCTCATAACATGCAATACAGTGTGAACAGCAGCTGCAGGGGCATTTGCAAGTGTCAGCACAGCATTCATCTTGGCGTTGTAGCTTGGCAGCAAAAGATGGAGCAGCACACAGTTGGCTTTGGGAAATATGCGTAATTCCTTTCCTGCCAAAAGTGCCATGAGAAGATTCATACCATTCCTGACAGAAGTATCAATCTTCTCATCTAACTTCAAGCAAAAAACGATGGCTCCTAAAATGTTCAATTATTCCTTACACCCACCATGATAGAAAGGGTGCGTTGGATAAATGATGCAGGGAGAGGAAAATGCCATGACATCACAGCAGTGAACTCATGTTGAGTGTCTGAACTAGCTCACAGTCTATGCTGCATTTATTACAAATGCAGTTTGACTACAATTCCTTTACCTAAAACTCTTCGGGAAGTGGTTCTTCTTGAACTGCCTGCTATCAAGGCAAACACATATATATATATATATATATCACACATTGTATACAAAATATTTTCTCCAAGTCACTGAGATGAACAAACTGATAAGACTTACCTTTTATAAGTCTTTCACTTTTTTTGTCAGTTCCTGCAGGAAAAATAAATCATTCTTTGTGAAACTGGATTATTTCGTACAGAAATGCATTTGATTGTGCTGTAAGAAATGTGGTCCTTCAGAAAATCAAATTGTATTTTGGTTAGTTTAGCCTTAATGTGCAAATTATAACATTCCATCCATCCATTTTTTGCCGCTTATTCCGGCGTCGGGTCGCAGTGGCAGCAGACTCAGCAGGCTGACCCAGGCTTCCCGCTAGCTGATGCTGAGGGATCCCGAGGCGTTCCCAGGACAGCCGGGAGATATAATCTCTTCCCCGGGGCCTCCTCATTCTAATTGGACCTAACTATGATCTTAAACAGCGTAACTAAATGAGATTTACATTATGTTTATCATTAGCATCCATTTTTAGTTTGTATTATATTAATGTAGTATCTGTATAAGTGGGATTACTTGAACTAGTGTGAATCTAATTTATATTATTTCATATATAAAGAGATTGACCAAAGTATTTCCCGACAAAGCCCCAATAATATAACCATTGACTCATCCTCAAATGTTTTTGGTTCAAATCATAATTAGTTTAACCAACCTTCCGGGGCGATGTTGGAGGTGACAATGCCGACTAAGTGCTGAGGGCCTGCAGAGGACAAACATACATACGTTTGTGAGATGACTAGCGATAAAAAACTGACATATGGATTCAAGTAAATCATCTTTACCTTCAATGACCCTGGTAACTTTGGTGAAGGAGGGTTCACCTTCAATGACCCTGGTGACCCTGGTGAAGGAGGGTTCACCTTCAATGACTCTTGTCACTTTGGTGAAGGAGGGTTCCCCTTCAATGACCCTGGTGACCTTGGTGAAGGAGGGTTCCCCTTCAATGACCCTGGTGACCTTGGTGAAGGAGGGTTCCCCTTCAATGACCCTGGTGACTTTGGTGAAGGAGGGTTCCCCTTCAATGACCCTGGTGACCTTGGTGAAGGAGGGTTCCCCTTCAATGACCCTGGTGACTTTGGTGAAGGAGGGTTCACCTTCAATGACCCTGGTGACTTTAGTGAGAGTGGGTTCCCCTTGAATATCCCAAAAATCAAAAAAAGACGTTTCACTACATTGAAATTGCCGGCATTACAGCATTGCCCTTCATGCAGCTGTCATAACATTGATCAAAAAGTTTGCTTTGACAAAAATGTGATTTGTAATAATTGCTAAATAGTACGAGAATTAGCCGATAAGAGATACTCTTCCTTGCTCTCTGATTAATGGTACTTACACTGTTAAATGTGGCAATTAAGTGTTGAGCACTCATTAACATAAAGTGATCACGTTTCAATACAGCAGGAAGCTGACTAGTTTTTCACCAATCTATGAATGCATCTGTTTTATTAACCAGACATATGTCAATCCTCAGTACTGTACCTTCATGGATGATATGATGGCTGATCCTCTCTAATAACAACAGGAGGGAGAAAGCCATTCGTGAGAGTGAAGGATGCCTCTTAAGAGGTTACAAATTCATTATAGCAAAAGAACAACACACAAATAAACATAATAATGCTGCTACTTACTCATAAAAGTAAGGGGGATTTCCTGATATCTGAATCCTGAAATGTACTTTACAAAAAATAAAAAAAAGTGTTACAGATTACACATTGACAACATGCACAGTATTACCATAGTAATGTGTTTGTGTATGCTGCATAATAAAGTCAAATAAAAAATCCGTAAAAGATAAAGAAAGAGTCAGAAAGCCTGTGTTCAAAACAACGAGCATGATGCTGTGTACAGTGGGTTTTCAAGCAGGATCTGGTTCTGTACTTAAGGTATAATTATAATATTGGCAGCCTTAGATGGAATAAGGAACAACAACACCTGCACACAGACAACTGCACCCTGCCCTCTAGAAGTTTCCAAACTTTTATAACTATAAGTAAATCTTTGATATGACACCTTAATTTGCATGTACGTGATGAGCCTCCTTAATAGCATGAGGAAATTCTGGCTTCCAACAGGGATATCTAAAAGAAAGCACAGGGCATTACCTCAGGTTGAACCTTTTACAACAGTTATATTTGAAGTGCAGAGATTACATCTCTCCATGTAGTAAGTAATATTAACAAAATGAAAAGCATAACATTTTTACCTCCAGGATACAAGACTTGGTTGATCATGTGGATGACTCCATTTGTGGCCATGATATCAGAATCAGGGACTTGGACAGAATTCACGAGCATAGAGTTATTTGCCTGAGGGAGATAGTTAAAACAATTAGAAATAAGAAAACCACAAAATGGGAGCTTGAATGAATCTATATTTTAAAATGAGGAATGAACTCTATTCTTCAGTATATAATAAAATTAGTATGCTAAGGTTACTGAGTTTTAAAATTCAGGATGTGATTTAACAGATAATAATAATCTACACTATCTGTAACACCCTGTTCTGTTTCTCCTGTGTTCCGTGTCTCCTATGTCTCCTCTGTGTCTTCTCTGTCTTAATTGTTTAATTCCCTGCACCTGCCCTCAGCCACTCTTGTCTCATTACTGTCTGATGTCGTACACCTGTGTTTCCCCCCCTATATATTGTGTCAGTCTTTCCCTTGTCTGCTGTCGGATTGTCGTCTCTAGTTCCGTGTCCTTTTCCCGTCGTCCTGTCCGTGTTCCTGGTTCCGCCTGTTGACCCTGCCTGCCCCGAACCTGGATTCTCTGCCTGCCCCTTTTGGACCTTGTTTTTTTTGTAAACTGTTTTGCCTCATTAAAGAGTGCTTTTTTCACATTGCGTCCAGCCTGTCGCTCTGCACCTGAGCCTCACCCCGTCACAAGAACCTGACACTATCAGAATCTTAATGAATAATTAAATTCACGTTTAGACCATTATACTTAAGGATAACTTGAATAATAAGTTAATTGACACAATATACATGTTAAGTCTTGCTGTTCTAAATACTTACAAACATCACTCTGAGGTTGCTTCCCTGAAGAGACTTGAGAAGGTTTATCACCCTAGTCTCCAAACCACCACCAATGAAGATACCATTATTGAAGTGATACAAAAGGATGGTTCTAAGAGCATTTATGTCACCTGTAATAAAGAATGGCAAACCTATTAACGTCTTCTTCTTTTTTGTTGTTGTAATTTTCAACTTGCAACTTGAAATTCTTTTATGAAGGTAATATTAAAAACCTACTCTTCAACAAAGACCAATCACTTTCACTCAAACCAGCAAAAGCGTTATCGCTTGGGACAAACAGAGTAAAGTCTCCCTCTTGTTTCAGCAGGTCTGTCAAGCCAGCATCTTTCATCAGAGACAAAAAAATCCTGCAGCACAGAGAAATAAACAGTAACTTGGCTGTAACAGAACCCACTGGCATATTGCAACCACAGCACTTTCTGATTATGCCATATGTGCCGTGTTGAAATAATGAAAAGATACAGAAATATGTGTATGTGCTGCAGTTTAATACTGCCGTCCATTTTCACAACACAACATTGCTCTTTACTTACTTAAACCCTCCATTTTCTGTCAGAATCTCAAACATAGATTGTTGCGCTGGTTTCAGCAGAGTCTTCGTGAGATGAAGGGCCCCATTGCTTCCTTCTTTACTGCCTCTTACCAGACAGGAATTCTCAATGCAAACAGCCTGCAGAAATAATCCTCAAGTTAAAGGCAAGGGATTCATTATGTCTCAAAGATATGATGATCGGTGGTCAAATAACAAGGGTAATGCATATAGTGTATGTTTAATGGCACACAGCCACCATTTTTGGGCACAACTTCAGAGAAAAGGACGTACTGTGCGATAGATGAAAACTCTCAGAAATTTCCCTGCAATGGTTTCCAGCTGCTGGCCATTGAACAACTCTCCCAGGACAATCTTTCTTTTCAAGATGTGGTTCTCCAGGATAATTTTGAGCAAACTCTGATCCATGGACATCACATCATCTGTAGATTTCCGATTAAAAAGGAAACACATCAGCATCATTGTAGATTTACATCTAATGTATTGGCTTTTGCATCAGAAATGACTTTTCTATTTATATTATTTAGACCATAATGTTCAGAGAAAAACAATTCTAACAATTCTAACTATGCTCAAAGACCTATCTGCCATTAAGGACATGATTTACTGAGCAGTTCTGTCGGTGGAACACTTGTAACCTATAAATAATGAGACATGATGTCCTGTACATGCAAGAATTCACAATTGAATGTTTTGTTACATTCAACTTCAGTTACTTGTGCATGCTTGTTCACCCATTTAAAACCATATGCCTTTAAAGATAAAAGTATTCTGCCTTGATCAATGACACATTAGTGTTACAGGTTGGTTAAGTCCAGGACTTTTATCAGGGGGAGTGGAATACTGTGGGAGCTTTAAGCCATGTAAGACTAAATGCCTTCTTACATGGCATGAAGCTCCTGCAGTCTTCCAATAAAGCCATGCTTTCCCCAGAGCTCCATATATGTACTGTTATATTCATGTTATGACTCAGCAAGCAAAGGGGTAATAAAAAGTATCCTCCTTTATTATTTAGTCTAGATTGTGACTGAGTGTGGAGCCATAGGTTCACATTTAGCCAAGTGCTCAATGAAAATCCGAGGGGTGTTCATGATGTTATGAACAGTATTTTGCTCACCATTCAAGGCAACATTGAGGGGGGCTATAAAAGTGTACTCAGCGCCTGGTCTCATGGCAGCAGAAAGGCCCAGCTCAGACACCAGGTCTCCAAACATTGACTGGGAACTTCCTACCAGTTCCATCACCTGTTTAGCTGAAAGGACAAAGAGAATCCCACTAGCATTAAAATATGGATTACAGAAAAACATGAAACACCTGGCGTAATATATATATTCATATAGTAAACCAGGTATGCTTAATTAAATAAGAAGAACAGATGGGAGTCTAACCTGAGTCTGGCATGAGCACTTGGTCAATCATGTGGATGACACCATTGGTGGTGACAATGTCCTTCTTGAGCACCATCTTGATGCCGTTGACTGTTAGACTGTCACCATCACAGCCAATCTCAATATTGTTGCCCTCCAGGGTCTCATAAGAGGTGCCAGTCATGATGGCCTCAGAGCACTCGACTGAGTCCAGAAGGTGAAAATTCAGAAGAGCTGAAAAAACGAGACACAGTTTTGAATTCATATACAGTTTAGTTGTAGATAGATGTTTATTTGAATGCAGCATAGGTCAGTTGGCTGCATGGGCTATTTCATGTTCCTATACATGTCTCACTGCAGCTGAGGATAACATGCCTTAGGAACCTGAGGACCCTTTGGATCCCTTAGGTCTTAAGTTAGAAGACTTGTTATTTTTCAACAGTTCTGTTTAACTGTGTAAAATGGTCTGATCTCACATCATGAGGCAAGCTGTGGACCAATACAGACGTTTTGGGTTGTTGCCAATTTGACCAGCTTCCTCAATGAAGCAGATGTTTCCTTCTTCTCAGTGTTGACACAAAACCAAATGACTTACTCACAACATGTATACTGGTAACTTTTAAAGTATCAAAGCAAAAGTTTAAAATTTCATGTTGTGTTGTTTCACTTCCCATTAACAATTTCATGTGTAACTTGGAACTTCAGGCATATTTTTTATTACTTTTCGACCAAACTCGCCTGCCAAATGTGTGTTAGTTCCAGATCAATTGCAACGTCATTGGTGTTTTATTTGAAAAAGTTCAACATGTGAAAAAACAAAAACCTTATTGGTTGACTTTGTCTAAGAAAAAGACCGAAGGCCTTTAGAAGGCCTTTACCTTTATGAATAAAAGTCTAGTTTACCCTTGATGACCTCCGTGTCGCCCTGAAGTCTCTCTAGCACTTCACTGCCCAGACTCTCAAAGGCTTTGTTGGTGGGGGCGAAGAGAGTGTAATGTCCTGGCTGACCCAGCTTCTCCAAGAATCCACTGTTTTGAGCCACGTCCTAAATGGTGATTTTACCAGCAGGATTATGTTTAATGTACTTACATATACAATAGACTGTAGTAGAATAAACACATAAGAATCTAATAATCTGAGAAAAATGTTTTATGTAACTAAATCGCAAATGCATGTGTTTTTAAACTACCTATAAATCCCTGTATAGGTACGTTGTCATCCATTCTTCCGTTTTTTTTTACTCATGCACCTGCAATATTTTCTAAATTGCTCTGCATGCTTGCATTCTACTTTAATGACTTGGATTGTCTTTGAACTTACTTTAGAATCCTTCTACTTGAGGTGTTTACATTGTTTAGTCAATTCCTGTATGTATTTACTCACGCTCAGAGTCGTCAGGTCATCGTCAACCTCAATGACATCCTGGATTGTGTTTCCAACGGCACTGATAACACGGTCAATGACATGCACAACTCCATTGGTGGCAACCTGGTTGCCATAGATAATCCTAGCGCAGTTCACAGTCACCACCTGCACACAACATACACAATGTTAAACCACCGAAAAGTGTCGATGGCATAACGACAACAGGACTGCTTGAATGACAATACTCACTCCATTAGAATAATGGTTAATTTGGAGACCAAGGTCATTGTACATGGAGGTGACTGTCATTCCGTTCTTTAGGTCTTTAGTCAAGAGGCGTTTGTTGGCCATGTGATAATGGAGAGCGTTGTATAGTTCAATGTTGACATTGCTGATCAGCGCACCCCTCATTTCCTGATAGGTGAGGAAGATAAGATGTTAAAACCTCACATGCAGAGACCTACTATCTTTTCATTTTGTTCTTGACTCACATCATCCAAAAGATCCCAGGCATCGTTACTCGGGGCAAAGATGGTAAAGGATCCAGATCCCTCAATCTCAGGCTTTAGCTTTGAAACATCAGCGTATTTTTGGGTTGAGGTGGCCTTCACCAAACCCAAGGTGCCATAAACATTGTCAATCGGGGTCACTATGAAGAACATTTACAATAAGCATGATTCGATTAGTCTGCCTGTCTAATAATAGACTTAAAAAGAAAGATGTGGGGAAAGTATGCTTCACCATCCTCTTCTCGTTTATTTGGTCTAAATTCAAAACTAGCATACAGATGTTCGACAGTTGGAGGTAGGACCTTATTTAACCTTTATACATAGACAATGTAGACAATGTAGCATTGAACCCACTATACCTGCAGGGCAACCACGCATGCCCTCCAACTTCATGTACCCTGGGCAGCACTCATAAAGCACAATCCTGCAGGCAAAATAAAGACATTACAAATGTGGGTATAATCTAGGACATGCCCTGAAAGCATCTTTCAACTTCAGCTGTGTACGATTTATTTTTCTGGCTGCCATGTTTGAAGTAGAATCATCGTTCCACATTGGTGTATTCAGTGTTTTTAGATGTTACTCATGATCTCCTTTATAACCCAAAGAGACCATGTGATCGTACGGCCAATACTCGATTACAGTAGAATCATCGTAGCAAGAACTCCTTTTTGAAGTTAAACAATTTGTTTTAATGATGAACATTTGGGCCTTTAAAAACTGTAGTCTAATTAGAGTTGAGTTTAAGGAAATGTTGGGTGACAAGGAACATTTAAAGGGTTTGGTGGTCTTTATGGAAACAGTTGAGCTAATCTGAAAAACAACGTTATTCAATTGTCACCAGGGGTTTGAGAGCAGTTTTGTTTAACTTATATAATTGAAAAACATGTGCAGTGAAGCAGTGTCCGACCTCGACTGTAAATTGTGATTGACAATGTAGCCCAAGGAGGGGAGTAAAATTAAGTGCAGCTGCTATGTAAAAACATGACGAAACCCCTTGGGTCAGCAGGTTTGAACATGTTGGATATCATTGTTTCCAGCTCTTGGAAAACCAGACATTTCACCTCAAAGAACTAACACCAATAAAAGAACCACAAGACATAAAGAACAGAGTTGGCTGGCGAGTTCATTAATGTGTACTGCCAAGGGGAATTATTAGAAAACTTAAAGCTGCTTCTTTTCCCCATTAATCAGCTGAACATGATTTAAATAATCATAATAAATAGTAAAAAGGTATTTGGTTGTGTTTGAGAGTGAACAGCGCTGGTTCTAATCAAATTGGATTGAATGATCAGATGACTAAAACATGCTATATGTGCAGTAATTGTCAATAGTTGCTAATGGGCAAAACACTCAAATAGTGAGATTCCAACATCTAATACAAATTAATGATGCTTTTATTCAGCAAAAATAAAAGAAGAAGAAGGAAACCATATTTGAACTTGCTCAGACAGGGTACAGACCGAGGCTTCTGTCATGGCTGACTGCAACGCTTTGACAGCTGTATTTGAATCCAAGATAAATGGAGTTGGGGGATGAAATCACAAAAGCTCTATTGGGGCAGAGTCAGCAAGACCCTCGCAATACCGCTCTCCCACAATGAGGGATTGTATCTGGCCATGGCGTAGGAAACTTTTGACTTGTCAGCATGTCTATAAAATAACTGTTCCAAGAACCATGATCATTTGGTCAAACATATTATTAGCTGTATGTGGCTTTATTCCAATACAACCCATCACTAATGGGTAGTTTGGATCTTTGGTTGGACAAAGTCTTCTTAAAAAAAGCTACTCTGGAAGCGGAAATAATCTTATTTGTTGAATTAAACTTACTTACCACTGCTTTGGCTGGCTCTTCAAAGCTGCACAGTATAAATTGCCAGACACCACAGTAAAAAGTGCAATCTAAGCCAATGAGAGCTTTTCAGTGAGTTAGCATGGATTTGTTTCCATGTTTAAGCTTTTAATGCGTTCCTGCTGCTTCGAGGAGATATGTCTTATTGTAATATATCTTATTCAAAAGTTATCCTCCTCTGTTGCTCTCCTGAAGGTTTCTTCCCTTTTTTTCCTCCTGAAGGGTTATTTGGGAGTTTTTCCTGGTCCGATGCGAGGTTTTGGGGCAGGGATGTCTATGTGTACAGATTGTAAAGCACTCCGAGACAAATTTGTAATTTGTGAAATTGGGCTATACAAATAAACTGAATTGAATTGAATTAACCTTGCTGCATAAGTTATACCAATTCCATTTAGAATAAACTTGATTGATCCTGTTCTGATTGGTCAAAATCAGTGTGAGACATTGCCGCTGAAGTCAAAGGTGTATGTACTCTGCAATGGGCATAACGAACAACTGATTAGCGAAAATGTTTTCTTACAAATCAACTCCATTAAAAAAATGCTGACTGAAATAAAGATATTTAAAGGTTTGTTTGGGGAATTTAATATTGTCTGTGTCCCAATAACTATTTTCGATTTATCTTTACAATACCCACTAATGAAAATTAAACTTCATTAACTAATTCGAACATGTCTGCCTCCGTGGCTCTGTTTTGAATAAATTTGTGTAGCTCAAACTTGAAATGACTATTTATATGTTGTGATTTCAGGACACTTTGCGTCATCATACTATGGTGCAAATCAGTAATCCAGTCTAATGTGTGAATTCAAATTTGGCCCAGTGATTCCACAGTCCCATGTCAGGCTACCATTGAAATAGATCAAATTATTTGGCTCTTTCCTATATTATAATTGTCCGCGATCAATGAGCAGTGTTTATTCATCATGTAGAACTTAACCTATTTAGAGTGTTCAGCATGACTTAAGCATAATACAAGCATCAAGGTCAAGCTGAATGTGTATTTCTGTGTGTGTGTGAGAGAGAGAGAGTAAGAGAGAGACTTTAAAATAGTCTTGGCTTCAATCCATGTTTAAACACAAAAGTGCGGAACGGGCTGAAATAATAAGAAAATAAAGAGGTTGTCGAGAATGACTGAGCTGAACGCTTTTCCATTCATGAATACAGTCAACATTTGGCAGCCACATCATAGCGTGGAATCAGTGGCTCACCACCACTAAAGTTTATAGGATCGAACAGGACAGTCTCCAATACAAAATATTTAGGGTTGTGTCCCTAAATGTGTTTTTCATTTTAAGCTGTAGTTTATGCAAAGTAAGAAAACAGATGTATGTCTCTATGGAGACATTAAAGTTTCCATGAAACCTTTCAAGAAGAAGCAGAAAAGCAGACACTGAAGATAAAGCCTATACTTTTTTTTTTTTTTTTACAAAACTGACCCTGAGGATACACTTTTTAGTCATTGAATTTGCCTGGTTCATATTTTACAAAGAGAAATAACTTATGGAAACATGAAACAGCACTTACGCTTTCTTTCCGCAGATGGCCTTTCGGTACCAATTACGACATGTGCTGAAGTACTTCTTCTTGGTCCCCATGACTTGCTGAAGCGCGCAGACATTGGGTCTGATGAGAAAAGAGTATAGAAAAAAGGAATGAAGCATTGATCAGCAGGTAAAACACAGGAGTAATAATGAGTATCTGACAAACAGCCCCGCTGGGTAAGACATCAGAATGTCAAGTGTGAAGTTTTGTATAATTTACTGTCTGGTTTCAGACAGTAAATTATGAATTATCACAACATCCACGCCTGCTGGATATGTAATTGGTTTCTTAGATTTGGGCTATAAATTGTCAACTATAACCCTGCTGGTTTGCACCGTTTCCAAGTGAGGTGTAATGTTATTCTAAAACAATTTTTTTTTTAAACAATTGCATTACAATAAAGCTGATTTAGCAAAGACAAATATGCTGAAATAATAAGAACTAAGCTTGTGATGCTCAAGGTTCAATACTGCATGCAAAATGAACTAACATCACATTACTCGGGTGTACACATATTTCTAATGAAACACATTGATAAGCTTACCCTTCTTTTCTTGCCCTGATGCGACTGTGGGCGACAATTTTGTCATAAGCTGAAGATTCGGCCTCGTCAAATGTGGACAGCACAAAGAGTGCAAAGGCAGCTACAAAAAGGAGCTTCATTCTTGATTTCGAAGCTAGTACCTCCAGACACAGAGTGATGGGAGCAGACGCAGAGTGGGAGTTTATATACTGCAAGTCTCAACCTCACTCATGGAGGATGGCAACATGCCATGCATACATGAGCCACCCAGAACTTCTTAAAAACCATAATCTATCTACAAATATGCTGCTTTTTAAATCTTTTTTATTTTGGGTATGATGAATTATGATTATTATGACCATCACATTCACACAAAGTTTTGTAATATTTGTACTTTAACCCTCCTGTTATGTTGCGGGTCAAATTGACCCGTTTCAAATCGAGGAAAAATACTTCTAAGTGCTCTTTCTGTATAAAACTTCTTCTGCTTACCTTATTTAGTGTAATCAACGTTAAAAAAAAAACTACACAAATATCATGTATTTGCAACCCCCCCTGCAGGTTTATATAACAGAGATGATGTTCCAGGGTCAATTTGACCCGGCTGTGAAAGTGAAGGCTAAAAGTCATCAGAAGTGTCATGTTTAGACTATTTCTTTCTTTGTAAATGTAGGACAGTCTTTCTTACTCCCTCCCACCAAGTTTCAACACACACACCAACACACACACACACACACACACACACACACACGCACACACACACACACAAACACACATATCCGCACACACACAGACACACATATCAGCACACACACACCCCGTTCACAACCACATATATAAAGTTGTACACATTTCAAACTTCAAACAAAAGAATCAGGTGGTTGTTATGGGAACCATCTCTATCCTGCTGTGTGCCCATCACCCTACATGAGAAGCACACTTTACAGAAAAAACAATGTTTATCATCTTCTAACTTTCCCCCTAAATACACCTTTATTGGACATGAGACACTAATGTGAGTGTTTCTTTCATGTCTCTACTAATACATATGTAGTATAGTACTTCTAATATACTGTCTGTCTGACTATGAGAGACACACACCCTGTCTCATCCCAATCTCAGACCCACACACACACTCTTTCTAACGACCACACCTGTGCGAGAAATACAGATACTATTTTGCGGGAAAACTCCACCCACACGTATCAGGGGAGTGGCCAAACATACAAAATGGTTGCTGAGCAGTCCTACAACATTACACTCTGCAGATACATACGACTGCACCAAGAGGATGACTGTGTGCTGGTCTTTGGTCATCTTTTATCATATAATTTATGCATCTTAACACTAAAAATAAACATAACTGACGTTTACTTTCAATACAAATCCTTTATGACTCATTTGGCTTGATTTTTAGTGGGCGGGTCATTATGACCCTGAACAGCACAGGTGTCTCATCTCTATTTATCTACATCACCCCATGAAAAGAAAAAACGTACAAAATGCAAATAAAATTTAGGAGAAAATACATGTTATGGTAGACTAATGCAATTTAGATTTAGATTCTTTCAATGTTCCTAAAAAATTGTTTGAACATGTATTTTTCATTAAAACGAGTGAGTGCTCCTGATTGAACTCTGATCTATGGAGGGGTAAATAACTCAATTCCACTAAAAACTGATTTAATTGTTAGTAATGTTGTTGGTGATGAGGTACAAACTAGAGTTTTTAGAATTTTTTGGTTTCTGACCACTTTTGGATGATTCAACATTAACCGGGTCAAATTGACCCGGGAACATCACGGCTGTATGTAAGAAACAAACATAACAGGAGGGTTAACAAAAGAGAAGATTGTATTGGATGAACAAAAATAAAAAATTAAAACATTAGGACACATTAGGATATTTCCTTGTTAAAAAAAAGTAATTAAAGAATTTAGTGCTCAGTATTTGGTTGAAACAATTTTTTTTTAAATAGCTGTGCACATTTTTAGAGCCATAATGGGATGCAGAATCCAGCTGCATCACAAAAATGTCTGTTGGACGCAAGCAGAATGTGTATAAATCTTTCAGGATGTAGTTTGCTCCACCAAGTGGTGAGAAAGAGTGCAGGCAGTGGGTATGAAGCATCACTATTTGAAATTGATAATATTAAAAACAAATGTAATATTGGATTGGCAATTAATACCGAGGTGAATCACTATTTGAGATATAAAAGACTTCCAATCAATCAATGAGCCTAACCACCCAACCATAACAACTACACTTAGATGTAAAGTCTGAATTCTTGTCAGTTCTAAATCTGAAAATGTGTACTTTCACCTCTACTACATCACTGCTTTAATGTGTTAAAGGTATGTTCAAGAGCCGCACTAGCTTTTCAAAGCCTTCAAAGCTGGATCCACATTTCAAACCGATTGGCAAGTGTTGTAACACAAATACTAACAGAACACAGACATGTGTACTTTCTTGTTAGCGATCAATACAATATTTGTTGTTGTGAGCAAGTGTCTGTGAATTGCCTCACATTGAAATCCAAGAATTATTTAAAGAAAATTATAATACGCTGCAACCTACAAACAGCATGAGCACGCGTGTCAAACCCAATCTGCTTTTTGATCTTCTTGATTCCTAACTAATAAGAAGACTTGAATATGGCATCAAACATTACAAGTTTTCAAAGTGCAGCTGTTATTAAGCTTTACCAGTGGGTGTTGTTACTCACAGGATGCCCAAGTGGCATCACTTACACCATTCCCTCTCTGCTCTTCTCACAGTCCTGACAGAACAGATAGAACAGAAAAATGAAATGAAAGAATCTTTGTCTGCCAAGTCTTTGTATTGTTAGAGTTGGAAAAAGAGCCAGTCCTGGATCCAAGACTGCAGCACTGCAGCACATATCTGAGACTGAAAACCAGTTGGCTTGCTTATGCTTGTTTGTTATGTCTGTATTTTTAACCAGTGAGTAGAAACATTTTAAATATCTGAAAATTAAGCATATGCCCATTAAAAATATGATACTTTCAAGCCAAGACCCTCTTATGATCTTGATTCGTCAATGATTTAATAAAAGCACTTACACACTAAATCGCTGCACAGCCTCTTCTTCTCCTGAGGACTGGAACTCATTAAGTTTACAATATACCAAATAAAGTAAAGTAAAGACTCTGTACTTGCTTGCATGGAGCAATAATGGTACCAATGAACTAGCTGCAGTGATAATAAAATGTGTCTTAATCAGTCACTTTCACACACACTGCACAACGAATGGGAAAAAGTATGTCTGAGCATGGGTACAGTTTCTTATTTATATCTTGGTAGTATGATCCTTTTTTAGAGTGGACATTTAAGGGAAAAGAAATATGACATCAATCTAAATTCAGTCAGCGCTTTGATTGGCTTTGGGACAGTGGGATTTGATCACAGCTGCTATGGTAACATACTTAAATACTTCATCCAGCATCCCAGGTTGCTTTAATAATTCATCCGTATTAATGTCAAGGTGGCACATTCTTTTGCATGTTTTAATTGATTTCTCCGTTTGGGTTTGATTTGTTTGGGATTTTAGATTTAGATTTTTTATTGTTTTTTATTAGCTGCGTGTTTTTATATTTAGAATGTGGATAAAGGTGATGCAAACAAACAGCTGATTAATTGGACCACACCCCACACAGCTGAGACTGGTCAGGGTACCCCTCTGTGTACCCCTGTGACTGAGGGTGCGTGTGTTTTCCTCCTCAGCGGCCGCAGCAGTTCAGGAGAGGGGAGGCAGCAGTGGTGAGGACGAGATGCAGAGGATCCGACACCAGAGAAGTGTGTGTGTGGCCCCCTGAAACTTAAGTAGAGTACTCCCTTCTGCGCAATTATTTGTTCCCTGTAGAGACATTAGAGTCCAATAACGCCATTACAAGGGGAGTCATTTGTGTCACTGATTAACCCTGGCAAGATTAGCAGTTTCTTCCATTTTTAATACACCTTTGTTTTATCATTTGTTAAAGGGCTAACTTATATTTATTTTAGCTTTGTATACAGGCTACCGTTGTTTGGTATTTTTTAGATAGTATTTTAATTACTTTATATAAATAATTTAAAGTTCTCCCCTGGTGCTTATTTTTTAAGAGTGTAAATACAATGTATTGCTGATAAAGAATTACCTTGCACTCTTGTTTGACACTAATATAAATACATACTGTACTTCAGCAGCAATACAGTAATTACAATACCAACAACTCAATAAGAAAGACCTATATATATATATGTTATTGTTCTGCACATTTCACTTTAAATTACTGTTCATAGGTGGGTGTACAGTCTCTATACAGTCATGTCATGTTGACATAACATCGTAGCTCACAACACTCCAGTTGTCTTTTACATTATTTACACATCACTAGAGGGCGCCTGATGCCTACAAGTATACGATTTTAACACAAGGTAATTGTTCTTCTAACCACAATCACAAATCATTAAAAGGATATGGGAAAACTAATCAGGAGGAAATGCTAAAGTTGAACAGTGGTACACACCGAAGTTGTGTTTGTTGTTACTTTAAATAAACATCAACATGCAGAATATCCCCTTTCAGAATTGTGTTATCATTGGCTCCTTGTCAGTTTACAGCTGATTAGCAGGCATGCAGGATGTGAATAATGTACCATTCATTGTTAAACTAAAAGAACCCACCAAAACCTTTTTGGCAATACTTTTCCTTTGATAGTAAACAAAGAGAGACACATGTCTCGGGAGGATGTAAACTGTGCAACAAGTGCACTTTATTCTTGGGACCACTGTATATACAGCCAGAGAGAAGGTAAACTATTTAATGAAATCTTTTCTGCAGTACAGTTGCAGGCAACATGAGAGTGATGATTCCAGCAGTCAAGCAAATCAAGTGAAATCCAACTTAAAAAGTTCTGTTTTTTCTTTATCGTCGTGCCAACTTCTCTGTTTTAATCTAAGGAAAATGCATATTTTGAAATGGATAAAGAATACAGCATATTGTGCTGCAAATGGCAAAAGAAAAAAAATAAGAACAATGTTTTTTAATTAGCATTCTCTTATTTATTTGCAGATCAATTTCATTACATTACACGTGATAAATAACATAGCAGTCACACACATATCACATAAGGGCTCTTACACCTGCAACTTTATATGGAACTCGGGGTTAAGGAATACAGCTTGCAACAATTAGATTGCATTGCCTCTCCTGCTTCAACAACAGAAGAGGAGTAACATATGTTGCTTTCAACCTAAACAGGTTAGGGAGGAGTGAAAGAGAGACTAACCCTACACCCAAAACTAGCTAGTTGTTACATTCCGAGTTAATCAACAGTATAATTTCTTTGTCCAAATGAAGTAGATACTATGTTCCGGTATTAAATGCAACTTCCATTAATTCAGAGGAGGAAGAATGGATACTGTCAGCATACAATGAATATTACTTTTCTCTAGACATAGAGAAGATTATTTTTCATATCACAGTCGGAAGACAGTTCAGGGTGGAAGAAGATAGAAGAGGCAATAGGGTGTCAGGGCTCTTTGGAATTAAATGCTCATTGTAAAATAGGAATGAGGAACTTACTTCACAATTTAAGTTAGCCCTTACTCAGTGTTGCTGTATGTGTGTAATATAATGTGAGATAACATACTATATAGTGTCAGACAGACAATTCAATTCATTCAATTCAATCAATTATAATTCAATAATATCAATCACACAACAATTTTACAAATTTGTAATTTGTTACAATCTGTACACATAACCTACTGAAGCAGGTATCTGTAAAACCCAGGGGTGGCCTGAGGGGCTTCTGTCAGAGGCCCTCAACTGATCACAAGACAATCAACAATTGAAACAGGCAGCAACACACAACCACACACCACACAGGCAACCACACACAGACATACTTATTACATTAGCAAGTGCAGACATGAGTGCACCATGAAGACACCCATGTAACCCACCTATGGGGCTAACCACGGGACCCAAGGGGGGTCCATCACCGGCTAACAGGACCAGAACAAGGTCTCCAGAACTGGGGGACGAAAAAGAAGCTGAAAAAAAAGGAGCCCAACCTGTCACCAAAGCAAAAAAAAAAAATGTCGACAAAAAAAAATAACCCACTTTAAAGACAGCATATTCAGATTCAGAGCAAGACACAGATAAACCCACGCCTATAAAAACAACACAGCACATCTCTCTAAACAACTCTCACAGCTCTTTTGCACAGTTTGAAGCACAGAACAGCACTCACGTCCACAAGACCCCGCCCTCCCCCCATGTCAGGTTCTCCTGCCTGCTGCGCTGCTGCCATGAAGGGACCTCTCACTCCATCACCCACAACAGCAACAGATCCCAGACCTGGTCTGGGTGAAGTTGAAGAGGGAGGCAGAGGAGCTTAAGGACGGATGTCTTTAATACTTCTCTGAGACCAAGCTGTTGTTCCATCCATCATGCTTTCACCACCACACCATCATAAAGAAAGAAACCGTCAATCCGTCCTGCTTCTAACCGTCCAGTGGCACCCCCCCCCTCATAATCATCTTGAAGCTTTTGAGTCATGTCATGTATCAAATCCATTCTCCCCCCACTCTGGACCCTTTCCAGTTTGCATACTGGGCCAACGGTCCACGGAGGATGCAATCTGCCTGCTCTCCACCCAACAAAAGACTTGTATGTAAGAAATGCTGTTCATAGAGCTCAGCATTCAACACACATAATCCACAACAACTAATAATGCAAACTTGACCAGCTGGGGCTCAACACCGCTGTGTAAACTGCTGGACTTCCTGAGTGGAGAGGCCCACAGCAGCACGTGTTGGCACAACTCGAGCGAGCAGCACTCACAGCAGCACAGGGGCCCAGGGGGCTGTGTGCAGTCCCTGCTCTTCTTGCCTGCTGACTGCTGACTGCAAAACCCACAGCACCAATCAATCACACATGGTGTTTATTGCCGACACACTGATAGGGTGGTCTCACTCAAGGATGGCGAGACCCCGACAGGAGGGAGGTCAACCTTCTGACCACGTGGTGCGAGTCAACAACCTCCTGCTCTCGGTTAAACTTCATCAAAACCACACACCACACACCCACCACCACCATCCATTGCGGACGCGGAGCAGGAGCAGCAGCCTCAAATTCCCTTCTGGGACATCAGTGAGACCTCTCGTGACACAGACACAGCCAAGGCTACTACGAAGGCAAAAGCGAGGAAAGTCCTTTCCCCTGCCAAACTGAGTGTGCCAGTGTCCCCCCCCATGCACCTGTGCCTGCGGCACCATCGAGCATCCTGACCAGCTGCACAGCTGTCACTGCCACAGCTGCCTGCACACACCACAGCAGGAGCGCGCGCAGCGAAGCATAGTGAAGGCAGCTGAAGGATCATGGGTGCCCCCCTCCCCCTCCCCCCCTGCAGGATATACAACACACCCGCCTCACCGACCACGATTGTGAGTTGTGACCACCCCCCCCACCCTCTCACGGCCCCTCCCCCTCTGGGAGGGAGAGGAAGCTCTCCACACCACACCCACAGGCTGTCCAACAGCATCCACCAGGCGTCAGGAGCTGAACTCTCTCTCCCATCCTCCCCTCTCGTTCTCTTTCAGACTCATGTCTGAATGCTGCTAGTTCAATTTATTTTTGTGTTGTCTATATTATTTATTTTGTCTATGTTATGTTGCACACTTTTTTATGTTGCACAATGCACAATTCTTTTTATGTTGGACAGAAGAGAAACATAATTTCAATCTTCTGTATGTTTGCACACATGAAAAATTGACAAATAAAACTGACTTTGACTATATATTACAGTGTACAGCATTAATTTAACTGCATATATTGTTTAACTTGTAATCAGAAGATAATATCATGCTTTTTGATAAACATGTTTGAAACCATTATCAAAATCCCTCCAAAAAACAAACAAATACTTATTTTGTAGATGTATTTGGCTCATTTTTTCCTTCCTTAGTATTTTTAATGCAAGAATGTTCAATCTCCTGAATGTCCCTGTCCACTTTCTCTGAGACTTCAACAATCACTCTCTCATTCTGAAGGTCTTCTTGGTTTTGTCCACCAAATCTCTCCTTATCTTCCTCTAAGTATATTGCATCATATTTGTGAGAGTGGAGTGTCTGTCCCTGGAGGGACCCAGCATCTGAGACAGTCTTGGCTAGGGCCTTCTGGGTTTGTCCTATGCTGGACAGAACAACTGAATCATGCACTTGCCTGTTCGAGCCCACAGAGCTCTGCAGGGTGGGGGAGGTCATGTCAAACACGTACTGCTTCTGTTGAAGCTCATCAGTAGGGAATTTGGGAGAGTACTTGAATGAGTTTCCAGGGTAAGCCAAGTTGGAGGTTGCAGCGTTACTTGCGACCCCACCTTGAGGTTTACACTTCATCATTCCGAGGACTTCATAGCGGAAGCTGGAGATATCCTGCTTGAGCTCCTATCAATGATTGAGAACCAGTGATTAAACAGCAGACATAACACAGCAATGAAAAAATAGCTTGATTACTTTACTGCATACTACCTTGAAATTCTCTTCTGTTAGCCCTTCCTCTCTCTTGACATCTCGGATCATTGCTGCAACATAGCGCTTCATGAGGTTCTTCAAAACCTCCTAAAAAATACACAGAATTTCTTGAGGTAAAAGAAACATGGAATTGTTCTTAAATAAAGTTTTATAAAAACTTAGCTAAGTAAAAAAACAATACATAAAAAATAATTAGAGTTCATTAAGTAACACAAGTCATACCTGATACTCGTGGTTTAATCTTACATTTTCGGCCGCGCGTCTCTGAAACAAAAAGGAAAAATGGTAACCAAGTGACACATTTTTTGGTATGCATATAGGGTGAATTGATGTTACTTTACTCGCCCCTTTTTAATACGAGCTCTTATGTTCAAGATTAACTTGGTGACTATGACATGAAGGGAAGAAAACAGGTAATATAATGTATTCTTCATTCTTTTGGTGCCACCCGCTTTAACTCTATAATCTGAGACAGGCATTAAATACATATACAATGCATATGTGATAACATGGATCAGAACAAATATCTCTAAAATTCCTTACCCCCAAAGTTTCAAATGTTTCAAGTCTTTTTAAACTTGTTCTCTTAAATAAATGACTCTTTATCCATCCAATTACATAATAAATTGACTTTGGAGTTGGTATTATATTGAATGGAGATGGCAAAGTTCCCCCTTCTTCAAAATAGCTCATCCATAATTTTGTTCTTGCAAATTTCCACTCTATATCTGCATGATCCTGAAAAGAACAAGAAACAGAATTGAAATTTTTTTGTTGTTGCTTAGGAGTACAAGACAAATTGGTGTGGTAAAACTAGATCATGTGTAAGCTATAGCACTCACAGCAATGTGCTGGTAGGAATTGTTCATCATTGCAATTAGCATGTTCAAAAGCACGACCAGGGAGATGACGTTATACGTGCCAAACATGGTGCTGCCCACAAACTCAGTGAATTCATGGTGTGGTTTCACATTGGTCACATGGAGGGGAATCAGGCCAAAAACAGACCAAAATAAGGTCTGCATTGTCTCGAACAGCCTGAAAAGCAAATCACCATACATCATACAATGCGCTGCTGAAAAACAAATAACAGTGTAATTATTAACAGTGCAGATTTGTCAGAGACAATAAATTTAAGAACTCCAACTTGCGTTGAGAAGGCGTTGTTTTGCGTATTACAGCGAATACCCTTGCATTTACCGTCCTCATTTGTTTCATAATAAAAGTAGAGTTGGTTGAGGCCATTAGCAAAGGATAACAGCACGAGACAATAGATGAAGAGGAACTTGAGGATGTCCAGGAGCATGCGGCCCAGTGAGATCTGTAAGGGGCCCAGATGGGAGTTGGCAGTAAAAAGGCAAATGAGGCGCAAGGAGCTGAAGATGTTGGCAATGGCAAACAATGCCTCGGCAATCAAAGTCGGATGCCACATTTCCCAGTTATTTCTGGATTTTTGACCATAGTACTGTAAAGAAAAAGAGAACAGGAACAGTGAATTCATAAAATAGATGCTGCAACGTTTCAAGTTAACTGTTCTACTGCAAAGTACAACTGTGATGCCATTTATTTTCCCTTTTCTCTTAAAAGTAAACTATGATAGAGGCCGCAGCAAAGTTACATGTTTGGGTTAACATACACGTTTTTCTAATTATATTTACTTTGATATACTGTGTTGATAGGAATGTTAAACTAATGGCCATCAAATAGCTTGCACTGTTACATGTACAATACTGTAACGGACTGAGGGACATGTAATCTTAACCTGTTATTTGTGTTATTGTGGTTACAGGAAGAAGTGTTCTAGATAAGATTAGTTATGGCAATTACTGAGTTCAAGAGGTCAGGGAAGGTCTCATGAACTCTGTGTCGCTGTGGAAGCTGTCAATCATCCTCGCTACCTATGGGGGTGGGAGGGACACATGAGCGTATTTGGGATTGGCAGAGCGAGTGAAGTGGAATGTTGTTGTTGTGTGCTACTTGTGTGTGAAGAGAGTCTCTGACCGGAGCTTATGGAGTAGAATGTTTGACGGTGTTCACTGTTGTTTGGCGTAGGCTACGGCCCACAGTAGCCTGGTACTTGTTCCCGAATAAACGGCAATCACTAATAAAACGTCTCGTAGCTTTCCTGACCCAGGGACGCCACAATACCTTTGCAAAGGCAACACATTTCAGAGAAATTGTTGCAAGATACAAGGAGTTCACTATGAAGTCCATTAAGTTCCACCAGTCATCTATGTAGTCTTGAAAACCACTATCCCACATCTGTTTGATCTCAGTCCATACGAAGCCTTGGAGAGAAAAAAAAAAGGTACATTTGTCAACACCATCACTAAAGTATAGTTCCACAGGAAAAGTGTGCGACAAACATCTGGTCTGCAGATAGAACAGCATGGTCGTGGTCACAGTAAGCAGCTTTGTTTGACTTTTTCCAAATGTGTGCAAGTATAGTGTACAGATGTATGTGTATGTATGTGTGTGTGTGTGTGTTTGTTTGTTGTTACCAAGCACCCAGGGCAGGATCAGCCATTCCACAGTGGTGGGTTTTGGGCCTTGATAGTTCCGGTCTGCAGAGGCTATATGCTGCGAGGCCAACAGGAGCAGGAAGAGGAAGGTCAGGTAGGAAGAAGTGTGACAGATGAACTTGATGAAAGGTTTACGGATGAATAATCCATAACGGCTCTTTGGAGAGATCACGTAGAAGATGGATAACAGTGGAAAAAGGAGGCCAATGAAGATACATGTGATGAGTTTTGCTGCCCAGTGACGCCTCCTCCAGCCTGGGAACTCATCATACCACTGAGACGCCAGCAGCTGCTGACAGTTGGGCTGAGCAACGAACTAGAAGCAAGGGAGGGACAAGGAAAGACATATTAACTCAAAATGAACGAGCTTCTTGTCTGTGAATTCCATTCAGAAAATTATGGAAAAATCAGAACAAAGGTCATTAATTATAAAACTACCTGCTTTAGAGATCTGTGAACTGTACAAAGAACTGCATATCTCCCAAATGCCCAACGTTTGCATGTGACATTTAAATTATCATGATTATCTTGGCTATAACGATCTCAGTACAATTTGCTACAATTAAATACATTATGTAAAAGCAAACTAGCATTTACATGTTTAATTTAAATAAACATATATCATAACATGTATGTAAGTTAAATCCTTTTGAACAAAAGTGTGTCACATCTGTAGTGCTGTTTGCACATGTAAACACCTTAGATCAGATTCTTCTTCAAAGTACCAAGCTTGTCCATCACTTACCGGAGTGTCAATAGGACATAGCCCAACAACCTCAATTATTATATAACAACCCAACATATGGAACCTTCATGCAATCTCTAAAAACATCCTTTAGGAACTCCTCCAACTGAGGACATTCAACAGACGTTTGTATGTTGTCTATATTATGTTTAGCACAACTTATCTGACATCCAATCGCAAAAGTCCAATGCAACTCATTACATGAGACTTGTATGTCACAAAATAAATAACAGGCTTTTATCTTGTAAGCATGGAATACAAAAGTTTCAAGTGGGAAAACATTTCGGAATCTTGTTGAGAAGCGATAGACTGTGAGATTTGATATAAACATCTGCTGGACATCAGCAGATGGGGATCGAAGTTAATTTTGGCTTAACCAAGTTAAGGCCAAATGGATCCCCATTATGGTTCTATATAACATTACATGGAGGGTGATGAGGTCATCTGTCAATGCAGAATCGGACATCTTTAACGTTTGATATTCGTCCTTGTGAGATGTTGACTTGCTGTAACGTGACTGGAGGCAAATGGTGGCATCTGGTGGGAACAGATTTTGTCTGAGGACATGTTTGGAAAGTGAAGATCCCCCCCATTCACATGTCACAACACTCTTCTCCTTAAAAATAAGTATTAATTATGTCCGAAGGCATGTTCTTAGTGATGACAGTGTATTGTGCCTATTAATTAGCTAATAAAAAACGTTTCACATGCAAACAAAACATTACAAAATATATATATTCTGCAATTTTTGGTAGATAACATTAACAACTGTCAGTTTATGTTTCTTTACATGCATATTGTAGATATACATACAATGTATCTAGTAATTACATCTTGTATTCAACACTCAACAAAGTGTATCATGGGGTGCTACACTGCAGCACATTGTATGCAGAGCAATGAGTTCTCTGGACATGTGGCATTATGTGGTTCTTACTTCTGAGTGAGAGTTTTGGGGGTTTAGGATGTGAACTTAACTTTAAAGTTAGGCTTTGTAATTCCACTTCAACCATTCATCGCTAGATTAAATACTAACCTGATAACTAAGCTCTGCTCAACAAATAAAAGCAAATAGTTTACTTTTCAAACTACCAACATGTTACCACACATTGTTTCATCATTATTTTACATTTTACATTACAGGAGCAAGAAAACAAAACCCAAATCAGAGTAGATTGAGTGCTACGGGTAAAATGAATGCAGGGTAGGAGAAAGAAAAGAAAGAAAACGTCTTAACTGAATACATAAAAAGGAGATTGTTCCACTAATGATGAGAACATCCGGGAATGTAGGTTGCTCATGAACATTATCAGCAGCACCAGTCTAGTTTATTAAAGTCTGTCACTACTTTGGTGCTTTTTCTTCAAGGAAGTCAACGGACCATTTGACATTTGCATCATATGTGCCTTACTATACTGTCTGTATACAATATACATCGTACGGTTCTACATAGATTACACCCCCATTCTCCAGTCTAATCCAAGGAGTGGTCAACTACATCAATGTTTGGAACTATGCAACTCACTCAGACATCTGTTTGTTGGTGTATATGCCACTTTTTGAGAGGAAGGTCCAGGTACAGTCTGTCACAACAAAGTTATTTTGAGAAAACATACATTTTCTGAATGCTTACCATGACAGTGACACATCAGAAAAGCTACAAGGTTAGAATTTTTTTTCTAATTGTGTCTTTTACAGAGCTGAGAAAGAATCTCTATAATGCTTTCTAATAGTACAACTGTGCAATAAGTGCTACGCAAAGGAACGACTGCCACATTGGCAAATAACCGAAGGTGGTCAGAGTAAAACAATGTGGCCCCGGCACATAGAACAAAACAAAGGTGTGGCTTGCTTCTTTCATTTTCTTGTGCACAACTTTAGGACATCACAAGTGTATCACAATGACTAAAGGTACTAATGTTGTCAAACGTTACACAAGCAAATCTGTTTCCAACTGATCATACTGTATATGGGGTGTGAATAATACAAACTAACACAAATGATCAATAGTACAATATGAAAGGCATCAGTAATAAACTTCCCTATTTTGCATGATATTGAAGAAAAACTATCTAAATGCACCAACTAAATACATAAGCAAGTATTACCGAGAGTACACCCATCTGTATTAAGACAAATACCCACTGAGCCCTTGAAGTTCAGCTGTAACCTTTTCCCATGGAGACCAATGTGGCACACGGGGCAGCTGTCGGGTCTTTCATTCTCACATTGCCAACCGTCACATCCAAATACAACAGAAAAGCACTGCGTGGTCTCTAAGATGCTGAAGGCGAGACACAATTTAATGTAGAAGATGAGCAGTGCAAGAGGATTTATGAGCATTTAATTGTGAAAATACTACACACCTACTGTACACAGACAAAACCCAAAAGCTTGACTTTGTCTCTTTAAGGAGTGCCTCTATTTCAAAACAAATGACAGAAAATTAGCATCGCATCCAATAGATACTTATTCCAAAGAAGATGCTAAAAGACAGTAAAAGGTTTCCACCCTAATTAAACTATTATGACTATGTATTTCAGGGAAATGGCCATCACTTATTCCATCATTATCCCCAATTATCCAATTGTCATGGGATTGTCTCAGAGTGCATCTGTAATGCACTGCTAAGAGCCAGCCTGGCAATTATATGTTGCTCTAAACTCCCGAAGGACATCCCCACCCATCTGAGGCCATTTACAACTCATCTTGGAACCGTTCTTGTTATCCAGTCCGTGTTGTGGAAATAATGCAACATGTATTCCTTGTTGTACTTGTTACATCAATTTCAATATACTGTTAAGTCAGTCCTCAATTTGTCTGTGTGTGTGTGTGGCAGTGTTACCAAGAAAACTTGTTATTCTAATACCGTAGGGCACTGCAATAATGCGATACAGAGGATATCATAATATTCAAAGAGTTTACCTCCTTCTGGCAATATTTGATAGCCAGCTTCAGTCGGGCCAGATCATTAGTGATCTCATCCAGCATGGGGTTGATGTCATCGCGGTAGTTGAGGATTATTTTCAACTCTTTAGAGCTCCTGGTCTGGTCCAAGAGGTTCTTTGCAAAATGTTTACACAGATTGGACAGTTCCTCATACTCTGACTTGAACTCGTTTTCTACTGTGCTGAGCTCCTTCAGCTCCCAGCTGAGTTGAAACGCCGTGAGGAAAGGATCTTCGCTTGAGAGGGCAATCAGAGATGAGCTGGCGAGGGCCTTGTAGATGTTAAGACGGGAGCGTGAGTGGCGTAAGCCGTCCACGTCGGAACTGGACCCACAATCCATACAGTTGCAGCGCACAGCATGTGGCTGAGGAATGGAAACCCCTCGCTGCAGAAGCAGTTTAATGATCTCGTAGTTGTTGGTGTGGGCTGCAAGGATGATTGGAGTGATGTCTGGGGTGAAGTCTGAAAACTGTTTGTCCAGTAGAATTGGTGGGACCTTTTTAAGGATACAGAGAGAGACAAACACAAATAAAGAGAAAATGAAACAGAATACATTTATGGTACACTAGTATTTTTTAAAAGATGGTTCACAAAAGAAAATATTCTTTTCAACCCTACACATGAACTGAAACTGGTTTAAATTGGTCTAATTGTATTTGTCTTGGGTCTCTGAGAATCTTATCTAAAAGCAAGCACACAGCTAATGGCTTATGGTTGAGCTGGCATCAAAATATCTTCCTGTTTGGATGCAACTGTCTTCACATATGTGACCAAGTCCATTATCGGAAGACCGAGGAGTGTCAAAAACATATTTACAAAATCTCCAGACAGTGGAGAATGGCGATTTGTTGAAAAAGCTGTGGCAAAACAACAACACGCACATCAAAGAAGCTCAGCACTGCAGTGTGAATGCAGCACATAGAAGATACATTTCTCAAATAAACATAGCCATTTCTGAAACAAAGAATAGAGAAAAGCACATAACCCTTTTAAAATATTATTAAGAATAAAATAAAATCACTATAGCTGACATAACATTGACCTAAATGTTTGTATTGTGCTCTAGTAGCTTAAATGTAGCTGTCCAGCAAGTACTAGTTTTAAAGAATAGCAAAGATGTTGCCTTGTAAATATAGGAAAATCGATTTTCTGAACTACATATATATTATTCTGCCCTAATGAATAAGAAAAGTATACCTCAACAAAGGTTTCTGGAAAATTGATACACAGGTTGGTGACAAATATAAATCTGAATATACAGTAAGCCTACAGTAATCACATGAGGCATAACTGTGGGCAGGTTGGTTAAAATGATGTTACAGTTGTAAATTAGCTCAGAAAAGGTTTTTAAATTAATTGACCAAGGCCAGAAAAGTTAGAAATAAACAGCAAGTGAAACACCTGTGGGAATGTAAAATGTGATCTACTCATGAATGATACCTGTTTTTCTCCACGTGGCTTCTTGTGGTTGAGCAGCAGCTCCACCGCCCCCACGACTTCTTTGCGGATGGCATGTAGCAGGGCATCACCCACATACACATTAAAGCTGAGCAGCAGATCAATAATCTCCAGGTTTTCATTTTCAATAGCAATGAGCAGAGCTGTGCGCCCCAGGCGGTCGATGCAGTTGATGTTTATCCTGAAGTAGATCTCCGCTTCCTCCAGGGCTTGTTTCACACTGGCATAGTCCCCCTTTTCAACAGCACACAGGTAGGCCCTCTCCAGGTTAGAGAGCTCAGACTCCGCCCGCACGACCCGCAGGGGGATGCGGTCCCGGTATGTGGAGTTGTCAGTTTCCTTGTAATATAGCTGTGACATGGCTGCGACAGCCTCAACGTCTCAACTGAGAATTAATGAGAAATAATAAGACAACAGAGAATATTAAATTAAGTTTCCGCGTTGATGTTTCAGACACAGTGGGATCAGTATCAGTATGGGAACTCCTAAAACAGTCTATATCCATCTGAACAGTTTATAAGCCGTATGCTATTTTGACAACATATTTGGCCAAAAAGATGTAGGCCTATTTATGTTTTTCATTAAAATCATTGTTTAAACATGTCATTGTGAAACTGAAAACGCTCTTCCACGAGTGAACATGACCTGATTACACGTATGTTTTCTTTCAGTTGACAAATAGGCTGAAACGTGCGTAATCACACACATTGACCCCCGCAACCATCATGCGCACATAAACCACGGAAACTTTACCTTACTCCTGTTGATTTCCAGTTGTGATGTACCCAACGAGGATGCGGCTGTCAGAAAGAAAACGTGCGCGGTCGCATCCTTATCTGGTCATTAAAGGTCTCCACTGGAGACGCTGTAACTTATCACTAGCATGCACTCCCCCTCCCTTTGTGTGGAGCATTCAGCAAATGTCACTGCCCTGGCTGACTGCACGGTCTGCGAAGTACACGCGTTGAATCAGGTGGGACCAACAGACACTGCGTAACTACTCAGGGTCTTTATCCATCACCGCCCCTTTTCACTTCGGGGTTCTCTGTGTCAGTCGAGCAGGCAGCATAGGTTTACAAGCAATGGTGGAGGGGCGAGTTTCATTTCAAGGAAACTAGTTCCACCTTGTTGAATTTTCATGTAAAAGTAGACTACTTACTTTTTTATTAATATTGCCATCCCCATGATCTACAGCCGACCAAAGTCTGCTCATCATCCCAAAAGTTCATGATTGCCCACAGCTGTGTCGGAGGTTGTAGCCTACATGTTCATGAACCAACCAGTCAAGACTACTTCATCCATCAGAAAAATACATCCTAATTTCATACTCTAAATATAGGCTCGCAGCAGTACGGGATGTAGACCAACATTGTACAATCCCCCCAAAACAACAGGAGGGTAAAGAAGTCCATCTCCATTGTAAAAAATGGTATACCGAATATCGAATGTGTTGTTGTTGTATAAAACACACAGGTCAATTATAAAGTATATATTTAGGGATTTGGATAGAGGTTGAGGACACTTTACAGGAAGACCCTGAGATTCAAATAAACCATGGTTTTCTATTTGCTATTTTGTTGTGATCTTCTTGAAAAAGCTGTTTTCTAAGGCTAAAAGAATGCGTTCGGTAAAATGATCTTGTGTAGAAGCACTCTAATGGGTGGAGTATTGCACGTTTGACAACTAAAAGTGCATTAAGCAAATATCTCGGAACAGATTTAATTTCAATCTAAATAAACTACAAAAAAGATAAATACAAAATAAAAAACATGTGTCAAATGAAACATATGTATGCACATTAAGTGTAAGTCCACATTCAGTATTTCCTTCTTTTATTCTTGGTCATTGTATTTAGCATGTGTTGGGTTCTGGATAAACATGCTTTTGTGTGATTCTGGCAGATAATATTTGTGTGTGATAAGATGCATTTCCCTCCCTCTGACTCGACAGAATCTCTCACTTACAGAACTTGTGGTTATTATCATCATCAGTGCAGCTATTATCCCACCACAATTGTCACGAGACATCTGCAAGGCGATCTTGTTTGTGCTAAACCAACTCAATCACAGAATGCCAGCTCCGTTATCCAGGAGCACAGTGTGAGAATACATCATGAACAGACAGACAACTTCTGTATACATGATGACATTTTTAAAACCGTATATGATATGACTCTAATTAGCGCAATATATTTTGTAGAGTATCACTTAAAAAAATTACTCACTAATTATATTGCCAAAATGAGTCATATGTGTAATGAGGGTCATGCATCTAACGGTTCACTACAGTGTAATAAATTCAGTTTTCTATTGGTTAGTACTTAAGATATGGGTGAGTCAATTTATTTCTCACTGGGACAAGATAATACCTCCGAAAGGGATCACAGAGTTCCTTCAAGTTTAACTTTAATTTGACATTAAACGAGACAAAGAAAAGGATAATTAAAACCCTTACGGCAACAGTGAATCTGCCCATTGACAAAGGTTAGAATCCACACCAATTGACTTTTGAAGAGAAGAGATCATGTTGCAGTTTCACCACAAATGCGAATTTGTCATTAATAATACATTACAGCTTTCTGCTTCTGTGATTTCTGTGTTCAGCTATTTGCCCTGAAGAGCCTCTTGTCGGCTATTTTCTACTCCGTCCAACTGAAAAAGTGAAGGCCATGATGTGGCCACCTTTCAAATGTCTATTTAATTTTAGACATTCCTGGTTGAATTGCATGCCATAACACTATGTGTATACAGATTGTAAAGCCCTCTGAGGCAAATTAGTAATTTGTGATATTGGGCTGGACAAAATAAACTGAATTGAATTGAATTGAACACTCTAATATCAATTTTGGTTGTTTCGAGGTTAAGGTCACATTCCATGATCAGCTCATAATATATATTTTTGTATACATTTTGTCGTGGACAGTAATTGATAGAAAGAGCTCACATCCGACTGCAGAATGTGACATGTTTTGCAATATTTTTCCTCTTCCTGGTCCAGGCAATGCAACAAATCTATCCTTTTTTATTCTTTTGTTTACCCTCTGTTTATTTGCTCTGTGGCTATGCTTTTGTTTATTTTTGGCATTGTCACAGGCTCTATTGACAAATAAAAAACATTTTAAAGAATCTATTTTTTAACCATATGCTAACAAAATGTTATCCCCACCAAATTGATGTGGGTGACAGTTTATTGATTATATTTGCTAGCCCTAGACAACAAGTAAACTTAAGCTGTTAATGTTTCTGAGGTTTACACAAGTAATATTTTACTTTAACAAAGCAGGAAAATAGGTGGAGATAGGAAATTATTAGCAAGTGTGAGAAACACACAAATGCTATTTTTGTATTGAGAAATCATTCTCTTTAATTTGATGTCTTTAATACAATGTCAACAATCCTATTCAGCTATTAATAATAACACTGTGATTCACTCGGAGCACCCTTGCCACTAGAGGGCAGAGAGAGATTTACAAAATCCTGATGAGCCTTATTCGGAGGACAGAGTTTTAAGGCCATCAGACTACTGATGGTGTTTCTTTAAAATAGAAAAAAGGATCTGCTCTTTATCTGCTCTTTGGTGGCGGCTGCATTCCTGAAGAAGTCACAGACTGTTTCCCCTGTTGTGGAGGCACATTTCCGGAGAAGGTTCCCCTTGAGTGAATGTTTGAGAAGCAAATAAACTTCCTACAAAGGTTTATGTTCAGTGATCTGAAAAAATCTGGGCCACATGTGTGTTAATGATGTTTGCTATTGCCAAAGCGTCCTGACCCAGTTCCCGGTATGTTCATTACTCCTTTCACCTCACTTTCTTGCGCCAGCATTTGGAGTTTATGTTTTTCATCTTCAAATAATAAATAATGAAGAGCACTTAGGAAAAAGTGTGTGAACCATCAGCGGTAAACTTTAGATCAGATTTCCTCGTGAAATCATTGCATTTTCCCTCTAAAAAATGTTTTTTGCGTTATGCAGCGCTGGCTCGACTTCACAGCAGGTCGTCTTATTTGGCATCGCAGTCCAGCTCTCTGTCAATTAGATGCAGTATGTATCATCCATGTTTTGACCCTGCTTTCTAAAAATGAACACTGATGCAATAGTCAAGCTGGAAACATAAACTCAAAGTCATTAGACAAGGCCTTGAACTAATTAGGCCTGCCAGTCTTACAGTCGTAAGATGCTACAACACAGCTACAACACATTATTTCTAAGGGGTATTAGCGTTACTATACTATCTTAGTTCTAGATCGGCCTGCAAGCTTGAACGTTTATATGTTTGCATTACATGAATTTAACTCTGTCCCTTACCCTGAGAAAAAGCATATAACTGATAATATGACTATAATTCAAAGTTTTAAACAGAGGATTTCAGTTATGATATCTATTTGTAGGTTAAGATGTTTCAAGTTTATTTTAAACCCATATATCAGTACTTTACATTAGCTTTATATGAATAAATCTAAGTTAATAGACATGCAATTATATTTAATTCACCAAAGAAAAGTCAGGCATGTTTTTAAATATGTATTCTTCTTTATTCTTAGTCTACTATCTCTAGGTGTCATTATATAATAACTGCTTTGATACATACTGACACATTACATGTGTAGTGTGATTTTGCCATATGCTGGCAGTGGCAGTAAAGTAAATGGTAAATATTAATCACATTTGTTATTATGCACAAAATGTACTTAAATTCTGTATCTTCCTTTCTAAAAATAAAAATCAATATCCAAATAAATGCGGTATATTGTTTGTCTCCAAATACTTTGCAGGGATTTGTTATCTGTGTTTGCTTCCTGTGGAGAGGTGAGGATACTTGGAGGTTATTGGTTCTGTTTATGTACAATATTTATTTCCCAAACGCAATAAGATCAGCAACACCACATCGACGTCACAAAAAGGAGCAAGAGTTTGTCAGTTTGTGTGCTGGTGCTTATTAAAGCTGTCAGCAGGGCATATGTGTGTGCAGTGTGCAGTGATGTGCGGTATGGGGTTAAAAATCACCCTTAAGTCTCACAGCTAAAACTCACATATACCAGGGAGCATAAAAAACACCTTGTTACAACAGTTAACTCCAACAGATGACAGCTGACTTTGGCAACTTGGGTCTAATGGAACAGATTAAGTCAATTACAGCTTGGCAGGGGGACTTAGACATATTTGAGACATTCCCCAGACTATGGGAACAATAGGTACCCTCATACTGTAGGAGACACTGTCACTCCAAGGCAGTACATTTCATTATGTCAGAGTAAATCCAACACAATGTATTTTGTTCTCTTTCTAAAAAATACATCTTTATAATAGCATAATAATGATAACACTAAAACGCAGTCCAAGAGAAAGCATTATTATCCCCACATGTGCAGTGTGTGCAGCTTTTTTTCATGAGCATCTAGTGAATGCGCTCTGTTTCATCAAGATGATGTTGTTGTTGACTTAGTCCCCAACTTTACATCAAACATAAAGAGAACGCATTCAGCTCAGCAGAAACTGGGAACTCCAAAGGGTTGAGGAAGATAAAATGTAGCAAAGAGGAATGGCAAGAATAAGCAGCTGCAAGAAGAAGATCACATTCTTAAATTAAATCTAATGTAAATATTTGGGAATCATCATCATTCCAATTTTCAAGAATTTAATTATTTTCATTACACTATTTTTGTTTGTTGTTGGAGTTTTTTAGGATTATTTTGTTAATCAAAGTAATCTCCTCCCGGTGTAGAAGGTCATACGCTACACAATCTGCACTTTTGTTTTATAATAATTAATTCAAAATCTCATAATAAAATTGTTCTGCTAACGAGGTGACAACGTGCAGATGGCTCAAAGTGACTCCCATTGGGTGAATTCTCATTTCTCTTTCATTTTGCGCAGTATAAATGAGTTCAGCCCGCAGGGTGGGCAAACATGTTAAGTGCCTCTCAGCTTTAAAACTCATCAGGAGGAGGAAGGCCTGCAGAGTGTCTGGCAGCAATCCGATTAAATGATGTAACCTTTGGCCTGCGGGCGACCACACCTCCACAGGAAGCCAACGATTTTGAGTTTTTAATAACGTAAAAGCTGAAGTCAAAGATGCGGTTTAAAGTTACGGATGAATGGGTACATTTCAGCTGGTTGGCCTTTGTTTTTGTCCTTAACTATCACCATATTAGTTAGGTTAGTTAGAGTAGATTGAAGGCCGTTTTGACAGTGCCCTGGTGCCCCTACAATTTGTATTGCGCTGTTAGAGGCTTCTGGGCACAGCATCACACATCATACTTCATAATCATCTCTCTGTAACATGGTGTCTTTACAAGAATCCAACAACATCAAGCAATTAATGTCTCAAATCGACAGAAACCTTGATTTGGTAACAGCACATAGTGCTTGTGTATAACACCACGTCACATTTGTGGCAGATACTGGATGCATGTAAAAACAATATATTTACTAGAATTAATTTAAATAGTTTCTTAGCAGTACTTGACAACATACACATATAGATTATATATCATACATACTTTAGAGTCATCAAAACTATGAACTTGACATTTTACAACATTCTAAAAATAATAAAGCAATGATGGAGTTCACATGTTACACCACAGCCAGATAATGTCTACTATGTATGTAAATTGCTATTTTTACCAAAGATCATAACATGTGCACATGCAAGCTAACATAATAGTAGCTTAATGAAATGGAAATATGGTTTTAAAGTTTTAAATTTGCCGAAAGGTGAATTTGATTCTGCCTAACTGCCACAATATAGTCACAGAAGCACCGCTCTGCTTTTCATTCTATGATTTTATTGCATTTTGAAGATAAACCACAAGTAAGTCTGAGGTTATGTCCTGCTTCAGGCGAAGGTTAACAATGTGGTCTGACTTTTAACCAACTGCAGCCTTTTATCCACACACAACCCCCCCCCCCCCCACCACACACACACACGCACATACTCATATTTCATACACACAGTGTTGTGTTCCCATTATTAGGACTTCGAACTATACATCTTGTTTTTTTGTCTTGACTTCCCTTGGATTTTGTTGTTTCATTTGTTTCCACAAAGCACCGCAATGAACCTATTTGTTAAAAGCAGGCTGTAAATAAACCTAAATAACTCTTGATTTGTTTTGTAAGCAGTATGATTTCTCTGGTCATACATTATCTACATGCCTCCATATGAATGTCGACGACCGGCCCTCACCTCGGTGGGTCTGTGAGGGAAATGTTTGGAGCTGATTATGACTACATCCTTCCCTTATTCCTCCATGGACCGCTTGCTTTTCAAACATGCGCAGACGCCAGCACGGATGATCCTGTCTCCTGCACACACCACTATCATGGACACTCAGCCAGAGGGTGAGACTGCTGCTTTCTGTGAGACTACTGTTCATTGATTATAGTTCAGCTTTCAACACCTGAGTCCCTCAGCTGGGCAGCTGGATGTGCCCACCCCCTGTGAACCTGGATCCTGGGATCCTGGGGTCCACAGGTGGACAGCCAAATGGGCCTCACCCTGAACCAAGGATCCCCCCCTCCCACACACAGGACAGGTTCCCCCCTCCCTGTCCTCCACCCCCTACTTACACCTGTACACATGAACACAGTCCAGGTTGACTCAACATCAGTGGTGGTGTGACATGACGGGTGTGGTGGGGGCTGATCTAAGACAACGCGGGAGACCCCTGGAGGAAGTTGCTGATCTGTCACTCTGGTGCCAGGACAACCAAAACTGTCATTGGACATCACCAAAAACTAGGGCACTGATTGGAGACTTTAGAGGGTACACAACGGGAGAGGGCGTACAGGGTGAGGAGCGAAGGACGGGACTGGTCCATCAGGTATAGGATCTGACATGGGATGACATCAACGACACCACCACATGGAACACAAACACAAGGCCTCCCAGGAAAGGGCAGGCTAGCGCCTCTACCACCTCAGGCAGCAGTTTCCTTCAGTCCTCCTGTCTGGAGCCTCTGAGAGGAGCTGTGAAGACGTCTGACTGACACAAAGCATCACCAGGCTCCAACTGACACGCTCAGGAACAGGAGAGTCTGCAGAGAGTAGTGGCACTACGCATTATTGCTATCCACCTCCCACCCTGCAGAGGTACACCACCAGGAGGCAGTGCAGAACAGCCGGCAGGGAGGATGAAACCACCCCACACCCCAACAACACACTTGTTAGCAGCAGGCAGGCAGGGGCGCCCAGTCACGGCTGCAGAACAGAGAGAGAGAGACGGAGTTCTTTTCTTCATCAGGATTGTGAACTCTGACCCTCCGACCTCCCCCACCCCCAGACCCACACAACTGCCCCTCTTAGGCACACACACACACACAAACATTGTGTTGTTTTTTATTGTAAATTTTTTGTTGTTGTTGCCCTTGCACATTCCTGCTGAGCATTGCCACTTTCATTTCACTGCACACCCTGTGTGTGTATGTGACAAATAAAACATCTTGAATCTTGAATCTTGAATCCACACACACCTGGGTAATTTGGGAGCACAAATGCAGAATATGATTTAAACCTGACTGGTTCTGCTACCTTTTTAGATCTGTATATCCCAAGAGTAATATAAACTGTGGAAGATAGATTTGGCTGCGGGTTGGCTCAGTATTGTGTTTCTACGGGTTACACAATTTACCTTTATGGTGGAGGACTTCGGAATAGCTGCTGATACCATTCCAACTTTAAACATCCAAAGAATTGTCCCTGACAGAGACATAATAGACTAAAATAGCCTCAGATCAGTGAGGCAGGAGTTGTATTGTCTCTAGGGAATAGTCACCAACAGAAATAGTCCTGATAAGTCCAAGACATTGTTGGAATGGAGTCACTTTAGCAACACTACCACACACAAGTATTTCTAGCCAGGAAGGGAATTTGTTTGGAAATTCAAATTTTATTCGGGATTAATGTTTGATATTGACAATTGTGTTTACTTTATTATTCATTGCTTTATTAACAATATACAGGACTGTCTCAGAAAATTAGAATATTGTGATAAAGTTCTTTATTTTCTGTAATGCAATTAAAAAAACAAAAATGTCATGCATTCTGGATTCATTACAAATCAACTGAAATATTGCAAGCCTTTTATTCTTTTAATATTGCTGATTATGGCTTACAGCTTAAGAAAACTCTAAAATCCTATCTCATAAAATTTGAATATTTCCTCAGACCAAGTAAAAAAAAGATTTATAACAGCAAAACAAAATCAAACATTTGAAAATGTGTTTCCAGGTGTTTTGAGTTAATTAGACGATTCAAGTGATTTGTTTAATACCCTACTAGTATACTTTTTCATGATATTCTAATATTTAGAGATAGGATATTTGAGTTTTCTTAAGCTGTAAGCCATAATCAGCAATATTAAAAGAATAAAAGGCTTGCAATATTTCAGTTGATTTGTAATGAATCCAGAATGCATGACATTTTTGTTTTTTTAATTGCATTACAGAAAATAAAGAACTTTATCACAATATTCTAATTTTCTGAGACAGTCCTGTAGACCATCCATATTAGGGATGTAGGGCTCAAGCATTGAGAGCAATACACATGTTGTTAATGTTGATAAAGACAGTATGAGAACAAAACAATGATTGTAAGGAGTTCACTTGGCTGCCGATTTCAGCACTGAGGACACAGATGATCCATCAAGCTGCACCGCATTATCCATGATCAGGTTGACTTGATGTCACCTCTCAGAGCTCAAGCCCCCTCACACTGTGCGTATCTCTGTTAACCCGGATACAATGACAGAGGTGTCACTGACAGCAGGGAACACTTCCATTGTTTGGCCTGTCTGTGTTTGGTGATGACATTGATATTAAGCGGTCAGCTGAGTTATTGGAAAGCAAAACAAACTTAACTTCTTGGTGCTAACAGCCACAAAGACAAACTATGAGCTTCAAAACAAAAAGCGTTGATTGTTTTAAGATTAATTAATAATAATTAATAAGCAACCTAAAACTTTATATTAAAAAAATTCTGACCAACATTTATAAACGTGGTATTGAAAAGTGTAAAACAGCCTAAAACCCACCTGCAATGTGTGTTTTTTTGCCCAGCAATAACACACCTGCACATCAGTGAGTCTGCAATCCTCACTTCCTTTACAGACCAACAGTTCTATCTTCTAAAAAGGATTGGTCATTTTCAATAAATCTGATATAAATGGGATGTGACAATAACATCAAACTTCTCCTTGCCTCAAAAATAAACCTGAAGGTTTGGGTAAGATCCAATTCCCTCCATGAAAGTTCTATTCATCTTCTTTTTTATTTTCTCTTGTAACTAGGAGCTGTCAAGGTCTGGGGGGGTTTGCCTTGAAGTTTGCTTGGCTATATTTATAATTGGACCCTATCAACAGTGACCGGTGCAACTCAACTGCACGGTGTGTTATGGCAGCTACTGTGGACTGATTTCAACACATGCCAGTTGTGAGATTATTTGTATGTCAAGTGCAACAATAGGTACGGACATAATGGTTGCACCCACTACTTTGTGGATGGCATGAAAACCGTCTAAAAGGGATTAGAGGGGACTGAGCACAGTTGAAGTCAAATTCTTCCAGGTAATATACAGCTCTAGGGACGCTGTACACACTGACACACTGATGTCTCTACATCTAATATGTACAAAGGCTGAGTGCATCAAACATGCAAAACCACTGTGCACAATGAAAACAACACTTGAGTTAGAGTAATTTGATTTATTTTTTTCCATTAAGTGAATTTAAATGAACAGTAAACACAGCCGGGAAGTAATGAGAGTAATGGCTCCCTCTCCTTTCATAATAATAATAATAATAATAATTCAGACTTCTATAGCGCTTTTCTAAGTACACAAAGATGTTTAGACTTGCCCACATACCATATGTTAACCTATCTTAAGATATTTTTATCTTGCAGGGTAGTGGGGCTCACCATGCCAAAATAAAACCAAGTTTTAATAAAAATGTTGCAGTTAACATGCCCTGCTGTGCTGAACACTGCCTGTGTGGGTGTCCTCTTCACTGGGCCGGATCATGACTGGGTGTTACGAACTCAGACACTCACTTAGAAGGACACGATGCGACTCCGGAGACAGAGATAGAGTATTTGTAAGTACTTTTTTTTCTTTCTTCAGCAGTGAACAAAAAAGCGCTCGTAGTGAGGATCAAAAACTTTCAAGAGCACACAACATAACCCGACTGATCGGCAAAAAACCAGGCAGAACTGACAAGGAACACTGGGAGACAGGGAATACATGAACCTCTCTATCTGTGCACAGTACCCTCTCCTCCCAACTCCCCTCCCCCCTGATGGCCCAGGCTGTAGTCTGATAAAAGTCGTGAATAAGAGTACGATAAGCTAATAAATGAGCAGCTTATCCAGCTTCAGCCCTCCCAGTCTACCTCAATTTGCTTGCCCCCCTATGCCTACGGACCTCCAGTAGCTTACGCTTAGCGTCTTCCCTTCAAAGAAGACCTGGGGGGGTGGAGGGGGAGGGGGGGCGGAGGGACACAACTCACACACCGCTACATTTTACTTGCGTGAAACGTTGGGGGTTGCAGGTCCTGGGGAGTTGAGCAAGTGCGCCGCGCCGGGGTTGATGACTCTGGACTGGACAAGGACCAAACCAGTTTCCAGCAGTTTCTTTGATGGTGGTGAGTGGTAATGGGTTGAGAGCTTTGTTTTTTTGGCCTGGACTGTGGAGGCGACCCCCCGCGCGCGTCGTCACAGCGCCTTCATAGCTGAACTGAAGAGAGAGAGAGACTGGCGACTGGCCCCCCCAAACTGCGACAACGTCTGATCATGGCATGTGCCGATGACAGCTGGGTGGGGCACCTATGAGTCGACAAAACCTTTTCAGAAAGGCGGAAATGAATTGGACCCTGTCGGAAACAATGTCATTAGGGAATCATGAGGGAACCTGTCACAAAATCCATCGAATGTGTGACCCAAGGGATGGGGAATCGGCAGCGCTGGAGCAAGCCCATCGTTGGGACACTCTAGCTGGATTCATCACATTTGCCTCTCTTTACCTGACTCTCCACTTTGCCAAAAAGGCTCCGATCACCGGTTACTTTACCGCTAGTGGGTTCGGGATCAAAAAAGAGACAAAGCATCGGGTTTTTTTTTCTGAGACCGGAGAAAAAAAAAGAGTGTGAAGTTGAATCTACTAAGAAAAGTGTCCACCTGGCCTGACGGGAGTTGAGGCGCTTAGCTCAGAAAAAACGGTTGCTCTGGCACCTCTAGCCAGTGTCTCCATCGAGGGGCAGCTTTTGGCTAACAATTCCTTGTCCACCACATAATAATTCCGCGCCGTTTGTCAACTTCCGCGACAGCTGTTGAGACAGAGACCCTCCTCCAATTCATCATTGCATCCTCCCATCGACTAGACCATAAGGGGATCTGGAATGAGTGATATGGAGAGAGCTGATGTGAATATATCTCTGAAGTTGAAAGCAAAGATCGCCTGGGGGGTCACTTGAAGGGAAACCTAGGAGAAGTCAGAACATGCTTCTAAGTAGCAGCAAATCTGAAGGAAGCTGAAACCTTTTTTTCCTGGTGGTGGTGTGTGCCTACTGCACTGACTGACTTGAGGATCCATTTGATTTTGGATATGATTGAGTGAGACTATAAATCCAAAGAAACCTTCTGTGTGGAACTCGCACTTCTCTGCCTTGACATATAGCTGATTATCCAAAAACTTGTGGACATGGTTAACAATGAGATTAGCGTCTGGGAGAAAGGTGAATATCTTAACCGTTGAAAGCAGTTCAAAGCAGATGACATGAGTGGCAGAGGATAGCGGTTCTTCTAGTCTATAAGGTCAGAAGAACTTTCTTTCTTTCACCAAAAAATCCCGCTCCGGCTGGGAGATGAAGACGGATATCCCTGATTTGGTCTCGAAGTAAAGTAAAAGTCTCCTTGGGGGGGGGGGCGGGTAAGAGAACAGGTTGCACTTACCCCCTCTCCCCCTCCCCCCCTTCCCCATTCTTAACTTTTCTGAAGGCCAGTCATTGTGAGTTGTGGATCCAAACCAAAAAACCCCAAAATAATGTGCTGACTCAAAAGGTCAAAAATATGAAATGCTATGGTCTCGGTTTATTCCTATAATATAGTAATCGTATGGGGCTCAACTGTAAAAAAACAACAACAACAAGCACCGGCAAAGGCACTGGAGATAATGGGATAGATAGCGATTTTTTTTTTTTTTGTTTGTTTAGGGCCCAGTCTCTATAAGCTTTTCGTCAGCCCTGAGTCTATAAACACACCTGGTCAGGGTGATCCGGAAACTTGCGGGGTGCCGCCCTTTTTGACTGGTGAGCACGATCTTTCTGTCAAGCTGGCGGATGATGCGACCGGATGGCCGAATCCGCTGTCCCAACCCTGCTCACGGCGCTGCTCTCCTCCAGAGAAAGCCTGGTTCTTCCGTCATTCGAAGTTCACGGGTAGTCCTCTGATGGTCCGGGAGCTATGAATCGAAATCCTGGCCGCTGGCGGCGCCCGAGGCGAATTCCTGGAGCGCTGGAATAAACTCGTCTGGTTTGCGCTCCCTCTCTCTTCCTCTCTTTCGGGTTATCGATCCCGGATGGCATGCGATGAGAGGATTCCAGATCCGGTCTCCAGTGGAGCCAGCTGGTCCTTTTATTTATCGGAGTGAAGTCCTGTCAAAGGCGAAGGCGGGAACATTCATCCGCTCCCGCTGCGCTGCTGCACGAAAATACGATGGCATAATCAACCCCCTGACGGTTGAGCTGACGTATTTGAAACAGTGGCCTCCGCAGGCGATGAGTGGTCAAAATGCGCCTCATAGTCTCTATGGCCAATGAATGACACATAATTGGTGTCTCCTAGAAAGGCTTGCAATTCGAAGTTCGAAAATCTCCGGAAGAGCACCAGCCAACGGGAGGAGGAACAGCCTGACTGGTCGTCAGCTGGAGTATTGACCATCTGTGTATAATTTCTCCCTGAACCCTCCTGGGGCCCCCTCAGCTCTTTGTATTTCCGGATGAAAATGTACCGACGCCCTGGGCGTGAAAGCGTTTTGGGAGGCTTTTGGGTCGGCATGGTGTAGTATGTGGTCAGTCTTACGACACTAGAAAGTAGGACCCACCAAAGGACACGACGAGAGAGAGAGAAAAAGTATTTGTAAGTACTTTATTCTTGGGTTCTGCAGTGAACAAAATGAAAGCTCCACGAGTGACACTGGGCTTGTCAAGAGTCAGAGGAGAATACTCTGCTTGGGCAAGCATCTGACACCTGGAAGACATGTGTGATGAGAGAGCAGCATAGCAGGAAACAGGAGATTGTAGGCCTAACTGCACGACTCTAGTAAATATAACTTTTGACTCTTGCTTTATGAGTAGATTTCGGGCTGACTTTGCAGGGTGAATTCTGTCAAGAGGAGTAGCTGTGATGTGGCCTCACATTAATTGGCTGCATTTCAAGGCAGTGCACAGTAAAACACCAGCTCTGATTTGTATAATACACAACAACAACATACCACCTCACACATTCAAAAGCTGCTCTAGAAGATGTTCCCCATTATGCTGATGTTCCCTCTTTAGAACCTACATAACACCATTGTACACTGCTCAGCTGTGGTCTAATCACAGGAAAAGGAGTATACAGAGACTGAAAGTATATAGCTTACAATGATGCTTTTAGATTGCTGCTTCATGTGCCTAGGTGGCATAGTGCGAGTCAGTTGTTTGTGTCTAAGCACGTACCAACCTGTGAGGCGCTCTTGAGACAATTGATGTATGGTTTCATGTGTCGACTGGACAAATCTGAGAACTGTATAGTAGAGGCTCTGGTCAACCCTCTAAAAAGCTGCTATCGATTTACTTCGAACATAAGACGACATTGGCACAAAAGTCTTCATACTTTCCAATGAACTGTATTATGTATGTTGTATCTTCTTGTTTTCTCTCTTTTTTATAGTTGTATGTCTGTTATTTTTATATGGAACTTGGTGTCTGAAATAAAGAATAAATAAAAATATGCACACATTACCAACCAATATATAAATATATTCTATAGTCTACTGTGTGGCACTGTGCATGCAATGCAGCATCTGTTTGACCAGGCAATTTAATAACGGACCGGGTTTCATCAGTAGGAATTCGGAACATGTGCATAACATCAAGGTGATTTCTTCTTCCTCTGCAGAGCACACCACGAGAGGGAGACAACGCTTTTCTCCAGTTATATTATGAGTGAAGAGTCTTCTCTACAGCTGTAGTTCTGATTGACAATTCCTATCGTTATGAGTATTTATGAGGGAATAGCTTTGATAAGAGAACAAATCTAGAATATTTAAACAACATCCCACCGTATAAAATGAAGCATTTTGCAAATAATAACACTCTTTGCCACACTGGAGTCTATAAATCTAGTCTTATGCAACAAACATCGCTGTATTCTTGTATTTTTATTTGTTTTAACCTAATCCATCCTGATGAGCCCGCGCGGCATCGTTTTGTCTGCCCGGAATGACACACCACACGTCCATTTAAAACCTGACAAACGCATTCCAGTGGAGATATTAACCAATCGGCGGAGAGGAAGGCGTAACTCTCCGTACTCTAGCAAAGCAGGAGTATGAAGTTTATGTTATCAGTGTACAGCCGCTGTGAGAGAATGGTGCACCTTAGTGCGCATAGGTGCGTGATATTATCCATCTGTGATGTTATATTCTTGCAACTTTAACCTCCGCACTTAGTTTATAAGGGTGTATGCGCAAAGTTCAACGTTACTCCGTTGCGGTTCCGCACTACAAATGGCTTGGATTATTCCCCCGCATCTGCACAGGATCGGCACTGCTTTTGTTTTGCTCGCAGTGATTCTGACAGGTGATGCAGTTGCGCAGGTTTTTGACAGCTATGGATTATCATACGCCTTGAGGTCCGACCCGTCAGAGGACACGATACTGGTTGCCAACAATGGGGTCCGCGTGCCTTTCGGAAGATCAGTCTTCATTGATCCCATCAACGATTTGGTTATCCAACTTCAGCCCGGTGATAGATGCAGCATGACGGTCCTGGACAATGATCCCCTGTCTCAAAGTCCCGGACACCTGTCTCCGAAAAAGTTTCCGTGTGAATTTGGCCCCAACGACGTTAAGTATTCGCACTTCGGCTCCAGGAGCCCTCCGAGGGATAGAGTGAGATTACAACTCAGGTATGACACCCAAACAGATACCATTATAATACCTTTTATGATGGAGGTGGAAGTGATTTTCACACAGCTGGAAGTTCTAACCAAAAATATGCCTCTCACTGTCGAGAAACTGCTCAGCACAAGTAACCCCATTGATAGAAGAATTTTAGAATTCGCTTATGATAAAAGTGCCCAACAATGCAAAATAGCCTCTCTCTCAAGTGGCAGCGTGCTGCCCAGGTATGGACAACTTGTGGATGAGGACAGCCTTGGAACAATGGTGGACTGTGATGAATTTATTCAAATGAATATTCGTTATCAGCATACTTTTGCTTTGAAGTCACCGAACAGAGATTACATTCCAATGCTTGTGGAGTTACATGATAAGGAGGGCAATTTGCTCAAGCAGGAATTTTTCCAAATTTTAGTGAGGATTAAAAATGGAGAGGAGAACACGGCTCCTAAACCCAGCTTTGTTGCGATGATGATGATGGAAGTAGACCAGTTTGTAATGACAGCAATTACCATGGATATGCTGGCTGCAGAGGATGTTGAGTCTAATCCTGATGAATTAATTTTTAACATCACATCCACCCTGTCCTTTGAGGAGGGCTACATAGTGAGTACAGATGATAGGAATTTACCAATAACCTCATTCTACCAAGGAGACCTCAAAGACTTGAAAATCGCCTACAAACCCCCTGCTGTGGATTCAAACAGTGAGCGGATTTTCCAGATTGAGTTTGAGGTTGTGGACACAGAGGGAGCTGTGTCAGACCCTTTTGCTTTCATGATTGTTGTTAAGCCTATGAACACATTGGCCCCTGTAGTGACTCGGAATACTGGACAGTTACTGTATGAAGGTCAGTCGAGGCCTCTATCCAGTTCACATAGTCTGGAAATCAGCGATGAGGACAGTTTACACAATGTCAAAATTACTGTTATTGACGGGCTGAGGCACGGAGAATTAACCGTTCTGGGCTCAAGGAGGAAATTTTTCACCCCAGCTGACCTCGATGCTGGAGTTGTCATTTATCAACATGATGGCAGTGACACCTACAGTGATAATATTATTTTCAGAATGACAGATGGAACAAATGAGGTGGAGTTCCTGTTTCCCATCACTGTTGTGCCAACTGATGACGAGCCTCCCATTATCAATGCCAACACCGGTTTGATTTTATTCAAAAACCAAATTATGCAAATCTCCTCACTCATGCTCAGTGCTGCAGATATCGACTCAGAGGATTCTTCAATCAAATTCACAATAGAGCCCCCCTTTTCCACGATTGGGCAGCTGTTGCTGCGTCAGTCTGAGGCCCCAGAGGACCCATCGACCTGGAAGTTTAATACAGAGGATGAATTGTACGAGAAAGTGGTGACTGAATGGCTGCAGCGGGATATAACTGATGGCAAACTGTTCTACATCCACATTGGGCCTCACAGCATCAGCACAGTCATGGATCAGTTTGTGTTTGGAGTTCAAGATGACAACGACCCACCAAACCAATCAAGTGAGAGCTCATTCATTATAAAAATTATCCCTGTAGACGACATCCCACCTGAACTTTACCCCGGCACGACTCTGCAAATGACTGTGCACGAGTATCAACTTACTTACTTCCGAAAGAAATTCCTCCGTTACACTGACCTGGACTCAGAAGATCGAGATCTCAAATACAAAATCATCCAGCCAACAACAGATACAGATGAGAATAGCCCCGTTGTATTGGGGGCTTTGGTCTTAACTGAAAAGCCAAACACTGAAGTCACAGTTTTCACTCAGGCACAAATTAACCATCATAAAATAGCCTACAAACCGCCTGAGCTTGAGCTTGGAATTACCAGTCATGTTTTGCAGTTTCGGTACACTGTGGAGGATGTTTCTGGAAATATTGTTGAAGGAGATTTCACTATATTTTTAAAGCCTGTGGACAACACGCCACCTCAAATAACCAACTCTGGATTCACTGTGTTTGAACGTGGCACACATATCTTTACGAGTGATGAGCTGGACACCTCAGACACAGACACAGACAGCAAACAGATATCCTTCACTATTACTCAGCCTCCACTGCATGGCCAGATCCAGTTTACATTTTCTGTTATTACAAGAGGAGATACTTTCAGCCTAGAGGATATTGGACATGGTAGAATGTCATACATCCATAATGGAGATGAATCAACAGTTGATTTGATACAAATAGATGTCAGTGATGGCATCCACATTGTCCCAATCACGATTCAGATTAGTGTGAAGTCGATTGATGATGAGACTCCAACTATCAGCCTTCCAGCTGGCACAATCGGCTCCTACATAGATGTACTGGAAAATGGAGCAACAGAAATCACAAGTAATGTCATTCAGGGAAGAGATGAAGACACAGATGACCTCCGTTTGACCTTCATTGTTGAGGACCCACCATCATTAGGTGAAATTCTAGTGAAAGGTGTCCCATCTGGCACATTCACCCAAGCTGATGTCATTAACGGCTTTGTGGTCTATGCTCATACCAGTGGTGAGATAGGCTTGGCCACAAAGGAGGACTTTTTCAATCTCACATTGACGGACATGTCTGATGAGTGGACCGTAGGTGGAAATAAAATCACAGGTGTAAGAGTGCATGTAACTATTCTTCCCCTGGACAGCCAGGCTCCAGAGGTATTTCTGGGTCCACAGTTCTCTGTTGTGGAGGGAGCAAAGAATGCCATTCAAATTCTTCACATAAGCGCTGAAGATGCAGACACTTCCAACGATCACCTCCTTTGTACAATCATTGTTCAGCCGACTTCAGGGTATGTGGAAAATATCTCCCCTGCCCCAGGTTCAGAAAAATCCAGGTCCGGGACAGCTATTAGTGCTTTCACCATCAAAGACATCAGACAGAATCACATTTACTATGTTCAAAGCATTCACAAAGGAGTCGAGCCAGTGGAGGACAGGTTTACTTTCAGATGCTCTGATGGCATCAATTTCTCTGAAAGGCACTTTTTCCCGATATCCATAATCCCCTCTAACGATGAAAAGCCAGATATTTATATGAGGGAGTTTGTAGTTATGGAGGGCATGAACATAGTCATCGATATTCCCATTCTGAATGGTATTGATGCAGATCTCCCCTCTGATCAGCTCATATTCATTATTACTAAATCCCCCAAGCACGGATTTATTTTCAATCAGCTCATTACTGGCACTATCCCTGTCTCGAACTTCACCTTGGATCAGATCAGGGAGGCCTCCAGCATTGTGTATGAGCATGATGACTCAGAGACCACAGAGGACAGCTTTGATATTGTTCTCACAGATGGAAAGTTCAGTGTAGAGAAAACAGTAATAGTTATGATTATCCCTGTGGACGATGAGACTCCAAGGATGGCAATCAATGACGGCCTTGACATTGAGATAGGTGATGTGAAAGTCATAAACAGCAATGTTTTAAAAGCAACCGATCTGGACTCTGAGGATGAAACGCTAACTTATATTGTTCGCTATGGGCCCAGTCAGGGATATTTACAGTGGGTAACTTCTGGGACTTTGCAAAATATCACAGTTGGAATGAACTTTACACAGAACGAAGTGGATCAGGGTTTAATTGTGTACATCCATAATGGACAAGAGGGAATTCGGGACCTCATCAAATTTGATGTAACAGATGGAATCAATCCACTGATAGACAGATACTTCTATGTCACAGTGGGTGGTATCGACATGGTTTTCCCAGATGTGATCAGTAAAGGTGTATCACTTAAAGAGGGTGGCAGGGTTACTCTGACAACGGACCTGCTCAGCACCAGTGACCTCAACAGCCCAGATGAACACTTGGTTTTCACAATCACCAGAGCTCCCATGAGAGGACACCTGGAGTGCACAGACACACCTGGGATGCCCATCGCATCCTTCACACAGCTCCAGCTGGCTGGCAACAAAGTATACTACATCCACACTTCGAAAGATGAAGTAAAAATGGATAGTTTTGAATTTGAAGTGACTGATGGCTACAACCCTGTGTTTCGCACTTTCCGCATCTCCATCACTGACGTGGACAATAAAAAGCCTGTCGTGACAGTCCACAGCCTAGTGGTAACTGAGGGAGAGCACAAACTCATCACGCCCTTTGAGCTAACAGTGGAGGACAGAGACACTGTTGATCGCCTCTTGAAGTTCACAGTCACTCAAATCCCAGTTCATGGTCGCCTGCTCTTTAACAACACCCGGGCTGTGACCTCCTTCTCAAAGCAGGACCTGAATGACAACATGATCAGCTACAAACATGATGGCACAGAGAGTGCAGAGGACAGCTTTTCCTTCACCGTCACCGATGGCACACACACAGACTTCTACATCTTTCCGAACACAGTATTTGGAACTCGAAAGCCCCAAATGATGAAGATTAATGTTCTACCAGTGGACAATGGAGTGCCGCAGATTCTGGTGAACAAGGGAGCCCCAACGCTGCGGGTTCTGGAGAACGGTCACCTGGGATTTGTGATCACGAGTAAGTCTCTTAAAGCAGCGGACAGAGACAGCATTCAGAATTCTGTGACTTTTAGAATTACTGTTGGCCCAGGACACGGCTACCTGATCAACCTCGGCAAAGGAAATGCGACTATCGTCACCTTCACACAAGGTAAGAGAGCTGGACAACAGCTTTGCATTCCTGTGTCATTCAGATATTGTAATGTAGTGCAGAGACTCACACCGAAGACAGTTCTAATCATAATTCCCTTGAGCTTGCTCTCAAACTCATTTTACATGTACTCACTCTGCTAACTGTACTCCCCTTGGATTCCTGAACAATGCTGAGTTCAAACAGAAGGTTTTTGTTTTCACTCAAGAGACTGCCTATTTACAGAGATGAAGTATGCCAGTGCCTCAGGCTGACCAGATCTCACTGGAGGATTGCATTTTTCAAACAGGGCCTAATGCATTTCACTTTGGGAGAGACTGATGGTGAATTGTACATTACCAGAGTCATATTTATAACAGAAGGAAAAGGGATTACAGGCATGGTGATAGATAGGTGGCAAGGGCATCGTAGCCTGCCTGACAGCAGACCACTGGCTGCAAACATGAGTACAGAAGTTATATTTCAAGCAGACCAGAGGGGTGTCTTGGTAAATGCTAAGTATCAGGGTGGCAGCATCTGTGTACAGTCAATAACCATGTATTCCCTGCTTTTATTCACTCTATCACTGCAAGATGCTTTCCCCGAAAGGTCTGTTCAATATTTCATGAGTTCTCACAAGAATAAACAGAAAGTAAATAAAGACAATAATAAAGAACCCTGTCTAGCACCACACTAGCAGGATGGCAAACAGGGCGCTGTGATGTAACCCCAACAATAAAACTATTCTTTATGTGCTGTGCCATTCAGGATTCTATTAGACATACAACTCTTGTGACCAGGCAGTTGCTCTTTTCAGATCCCCCAGATACTATGTGCAGTGGGCACATTTCATCTCACAGCCTCAGCCGGCCTCTTATAGCAGGACTCAGTGGTCGTTATAGTCAACTAACTGGACATATTTTCCCACTCACCAATTCAGTCAAATGGCGGATGTCATGGACATTTATGCAAATGTTTCTCTTTTTCAGCTGAAATTGACGACAGGAACATATGCTATGTTCTGAAGGATGGCGACAATGCTACAAATGACATCTTCCATTTCTCCATTGAGGATAGCGGTAAGTTACTTGGCTTGAACATGCCCATTTAAAATCATACTCTGTGAAAGCACACCCTTAATTAAGATGCAGATTTTTTAAACCGAAACATTTTAGTTTGATACACTGTCCCAACTTTAACTTTGAGTAACTTATTTATTTAAATAAAAGGAGAAAAATTGTCTGTGTGCTTCACAATATGCCTTGCTAAGCAGAATTACTAAGCAGAGTTGTGTGCACAGATGGGAGCAATTTACAGAACAATAACTTCACACGCTTTATTTCAGCATAATACATGATAGAATAGGAATGCAGTGAATGAGAAGGGATGCCATTTTTAGATTTTGTTCGTGTCATGCTCTGTTGATTTCCATTCAATCAATAATTCCGTCAAAAAGTCAGAATATCAAAGCTTCCACACGTATTCACCTTTAATCAGAACATTCATGTTGTTCTTCCTTTGCAGTATCAGTCGTATAGCACCCCAACCATAATACTGCATTGTTTTCTTCATGGAAGTGCCACCTTATTTAGAAAATAATGATTGATTTCGCAAGTAAGTAATTAGTAGAACAATTAGCGAAGACCTTCCTCTCACTGTAGATATGTAATCAGACACAGGCTCGGTAAATGGTTTGAGGCAATCATGCCGGTGTTGCCGATTAGCAGAAGCCGCGTGTCTGAAAGTGTGTCCTAGTTGCTACCCTTCAGCTGTGATGAGTGAGCACAAAGGACCTTCTTAATAGGGGACCTCTTTTCCCACAAGCACCTTTAGAGGGCCCCCGTAAACATGTTCCCATCTTTCGACTGTGGTCTAATCTGTGGCTTCAGTTGAACAATAGACAAGTTCAATGCTAATAAGTAGGTAGGGTCTTATGCGTGATGACTGAAATGCAGAGGACAACTCCATTATTAGGGGGTGATACTGATCGAAAGTGCCTCATGAGCTGCTGGCAAATGGCAAGCACATGCAGAGCTTTTATGTTGTTGTTCCCTTTATTATTGTCTCAATTGGGTTATTTGTTAAGGAACAGTCCAGACTTCTCTTTCATGCTTGCTTAATGTTTGACGACATACTTGAATCTCCACTTGTAGTTGGTCTTCCAGAAATGGCAATTAGATTCCCCTTTTTCAGCACCCCCTTCAATATTCTACATCATCCTTAGACTTGATCAAAGTACGAATAACAATACCACATGTTTTTGTTCTCTCCTTTCTCAAACAAAACAAAGCGTGGAATTGCAATGGTCAGACATTATATTACTCTAAAATGTCCCCCTCTGACATGAGAGTTGTGGCTATAGTTACACCTAAATTGCTTGACAAGTTGATAAAGTGTCTGGACGACCCATCCGAAAGGATTCGACATGTACAGCACTGCAGCTTGTGAGGCAGCCAGTCATTGAAGCTGTGCTGGTGGCTGCTCTAAATCCCCAGAGAGAGCCTCCAGCTCTTTGAACAGTCTTGTTTAGGAGAAGCTGAATGGTGTACACTGGAACACAGCTGCAGTATGTTATGTTCAACGGTGGAAAACATTCTCATCCTCACTTCAAGTTCATTTGGGAAATATACCAACTGCACTTGGCAATTTTTTAAGATTGATATTTTATTTTTCATGTCGCAGCTGCTCACTGGGATTCCGGGAGTTTTTTGTTAACAGCTGTGATGAATCGTGTTGAATCTGTGCACAGTTCTGAGTATATGTATAAATGCTAATTAATATTTGCGAGTGAATGTTTTCCGCAGCTCGATCATCATGTTTACAGTGCATATATTAATAGACAGGATAAAAACTAGGACTGTAACTATTGATTATTCTGTTCGTTCTCCTTTTAAAACATTACTCATTCATCTTTAAAATAGCCACACAAATTCCTCTGATATGTTCTATCGTGGTGTGAGGCCTTCAAATTCCAAACGTACACTACCGTTCAAAAGTTTGGGGTCATCCAGACAATTTCGTGTCTTCCATGAAAACTCACTTTTATTTATCAAATGAATTGAAAATTTAATAGAAAATATAGTCAAGACATTGACAAGGTTAGAAATAATGATTAATATTTGAAGTATTAATTTTGTTCTTCAAACTTCAAGCTCAAAGGAAGGCCAGTTGTATAGCTTATATCACCAGCATAACTGTTTTCAGCTGTGCTAACATAATTGCACGGGTTTTCTAATCAGACATTAGTCTTCTAAGGCGATTAGCAAACACAATGTACCATTAGAACACTGGAGTGATAGTTGATGGAAATGTTAACAATGTATAGTGTGTATTTCTGATTAATGTTATCTTTATTGAAAAAACAGTGCTTTTCTTTGAAAAATAAAGACATTTCTAAGTGACCCCAAACTTTTGAACGGTAGTGTAATTATTTAAACAATTTATCAATGCATTTGCTGTTGGTTCACTAATCGATCAATTGGCTAATCTACTCGGCACGAGTTGTGGCCCCTGACATTATCACTTAATACACTGCTTAAGGATAAGCTTACTGTACTGGGATCAGTGCCCTACCCAACTGATTGTTATAGTGCTGTCTCCATTGTCAATCCAGAAATAAAGTGACTTACAACCTGCATTCATTACAGGAAAGGGCACTAATTCCCTCTTGAATGCCAAGCCATTCATTTCACTTAATCCAATTACTTACTACTTATTGCGGTTTCACCACAAGGTTGTTTTAGCTGTTGAAGCAGAGATCATCGTGTCTCTGATAGATGGACGGACAAAGTCTTAAATGGAGCTACCAGGACCTGAGTTCTTCCTGCTCGTTTTGTCATACTAGTGTTCAGAAACCCAAATTGTAATCAATGTTGGACCTGATTTGGCACACCTCTATGTGAATATTGAGTGCAATAATTATCTTTGCTTTATGTGGCCAATTATTATGATTTTATAAGAACTGCTAAAAAGGATGATAAACTATTATTAAATTGTTTTGTTTATCTATAAATGATGCTTATCTTATTAAGACTTGAACCAAATTGGCTGTTTCACTCGATTAACTTGTCTACATGAAGACATCATCGGCTTTTTGCCACAAATAACAATATGACAATTAGACCAGAAGCCAAAATGACAGATTCTAATCATTTCGATAAGAATGGGTGTCTGGATAAAAGGATTCTCACTGTGTGACTAAAACACTACTACTTTTAGCCCCTGTTGTTATTAAACACATTTAATAATAATGCTGAATGCTACACAACACAATTATGCTGCACATTCTTCGGAATAGTCTATAACTTTATAATCCTGGGTAATTTGTGGATTTTTTAATATTTTCTCTACTCTCTTTAGTTTATTTTTAATTTCAGAAATCTCTCACTGTGATTATTTCAGGTGCTTTTGCCAAAAGAAGATACACAGTTTGTTTTCTCAGAGCTGCTGGTGTATCTCTCTATTCGTCAAGCTCGTCAAAGCTTTGAATGAATAATTACAGAGGACCGAAATTACACATATTTATTTGTCGGTGTCTCTTTCCTGTTTTGGAACAACATCACACCTTTACAGCCGTGTCACGAACACAGGTGTGAGCCAAAGACCTTCATTACTTCGAGAAAGTGTCTTGTTTGGAACACGATCGCTATCTGGATGTTTGTGCACATGTGTGTTCTGGGGAGGGGCCTGGTCCTGTCATTAAGTCAGTTAATTGCTGTGTTTGGGTGGCCTCCAGCCCTCCCCATGTCTCCCGAGGATTCGAGCGCATTCAGGTGAGCTTACCTGAGCACACACGAGCACTGGCATTCCCCGGCATTTGTTTGTGAAGCAGAATCCCTGTCTGCCTCCAGCCAGCCAGTCAGCATTAAGGACAGTCCTCCTGACAGACACACTGATGTTGCCTTTGTTTTTCATCCCAGGCATCATCTCTTTTTTTTGGTTTCACTAAGCTACACAGAGGCAGCATAATACCATTGATTGTTCAGTTCATAAAAACAGGCTGCTCCTGAAGGTCAAAATCCATCCTTGTGTTTCCCATTTCACTTGTGACATCTGTTTGGTAAGCCCTATGTGCAATGAGTATACAGATCAGTAATTCAGAATTACAGAGGAATAGGTGAAAATTCCTGACATTTAGTTTTACATGGCAGCTCCTGAAACAGAGTTTCCAATGCAAGTCTGCAGTGCCCTCCTCAATAAGAACGTTTTGTTTGTTATTTCTGGCTCACAAGATGAGTTTAGGTCGGCGTGAGTACAGTGACCTAATACATCCTCTGAACCATTTCGGGCTGTAGTAACATCACAAATCACCAACGTTTTCCATCTTATCGGTGTGTAATCGCTTGTGACACTGAGGGGATAGTTGAATCCATCTCCCTTGTCTCTCCGCCTGTCTAATCCCAGGTTAGAAGGGATTATTATTCTCCCATAGCATGCTGGAGCACAACGTGCATCCACATGCAGTTGTGAGGTTAATATCAACTTTGTGAATGCTGTAATATTCCCATCACAGAGCAAATGATGACTCTGCAGTTTCTGTGTGTTTCTGTCCTGTTATTAATGGGAATGTCTCCTCTACACATTTCTTGGGGGGGTTCCTTTGTCCTTGGGACCTATAAGGTGAATCATACTGTATACAGTTAAGCTTCAGAAAATTACATAGCTAGTCCAGTGTTTTAAAGGGATTTTGGGGGCGTTCGGTTTACCTCAGAGTCCATCTGCTGCAGCTAATACAATATTAGATAGTCATTTTATTGTCTTGGAAATTATTTTTGTGATAAAACATCTGGAAGTTGATTAGAGGAGCTATTCCTCGGTAACAGCTGCTTCACTTTTGGGAGGAAAAACTAAATTACAGGGAGGATTTAGGCTAATTATTTTTGACGGAGAGTGATTTTCGCATCTCACTCGTCTCTAATGTCCTCATCGTCACTAACTTTGAGTAATCGTTTTCTCACCGGTTTGTATTGCAGTTATATTTTCAATGTTTAGATATGTTTTAAAGTAAAAGCATATGTGGAGTGCTGCAGTGACTAACCAAACAAGTGAAGAACCTTTGCGTATTGATGAGGGGATGAAACATTCATTGTGAGCTAAAATACTTAAGCCAATGTAATTCTTTTTAGATAAAGATTAAAAAGTAATTATTTATGATTAGCTTATTCTACAGGGCAAGTAAGCTAAACCATATTGATGAGAGGTTTCATTCTTACATTATGAATTATGCATTTTAATTAGCCAATGGAGGGGTTTTCCTTGGCTCAAGTTGATTTCTACCAGCCGTTAGTGTTATGCTGCCTTTTCTACATCGTAGTTCATTTTTCTCTTGAGGGACGGTATCTTCATCTGTTTGAGATGTGTCTTCTAGGATAAATAAAATTAATGATTAGACAATCATGTAGGAGAGTGGCATAATCTTATATATTGTTCTCTCGGGTTGTGATTGTATATTACATAGAATGTGGGTGAACATGGCTCAAGGTTTCAAGACCCTTTTACACTTAAATGTTACTATGGAAACAGATGGGGAAACCCTGCTTGATGATTCCCGTCTTCCCTTCCATTACCAACGCCAGAGTGTGGAGCAGAGGTTTACAAAGCAAAGTCAAAATCCCAAAAGTATAGAAACCCCAAGTCCAGGCTTGTTCCCTCGCTGATGACATGTGTTGTCATACCTGCCTAAGGATATCAGTCTAGCTGAACTGGGGTTGTTCAAGCAATATGTTTGTAGAACATCTCTCTCTTTTGTAGAATAAGCTTGCCTGTGAATTTGTGTTTCACGTTTGGACAATCAACAGTCCCAACAACTCCAGAAAAGCTGAAGCATACATATATAAAATCATATAGCTTTCTACCAGCAACAGAAGAGGATAAACCAAATGTGCAAAATGGAATGGAGTTCAGCAAAAGGAAACCGATGTGGAGTCTTTTCACATCTAGAGTGAAAGCAAACTTAACATTTCAATTTCTCATGGGAGTGTTTCATTTTGTATCTCATTTTATTTTTGACCATAACAATTTAATGAGACTGTGTTTTGAAAAGTCATAATTCCGCCCCCCAAAAAAGCAGGATCTCTGAGGGTCAATGATGACACAGTTGCAAAGCTTTTGTTCAGTTTTGTGAAATCACTCTGGATAATGTGCTTTTGGCCCCGGAATCCCAGCAGTGGGCCGGAGCTGCTCCTCACAGCCCTGCTGCACGATAAGCCTCCGACAGCTGGGCTAAGGCTGGAGAGTCACTCTCTCCACCTCAGTCTGGGCTGCAGGATTGAAGCCCTAAGCAGTGTGCATCCCTTGTAGACACGTTTATGCACAAACATTCACACACACACACACACACACACACACACACACACACAGTTCCATAACCCACCCACCATCACGTGGCCAGCTGCCTGATCCTTTAATCAGAGATGAAGCTGGCGTTACTAAAATGATGCATCAAGATGTTGGGCATCATCTACATTTTAATTGATAAATGCTTTGTCTTGGATTTCAAGCTGTTTACTCTTTTGATTATACTGCTATGATTGCATTTTGATATCAGCATTTCAGTATGCCAAGAAAATGAATACAGTAGATTGAAGCAAACTCTCCCTATGAACATGGTTTGAGTAGAAACACGGCTCTCATATCATAAAAGGTGCTGATGAAATCCTTAAGGGGTTCTGTGTGTGGATCAAGCCCCTCTCACCACCACCTCCTCCACCTGCTTTCCCCCATAAGTGAAGCGTGATAGGCAGGATATGAGACGCCATCGAGTTGAGAAAAGAGAGGGAAGAGCAGTCGGGGGAGATGAGCGATAGACTTGCTCTGTTGGTCCCCGTACTGGTGGGGGCAAGGCTTCAAGCTGCTTCCTGTCGCCTGTAGCAATGGCATGAATGGGATGACGTGCACTTCACTCTCTAAACACCGCCTGTGTTGACAAGTTGTGAGGGTTTCAAATGTAGTAGATGAGCCCTGTGGGCTTGTGGCCTCATCGACATATGAACTGAAATAATGTTGATATTTCCCGGAAAATATAGGCTAATCTTTTATTGAATTTCAATTGATTTTTGTTGTTGTTGCTTACACATATAAACTACTTAAAACATGTCTGGAGCAACCAGGTAAATGTCCAGAGATCAACCCTTCCCCCATGACGACTAGTGAGGAATGTCTTTCTTTCTGAAATGAACTAGACCATGCCTGTGCTTAAATCTTGGTTTTCCAGGACAGGGGCTGAGAGTGAAGAGTTAAATATTAGCAAGTAAATGGGAAGAGGGGAACAAAGATAGGTCACAGAGTGCAGGGTGACACCACTGGGCAATCTGATGCAGCACTTACATCTAGCTCCTTAAATCCCCAGGTAATTTGCTGAAGATATGAGAATAACCACAACATTGTTTTGTCATAGATTAAAGGTTACCACTGGGCAATGAGTCTGAAACCATTATGTTTCATGACAGCGAGTGCTCATTTTGTGCTATTGAGGCCTTGTGAAACCTTTTGAATGTTCCGCTAACATATTTAATTCACACTTCATTTAGTTTCTATAGACAGTATATCATTTTTTAAAGGACCTGTGTTTATGAGTTAAAATGTCAATAGAGCTAAGGGCTCATACACGGTCTCAATGCCTCTCATGTTTATCCCCTCTGCATCTTATTACTTTATTCATTCCTCCGGTGTCCAGGGGTTGTGCTCCTTACAGGACCTGCATTTAGGTTGTTTGTGTTATCTTTGAAAACCCACGGCCTCTGAATTAATATTTCAACCCGACATAGAGAGCCGCTATTAGGAGCTGTCTTTGTTGAGTTATATTTTTTTCTTTTGGGAACCATCTTTGTTATCTCTACCTGTCTCGAACAGTGAACTTCAACTTCAACTTCAACAGCACTTCTGCTCTTTAATGCTGTCATAATTTTCAACAATGTTCCCTGTGGTATTATAAATAAATCTGCTCAATTTTATGACTGACAATCTATGTTAAGTACCAACACTGTTTCTTTAGCATCTTTGGAAATTCATTTGCCCAGGATATACGTATAACCTGCTTGTTGCCTTATTTGTATTAATACTGCTGATACAACATAATTAGTTGCTTGACACAATAGCCAATTGATGTTAAAAATGGCTTAATCCGTATAAAACATAATGCCAATCGTCAAGTTGGAGGTGTAACACTTGATTTATCACCTGGGTATCATTTAGCATTCGATGTAACTCCTACGAACATAGACCTACGGGGTACTGCAGTACTGCTGCTTTATTAGTAAGCAAGACCAGGTGTATTGTTGGTATTACAGTCGGTTGACACATGTCTACTATTTCTGCATTGTTAATGTAATTCTCTAACTGGTGGATTTTTAACTGTGTGACTACTTTAGTTACCTCGCTGCAAACTAAATGTCTTTATAGGGGACAATAAAGATAATCACCGTGAAGGGAGTTATGCGACATACAACTTCAATATTCAACTTCAGCATTCAATATAGGCTCCAACAGTTAAATGCAGTGTAGGCTATCTATCAGTATGATCAAATTGCCTAATAAAAAAAGTAATGTTGCAAATTGTAATTTTCACAGTATATCATGGATAGCAACGCTTTTCTGTTCGACCAATGCATTAGTGTAGCTTATATTAAAAATATAAATATACTGTCAATGATTTGCCAAAAGGCAAATGTTTTTTGGAGTTGGCTATTAATGACCTAAGGTAATTTGTTTTAGAAGGCTTTACTTCCTCATCATAATGCAATAGTCTGCACTCTCACTATTTTTAAAAATGAGATATGGACGATAGGATTTGAAAACTGCAAGATGCGAGAGTAAGACATACAGTCGCTGTCCACAAATACGTTCCCAAATGTTATTTTATGGCCCCTACTATACCTACAAAGTCACAGTATCCATCCCTGCAACTATCAGAGTGGCTCTGACTTTTAACCAAACTTATTTGATATTTTTTAAATGTAAAATTTGTATTTGTTTACAAAGACATCCATAAAGTGTTTTTACAATGATGTACAGGAGGAAATACTTGCATATGCAGGGCCTAAACAGAATGTTGCAAGCAGTCTTAGAAGTAATCTTCTTGTACATATTTTTTAACCCTGTTTTTTTTTCCGTGCAGAGACTAATCTTCAGTTCACTATTACAAGAAAGAGACAATAACAACAATACATCCGTAGACATATTCTCCACTCTTTTCATGAATGCAGACTAGTACTCTTATCTTTAACATGCAGGTTTGCAACGTTCTACTTGAAGTCTCCTTTTCAGCAGTCATGAACAAAGAACCCAGAGTCATTATACACGTTTTTAGTAATTACCAATTTCAGCTTTTAAGGGAGCATTTTCCGTCCAAGCAAAATCCTTTCGGCATGTGCAGATTTGCAAGTGAGAACTGTGAAATGCAGCTGAAACATGTTGTTATAAATGAAACCAATGGAGGCCCTGAAAACAGCCTCGACAAACACCCAGCTCTATTAGTATGGAGCTCATGACTCATGAGTCTGTTGGACTGGGATAGGGTTTTATATTCTATGGCCTCCCACTGCTGCTTTCAGCAAACAGTCCGCCATTATTCGATCTGACAAGAGAGCGAACACTGTGCATTCAAGGGTCAAGAAAAAGCACGTCCCCCTCTTTGTCAAGTCTCTTAATCCTGAAACCTAATGTTGCTTTGTTTTCTCTCACATTTCCACACTTCCCCTTGTTAAATAACAAACTACGTTGTTTTCTATTCAGTCTCCGGCAGAATTGGCGATTACGTCCCAATCTCATCGGAAGGTCTCTAAAAATCACATCTTCCGACCTTTCTGCATGTCCTTAGAATGTATTTTAGGCTTCTTGCTTGTAATTTATGCAACACTTTTTGATTGTCATTTATATGCCACAGGGTTTGTGAAAGTGTGAACGTAACGTTCAAAGTATTGCAACAACACAACGGCCACAGCTAAACTACCTCGTTAGTTTTACGAAAAATCGTCCACCATAAATCATACATCGATTTCCCATCATATAAGTTACTTGTACAGAGCGTATCATAGATAGGCAGATGCATTGACATTGCACTAAGTATAGACTACATGGTTTACAAATGATACATTAAATATATCTGTAATATCTTACTTATGGCTGTCAGGGCGTTCATACTCTACATTAGTGACTGGTAAAACACTATGGGGTCAGATCAGTCTCAATAATTGCAAATGCACGCATGATATAAATCATAATTTATTTACATGTGTATTGGAATGTATTTGTGAATCGTTCTGTGTGCATTTGTAAATTTGAATATAGTTGTCAGAATATAGTTGTCAATCTTGTGTTTGCATTTGTGAGTCTCTCTGTGCGCATTTGCAATTATTGAGACTGATCTGACCCCATAAATAACTCTTCATTTGAAATCCACTCTGGCATTAACAAGTGCATGCTGAAGAAATCTCTGCAGCTGCTAATTCAGCCTTTGGTTATTGTTCCCGTACTATTTAGAGTTCAGGCTTTTTCTCTCTAAACCATTTGGCTTAGAGGTGTGGTTAATTATGACACTCAAGGCAGCATCCTCTTTGACAGACAGGAATGTCATTCAATGAAATCCTTTGGCTGACTTCACCTTTACAATAAAAACAAACAAAGCCCCCAGCAACAACTTTAATACTTCCTTTGGATGAGTTCCGAAACTCAAGGTCAGCTAATTGATTTATGCACTCACTTGTAGAGAGAGACAGGAGAATAATATGTTATTTTTTTCAGTTTTTAGATGCAATAATTATCATTCTGCTGAAAAAGGCCAGAGACAACATAAGGGCTCTCACAGCCTGAATGTCAATATAACTGTATATATATATTATATATATATATATCTCTGAACAGCCCTCCATCTGCAGGGATAAGTCCTGACCTTGGGTGCTTGGTAGGTCACCATATGCCGCTGGTTGGAAATCAACAACCTGCGACAGAGGAGATCTTCTGCAGAGTGGTGCATCCTGAGTTAGCTGCTTCCTAATCCTTAAACTGTTTGGAAAGATTCTTTCAACAATAATTCCCGGTGAGGCTAATAGGAATACTCTTCACAACCGAGGATGTTTGCTTGTATGGGATGCCAGTAATTTCTAAACACAGAGAAATAGTGACGTTGGCAAATATCAAAAGGGGACTGTATTGAGTTGTTTTTATACTGCAGTTGGAATATTTTTTTTATTTAAAAGTACACCAGTAAAAGATGTGTTTACAAATTCGTTTTGAATGTACCTCCACAATTTTTTTAATGCAACATTCCAGCAAATATGTGAGCTTTGCATCAAGTGTTTTCTCAAGCATGACAAACAACGTCCTTTGTGGCACTGTGTAAGGATGCGAGAGCATGATGTAGAATCCAGGACACGAGGACCTTTCCCTACAATCAGATTTTACAGTATTTTCTGTGACCCAATTATCTCCCATTCTATTTCATTATCCATACCGCTTATCCTTTTTTTTGGGTCGCGGCCAATCCCAGCTGACATTGACAGGGACAGGTCGCCAGTCCATCTCAGGGCAAATATAGAGACAGACAACCATTCACGCTCACATTCACAACTACAGGCAATTTAGATTTCAATTAACCTGACTGCATGTCTTTGGACTGTGGGAGGAAGCCGGAGACCCCGGAGGAAACCCACGCTGCCACGGGGAGAACATGCAAACTCTGCACAGAAGGACCGCCCCGACTGGGATCTGAACCCGTTGCCCTCTTGCTGTGAGGCGACAGTGATAGCCACAACACCACCGTGCAGCTCGACAATTATCTCCTGGGCCACACATAAAAGAACCCCATCTGAAAAAAAGCTCTGGGAAATGTCACTGCCTTTTCACACAGACGAGGGGGCTCCTACATTGGGACGCAGCAAGAAATTCATTCAGCAGTTTCCACAACAACCTTATGCTGCAATTTGGAATCCAAAACAGAAGTTGTGAGGACTGGATAAAGATTGTTGTTTTGCTGAAAAGGTTTTTTACAGTCACTCATAGATGTGTAGGACAACATTGAAGCACCTTTTTTTTTGCTTCAGGTGAATGTTGTTTAATTTTGCAGCATTTTTTAACCACACTCTTGTTCTCATGTGCCCATCTAACCATCCCCATGATATATTGAGCAGTTGAAGTAATACATTTTCAATCTTAGTGGCAGGTCTTGCTTGAATAATGCAAAATAAAGGAAATAATCTAAGATGTACACTACCGTTCAACAATTTGGGGTCATTCAGACAATTTCGTGTCTTCCATGAAAACTCACTTTTATTCATCAAATAAATTGAAAATTGAATAGAAAATATAGTCAAGACATTGACAAGGTTAGAAATAATGATTAATATTTGAAGTATTAATTTTGTTCTTCAAACTTCAAACTCAAAGGAAGGCCAGTTGTATAGCTTATATCACCAGCATAACTGTTTTCAGCTGTGCTAGCATAATTGCACAAGGGTTTTCTAATCAGATATTAGTCTTCTAAGGCGATTAGCAAACACAATGTACCATTAGAACACTGGAGTGATCGTTGATGGAAATGGGCCTCTATACACCTATGGAGATATTTCATTAGAAACCAGATGTTTCCACCTAGAATAGTCATTTACCACATTAACAATGTATAGTGTGTATTTTTGATTAATGTTATCTTTATTGAAAAAACTGTGCTTTTCTTTGAAAAATAAAGACATTTCTAAGTGACCCCAAACTTTTGAACGGTAGTGTATGTGAGTTATTTATGCAACCTTAATGTGTTGGAAATAGAAATAAACTCAGTCATATTTCTGAACAGAGTAAAGCAAACATTCCTTATTTCATGTCAGCGGTTCCATTCATTCTAAAATTGTAGGTCTGAAGGCAAATGTTTATTCATGATTTGGTTGCTGAAAGTTTAAGAAAGGAAGTAAATCCATCCATAGTATTCCTAATTTGTATTGATCACAGAGTTAAATCACCTCCATAGTTGTGGCACATATGTTAATGTCCAAGAAGTTTCCCTGCTGAGAGCAAAGCCTGGCTTGCTTTGAGCCATGCATAACTCTCGGACCAGCACCTTTGTTCAGAAGTGCCTTTGGCCTTTCCTTCAGGCCCCTCAAATGTCGCCTTAGAGTGACCAGTGTGTAGGAGTGGACACAGAGGCGACAGCAGCTGCAATGGACCCTACGGAGCAGCTACAATTATGGTGGACCCTTTCCATGAAAGGCAGTGATCGTAGAGAAGGGTTTAGGGCCGGGGAAATCATAACAGTTTTAAATCTTTGGAACCATTGCCAACTTGTTACAGCTGATACGAGGCTTAAGGTGATTAGACCACAGCGCTCTTTCCTTCTGCTCTGCCATGTGCTTTCTTTCCTTCAAGAGGATTATCATATCCCTTTCCCCTTAATTGGTGAGGTGAGAAGTATGCTGGTCTGGAACCCAGATAAAACTCCTGTTATAGAGATAATATAAGTTGTGAAGACAGAATATAAAAAAATTAAGCTCTGTCATAGATTTTCTTTCGAACAATATTTGCGAATGATTATTCTTTAACTTAAATTCTTTAGCTGAACATTTTGTCTTTTATTTCTTGTCCTGGAAGCCCATGGAGCTGAACATGTCAAACAAGTCTAAACACCTGCTTAAGGGCCCTAAAGACTACGTTGTTCATGATACACTTCAATTGCAAAGTCTTAGATGGAATGATGTAGTGAAAATTGTGTAGTCAGAGCCATACTACTTGTGGGGCTTTAAGTGTTATTGATTTCGCTGCACTTGAGCCAAAGGAAACCTCATGTACTGTTCTAAATTGAACTGGTTCATCCCTCTTGGAATCACAAATAGCCGCAGTAAATTTCATGATCATTAGTTTTCAACGTACTTTGTCATGGGCCAACATTTTAGTCAACGTGAAATCTTGACATGGATGAAGGTCGAAAATCCCCATGAATTATTAAGAGTCATCTTGAATGTTCATTAAATCACCAGACTTCATGGCAGCCTGGTCAGGATCAAAAGATCTCATCTCCGTCTTTTGGCCATGCCGCTCAGATCTAAGATCCAAAATGGCTTGAGATAGCTATTTTGTAAACAATAACGTTTTGCTTTTTCCTGAAGATGAATAATACCTGTTGGATAAAGATCCCGGGGCTTTGAACATTTTTTATTATTATGACTGAATTGGTTGAAACAAGATGCTTAAATCTGCTTCATAAGACTTTGCGGCTCCCACTACAGGTGTGAAACCTGATTTTGGCAGTTATCTATCATTAAATTGTTCCCCCAAATAAGAAAACAGCCAAATTAAAAGTTTATTGATAGCTTAAGCTGCCAGTCTCCCTTAACTATAGTCTAAGAGTTTTGTTAACAATAGGAAATGGCTGTACTTCAGATGTAATGCCTTTATTATGAAATCGAAAAATGGTCAAATAAGAAGCTTCCATGGCTCTATCTCCCTGTGTGGTCCGTCTTAGTACTATTTGAAAAGACTCCTTGTGTATCCCACGCCTAAATTAAACTTGCTGGCCAGTGAGCACTTTGCTGGTCGTCCACAATTGTTAATTTATCCCTAAAGTTGTATTTTACATCTTTAATGCTACAGTAAACAGTTATTGCAGATCATGGAAACTATTACCACACAAAGTCCATTTGTAGTAATATATCATTACATATTTGTAGATGTATTCTGTCTATTGAACAGGATTCACAGGCTTGTCCCAATGTGTCCGGCCTAATCAGAGCGGTGCTGGCTCTGTGGGCAAAGGGCCGCCTGTCTGTCTGGTTGAATGAGCAGGCGAGAGTCCATGGGGCACCGCTTCACATGGACCAAGTAAGGGCTGTCTGCGACGTGTATTCTGGGAGGAGACAAGGGGCACTAAGTTGGCACAGTCCAGTCGCTCACATTCTTTGGCCTCTCTCAAAAGACTTCTGCCCCTCAACACACATCCAGTATCTGAGTGACCATAAGTCGAGTTTAAAAGTGCAGCTGCATGAACTGTACAAGACCTTTTGTTCAAAGGTTCATAACTCATAATTAGCATGGAGAGGGTGTGACACATCACTGGGGATTTCCTTCCCTTTCCAAACAAAGAGTGCTGAAAAATGTCTTTGAAACCAACAAGAGAAAGTGCAGGCAGGCAGGCAATTAATTCAGTGAATGAATTTAGATGACTAGCCACTGGAATTTGTCGGACTCTGCTATAACACATGCGTTTAATGAGAATGTGGACATTGTGTGAAATACAGTTTAATCTACACTTCATATACCTTAGCTTATGCGATGCATTCACTGTTTATGATGTACGTTTCTGTACGAAACTGCATAGCAGTGTGAAGTCCCACCATACGAGATGTGGATATTGTTCACTGAATTCTGTCTCACTGTTTTAAGTGCTGGTTAAAGATTAACTCTGGTGTTTTTCTTGGAGCCTCTTTGAAGTGGTCTTTGTCCAACCTCTGCTTATCTTAATTAGAAAAGAAATCTGGAGGAGTGAAGTGATCCTCTAGAAACGAGCACCTCCACTCCCAGCTCCCTGAAGGCCACACTACAGTTTCGGCACTTATAGTTCTCCTAAACTCAATATTTGCTCATGTCATGGTGCGATTGTATGTTGGATAAACTGTGAACATAAATTATTATTTCTGAGAGTTTAAAGCGTTGCTGGATGTATCCTCCTCAGATCTTGCCGGATATATAAAATGAATAATGAATAGTTTGTGAACACTGTTCAAGGCAAAAGAAAAAGGTGTTTAACGTGATTCATGTTGAAAGTAACAGCTGCCTCTTTGATGCTGAGCTTGATGTGTAGGCTGTTTCTTTAGTGTTGTTTAAAAAAGTAGACAAAACTTAACCATTTCATGCTTTTATTGAAATGTATGATGTACTTGGGTTGAATCCCAACATTAAACAGCTCTAAAATGATTATATTCTCAATTTTCTAGAATTACGCTTACGATCAAACGTATCAGCCGTGTTATAACTATTTCAAAGTCAATGCCAATGGGTGAAATTACATAAATACCCAAGACCTTCTCGGTTTCCATTACTTCCTTCTCAACTCAGAGATCAGACCTGCAGTGTTCACCGGTGGCATGCGTGCCATGCAGCTGGCTTTAATCCAAATGGAGTAGGGAGGTCCTGTCATACACAGGTCACCTGTCTCTAGAAGAATGATGTGGAACACACAGGGAGTGTTAATCCGACGCTGTGGTATACCTCAAGAATGTATGAGGTGAAACATGCATCACTGTTACACAAGAATGAAACAAAACATGTTTTGCAAGTCTCTATTTCCAGTTGATATCATAAAACAAGTCAACCTCTGCATTTGTTGCATTTAACTCATTACAGTTTTCAAATGTCATATTTTTTTCTTATTGCTAGCTTTCCGAAAAGCATAACAGAGATCATGCTTGTTTGTGATTTTATTGGATTAGATATAATGTTATACAGACTTGTAAAACAACGTTTCCTCCTTGTCATTTATTCTGTGCTTGTCCGATATGATAGTGCCCATAGTGTTTGTAAAGCTAATGCTGGCATAACGCTAAATCAAAATGTATTTGGGATTAACAGACACAAGTGGGTTGATGGCTGAGCGGACCAACAAAACAACACCAGCCATAGAAATTGCTGGTTGTTTTTATAGAAGTTTCAACAATTACAAACACCATTTTGTGGAATACAACTAAATGATTCAAAGAAATTGTTAATTTTGCAAGAGAGCAAAAATAGAGCAGTTTCTCGTATCAATACAACTCAAGCTTTCGACAATCACCGAGTCTGTTTGAAATTTAAATTTAACTTTAAGCTAAACAAAGATCTGTTTCTATCTTCTGTATTCTTCCTCTTTAGGCATTTTTGAGAAAGCACAATAAAACTCTCATTATACGTACACTATTAGGCCAACGGAAAGAGCTACAGGAAACATTTCACACATGCACACACACACACTCAGTCAGACATTTTTAAATGCATGCATGCTCACAAATAATAAAACACCCAGGGTGAATGTGTATAGGTCTCACCTTGCCCATTGAGCAAGGACATGGACACAGTGGAGCGCTCAGCTGCATGTAACAGATTTACGGACCATAACCGAAGAGGTGGGGTGAGGAAGACGCTCTCAGTCAGGCCTAACACAAACAACAGGAACCCTCTGGACAATGTCCCTGCTGTCGCCCAGCGATTCCACAACTTTCAGAACGGCCAGATGTTAAGTGGCTCAGTCATCTGTATCTTGTCCTTCTGATCCAATACAGCAGCGGGCACCAGCTCTCACTCCACAGTCTGCTGAATGCATTCATGCCCATTTCTAGGAATCAGTGAATACTTATTTAGAACGCTCTGGAAATTGAGTTTGTTCCTGTATGACCCAGTATGTGTATGTATTTGCACTGCTTGTGTCAGTGTCTGTGTACCTTTGTGTGTGTGTGTGTGTGTGTGTGTGTGTGTGATGCCTTTGTAAGTGGATCTACTTTGAGTCTATGGTAGCAGCGATGCCCGCCTTGGCCTCGGCCTTTGAATCCAAGATTAAAAGGCAAGGATGACATAATCCAGTTCAGACAGGAAACAGACACCTTTTATCTTAATTAGAAATGAAGCAATTAGACGAAAAAGCTAAATTCCTGTAGCATAAGGATGTGCATCCCTCCAACCTTCCACTGAATGCTGGCAAGGAATCCCAACGCCAAGTCCTAAGGGTAACCAAGAAGTCCTTCTAATCAGGGTATTGAACATTTCTATGCTGGCCCAGAAACAGAAAGCAACGTTAATATTCACAAATTATTATTGAACAGACTATTATGTCCCAGAAAGGCTGTCTGACCTTTCGTCTGTGTTTTCCCTTTCTGTGTGATGAGTTTTATGGAGTTTTTTTTAACTTGATCAACTGTATCTGTTTTCAGGTGGCAACAAATTGAAGAACCAGCAGTTCCGTCTGAACTGGGCTTGGATCTCTTTCGAGAAGGAACACTACGTGGTGGATGAAGAGGTCAAGTTCCTGGAAGTGGTGCTGAAACGTCGGGGCTACCTGGGGGAGACTTCATTCGTTAGTAAGCAGAAACTTTTAATTTAATAATTGATTTTAATGAGAGAAAAAAATATTCTCTACAAAATTAAGTAACAAGAGTAAGTAACTATGAATGTAATGTTTAGTAAATAAAACATATTTAAAATATATGAAATAGATACTGCAAAGTAAAAGGTAGAAGTGAGAATCTTTTTCTTTTTTAGGCACCAAGAGATACATGTGGTATATTGTGGTATATATTCCTGTATCCACACCAAACACGACTCAGTTGTTGATTTGCCGAAGGACATATTTAAACAAACTTTGACTGAATCTGCTGATTCAAACAGACAAAGAAACAAACAAAATGAAGAACAAACAGAGCTCACAGACACAATTACATTCAGACTTATATATTGCAGGACAACTCTGAGGCAGACCTAGACATCCTTTAGGGTCACAGAGGTCATCCTTTGACCTGACTCTTCCAACCAGTATTTACGCTGCAATGACACAAAACAGCAGGACAATGCCTCGGTGACTACACATGCACATGAGAAAGGTCACCCAAAGTTGGTGTCCATGGAAAGACGCCATTCCAAATGTTAGTCAAGGAAATGTACTGTCCGGAACTAAACAGGCAATGACTCTTCATCCGGTACAAAAACACGCAAGCTGCTGTAAGTATTAATGAGTGGTGGGAATTCTTACTAGTGGCACCTTTATTCTGTGCTTAAAAATGTATTAAAGTGACCTGATGTCAAAGGTCAAATCTCATAATTTGCTCTTGATATGCTGCAGGGTGTCAGAGTAATAACGCATCTCTGAGGTGATATGGTCGGGACATTTAGCTAACCTTCCTAGTGTCTCACACTGCACAGTATATCTGTACCATCTCTGCCACAATGCAATACATATGTAACATTGTAAAGCAGATAATCATATACTCTAGAGATATACAGGCAGAAAAATGAACTGAATGCCTGTGATGACCCCACAGTGATCTCTTAATTTATTTATTTGTATGATGATTGTTTATTTATTGGTGGGACCAGTGTTTATCCGGGGACCAGTTGATTAGATTTTGGGATCGATCGGGTCAAAGGTCAAGTCAAAGGTCATGAACAGGTCAAAATCTTAGAACTCAAAAAGTATTGAACCGCATGAAATTTGGTGGGATGATTTATCCGGACCAGTTGATTAGATTTTGGGATCGAGGTCAAAGGGTCAAAGGTCATGAACAGGTCAAAATCTTGAACTCAAAAGTATTGAACGAATCGCATGAAATTTGGTGGGATGATTGTTTATTATCCGGGGACCAGTTGACTAGATTTTGGGATCGGGTCGGTCAAGGTCAAGGTCATGAATGAACAGGTCAAAATGTTCTTGAATAAGCCTGAAATTTGGTGGGATGATTGGTTATTATCCGGGGACCATTTGATTAGATTTTGGGATCAAAGGTCAAGGTCAAGGTCAAGGAAAGGTCAAACTCTTTTTTTTTACCATAGCACGATACATTTTTGTCCAATTGGCATGCAACTAATGCCAAAATGTTCATAATTCAATGCCCAATCTTGTGATATGTGAAGGTATGCGCTCTACCGAGTGCCCATTCTAGTTTATTAATGTATTAATATTATACAACAAATTGTCTCTTGTGTAAGGAGCTTGGTCAAACAATCACATTATTGTCCTTTGTTTTGGTTTTCTAGAGCATCACTACTGTTTTATTAATGGTTACATTATGAATTAATGAAGCAATATATTTTGAACTTTGGATGCACTTCGTGTTCAGTGCCTAGAGAAAACATGCCTTGAATTTTGAAATTGTTCAAAATGACTGTGCTTTCAAGTCCAAACCAAAGCTTTTCATGTTGCTATTTTCTTATGATTGAGCATGAAGGGGAATGATAATGGACGAGGCAGGATGATGTAGCTCTTCGTGTCGGTGATGGAAAGCACAGAAAAGAAGCTATAATTTCTTCCTTTTTTCAGGTCAAGACCATTTTATTTTACAGCTTTCTAAATGCATAAATGTTGAAATATTTTATGTTGTCCATTTCCCATGATATGAAGAGCACATCCTACGGCATTGATTTCTTTGATCATACACACCACTTTCTTACCAAGAACGACATTTGCTGACCTAAGTAAAAGCAACAGTTTTGGGCTTGGAATATGAGCTGATCATATTTAAATATACAGCACACCAATTTAATATTTAACATGTTACTTAAGAAATAAAAAATGTTCTCATACATGCTTAAAAATCATCTCATTCCCCCTGCAAGTACACGACTAAGAACTCTATAATATCCTGACCCTGTAACGTACAAAATAACAAGAAATAAGAGCATTCCTTACTTTCTCAAAGTAATCATTTAGAGTTTCCCTATCCCTCGGTTGCTTTGAGGATAGGAGAGCAAAAGCAGAACACCATGTCTGCAGGCCACCAGCAGCCTGACAATCCACCTGCCTCAGTGTTGCAATGAGAGAGTGACTGATCCCTGGCCAGTACCTTCTCCTGAAGTCTGGGGATATCTCTTCTTGCCCAGCCCCACCTGAGTAAACACGGATCAGAGGATCCCACTGCTTCACTGGTCAATGAGCACAGTACAGGTGTCACCAGTTTGGAGGCCACAGCGGACCCACCTGCCGTGAACCCTCAGCGTGGCTGCTGTGATCAGTGTTATCCAATCCAGGCATTGTGCAGCAGATAGTCTGGAGCAAAGCTACTCCCTCCTCTCCCAACTCTTTGAAGACGACCGATTTTGCAAGCTCCATTGAACTTGATCATTTTATCCAACCACATATGTGCAGGGGCCTTTTCCTTCCGTCTGTACTTGCATATCAAAGCCCACGTTTTATTTTCATCAAAGAACAGAATGGTAATTTTCTTAAAAGCCCAAACTCATACACTTCTCAATCTGTGGTCTTTTAAAGATCTTGTGTCGTCCTAAATCGATATTTCAGTTTGTCTCTTCTCTTTCTTCCTTCCTCAGTTTTAAACAAAATGCCCATTAAAAAAATGTTATTCATGCTTAAACTAGATAGATAGATAGATAGATAGATATATACTTTATTAATCCCCAAGGGGAAATTTGTCGTCACAGTAGCAGCACCAATAAACTAAACACACGAGAATAAAATATAAAATATAAAATATAAAAAACAGGGATGAAAGATATAGATGTATACAAGTAAAATATAAAATACAAAATGAAGTATATATATATGTATATAAAATGAAACATATATGTATATATACACACACACAAACAAATATAATACAATGACTGTGCAAAGTATACAAAGTAAAATATAAAATAAAATATATATGTATATATATATACAACATATATGCATACACAATACAATACTAATGACTGCAGTGTAAAATTAAATTAAATATTAAAATATTAAATATAGACAGTGTGCAAAATGCAAAGTGTGTGTATGTGTGTAGTGTAAATAAATGAAATGTGTGTGTGTAGTGTAAATAAATGAAATGTGTGAAGTGCAGATCAACATAGTGTAAATATTAAGTTATTATTACAGTTATTGCACTAGGATCTGGCAAGAGGTGATCTGTTGTAGAGCCTCATAGCCGTCGGCAGGAATGTTCTCCTGTATCTGTCCTTGTGGCAGCGGAGCGTGAGGAGACGTCTGGAGAAAGTCCTCCTCTGTCCCTGTAGTAGGTGGTGGAGAGGGTGGTCCGGGTTGTCCAATATGGACAAAAGTTTCAAGTTTCAAGTTAGTGCTTCATTTATACAGTCATCTCTTTTTTTCTACATTTATGGAAGCCGATGGGATCGCCTTGCTGTGCGGTTAGGTTCTTTCTATTTAGTGCCAGACCCCTGCTGCTTGTTGTGTGGCCAATAACAAAGACAAAGCAGAGACTGTGTGACATTTCACTAGCTTCAGTGATCCTGCTCAACAGGAGTCTTGCCAGTGTCACAGCTATAGTGACTGTAGGCCCCATCAAACAGCTCACATGCTAAAGGTCAGACATTGCAAGTCAGCCTCCAATCACTGCTGCTAAGACCAGGCTGACATGAGGAGTAATTGGCTTTATTCCCACCGTTGGAAACACTGAGGGTGGGAAACTGCACCGAGAAGATGGGCAGATAGTGTCGGGTTAGACCAACTGGGACCTGACATTTTCCTGGAAAAACATTTGTTCGATTGTATTAAGATTCAATCTGCGGAACTGTGAGCAACACCGATATCACGATGCACAGAATGCACATACATTACACAGAAATGGGTTTAATAAAAGAGTGGTATGAACAATTAATATGAATGGTTGTTGTTAGCAAAACCTGCCAAAGTGATACGTTCTCTGGTATGCCTGGCAGATGCCACCTGACTATAATACCCTATATTTTCTTTCCACTTCCTAAGGTATAGGCACGACGGATGGCACTGCTCAAAAGGACAACGATTTTCGGGGGAAATCTCAGAAACAGGTGCAGTTCAATCCAGGCCAGACCACAGCCACCTGGAAGGTGCGGATCCTGTCAGATAGCGAGTACGAAGTGTCAGAGACCTTCCAAATCATTTTGTCTGAGCCGGTGATGGCCGCCCTGGAATTCCCTGAGATTGCCACTGTAGAGATCCTGGACCCGGATGATGGTCAGTAATAATACATGTTTACAAAGTTAATTATGTTTAGTTTTAATAAGATCATATAAATAACTTTTTAAAAACCCAAATGAAATATTGGCAAGGCCCTTAAAAATAGTTTTGGGGCTTGACAAGTAAACACACTCAGGTCATTTTCCAGCTTTCTGAAATACTGTTGGGCTTTTGAGGTCACAAGGTCGAACAGTAAATCATCGGACATCGTTTTGCATAGATGTTCAACAATCATACAGAAATAAATCTAGATATTTTTAATGGGGGTTGCAGCCTCAATGGCCATAATACACGAGTTGGCTACTCGAAGGGCAAGTGACATGAGCTTTCTCCGTTGGTTAGAACTTGAAAATAATATATAGAAAGCAGGCAAAGCATTTTTAGGGAATACAGGGAAACTAAAATGATAGACAAGTCATAAAACTAGGCTACATCTCAAGGAATGCATTGCATTTCACAGATCTATGTTCGAGTAACTAAGGTGTATCTTGTTCTAGCAGCAGAGATGTCCGTTAGGTCCAGGAGTCATCTCAGCTGTATTCACGGTTTAAGGAAATGCTTCTCTCCATCTGCCCAGTAACATCAGAGCACATGATACTCGTTATACAGAATTGATTCAATTTAAGGAACTGACAACATCCTGAACCCAACTTGATTATACAAAATTCCTACATAATGAGTAAAAAGTAGGGCTGTCAGCGTTAACGCGTTAATCTATGCGATTAATTTGGCCGCGATTAACGCACTAAAATATTTTAACGCAATTAACGCAACTTTGTTTACTTCCGGTGTGCGTTGAAGTTTTTGCACTGCTGTGAGTGTCAAGCCGCGGCAGTCCGCCTCCTTCCTCCCGTCTGCTCTTCGATATTCACAGAGAAGCAGAGGGCGACGTGTCGGTGACCGGGGCGGAAGGTGCAGGTGACTTTTTTTTGTTGCTCCGCCCCGATGCGCGCGCAGACGCGCCGGCATGGAGCTCTGCGGCGCACGAGACGGAGAGCCGAGAAGTGTGAACGACACGTCGAGACAGAATGACATGCTGCTGTAGAGATGACCAACAACAGACGTTTAGTTTAATAAAAGAACAAAGACGTCTTGAAGAAAAGAACCTTACATTACTTCTGCTGTAATCTGGCGCGATAGAGAAAATGACAGGGGGGCGGGGCCTCACCCTGATATAATGGTGGGGGAAACAACTGGGATGTGTCACATGCAAAAGCCTTTAAAAGGTGAATTTACATTTTTTTGTAAAATCGAGAACATGAGCCCAGCCTCCAGAGGGTTAACGTGACATATTTGAATGTCAGTCAGTTTACCAAGGCCACTGGTTCTGCTGATGTTCAATGTTAAAGATGACAGGACCAATGGGGTCTCTAATACACCTTTTCTTACTAATCTGGATGTTTCACTGAAGAAACGATTTATCATCCACGATATTAAATACCTCGCTGGCACTTTATAGGTAGGAGCCTCTTTGAAAACACAGCTCTGTGTGAAGTGTTGTCTTTAAAAAAGAATACAATTAAACAAGTGTCTAAAATACACGCTGTCTGAAGGGATTAGTAGTTCATTTAGAAGATTTAGTCTTTAGAAGAAAAACAACTTTTTAATCGCGATTAATGAATTTCAAAATGTGCGATTAATTAGTTAAATTTTTTTAATCGATTGACAGCCCTCGTAAAAAGCAAACCATAATTATTCACAGTATTTTCTTTCCACAAGTGTAGATAAACAATGTCTTAAAGAAATATGGATATAACCACGCTGACCTCTCTTGCATCTGAAATGAGCTCTGAAAGCAGCTTGACTGTGAGTGAGCTGAGATCGATAACTGCACAGTATAAATATGGATACTGCACCTCCTCACCCCACAGCACTTTATTGGAAAAGGAATAATTTGCTGTCAACAATGTATCCTAATTAACATGTTTAGTTGGGAATTTGTCTCCAGAGGGCAATCAACAAAACTGGCATCTATTTCTCCTTTTTTGTTTCTTTATTCCTTGAACAGCCACATGAATATTATCATATCATGATACTGTTTATGGTTTCTAAAGATTGAATGCATTTTGGCCTCTCAAGGTCAAATAAACTCTGAGGCTCATACAAATTATTTTTTCATTTCTTTTCACTGAAAGCAGAACGATGGAATAGCCCAGAGGGTGCCACCATGAAACTGTGCATAAATGGTCTCACACCGAAAACAGCTTAGTGTTGGAAGAGTGGTCGCATCATCCCATGCAATTATTTGCTTTATAATCAGGGAGGGAGAGGACGTCAGTTTAGGATCCGTTGTGCTTAGCAACACCTTGTACATGAGGGTGACCACACCGCTCACTGAGAGGGAGACAACGCCTCTGTTTGAGCTTTTTGGATTTTATGGCTGAAATGTTGCAAGCTCATTACTTTCCTCGTTGTCATATGCAGCTCGAAGAATGAAGGAGACAAAGAGATGGAAAGCTGCCAGTAAAGCTGTTGAGTAGAAAAAAACTAATCGTTAACTTGTCTCCGCTTGCAGACAGAATGAACACACCTCTTTTATTCAAGCCTATTTTTGTGGGAACATTTGAGATAAAAGTGTGTCAGTCACATATTTCTAATTCTAATTTCCTTCAGGACTCCTTACTCTTTCCAGAATCAGCGTTGTCTTACATAGATAACATGTTTCCCATGCACGTCTCTCTGTGTTATTCTGTGCATCAGTGTAAGCCGACTCTGGGTTGTAATGTTTGCTGCAGATAAACAAACAGTAGAGGGTGGCTTTTGATTCATCATGATGGAAGCAGAGCGGTAATGAGAGCTGTCAGTGTTTGTAAGCTGCACGCCCGTGTGTTATTGACGCAAATAAGGTCGCGCATGATTTGATGTTTTGAAAGCTTTTCCCTTTTCTTCATCTCTTCTAAATGATTCAGTTCAGTTCACCTGATATTCGAATTATCACATTCAATTTGCCATAAAACGTATTATACACAGGATAGTGCAGGGTATATGCAGGTGTAAAGGCTTAACGCACCTCCGACTCTGTAACTGACCCATCTACCTCGTAGTACATCCACCTCATCAATGACCACGACAGCGCTGATCATACTGGAGTGATGCAATTGAACGTTAAAGTATTACATTCCAATAATGTTAACGCACTATGTCCGATGTGTGTGGATTTTTTCTCATATCCAGAGTCCACAGTGTTCATACCCTCAGCCACATACAACATAGAGGAGGACATTGGGGAGCTGCTCATCCCAGTGCACAGGAGTGGAGATGTGAGTCTGGAGCTGATGGTCATCTGCTTCACTCAGCAAGGTAACGTAAGAACTGTGTGGGGCAATGGAAGGGGTCAAATAAAGTGAAGAGAGTCATTTCTAGTCATATAGACTAGATAGTATGTCAGTGTAAATGTTGTTAATACAATGAAAATTAAAAAAGGAAATCATATTTATGAATACATCTTTTGGTGAAAGAGAGTTGGCTGTATTGTGACTAACTTTGCTGTCTGTAATTCTGTTTTCTGCCCACTAAGTTTCGGCCACAGGCACCATCCCCACCACAGTGCTGTCCTACTCCGATTACATCTCCAGGCCCGAGGACCATCACAGCATCCTGCGCTTCGACAAGGGAGAGGTGGAGAAATCCTGCCGGGTGGTGATCATTGATGACTCCCTGTACGAAGACGAGGAGAGCTTCAATGTCACCCTCGGCATGCCGATGGGAGGCCGTCTGGGCTCCGAGTTCCCCGCAGCTCGAATCACAATCATCCCCGATATGGAAGACGGTAAGATGACATTTCACTGATCAGACCTGTGTAGTGAAATGAAATACAGTGTCAAAGTAATGAATTAAATGGCATTGCATATTGAATCCCTTTGTGGTATTTAGAGACACGTCTTTTTCTTCCTTTCACTTTTTTCAATTGTGAGTAAAGCCTCAAGAAAAGTCAGAGTAAAATTGTTTCTTGGCTAGAAGGGCGTTCATCAGATTTAGACGGAGCTGTTAATGTCTTTGTTCAATTCCTTATTTTATACACGGAATGGATAAGCACTTCGACAATAGCTGAGAATTAGAATTGAAAGCAGGTTTTTAAGGTGAATTATCTTTTGGTGAATTGATCAAATGAGAATTTTTAAACAGTAAGGCAGGTGGGCAGACAGACTGCAAAGATTGTTGTGCACGTGTATTTGAATGTGATTTTGTGTGTGTGTGTGTGTGTGTGTGTGTGTGTGTGTTTGTGCTTGTCTGACAACATCTCGGGGAGTAAGCGTTTGAGCGTTTGAGCGTGCGAGCCTCCTTCCTGGAGGCGAAGCCTTTATCTCGTATCTGCAGGCTGAGACTGGAGGACTGATAGTCGTCTCCCATGTCTTCCTGACGCCTCTTTGTTCCCCGACACCTGACGGCCATTCCTCAGGTCTCTATCGCTCTGACACATCTCCAGAAGCACCGCTCTGAAGTCAAGACTCTGTGATCGCAGGCAGCCAACAGCTAAGAAAAGACCGGCATGATTGCGGAACCATCTTTTTTTTCTCAAATCAAAACCCATGTAAAGCTACATAATCGGGTTGATGATACTATATTTAATTCAGCATTATGTTATCTAATGGCTTGTTTTAAGTAGTCAGATATGAATGTCCATTGGAAAATTAATAATTTTTTACATTAACTTCACTGAGATGGATTTTAATCTTCCCCAACTGCTAAAATTACAAACAATAAGAGTTCTTTTTGAAGAGACCGTCATATGTCAAAGAATTTAATGCGAAATGTAAAAATATCCTGAATTGTGTACAGCGTGAACTTGATCGAGCTCGCTAATGAGTTTCCAATTAAATGAAATTGGTGACGATGGTCCTGCGGCTCGCACTTTTCCCCCTTAAGATGACAGTTGCTGAAATCACATCCATTCATGAAACTCTCCAGTGCTTTAGCAAGTATTCAGACAACAACCATGAACCTGTGCTGAGGAGGTCTTGTCTTTGAGGTTACTGGAGCAGCAGTTTTCAGAATGTGGAACAGGTCATTCTCCTCCTCTACTCCCCTGGACCTCAAAGTGCACACACTTCAAGTGGATTTGAGCAGCCTGAGGAAAGAGGAGGTTACGTGGCTGGAATGTTTTCTTACTGTAGCACCATCCAGTGTAACATAAGAGAGAGAGTACAGGGCCTTTTGACCTCCACTGCGCCTGGGTATTGACTCCTGTCTGCCAAGGCAGCTCTGAGACACACAGGCTTTTAATGGGACGTCCACCGGTGGGTCCTTACGGCACTCAGCGTGCCTCACAGGCTTCAGGTAGAATTTATCCCTACAAGCATTACATTTCCACAGTGTCACTGTCTTTATGGACGACTCAGACTCTAACAAGACATGTCTTTACAACTGGCAGAGAGCTCATTGATTGGAGACGTTATCGATTAATGTGTTACTATAAATGTCTGACTCGGTCACATCCTGTTGTTTGCATTTCTATTTGGGTTGAGGGTCAAAGCTGTTTGTCAATACAGGGGACTGACACATAAAGTAGATTAGATAAGTCAACTGGAAGATTGCATTGGAATTGGTCTCAGATGAACAAAGGCAAAGGGTTATTAATTGCTTCAGAAAGTACCTTTTTACTGAGGCAGTCTCCTGTTTCTGATAAATATTATCTTCATGTTCATGCAATACTGTTTTTTCATAGTGTGGGAAGGAAAACTCTATTTCCATGATTGCCCCTGCATGGTTTATTGAGAATCAGAATCAGTCTGCAACTGTTATAAACAATGACTTGCATGAGTAATCACATTTGTGTTGCTTGGAAAGTCAATTCATTATGAAATAAACGAACCAATGTTCTCGCTCTGCTTATTGAAGATTTCTTGGCATGCATTTGCTTAAATTAGGTATGGTCTGGCTCTGTGTATTATCACACAGAAACAGGAGAAAAGAAGACTCAGTGCATTTTAGGATTAACTTGACTTGGACAGTCAACCAGCATCAACAGTCTGTTCCCAGGTTTATTCCTGCTTTCCTTGTCTGTAATCATGTTTCCTTTGGCTCTGGCTCCGTCGGGGTGTCTGAGTGACAATCAAAATCTCCTCATTCATATCAGTTGTCAGAAAGCTCCGGTGCTCCATACGACATGATTGTAAAGGCCAGAATACATCCTGCGTTCGTGAAACCATTCTCTGTGTAGATTTTATTGTTATGTCAAATTAGGATTTTTACTGTTGTCAAGACATTGAGAGAAACGATGCCTGAAGCTCCTCTGTCCGACAGTTTGGCTCCTTACTCACACCTTCACGCACACACACACACAGAATGTAGGTAAAATGTGCGCAACAGCACCTCCAAAGTATAATTTAGTTGCTGGAGGTGTTTAGGTTGCCTGCATCCAATGAATAAATGGAACGTGAAGAGCGGGGGAGAAATACGCTGGTGTCAAGGCTTCATATCTCCCTGAAGGAGGTGATAATGAAATGGCTTGACTACTGATGGTGAAGTAAATGATGAATAGCTCTGAGGCAAGCATAACAAGACTAATCTTCTGTCTGGAAGGGTAGAAAGGCAGCAGAAAATTAATCTACCACTCCTAAATTCAGCTATCCGGTTTTGGTATTAGATTTAAGTACAAACTCCTTGTTCCTAAGTCCTCTCCAGTATATATGGAAGGGAGGCAAACGGGGGCATCTCATTCTTCTTCGTCATCCCTCTTGCTGCAGTAGCTGTGCACTGGGTGTACATGGAAGGAAGGGGTTGGTGCTTGGCCGAGCACCTGTCCATGCTGGGGCTCCCCAGGAGGGCTTTCAGCAGCGACACCGAGCCGTGGGCTCATAGTTCTTAGAAAACATACTCTTCTGATATACGCAGAAATGCACGTCAGCAATGTCTTCTTTTCTAGCCGGCAAACCAGTGTAGCACAATATGATGAAATTAGAAGCCACAGGGCACCGATGTGTGTCCTCCCTGCTCCGTGCAAACACACATTGGCCACTGGCGTCGGTACAAGCACCTGCAAGAGGCCACACAAGTACAGTGGGAGGTGGAGGTGGTGTGATGTTAGTCTGACTATACATGGGAATCTAAATTGAGAATGTTGATAGTTTTTTTTTCTCAATGAAATTAACTCAATATTGCTGCAATAATAGCCAGTGTTGTAGAAACTGGGTTATGGAAGAGAAGGCATCTTCTCTTTCCAACCAACACATTAATTTCACCAAAGAGCACAAATCCACCTGCAGAGAACGAGTGATTAAAACCAGCTTGGTATGAAATGAAAACCAGCAGACTTCCATGGCACAGGAATTGATAGTTTTGCCTCTGAAGGAACTTTGTTGGCAACTAATATCAGACACAAAGTGTAACCAAATTCAAGAAAATTCCACTGGGTGGTTTATCATTTACATATTTGGGTCAACAAGAAACTCATTAAAAAAAAAGGGTGATCTTCAATCATTGCTTGCTGCATTGCTGTATTTTGTGTACATATCAGTTGAGAAACATTTACAACTAAAATAATCATTTGAAAATGTAAACTTTTCAGTTAATCCAAATGACAAATAATAAGTACTTCATCACAATTATGCAAAATATCTTGCAGTTTTGCTTATTGATTTATTTCATTTCTAGCAATAATCTATTATGATCAGATATATTAATGGGATTGTTACCTTGGTATATTAGACATTTTATCATCGCATGTTGTGATGTCGCCTTCCACGATGCAATTGCTATACTGAGCATGCAAGAGGAAATACAGGTTGTTAACATCCTGTGGGCATCAAGGTGGTGTGTAGTAACAGAGACCCATGCAATGTCATTTTTCCAACTGCTGTGCTCCCGGCCTGTCAGGGCCTACAACAAACACATTTGTCAGTCTACGAGGGTGCAAAGGTCGTGAGGGATCATTGTCTGCTTGCTGCACTTTCGATCCCTGCTGGTTGTTCAGGTTGTCTCTCAGACGTGTTAGATTACCAAGAAGCCTCAGACCCTGAAGGGCTCTGAAAGCCTCAGGTCCTCTGTGTCACCTGGTTAGTGGGGATTTAATGAATTCAAAATTAGTTTGGAAATATGCACGATGAGTGGGAGGAATGTATTTTAAAAGGCGCCAAACAGGTCATCGCGCTTTGGGCCCACTACTTGGTTAATAGACACTCAGATGTAGAAGTGGCTAATGTCAGAAACAACTAAAGTGGAGAGGACAGAGGTGAAAAAAACACTTACAAATCAACCTTTAAACCCCCCAAAAAATAAATGAGCAAGAATCAATCAAAATATGAAGCTCAAAACTCCAAATAACAAGTAACAGCCCGACAAGACTAAACAGAATTAATATGACCGCAGAATGCAATTTCGAACGAAACAATGAACAAGCGAGGTACACATTGACATGGTTAATAAAAACAGGAAAAACATTTGGTAATTAGTGGGAAACTATTTGCTAAAGTGATTGTTGTTTTATATTACTGATAGAGATCGAAACACACAGCATAATAGCATTTCACATACTTGTTTCTGCCCTCTTCTCAACATCACACAAACACACACGCATATACACACACAGACACATTGATATACACACACACACACACACACACACAACCAACTAATGTACAAATAGATACTATACGATGGAGCTGCTGTGTAAAATGTGTTTTTGACCAAGCTTATTGCTAATGTTGACAGTTGGCTACTGTTTAAAACAGGGACATGAATTATGTTTCCTTTTTTTTCTGTACAAAAGGTAAATTGTCTGGCAACTTGCAAGACTGTAACGTTTACAAGCTGTCCAGGCATTTTACACTATGGACAGCTGCTATCCTCAAAATACCTGAGGACCAGACCATCTGCACATAAACTTTTCAGTTTCCACTCTTGGCTGCTGTGGCTTGTCTTTTCTTGCAGAGATAATTACTATTTGATATAGTTTCTGCATCCGGGGAAATATTTGGATGGTTGGGGCTGTAAGACATAAGAATGCTTGTACAGCAGGACTTCCCGTGTGTATTTATGGTCATGTGTCAGTTGCCTGTAAATTTCGCTTGGGTTCTAAAGGTATGATTAGGAGCTGTTTTAAAGATGGGCGGGTGCTGTGCGTGTGCAGTATATCCTGGATGGGCCTGAATCAAGGGGAACACACTCACCCTGTCATTATGTCTCACCTGGATTCCCATTCATTCTGATATAAACAGATGTCCAAAGTACTTAAGCAGAGACCCCTCAACATTTAAATGTTTCTCACAGTCGTCAACAATTAAAGTTGTATCTTATTCTGTGTTGAGTATTTTGAGTATTTTTTCTCCTTTTGCTGTTGGACAGAGATTTGTCGAGCACACAGTGGGCAGACGGACATTTTATAGGGCTCAATTGAATCTCACCATTAGAGAAGCCACTTAGCGCTGTGGGAATGTCATGCAAAGTTCAAGTCGAATCAAGCAGTCAGTGGGAGTGCAACAGTCCCCTTAGGGATGCTTGTGTCTCCTTTGTGCTCCATATTTTATGATATGATCACACATATGCCACAGGAAGAAATTTTATTATTTGTATGCCTTTGTTATCCTGGCATATTGCACAATAACATTTACTCACACAATGACGATACGTAAGGCTCTCTCATTTCTGATTTTATTTTTTTATTTTTTTATTTCTAAGAAAGAGATCATATGGTTAAGCAACCATGAATGACAATTCTAGAAACACGTATGTAATAACTGTGTTGAATCGGTTAAATACATTGGTTTTTTTAACAAATGAAAGTTTATACACCTTGCATAATTTTACACAATAGGCAGGTGTAAATCTGGATCATCTTCACTTACATCCAGATAGCCTTACATGTGCTGTGTGGCATGGAATGATGCTGCTGGCTGGGTTCACCTTTCAGCTAATGGGCCGTTGCCCTTTGAAGCTCACTGTTTGTCTGCTTCACAAACCTTATCTGATTACTGGACTAGTACAGGACCCAAGTTCCTGGCTGCCAACCTAGTAGATCGTATTACCCCTCCTGTTGTGGACCCTGTGCAGGCAGCCAAAACCATCTTTGTTTGGTTTCCCTGTGGGGAGAAATGTTGGCAGCTGCAAGCCTCTTGATGCAGCACTCATTGTCCTGACTGTGCTCTCAGGACAGATTAAAGCCCAAAAGTTTGCTGTCCTTTGCTTGCTCTTAGATGAAATAGTAGTTCAACCACAGAGATGGCTCCTCTGAGAACCACAAATCCCAAGGCCTTGCCTTAAAAGACTATTTCCCTTTTAGAACGTGCCTTATCTTGTTAATATTGAGCTGTTACTGGCAATGAACACAGCCTCAAAATGTGTAATATCATCTGAGACTCAGATTACTTTAAAGACTAATAATATACTGCTAAATAATAAACTGATTTTTCTTGATCTCTAATTGTGCCTTGCAGCATTACTGGCAGTTAATCTATTTTTTCGTGTTTGTATTTTTGTTTCATGAGATATCATAATCGTCATGCAGTTACAACAGTATGGATATGTTTTTGTTCACAGTATTTATAGCCCAGTTCTACATCCCCACACTCGTTTCTGCCTCATACTGTGTGATGAGAAACAGCTACGTATCGTTTTGGAGGTGCACAATTGTCATGGAAACCACAACTCTGCCCGTGGCTATCGTCAGTCACTTAATGTATTCATTATTTGGTCACAGTTGCTTTCAAAAGCACACGCTTTTTAGTGCTCAGTGGTGGCGTGTTCACATAGTAATCCTAATAATGATGTATTTGATAAATCATAAGAATGAATGCATTTCATGGATTGGTTTCAGCTCGTGGGTGCTCTGGTTATTTCTCTTTTGTCCTCATCGACTCTGACTGACTCCCTGCAGTTTAAGTCCATAAATAAGTCTCTCTATAATAGCAGTTCTTACAATGTAGGAGCTGACTGCATATGAAGAGTGACTGTACCAAACAGTTTCAAACAGCATGAAATGAGAAAAAATAAACTCTGAACGGGTTAAATAGAATAACAGTGGGTGAGTTTGGCTACAGAGGAATCTCAGTTCATAGAAACACTAATTGCAGTCAGGCAGGCCTGGGCTGGCACATTGAGCTCTACATCCCCCAGACCTCCTGTCAGGCCTCCTGTCAGGCCTCCTGTCTGCCTCTCAGACCCATCACTATCAAAGTCAGCCCCACCACTAGCCTCATCCACAACAAAACCAGGACATTCTGCCTTCAGGTTGGGTTTTCCCTTTTAGGACTTGAGTGAAAACAAATTTAGAAATCCCCCCCCCCCCCCCGAAAAACATAATTCCAGGAAGTTAGAAAGTGGACAATTACAGGGTTGACTACCTGCTAGTGTTTCAATTTAAATGTTCCCTCAAGTTCTCCTGTAATCAGAGGCACGTTATGCTAGCTTTTACAGATTCAGCTCAACAATTACAACAGGCATTTGTGTTTCCTGTTGTGGAACAGCTTAAAGATGAATATGGATTACATCCTACTTTGTGCTTTGCCTCATTTCCTTCATTCCTTCATCTGTTGTTCTTCCCAGCTCCCATCTTCTACTTCGGCAACACAGACTACCACGTGGATGAGAGCGATGGCTTTGTGGAGGTGCAGGTATGGAGGACGGGGACTGATCTCTCCAAAGGAGGAACCGTCACAGTGCGCTCCAGAAAGACAGATCCTGTCTCAGCTGAGGGTACGTGTTCCTGCGAGGCACCTTTCCCTGACAGCTTTAGCTAGTTAGTGCTTACAGAAATGTAAGCCGCAGAAAGCAATAGACTTAAGTCATCGCCCTGTCACTTTATGTTTTCCTGAGATCTAGAGTCAATGGTGATGTTAAAGCTGGATATGTTGGGTGGATGACCTGTGGAATGTAAACATTGTTGTAGGTGAGAGGGAGAGAAGTCATAGCTTTTTTCTGTTGGGCCCTTGGCTCAAGGTTAGAGTCTTAGAGTCCAAAGTGTGTGGATATATATATATATATATATATACATATATATATATATAATGCTTTGGACACGCTAAGTCAGGTCGCTATGTCTTTTCCGACAGCCTCTATTATGTCAGGCAGTCTTCTCCTTGCACAGATTCTCAACATCTCTGCCTATGCCTGCATTATAACTGTAACAACTAGAACGGGCACTCGGTAGAGCGCATACCTTCGCATATCACAAGATTGGGCATTGAATTATGAACATTTTGGCATTAGTTGCATGCCAATTGGACAAAAATGTATCGTGCTATGGTAAAAAAAAGATGTTGACCTTTCCATGACCTTGACCTTGACCTTTGACCCGATTGATCCCAAAATCTAATCAAATGGTCCCCGGATAATAACCAATCATCCCACCAAATTCCATGTGATTCAAGAAGATTTGACCTGTTCATGACCTTTGACCTTGACCTTTGACCCGATCGATCCCAAAATCTAATCAACTGGTCCCCGGATAATAAACAATCATCCCACCAAATTTCATGCGATTCGGTTCAATACTTTTTGAGTTCTGCGAAAGATTTTGACCTGTTCATGACCTTTGACATTTGACCTTTGACCCGATCGATCCCAAAATCTAATCAACTGGTCCCCGAATAATAAACAATCATCCCACCAAATTTCATGCGATTCAGTTCAATACTTTTTGAGTTTTGCGAATAACACGCATACAAATAAATAAAGAAATAAATAAATACACGGCGATCAAAACATAACCTTCCGGCATTTTCAATGCGAAGGTAATGACAAGCATCTAATCATATGCAGCATTGTAGAAAAGCAAGCCCACACTTATGCACATGGGTCATAAGTACAGCGGGCAAAGGGTGAGCTTTCAATACTCAGATGCTTCAAAGAATAGCTAATGTATAACCTGTTTCCCACGGAGAGATATCCAGTTTCTTGCAGCTCTCCTTTAATCATGCAACAAATTCCAACTGTTCATGCCTGTTGACCACGAGATAGAAAGCGTCATTTTGTCAGCACACAGGGTATATATCCTTTCATCTTACTCGCTGCCTGACATCGAGAAATGAATTTTGAAGTAACATGAGTACTGCTGGTTATAATAAGATCAAGTGCTGGAGTCCATTTGTATGATCGTCACTATAGCCCATAAGCACTATGTTCTTTGAAACATTCCTGACCTATATTGTGTTGTGGAGCAGCTGGTGTGGATTACGTTGGAATCAGCCGGAATCTGGATTTTGCACCGGGGGTCACCATGCAGATATTTCGTGTGACCATCCTGGATGACCTGGGTCAGCCGGTGCTGGAGGGGCTAGAGAAGTTTGAACTGGTCCTTCGTATGCCTATGAATGGGATACTCGGAGAGCCGAGTAAGGCTACCATCCTCATCAACGACTCGATTTCAGACCGTAAGTGACAGTCTTGATTGTAATTCTTATGAATTTCAATGGTTGCACTTAGTAAAGTATGATTATTTATGTTATGTATCAGTATTTCTGATCATGTTTGGTTGTGTTGTTCCAGTGCCCAAGGTGCAGTTCCGTGATGCCGTGTATGTAGGCAATGAGAACTCAGGGCAGATCTCAGCTACTGTTTACCGAAGTGGAGATATCAGCTACAAGTCCACAGTTCGCTGTTACAGCAGGCAGGGGACCGCCCAGGTCATGATGGACTTTAATGAGAGACCCAACACAGATGGTTCCATCATCACCTTCTTACCAGGTAGAGGAGTAAAACCTAACACACATCTCTGTCCAATCTATGAACAGGACATATGCAGTCACTTAATATCTTTTCCCTTTTTCCAGGAGAGATTGAAAAGCCATGTGTACTGGTTCTAGTTGATGACACAGAACATGAGGAAGAAGAGGAGCTCCGACTTGTGTTGGGAAGCCCCAAAAGTGAATCTCCATTTGGAGCATCTGTTGGAGGGCAGAATGAAACACTCGTCAAGATAAAAGACGATGCAGACAGTAAGAATGCTTTGTTTTGTTGTCACACGTTGCTCCTTAGAATGGGTTCTGTTTAAATGCCGCCATTTGCAGAATATTTAACATTATTGAAATCATCTTAATGGCATGAATTTAGTTTGTGAAAAATGAGACACATTGTTTAGTCTGTGTGTTGCTGTTTGCCCACATCTACCATAGTGTCTGTTTTGATATTACAGTTGGGGCAACAGATTCAGAAAGTTGCACACAGGGACATTAATATGTGTTATGCTGTATTGTTACTCAAAGTTTACAAGCATGATTGAAACTATATTTCATGCTTTCTCAGAGGCAATTATTAGGTTTGGAGAGACCAAATTTAGTGTGAATGAGCCAAAGGAAAGTGGCCAAGTTTCTGTGGTGAAGATCCCAGTGCTGCGTGTTGGAGACACCTCTAAAGTCTCTGTTGTCCGAGTTCACACCAAGGATGGATCTGCTACGTCTGGGGAGGACTACCATCCCATATCTGAGGGTAAATAACACCGCATGGCACTTTGATCAGAACACAATTGATTTGAGATTTGCGATGAAAATATTTTTCAAACCTCTTCTTCCACTGCAGAAATTAAGTTCAAATATGGTGACACCCAGCACTATGTGGAGGTGGAGATTTTATATGACAGTGTCAGAGAAATGAGGGAGGCGTTCACTGTGCACCTAAAGCCCGATGAGAACATGGTGGCAGAGACAACGGTGAAAATAAAGTTAAATTAACATGTGATTAACTGTCAAGTGTGTAGTTTCCCTCTACATCCTCTTAATTGTCCTTGCTTGTCAATCAACAGATGAGCAAAGCTATAATCTATATCGAGGAGACCAACAGCATGGCGGATGTGACCTTCCCCTCGGTGCCCAGAGTGGTTTCCCTGTTGCATTACGATGACATCGACAGGACGAGGGACTCTCCCCCTGTGGCCGGATACCCTGTCATTTGTGTCACTGTATGTTCCAACTGCAATGAATACTTAGTGGCGTACCTTTCAGTAATTTACTCTGCTCATAACTCATTCAGCAAGACTCTCTGTCAGTGCCGTAACAGGTAAATACTGTTAATGAGGTAGTATTTAGCAAATGTGTCCACGTATCAGCTACCTGGAGGGCTCATCGGGAGTATACAGTAATTACTTTGGCTGCTACAGGGATTGTCGGGTGAATTTTACTCAAGCATTTCTTCTTTCCCTTTCCAGGCCTGTAATCCCAAGTACCCAGACTATGACAAAACAGGCTCAATCTGTGTAAGCGAGAACATCAACAACACCCTAACGCGGTATCGTTGGCTCATAAGCGCCCCAACCAGCCAAGATGGTGTCACGAGTCCTATGAGGGAAGTAGACTTTGACACCTTCTTCACCTCCTCCAAGCTCATCACTCTGGATTCAGTCTACTTTCAAGCTGGTTCTAGGGTCCAGTGTGCCGCAAGGGGCGTGAACTCTAACAGGGATGAGGGTCTGGAGCTCAGTAGCCCCATAGTGTCCATCAGCATGGACGAGGGTGAGTGCAGCTCATTCTCTCGCTTGAAATGCTTCGTCGTTCTTTAATGGAACCGATTCCACGTGATTAGAAGTCGCTCGCTGCATTTTGCTCTCCCGCTGCAGTACTTACTGTCCATAATTTCCTGTCGACGATTGTTTGGAAAACAAAAAGCGTCCGATGTTTGTTTGTGTATGGCTTGGTTGCAGGAATGTGCCAGCCTCGAGTTGCAGGCACAGTCGGGGCGGAGCCCTTCACTGCCAAGCTGCGGTACACTGGAACAGAAGAAACAGAACACCCCAACCTCATCAAACTAACTGTGACCATGCCCCACATTGATGGTAAGAACAGGAGAATGCATGTTTAAATGTTCATCGGTGAACATATCGATCAGAAGTAGGTTGTTGGTTTTGAAACCCTTCTCGAGCTGGAAAAAGCTTTGTTCATTGTGTCACTCATCAACCAGTTTTTTAAATCGCAGGCTACTTTAGTTTTTCCTACTTTGTGAATCGTACATGCATATGCTTCCACTCTCTGACCGCTCTATGTGTATCCTCTCTCAGGCATGTTACCTGTCGTGTCAACCCGAGCCCTGTCCAACTTTGAGCTCACGCTGAGCCCAGACGGTACCCGTGTTGGCAACCATCGCTGCTCCAATTTGTTGGACCACGCTGAGGTCAAGACCCGCTACGGCTTCCTTACTGAAGCCACTAGAAATCCAGAAGTGATCGGCGAGACATCCTCTTACCAATACAGCACTTCCCTCAGGGGATCCAGCACACTGCGATTCTACAGAAACCTCAACTTGGAAGCTTGTTTGTGGGAATTCACCAGCTACTATGACATGTCTGAGCTGCTCAGTGACTGTGGAGGCAACATTGGGACTGATGGACAGGTAAAGCAGCCCCACCTTTGAGCTTCAACTCACCTCTGACCCCTTTTATCATCCCTAGACATGAGAAGCAAGGAGTCGGTTCAATAAAGCAGAGGACCCCCTTGAAGATAGGAATGTGGATTTAGCAGTCACTGGTCTATTCCAAGTCTTGTCCATTTTCATTGAAAGAAACTCCTGGATTTCTAAATAATAATTTAGAGGCATATTAAAACTCTGCATGCCTGCTTGGTTTTCCCTAAGATCCTAAAGTAAATACTAGCTTGTGGAGAAGTCATCCATTATCGTCTGGAGACCCATGTTAACCTCTATGGTAATGACTAACCAGACACTCTGCTCCCTTCACCTTCTGGTGAGACCGGTTATTTATCTTCTCAAAGTGGCGAGTCGATAGCCAGCAGCCTCATAAAAGTCTGTGTTCATCTGCATTGCTATGTGTGCAATGTGCTCTTTGGAGCAGCAGCTGGTTTATGTGGAGCTGGAAGGAGGAAATATAAAAGCCTCCTGTGTTCTCCTGGCGCACCCGCAAACCTTAACATTTACATTCACCTTGGAAACCTCCAGTTGGTTGACTTTCAGTTAATTAAGGTCAAGTGTTGATAAAGAAAGGCAGTGCATGAGGACATCATACTCCCCTCCGTACTGAGGATTACTAATTAAATCCCTCCAGCACTCGCAAATATATTATGGGAGTTTCTCATTTTACATTGCTTCAGGTTTATTTAATAACAAAGGCATCACCCATGGGATAACAGCCTCTCTCTACAAGTGGAACGCCGTTGCCTGTAGCCACATGATGTAAATGAGAACGTGGCAGTAATAAACATGTTTTGACAAGTAAGCAGACTGCCGTTGGTCATAAAAATGTTACCTTACGGTTAAATCCATACCCCACACACTTTGCATTAAATTAGTGACCGCACTAATCAGAGGTAATCCAATATTTTGTATAATAAATAACAAAGAAAGATGAATGGTTTTGCCTGCCGAAAACACGTTTAGCAACACAACCTCTGTTCTTGTGGAGACATACAGGGCTTGTACAGCTTGTGTTGCTATGGTTACTAAACAGAGCACACAGCGGTATGTAGATGCATCACCAGTTCAGTTTCAAGATATTTTAGGCTGGATCAATGGGAAAATAAACTGTCTTTTGTTTGTGCTCCTCTAAGTGGGAAGAAAGTCTGAGCAGCGACTGTGCAAGCCGAGGGCAGTGTCGTGTCACAGTGTAGGGCTTAGTGTCCAGCTTAACAAGACCATAAGAATCTATTAAGGCCCAGCAGAATGTGTCAGAAGGCCATTCTGCAAATCATCTGCGTGAGCTCTCAGCGCCCGGAGGCGGAGGCACGTTTCCACATGAACACAGAGCCAGTGCGGGCAGGTACCTCTCACAGGTCAGAGGAGAGTGCAGATACCAGAGAGCACTCCCTCTGAGGACTTTCACCACTTGGAATCCTTTGACCATTTTAGGACGGCTCTTTTAGAGAGGGGAAGTTTGGAGCAATCCAATACCCCCAACCAATGTAAATGCAGTGCAATCGGTTTTCTAATGGAAACGTGAAAAGCTCTTGAAATGTTTTCAATGAATTGAGTTGAATGATACACATTGCAGTATTTCATCTGTGGTTAGAGTCAATGACCACTTAGGGAATACATTCGATCTTACAGCGATAAAACATCAAGTGAATTTACCGAAGCCTACTTGAATTTCACATTCCAGCCATGATTTCAAAGGAAAGTATTCTTTAAATTCACTAACACATTCATTGCCATGTCTGATCAATAAACGGACTGTCTGAAGCAGTATTCAGAGCAGAAAATGTTGTTCATCATCTCTAGAGGTATTATAAGTGCACTTTATTCAGGGGGTTTTGATGTTTTTCTCCCGATACCTCAATAGCAGGGGTCGGTTGTAGCTCAGTGGGGAAAGTGGTCGCCGCGTTCGATCCCCGCTCTCCCTGCTAGTTGCATGTTGAAGTGTCCTTGAGCAAGACACTGATCCCCCAGTTGCTCCCCGGGGGCTTCACTGCAGCCCACTGCTTAATAACTAAGGAGGGGTCAAATGCAGAGAAGAATTTCAATAAAGGACATATTATTATTATTATTATTAATATGTGAAGTGTGATTGAAATCATTTGCTCTGAAACTAAATGTTTGTTTCCACTGCAGGTGTTGAATCTGGTCCAGTCCTATGTGACGCTACGCGTACCGCTCCATGTGTCCTATGTCTTCCATTCCCCTGTGGGAGCAGGAGGATGGCAGCACTTTGATTTACAGTCAGAGCTCAGGCTCACTTTTGTTTACGACACTGCCATCTTATGGCGGGATGGTGTAGGTAGCCCACCGGAGGCCGAACTACAAGGTAAGACTTTAGCAGTAGTGTGCGATATAAAATTGAGGACTACTTAAATTGTGTCAGCCTAATGTGGGAATGTAAATAAGAGGCCAAATTAAAATGGTGATCTGTGATCTGTCCTTGTAGGTGCCCTGTACCCAACCAGCATGCGTATAAATGGCCAGGGACAGCTAGTAGTGAACTTCCGCACGGAGGCTCGATTCAGAGGCCTGTTTGTGTTTGCACATCCAGGTACAGTACGTCATATACATGTACAGGAGCTTTTAACAGCATACATTGGATGTGATTACTGTAAAAGATGCTTCTTTATAGTTTAAATTAAACTTCATGGCTTTTAACAGTTGACCACCTCTTTTTATATCACATTTATAATTAGTCTAAATTTGTCTTTTTTTCTTTTCGAAATATTTGAATTTTCGACTGAGAATTCTGCAAATACTTTAGTTGATGTATTTTTTCATCAGCTTCACCACTGACCTCCATGGTCATGTGTCCCGACCACCCTGGTTTGACCTTTAACCTCAGTCTTGTGAGGAATGAGCCAACCTACAATCAGCCCATCCAGCAGTGGACATTTGTTTCGGATTTTGCTGTGAGTAAACATTTTGTTCTCCAGTTTAATAGTTTGTACTCCTCATTCTTACTGTAAACATACTTTCCCTTGTCAGGTGCGTGACTACTCTGGCACGTACACAGTGAAGCTGATCACCTGCACATCCCCTCCCAGCCTGGAGTACACCATCCCTCCTGTTTGCAACCCCAGAGAGCCGCTTACCTTCGACATGGACATTCGCTTTCAGCAGGTGACCCCACCTTGTCTAAAATCAAACAGGAACAAATAAAAAAATATATTAAATAAGACAATGTAGTCAACTAAATAATGTGTTACATTTAAATATTGCCTTCCTTCTTCAGGTTAATCATCTCCAATTCAATGCCTATAGTCACAAAATTGAGAGCCACGGTGAGAAGATCAGTTTATAAGAGGAAATTGGAACAACAGAATGCACTAAAGGACACTTGAGTATATGCTTCAAGGTTGGCCCCACTCAAAATTATCCAATCCAACCAAATTGTTAGAGGATCAAAAAGTCCTCCTATCCCTTCTAGACGCCAAAATATAAATCATGAAAGGAAAATATTTCAAAAACAAACAAACAAAAACAGAGAATTTCCAGGATGTTGTATTGGGGATTGGCAGCTCTGGTCTTGTCTTGAATTTCCAGTAAATACTCCCCCCCCCCCCCCCCTCTAGACAGAAGGCTGCCCGGCTCCAACAATACTCCTCCACTTACATCCAAAAAAACATTTTCTCCACCCCAAACACTTATCTTCCCTTTGCCACACCCCCAAGTGATGGGAAAACAGATCACATGACCAGTGCATGGCAAACCAGATAAAGCCTGGGCCTATGAAACGTTGTGAAAGTTAAATCGATTATTCATTGCTTCCTGTAAGCCAAACATCTTGGCTCCTTTTCAGTAATTTTTGTCATTAACTTTCTTCCGTCTGTTTTGTATCCTTTCTCTTGAGAAATTTAAGAGGAAACTCCCTCCTGTTCACACCATCTAATGAAGTATTCATAAAACGGCAATTCTTCTCACTCATACTGACAAGAACAAATCTCTCATCAACATCTCACTTTTAATCCATGTTGCTGCCCCTGCAGTGCAATGTGTCCAGCTCCTGATGCTGATGCCAACATGTGACCCATCCACTGCATCGACACACTATCTACAATGATAATAGTAAAGCTGGCCATATTTATTCATCGCTTTGTCCATAAAATGCCAGAAATAAAAACAAAACCCCATCTAAATCCTTATTATTCTTATTCCATAACAATTATATGAAATAAAATAACATATGTTCTGGACAAAAATGGTGTGATAACTAGGATACAAAAAAAAAGTGTTCATCCTGTGCCTCTCTATTGTTACCTTATCTTGGCCTTGCTTTAAACGTGGTTCCATGTGTGTCCATGTGTCTGTAGGTGAGCGACCCTGTGCCGGCTGAGTTCAGCCTGAACACGCAGATGATCTTACTCTCGAAGCGGACGCTCTGGCTCTCAGACAGCTCCATGGGCTTCGGACAGGAGACCGACACTGCCTTCTCACAAGGTAAGGCAATAACATGCAGTCATATAATACATACTGTTCATGAAGGTTTGTTGATTAAAAAAGCCATAAAAAAACCGGGCCATAATAGTTAATGAAATTGCATGCATGGCTGTAAATGTATATCATTACCTCGGTCCTTGGAATTCCACAGATTATTCCCCAGATCAAAAGTAAATCCCTGTGTAATTAGTATTTCTGTTTATTTAGCAGAAATGTTCCCCTTTATTTCCTGCCCCAACAGCATACAATTTAAATGGAAATGAGGCCGCGATTTAGTAGAATTTCATCCACTTTCACCTCTTCTCCCAGGACCAGCTAATTACGAAAGCTTGGGTTTGATTTTTCTAAACAAGATCTTTAACGTTTTTGAAAAGTCCTTGAAGCTGTGGTCCAAGTGAGTCTGGGAAGCCCTCGTTGGCAACAATGACTTGCTGGTGTTTTAGTGTTGCTCTCACAATTGTTGTCTGAGCAAAATAAAATAAAATGAGAAATCTTCATCAGTAAAAACGTTAAATAAAAAAATCAAGGTTATGTGTAATGCAGTGATGAAACATGTATTTCTCTTCCCTCAGGGGATACGATTTACGGAAGAGTAATGGTGGATCCGGTGCAGAACCTGGGTGACTCCTTCATTTGTAACATAGAGAAAGTCTTCCTATGTACTGGCGCCGATGGGTATGTCCCGAAATACAACCCCAGCAACTTTGAGTTTGGCTGTCTGGCTGATGCCCCATCACTACTCTACAGATTCAAGATAATTGTAAGTAACAACAGTATATCTCATCATGTGCTTTGTTTCCATTCAAAACTATAAATATTCCACCCTGTGTCATCCTATCACTCCAGGACAAGGCCCAGCCAGAGACCCAGGCCCGGTCGTTTGGTAATGTAGCTTTCGATGCCTTCCTGGCAGTGGATGACCCTGGCGCTTTAGCTCTAGTAAGACAGTCTGCGTCAGATGGTTTCAGAATTGATTCCTCGGCTCTCTTCCAGGTCAGTATGATTGTCAAGTACTATAAACACGTTCAGCACACATCCTCGAATAGTCTGTGATGCATGCTAGAGGTTATTTGGTGTGTTGCCACTTATTTCTGGAATGTAACTCCCAGAGAACGAGTGTGAACTTGTGCGATCCCGGTGAGAGCAAATGGAAAGAGCAAATCAGAATAATGTGCACTGCATAAGGATCACAGAAAATGACCTACAAAAAAAAGTAACTTTTATACCTAAAACGAGAAAAATCACTTTCTTTGTGGAAACCTTATTGCAAGTGAGCAATTGTGGGTTGGCCTTTATATAGTCTCTGACCACAGGATCACAAGTGACTCAGAGCCCTCTTCCATCTGCAATCCAGATTGCTTCGCCTGGTCAGCGAGTCTGCATTTATTAACTTGTTAAAGACAAAAAGTCAGCATCAGTACTTTTCTGTTTTTAAACTTGATGGTACAGCACTGGTATGAGGTGGCATCATGGTTGGCAAGATATGCACTAATATAGAAATAATACCACAACCAACATGGGCCCATGAAGGGAAACAACATCTAATATAATAATTAGTATTATTTTTTAAATAAGTACTTTTGCATTCTCCAGGTATCTGCCGGGAGAGAGTGGTTTATTCACACCATCTATACGGTTCGTTCCCGGGACAACGCTAACCGTGGCATAGGGAAGAGAAGCCTGGAGTACCATGTGATGAGCAAGCACACAAATACCCTTCCAAAGGTTCAACATCGCACCAGAAGATCAGCCAACGGAGTGCCAGACGTAATAGACGAGATCGGTCAGACTAACAATCGTGGCACCAACATCCTTCACATCGCTCTGGACCGTAGCAGTCAGCAGAGGACGAGCCCGGAGAGGGAGATCTTCACCAAAGGGATCATCCCTCGTGAGCTCAACCAGAGAGACAACAGTGGTGACAGACTAGTGTTGATCATTGGTATCTTTGTCGGGCTGCTCCTCATGGTTCTCATCATCATCGTGGTGGTGCTGCTGGTCCGGTCCAAGCGAGAGAAGAAAGACGTACCCAAGAGCTCCAGCAGCGCAAAACCCACGATGACTCAAGCCCTCAGTGACAGCTCCGAGGTCTAACAAGCAGCTAATGATTGACAGTTTTTTTTGTTTTTTGTTTTGCAAGTGCCTCACATTTAGATAACAATTTAAGATTGTGTGTGAAGCAACACAAACTACAAGAGCTTTGATTCTTTTCCGAAATCTACTTGAAATACTACATCACTTTCCTGGCCGGGGAGTGATCCGGACACCAACTTGGGGATGGACTTTTTAAGCAGCTGTTTCAAGGCACTAGACAAGTTGTCAGCAATCACTTAACGATTTGCTTTTGATGCCACTTGATCCAAACAAAAAAGGTGTTTTTTGTTTCCAAAGGTGCTACAGAAGATGCCTCTTAACTTGAATGGCATGTGGTGTTTTACTGAGGAGATCAAGAGAAGGTGGATATGTTGCATACTGTAGTAGTTGTTACCAACAGGCTTTGCATCTTAGATCTGCTGCATCCAGACACCGCCCATAGTTTGCTTCCACTGGTTAAACCCATCTGTTCTGAAAGAGAATGGTTTGTCCTTAGATTCAGTGCGTGCCTAAGAAATGACAGAATGTTGAGGTTTTATTATGTATGTTACAGTATTGTTTGTCCTGTGTGATCAGTAAGACATCCACCTTTTTATTGTGCTCATGTTTTTGCATGCATTTATTTTTGTATTTGAGGACTGTTTGAAATTCATTTCTAAACGCTGATTTGAATGGAATTGTGACAAATGCATCAGATCTACTGAATTTCCTCCAGTTTGTTTTTTATAGTTTGTGTATTCCATGAAAAACAGTATTTATAAATGGCCAAATGTAATTGTTAAATTCCCTCTAATATTTAGTTTTTGAAACCCTGTATGATTTTAAGACCGTATTATACTAGGGATATAGGTGAAACTGTTAGTCTGTCGTATTGAATTGACTTTCAAGACAGCTGGTCTGCAATGTTCACTGTACTATAGCGAGGGTTACTCAGCCAGTATTTTAGGAACTACTTTCACTGTTGGCACAATAGGTTTGCTAATGTTTAAGTATTGACTACTGTAGCTAAGTAGAGATAGCTGGGACTCCACTGCCCTCTCACAGCAGGGCTATGTGTTGTTGATTTATTTTCAACCTTGAAAAATTGTCCAATAAGTTTAGCAGATTTCACTTAAAGGGAATGAATTGTTAAAGCCTCAGTCAAGATAATTATTGTCAGAATTGCTATCCTTTCCCTGACTGATAAGTGTTGAATGTATTTATTTATTTTTCAATACATTTCGTTCTGACACAAATCATATATCATTTTATCTCCCTTTTTTTCATTTTTTTTTCAAATTGTATAACTGTTTGTTTTTGGGATTTCAATATACAATACATTGTGCGCATCGAGAAACGTTTTTTAAAATGTGTCCAGGCGCAGGATTGCCATCAAATCGGATTACCTCGTGAATTGTATGACACTCATTTCAAAGTCATTGCTTTCTAACTGCCAGGTTTATTTGCTCTTTTTTATTGAAAACAATTCTATGCAACCTGTGATATCATACCTTCATGAAATGTGTAGCCCAAGTATGATTTTTGTCAATACACAATGTGCTTGCTTGTCTAGGTTTGACACTGTATCGTGGTTCTTTTATTCCACTCTAATGCTTTGAGTGCATTCTGACCTTTTTGTATGCACATGTATGTACATATGCATTACCTATAAATATACCATTTGGATGTTTTGGGAATGGTTATTGTTAAAAAATGCGGACTGTAGGCTATTTGCTGTAAGTATTTGTAACATAGACCAGAAGCACAGCGTGGTCTGCAAATAAATAATTTTTCAAGACATTGTATGTTTTTTTAAATATATATATATATATATATATATTATTTTTTTGGTCTCTGTGCATTTGCAATTATTCAATTCAATTCAATTCAGTTTATTTGTATAGCCCAATTTCACAAATTACAAATTTGTCTCGGAGTGCTTTACAATTATTGAGACTGATCTGACCCCATACCGGTCTGTTTATATCTCACCAAGCCGCATTGCTTATTGGAATACAGCTATTTGATTGGCTGAGTAGCATCACGTGATGTTATTTGCAACGCGTGTACATTTCGGTGTGGACCGGAAAAGCTGGTAAAACTGCGCCGGTTAAAATAATAGCGCTCTGTTAAAATGTTATAATGTATCAATGACCTATCTGTTATAGGTTCGGATAAAACGGCGTCTGGGTCTGGACCCGGACTGCAGTCCGCCTATTAGTGACCCTGCTGTACACCAACAGGTGGAGCCACTGTTCCTTATTTCCGCCACTCAATGATTGAGTAAGTTCATTAAGCACATTTAGACACAGCTCCAAATCCCCTCAGTGCAAGTCATTTCGCTTAAATGATTTGTAGGTAAACAACAACAACAACAACTCAGTTAAACATGTGCTTTTATTACCAGTGCATATTAATAGAGAAATCAACATGTGTATTGGCGTGACACAGCTTAGTGTAAAATGCTTCAGACACTCTGAACAAGGTGAGCGTTTGACTCTTTAAAGATGTCTGGGCTCCAACAACAGATCAGGTGGATGACAAACAGAAGCTTCCTGGTTGACTTCACTGGTGAAATCGGGTCATGTCTTGTCGCTCAGGAAATCCCTCCACTGGGGAGGGTGAATGTTATCATGTCAAACCAGAAAGTTGCTTTTTTCCTGCTCCTGCTGTGGCTCCAGGTTTTCTTATGACATTACACAGCATGAACACTAGGGGGAGCACGAGCAGCAACAGCTCTCCTGGTGCAGGTTTTTCACCTGGGCTCGGTCATTGCTTGAAGTTGTGCAGGCAGAAACTCAGATCCAACTGTGTTTTGTCAGAAAGATTACAATATAGTACCATAGGTGAGTGGAATCTAAAGCCAGGAAGAGTTTGCTGGCAAATGTAATCTAATAAACTATCATTTAAATAGCGTGTAACTGTTTCCTATGCAAACAACAAAAAGAAGAAAAAAAAACACGATAAAACAGAATTCATATTCCACCCCGGTCATTTCTGTGGTCTTAAATCTAGACTTTATTTGCACAAATTACCAGTTGTCTAACAAAGCCTCCATCAAAAGCTACCAAGTTGTTTCAAAACATGCTGATCTAATTTGGATGGTTTTCCTGAGATATGTATTATTTCTGGTTTGTAAGTTTTTGTTGAATAATGCTCTTTAAATTGTGAAAGGTTAAAACATCACTTTATGAACCAAAATCTTTATCCATGAATTCTGAACATAAAAAATGTGAACGTTACATTTTTTTTAAGACATCAGAAATTGGCTTTTAAAAAGAGCTGCTCATGTGCACTAACACTGATAAAAAAATCCTTATGTGGGGCGGCACTGAATTCTATTTTACGGTGAACATTCCCTTTAACGGGAAAGGAATACATTGTGAACCTCTAACGAAAAAAGCACATCAATTTAGAAAAATAATTTGTAAATGCTGTGCTCGTGTATAAAATAAAATAAATTAGCGTTGTTTTCCCTTTGAAACAACCGATATATTAACAACAATGATCATTGTGCTGCTTACATTAGCAATAAATATGAGACTCTTCTTTTGAGCATGTGCCGAGTATGTTCAAAAAGCACTTTTAACAGCTGCCATACACATGGTTAAAATCCTGGAATCCTTAACGGCTGCTCTCTCAATAGCCAAACGGCTGTGTGTTTTAAAATCAATGCACGCACATACTAGTTAAACTAATATACACAATATACATGTATGTAAAAACAGCAAATCAATGCACAAATGTTGATGACATGTTTTTATGTGAGATGTCGATAAATGCGAAATTGTACATTTCATGTCTGGAGAAGCGTAGCGTTGTTCATTTCACTGGAAGCAATAACTAGTTCATGAGAAAAGCAACCGATGGGTACAATGTGTTGTTGCCTAGGCATTAAGATAAATAAAAAAACGTCATGCATTTGGACAAGTTATGTCTCATTAAATACTTCAATCTCTATCCTACCCTGTCTGGTCTCACAGAAAGTGTGGTTGAATAATACCACCAACAGCGTACAACACACAAACATGTTTTTTGACATTCTCTAAAACCAGTCCATAGCTTTAAGTCCATTACTTGTCCCAAGGATGCTACATTATCCAACTTTACAAACAACCTTCAACACACATCATAGGGAGGGTAAACTCAGGATACGACACTTAGTTGTATCCGCGAGATCATCGGATGTGCACATCAAAAGGCTGCGTTGGATCGCACCTGTGGAATACATTGGTTGTGTCGTTGTCAGTGCTTGCGGCGGTGAAGACGGCTGTCTCAGGTTTCTACTGCAAGTAGCGGTAGACCTTGAAGCAGTGGTTCCCAGAGTCCGCCACTGCCACGTGACCATCAGATGTGAGGGCCAGACCCTGAGGGCCGTAAAGGGGGTCCGCTGTTGTGTTGATGTAGGACAGGAAGGACCCTGAGCTGTCGAACACCTGGTTTGTCACACAGCACAGAGGAAAGGTTAAGTGATAGACTTACAACTTGTTTCCCGATGTTCAGCGTGATGAACTTTTATCACGCTCACCTGGATCCGACTGTTGCCCCAATCAGCAACAATGATATTTCCGTTGGCATCCACAGCCACGCCCGTTGGAGCATTGAACTGGCCGTTGCCCTCTCCATGGGAGCCAAATTTAAACAGGAACTCCCCATCGGCATTGTACACCTGCAAGAGAGAATAAACAGGGAATTGAATGGAAAAATGACATTAAGATGTCACACATAATACAGATATGTTAAACAGGGTACAGGGCCTATTGCTAAAATGATCTACAACAACACAGACAGTCAGGAACAGCAGCTGTTTACCTTGTAACTATTATTTTTATGTTTCATCATGTTTGTTTGATTGAAATAGACTGATTATAAATTGAATGCGTGTTTATTTTAATTGTTGTATATGCTGGCAACGTTATGAAAGTGGAAGACGAAGAGTGCGGGAAGAAAAGGCTCCCATGACTATTTACAAGTAACCCAGCACTTCATTCAGATTACTGAACAAATAAAGTACGCAGTATAGAACTAGATGTTTGTTGTAGCTTTAGAAAGTTAAGTTAATTTAAATACAGATGTTTTTCCTGCAAGCCATGTACCCATAACACTTCCAATGCAGGTTTACTACAATAAAGAATGTATAGTCATACTTGTAACATGCCATACCTTGACTGAATGGTTATGAAAGTCCGTTACCACAATTTCATTTTTGTTATTTACGGCCACAAAGTGAGGACCTGGAAGCAGCAGAGGAGACAGAGAGAGAAAGAGGGGCGAGATGAATCAGCCTCGGGTTCACGACGTACGAGAGGAAGTTCCACACTGTTCATGGTCGACAGGACACAGCGGCACTCAGAGAGTTGACGAGGGACAATACGTGAGGCGTGACAGAGCTGATGCAGCGACAAATAAAGAACATAGATTCATTTCTGTACTTCACATTCACAGGGAATTCATTACTTACTGAAAACCGGGCCAGATTTACTAAGCTTTTGTTCCAGTGCAATGTTTGCACCACTTTTTTCTAAAAGGAAAGAAAAGGTCCATGTGAGATATTGAATGGAAAGCGGGTGAGTTTCAACTGAAATACTGCCGTCTGCCATACGAGCGAGGGACTCCTGTAATGGAAGCACATCCTGTGCACCTGTTCAGTCAGGCAAATACAGGAAGACAACGGTTACATCTTTTTCATGCATGCGGGCATAATTACCTTTTGCCTTGATACAGCTGTGCAATGCAATAAATAATAATGATTACCTCTGCGTGGATGTCTATAATAAAACAAGCAGCTTTACATGCTTACATAGTTAGAACCTAAATTAAGGGTGCATAGAACAATTCTGATCACTTAATGAATTACACATCTAAAAATAAAACATAAAAATAATTCATAAAGTTCCATTCCACTATCCGACCTGCTTATCCGAGCCTGATCCGATCTCAGCTGTCATTGGGCGAAGGGTTCACCCTGGACAGGTCATGTATAGAGACAGACAACCAATCACACTCACATTCACACCTACGGGGCCATTTAGAGTCCAATAACCTGAGCTGCATGGCTTTGGACTGTGGGAGAAGGCCGGAGAACCCGGAGAACCCAGAGGGAACCCACGCTGCCATGGGGAGAACATGTAAATTCCACACAAAAGGACTGCCCAGACCAGACCAGGATCTGAACCCGGGTCCCTCTTGCTGAGAGGCGACAGTGCTCGCCACGACATCACCGTGCAGCCCAATTCATAAAGTACGAAGCATAAATGAAATCCGTAAATCCGGCCCAACCTCCTGCCCTGAGACATCATCTTTCATTGTGTCTCCAGTCTTCCTGGAAGAGACATCCTTCAATGATCATCGGGACTCGTAGATGACACAGTACCTGCAAAGTGTCTGTCTGATGTTCCTCTGGCACCGAACTTTGTCACCAGCTTCCCGTTTGATTGGAAGATGAAGACACAGCAGGCCTTATTATCAACCGTGATGATATGTCCATTCTTATCCACAGCCACTCCTTTGGGCCCCATCAATCTCCCGGCGCCGATTTTGCTCTATGACAACCAGAGGGACACCGTAGTCATTCAAAGAAACTTTTGGAATTTGAAGTAAAACTTTTCACTCTGGGCTGTGAACACTCACCTTGAACTTGCCATCCGAGGAGAAGATGCTAATCCATCTGTTGTCGTAGTCAGCAACAATGATGTCCCCATTCATGTCCATTGTGACCCCCGTGGGCCTCTGCAGCTGCCCTGGTGAACGACCTCTGACCCCAAACCGCATCTTATACTGGCCATCGTTTGTGAATACCTAGACAGAGAGATTCACTTACACCAATAACCAAACAACTAAATAATTCATTACCTTCGCATTGAAAATGCGGAAGGTTATGTTTTGATCGCTGTGTATTTATTTATTTATATATTTATTTATTTATTTGTATGCGTGTTATTCGCATAACAAAAAAAGTATTAAGCCGAATCACATGAAATTTGGTGGGATGATTGGTTATTATCCGGGGACCATTTGATTAGATTTTGGGATCGATCGGGTCAAAGGTCAAGGTCATGAAAAGGTCAAAATCTTCTTTTTACCATAGCACGGTCAATTTTTATCCAATTGGCATGCAACTAATGCCAAAATGTTCATAATTCAATGCCCAATCTTGTGATATGCGAAGGTATGCGCTCTACCAAGTGCCCGTTCTAGTTATATTTGTATTTCAGCTCAAGAGAATGACACTGACCTGTATGCACTGGTTGTTGCTGTCTGCCACCACAATCCGTCCATTACTGGAGGTGGTGATGCCTTGTAAGTTACTGAATTCTCCTTTATCTCGCCCTCGTGTTCCTATCACACCAACAAAACATCACACAGCTTCAGCACCATGCATGTGTAGAAAATAGAGCACAAATCACTTCTGCTGTACTTTCTCTTGGATGATCTCGCCATTGGAACAGTTTGAACAGACAGAGGGAACAATCGTGTGCCACATCAGAGGTCGAACTCTGCATACTCAACATCATCAGGAACTCAGATGATCTAGAGGTATGACTCAGTGTGCGCTGTAGCGAAACACATCATCCAGCAGCAGTTACCAGAATCAACAGTGGATCTTGCCAGTTATTCACCCACCCACTCTGTAGATCAGCTCATCCTCGATTGGGTTTTCCTTTTTCTTGGTGGTGCTGTACATGCTGGAGGGTCTGCGCACAGCCTTCTGTCGCACGTGCCCTCCTCCTCCGCTCGGAGACTTCACTCTTCTCTTCACGTCGTCTGGTGACTGCAGGACGTCCGACGGCTTGACGGCGCGCAAGCGGAACGGACTCCCCCGCACAGGTTGCTCATACAGCAGCAGAGAGAAGGAGAACTCTCCCTCCGAGCGGACGGTGTATCCGACCTCATAGGTGCCGTTCTTGTTGTCCGTCACCTCAGCTATCGTGCGCACCCCCTCTGCAGAAATAATCTCTGGCCTCAGAGAAGCATTACCAGTCTTTACTAATTCTCCATCCTTGTCTTTGGTGGTGACGGTGACGGTGGTGTGCTGGCCGACCAGCGCATGTCGCAGGCCTTCACCGGTGGCAACGCTCGTGTGGCCGACAGTCCCCGTTGTGATGAGGACTCCCAGGTTCTGGATGGAGCGCCTCAGTCCATCCGTCTCGACCTGGCATTCCAGATGTCCATTTTCATGAGGCTGCTCGGGAAAGGTGTGTCGCGCCAGGGCACTGACCCGCTCACCCATCTGTTTCTGGACCAACAGGACCTCGGTGGCGCTGCCGTGGCTCAGGGCCTGCTCTGTGAAGCTACAGCTGCTTTGAATGTTCTCTTTGCCCTGAAGCAAAGAGGTCAGCTGGGCTTGAAGAACCTAAGGATGTCCAAAGAGTCAGAGGCAGACAGTCAGTGGTGTTTGTATTAAACATGAAATATATATAAATAACTCAGTACGACGTCAGACCTTCTGCTTCGTGCTGCAGATGTTTTCCACCTCAGTGATGAGAGCGGTCTTGCGTTGGTGTAAGGCCTTCTCCAGCTCGTCAAACGTGTTACTGATTTCAGTCACTGCCTCGTCTTTCCGCTCTGTGAGCTGCTTGGAGATCTCGTTCACCAGTTCAATGGCAGCCGTCAGCTGCGGTAGTCTGCCCGACAAAAGCAAAGATGATGAACACAGGATAACACTTACAAATTAGCATTCTTTATATACGTCTCGACATCTTTCAAATGCAATCGCATACGTCATTATGGATGAAATGATCCGAAGAGCCAACCTGTTGCGCACAGCATCCAGCTGATTCTTTAGCTCTGACTTGTGCTGTTCCAGGACATCCCTCAGAGGAACCGTCACATGTTCCCTGTGTTCTCCTTCTGTACACTCCAGACACATGGCGGTTTCACATGACTCGCAGTAAAACTCCATCACCTGCAGGTGGCGCAGTGGAGCACAAGACAACTGAACATTCTGTATTCTATGGGTAGAATATGCTTTAGAATTCAAAGACAAGTACAATTCACATGAGATCCTGTAACAGTCCACGTTGTTATCATGAACTTGTGGTTTACTTCTTACAAATCTGACGTCCTATGTAACACCCTCGGTCCATTCGTTTGCCTACCTTGCCCTCGTGGTTGGGGCAAGAGAGGGGCTGGCAGGCCGTGGCTGCACTGGCTGACTCGAGCACATTACAGGCCTCAGGTCGGCTGCACTCCGGGTCTCGCTGTAACACCTCCATTAGGTTTGTGATGAAGAAATTGTTCTGCAGGGCTGCCACACCCTTCTCTGGCAAGATAGAGGTCTGTCTGCATACTGGACAGGACAGCGTCAACGACTGGGGAGGGATGTAGTTCTGTAGGCATCTAGAGACAACAAGTTAAAGACCGGAATTAGAGGACAGCAGCGGTTTAGTTGGGCACAACAAAGAGCACCAAAGTGTTAAAGTAACCGGACAGTCGGTCCCATGTGGGAGCAACAGAGCTGTGGAAACCAGGACTCGCTGCCAAAGCTGTTCTTTAAAGAATGCCGTCTGTTTTAATGTGGCCGAGCTGAGGGATCGGTGCCTCACATCATGCAGAAGCCATAGAGATGAGAGAATATTTGGCATAAGTGGTGTAAATTTGGGACATTACAAATTATTTAAACATGTCTTTTAACATCCCTCTCATGGATCCCACAAAAATAACTTACTGCAGGAAGAGGGAATAGAACAAAACAAAAAGCACATAATGCAATAAACTATTTACATCTCTTTTCTTATGTTCTTTTTTTCTGCATTACAGAAATGAATTTAGCCATAAAACGTTTTATGGCTCTTATTTAATTATCCTGATGAACTGCGTTTCTCTTTTCTTCTCTCCCATTGTTTTACCGTTCATCTTTATACCGCCACATTCATCTTTTAAACTGTGAACTGCGCTGAATGAAAGGTGCTGCACAAAGGAAGTGTGAGTGATTGGATCCGAGCTTACTTCTCACAGAAGGTGTGCAGGCAGGGCAGGACCTTGGGGTTGTGATAATGGTCCAAACAAATGCTGCAGACCAGGAACTGCTTGTCTATCTGCCTGACGACAGGGCTGGTGCTGCCGGTCTCACGCTTAGCCATCGTGACGGACATTCAAAGGGGGCACAGGGACCGCTTAACCTGCACACACAGGGGGGAAGGAAAGGGAGAAAGGTCACCAAAGCCTTGAGGAAACATGTTTACTCCTCCTCAGCACAAGCAAAGGAAGAAATGAGTCATTACACCAAGAACAGAACCGCATCCAAAGCCTGTATCTGCTGGCATTCTCTGCACTCCCTCCCTTATTAAACTGCGTTAGAATGAGCGTCTTATTTCACAAACAACTGCACAGCCAGAGGTTGTTTGACTTTCCCCATGAAAATCCTAATAATGACAATTACAAAAATAATGATAAACACCGTGGGGCAGAAGTCTCAGACGGACAACTATGCAGTCCAGGAGCCAACATGTCTGTGTTTACACTGACGTTAGAAGAGTAATACATGCGTGTATATAAATATGCTGTTCACAAAAATGCTCAAATGCATCTTGTGTAAGTCCTGACAATGTCCTCCGTTTTAATGTTTAACATGTGTTGAATTCCAGATGATTACTGGAGGCCTGCTGGCTCTGGGTTCAGATGCTAGTTGCTGTGACATGAAACTGTATCACTGGGTCAGGCACAGATTATGTAAGTTATATCGTACATAAGCAAAAAACACAGGCACACTGCTTGATGACATCAACACTGCTTATGAAACAGCATCACTCTGTATTATTAGGTAACCTCAGGATCATTCCAACCAATGGTATGGTGAGGTAGTTAAGCTTGTTTGTATTAGAAGATTACAATTTAAATTTGTTTTCTTCCCTATTCAGCTTTACACAATCAGGAACTATCAAGCAGTCTCTGTTTCCTTTGTTCCCCCAGAGAGCATCTGTCTTCTAAGACTCCTTTTATCAGAGAACTGAGAGACAACATTACTAGCCACTGACTTCATTTCTGCTATTGTTGTCACTACACATGCCCGTCATGCATCATCCTCTAATACTCTTCAGACTGCAATGCGCCTCTTAAATTAAAGCTCTTCACTTCCACTACGTCTACATTTATTTTCAGATAGATGTCATATACAAGTGGAATGCTGGGCAGCACGGTGGTTCAGTGGTTAGCACTGTCGCCTCACAGCAAGAAGGCTCTGGGTTCAAATCCCGGTCGTCCCGGTCGCTCCAGGTCCTTTCTGTGTGGAGTTTGCATGTTCTCCTCGTGCCTGCGTGGGTTTACTCCGGGTACTCCGGTTTTCCCCCACCATCATAAAGACATGCAGCGCAGCCTCACCCCGGTTCGTATGAATGTTGGTGGTGGTCGGAGGGGCCGTAGGCGCTGAATGGCAGCCTCGCTTCTGTCACCACCGGGATGACTGTGTGTGTGTGAGTACTGGACTCTGAACTCTGTAAGCGACTTCGGGTATTTTGAGAAGCGCGATATAAAATTGAAGGTTATTATTACTTATATGAACATTCAAGGATTGGTGTCCGACTAAGTGTGTGTGTCATCGTTGGCGTGAAGAGCTCTGGCATGTTGAATTACTGTAAAATTGGGATGCATTGCTTGAAGAAACTGTGGATATGAGATCTGAGACCTGTGCCTCCGCACTGGTGTTTCTTTTCGGTTTATTTTCTTTGCAAGATCATGAAGCAACAGCCTGCCTGATTAGGTTGTTATGATGTGGACACGCCTCATTTAGTGGCATTCATGCTCAGTTAGTTCATTAACACAGCACTGCTGCTGGACGCTACCTTGCCCTGCACACGGTGCCAATATCGGTCAACAAAGCAGATACAAACTAGGAGACATTTATACGAAAAGGGAAACATAGCACGGTTTAGACCACACATATGTGCTCCGGGCTGTCGTGCTCATGTGATCATTGTGAGCGGATAGCCGTGGGATGTAACAGACTGAAGTGTGCATTTCACAACCACCGTGTTTGACTTGATTCACCCAAAAAAAAAAGAAATGAATTGAGAACAGATGTCCCCCAAAAAGTCTTGTGGATCAGAATGTGATGCATTGTCAGGAACTGTGAAACATCATTGCACGCTTACTGATGATACACTATATTTCTGTGTTTTATGTACCTGGTAAAGGAGTCATTCAAAGCAAAACTGTTGAACAAACAGAATATTCTTTGTCATTCAACACACCACAAGAACAGAACCAATCTTAAAGCGCAGTGTGCACCATGTTGCTTTATGGTTCATATCCCAGTTAAGTGGTCTAGATCTAATTAATGCTCAGTAGATACACACACACCTTACCTGAGAAGGTAATGTCAACTCACCCATCACCTCTTCATTCGTACATTAAAGCTCCGTGACCGCACAATCCTTCAGCCTCGCCTCATCTTTCCTCCACTGTTCCAACAGCAGGGTTTGTACTTTCTCCTGAGGTTGCATCTACACAACTTCTCTCTCAGTCGGACTTGGGATCAGGATAATCGGGCCTGCACAGCGCCGAACACCGAGAGCTAAAGCTCCGCACTGACAAGCCCCTTTTCTTTGAGTGTAAGGAGAGGAGAGAGGAAGCTTTTAAACGCCACTCCCCAAATTCCTCCGAGTTCCTTCCCTGAACTCCCGGTTGGCTGAGTTCAGGCACCGTCTGTCCATCTGTCTTTAAGGAGATGGGTGCAAAATTGTACATTGAACTGGATTGCCTGACTCACATGAGCAAGCAGGCCTCAGAGGCAGCAGTCCCTCTGCAACACAGAGCATTCCAGATCTAACAATGGCATTCCAGATCTGCTCATAGCTCTCCACCCCACATATCTTCCCCTCCCTTCATGTCTTTTCCTTATTTCTATTGTCCTCCTTTTCCCCCTTCTGTTCTCTTTCTCTCTCTCTCGCTCTCTCTCTCTCAACACCACATAAATGCGCTCATATCTTCAGCAGGCCTGATCTCAGCCACAGACATCTTGCAGATGGGACTTTTCTCAGGCATGCAGGCCCCATTGTTGCTCCTTCCTGCGTGACTGCTGGGCCAACCGACTCAGGATTTCCGCGGGCCCTTTCACTGTCCACACAGCCGGGCCTTCCCGGACCCGCTCTGCCTCCCCTTCCTCTTGTCTCCCTTCAAAAGCCCTCCCCTCCCTGGGCTGTCCTCCCTTCACATGGACTCTGAATTGCAGCAGCTGAACGGTGACATCATAAGGAAGCTTGAGAAACCAAAGCCCTCAGGCTCCTCCCCTCTCGGCTGGCGAGACACGGCCTTTAGGGTTGCAACCTTCTCCCCCCCCCCCCGCCTTCCCATTCCTTCCTCCCTGCCTGTCCGTTCTCCCAGCAGCCCTCCTCGGCTCAGTTCCTTCCACTTGCCTCACCACAGAAAGAGGATATTCCTTTAAAAATAGTCATTCCCTGACAGCAGCTCTGGGTAGTTGTACATGTGCTTGGAGAAAAGCTCAATAATATCAATGAAATACATTGAATTACAAACTGAAAAGACAAATATAATATTAATTAAATAATTGCTAATAGTATTGTATAATATAGTGTAGCAAAGTAACATTTCAATAAATTTAAAACACAACATGAATAATCCCTGTTGAGCGATAAAAATATCTCTAAGGGAACTGTGAGACATACAATAGAAGTGACAGTAAAGTAGACTAGAGACCTACATCTGAGTCACAGGAACAGCACGATCAGCACTTCATGCAGATGAGGTCAGTTTTCCCAGTCAGTTTGGAGCTGTGTTTGCTCTCTGTCACACTGGAACATGACGCCTGCAGAAGATCCACCGAATGTGAATGTTGTTTGTAAATGAAGCCGTTTGAGTGCTAAGCATCTCTGTCCACTCTCACCCTGCATTACAGTTAAGGCTTTATGTCATCCTGCAGGGTAAAGCCCTGTCTGCCACCTGGATTAGTGTCTCCCAGACTCTGATGACGCAATCACATCAATTTAAATCAAATCCCAATTCAAAAAGGCAAACACCTCACGTGGATTCAGATAAACCTGGCCTGACACGTAACTCCTGTGCTATTACCATCAGGGAAGCAGTGACAGTCATTACTCGTCTGTTGCACGAGGGCAGGCCTGAACCGCTCCCATAAAGAGATGGTTGTCTTTTTTTTGCTGTGGGTTGTGCATTGGAACAGAGAGCACATTATAATCACTATTTTGATTATCATCAGAGACATTCCATTCACCCTGTTGTACTGGGATGGGGGCAAATATCTTGAAGACTTGTCTGCACGGCCTGGTTTTAGGGCTGATTTCTCTACATGATACATCAAACTAATGTTCAAAGAAATTAACGGTGTTCGTGTATGTTCATTCAATGCTTACCACAATCACACACACACAATTGTAACACATTTACCCTGAAAGTTAATAAATGAAGCGGTGACCACTCAGGTTTCCAGGATGTTTGCACGTCAAGAGCCATAAAAAGCATTTCCCCTGGGCTTCCTCTTCCCCTGTTTGAGTAAGAGGCGACTACCTTTTCTTCAAACTGCATCCAGTATGTTACATTTGCATCTAAGGATCTAATGGATTTTATTTTGTTTTACTTGCAAGGAAGCATGTAGATTGTAATAAAGAAGTACTTGTGTTTGACCGAGAGAGGAAGAAGGCAGAGTAAGTGATGCACCGGAGACTTTTAATGAGCAACAGGGATGCATTTTAACACGTAAATTACATTTCTAAAAAGCATTTTGAATTTACCATAAATAAATCAAAAAACTAAAATGGGAAATGTGTGATCATTCAGCCAATTTGCAACAATATCTGATGGAATACAATTTCATCAGATATTCCACCAGCATGACTGATTTCATGGTCCCATGTGTACTCGCAGCAACAATCCAAAAAACATTTGTACTATTTAGAACAACAAAGCTGATGTAAACCAGAGAACGAGAAATCCAGAAAAATTACATTTCCGAGAGCCCGTTTCTGTGATTGAAGTGTTGAGGGCTGTTGTGGCCAGGGAGGCTGCCTGGCGCTAAGATGAATTGTCAAGCAGTATTCTTACAACACAGAAAGCGATGCTCCCCAAACGAACAAGTTCCCCGTTCACTTCACCGCATCAGATGAAAGAATCTGTCTCAATAAATCAGTCTGTCAGACCAGTCATAGCAGTGGACGTGGGGTAATAATGAAAGAATAACCATGTTTGTGCACATAATGTATAACCGACTCAACATTAACTGCAGTTTGTTTAGCATTCATATTGTTTCCGTGGAGCTTATCGTATCTACAGCTGGGCCCAGTGCTTGTAATTGTAAAATTAAATATATAACAGATGCAAAGCCAAAAGTTGATGACTAAATCTATAATAATGTTTTTAAAAAACAGAGATTGATCATAATTAAAGTAAAATTAGTTCAAGTAGTTCAGAATTAAAATCAGCTTAATTAGCAACGTTACGTATGTGTGCATATTTGACTATTTTTCTCCATCAATGTACTACAATAAAAATAGAAAAAAAGCTGGAGATAAGAAACAAAATAGACAGGACTGCTATGTCCACGAGTGAAATAACAGATGTAGAACAATGTAGTTAAATAAAACATACATGCTTATTAAAGAGCAGCAATGCCAAACAATAAAATAAGAAGTAAAACTGTCCTCAATTAGACTAACATCGTAGCGGTTGTCTTTCATATGCCGTTGTCTGCAGACATTAGATTGATACGGTCTGACAGAAAGTGACCACATCATGTCAAGTACAGTAGTCAGCAGTTTTTAATCAACACTGGAACAAAAAGGGAGTCAGGAGACGTGTGTGTGTCTCTCCCAGTGAGCCCACTCTCACAAAATACATTGCAGCATGCAGGCAGTGTGTCTGCAGGCGCCGCATGCACTACAGATTTATTATAAAAGGCCGATCAGTGCTCGAGCTCCGGGCCCCGGCCTGCGACCCTCATCCACCTCAGTAAGGGCTACAGAGGGACTGTGGCGTCTCACTCGCTGACTCAGATCACATGATGTCTCTCACACTTTTTCCTGTGCAAACACACTGGCAGTGGTTTGTTTGATGGAGTGTCAGTCGTGTTACAACTCGCAAACAAAATCTAATTTTATGATGAAACTTGGATTGGATTTTGGCTTTTGACTGGATTTGTGTTATTACATCATCTTTGATGTGGCTACATGCCTCCTCATAAGGTGATGTCATTGTGTACTTGTGATGCATCATGAACAGAACCTACTCGTGAAAATGCCCTCGACGATGCAGTGAAAGTGCTGGCTTTCATGAAAATGGCCAAATCGAAACATGCAGTTCAGGAAAATCCATCTTAAAAGAAGACACATTACAGAGTTTTAAAAATGTCTTTCATCATTCTGAAGTGCAAACCTACAATGCATGCAGTATCATGAGCAAAATACGATCCGTTGTCATCAACATCCATATGCAGTTCCCAGTCTGAAAAAGAGCCATGAATATCTATGAGGGGAAATTATATAAAACTGAAGTATGTTAATTTAGCAAATGTATCACAACATACTTTTAAGGTGAGCAAACACAATATTTAACATGTTGTCTGTATTTTCTCTATACTCTCATAGGCCAAAGTCATTGCACTGCAATATGGTTAATGCCTACACTTCAGGTCAGTATTTAATGTCCTGCAAGGGAAATTTGGTTTTCTACAGACTTTGTTATGACAAGTAATACAGGTTAAGTATAAAGATCCAAAAGTATGTACAATATTAATTAATATTCATGAGACAACAAATTGGAATCTCAGAGGAGAAGCTAAATGACGTTTTTCAACCGATATTGAATTCAATCATTTTTGGTTTGTATCAATTGAGTTCAGTGCTTGGGTTAAGAAAATAAACCCTTCAAAAAGGTATTGCAACATACCAAATGTACATGAACATAATATAACCTGGAGATGAGGTTATTAAACCAATGACTGAATGATCAGAGGAAATAATCCTGATTAATCAACATATGTATTACATTGTTTATATTCATGTTTTTCTGGCTGCACCGATAACAATAGACTCCACCTTCATCTTCATTACTGCAATATGCATTCAGAAATTGTATATAGTCCCTTCTAAGATACACCTTGAACTCTTTCCCAGCAGTCAAACTGGGTCAATATTTCATTTACAGAGTGCTGGTAGAGTCAACATAGCACCCCTGTTTGTAACACAGTTATACAAACACAGCCAAACACTAGGCATAACACTCCAAGCTCACTTATACAAGCTGAAAGAAACCCTCACGGCCAGAGACAGACATGTAACCCCTGCTCAGTATCTGCCCTCAGGCGCAGCATCCAGGACTGTCTGCCACCTCCCTGCGACCCAGTGCACACAGTGACACAGCCAAGGGAGTAAACCAGTTGAGATAGTTTTACAGAAAGAAAAGAAAAAATCACCTATATTGTAGAACACAATACCCAAAAGGAACCACTGAACCATATGCTTGCAGTCTAAGCCAGAGGTTTGAAAATGATGCATTGGCTGTCGCTGCGGTACAATGCAACAGAATGACAGAAGCAAACAAGACGCCGATTCACATGTGGCTCCCGACATAAGCCAAACACATTCAGATCAGAAACCCAACGATAGATGGCTAATCCTCTTCACAAAAGAGCACGTATGCCTGATGACAGAGTACAGCAGAGATACCTGCCACAGAGCAGCCAGGGCCGCCTGGGAGCTAAAATGGAGAAGTGTGTGTGTGTGTGTGTGTGTGTGTGTGTGTGTGTGTGTGTGTGTGTGTGTGTGTGTGTGTGTGTGTGTGTGTGTGTGTGTGTGTGTGTGTGTGTGTGTGTGTGTGTGTGTGTGCGTGTGCGTGGGCTGATTGAGGAAGCAATGAAGAATCACAGCAGTAGAGGGTTTTAGTGCAACAGTTGCTCTTAAATGAGGCTGCAATACACGGCTTGTAATGTTTGTGATGACGGATGAATACAAACAGAGCGCGCATCCTAGCAGTCAGGGCTGGTACTTTACCAATGCACAGATGCTGGATGGGATGGAGTAATCAAATATTAATCTGCACTCATTCCAGTCATTGTACTTTATTATTTAGGACTCCACGTGACGGCACAAACAAGATGAGAGGGCAGAAATGCGATATCATAAAAGAAGACGTGAATATAGCCAGATTGTACTCACATGAAGATCCAGCAGGAGGGAGTGGGGTGTCAGCATGCAGGCCGCCGACAACGCTTCCCATTGTCAGTCCAACCCGCTACGAGAAAATCCTCAGACCGAGCGACAGAAAGGAAAGGGCAGGGTCTGTCTGGGAGAAGAAGGGGACAGAAAGGAAGAGGAGAAGGGAAAGGGGAGATGAGGGGAGTGGCTTACATGCAGCATTGGTCAGAGGGCTGATAGGAGGAGCTACGGAACCCAATAGCATGTGTAGGGGGTCGGGAATATGCAAAACAGTTGAAATCTCAGAAACTGACTGCGGGATGGAGTCTTTCTGGTGCAAAGGGGTGTGGCTTCCTTAGATCCCGCCCAGTTCCCTTAAAAGGACAAAGGATGCAGTGTATCACCTCTAAGCGTCACATTGATGGGCAGCACAGAATGTTTGCAGTAAATGTAAATGTACTTTTACATGACAAATGCTGCAATTATCACCCTGAAACAGACTGTAGTTCAGTGATCAGTCTCAGAGCACATGTTCTCATGTTCTATTCTCCTGGATCTTGCCTCACACGACCCCAACGTATTGCATATCAACAATCAAAGAACATTGTGAGGTACTGTTATGACAGCGGGGAAACGAGAGGGTGCAGGGGAAGGCAGTGGGACAGGGGGAGTCCTGTGTGTTCTGGTATGGATGATAGGCTACAGTGTTTTGAGTGGAGTCATGTGGTGGTGGTATGGGGGTTGGGATCAGGGCATTTGATGAGTTTATTGGAAAATAAAGACTGTGTAGAGAGGAGAAAATTAGATTTTCAACCAGAAGTGCCAAAAGGGGTATGTGAAGAACAAAGCAATTTGCTCAAGTCTACGCCCAATTGATCTTTCCCTCTGTTGGTTTATTAGAAGGGGAGTGGGGGATGGGTCAATGCTCTAGGGTCAAGCCGAATAAGGAGAATGCCAGTGGAAGACATGAATGAAAAATAGGTGGTAACGTTTTGTAATGTGTTTTGCGCTGTGAGGCTTCTGAAGGGGTGCAGCGCGGTGGGGAGGTTGTTGGGGGTGGGGCTTGGTGCGAGAGGCAAACACAGTCATCTCTGGGTTTGATTCTGGAACGTGGAGTTGCCATGGAGACTGCTTCCATCATCCTTTAGTCAAGATGGCTGTTGCAGTCTGGCAGCAGCAGTGAGCGGTTCACACAACACAGAACTGTCACTGCCAAGACTGACGAGAGTCAAATGATAGCTTATAACATGGTTGGCACCATGTTGAAGATTCAACATTTCCAAAGTATTTAAATAAAATGTGTACATTATTACAAACATAATTGCATGAAAATATGTCTAATTTGCTGAAGCTAAATTAGTTGTATTTATTTATTAGGCTAACCCTCATTGGGAAAATAACTCTTCAAGACAGGCCCATAGCAACTCAAAACTGTCTGGTCCTGCAATTACCTACATAGACACCAATACAATTAAATCATAAACCACATGTAGTTTAACAAATTTAGTAATATACAAACAATTCAATCATAAGAGCATGATCTTTTAATTTGATCATTAAACATTGGTTTATACATTTGTTTGAGCTGTATGAACATGTTGTTAATTTTCTATAGATGTGTAATGTAAGGATGTTAATTATATTAGTTGGAGAGCAGTTACCTTGACCTTTGACCTTAAGTGATTCTCTTATATTTTTAAACTGAATATATTTATTTAGCATTCACTGATAAGAGATAAAGTTACAAATAACAATGTGACAACTTGAGATTTAGTAACAATGCTATTTGTTTCTCTTTAAATTGGATGCTTTCCATCTCAGTGTTGTCCATATTTAATACTAATAATCTATAGAAAGCATTCAGATCACTTCGGTTGATGTGAATTATTGTCACCCTGATATCAACCACTAAGAGATGTAGTTGAACCTCTAAATTTAGACATCCTAGATGTCTTGGCCAGGCTGTGGTCTCACTGACCCTCTGCTCCGAGCTCGTGGAGGCATCGGGGTCGGTGCCTGTCATTGGCTCCAGCAGAGTAAATAAATGTAGGGAGGCGGTCCCTTCCCTCACAAAAAGCCACCAGCCGTTGGCCCTTCAACCTCAGCAATCTCTTCTCAAGTTCATTTGCAATTAGCACACTTCACTTTGCCACTGACAGTCCATAGTGCAGATCTGCTCAGATGTAGGCTGCCTTTGTAACACTGGCCCATTTAAGCTCAAAACATTGGCTGAATTGAGTCAGACCCTGAACGCGCCTTCAACCTTTTTGATATGATTCTGTGACAAACTGAGGCACACGAAGAGGCAAAAAACAAGATTCATCATTGTAAAACTGAAAAATTAGTATTTAATTCAAGTATGTATTTTATAGTCATTTGTCAAAGTATCAACAAACATGTAATCAAACAGATTTTACATATCGTCTGACAAATTATCTCACATACATTTACTTTCTCATTACATTCTGCAAGGCTGCACATTCAGTCTTTTTAAGAACACAATCGGTATGCGCGAGCTGCCTCTAGGGGGTACGCGAGAGGAAAAATGTAATGGTGGTCTAATGGTGTAATAATTAATATTAAACATTCTCAGGGCTCTCAAGTGTCATTTCGGTCTTAACCAGTGGCGTCCCTAGGCCCGAATGTAAAAAGTGACGTCATTCACCAAAAAGTCAGACTGGCAGCAGGCGCACGTAACAGCAAGCTGCTGTCTGATATGTCTACAAATTTCGCTGCTTCACTCTTCTGGGCTAAGCCCGCGCGCGCTCCCATAACGCGCATCGCTCCCCTCCCGTCAACAACTCTTCTCGGCTCGATGCTGGCGCGCGTCACGCCCAGCCGTGATGCGCACAGGTGAGCACACTCTCACTAGCACCCCCCGTCAACAACTCTTGCATTCTGTTGCGTTTTTTGTTATGGTGTGGGGGATTGGGGGTGCGTGAACGTCGGGGGATGAGAGGGGTGCGTGGTCTAAAAAGTTTGGGAACCCCTGCTTTAGACAGAGGTTGGGACCGCCCCAGCTCATTTGAATATACGGACACGTAAATGTCACACATAAATAAATGAAGAAATACGTGTGGACACATAAATAGATAAATGAAGAAATACAGAAATGTAGAGATATATTTATTTAATGATGTCCTGTTGATTTATAACTTATATTTATTAATTCCTATATTTATTTATTTATTTATACATTTATTTAAGCATTTATTTATTTATTCCTCTATTTATTCATGCATTTATTTATTTATTTATTTATACTTAAGTCATTTTGAGTCCTCCATAGCCCTCCAGTGGTACAATCTGACAATGTAGGGAGGAAATAGGCTATATTTATGGGGTTCCTCTGTAGCCAAAGGACTTCCTTTTCAATATCCTGCTTATCTTTTACAGTCCAAATTGCGAGTCAGTTGTTTTACAATCTCTAATAACCAGAAGAAGACACTCAGTCAGCTGCTAGATGAGTGTCTAAATAGTATTTAAATACTATAATAGCGGCTAGGTCCGTGTACGCTTTTGTTCTTTTGTTTGATGGTTCATTCGAAAGTACCATGGTGTCTTTGTTTTCAGCTTGAGACCAAAAACAAACTAACAAAACGTACACGGGCCCAACTCCAGCTGTCACAGAAATGAAGAGCAACTTCTGGTTCTGCTTGCAAACATGAAGAAAGCTGACACATATCATTCGCAGATTATACGGCTATATTTGAATTTGGACATTATTTAATTTTATATCAGGTTTATTTAATTTTAAACATATTATTTTGAATGCATCTATTTTATTAGCACATATTATTTATTTTTCACATTTTAAATTCTCGTTTTTTTTGAGTCCCTCCTTTGGTTCTCTCGTCAACTCCAATCGTTATTTTTGTGTTAATTAGCTTGACCTGAGCCTTTAGATTTGTTCTTGTATTAGTTTGATTTATTTCATGAATTGTTTACTTGTTGGGTGTCTTGTTGTATGTGCATACACGCAGGTTTACACACACATAATGAACAAATGGCTTGATGGTCATATTGCGTCATGTTTTTGCTTGTTCAACTGTAAGTGGATTTGATTTAGTTATTGAGTACAAATCAAACCAAGAGGGAGATCAATTAGTTAAAACAATACGGTGTTTCTATATGTGAATGGGCCTCGGGCCCCTAGGTCAAGACCCCTGAGCCAAACCATTCAAGCAGGGATGAGGCAAAACGAGGCCAGCAAGAAAAACAGCCAGAGATCACAAAAAAACAATAAAACCACTGGACCGGTCGACAAAGAGGACAAAGATGAATAGCACAAAGACAGGGGGTCACTGGGATCAGATACACTGGGGCGGTGATTAGACACAGGTGAATCCAATCAGGGGCGGGGCAGACAATTGCAAAGTTGGGAAACACACAAAGGCAGAGAGGTGAACGTCTGAAACGAGGTGAGAGGTATATGTAGCGGCCCCGGTGCCTGTTCAACACCGAGGCATTACTGGGCTGCTCTTCTGCTGGAGTTCCGATGCGTTTCATTGAGTTTCAGGGTACAGTTTGTTATGTCCAGTTTGTTTATTGTTCCATTTGCATGTATGTATCTCAAACTAAATCATAAACAATGTTGCCAGCACTTAGGTGCACATACTTAAATCATAAATATAACACAACATTTCTGTTTCTGTTTGCTTCCCACAAATGAGCAACAACTGGCCTCCGTGCCTCTCCTCATCGAGTAGGCCTAAACATCAAATTAAGTCTGTGTTACGCCACCTGGTGGTGGGAAGTCCAAAGTAACAAAACCTGATCAAAATGACTCCAACAGTATAAGTTACACAAAATAAAACGGGTAATAGTGAAATGTAAATAAGTCAATAAAAATAACAAACAAGATGAGACTTGACACAAGGATCCTGTTCATGATAAAGTATTTAATTAACTTCAATGTCTGTAAAACTAAAACTTATTTATTAAGAAAGACAATAGGACATTTAATTTGGTTCCATCCCACACTGTTTTAATCATTTAAAGTAGTGTCTAAGACACAATTACACAATATTTATACAATAAATGAATCGACTAAAGTGTATTTAATGTACGCAGAAACAGTTTCAAGTAAATCCTTTTATTTTCTTCTGCTTCTTTGGAAACACATCACAAATCCTACATATTTATTACACTAATATGCACAAAACAGTGCAATGGATTGTCATTTATATTTAATTCATAAACTTTTGACAAGTTAGTGCAATTTTAAAGTTAGTTTCACCCAAAAGTTTAGGACAATGCTTAAACTGAAACAACTGAAAACCTGCTCCACGACATGATATCACCCAAGAAGAAAAACAATGCAGTCCTGATGAACAGAATAGCTGATTGCTTATATTATTAATAAAAAAATAAAGGCACTTTCTTCCAACTCTGTTCACCAATATTTCATGTTACAAAGGAATTCTGAGTATTGTATCAATGGTTAACAAGACTCTACATGAGATGGACCTTTGTGGGATGGACTGTAATACCCTTTGGTTGACATTAATATTCTCCTCAAGATGAATGCTTTCAGCCTCACAGAGCCACCAACATGGCTGGGTCTTAATCATGCTTAAAATACTATGACTGCAAGTTTTCTGTGTGTTTGGTTATTTGTGTCTTAGAAGACATGTGCTGCTCAGTTTGGCTATGCTTGTTCCTCTTTTGATTTTAGTTTTGTGTCGGGTGCAGGGCATTGGGCTTTCTCAGCAACCACACAACTGAAAGGTCATAACTTCTGCTCACTCACCAAGCGATAAATTGTCAACCACAATGCACCCTTTACATTGTTCTTGAAGAATGATCTGAAAGCTCATTGACTTTTAAACTGACAGTCATTGACTCCTCGAGCAACAACAATGTAGCTTTCTTCCAGACCTTTAAGTGCACTTGTTTTGAACTTTAAGACATGTTTTGTATGTGTGCCACACACACACACACACACACACACACACACACACACACACACACTCTTGTAAGACTAGACATTTTTGAAATTAGAAACAGTGCGAAGATGCTGCTTCTGAAAGTGCCTTTTGTCGGTGTTGTGCACAGAGAACAGTTACAAAGAGGATGTATTTACCTGCAGATAAGTAAATCACTTCCTTTAAACAATAGTCACACATTGGGCTGATAAAACCCGACTTCAATAAGTTGGCACATTTGAGCAAGACTATAACTTTTGAAATATTGTACATTGTATGACCCAAAGAAAAACAGAGTGTCATCTTATGAACAACCTGAAAAAAACTGGCAAAACATGTGTTGAGCATTGTCAGGTTCTACCTGGTCAACCACAACACCGATGTGAAAATGCTGTTCAATTTCAGTTTAGCATTCAAAATCATCATCCCCTCCAAACTGAACACCACATTAGTTGACTGGCATAAAAACCCTCTGCAGCTAGATTTCTTAACTGACAGACCCCAGTATGTTAGGTTAGGCCAGGGGTCGGCAACCCGCGGCTCCGGTTCAGGACTTCCATAGATATCTGATTAATTGACCAGTGGCTACTGTATGTTGTCCTCTGGCAGAAGTCCACTCTCTCTTAATACAGTATTGACATTTGGTATGAGTTGTGAACTGTAGTTCAGTAGTCGGCCATCATAAATCAGCTGGTCTGGTGTCAGCTCGGTTTGTGCAGCAGCTCTGCACAGACAGAAAGCAGAGGCATGACAGTTGTGTACAAACTGAGCAACACACTAGCACCATAGAATCGACTTTAGTTGTCGGTCTATATTTTTAGATAGGGTGCAGCTCTCTGGATATTTAAGCTGTGCGACCATGTGATGTCTTTGACATTTACGTAGAACACTGAAGTTAAGTTTCCTTTTCCAGTACAAGCTTTTTCATGGTTTTGTAAATCCTATCTGCGCTATGTTTTGAACTGGATGTCTCAGAATGTGAATCCAAAGAAATACACAACAAGCCTCAGTTTTCATGTCCCTTCCTATTATTTGTATGGCCCTCATTTAAATCCAGAAGTAAAAAGGCACACCTTGGAAACATTTACTAAAATGAAAATGCAAACCATGACTATATAATGGTGGTTCCGTTTGATGAATAGTTGACTCTTTAAACAAGCAGCTACAAGAACCAGAATAAGTATAACTCTATCGTCAATGGCATCCCAATGACTTGATACAGTCGCTTCAAGCCAGATAGTTTGTCGTCAGTGCAATCGCACACATGATTTGATTAGAAAGTATACAACCATCAGTCTACCTTGTGTGGTACATCCGTGCTATATTCCTGTCAACCATGGAGCAGCCCCTGAGTGAGCTTATCAGTCCGTGGACGGTTGCGGTAAACACAGCTCGGGGGTTGACAATTGTCTTCACGTTGTCGAACTTTCCTTTGACCTTGGGTTCTTGGTACAGGTGTGCCAGGATGTTCACCCCAGACACATTCTGCCAGCTGGAGCAGCAGCTCTGCAGCAGCAGGGTTTGGGAGGTGGGCGGAGACGTGACGGTGTTAGGGAATATGTTATTCTCAAACATGTAGCACTTGTCAGCTCCATATTTATGTTCCAGCAGAGGCATCAGCTCCAACCAACTGGTAATAGAATGATGAAAAGAATACACATTACAAACCTTTTTAAACACATTTACATTGAAAAGCAATATATAAACTATTAATAAATGCCTTATAACACATTGTAATGAATTTGGAAGCACACATGGATATGTATAGAATGTTGCATTTGTAAATATTTACAACTCGTCCTTTGAGACATACTGCTGTATTAACAAGGACAATTCTCAGGTCATTATGATCACGTAAAGATATACTTTGTTTCAAGGTGTCCCAAGATGTTGGGCTATACAAAAGAAGCTTAATTGAATTGAATTGTAAACACACCTATGAAATGTAAAGGTCTCATGTATATTTAATTGTTATCTTTTTGTTACATAAAATGTATTACATGTTAAAATGTACAAATCACTTTTCAGGAGTGTGTGATCTGAGATTGTACTTCATGCAGTCAGTGTACTGTGAGGCTAAAGGTTAACTTCTCCAAAGACGTCTCATTTCATGTAGTTTCTTAAACAATGTGCTACCTTTTGACTGACTGGGTCAGTATGAGCTCATCCATATCATGCAGGGCCACGTATCTGGATTGGTACATGTATCTATAAACACAGTCATTCAGAGCAGGAATCTGCCCAAAGTAGTGGAGGTCACCTGGACCGTGTAAGGGCAGCCAGCCTCGAGATACATTCAGAAATCTGGACAGAGACCAAGGAATCACCTCAACTAGACCTAAGAAGGAGACATCAGTGAACACATGTGAGCAGTTAGTGGATTTTCACTCAGCACTTTTATTATATCCGGGGATATTAGCAAGGCAGAGTCCACATAGTTGATTATTCAATCTAAGGAGACAGACTCGACTGCCAATCTCACAGTCGAAGCATCGCAGTGGCAAGAAAATGTGGTCATGAACCAAAGGATTCCATTGTGTCAATATAAGGGTGCTGCCTTTCTGATTCAACATATAATTGCTTGGTTTCTTCCAGTAAATGATGTATAGCCTTGGTATTGCGACGGCCAAATTGTTGTCTCTGTTGTTGTGTTGTTTGTCTTTCGGTGTTACTGGTTGGTTGGAACTGAAAGCCATCAATGAATTGGAGTCAGCTGGCTAAGCTCATGGGAGAAGTGCTCATGGAAAAGAACATGGTTTGGGTTGAAAATAAGTCTTTTCTTCTTAAAAACCTTGAAGGCAAACTTCTCAAATGTGCGCCGGCTACTGTTTCTAGTTTCCAGTTTCCTTGTTCTATGTTGGACTTTTAATTTGCTGTATACTTTTTTTATCATTCCCACAGTGGACCTCAGATATGAATAATTTGGTTACATTTGTCAAACTAATTCAACCTTTTTAAAATAAAACACTTGCATGTGCTGACCTTATTTGTTGTGGCTCTGGAGCCGGACCATAAACTAAGATATGAGTAGTTCTTCGCTTATGGGGTTTTGTTGGTAAGATATTGATTGGAGACAGCAAACACTACATCGCTGGCAAAGAAGGCACAGAGGCGCCTCTACTTCCTCCGGAAACTGAAGAAAGCAGGGAGCCATCATGTGCACCTTCTACCGCGGCACCATCGAGAGCATCCTGACCAACTGCATCACTGTGTGGGGTGGAAGCTGCACAGACCACAGCAGGAACGCCCTGCAGCGCATAGTGAAGGCAGCTGGAAGGATCATGGGTGCCTCACTCCCCCCCCTCCCATCCCTGCAGGACATATACAACACCCGCCTCACCCGCAAAGCGACCTCGATTGTGAGTGACCCCTGCCACCCCTCACACGGTCTCTTCAGCCTCCTGCCCTCTGGGAGGAGATACCGGAGCCTCCGGGCTCACACCACCAGGCTGTCAGGAAGCTGAACTCTCTCCCCATCCTCCCACTCCGTCCTCTTTCAGACTCACATGTCTGAATGCTGCTAGCACAATTTATGTTGTCTATATGTTTACATGTTTCTTACTATTTTTGCACTTTATGTTGTCTATGCACTTTATGTTGTCTATATGTTCACATGTTTTTTACTATTTTTGCACTCTATGTTGTCTATATGTTGCACAATTCACTTTATGTTGGACAGAAGAGAAACGCAATTTCGATCTTCTGTATGTTTGCACATATGGAAAATTGACAAATAAAACTGACTTTGACTTTGACTTTGGTTGGGTATCCTGTGGTGATGTCAGGCGTGGGGAATCCCTTTTCTCTGCTCATTATGGTTGTGAATAACTTGTTACCTTCGCATTGAAAATGCGGAAGGTTATGTTTTGATCGCCGTGTATTTATTTATGTGTATGCATGTTACTCGCATAACTCAAAAAGTATTAAACTGAATCGCATGAAATTTGGTGGGATGATTGGTTATTTTACCCGGGGACCATTTGATTAGACTTTTTACCATAGCGCGGTCAATTTATATCCAATTGGCATGCAACTAATGCCAACATGTTCATAATTCAATGCCCAATCTTGTGATATGCAAAGGTATGCGCTCTACCGAGTGCCCGTTCTAGTTACCTTCGCATTGAAAATGCGGAAGGTTATGTTTTGATCGCCGTGTATTTATTTATTTATTTATTTGTATGCGTGTTATTCGCAGAACTCAAAAAGTATTGAACCAAATCGCATGAAATTTGGTGGGATGATTGGTTATTATCCGGGGACCAGTTGATTAGATTTTGGGATCAATCGCGTCAAAGGTCAAGGTCAAAGGTCATGAACAGGTCAAATCTTCTTGAATCGCATGACATTTGGTGGGATGATTGGTTATTATCCGGGGACCATTTGATTAGATTTTGGGATCAATCGGGTCAAAGGTCAAGGTCAAAGGTCATGAACAGGTCAAATCTTCTTGAATCGCATGACATTTGGTGGGATGATTGGTTATTATCCGGGGACCATTTGATTAGATTTTGGGATCAATCGGGTCAAAGGTCAAGGTCATGGAAAGGTCAAAATCTTTTTTTTACCATAGCACGATACATTTTTGTCCAATTGGCATGCAACTAATGCCAAAATGTTCATAATTCAATGCCCAATCTTGTGATATGCGAAGGTATGCGCTCTACCGAGTGCCCGTTCTAGTTTTAACTTGTTTTTGTAGGAGTATTGCATTTTCCCTTTAGGATGGTTATGCATGCACTGTAGGGTGAAAGTGGTTGCAAGCAGGGGATTCAGGAGCACCTGAAGCAGGGTTACCAGCTTAATATTCGCTTTGACTTCATTCATAATTCTCCGTTAGAGGCATTTCTAAATGAATGTGCAAGAAATCCTTGATCACCTTCCGTTTCAACTGAAACACCTTCCCAGGGTTGCCAGGTCTGTGTGACAAAACCAGCCCAATGGCCAATAAAACCAGCCTAAAAACCAGCCCAATATCAGAACTCAAAATATGCCCGTGCCAAACCATATACACTGCTTTTAAAGTCCAACAGCATTGCTATCATTGCCAAATGTATTGTAATATCTACAAAGTAACACCAAATGTTTAGTATGCCAGCATTAAAAGCAGTTTATGGTAGGATTTGGGTATAAATAAATTATTTCATTTAAAATATGGATTTTTATTGAAAGATATTCATGTAATTTGCATGCAAAATAGGTCTACCTGAACCAGCGGACACAAAATTCAACCCGCGGCAACACTTCAAAAGTTGCCCAATGCCGCGGGAAAACCGCGGACCTGGCAACACTGCACCTTCCGTTGCAAGTGAAATGCCTTCCGTTTCAAGTGAAATGCCTTCCGTTTCAAGTGAAATGCCTTCCGTTTCAAGTGAAATTTTTATATGTGTGTATGAGAGCTTTTCATATCATGTATGTGTGTGAGAGCTTTTCACTAGTATGTGTGAGAGATTTTCAGTTGTGTGTGTGAGCATATAGTTTTTCAGTAGTGTGTGTGAGAGCATTTCACTTGTGTGCGTGAGAGCATTTCACTAGTGTGTGTGAGAGCATTTCAGTAGTGTGTATGAGAGCATTTCACCAGTGTGTGAGAGCATTTCAGTCGTGTGTGTGAGAGCATTTCACTAGTGTGTGTGAGAGCTTTTCACTAGTATGTGTGAGAGATTTTCAGTTGTGTGTGTGAGCATATAGTTTTTCAGTAGTGTGTGTGAGAGCATTTCACTAGTGTGTGTGAGAGCATTTCACTAGTGTGTGTGAGAGCATTTCAGTAGTGTGTGTGAGAGCATTTCACAAGTGTGTGTGAGATTATTTCACTTGTGTCTGTGTGTGAGAGCATTTCACTAGTGTGTGTGAGAGCATTTCAGTAGTGTGTGTGATAGCATTTCAGTAGTGTGTGTGAGAGCATTTCACTAGTGTGTGTGTGTGAGAGCATTTCAGTAGTGTGTGTGAGAGCATTTCACTAGTGTGTGTGTGTGAGAGCATTTCAGTAGTGTGTGTGAGAGCATTTCAGTTGTGTGTGTGAGAGGGTATTCTGAATAATGTCCCTCACGGCCCCTCATAGAGCTCTGTGGCGCGCCAGATGGAGATCGATAAGTGTTAACGCAACGCGAAGAGACAGAAATGACATGCTGCTGTGGAGATACGATCAACAACAGACGTTTAGTTTAATAAAAGAACAAAGACGTGCTATAGAGAACATGTCAGGGGGCGGGCCAATCTTTTTAATGTCATGCGATCTACCAACACTAGGCCGCGATCGACGTGTTGAGACCCTGATCTACAGGAAGTAAAAGTCGTAACAAGGTTTCCGTAGGTGAACCTGCGGAAGGATCATTACCGATGAACAGCATGACCGTCTGCATGAGAGCGGACATAGTTCAGATTGAAGTGGTGTATTGGAAGCTCATTTTGCAAGTGACTTTTTTTTCGTCCCGACGACCAACAACAGACGGATTGGAAGCTCATTCTGCGCATGCGTTAAATGCGTTAAAAAAAACAAACTAGTTAAACCTGTAATTGAATTAACTGAGTTAACGCGTTATTTTTCACAGCACTAATATTTATATATATATATATATACTCGTAAAAATAAAAAAGCTTCATTAAGAAAAACAGAATGTTTGGTGAATAAATCTGTCTAATGCAGTCTTCTTGCATTCCTCTTCATGTGTTTTTATGTCCCATCTTTAATCCTTAATGTTGTTGTGTAATTTTATTGGGCTGAACACACATGTGCCATCCTCTTTGTTTAACTTGTTTTATGTCACCATGCTTCCACTGGTAATCAGAAAGAATTCATAAATGGCTCAGAACGTCTGCCAGAGAGCCCTCAAACACTCAATGGTTTGACAGTGGGACAACCATAAAGCCTCATCAACCTTATGGGAGCGCGCCTCAAAATATGTGAGTCCATAAGGGTGGAGATTGGGGCCGAGAGGTTGCTCGTGATGTTCTACGTCGGATGTTTGAATGATTTGTGTAACCGAGTGGTCCTTGAGCAATTTTAAAACACAGTCCCCGAATGGATTGCAACATAACTAAACAACAAGTGAAGATAGCAGTGGAGTTTGCTGAGTTGGCAGATCATTTTGTTGTGACACACAGGTGGCAGGGTTCCTGGGTTTATGGCTTTGATGCTGGTAGAGAAAATGGTCATATTACATGTTGCTTATATCAACAGGTTAGACGCAGGTTGGTCCGCTGTCCTGTTAAAGACAGTGGAGAACCCATGATGGCTGTGGGCCCCACAGTACCTGTTGTCTATGAAGGCCCTCAAACATTCCGGGACTGGAGAACAGGGGTGCTGATCTAATGTTTAGGGGCAGAACTCGGGTGATTAGGAGGTTACTCACAGGAGAGGACAGGATTTTGGGCAGGATTTTGTTCTAACACCACGTTTTGAATTATACCGTGAATCCAAACAGATTAGCACTTTAGAGGCGTCTTAAATGGCACTTACTTATAGCATTTTGTAGTTTAGCTGTCTTGAAGAAATGATACTTTCTAGATTCTTGTTGTTCTGAGTTTGTACTCATGGTTGAATGTACTTATTGATAAAAGCATCAGCTAAATGAAATGTGTTGGTTTTTGGTCATAGTTGGACCGTTGCCTGCTTTACAATACGATAGAAGGTTAATTGTGTCATTGTTTTCAGGCAGCTACTCTACTAAATTAGGAAGTTGGTGAAGGAATGCTTTAAATTTAAAGCACTAAAGTAGTGAAACGTGGTGGCCACAGAAAACACACTGTTTTGTATTTGTGAGGTTAAAGCTGACAGCAACCATCGACGGAAGAAGATGCCACATGCGGCAAATTTATTGAACAGTTCATCCTCTCTATTTCCAGCAGCAGCAGTAGCCGGCAGCTGTTTTTACAATATCTGAGAAACCCACTGTGTAGACACAGACATCCAGTTTCAGGAGTGGATATTTCTGGTTGAATTGTCTTCAAAGTCATGTTGGTAATGGGATGTCTATGAATTGGAAAACAAGTTAACTCTATTAAAAAAAGGGAAGAGTTCTAGCTAATGAGGAAACACAATGCAATCCTGGACCTGGAAAGCAGGATATTGAACGTTGGAACAACTTGTTATCCTCCTCCTGAGGAGGTAAAGGAAGAGGGGAAAGGAGTTTTGCTGCTCTGCTCTCACAATGCCGCTGAAAGGGGGGTCTGGAAAAGGGATGGCTGGATAAAATACCACTGCTGCTGCTTGTGCTGTGAACTGAGACAACACACATACAACACACATCACAAACATACAAATAATTAAATAAAAATACTCCACCTTTGGATGTGTAGTAGTCCAGTACACGCTGTGTTTCAGGGCTGCTGTTGGTCTTATAGACAACAACTCTGTCCACCCCCAGTAACTGCATCATTTCCAAACTCTGGACCAGCTGCAATGCAACACAGATATTTGGTTGCCACGCTATAGGCACTTAGGCACAAGACAAAAGTCCTGGTCTTGGTCATTATTAAAGGCAAATAGTAGAAGCATTAATGACATATTATTGTGGAGGTATAAATATCATAGCCGGGTTTCTTAACCCTGTCTTATTTTGTTCTTTATTTCTAATGTCTGCCTGTCTTGGTCAGCATAAACAAGTCTTTTAGTTCCAATTTGGGTCTTAATAAAGTAAATAACTCCAAAGGCAATGTAACGTAACGTTACCTGCAGCACGTTGGTGAAATCAAACATGGTGGAGAGGCAGACGGTGAAGTTGAAAGGAAAGGAGTCCCTCTGGGCCTTCTGGTTCTTCACTTCCAAAAACTCTTCATGAAGTGTATCTTAGTGTCCACAGAAAAGAACCACAGTTTGAAAAACGCCTACAAAAAAGTAATTTTGTGGAAGATATCGAACGCCTTTTGATGTCCGTAGAAATATACTCGCAATGTATTCAATCATTTGCTGTTGATGTTTCAAAATGTGTGAAAACTGTTGGATTGCGGCTGATCAGAGGATCACCAAAGTCGACAGGATTCATTTTCTGGGCACCATGGATATCTGACCAGAGATATTTCAGTCTCGACCAAAGTCACCGAACCCTTCATTACCTTGAGAGTCCAATGCAGCAGAGGTCACAGCGACATGAGATGGGGTCTCACAGCTTGGGGGGAGAGGACACATGATGTCTGCAGTGCCATAGGCAAAACCAAAGTGATCGGTGTGGATTTGCCTGACACCTTCAGAGATGTAGAGTTGCTCCTGACACCGGAGGACACAGCGATAGGCAACTGTCTCACTCCTTAGCACCACAGCAATAAGACGAACCTGGCAAAGGAAAAGATGTACAATGTTATGGGGAAGATTTAAACTTCAAACCTAAATTTTTTTATCCAGGCAATTTTACAGCTATTTTTGTTTATTACACTTAAATGTCAATGTCATTTATCCCTTTTTGTGTACATTTGTCTTACAATGTGTTCGTGTTTATATTACTGCTATCTAATTAGTTGTAATGTCCATGTTGCAACCAGTGAGCACCACAGGGGGCAAACCCTGAGCTGGTGCTTGGCTCTCTTCACTGACCTCCCTTTTGCCTGTGCGGTGCTCCAGGTAGGCTGACACCAGCAGCGACCTCGTCCCTGTGACTGCCACGAAAGGAACTGCATGAGTGAAAAAGACAAGACAATTGAGACAATAATTAGCGAGCTATCTCACGCTGTGGTCACTCTGGATCCCTCCCTGCCACGAGAAGTGTATACTTTACTGGGATGAGAGCTGACGTCAGACGTCCACACAGCAGTCTAGTGGAAGGCGTTGAAGTGTAATGGTCATTTTATATTCTTAGTTGTATTTTATATTCTTATCTAAGTGAACTATACCAATTGTTATTGTACATAGCAGGCACGTGCACAGACATTTTGGGGGGCAGGTGCTCAAACCCAAAAAAAGGGCATCCAATGAGACAAAAAGAATTCTGACAGAGTTGAAGCATAAGCAGCAATACACTGATGATGCAATACATCCTCGACCTGCATTTCCTCTGGGCAGCATCAGACCGCTTGCTTGCATTTTCTTTATGAATACAGATGAATTATTATATAGCAACGCAGGCACGTGCACAGATAGAGCCCTAGTGGTGCTCAAGCACCAGCTCTTTTGCCCTGGATGAGTAAAGTGCCCTTTTTGCTGGAGCCCACTTTTTTTATTCATCAGTATTTAAGAATAAAAGTTACTCTTTCTGTCATCAAGTCCCCCCAAATGTGTTTTAATATCCGACGGGGCATTTATCTGAGAACTTCGCCCCGACATAATCCGCGGCGCTCACAAACTCACATGCCCCCCCCCCCCCGCCCCTCCCTCCTCCTCTTCCACTTCCTCCTCCGCGCAGTGCTCCTCGCGGCACCAAACGGCTGCACCTCCTTCTCCTCTGACCCGTAGCATCAGACACACAGGTCATGAGTCATGACGGTGTTTGTCCCCTGACGTTGTTTTGTGATAAATCGACCACAACATTAGCGCTGCTGAAAACATGACGTCACAAGTACTGGTCCGACGTTTCCTAAACAAATAAACAAACAAAAACTCACGAAATCCGTGATTTCAAAGCCTTGCAGCTGTTTACTGACGTTAGTTATGTTTAGAGAATAGAGAGAGGGAGAGAGAGTGAAGAGAGAAGAAAGAGAGAAGAGAGAGAGAAGAGAGAAGAGAGAGAGAGAGTTCTTATTCCGTTCTATTTAACAGGGGCTAGTCTAGGATTTGCGTGGCCAGACTGAAAAAAAAATCATAATGCCTCTCTGGTATTGTTCAGAGGGATGTCTGTCAGATAGAGCCCTATAGTCACGAACAGATTATACTGTGTTATGTAAACAGTTCTTCAAAATACTAATATCTATACTAAAAGACTTCGGGCCTACCTTTGTTTAGTCTACCCATACAGTTTTTGTGTATGGTCTGTTTTCTTTTCCCTCACTACACAGGAACGGCAAGTGATAAGATATTCAGTAAAACATGTTCCTGTAAATGTCCTTTAGCTTGGTTTCAGTCTCTCACCACTTAGATTCTCTGGTAATTTGGCTGATTTGTGTGTGCAGAACATGGATCTTATGTTGTTCCCCTCTTACAATGGACACAGGTCTCCCTTGTAAAAGAGGTCTTGGTTTTCAATGGGACTTGGTTAAAGAAAGAAACATATGTCATCTGTTCTATTCCATGTGTTAGTTTGTGATGAGCGTCTCGTCTTTCATTCATTCAGGATGAGTCTGATGAGCCAGAGCTCGATGGTGTTTCAGTGGGCCTCCTGACCGTCATCACTGACCCGACGCAAGTTCAGTTCACTGCCACCCTGTGAGCATCTCTGTCGTCATTGAAGTGATGCCACGGTCAGATTTGGCGATGCCTTCCTGGTAATCTTTGGACTACTCTATGCACTACACCTCAGCTACCCCAAAGTACTGCATGCCCAACACCTTTGAATTCACTCAAAAGATTTTACTTTACTGTTCTACAAAGTGGTAAACTGTCACCCAAGTTGCAGACCCTCAAGAATGACTTGATGATGTATAATGTCATCTTAATGAAGGCTGCAGGGTAAAGCATTATAAAAGGTTCAAAAAGTTCAAACTTTGAAGTGAAAGTATTCTTACAGTCTATTGCTTTTTTGTGTTTAATCTGAATTGCTGCCCTGTTGCCTTACTCAGGAAGCCCAAAGTCTTTTTTCTTTTATAGCTGTACACTGTAAACCCGAACGTCCAAATTAATCAAATAGATTAAGTAGTGTATACTCAAAGTTTTAGAGAAAGTTCTACTAACTTAAATATGTCAAGTTGGTGTATCATGTTCTTCTTTTTGAGTAATTTTAACTAATATTTTTTTATTAAATGGAACTATTTTGTAAAACATAACGTACGCCCAACGTAATAGAATTTAGTAATTATATGCTGCTAATGATAAAGTCCTGTTATTTCTATTGTTTTAAATATGGATGATTTAAAAGTAAACCTAAATCACATGCTAAAATACAATAAAAGTGTAAAATACACAGTAAAATGTCCTTTTAGTTGTTTTTTAGTCGGTATCATAAAAGACTATTGAAGTTGTCATGATAATACAAAATAACTAGTAACATATCAACGACAAATAAAACGTTACGCTGAAAATTCACATTCAACTTGTAGTGTAAATCAACTTGGAGTCATCACGTGTTTTGGCCGTTATCAAAGTGCATTATGGGGATTTCGCGGGAGTCGTTACTTTACTTTCGTCCTGCACCCTTTCGCACGAGGCTGTGGTGTCATCGTCGACTCGGACTGTTTTCAAGGTGAGTGAGATCTTAAGTGTTTTTATATATACGTTGATATGTGTAATGTGTTTAGTTACATGATGTTACAATCAGCCAGTTGCCAAACCTCGAAAAACTAAAACTTTAAATAATTTCCTAGACTTTGCGAGAGACATTACGTCTGCTTCACTCGCCGAGACTCCAGTCCTCTCCCGGAGTCTGTCTCAACTACAGCAGTGGCTGGTTTGAGCTCAGAGACACAAGTGGCGGCTAACGTTGGCTAACGTACGCTCCTCGTGTACTAAGGTACTTTAGCTAACGCACGTCGGTTCGCGCAAGCTAACGTAACTTGACGTACCAGCGGAGGAGCACGAGGTGTTCCACTAAACTACCTTGTTCGACTGAGAACATCGCGGCTAACGTAACTTGACAGTGATCTCCCGGGCTTCTCTGTTGGTTCACGGGGAGCGCCCGGTGTTTATGCTTGACTATTCACGTCACTCGCATCTCTGGCATTTCTTTTGTTTTTGTGCACGTCAAATAAAAACCACGTTATTGTTAGACCCTGTATGGAAAATCCTAGATAGTGTTTTACGGTGGTGTTATTGAGACTTGCATGTAAGCTGCATAAATGAAATGTTTAGATATGCCACCAACAAATTATGTATTGTCAACTATGTTTGTCAGTGCATTATACCAGCGGTTCCTAACCTGGGTGTCAGGACCTCACAGGCTGTTGCATGGGAATCACAACGTGTTGTGGGAAGAGTCCTTAAGTAAGAAATATCAAAGAACAGCACAGAAAAATCTTGTTTGAAGAAATAAAATGAAATAATTGACAGTAATTGTACTATGGCATAGCATTTGCATCAACCTATCTCCACTAAAAAAAAGTATTTCTGAAAAGGTGGCCAACCAGTAACATATTTTTGGACTCATTTAAAGGTTAAGAACCACACATTATATATTTTTAGAATGAGAAAAATTGTGCAAAGAATGTGTTTGTAGTAGCATTCAAAACTCAGTCTTTCATTTTCTTCTCTTCTCTGATGAATAGGGAAACAGTTACCGGTCCTTTTTTAGTCAGTGTTCTTTCAAATCAAATATTTACTTTTTGTTTTACATCGCATACAAAAATGGAAAACATGCCATTTTAAAGCAGTGTTAGCTGTAGTCCATGATCATGTTTTGGTAAGCTAATAGTAATTAACTTGTTATATTAATTAGTAAGTAATAGTAATTCTCATTAAAGTTTTAGATGTTGGTCTAAACTTTGTCATTTTTTTATTTGCCTTTTAGGTTGCTGGTTCCAAAATAATCTGGAAGTGTAAATTGTGCGCAGCTTCTTGCACCTCCAGAATACAGTTATTTAGACACTGTAGGCTGCAGCACAGCCACTTTTCCAGAATCAGCCCTCTTCCATGCCTCTACACCGATTGCATTTGCACGTTTCAGACACTTAATTCACTGAGTACTCATTTATCAATATATCATACAGCACAACCTAGCAGTTGTACAGAGCAGAGTCAGGGGCCTGTGTTATTCAAATGCCCTTATGCACATTTCAGCAACCCTTTTCTAATTCAGCCGTTTTCAGTCATCTCAGAAAGCATTTGAAAAATCATGACACGGTGACATGCCCATATAAGGATTGTAGCTATATCACAAATGTGTACTCCTCGTTCAATTCTCATAAAAGTAGAGAACACCAAGCAGGTCTTGCATCTGACTTTCAAACTGATATTGTCAGTGAGGATCCCCATATTCTTCAAGCCAGTATTTCTGAGGAAACTAGTGATTCGCATGAAGAATGCCCAGACCAGAGCAGAGAAGTGGGGAACGGTGATCAGTGTGACACTGGCAGTCTAAGAAATCAACTTAAAACAAATTTACAAATTTAGCTTCTTTATTTCTAAAGATGCAGGCTATCCTTCATGTCTCGAACACAGCTATTCAGGAAATAGTAGACCACTTGAATCAGATCTTCTGAGGTAATATGGATCATCTCTCTTTAAGTGAAAATTGTGATTCTTATTCATTTGACCGCTATTGTCGGCTTAATAAATGTGCTAGATTCTTCAAATTGAATGTTTTTTTATTTGTTGCTGTTATTTCAATGTAGTTGTATGCAGAGTTCCAGAGGATAACCAATCAGAACCTGCCCAACCGATTCTATGCTGAGCTTGACCGCCATCTTCCACGACTAATGACTTTATTTAGGCAGAAGGCATCAAGAACTGGAAAGACAGCAGATGCTCTGGCTGAAATTTTAAAAATCCACGATGAACAGGTAAATAGATTATTACACACTTCATAGGTTGAACCGGTGGAACTTCGAACAGGTTCAATGACTCAAATGAGCTTTGTGAATTTTGCAATTAGTCCACTCTGTGTTTGACATTTGTTTGATTGCATTAAAGATGTGAACAGGTTATTTGTGGCCATATGTTCTGAATCGATTATTTTAAATGTACAAATGTGTTTTTATCTGAATAGGAAAACCAGGACATACACACCAAACGTACGACTGTTCTCCACGGCCTTCCTGTCTATCTGTGCGAGGATGTATCTGGATTCTTCAGAACCTGCACAGTGAGTCTTCTTAAGTCACTAACAGATTCTATGTGTGCATGATGTAAACAGTTCATCAAAATACTAATATCTTTTAGGACTTACCTTTGTTTAGTCTACCCATACACTTTTCGGATATAGTCTGTTTTCGCCTCACTACAAAGGAACTGTATTGGCAAGTGAGAAGATGTTCAGTAAAACATGTTCCTGTAAATGTCCTTCAGCTTGGTTTCAGTCTCACCACTTGGATTCTCTGGTAATTTGGTTCATTTGTGTGTGCAGAACATGGATCTTATGTTGTTCCCCTCTTACAATGAGACACAGGTCTCCCTTGTAAAAGAGGCCTTTGTTTTCATTGGGACTTGGTTAAGGAAAGATACATTATGTCATCTGTGCTGTTCCATGTGTTAGTTTGTGATTGGTATCTCTTTTTCATTCATTCAGGACGAGTCTGATGAGCCAGAGCTTGATGGGGTTGCAGTGGGCCTCCTTACTGTCACCAGTGACAATAACACAAGTGCAGTTCACTACCACCCTGTGAAAATCTCTGTGATTATTGAAAGTGATGTCATGGTTAGTCTCCCAGACTTGGCGATGCCTTCCTGGTAGTCTTTGGATTCATGTATGCACTACACCTCAGCTACCCCAAAGCACTTACCAAGACTTTTGAATTCATTCAAAAGATCTTACTTGGCCTAGAAAGTGGCAAACTGTCACCGAAGTTGCAGACCCTCAAGAATGTTTTGATGACCTAGAAACGGAAGGCTGCAGCGGTATACCATTATAAAAGGTTCAACATGTTCAAGTTAAAAGGTCTATGATCACGTCTTGCAGCTTTGCAATGCAGCGCCATCATGTGATCTGTTCATGTATGTTATTGTGTTGTGTATTATGGAGGAAAAAAAGGCAGAGGTCATGGTTCTCGGGTTGTTATCTTTGTGCAGATAAAACAAATTTAAATTCTTTTATGCCTCATGTACGTGTTTCCTGTTAATGTCAATTTATCAACAATATTTAACCCACTATAGCGGTAAAGATCATCATTATCTTTTAAACGTAAAGATACAATTTATTTTGGAAGTTTAACTTTGGTTGCAAAGTTGAAATGTTTTATTTGTTGTGCCCATATTCATTCAAATAATTAAAATGATCAGCCACTATAAAGATGGAAGTTTTTCTTTTTTTCCTGAAAATGTTCTGAAACAGTTCTGTTGTATTTAATCCAAAATGCCGCACTATATACTCAGGAAGCCAAGAGCAGTGTTTTTTCACTATAACAAAAAATGTTGGTATTGTTTTATGTCACCAGCTCTAAGTTTAAGCTCTACAATTTATTAAAGTATATTTTCAAATTATTTATTTTAATATTGCAGTGTGCTAAATGTGAGTGCAAGAAAATACTGTTCAATAGATAGATGTTCATGACTTAAATTTTGAGTTTGTTAAACTCAATGTAATTGAGGCAATAAATTGCCACAAAAAAATTAAGTTTCGAGTCTTATCTTTTTAAGTAAACAAATTCAAAACATTTGACTAATGTGAACTCGAAAACATTGAGTTTGGTTAACATGAAATGGTGTGGTTGTGTACTTTATTTTTTAAAGTTCTGTGAACTTATTCCAGTGGTTTGAAAACTAGAACATTTTAAGTACTAATAACTGAAAATAATTGAGTTGAGCTAAATGAACACTTTAATTTAGCTGTAATCAAAAGGTACAAGTAGCAAGTCATCAAACTTTTTAAGTTCTGCAAAATCAACTTAAAAAGTTCATTAACTCAAAAAATTTGAGGCAATCGATTGCCTCAAATTTTGTGAGTTCTGGTAACTTATTCGGGTTTACAGTGTGCATTGAGTGACTCAGTGTTTATGCAGTATCTGCTTATGGCATGTGCACACCCTTGTTGAGTAATAAAGTACAGGGATTAATAAAGTATATATCTATCTATCTATCTATCTATCTATAAATGAAGTGCAGGAAACATTCTAAAATGTTCGGATGGGTGAAATGTTAATTCCTGCTTCAATAATGGAAAGTTGAATGAATAACATTAAAACAAGAATGATCATGAGAGAGAAGTTTAGCAACAGGAAATAGAGGTTACATAATACACAGCAGTTGAAGAGAACAGGAAAAGAGACTTTATACATTTTCTCTAACATTGTGCAGCAGTCAATTACAGTTACCTGTTTCTCTTGGATCATGTGGATCTCTCGGCGGCACTGCGAGCTGAGGCTCACTGGTTGCTTGGTAATACTGGGTCCATACCTGAAAGGCACTGGTGGACCTGCAGATCCAAAGCAATGTTTTGTATTTTGGTAGGGTCACATAAACTTAGCACATTTCCGTTAAAAAACGTGTCAACTGGATTTCAAAGAACAAGTCACAAGGTGGGAGAGGATGGAGGCAAATTCTGAAGCCAATTGTTCTTATACTATTGTTTTTATATCGAGTTAGTAGTGTGACAGTTTATTGGTTCCCAACTAAATGTAGCACAATTCTTGAGAAATAAAAAAGAATGGAGGTTGTAAAGACATTCAGTTTGATACATTTGTTTTAATATGAAATTATATATATCAAGGATGAGACAACAGTCTCTCTCGGCTAGAGCTTGCAACATTTTATGTTTAATGTCAGATGGGACAAGTAACTCATTGACAAATAGATGCAATGTTATCATTGCTTTAAGTCCGATATAACTTGCATTTCGACCAGGATGTGTTGGTTATAGCGCAGTTCACACTATTTTAATTATATAATTAAATATAAACAAATGCACAACATTTGTATTATATATATTGCCAGCCAAATTGAATTGTTTACGCTATTTTCAACCTTTTTTACTTAATAATGCATTTACATGACCTCTTTCTTTACAGGGTTTGTATGAAGACAATAAAGTAGTCAGCGTTATGATCAAAGTAAGATGTGCTTTTAACATTTGAATATGTTAAAACTGGTCAGAGATATAATCCACAAAAATATTTTACATATTTTCACATATTTGAATAAATATGAAAGAATAACATGAGACAAGTTTATTAAGCATCGGTTGTGTGTAAACCACATGTCATTAGTCATGCAAAATCCTGTAAAATAAGTGATAGGGTTTGAATGTTTGAAAACATTCAGCTCGAATAGACATACAAATAGATAAAGTGAAACATAGCTGACTGAGATGAAACACACTGATGTTTACTTCTCAACCTGGGCTGTCAACAATTGTATAAGGGCAACATGAGTTCCAATATTCAGATTTAGATTCAACCGTATTGCCATTGCACTGAATACAGATACTGAGACAATGAAATGTTGGTGCATTATGGAGTCCATCCTCCATATGGGAAGGTGACAGTGATGTTGGGAGTTGGTTGATGAAACCAAGACATTGAAGTCACTTTGAAGCCGATCAGACTCATGAGTTCACCCACCTGTATGTCCAAAGCAGCAGAGTGAGAGAAAGGATGGTGATGACAGGACTGATGTATACCAACCATCTGAACTTCATAAGTTGAGGAGGGAGCTGGTTGTGGCCCATCACAAACGTATACCTCAGTTATAGCTTAACGACGCCTGTAGAAACCTGAACAAGCAGAAATAAGTGAGTGATTATTTTCTTATTCCTCAGATATTGAGACTCACTAAATAGAGAAAGAAGTAAGCAACAAATAAACAAAGTCCTGTAAAAAAAAGGACAAGAAGGTTATTATGTCCTCCAGAGACTGCAGTATTAATTTCATCACAATGGAAAATAAATAACGATGCACCGGTTGTAATTGTCTTGCCCTATTCCAAATTCCAACATTTTGAAAGTCTGACCTGCAGATTCCAATTTTCTTTCTATTATATAATTGCATTTCACTGGAGTAGTAGGAGTGCTTTGTACAATTGTAGTTGAAAGATTAATGGATTGATTTAATGAACAAGTCCTGTGAACCATTTTTTAGTGAGGGAAATTATTGTTTTTAGTTAATACGTAAGCACTGGTACCGACTTGGGGGCAACAAGACCACATAGTTACCATAGAACTGCATCATTGCAGTCGTGAAATGTCAAGAGGCACTCACTGGGTTTACGACGCGTTACGTGTTCTCTGTTTCGTGACCTCCTGATTTACCTCCTGATGTGTTGACTACATATTTAATTCTTACCTATTTTAAAGGTTATAAAATATATCATAATATAAAATATTCTTATTCTATTTTGAAGGTTCAAAAGACGTTTAAAATACGGTGATGTTTAAAAGATGGTTCAAATTGGTTAAAAGTGTTTTACTTTTCAAATTGTTGTCAAAAAAACTTTCATTTTGAACCAATTTTAAACTTCTTTTCAACAGTCACCAAATACTTCTTTTAGTCGTCTTTTATCAGACAAATGCGCTCTGGGAACGTTGCTGCGATAACAAGCACACAGTGTATACAGAGTATAGGTGCAACACTCAAAGGGCGATTGTCTTTATATCTTTATAACTTCCGTAGCCTATGGATAACTCAATGTAATCCAAAGTCCTATTGCTAACACTCAAACATAATATGAAATGCAAAAACAGATAGCCTACGGCCATTCGTAAAACAATTAAACCAACATCAGTGAGTAATATTCCCTTGATTGCACAACAAATACAATAACTCATGAAAATGAATAACGAATAGATATGTATTTTTTTCCGAATTAACCTTTCATGTAACGGTACTATTACTGTAACTCAAACAGTTATACTTAAAATAAACACACTATTTTATTTAAAATATATCTGTAGGAACTGCTATCCTTAAAGTGTTGGTAATTGTGTTATCTCTTTTACAACAAAAGCTATTCTCAACATTATACTGCCGTATAATGCAAATGACTCAAAGCATCTATTCTAAATGTTACACATTCTAAAGCGGGTAATTCGTGCTGTCCGCTTACCTTTCTCATGCTGGCGTTCACATTCACATATGATGTCTGTCAGCTTCCATTTTGGCTGGTAAAGGAGGATTTATTATTATTTCCTCGAAGTTTGGTTTAGGCTGCAGAGCCGCTTCGTCTGTAACAATTGACACATAAATAAGGCAAAATAGGACAAGACCGCCCAACACATTTGCACACACGGATGCGCTCATCGGCCGCGGAAGAGGAAGGAGGAGGAGAGTATGATCATAAACTGTCATTGTGAAATGTTGAAGTTTGTGTATTTTCCATATCTTCTTCTGCGCGTCGTCCCGCCGCACGCGCCCTTCTTTCTCTCCTTTGCTGGAGGTGGGGCGGAGATGGCGTGTGTGTATGTGCGTGTGTGTACCCTCTCACACAGCAACTTTGTGGAAGTGCCTCCTTCTATGAGGGGCCGTGAGGGACATTATTCAGAATACCCTCTCACACACACAACTGAAATGCTCTCACACACACTACTGAAATGCTCTCACACACACACTAGTGAAATGCTCTCACACACACTACTGAAATGCTCTCACACACACTAGTGAAATGCTCTCACACACACTTGTGAAATGCTCTCACACACACTTGTGAAATGCTCTCACACACACTAGTGAAATGCTCTCACACACACTAGTGAAATGCTCTCACACACACTAGTGAAATGCTCTCACGCACACAAGTGAAATGCTCTCACACACACTACTGAAAAACTATATGCTCACACACACAACTGAAAATCTCTCACACATACTAGTGAAAAGCTTTAACACACACACATGATATGAAAAGCTCTCATACACACATATAAAAATTTCACTTGAAACGGAAGGCATTTCACTTGAAACGGAAGGCATTTCACTTGCAACGGAAGGTGCAGTGTTGCCAGGTCCGCGGTTTTCCCGCGGCATTGGGCAACTTTTGAAGTGTTGCCGCGGGTTGAATTTTGTGTCCGCTGGTTCGGGTAGACCTATTTTGCATGCAAATTACATGAATATCTTTCAATAAAAATCCATATTTTAAATGAAATAATTTATTTATACCCAAATCCTACCATAAACTGCTTTTAATGCTGGCATACTAAACATTTGGTGTTACTTTGTAGATATTACAATACATTTGGCAATGATAGCAATGCTGTTGGACTTTAAAAGCAGTGTATATGGTTTGGCACGGGCATATTTTGAGTTCTGATATTGGGCTGGTTTTTGGGCTGGTTTTATTGGCCATTGGGCTGGTTTTGTCACACAGACCTGGCAACCCTGGGAAGGTGTTTCAGTTGAAACGGAAGGTGATCAAGGATGGCAGATCAACAATGTGCTCAACAGCCCTTAAGCAACGGCGTTACTAAACAACATATTGGCCTCAGCGGAGACAATCAGAACACTGTCTAATGCCTCAACTGTTCGGCAGCAGCCGGCGTTACACCCCTACTGGTTTTCAAACCTACTGGTTTCCCTACGCGTGCCTGCGTTGTGTTCTCTTCACATCTGCAGCGGGGCTCTGTCTCGCTCACCAGATTCGTCACACATTCACAAACATATTGCTGGAGATCTTCAAGCCCCCGTTCATATCATTTGTAACTAAATAATTAATTCTGTCACCTGTCCATCACTACAGCCAGATGTTCAAAGAACTCCCCCACTGTAGTTTTATTGAAGGCTGTAGCCCTTCCCAGGGATGTTGCCTCCGGAGTACGGACAGAGAGATGGCGACGTACTCGGAAGCTGCCAAACCACTCTTCTCCTAAAGAGTAGAGAATTCATTATTATAAGATTTAGCTTTGTGGCAAAATCAATTAACCTTCAGAATCATGTGATCTAACCTAGCCTACCTGCACATTGTTTCTCTGTCCAATTGGCAGGGACAGGGATATTGTTTTTCTCTGCATATTCAAATGCCAGTTCACGGCACTTAACTGGAGCAAGGCCATGAAACTGGTCAGCTAGTTGTTTCAGATGTTTGGCAAGCTCCTCCTCCATCTCATCTGTGAGTATTCTCTTTGCCTTAGCTACTGCACCCCAGGATACTGATTTTACTTCCCCTTTCTCTTTTTTATTTATGAATCTTTGGAGGGTGGTCTTGTCAATATTTCTATCCCTTCCAGCTTTTCTTAAGGACTTATGTCCTTGCATGACCTCAGCGGCTGCACTCTCCATCTCTGCGAGGGGTGTTTGGCCCCATGTTGTCCTCCTGGTGTAGTTTCTTGGCATGATGGCTTTTCGACAATGTTTATGACATTACAAATTAAACATATGAAATGTAATATTACACTCAAATATGTTTAAGACAAAACTTAACTTGTGCTTCATGGTGGGGTAAAGTGAGACACAGCATTTGTCTCACTTTACCCCACAGCCACTATTTTTGAAAAAACAACATCTCTTAGCAATTCAGGCGAATCTTCAGCTAGCATCAATCACATGGTTTTATATGTTGGAAGTTCATCAACATGTATGATATAAGCTTTTCTAGCTGATTCAATTTGTTTTGACACAAAAGTTGATTTAGTTCACAGCAAGAAAATGTACTTTTACATGCAAAAAACACACTTTTGTGAAAAAACATACTTACCACAGCACCAGCACCAACTTCTTCCTCATGGCAAGGGGGGAATGGGAGGGGCTTGAAAACATATGGGTCACATGACCACAAATGGGTTCCTTTGCCTAGATACAGGGGGTGTCTCACATTACCCGGTGTCTCACATTACCCCGCTCTCCCTACTGAGATTTCAAGTTTTACGACTGCCCATGGCCTCCCCTGAACAGCAATTTAACCTATTTTAGAGAAAATCATACCAAAGTTCTTGATTTGGGAAATTGTCAATAACCAAATGTGACCATCTGCCAAAAACTGATTGTCAATCACCTAAACGCACAGCCTGTTATTGCTTTTAATGCCACGTCACACATTTACAGATGCAGTTATATCAAGGTTACAAAGTGCAAATAGGCTATTAGCTACACATAACTAGTCTGTGCATGGTAACAGGAACAATATCCTTTAATTTTTGCAAATAATCACAATCGAAACAAGTGTTTAGAGTTAAGTAATCAAGCATGACATGTATGCGATTCAGGCACCAGGTCTACGATTGTTTCCGATATTTGTTTAGCATTTCCAATATTTCATTAGAACACAAAAAAGTAATTCAAGCTCTTACCTTGTCACTGACATGTCAAGTATGTGTCATAATGACATTCCCACTGTTTCAGAGATCCTTGATTTGATTCAAAATGTTAATATTTGACAGATTATAGTAAACCAGCCCAAAAATGAGTTAATAAGTAAATGCTGCTTCTGAAGTTGAGAGCCACCTTTGGCAAATAAGGTTGAGGTTCAGCTACAGCCTGAGATGTGGAAGCCTCTGAGGGTTTCTCTGTTATCTTCTGCATACTTTTAAAGGGAAACACCTTGGAGATGACATCTCTCCTTGAGAGATGATCAACCACCCTGTACTGTGCATAGCCACAGCAAATGATGTCATTACATTTTCTCTTATTTGGCTTGTCATCCTTATACGACCATAGAATTGAACGCTGCTATTTTTTTCTTTATCAGGCCATATGCCACTTCAATAATATTGATCTACAGCTGCAACCCTCAGTCATGTCATGCCTCCCACTGTCCTTGGTGAAAGTGCTTTTAAGTCTTTTGTTTGTTCCTTTATGTGAAACATCTCGGCCCTTAGCCTCTTTTGGAAAAAAGATGTTGAATCTCAATTGGAAATATTCCTGAATGTTAAACAAAATGAGGCATGTTTCTGTGCTCCTTTTCAGACTCAAGGCCCTTTACTATGCCAGCTTACAGTATCTGACACACTCACCTCCCTTATCTTTAGAGGGGAAGCAATGTTGTTGTGGCCATCCACCAGCTTAACAGAAGCATTGACCATTTCTTCAAAGTGACAATCTTCCATTGATGGATACCGCTGTTCAGCCCGGCTGCACTCAGAGAAGTGTCTTGAAAACCTATTTAGCAGTGAATTCAGGTTAACAGTTTGTCTCCACCAGTGCAACACGACCCATAAACAGCCCATCCCAGTTTATAGCCCACCATCCAAACTTGGAGTATCCAACTTCAGTTGTAAGACAATTACTGAGCAACAAAGTAAAATGGGGAAATAAGTTCTGTTGCATTTCATAAATCTATTGTGATTATACCACATACCGTACCAACACTTGAAGGTTACAGATGATATATACAGTTGCACTTAAAAGTATTCAACCCGTTGCAAATAAGGTTTATTTGCAATAGGTTTATGTGCCAGAAGAAAGAAAGCAGCCCCAGAGCTTCACTAAGCCAAGGCCATGCTTCACATGCCTACGGCATGGAGAACTTGAAGCATTTAGTATTACTGTGGAAACTAAATAACTGCCACCAAGTCTTGCTGTGGCTCTTTTGGAGTCACACAAGGGTTTTTGGCCACTCACCTCCTCTTATGGGGGCAGCTGTTGATAAGCTCCTTCTGCCACATCCAGGTGTGGTGTCGTGTTCCTTTAACTGTGAACTTGTGAACTTTGCTTCCAACGGTATATATAAAGGGACATTTACTGCCGTTGCTATCTTTTTGTATGCTTTCTTTGTTTGTGCAAGTCAATGATCTCTTCTCTTTCAATTATTGGACAATTCTTTTGACTTACCCATGTACCTGATATGTTCTATCTCAAGCACACGTAATGGAACTAATGAGGCCCTTGTTTGTTGAGACAACACCTGATTGGCAAATATCAAGGTTCAAGGTTCAAGGTTCAAGGTTTTTTATTTGCCATCTGTGCCTAGACCAGCAGTCCAGACACATCGGAATTATTTTTTCAGGGTTCTCTGAGTCAACAGAGGTACAAAACAAACACACTATAATAATAATAATAGTAACCGTAATAATAGAAATATGAAACATATTTTTTTTTAAACACTGTACAAAAAAACACTGTACATAGTGTGGTTATGTGTATGCTATATTTACAGTAATAAGTATGTATAAGTGCTGTACCTAGCTTGTAAAAGGAAAGAAAGAGGGGGAGCGGACAGTGATATGGGGATATTGCACATGTTCAGATGTTGGGGGAAGGTTGTGTGGGGCTATTGCACTGATTGTAGTGTTGCACATTTTCCACAGTTGGGCTCTTATGAGAAATTATATTGAGGGAGTTTAATCATTTTGAGACTGCAGTAGTCATTTAAAATGGAATTTTGTGTTGAATTTGGAGAAACCACTTGTAACATTAGTTAGGATAAGCAATATATAGTATAGAGGCTCAGGAAAAAAACTAATGTCAGGAATACATTGTTGGATTATAATCGGGTGAAACTTTGTGCATTTAGGGAACTTCAGAAAACCGAGGTGACACCGATATGTGGACTGACACTTTTGTTTCAGAATGTGCAGTTGATTTACAATAAACAATTTAAACTTGCATTCAAGAATGAGCAGACCAAATTCCCAAACCAAAGGCAATAACGATACAAGACATGTCTATAGCATTCCTTAACAATACCTCATGGATGTCACAGTTCAGCTTCACACCCTGCTCACTCTACTTGTCAGTCCCTCCCTCCTCATTAGTCTAACTCCCTTCACCTGTTCACTCACCTGCCTCTGATCATTAATCAAGCCCCTATAAACTCCTGCCGCCCAGACTCACCTTGCCAAATTGTTTTTTGGTTTTCCAAGTCGGCCTTGCCCCCGGTAAGCCCACCTGCCTTCTGATCCTTACTAACACTTCCTGCTGTTTCTGGAAGTTTGAAATAAAAGGTAAAAGATCCCTGCAAATGTGTCTGTTGCATTTGGGTCCATATACACCTCGTGACAATGAAAGTCTTTGCTGCCACTCACTTCACCAAGAATTTTAAACCAACTTTAATAATAACTGTGCATATACAAGTGTGTGTGACAGATCTTAATAGACTCGTGAGCTGGATGTATGCATGTCACAGACATCCTTCGTCCTCTGTGGTTCAACATCCTGTGTCTGGAGGATGAGGTGTGTCCTTTGTTGGGGACGGGTCGAGCGCTGCTACAATCACGGAATGCAACAAAGGAGTAAATGCAAGCAGACCGACAATCACAACTATAAGGAAAGGCCCATATAAATGGCATGCAATACATACCTGTATTGAATTGCTCACTATCTTTACATAAAGTAAAGTTAATTGCAACAAAATGAATGTTCTGCATATTAAATGCAGCACCTTTTTAAAAGTCTGAATAACAGGAAGTATATAAATAAATTAGAATTTAGCTAGATTCCAAAATCTGATTGACATTAATGTCTGAATTTCTAAATCCAACATCTATAACTCAATAAATCCTGGATCAAAATGATCAAAACATCAAAACATATTGCTAAATCACTGCCGCATTTCAAACAAACATACATTCATTGAGGATATTGAGGCATGGTGGGCTACTAATTGCTGTGTTCAACAGATGAAGCTGGGGTAGCTGGGGAAGTAGACGATAATTCGCAGAGATATATGAAACTATGCCGGCCTCTGTTGTGGTCCTTTGGGCCACGGGTCTTTGGTACTTGACTGGTACCAGCAGTACATACCAAAGGACCACAGCAGCAGGTACTCCCAAGGAATTGATGAATCACCTGAAGAAGTTGGTCCATCTTCCCTCCCTCCTGGTACCCCTCCTATCTCCTTCCTGCTTCAGTTCCCTCTTCTGATGCCCATCCTTGTTCGTCCCTCTCTCTGCCTGCTCTGGCGGTGATCTCCTGCTCACCCAGAGGCTGCTCACGATGTTCCTCTCACCTAGAACAGCCTTGGACCATCCAGCCAGCCACCATCCAGCCTTTGCTTCTGACCTGCATGCCCGATTGCTTCTGTACGTGAAACGAACCAGAGTTGGCCGACAGGTGCCAGCCGTAGAGGTGCCAGCGAAACTCCTCCACACCAACTCCAGTAAGACCACATCTGGTGGTGCCACTACCGCTGGTGCCAGTCCTCGGTGGACAGTGAGCATCCAGGCCTCCGGCACTAGATTGCAAAATCTTTCTATACCTGGGTGTTCACCTATCTAAGTACTACCTGGCTCACCTGAAAAACAAACTGACTATAAAAACCGCAGAAGCAGACTTTCCTGTGACGAGGCTGAGGTCCCTTGGAGTGACGAGGCTGAGGTCCTTGCACCTTCTGAGCCTGTGGTGGCATCAGCCATCTTTGATGGAGTGGTCTCTTTTGGAGGAGGCTTCTCAAGGCAGCAAAGAAGGCAGGCTGAATAAAGGCTGAAGAAGGTGCAAGCTGGCTGTGGTGGGGTGTGTGTGGTGGGGTGGTGAGGATGATGATAAGGGATGGCTCTGATGAACCACCTCCCACCCACTCACACCCCTGCCCCTGTCTCAGCACCCTGCCTCAGCGACACCCCACCCTCTTCCCTCTCTGACCCCGAGAGGAGAGACAGATGGACACACTTTCAACAAACCCTTCCAACACACATTAATCACTTGATACACGACTGACTAACTACCTTGTGTATATATATTTTTTTATTTTTATTTTATTATTTATATGTATATTATTTTATTTTACTCTTCTCTCTTTTACTTACTACTCGGGCACTGCTGCCCTGCTCTGTCAATCTCCCCACTGTGGGACTAATAAAGGAATATCTTATCGGGAGAGATCAGCTAGGTAGGAGATAGGGAAAAATCTCCTCTTGCCGGTTCCAAAAAAAGAAGAAGCTTGAACCTCTACATTTAGTCATCCTATAGATGTCTTGGCCAGGCTGTGGTCTCACTGACCCTCTGCTCCGAGCTCGTGGAGGCATCGGGGTCGGTGCCTGTCATTGGCTCCAGCAGTGTACATAAATGTAGGGAGGCGGTCCCTTCCCTCATAAAAAGCCACCAGCCGTTGGCCCTTCAACCTCAGCAATCTCTTCTCAAGTTCATTTGCAATTAGCACACTTCACTTTGCCACCGACAGTCCATAGTGCAGCTGTGCTCAGCTTTAGGCCCATTTCAGCTCAAAAACAACGGCTGAATTGAGTCAGACCCTGAACGCCTTTTTGATATGATTCTGTGACAAAAACTGAGGCACACGAAGAGGCAAAAAAAACAAGATTCATCATTGTAAAACTGAAACATTAGTATTGAATTCAAATTCAAACAGATTGTACATATCGTTACAGATCTCACTATGATCTCCCATTCATTTACTTACTCATTATATTCTGCAAGGCTGCACATTCAGCCTTTTGAAAAACAAACTTGGTATTTCAACATTTATCCAACCGATGAGGACATTGCCGTCAAGGTAATATCAGGAATAAAAAATAAAAAAATGTGTGCCTATTGTTGTTGTTTTTACTTGGGAGTGTACACCTTGCCTGGTAATCAACAACACCCATATGTTCTGAACAATACGTTCACTGGCAGCAAGGCTTATCCTGAGACATTGGAAGAGCCCACACACGGCCACGCTCACGGACCGGCTCAAAGGCATGACGGAGACGGCTGCTTTTGAAAGTAGGGTTGCCAGGGGGAAGAACAGTTCAAGCCAAACTGACCAAGCATGGAAAAGACTGATGACTTTTATTACAAATTAGAGGAGGGGTCAAATACTCAGGGGTCAGATTTGGGTTTTGAGGGAAATTCAAATATAGATGCGGGGTGGTGTATACACACTTACAAGTAAAAGATAATTAAGGGGGTGCCGGGGTTGCTTTTTTGTTGTTGTTGTCTTTGTTGTTTCTTTGGGGGGGGAGGGTATGTATGTGTATATATGCGTGTGTATGTATGCGTGTATATATGTATGTGTATATGTGTGTGTGTGTATATATATATATCTTTATGTATGACATTTTTTTACTTGTTTTATGTTTATATGTCTAAACGAATTGAAAAAAATGTAAGTGACAAAAAAAATACATTCACTGTGTTAGTTATATGCTGCCCTCCAGTGGGACAACATACAAAATGGCCTTCCTGAACAAACATTCTCCAACCACTTTACTTGAACAGTCTCTCCATGTCTTAATGACCTCTTCATAAATGTACAATGGTAACATTAAATATAACACTACATCATCACCATGCTGAGTTAATAGTAATACTAAAGTTACTTGTGCTTCCCTGACCTTACAGTTGATGCATCTTATGCTTACACCCCAGAACCAGGGCCCTTGTGGACAGTTTCTTTGATGTTCGACGGTTTACTCATGTCTCCAAGGCGTTTTAAAAAGCTAAAAAACAGTCCAGTGTTTTCAGTCTTAATCCATGGACTTTTCGGGGGAACATTTTCACCAAGCCTATTTGATTCGTTGTCCGTAGAATCCACTGATTTGCTGACTTTGTTTTGTTCTCCAAGACCTTCATCTGTAACATGGGTTACAGCAATAGTTGTCTTTTCCACCGATAGAGAATTATGGTCTTGAGCACCAGTTTTTTTAAAATTGTGAGACGTGTCAGTGAAGTCAAATACTGGTTTAAAGGGATTTTGTCCAGCACCCTCTGCTGACAGTGGTCCCTTTTCTCTTGCTGCAGAATTAGGAGTTCTGACTGGAGGCTTAGTGCAAAGATTGTCTTCCTCTTCCTCAGTCTTAAGGCCTTTGGTAGGTAGAGTATGGCGGCGGTTTGCTAACTGAGGATTGAGCAACAATTTTACAAAATCCTCATTGGTGGAGTCTTCGGGATACCTCTCCGTGTCCTCATCGAAGGTGCGCTGACAAGGCAAGGTGGCGACTGGAGATTTCTTATTGTCCAGAGAACAGTCGTCGGATGAGACACTGCTGCGGCTGTTCTGAAAGCGCAAAACCTTTTTCGATGCTTCACGCAACTTTTGAGCCTCCTCCTCACTATTATCCTGTCGATCCTCCTCACCATCATCAGTGGCAGCTGAGAAAGATTTGCCTGCGAAGGAAATGGCGGTGGTCCCATTGGCTGGGTGTGTCAGACCACTGGCGTCCTCTGTTCTGGACATTTGACCCCCTTGTTCAGAAGGAACGCCACCTTTTGCCTTGTTTTCCTCGCCGATAGACTGATCTTGCTTTTGTGAAAAGTTCTCTGTGAGTTCAAATGCTGAATTCCACTCTTTTCTGCCCATGTCATTCGCTCTAAAAGAGCCTCCGATTGCTTTCCCAGTGGGGATGTTTACCTGGGAGATGATATCTGATAGGCTCCCGTTGTTGGGGCTGCCATCCGTGGGGCTTCCATGAGTGGACGAGGGTCTTCCGGGTCTCCTCCGAGAGACACCCTTCGCCAGGAAGTTCTGTAATATTGACTGCAACGCAATTCCATCCATTTCCTTGTCTCTGCTGGAGCAGGTAGCCGTGGACCTACGTTTGGTAGCGCTCTGCAATCGGTCTCTGTGTCTCCGCTGCACCTCTGCCACCTCGCGAGCCTCGTTTTCCTGCAGAAAATCACACAGTTGATCAAATAGGAGCTTTTTTTTATTCCTCAGTTAAGGAAGCCATTACAGCATGCACATGTTTACCTGCATGGCACGCATAAATCTCTCACAAAAGGAGTTGAAAACGGAGAAGCACTCCTCCAATTTGAACTTGTTTGGGTTTTCACAGAAGTACTCTGCCACAGAGTCACTCACTGACTGCAATTCCTGAAGATCAGTCTGTATTTCTGCCAAGCAGACCTCGGCTTCCTAAATGGATCCCAAATCAAAAAAACATGAGCACATTACAATTCACACCAACTGGGCTGCATTCCAAAGAAAAAAGGCTTCATCACCTTCAAAAAGTCCTCCATCTGCACCTTTAGGTCTTCTTGCTTCAAGGTGTCCACTTTGGCAGTTTGAACTTTGCTCACCTGTTTTTCAAACTCTGCTTCAATTTCACTTTTATTCATTCTAAGAATAAAAACAAAACACTGTTATTGTACAATGGAGAAAGAGGGATAACGAATGCTGAGAGCCAGATTGTTTACCTTGCTGCAGCTTCGATGTGTTCAAGTTGGTCTGTGAATTTAAGCATGTCCACCTCTGCCTTCTGAGCTTGCTGTTGTGAACATGAACGTTTGTATATAAAAATCATATTGCAGAAACGTATCTTAAGGTACAGAGAAACTAAGTCATAAAAGCTACTTGCCATCACAACATAATGCATCAGATTCATTCCAGGTTTGTTTGCTTTGGTGTCCACGAGCTTTAACAGAGAAGCCATTCGGAAGCCAATCGCACTGCCTGCATAGCCACCCTGTGGTCAAATGAATAAAATGAGACTCAGAAGAACAAAACAAAGGAGTCATCCAAAGCTCTACTATCCCATAGTATACACTCACAGCATTCATGTAATTCCCAGTCTTCAGCACCAGCCGGATGACAGAATGGAGATTATCAGACTCCAACACCTCTGAAATAAGATACACATGGTGAATTCAAAGTCAAAATTGCTTTACAACTCTATTTAAGTTCAAAGAATATGTTTCAAATCCAGGAAAAACAAACATTACCCTTTCCAGCTGCTGTCAAAGTGCCAATGCATTCTTTTATTTCATTCATGAGGGGGAAAAATTCCTCTTTGAGCACCAAGCTGTTAAGACGCTCTTCATAGCTAACAGACACATGTTATCAATCATTAGTGAACGGCTACTGACATTAAACACTTAGAATACATGGAATGACATTCAGACAGCTTACTTGGGTATCTTGACCAGCATTAGCATGAACAGATCTGCTTCGGAGAGAGTGGAGTGGTCGCCCTTAAAACTGACCAGCTGCTTCCCCTGGGGGAAAAAAGAAGAAGCAAGTATGAATCTTAAAATCAGATTGTGTTTCGGAGATTAAATCACAAGCAACAAGGATGTCAGTGACAGAACACATCAGACATGTGGGGAAAATATAGACAGCTGTCACAAGTACCTCCCCTTCATCTGGCAGCAGCTTGCACAGCTCCCTCAGTTTTCCAGAACCAAAAGTGAGGCTACTTCCTGATTTGATTTCTTCAATCATATCTTTTGTCGGCCTGTGGGTGGAGACAGATGGGGTTGCTGTTATCGTGATGGTTGAGGGTGCTCATGAGCAGTGCGCGTCTTCATTCATTCTCAAAGTTGGGCAGCTGACAACAGGCCTCTACCTGCTCAAATAGTTGTGCGAAATAACAACACCTCTGATATCTATCCTCAGAAGAACCCAGGTCGTTAGAAGGACGCCATTTCTTTGACAAAAAAATTTATTTTTAAAAGAAAACACACATTTGACTTGTTCGGAGGAAAATACAGACGCTTAGACAGTTAGATGGTTGTGTTGATACAAATGTTGTTTTGCTGTTGCTGATTTTGTTTCTCAGTTTAAAATGATTGAGGATATACAGTATGTTTTCCTTTTTTCACGTATGCTAAATAGCCTTCGGCAGTACATTTAAAATACCTCTCGATAATGTGCCCAAAGTTACTGAGGAGGTAACCTGTTGGATCTGTAGAAGAGAGTAAGTCAGACCTGCCAGGACATGTTGGCTTTCAAAGGATTGTGACTCGTCTCTCTGCCTCATCCTGTGTTTTACAGTGCAAAATAACGAGATCATTGCACAACAACAATCACACCTTAAGAGTCCTACCCGTGACTCACCGCTTGAATTGCTTTAGGAAAATTCCAATGTTCATGCTGCTCTTGGCGTTGAGGATGGAAACCTGGGAATGGAAGCAAACAAACACAGACCTGGATATAATCAGCTTGTCAGTCGCCAAGATAGTTTCACTATCGTCTCGAGCTGTGTTTTTTGCGTCATATTCCTCAGCTTTCCAAACAGACAGCTGATTCCAAAGGTTAAGGATTCTTTGAGTTGATTGTATTGAACAATGAGGGCAAAGAAGATACCATTTTCTCAGTGTCTCTCGGAAAATGGGACATAGGTCAAAGTAAAAGTTTGGAAACAGAATTCTACCCACTTTTGTTTGATAAAAGACCTTAATTGTTCCACATGAATGGGTATGTTTTGGCTTAAGACTTAGTTTAACCTAAACAGCAGCTTACATGCAGAGCGCAAGTCGGCTATAATACAGAATGATGCTGTGTGCGGACACCATTACACCTTCCTTTAGTAAACATATGAAGCATAGTGGGACTCCACCCTTATATTGAGTGACTATGAATCAAAACACAATGTTCATAAGACAAGCATTGCATTACTGTTTTGCTATTCTAGTGATGCATTGTACAACTAAACTAAATTGTGTTCTACCCTCACAATGGGAAAGATAGAAATGTGATGTTTCTCAAATATAACGAGTCTCATTCCCTCAGTATGCAGAATGAGCTCAACAGAGGAGATCTACATCCGATAGAGTTTGCTGCATAGGTAACTGCAGGAGACTTTGTTTCCAGTTCATCTCAACAGCCAAAAAAACCAATATAACATCAGGTCTCAACGGCTCAGCCTTACACAACAATATTTCAATATATATTGCCGCAAACCCTTGTGGTTAAAGTTACGCCTTTTATGAATTTTTAAAGCATGATGCCTGGATCCTGTGGCTGGAAAACTCACCATTACGCCTCCCGAGGCAGCAGTCGGCAGACCCCTCACACTCTGGCGGTTCAAGGCCTTGACTTGTTGCTGGTTCTGCTTGTGGCTGAACAACTCCTCCATGTGATCAGTGTCCAGCTCATATTCCTTGTCAGTCTTCTCTGCAGTCCAGATGTTGTGTTTTCCGACCACACTGTGTTTAGGAAGAGTTTCCCAGTTGAAATTGCGCATCCTGGAGCGCCGGCTTTCCCCCTTGGCAATGAGGCCAGGAGGTGGTGGTGGTGGTGGTGGTGGCGGAGGCGGAGGCGGTGGTGGCGGAGGCGGAGCGGGAGGACCTCCTGGTTGCATTTTCTTTTCAAGGAGCTCTCAGCAGGTTTGGGACATAGTCATCTGAGTCACACATACAGACAGGATTAAAGCCGATGAAATAGGTCAACTTTAAACTAATCTTTATGGGATTGTGCTGCAGTTGTTGTGCTGGAGGGACTTGTTCAGTTTGGATGATACATTCAGACTGAAAGAAACACAACAGGGTGGGGACAGATTCATAATAATAAAAAAGGCGTGTGTATGCAAGTGATTAGCACTGGATAAAGCATTACTTTCTCCAGAGTACTTAATACATGACTTTAGTGCTTCAAGGGTTGTCAAAACATATGATAAACACATTGATATGGGATTATTAGTGGCAGTGTATTATAACATATGTAAATAGCTATTCAGCAAATTAAATGTATCCCCTGAGACTGAGTTGGTCACTCTTGAAGACTCTTTGGCAAAAATGTGAAGAAAATATCCATAATTTTAAACAATAAAGCCCTCGTGTTCTATTCTAAAAGTGTCTACCTCAATCAATAAACTGTCCGAAGCACTAGTTGTTACAATGTTTGTCCATAACGTCATCATCAGGAAGTCCAAAGACGACATACCTATGTTTCTGATTCAGCCGCTTCCCCATTATCCAAATGTGTTCCTGTTCCTTCTTCCTCCGTTGTCTCCTTGAAGCTTCTCCATGAAAAGCAGAGCCGACAACCCGAGGAGCGCGAGCGCGCAGTGTCGAAACTACCTGCGCGGACGACACGCCCAGGTGTCACGGCGGACCACGCCCAGGTGTCACGGCGGACCACGCCCAGGTGTCATGGCGGACCACACTTTCCCTGCGAGAAGGACTCTATTTTGATGTGTTGGCGTTTGTTTGTGGCCGAGTTTTTTGTTGTTGTCCAGCTGTCATGAACTTCTGCGACCCGTCCAGCGTGAAGCGCGTCCTGCCTGATAGGGACATTGATTTTTCGTAGGCAAAAACACGAGTGAGTTACACTTTAAAGAGAACACGTCCCCACTGTGAGAGCTGGCGTGCTGGACTGCCTTGTTTGTTTTGTGTGTTTCCCCAGCTAAATTAAATACAATGGCAAGTGAATGAGTACTAATGAAACATGCTGTCGTGAAACATTATGCTATTCGCCCACAGTGCGGTTCGTTCGGATAATAGCGTCTGCTAAATGACATGTAATGTCATGTAATGTCATGTAATGTCATGTAATGTAATGTTTGAACGTGGTTGTCTTCAATTAGCAGCACGCACCTCAACTCTGCCCCAGAGACGATGCGCATGGTGGGCGTTGCGTGTTTGTGGCGAGCCGCACCAGCCGCCATGCTTCTGTATGCAAACGAGTGGTTGTCTCGAATCAAATACTAAAGGAAACTCGATGAAGTGTTTCAAATAAACTCGTTGTCTGCTGGGCAATCTGTTAAAAATAGCCAGTGCCCTAATACATCAGGAATAATTTTTTTTTTAAAAAGCATACATTGCATGTTGCAACAATAGCAGATACTTATCTAAACAGAATTGACCGACTTTCTACATACAAACTCCAACGTGTCACTTGTTTTGCCGTTTCCCTGCAAATGAGCAGCAAGTGAAGCAGAGTGACAGTGGGGAGAAACTAAATGAGTGAGGGGCGTGATTCACCCGGTAAATTCACCGGATGTGATTTATTAGTTAAACCCGTCACAAGTCCACGCTTGAATCTGACAGTGTGGGCAACTAAACAGCTAAAACTAACTTTGCAATGTTATATTTTCACAACAAAAGCTTGTTGACACAGGTGCAGTACATGAACCAGTTCAGTGTGACTATAGATGTAAACTACTTGGTCTTGTCTCCAGATTGCTTTTCTACCAAAATAACCCCATCAAATTGCCGCACTACTGATTTCCAAAACAGCACTTTCAAGTATGAAATATGAAGGGCAATTTAATAATCATGAAATAAGATTACAAGTCATAGACAACATGGAGATATTTCAGATTGTATTATGTACATAATTCATGTTGAATACATATAACATAGATAATCTTTCAGAGGTTCCCATATGAAACTGACAGATCTGTGTTGATCGCACAGTTGGGTGAAACAAAACATCCAGCAGATGTTATTGGAAATGCTGAACAAGACAAAGATAATTGAAAAGAAATGCACATAACCTACAATGCGGTCACAAATGCATTGGCAAATAAATAGATAAGAAAAATGTGAGTGTACATTCTGTCCTCGAAGACACTGATATTTAAATGTTATCCATATGCATGTGGTGTTATATGGATTCTATTCATGTTCAAGAATGAGTGGATTTTTTTTTGCACACAGGCACCTCTAAATAAAACAGTTTTATCCCTTTGTTAGTTCAGATGTTTGTATTTATAATCAAAGCATCCGATATATTGATTTCTTGATGCTGAGTTACTAAGTGTAACATCTGTTTTTGAGGCTTGTGCTGTGCTGCATTTATCAGGACATATCTCAAGGTACTCAAGCTAGAAGATCAAACTAATTATGGATTCTATATCCGGTTAGAGAAAATGACTATATTCAATACATACATCGCCCTTCTCTGCATGTTAACTGCAAACATGATAATGCATCCTAATGTCTTTGATCTAAATCTGTAAAACTAAATTTGAAAAACATGGCTCAGTCATGCACACTCAAGAAAAATACAATTTCAGAGAATGTTTCATAAGATTTGACATTATCCCTCAAACTTGCTAATCTCATTTGTAATTCCTCTAATGTGATATACCCTAAAATATAAGATAACACTTAAAACAACATTTAAAACAAATAAATGCATGTGCAAAACTGCCATGGGATCTCTCCCCAACAGTAGACTATACTGTACATAAATAAGTGATATGGATGACAATGATTGTGCAACCTAAAGAATAAAAGTAACAAAAGGTGAATTGTGTGATGAAACCAACTACAATTGTACCATCTATGTAATCCAGGATACTGAAATACAGAAGGAGATATCTCGTGTTTGTCTTGACCACTGACCGTAATTGATCCTACTATGTACATTTCATTCTTGTCCATCGAACCACGATGTCCGGATCTTCACAGACCAGCGTGTCACTGTACATGTCAAACTCTTTACTGCTCCTCCAGCCAGGATGGCTTGTCTGATCCGGGGGGCTTTAACTTGACATTGAACTGTATGAGAGTTTGTTCCAACTGCTCCTGGTTGCCAGCAAAGTAAGCGGAGATAGCATTATGGAAGAGAAGCAGCTGCTTCTGCATAACCTTCACCTGGAAGAAAAGAGGAATGAAAGTCTGCCATTACAGTTCAACGTGTTTAGTACAGACAGCCCACTGACGTCTATCAAGATGACATTTACTCGCTGCTCAGATTAGTTTCTGGGGAATCAAACTAAAAGCAATGTGGACTTTACATCAAGATGTATTCCCCAGTCTCCTCAAGCAGGTTCTAAGCTATTTTAGGCATTATATACAGTTCTAAAAACAGTGACGGTTGTTTTAAAAAATCCTTATTTTCATTCATTTGGCAAAACTGCCACAAAAAACTATGTGTACAAATAAAAAGATGTTATGCCTTCGAAATGTGTGGTGTGGATTATGGGTCTGTATTTAAATTTGACAAATCTGAGGCATTCTCCCACTTCAGTGTAATTATCTACAGCATGAATGAGCTTGCGTGAAGAAGTCAGCCCTGCAAATCAGTCCTAAACCACTGCTGCACTAAACAACATATGAAATGTTTGGACTTATTTATCACTGTAAATTAGGGATCATCTCACAAACCAATGTGAGGGGAAAACAACTAATCGGAAAGAGTCACAACATGCTGCATCTTTTCTGAATAGGATTGACTGCACTGATATTCTCCACATTTCAAATGCTATCCAAAAGCAGTTTTGAGTTTATTTTTTTAAGGGGTAATGACAACTTGCTAAAGAACCGTTTTACTTTTTTCCCTGGTAGATTCTTTCATGCCTGTTTCACCTCTGACCACGCCCAGCAACACTCATACCTGTGGTTGGGTGTGGTCAAAGGGGAACACTGTTGCACCTGTAACCACAGTGACTGTGGGATCCTGGAGTAGACTAACACATCACTGCAGCTAAATGAGACGTTAACCCACAGAAGATCATTACAAAAAAAAAGATTTCTGGAGGTATTGAGTTCCTATTTAAATAGGCGGACATTCGAAAGAACATTTCAAATTGTAATCCATAAACCTTGTTTTCCTCCAGGAATTTGAGCTTGATGGTGACATCACTACGCAGCCTTTCATATTTGTCTCTGTGGATCTGGTAATCCTGCTGAGCCATCTCAATGCGGACCATGGCAGCTCCATCCCTCGGGTTCAAACTCTGCTCCTCCAGATCAGAGCGATAGGCATCAAACTCAAGTCTGCATGCAAAAGAAAAAAAGATCAAGCCGTTTCAGTTTCCAGGTTTTCACTCGACAGGAATTCCTATGATATCAACTCAACTCCTAAACATGATGTCAGGGTTTGTTACCTTGTGTTTTCATACAGCTTAATGGTCATCAGAGTATCCTCCATTGTTTTGTTGATAAGGGTGTCGATGCCGGACACAAAGAAGCTGATGGCGCTGAGCAGCGCCTCGCCGTTCCTACACAACAGCTTTTGTGTTTCTGCATTATACCCAAACTCGTCCTGTGGAGGAACAAATTAGTTTCACCTGCTAACTTGTGTTCCACGTCACATCCCGCAAGGAGCTTTATCCACTGTCTGGTACCTGCAACTCTGGGGACTTCTGACTGAGCTCGGTGAAGGTGTCTCCGAGAGCCTGTTGCGTCTGCACCATGCTTTGGAAATGGCTGGTGAGTGCAGTGGCCAGTCTTAGGATGTGTTCATACTTGTTCTTGGTCTCCCTTAACATGTCAATCTGAGCCTCCAGTTCCAGGTCCACTGTTCTGGATCCTTTGCCAAATCTCTCGGAGAACATCTGCTTTGTACACTGCGTAGCGGATATAGAGACTAAGATTAAAGTCAACATAAAGAAAATCTCATGACATTATGGTCAGCTCGACTAAAAAACCGAAACAAGCAAAGTATCTAGACATAGTGCACAATACCTTGTATGTGTTTATGCCCCATTTCTTAACACTGTCCAATTTCTCCACTGCCACACCCCGAGAAACTTCTTCAGTGGAATTACCAGTGTTCTTGTTCGAGGATCCTAACAGAGACGACAACAAAAAAGAACAATGGACACTCTGATGCATGTCATCCTATCAAAGTGGACAGAGCAGACATTGCATGGGGCATGACAATGAGGGAAGAGTGCAGTGTGGACATGATGGTGAGCCTGGGGGTACCTGGATGCTGGTCTGTGTGCTGGGCAAGTCGACTGGCTGCAGATTGGCTTTTAGACAAGCCAGCAGCCCTGGCTTTCATGCGAATGTCTGAAATGAGCATGGTGATGATAAAAGAGCGAAGGTGAGAGGAAGGTGTGAAAAATATGTCTCAAAAAAGTTTGGCGGTGACATAGACAGCTGAATAGCATACTGAAAGAAAAATAATGTTACGCACTGTGGTGAAGGAAACATTAAAAGACTTTAACCCTTGTGTTGCCTTAGGGTCATTTTGACCCGAATCAATATTACACCCTCCCCCCGCCTTTGGGTCATTTTGACCCGATTCAATGTTTCACCCTCCTGTTACCTTTATATTTACTAACATATTTTACCCTTTGGGTTCAATTTGACGCCAGCAATTAAAACCTCCAGAAAATTATTAGAATTAATATTGTTTTCCAAGTTTAAGTGTGAGGCACTTTATGTTTGTTTGTTGACTACCGAAAGAACACCGACATTAAACATTGAATGGGGTCAAATTAATCCTAAAGCGGGGGGAGGGTGTAATATTGATTCGGGTCAAAATGACCCTAAGGCAACACAAGGGTTAAGGGGCCTTGAAATAATACACCATGCAGGTTTCTCATGCAGAGGAAAAGGAGTTACAAAAAGATGAAAATGGACTTCATTGGATGAGAAGTCAATACCAAGCAATGCCAAAACAGTCAAAATTTATTTTACAGTAAAAAATATGACATTCTTATTCGACATCAATAAGTTTAGTGCACCCCTTAGTTAGAAAGTTGCCAAAACACGTCTTGCTGCTGAAGCTGTGAGTTGAAGAGGTACAAGCAAGGTTGCATGAAACTCCCTCAATCAGGCAATATCAAAACCTCTTATACACGGCCAAACAGACCAGGATATAAAGAAAAACCAAAAAGAGTTGTCAGAATGCACAGCCACCTGGTCCTGGTGCAGGGGCTCGTCTCCTGTCCAGATACTCAGGGTTGAAGCGAACTGCAGGCCCTATGGGATATGGATGTTTGTAACGTGAAGAAGGAGCCTAGAGGTCAGCAACTCTCTCGTGACACATCACAATACAAGGAGCTCTCGGTATGGTTTCTTTAAGTATTAAGTATTAACTTCTCTCGGTGACTTAAGCATTGCAACAACATTGACGGATCTCTCGCATTGGCAGTCTGCACGGCCTGTTGGGAGGAGTGGGGGGTCAGAACAGAGAGTGGAATGAACGGTGAGCTGTGAGAAGCCAGGAAAGTCAGCACCTGGTAAAGTAATCGAAGGGTGATTTGTGTTGATCGACAACCCTCCTCAACTGATGTAGAGTTATCAGCATGAGTTAAAGCTATGGAAAAACAACTGTTACGCAACACATCCTGTTACAGAGACTGGAGCAGTCGATTGGCATTTCAGGCACGGCACTAATTTGGTTTAAATCCTATTTATCAGATCGATCTCAGTTTGTATTTGTAAACGATGACGCCTCGATAACCACCAACGTTAATCACGGAGTTCCACAAGGTTCTGTGCTTGGACCAATTTTATTTACCTTATACATGCTTCCTTTGGGCAATATTATCAGGAAACACTCCATAAACTTTCATTGTTATGCAGATGACACTTAACTATATTTATCGATAAAACCAGAGGAGAGCAACCAACTCTGTAAAATTCAAGCATGTCTTAAAGACATAAAAACATGGATGACCTGCAACTTCTTGATGTTAAACTCAGACAAAACCGAAGTAATTTTAATCGGCCCTGAGCACCTCAGAGATCAATTATCTGGTGATGTGGATTCTGTAGACGGCATTGCCCTGGCATCCAACACCACTGTAAAGAATCTTGGCGTTATCTTTGATCGGGACTTGTCCTTTAACTCCCACGTAAAGCAAATCTCAAGGACTGCATTCTTTCATCTACGTAATATTTCAAAAATCAGGCACATCTTGTCTCAAAAGGATGCAGAAAAATTGGTTCACGCGTTCGTTACTTCGAGACTGGATTACTGCAACTCCTTATTAGCAGGCTGCTCTAATAAATCTCTTAGGTCCCTCCAGTTGATCCAGAATGCTGCAGCTCGTGTTCTCACTAAAACTAAGAAAAGAGATCACATCACTCCTGCACTAGCTGCTCTGCACTGGCTCCCAGTAAAATCAAGAATCACTTTTAAAATTCTTCTCTTAACCTACAAAGCCTTGATTGGTGATGCTCCATCATATCTTAAGGAGCTTGTCGTACCATATTGCCCCACTAGAGAGCTACGCTCACTAAATGCGGGACTACTTGTAGTTCCTAGAGTCTTAAAAAGTAGAATGGGAGCCAGAGCCTTTAGTTATCAAGCTCCTCTTTTATGGAACCAGCTTCCAATTTCAGTCCGGGAGGCAGACACAGTCACCTCGTTTAAGAGTTGACTTAAGACCTTCCTCTTTGACAGAGCTTATAGTTAGGGCTGAATCAGGTTCACCTGGTCCAGCCCCTTGATATGCTGCTATAGGCTTATAGCTGCCGGGGACGTTTTAGCATGCACTGAGTACCTATGTCCTGTTTCTTCTCTCCTTAAGGATGAATTTTCATCTCTCAATCGCACGTTACTAACTCTGCTTTCTCCCGGAAGTCCTTTTGACTTTACGTCTCATGGGGTCATCGGACCCTATGAGACGGCATAGATCTATCTGCCTGATGGATCGTCTGGGTCGTGGAATTCCTGCTCATGACTACGCCACTGTCCTGTTGAGACTCCGCCCACCTCCTCCCCACCGCCATCTGCCTGATGGATCGTGGAGGTCTCCATCGTGGAATATGCCTACTATGAACTATTCATACACTCTGTCATATTCATTGAATGTATTTTAACTCTAAATCTGTCCTTCTGTACACATTACATCTATTGCATCTGTCCATCCTGGAGAGGGATCCTCCTCTGTTGCTCTCCTGCAGGTTTCTTCCCTTTTTTTCCCCCCTGAAGGGTTATTTGGGAGTTTTTCCTGGTCCGATGTGAGGTTTTGGGGCAGGGATGTCTATGTGTACAGATTGTAAAGCACTCCGAGACAAATTTGTAATTTGTGAAATTGGGCTATACAAATAAACTGAATTGAATTGAATTGAATCATTCATGATATCTTTCTCAGCACAAACTGTATCTGTACCTAGAGGAATAAACAACAACAAAAAATCTGTCATGGATAACATTTGACTTTTCTAACAGTACCTTTGATGCTACTGGTAGGAATGATGCCCCCTGCAGCTCCTCCATAACCTCCTGAGACGATGTTGGTTTCATTCAGGTTGGGTCCAGACACCATCACCTGCTGCAAATCCTGGTGGATTTACAATATTGGTAGCAAACATGATTATGCAGGCCATACAAAAAGGGCATAGAAAGTTGCAACTTAAAAAACAAAATATATATATATATTTTTTTCATATGATGGCCCTTAGTCTTACTTTTTACAGACTCACTTCATGTAGAACCTCTGATACTGTAGCTTTCTCAGCCCTGTTAAACTGTCCCATAATGAGACAGACAATATGCACACTAGTTGTGAATTATACTGACTGCGGCTGCTTGTATGCAAAGGCTCGTATGGCTTCAGCATCTACCACACCAGAATATCAGACTCCCTCTCCATGCCCTCAACACATCATTCCCAGTTGCAGGTACTGATGGTGACAGTGGTATGACGTTACAGCTCCTGCACATAGCAGCTGGCCTAACCGATTCCCAGACTGTGCTATCACGTGGAAAATGACAGAGAAACAAAAAACTGATCACAAAAGAACAAGACCGAGGTAATAAAAGGACCGTGTCAGTGTGACTAACTGACCTGCTCCAGGCTGTCATCCTCCTGCAGAGTCCCTGTGTCGCCATTGCTGTTAATGGGGATCTCCATGGTGGCAGCCTTGCTCATGATACTGTCTGCCATGATGCAATCTCTGCAAGACAGCAGCCAACACTGACACATACTGATGGCATCATGTTGCACGTTGACACAATAATGATGGTATGGCGCACCTCGACACACACATACCGCCTCGCTTACATTGATGCTAACGTGGCTGGAGAACCTCAGCGGTGCCGCAGCTACAGCTAGCGAGCTCTCTCCACTGAAGCAACCCGAAGTCCAGTCGTCCAAGGGAGAAACGAGCCGTTTTTTGCACAGACAGCAGGCTTGAATTGATAACGTGTTTTAACCGGAAACCACCGTTGTCTATAATAATCATTGAATGCAAAGTCCGTGATTATTTTCCCTGTAACGGTCGCGTAAATCTGCCACAAAGTCCCCGCTTCTAGCTTGCTAACAGCTTAAGTGGTACCTCTTCGAAATAAAAGCGTGCGGGATTTTTATACAAGTGCAAGTCACACAACTTGGTTTTGATAGCAGAGCACTTTGAGTAAAAGTCATAATATAAACTGTTTATTGTGTGTTACTTTATAAATGAGAGGCTTCAAGCGTACACTGTGAATAGATGCTCTTATTCTGAAATAATAATACCGTAAACGTGGCATCGTCGTCAATCCTCCTCCCCCGCTCCATCTTCCAGGTCGTGCAGTGCTGACGTAGGTTTATCCCTAAGCTGCAGTACCATTCTGCTCCTAAAGATGTCCCTAACAGCCCACTGATGGGAGGAAAACCTGGCACAGTAACTCCTTCAGTAACTGCTTTAAGGAGTCCCTATACAATGTTATGATAATTAATCACGAGAAGGAAGGCTGCTGCGTCCTGTTACCTTGATTGCAATATCTCTTGAAATCAAACTGTATAAATACAGTCGTTTGTTTTGAGATGTGAAATGCCTCGAGATAGACCTCACCCTCGTAAACTGACCACACTTCCAATTATTCGCCTCATTTGTTTCAATCAGGGATGCGAGGGAAGTGCACATGGTCTCCAAATGTAGTTTGTGAAATTACTCCTGGTCTGAACAGAGAACAAACAACTCACATTCACAATGTAGGCAATTCCTATAGTAAAATGGCTAATTGTCATTGATGTGCTGATTTCCTGCTAGTGAACTTTTTTCCAAACATCTCAAATCTCAAGTTGAGAAAACCTTTTCCCTTTTGTTGCTTCCCCTTCAACATCGTCCCCCTCCTTCTTTTTCAGGCTTCTGCATATGACTAAATGTGTCTTCTGCATTACCAATATCAAAGACATTTAAAAGGCGAAGAATGAACTGGGTTAGCCACGTGTTCCTCTTAATTCACATGTCAATTGTTATTGGACAAGATGATATGTGTTCTGCTTTTGATCCTGATGTCAACATTCATAGTATTGCATTGAACAAGGTTTGTGCGCCATCATATACTGTACACACATTTACAAAAGAACACTCTCAGTCATTCAGTTCAAAACATATTGTATCGGTGCATATGTTGATGTCACATGTAAATTGTTGAGGTCAACATTTATATCCCTAACCTGTTGATATGTCCATTTGTTGTCATCATGTGTATCCTATAATCAATCCATTTTGTTATTTGATGATCTGTTTTATACTGTGTACTGCTTATTATTACTAGATTACCTTATTGCAAGTATGTCCCAATACAGTTAGTGCAGGAAATCAGTCTACCTGCTAAATCCCTACTGCACTGTTAAAAAAAAGGATTTCTATCTCAATATACGACAAATCTGATCAATCAAAAAATAGCTTTAGGAGGTGAAATATTCCTGTGGTTCACCAGCATGAGTTCCAGTTTTTGTGAGTGAATAATTGTTTGGTGTGTTTTGACTTATACCATATGAAGAGAGTGACTGACTCAACATCCTTTAGCTCCGGGACCTTTGACCTCAACATTATTCATGGGCCACAAACCGCCTGATGTTGCTGGGAATTGAATTTTAAAACCAGTTGTTATATTTTTTGGAGTGGAGGTCAAGGAAATTATGTGCAGCAGTTAGTTACCATCATTGCACAGTATTTTAAGCTGCAATCAGGTACTCAAGGCGTATTAAAGCAGACTTTAATCATACATTATCTCATGTTTCAGCTTCATGGCAGTCAACAGTTTTTAGTTTTAACAAGAGCAACAGTGGGGGGAGGTGGGGGGAGGAGTTTTACCACTTGTGAAGCTCTCTCTACTCTCACCCTTGGATATACATTTTAACACACCAGATTCTCACACAGGAGAATACAAATGTAGTATTACCTTTACATTTAGAACTACAATGGGCACTCGGTAGAGCGCATACCTTCGCATATCACAAGATTGGGCATTGAATTATGAACATTTTGGCATTAGTTGCATGCCAATTGGACACAAATGTATCGTGCTATGGTAAAAAAAGAGTTTGACCTTTCCATGACCTTGACCTTTGACCCGATTGATCCCAAAATCTAATCAAATGGTCCCCGGATAATAACCAATCATCCCACCAAATTTCATGCGATTCAAGAACATTTTGACCTGTTCATGACCTTTGACCTTTGACCCGATCGATCCCAAAATCTAATCAACTGGTCCCCGGATAATAAACAATCATCCCACCAAATTTCATGCGATTCGGTTCAATACTTTTTGAGTTCTGCGAAAGATTTTGACCTGTTCATGACCTTTGACCTTTGACCCGATCGATCCCAAAATCTAATCAACTGGTCCCCGGATAATAAACAATCATCCCACCAAATTTCATGCGATTCGGTTCAATACTTTTTGAGTTCTGCGAAAGATTTTGACCTGTTCATGACCTTTGACCTTTGACCCGATCGATTCCAAAATCTAATCAACTGGTCCCTGGATAATAACCAATCATCCCACCAAATTTCATGCGATTCGGTTCAATACTTTTTGAGTTTTGCGAATAACACGCATACAAATAAATAAATAAATACACGGCGATCAAAACATAACCTTCCGGCATTTTCAATGCGAAGGTAACAAAACCAAATAGAATTGTAAAGGTCTCATCTCCTCTGAGACGGCACTGCATGTCACAAAGCGAGCGTATGCATGTGAGGGGAGTGTGAGACCTAGGCCACAGTTTTCCCTTCCCTATATCATTTTTAGATAATAGTTTATCATGTTTTTATTGATAATAAAGCAGACTTCCAGATGTTAGGAGGTACATTCATCCTCACAGAGCAAAGAAGAGTCCTGCAGTGAGACAGATTAATCCAGAAAAACATAGCAAAGCAATGCTGCCGGCATTCTTACACCATGGGAATGACAAACAGCACTCCATTTTTACATTATACAGCATATGGAAGTGCTTTTTATCGTGCCTCTAATGTTCCATTTCAAACAGTCTATCAACCTTTTTTCCCCCGGTTGGTGTTTCTATCAATGCTCTCCCAGAGAAACAGCAATTTCTCATTATAATGAATCTTTGGATGCTGGGCTTGTCAATTGAAGAGTGTCTCAAAAGAAAACACATAATCAAAACAATAAGTAGGTGCTTTTGCCTTTAATGAATAACAATATGATACATTTAGATATCGATCAGTGAAAAATAATGCATGAAGGTTAAATTACATTTCTAATAATAATAAACATTATGTTGACTAACAGATGTGTTTTCAAATGAATCACAGCTGAAAAAGAATCTTTTTATTTTTAATTTCTCTGCTATCCTCTTTATTTTGAAGGCTTTCATGTAGGAATAAACTCAGAGCTGTCAATAGTATTGCTATCGTTGAAATCAAGTCCCAAACACTGGGGAAAGTAATATCTTAACACACGAGAAAAAAAATAATGCCAAACTTTCGGGTATGATTTAGTAAGTCTGAAACATTTTTTTAATTTCTTTTTAAAGATTTTCTGTTTTATACATACCACCTCTGCAGTAGTCAGCGTGTCAACCTTGTGTATATGGCGTGAGAGCATGGCCCTCCTAAAATATAGGCTTTGCTATTACTCTGATGTTTCCACTTAAATTCACCTGCATAATCAGAGGGACAACCAGTCAAAGTCCGAAAATAAAATGAGTGGCCAATTTAAGAATCCTAGAATCCCACAAGAGCTTGTTGGTATGTTCACTGAAGTGTTAAAGCAGTTGTTAATTTGTTTTCATGAATGCTAACTGTGGTTGGCACACAGAGGCTGCGGTCAGGATATGCACGAAAGGGCATTTGTTTAGTTTCTTTACACTGTTTACTTACTTTGTCACGCAATTGCAGTTTTCAGTCTTCAATTTTGCAATCTCATTCATTTTAGTTTCAGGCATTTTCTCAAACCATGAATTACTGTGGGACTGCTACCTATGTGAAGAGATTCAAGCTCTGAGTTATATAACAATATATACTACTACAATATACATTTACACCAACGTTTAAAAGAGGCCATCATTGTGATGACAAGTTGTAGTTACTATAGAAGTATTTTGTGAAATCAAACTGAAATCTTGATTTTGAGCCAGTAGGCACCTCTTGACAGAACTCGCCTCAGAAAACTTTAGATAAAGTCAATCGGCCAAACAATGCAGAGCAATGTACATGATTACCTTCCCAACTATACCCAACATTGATTAGCAACATTTATTCAGGCTGCTTCAAACATTGTGCTCCTTAACCCTTGTGTTGCCTTAGGGTCATTTTGACCCGAATCAATATTACACCCTCCCCCCGCCTTAGGATAAATTTGACCCCATTCAATGTTTAATGTCGGTGTTCTTTCGGTAGTCAACAAACAAACATGAAGTGCCTCACACTTAAACTTGGAAAACAATATTAATTCTAATAATTTTCTGGAGGTTTTAATTGCTGGCGTCAAATTGAACCCAGAGGGTAAAATATGTTAATAAATATAAAGGTAACAGGAGGGTGAAACATTGAATCGGGTCAAAATGACCCAAAGGCGGGGGGAGGGTGTAATATTGATTCGGGTCAAAATGACCCTAAGGCAACACAAGGGTTAAGTAATCATGTAGGTTCTCCAAGGGTGGACAAATGTCTATTGCAATACAAGGAAAGTCAAGGTATCTTAAAGTTATTTAACTTTTATGCAAAAGAGAGAAAGTGAAATATGTACAAAGCAGAGTGATTTTAACAACTAACAAATATTTAGGATAACTTTTTTGTTTTGACAGATATATTACCCTCATGTGAATATGGTATTTCTTGGAAAATACATTTGAAACCTAGATTACTTAACACAAATAATATCAACATTATGAGAAAAATAGTAAAACATGACAAATGCACCATGCACTTTAGCTCCTGTTTTCTTTTCCAATTGTCTATATCCAGGTCAGGGTCAGTGGCAACAGCATAGGCAGTATGACTTATGCCCCATTCTCCTGGAACTTCCTCTTTTTCCTCCTGGGGGATTCCAAAGTGTTCTCCGGGTCAGCTGGAAGACATATTCTCTCTGACTTTTCTTAGATCTCCAGCAGGTGTCTTTTAAATCAGTCAAGCCCAGTACCTAATACTACATTTATCTGCATTCTCATTTGTTTGATCTCAATCTAAAGCCTGTGAGCATATGGGCATGTAATGGAGGTTTTAAGTCCAATAAAAAAAATATTAAGGCCAAAGTTCCAGAATAAAAATAAGAAAGACAATGAAAACATCAAACAGCTTTGCATCATTCCAATCGGGTGGCAGAGAGTCAGTGGACGAGGCTGCTTGGAGGTTGAGTGTGGGAGTGTCTAGAGACAGCACTTTGGTGGGGTGGGGGCATCGTAGCCTGAACGTCTCTTGACCCCCTTTACCTTCACTCATGAGAACAACTGGGATGGCTCAAACCTCACCTGAACAGGATGTTTTCAGGACGTCTCAGAGAGTTACTTGGGGGCATTTAAGACTCATCTTTGGAGATAATCATGCACTGATATCAGCACAAATGTGTCGTCTGCAAACAGATAACTACTCGAGTGACAACGATTTGGACGCTTGGAGACTTCAAGTGACTGTTGATATCTTGTCCATGACTATATTAGAAGTCGAGGAGTTGACACAGAGCATCCCGCTGAAAGCACAATGCTCACATTAAGCAAGTCATAAAAAATGCTCAGAGAACCATCACAGCTTTGATTCACAATGTACAGGAACCACATATTGTGTTCATCACACAAGATACTTTGGGGAACTTGGTTGCAAGCTTTTTCCAAATTCATAAAACACATGTGGACAGGATTAGCAGACTGTCATGATCGAGGATAAGAAGATCACCATTCTGCAGGTTTTACAATATTGGCGTCTCACTTCCAGCACATTGGCTGAGACTTTTAGTTAAGTTGTGACTTCTGGTAAAAGCTCAATCACATCCACCTATGACTTGTATTGATAGTAGTCAAGTGTGTTTTCCAAAGCTGTGGCACACTGACTGACATTCACAGCATCCAACAATATCCAGAGCATTAGTATTTCAGGTCAGGTCTCATCTTTTCTTGCCATCAGTAACTACATTGGGGTCATCTGCAAGGGATATACTGTATGTTCCGACCCTTCGGAATCTTTCTGCTTTGCTTCCTGAGCAGAAAGCATGCCTACATGCCCTGTGTGTAATATCTTGCGTGTCTTTGCACCTAAAATATCAGTTAATATCACGGGCAATTGGAAACTGTAACCATTGTTCAAATGGCACTGCAGAACGAGTACAAGTTTATCAAATATAACTACACTGATGGCTAATATAAAACAATATGTTTCATGTATCTTTGTCTTCCATGTCTGATTGTCATGCTCATATTTTGGAGACTGATTTTAAACAAAGCCATCAGCGAAAGCTTTATTGAATTTATTCTGAAAAAGGACGACAGCAAGCGTCACACAAAGAGCATGGTACCTTACAGTTGGATATCTGACCTTTTTTATGCTTTCTTTTCTCAATCACATGGGACATAATTCCTGCGGGATGCAGTAAGTAGAACAGCACCTGGAGGCGTCCTGCCCACTAAATCACAGCAACAGGCGAAGTGTGCTAAAGCAGATGTAGAGCTTAGCGACATGCGTCAATTAAGATCTGTTTTCACCCTCTGTCACCATCAGCTTAGAGCTTTAAGTGCCTTCAACCTCGTTCCCGTCCCAAAGCCTGACACATCATGCTAACCCTGCCACTCATGAAGGTACAATCTGCTCCACAGATGTGCCAGTATTGGGTAAAGGCTCGTCTACAGACATTATCTGCCCTGCACAAACTGCTAAATCCAACTTTTGCCAGGCGTCTGCACTTTTTATGAGGTACAGTACATACTGACTCTTGTCTCACTGTGTTCAAAGTGGTATGTAAATCTGGTATAAATTAAGAATCAGAAGCTTGATACATTTAGTAAGAATCTACAGCAGAAGAGACATTTCAAAAAGGCCCCCTACACGGGTACGGTAAAGGCAGTAAGCTATACAGAACATATTAATGGTAGTAGATAATGGATTAATAATGGATAGAAAGGTCATTTATTTTCATTATGGTCTCCATACATACATCCTCTCTGTAATCATGTTTCATAAAAGCAGAAGCATTACTAGCAACACCAGTATGTGAATGTTCCTTGTAGCTCTACTTCTTACTTATAAAGTCTGAACTGCATGTGTTGCAAAGCAGAGCAGCCAGTCTGTCTGTTTGTTTGTTTCTACCCACACAGCACTTTTGGCAAGGACAGAAACCATGTCATAAAATAAAGAATGGAATTTGGTTTCTTTTTTTTCTGGCTCCCAATACCATCCCATAATAAAAAAAAATTTGGGGTAGCTGTGGTACAACAAGTCACACATTAGTCATAGGATTGGTGGTTTATCCCTGGATATTCTATATGTCCTTACACTGAACACCTTTCTCCTTTGGTATGGTGAAGAGGCATTGGGTTCATGTGCTGCTGCCACAACAATATTTATTTACTGATGCTGTCATAGGTTAGAAAACAAATATTTCAATTCAATAAAAGACAATTGAAAATTAATTAAAATTAATTGGCATGTGAGTTAAACCAGGTCGAGTTTGATTGCTCTTTGGGAGCATAAATGTTGTAATTAAAATTGATGAAATTGTGGTGTCCAAAAAACGTTTGCTAACCCTAGTAAATGGTCAAGACCTAGGGATGGGAAGAGCCTATTACGTTTTTTTCCATGGACTTCAAGGTAAGAATCATAATCCCCCTCCCCCTCTGTGAATATCAGAGGTTACTGTTTGAAGTTTTGAACCAGACTGGCAAATCAGAGCCCCACTTTCTCATCAACACAATCCAAGACAGGATAACTGAGGCCCTTAACAACTTCTGGAAGTTCAACTCTAACTCTTCTCACTTCAAATCCCTGATCGGTGTGTGTGTAATACATTCACGTTGCACCTAGATTGATTTACCGTTTCACATTGTTATTTTTCGATAAAATAGTCATTTTTAATTTTGATCTTTTAAATGATGAGAATCTAATAAATGGGCTTTTAAATATGACCCAGAAAAATAATGTGTTTTCTAGTTTAACCTTAACAGCATCATTAAACATCTCAACTGATCTCATGGTGGCCAGAAACAGCTGACCATGCTTGGTTAAAGTTCAGGCAGACCCCTCCACAGACAGCCTGTATCGTAATAAGCAGCTCAGAACAGATCTTGAATCTACAGTAAAGACCTCTTCAAGTCTGCCATCATTTCTATTACCTTAAATTATTTATGATTTTAATGCATTATTTTTCCCATGTATGTCTTTCATCTGTATCTTACTGGACTTCTTTCTAGTTTAGCCAAATAGACATCATGAAATAGAAATCTAACCTTTACCCACCCAGGAATATGTATACTACAGGCAGCAGCCATCACACATAGTGTTCATTGGGAAATCCTGTCAGCCACTTGTACGACTGAGTTGGCTGTAGGTGGTTTGAAAATGTATTGTCAAGGTGAAAAATGTCTCAGATTCAGTTACAAACACATTTTGTTAAAGGCAATTGAAAACATCTTTTATTTCAAGGGTTTCAGGTGCAGAACAGAGTTGCAATCGACTTGCTCTAAAGTACACAGTAGCGCAATATGTATTTAGTTACATTTTATCGATAGATACATGGATAGTCCAATGTGAATAAACCAACTACAATGTTTAGGGTTTGTGAAAAGCAGTGTAAAGGTTTTTAGCTCAGGTTAATCGTGGGGTTAGCAATACAATGGGATAAAGGTTATAGCAAAAATAAATGTGAGTAATGAGTGCACATTAGTTGAGATGGTTGCTCTGAGCTTTAAAGATACCTGCTGCAATAGCACACCATAATAGACACACACACAAATGTTGAACATTGGGCTCCATAGGCATTATGTGTGGGATTAAGCCTCACTCCTCATGTGGTTTATTTTGCTGGAAACACTGAAGTCTATTTATATGTATAGGGGACCATTTTTTAGGATATCAATGACATTCATGTCTGAGTTTAAAGTTTCAAACTTAATAGTTTCTTAAAAGCAGTAAAAACGTTTGCAATTATGACCCATAACTTTTATGAGATCCTGAGTGTGTTACTTCAAGATCCAAGCAGACCCAGTACAGTGAGCAGCGCAGAAAATTTCCATAACATCAATATTTTTAAAATGAATTGCAGTGTAAAACACATAATCGTCCACATGCCGGCGTAGACACTATCTATTTAGATGGGGAATCAAAGTGAAAGCAGATGGGACTGGAGGCCAACATACTTTCCACTTGAAGGAGGCCGCTCTTGTTCAGAGGTCTCTCAGTAGCTGGGCTGGTTCCAGACGCCTTGCTGGAGAAGTGAAGTTCAAACTACTTGGCTCCCTTCACTCTCACCACACGATTGTAGGGTAGAGCGTTGATTTACGATGGACGTCCTCCTACTGGACCGGACAAACTCAGGGCACAGAGGGAAAAAAAGCACCCAAGAATCCAGACACAACAGTGGATTTCTTTTTTTGTGGGTACTGTAGTATTGTTGCACATTATTCTTGTGTAGCCTATACAGCTGCATACAGGGAAGAAAAACACTTCCCAAGAAGGAAAACCCAGCAGAGTTTAAAAGTATGAACTGAGATAAATTACATGTGATATTTGCATGATTTCCATGTCTGGCTTGATACAAATACGTATTTAAAGTTCAGCAGTGTGGGAGTTTTTCACCACCAACTTGGACTTGTCATTGTGGGAAAAGCCCAGGTGTTACTAATAACACTAACGATGGCTCTGTTCCTTTGAAGTGTTCAGGTGAGAGTGACAGTAAATCTGCACGATACCAGGAACATGTCAAAGCAGCTCAAAGGAATTCAGCCATCATTAAATTATACTACGATGTTAAACTATCACATTAGTTCATAGTTATACACACACACGCACAAACACACACACAAACATGCGCACACACACACACACACGCAATAAATGAGGTCTAATCGGCCCAAATAAGCCAGCACACCTGTGTGGTGGTCCCATAGCTGGCTCCTTTGAGAGCCTTCGTTCAGACTGCAGGTGTTCATTCAGTTTATAGTTTATAGTTTTAAGCGACTTTGTTCGGGCGACTTTCAGCCAAATGAGTCTGTGGTTGTCAAAAATACGAAAGCTGTTGAAAACAGGAAGAGAACATGTTGTCTTCAATGCCGAATTTAATTATTTCTTTTTTCATGACATCGTCAAAATATCACACCAATGTAGTTTGTGGGGGCGTAGTATAGAACTACACCTACGGCCAGCCGGCTCTCCAAAACAGGAGAATCAATTTGTGACCACACTGTCCGTGTGGCTGTCTTGAGATCATTGTGTCGTCCTTTTGTTCTTGGCCGGGGGTAAGCAGATGACAGACCGCGACTCTCTGCATTTACAGTGGAGAAACCATTTTTATTTTTTGTGCAGCTGATTCAGGATATTCAAACTTCTCCACCTTAATAGTAGTATTCATCCTGCCTGCCTGCTTAATGAACTCTCCTGTCACTCTACTGTCCTCCTCACTTGATTGTCTCTCATTCCCTTCACCTGGTCCTCACGCCCTTCTCACCTGCAGCCTATCCCCTCATTAGTCCCTCACTATTTAGCTCCCTCACGTCCACTTGGCCTCTGCCAGGTTGTCTTGTGTGTCATTTCCAAGCGCTCCAGTGTATTCTACTATTGATTCTGTTCTGCCTGTTCTGACCCTGTTTGCCTGTTTACGCGACCTAAGCATTTTGCCTGCCCCCTTTTTGGATTTGTTCCCCTATTGGACTGACCACCCGGTTTTGACCCTGCCTGAAAAGAAGAGTAAAGATCCTCGTTTTGCAATTCCTGTTACCGAGTTGTGCTTTTGGGTTCAAATACCTGTAATCCTTACAAAACTTCATTATTTCAATGTGTTTACAACAGAAACATTTGCTTCTGTTGGGATCTGGCAGTGCTGGCCACATTTAAAAAAATAACAATGTGAAAAGCTAAACAAAAAACGCCTTGCAAGGCAGCGCTGTGTAAACTCGTGCATGTCTTCCAGAAGTTGCATTAAAGCCACAGTATATGTATTGAGCTTGAGAGCATGCAGCCTTGCTCGGTGTTCCAATTTGTGTTTCATACAACACTCCACTATTATCAGAAAGTATAGGTGCTATGTCCAAGCTACATCTGTTTTAGCCTTTTATTTATTTTGTTAACATTCATTCAATAACACACATTCACATTTTCCCTCATTTGAATCTTTTCAAATGATTATTCATAGCAAACCACTAGTTCATGTTTTCAATGTATATGTGCAGCACTCAAGGATACGTTGACCTATGAAAAAATATGATCACTCCTGGCTAAATCCACAAATTGAGTGTGCAGAGGGAAGTGCAGTCTATGTTGGGTGACACAAAATAGTAGATCTTATTAAGGAGTATTCTAGATTTGTTATTGATGGATATTACTTTTCTTTTCATTGGCTAAGTTCATCTTCTGCTAGATCATTAATCCAATGCACTTGTTGCACACTTGGGACACATAGGACATCCAGGCATGCATGGGTTTAAGAACAGTTTTTACTGAAAGCACAGAAATACATCACAATCAGAAACACAACTGCATGCTGCAGGCTGTAGACTGTTTTAGTCTATTACTAGCTAATACATCGAGCGTAGCGTTTCCCTCGCTTTCTTCCTGAAGGACCCCTGAGCTGACATAAGTGCCTGCATGAGCTTTACTCATCGTAACCAGCATTAACCTCTCACACAATTCAAGCCTCGATTGCAGATACACACATGCCAGGTAAATAAATGAAATGATTAACAATCAATAAAAAATAAGAAATACATGAAAATATGGGGTCAATGTCCAGTTCCTGATATTGTGCCCATTGTTAATGAGGGCCCCACACACTGATAAGCAGATGGCTTTACTTACAATCCTTTATACAATCTTAAAATATAATGTTCTATGTTGTTTATAATGTTTAATTATTCATTAGACTCCTGGAGCATTTTCTCTGAGTTTCTGATAATAGCACAGAGTTGAAAGCCTGTGCATCTCATTAAAGGATACCTTGTGTGTCGGTTTCAGACACCGATGGGCGTGACGAAGCCTTGATATCTGACGCCCTGAGGAAAAGCAATTAGAATCAGCAGCATTTCACCAAAGCAGTCATGCAGCTTTCATTTTCGACGGAAAAAGCGATCGATCCACGAAAGTTCTTCAGGTTTTCTGAAGCTTTCGACATGTTCCTCTGCAGATCGTTTTGACTTGTCATGTCAGGCAAAGCACAGGCGAAACAAATGTAGGCAAGGACTCAATTCCAACAATTCCCTATGAATCAGGCCAATACCTTAATAATATCTAGCACACCGAAATGGACAGCAGTCATTTTTGTTGGGACTTTGCCATATGGCTGAAACAAAGGAAGAGGCCAACCTGGGATTTGAAAAGCCTGGGGTGGTTTAGACAATGGCATCAAAGTCTCACCACTGTGTGAGAGGTGTCGTTTTCCCGATAGAGCGCCATCACGGTCACCAATCCTCGGATTCACATCAAGTAACTTCCAGCAATCTCAAGTTAGAGGCTTCGTCTGGGGTTAGGTCATAGTGTGTGGGGTTAGGTCATAGTGTGTGGGGTTAGGTCATAGTGTGTGGGGTTAGGTCATAGTGTGTGGGGTTAGGTCATTGTGTGTGGGGTTAGGTCATAGTGTGTGGGGTTAGGTCATTGTGTGTGGGGTTAGGTCATAGTGTGTGTGTGTTGTAACCTTGCTTGTTTTGTTTGAAGTTGAACTGCACTGTTACTGTGATATTGTGTATTTTATGGACCGCCGAGACCCGTTCAGTGTTGTGTAGAATAACTGTTGTGCTTGTTGCTGCTGTGATAGGGCTGTTCCACGCTGCTGAACTTTGTCGTGTTTAAATCCGCCACCCCAAGTAGAGTCGGCAAACTGCACTTTATTAGTTAAAGGTCCAGTCCTATTTTTGGAGTCTTATGCAGCATAATCACTCAAGTGACTTTGTCCGCCATCTTGTTCCCTCTCTCTCTCTATCTTTTATCTCCCCCCTTCCATTCACACACACTTCCGCTTAGGGCTTAAAGGTATCCTATCCTGCAAATGTAAATGTTATATTATAACTATGGAAGTAAATTCCTTTTATGTAATTTGTCGACCCCACCTGTGAGTCCCAACCCCGTCTTTTGGACTGACTGGGCTACAGTGCTCAGGCCTTCATTTGTATTGTTGTAAACATGAAGGTTTCAGTGGAGTGAAGTCATAAAGCAGTCGTTTTCAGTGCTGGTCCTCACAATCTAGAGTATTGCTGGTTTTGTATAACAAAAAGCTGTTAATTGCAGTTGCGTTCACGTGGCATCAGAGCTGCATGTTGATGAAAATGTAAACCACCAAATCTCTTGTTTCCCATGACCAGGAGGTTAAAGAAAGCACTACTAAAGAATAGTGTCTGTTTCTCAGCTGAGGAACGTTTCAGGAGTCATTGTGCAGTTTTATGTGAACATTTAAATGTGCTTGAATGGGTATTTTTTAACAAAAATATTTGAGCTGCATATTTGGTGTTTACAGAATGACAGTAAATGTAACAGTGTTTGCCGAGGAAGGCACACAAAGCACTAACTCCCCACACAATGTTAGCAATCGTACAACTCCTTCTTGAGCTGTGAGGATAGTGAGCCGGAGGAAGAAAAAAAACAACTCTTGGCAGCTAAGCACTGCCATATGTTCTCCATTCATCGTGTGCACCATAATAAATCATCAAAGCGGTAAAGAGTGTGTGTATTTGATATAAACATCATCGGGGATCATCATAAATTATTGTTGCCCATTTGGCTACAACTTTATTATTGTACTCCACGTCTTTCCCATAGCTAAGTGTCATATGCAAATGAGAGAAAGTGTGTAGTGACTCATGAGGTTAAAAGTATGTCAGTGCACGGTTCAAACCTCAAAGATCGCAGCTCTACTCATATCTGGAGGAACTGAGCTGGAAACCCATGCGGCTCAAAGGGAACACAAAGACAGCCGTGCTTCACGGTGCTTCATGCCATCAACGCAGAGCAGAAACAGTTATTAAAAGCCAGACCCCTAAAGGCAACGGGTTTAAACAAAGATCCAGATATCTGTTCATCAGTCGGCTCATCGGGTTTGAATCCAAGTCTCTTTCAGGCTTTAGTGTATTTTGATTAATTAGCATGAGGGATTAGGTAGTACGAATTAAGTGGCCGAATGGAAAATGTTCAGCCTTTAATAATCGTGCTTGCCATTAGAGTCATGGAGAAGTTACAAAGCCTATTGTCTGGCATTAGCCAGTTTATATTTTATTTTTTAAATCTATATTTTATATTATATTTAAAGGGTCATTTAGTGGGTTGTGGTATATTGGATCGAGCACTTGGTGCTCGATTGTGTTTGACTGTCACTACTAGGCTACGGAGTTCTGTGATAGTTTGTTCATGTCTGGCAGTTGAGAGATTAGCCCGCCAGTAAAGGATCTAACTTGTGCTGCGTCCTCGTCTCCGTGCATTTGTATCTAACAGTGATTTAGATAACCCACGAATAGTATATAACTATAACAGTAACTATACATATAGCATAAAGCCACAACATGGGTCAACTGGGTAATATATCAACAACAAAGGGTCAGCATTTATTAAGCTCACAATAGACACGATCATATCAAACATTACTTATATTCACAACGGGTAAGCAGGCAAATCTGAACACGAAAAGTGTTTCATCAGCTGATCAATGAAAGTCTGACTGTCAAGAAGTCTGCTGTTAAATGAAGGAAACACATTGTAGTGAGGAAGGTTTCAAGGTGTTGATATACATTGTTTGATCTTTTTGTTGTCAGTTCGATATAAAGCTGAATTAAGGGTATTAGGATAGTAATTCTGATACTTTCCAAAGGAAAAATGCACCGTTTAATATATGATAGTTTAATGAGAAGAGAGATGCGTAAGGACCAGAAGAAGGCGTTAGTCATTTTCATATGATAATGACTAACGCCTTCTTCTGGTCTTCTTACGCATGCCTTTCAGAGCATGTTTTTATAGTCGCAGATTTATGTCCTTGAGATGGATGGTGCTGGAAGGCAGAGATGTCTGTGAAAGCAGGTGTTGAATGCTGTCTAGAGAGGATGTTCAGGTGCCACGACGAGATCCTTCTCCCTCTGCATCTGTACCCTCCACACGAGATGTAGGTTGGCTGATGATTATATGGGGATGGATACTCTTGAGATTTCAATGAATTCAATGTTTTCCTCTGAAATTGCCTGTGGCTGTTTTTTAGCAGTGTTTCTCTCCATGTTTTTATGATTCATTCTGTTTGCATTCAGTCAATCAATCGGACTCTCCGTGGCTTTGCCCAACACAGAGCCAGATTCACACACAGATAACAAACTAAAGAAAATAATCCTAAATCTAACTAACAAGGGCAGATCAACATGGTACATTCTCGAGCTAAAAATGGGACAATAAAACAATTTATTCTCTAAAAAAAAGTGAATATTTGGTTTATTATTTTGTCTGATTTGTTTCTGACTGGGTTTACATTAGATATAGAGAGAAAGCACATATATAGAAGAGGAAGTGATACTACTGCTTCATCTCTTTCCAAACATTATTCAAAGCCTGTTTTATCTTGAAGAAATATTAGCAAAAAACTCCTTAACAAGTCATTATTTCTTTGATGTAGATCTTGCCATTAGCAGATTAGCTTTGTTACCAATATACAGCACAGGGAACCAATCATAGACATTAGGTGCTTGTTTATTCTGAAAGAGGTGCCAGAGAAAATTACACAGTCGCATAAATCAATACGAACATCAATACGTTTCTTCTTTGTGCTTTGGGGCATGAACTGCTATATGTGCTCAGGAGATACAGGCTGTTGGCAAATTGACGGTTTGGCCCGGTAAATGAGTCTCTAGAATCACACGGCGTATTTGGTTTCTCTGCATTGGAGATTTCTCCAGTGGATAACAAGGAGTCATGGCACTAAGCTTGGTAAGTCTTCACAGTACACTCTGCCTCTCTACACTACACCAGCAGGGGCAGTGGAGGGGGGGCGGACTATCACAAACAACTACGAGCAGACCCAAATGTGGTGTGCCGGCGCATATCGGACGAGAGGACATTTCTTTTTTTATGGTTTGAGGGCTACAAAACAGCAAGCGCGCAGCTCACGCCAACAACAACACCACCGGCAGCAGCCGGAGGAGTTACCGCTGGGGATGAACACACACTCTGTGACCGAGCACAGTGTGAGGTGAACACCAGGAAAGCTGCAGGTCCAGATGGCATATCTGGCCGAGTACTGAAAGACTGTGCTAACCAGCTAGCTCCAGTGTTCACCACAATATTCAACCTCTCCTGGCTGAGTCCGTGGTCCCCGCCTGCTTCAAGAGATCCACTATTTTCCCTGTGCCCAAGAATGCTTCTCCAGCATGTATGAATGACTACCGACGGCCCTCACCTCGGTGGTCATGAAATGCTTTGAGAGGCTGATAAAGGACTACATCTCTTCCTCCCTTCCTCCATGGACAAACAGATCCACGGATGATGCTGTCTCCCAGGTACTGCACACCACACTCTCTCATCTGGACAGCCAGAGGGGGCTATGTGAGACTACTGTTCATTGATTATAGTTCAGCTTAACACCATAGTCCCTCCAGACTGGCTGTGCTTGGATCCTGGACTTCCTGACCGCCAGGCCACAGGTGGTCAGGGGCAGACACACCTCCAAATCCCTGGGCCCTCACCCTGAACACAGGATCCCCCCTCCCCGCCCCCCCCCTGTACTCCTGTACTCACATGAGTGTGTGGGCAGGTTCAGCTCCAACACCATCATCAAGTTTGCGGATGACACAGTGGTGGTGGGCCTGATCTCCCGACAACCGAGAAGGCCTACCTGGAGGAAGTTGCTGATCTGTCACTCTGGTGCCAGGACAACAGCCTCATCATGAATGTCACCAAAAAGGAGAGCTGATTGTGGACTTTAGGAAGGTAACAACAGAGGACGTACTCACCACTGGGGATTAACGGGACTACTGTGGAGAGGCGGTATAAATACCTGGGGAGTCCACACATCACAGGGATCTGACATGGTCACAAAACACAGACACTCTGGTGAGAAAAGGCAGCGCCTACCACCCCCTCAGGCAGCTGAGGAAATTAAAGTTTCCCAGAGGATCCTTCAGTCCTTCTACTCTGAGCTGTAGAGAGCGTCCTGACAGGAAGCATCACAGCCTGGTTTGGCAACAACTTCAGGACAGGAAGGGAGAAGGAGAGAGAAGTAGCTGGCTGAGCTGCGCATATTGACACCACTCCCACCCTGCAGGACTTTGTACACCAGGGTGCAGAACCCAGAGCCGCAGGATCATGAAGGACCCTCACCACTCCATCAACAGACTGTTTCAGCTGCTGCGGTCAGGCAGGCGCCCCCGTAGTCACGCTGCAAGAACAGAGAGACTGAGACGGAGTTTCTTTCCCCAGGCCATCAGGATTGTGAACTACCCAGGACCCCCCATACATAGACCCCACCAAACTGCTCTCTTAGGCACACACACACACACACACACACACACACTTACTGTAAATATTGTGTTGTTTTTATTGTAAATAGTGTGTCTTGCACATTCCTGCTGAGCATTGCCACTTTCATTTCACTGCACACCCTGTGTGTGTATGTGACAAATAAAACATCTTGAATCTTGAATCTTGAATCTTGAAAAATAGGAAGAGAGGCTTTTGTTTTGACAGAATCAGTTGAGGGCTCAGTGGAGTCCACAAGACATTTCCCAACACGGAATCAGTGATGGGAAACACTTCGTCATCAGCGCAGCAGCACACTGCTGTGAGTCATTATACTGTACAACCACAAAGCTCTCCATTTTCATTCATGCCATAATGTTTTGGCCCATCAGATTGACAGACTGCTGCATCTTTTGCCCAAATTGGTGTAATTGTCCTTATAAAGTCAGATTGGTTGTCAGCCTTAATGGCCCTTTATAAAAGTATTAGAAACAGTTACATCATCATCATTTTAATTGATTACAGTATTCTTCAGACAACATCCCATGCCATTTCGAAGCCTCCTCTGAATAGAACAAAACAAATCTGAACTTGGCATAAACAAACATCCTCAAAGGATAGCATATGCCAGTTGTAAAATAATGGTAATTGCATTGCAGTCAAATAAACGAAGGGGTGGCTTTTCTTTTGTGAGGCTCATTTACGGTGCGGTGATTATTGTGTTGCTATCCAACAACATCATCACTTTTTTGCAGTCGCAACAATTCTTTCAAAGAAATGGGTCAGGAAGTTTAATGTTACTTCAAAACACTGACTGATGTTAAATGTACAACATTTAGTGCTGTTCTAACCCTCTATTGTAAATATAATGCTCTTGAAAACCAACTAAACCCGCGTAGAATTAATTCACGTTTATCAAACAATAAAGGCCTCATACATAATTTATTGAATTTCTAGCTCATTGTCTGACTCCTCCGGAAACCATTGTATACAATAACTGCAACAAATCACAGAGGCAGAGTGGAGCCAAGCCATTGGCTGCGCCACAGTAAATGCTTCTGCAGCAGGCTTCCCAAATAATTCCTGATGAAAATGAATTAACAATAAAGGCAGAATTTAAATGCAGTAATTTAATCATGGCGAATTAAAGACGAAAAGTTAAAAAAAAGGGGCGAAACAAATCAAAACAGAGTAAACCCCGAAGCACAAGCAGATGGCCGCGTAATGGAAAGCAGGTTGGGCTGGTTACTAAGTGACAAGGGCTAAAATGAGGGTCCATAGTTTTGGCCGTGGTTTTGCAGGAAAAACACTTCTCCTCCCTCGTCTGAGCCTCCCTCTTTTCTCAGAGAGCTGTGGTTGTGACGCTGGCGGGGCAGGACAGGAGGCAGGCCCGGCCAAATGAGAAACAGACCCCCTTCACCCCAGTATTGCCTATTTCTCCCTGTGGCTTTTTTGTTTTCAAAGAAGAAAAAAAGAAGGCTCTCCAAAAATAGATTTGGGGCTCGCGTGCCAATGGGTTTCGAAACCTTTTTTTCCACTCCTTCTAGTCACGCAAGTTGCCTGGCAAGACCTTGAAGAGAGAGCAGGGGGGGGGGGGGGGGGCAGAACTCGTAAGAGACAAGAGTATCTGAGGGGGGGAAAAAGTGTTTGGAGAAAGGATTGTGGTAAGCTGAGGCTGGAGCATCCCTGGAGCCTGGCCCTCTGGTGAAGGAACAAGCAGCTGAGACTTCCGTGCAAGCTTCAGGTATGAGGGGTTTATGGGTAATCCGAGCATGAGCAGAGAGACCTCTCTCCGGTCTGGCCTCATTTTTGCTGGACGGTAGCCTGGGCTTCTCCAGAGAAGAGTCTGATCCTTACCAAAGAGGCTGCAGACAAAGCAGCTCGCACCAGAATGCAAAGACTCCCATTCCTTATATCCATAAGCCCACATCCTTCACTGTGATTCCCTTCCCTCTTGACTGATCTCCGCAGCTGGTGTTCATCTTTTTATCCGTCACGTATGACATCACGATGAGATCATTGGCTAGATTATTAAAAAAAGCGAGATATTATCGTGCCCTGGTTAACTACCTTTGAAAGGCTGCCTATTTTGGTAGCTTCATTATAGAAAGTGCTTTTGAATTTAAGACGGTGTGAAGGAGCCGTGGCACAAGTTCTTCAGCAGAAGCCATGTTAAAACCATTATATCCTCCCGTCGTTAAAGTTATTATGCCTTCAGTCCTCCACTGCTAAAGGGCGTGAACGTTCTCTGGAACATCTGAGCGAGGGTTCACTTTTTGGGTACCCTTTCATAATATAAAGTAAGCACGCCGCACAAAACTCTAGGTCCCCTAACAACACGTGACACCGGGGCCCTCACCCTGTGCTGTTGTATGTTTTAGTCACAATTAAAATCCAGTAATTATCCGGATGTTTTCAGTGTTGATACAGTAGTTGGACATCTCCGAAGTATGAAACAATTATAATACATGCATTAGCAGTCTCTTGGTATGCTTCTTATGTAAAGAGCTTTGGTTCAGCATCTCTGCTTTTTGGGCCCCGACATGTTGAGGATTTCTGTCTCTCAATATTTTCACAAATGCAAGAACACAGGACAAGACCAAAAAAGGACAAAAGGACAGCAAAGAGGCCCTACATTGCATTTAGTATATCATTAGCTGTGCATTCAAAATCAATCAAATCTGACTGCACGTCTGTTTCTGTAAGAAGACCTTTAACATCGTGTTGACCAATTGATTCCCATCTTTCAGGTTGATTAAAAGGTCTGACCAGCACTCTTGTTTTAGTCACCTGCCAATGCCTAGCAAGATAAATAATTCCCGATAATTATAATTTTTCACTAGTTCAATCAATCTTCCATATTTTTGGTAGAACTACACCACTGCACCCATTTCCACGTCGTCTATTAAGTAAAAGATGATTAAAATGTGTCCTTGTTTCTTGATTTTAGAACTGTTTACATAGTTATATCATGGATTGAGTTTCTAATTTATCAAGAAGTGTTCTTGTGCATTGCCGGACCTCCATCATGTCAAGCTCACAGATGTCTAGAGGAATTCAAACTCAGCATTTTAAAGGGTTGAGGCAAACACTTTGTCCACACCGCATAGCCTACTAATCGAATGCAACAGGGCATTAAAAAACGTGCACCAACAGACTACTACTGATATCAATATATCAAACTAGAAGCTAGAATGCAACCATCAAATAGGATTTAATAAGAGAAAATAGAAGTGAATCCCTTTTTTTTCAAAGTGCTGTTAATGATATGAAAGTCATGACAGTTCAGTCTTCAGACATCAATGACTGTTCTTTAGAAATGAAGAAAATAAAACAATATGAGACTGATCAGATGTTTAACAATGGAGCACCTTAACAGTAGGTAATCGTGTAATTATGCAACATACAAACCTTTCAGCTTCCACATAATTTAATTGAAACAAGAAGCACCTGGATGATGAAGCACACCAAATGCTTCACAGAGAAGTCAATGAGTTGATACCGGAGCGGTAATAACCCTCTCAATGGGTAGCAAAATAAAGATAATATGGCATCTATTCGGAAGGCTGTTATACCACTAACAAAAGGAAATCATTCCTCAATGCTTGACATTTGTTGATTGCCATATTCTTTGATCAAAGTGTGGAACTGATTAAAATGAATAACACCACTTGTGCTCCCCGGCAGGTTTAAGGATTTTGAAGGCTGGATGCTCAATCCATGAAAAAGCAGCTCGAAGCACGAACAGCATAATCACAGGTAGCTTAATGGCCACGCGAACAAGAGAATACAAATGAGCTTTCCAAGTTTAAAAGAGAAATGATGCTGTTCATCACCCTGAATGTTATTCTCATATTCATGTCCATCACAACTATTCATGACACCAACTGAGGCAATGTTGTTTTGGTCATTTGGCGCTCACCTCTTACAGCTTCAGAAACACTTCAATTTTAGCAGACATTAATTGTAACTTTTTCAACTTTAAATAAACACAGACACTATTCCCCTGGAAACCGAGGTTGTGGTTCACGTTTTATCAGCAGATGAAAGGAATGTTTCTCTAGCTTCCAACGAATGCATGACAGCATTGACAATTCCGTAAGACACACACAGGTTGACGGGAAAAGGCGCCCTGACACTGCTGATTGCATGTTAACAGAGCAGCCTCCTGTGTATCCACTTTGCGTGACGGGAAAATGATAGATTTCATTTGGTTTACTCCCAGTCTGTAATTTTAGTTTTGAGTAATGACTTGGCTTTTGTCCTCTTACTCATATCATCGGAGTTCTGTTGTGTAAATACTGGCCTCTGATCCAAGGTGCTGGATTTGGGTCACAGCATTCGTCTCATAACCTGAGTCTGCTGTGACGCTGAGTGTATCATCAACGGGCTGTCCAATTCAGCCAGCTCCGCCCATATTTCCAGTCCTGGGACAAAAAATACACACATGAATTTGCCTCTATGAGTGTGTATGTGCGTGCATGTGTGTGTGTAATTGCTCAGAATACCAGCGGGTTTGGGTTTAAGCTCCACAGCAAGTCACAGGACGGCCTTGAAGCTGATAAACAGCTCTGTTTCAGCTCTGTTTCATCAGGCAGGACTGTTGTCCGGCCCCAGGTAATTTGAGAATGATGCAATGAACAGGATACTAACAAATAACACCCAATATCAACATTGTTGACATGTATTCATTCTAACTGGTGAACAATTTCAAAAAGGTTTTGACAAAAGCATTTCTAGAGAGATTATTATACTACATGAACGTTCTGCTGTTTCATGAACAGTTTGTGAGGATAACACAAGTGATCATTTTGTTTAGTCTCTTTGATGAGTGTGTTATACCATTGTATCATTTGAGAGCCAAAACACTAAAACGTGTAACATGCTGATGAACATGTTCTTATCTGGGGAATAGAAATCAAGGGCAATTAGCAGAAACAGCAAAACAAAGATAAGTACAGGGATAATAACAGAGAAGTAATAATATAGTTTCAGAATTTTTGTGAGAACACCAGTTGCATACGCCTAAAGATATAAATGTGAGATTTGCTTTGGGGTTTGGTGCGGTCAGTGTTACATGATGAATGACTTCTGAGCTGCAAAGAATAATGTGAATGAGATGTAGATGAATGGGCGTCGGCACACTAAAGCAGGATGGAAATATGTCAGGCTGTGCATGCACTGCAAAAACTCGGCCTCAAAAAACAAGAAAAAAAAGTAATAAAATGAGGGAATATTACTTGAAATAAGCCAAATTATCTGCCAACAGAACAGGAAAATTTGACTTGCCAAGATTTCTTAAAACAAGTAAAAGTATCTAGCCTTGAAGAACCCACAAATATCTTAAAACTAGTGTAGCCAGATGAAAAACAAGTAAATTTGTCTTGATACAATGAAACAATTTAAGAATTATTTTCTTAATATGTAGGAAAATGTGCTTAAATTCAGCAAATACAAGTACCATCATCTTGCAATAAGGATATATGTTAGGCAATATATCTTAAAATAAGTAATGTTACACTAAAAACAAGTACATTCGTCTTGATACAATGAAAAATGTAAGAATTATTTTCTCAATATGTAGGCAAATGTGCTTAAAATCGGGAAATGAAAGTACCATCATCTTGCAATAAGACTATATGTTAGGCAATACATCTTAAAATAAGTAATTTTACACTAAAAACAAGTACATTTGTCTTGATACAATGACAAATTTAAGAATTGTTTTCTCAATATGTAGGAAAGTTTCCTTAAATTTAGCATCCAATGCTCATGCAATATTCTTGGAATATCATGAAATTTACAGAGAAATACCATAATATGCTTAAAATCAGTAATTTGACAATGTATATCATACTAGAAATGTGTAGTTCTTCTGTAAACCCAATGAAAACACAGTACAACTGTATAATATATTATGGTACTTTATTGAAAAGTTCCAATTAACGGTGAACATACAAGACATGACAGTAAGTTTTGTAAAAACAACAGTTATACTGTAAACTTTATTACAGTTACGGTATTTTATTACAAAGTTCAAAGGAAGTTGCTGGCAACTAAAGTCACCAGAATTCCTTTGCTAAAACATGGTACAGTGTATAACAATAGGTTGGCATAGATTTTACAGTCAACATTTGATTATTGTAAATTACAAATGGAAATATCTTAATAACACCTTTTGGAAAACAAGATACAAACCATCGTTGATGAAAACCTTAATAAACTAACATTCTGTGAAAAACAGGTTGAACTGATCCACTCACATGTGTTGTATACTCACAAAGCATTGTTGAGATCTTGAAGAAACAGGATGTGGACATGAAGGATATCCCATGAATAAGCAAAAGATTAGCCACTTGCCCAGAGTTGATGAAGAGCAATGAGTCGATGTGTCCAGACTTGACTGAAGAGGGCACCCAGCATGGTAGAGTCTCACACGGACACAAAGTTCAGGAAGTTCTTCTTGAAAACTCGTATGTTGACATCAGGTGATCCTCTCTGCAGCCAAAAAAACAAAGCAAAGGCAAAGTTAGATTGATGCAGTGCTTGAGCATGATGTTGAAACAGATACACATTCACTGCCTTCTGGTAAACTGAGCTCCAATGATAAAGTCACCTTTATAGTTAAACAATATTAATAAGTCAGGTTCAATGTTGAATAAGGACATATTTTAGCATAAAGGCATCATTACAATGAGTTACATGTCTGTAATCTTGCAGCCTACAGATGGGTCCACTCAGGCAATCAAGACCATCATCACGTTTCACGTGGTTCGGGTTTCCAACCAGAGTAACAGCCCATCCAATTAATTCCATCATTTAAAAACATGTTTGTATTTTTTTAAGATACACTAACATAAAACCTTTTGATGTACCCCTATAAGCAATAACACCATTTTTATTGCAAAAAAAGGATAAACTAGATTACAGTCTAGCCTGTTGTGGATTTGTATAACTGAAATACTCAGTGTACAATAGCTGATATATCTTCCTCCACCTTACATTTAAATAGTTTTAATGAGACCCAGTCCAATTGCAAACAATGCCCTCCTGCATTTACCATTACATTTATAGTACATGTCACCTGTGTGCAAAGACAGAGTATTTAGGGTGGATTTGGGAAAGATAGTACACATGACGATATGCCATAGAATTAATTAAATGTTTCTGCTATACGTGGAACTAAATTTAAGGGGGATATCAGTTCAAACCACAAGAAAATTAATTGAGGATGATCAATTGAGGGAGGTTTGAGTTGTGCTTGCACCTATCATTTGCTATACTGAACTACATCACCGCTTACCTCGATTTAGCCTCGACAAGACTGGTGTCTGAGTCATTAGGTCCAGACTGAAGACAGGTGGGGACAGAATATCCTGCAGACATGCCATGATGTTCAGGAAACTGGAACTTAAGGCAGGCGTAGTCATCATTACTGCTTGAAGACTCACAGGTCAATCGGTTGTCTGTGGGCTGACATGATTCTCTCTACAGCCAGAAAAAAGACAATTGAAAAGATTAACAATAATATAACTTTAAATAGCATTTACAACATGACAAAGTGGTTACAACAATAACAATTTATTCTGTTGTTAAATTAACACACTGAACTTAAAACCACTTACCACCGTTTATCCTTGACAACTTGTATCCGATCATGGGTCACACTAGTGGAACAGCAAAGAAGGTGTTGAGGTTCATGCTGGTAGTCGTAGTCACACCTAAAAAGACAGAGTAAGGTGATAAAGGACAAGGGGAGGACATACATCCTCTTCAGTTAAACCAAAATCATCTCAAGCATCAACTTTTGCTCTTTTCAATGCCAAGGTTGTAAATCAAAATGAAAAGGCTAGATTCTCACTCAAGTGCCCCATGTTGTCGTCATCATAGCGGCCAAGGTTTGATTTCCGGTGGGCCCTTTGCTGCAGATCCTCCCCTGTGGTGCTTGTGTGCGTCTCTAACACAAATAAAGAAAAAACATCTTAAAAAATGTCATGCTTCTTGCATTTAAATGGATTATAATCTCACCGTGTTGCTGGGTGTCATTAAGGTCACGAAGTTGTTCCATCCAAATTGGATGACTGTCTGAAAGGTGGCAGGAGAAAATAATTAGCATTTTACGATAAACTAAATGTTCTTAATTATCTGTACATAAATGTAAACATCGACTCAAAGGACAATCTTTGGTGACGTCCTCATCTGATAATGTGGACGGTAAATGAAGATTTGATCATGAAACCATCCCCTCACTGGACAGCTCACGGTGCACGGAGCTTCTGAGGAGCTGTGAGCCGTCATGTCGCCACAGCGCAGTTATAAGCGTCATGTTAACAACAGTCACGTGAACAGAGTCCCGACCACGTCAACAGCATCACGTTAAGAGCGTCACGTGAACAGAGTCCCGGCGTCACGTGAACAGACCTGTACAATAACGTGTCTGGTCACGTGACTGTCCGGACTGACCGCTCCGGTATATGTGAGCTTGTCTACACATGTCTGCGTGGAACCAGTTTCAAAGCACTTCAATAAAATGGTCGTTATGAGATGAAGTGTGTAGCACGTGACCCCTCAGGTGTCTTAACCCACCTGCCACAGTAATGAACATATAATACGAAAGTTAGCTACACATTGCCTGAGCTAACCATGTGGTAAAGTAAGCTAATGTTGGCTCCTTCAACAGAAACCGACAACCTACGTTACATCGACGATGTTAAAGAAACGTGAAGACACTTAACCATCAGATAGCTAAGTTAACTTACTCTTGACGCCCAAGGCGACACAGAACTGCAGAACACCATGCCTCGAATTCAAAAGTAGCTACCCGCTAGCTCACACGAGGCTAGCTCAACTCCTCACCAGAGAGCCGAGTAGAAACCTCAGTGTCACTAACGTTGCCCGTTCAAAACAACTTTTACTCTCTGAAATTAAATTAAGTTGGCATTCTTACCTCAAGAAGAGCTGTCATGTCAGGAGGCTGTCGTTCCCTCTGTGGCGTTTCGTCACTGAAGCAGGAGAGCAGCGCGCAGCTCAAACTGCGGAATAGTGGCGCGAAACCGGGTTCAACAGTTCAATCTGTGATCGTTGCTTTCTGATCACTGCACCTGGCCTCGCCTTTGAACTCTCTCTCTCTCTCTCTCTCTCTCTCTCTCTCTCTCTCTCTCTCTCTCTCTCTCTCTCTCTCTCTCTCTCTCTCTCTCTCTCTCTCTGTGTTCTCTTGTCTGTCTCTGGCTGTCTGTGCTGTTTACTTCTCTAGTAACTAGATTATTTGAAGAATACAATACAATAAAATAAAATCGCAGGAAAGGACATATTACATTTAAGAATTTAAATAATAAAGGACATTTAAAAAATAATAAAAATGAAAGTAAATACAGTGTATCTAAGTGTATATTAAGTGAAAGCGGTGTAATGTTCATTGATGTTGTTCAATTTGAGGAGGATCTGGCCAGAGGTGATTTATTGTAAAGTCTAATAGTTGCCAGGAAGGTTCTCCTGTAACTGGAAGGTTCTCCTGTATCTGGAAGGTTCTCCTGTATCTGGAAGGTTCTTCCTGTATCAGGAATGTTATCCTCTACCAGGAAGGTTCTCCTGTATCTGTCCTTGTGAAGCGGAGCTGAAGCAGTCTGTTGAAGAACGTGCTCCGCTGTCCCTGCAGTAGGTGGTGGAGAGGGTGCGGTCCATGTTCTCCAATATGGACAAACATTTCTTCATGTCCTCCTCTCCACCTGTTCCGGATAGTCAATCTTTGCAGCCAATGATGGAGCTGGCCTTCCACACCAGTTTAGTGAGTCGGTTGGTTTTCTCCAGTTACAATGCTGCTCCCCCAGCAGAGTACGGAGAAGTTCAGAGCACTGGTCCAACAGCCTGGTAGAACATCACCAACATCTCAGAGCACTGGTCCAACAGACTCGTAGAACATCATAATTGAGATTTTTCATATATTACAAACATTTGAGGACTTCCTTGAAAACCGTAAAAGGAGTGCATTTGTTTTCTTCTCGTTTTTTAAACCGCTACCAAGCAGGGATGCTAAGTGCTAGATATTGCCAGCCTACATGGTTGGGCCCCATTTGGGAGTGGCTACAACCTGGAAAAGAAAGCTAAGATCTGACATGTTTAGAAAAAAAGAAGCTAAAATCAGCCCAAACTCTTAACAGGGTCTCAGATTTACAAAGCCACACACCCTCTTCAAGTCCTGGATTTCAGACAGCTAATTAACTTTTGTGGGTGTTTTGGGGGAAATTTCACCCCTTCATCTCATTGTAGGCCCTGTCTTGAGTGTTTGTGTTCAATTTTGGCTATCCAGGACTAATATTTAGGAGATTATGACCATTTTTGCACTTATCAAAAAATATGCGAATATAAGAGAATAAGGCCCAATTTGACCATTTGGACCTTTTTTGGGGGCCCTTAAATTGCAGCTATCAGTCCCAAACTTTAGGGTATTCATATTCAGATGTCCCAGAGGATCCACATCTCTAAGTTGCTTGAAAGTATGAAAAATTAACTAAAAGACTGGTTTTAAGGATTTTCCTCTTGTGAAGGTTTTGGAGGCGATTTCACCCCATGACCTCAATGTATTATATTTAGGTAAATATTATATGTGAGGTTAATTTGAAAGACAATTAGGAGGTTACGGGTCAGTTGGCTGAGTAGTGTGTGTGTGTGTGTGTGTGTGTGTGTGTGTGTGTGTGTGTGTATGCATGTGTTTAAAAAGATGCTAGTGTCAGAATTTATTTTAATTTATTCATTATCATTTCTGATTACAAATATTTGACACAGTGCTGTCGTTGATGTACATTTTATGAATAAATAAAAGTACACTTGTTCTCTGATCTTGAGAATTCACATTTATCTTTTATTGAAGAGGGAATCTGACAGATCTGCTATACAGGCGCCAAAGTACTGAATGGTAATATGTCAGAATTTGGTCTGGTGAAAAACATATTTCCTTTTGATTCCAACGTACAAGTAAAATACCATCTTGGAGATAGAATAGAATTGCACAACAGTTCAAATGACTCAGTGTTTTCCCCAGATATGTCTATTATATACAATTGTGTTCTGTATTTGGTCCAGGAATACATAATTGCTCCGCTGTGTTTTAATATTGACACCAAAACACTAAACTCCATTGAGTTTTTATTAGTGCTGTGAAAAATAACGCGTTAACTCAGTTAATTAAATTACAGGTTTAACTAATTTTTTTTTAACGCATTTAACGCATGCGCAGAATGAGCTTCCAATCCGTCTGTTGTTGGTCGTCTCTAACCAGCAGCATGTCATTCTGTCTCTACGTGTCGCGTTAACACGACTCCGACCTCCGCCTCGCGCCGCAGAGCTCGGATGCCGGCGTGTGAAAAAAAGTCACTTGCACCCCCCCCCCCCACCCCCGTCAACAACTCTTCTCGGAGCTCTTGCCTGTCTTGAGAGCCCTGTAAATGTATATATGTGATTAATCATGATTAATCCACAGAAACCTGTGATTAACCTGATTAAAAATGTTAATTGTTTCACAGCCCTAGTTTTTATCTGTTTTTAATTTGTAAAGAGATGGAAAGGATGGGAAGCTTGAAATAAGAAAGTCTGACTAACAAAGCAGTTCTGTACTTGTCAGTGTAGACCAAACAGCCTTATGATTATGTCAATTCTTGTTTCAAGCATTAACTTGCTCAAAACAAGTAATAACATCTCATTAACAAGTTTTAATACCTTATTAAGATAATTAAGGACTAAAACACTTAAAACAAGTGAAATGCTCCAACATGAAAACTGCCTTGTAAGAAGAAATATCTTGTCAGTCAAAAAACAAGCATAGATTGCCTTAATTTGAGATATTTCATTTTACTTAGATTTTAATTTTTGCAGTGTGGTGCTAATTTGAACAACAAATAAGGCTGATCTAAACATTTCATGTGAAGCAACTGAAGATTTCTTGATGGTGTAACAGTTTAGCTCCCCACCTTCCTTTTTGTATTCGTTGTTTTCATCCTGTCACTAACTATCCTGTCATTCCAGATCCTGCTTCCCATCTCGTCAATCCAACTCCCCTCACCTGCCTCTGATCACTCCCTCGTTAGTCCCTCATTCCCTTCACCTGGTCCTCACGCCCTTCTCACCTGCAGCCCATCCCCTCATTAGTCCCTCACTATTTAGCTCCCTCACTTCCACTTGTCCTCTGCCAGATTGTTTTGTGTTCTTAGACCAAGCCTGTGAGCGGTCCACTGTTTGGTTGTTTATTCAGTCTGTTCTGTTCTTGACAAATACTTTAAGTAAAAGATCTTTAAGAGCATTATCTGTCTCCTGAGTCGTGCATTTGGGTCCACCCTAAATCCCGCCGTGACAGATGGTTTCCAGTGTGTTTTTTAATTTCATGGACTTGTGTTTTGTCTTCATCCGTGCTGGAAAATCTTCAGCAAAAGCCTTAACTGGACTAAAGGGAGTGCTGTTTGTGTTGTTGTTCATTGCTGCTTTTAGTAGAGAGGAGCCAACACTTCAAATAAAGTGTGACGGTGTTGTGTTTGTGTTACATCATAAAAGCAGATCACGTTCTAAATAACACTTAATGGTTAACATTTTTTAGCCAGATATTGTTAATCTGAGATACTTTTTCTTAAGATTGGGACTGAACTCAGCTGTTTGACACCCACATTTGTCAATTTATTTTTGAGTTTATATAAGGTCTGAGTTTACAGGGGAGTGAAGTGACTGTTGCTGGATTTAGATTTTGGAGGGCTGGGATTACAGAAATGACTGTTGAGCCTTTTGAAGATGCCTGAATAAAAAAACAACAACAGAAGTGATCAGAGAAGCCAAACTTAAAAACCCTCCGGCTAGAAGACCGGTCTCGTCTTGTGCGATGGCAAAACATCACGTCACTGCCCGCTCGTTACACATATTGACTTTCACACATCGATTATTTGTGGGATCTTCCACTTGCTTTACAAAATCATCACCTATGGATGAACTGCACATAACTGCTAACAAATGAGAAAAATGACAGAGACACCAATGTGTTCACAAAAGTACTTTAATCAGGCACTTTCTTCTCAAAAACATTTTTGTGGACGAGTCTAGAATATTTGTATGAACATGTGGAGGAGTTCCTCTACGACGGACAGTTTGGACAAATATAAAACTGAAATGACAGGTAACATTGTTCAATACAAAAAACAAACAAACAAACAACAAGGTACCTTTTATCAGATAGGTAGTGTTCATGTATATTTGGCCATGTTGAAAATAGCATCATTGTAAATAATCTACCGTGCCTCTCATTTTCCGAGGTCTACCTATATAATAAATAAAAAATACTTTAGAATGTTAGTGTTGCTTATACAATGTTAGAAAGGATCTACAACTGGGGATTGAGCAAACAGGATACATTTTTAATAATTTGAAGGTGAGAGGAATCCACAGTAGGGCTCTATACATAGTTAAAAATATGAATTATTATATTTTGTAAAGGCTGCCAAAAACACGATGTTCACAAATGTATTTATGGCGTAGGAATTACGTGAATTATGGCATTAACTCGGTCACATTTTCCGGTGGAATTTGAAAGTTCAGAACAATATTTTCTTTTCATACTTCCATCATCGTATGTAACATTTGTTAGGATTATTCCTTAATTAAGAAAGTCTTATTCATCGTGCTATTGAAAAGAGGGGCAAATGTGAATTAATAACATTCATTATAGTTCGTCATTAAATCTATAGACAACATATGGACACAATTGATGAAACATGTTGCAAATTACAATGACAAGATGGCACTGAGCTTAAATAACGTTTCTAAGGACATTTGATGAGTAGACAAATGACCGAGACGCGCTTACATTCTCTGGAATGAATAGGCTGCTGACAATTCATCATCAACCACGTAGCTGCTCACTGTTACCTCTGACATGGACTATTTTTATAATGCAAAATAGAAGCAGTAAAGCTCGCTGTGAGAGTTAAAGCCGGAGCACCTGAAGGATGAGATCATTGGATGTCAAGTTCCATTTTCCTTGAGCAGAAAATGAAGGTCCGTGTGTTGAGGACGAAGACAACTTTTCAACGTTTCACATTCATGATTACCTTCTGATGTGAGATCAAACACTGGATCCATATAAATTCTGATCACACAATCGTCTATTCCAACTGATGTTTCATTTGTTTAAGCAAAGGATGTCTCTTCCTCTATACATATTTACAATAACCTGTTACAAATCCCAATCGATAAATCATTGATGAAGAGCTACATTTAAAACCACAACTTTAAGAATTATAAGAGAACAACTTACAGTACAAACAAGTATACAGTACAAACTACAAATATACAAATATAGAAATATATTCTGAGGTTGTAGCAACCTTTTGACACCTTAATGCCATTTCTTGTCAGAAACTACATGTAAATATAAAAATATAGACAATGCTTTTGTACAAAATATTGACATCATTTATGAATCTCCGTTTGAATGTGCAAAATAACACTGATCAACAGAAGAATGAGGAGTTTCTTTCACAAAAACACAAAAAAAGGCGCTGTCCATTTTGGCCCGTTAGTCTTGTAGTTTAGTTTTTCTTCAGTAAGCACCACAACATCAGCTATTTGGACTTCTTAGTGTAACTGTGTGTAATCTTGAGAAAAAGAATAGCAGTCACTCATTTAAGGTTGCAGCCCCGAGGGTCATAGAGTAGAACAAGTCTGGGACAGCATCGACTCACCACATTTAAATCCTCAAGTCTGCCCCCTCGCTGTGTTCTAAATGGTGTTCAGTTGTGCTGATCATTGACGCCGAGGGGCCCTGTGAGACATTGAAGGGTGTGATTGCCGGAGAACGTGCCGCCAGTGGTGAGAGAGAGGGAGAGAAACTCGGAGACATGGCGACTGAGGAGATGGATCCCTGTGCGCTGAGGGGAGACCTTCGCAAAGAAGCCAAATGGGGGAACGTCCTCCCCACCGCAGGCTTCGGTGGTACAGTCTTGGCCCCGGGGTGGGCCACAGAGGTTATGAGAGGCGGGGGGTCGATTCTTGACTCTGCCTTTGCTTTGTGATGAAATGACCTGCGAGGATGAGGAGGAGCTGTCTCATCTTTTAAATGCGCTATTTCAGTGAAGACGCTCGCTAAAGGTTGAAACTGGGGACACCAGTTTAGCAGGTAATCCCAGTTATAGCTGCCCCTCAGCTCCTCGTCACTGGCCACGATGGCCGTCAGGGAGCCATCGACAGCAGGCTTTCCATTCTCTGGGAAAGTATAATCTTTAGGGTGGGAGATGGTGAGTCCCCGTCCCACACCCACATACCCACCCCCCTCATCCCTGTAGACTGGCCCCTGGCCAGCTAATAAAGTACCATTTAGACTGCCCAATTTCTTCCCTTTGAACCAATCTGTGGAAGGCTCACAGGAGACGTCCGACAGCTGATCGGCATCCTGCTGGATTCCCGAGTCCGGACCTCGGGCAGAGATCCGCTCCTGCATCGAGGAGGAGATACTTGACACCCGAGGGTATTCATTAATCATTCTGATCTCATCATCCTCTGCTGCCTCCGCAGAGCCACGCCCACTGGAGTGGGAGGGATCCAGAGATCCCCCACGAGTGTATGGACCCCCGGTGCTGCCACTCTGATCGGCCGTGTATCCAGGAATGGCCTGATGGTAAATCATTTCACTTGCTGCTATCTTTGTTTCCTCAAACGTGTGCAGCATGGTGCCTGGTGCTTGTGTTCGTGAGAGTGCCTTTCGCTCCTTTCTCTGACGCCTTAATTTAACAAAAAAGAGCGCCACAGCAATTATTACTAATATGACTATGGTCCCAAGTGAAACTGCAATAACGGTGACAAGCAGCATATTCACATCTGTGGTGACACCAAAAGACGTATGGGTCACATCGACAGAAACTTTGGCCACTGCTACGCGGGATGTCTCCAGAGGGCTGTGAGCATTCACGTCCAGTGTCATGAGACGCACCTCTCTTTTAGAGCGACTTCCGCGTCTACTGTAGCTGTCCATTGTTAAGGAAATTGCTCCAGTTGATTTATTGACTCTGAAATAAGGTGAACTGTCTGCTAGAGAGTAAAGGACAATGCCATCCACACCTCCGTCCTCATCTTTGGCTTGCACTTTGCCAATGATCTGACCTTTCTTTGCTCCCTCAGGCACTTCAAATGAGAACTCAGAGGAGGTGAAAACAGGATCATATTCATCCTGCCCTGTAACATAGATCTGCACCGTTACAGTAGCGGAATAGTTGCCAGCATCCATAGCAACAGCCACAAAACGGAAGGAGTTTACCCTCTCAAAGTCAAAAGTAGAGCGAGTCCGTACTTCTCCTGAAGTTTGGTTCACGAAGAAGGCCTCTCTTCCCTCTTTAGAGTTGTCTAACATGTAGTACCTTAAATGTCCATAAACACCTCTGTCGTGGTCGATTGCATACAGCATGGTGACTAAGGCATTCTGGGGTTGGTTTTCCCTGATGCTCGCTGTTATTAGTTTGAGGGGAAAGAAGGGCCGGTTGTAGTTGATGTCCTTAACCTCAATACTGACTCTTGCCAAAGCATAGTGACCGTGACCGTCTGTGGCCTGGACAACAATCATACGGGACCACAGTCTCTCGCTGCGCAAAGGACTCTGCAGCCTCAAGGCTCCGGTCCACCGGTCCACCTGGAACAGGTTTGTCTCGTCCCCTGAACTCACGGAGTACTGCACCTCTCCATTGGGAGCAGAGTCTGGGTCTGTGGCGGACAGATGCAAGAGCTCGGTCCCTGCCGCTGCACCCTCATTCAGCACGGCACTGTACTCTGCTCGGCTGAAGGCCGGAGGGTTGTCATTGGCATCTGTGACACTGATAAGAATGGGAACGCTGGAGCTGCGCTGAGGGATTCCTCGATCCGACACCACAACAGTCAAGTTATAACTTGGCACGGCTTCGAAGTCAAGCTCCTCCACCAGGATGAGGCTGCCGACTGTCTGGAAGCCATGCCCCTCCAAGAAGCGCACACTGCTCTCAATCTGGAAGGTATTACCAGAGTTGCCACTGGCAATGGCAAAATCAAAACCACAGTTGTCCCGCGACAGGTCTCCGTCCACAGCTTCTAAGGTCAGAACAGTTGATCCAGGAAGCCCATCTTCACACACAGTGGCCCTGTACTCTGACTGGTGGAAGATGGGGGCGTTGTCATTGACATCGGAAACTTGTACCTGGACTGTGGCAATTGATGAAAGGGATGGGGTACCCTGGTCCCGCACCTCAATTATGACCAGGATGGAGGGAGCCTTAAAATCAAACTCTGTTTGTTGGTTGACAAACAGAGTACCTGTAAGATTAAAAGAACGTTGTCATAAAAAGAGCAACTTCCTTTTCATCTTCTGTCCAGAACTCGTCATTCAATTATCCCAGTTGGATTAGTGGCTCATTGAAATAAATAGTTAAATTGCAATTTCACCGGGGTAGGTTTTGGCACGCGCTGTTGAATGTCACCACTTTAAAGCAAATAAATAGTATTTTAGAATAGGAGACAAAATAAGGCAAAAGGACTCCTCTTTTAAAATTGACTTCTTTTTAGATGCTATCTCAAGCAAAACATCTGAGGCAAATAATATACAATGTTGCTTTAATGACTCTTAATGAACAAAATTATTAAATATGTTGGCAAAGGCTGTTGAAAATAGGCCCAAACCCCAAATGTGTATCCAAGAAGCGCCTTAGGGGATAACATTTATACGAAGGGTAATTAAGGAGAGCTCTGGTTAGAGAAGTGTTCTGATCAACTATAAATGTGCACACAGTAACCTCACCATTGCTTGGGTCGATGTAGAAGACGCCCCTCGTTGATGACATTACTCTGTAGTTAATCTTCCCGTTCTCCCCAGAGTCACGGTCAGTGGCTGTTACTGTGATGACGGCACTGCCAGCTGGGAGGTGCTCTGACACAGTCACCTTATAAGAAACACACAATGCAGATAAAAGGCATATATCACTTAGATAGATACTTCAACGGCTTAACAAACATGTTCATTCTCAAAAAGGTGGTGGTTAATGCAGGTGTGAGGTGGTCATACCTGGTACAAGTCTTGAGTAAAGGTGGGTGCGTTATCGTTGACATCGTCCACCAGCACAGTGATGTTGGCCTCGCTTTGATGAATAGAGTCGGATGAGCGGACAGTCAGAGTGTACCACGTCCTCTCCTCATAGTCCAGAAGGCCAGTCAGAGACACCCCTCCTCCATAACGATGAATCCCAAACATGCCTTGGATGTTTGTATCCAGGTGTAGTGTGTAAGAGAGAGCTGGCCCTGAGTCAACGTCATTTCCTGTTACTTGGGTAATAATGGTGCCAATCAGAGTATCTATATGATAGAAAGGTGCAGAGATAGGAGAAAAAAAACATTAGGTTGCAGCTGAAATATAGTAAGAGATTCTGAGTTTCATTCTTAAGAAATATCCTGTTCTTGAAAGCCTTGATCTCATTGAGGAAATGAACAGAGGAACTTGGCAATAGCCTGTTGCGTAATAGGGTCAGACCTTTCTCTCGGAGCCCGACTGAGTGAGCGGCCAGGGAGTGTGATGTGAGGTTTTATAAGATCACTGGACTAACTTCCACTGTGAATCTATTTACCCTCGGGCACTCGGATCTCCCGATGTCGTGGAATCATGGGACTGTTGTCGTTAAGGTCGATGATGATCACAGTGAGAGTGGCCGAGCCAGCCAGCCGTGGGGTTCCTCGATCTGTTGCCGTAACAACAAGGCTGGTGGAAAATAATGAATTTGTAGCTGTTATGAACCCAGTTGTGTAATGATTCACCCCCCACTAAGATCAGACTATTATTTTGTCCGAATGAGCATTATAAGAATTTTTTTTACGGAATCTAAAAGTAATTACGGAAAAGATATCGTTTCCACTTTTTGATGGGAATATATAAATCAAAGGATCTTAACCATTACGTTATCACAGTAACACACATTAAACATGCACTTGCCAAGAGATGAGCTGAAAGGAGCCACATGGTCGGACGTGATCGAAGACAAAGAAGAGGCAAAAAGAGAAACTCACTTTGTTTGTGTCCAGATCTCTCTGTCCATTATGGCTGCAGTGGTGATGCTGCCAGTCACTGGGTCGATCTTAAACAAGCCACTCATGGATGATGGCCTGATAGAGTAGGTCACCTGCCCATTCTGTCCCTGGTCCAGGTCATCTGCAGCAACCTGAGGAAATGTCCAATCCATTTTGGAAAATAAAAATATGGAAATATTTGCAGCAGCTGTTTCAGTGTAACATGAACCAGTGAAACATATTGTACTTGGAAGTCAAGAGTTAATACAAATGTAACTTGCTTGATGCAACACATTATTCTCTCGTATATTCAGATGGGACACTGACAGCACATACACTTGAGTCATTTCTCTACACTGCTGAAACAATCCACATTTCTGAAGCATGAGTAACTTTTTTCTAAAACGTTACACTTTAAAGACAGCCGACCATAATCGACGTGTGAGGGACAGGCTACTGCACCTGAATAATGGGGAAATCATAGCCTTGTGCCTCTCTAATGTAGGCCACATAGTTCTGGAGTTGGAAGCGTGGCAAGTTGTCATTGACGTCCTGCAGGATTAAGTTGACAGCCATGTAGGAGCTGGAGGATGCAGTCTCAGCTTTCACCACAAGGCGGAGTTTAGGGGTCTCCTCAAAGTCTAGTTCTTCAGAATTCTGGACCCAGATTTCACCTAGTTCACAAAAATAGCAATGAGTCACTGTACATTTGGAAAACATTGTTTTCTAGGTTATGCTGCCATCTCGGCACTTACCAGTAATGGAGTTTATTCCAAAAGATTGCATTCTGTTTCCACTGAAAATACTGTAGCTGATACCCATCTGAGAGCCATCAGGGTACCTCGCCTGACTCTGCGTTACTACTGTGCCTGTACGGTAAGAAAAAAGACTTGGTTGAAACCTTTTACTTCGACAGATTCAGAAATGCCCAAGTAAAAAGAGTGATCTCTAATAATCTCCAATATACCTTTTGCACTGTTTTCCTGCAGACTGACGTCTCGAGCCGTGCGAGAGAAGCGAATTCCTCTGTAGCTCTGTTCCCTGATATAAATGATAACCACCCCCAGGGAAGATTGAGCCGGGTTGCCCTGATCCATGGCTTGAACTATCAACGTTCTCTGGCTTTGGGTCAGACTCTGTACCTTCTCTGTGGCCTGGACTTCTCCCGTGAGTGAGTTGATGGTAAAGCCCCTGACAGCGTTGGCAAAACGATAAAACACAGAGCCATTAGCCCCAAAGTCCTTGTCCTCTGCCCTCATGGTGGCCAGCACCCGGCGGCTGGACACGCTGCTGGCGGAGATGTTCACAATAAATGGGTCCTGGATGAAGAAGGGGGCATTGTCGTTCACATCCTGAATGTAGACGGTCACCTGAACTGTGGAGTTACGTGGGTTTGCAGGGGAGGAGTCAGTGGCACACACTTCAAAGGTGTAAGAGGCAGTTCTCTCTCGGTCTAGGGGTGATGTTGTAATAATGCGGCCCGTGTTCTGGTCGATGATGAACATGCTCTTTGAGCCACGGCTCAGAAAGTACAGCACCTGGCTGTTGGGACCCTGATCCAGATCGACGGCTTTCACCTGTAGGACCAGTGAGCCGATGGGAACATCTTCCGAAACGTCTGCAATGTAGCTGCTACTCTGAAACTGGGGGCTGTGGTCGTTGATGTCCATAACGGTCACCTCCACTGTAGCAGAGCTGCTGAGAGGAGGTTGGCCCCGGTCCTGAGCTGTGACTGTTAGCGTATACCCAGCCCTCCTCTCTCGATCCAGAGGCCTCGAGGTGGACAACACACCCGACTGTCTGTCCAAGCGGAAGTCTCCCGATGGATCTCCAGCTGCATGGAGAGCAAATGGCAAATCGTTATGAAAAAGTTAAGAAATGCTAAATCAGGGGAGCAGTTACGCTTATCATTTAGAAACTCAATGGTAAAAGAAAACTAAATGCTAAATCACCTGTAATTTTGTAGGTAACTTCCCCACTTTCTCCTACATCCGGGTCTGTGGCTCTCAGGGTAAACAGAGACACGGCCGCCAGGTTTTCAGGCACCTCAATGGTGTAGTAGAGATGTCCAAAGAAAGGGGCGTTGTCATTCTGATCAAGCACTCTGATCCTCACTGTGGCTTTGGCATAATTGGGGGGAAGGCCTTCATCTTTTGCATAAACTGTCAAAACATAGTAAAAAAAACAGTCAGTATTTAAAAGTAACAGTATAAATGACTTTTAAGAGATGGTGAAATTTGAAATTCGCAAAGTAACTCTAATATTTTGGATCTCAAAGCAGTCATCTAAGGGCATGTTTGATCTGTGATGGCAGTACCTGTCATGGTGTAGTACTCCTGGAGCTCCCTGTCCAGCAACTTAGTGGTAGTTATCACACCTGTCACTGGGTTGATGCTGAAACCGTCCTCTGAGATGCCACCATATGTCACCTGCCCATTGGTTCCTACAGAGAAACGCACAGGCATTGTCAAAAAGAAAGCTACCAAATGTCACCAAGGCTCACAAAGTTAATGCATATGACCTGTACATATTTGATTAAAAAAAACAAGATGTATTTGTCTTTCTCTTGTTCATGGCTTGAATACCTATTTGTTTGTTTGTCATTAATTTTGCGGACAAATAGTTTTGCTGTGACGGCCCTCGCTCAGGTGTCTGGATCCCAGATTGCGTGCTAACAGAGAGAAGTCTGGCAACCTCACTTGTTTTCTTCACTAATTGCTTTTGGAGAGAAAGTTTATAATTCTTCTGTTTTATATGCTTCTGACTAAGTCTGAGGGAATGCACCCTTTCTGTACCCCCACCCCCACACTACTGAGTCTTCAATACAAAATGTTATGTCTGTATTGTGCACACATAATCAGCATAAGGCTGAGAAGAATCACAGGCATGTTTTCCTGTCTTGATTGATGATGCAGCACAATTTGTTTCCATTTAAAAACACACACACACACACACACACACACACACACGCACACACACACACAAACAAAGAACACAAAGAACACAAAGCATTCAGGTAATTATTTAAAGAGATGTCTGCTTGTCTTGGTTAAAACCAGTATATATTAAGTTGTGTTTAGACATCTAGGTTACATGCAACTACATCATCTCTGATGATCATTCATCATGTAGTTAGGACCTATTTCACATAAAAATATAGTTATTTCAATTAGGTTGAAACAAAAGTTATGCAAGTTAGATCCAACCATTCAGTTTTAACCTTGAGGTATTTTGACCTGCAATGGGAAAGACATGTTGGTTTATAAGGAGGATGTACGTGCACGGAGGCTGCAGTCTCTAAGTCAGTGCTTGTTGCATGTCTCACCTTGGTCCAGATCAGAGGCGGCCACCGTCAACACACTTATTCCTGTTGGCTGGTTCTCAGAGATCTGGGCTTCGTACTGGTTCTGCTCAAACCCGGGCACCTCATCGTTAACATCAATCACGTGGACACACAGCAGCTGGCTGGACCAGTGTTGGGGTATCCCATGATCCTCGGCGGTTATTGTGAGGTTAAAGACGTCCTGCTCCTCACGGTCCAGAGGTTTGAAAATAGACAGAGAGCCTGTAGAGAGATGAATCAGGGGTGAAATGTGAGAAGAGATTTTCTTTATGCCTGTGTGTGTGTGTGTGTGTGTGGAGTGCTTTATTATAGCCTGTTTCACTGAGGCAGTTACAAACGACAACTATGGTAAGACCGAATGCTATATCAAAGGCAATAAGACATGCCACTTTCAATGGCTGTGTGTAGTCAAGTGATTTAAAAAGCAAGTGTGAAAAGTTGCCGTGTGAGGGCCAAATCAGAGCTAATCTGCTCCACACACAGCTTTGCCTACCTGAGCGCTACCGCCACCACTGCTCTAACAGCCCAACAGTCTGGCCACAGTTTACGAGATTTTCCGTTGGAGAATGCCGCAGCCATCGAGAAAGAAGCAGTAAACACACGCTCTAGACACGCAACAGCCAGGCCTGCCGTGCTCAGTAGAAATTAGGGGCACCCTTGCCTTTTCATTATCCTGCTTTAAGAGGGTAGAGTTGCATTGATTACATTTCAATGTCATGTTCCAAAATGAGCTGCAACTGTTAAAGAGGTAGGTTCAAGGCTGTTTTGAGTTTCACTTTTGTGTTCATGTTTTGCTTTGTATCTTGCTAGGACTGAGATAACTTGCCTCTCAGCCTTTAATCTGGTAGAAGTTACAGGCTGGAATATCTTTACCAAATTTGACTCTTCTGCGATCCTGCCTTATCCCTGGTTACTGATAACACATGGGCAGAAAAAAAGAAAAAGGAATACGTTTGTATTTTGGATTCCAATATCTTGACCCTATGTGAGGTTTGTGGCAGAGACACGTTGGACTGCCGTGTGAGGGTTAGCAGACGTTGCTCAGACAAAGGAACACATCTTTCTTGTTTTATATGCTGAAGTAATGTAGCACCATTTGGTTTGTTAATCCATAAATGGTGCTGTCTTTTGCAAAGAAGCAATTCACCATGTCACCGGTGTATTCCCCTTTCACTTCTCAAGTGGAATTAATAACCTACCCTCTGGCAATGAGTGATGAGAATATATCTCGAACTGGGACTTCATATATTCCCAATATTAGCCTGATAGTTCTCTCTATTGTGGTCAAGTAATAGTAACAGAGTGTGTGGAGATGCTACCTGGTCTTCGGTCACTGACCCCAAAACGGGAGCAAACCAGGTGCTCAGAGGAATAATCTGTCAGTATTCTAACAAATAACCAGTGTGCATGAAAACACTTCAAGATGGGAGTACATTAAGGTCTGAAGCAGAAGTGGCATGCATGACGGACGCTGAATGTTTCCATCCCCAAGTTGCTCTCAGGGCCATCCCGGTTGGCGACTTGAAGGGGAAGGCGGAGCCAATGTTGACACGCGTCTCAAACACCACAACAAAGTCCACCGGACTAAATAGCCCACGGTCAACGTTGACTAAGTGACAGAGTCTCATGCAAGCAGACAAACACATATGCGCTTGCCTACACACACACACACCCACACACACACACACACCCTACACACATACACGCGCGTACACACAAACACGCGTAACTGATCCCTTCTCTAATGGTTCCCAGAAGCCCGAGCAGGAGGTTCTTTGGTCTTTCATGGGAATAGATCCACAATAACAGATGATAGGTTGTGTGTGTTTGTGTGTGTGTGTGTGTGTGTTTAATATTTGGCAGGCTACTCTGTCTGTCTGGCCTCCAACTGAGAGAAATAAGTCATGGAAGGTGAAGCAAGAGTTGTGCAGCACTAAGATTTAAGCAGAGTATTACAAGAGTGTGTGTGTGTGTTTATGTAGCGGGAGGTTTGTTCATTCTGGTGGGCGGCTGTGTGGGGGCACATGGAAAGGTGTGAAAGTCAGAGGTGGTACAAATGCTTAAATAGTCCATGAAAAGACTCAAACGGAGGTGAATAGATGCAGATTTGCTTGTCTGCTTAAAATAAAAATATTTCAACGTGAGCAGAGGATTTGCAGGACACAGCAATTGTTAAGCACTGGAATTCCCAAAAGGTGCCAGAAATATGAAGATACAGGACAAGCTAAACATTTAAACATTTGGATAATGACAAAACAGGATATAAAAAGGAAAAATAAGTAAAGAGCTTAACCCTCCTGTTACCTTTGGGGTCAATTTGACCCCATTCAATGTTTAATGTCGGTGTTCTTTGGGGTCAATTTGACCCCAGGCTGTTTTTCACTGTGTCAAACATATAAGAAATATCAACTTTTTTATTTATTTAAAGGGCTATTTAGGTAGTCAACAAACAAACATAAAGTACCTCACACTTAAACTTGGGAAGCAATATTAATTCTAATAATTTTCTGGAGGTTTTAATTACTGGGGTCAAATTGATCCCGAGGGTAAAATATGTTAGTAAATGTAAAGGTAACAGGAGGGTTAAAGTCCAAGCTTTGAAAAACGTTCTGTGTAACACTCTGAAAACAGTAATCGTGAAGTGATGTACTGATATTGCATAATGCACAAGGAAAGAAACTACAGAGTAAGAAATACAACTTCATGAAAAACTAATCATAATCTTCTTCCAAAACATTCTCTCATTGACTTACGCAACACTACCACCATGAAAACATAATGATTCCCCAAATGATCTGATTCTACAATATCTACCAGCAATATGTGTGCTGCATTGGCCCCGGGCTGGACTTACCAGTGTTAGGGTTGAGGCTGAATGTTCCCCCAGTGTTTCCTGACTGGATGCTGTAGGTCACTCTGCCATTCTCCCCCTGGTCTGCATCTCTGGCCATGACATACAGCGCCACAAAGCCCACCGGCTGGTCTTCCATCACACTGACAGCTGTTGGCGAGCTGAACTCCGGTGGATTGTCGTTCTCATCCGTTATATACACCCTCGCAGTCACAGAACCCCAGCGCCTCTGGCTGGCATCGTGGGCAGAGTCGGTTGCTTTTACAACCAGAATCAGGTTGGACGCTACCTCGTGGTCCAGCTCCTGGCTCAAGGAGAGAACCCCAGTGAAAGGGTCGAGGGTTAGGAGGCTCGGGGTGTTTGGCCACTGGTGGACAATGGAGTACTTCAGCTCCCTGTTGGGACCACTGCCATCCTTATCTGTGGCCTGGAAGGTGTAGAGAGAAGAGCCGGGCTCCATGTTCTCTGAGACGACAATTGTGATGGGGTCCTCGGGGAACTGAGGTGTGTGGTCATTGCTGTCCTCGATGTCAATGTCCAGGTGGACCAGGGTGCTGCGAGGAGGGTCCTGAGAGAGGTTATCCACCTCAATCTCCAGGGTGTATCGTGCGTCTCGTTCATAGTCAAGAGGACGAGCTAGGAACACGTCTCCGGTCAGACGGTCCACGACAAAGGTCCCATCTCGGTCTGTTCCCCCCACCACCGTGTAGGTCACCTCCCCTTCTTCAGGAGTTTCTCTGTCATAATTGCGGACTGAGCCGATAACAGATCCAGGCTTGGCCTCCTCCACAGAGTTGAAGGATATGGAGAAGGAATTGGTCTCAGAAGTTGGTCTGTTAGAGCTGAGAACCTGCATTGAAGAAGAACACTGTGTCAGGACAGAGCTACATACCAGCGGATTTAATGTTTCATTGAGATGTCTTGTAGAAACTCACATTTTTAAATATTAAGCCATATTTAATGGATTTAGGGCAAAACTAAAAACAGATTTTGTCCTATTGTGTCACTTCACTGGCAACAAATGAAACCCATTACAAGAGGTTTTTATAGTCTTAAATAGCACGCCTGCTCACCATAATCACACTTAATCTCATATTCTAATACCGCTGCCAGGAAAAATAATAGATGATAAAAGTAACACAATCAATAGGAGAACATGGTGAGAGGGTTTGAATCTAGCACTGGGATATATCGACATCTTGTGTATAGCTTTACAAATCCTTTGATGAGCAGTTCAAGTGTTTTCAAAGACGAGAACATTATTACTTCTCTCCTTTGTATGAAAAGAGCACCATAAGTAACACACATGACACATTGTCTGAATAAACCATTAGCAGCTGTAAAGGGGGAGGGGAAGGGAGAGGTTATGCTGATCACATTTTCAGCAGCATTACTGACTGTTTTTCAAGCTGAAGGCGTGATCTAGATACCCAGTACTGCCTCTTACAGAACAGTTCCCACACTAAGTAGGGATGCAAAAAAGATATGCTGTGTTTGTTGTGAAATCTTACATGACACGTTGTAAATTTCTTCCATATTTGATGGAAAAGGAGTGTTCGAGAAATGAATTGGTATAGTCTGATCCACAGATTTTTTCAAAATCTGTCTGAAAAGATGATGAAAGGAAATTACAGAAATGCTTCAGCAGGCAAGAACAACACTGTACTGTTTATTCCAATTAACTAATAATTCTGACTTCAATGTTTTGCTGTTGGAAAGTGAGCTGGCATAGAACTGTTTATATGGCAACTCTATTTTCCAGGAACCTATGAATCTACGACCCTTCAAGGGTTCTTCCATTGTGTCCCTTTTCTGTTCTATATTAAATATTAACTGAATAATTTTCGATGCTGTGTTTTACGTGAGTGTATAGCCCTGCTGATCATTACCAAAAGGGCTACTGTATTAAAAAAGTGTTGAAGTCATTGAGTATGAACTTGATCAGAGCCGTCTACAGCTGGCCCTCATCACAAGCCAGCTGGGAGTATTTGATTCAGACCCACTTTTACATTTCAGATAGAAACTTCCCTTTTGAAAAGTCCCAGGGGAAGGAAAGGCAGTTGATGGGAGGAAGGCTTGTCAAAAGTGAGGATGATATGTCTGCAGCTAGTCTGAGGGGCCCACAGACATGGATCCTCTCAGCCCCGAGTCTATTCTTTGATATTAAATAGGTAAGTAGTGAGGGTGTTTGTGCTGGCAACGCTCCAAATAAAGTCTGACCTGAATGGTGAGGGGGCAGGAGGTGCTGCGAGGGGGAAGTCCTCTGTCAGTAGCTGTCACGGTCATCGTGTACTCCGCCCGCTCCGAGTGGCTGAGAGGGGATGATGAACGCAACTCCCCAGTGTTTGAGTTCAGAGAGAAACGCTCAGCTCTGGGACCTGGGAGAGAAAGACAGTCCCGACTTTAACTGGAGAAAATGCACTTTACTTCACTGAAGTATATTATAAAATGTTTATAGTATGTTTACAGTGTTTGAACACATGGACACCAATAATGATTCATTTTATTAAAATCCTACAATAAATGCTTCTACCATGGCTGGAAGATGTAAAGGTGTCCGGATATGCATTATTCTCTTTATTATCAGGACACCTTACTGAGTACTAGCACTTTCTTAAAACACAAAGTTTACATAAGTATATTACATCTTATGCACATATGAGTGCTCCTCCTACCTGACAAAGAATATAATACGGTTCCATTCTCCCCTTCATCTTGGTCTTTGGATTGCAGCACGCCCAGTAAAACCCCAGAGGACTGACCTTCTGTCACCTACAGGTCAAAACACACATTGATCAACAAAGCCACGAAAGAAATGTCCTTTCCTGTCTTGTCTGTGTTTCTGTGTGTCTTGTTGCATCACCTGTATGATGAGATTTTTCCCCGACTGGCTGTGGGTGAAAACAGGATCGTTGTCGTTGTCGTCCAGGACAGTGATGAAGGCTGTGCCTGTGGTGCTGCGAGACGGCGAACCTCCATCTTGAACCACCATCCCCAGCTGGTAACTCGACTGCTGCTCTCTGTCCAGAGTAGTCCTTGTACTGATCTCACCTGGGGAGGAGAAGTCGTGGATGAGAGGGATTTCATGCCGAGGCACAATTCCAAAGCACTGGAATAATGATTGGAGGGTTAAGAGCCAACAGGCTATGATCAGACATGCATCGTGTGCAGATGCACACACACACATAGGTATTGTGGAAGACTGGCAGATGCTGTGGACACAACTCAGCCAGAAACTAATCACCAATCAGACTCCAATTCTCCACCCACAACAGGCTTAGCAGGCCAATTCAAGCTCAGCAAGACGAGCAGTGCTACAGTTACCATCACAAATCACGTTCTTTAAACCTAAAACACTAACGTTACAAATAGTAACACCATCACTGACGTCGGGTAAAAATGACCTGAACAGGGGGAAAAAACCAGGGATTGGATCAGGAAGACACGCCTACTTTTGATGACGTCGGTGAGCAACCTGAAGCTACACAAAGACCCACGTAATTCAGACAAAAGCAACACAATGAAAATTAAATAAAAACAATCGCATGGGTAAAAATCACCCGCCGTTAGTGGTAAGCATCTCTCATATTCTTAAAGTTGCCTCAGTAAGTAAAGCTACACTATCACCATTCTAACACTCTAATCAAAGAGACCGGCAGTGACTACTGCTGGGATTAAATGAACAATTAGTACATCACATTTTCAATTAACCTGTGTGGGAGTTAATCTGGAAGTGGCGGTCAGGGTGCAGGAAACGGTAGCTGAGGCGTCCGTTGGGGCCGCTGTCCCGGTCTGACGCCGTCACGTGACCAAAGCCTGTTCCTGCAGGCAGGTTTTCTCTCACAGCCATGAAGACCCTCTCTTGTGTGAGCCGCGGAGAGTTGTCATTCTCGTCAGTCACTGAAATCCGCACTGTGGCACTGCCCGTCTTCTTCAAATGTCCATGACCTTGGCTGGCCAGCACTGTGAGGAGATACATCTCCTTGACTTCTCTGTCGAGAGAATTCTTCACAAACAGCCAGCCGCTGTCTGCAGCAATGCCAAACCCTGCAGCATCTCCATCTGGACGCAGGTGATACGCCAGCGGACTGAAGTAACTTGCGCCAGAGGTTTCTCTGTTCAGAGCCCTGACCTGCAGGAAGCGCGTGTTTATCAGAGTCCCTTCTTTTAGCTCCACGCGGTAAGTGAGGGTATCGAACACAGGTCCCTGGTCATTCTCTGCCTGGATGTGAACCACAAGTACAAAGGTGGCACTAAGTTGGGGTACGCCACCATCCTTGGTAATCACCTGGAGGTCATAACTGGGCGCACTCTCATAGTTGAGGCTCCCTACCAATCGGATCTCTCCACTGCTGCGCTCTATGCTGAAGGTCCTCTGGATTCCACTTGGGGAAGAAAGGTCAAAAGTGAGTTGCCCATTGACTCCGGAGTCTCTGTCCTCAGCTTGGACACGATACACCACTGTGCCCATTTCTGTATGCTCCGGCAGCAGGAGGGACTCAGAGGACGAAGGCAGGAACACCGGTGGGTTATCATTGATGTCTGCAATGGTAATGTGGACACGGGTCTGGCCAAATGCTGGAGGGTGGCCGCTGCGAGCCTGCACCTCCAATTCAAGGGCTGACTGGGCTTCGTGATCCAGGGACAGACTGGTCCTTATGGCCCCAGTGTCAGGATCCACTGTGAAGTAGCCTCCTGGGTCCCCAGAGCTGACGGTGTAGGAGATATCTCTAGAGGTGCCTGAAAAAGAAAAAGGAAGACAAAAACCAGAGAGTTGTCACCATGGCCCATGAGGCTGTGCTAAAAGCACTAAAGTAACAGTATACTCCAAAGAAGTCATTTTTCAATTTTCATGGCTGTAATAGAGTCCTAAATACTCCGAAAATGAATCTATAAACAAAGTTGTGAAATGCTTTTTTTGATTGATGTTATTTCAGACTTAAGTGTGTATAGTGGCCCAGCGCCTATTTGTACAAGTGGTGTAGGGAGCAGAAAATAATCTTTTTAAAGCCGGATCCAGTGTGACTGATTAATGAATTCTGAACTATCCAATGGGGGGTTTTGGAGCTCAAATGTGGGTGTATGTGAATAAGTGAGAAAGTCAGTCAGTTAGTGAGTGACAAAGAAGAGTAAAGGGCATGTGTTGGTCGTCCCCACCTATCTTACTGCTGGCCTGGACGATGCCTACGACTGTCCCCCGCAAGACGTCCTCCGACACAGTACAATAGTACTGAGTCTGTTCAAAGACAGGTGGAGCCACCAGCCCTGCCACCACGCTTATGTTGACTCTGGCACTAACGAGTGTAACCAGACCACCACCATCCTGAGCAGAGATGACCAAGGGAATGACGGAGTTGGCCTTCCCATAGACAGACCGAGACAGAGAGATCACCCCTACAACAAATAAAGCCAGACAAGGTTGCACAGCATTATAAACCATGAACAATAACAACAATGTGATGGCAATTTCAGAATGATATTGGAGGAGAAAATTATTAAGCTTCTTAAATAATAGACATTTAAAAAAATAAAGTATGCAGGAAGGAACTGTAAAATGACTTGTGCCTACCTGTGTCTTTATTGAGAGTAAAGTAAGGGGAGGCCCCTCCAGGTACTGTTTTGTATGTAATTCTACCATTCTCGCCTGAGTCTGGGTCATAGGCGGTCACTCTGACAACGGATGTCCCAGGGGCGCTCTGCGTGCTCAAACTGACAGCATAGCTGACGGGGTAGAAGGCGGGTCTGTTGTCATTAATGTCGGCCAGATCTACCTTCACATAGGCGACTGAGCTCAGTCCACCCTGCGGAGGAAACAAAAAGCTCCTTTGTTATATCTTCAGTTGCCATTAAATCATGAACAGTAAAAACACACCTGAAAGCAGGATTTGGGCCACATTAATGGTGCAAGTCGGTGAAAGTAGAAATCTGCAGTAAACCCTGTTAAAATGTATAGCAGCAGCCTCTAAAATATATTCCCTGTAGCTTTGTGCAGGGATACAGATTGATAGTTTCCCTCGGGACAGGGCAATATGTCATGACCCTTGAAGGGTGAGAGGGCTCGCCGCAACAGAACAATCGGTTTCATGGGCTTTTCATTTGCAGAAAATACAGTGCAGGCTTTTCATTTTGACCAGGTGGCAAAAAACGAGGGAGGCGACAGTCCCACTTGTTAAAATGTTACTGCCTTAACAGTTGAGGCATTTCTCCATCCATTGCTTTAACATGGCTGTAATAGTTTTATTTCATTTTTAAACCTTTTATTTGTTCGGTATTATTTGGCATAAAGTGAACAGGATATACTCTTTTGAATAAGCCTGCCATGGAGAGCCATTCAAAGATATTTTTTTGTTCTCAAAGTTTTTCTGCACAGTTGGCCATGTCTCTGCTCTCCTGTATAAAAAACCATGGCTGCTGTGTTTATAGGATTACTCTGTGGCTCAACGGATTCATATTAAGCATGATTTTAAAATGTGGTGGCTCACCCCATCTATTGCAGTTACAGTAAAGTCGAAGCTGGCTGGGCCTTGGTCTCTGTCGAGTGCGGCACTCGTGCAGATCTGGCCAGTCTCTTTGCCGATGGTGAACTGAGATGGAACCACACTGGTAACGCCAGAGCCAAGGGAGTAGGTAATGGAGCCAAAGGAGCCACCGTCTGCGTCTGTCGCAGTCACCTACAGAGAAGAAAGCATGCTATTGGTTAAACATTCCAACATTGTGCATTAAAATGGGAATTTATCAACTTGGAAGGGAAATATCCTACTGGATAAACTCAGCAGTTTCCATACTTATTAATAATACTACTCTAAAGCCGCAGCAGATTCAATCTAAACTATATTAGAGGGATGCAAGAGTGATGGCAATCCACAAACTGAACCACACCAGGTGCCTTTTGAAAGCATCTTTGGACCTGGCCTTTGTTGTTTATCTGAACCTGAACATGAGCCAAACAGGCCCTTTGGCAGGAAGGGGCTCCGAGGGAATGAAGGAGGGCAGCGGGGAGGAGGATGACTTCTACAGGCTTCTGGAGGGCTGCCAGCTAGGAAAATTGCCTGCTTTACAAGTGGCGTCTGTCTGCAAAGGACAGTGACGGCAGCGGAACAATGGGATACCACACAGTATGCTTCGGTGCAGCGGTAATATCCCACTTGCGGTCTGGTTTCAATAATGCCACACATCTACAGAGGGCTGCAGCTATAAAAGCAGCTCACGAGTCATCATCCAGGGAGCCGACTCAATTACCACAAGATCTCCCAAGACAGCGCGAGAGCAAATACACCAATCAGATTGGGCCCCTAGGTACCAGCAGTATAATTGTTTGCAAGTGTTGGCGCTGATTTACAGTTTGCCAGAGATTACACGCCGGCTAAACCTCACAGGTTGATTAGAATTATCCTTCTTTTCCGTCTTTAATGCTTTAATGAATCTTTTTTAGGAAAACACTAATTGTAAGAAGAAAAAAACGAAAACGCTAAGGTCGTGCTCTGGTGCTCCGCAAAACACTCAGCACCGGGGAACCTCCTCTGCGTAAGACGGAGTAGTTATCAGGAACATTGCCAAGAAAAATAAGGGAAGCCATGCTTATCATCAAGAGTGGACTTTTTTTTCTAAAGATGGCATTGGTGGTATGAGTGCGAATAGATGCAAATCATTCATTCACGGCGATGGACGTTTGGCTGCTCCGCCTCTTTCCTGAGCAGATGGCAGACAGGGGGCTCAGCAGAGAGCATGCTCCACACTCTTCACTGTAACTCCTAACAGAGGGTGAGTAGTGTGTCGGAGTGAGGGAGTTGTAAAGCTGGCAGAGACGCAAGCCGGAGAGAAGAATAATAAACCGCATGAGGAAAGGTGAAACCAAGAGAAATACAAAAAAGTCAGTCCATCTTTTAACGTGCGGAGGCTGCAGCTTACTGTAATATTTGATCATTTTGAAGTTATTCATCACAAGCCAGCAGCGCGATATGCTTGTTTTCTTTCACAGTTGTGTGATAAGTATCAGCTGGAGAGAAATTCGAATGAGCATTCTATCAATATCTAGGTCAGGAAATATGTCCCCCATTGTGACTGACCCGCATGGGAGACATTGAATGTACAAGCTATTTGAGCAGACTCTGTGTTGCTTTCCATTTAAGCCACAGCCATCCATCAAAAAAACCTTTTTTACAAAGTACACACAGATGCAGTTAAAGAAAGTCCAATGTAAAAAGCTCACATTTATCTTTATGATACATAAACTTGAAAAAAATAAGAAAGAAAATGCAAGTTACTTTTAGTGGGGTGGGAGTCGAAGTTCTTTTTGAACTCTACGAAACCATAATGACACATCGTAAAACGTACTGCCGTGTTCAAGGTTAGCACACAATGACATTACCAGTCAGGGTTTAACTTCCAAGACAGTTTTAAAGGTTTAAACTTCAGCAACGTGCAGTGGTACAGTGTGTGCACCAGAGATACTGAGTAAAGAGAGGTGATTGTGTGATGCGGTACATTACATGAGGAGGATCCAGTGCTGTCATATTAGACTTCTCCCAGTGATTCAGCACTGCACAAAGTGGTGATTATATTTGGAGCCATATGTGATTTGAACAACATGTTCCATGAGTTGCTCGGGAAAGCATATGGCTTTTTTTATAAGAGGGGGATTAGTGTAAAATAATAAACCACAATAACATTTGCATAAATCGTTACCACTCTAAGTAGAATGCCTGAAGCAATAAGTCTATTCTGAAATCTGTTGAGACTGTGATTTCAATTCCATTCTCATTTCTGAGTTAAGAGCTGTCATCTTGCTGGATTGCAGACTTCTCAATCCAGGAGATTATAATGTGTCAGTCACACATATGAACTGACATATGAGGCCATATACAAATGAGAAAAGGAGCAGGACAATGAGCCAAACCCAAAACCATGAACCCTGAGAGATGAGGATAACCAAACAAAATGTGACCTCTGGCATCAAAGATGAAGATAAATTGGTAACAAAGCCGGTATAAATCTCAAAAGATGAAACAAGATTCTCACAGAATCTTAGATAAAGACTGAAAGTTGCTTGCGATGTTACAAAATGACGCAGTTCCTCAGCAATATAACAGCAAGAAGTCATCCATCATTCTTTTTAAAACTTTGACAACACACTTTCTTTCTTTCCCTATAAAAGGCTAGTTGTTTAAAATAAATCTTTTGACAAACAAAGTAATATATACACTACCGTTCAAAAGTTTGGGGTCACTTAGAAATGTCTTTATTTTTCAAAGAAAAGCACTGTTTTTTCAATAAAGATAACATTAATCAAAAATACACACTATACATTGTTAATGTGGTAAATGACTATTCTAGGTGGAAACATCTGGTTTCTAATGAAATATCTCCAGAGGTGTATAGAGGCCCATTTCCATCAACTATCACTCCAGTGTTCTAATGGTACATTGTGTTTGCTAATCGCCTTAGAAGACTAATATCTGATTAGAAAACCCTTGTGCAATTATGCTAGCACAGCTGAAAACAGTTATGCTGGTGATATAAGCTATACAACTGGCCTTCCTTTGAGCTTGAAGTTTGTAGAACAAAATTAATACTTCAAATATTAATCATTATTTCTAACCTTGTCAATGTCTTGACTATATGTTCTATGAAATGTTCAATTCATTTGATAAATAAAAGTGTGAGTTTTCATGGAAGACACAAAATTGTCTGGATGACCCCAAACTTTTGAACGGTAGTGTATGCATGAGTACATTATAATTATTGTCCACATCTGCATACTGTACATTTTGAGGAAAAGGAAAAAGCTCTAAACCCAACATATATTTTACATAAGTAGGAATTCTCCGCCCTGCTGGGGGGAGAAAAATACCACTCACCACTTTGTCGAAACAATGTTGGAAGGATACTAGGGGCCTCGCTTTGTTTCCCACTGACTTTTACACTTTTACTGCATTCTATAGGTATTATCTCTATTTCTATTGGATTAAAAGTTCAAAAGCAGGAGTCATCTTAGATCAGCAGCAGCAGCCAGCTGTATTCTCCCTACACTCTGTGTGTGTGAGTGAGGCATGATGGGAGCTGTCTTATCAGCAGGGGAAAGGCAACGTTTGGCCGAGTCCTTAGTTAAACAAGCTCGGGGAATCCAAAGATAACTGGGGCACTTGTGGTTCTCCCATCAGATTCCAGGAGCCTTCCACAGGAGACTTTATGACTGACTATCTCAGCAAGAGAACAGGATTCACCGGAGAGAACATGCCTCTGTATGTTTATGTCGAATATGTTCACATTGATAATGATCCTGAGGCTGTTGGATGCTCCAAGTGTTCTGGCCCATAGCTCTGTGGTCTGAGAGAGAGCCAGGTCTGGAAAAGAACAAGCCCAGCATTTAGGTGCTTTCTATTTTTAGAGTTGAATTTTCCAAAAGGCCAATTAGAATTCTCATATTTGACCACTGTGGCTTTCTAGTTATTGTTCTTGTATTTTTGTGGATAAGGCAAAAGCACATATGTCAGCATGTCCAAGCTGCTGCGCCTCTTTTCATCTCCACTGTGCAGCTATGCAAAACAATTCTCCCGTGGAAAGAACCGGTGCAAAAACCTGTGAGCAAAAGAATGATTGAGAGCCGAAACCATTGAGGCCAACAAGGGGTGAAATGAAGGCGATGCAGTTTAGAATCATGCTCCCCATATTTTAGAGTGCCCAGTCAAACACATCTGTCTTCAGTGAGACCAGGCAATCAGGACTGCCAATCCAAAAAGGCCAGAAGTGACACTACGCTCATGTAAATGTTTGCCAACTGGGAAATTATCACACACATCAATCAAGCATGTATTTTGAGTGTGTCTCAGACGCATAAGCAAAGACACCAACCAACAAACACTCTGCACTCTGATTACACACCAACATCTTCTCCGTATTCACCGGGATATATATATAATTACACTACCGTTCAAAAGTTTGGGTCACTTAGAAATGTCTTTATTTTTCAAAGAAAAGCACAGTTTTTTCAAAAAAGATAACATTCAATTAATCAAAAATACACTATACATTGTTAATGTGGTAAATGACTATTCTAGGTGGAAGTGTCTGGTTTCTAATGAAATATCTCCATAGGTGTATAGAGGCCCATTTCCATCAACTATCACTCCAGTGTTCTAATGGTACATTGTGTTTGCTAATCGCCTTAGAAGACTAATATCTGATTAGAAAACCCTTGTGCAATTATGCTAGCACAGCTGAAAACAGTTATGCTGGTGATATAAGCTATACAACTGGCCTTCCTTTGAGCTTGAAGTTTGTAGAACAAAATTAATACTTCAAATATTAATCATTATTTCTAACCTTGTCAATGTCTTGACTATATGTTCTATGAAATGTTCAATTCATTTGATAAATAAAAGTGTGAGTTTTCATGGAAGACACGAAATTGTCTGGGTGACCCCAAACTTTTGAACGGTAGTATATATATATATATATATATATATGAAATACTGTATGATATTTCTAAAGCCAGTTGGCCATGCAACTGTGATGGGCTTAAGAAGTGATTCAATTGCAGATATCAGTGTCAATGTTGAACCAGAACAAGTTCCCATCTCTTAGGGTGTAGAATAAATAAAGAAGACTTCATCTGCCAAACTTCAGAAACTTATAAAAGTCAAGGAAGCTGAGTACTCCACCTAATCGAGAGATTTTATTTGCCATTCTAGGTCATCCATTTTAAGCCATTTTAAGGTATCTTAAAGTGATGCCACAATTGATGTCAATCTGATTCACAACAACATCAAACCCAATCATTTGCCTTTCCTCCAAAAGTGAAAATTAAGATAATATTTAAATGTAATCAATGTTGTAAGATATAAGTCAGTTTCACACACATGACTAAGTAATCCTGTAATAGCAGGATTCCCACATGAGCAATTACATGCAGGGTCTGATAGATTCAAGGGGTGACTTTGAGATCATTAAAAGACAGTAAAGGCAAAGAGCAAAGCGTGGGCTCGAAGAACTCAAAAGACTGGGCGAGTTGCAGAAATCTGCACTGAGAGTTTCTTTGAGCTTTCACAGCTGGTGTGAAACCGTGCACACTCCACTCCCTCCATTGTCCTGGCATCACTTCTGAGGACAGCGGAGATGAGGAGAGCAAGACGGAGACTTCCTAAAGGCCTCATTCGCTATACTTCACCAAAGTAGCAGACAGACCGGATAGAGACTTGGAGACATGTCCACCACCCCACTAAAGACCCAGACAGAGACATTGGGTGGAAGGAAGTTGCCCACACACTGTTGACGAATCCATCCAAAAATGTTAACATTTGCCTCACAGACAGTGCCGTCTGGATTCCAATCAACCATATGTGAGATATTGTGATGGTGACTCTGAAATCGTCACAGCATCGTTTAGGACATATGTAAGGTCTATAAAACGGTGACATTAAATACTACCCAACGGTGATCTGTGACGTCTAGCTGCTTTGTACAAGGGTGATCAAATGAAGACATTTCAGAAGATGCCCCAGCTGAAAAAGAATGACCCTAACCCAGCAGCCTTATTGTGTAATGCAGCTCGCCGAGGGTGAGAGAGCCGGAGCGGTCACTATGGTCTTCTTAAAGCTCTGCCTGACTGGATGCTTTGCCACACTCTTCTGTGCTGTCGAAGGAACACTTGCTGTGAGGTGAACATCAAATAGGTCTTGAGACTTTTCCTTCTGTTCTTTTTTTCTCTGCTTCTCTACTTGTCTTTGTATTCCACCGACATTAAAGTGGTAAGCAAAAAGCAGCGCGTTTCCTGTGTAAAGGAGAAGGGGAAGCTCACAATGTAAAGTGACAGTCTAACTATTGGCTACATGCTACATGTTTAGATGCAATTGAAAGGTGTGTGGCACTAAAGAAATACCATGATTTAAGTTATGGCAATCTGTCTGATAGATTTTTATATTGTTGTCTACAAATGGAAATATTGGCATGCCGGTGATGCTGGATAAGCTAAAGGGGTCTTCAGAAAGATTAGGATTCACCCTGTCGGGGCCATTAGTACCCACAGTGGATTCAACTACATCAAGCCGACTGTTTCCGAGACACCGCATCTTGTGCCAGTGTTGGAAAAATGTAAATGTTGACCTCAAGGAAGCGCAAAACAAAAGGCCACAGAGTGTCCATGTGAACACGAAGGGTTGGAGGGTTGGTTGGACGGAAACATCAACTTCAACCTCACTGCTTTTGGGGAAAACATCCTTTTGATTGAGAGCAAGTCTTTGTGTGTGGCCTGCCAAACAAATGCTATTCACAGGAAACGCTCAAAAACCACAAGCGTGAGTCAATTTTGAAAATTGTACATCAGCTCTCAATTATCCCTAGCATCATTTCTGTTGTAAAAGCTTCAGCAATGTTACACTGGCAATTGGAACAGCAACATGTATGTTCTAATAACAGACCGAGCAGCTATGTAGAACTGTATTATTAGCAATCCAAATTCACAAAACCTCCTTCAGTATCCCTACAAGACTTCATTTGAACAATCTATTCCAGATTTGTCAAGTGCTTTCTCCGTCCAGATGTCCATTAAAATACATCTGCTGTTTTGGGGTATCCCCGTGAAACACCATATAACTGTCAAGGCCTGTAACCATCTTAATCACACTGATTTCTCAAAAAATATACAGTAATGTGCCAGTTGCCAAATCATATCGTCCAGAATTGTCCTTTCACTCTGGAAATAAGTTCCTTACAGGGCAAATGAGTCAACCATACTAGAAATTTAGAAGAACACGTCCATTGCGCATGTGCTAAAGGATACATATGACAACAGATATTACTTCACATTACATTTTTCAGAATGACATGGTCTTGACATAATTCAGTAACTTTTGGCTGAATTTGAAAACAAATGAGAGGTCTGCAACAGGAAAGCAGTTTTTTTTCCCTAGCCTCCGGTCCCAGCAGGTCTCACCGTCGTAGTTTTTTATGACGGGATTGTTTAAGTTCAAGACATAAAAGAACCACATTCTGACACGAGGGGACAAGAAAGGTATTGATTTCTAAATCAACAAGGGTCCCATGAACTGCAGCGTTTCATCTTTCGCCGTGTAGTTCACTGAAATAAATGTGGAGGACTTGGGTTAAGGGCAGGTTAAGGGTTAACCCGTCACCCTTAAGGGTTAACCCTTAACCCTTACACCATACCAACCAGCAGGTTGGTATGGTGTATGGTCCACATCTCTGGCAGAGGAACCGAGGGGAGGGTAATAGAGCAGACAGGGGTATAATCACAGTGCTAGAGTGCAGCCACAGGACAGCATAACGTTTCTGTCTCTTTCCTTTTCTCTCACACATCACTCAGCATATGTGACAATGCAGGGGAAAGCCAGTCAAAACATTGTGACTGTCTCTGTGTGTGAAGCGGGTACTAGGTCAGTGTATTGATTAATTAAACGTGATAGAACATACCAGAAAATGAGATCATGTTTTTATTAAATATAAAATTGAGCACTACACGATACCGGTCCCAGCTGTGGAGACACTGCTGTCTATTTATAGGGCATGTGTAGTTCTTTGTTTGAATTTTGCTTGTGGTTTTGTATGTATTTTAATGTTTTGTACTATCTGGACCTTGAGTCTGGAATAAAAGTTTGATGATACCATTTAAGAATATCAGCCCCGAATGCTAACAACTGTTTATGTAACCAAATCTTCCAATTTTGGAATGTCTTTTTCTGACGAGGCACGTTCAATAAATCAATAATCACCAAATTTGTGTCGTTTCATTTTTGTAAAAAATAAAATAAAAAAATAACTGCTTCCCTCTTTTAGTATTATAAATGCTACTGCTTTGGAAATGCATTTATGTTGAGTAATAATGTCAAGAATACCACCTATTTATTGCGTGGCTTAAAGTTTCCAACACAAGACTGAGTGGTATTTTCTAACAAACGTCCTTATCAAGTTGCAGCTCGGCATTCCTTCTGATAAATTTGCCCAAATGAATGTCCAGTATGTTGGACCCACCAACAAGCAGCATGTTGGTGGGTCTATAACAGTGTCATCTAACAACATAAGAAATGTAGATTCTTCAAAATAAAAATACCTCTTTGTTTTTAAGTAGAATCAAGATGTTACCGAACCTGTTGGGGTTCACCACACGTGTTCACAATACTTAAAATCTATACAAGCACTCTTTGTAGTTTGCAATTTAAGAGTTGTGACGAACATCAGTTGTTTTTTAAAACTTTCATTAGACTTTCTTTGGGGAAAAAAAGAACCATCTGTCCTTAATCTAGACCTTGCATCTGGAGGTGGTTAAGCATCAAACCTTTTATGGAGAAAAAAGTTCCAGAAAACTTAAAATGAGCAGAGAGGAGAGATATTGTGCAGCTAAAGAAAAAAGGTAGCGCCATTTGAGCTGAATGGACTGGAAGCTGCATTTAAGACCGGACATGCAAAACTACTTTTTTAAGCTTTCAAATGATTTGCACAAGTTAATTAAGTACAAATGATAGCAACAGTAACAACAAAAAGGCCCACTGAGGGAAATAGGGTAGTCGAGTAGAAACACGTATGTAGATGCTCTACACAGTATAAAAGTATTCTGTCTTCAGGCAGGTCTGTCGTCAAGAAGGAATGTAACTTCACCTGGAAAATAACGTCAGTGTTTTTAAAAGCCCTCGTGTGTCTACTAACCCAGTCAATATTTGATATAAAAAAATGTTGTGAAGAAGAACATGCATGCACGTTGCTGACCTCGGCGTAGGCTCACAGCTAGGGAGGACTTTGCCATCATGTCAGCATTTGCCAACGCTGACAAACCCTTCATACACAATATCAGGGATAATACTCAATTGGTTGGAAAAATAAATATGACAAAAACTCCACTGGAAGCGTCAGCTACTGGTGTGTGCGCCGTTAACCCTTAGCCACCTGGAATGACAGAGGCAGCTCAGTAACCCATCTGAGAGGCTCCTGCTTAAAACATTAGCATGTTTATTTTCCAAAAGTCAAATGGGAGAAACAAAGCTGCCACTATTTTATCATGCATGCTGAACACTAATTATCCGATGGAAAGAAAATAAAGAGAAAAGTGCCAGTTGGAGAATGAATAATCATTTTGAATGACAATCTCATAACAACATGTGGAGGTTAGATGATTTAAAACAAACAAGTGGGTTAGAGGAGCTTGCCTTTAACCGAGATTTTATATTTCCAATGGGTGTATAATTGTTTGCCATTTGCTGCCTCGCAGATGTGGAATTATAGGTGATTTGAAAAAAGTCGCAAAGCTCTGATAAAAAGCTCTTTAATACCCCAATAATGTATGCAAATGCACTGAGCTGAGGTATAAAGTCAGGTTTTAAATTGCCTTTTCAAATCTGTCATGCAAAGACACAATATTGAATTCTCACCTGATCCTCACACCTCTGAGGTGACCTCAAAGAAACCCAGAAAAACTCAAAGCCACCAGTACAGCCAGTTAAAAGCTTCTCGTACCTGCCCGACTTCCAGTGCGGGAGGTGAACTGATGCTAGAAGCCGATACACTCTCACGAGACAAGAGGGGGGGGGAGGGGTGAACTCTCATCATACTCATGGAGCCCAGCCTGTCGGGCTCTGGCTTGGCTCTTTTTCAGCACGTTGTCCTTCTCACCGACATCCAAAAGCTGCATTCAGCTCTGGTCTGGCGGTGGATCCCAGGGTCTGCGTAGGTGGGAGGGGAGCTAATATGAACCATGCACAGTGTGTGGGGGTGCAGGAGCACTGATGTGGGCTAGGCTAATGATACAGCTGCCTGCAGTGGGTGGTAGAATGCCCACTGAGCATGGCATACACACACACACACACACAGCACAGATGCAATATCAGAGCCAGATTGGATGCTGAATCTCAGAGATCCACGAGCTTGTTTGATGAGAGACTCAACGCTGGAGTTTGTCCTCTCTTCTCCGTGTGAGCCAAGTCTACAGGCAAGGTCGCTACATTCCTGTGATCAAGCTGTCTTTCAGTAAATTCGTAATCACAGTTGGCTACAAAGGACACTGCGTTCATCACTATAGAACGAGTGGAGGCATACCTATACCTAAACCCTCGAGGAGACAGAACACTCTTCTTTTTGACATGGATCCATATCCTCCATTAGTGACATTTCAAAGCAGGTAGCCTACCATTTGACCACTTGCTAATTCTATCTCTGAGTCGCGCATATAACCGCTAATAATGAATAACACACTTAAGACATCACATTGAAATTGCCTTGCGTCCGCTGATAGTTTGTCTGATGATAAAGCAGATCCTTCTTTTCATCTTTCATGTTATTTCAATGAGGATTTCAATTTGCACACAGAATTACATACAGATGCTGACCATGACACATATGGACATTGATAGAGCCATGTAGACCCAAATATACAAGTGGTATTCACTCGGTGTTCATTTACTGTACAATATTGACCCTCAGGCATCGCTGAGGTCAGCAGTTGGAGTAAGGTTGGGATGGATTGGTTCAGTTTCTCAGCAGAGGGAGCCAGATCTGTGGCGTGGCAGGGACCCGTAGGGCCATCATGAAACACCTTCGTCTTTCAGTGGACAGGAAATGGAGGAATAAATAGGCAGCGTCCAAAAATGTTTTAGTTGTTTGGATTTTACAGTAGAAGTCTCTCAGTTTGAAGGACATGTTTAGTGACAGTTGTATTTGTCATTGCAATTTAGTTCCAGCTTGCTGAAAAACAGTAATTAAAAGAGATTGGATAGCATTGTGCCACTGTGTGTACTTGCTTACGTTGGAGTGTCTAGACCTGTCCAGTCTCCTGTGAGGACAACACAAATACACTTTCAACGGGAAGATGTCCTACTTTACATGGCCAAGCATGAAGAATTTATTTTTAACGGACAACGTTTTTTGTGTGTGTGTGAGCTTATAATCTATTATTTGTCGTACATTGCATTTTAGATTCAGCACACTGTATGTCTGACATGTTTTCAGTGTTACGCCGAATAGATAAGATGAAAAAGCTTGGCAGAGCCACTTACTTCAGTGTGCAAGTGTAAATAAAACAATAGATCATCACATTGCTTACTTGTTCTCTAAATGCAATAGGAAGGGGCTCCACGATGAGAAAGTTTACTTCATTACTCTTACTTCTCACCCCAGGCAGTGGCTGCTCCCCATAATGATGAAGAAAGACTCTCCTTCAGTGATGTGGTTTGGAGACAATTTAACCGGACCATAATTAAGCTGCCATGTGGCACTGGCATTTTATTCAATGTTTACTTTGCGAAGAAATCAGTCAGCCATTCCCCTTAGACCAATAGTTTTACTGTAACCCGACTGTTGAAGGGTTGATCGGGTTTCTCTAGTGAAATAAAGAAGGTGATGTATTTACACATGGGAAGGGTTTAATTGTCAGGTTCTTGTGACGGGGTGAGGCTCAGGCACAGAGGAACAGACTGGACGCAATATGAATAACAAAGAAAAGCACTCTTTAATGAGGCAAAACAGTTTACAAAAAAACAAGGTCCAAAAGGGGCAGGCAGAGAATCCAGGTTCAGGGCAGGCAGGGTCAACAGGCAGAACCAGGAACACGGACAGGACGACGGGAAACGGACACGGAACTAGAGACGACAATCCAACAGCAGACAAGGGAAAGACTGACACAATATATAGGGGGGGAAACACAGGTGTACGACATCAGACAGTAATGAGACAAGAGTGGATGAGGGCAGGTGCAGGGAATTAAACAATTAAGACAGAAGACACAGAGGAGACATAGGAGACACGGAACACAGGAGAAACAGAACAGGGTGTTCCAGTGATAGCAGAACATGTTCAGTTGCTTTGTTAAAACACTTGACATCCCTACCCATCTTATAAATCTTTTCAGTGGACTGTCCATAAGTCCAAATCAAATTTAAAAAAGTAAGCATATTTTCATGTTTCAAGATATTGCATGTACTCAAGGGTTTTCTGACATTGTTATGGACACTCACTTCATCGCTCATGTAAATGTTCAAGTATATTACTGAAAGCCTCCCGATTAGCATGAGGTGATTACAACCCAACTGCAATAGCCACAGCTTTACTACACTTTACTCATGTATGAATGAAATCCATCCAGAGAGAAGGAAAATGAAAATGCTCGCTTGTGTGTTGCTCTCGAGGCGAGGAAAAGGGGGTGAGTCAGGGCATCGGGGTCATAGAGGCCAACTGGAACCGTACACATAAACACTCCCTGTCACTGGCTGATAAACACTGCAAACAAATGAAGACTGCCCAGGCAGGGTTCTGGCGTGCACGCGGCTTCTCCAGTGAAGTCTGTTTACCTGTTAGCCCGGTCCTGAGAGAAGTAGCCCCGGGTTCAGAAGTGGGCTGGACACGCAACACGCTCTGCCAATGGAGGGCTGAGTGTCTGTTTGGATTGGTTTCTTTTGTTTCAAAGAGTCACATAATTGCGAATCAACACAGATTTATCCGGAAGAAAAACATGTATGGATAGATTAGAAAAATGAGTGCACACACACAAGATGTACTGTAACTGTCCAAACAGTCCCCCGCCAGCCACAAACAGCTGTTCTTTACATAAAACTCTGGCTCCGTCACATGGAGATGGATAGAGATACTGGCGCTCTGTCATTATTACAACTTTCATCTTGTTTTCAAACTGGAAAAACAAAACGTGATATGGAGATTTTCCACATGTCCACATGTTAAACTACGTCACCTACTAAACTGGAGCTTTCTGTTATGGTTAGAATGGTTCTATGTGATATTTGTATGTTTACCATCTCAGATGTACAATCTGAATCATGAGCATTTTTTTTTCTCACACAAATCCTTTTGAAAGCAAAGCAATACATATGTTTCATTTCCCACAAGGATATTTATTTAGTTTCCAGCAAAATATTTAGGTGATAGAATAATTATATTTCATCTTGTATACATGTCCAGTCCCCTCCTTCATGTGATTCATTTCAAACAATCCCTTCGGAGTATACATAAGGTAGTCAGTGAGCACTTTGGTTGTTTCTCAGAGCAAAAGGGACTTCCACAGTAAACATGTCCTCCGATAGATTACACTCACGCAAGCTCCTAAAGGAACACACAAGTCTGAATCAAACACATTTCATCTATTTGAAAGAAAGAAACCTGTTTGGCTTTCACAAAAACTGAGCTTTGGACAGGACAGGACAGGACAGGACTCCCCCCATGATCCCCACCGTCCCAATGTTATACTTAAACACACCTCAAATGTACCACACTACGAAGAACACTTAGCCACAAGCCTGTGTCCATTCAGTGATTCCATTTCCTGCTTTTGCTTAGCAATAAGACTGCCATAGGACGAGGGTGTTAACATCAAGTGTCTGGACATCGGCTTCAGTATTAATTGCTTGTCCAGCTGTGCAAGAGAGAATACCTTCTGTGAGCATTTGGTGGAGAGAGGCTCAGTGTTGAAATTCCACAATCTTGACCACTCCATGAGTGGTAGCAAATCAGAGGTTAAAACCTATATTGGCATATTGCCATTTATAAACAATTTTGTTGAAAGGAAAAATAGACTATGTCCCATCAAGATTCCCCAAATAAATGATGATATTTGCCATAAATCTGAAAGGAATACAGGTTATGATAGGAGCAGCAGATAGCCTATAGTGAAGGCATGCATAAACCACACCTATAATATTTGTTTTGCCTTCCTATGGCAATGTATACTCTGATAAAGGCTTTATCTGGTTTTCACAGAAAATAAGGAAAGGGTTTCCTTCCAAAATTAGATATCCACCCTTCATGATAAATAATGAAAAGGTATGCTACTATAACATAATTCCGTAGTTGACAAAAACAAAAACACATGAACAACGGATCTCTTCTTTCTTGTTCTATAAGCCATTACATTCTTTGTTAGACTCAAGACCTTAATCAGATCAGTGTGACCTGCCATGAGATGAACAGGAAAGCTTAGGAGTTTTCTTACCCTCAACACAATGCATTCTGGGATATGCTACAGGCTCTGTGACATTAAAGTAGACATATATATTTTAATGACAATGATGAAATCACACTCTACAAACCACCTACGGTTAAAATTTCCGAAAAACTTGAATTGAGGGCCGATACACTACTAAAAATGTCCCCCATGGTTTTGTCTGTTTTTTTCCATTTCATTCTTGTCTTGATACGCAAGTGATTAAAGCTAAAACCACATCTTGTCCTAGTTAAGAAATTTGCTTAACTCGTTGGCCAGCTGGAAGCTGCATGTTGTTCTTTACACTGCCATATGCTTGCCATGTATACAACAGCAGACCTGGAGAAAAGATAAAATTCAAGCGGCTGGAACTGACCAATGTTCCAGTCTGAGAGGTCTCAAGTGTCAACCCCATCCCACCTTAAAACACAATACTTGATCATCATTGTGAGAGTTCATGCATCTGTGTTTCTGTGATTTACTCAGAAAAGGATACGAGGCATTCCTAATCTTATCCAATTAAGTAAACCGTTCTGGCTAACGTGAGGTCCTAGGTCACAGGTCAGCCAAACGTCCAGCTGCCCTTTGTGACCTTCGGCCTGAAAACCATCTATTCTGTCTTTCATCTAGTTGCCAGCCACCCGCTTCTTGTGGCAGCGGAGGCATATGAGGTTATTCTGCCTACATCAATAACCATGGTGTCGAAGCAGAGAAGTGAATTATGGCACAGGAAACAAAAGGAAGGGTAATGTAAATAACAGATGAATTGGCTCCTAACTTCGCTCTCGAGTCTTTTGTGTTGTTCCATTATCCAATTACATGTTGCTCTGACTTTGTAATTCAAGACTGCTCTGATGTTCTGAGGTAGGATATTACAGGGCATCTCAAACCAGCTAATGATCTTCAAATAAGCCACAAGAAGTAACCCACTTATTAAAACAAGCCAGTGAATCCAAAAACCAACATTTACACTAATGCTATAATACGCTGGGCTACAATTCTGCAGCATTCACACTCTGTCATTTAGATGGTGGAGTCGATGCTTCATTGGCAATGCTAATATCCCATGTCCAACCCTCCTCATGTTTCATTTTGTCTAACTTTGTGGCAACTTATTTTTTAATGGTGATGAAATTCCTGAAACGATCCAGACAAACTTAACTGAGATTAACTAACCAAAGGACCACAGCAGCAATCATTGTGATTGAATGCAGACATCATAAACGTAGAAGAGGGAAAAGGGTCATCATCTAGCATCTCCTTATGTGCAGACACATTAAACAAGAACAATGTCAACCAGTTAGTGTGTTTATGGTCGGACAGTGTTCCAACAAAACATATGTCATGGTTATATGGTAAATGTCAAATCCTCTTATTGTGTGAGAACAGATTATTGGTTGTGTGTGAGTACCATACTCTGGGGAATCAACCATCATCAGATGTACCTCCTGGAAGATGTCTGCTGCTGATGTCAGTATATCTCTCCCTTTCCTCATTTGATCCACAGGAACCTCTCCAACTTCAATAACGCTGATACGACTCAAATTCTTCAGTTGGTCATTTTTTAACAAAGAAGTAAAAACTGCTATTTCTATATGAATGAATCCATGACATCGTACATGCAAATTAAATTGCATAAAATGCTACAAAACCGTCACAGCAGAGCTATCAAAATTAAAAGCTCAACTATGCTTTAAATGACAAATATTCACATGATACATATTCTTGGATTCGAAATTGTGTATAAAAATCAGTTCAGAAGATGTGTTTTTATACTGCCAGCAATTTCAGATAAATTGGATTTCACTGGAATGTTTCAGTATAGTATGAGGGCTATTGAGCTCTTTAGCAATGCATACAAAATGTGCATAGCATTAAAGAGGTTTTTTACACGCAAACACACAATGTGGACAACATGCCCTCATCATCCTGATGCATGTCTGTCTCAATACTAAGCAGAAGAACATTCTGTTACACCCAGATCTTCTAGGTAGTTCTGTGTTCACTGTCTGTCACTCACCTTGTCTCTCGTTTCAGACTCCTCCTCCTTGTGTGCCAATCTGAATCATGAGCATTTTTTTTTCTCACACAAATCCTTTTGAAAGCAAAGCAATACATATGTTTCATTTCCCACAAGGATATTTATTTAGTTTCCAGCAAAATATTTAGGTGATAGAATAATTATATTTCATCTTGTATACATGTCCAGTCCCCTCCTTCATGTGATTCATTTCAAACAATCCCTTCGGAGTATACATAAGGTAGTCAGTGAGCACTTTGGTTGTTTCTCAGAGCAAAAGGGACTTCCACAGTAAACATGTCCTCCGATAGATTACACTCACGCAAGCTCCTAAAAGGAACACACGCAAGTCTGAATCAAACACATTTCATCTATTTGAAAGAAAGAAACCTGTTTGGCTTTCACAAAAACTGAGCTTTGGACAGGACAGGACAGGACAGGACTCCCCCCCCCCCCCATGATCCCAACGATCCCAATGTTATACTTATACACACCTCAAATGTACCCCACACACTACGCAAGAACACTTAGCCACAAGCCTGTGTCCATTCAGTGATTCCATTTCCTGCTTTTTGCTTAGCAATAAGACTGCCATAGGACGAGGGTGTTAACATCAAGTGTCTGGACATCGGCTTCAGTATTAATTGCTTGTCCAGCTGTGCAAGAGAGAATACCTTCTGTGAGCATTTGGTGGAGAGAGGCTCAGTGTTGAAATTCCACAATCTTGACCACTCCATGAGTGGTAGCAAATCAGAGGTTAAAACCTATATTGGCATATTGCCATTTATAAACAATTTTTGTTGAAAGGAAAAATAGACTATGTCCCATCAAGATTCCCCAAATAAATGATGATATTTGCCATAAATCTGAAAGGAATACAGGTTATGATAGGAGCAGCAGATAGCCTATAGTGAAGGCATGCATAAACCACACCTATAATATTTGTTTTGCCTTCCTATGGCAATGTATACTCTGATAAAGGCTTTATCTGGTTTTCACAGAAAATAAGGAAAGGGTTTCCTTCCAAAATTAGATATCCACCCTTCATGATAAATAATGAAAAGGTATGCTACTATAACATAATTCCGTAGTTGACAAAAAACAAAAACACATGAACAACGGATCTCTTCTTTCTTGTTCTATAAGCCATTACATTCTTTGTTAGACTCAAGACCTTAATCAGATCAGTGTGACCTGCCATGAGATGAACAGGAAAGCTTAGGAGTTTTCTTACCCTCAACACAATGCATTCTGGGATATGCTACAGGCTCTGTGACATTAAAGTAGACATATATATTTTAATGACAATGATGAAATCACACTCTACAAACCACCTACGGTTAAAATTTCCGAAAAACTTGAATTGAGGGCCGATACACTACTAAAAATGTCCCCATGGTTTTGTCTGTTTTTTCCATTTCATTCTTGTCTTGATCCCAAGTGATTAAAGCTAAAACCACATCTTGTCCTAGTTAAGAAATTTGCTTAACTCGTTGGCCAGCTGGAAGCTGCATGTTGTTCTTTACACTGCCATATGCTTGCCATGTATACAACAGCAGACCTGGAGAAAAGATCAAATTCAAGCGGCTGGAACTGACCAATGTTCCAGTCTGAGAGGTCTCAAGTGTCAACCCCATCCCACCTTAAAACACAATACTTGATCATCATTGTGAGAGTTCATGCATCTGTGTTTCTGTGATTTACTCAGAAAAGGATACGAGGCATTCCTAATCTTATCCAATTAAGTAAACCGTTCTGGCTAACGTGAGGTCCTAGGTCACAGGTCAGCCAAACGTCCAGCTGCCCTTTGTGACCTTCGGCCTGAAAACCATCTATTCTGTCTTTCATCTAGTTGCCAGCCACCCGCTTCTTGTGGCAGCGGAGGCATATGAGGTTATTCTGCCTACATCAATAACCATGGTGCCCCCCCGGGGGGGGGGGGGGGGGCTCCTAATTTTTTTTTTTGGGGGTTGTTCCATTATCCAATTACATGTTGCTCTGACTTTGTAATTCAAGACTGCTCTGATGTTCTGAGGTAGGATATTACAGGGCATCTCAAACCAGCTAATGATCTTCAAATAAGCCACAAGAAGTAACCCACTTATTAAAACAAGCCAGTGAATCCAAAAAACCAACATTTACACTAATGCTATAATACGCTGGGCTACAATTCTGCAGCATTCACACTCTGTCATTTAGATGGTGGAGTCGATGCTTCATTGGCAATGCTAATATCCCATGTCCAACCCTCCTCATGTTTCATTTTGTCTAACTTTGTGGCAACTTATTTTTTTAATGGTGATGAAATTCCTGAAACGATCCAGACAAACTTAACTGAGATTAACTAACCAAAGGACCACAGCAGCAATCATTGTGATTGAATGCAGACATCATAAACGTAGAAGAGGGAAAAGGGTCATCATCTAGCATCTCCTTATGTGCAGACACATTAAACAAGAACAATGTCAACCAGTTAGTGTGTTTATGGTCGGACAGTGTTCCAACAAAACATATGTCATGGTTATATGGTAAATGTCAAATCCTCTTATTGTGTGAGAACAGATTATTGGTTGTGTGTGAGTACCATACTCTGGGGAATCAACCATCATCAGATGTACCTCCTGGAAGATGTCTGCTGCTGATGTCAGTATATCTCTCCCTTTCCTCATTTGATCCACAGGAACCTCTCCAACTTCAATAACGCTGATACGACTCAAATTCTTCAGTTGGTCATTTTTTAACAAAGAAGTAAAAACTGCTATTTCTATATGAATGAATCCATGACATCGTACATGCAAATTAAATTGCATAAAATGCTACAAAACCGTCACAGCAGAGCTATCAAAATTAAAAGCTCAACTATGCTTTAAATGACAAATATTCACATGATACATATTCTTGGATTCGAAATTGTGTATAAAAAATCAGTTCAGAAGATGTGTTTTTATACTGCCAGCAATTTCAGATAAATTGGATTTCACTGGAATGTTTCAGTATAGTATGAGGGGCTATTGAGCTCTTTAGCAATGCATACAAAATGTGCATAGCATTAAAGAGGTTTATTTACACGCAAACACACAATGTGGACAACATGCCCTCATCATCCTGATGCATGTCTGTCTCAATACTAAGCAGAAGAACATTCTGTTACACCCAGATCTTCTAGGTAGTTCTGTGTTCACTGTCTGTCACTCACCTTGTCTCTCGTTTCAGACTCCTCCCTCCTTGTGTGCCACCCTCCTGTGTGATTGCAGACCCCGCCCTCATTGTTTCCACCTGTGCGATTGCAGACCCCGCCCTCATTGTTTCCACCTGTGCCTCGTTCCCCTGTGTATTTAGTCCGTGTCAACCCGTTGCTCTGTGACAGTTTGTCTCTAGATGTTTGTTAAAACATTGTTTTTTTAATCCGGCCGCCTCGTCTTGAAGTCTGCCTTTGAGTCCTACTCCCTGTGGCTCCCAGCCTTCTCTAACACATCCATTATGTCTTTCTTTTGAATAAATATTGTATTACAAAATTATTCACAAAGTCAAAAAGTATATTTCATGCTGCATTGGCATACGCCTCACCATTTGTGTAGAATAACCCAATCACATGAGACAAAGACTGGCATAACCAACTGGCAGTGGTCCTGTGTGTGGTTGAGAAACTCATTACTCTACATTAGTTATTGTGTCTTGCAAACACTATTGTTCAGTTGAACTAATTATTCATCGTCATGCATATTAGTCTTTCAACTATGGCCATAATAGTAACAAATTAACCCATTAAAGTGGTGCTAGAGGACATTACGCAGGAATTGATGTATCATATCCTGCTGGTAGACCCTGGTCACTAACCTCTGTGACTCCCTGTTGAGCACTTTGACTCAAGACCCCTGTGACAATAGCAGGAATAATTCAAAGTTTAATTCATGAGGAAAGATTTATTGTAAGGAATGGAATGTGTCACAGGGTGTAAGGACAGCCTGACCTAACAGACACAACAAAAGTCAAAGGTCAACGTTTGTCTTCTTTGTCTATCAGACTTTTATAGGAGGACGGCAATGTTGTTATGGTGCAGTCCGCGAAGCACAGAAAAGTAGGATGAAAGACTTAACTACAGGAGGCCGTTTACAAACAGCAAGAATTTTAAACAGCGAGAAATAAATGTTTAGCAAATCAGAGGTTAAAACCTATATTGGCATATTGCCATTTATAAACAATTTTTGTTGAAAGGAAAAATAGACTATGTCCCATCAAGATTCCCCAAATAAATGATGATATTTGCCATAAATCTGAAAGGAATACAGGTTATGATAGGAGCAGCAGATAGCCTATAGTGAAGGCATGCATAAACCACACCTATAATATTTGTTTTGCCTTCCTATGGCAATGTATACTCTGATAAAGGCTTTATCTGGTTTTCACAGAAAATAAGGAAAGGGTTTCCTTCCAAAATTAGATATCCACCCTTCATGAGAAATAATGAAAAGGTATGCTACTATAACATAATTCCGTAGTTGACAAAAAACAAAAACACATGAACAACGGATCTCTTCTTTCGTGTTCTATAAGCCATTACATTCTTTGTTAGACTCAAGACCTTAATCAGATCAGTGTGACCTGCCATGAGATGAACAGGAAAGCTTAGGAGTTTTCTTACCCTCAACACAATGCATTCTGGGATATGCTACAGGCTCTGTGACATTAAAGTAGACATATATATTTTAATGACAATGATGAAATCACACTCTACAAACCACCTACGGTTAAAATTTCCGAAAAACTTGAATTGAGGGCCGATACACTACTAAAAATGTCCCCCATGGTTTTGTCTGTTTTTTTCCATTTCATTCTTGTCTTGATACGCAAGTGATTAAAGCTAAAACCACATCTTGTCCTAGTTAAGAAATTTGCTTAACTCGTTGGCCAGCTGGAAGCTGCATGTTGTTCTTTACACTGCCATATGCTTGCCATGTATACAACAGCAGACCTGGAGAAAAGATAAAATTCAAGCGGCTGGAACTGACCAATGTTCCAGTCTGAGAGGTCTCAAGTGTCAACCCCATCCCACCTTAAAACACAATACTTGATCATCATTGTGAGAGTTCATGCATCTGTGTTTCTGTGATTTACTCAGAAAAGGATACGAGGCATTCCTAATCTTATCCAATTAAGTAAACCGTTCTGGCTAACGTGAGGTCCTAGGTCACAGGTCAGCCAAACGTCCAGCTGCCCTTTGTGACCTTCGGCCTGAAAACCATCTATTCTGTCTTTCATCTAGTTGCCAGCCACCCGCTTCTTGTGGCAGCGGAGGCATATGAGGTTATTCTGCCTACATCAATAACCATGGTGTCGAAGCAGAGAAGTGAATTATGGCACAGGAAACAAAAGGAAGGGTAATGTAAATAACAGATGAATTGGCTCCTAACTTCGCTCTCGAGTCTTTTGTGTTGTTCCATTATCCAATTACATGTTGCTCTGACTTTGTAATTCAAGACTGCTCTGATGTTCTGAGGTAGGATATTACAGGGCATCTCAAACCAGCTAATGATCTTCAAATAAGCCACAAGAAGTAACCCACTTATTAAAACAAGCCAGTGAATCCAAAAAACCAACATTTACACTAATGCTATAATACGCTGGGCTACAATTCTGCAGCATTCACACTCTGTCATTTAGATGGTGGAGTCGATGCTTCATTGGCAATGCTAATATCCCATGTCCAACCCTCCTCATGTTTCATTTTGTCTAACTTTGTGGCAACTTATTTTTTTAATGGTGATGAAATTCCTGAAACGATCCAGACAAACTTAACTGAGATTAACTAACCAAAGGACCACAGCAGCAATCATTGTGATTGAATGCAGACATCATGAACGTAGAAGAGGGAAAAGGGTCATCATCTAGCATCTCCTTATGTGCAGACACATTAAACAAGAACAATGTCAACCAGTTAGTGTGTTTATGGTCGGACAGTGTTCCAACAAAACATATGTCATGGTTATATGGTAAATGTAAAATCCTCTTATTGTGTGAGAACAGATTATTGGTTGTGTGTGAGTACCATACTCTGGGGAATCAACCATCATCAGATGTACCTCCTGGAAGATGTCTGCTGCTGATGTCAGTATCTCTCTCCCTTTCCTCATTTGATCCACAGGAACCTCTCCAACTTCAATAACGCTGATACGACTCAAATTCTTCAGTTGGTCATTTTTTAACAAAGAAGTAAAAACTGCTATTTCTATATGAATGAATCCATGACATCGTACATGCAAATTAAATTACATAAAATGCTACAAAACCGTCACAGCAGAGCTATCAAAATTAAAAGCTCAACTATGCTTTAAATGACAAATATTCACATGATACATATTCTTGGATTCGAAATTGTGTATAAAAAATCAGTTCAGAAGATGTGTTTTTATACTGCCAGCAATTTCAGATAAATTGGATTTCACTGGAATGTTTCAGTATAGTATGAGGGGCTATTGAGCTCTTTAGCAATGCATACAAAATGTGCACAGAAAAGTAGGATGAAAGACTTAACTACAGGAGGCCGTTTACAAACAGCAAGAATTTTAAACAGCGAGAAATAAATGTTTACTTGAATAAGCAGAAATCGTATAAAGACGCTTCATCTTTTCTGAGCAACCTAGCTGCACTGTGATTAGTCTGTGTGAAAGGATACCAAATTAACAGGCAAAATAGTCTTTCTTTGGATGTAGCACTAGCTTACTGCTTTAATGAGGCAGTTTGATATTTTGCTCATATTTAAAATGTCATTTCTCATGGGTAGCAGACAGTCCATAGGCAAACCAGACTTGATCTGTGCAAATGTAGGTTTGTGAGTAAAAAGGATGTGACTTGTCTCCAGCAGCCTCTTTGATAAGTTGTATTTTCACAGCTTGGAAAGGTTTTTTTTCATTGGAGTCATTCTTGCCCTTTTCGTTCTGCGTGTCTACTGCAGCACACCAAGGGACTAACTATAATCAAATGTGTTTCTCCTTACAGGTATGTGCTCTTGCTTCTATACTGACTGCGGATCAATCCTCATATGTTATTCATATGGACTACAGGAAGCGGAGAGGAGAGCACACCCCCATCTCCATAGACGGAGTTGCAGTAGAGAGGGTCAGCAGCTTCAAGTTCCTCGGCGTGCACATCTCCGAGGACCTCACATGGACCACGCACACCACTCACGTGGTGAAAAGGGCCCAACAACGCCTGTATTTCCTTAGGCGACTGAGGAAATTCAACATGGCCCCCCGCATCCTCAGATCATTCTACACCAGTACCATCGAGAGTGTTCTGACAGGTTGCATCACCGTCTGGTACGGGAACTGCACCGCCCTGGAGCGTAGGGCACTACAGAGGGTGGTGCGGTCGGCACAGTACATCGTTGGAGGTGAGCTTCCCTCCATCCTGGACATATACACCAAGCGGTGCGTGGCCCCATTTGTGAAAGGTGATTAAATGCCCCAAAAATCTGTCTGTTTGCAGCACTGAGTGATGCATTTCAAATTGAAACTGATTTCGAAAAGCAGATGTGGTTTTGAGGAGAAGATAAACGTGGCAACTGTGCAAGAGAATCAGACGTTATGGTGCTGATTAACCCTTATGAAACAACTGTCTTAATGAAAACCCGACAGCTAATCCCTGAGATAGATCACAGGCCATAGAGTCTGAGATATTAATGCTTTGGTGTTGGTGCCATCCATTGTTTGGTTTTGGGAAATCATCAACTTTGGGATGTGGCATGGAAAAGCTCTAATGTTCTCTCAAACTGTGGACCTCAAGATTGATATAAGCATCTTGCTCCCATGGCAGAGTAACAAAATGATGGTATAAACTATATTATGGTTTACAAAATGCTGATGTCTACTCTTTATTGGAAGCACAGGGATGGAAAAGAAAGCCACATTAAAGAACATCAACAACGCCGAAGATAATACATAACCATTACGTGACCGCGAGATAATAGTTTCAGTCTGAGGTTCTCTTCTGAAAATTGAAGTGAAATTGTGTGTTGATGTCCTGTGTTGTATTGATTTTGGTCTAAAAACACAGACTGCAAACTGATCTGAGATCTTTCATTGTAAATGACTTCCTTTCTATCTTAAGAAAACATACAACAGTAACTTACATCTGCCAGTCATCCTTGCCTTTGAATGTAAAAGGGTGCATTGTACGATGGGGCCAGGAGAAAATTTAGTACCTCTTCACAAAGAAAGGAAACGGAGGGGGGGGGGGGGGGAACTGTGAGGGGAAAGTGGGGAAAAGTGGGGAAAAGTAAAGCCAAAGTCTGAGAAAAAAACACTCTAATCCTCCAACCCCCTGTTCCCAGTTTCCTCTGAGGCTGGGGCCTTCCAGGGCTCATTCAGCAGCAACTATACAATGTTTTCCTTCCCTTTAACAGATTACATCAGCACACTAGAGTCTTTTTCCTTCAAACAGTTGCAGGATCTAACAAAAGTGTCTTTAACTGCGGCTGCTGTGAGGGGCCCTGATTTTCATAGATCAACATGATGACAGAGACACAGGGGAGAACACACTAAAAGAGGCATTATCTATATGCATGTATTGCAGATGCATTGGAAACTGTGAAACGCTGAATCCACTAATCCAGCAGGACCAAATGCAAGGCCTGCTAACGTTTCAATAAACGCCTGAATGTGGGGTAATGAGGGATTAGATGTGGCTTTAATAAAGAAACCTAAGGCTATGTGAGATGTTTTAGTGTTAATAGCAGAAAAGAAAAATGGTACAAAGAAAACATATTGTAATCCAAAAAACCAATGGGAAATGGGGACTGTGGATTATTGGCAAGTCATGGGATCTCTCGAACTTTGCTTCACCAGTATAACTTAAGCTCATTTGATGGGTTAAATAATCAAATGTCACATGATAGATTCTGTGGGGGAGAAACCGGCTCTGTGTGTAACGAAACGATAAGCAGATCAACCACTCCTCAAAGGGATTACAGCTAATTGCAGGGGGCAAAGCCTCGTAGAGGGGAACTAGTCAAACTGAGAATACTGGGTGCAAGGCCAAAGTTAGACTGTATGATCTTATATTGTACATTAAGTGAGAAAAAGAACTGTTGCCACTCTCCTCAAAGGCACATCAATGTCATAATATACAAAAGCACCAGCCTTTGAAACAAAGGGACTTAATACAAGTCTGGTAGGAGGACATTTCTGCCCAACATGATTAAATAGACCGATATTTCTCATTTATTATGAGATACAAATGTGCAGTAATGAAATATTCAAGTTTAACCTCTCTCCGATGAGTCGATTCATGAGTGAAACTCTCCATTTTATGCTTTTCATTTCTAACGCTGATTTTGAAGTGAGAAAGCTCAAAAGATGACCCAGAAATATCAATTCCGATCAAAAGTTTCAATCAGTGATTCATAATTAATGAGGAACGATATCAACATTAGTTTGCACCATGTGGAAAGAATAGGTCCCCATGCCAACAAGCTGTTATAGCGCTTGTGGATGACGAGTACGACCTTTTCTTCAGCAGTGTTGTGGGGAAACAGTTACGTCTTTGCCAAACACTTTGGAGATCAAAGTGTCAATTTTAGAGCTTTTTCCCTTTGTATTCTGCACGCTGTGTGGCCTTTGGCTGGAGGTTTAAATGACAATACGGCTGGTTGGAAAACACCCTTTGCATATTTGAAGTCCTCCGCCTTATTAGTAGTAATTGTCTTAAGACCTTTTGGCTGACCAGAGCCCGGCTTTTTTGTAAGCTTTTCTTTGTTTGATATTTCACTCGGGTTTGAGGTGAGGTGAGGGGAGTTTCTTTTATTTTTTAGATGAAGGCAGGATTATTTGTAGACATTCCAGAGAATATTTAGTACTAACCTCTGTGACTCCCTGTTGAGCACTTTGACTCAAGACCCCTGTGACAATAGCAGGAATAATTCAAAGTTTAATTCATGAGGAAAGATTTATTGTAAGGAATGGAATGTGTCACAGGGTGTAAGGACAGCCTGACCTAACAGACACAACAAAAGTCAAAGGTCAACGTTTGTCTTCTTTGTCTATCAGACTTTTATAGGAGGACGGCAATGTTGTTATGGTGCAGTCCGCGAAGCACAGAAAAGTAGGATGAAAGACTTAACTACAGGAGGCCGTTTACAAACAGCAAGAATTTTAAACAGCGAGAAATAAATGTTTACTTGAATAAGCAGAAATCGTATAAAGACGCTTCATCTTTTCTGAGCAACCTAGCTGCACTGTGATTAGTCTGTGTGAAAGGATACCAAATTAACAGGCAAAATAGTCTTTCTTTGGATGTAGCACTAGCTTACTGCTTTAATGAGGCAGTTTGATATTTTGCTCATATTTAAAATGTCATTTCTCATGGGTAGCAGACAGTCCATAGGCAAACCAGACTTGATCTGTGCAAATGTAGGTTTGTGAGTAAAAAGGATGTGACTTGTCTCCAGCAGCCTCTTTGATAAGTTGTATTTTCACAGCTTGGAAGGTTTTTTCATTGAGTCATTCTTGCCCTTTTTCGTTCTGCGTGTCTACTGCAGCACACCAAGGGACTAACTATAATCAAATGTGTTTCTCCTTACAGGTATGTGCTCTTGCTTCTATACTGACTGCGGATCCAATCCTCATATGTTATTCATATGGACTACAGGAAGCGGAGAGGAGAGCACACCCCCATCTCCATAGACGGAGTTGCAGTGAGAGAGGGTCAGCAGCTTCAAGTTCCTCGTCGTGCACATCTCCGTGGACCTCACATGGCCCACGCACACCACTCACGTCGCGAATAGGGCCCAACAACGCCTGGATTTCCTTAGGCGACTGAGGAAATTCAACATGGCCCCCATCCTCAGATCATTTACACCAGTACCATCGAGAGTGTTCTGACAGGTTGCATCACCGTCTGGTACGGAACTGCACCGCCCTGGAGCGTAGGGCACTACAGAGGGTGGTGCGGTCGGCACAGTACATCGTTGAGGTGAGCTTCCTCCATCCTGGACATATACACCAAGCGGTGCGTGGCCCCATTGTGAAAGGTGATTAAATGCCCAAAAATCTGTCTGTTTGCAGCACTGAGTGATGCATTTCAAATTGAAACTGATTTGAAAAGCAGATGTGGTTTTGAGGAGAAGATAAACGTGGCAACTGTGCAAGAGAATCAGACGTTATGGTGCTGATTAACCCTTATGAAACAACTGTCTTAATGAAAACCCGACAGCTAATCCCTGAGATAGATCACAGGCCATAGAGTCTGAGATATTAATGCTTTGGTGTTGGTGCCATCCATTGTTTGGTTTGAAATCATCAACTTTGGGATGTGGCATGGAAAAGCTCTAATGTTCTCTCAAACTGTGGACCTCAAGATTGATATAAGCATCTTGCTCCCATGGCAGAGTAACAAAATGATGGTATAAACTATATTATGGTTTACAAAATGCTGATGTCTACTCTTTATTGGAAGCACAGGGATGGAAAAGAAAGCCACATTAAAGAACATCAACAACGCCGAAGATAATACATAACCATTACGTGACCGCGAGATAATAGTTTCAGTCTGAGGTTCTCTTCTGAAAATTGAAGTGAAATTGTGTGTTGATGTCCTGTGTTGTATTGATTTTGGTCTAAAAACACAGACTGCAAACTGATCTGAGATCTTTCATTGTAAATGACTTCCTTTCTATCTTAAGAAAACATACAACAGTAACTTACATCTGCCAGTCATCCTTGCCTTTGAATGTAAAAGGGTGCATTGTACGATGGGGCCAGGAGAAAATTTAGTACCTCTTCACAAAGAAAGGAAACGGAGGAACTGTGAGGGAAAGTGGGAAAAGTGGGGAAAAGTAAAGCCAAAGTCTGAGAAAAAAACACTCTAATCCTCCAACCCCTGTTCCCAGTTTCCTCTGAGGCTGGGGCCTTCCAGGAGCTCATTCAGCAACAACTATACAATGTTTTCCTTCCTTTAACAGATTACATCAGCACACTAGAGTCTTTTTCCTTCAAACAGTTGCAGGATCTAACAAAAGTGTCTTTAACTGCGGCTGCTGTGAGGGGCCCTGATTTTCATAGATCAACATGATGACAGAGACACAGGGAGAACACACTAAAAGAGGCATTATCTATATGCATGTATTGCAGATGCATTGGAAACTGTGAAACGCTGAATCCACTAATCCAGCAGGACCAAATGCAAGGCCTGCTAACGTTTCAATAAACGCCTGAATGTGGGGTAATGAGGATTAGATGTGGCTTTAATAAAGAAACCTAAAGGCTATGTGAGATGTTTTAGTGTTAATAGCAGAAAAGAAAAATGGTACAAAGAAAACATATTGTAATCCAAAAAACCAATGGGAAATGGGGACTGTGGATTATTGGCAAGTCATGGGATCTCTCGAACTTTGCTTCACCAGTATAACTTAAGCTCATTTGATGGGTTAAATAATCAAATGTCACATGATAGATTCTGTGGGGGAGAAACCGGCTCTGTGTGTAGCGAAGCGATAAGCAGATCAACCACTCCTCAAAGGGATTACAGCTAATTGCAGGGGCAAAGCCTCGTAGAGGGGAACTAGTCAAACTGAGAATACTGGGTGCAAGGACAAAGTTAGACTGTATGATCTTATATTGTACATTAAGTGAGAAAAAGAACTGTGCCACTCTCCTCAAAGGCACATCAATGTCATAATATACAAAAGCACCAGCCTTTGAAACAAAGGGACTTAATACAAGTCTGGTAGGAGGGACATTTCTGCCCAACATGATTAAATAGACCGATATTTCTCATTTATTATGAGATACAAATGTGCAGTAATGAAATATTCAAGTTTAACCTCTCTCCGATGAGTCGATTCATGAGTGAAACTCTCCATTTTATGCTTTTCATTTCTAACGCTGATTTTGAAGTGAGAAAGCTCAAAAGATGACCCAGAAATATCAATTCCGATCAAAGTTTCAATCAGTGATTCATAATTAATGAGAACGATATCAACATTAGTTGCACCATGTGGAAAGAATAGGTCCCCATGCCAACAAGCTGTTATGGCGCTTGTGGATGACGAGTCGACCTTTTCTTCAGCAGTGTTGTGGGGAAACAGTTACGTCTTTGCCAAACACTTTGGAGATCAAAGTGTCAATTTTTGAGCTTTTTCCCTTTGTATTCTGCACGCTGTGTGGCCTTTGGCTGGAGGTTTAAATGACAATACGGCTGGTTGGAAAACACCCTTTGCATATTTCAAAAGTCATTTCAACAGTGTCTTTTATATCTAATGAACGTACAGTAGGTACATGTTTTTATTTAAGGGTCTTGTAAATCTGACAGCCTCGAGAGGATCATGTCTGTAGTCACAGATATCTAGGGTTTACATTCAACAGCAATATTTAGGTTTGCTCTATTTAGAATTCAGTGAGTAAGGAGCATTAGCTGTGACAATTGTTTATGGTTTCACATCCACTTTGATCTGGTAACGTCATAGCATGTCGTCTTTAAGGTCTGTTTTACCTCTCTTTAATCGGATGTGATTATTTTTGATGAAAATAAGCAGGAGGTGAACATAATCATTGCAGAACATAGCTGTGATTTAATCTCAAATCTTCAGGTTTTTTTATAACACGTGGACTTGGTGTTGGCTTTGTTCTTTTTTTACTTTGTTTACTTACTTACAGTTAATTGTCTTAAAATTGACATGATGTATCCTCAAACTCGAGGTGGGAAAGAACAGTGGATACACCTGAGTGTGTGAATGCATGTTCCACTAAAAACACCTGCAAACTATTGTTGTCTGTCCCTGTCCATCAGCAATGCCATTCTCTCTTTCTACACTCTGTGTTTTCCTGGAGTTAACTTTTTTAATATATTCAGCTGATCAAAACATTTTCTCCAGGAAACAGATTCACACTCGTCAATTTCACAGCTGGGTTGGAGCTGTTTTTAAAGCAAACACCTCTGCGTCAGTGTGTCTCCGTGTGATCTATTACCTGCCACAGCTGTTAGGACACTAGCAATAGGTAGCACAAGGGAGCTGAAGGTAGCGACAGCTTGGGAGTGTAGCGACAGAACCTAAAGCTTTGATGCTACATCCTCTCAGATTCTGGACCCATTTGTTTCTAATATGTATTCCGGTGGGAACATGAGAGATGATAAATGATTTTCCTCTAGCTGACATTTTTATGATGTATTTTAAACAGCAAGTCATTGCTATGTTGTACGTGCCGTTCCTATTCCAAGTGTGGTGCGAGTGAAAAATGACCGCCGGGGGAATAAAGAATATTCACTACTCCCATCTTGATGGTGTTGGACACAGAATGTAGAGTTCATGAAGTAAAAAAGTATTTTCACACCTTGTCCAGAAAATTAAATCTATAAAAAAAAGGGTTAAGGCTGGGCAACAATGGGTCATAGTCTGATCTCACAGAAAACAGTGAAAAGTTGAACAAAAGCCCTATGGTTAAAAGAAAAGCCATCACACATTATGGCACTTCAACTTCTACAACCCCAAATCAAAGCATAAAAGCACCTCTTCAGAATGAGACACATATACGATCACGGGATCATTTCCAGTTATTTCCTGAAAATGATGATCAATATTCAAAGTAGACTTCTGTGCTCTGGTGATCTTGTTAAAAACCACCAGGTATGACCCTAGAGCCACACACTTCGTGACCATATACAGGACTGTCTCAGAAAATTAGAATATTGTGATAAAGTTCTTTATTTTCTGTAATGCAATTAAAAAAACAAAAATGTCATGCATTCTGGATTCATTACAAATCAACTGAAATATTGCAAGCCTTTTATTCTTTTAATATTGCTGATTATGGCTTACAGCTTAAGAAAACTCTAAAATCCTATCTCATAAAATTTGAATATTTCCTCAGACCAAGTAAAAAAAGATTTATAACAGCAAAACAAAATCAAACATTTGAAAATGTGTTTCCAGGTGTTTCGAGTTAATTAGACGATTCAAGTGATTTGTTTAATACCCTACTAGTATACTTTTTCATGATATTCTAATATTTAGAGATAGGATATTTGAGTTTTCTTAAGCTGTAAGCCATAATCAGCAATATTAAAAGAATAAAAGGCTTGCAATATTTCAGTTGATTTGTAATGAATCCAGAATGCATGACATTTGTTTTTTAATTGCATTACAGAAAATAAAGAACTTTATCACAATATTCTAATTTTCTGAGACAGTCCTGTATTCTCATCAGACCCGGCTGCAGAAACAAATTAGAGGGGGGGCATTAAATTTTCTTTTCATGCTACATTTTATTTGCTTCAACGGCTCTGTGGCTATTCCTCGGTGCTAAAACTCATATTTGGCTCTCATTAAAGTTCATCCCCAAATCCAAAAACAAACAAACAGTAGTGTAGTGTTATGTCTATTTATTTAAATGAAACAGACAAAATAGACAAAAAATATAATCTCAATAATATATATATATATATAATTATATTATAATAAATATAATATAATATCAAAAATAAAATCTAGGTAACATAACTTAATTCTTTCATTAACACAAGAAGTGTCTCTCCTTTGTAGAGAATGGCAGCAGTTGGTCTTCTGCAGAACTTGTGAAGAAATCCATCACTGCCTTTTCCGCTGCCAGGGCATGGGTGACCACCAAATGCAGCTGATGGTTATAACAGTGGACATATGGTATCTCTCTGTCCAGTTTTGCTGCAGCAGTTTCTGTACTCCTCCATGTTTACCCGACATGAGTGAGGCACCATCATATACCTGACTGAGGATTTTCTCAGGGCTCAGGCCAGCTGTGGTCAGTTCTTCTATGATGGTGTCAGTCAATGTAACTGCATCTCCCTGGTCAGCAGTGGCTATTGTTAGGAGGCGCTCAGTTGGTTCACAGTTCATTCAAAGCGGAGAACTATGGAGATATTCTCTCTCCCTGTTGGGTCTCTGGTTCCATCCGCTTTTAAAGTGAGTCTCCACTTCTTTTACTATGTGCTCTCTTACTAAAGCACTCATTATGTCTATTAAGTCATTTTGAATGTCGTGACTTGTGTATCTTGCATTGTGAGGAATAGATTTGGCTATCTTTGCTAGTTCTGCATCTTTCCTTAATGCAAACTCAAATAGAGACAAAAATAGCCCACATCCATCCTCATTCATTCCACTGTATGCATCGTGGTCACCTCTAAAGGGCAGTTGGTTCACAGAACTCCACAACATCAATAATTGCAGACAGATAATATCTGTTGCGCTGCAGTTGGTCGGTGTTAATTAATGTTGAGATTTCCTTACTTGTGTGAATCCGTCTTTCCTTGTCCCTCCACATGGCATCACAAGTCAGGTGCTCTTTGGATGCAGCGTGCTTGTGAGTCCTTTCAGTTTCCACCGCATGCTTCCAGTCACGGAACCCAGTTAGAGTGAAGGTTGAGTCAGTGGATCTGGGTCCCTGAAACATTCTGCATGGGTAGCAGTATGCAGCATCTGCCTGAACTGAATACTCCATCCATGACTTCCATACCAGGAACTGCAAAATGACCTTTTTCCTGAGAAAAGGCGCGGAGAAAGTTCTGCATGGACGGTCTTTGGGGCTTCTCTGTGCCAAGGTCACTAGGCTGCAATAACCTGTTGCTGTTCCTCGCAGCTGCAGGAATGTTACCGTCAACCGTGTTGTTGTTGTTGTTGTTGTTGACGTCTTCACTCACGTTTCTTGCATGCGGAGTTAATGTTACGCTGCTTGGCGCTCCCAGTCCTTGTGCTCCCTAGTTGCTGTAGCTAACCCTCCTAGCATGAGTGCTTACTTCAGTGTTGACTTCCGTGCTCATCGTTCCAGTGGAATGGGTGTTGTATGGTGCTGCTTCCTGCTCGTTCCCGTCCGCATCGTTAATCCTCTTGGCATGAACGCTAGCCGCCTTATTCTTCTGAAAGAAATTCCGAATATCCATAACGGTTGGTGGCGACGCCGACGGCGGACGTAACGTTACTGATCTGTTGACAGCGATAGTATGATTCAGTGACCCGTGACCCGCCCCCTCTACCTGTAATTGGCTAACACGTTGCTAGGCTGGTTGGATTGGTTGAATTATAGGATCGACGAGTCGAGATAGGAATAATAAGATGATGGCAGGCTACTCCGACGAAAAAAACAAAACCCAAATAAAATAAGATAAAATAAATAGCTTCTAGTCCAGGGCGGGCACGGCTCACTCATTGGAATTTCGCGCCATGGTCTGATTCTCATAAGAGTTTCCCCCACAGCAGACCCCTTCACTCTCGAGGATTAGGATCTTTCCTATCACAAAAGCCTCCTGGAGGGAGACCAAAGAGTTCCTCGCCAATCTAATCAAAGGGGAAATTAAAGACTATTCCTGTTTTTATGCTGACTTATTTTAAAGTCCGACGAGGAGAACAAAACAATGGAAGCAAGATGTTGTTTTCGCTCCACATTGTTAGAATTTCTCACTCTCTCAGTATCTACTTGTAAGGTAAAAGCTCTTTTCAATTCAATTCAGTTTCAATTCAGTTTATTTGTATAGCCCAATTTCACAAATTACAAATTTGTCTCGGAGTGCTTTACAATCTGTACACATAGACATCCCTGCCCCAAAACCTCACATCGGACCAGGAAAAACTCCCAAATAACCCTTCAGGGGGGAAAAAAGGGAAGAAACCTGCAGGAGAGCAACAGAGGAGGATCCCTCTCCAGGATGGACAGATGCAATAGATGTAATGTGTACAGAAGGACAGATTTAGAGTTAAAATACATTCAATACATTTCTGTGTGTTGTGTTCACCAGCAATGCGTACATGCTCAACACTGCCCGTCAAATATATAATCCACACAAATATCTTAAGAAATGCTTCTGCCCTCATAGAACTTGAAGTTCACTATTATGGGCAACCTGCCAAGGAGCCCTGGTCGTAGTATTATGAGGCGAGTAGATCATTTGTCTTTTATTTGTTGTTCATCTCCCTTGACAGAAAGGCCCAACTCAACACCAGTCCAAAATAAAGACTATCAAAACAAATTAGGTAAAATAAATTCAAGAGGGGGATCAAATTAAAATATAATTTTTTCTTTTTCCATTATTTAAATTGCACAGATTATTGGCTAAAAGGCAGCCAATGCTTTTATCCATCCCATGCTGTTCACTTTATTTTCTCCTTTTCTTCTTAAATAACAAATGTGATCGTAGAACATTCAATATATAATCATGAAAATGGAAATCAAGCTATGGAGAGATTTCCCCTGAATTGACCAAACCAAACTTTTCCTCTGAGATTGGGAAGTCAGTGTACCAGATGCAGTCCAGAGCTCAGAGACTTCAAGATCTTTGTAAGCCAAGGAGAAATTTGAAACCACAAACTCTTACGGGGGGGGAGAAGAAGAACAAAAGGCCTTCATAGATAGCAGTGAGAAGAAAGAGGCAGTTATCATGCTTTACCAAATTGCAAATGAGATTTTTTTAAATCAAAGAGGAATTTAAAATATAATATGCGTGTGTATTAGGAGGCCTGTTAAGTCTCGGCCACAAAGAGTGAGTGAGTTCTTTCTTTTGAGTGACACTTATCTAAGCTTTATATATATGAACCGCAGTGGCTAGAAAATAATCATATATTTTTTTATTTCTTATTTAGAAAAGTTAACTTTAAGTCAAGATTTAAAAGATTTCATATTGGCTACACATATTCTTTGAGATTTTAGCTTTTTCTTTTTTGTTTTGTCTTGCAGAGTTTAGTATGGAGTCATTAAAATGACCACGAAATGCACAATGTGAAAACTAGAATTTATCGAAGTAGATTCTACCACAGATTGGTTGGAGATCAGAATCAGAATCAGAATCAGAATCAGAAACAGGAATGAATGTTTAAATTTTTTGGTGGAAGGTGCAACATTTGGACATGACAAACAACAACCGTTGTCCGGTTGGATGTCTATTTTGGGGACAAGAGTCAGTCTGTCTTCTACCGACTGCCGACTCAAAGCACATCACCGTCTCTGACACATCTTCATCTACATTTTGAGTGGGGGAGCCCTTGGGAATATTTAGCCACTGTCAGTCAGTGTCAGCAGTGATTGACACATGAGGCTGTGCTGAAAGACTGACAGGTGTGGTCTAAGCCGTCTGCGTGTGTGTGTGTGTGTTTTACAAAAGTTACTGTAGCTTGAAAAGAATGTTTGAGTCACACTAAAAATCTATATAATATATAAGGTTATGTGTGTAATATTTATGAATCCCGTTATCTTACTCTATTTTGTCTTGATGATTTCAACTTTATTTGACAAATTATTGCCGCGATTGTTGAAGCTTTCAGGAAGTGTACGATTTTGATGGTTGACTAATTCAACACAAAGACAGTATGGTTGTCTAGGGAACAGCTTTGCAGCATTGTTACTCTAACCTTTAATCACAGTCTGCTTTGACGGATCCTGCTGAGATAAAAGGAAGACGTTTTTGATTTGAGGTAATTCAGGTAATAGTTTCCAGAGAGAGCCATTCACGACCGAGGAATGCAAACTAATCTAGTCACATTGGTTCTGCTGAACTTCTCAGATGACCCTGAAGGGTCGTCACCCTCAAAATACTAGCCCACATTTACATCCCTCTGCAATGGAAAGTTAAGGAGGAATGAAAGGAGGATGGAAAGAGGGAGAGGCTCAAACATCATCAAGTGAACCGTAGCTACTGTTCACATGTGCAATGAATGCATTGAACCGTGCCATAATCTGCAGGTGTGAGTTGCTGGTTGGCAAAAAGGAAATGTAGGCAGCATTATTGCTGTAGAGTTAAAATAATGACTGTGGAAGACGAGTGAAAAGGCACAGCTAGTGCTTTGGCCAAGTCCAAACCGACTACTTTTAAATGCCATTTAAGATTCTGCTTATTTGTTATGATCCTGTGAGGGTTTGAAAAGTCACGACTGCAAAGCGGAGGGTAGACAACAGCTCAGCTGCCAGGGCCATTCTGCAGAGGTCTAAGCCAACAAATTAAGAACGGCTGGCATACTTTGTGTAATCTTGTTAAGGATACTGTTAATGGGGAGGCACGTTGTCACTGTGCAGACAATGGCTTCACTCTCGGCCCCGGGGTCATTTTCATTAATTAAGCAACGTGGCGCTCAAAAGCTAATCCAATCACACAGCACTCTCTTCTCACGGTTGCGGGCCCGGCTTCTGGATGACTTTGGTGGACCTGCTGCTTGACACCACGAGCGACTCAACAATGAGCGCTGCCAAACAGAGCGGAGACAGAGGATGGGGATCTGGACGGAGCGGCGGAAACAACAAACCGCTCATACATAAACCAACAAAGCTAAGGCAGTTGACTAAATGCACTGCAGTATTTCAAGATTGAGTGTGATGCTGCATGGCAGTAACAAATTCACAACATTTTGAAATGAACTTTCAGATGTAACTTTTGTATTATTGTTGCACCTTGACCTCTCTCTGTTTCTGCAAAAAAAAAGTTTTACATTTTACTGCAATGCATCTCTTTGGGTCATGGAATAGTCTAGCCATTTGACACCGCTCTGCACTGTTTCACGTCTTGCTTAAAACCACTGTGATCTTCTAAAGGTTCCCAAAGGGACATTGTTTTCTATATTTAAGCACACAACTTTATTGACACTGATTAATGAGATTTGTAAAGTAAAGTGGTTGGTTTCGAACCCACATTTGATTTAGCCCTGGCAAATTCAGAGGCCTCCTTTATTTTCATTTTCTCTTAGCTGTTCAGCTCTAAATGCAAAGGCCTCAGTATTGGCTCTTAACACTCAGATTGTACCTGGAATTAATCAGCAAAATAAAAATGGTAACCTTATGGTTTAAATGTCAAAGCTGAGACAAATAGTCTCCATGGTTACTGACTATTCAAGTTGTCTTTCAGTCTTACAGTGACTTCTCTTTTGAAGTGCATGCTTTAATTCTCTCCTTGATGTTAAGTGCCAATAGGCCATCCACTGCTAACCGTTTCACAAATCCCTTCAGATGGGAAAAAGAGCCACAGGCTTCCTCGTACTAATGGATATAACAGATCACACCAGACCCAGATAAAAATACAAAAGTTGAACTGGAGAGAGCAGAAGAGGCGGAAAACTTGGCGGGAGACCCTCTCAGTGTTGTATTTCTTCTTGTTACCGTTTGGAGCTTGGATTTGATTTGATTGAGGATCCTGGAACACAGTTCTGAGTAGTGAGTATGTCTTTGATTTACTCGTGTTTCAGACCCTGCAGATTTGCCGCGCCTACTGTTGGCCAAACTCTGACCCCTGGCCCTTGGCCTCAACCACCCTGATGATCTGTGGCCAGAGAAGAGCAGAATAATTATATCTTACGAGTTGTCTACTATTTCATGCCTTTGAGTAACATTTGAATTATGCCTAACGTGTATTTTCTTCTCTTTCCATTTCTTATACCCCAGAAATCTTAGGCGCACAGTGCTTTAAAAAAAATCATTAACAACTGCTGACAGTAACATGCGGCTGCACTTTAAACTGTAGTTTAATAGTTTCAGAACGAGTTCACAATGAGAAAAAGTAACATGGTACAAATTTAATATCAAACTATGAACAATTTGTTTTTACATTTTCAATAGTGGTATCTATAGTGTAATACATTTGATATGTTGGTTTTGATGACAGCAGTAATGAAGGATGTATTTGTTTTCAATCAGGGGAACAACTGCAGGATTAGGCCAAGGGACTTCCGAAGACTGAATCAATGAAGGGAGATCTAACAGCCCTATTTTTACAACTGTCGGCTTCAGATTAGTGCAGCTGACAGATGACATGCACGTGTTGATGGAATTCGTGCTAAAGCGGGCAACCCAAGTGTGCCGCTCTCTCTTCAGCCTGGTCATGGATACACCCACCTGGGCATTGTGCAATCCTGGGCTGAGACAGCTGCCCAGAGAAACCAACCCAGCCAATCCTAATCAGTTGTACCACTGGAGGTATGCAGGATGGCCCACAACAACGTTATAATGTGCTGCTTAAAGAGGAGTAAAACAAGTCAACCATGGGAACTGTTTGATTTCATAGCATATGTAGTAGTGTGGTATTGGGTGGGCCTTCACCTCAGAACCAAACAGGTCCTCATTCATGCCAGCAACTAAAATCACATTCTCTAGTTTCACATGCTATGGATTCAATGCTTTGGCAAGCAATGTGGTACGTCACTGATCTTTCGTTAAGAACGAATTACGCAGCCTAATTTACCTCTATTGAAGCATTGCTTGGTGGTGCTTTGATTGTCTCATCCCCAAAAAATGTTTAGTGCATTGTTATAAATGGATTCTTATTTTTTTCCAGAAAAGAAAATATGCTTCTACATCTGATGAGCTCAAACAAGGCTGAAAGATAATTGAGCTTCTGGACTTTGAGAGAGAGTCCAGCGGGGTGTAATATGAGAAACTGCACAAAGCGCAACTGAAATCGATGACACATGATGCCATGGTAATTGTGTGTTGGCATTATATTACATCTTACTCCCAGTAAATGCACCATGCTTCAGTCAGACAGTAACCCTGCAGTCTGCCTGGTGCATCCTGCAGATAAGGATACAAGTATATGCAAACCTCACTCCAGCTCCCAGTGGTAAAGTGGTAAAGTGAGACTGATAGGAGCGTACAGACAATGCATAATAATCAACTGGAAAATATGCAGAATTTAACTTGTTTCTTGGGTACAGTAAAAAGATGGAGCAAGAAAGTACCATGCAGGGCAAGAAAAAAGAGAAACGTGCCAAAGTGTAAATGCCAGCATTATTTGGCTACTGGCACTTTGGGGCAATCTTAGAAAAATATTGTTCTCCAGTCTAGCCAGATATCAGCAGACTGCTGGACTAACTCAATGTGACATCTACTTGTAATGCAAAAAAGCAAAAATGCCCACCATCAACACACAAATGTAAAGACCTCTCTCTTTCTCAGACACACACACACACACACAGTCTGAAGACATAGAGAGAAAGCCCACTGTTCACTGAGCCTCTGGGGACTCTGCAGGAACACAGAGGTGAGGGGGCTACAAACCTTCGCTTCTCTGTTACATCCCAGAGGAGACCTGCGCTACTTCCATTTCACAAACAATCTAAGGACCGTCGTGCAGGATGAGGGAAGTGGAGGAGCCATGTAGAGGGCCAGCTTACAAAACAGAGAAACACATATAAACCTGAGCCTGGCAAGTGACCAGGTTTATATCTGAGCAAGTGACCTCTGAAAAGACGAGAAGGGAGCAAAGCTCTCAGCAAGATGGAATCGCTCAGAATGGAGATGTCACATTGAATGGCAGTTGGTGTCCGATAATGGGGAGCTTACACGACAGAGTTCAAAAAGTTGTGTTTCCTCCTTTGGGTTTTAGTTAAACTCTTGAATTCAATTAGAATTTCTTGGTTATTGTTTCTGACCAGTACATTTTGATACTATTATTGCAATACGCAACAGTCAAATCAAAGAAAATACTATATTTATGATTACTTCTCAGGAAAACTTGTATTTAATTGTGTTTCCCCCTTTGTGTTTAGTTTAATTAACAAAACTATTATTAACTAGGACAGACGTGGATTTAAAATGTATTCTGCCATGAGCTATTCTTCAAAATGCATGTGGCCCAGTCTCAAAGGACTGAGGAGATACAAGCGTGTTATGGGACACCCAATCAGAGCCGAGCCATAACACACATGCTTGAAGAGAGATGAGAAGCAGCTGCTTACTGCTGGCTACTTGCTGGGCCTCACTTCGCCCGGATAAAAGCACTCACAGTTATGTTAATATGAAAACAAAGAAGACTACAAAAGTCCATGTGCTTAACATTTTGTTCAGGTTCTTAACCTTTTTCAAAATGTTCTGTGTAAACATAGCATTCTTGGTGAAACAGAAAGTCGCATAAAAGCCCAAAATGGACCACAAAAGAAGTAATTTAGCTGGTCATAAATCTGTCTTTGACACACCTTCATGTTTTCATTGTGACATGACTATTAGCTTGATGCCGCGTCTCGATGGACCCTCCCAGGGATCACTGTTACCCTTGATAGGAAGAAGAGATGTAGCTGTTACTACTTTGTTTCTGTTTTGCTTTATAATGTTAACAGACAACTATGTGAAAATTAAAGATTAGGCGGAACTCCAGTGCTTTCCGATTTAGCTGCAAATAAAAACGGAGCGCAGACGGCATTTAAGAAGATCCATAGTCCTCCCTGAGAATAAATGTAATTCCAGTAAAGTGAGTGTTTCAAGCTGTGGGAGATCTTGAAGATAAAATCCATCAACCCATCCATTTTCTAAACCTGATATTCCTGATCAGGGGCGTCTACTGCTGGAGGTCAAAAGCCAGCTTTAGCCTGAATCTTTAGTGTGCTGACATCTTCTAAAGGCATCAATCCAATAATGTTATCTGATATATTACAAAGCAGTAGACTGACAGAAAATAACAAACAACCAGCGAATACAGTTTTTCTTCAGTGTGGTTCCCTCTTGTGGCTCTGTCCAAGGGACGCTTGAACCCTACAGCCGTCCTTCCTCCACAGGAGACATTCAATCATGTTGAAAACACTTAAGCACCTTATGTTTCCAACAGCTGTGATTTGCAAGATAGTATCTCCCTCTCTGTTGTCTCTGTCTTTCCCTCTTATTGTCTCTCTCTCCATCTCTGCATCCCTGTATGATCCTCCTCAGAGAACCTCATCTCATCTAAAGCCACAAGACGATGGAGCATGTTCCCTTTTCGTCTGACTCATTTTAACTGGCTTTATTTAGACACTGCTCATTTCCTTTTCTCTGTCTAGTAAGGGCAGGTATGTTGCATCCCATAATCCCATGATGCAGCGCTACATTGACCTTGATAAGGGGACGCACTGCAGCATGGACCGCATGCTCGGCAGGAGTGAGGAGAGGACTGCTTTTCATCTATTTAGACAGTCATTTAATATGACCATTTATTCCAGGTCTGACTCTTTAAGGTTTAGCGGATATGATTTGTTTTATGTGTGTGAGATAGCTAAAGGCGGTCCTGTTTTTCTTTGACCTGCTGTTCTGCTCTCATCTGTCTACGGGCTCAAGGCAATTTGAATTGAAAAGCATGGAACCAGTTAGCCGGCGTAGGTAAACATGACTGCACTATACGAGGACTTTGGGAGGAATTCATAAAAAGGAAGTACGGTCTACGCACTTAAAGGAATACATATGGAGCATATGCACCTATTTTCCCTGTTCGCATTGAAGTTTAGGCTGCTGCTCATTGTCTACATCAAACCCAAAGACATCGTGGTGACAGTCTCATAAAACATGAAAGCGGACCCATTTAAGACCGTGGCGGTGTATATGTATGAAATCAGCACATTCAACCCTGATTCCATTGGTATTTTAAGAGTAATGAGCAGGCATGTTTAAATGCGTTTTGTTTAATGCTCTGTGTTCATCTTGAAATAAATATGGGGCATTTTGAATCGATTTACTTATTTTCCTGTTCTTCCAAAAAGCAATTATGCACAAATTAAGTTTAAACTGGTATTTTCCATTTTAAAAGAACATTATGCCTTTCTGCATTTACACTTCCTTTCACGTTTCATTGCGGCACATGACAGTGGCTGATGGATTGGGCTTTTGGTGGCTGAAACTGCTCACGGGAAGATTGCTACCAGATGAAAAGGTCTCAGAGTGCAAACGGGGCGGTTTTGAATAAAGCTATAACTCTACACTCTCCCTAGACAATTATCGCAGACCAAACTAAATGAAGAACACTGTGACATGGACAGAAATGAAACTTAATTTGCTCCAAATGGTCCTATAATGAGAATTTTTAATTCAAAAAAATTTAAAAATCGATATTGGAAGAAAAGTCATCTCCATGTTTGCCTGAACCGTAAAGCAACACACTGTGTGGTATGTACGGTATTTTGAAGTTAATCATTTTGAAGTTTTCTAAAGACAATTGGTAAATTAATAATTAGATTTTTAAAGAACTGTCAGCTTTGTCAGTTGTTTGGTGAGTTTGTAGCTCGATAAAAAAGCATTTGACATAACTTTACTTGTGGGTTTTTACTCCCACTCAGATCAACTGTGATCAACTATGTTGAGGTATATTGGATGACATCATATGTATATATTCTTTAAACAATTACCAAAGATATTTGGTCTTAGCAGACACAGAGTTGAAAAAGGAAGTGTGATGATGACATGTGTGCATGAATGTGTTTGGATTCCTCATCTTCATGGGATGGTTTGGCCTACCTGTTTGTACTACATATTTAACCACATTCAAAGAATATTTTGTTTAAAACAGCACTTTTGTATGAACTATGGTCAGTTTGCAGCAGTTGGAGAAACAATCTGACATTATTCCATATAACTGTGCAAATTATGGACATCTGCATGCACCTTACACAGGTTTGTGAAGACATAAATTGTGTGTGTACAGTCTCCTTAATCTGCTTAATTTAAAATGTAAAAAATATGTTTCCTTTGAATACCCTTGAGCTCAGAGAACATGTGGAACTGTCTCATTCCTTTCCCTTCCTTGTCTCTCAACATTGCCCCCAGGTCACAAAGGCTTCCTGATAGATCCAACTCAGTTGTGCTTCGAGGACAAATATAAATGTCTAGGATAAGACAAGGAACTTAATTTTCTTTCTTTTACTATTAAACTATAACCATTAACCTATACAAAGATGTTGTTGATTATAACACGAAAAGATTTTTCAATTTCATTGAATTGTCAGCTGTATCACCGACATCTTCAAAATGTTTACTCTCATTTCCAGCAGCCACATCCACTGGAAAGCTCTGAATGAAAGGAGCGGATGGTAAACCAGTGGAATTTTAGTCTCGGGTCAGTGACCTTCCAGGTTCATGTCTGCTCCATCGGCCACCGACTTGCTGTGATTGATGTGACCCACCCTGCAGCATGCGCTCATATTGCCAGGGCAGTTCAGATGTCAGGCTTCTGACTTGGGAGCAACCAGCTCACACACTGAATCAGTGACTTTGCTAAACCAACAGAACCAACCCGACAGTCGCAGACATAAAAAAAAAAGAAAGAACCCTGCAGGCCTGTTGTGACACCTGGCTCATCGCTCCTAAGCGTGAGGGGCTGCGCTGTCATCCTGAGCGGGAAGCAGCGCTTTGTTGCCTTTCAAAGTCTCAGATGCTTTGGCCCCTCCACGGCCAGACAGAAAGAGAGAGAGTCGGCCTGGCGCTGGAGCCTTGGCAGTCAGAAAGATCTGTGGTGTGGCCCCTCCTTTTCACTGGACTGGGATAAGCCAGGGAGTGTGGCGCCTCTGAGGTTAGTGGGCTGCCTCATCGAGACACCAGCTCCATCATGAGCCTATTTTTATTCCATTTTCTCGCTTCCTTTTTTTCTTCTCCCCTATTCAGACCCCTCTTGCTCTTTTTTTGTAAACTATCCACTTTCGCCTTCTATCTCTTTACCGCTGTCCTCTTCTTCCATGGTGTTGGGATGTGTTTCAGCCTGTATGCATGACAGAGGAAAATGAAAAAAAAACTACACGGCTAGGTTTCTGGTTTGGATCCCAATATTCACTTGCTTTTTTCCCCGCTTTCTTTCTTTCTGTATTTATTTTACGCAGTCGCTTGCCAAGATGGCAAGAGCTCCCTGTCATTGGTTTGGCAGTATCCATGCAGTGTATATATTCAGAGCACTTTAACCTATATAGACAAATGCTATTTATCTGTATCGACAACAGAGCCATTGTAAACCAAAAAAACTGTCCAATTACTCATGTTTGTCTCCTTCCCATTTTGATTTGATCTCTTCATGTAACCTCTTCGAGTTACACTGAGAAGCATGATTAACATGCACGTTGCTATCTTCATCACAGTGGGCCAAATATAAACAAGAAAAGAAAGCCCTGAGAAAGATTGCACAGTCTTTGTGAGTATCCTAATGCACTGAATGTCCGGATGGTACATTTGAGAGAAATAATCACTGTAGTTAAAGCAGCTAATCCAACACGGTGAGTCAATTCACGTACAATGTGGTTATGCTGGCAAGTTAGCAGGGGGTCCCCAGCTTTCAGAAAAAGGGTTTACCATCAGAAAGCAGCTGTCCCACATCAACAGTCCCTACAGACACAGACAGTGGCGTGTTTGTGCCGTAAGCCCTTCTATACAAGCACATTGTGGCAACTCCTTCAGCATTTTCCAACAGCCTGGCAACAGCAAGCTCACAGAGTAAAAAAGGTCTAGACTGGTCTTCTAAAGAGACCCTCGGCTCACATTAGCACTCTGGGTTAAAAGAAACATTGCAACAAGGATACTGATGTACTTGTAAATAAAACCTTAATTAGGACAGGTTACAGAACTTTAGATCAGAAAAAACGGGAACGACAGTATTTTGTAAGTAGTATGGGGGTGAAAAGGGAGGCATGACCACAATTATCAAGGCCCCAAACACGACTTATGATCTTGAACTATTTATATTTTTTCATCACTTGAGGCAATTTTTTTAAAATAAGAGACGAAGGCAAAGTCAGAAGGTCTTTGGCAAGAGATAAAGGAACTATTTGATTTATTTAGAAACCAATCTGCTTTCCTCTCAGCATCACCCATCACTCTGCTAACAACCATAGCTAAATGAGCTCTGTATCTCAAAAAAGGAGTTTCACACAAAGTATTCTATGAGCTGTCCTGGCTCAGTTGAATTCATTTAAATAATTTACTTTGCAGAATAGCATGAATATGGGGAAATGGTTGATCCATCAATCTAGTCTGACACTCGGCTTTAGAAAAACACTGTTTGCCGTCTGTTCTTTGTTTTTGTATATCTAATGAGCTAAGAAATAGAAAACAAAAGTAGAGGGTTATATAATAAAGTCTTATTTGGTGAGCCTGGAAAGGGTTTGAAAACCCCGAATTAGTTTGGTGCTGTATGAGCAAGCAATTTCCTCTCGCTCATCCACAGAGCACACCACTGCCCCGGTGTTCATTTCCACGAGCTTCCCTCTGTGCCCACATCTGAAGATTCCCAGGCTTAAGCAGGGATTGGAAACTAGAGTGTCCAGCTTGAACACAGCGATGTGAGCATCTCATGCCTCTCTTTCCAGTCAGAGCACTCCGACATCTCACCGTTAATCCAATGCACCATACCTCCGGGATAGCACACCAAATCCTGTCGTGAGTAGCCTACCACTGGTATTGAAATAAATACTGTAAACCAGTAATGAAATTGACAGAAGACAACGCATTGAGAGCTGCACCAGCAAAGAAAAGGTCCCATCAAAGCTACCATTGTTTTCCAGTTAGGAGTCATGTGCACGAGTTGTGTAATCAATCACGCCTGAAGAGGTTAAACTGCAGCAACACTTGTAGTATACAGAACAACATTATTGTTGCACCGTCAAAATGGGGATTTTGACAAAGCACTAGCGCTGCTGATGGTTGCGCTGCTCCTGCAGATGAGAGGAGGCTTTTGAGAAAATAACAAATGACCTAAGTGGTTAAAATTGCTACAAAGTTCTGGAAGCTGCAACACCAACTCTGAAGCATTTGCCATAGCTCCACAAAACATCTACTAGGACAGTTATTGTAAGTACTTCTTTCCTCATAGACTACTACTTCCCATAATTATGACCTACGACCCAAACGAGATCCTTCGTTTCAGACAAAGCCCAAGCAAAGTGCAACATCCTGCAACAGTCCCCCATTGGCACAAGTCTTTCACAACTTTACATTTTGCTCACTCCATTGGCCACTAGGAGACGTGGCAACATCCACTGACCTCACTCTGAATTTAGACTGCTGGCCTGACATAAAAATAACCTCATTTCCATCAGTACAATTGTATGACTCAATCAGAAGCACTCTCACTGAAGATTTAAGTCAAGTAAGTTGTGTACCGCTTTCAGATCCCAGTGGTCTCCGGTATGGATCTGCTGCGATTGAAGCATCGTCTCTTGTAAGATCAAACATATGTTCATCTTGTGTGCCTCAGCCTCATCCCGATGAACCCTTCTCCTTCTGCACAAGCAGGAGCCAAATCCTGCAGCTTTGTACCACTTTCCCAGACTGGGAAAAGAACACATTGGCATTCAAATTGCTGCACAATTCATCTCTCTCATCCCGTTTCAGAACACACATGTCCTTTAAATGTTACTGACATTTTTAAATGCATCACACAGACATTCCTTAATTATGCAATTGCTTCGTCTTTAAGAGAAGATCAATCTTAAAGCTGCTTCGCCCAAATATCCTGTTAATATATATCATTACTGTATAACTTCAATTCATCATTGTGAAAACGGTGAGACACAAACTACTTCACTGAGGTGGTTAACAGGTTGCAGCTTGCATGAAGATGGTAGTGTTGTGTTTTTAGAATTTTCCACAATACCTCTTATTTGATCACTTCCTATCATGCAGTAAATATTTCCTGTCAGTACCCAGACGAACAAATAGGGTGAAAATGAAAAGAACAGTCCTCTTTTATGGGAAGCCATGTTGTAAATTATACTAATAAGATGTATTTGAACTATTTTTACAAAAAGTAGATGGCAGACAAACGTATTCTCCTCGCTCAGACAGACTTCCCGGCAGACCAGTGAAAGCTCTTCTTGAGAGTTTACATTGCTGTCCACAGTGCGTTGTCCGGTCGGAGATATCAGATGTGTGTTTGTTTCTTCACATGGCGAAACTGGGAGATAAAGGCTGAACCTTAGCAACCGGCTGGCAGTTCCAGTAGGTGTGGGATAAGTCTGTTTCTGAAGGGAAGTGTTTTTAAGCCTGATAACTTTTCCCTCCCGAAGTGGAAAAAGAAGGGCAACTTGAATCTAATCACGCTGGCACTTTCAAACAAAGCCGTCGAAGCAGAGCTGGAGTTTGAGAGAGAGAGAGAACACCTTGCAAACTTACCCCCATGTCTGTCCCCCATGACAGATGCAGAGGCCCAGCCACTGACAACAACGGCTGAGGAGGGTGAACATGTTGGATAAACATATCCAGTCCTCTGCCCCCCCCCCCCTGATTCCCCCTCCAAATGAAAACAGTTGATATACAATATGGATTCATCTGATAGCTCAGTGTATACTCTGTGTTTATACTCCAGGACCTTCTCTAGACAGGAGATCATGATGTTTCTATCGCGAAACAAATATCCTAGGACCCTGCTACATGTTCCCCAGACCCCGGGGATGTGTTGATAATGTCGTGCGATAGCCGAGACAGCGGAACAGTCCAAAAAGAAACAGTGATGAACTCTGGAAAAAGGACAACTAATTTCTTAACAGTCCAGTACTTTGAAAAGGTTTTTTTTAGGGTTTCCTGAGAATCTCTCCCTCTTAATTAGTGCTCTTCACGATTAATTTAGGGACTGTCCTGGTGTGTAAAAACTCTTCTGTAATTACAACAGAGAAACAGGCACTTGGGATGATGATGTGTCTGTGGATAGATGTTTTTTCTTGTTGACACCTACCTTGTTTCTCAATATTGCCATGGTAACAAACCACCACTTCAGCTTCATCAACACGCCACTTTTGCACATACACCGCGTGAGGTAAATCTCCTCCTTTTCCCCTCAGCATCTGTTTTCTTTCTTAACCTTCTGGACTGCACAGTTCACATTTGTTGCAATCCTTTAGTACTTTCTTTATTTAGACCAGGGGTCTCAAACCCGCGGCCCGCGGACTAATTGTGGCCCGTGGGCTAATTGCGGCCCGCGGTTTAAGTGCAGCGTTGCATGAGAATGGCCACTCAACGTGAAGGTACCGCATCCGAATGTCGAGCACTTTCCTCGGCTAAAGTGGTTTACTGGTGCGCGTTTGAGCACTTTTTCCAGCCAAAGTGCGAGACATCCAGCTGCCCATAATGCGGCGTTCATGGCTTAAGTGCAGCATTTGATTTTCAGACACTTTCATCTGATTGAAGTCGGTGAAACCCGCTCGGTAGAACGGCCGATCCTGGGCTGTGATCCCAAATGGCTCATGGACATCACAAAGGAACAAGAAACTTCAAGGCCAGGGCAGCTTGTCAGTGCTGCTATGACAACGTCAGAGCATTCTCCACACAACTTGTGTTATGGAAAGCCCTCCCAGACAATCCTCTGCCATTTCCCAGCATGCAAGGCACTAATAATAATAATAATAATAATACATCCTTTATTGATCCCTGTGCATTGACCCATCCTTAGTTATTAACCCTTGTGTTGCCTTAGGGTCATTTTGACCCAAATCAATATTACACCCTCCCCCCGCCTTAGGATTAATTTGATCCCATTCAATGTTTAATGTCGGTGTTCTTTCGGTAGTCAACAAACAAACATAAAGTGCCTCACACTTAAACTTGGAAAACAATATTAATTCTAATAATTTTCTGGAGGTTTTAATTGCTGGCGTCAAATTGAACCCAAAGGGTAAAATATGTTAGTAAATATAAAGGTAACAGGAGGGTGAAACATTGGATCGGGTCAAAATGACCCTAAGGCAACACAAGGGTTAAGGAGCAGTGAAGACCGGGGAGTTCAACATGAACTATGGGGAAAGCGGGCATCGAACCAGGTACCTGGTGGTTACAGGACTCTCCCTACTGAGCTGCAACTGACTAATGTATGCACAACATTCAGTGGTGAGAATTATGCTGAAGCCATTGTAAAGCTAAAGGAGGAATGAGATCACAGGTTTTCAGACTTCAAGACACACAGAGACACGTTTCACATGTTTGCTGACCTTCTCCTTCGATGTGCAAGATGCTCCTCTGGGCTTCACACTGAGCTCATGGATAGGGATGGGAATCGAGAACCGGTTCTGTTTTAGAACCGGTTCCCAGTGAACCGATTGTTTGGGATCGTCAGCCAAATTCTTTAACGGTTCTGCTAACGGTCCTCTGTGGCGTTGCGCATGCGCAAACTTTTTTAGTTTCTTCTTCAGACTGCCGCAAACATGGCAACTAGGCAGAGGCGTTCTAAAGTTTGGCTCTATTTCACACGACAAAAAGTGCTAGTATGAGGTGAGCGTGTGCTCACCTGTGTGTGCACATTACGGCTGAGCGCTGCGCGCGCCACTCGCTGAAAGCGCTGCGCGTGCAGACAACATTTAACAGAGCGGGGCAGCGCGTGCGCTCTGATCGCTCTCTTAATGAAGTATCGATACTAAAAATATGCTAAATCACATCGTGTTTAACGTACGGGTACTTCGTTAGCATCGCTACACCGTGCAGCGTGACAGCAGCAGATGTAGCGGACTGACATTCAAGCTAACCTAACTTCCCAAACGCTGTGGACATCTGAACGCTGATTGGCCGAGACGCGACACGTCTCATCAAAGATGTTTTATTGCGAAGAGCACCACTTCACATTTTCTCCGCGTCTCACTGCAATCTCAACGGCAGCGGGCCAGGTGAAAAGAAAGAAAAAAATCGGAACGCGTCTCTGGTATTGTTCAGGGGGCCGGTCCAAATGTGGAGGCGGGCCGTAGTTTGGGGACCACTGGTCCAAGGTAAACTCCTCCAAAGTGATCACAACCACTCACTTTGTGAAGCAATTTGCCGTTATTGTGTGTAGTCGATCAAGTTATCTTCTGTCCCTTCGTTTGAAGCATACATTTTAGCTCCGGCATTGGTCTCCCATTATTGATCACTTCACGTGTGGATAGTAATTTCTAGGAACATGTTTAAATTAAACAATACATTTTATTTAAGTTATGTAAGTTTTATTTTAAGTTCAAGAGGAATATGTATAAATGTTTTTGGTTATTTAAAAAAATGTAAATGTGTATGTATACATACTGTATATGGTGTGTGCAGCATTATAGAAAATTATATAAAAGAAAATTAATGTAAATAAACCCGTTTGTGCTCTTTTTTTCACCCCTTGCCCAATAAGAATCGATAAAAGAATCGATAAGGAATCGAATCGATAAGCAGGAATCGATAAGGCATCGGAATCGTTAAAACCGTATCAATTCTCATCCCTACTCATGGACCTGCAACTCTGAACTAAAAGCCAAGTTCAGGGAGGTGAGTGGACAAGCAAGCTTGGACCATTTTTTGGAGAATTGCCCGTCACCTTCCCTGAGCTTTCCAGGATGTTCAAGCGGACCATGTGCCTTTTTGGGAGCACATCTCTGTGTGAAAAGCTTTTCTCCACCATAAACTTTAATAAGCCAAAGTACAGGTCCAAACTCACTGATGAGCATCTTCAAGCCATCCTGAGGGTCTCAACTCCTCCCTCAAGCCAAATATGGCTCAGCTGTGTGACAGGAAGCACTGCAGGTCTCTGGCAGCAAGGAGGAGACTAGAGAAGCCCATGTTCTGAAGAACCGCTCATGTTCTGAAGAACATGTTCAATCGTTCATGTTCTTAATTGTTATTTTAATACTTGATGTGGCCCAGCGTCACCCAGACTCGACCTCCAGCGGCCCCCAAGCAAGTTGAGTTTGAGACCCCTGCTTTAGACCCTTCAAACAAGAGCAGGTCAGAGTACTGACCTTTTCTTCTGCTCGGATTTTAATTCAGCATCTTCACAGCTTAATCTTTTCTTTACCCAACTAGCATTTCCAAACTTTCTGCATAATGAATAGCTGCAGGTTAGCTATGTAGAGATAGACCTATATGGCCAATCTTAAAATGTCATCGTCAAATGATTGTGTTATTTTAAATCAAGGAAAAATCAATCACAAACTGCTCTGACTTGTATTTATCCTCCTGCACTAACAACTTTCTGCAGTGTGTTAGAACTTGGCCCACTCCCATAACAGCAGTGGTGCCCTTCCCCCGGCTCTTTAGCAAAAACATTCACAACACTTCTATGTGCATGTGTCCCAGTGTGATGAATAAAGAGCGGAAGCAACAGGGCAAAGGGTGACTTCACACTTAAACAGACTGTTTACAAGTCATTTACAGAACTACAGGAGGCAGAGAAGCTCAGAGGGGTCTCCCAAAGAAAGTCCTCCTTTCAGAAATACACAAGAGGGAAACGGGGCCGCAGAAAACGTTGCCGCATTTTAAGAAAGGTTACGTGAGCAGAGGACTTCTGTGCAGTTCATTTCATATGAAGGAGCATGATAATTCAAAGATGAACCCGCAGTAATAAGAGAGATACAACTGAGCCTATTAGAGTGTAGAATTAGTATGCTTGAGGTAAAAAGAAACATGGTAAGGAAAGCCCATAAATTTAAAAAATGGTGCGGTAGCAGCACTGACAGGAATGGTGACTGGGGAAGAGCGCTGGCTGTAACTAGTTGAGATTTAAAGACAGAAAACGAGCCTTATGTTTGTCAAATTTCTTTCAGGCAAACAGATGCATTTCTATATTATAGATCTGGGGATCTTTATTTAACGATAATTCAAGCCCAATTTACGATGTGAAGAAAATATATGATATTACTATGGTGCTCTTTGATGGTATATGTTTTTATCCGTATACACTGTGCTGTTGCAACCCTTTTTTATGATGTGTAAGTATGGCATCCACTTACCTTGCAGTACTACATTCAGCACTTTAAAGCTATAATTAACAGGAGGCGGAGCCTCTACCTGCAGTGTGTGTAGTGTGTGCACAAGTGTTCTGTATACAGTGATAGGGATGAGTTTATTTGTTTCTACACCTGCACCCTGTATGCTCGGATGAAGGTCCTTGAGACCGAAAAACTAAAAATAAAGTGTTTTAAGATTTAAGAGTTCTACAGACAGACCGATGAGTGACCTTTCTAATGCAGCAGTGAGAACTACCACAATCATTACAGGTTGCTCACAGTGCTGATAATGGTTACATTTTATGGATGTACTGGAATCATAATCTATCAGCTTTTTCATGAAGACATGACCATGCACGAGCATTTCTGCATGCGGGTATTATCTACCATGCAAAAAGTGGCTTACATCTCCACTGTCTTATCAAACATTCTGTTTGCTTTGGAGACCACAAGTCCATTGGATGCCCAGGAGACGTTTCAGATGTTAAAACTCATGTAAAATCAACTCTAAGCAACATGTAAAGGCTTCCCTCGGTTGAAAACAATATTTATATAGCTTTTTTTTACGTGTGATCATGAAACTATACCTGCGTTATGTATTTACAGTGTTGTCTTATCTGCCAGGAGAGCATTAAATATGTGGGACAATTCACAGTAGCCTACTAAGGGACTGGAAAAATGTCTGTGAAAATGTAAAAGCAGTAAAAGTCAAAAGCTGTGAATGAGACGCAGGAAGGAAACAATCCAATCGAGTTGGAATTGGTTGACTTCTCCTAAATTAATAAAGAGTTAAAAAGACAAACTACCAAATCCCAGGCAGATCTTGGCTCATAGAATGAGCTAGTGTTATTCCAGCATGCCGTGACTTCACATACAAAAGGCAAATTGCGACATCAATCACCATATCTGATCTCTGGGCTAATCAGTTCCTGGAAGTATTAAACTGTTGATAATAAAAATTTAGAGCAGGTGACTTCAATTCTTTTCAGATTATTCACATCTGCACGCCCCCACAGACCTCTTCTTTTTGATTACACCACAACCCAACACATGAGTGGAAGGTCGAACTCAAGCCCCTCCAAAAATAAAATTACGCAAAAAATAAACCTCTGAAAGTTTTCTGTTATTGGAGAAGCATTTAAATAACAGGCCATTAAAATTGTACTTGGTTGGCAGATGAATCCGGAGGACGTCATAGCATTTTCTGTAGTACATGAAGTGCAACTGGGATGTTACACTTCTGTGGTTGGATTGGGAACCTGATAGAATAGACTATGCATCATTACCAGGGATCCTCTATAAAGACACAGCCAGGTTGGAGAGGAGACGGCTTCTGAAACAGATGTCTGGATGCCTCCAGCCACCGCCATGATGAATTGGCTTGTTGAAAACATCAACAACTTGTTCCTCCATTATCCCAGCTACTGACCAGCTCCTTGTCTGCATCCATTTGAGTGGTAAGTTGACTTTGCCGAGGCAGCTGGAGACAATAAATATATTTTCTGGCCACTTAACCATAACATATCTCTTTCGTAGATCCTATGTGGGTGATCAGCTCTGTCTGAAAGTCTCTGTACAGTGTGCACAGGCCAAAACACCAAATTGTTCGGTCAGTAGTTTTCACTTTATATTCCAATATGGTTCTACCTCAACTGGATCCCATTGGCTGCATGTCCAGCCTTCAACCTATGCTGGAATGAAAGGGTGGTGCCGAGCACTGATAATGGGCATCCAAAATCACATGCGCTTTATAAATTTCCCTGCTCCTAAATCACCTGTCTTGATGCTTTGGATCTCACAAGATGCATTTGCAAAGCAATCTGGGAGGAAACTTCCTCAAGGGACTGATTAGAGAATATCTTCCACCCTAAAACCCCGTCTACACCAAGACACACATATACACACACCCCAGTCTGTGGCTTTCTGTTCGCCTTTTCTGATACCACATCACACATCTTTAGTCCTGCACTACCGCATAGCAGCTCTGCCTAATTACAGCAGAGAGTCCCACTGCTCCCCACACGACCTCCGGGCTCCTCGCAGCACCGAGCCATACACAACAATCTAAACAAAGATTTGTCCTTTCAACACGCTGGTTAAAAGAAGCAGCACACCACTTTCAACATAAACTCTGCAGCACCGGACCAAATTAGCCTTATTGATGAGTTACGCAACTCTGCGGTAATTAGTTCCCCCCGCTAAATCTTTAAATCACCTTCTAGCACTCAGAGGAAGGCAGCGTTAAGCTAAGCAGTTGTCTCCTTATTACAACTTATCTTCAGGGTGAATACATTACTTTAGGATTGATAAGGCATAACAGATGTCCTCCGTTATAACAAGAGGGGCGTTTCTGCGAGAAGTGGCGAAGGCTTCAAGATATGCAACCAGCAGAGTGAGGGTGGACCACCATGGAGCATCAGTGCTCACAGACTGGGAGTCTGGTTGGAGCAGGCCTGGGTGCCTCGATGTCTGAAGCCAAGACAGACAACTCTGGGAAACTGCAGCATCTCTCCCCACAAACCTCCTTCTTCGTGTGGTTTGTCGCTCGCTCCTTCCCGCTATCTTTTTCTATGTTTTACAAAGCTTGAAAAAAAACAACCACATCATACTTTACTTTGAGGACTACAACTATGTTTTTCCAGAAAACCCTTTTACCATGTCACAAAATAACTTCCTGCATTAAAAAAGCACCAAGCTTCTCAAATGATAAATGTTGTCGTACAATAAGCAGGCCTACAACAATTCTGGCTGAATGAAATACCGGCTAAAATCGTCAAAACAATCATTTTAAACATTCAGAAAATGTCTGATCGGAGACAAAATAAGGGGAAATACAAATCAAACATTTTTTAATGCAAGATGCCTGCATGGTCACATCCAATACTCAGCCCCAAGCACTAATGTGGTCCACACAGGAGCTGAATGCTTTCATAGCATTATTATTGTTAACAAGCATCTGCAAAACATCCTTCTAGTGTCAGTTACACATTGTCCTGACCCCACAGAAGGATAGCCTTGGCTTTGGATTATATTCCACTGGCCGTGTTTGTCATTGCATGTGTCCCCCTGTTTTACCACCTCTTTCTTGAAACGCTACCCCCGCATCCACTATTTCTCACATTGGGAGCTGAGGTTTTGACTAATCCCTTTTGCTCGGGCACTTTCACAGCCCTGACTAGACCTGGTCGTCAACCAAAATCGATCTAATTGAGAGCAGAAAGAAGATGATCTGACCACACGCCCTGTAGCTGAATGTTCTACTCTTTCCATGGGCTTGTTGGGCTCAGTAACATTATTCTTAACCATTATTTCAACTGGCAGCAAGGCTGGAACAAAAGGGGGGGGGGGGGGGCTGAGGTGGCTGGCAGACTGAAGCGATGCATTCTTTGTAACAGTCAAGTTCTGGATACAGAGACAATTTGCTCAGTGGTTAAGATATTTTCAGGCAGTGCATGCTTTTCTAGGAAGGGACCGTTTTGTCATGAATGTAAAACACAACATGCTGCCGACTAGCTACCGACACAATACCTGCACGTCATCATCACACTAAAGAAATGATTTGTTGCCATTTGTTTGGGACCTCGTTTCCTGGCTACTGATTTTTGTAACCTGGCAAACTGTCACACAGCGTCTGCTTTCCGGTCTGGTGGCTTCTGATGGACAGCAGGGGACTGGATGGATGATTTAGCACAGATTTGCTTTGGAAGAGAATGAATGTCGTGGGCAGATGATGCTTCCTGATGCCCAGCTTGTTTAGCAGTGCCAAATGCCTCGCACATGTGCAGGGGGACCACGGGCTGTGAGAACAGAAGGCCTGGCAGCCTTCATCACAGCGAGCCTCTGGGCCTGCTGCCCTCTAACCCATTCAGTCGTCTCAGAAGAGGAGGGAGGCAAAGTGAATAATTGTCTCTGTTTACAAAGCTCGAGAGCCTGAACGCAACATTGTGAGAACGTGACTGTGAAGGCACATACAAACCTGCAGTGTGACTTCACTCTGATGGTAATTTACACCCATTTCGTTCTTGCATCATCAAATTGGATAAGCCTAGGCCTGGTCTGACAGGGACCCACAAGGCAGTGTGTTCGCATCACTTCAGGGAGGCCTGAGTGTCTCCAGGCAGGCAGATGTGCTGCTCTCACCTGCTCCGATTCACATGGGGGAAGTGAAGATGTGTAATTGGATCGTGGAGGGGACAAAACAGTGTGGGAAAAGGAAGTGGGGAGAGATAAGATGTCTGGACGGACAAGGTGAAAGAAGAAAAAGATTCAAGCGGGGAAAAAGAGACAGGATGCGTGAAGGAGATCCCACCCCTCAGAGTCAGAGGAGAGATCAACAGCTGGATTCAGCTGCTGAGTCGGAGCTTTGTCACAGCTGCCAGAGTCTGACTGTCCCTCTGGAGACCCTTGACTGTTTTCTTTTACCCTCTCTCACTCTACTTTCACTACACTCACTTCCTTTCATAGAAACTTAGAAGTGGTGCTGAGAGGTCTGGCTCACCAGCAGCAGAGACACTCTATAGTCTACTAATTAAATGTCTTGTCCCTTGAGAAAGCCATATAAGCCCATCTTCCTTCCTTGCCAGATGTGTGGGCAGACACCCCCTCCAGCAGACTTTAATCTCCCTCACACCTAGCATGTCATCACAGTATACCTGTATATATATATATCTACTGATGAACACTATTTCCTCCCAGTTTCTGTATTCAACCATATGATATATAATATATGTTTTCCAACAATGTTCTCCTCCTCCTATGCTGGTCGAAGAGAGAAGCAGAGGATTTGCTGATAGACGTCTGAGCACAATAAAATGCGCTCAGCTGTCTCAAACACAGCAACTTTGACCTGGACACCCACACTCTATCCAGATGTACATCAGTGTTTATGTTCGCTTCATTGCCCCTGCAAGGCCCAGGAGTAAGTGTTCAAGGAAGTATTACATTTTCGAACACATTAAGTAGCACATTCAGTTTCCTGCAATTTGACCGTTCCCTGAAAATGCTGTTCTACCGCATAGCCACAGCGACACTAGGTAGTTAGCAGGAGGATAAAGACCAGGAACGCAGAGTCAGCTCGCCTCAACCAAAACCAATCTCATGGACAAACAGTCCAGTCCGGTATCAAAACAGACAAGCGAACATTTCGTTTGACACAAGCCATCCGCATAAAAAGTTCCGGTCAAAATTGATGACGTGGTTTGAGTACAAAAATACCACAATGAATCTGTCAATTTCCCTTCATCATGGTCCCATTTAGATACACTCAAAAAGCTTTCACTTTGATACTCGCCATAATCCATGACAAAAAAAGAAGGTGCAAAGTGGAGCGAGAGTCGAGCAGTCAGATGTTGCTATTCGTCATCTAACTGTTGCCTTTCACATGGAGGTTTTGCAGAATCTTAGTATGGAGGAGAGAGACGTGCAGCTAAAACACTTTTTTGTAAAGGAGCGGTTCCCTACAAAACATATATGTTCAAATTTTAAAACAAAATGTAGCTCAGTTTTTACTTTTTTCTGCTTTAATAATTTATTGTCAGAGAGTAACTTTCTAAATTATGTTAAATTGTTTTAACATGAAGGATGGTAGGTAGCTCTATTCTACAGGGAATGTAATAACGGTTTTCCTTAACATAAAATAATAAAGGCAGAGACAGAAAACTCTAGCAATTAAGCAACAAACACCAGCTTGTTATTCTGCCTGTACCTCAACAAGCATTATGACAATTTCTGGGTGAGGAAAACTACTGCACTGCACACCACATTCTTCCATCAGGTAATTACAGCTCAAGGACACCATGGCTCAAGATATTGGAATCAGTGTTAATAGCACCTGCCTGGTGGTCACGAGTAGGTGGTCTCTGTAGTACAAAGAGAATGCAAAATAGAGGAACTAGTGTGAAAGAAATACATTCTTTCAATCATTCATACTTTCTCTCTAGGCAATTATGAGTATTCCCTTTCCCCGTAGATGGGTTGCTTTTATGTTAGCATGAATGGAGAAGGATTCAGAGTGCCACTTCACTGAGGGATGTATCTCTTTCAACGAGGCTGCCTTTCAAAATCTCTGAGGAATAATTAATGAGTTTGAGTGGCACTCTGCATCTGCAGTTATCTAAACTAAAAACTAGCAGGCTTAGCATTGTTGCACACAAGAAATCATAGCCAGAGCATAACAATTCTACACAATATCACCAATGTTTTTTCAAGAAAAGTGATGTGTTTCGTGAAAAAAGGTTGCCAAGACATCACTGAGACAGGAAGCAATTTGGGTAGCAAAGGAACCGATGGATGCAAAAGTTTTTTTTACAGCTTCAAGAAAGAAAAAATGGGGGAAAAAGGTTTGCTCCTACACTCGCAACAATCTCTGTTGGTCTCATATTGCCAAGGGAGCTGCAGCGATGACAAGTGGCCCATTCTGTCTTTAACATGGGGGAGGCCGGTTTAGAAATTAGGTCTGGCTTATCCTCACACCTGGCTAATGAGAAATGAAGTAGGATCAGATAAGAATTCAGAGAGGGACAGACCGACGGACAGACGAGGAAGCCCCACCTGCCCATTCCACCTCCGCCACTCATGCCAGCGCTTGTCAGGGCTCATTTCCCCCTCCGCTGCCTGGAGACCCCCTCTCCTCTTTCTGCTGGAGCCAGATCGGCCCCAGAAACAGACAGGAGTACAGTTCTTAGCAAAGACACAGTCCAAACCAACCAAAAACCACAATGATATGAGGTGTAGCGTATTCCTTAACGCAAGATTCTGCCAACTGTAGAGTTTCATTACTTCACAATTGAAATAACACGAAGGAGAGTGAATGGCGAGTAACCCTCCAAGCCAAAACAACCAGACTTTGCTTTACTGAATTAGTAGATCTTAAGGCTGGTTTATGCGTCTCATTATCCCTAATTACATATTGTATTACTCTTCTTCCTCCATGTCAAGAATCAAATGCATCTATGCTTGATTACCTAATCAATGATCTTGAAGTAATTATTTTGCCTTTCATATTATTCTGTAAAGGCTTCACAGATTTTAAACAAAGCACACGCAGGCAGTGTCCAGCGTAACAGTACATCAAACAGAAAGCAATCCTTTAGATAGCAATTGGTGCAAACATCATTTGCCATATAAATAGATCAACTGCATGAAAGCAAAGGGTATAGCAAGCTACTTTGGTATTGAGATTCCTTCATGACATCAGACCTGCCCGACAAATATATTTGAACTCGGCACCATGTTAAGATTTAGACACAGTTTGAACACTAATAATGGAGAATATAATTAGAAAGGGACCATGAAACACATTCCACAGCGCAGATTATTTTTAAAGTGTTGTTTTTCATGTCGTATTTAATTTCCTCTCTCAAAGATGACGTATTTTCTTTGTAGTAGATCTTGCGTATTAAATTACAAGACTGATTGCTGTTAATGGGCGTAAGTCCTTTTTTAAAAATATTTCCCCTCCAAAAGTCCTCCATAAACCAAGTGATGTACAGCAAAAAGTGACAAAATATCACAGGCACAGCACTTCATAGCCAGACTACGTTAAAATAATCACAACCTGCTGTGCTGGTGACCTGAGACGGGGGGGGGGGGGCACTTAGACACTTCAAACGTTTAAATTTATCAAAATGCATATACCGTAAGGTTTTTTTGGACAGAATGTGTATGGAAAAAGGGGACATTTGGAATTTCATTTGCAGAGAGAGAGAAAAAGGCGGTAATCAGATGTCTTTCTGAGATGTTTGGATGTAGAGCTGGCCCCCTGAGTAAGAGCAGTCTGTTCTCACACGGGCCGCCAAACACACGTCATCAGCATCCAGCCAGGCCCAAGAGAGGCCAGAGAGCAGTGGCTTTAAAGAATGACTTCATACTTTGACCCTGGGAGGCCACTAATCAATGTGTCATTCTCTGAGAGTTGTTTGAGAACAGGTAGTAATGCCCTTTGGCGGAAAGAGCAAAGTAATAACAACAGTCTAACCATTTCTAGGAGAAAAAAGAAAAGAGTGAATGAAAGAAAACATTTTAAAGATATATATTTTGGAGAGCTGTAAAGCTCTTACAATCACTTCCAAATTCCATAATGCATTTTAATACATTGCATTATCCTTGTGGTTCCTGTGATTTATAATTAGAGGACCTCTCACAAGGAGCCCTCAAAGCTTCTATTTCTGCATTCAAGGCAGTAGTAGCAGTCAGGCCAGCATCTCCCTTCACCCCTCCCTCTCACAAGGCCAAACCCTGGGCCAAGATCCCGTCTGCTGGACCCTCTGTCAGAACCGCACTCTGTATCCAACTCCTTGATCCATGCAATTATACTGCAGACACTTGGGAGAATTGTAGGAAAGTCTTAACTTGTAAAAAAAAAAAAAAGCTTTCTGACTTAAGGAATCACTTGAATGAGAAACAATGATGAGCAGGCTTTTTTTATCAGATCGCCAAAAAGAACTTGAGAAAATAAATGTTTTAATGACAGGACTGCAGTCACTGGGGGTGCTGTAATTTGTCTGAACTGTAATTCATCTAGTCGTCTAAAGACATGTTTTCTCACGCTCAACTAGCCTAATTAAGGTGCCTTTTGAGAGTGAAGTGACATATATTTCTTTGGATAAAGCCTTGAATTTGTCTCTGTCTGTGAGTATGTGAGACCCCCCTTTGTGTCTGGGCTGACAGGGGAGTTTACACTGCCTCTGTTACCCTGGAAACCTTCTGAGAGGTGAAGGGAAGGACAGCCAAAGAGAAGATAATCTTGGCCCAAAACGGCAGGTAAATCCACACTGGGAGTCAAATTTAAAGGGATTTACCACTCCGAATGACTTTTTATCGAGGAATGAAAGGAATCAGCAAAGTCTGAAAAATTCCTCAATTTATTATCTGGTGCATTTCCATTTGTTATGCTCTCCACAACTGCTCCCATCTTAGGTTGAGACTCTTGCATGAGCTCAGCATGTGGGAGTGTGGATATATAATCAATCAATTCACATAAACTGTTATAGAATAACTCTGCAAGAAAATGTCCTACCTCAAGAATGCAGGTCCCTGGAGCTGTGTTCTCCTTGATGGACACATTGTAGAAGTTGTTCTCAAAAACTGGCTCATTGTCATTTATATCCTGAAGGACAACGTTTACCACAGCAGTGGAGGAGAGGCGTGGTTTCCCTCCATCTGTAGCCACCACAGTTATACTGGGATTGGGGTTCTTTTCATAATCCAGTTGAGCGAGAGTGGTGATAATCCCTGTAATGGAGTCTATACTGAACCAGTTGGAGAAAGAGCCATGGTCTTGTAGGATGCGGTAGTCAATGACCCCATTAGGCCCCTGGTCTTTGTCTCTAGCTGTCACCTGTAGTACAAAGCTTCCTGGGAACACCACTTCAGGGATCATCTGCCTGTACACTGGCTGGTCAAATAGAGGAGGGTTGTCGTTGATATCAATCACCTGGATGATGAAGGAGGACTCTGCCCTGAGAGGAGGAGTGCCTGAATCTGTTGCCATCACCCTCAGCTCGTAGCTGTCTCTCTCCTCCCGGTCCAGAATCTTGTCCACACAGATCAGATAGATAATACTATCCTTAGTGGTCAACGCAAACTTCCCATCTCCGCCCTCTAGCGACACATTGACGTTGGCGTACTCGCCATAGTCTGGGTCAGTGACTGAGATCCTGGCTACATACTGCCCTGGCTGTGCACCCTCTGAGATTCTGGGAGATCCATCCTCACTGAGAAAGATGATAGTCATGGTGGGCTGGTTGTCGTTGTAGTCTTTGACGTGAATGGTGACGAAGGCATTGGTCACCTCTGGCTGGGTAGCGTTGTCTTGCGCCTGAACCACCAACTCGTGCACTCTCCTCATCTCGAAGTCCAGTGGCTTGTTCAGTGTGATGATGCCCGTGCGAGAGTCAATGACAAAGTAGCGGTCAGGGTCACTTTGTCTCCTGTTGATTTCATACAGCACCATCCCATTGTCTCCTTCATCAACATCTGTGGCAAACACCTGCAGGATGTTGCTTCCCGGCTGAAGGTTCTCTGATATTATGGCATGGTAGCGGCTCTGGTTGAAAATAGGAGCGTTGTCATTAATGTCTTGTACAGTAATATCTAATGTCATCTGATCAGTCCTTTTGGGAGAACCACCATCAAAGGCCTCCAGAGATAAAGTATATGTGGATCTTTTCTCTCTGTCTAGAATGGCATTGACTACCAAGTCCAGATAAAGAACCTCATTGCTTCCCCTCCTGGTCTCCAAGGTGAATGCGTTGCCAATATTTCCATCCTTGATAAGGTAACCCTGTGTTGTAAGTGGACCTTTATCAGCATCAACAGCTGGCTCAAGAGGAAACCCGGTGCCGATGGCTGTCAGCTCAGGGATTTTAAACATGGCCCTTTTTCTCTGGAACGTTGGGGCGTGGTCATTTATGTCATTCACATTGATGGTCACCTCGACGGTCACACCTGTCATGGTGACTGCAATAAAGTTATATCTATCCCTCAGTTCCCTATCCAGAACTTTAGCGGTTTTAATAATGCCCGTGCTCTCGTCTATGTCCAAATCACTACCCACACCAGTGCCCTCATGGTCTGAGATGAAGTACAAGGATGCTGTGATGCCAGGAGGAAGTCCCGCACTGATGTCACCTACGATTGTGCCTGCTGGCTGTTCCTCATCTAGCTGTAGTTCAAGAGTCCCCCGGACCACGGGCGAATGAATTGTTACAAGCTCCAAGACCACATACACCATGAGCACAATCCTTCTGTTCCACCAACCCTCACGGTGCGAAGGGTCCATTATAGACTTCCCAAAAACCTTGGCCGCTGTCTTCATGTTGGCTCCTTCTTTTTAAACCTGGAGACACAGAAAAAGAAAAGGCTGAGCAATATCAAAACCTGACAGCAGCAGAAACTAAGAAAGCTGTATTATGTCTGTGTTGGAATACAGAGTAAGTTAGTTTAAGAAAAATAAAGTGCACGCCTTAAACACTTTCCCATATGTTTTATGGGCTGTGTTCCCAACCACAGCACATACAATACACACTTGCACATAATACTTTCCTACACCTCTTCATGTACCTAATAAGTCAACACCTTTTACCATGAAGGTTTCTTTTGCTAAGAAAACTTCAAAGCCACAGGCCGCGGCATACCACCTCAGACGAGGAGTCTTTGGCTGTGGTTCTTAAACTCTGATTAAAAAGATGCAGGAATCACTCCCCAATGTATTCACCATAACCCTCTCCTCTTGTGTTGTTCCTGGATTTGTGTGTGGAACCACATTACGCTCTCAGAGGGTGAATAGTTTAGAAACACTCTCCCCAAGCAAACATATCTATCGTTCAATACTTATGAGAATGAAATTCAAGAATCATGGGTAAATCAAGGTGGGAAATATACAAACATTGATATTTACGGGTGTTAGAAATCCTTGCATAAACAATCGGCACACTCTGGCAATGGACCTACACCACTGCATCGGATATGTAACTGAAACAGAGACACTTTAGAGCAATGTGGAAATTATTCAACAAGACTGTCACCATCTGAAGAATAATCCGAAACTGCCAAGTGTCTGGCACACAGGAAATGATTTTGCCTTTTTTATTAAATAAAAAGAGCAGCTTCCAATTGTCTGTGGTTCTAAACATATGTTTGAGAAGTAAATCTAGCTTTTATTTTGAAGAAATATAATTAGTAGAACATTACACCGATTCAGTGTTGAGAAATTGAGCGTCGAGTGAACGCTCTTCAAGGCTCCCCCAGTGGTTAAACTGATACCTGCAAGGAAACATTCACAAAACATCTGCGTGTGTACTTGTGAGTGTGTGTTGTGTGTGTGTGTGTGTGTGTGTGTGTGTGTGTGTGTGTGTGTGGTGTGGGGGGGGGCACCAAATGTCTCCCATGTGTCCATGAATGCAGTGTGGCGGTCTGTCTCAGCCATGGTGGTGACAGTGTGTTTGAGCGACAGAGCAGTACAGTCGAGTTGAAGGGCTCCATGCAGTCTACCTCTTTCCCCTTTTCTGGCTCAGCAGCATTGTAATTGAGGGCTGCTGGAAATTGGCCATGAGCACACAAGATCCTGGGGCTAATTTCAGTCTGCCCTGATTCAGAGCCCACAAAGTGCTGACTTTCACTTTATGAATTGGTTTGCATTCAAGCATTATTAGTTTGGAAATATCAAAATGAAATATAAAAATCTGTGCTGTTAACATATTTTCTATGTTTAGAGTTATTTAACAGTTTATGAATAAAAAGGAACGCAAATCAATTTGCTACATCAAATCCTAATTTGTATTGCGTCCCCTGTAATTGTAATAATTGCAAATGACTAGCCCTTAAAAGCAAGCCCTACAAATTCTCTGTATATATCGTACTTTGGGTTGGCTTGGGAGTGCTGATTTTGGCAAATAATAGAAGCCTGAACATCTTAACAGCACTTGAACTTTAAAGTCTAAGTATTGATTTAGTATCCTGCAACACTGGGGATGCAGTTTTACAAAGCTTTCTCCAAAGCAGAAAGTAAAGCTTTTCAAGGCCAACATTTGTGTCCAAATGCCACAACTGAAATCATGCACACTCTGGTGGAGCTACGGTGGAGGGCTTCCGTCGAGCAGAGCAGCTTAATGGATATAGCAGACGCAGTCGGGTAGGCTAATTGTAGAATATCACGCTCAGAAGGATATGGTTGTAAAAGATTCAGTTTGAAGTGAAAGAGAAATATCTGCACTCTAAAGCTAAGAGATTCACCAAATAAGATATATACTACCCACCCAACGAACCACCCAGGCATCCATCGCTGAGAGTTTCATGTCAAAAAGTTAGTGGCCAGTTAGCAGACGGGGAAAAAAAGGTAATCTCTTCATGCATAGGGCTTCAGGGATAACAATTGGAAAATAACTATTTAAAATAGCTGCTGAGGTTGAAAGTTGTTGCATTTAGTAAGCCGATCCCATTGTTGCTGCTTGGTTTCAGATGTTTTTCTTACATCACTTTCCAAGATCATGGTGAGTCCCTCAGCTCATAGTTAAACCTCAGTGAAGAGTGTTGTTAAGATGATGCAACTGGTGGGCTATTAACCCCCATGAACCTGCAGAACAGTCTCTAAAATATTGTATTATTTCAGTTTTCCAAAACCAACACTTGTTTTTGTGTATCATGACATGTGCATCTCATTGTGAACAAGCCTTGACCCACTTTCTTTCAAATCCTCTTAACCAAGTCAACCAACCAAGTCCAAGGGTACAAGCAGAATTCAATTCAATTCAATTCAGTTTATTTGTATAGCCCAATTTCACAAATTACAAATTTGTCTCGGAGTGCTTTACAATCTGTACACATAGACATCCCTGGCCCAAAACCTCACATCGGACCAGGAAAAACTCCCAAATAACCCTTCAGGGGGGGAAAAAGGGAAGAAACCTGCAGGAGAGCAACAGAGGAGGATCCCTCTCCAGGATGGACAGATGCAATAGATGTAATGTGTACAGAAGGACAGATTTAGAGTTTAAATACATTCAATGAATATGACAGAGTGTATGAATAGTTCATAGTAGGCATATTCCACGATGGAGACCTCCACGATCCATCAGGCAGATGGCGGTGGGGAGGAGGAGTGGGCGGAGTCTCAACAGTGGGCGGAGTCTCAACAGGACAGTGGCGTAGTCAGGAGCAGGAATTCCACGACCCAGACCTCGATGATCCATCAGGCAGATAGGATCTATGCCGTCTCATAGGGTCCGATGACCCCATGAGACGTGAAGTCAAAAGGACTCCGGGGAGAAAGCAGAGTTAGTAACGTGTGATTGAGAGATGAAAATTCATCCTTAAGGAGAGAAAAAAGAGGAGATAGGTACTCAGTGCATCCTATACGTCCCCCGGCAGCTATAAGCCTATAGCAGCATATCAAGGGGCTGGACCAGGGCAAACCTGATTCAGCCCTAACTATAAGCTCTGTCAAAGAGGAAGGTCTTAAGTCTACTCTTAAACGAGGTGACTGTGTCTGCCTCCCGGACTGAAATTGAAAGCTGGTTCCATAAAAGAGGAGCTTGATAACTAAAGGCTCTGGCTCCCATTCTACTTTTTAAGACTCTAGGAACTACAAGTAGTCCCGCATTTAGTGAGCGTAGCTCTCTAGTGGGGCAATATGGTACTACAAGCTCCTTAAGATATGATGGAGCATCACCAATCAAGGCTTTGTAGGTTAAGAGAAGAATTTTAAAAGTGATTCTTGATTTTACTGGGAGCCAGTGCAGAGCAGCTAGTGCAGGAGTGTATGGAGGACTTAAAATGACTTATGTATAAATAAATAAATAAATGAATGCATGAATAAATACAATAATAAATAAATAAATGCTTAAATAAATGTATAAATAAATAAATAAATACAAGAATAAATGTATAAATACATAAATAAATACAGGAATGAATAAATATAAGTTGTAACTCAACAGGACATCATTAAATAAATATATCTCTATATTTCTGTATTTCTTCATTTATTTATTTATCTATTTACGTGTCCACACGTATTTCTTCATTTATTTATGTGTGACATTTATGTGTCCGTATATTCAAATGAGCTGGGCGGTCCGAACCTCATTGTTGAACAGGATTGGTCAAGTCGGGGAGCAAGACAGAAGCAATCGATCCCTAGCACTTGGACCTGTAGACCAACAGTGTTTATAATGCATTCTTGTCTGTACATTCTAAATACTACTGTTGTTGAGTCACGGAATTTAATTTAAGGATGTTTTCAGCCGAGAAGTTAGTAGTTTAAGCATCAAATCTGTGGTCGGTTTATCGAGATTCAGCCTAATAAGGATATGCGACGGAGATTTGAGGTCCTGCTCGCGGGACCTCTGAGCTCCGGGCGCTCAGCGCGCTGTGTGGCCGCCGAGAGAAGCCTGATCTCGGCAGGACTTTTTGAAATGCTCCGCTGGCTCTGACGTCTCCGTAGCGGCTAAACATGAGATATAATTAGGTTTTGGAGGATCTAAAGAGCACAAAGAGTTTATTATTTATTAAAAGATAACGTTACGTCAATTTGACTGAGGGTTACGATTCACAACTTCATATTGTAGAGACCCTGGGTCAGGAAAGCTACGTGACGTTGTAGTTATTACCGTTTATTCGTAGCCTACGCCAAACAACAGTGAACACCGCAACACATTCTACTCCACTGTAAAGTATTTGACAGTGAATAATTGGAGTAAATTCATGAGCAAGAACAGTTGATGTGGTGACGTCACAAGACCAGAAAGACCGTCCTGCGTCCTCGAGAGTCCGGACTCCCAAGACCAGACTCACAAGACCAGACTCCAAGAAAACACGAGTCTGTATTCAGTGTACTGAAATGATAAACGGCTGAAGTCAAAAGCTGTCTAGGCTAACTTCTGCTAACGGTTAGCTGAGCGAGCCAACTTCAGCTTCATGTGCCAGGCAGAAGTAGTAGAGCACAACACACCAGGTGCATCACACTCCTGTGACCAATCATGCTTTAGACAGAGGTTCGGACCGCCCAGCTCATTTGAATATACGGACACGTAAATGTCACACATAAATAAATGAAGAAATACCTGTGGACACGTAAATAGAGAAATAAATAAATGAAGAAATACAGAAATGTAGAGATATATTTATTTAATGATGTCCTGTTGATTTATAACGTATATTTATTGATTCCTATATTTATTTATTTATTAATACATTTATTTAAGCATTTATTTATACATTTATTTAAGCATTTATTTATTTATACATTTATTCATGCATTTATTTATTTATTCCTATATTTATTCATGCATTTATTTATTTATACATAAGTCATTTTGAGTCCTCCATAGGAGTGATGTGATCTCTTTTCTTAGTTTTAGTGAGAACACGAGCTGCAGCATTCTGGATCAACTGGAGATTTATTAGAGCAGCCTGATAATAAGGAGTTGCAGTAATCCAGTCTCGAAGTAACGAACGCGTGAACCAATTTTTCTGCATCTTTTTGAGACAAGATGTGCCTGATTTTTGAAATATTACGTAGATGAAAGAATGCAGTCCTTGAGATTTGCTTTACGTGGGAGTTAAAGGACAAGTCCCGATCAAAGATAACGCCAAGATTCTTTACAGTGGTGTTGGATGCCAGGGCAATGCCGTCTACAGAATCCACATCACCAGATAATTGATCGCTGAGGTGCTCAGGGCCGATTAAAATTACTTCGGTTTTGTCTGAGTTTAACATCAAGAAGTTGCAGGTCATCCATGTTTTTATGTCTTTAAGACATGCTTGAATTTTACCGAGTTGGTTGCTCTCCTCTGGTTTTATCGATAAATATAGTTGAGTATCATCTGCATAACAATGAAATGAAACCTCTGTTTGAATACAGACAATATCATTCTGAGAACTTTGCTGACACGACTGGAATCAGCAACAAAACCCCCGGCAGCAGTGGATGTTGGGCACATAAGGCTTACGTCTCTACTAGATCATGTTTGGCAAGATATTTCTTTTTCATAATAGCTTAACTTTTTTGCTTTTCAGTTTTCTGAGAAGTACTATTCGTCTTCCTTTCACGACAAGATCAAGACAAGCAGGCCTTTAGTTTTATAAAAAACTTAAAATACATCTGACCAAACACGGCCATCTCCCTCTTTGAGCCAATACCTACATTACAGAGAAGAATGCCAAAACCCTCATGAAATGTAAATATGATGTCGAGAAAATTATTTTGTTAAACATCATAATAAATACAGTGGATTTGCCACAGATCAAACAGACCCAAGTCAGTGAGGAGACATATCTTATACATGTTGAACAATCGTCACATTCTTATCCAAGCTAATATTTAAAACTATTATCACATATGGTATGTTTGAATTAAATATTGTGCTTTTCTTGATCGAACCAGAATATCTGATTTACAGGGCTATAAACTAAACACTGCTTAAAATATATCCAGTTCTTCAGCAGCACTATATTAATTAACACAATCAAACTATTTGCACCACCAATAGGCTATAAGGGACGACTAGTGACAGACTATGTGAAATGAGCTTCTAATTCCATGTCATGATTCCAGTTAACTCAAAGAAAACTTCTGAGGTTTCGAGAACAGGCCACGCTGCCCGAGGCTCGATGGAGCCATAATGGAAACCACAGACAGAACTGCAGACTGACTGGACGTGAGCACGACCGGCTTCGCACAAAGCAAACTCAAACTCCCTGAATGTTTGCCAGACTGTTACATCTCCACAGCGCAGCGTTTCTGTGCCCTGCGTTAGCCTTTAGAACGCCAGTCCCTCGGCATTTACAAAAAAAGCTAGGAAAAGCCATCAGAGGCATGAGATACACATGCACCTCCTGGCCTTAATAAACACGGTATTGGTGGAACACACAGGCTCCTTTTTTCCCGATGAGCTGAAGGTTTCTTAGGGTCCGTGACAAAAAGGATCATCTCTTTCCCACAGCAAGAGCAGCATGGGTTGTTTCAGCTTTTTGTGTAAGATGTTCCAGATTTGAAAAAACATACACTTCATGTCATTGAAGATGACACGTGATGTTACTTATAGGGGGAGGGGGGGGGGGTACTAGTGGATGCATCATTAAGAACACATGTGCATCAAGTTACAGTAGCAGGGGTGCAAGGAGAGTTTGGACAACACTGCCAAAACTCAAGGTCAAAGTTCACCTCATATGTTGACAAATAAATGTATCTCAAAAGGTGGGATTTCAAAATGCATTGATGCAGATTATTTATTTTAGGCGACAGTCTTGTCACAAATGAGGAAACAAACTCCAGAGACAACCGCCTTCTGGCACGACGCACTCGGACGCCATGGTTGATGTTCCCTTTACTGAAGACGACACTGCAAGGTGAGTAAAACCGCAGTGACTGCCGCCAAGCAATTTTCAAAAATATAAGGCAACAACATACTCTCTGGGTGGTGAAGGTGTGGTTGTCCTGGGAGAAGCATATCTTGGAATTCTTATTCCTTTTTAGGAGTCTGGAACATTAGCCTTATCAACAGCATATGCAAGCAACAAAGTCAAGACTATAGTAAAATGATGACTTCATGCACAGCACCAACGATGTATGACACAATCCTTGGATTGTTATAAATTCTAGTGGTTTGGTCTGTCAGCGCTGCTTTTTTGTTTGTTTTCTTTGTGAGTTGTAATATATAACTCCGCCCATGCGGTCTTAAAAATGTCACACATTAGAATAATTATCTATACAGCTATTATCACAAACACTTACAAATGATTGCAAATGCGGATACATAATTGCTTAGATAGGTGAACGGATGATAAACACTGTTGATTAAATAATAAGACTTTTTTTAAAGTCTGGTCCGCCTTATTCTGTCAAATTATTCAGCCGTCTGCAGCGACAATGTAACGACTGCATATTTATTTGCTTAACACTTGTCGAGGTGGAACTCAAATGAAACGAAAAGAAGCCTCTGTCCTGCACCTCCAACTGATGACTGGTGGGCAGTAAACGCGAAAGGAGGAGCCTGCGCTCCTTCTCGTGTCTCAAGGAAAAGAAGAAAGGAGAAGAAGAAAGAAATGCTGCAGTATTACGGAGTATATCACCATGGCAACCAGCAGTCACAAGTAGAGTGCGCGGTGATGGGACCCACTGGAGACTTAATTAAAGTATTAATTGAGGGAAAGGAACACCTATTCATGGTCAATGAACACAAGTCTGCCAACACAATAACTGTGCCGACATGTGGGGAATCATTTAGTGTGTGTTCCACTGCAGTTGGAAGGCACAAAGGCTCAGCGGCAGCGGCAGCAGCAGCACGCGGAGGACAATAGAATAACTCCATAGGTTGACCTGTTGGAGAGGAATGTCTCAAAGGGGTTTAACAAAAGTTAAAGCTGACAAGCAGCGGAAATCTTTGGCTGCTTTTCAAAGTATGCGCACGAGCTGAGCTCGTCCTGTGCAGCGCTCCAATCACGAGCGAGGCCGATTTAAGTGAAAGAACAGCTCGAACTGGCATACTGAACTTTATCAACAGCTTCCTAAAACATTCCAAGGTCATTTATTGAGTCTGTTTCCTTAAATAAACTGTGTGACATGTTTTTAAATGAAAGCAGAACCGTCTGTCCATTACCGCTCCAGAGAAGTCTGCCTGAGCATGAAAGTACTGAAGAAGAAGAAACACGTTCAACATCTACAAATACAGAGACAAATAGACTTTTACTGCACGCATGCGATCCGCGAGTGAGTTGTAACGTGACACAAGTGAAAGAAAGTGGTGGTTGTGAGAGCTGTGTGCACTGATGGACAACTCCATCGCACGTGAGGAGAGCTGAGCCCTGCTGTGCTGGATACTCACATTCATCTGTTGCTCTGCTTGGCTTTAAGACTGCTTTTTAAAACGCGTCCCAAGATGTCCAGATTATTTTCAGTATTCCCTTGCAAAGTCCAAAGTGAGAGTTACATCCATTTCAGGACGTATATCCTTTGCCAGTGGCTGTATTGATTCCTCCTCGTTGTTTCCTTGCTCAATATACTTACTTCTCTCCGATTTCTTCCCAGGCGAAATGTTTCAAAGTCTAATTGCAAAACTTTCCTGCCGCCTTCTTAGACGTTATCAATTTAGCGGCATCCACTGAGTGTGTGTGCGTGTATCTGTGTGTGTGTCTGCTGCTGCAGCACACTGACTGAAGCCAAGCAGTGTGGATACAGAGCAGCAGACGTCCCTCTCCAAATCTGATTTATTCAGCACGTGACGGACGGAGCGCAATCTCCTGCTCCTCTCGTCTCTTCTCCAGCTGCGGCCGCCTCAAGGAGCCACTTACAGCTGAACTCTGGCGCCACCAACCTTTGCTAAAGGGAACTGTACAACGTCAGTAACATATCGCTGCAGTGTTCCAGACTCGCCTGGAAGGCTGTGATATATTTGGAAAATAAATCGCCAAAAAGTTTGGATCCGTGTGCTGTCGCAATATGCATGTGGCAACACACATTGCTGCGGTTTGAAACGGGATGGAGTGGATGGAGCTCTGAAATGTGAAACATCCCAGATTGTATCTGGCAAAGCACATTAGAATCAAATCAGTTTAAATCTTCAAAACTATATATCATATTATGATAGCCTACCATCAGGCTCTTGGTTGCGGCTCGCCTTGTATCAATATTCCACATCATATATATTTGACAAAGCAACTTCAACAAATCCACAGTAGGCCTATCAGAAGAAAAACTAGCTCTCAAACCAACAGTCTTTTCCTTTGGATATTGAGATTCATGAAACCTCCTCAGTCGGTGATAGAGAGGAGACAATGCCCCTGAACCTTTCCTCACATCTTGTGACTCTTTAAAGAAGCATTGCCGGTCTCTACCATCAACTCCCAATAGGAGCTCAGCTTTTGTCTCTAATAGTGCAGGAACCATAACCCTGCTTCAGTTTATTGTACATTTCTGAAAGCTCTGAGTCTCCACAAAGTCATATGTGAAAATCCTCTCAGCCAAATACAGTGACGGTACGATATATATTGCTGAATCGTTCCTTTTGTGCTGATTTAGAAAAAGAAAACTTTTGAAAAGTTTGGTCCACAGTTGAACATTTCTGCTGGCTAAACCTTTTCCCCTCCAAGCAACCTACTTATGTCTCCTCACTTTCACTCTCACTGCTATATCACGAAGGGAAATGATTTCCACCTCTGGCAGCTATACTCATTATTACTGTGACAGCCGAGCAGAGAACTCAAACAGACATGCACACACTTTGGTGCCAATCCACACAAATGCACATGGACACACACACAATCTCAAAGTCAGATGACATTCATTTATTTGCTAAATCAGAAAAGCATACAGCTTTACCTCTGTGTTATCTGCCTCGGTGTCTCATAAATAACATCCTGTGGAGTTGTAAAGAAAACAAAAGACATTGTTTTAACTTCTCTTCTTAAATAACATGTTTCACATTATTAACTCAAGTTATGACTTAGACTTACTATCTGTGTAGTCTGTCACTGTGTGTTAAGCAAAGAAAACAATACTTACTGGTCTTATCATGATAAATTTTATGACAAATATTTTCCGTTTCTAAATATTTGTACATTTTATGTCACAATAGAAACTGCCTGTTGACAAGACGATGGATTGTTAAATATCCTGTTGGTACTCATCACACAAAGACTTTGATAAACGATGAAAGATGAATGAAATACTGCAAGTAAAAGTCAACCTGATACATTTGTGTATGTTGGTTTTTTTTAACATCGACAGGAAGATTTTTAGGTTTTTTACTATTGATCAATAAATTGCATCAAAACATCAGAGGAAGCATCTGTTGCTCATTTGGGACCAGCACTTTAATGCCATACATAGAGTTCAACTTGGGTTTACAGCTCAGATGTTGCTCTCTACATTTTAAAACTTAATCTGCACTCAAGGTCCTTCCGTGCTTTAAATTAATTTTTCATCTAACTTTTTTCCAGGCACAATTGAATAGTCTCCTCTGAGTTCAGTGCCTCATCCTTACTGAATGAGAGGATATTGACTGCCCCTGTGAGTCGTAGGATACCCTGAGAAAAAGGCAAGGTGCTGCAATGGTGGAGAAATCTGCAATGTTCCTTTGAGGTCCGATGCTCTCCACATCACAAGGCTGTGGTCTCACTCATTTTTCTGTGACGGCTATTTTAGTGACATTTGACCATGGAAACCACGCAGCTTGGTTGCATTAGCCCTGTTGAAACACCATGGAAGAAATAACAAATCCAGTTTAATCATGGTTAAATTAAAGGGTGTGACAGGACAGAAAGAAAAGGGCATTAAACCTAATGTAAGGAAATGAGAATCAGGTTATTAATGAGCCGGCCATGCATAATACAGTGGGAAGCTGAATAGGATTCATCTGTTCCTATGATACTTAAAATCATCCGTATAATTATTTTAAGATTGTTTTCTTACACACACAACATATTTGTACTGTTTGCATTTGCAAGTGTGCATAAATCAAGTTTTAAATGTGTGATGCTTTTTAGAGCATGCATGCTTACACATCAAGTGATCAAGTCTTAGAGAACACAGTTAAAGAAACAGACTATAATCAGACCCATTGTGCTGATTTACAACACTGAAAATATTTGGCCTCAGTTTATTATTATTCATCAAGACAATAAAACAAATAACATGGATGATTAAACTAAAGCACCACTTGAACAAACATGCTCTTCCTCTCTTTCTAAAGACTGTCAACAACATTTTAGCATTTCCTAAATTAAATTATTTCCCTTCTCAACATACTCAGAGTTGTGTCAAAGAGCTGGATCCCTTTGTGTTTCTTAAATATCAATATTCTTTTAGCCAGACTTCAGTACAAAATACTGAATACGACGTACTTCTCTACAACAGCCTGATCTCAAAACAATAGATGGTCTCGCTAGGAGTCGTGGGCTAATGGTTAGCTATGTCTCTAAAGTGGAGTCGAGAATATTTGATGGAGAAGCCAGAATGGGGGTTTTGGGTGGTTGGGCACGAGTCTAACGTGAACCTTTATTGAGGCAGAACACTAAGCAGAAGCACGCGTGGACCATTTCCTCCAGATTGCTGTGCATTTGAGGGAATATGAGCTTTGGTTTATTGAATGTAACTTTTGAAGGAATGTGCTTCACACGCTTGATGAATGGGAAAACCTGAGATCAGGGCTTCATCAAGTTAGAATATTTTCAGTTGAAATGTATGAAGGCACACTTGCATACATTGTGTCTGTGTGTATGTATTGTATGTCTACATCCTCGGCTGACGCTGTGCGATCCTTTCCAAAGGGTATTAGATAATAAGTGCACAGGTGGTTTTCATTTGGTTAAGATCAATTCTGGGAGTACTAGCTCGTTGTCATCTTCTGGTTAATCGTGATATAAAAGCTCTTTTATAGATTTCTGTTTAGTGTTACCACTGCTTCCTGACTCCAAAAATTGCAACAGTAAATCTTTCATGTAAAGAAACAAAGTCGAAATTCTTTGAGATACCCTGGCCTGGACCCTGAAATCAAGGCCCCCAGACTCATTATATATCAAACAATACAATTTTCATGATCTAAATTTGCTGTTGGACAATAAGCAGACCGTATCCAGTCTACCATGTAGTGAATAAGTACAGTTGTTATTGATGATAGTCACAATAAAGTATCTTTCTTTGTCCTGAGCGGCCAGTACAAGTAAATTCACTGTCTATAAAACTAAATAAAAATAAAAATTTGGTTTGCATTTTATTCTATACATACATTTATAATAATATATCCATGTGTAGTTTGTGTTATTTGAAGGATCCTTTTCTGCAGAGCTGGTCCTGCCATCACTGCTATTGCTGGGTCAACATTTATTTGCAGTTCTCTTTGAATTATAAACTGTGATCTCATATGCCACACTATAAAAGAAGACAAAGAAAAGCAATATATTTTTATTGCCCTAGTATTTTCATTGCAAAACAGATTAGATGTTAAAAGAAAACCAAAAAAGGGTAAAGTGGTGCCCTGCACATTTGCAGAATCTCACCCAAGAGAAAAGCTTAATTCTGGGAGGACTGTGCTCTTCCTCAACACTTAGCGCCGAGGGGCCATTGAGGAAAGCTGTGGTTGTGCTGTGGTTTCGATCAGCAAGTCCCAGGTGTGAATCTGTGTAACATAAATGCAAAGCAGGGCTCTGCTGACAAAGACCCAGTCTGCTCTGCAAATGCTTGTGTGGTTCAAAATGGTGACCAAGCACAACAATATTCTGTTTCTCGTGCCTTCTCTGAAGACACAGCCAGTATGTTCCCTGTGACTCTTCTATTTTTCTTCTAAATGTTGTATGTAGACGGGCCAAATCTGTCCATCTACTGCGCAGTATGGGACCAATCACTTTAAAATGCTGCTGCAAAACAGCCACGGGCCATGCACCCGGTATTCCTGGGCCAATTTAGTTGTTTCTTGCTGTGTCTTTAATAATTCATGCATTTAACTGGTGAAACTGGGAGAACTTCGCAACAGGGCTTTGTGAGGGCTGATGGGTACACTTCAAGACTAAATGGATGAAGAATGAAAACTAGTGAATAAAATAAATCGTTCCTTCAGTAGATCCCATGCTGGTTTCCCCCTTCCTCAGACTGGAAGCATATACAGCTGTAATATGCAAAGACTCTGACATTACAGGTTTGAATCTGTCTTCAGTGTTGACACATGCTGTTATGGGTTCACTTTATTGGAGTCAGTGAGATTTCTCTGAAATGTGATGCTACAAAAAAAACTTAAATAATAAATGTAATAATAATTTAAATCCTGTAACCTTAACATTGTATAGTACACACAGCTATACATAAGAACACTTCATAAAGTTTACACAGAATGTATTAGAAAATCTAAAAACTGACGTTTTCCCTAAAACCACGCAGCAATGAGTTCTTCTAGTCAGTCTAAGGAATGAACTCTGCTAAAGAGCAAGCTTGAGAAGAAATTGGGCATGTCAGCAAATATCAGAATTGCTCTTGTTGGAAAATGCAGCTTCATGAAGTGATTTGTAAATTAAACCTTGGGATTAGACCTTCCATTGCTCCAAACATGAGCAATTAATTAATTTGTAATATTCTCTAATTTACTAGTATTTCTAAATACTACACAGGATAAGATCTGCCTCGGGCTCTTGGCCAGTTAACAGCCGTCTGGTTTATAACAATGACACCCACTTCAGAAAAAAACAAATGGTGTGGGCTGTCCAGTGTGAATGCTTTTTAATTAATATACTATCAATCAAACAGGCCAGCGTGTCGCTCTCCTGCAGGATCAAATTCCTGAGACATTGTAGGGAGTCTAAGTAATTCTGATGGAGATCACTTTCATTCTTCAGGAATGCGATCTGTTGTTTCGGGAGGAATGCAGAGCCTTGAGAGAGATGCCCTGGAATTCTCAAAACAATTAAATTGTTCAAGCAAACATTTCTTTGAGGAAAGAAACAAACAAACTTCTAATGCCATTATTCCACACTTCACAATGCCCTCACATGAGAAAGTTTAGACAACTGTTGACTCTGCTTCGTCTGTCATTCTGAAACAGGCCGTAGCAGTAAGCCTTGGCATTGAAGAGAACAATCACTATCAGGGTCAGCACAGAACAACCTGGGCGAATTCCTTCTCCTCTTCAGCCTCACTGAACTCTTCCAACTGCATGTGGTGACCACACAGTTAACAACCAACAGGCCTACAAAATGGGTCACAATTTATTCAAATTATCCTGCAGATGGAGTGACAAAATCAACTGAAATAATATATATTACCGTGGAAACTTGTTTCTGCCATGAGTCAGTTGCTGTGATCATTTGCTTTGGCAAGATGTGAAGCTTTCAGATAGTTCCACAGGAAACATAAATGACCCACACCCTCCTATCACCAATAACTCATATTCCTGGATTCATGGCAAGGGGAGCAAATGTCATCTTATTTCACAATTTATTTCACGTGGTCGAAAGATAATCAATACTGAAATAAAATACAGATCTGTCGCAAGCTGTCATTGACCTTGCTTGAGTAATTCAAACAGGGGGGAAAAAACTAGATTATTAATGTCCATGTATTGTTAGTCTCTTTAAATCAGGCCCATATGGAGAAGCATATCTAATACAAACAGTGGCTCAGTCTCAGTATGCTCCACAAGAACGAGAGGTTGCCACGGTTCTTCTAACCAATGCTCTTACATTGATGTTCTAAGCAAAGTATTTCTTGTTTAAAGACATGAGAAGGATTTCGTTTTTAAAAAATCTTAATCTTTACTGTGGTTACGTTTTAAAAAAAGCATACATGTGCAAAGAATGTTGTTTTGCCATTTATGTATTTAGGGGAGAGGTTTCAGCCCTCAAGGCAGCCAACTTCACCAACAATTTGTCACATGATCATATGGTCATGCTCATGAGCAAACATTTACATAACAAGAAACAGGACTGAATAGTTAGAAATGGTGAGCAGTTCCTTCTGGGGATGCAAATACAAAACAGCTTTCTGAATGACGTGCATAAACCAGTTTTAAAAAACAAAGAATTTCCATTTTCTTCTTTTGGTAAAACAAAATAAGAATAAATATATATTGATGACAGCAATGCAAAAGCAGTGTATAGTCTTATTGTTTTGCAGGCTTGCAGTTCAGAAGTGTATAATGCTATGCTGTTGAGAACGTCTTTGCTTTGAGGATCTCTTTAAGATGCACTACACAGGATTACAGGCAGAAAACTACATTTGAGTAATGTCTACCTGAGCAGAGAATGAAGAGTTTCTCCTTCTGTGAATGTTGGTATTCAAGCTCTGTCTGCACCGTTAGTTGTGATTTTCTTTATCAATATGAAGTCTATATTGAATCAAAACTGGGTGGTTTTGAATGCAATGTGTGGATGCTGGGTTCATAAGACTCACTACCAGGTCCACAGATAAAAAGGGGAGTGCTATGGTAATCATTCAGCTACAACCAGAAACCGCAACAAGAATATGGAATAATAATTCAAGTGTATCTGGCCATTTGTCTGAGGAAGTGTGCGCTTGAACACATCCTTTTGGACAATTAAATACAGGCCATCCCTCACCAGCCCCCACAGTGATGATGGAAAGCAACCAGGAGAACTATATCCATACTGTAGATGTATATGTCTTCAACATTTTCTGGTCGGGTCAACGTGGACTATGGTCCAATACATGACTGCTCATCCTTTGTCTGTCACACAGTTTTAGTAATTCAAGTTCCTCAGGTCTCAATTGAACTAATCATAAATTGAATAATATGGGTACAATAAAAGGGTGTAAATCATAGAACAAATACAAAAGTGACTCTAAAAATACATGAGGAAATTGTTCTTAGTTTCTTATAGACGTCATACAGAATGTGCAATGGCATATTTGGCAATATCATATTGCATTTCTGATTATCCCTCAAGGAGCTTAAACACAAATACTTTGGTTACTGTTGATAATAAGGTCTTTCATTTTGCTTCCTTTGAGGGCAACACAAATAAATATCTAGCAAATATAAATATTTGTGATGATGTACTAATGAAATTACAAAACCTCAGGCTGGCATTTTTTCTGGTCCCTTCATGCTCTTGAGTGTTTAACATAACTGTTTGAAAAATATCATAAAAACATCTGACTCTCTGCGGTCTAATGTCTCTGCTGTATTCGTCCTTGGGGCGAAGCTTTCAAATTATAATGACTTGGGTTTTGTATTGGCCAGACTCAGCTACTAAATGTTGGATTCTTAGCTCAGAAATCATATAATCGTACTGTGAGAATCTCAGGAATAAATCCACATCAAAGAGCAATAACACAGCTGTGACCATATATATATATATATATATATATATATATATATATATATATATATATATATATATATATATATATATATATATATCTACTGAAGTCTGAACAGCAGGCCAGTTTTGATCTATGACTTTAAATCAGCAGAGTGAAAACAGTTTTACCATGCAACGTGTCCTGTTTTGTAAAATAAACCCATCTTGGGAAACATACTAAAGGCTTGTCAGGAGTTTAGGAACAAAGCTAAATAGAAATCCATAGAACACTCGAGAAGAGGGATACAGTATAAAGGTGATTGGGAGTAAATCTCATTTATAAATGGCCAGAATGGGCAGATCCTACATCAGCTTGTCACGTTTCAGTGTTAGTCGTGCACAGATGTTTAAGACAAGAGCGGCTATGATACTGTCAAAGCCATATGTGCTTTGGTTTGAACAAACACTATAATCAGAAGCCCTCTAGAAACCAGCTGCCGAGCCCACAACTAAAAATACACAGAAACTACAAATAAATAGAGCTGTACAATCATTTTACTGGTGACATTAATTATTATGTAACTTCAGATACAGTAAATAACCACATCCCGTTTTTACCCTTTAATGATTTGCTGAGGTTTTGAACCCAGATCCTCTTCTAAAACACATCGTTTTATTCTCTGACTCATCAGTTCAGGAACCTAGAGCAACCGCCTGTAGCCAAATAATTAAGAAATGGTGAGGCTGTCGTACAAGATATTGAAATTCCATGATCAAGGAAGGCTGGAAGAAGACTGAGATACAAGATAGGAGACAGCCCATGGCTTCTGCTTGTCAGAACGGCCGTAGTCCAGTAACCAGTGCGTAATCAGTTCTTAAAAAGCTTTAACTGAAAACACATGAAGCAAAGCTAGACACTCAACAAATGTTTCATTTAGTTTGAAGCTCAAGTTTTGATTTACATGAATGCACTTGCCCGACCACTTGCACAGCACTTCCTATACAGTCAAACAGCTTGCAAGTCAGTGAAAAGATTCTCAATGATCCTTTGGGAAAACACAAGAAAACTAATTGCTCAACCAGATTAAAGTGCTCTTTTATGCCTTCTTCCTCTTTGGGATGCCAGACCCCCTCCTAAAAGTTATAGTTCTTGCTCTGCCCTTTCACTTCAGCTCTTGTTCGCAATGGAAGTTACTTTCCAATGATTCCAAAACAACACTACAAACAATTGTGAAATGCAAACCGTAACTGACATTTCATGAAAGTAATTTAGTCTTTAGCGATTCTTATTGGAGTTTATGATCCCTGCCAGTGTTGTAACATCTTTTCTCCCACCAGTTTCCTCTATCTCTTTATTTGGGATCCCCAAGAAATCTAGATCACATTTTCTAGCTGGCTAAACGATATGATCCCTCTAGTGTCTCCTGGGTCTTCTTTTGGCATCTCCCTAATTTGTTCCACCTAAAACCCCTGCCAGGAAATGGAGATACTCAGCAGACCTCTATACCAGGTGCTCAACCTAGGTGCCACACCCCAGGCTCATTGGGATCCATTGAAAAAGTCTGCTGTTAAAAGCGACCTTGGTGCGGGGTTCTACTGTAGAGATATGCATTTCCGTGAAAAATGTGAAACACACAAGAAATAGATCCGGGTTTTTTGTCAAACTGCAATGGCAGGATTCACTTAACACATGGTGACATCATCTGGTTGATACCCACCCCTGAGATTTAAAGACCATTGGGTACAGGCATGGTCCCACTTTGAAGACCAGGCAGCTGGAGGACAGGCTGGTGAAGGAAAGTCAGCAAAAGCAGTTGTAGAGACATGGGACCCGGGCTATTGGGGAATCATCTAGATCCGAGACCAAAAACAAATGCGTATCCAGGGCACAGATGTAATCACGACCCACAAGTCTTACAATAAGGCTCTAACTCACCAAGCTTACACTGCAGGGGAAACTTGAGGAAGAGATATACAGAAAATAAAATCCAGAACAAATAGAAGACCTTCCTTTGATGGCCTGAACGAAACTAATTCATTCATGAGAATGAGGCGGAGGGGGTCACGGTGAGGGTACATCACTAAACTTTACTTCCTATGTCATGCTTGGTAAGCTTGGGCCAAAGATGTTGTTTTAATGGTGTGCAGAGAGAGGGAACAGGCAGAGACAGAAGAGAGATAGAATAACAGGGTGTAATATCCACCAAAGTGTTTTTCTAATCACCACAGGGAGCCTTCAGGAGCAGAAGACTCTCTCAAGACCATCTCAGGTCTGGTATTAACATCATATCGAGTGCATTAATATGTCAACTCTGCAGACAACAATAGGTGTCTTCATGTCTATGTATCATTAACGTTAAATCTCCACAGTAAATTATAATGTATAATGTACACTGACACAAAACCAATTGTTTGTATGTTCTATGTTCATCTCTGCTTGGATATCAGACTCTTTGTGTAAAAAGTTTCTTTGAACAAGTTTCTTTCAACAACATAATAGCAGATTAGCTAAAACTGTCAGGAAATATGGAAAATCTAAAAAGCTAAAATGTGGAAAGCTCTCATGTATGAATTAATCTCCTTCCAAACTCATCAATGTCAGCTTGAAACATTTTGTGCAATTTATATTATTGAAGGAATACTTGTACGTTTTACTCTGCTGCATCAGAAGGCTGCACTGTCACATTGTAGTTATGCAATTTTCATAAAACATATCCACTCATACATTGCTCTTCTTTCAACTACTCAGCACTGCATTAGTACGAACCAGCATGAGCTGGACCGGCTGACACATAATGTATCTATAATGTAACACACAGAGAGGAGAGCTCATCCTGAGTATTTTCTAGAATTACATGTTACAGCTGATACTTGTGTATTTTATCACATGTGATTTTTTTACTTTTACCTGCATTTATGTGTAATCTCTGAACATGGTCTGCAATGTTCTACTATGTGGAAGTATCACAGACATAATCCAGTGATACAGCTGTTCGGATTCGACATTGAGAGAATATGGGATGTAATGAATTGTCCTGTGGTAAACATTACATCAACAAGCACCAATTTTAGGCAGCGTATTTCCAGTACGGCAATATAGGTGCTTATTATGGAGAAAGAAAAGCTTCTGCCACATTCTCGCCTCTATATCATCAGTAGGATCAGACATGGGGATATTTAGTGGTTCACACTCATCGATTTGGAAAGATTTTACATTTTTGCCCTATTTAAAAAAAAATATTTTGCAAGCAGCCCTGTTTTCAATAAGCGCGCTGAATAGTGACAACCCACAAGCCAGTGGCATATACCAACGTACTGAACCCAATCTGGGTGCAGTACAAACAATCTAAATATAATGGGACTTCAGAAAGCATCCTACTTCTCCTTGGGGTGAGGAACAGAAACATCTGTAGCTTACGTGAGACGATCTCCACATCTGGCCTGAGTCCTGATTGGTGCAAGGGTGTGTGCATGCACCAACAGCTGCAGCCAACCACTCCCAGATGTTCCTGATAGGCCAAGTGTCTCGCTGTTTGTTAGGCGTGGGGTGATCTTTGATCCTTTGACAGCGTTGGCCGTCGTGTTATCGTGAGGAGGGCCTGAGTGGCTCTGAGAGGCACACAACGGAAGCGCTGCAACCTCACAGAAGGGCCTGTGGTGCACTGTGGTGGAAACAGGCATGGTAAAGTGGCTTCAGCTGTGCAAAAGAACTCTTTGGAAACCACCCAGCGTCTCCATCTAGACACAGTTGCGCACTACTGGCATCGTAATGGAGGAAGTAAGTAAGTATAAGTATAATATAAAACCTTTTGATGTACCGTTGCAGCAGTCGAAGAGAGTGTAATGTTTAGATGTGTTTTATATGAAAGAAATTGAAATCTCTGAAACTTTGTCATAAAAACACAACTTGTAAAAAACATCAATGTTAATATATTCAGCGAAAAAATATGAATCAATGTCTACATTGAAATGTTTTTGCTATCATATATCAGTGCTGAGTAGTGTAGCACCTTGTGACATGGAGGACACCAATTTCATACATTAACCTTTTTTCTTTTCCGGAAGGGAAGAAGTTTGCCCTTCTGCTGACATGCTCACACAGCCTGGGCTACACGTGGCTAAAACCTCTTTGAACTGATGAACATCCTGCTCCTATCCCAGGGCTATAAAGGTCTGACCATCCCTGTCAGCGCCGTGACAGGCTTTATACATACACCCACCGTTTTCTTTCAAAGAGAAGTGGTGCACATCAGGCCAGAACTTCAAAAATAAACATGGCATTTATGGACCGGAAAAGGCTTTGCATAGCTATGCCACTCCTGCTTCCTCTCACATCCAGCATGGTTTTGTTGGTCCCGCTGCAAGAGCTTTGAGGTTCAGATACAAACCTGTTTCGAGCACGTATCCAAGAGCATTAACAAACTATTGAGACCCATGTCTCACCAGGTTGGAGATGCCACCAGGAACAGCGGTTCATCAATGAATAATTAGCCAATCATTTTGGTCAAGTAAGTAACTCTAGAAGCAATTTAAAATCAAATCTTAAGTCATTCAAAGTCTTAAAAAACATTGGATGTCAACAGAGCATATTTCTTATTCTTCAAACAAAGAATATACCGGACACATATATTCAATCTTAGACAAACCTTAGGTAGATAGGGAGATAGTTGAAGTATTCGTGGGAATTGTCTGTTTATTTAGGAGTGCAGTAAATGTATGTATGATTCAACTCTGGAACAAAAGTTGGAAAATCAAGCTCAAAGGGTAACAAAAGGTATTACAAAAATATTCTCCAACCTAACTAGTCATAAAATCCCTGAAACCTTATCAACATTTCAATTTCATATTGGCAATTTGTTTATTTTGTCATTCATTTTAAAATGCAGGAAATGTGAAATGACTTCCATGTTCGGCTTATTCAGGACAATATTTGCTCAGCCAGGGCTCAGATAAAGGCTGCTAGAATTAGAGGACGTTTTTCAGGTATACAACTGAGAAAAACAGAAACGGATTCCTGCTTAAAAGGGATTAATTATATGAGATTTCAATGCTTTTTCATTTGAGTTTTTTTACTTGTTCTTTGCGCACATTGTTTCTCATTCTATAATTCTAAAGTCCAGACACAAGACACACATTTTAATGCTACTATATTATATCATTGCATCATTGCAATTCATCATTCATCACATTGTATTTAGCATTTTTATATTATCTGTTATGCCATGACTCATGACTAAATATTCTGCTGTAAACAAGCTAACAATCAGTCTTTGACTGTGTTCCATCAGAGAGCCGGGTTAGCATACATTAAAAAACTCAAATGATATATATATATATATTAGTGCTGTGAAAAATAACGCGTTAACGCGTTATGATTAAATTACAGGATTAATTAGTTAATTTTTTTAAACGCATTTAACGCATGCGCAGAATGAGCTTCCAATCCGTCTGTTGTTGGTCGTCTCTAACCAGCAGCATGTCATTTTGTCTCTACGTGTCGCGTTAACAGGCTCCGATCTCCGTGTCGCGCGCCGCAGAGCTCGGATGCCGGCGTGTGCGCACACATCGGGACGAAAAAAAGTCATTTGCACCACTTGGTCCACTTGTAATAGCACCGTGACAAAATATATATATATAGAGCCTTGTGCCACACCAGCCCTTTTGCCCTGGATTTAGGACTACACTTTGAGCCTGGAATAAGAAAAGTGCCCTTTCTTTTTTTTAATATTTAAGACTTCCATTTAGTCAATATCAATATTTTTCATTTTGTGTTTTAATGTCCTAAACTTGTTTTAATAACATCCGCCCGCTCCTTTTGCCCTTTCCTCCCCCCATTCCCCCCCCTCCTCCTCCCCCCCCTGCCCCTCTCTCTCCTCTCCTTCTCCTCCTCCTCTCCCTCTCCTCCCTCCTCTCTCTCCTCCTCCCTCCTCTCTCCTCCTCCTCTTCCTCCCTTAAACCCAGCACGCAGTGCGCAGACAAACGTTTGCCACGTGTCCTCCACAATTGTGACACAACAACCACAACATTAGCGCTGCTGAAAAAACAAAACAACCCTCACAAAACAAAACAAAAAAAACGAAAAAAAAAATTTCAACAACTTCACCAGCTGTTTCAAAGAAAAAGTTATGTTTAAAGGAATAGAGAGAGAGAGAGAAGAGAGAGAGAGGAGAGAGAGAGAGAGAGAAGAGAGAGAGAGAGAGAGAGAGAGGAGAGAGAGGAGAGAGAGAGAGAGAAGAGAGAGAAGAGAGGAGAGGAGAGAGAGAGAGAGAGAGAAGAGAAGAGAGAGAGAAGAGAAGAGAGAGAGAAGAGAGAGAGGAGAGAGAGAGAAGAGAGAGAGAGATTATTTATTTTATTTTATTATTTATCTTTGGCGCTTAGGAGCTTAAAAAAAAAAAAAAAAAAAAACTCTCGGCTCAATCATTCAGTGGGCGGGCCAAATGTCCGGCGGGTTTATCCGGTCCTGAGCCCCTGGGCGCTTTTGTTGTTGACGCTGTTGATGTCTATCAATATCAATTCAGAGAGGCAAGGTCAGAGGAGATCAAGATCAGTATCAGAGGAGGGAGGGCAATATGGATGTGGCCCATTATAGCCAAGAACGCTTTGTAATTGTTTTGTTTATATTATATAATATTAATTATAATAAAAAAAAGAAAAGCTAGTCTGATGCTGCATGCTGCCCACCAGAGTCGAGGAGCATCATCAGCATCATGCTGCTTATGCTTCAACTCTTTTCTTTTTCTTTTTTTTTTTTTGGTTTTTTTTTTTTTTTTGCACCTGCCCCCCAAAATGTCTGTGCACGTGCCTGTATATATATATATATTCTCTTTCACTTTGTGCACCTCAGAAATACTTGAGACAAGGCTGTGTGTTGGTCTGCAGTTTAATATAAACATTTGTTAAATGAGTTCTTATTCTTTAGCACAAGCATGTTCGGCTGCATTTTTACAAGAGCTTTGTAATCAAATTGTGTAAACAAAAACATAAACTCAAAGTGAAGTTTACTATGCTCCACCATGTCATGTTGCAGATATAGTTCAGAGGGTATTGCCTCAAAAGTAGAGCAATATTTGCCTAGTTAGGGACCTTTATTCTAAAAATGTCTTTCGAGTAATTTGTTGGTTTCTGCACTACATGTAGATGTGTTTTATAGCATGTTCAGCAGTGAGTTGTAATCAAATGACCAGAATCCCAAGTAACATATACCTGACAATAGCGGGTCCAACCTCAGTGGATGTTAGCCCAGTGGATCTGGAGGCTCCTCACAGCGACTTCTTACAACATCCATCATGTTGTACCTGCATCCATAGCATGTCTGACTGGAGTGACTGCCTGTAACTCTTCTTTAACAATCTGGAGAGCTGCTGGATGCTCACTACCTGATCTCAATCAATGCAAGAAGGCCCCCTGGTGTCCATACAACTGAACAGTAACTAAACGAGTACATTTATTCTGAAGAATACAAACTGTATAGATGTGATGCTGCTATTCCTTTTTGAGTGGAATATGCTGCTATGCCATTCAAGTTCATTCCACTAAATAACATAATTGTTGTCTTCATCAGCAATGGCTGAAAGCAGATGTGTGTCACATAAATTACTAATGTCCAACGAGCAGGTATAGTGCTGATGTAATATTCAAACCATAAACGTAAGTAAATTTATTTAATACACATAATTATAGTGACAGATGTCATCATGTAAAATGTGTTTTTAGAGCAAACACAGTTTAACAGGTTCCCAACATGCAGTTCGAATCTGTTGTCAACCGCGTGACTGATAGTTATGCACAAGTCCTATCCCCATTTGTCGTATTAAATCTGAATATTATGCAAGTCTTTAGAAATCAGGAATTCTAATATATTCTAATTGTCATTATTAACTGGAAGGGACAGCAGAATTGTCATCAAAAGAAAAGAACATTGTTAATGAGTTGGCACTGTCCTGGTATTTTTCTCCAGTCATAACTGCAAACTGGAAATGGCTGTTATACAAACTGCTTCTCCATGCTGTGAGTATTCTGATCTGTGAGTAACCTAAGATCAGGTCATATAAACCATGGCCGACCAATTAGAGTTCTGATGTCGGACGACATTTTGTCTTTCAAATATTATCTTTTTGTGACATTGAGAGATGGATCTTAATGAGTTTATTAATTAATGCTAATTAGGCTATTATTTAAATATTAGTAAAGCTGCTTTGCTTTTCTGTTGTCATGCAAATAGTGATTGGTGCTCCTTGACATACTAACACAGTCTCACCTCAGAGGCAGATCTCTCTGGCTGCTCCTCAATCCTGGATCGAGAAATCTAAATTATGCTGTAATGGAATTAAACTAAAACAAGACATGTTGAAAACCGAGTATATGCACATATAAAATAATCTGTGTTGTTCAAACTTTACTAAATGAAGGACAGTTTGTTATGAAATAGTAAGGGACATAATGTGAATCTGAGAGAGATTTCAACAAAATGGATCAAGTATATGTTTTATCTTTGCGATTGCCTAATCCAAACAGTATGTATATAAAGAATGTAAAACACTTGGTGTTTTTTTTGTAATGCCTGGCTATGTTGTTATTTCATTGATACTCCTCCTCTAGCTCGAGAGCAGTAAAGAATGGAGCAGGGATACGTTTCCTTTTTTGGGGGAAGCGGAACACAAATAATACGGAACTGTAGTTCAGGAGCAAACGTTTCCGACCGGGCGATATTTTTCGTTGGACCCAGTTTTCTGTTTACAGATCAACGTGGGTCGCTGTGGCAGAACTTTTATGGCAGGGTCTAAGTAATACTAGAAGTTACTATTATCTATTTATATTCGTATTAAAATGGGTCAAAAGCGCAAAAGCGAAGACTCCATGAAGTCAGACACTCCGGCGAAAAAAGAAGTCCCGGAGTTCAATGGGACTGTATTCAAAGCCATGCTGAAGCAGCCCACCACCGCCATGAAGGGTAAGTGTGCCGCTTGTTACTCAGGTCTCGCATAAGCTATTCGTACATTTATTCACATATCCGTCCATCTTCTCGTGTGCAGTTTGTATATCAGCATCATGTCCCCTAACCCTCAGCGTCTAAAGTGCTCTCCTATGTTTTGCTTCGACTAATTCTGACTTTGTATCACCTGTAGGCCTGATCACATTCATATCAACCGCTAAGAAGCTGCCATGCACAGACCTGTACGATGTGGTGGAAGGTTATATTAAAATATCTATGGAGTGTGCAGAAATATTCAAATTGCTAGAGAGCGAAACGCATCTAGAGAGCGAGGTAAGTACTTCTCTAAGTGGATGGGACTGATATTTTAGATTGCCTGTTTTTGTAGATGTAATGCTCTAAATCCTGCTTCTGTACAGATGATACTGATCTTTGAGAGCTTGGAGATGATCCTTCTTAGGACAGCGAGTGACTTGTCCCACTTCAGCATGGTTGGCAATGCTATCGTGAAAAAGACTCTTTCGAGCTACGTAAAACTACTGCAGGGTTCTTTCCATTCAGAAAATCACAGGTTAGTGGAATGCCGTCACTACAATGGCATCACACGTCAGTCCTGAGCACAGTTTATTTGTTGTCCTCTGCCCATTGCGCTAATCTTGTGTTTTCCTTTGTGCGCAGGTTTGTCCGTCAGTGCCTCAGTCTCCTGTCCGCCTCGGTCACTCAGGGTCCAGAAGCTGCCAGAGAGATCCTAAGTCACATTCACATAAATAAAGCTCTGTCTGGACTGGCGAAGAGAAGGGATAAGAGGGTGTGTGGCAGCATTTATCTTTTTTTTCTCAGTTTTCAGCATGTCTGTTGGGTTCTAGGGATATGTATACTTAAATTCTTCTCCGTGAATTCTTCAGGGAAGACCTGATATCCGCATGTCGTATATCCAGTTTGTGCTGTCCTTTTTGGTGTCTGGAGATAATGCTACAGTTGGACAGATATTAGAAAGCAAAGGTAATAATTAGAAATGCATCGAAATGTACACAACATACACTCATCTCAGGTTTGTTGATGACATGTTCATTTTTGTGTCTCAGAACTCCTGCCGGTGATCCTGAGCACAGGTCTGAAGGAGGACAGGATGTCCATGGTCAATCTGCTTTTGTCCACACTGAAGAGTAGCGTGAGTGCTCAGCAGTTTACACTTCTGCTTTTATACAAATGAATGAATGGATTTAATGATTCTATATGTTGGCTTTTTTCTTGCTGCAGGTTGTGCTTAACAAGGCCATAAGTAAAACACAGAAAGTGCGCTTCTTCACACCTGTTGTACTGGCCAACATAGCATCTCTGTATAAATGGAACGGGATTGTGGATGCAACCACTGATGATGACGACCGAGTAAGTTATTTGCTTTTTTTTTACTTCTTCCTTGAACAAAGGCTCTGTTGTGTGAATTAACTTTTCAACCTGTGGGTCTAAATGTTATTTATTGTCTTAAAGCTGTTCGAGGACTCGGAGCATGCTGGGGTATCGGTCATTCGGGAACTTACTCACGGTTTCCTTCTCGACCTGTGTTGCTCTCGTAAGCATGGGATCAGCTTTCATGATGCCAGCTTTGGCACAGCTGGCAGGTAAGTCCTCAGATATTCAAGTGTACATTGCACTCAGTTGGAGACTCCTCATGCTGATGAAAGGATTTCCATTTTTTACAGAGCTGGCAACATTGTCTTGCTTCAGTTCTTGGTGGGGCAGAAACAGGCGACGGAGGATGATTTGGTGATGGATCTGGTGGTGAATGTGCTGAAAGCTAACCCCGACATACTGGCCAGATACTTTCAAGAGACTCAGTATTCATACGCCCCCCGCCTCAAAAGTGCTTGGCAGGACAATGTCAAGTTACTTAAAAAGGTAATGGTTGCGAGTAGATTGGATTTTCATGAAGCTCTTTCAGTATTTGATTATATCTATATTGTCTATCTTCCCCGCCTCCCCTCCCAAATAAAAAGCAATGATTCTTTTTTAATTCACATGTCAGATCTACGAAGCCCAGTCAGAGATTTCCACAGTCTTCCAAACTGGTGAGGTCATCCCCCTCCCCCGGCTGCTGTCCATGATCATGATGATATCTCTTCCTCCGGTCTGTAACAAGGCCTTCTTCACACACGGGCTTAATGTAAGTGACCAAGCTTCATGTTGCAGTGAATCGATCCGTGCTGTAACTGCAGTAACACAAAACACTGAAACGAACAATACTTTATCACGTATTCCAAATATCTCTTCTTGTATCTGACAGTTTCCCAACACAGCAGTGCAGCTCACAACTCTGTCCATGCTGAATTTCGTCTTGAAAAGAGCCAATACAAATCTGGAGTACCTATTGGATAAGTCTCAGTGGCACAGCTCAGATGTATACACTCTTGACATGATGGTGGATTTGGTACTGCAGTACAGGGAGACTTTAAGCAAGGTAAGCTCAGGAAAGAGCTGTAATACCACCAGAACATACTAATGATGCACAATTAAACAACTCACGTCTCCACTGTTCATGCTCTCTTCCAGATTTTGCCCGATATAACGAGCATCGTTTCACAGTGGCAGTTGCTTAGCAAGAAGGAAAAGACAGATGGCGAAGGAAAAAAGACCAAAACAGAAGGGAGTGCTGAACAGACGGATAATAAAGTGCCTGGTAATAACAATTATATTACATTTACGTTTATTCTAATCAGTCCTGTAAAGTAACGGGTATGGCAAGCTAAAACATTTGATTGACAATGTTTATTTGTGTCCAGCAGTTGTAGAGACAGCTGAGGTAATCCTGCAGAAGACTCTGATTCTTCATGTCATATGTCTTTACCAGAAGGTAGTGCCACACCTGGTGAGCCAGAGCAGATTTGACTTCAGCAAGCTCTTAAAAGGTGATTCTTTTATTGTATTACTGAGTTCATCTAAATTATGTTTTGAGTAGGATGCAGGTGGTTCTCCAACAAAGCCTTCAAAGTATATTTTTGTTTACCCTCCTTTAGGGATTGTGTCAGAGAAAGGAATGAGAGAAGAAGTTCCCCCGGTGTTGCAGTATCAGATACTGCAATTGGCTTTAGATCTTCCCGCCAGCAAGTTCTCCTGGTTTCGCATACAGGTGAAGACGTTGCACTGTTTTATTTCATTTTTCGACATTTTTTTACAGCGATTTTTGTTTCAGCGGTTCCGCTTTGTTGTGAACATTGTTTTGTAATGTGTTGTGAATTGCTTCATCTCCCTAGGAGGTTGCAGATGCAGAATCATCGTCTGGAGAGAAGTCGGTACTTTACCTGCTTCTCAAGATGTTTGTCAGCAGCAGCAGCAGCCACCTGAAGACATCCACACAGATGCTGGTTCTTAAAGTGAGGACCTTTCTTTTTTCAGAGGACACGGTGTTATTTCAAGAGGATAAGTTTGCAATTCTTCCGCAACACCAGGAAAATGTTTGTCCATATTACTTGGAAAAAGCCTGAAGCTAAATGTTTCGGTGGTAAACTGCATTATTAGTTGGTTATGAACTGCATCAAGTTGATGAACGAAGAGCATCATCAGCAAAAGTGAATAATTATCTGCAAAAAATCCTAAAACTGAGTTTTATGGGTAGAAAATAGTGGCCGTTTTCTAATTCCTTCCTCGTATTCAGGTGCTAAAGGACAGTGGGGTGTTTGAGTACACCTGGACTGAGCTTGAGCTTTGGCTCGACCAGCTGGCCAGAATAGAGGCACACCAACAAGAGACCGTCATCAAGTTCTTGGAGAGGGTGAGCCTGTCAACATTTCCGTTTATTCCTGTTAGTTCGACATTGTGTATAATTACATAGTCGTTATAATTGTTAATACATGTATGGTCTCTTTCTCTAGGTATTCGTGAAGTTGGTGTGTAATTCTTACACATACACAGACAAGGTTGCCAGCCTAGTCCAGGAGGCAGCTTATCTGCAAGCGAACCTGAGTAGCCAGGAGGGCGACGCTGTCAGCATCCCAGTCTCACACATAGATGGTGAATATTACAAATTGGAATCTAAGTGAATTTCTTCATGTTTGTGTTTCTTTTACAATCTGACAACTGGCTGTCTTCTAGATGTCTTAGACATGCTGGATGTGATTCTGGAGGGTAATGAAGGTGAGATGGAGGAGCTCGGGCCATCTCTGAGTGAAGACCTCATTATCCAGACATTTCCATTCAGTGTGATGGTACCTGCAGCTCTGGAGGCCCGGAACAAACTGCCAGCGGACACGGGTAAAGCACTTCTGCCTTAATTAGGACAAATGTCATAATGTTCAGAGTGGAGCCGTACATAGATTGCAAAATGGTTATTGGTTAATTGCAGCTTGACAATTTGCTGCATTAAAAGTGCAACTTTACCCTTTTAAAATGTGATTTCTCCTCCCTGATGAGTATTTCAAATCGAATTGTCTACTATGTTGTAACATTGATAACAATATGTATCTTCGTTTCTCAGGGGTAGTATATGAGTACTTGTCTGCAGTGCTTTCAGATGTCCTGCACTGTCAGAGAGAGCCGCTCGCCCTCTGTTTGGCCCTGCTGCAGTACGATAAACAGCTTGTGACCGCAGAGCTCTCTGCATCTCCTCATCCCTCCGTCATACACCTTCATCAGTATTACTCCAAATGGCTGCCACAGCAGTGCCGGGAGCAACTGGTTCGTTTTTGTTGGAACCGAGAAATTGTTTCACTTAAAGAGTGACATTTCTTTCTGTAGAAAATAACATTTTATTCCCCTTTTTTCGCAGTTCAAGTCCTCTGAATGCCATTTAAAGGCATTGCCAACCCCCGTCTCATTCCCTGCACTGATGAAAGATGCGTTTAGCCGAGGACCGAGCACTTTGCTTGAGGCCACCTTCAGGGAGAATGTGGAAGGAACTCTAGCTTCCATGTTGATCACTGATTTTCCAGTAGCTATCAAGCAGATGTTACTATACATCAAATCAACAGTGGAAAACCTTGGCACGGTAAGAGAACAAAACAAGTGTACTACTCAATACACGACTAAGTTAAGAATAAGCACAACACATCATTTCCTTCTGCACAGTTCTCCAAAGACGTAGGAACTGCCCCTCTCAAGACTTTGATGGGAATACTGCTGGATCTGGTGACCATGCTACAAGGCTTTCAGAAGAACACAAGTTCTGAGCCGGCAGCAGAGACCTCCAAAGAGGGATCGGACCTCTTCCTAGAAATCAACCAGTTGTCCACTGTAGAAGGCAATAAGGAGCAGGTTTGGAGTTCAGCTTTTACAATTTATTTATGCTCAAACTATGACCAATGTTATGAAGTTTATTCTATTGATTCTAACATGGTGCCGTCTGTGTTTAGATCCTTGTTTCTGCCCTCGACTCCATCTTCAAGCATCCGTGTTTTGAGCAGTGGTTCCTGTCTCTGGAGCTGGCTGCTTTGCCTCCTCACACTCTGAACCCCGTCCGGCTAAAGCATCTGTGTGCTCAGCTGAATGATGGCATTCTGGCCTTGCTGAAGACCAGCACCCCCACTCTCCATGATCTGGGTCGCCTGGATCTTATAGGGAGCTACATGGGAGCTATAGAAAGGGCTGTGCTCAAGGAACTGACGGAGAAGGGCTCCCAGGCAACAAAGAGACAGTCCAGACCTTTCCAGGCCCTCCTGTCTTTGCACAGCTACATGCACTCCAGCGATCTCAGAGAGGTGGTTTCCAAGTTGCTGCTCCTCCCCCAGGAGAGCCTTATCTCCGCCGGCAGTGAGGGAACACAAGCCGAGCTCAGCGTCTACGGTCACGCAGCGCTGCAGATCCTCACAGAGTCTAAAGCTCAGCCTTCCCAGGACCACGGCATCTGTCTCTCTCAAGCACACCTCCGTGGCCTGAGCACTCTGCTGCTGTCCTGCTCCAGCTCTGCTCTGGAGGCCTTCCTGTTGCAGACTCTGTCTCGTGAGCCTGGCAGCGCGAAGCTGATCCACACCGATGTGCTGCTGCACTGTCTCCAGTGGCCTCTCCCAGCCACTCAGGCCATCAGCGCTCTGCTGCTGCAGAACTGCTCCACACACCGCCTCTGCTTTGAGCTGTGGTGCTTGGAGCCCGCAAACACGGAGAAGCTCTCGGACGAGACGGAAACATTCCTTCCACTCGTCAACACCTACCTCCAGGTGGCAAGTAGAGAGGATCCTGCCAGACCTAAAGATGGTTTGTACTCATACAAGTTCTTTTTTATTATTATCTTAAAGCATACTCTCCTGGATTTATGCCACTCTTTAGAATCTCAACACCACCTGTATATTCATTCGATTTGCTCCAATTCTATGATTTGTAGTGCAAAAAGAGGTTTTAAAGGTCTTGAAGAAAGCGCTGCTCGCCAAATTGTCCCAATGTGTTCTGGGAAACCTGACGGAAGATTCTGGAGCCCAGCTTGTTGAAACACTAGCCAACCTGATCAAGCTCTGTGCCAACATCAAGGACACCATGGACCTAATCAACACTCTGCCCAGTGCTCTTCAGAAAGTGGACAGTTTTGAAAGGTAGTAATTAACTCTATACCTTTTTATGTAAATGACCAGTGCTGCTAGCTATTGGCTGAATGTTGTTGTCTCTTTCAGGTGGCAACTAGTTGATGTCATCACTGAGAAACTGGCTGATTGCCCCGAAGAACAAGAAACCTGGAGGAAGTCTGTCGTCACGGCGGCCCTAAAGTGTCTTCTAGCCGCTTTCAGTCACTCTAAAGATCCGGCTGCTTTGTGGTCAAAGCAGGAGCAGAGCCTCCTGGAAAGACTGCAAGGACTCCTCGTGGGTTTATTTATCTCACCCAAACTGTTCGTTTGAGGTTTTTTATTTCATGCATTTCATAATCTATCCTCTTCACACAGACATCAGCTGAAGACATCACTGCATCTGAATGGAACAGCTTCGTCAAGAATGGACTGAAGTAAGACATTTGTCTAAATCCAGTCGGCGAGATTTTTGTTCAAGAGCATCTCATCAGATGATATTTATTTTTAAAACAGTAACCTAAAAGACATTATTCCATTGTAGATATCGCTACAGAGATCATCACTTTCTGAACACACTGAGCAACCTGTTGGGAGTGATGTACGGGAGCAGTGAAGTCCACAAGGATCTGATTCCTTTGTCCACCCTTCACATGATGACCAGCAGCCATTCTCTGTTCCTGCCCACCATGTTGGGCTGTGATGAAGAGCCTAGCCGGTGTCAGACTAAAGGCAGGTGAAAGGAGAAGAACAATATGTTCTGATATCTTCGCCCTCAATTGTTTATTTTATTAATAAACTTATTTTGATGTCATTGCAGAAGCGCTGGTGTCCCTACTTCTCTGTTTGGTGAAGAAAAGCCCAACAGTCTGTAGCATGAACCACTTGGTGGTACTGTTGGGAGCATACGGAGTTACACTGAGTGCTTCAGGTAAAACCGGAAATCTAAATGTTGTTGTGTTTGTGCGTCTGCTGTCCTTCTGTCCTCTTACATCTTGTCTTGGTTTGCAGATCAGAAACTATTACTGCTTCTGCAGGAATATGAAAGAAACAATGTCAGTCTGCTGAAATTTCAGTAAGTTGGATTAATATGTGTAGTTTGCACGTGCAACAAGGGCACTCATGTTTGACAATGCTGAGTGTTTTCCGCTGCAGGTCGTTCTTGTGGGGCCCAGCAGCTGTGGAGCACCACAAGACCAGGAAAAGCCTCGGAGCTTCTTTGTGGAAGCAAGCGAGCTCAGACGACCTGTTGGCCCTGCTGAGAAGTGACCGGATGCTCCAAACGATTGCACACTTTCCCCAGCAACGCAGAATCATCCATCAGGTCCATACTCTGCGTTTTTCAATTCTTTAAGCATCACAAAGGAAATTCCATCTGCATGTATTTTGATCAGATGGCGGCTCAAATGTCACGAGATGGATATTAAAGAAACTTAAGCCGATAAAGAATGAATGAGAAACATATTTGTTGGTCTTTCATAAACCTTGGATATCTAAATCTTTCTCTCCTACAGGATAATAAAGAGCTGATGTACTGTAACAATGCAGGAAAGGACCTTGAGAATTTGTATGATCCTCGTTTTCTTTTGCCTCTGTTCAGCACCATCCTGCAGCCAGGTGAATATATTTCATTGATGTGTCATCGCTCCAGATCTCTGAGGGTTATCACAACTTTATATATGTGACATTTCTTTCCTTTTTCTGTGTGACAGAGTGTGTGATTGACTGCCTCAAGTTTGTATCCAGTCATGCCCTCGGATTAACCGTGATGGCTCTAAGTAGCTACGACCCAAAAGTGCGAGCGGCAGCGTACCACGTGCTCAGCTGTTTCTACCTACACTTGGAGGGAGCTCGGGTCAGAGAGAAGAGACAGGTAACGTGTGAGGGAGGCGGTGTGTGAGTATTTACATGTTTGACGTGTGGGAGTCGCCTCCAGAAACACTGATATGGGTTTTGTTTTCTATCAAACAGTTGCTGTATCTGATGGACATAGTGAAGAATGGAGTTCGGGAGCCGAATCAAAGACTTCCGTTTGTCCTGACCACTTACATCGCCAAAGTGGCCCAGCAGATGCTGAAACCTGGTGTGTAACCAGAGTGATTTGACTCGTAATGTTCACACACAGATTCTTGTTAAACAAACTTCAGGCATTTTTGCAAGTAACAATTACATTTAAAATGTATAGAATGTTCCATTTGTTGCATTTCCATATCCAGTATATAATGAAGGATCATTGACCCGTTTCCTTGTTTTTCCTCCTGTCCCAGAGGACCACATGTACATGGTGTTGAACAGGTTCCTGCTGTCCCATCAGAGTTTGGATTTCAGAAGAGTCCCTGAGTTCTTCAAGTTATTCTACGGCTTTGACTTGGAGGTACTCCAACGTATCTTCTAGTATATTCTATCATAGATTGTCCAAATAAACTCTTCTTGTGTCCACAACATTTAACCTTCATCTGTTTGTTTAGCTCAGCTCTTGCTTTTTCTAAACTGATGTTATCTTTTCCTTGAGAGGACGACTGATTGTCTGTTTATTCTCTCCTCTGCAGCATAAAAGGGAACGGGAGTGGATCCTGTGTGTGCTGGAGGAAGGGATAAGTGATGGACACTGCTATGAACTATGTGAACAACAGGGCATCTTTCAGTCCCTTTTAGGTTTCAGCAGCAGCCCTCTGTGTGACGAACGCTGCCAGGTACACACTGTGGGAATCACAATGACGCTCTGGGAGGCACATGATTAGAGATGTCTAATGTGCATATATTTCCCATACCTCTCTCCACTAGGCACAGATTATCAGGGTGTTGTGCCAGGCCGCCCGTGTGACTAGAGCAGCTTATAACCTCACCAAGAGCTGTGGGCTTCTAGTCTGGATAATACAGATGGTTGAAAAAAGGTACGGTCCAATTCCAATTGTGTCTCTTTATGTTGATCATCGTCATTCATGTTACTGCAATACCTTGTAAATCATTTCCATATTTTCTCCTCTAAGCCGGTACTTATTATCCTCTTTAGGAATCTAGACCAGCAGCTGCTGAGTGCCATCATAGATCTGCTCCATGTGCTGTGGTTTACCAACCTTGGGCAGAAGGAGACCCCGGTGGATGGAGCCAAGACCACCTCCTCTACAGAGGAGAAACCTCAGAGATCAGGGAAGTGCCTCCCACTTCCACTCATCAATGAGTTTCTGTGTGTGGCAACAACTATCTGCCGTCACCTCAGGTAAGAGCGCCATAACTATCACGGTGAGAATGTAATTTAACATCATGTTCCAGTCACTCTGCAGGCACTCGGGCCAAGATCTTAATAATACATAAATGGCATTGCAGTTTTTTTGGTGAAAGATGTTCATGTTTGTTTGATCTCCTGTCAGGTTGCGTGTGAAGGCCGCTCAGCTCAGCTCGTTTCTGCAGACTCTGCGCTCCGTACTGAAGCATTATGGGACAGCGGTCAATGCCAACAAACAGGCTGACTGGCTAACGCTCCACCCACAGCCTCTCTCTTGTACCGAAGCCCTCAGTCTGCTTCTCTGTTGGGCCTCCCTGTCCCGCGACACGCCCCTCCTCACCCACGTACAAACCGTGTGTGAAAAACACAGAGTGCGGGAATTGCTGGGTGAGTGTTTTTGAGTGTGTCCTTGAACAAATTCTGTCACACCGAGAAGGTTTTGAAAATGTTATCATTGCTGTCTGTCTCTCAGAGGGGTGGGGAATAGGAGATGGATTGGATGCGTTTCAAAGCAACAGGAGACAAATGCTTACCAACATGAACATGATATATATATATATACACTACCGTTCAAAAGTTTGGGGTCATCCAGACAATTTTGTGTCTTCCATGAAAACTCACTTTTATTTATCAAATGAATTGAAAATTGAATAGAAAATATAGTCAAAACATTGACAAGGTTAGAAATAATGATTAATATTTGAAGTATTAATTTTGTTCTTCAAACTTCAAGCTCAAAGGAAGGCCAGTTGTATAGCTTATATCACCAGCATAACTGTTTTCAGCTGTGCTAACATAATTGCACAAGGGTTTTCTAATCAGATATTAGTCTTCTAAGGCGATTAGCAAACACAATGTACCATTAGAACACTGGAGTGATAGTTGATGGAAATGGGCCTCTATACACCTATAGAGATATTTCATTAGAAACCAGACGTTTCCACCTAGAATAGTCATTTACCACATTAACAATGTATAGTGTGTATTTTTTATTCATGTTATCTTTATTGAAAAAACAGTGTTTTTCTTTGAAAAATAAAGATATTTCTAAGTGACTCCAAACTTTTGAATGGTAGTGTATATATAGGACATATACAGTTCACAACTGTTTACATATCACTAATGGTCATTAAAAGCTTAATATGACCTCAGCGTGTCACAGTGCTTGCAATTTGAGGTTTAATTACTTCATAATCAAGTTATTTTGTATTCACTGTTGCTCAAACAGAGCTTTTGAAATGGCTGAATGAGCTGACCATAATTTCCACGACTTATGCTGAATATTTGATATGAGGCTTTCAGGCCCCACAATGGAGCCACGACTCTGTTATAATGTTTGAACCCTGCAGGACCGCAACAGGTCACTAACTGCTCCAAGATGGCTGCTCTTTTGCTGACCCGGTGTTCTCTTCTCTGTGGAGAAATTAAAAGAAACAATGCTTTAAAAGTATCGATTTGATACCTTCGGTGCTGGACTTTTTTTGAATTTCAATGTGTTTTCCGCTCTACAGTATCTAAATAACTCCTTGTATCTTTAATGGCATTACCATGGTTTTGTTCATCTTGCTCCTCAGGGATGAGGAAGGAGAAGACCAGAGGTAAAGGCTCCTTTTTCCAGAGCCACACACGAAAAGAGAACCTGGCAGGAGATGCCGACGCTGAGAAACGAGAAGAGAGTCTCCTGAGAGAGTGTCAATGTCACCTCGTCGGTATCCTCGCTCACTGGGAGCCTGTGTTCCCCCTCTCTGCACCCCAGCCGGCTGAGCCAAGAGACAAACCGGATCCGGGTCAGTTGGCTGGAGATGCTGCCCACCTGCTCACCAAGTGGTCTCTGAGGTGCTTGGTGGAGGACTCGTATGACGAGAACCGAACAAACGAGTTCTTGCACTGGGTGGAAAAGGCTGTGATGAAACACAGGGAAACTGTGAATGCTGTGCTACTCGATTCTAGCATGAAAGCGGACATCCTTCGACTCTTCCATCAGGCCTTTGAAGCTCAGGGTCAGTCCAGCATTTCAGCAAGAGTGGAAACCCTCCATTTGTTTACCACCATTATGATCCGTTTCCTCGAAGCCCAAGGCCACCTTCCAGAGCTGCATCAGGCGGTCGTCTCTGCCTGCCTGCCAGGAGACGCTCATGATCAGGCTCGACGTGGTAAGAACATGCCACCTTGTTCACACTCGTTCTATGACTGCTGCTGTGCACACCCTACCGTTAAAATACTGTGCGTCAATTAAAAACTCACTTTTCCACTCTTACTACTAAAAGATATGTAGTATTGAAACACTGGAGTTAGAGACTGTTATGGCAGCGGTGCCCAGTGTTTGACTTGAGAGGCAACAAATGACATCAGAAGGGATATGTATCAAGTGGTATATGATATTAAGATGTAAAATAATTTTAGAGTTCCATATCCCCCAAAATATTGAGCTAAAATTTGGGCTGTGCCCCAATTAACATATGATCAGTTTTCGACATACAACTGAATCCAGGAGTTTTTTTTACATTGCACGATTTCTAAAGAATATATTTATTTTTTTACACTTATGCTTTTTATTCATGAGCTTTTAAACTTATGAAATGTGATACATGTGTCCCATGACTGTTCATCACTATGTGATACATAATTACTTTACATAAACTTTTTCCAATTCAACACTAGACAATGCACGTGTTCAAGGACCATAAGTTTCGCCACATTTCTTGTAGTTCCCATCAAATAGCGAGTGTTGGCGAGGTGGTGCTCGTGCAAAACAATCGTACCAGTTGTTACACTTTAATAGAAGTTTGTTTAATTATGTTGCACTATATGTGCCACATTTGAAATATGCAGGAGAAACTTGACTTTGAGAAGATATACCTAACTAAAATATGAAAAACACAAGTAGATGCATGTTGTTTTGGAGGATGACAAAGTATTTATACGTTGTAGTGTGACTCAATTAAGCCTCTTGTTTTCCTATTTCCAGTCGCGGGGCTGTTCCTGTGTTCTTCGTACATCCATGAGCTGTGGAGTGGAGCCACGTCAGCAGAGCTGTTGCTGTCTCATGTCACTTTGGTGACCAGAGCCAAGAGTAAGAAACAGAAAGCATCCAAATCAGCAGTGACTCAAACAGCCATCAGAGCCGTCTGTAATGAAATCATGACCACGAAAAGCTAAATATTACAAGGGAACATTACTCCAAGAAAGCTTGTATTTATTTACTTAGCTGCTTTGTTTATTTCTTGTAAAAAGATTGAAAGTATCTTCTAAAATCATCTGTTATAAAAGAGTTACAAATGTGTTAAATATGTATCTTTTATTTTAATTCTGCATGTAATTGTATGTGAAAAGGTTTTTTATAACAAAAGGTGTGGTGGACTACATTTAAGAAATTGGAGCCAATTCATGATGAAGCACAATAATATACAGAACTCTGAACTACTAGCGCAGAGTTCACAAACTGCAGAGTAACGGTCACAATAATAGTTACATCTGTTCAGGTAGCCTTGCATTTCATTGATAGTCAGTGAAATGGAAAGAAAGAAGAATAATTGGATAATCTTTCTTAAACACTGCTTCAAAACCTACAATTCTTTGTTTCCTCTAAGATCTTCACAGTTGTGTTTTCATTATTCAGATTTTAATTATTTCTCCATTGTCTAATTTTTTTTACATTTCTGTACACGTGCATTAAAAGTGCTTCGGCCCCATGTCAAGCAGTTGATGTTCTGTGGCGTCTTCTGAATCTGTGACTTCTGCAACAATAATAAAAAAACATTTTTAAAGTGGTGTAGCGTGGCCTGATTAAGCATTTACGCCTCTGTTTGTATAGGCTATACACATGTTGGTGACCACTTCCCTCTGCCTCCATTCAAGTTAGTGAGACTGAAAGCTCATGCAAACATCACACTTACCGTGGCAAGCTTCCATTATAAGACATTAGATTCAAACTGAGGAAGAGGAATCCCACAAAAGCAGCCAGAATGATCCAAAATATTATAACAATTGAATCTGAAAGGGAAGAACACTTCTGTAATTTTCATTAACACGAGATGGCAAACACATCTTTAGAAAGCAACACGACTTACATTTGTTGTATTTCAGCTTGCTCTGATCCACAATCACAGGATCAAGGTAATCATAATAGTATTCCCATTCGTAGGGAGCAGCGCTGGTTGAGTTCTCCACGACAGACATCTCTGTTGGAAAGTACCAAAAAGTTAGTTGTAAAAAACGACAGCCATTTAACTATGAGGAAGAAAGACAAAGCAGTTGTCTCTAACATCTGTAGATCGTTGGCATGACATATTTCAGCAGGCCTAAGAAAGCTCCCTCACCCACATGCATGTCTGCTCAACGCCTGTTTTCCTCTTCTCGGCCAGGCTTATATATTTCGGCAGATGCATGCAGTGTGCAGGTTTAGCCACACGGGTGCATTATAGAATCATTCAACAGGTTAATATAATTCAGGGAATCTGAAATAGAATTGAGTAGGGAGATATTAGATCTATGTCATCTAAACTTGTATTAGTAAATTATGTTTTTTATTAGACAATCACTTTGATTTATGTTGTCTTACTGAAACCTGGTGTAGTTATGAAGAATATGTCAGCTTAAATTAATCAACTCCAAGTAATATTAATACTCGCATTCCTCGAGGCACCGGCCGAGGAGGTGGAGTAGCAGCCATCTTTGACTCAAGTCTATAAATAAATTAAACTACAACTCATTTGAACATCTTGTTCTTCGTCTTTCACATTCAACCTGGAAAACATTACAGACAATTCTCTTTGTGATTCTGTACCGGCCACCAGGTCCATATTCAGAGTTTGTATCTGAATTTTAAGAGTTTATATCAAGTTTAGTCCTTAAAACTGATACGGTTATTATTGTAGGAAATTGTAATAAATCATATCATATGTTGATAATGATTGCCTTAGTGCTGCATTCATCTCATTGTTGGACTCGATTGGCTTCTGTCAGAGAGTACAGAAACCCACTCACAGCTTTGGCCAAGCTTCGATCTTGTTCTTACATATGGTGTTGACATTGAGCATTTGAAGGTCTTCCCACAGAATCCTCTTCTGTCAGACCACAACCTCATAACTTTTGAGTTTATACTACTGGAGTGTACTCCGTTAGTCAAAAGTTTCTACACCAGATGTCTAACTGACAGTGCTGTAGCTAAATTTAAAGAAGCGATTCCTTCTGCATTTGATTCAATACCACGTCTCAATATAACTCCTGGTCTAACTTTAGTCCGTCCCAGATGGGTCATCTTGTCCATAGTGCCACAGGCTCACTAAGAAGGACACTGGACTCGATAGCCCCTCTGAAGAAGAAGACAGGCAACAATGGAACAATCACGCCCATATGCTGCCTGTTTGAAAGCTAGGATGGAGGTTTCCCGCAAACTAAAGCAAACATCACGAAAGCTTGAAAGCATATGCCGTTCCACCAATTTGGAAGAATCACACTTAGTTTGTCGAAATAGTCTTACAACATATAAGAAGGCCCTCCGTGCCAGAGCAGCCTATTAGTAAAAGCAAAAGTCAGACTTTTATTTTTATAAACTCTTCCTTGGTACAGTAAACATGTTTTAATTTTAGCATAATTGAAGCTAAATCTTAGAAACGATCTATCTTTATATCTATATGCAGAATCAGTTAATTGTTTACTGTTATATGCTAAATGCATAATTTATCGACATCGTATTTTGAAAAACGGATGTTGTTTCACGTGGTTCTTTCCGCTAACTTTGTCAAAACCCTCGCGTGCTCCCGATCGAATGCGTTTACCGTGAACATCAGTATATAGGTGCACTAAAATGTCAGTGTCGGTTTATTTGACCAAGGAGATCCGAGTGTCAGCTGAGTTGACCGCAGTGTGAACTACCAAGTGTGATAACATCGTGTAGGAGACACTTGTTAGCAACAACCTTTTACAACACACTTAAAAGCTTCAAAGTTCATGTCTAATACATTACATAACGTATTTCATATTGTAGAACAACATTTTTAAATATCTCAAGTTTGTGTTCCCCACAGACCTTAACTTATAAAAAACTCATTCCTGCGCCACATTAAAATCCAATAGTCTTGAAGGCAGCATTACCACGTGACATCAGACGCTGGGGCGGAACCTCGAAGCTAGTAGCCATTCCTAGCATAGCAGAGTTATTGTGACCACACAGGTTATTCAAAACATTTCAACGTCGCTGATTATGCTCCTTAACGTTATGTAACTACATAATACTATGCGTTGGTAAAGTAACGAAATACAAGAGTTCGTCAACTGGTATTCAAAATAACAAACTATAATGGATGCAGTGAACGCGTTCAACATGGAGGTAAAGTTTGCGCGTGTTTTAACCCAGAAGGAGCTAACGCTAAACCTAAAGGCTAACGATCCCGTTAACTGTTGGAATGTGTTTTACTTTAACGCGAGATAACGTGTTTGAATGCTACGCTTATTGTACGCATGTTCAACTTAATCAGACCAATGATCAGCTCAAATGAACGTTATCAATTAAACTGGATAGGTTTGCCACTAGCTGCGAGCTTAAATCGAGATCAACGCTTGTCGGTGAATCTCGCGCGGCCTTTGGTTTCAGTATCCAGTTCATTGAACTGTTACGCCACTGAGACTACCACGATATATACATGTTTACGTTAGGGACAACAATGTCTTCTGTGCCGTTCGCTTTATAGCCCACTCTTATATAAGTAACTGTCCTGCTGTTTACACACTAAGAAGGTCAGGACTGCTCCACTCTAATGCGGCTTGTTTTGAGGAAGATCAACGTAGTTTATCATCACGTGCTAGTATGTATGAGGTGTGTGTGTGTGTGTGTGTGATGGCTGTTGGTGTGTTACGATGCATGTAGGTTAGGTGCTCTACTCCTTTTCGTGCTGCTAGCAGAACGTATTGCGACGCTTTTTCACGGTATTACACGTGCGTTAAACAAATGTTTCAACACCACCATTGTGGGTATCGACACCAATTCCTTTCGCATTCTTCTAGACATTGAGAGTTATCTAGCCCAGGCCACGAGTGACGCTCAGACACATCCACTCAACCTTATCACAGAGGGTTGAATGTGGTTATAAAGTGTAACTTGTTAATCATCGACACACAGTCAGAGGACAGAACTGTTCTCGGTGTTCCGTCTGCACAGAAGACATGTGCAATCCCTGCTTATATGAAAACGGGGGTCATCTGTATTTAACCATCTCAGGGAGTGTGTGTGTGTGTATATGTAGCTTTATGAAATCAAATGCAGTGCTTTAGCAGAAAAACAGCGCTATAGAGTGAGCTATAGAGCAAATGTTAAAGTGGAACAATCTTGTTTAAGCCACCTATTATTCTAATGTATACTGAATCTTCTATAATTTGGAAGTAGGACATAGATGTTATTACAGGTCAGTGACATATTTGCCTATTTCAATGTTATTGTATATTTGTTATCTAACTGATGTATTGTATGTTTTACAATCAGTTGTTCTCCATGATTGACATGAAGCCTCCAATATCCCGTGCTAAGATGATGTCTGTAACAAAATCAGCCATCAAAGCTATCAAGGTAAAGTGAATACTAATATCAATATATAATTTTCATAATTTCGTCAAAAATCCAACATGTTTGCTGTAGATTGATGAGCATTACCTCAAGGAGTAATACATTTGTAATTGATAATTTTGAACATCAGTAGCTGACCTCAGGTTTGGTGGATTTTGTATGCAAACATTTGTACTAGAAGATACTTATATTTCTGTGGTTTAAACCAACTGACATATGGCTACCAAAGGGGTTACATCATTAGCCACATCCGGGTCTTCAGTGCTCGAGCAACAACTCGGTGCTGTGCTCTTGCAGTCATGATGACTAGTCACCAGTGGAGATGGGTACATGTATTTGTATTTTCGTGAAAATACTTGTTTGGATCTTTGCAACATTAGGATAGAGATGCTCCAATACAAAATTGTGATCGTAGTTTTGTACTTTACTTTTTTTATATTTTATTTTCTAAAAATGTGTCTCTTTCCCCTGAGCTCAACTGTATCCAGTGACGGCTGAAAAACCCTTGAAAGCTCAGTTGACTTATTACAGAAATCCTGTATATAATAGAAACTTTATCAACGCATTCCTTCATTGCTGTTGCCTTCCCTCTCTGGTTATTTTCTTCATAATTTATGTTTTTCCTAGTATGGTGTGACTAATATTTTATTTATATATATGTTTCTTTTTTCTTTCATTAGCTTTACAAACACGTTGTCCAGATTGTTGAAAAGTTCATCAAGAAGGTATGTACTACTGAGCTTTAATGAGAACATTACATAAAACATTTGAGTTCAAAATATATTGTACAAATATAATGCTAAATTGTCTTTTTTTCTTCTTTTTTCCCCAATAGTGCAAGCCAGAATTAAAAATTCCTGGTTTGTATGTTGTGGATTCCATTGTTCGACAGTCACGGCATCAGTTTGGTCTTGACAAAGATGTATTTGCGCCCAGATTCTTAAAGAACTTCACAGATACCTTCGAAAACCTTTACCGGTGCCCAGAGGATGATAAGGTACTGTGTTTTGCATGTTTATCATTTTGGTATTTTCTATCATTACAATTAATGGTAATAAGAAATTTTGCAACGGGTGGGACTGTTTTTCTTTTTCTTTTATCAGAACAAAATTCTTCGTGTCCTGAACCTGTGGCAGAAGAATGGTGTGTTTGACATGGACATCATTCAGCCGCTGATGGATATGTCCAATGGAGCCATACTACCGGCCCCTGAACTAGAAGGTATTTAAATAAATACAAATTACTTTGGGCAATGTTTGGAAGGATATTTTTGTGTTACCTGATAGATAAGGGGGGTTGTAATTTGATGACCTTCATGCAAAGAAGCCAATCTATTTCTTGTATCTGACAGTTCCTGCTGACCCCCCACCGGAGACGCAGTTTCCTGTCACTAGTGCCTCAGTTGTGCCTTCTGTGTCCCAGCTACCCACTCCTGATGCTTTAGCGGCTGTGGCACAGCTTTTTCAATCTCCCCATGGTCAGGAGGTAAGCAATGCATTAGTGTAAATCCTCTATCTGCTCTGTGTCATGGCAGGTAAAGAATAGTTTACATTTTCAATGACCCTTTCTCTCGTCTAGCTGCATAGGATGCTCCAGAACTTCCAGCAGGCAGATAAGAACTTGGCAGCCACGCTTGCAAACAACATGCCAAACCAACCCCAGAAACATGTGTCCCAGGTCAACCCATACAGTGCACACACCGAGATGAGAGGCTCTTTAGCCGAGGTACCAGCAGAGCTCAGTGTCACAACATAACCTGCTGTAATAATTTACAAATGACTTTTTCCTTTACCTAATTGTATAATATGTGTTTTCTCAGAAACTCCTCGACCGATTTGATTACGATGACGAACCTGAGGAAACGACAGCAAAAGAAGGCAGTGCCCAGTCACAGTGAGTTTCATAAACTGTATTTATGCTGATATTTCTGGGGTCTCAGTGTCGTTCGGAGATCTCCTGGCCGATTCTTGTTTTTCTATGGGCTGCTCATTGTTAACAGTCCGATTGAGCATATTTAAGAATGGAGCTTGAGTTAAGAGACGACATGCACAACCGGATTTTTCACAAGTTCCAAGTTTAAAAGCCCTATTTTATTCTAAATCATCAGTGGGTTCTGAGATTGCATTTTGGCCAATTAACACAGACTATGCATGCCGTCTCTGTCATGTTTGACACTGGCACGACTGGCATTTTAGTAAATATTATCAGTGTGCAGTTGGACTACGAGACATTATTCAGTCATGGATGTTGATAACAAGTGACAAGAAAAAAAGAAACTTCATTGATTGATGTAGATTCTGGTTGCATTTTAATAGTTTATAAAGATTGTAAGTACAAATGTTTATTTTAATTTGAAAAAATAGGTAGATTCTTGAAAAAAGTCAAAGAATTTGGTCATTAAGGAGTAGGTATGGGTCATGATTTTTTCTAATTAGATTATTTAAAAAATGGAATAATTTCTAAGAATCGTCTTGGCGTAAAAAATATATATACAAAAAATAAATGTATATATATATATATATTACCATATTTTTACTACTGCAGGTGTTGCTTGATAAAACGTTTATTATTAGCCATTGGTAAAATGTGTTGGGCAAGATTCAAAATGATCAAATAGTTCCCAGTGATGACTATTTCTGCTTGAAATGCCCATCCTTAGAAAGGATAAAACATTGTTATCACTAGTAGGAAATCAGAGAAAGTCATGGTCCGAATGCACCAAGTAAGAGTCGACTTTGCACCTTTCATCGCCGTCCAAAAATGTTTAGACAAGGTTATGTTTTGCCATCCAATTTTTAACTAAATAATATGTTTTTAAATCTCACTTTAAAGACCGATGCTGACGATTTTGTATATTAAATATAGTCAACAACTGCAATTTAGAATTTGTTTTACTTTCGTTAATAGCTTTGGAAAAGTTGTTGGTGTTAATGGGCCGGTTTCACTGCAGATATTGACTTGTCATAGTACAGGTGAAACTAAGAACATTATTCTTTGCTGTATTAAAATGTTCTCGTCAGCCATACTACTGAGAAAGCATGCTTGTAATTTGGCACACACGTCCACCTCATGTCTGTCCGATGACTTGGGCTAATTTTGTAAAAAATTGCACAAAATGCCACAATTTTGTAAAAAATTGCACAAAATGCCACAATTTTACACATATCTCGAAGAGAGGAAGTGATGACATCTTGGACAGACCTCAATGTACATGAAAATCCATAGAATTGCATGTAGTTTAATGTATCATTGTTGTCTTTTCTAGGTGTGTAGTACGCAAACTTAATATCTGTGTAAATGTTTTTCATGACAGAGGCATTCCTGAAACAGATTTCAACCAGTTTCCTGGTCGGATGCCCACCCCGGAGAATGTTCATCCACATATGATGCCACATAGCGGTGGTATTGAGGTATTTAATTGTAACTGCATTATATAATGACTCAACTGGATCTCAACGTTAGCCACTCTGTGGTGTAATACCGGCATGCTGGCCACACACTGTTTGAAAGCAAATGGCGTTACTTTGACATTTTGTTGAGCTAAGCCAAAATAACTCTTAAGATAATGAATGTTTTCAAATTGTTTATGATTTGATTATGTAGAAGATCAAATGTGTGGAAAGCTTCAGTCAAACTGTTCTGTGGTCAATGTGGGATCTGTTTTTGAACTATCTCTTGTGACTGTCTCTTTGTCATCCTTCAGCACGGTGGTGGAGGAAGTCGTGGTGAACATCATATGATGCTAGATGGATACCGTTCCATAAATGAGGCTCATTCACAATCGCAGGTAAATATTCCAGCCCAGTTTAGCATTACCTGATTTCAAAGTATCTCCTTTTCCCATAAGTCAGTGTTTCTCATAGTTGTGTTGAAACACGACAATGCAATGGCTACCTCAACTGGAAGGGAAGTTTCTGTGTTTTACTTTTGTGATCGCTACTTAGAATCCTCTGCTCATTAATTTGGGAATAAATTAAATTGTCATAATTGTCTAATAGGGAAATTCAAGAGAAGACTCAACTGTGAGACGGGAAGGCAGACACCGAGCCTATGGCAGGAGATCAAGGTCCAGATCTGGTTCAAGGTAAGGGTCTGCTTATCACATATAACTGTATAATGCTGTGGATTTCAGTTCGATGTTCATGATTAAATACAGTTGTACTGTGCAGATGTCTTGCTCGACTCTTTGAAAGTGTGCATCAAGTTGGATGTTAGATACAGCTGTCTACCTTATTCAAAGACATACTAACACACTTGAGTGTGAATTTTACACTATTTTACAGTGCATATAGTTTTGTTTTTTATTCCTATAAGTTTGTGTTTATCATGTGCTCTAATATGGCGCATGTTACACAAGCCTATTCCTGTTTCTACTATTAATTTGTCAGTGTGTAATTATTTGATAATCTGCTTAAATGCATCCTGAGAAGTAAACATCAGAAAGCATGGAGGAGATCGTGCGGGGCCGGCTCTGAATCAGCTTTATTGTCCATGTGCACATAGATGGAATTTGAATCTGGTTTCACGTTTGCTCTCGTCGTACATACAAATAACAAGATACATATAAAAAAGACATTAAAGACAACAGACATGTATGTATAATATAAAAACAATGACAATGCATTGGGGATGTTAGTGCAGAAAGGTGGCAGTCGTGCAGATGGAGGTGTCTGATTAACTGATCATCAGATTGACGGCCAGTGGAAATATGCTTTTCTGGTGGTTTTGCCGTACGGTGCTCTGTAGCGCATACCGGGGGGGAGGAGTTGGAACAGCTTGTGTCCAGGGTGTGAAGGGTCTTCAGTGATCTTTCCAGCCAGCTTCCTGCATCAGGCTAGAACCAACAGTTCTCTCTGCAGACCTGGCTGTCTGACAGCATAGATTGGACAAACGAGTTGAACGTGGGCGGCTCCAGCTGTCACCATCTTGTTGGGTTGGAACCAGAAGTGATTATATTTGGACGAGAGAGTGGAGCCCGGAGGCAGGTTCTGTTGGCATAACAGAAAAGCTGGCTTGGTTATCTGTTATGTGTCTGTGACTCACATCAACAATGTGATCATAATTGTAATACAAATTTTTTTCTGAAAAAAATAGGTTTGTATGTTTTTTACCTTCCAGAAAAAATGCACAGCCGACTCATTAGTGACCTTTAGTTCAACACGGTATGTTAACGAACCAGATATAATGAGCACAGACACTGATACCTGCGAAGTAAGGCTGTAATGTTAAACTATACTAGAATTTCACTCACCAAAGAAATAGAGCACATACTCGTTCAACCAAACTATTGTTGAAAGAACCATTGTACAAGGTACAACTCCAGTGAAATGCAATCCTGTCAGTTCCTTCGATTTGTGCATTATTTACCATCAAGCTCAGACTCTTCATTTTTTTTTCGTGCCAGAGTCCTCAGCTCTGTCAGATCGCTGTATAACCACTTTGAATACGAGTGGAATGGTGCTGTCCTGCAGTCGCCGTCTACGTTGGCTCTCTGGGGATTGACTCCCTCTTGGAGTCCGGCTCAAACAGCCATTCAAAGAGCGGTTCATGTTGATATTTTCTACTCGACCAATTGTGAAAACGACAACTTTCCTCCCATACATTTCATTCTTTGGTGACGACAAATTTCAGGTGGTTAAATATTTTGTGTTTCAGATCTCCCAAGAGAAGAAGATCACGGTCTTCGTCCCGCTCAAGAAGGTCAAGGCATCGGCGCTCTCATTCTCGCTCTAGAGAACAACGCTTGAGATCTCGCTCTTGTTCTCAGGACAGGAATGAAAGGGAGCAGGACAGGGAGCGCAGACAGAGAGGTCTTCCCACCATAAAGATTAAGACACTCAGTGGTAAGTTCTACGACCGAAACAAATCTTTGAATGTTATTTATGAACCTTGCGGTACACGGAACTACTGCAAGTACTACTTTGTGATGTCACGGCACCAATCGAACCACATAGAAAGGAGCCACTTTGATTTCACGTGTCATAATTGTAATAGTTTGAAACTGCGGTAGTTGTGTGTCTACAGAGAACTACAACACGCAATTATCATAATCAGTGGTTGCTCATTGTTATTTTATATAGACTCGTCAAAGTTAGCAGTGATTTATATAATTTTGTATTGAATGGACTTATGAATGAATAAGATTAGTCTAGCCTGTATGTTCATATATTTATCTGTTTAAGTACAAGAACCATGTGCGTGGCACATCTGTGAGGGTCCACGTTAAGGCTGCACAATTAATCAAATTGTATTGTCACTATTTTGTCTGTCACAATTAAATGGGCATGATCGTCAGTGATGTTGACGTTTAAAATGCGTGCTCTGCTACATATAAAATCAAGCGATTCCTCAACTAACCGTCAGCCAACCATAAGGGGGCAAGGAGATGTGAGGTGCTATGTGTGCACCCTGCGGCGGCCGCCTCAAAAAAAGTTCTGTCTGCAATCGACTCCGGTTTTGGTAGAAGAGGAGAGAGATAGACAACAGAACCGAGAGTACACGGTACCTGGTGTCGTGTAAAAGGATCATCATCCCTTGTCTGGAAGTTCTTTGGATTTAGGGCAATTGATGTTAACCAAGAACAAATAATGTGCACAGAGATGTGTCTGCGCCGCATAGCAACACAACTTACTTGTTCAACGACCTGAAAAATCACCACTAACCGCAGTACTCAACCCAAAAAACCATGCACCTCCCAAAGACAAGCCCTTTATTTTGGATGCATATTTTATTTATATTTTTGCTTCAGGTGAATAAGCTGGAATGTAGCACACTATGGAAATGAAAGCAGTGCTGTTGATTGTAAAAGTGTTGATACTAATTATTTATATTTTCCTTCTACGAGATGCACTGTGATAAGTGGAAGTAGTGTTCATTTAAACGGGAAACCGCATTAAAAAAGATGTCTCTAAAATTAATCAATAATCGTGATAAATAATCGTGATATCAATATTGACAAAAAATAATTGATTATAGATTTTGGCCATAATCGTGCTGCCCTAGTCCACGTGCTGCGTTTTTTTCCTGCTTTCAAATTCATTGTCAGTGTAGATTTAAAGGCCCACAGTTATCTATGAAGTATCCACAGATTTGTATGGATGAGACAATAATGTTTAGTTTGTCACCCTCTGGTGGCTCTTATCAAACTACAAGAGTTTCGCCTGAAATCAAAAGTATAGTTTTAGGCAAAATGGCGCCTGCTCCCTATCCCAGCCGATCTGTGTGGCTTTCTGGTGGATTATAATCGCTGCAGACATGTAGGTGACCAATATCTGCCGTTTAAAAAATAACAGTCCTCCGTAGCATACTTTGATAAGAACATAGATTGATGTCAGTGTGAGGGTAAAATGGGAAGTTTGACTGCTTGGTTTCCTTGTTGACGGTGACGACTCTGAGCTGGCTGGTCTCCAGCATTCATAGCAATATCTACGAAAAGTAATTAAAGTAATTTGTAGGTATCCAATAAAGGTTAGTAATGGCATTTCTGTTCTCTTAGAACCCAAACAACAATCTATTCCTTAACTTAACTAAGTAGTTTTGTTGAGGCGGAAGTTAATTTGATGTAACGAGCAGAACTTGATATGTTGCTCTGCATTTCATTTTGGTGAATCAGAAAGTTTGGAATTTTTGTTTCCCGCAATACAAGCATTAGTGGCGTAACGGACCACTGTTCGGTCCGTACGGATCACTCTTCCCGGTTCGGCCCGCATTTGAAACATGAATTAGTTACACCGGTAAATATCAGTGTGAAATAATGTTTTTACTGACAATCTTTATCTGCCAATAGTAAAATATGCAAACCGGACATCGATATGTATCTTTTTTTCGGTGAGCGATCACCGATAACGTTCAACGAGAGACATTATGACGTGTTCAGTGAAAATGGTAAATTATAATGTTATCAGGATGTGTTCACATGTAATCTCGTAAAAAGTAGTGTTAGTGAGTAAATTGAATAAATCCAGTTTCTTAAAAGAGATGTTTTTACATTAATATAAATAGAGATGAAATATGAGCCGTTAATACAACCTCTAAGCAGCTTATAACGCATAATAAAAACTACGAATGACAATATTATATTCATCCATAAAAAAAAAACCAAGTAAAAAGAACATTTAGAATTTTCTATGAATTACAGACTTTTGGGACTGTGGCAAAAGATAATAATCAGGCATGAGAATCCCTCACCTTTCGGCGAAATTCGCCGTTTTGAAACCAAAATAGGTGACTCACGTGAATCGTGTAGATCCGAAGAGTTTTTGTTTTGGTTTAGGGGGGGGGGATCAATTGGCCGGCCGGCGTTTATGAGATTGGAGTGGGACACGGAGAAAATGTGGAGTGGTGCTCTTCGCAATCAAACATCTTTGATGGGACGTGTCGCGTCTCGGCCAATCAGCGTCAAGATGTCTTCAGCGTTTGGTGGTTTAGGTTAGCTTGAATGTTAGTCCGCTACATCTGCTGCTGTCACGCTGCACGGTGTAGCGATACTAACGAAGTACCCGTACGTTAAAAACGATGTGATTTAGCATACTTTTAGTATCGATACTTCATTAAAAGAGCGCGGGATCAGAGCGCACGCACTGCTCCGTGTCAAGCTGTCTGCGCACACTGCGCAGCGCTAACAGAGAGGGGCGTTAAGTGGCGGAATTTTCGGCTTTAAAAATAAAAAAAGATGCCAGAAGTGAAATGTTTAAGTTCAGTCTGTAAAGTTGTGTAACTCTACAACTGCTCATCCTGATGAACTCTGTATCATCTGGTCAGATACAGACTAACGGCCTCATAGTGTATCATCAATGCTATGATGGAACCATGTTGTTTCATTAATATCTTGTAGGCTAATACTAATATTACTGCCATTTGTTAAGTGTTGAAAAAGTTGGACCATACAGATATTTTATTTATTACTATTATAGATAAATATACCAGTGTCTTATTTTTGGCATACTGTTTTTATGGTATTGTATCAGTATCATGATATTTATGGCAGGTATGGTATAGAAGATCGTGACAACCAGGTAGAGGCAGAACAGACTCAAGGAACAGACTCAAGGAACAGACTCATGGCTCAGCAGAGCACAAGACTTGAAGACTTGTTCACGCCAAAAAAAAAGGAAGTTGGTTCATGAATGACCATATTATACACAATATTACTATTATTATAGTATTATAGGGCCCGATCACTGACTTGGTGTCAGAATGGAGGACCTACAGATTATCATACAACGTCCGACATCGATATTCGTGGAATTCACCAGCACCCCCCCGCGCGCGCCTATCCTTCTCACCTTTTTCACCCCTGACCCATTTTCATGCCTGTAGACCGCTGCAATAATCAAATAACAAAGGAATCTGTATCTGCCGGTATGGATCAGCAATTTGTTTTTGCGGCAAGAAAACGAGATCAGGGATCTCTTAAGTTATATTAGCTATCTTTTTTATCCAGTCTGATCAATTTGTGATATGATCCAAACTGTGAGTTTCATGATCCGTTGCACCCCTAACAATCATAAAATAGGTCATAAGACATGGTGTAGACAACGTACAATTGGTTGACTTCTTCTTGATAGTGGAACACACCTAAAGTCTCTTACCTTTTTCCGAGCATTTACTCAGATCACTTTGCTTTCAGTTTGCAGCACCACACTTTGGGTCGGTCAACTAGACAAGAAGACGCAGCAGTCCGACGTAATGTCCTTTTTGGAAGAGTTTGGCCAGATCGATTCCATCAATGTAAGTTTGGACTCGTCTTCTCAAAGATACTTGTAATCTTCCATGATCGTAAGAAAATGCTATAAAGTATTTGCCCGACCCTTTCCTTCTCTTTGCCCAGATGATTCCTCCGAGAGGTTGTGCCTATATTGTGATGGTTCACAGACAGGATGCTTATATAGCCTTGAACAAACTCAGTAAGGGTTCATACAAAGTCAATCAGAAATCCGTTAAGGTAAATTAATACCGATTGCTTCTATTTCCAGTCTTCTATTGGTTCTTCAACTTCTTTTTGTGGTGATTGTTGACTTGATCATAGCTAATGTCATTTGTTTTTCCTAGATTGCTTGGGCTTTGAACAAAGGTATAAAATCAACGCACAAAAAGTTCTGGGATGTGGAGCGGGGAGTTACCTACATTCCCTGGAGCAAAGTCAAAGTTGAGGAGTTGGAGAGCTTTCAGGAAGGGGGTATGCTGGACGGAGACTCACTAAATCCAGGTAAACACTCATATATTCCTTTAGCATGGCCAAGGTTCACCTTCTGCAGGCTATGAGGCAGTTTTCCTAACCATGTCTTTCTATTTTCCATTGTGTGTGCCCAGAGTGGAATAATGGCAAGGACCTCAGTAAGCAGGCATCTGTAAACGGAGCGCTGGAAAGTGTACCTGCAGAAGGAACTGTCACTGCTCACATTCAGGTAATGCTAAAACAGTCTTTAAACACCTTCTTTGTGATATTACAAGCACTTTGTTTCATTGGTTTTAAGCCATTGTGTTGGAGGCCTACTTCACGATTGTTATTGTGGAGGCTGTAAGGAAAATCCATTTTTGTTGCACATGAGTAGTGGAGCTTATTTGAACCACCATCTAATTTTCTCTCTAAAAAAATCAAGTTAGTGCAGGTTTAGATTTAAAATTACCCAACTGAATGAAAACTGTTTCATCCAATCTGAAATTATTGTGATAGTACCATTTTTTACTATTTTAGAATTACTGTGTTAAAGGACTTTCCCATTTCGTGAGCAATACTCGCCAAATAGGTAAACGCATGATACCTTTCTAAAGCTGACTTCAAAGATTTCAACAGGACTATTGGCCAGGGGAAATACCTTATTTTAAGAGTCTGGAAATTCATATTTGTACTGGGACATGAGATGCCTAGTTCAGTGAACTCATTGTTGTACTGTAAATTAGTGATCAGCAACCAACTGAATATTACTGATGCCTCTTTGATATTGATGAAATTAAGTAAGGTTAAACTCACTGACATTTCAGAGATGCTGACCTTTTCAGCCAAAATAGAGGATACAAATGTAATAATACCATTCAGTTTTCAGCCAGACTGAATGTGCTCTTGTAGAAGTGAGCTTTGGGGGATTTCACATAAGGCTGTGCAATTAAAATAAGTAATACTAATTAAATGTTCACGATAAAACCTTTCAGTTTATAAAAACTACATTTATGAGACTAGAGAGTTTGTATTTTCAGAGCAATGGGCCTTCGGGACTGATTGAGATTTTTGGTATAACGGGCTGTCGGACAAATGGGAATGACACTTGTGATTGTTAAAAGTCAGAGGACTTCCTTCCTTCATGCAATGGTTTTGGGATGCATTGTCAGGCTGATTTAGTAGATTTTGAGCTAGTAACGGTTAAAACAAAGGGCCCCGCGGGGCACGTGTAATAATTATAGTCGTTACCCAGAGAGGTTGGAAGGAGATAACATATATTTCGAGAATTGTTTTAGGTTTCTACATAATAAACTAACGTTAATATTACATACATACATTTGCACATTATTAATTAGGGTTATCACTGCCATGGTGGCTACTGAAGGTATACTGAATGTTTAAGCAGCTTTTGCTTTTTGGGTTGTTGTTGTTACAGTGGTTAAAGGCCATCCTGGCTTTGTAGGAACACGGGTAGCGACGGGTCAACTGTAGCCTCAACAACTTTCTAATGCTGAGGTTTAGCGTGAAGCGACTGACTAGCTGTTCACCAACATCCTTATTACCCTGGGTAGAGGAATGCAGAGGTTACGGACCGGTGGTTTGGGGGTTGTAAAAGACATAGCAAGCTGCTTTTTCTTTCATTTTGGAAAAAGTGAGGCACATGTTAAAAATGAACACTGTTTGACACTTTGAGAAACTACATTTTCTAAACAAGCACTCTGTCTTGATTTGGTGTTGAAGACTGAGATTAACGCTGAGCATGTGACAGTCTCTTAAAGAAGTAAGGCAATTCAGAAATGGTTACATATAATTTATTGCACACAACCAGTGCTTCAAGGGAACCGTAGTCATGGTGTGTGCAACGTAAGTGAAATATTTTATTATGGGTAATTTGGAGTGCTGAATTAAACTGTTGATGAAAAGAGAAATCTTCATGTTTTTGTCTTGAATGAATGATTATTTACTCTATAGGAGGGTTGTCATTGTCGACATGTGAATCGCGTCTTTTTTTGCATCATCTGGTTGGTTTCAGAGTCACCAAATAAGGAGAAATTAATAAGTCTAATTTGATGATTTCATCCACTTTATTACAATTCAGATAAGCCCCTCTGCTCATGAGCATCAAAACCAGAAATGCTTACATATTAGTTTCTCCTTTTTCTCTTTGCAAAATATTTGCATCTTCACTCAGTGACCTTGTACTATGCAGTATAAAGTATTCAAATAAAGTGGGAATTACAAACAACTTTAATTCCTGTGGTATGTGTAGAGGGAAGCATTTATGTGATCCTTTCTGTTTCAGTATCCAAGCTCTATTATTCAGAATGTCTGGGTTTGGAAAAGTCATCAATATTTGTGTATATAATGTTTAGTTTTCACATGTAATTAACAAAAAAACAAAAATCTGAACAATACACCAGTGGTCATATGAGACGGTTGAATAGAATTGGGTTCTTATTGAAAACATAAAATGTGTATTGGTTGCAATAGATGTGAACATTAAACTCATGGACTTGATATTGTTTTAATTAGCAGCAAATAAAAGTCCTCGGGACTACACGCTGAATTATTGGTAAACAAACTAGGTCTGATAACACGATCCAGCTGGACTCAACCTGCCATACTTAGCAGGCGTGCTCGGCGGCACACCTCTCTGTGAAGAGGAAGGTCGCCCGCATGTCGAGAGTCTCTGACTCTTGGCTGCTGGTGGGACTTAAAGGCCTGATTGGGAGGAATGACCCAGTGGGAGACAAGGTAAGCCGACAGCATCCAGAGAAACTTGTGGAAAATGTTGCGAAAAACTGGGGTTTTTTCTTCCATAGGTTTGTGGCAATCTTGCTAGAACAAAATTAGAGCCATTGTTCAAGATGTACCACAGTACACACAGCAGGTTTCAGTTAGCTGTACTTTCTACTGGACATGGAGCTTGAGCGTGGGCCATTGATCGAATTAGGGGAAAAATCAATAACACTGAAAAGTACTCAAACTACTCATGTGGCATAGGAGTCTTGGCTATCAACGAAGCCCAGAGATCTCTTTGTATACTATTTTAATATCTACAATCCTGTCTTTAATCATCTACGACCAAATTAACCATTTTTCAAGCCTGCCGCCAACCCTAATCTATTCCTATTCTTGTGTGACGCTGTAACAGATCAGCACAAATACATCTGTGTTCATTTAGCTTAGTCAAGTTATCAAAGTAGATTGGGAGATAAATATAATAACCAAGCTACAATTACCTGTTTTTTGGGACATTAATTGTTTACAGTCAGGTTTACACTTCCTCAGTACAGTTGGGTATAATGAAAGTATAAAATCAAGAAAAAAAGAATACTGCCCAGGCCTTCGGCTACGTTTAAAGGTGGTACTGTATTTTTTCTCACTCTTGTCTTTGTTACAGAGACAACCGAATGCAATAATATAAGTTTGTATACTATATTCTTTTTCCTGAGCTCTCAGATGGGAAATTTCAAATTGCCACTTTAAATTATTTAGCTACGCTTTTTTTTCTCCTAGGATGAATAAAACCAAATGGCATGTGTGTCCAAATGTCTGCCTGCTCAATCATCAAGTGGCACAAGAGATGCAATGTATCTGAGGCTAAACTTAAAAATATGCATCAGTTTATGCTTCTTCTTCCTGTTGCTTTCATCATAGATCAGTGAGCAGAGATATTTAATACTTTAATACTTTTGCAAACCTTCATGTAGCACCTCCCTGAGTAGCACACAGTCTAAGGGCCTTGAATTTGATTCGTTGTGTAAAGTACACTATTTTGTGGGTCTTAACCAACGGCAGTGTAAACTCACAGTCCTTCACTTCGAATATGTGGAGTCCCGATTTGAAGCAAAAGGAAAGTTCAAAGTGGTCACTGTATAGTATGTTGTTTTCTGACTAATCTTTTTCAAAAATCACATTTCACATGACACCAGTGTGCCATCATATTCACCCCCTCGCCATTTTATGTTCATTTTATAAAAATAATATAAAAAGGACACGGAAGCAAAAAACGTAAATATAAATTTTAACATAACAACTGAATAGCATCAGAGCCCCTTAAGGTAGTGCCTCTTAAGGGGAATGAGATGCTTTCACTTTAGTCTGGATTATTATCTTTTATGAATTATAACTGCCTTTCTCCTTTGACAATGATGTGTTAAGTCTAAGATTTTACAGAAATCTGCAATTGTCATCTTATTAAATCTTGAGCAATACCAATTTCCATACTATCGACACTTTATTTTAGAGGAAATGCACCCGTTGACATGTATTTGAAAAGTTGCTTCTTTCGGGCTACCCACTTTTAATACCTGCAAATCCCAGACAAACTTCTACTTGCAGGAATACTTGCCTGCATGTTTGAATACTTGGATAGTAATGCAAATTGAATTAAACTCTTTGGTTTGCAGTCATGTTGCTCTAATATGTTCCTCTCCATGCACATTGAGCATTGAAATCAGTTGGCTTGAGTTTGGTTTTGTCCAGTGACGGCGTTCTCTCAGCCTGCATCCCATGACGGGCATCAACACACTTCTCTATGTGTGTATCTACGTCAGCCCTCACACAAACGGTGTCCGGGCACACACACACACGTACGCGTCAAGACATGCTGCTGTCCTTTTCCCCAACATCAGTGCCTGCCAACTCTCCAAAAAGCAGCAATTTCCCCACATTTGCTCCGTGGATGGGAAGCTGGCCTATGTGGTATGGGTGTCAAATGACACGCAGAACGGGATGCGGCCAGTGTGCATGTTGCCCTGAAAGGTCGACGTTTCATCGTCGGCCATCTCTTAGTGCAGCGGGGGGGGGGAGTGACACAAAAGGGCTGATCAGTGCCAGATGGAAGAAGTGATGCACCTAAACATGAAGTTACATGTAGCTGTTATCTGCTCAGTGTAGCCGGGTCGACATGGCTTGCACCACGCTTTTTAAACTTTTGCAACGCACCCACGGTAGCTTACATTTCTTAATTAAAATGAACAGCATGTCTTTCCCAATTCCACATTTTCATCTCAATTGAATAATCAATCTATTGACATGCTCCATTTACAGGATACACTTATAAATGGTGTCTTCGCAGAAGTACACCCCTGGAACACCTCCAGTGGTTCAGTTTCAGAACAGTGTTTTTACACCGTTTAGGTTTATAGGATTGAGTGTTGTAAACTTCTCTTATGATTGGTTGGATGCCAAACATCTGCTCTAAATTGCAAGGCCACGGCAATGAACTGATCTTACATCCTCTGTCGCCTACTTTCATAGCATGTTGCAATATCACGCCGCAGCCCGTCTCCATTGTTCTTGTAACGTTTGAAGATGATAACGTCTGATGTCACAACCCATTTATGAGCTCCGTGTTCCATTGTAATGCCAGAAAAAGTAATTCAAACATCTACTTCATACATTGTTAAAAAAGAGGACCGTGACCCAGGGTGTTTGCATCTCTGAGTCCATAGTTGAAAGTTCCCATGGATAAATAACCAAACACTCCAGGATTTATCCAATGCACCTATGAGCCATTGCTTCTCCAGGTTACCAGGCATATTGAAGCAAAGTGGATGCAACCAAAAAAATGCCAGCCCTCGGAATGAAGTGGACAAGGTAAAAGAAATGATTCTACTGCTCATTTAGTTTATACAGGCAACAGGTTTCATAAGTGTAACTCATGTGTTTACATGGCCTCCATACTTCTTTGAAAAAAATAATTTCAGGACATGTAAACGACTTAGTTTAGGAAAATCTCTAAATAATACATTTTTCTATGATCCATTTGGTTTTAAGGAATGGAGAGACCACGTTTAAATGTTTCATGTCATAAAAAGAAATTGACTTTTTTTAAATCTTCGTGTGACAATATGTCTAAAAAATTCGCTTTTTCTGGTTATTTAATAAATTGACTGTATGATAACCACATGGTTTAACATAAGATAAATGATCAAATATTGTCACGCCCTTCTCCACCCATGTTTTTTCGGTGGGTGTGACTATGATTTGGCATCACATGGTAACATTAGTTTTAATTACATGGTCCTTTTTAAAATAAAAGATATATTTATATAGTTCTTTATTTTCTAATGCAAAAAAAAAAAAAAAATGTCATGCATTCTGGATTCATTACAAATCAACTGAAATATTGCAAGCCTTTTATTCTTTTAATATTGCTGATTATACACTTAAGAAAACTCAAATATCCTACCTCTAAATATTAGAATATCATGAAAAAGTATACTAGTAGGGTATTAAACAAATCACTTGAATTGTCTAATTAACTCAAACACCTGCAAGGGTTTCCTGAGCCTTGACAAACACTCAGCTGTTATAAATCTTTTTTTTTACTTGGTCTGAGGAAATATTAAAATTTTATGAGATAGGATTTTAGAGTCTTCTTAAGCTGTAAGCCATAATCAGCAATATTAAAAAAAGGCTTAGGCAATATTTCAGTTGATTTGTAATGAATCCAGAATGCAGATTTTTGTTTTTTTAATTACATTACAGAAAATAAAGAACTTTATCACAATATTCTAATTTTCTGAGACAGTCCTGTATATATATAAATTAATAATTCTGAACATTTCAAATGATTACACTTATATTTTTTCTTGTGTTACAATTGCACAATGTGATTTAGAGCTTAGAAGTGAAGTAAAGCACGACTGAATGTGAGCAAGAGACAGAAGTAAAGACAGTTTTATGCTTGCATAAGCTCCATATTTACATATAGAAATCACAGGTCTGTCTCTTAGCCATCGGGAGATTTTTCTTGCATTGAATTGGTTCATGACCTCAATTATAATTTAAGCTGCGCAGTCTTCTCCTTTCAGTCATTCAAGTGAAATGACATTTCAAGGGAAGAGGGAACTTCTTCAATTAGACTCATGAGGCCTCACGAAGGTGAGTGTTAAGGAAATGATCTTTGACGGTTGGAATTCCCACTCTTGGATGAAACTGGAACGGTTGGAAGGTAAAGAAAAGGCTCATAATAAAATGTACTTAAATGTTACATTTGTTTTTTCATGAATAATCTAAGATATCAAGATAGGTTAATGCAGAGCTGCCGCAATAGTCTTTTGACATGGCTTAGCCTCTAGCGACATGCCTATACGTGCGGGTAGAAACAAAGAATGAAAAAAAGGAATTGATAAAAGTGGAAGCATCGAGTTGAGGCCCCACAGTCTTGATCAAAGAGCCGATGCCCAGCTGCCCGGTTGGTGGTGGAAGTGTAAATAACCTGCAGGAAAAATGGAGCCGCAGAAGTCCTCGATATTCTGCTGATGGAGTGAAACACCAGGGTAAGAGCAGACCCCTCTGTTGCTATCCCCGTACGGACTGCCTCGAGGTGGTTTGGCTTGATTCTATGAACTGCATTTTCTACATTTCATAACTAAGTTCGTAGTCGTAAAACAGCATGAACTGTTTTGCTTGCAAATTCATCTTTTATCTTTTATGATTCTTTCGCATTTGGTTTAATTTCCTTCGCGTTGAGTTAAATTGCTGCATATATATATATACACAATAAATTAACATACATTATGTGTGTGTATATATATATATACACACACACACTCGTTCTGTGAATAAGTATTTGCCCCTTCCTGTTTTTTTCATTTTTTTCATATTTGTCGCACTTACATGTTTTGTTTGAACCCAAGTTGAGTATTTGACAAAGATAACCAGACTAAATACGAAATGCAGTTTTGAAATGATTTAATTTATCAAGGGGGAAAAAAAGCTAAAACCTACTTGGTGAAAAAGTAATTACCTAATAAACCTAATAACTGGGTGTGCCATCCTTTGTGGCAACAACTGCAATCGAGCAATTCTGATAACTGGCAATGAGTGTTTCACATCTCTGGAGGAATTGTAACTCCCTCTTTTTTGCAGAATAATTTTTAATTCAGCCCCATTGGATGGTTTTTGAGCATAAACTGCTTGTCGTGCCACAGCATCTCAACCGGATTTAAATCCGGACGTTGACTCGGCCACTCCAACACCTTCATTTAGCTTCTTTTTTTTCTCCTTTTTTTTGCCATTCAGTGACTTGCAAGTGTGTTTCAGGTCATTGTCCTGCTGCATAACCAAAGTGCGATTGAGCATGAGGTCACAAACTGATGGCCGGACATTCTCCATTAGGATTTTCTGTTAGAGAGCAGAATTCATGTTTGCATCAATTATGGCGACTCTTCCAGGTCCTGAAGCTGCAAAGCAGCCCCAGACCATCACACTACCACCACCATGTTTGATTGTTGGTATAATGTTTTATAAAACTGCTGTGTTGTTTTTATGCCAGACCTCCCAGAATGTTCAACTTGTGTCTCGTCAGTCCACAGAATATTGGCCCAAAAGTCTTGGGCATCATCAAGATGTTTTTTGGAAAATGTGAGACGAGCCTTTGTTCTTTTTGGTCAGCAGTGGCTTCCTCTCTGTGACCCTCTCCAGACCGATGCATGTCTATTACTTTGCTTCTCACCTGTTCTTGAACTTCTTTAAAACGCAGCATGATTTTTGAGATTTTTAGCCTCCATCACTTTGTGAGACCGGCTTTATTGAAGTGATTTCTTTATTCAACAGGTCTGGCAGTAATCAGGCATGGGTGTGGCTCGTGAAATTGAACTCCAAAAAAACTTGATTAATCACAGCTCATTCATAATTTATATGGGGGGGGGGGCAATTACTGTATCGCATAGAGCCAAGTAGGTTTAGTAGGTTAGCTGTGTTCAAAATAAAATGTTGGTGGTTTGTGGCATTAGAGTAAATAAGTTAATAATTCCCCTGATGTGTCAGTCTCCCTCAGCAGTCACCAACAGCTGCACCAATGAAAACTCCCACCTGTCCTGTAACAATTAGCCTCAATAATGGCAAACATCCTCCCATATATGGTTATATGTTCACTCCGATGGTAATGTGTTGTGACACCTAGTCACAACTTTGTGTGTGTGTGTGGTTGTTTTGTATATAACCAAGATAAAGTATAATTTATTAATCTCAAGCTGCCGCATCGCACAATCCACTTGCATGCGTACATCACAGATCATACATACGCTCATGCATACACATGCTCACTGATTCAAGTCACAATATAATCTCAATATATTAGTCCCCTACTAATATAACTTGTACATTTCTAGTCATTTGATGATTGATGGAATAAATACATTTGTGTACCGATTTAGCCTGCAGAGTTGCATTCTGAACAGTTCCCTGAATTCTGAGTTCAGAATTGTTCCCATAAGGGCTGAAGATGACGTTCAAATGGTATGTGATGCTGCGATAAAGCATCTTCAAACAACTGCAACCACAACCCGTTTGTCAATGGTGGTTTTACACGCGTCTGGAATTGAATGTAATCAACTTTTCTCAAACATTTCAAAAGAATGTATAATGATCAACATGAGCAACAACCAGTTCCACCACTTTTCATTACTTATTGATACTCAATCAATCACATAAACAAACTCATCGCCCCTGCGTCCACCTAAAAAATAAAGCAATATATTCCACCAAATCCCTGAATTTCAATGCAAGTGAATGTTTTGTGGGTTCCTCGCATGGATAGTAAATGATTCATCTCTGCTCTTTTTGTTGACTGTGATGATGGGAGGATACTGGTTTGGGTGTGGCCCCATACCTCCCCACAGTGATTCAGATCCAAGTGAACAATACAGAGTGTGTGTGCTTTATGATCCAGAATGTGTCCTTTCTTTTCCAGAAATGCACCAATCCTTCGCCAACATGGCATGCACACATTTCTTACGAGGCTTCACGGGAGATTTTGTTGTCTAATATTACCTAGAAATGTATTTTATTGTTCTCTTTCTATAAGAACAACATACACATTGTCCAGTGGGCTTTCATGTTCCTCCTGACAGATTGTTTCAGATCACATCAAATGAATGACGGCAGTTTTAACATACAACGCTTGCAGTCACTGTTTCTTGCCAGTGTGTGACCCCTTTTGTGTAGTTATTCTTACACACTTGCGTGCTTGTCACTAGACATGATGTATGTCCTCTTTTTTAAATTATTATTATTTGTATAACTTAACCGTACGTATGTTGTATGTGGACTCAACTGAAAATTCCCGGAGAAACTGTCAAATGCTGTACAGAAATACTAATTTTCCACTTATCAAACGTGACGAAGATAAATACACACAGGACGCATCAATAAGCTGCTTCATGCTATGGAATCAGAACATGATTCTGATCATGCTATGGAATCAGAACATGATTCTGATCATGCTATGCTATCGGAACATGTGTAGACAGTGTCTTCCTCCAGAAAGCTTTACGGCTCGTTTTAATGTAATCTTAACAAGGATGCCATTGTGTTTCTTTGTCTTCCAGGTGCCACCGGTTCAACAGGCAGCGCCCATCGGAAGTCCCCCTGCTCTTCCTCGCCCCATCCTGCTGTCCCCTACATCCATGGCTCCAGGAGGATCTTCTTTTTTCTCCACAGAGTTTGACCTCTTAAAGTTGGCACCAGGTAAGTGGATCGGCCCGTCATCATCTGAAGTGGAGATCCAAGTGCTTTCATGTTTATTAAAAGTGTCTTCTGTTTGAAGCCGACGATAACATTAACCGATCTAGGCTGCAGTGTTGTCACCGTTCATGGCGTGATGTAACTTCTTCAAATGTTTGCCGCCTGTTTTTTTCTTTTGTGCTGCAACAATACAAAAAAAACCACATCTCTTATTCTCTTTGCAGCAGGGAGTGTGAAACCTCCAGAGGATTCCACCAAGGATTCTAAAGGAGACACAGGCACTCCCTCAGATATGGGCACCGACAACCAGCTGGGGTCTCCTACAGCACCGGGGATGGCCCTGCCAGGCACAGGGGTCATGCAGGGTCCCAGACTGGGGATGCCACCTCCCGGCATGCCGAATCCTCATCTACCTCCATTCCTCTCACCTCCACACATGCCACACATGCCTCCGCAAATGATGCCCGGAGGACCCATGTTTCCACTCGATCGGTTCAGAATGCCTATGTCCTTTCCTCCGCGTGGCCCTCCTTTTCATCGACACCCTTCGATGGGACCAGACGGCATGCACGGCAGAGAAGGGAGCCATTTCAGAAATGGGAGAGCAGGGTTTGGGTGCCCACCCTTCCAGAGAGGGAGGTGGTAGATGTAGGCTGAATGAAGGACCTGAGGGGAGAGGAGGCTGAATCACTGTGATGGATAAGTATCAGGACGTCTGGTTCAACAAGGACTGATGTGAACCATCGAGGGGGCATCAACTTGTGTTCGGACTTTCTTTTTTTACTACAAGAACCTTTTCTTACTGTCACATGAACAATGAAAAACAGGACACTGTGTTCTGAATGTGATCCACACGCCTTCATGTTCACCAGAAAAGACTCTGCTGTAAATACTGTATGCTCGTTGCTGTTTGCTATCTTTTTGTATATTTGAAGTTGTGTAGTTTATGGTGAAGTCTAATCTTTGTAGTTGGAGGGGATAACAAAGGCAAAGTCTGTATTTTTGAGTGTATTCCTTCACCATAGTTTTTGTGTATGAAGGAGACTAGAAATATATAATTCATTCACCTTTTGGGTATTTAGTTTTTAGAAAAATGTCTTTTGGAACACACTAATGTTTAATTCTTCAGTTGAGAAGTTGGATTTCATTTGAAGGAGAAGACTTCATGTCCTGCCAGCAGAGGGTAGTGTGAACCCTGTTACCATGGCCAACCTCTAATGTACATAAAGGTCACACCATATTTTTAAAAAAGGGGTACAATTTGATTAAATGGTTTTATTTGTGTTGGTCCAACTGAAATGTGTCAACTCTCTCAAGCTGTGTTGAAAAATGTACCTGCATATGAAGTTACAATGTATTTTAAACGTCACTTGGCAAACAGCTGTTGCACATCCTCTGTGGAACATGCAACTAAACACAATTGGCAATCTGCAGTTTACCTACCTGTCGTCCTATTATAAATCATAGTTATTTATGATAATGAGAGGCTTTTGGTGAAACCATTACCCCTTTAGTTTACCAGTTCAAATTCAGTCCCATTTCTTGTTTTTCATGACAAGCCGCTGTGTGAGCAGGAGGTGGGATGCCCAGACTGCACCAAACACCATCTCACGGGGTTCGTTCGGGTTAAAGAATGAGATTATGTCGCTAATCCAAACCTAAACACTCTTCAGCGCCAGCGTGTTTCACGGCGTCATTGAATGCCCGTCCGAGGTGAACCGCAGCTGATTGGCTCCGAGGATAAATAAGTGGCGTTCTCGCGATCCACTTGCACGCCGTCTCCAAGGACCGTGGGCTCCGCCCCTTTCAGCGGTGTGGAAACAACACGCGTGGTCTGTGGACCCGCAGAGCTCGGACGGGCGGCAGGATTCAGAGGCGCGGACGGGCAACGACGCTGTGAGAGACATGAGGAGTTCAATGTCAGAGCGGACGCAGGCAGAACCCGACGGCGGTGGAGACGGGTACGTAAGGACGGCGGGACGCAGGCTCTCTTAATCGTGAAACGGGTAATTGGCTCGATGTCCGATCATATTTCCGCGTGGTCCTAGCGCCGTGCAGGCATGGTCGCGTCACTCAATCACACAAGTTTATCAGGGGTGACATGTACTGCTGCACCGAGGGATCCAGTGGAAAAGGCCGACATGCTGCGTTTTGTGTGTGTGTTTTTGACATGGGGTGTTGCGCATCTGTCGTCAATTCATTCATCCCGACGTCGGTAAAAATCATCCACGTAGCCTGCATTGACGGTGGACATGGGCTACAGCCGTGTAACCTGCACGTCCAGACACTTCGAGAGCAGTACGTGAATGCGCATCCTGCACAGATGCTCCACTGGCAAATACCGGATGTCCATTCGCAATAGGATGTTGGTTTGACCGGCAGCCTGTCCGCCGTGATGCCTTCGAGGTCTTCTAGCTTTCTGTGAGGAAGAGGAGACTCCGCTTGTGGCCTCGCTGCGGTGCATCGTTGCATGAAACGGACTCGTTCGCTCTGACTCGTTGCATCTGTTTGGTGTTGGAGCCGACATGACGATCCGGGCTCGTGCAGCTGCACATTTACACATGGCCTTGGCAGACGGATCATGTGCAGGTGACTCAAGTGAACGGCTATGATGGCTCATTCGCGCAGTTGCTTTCCTCCGCTGACCTTATGGTGTCGCGTTAGTTGCATCGTCACAGTCTGCTGCTGGAGGTCTTCCCGTCCCGTTTCTGTGTGGCTGTGAGCATCACAGCAGGTGTAATTGCAGAGGTGACTAAGCAGATGCTTTTTCGTAGCGCTGCAACACATTTAACTCATGGGACATGACGCCTTTATTGCAACGTTTTTTATTATTATTTGCGCTGCAGCAGCTTTAGCCCTTGACGTGTAAACGATATACACATCTTGAGGATGCGTCTCGTGTTTGCTGTCACTGTTTTGTTGCTGCCAAGAGAAATGGCGTTTCTTCTACAACACAAAATAAATCCTACCACTGGGAGCACAAGGTTTTTCTCAGTCAGCAGCTTGTATTTGTGAGTCTAGCATGACAACGACCCACAAACAGGCAATGGTAAAAGCATCAGCCAAGGGGAGTTGAGACATGCTTGCATCGTCACTGCTACACCGATAAGTAATTACTAATTACCGAAGATGTTCAGTGATTGAGTCAAATTCTTACTTTAACATCTAAGGAAATGTAACAGTTTTTAAAAAGGGAGTTGTGTCATCATCCTAATTGATCAAACAACACACCTGTGGCCTTGAAAAGATGGCTTTTGGGAGCAGTGGCTTCATTTCATGTCGTAACAGCCATAGACGGCTCTTAAACCATCTGCAGCCTATTCCTCCACTCTCTGTTGATGTGCTCAGTGTGATCCAGCCATCTACTTGGACAACAACAGGAGACCTGTTTATTCGCCAGCACACTGACAATAATCGATAGGTTTTTAGATTGCAGCCAATCAAACCGAAGGCAATCAGCTGGTGAGACATGTAAGACAATGGGAGTATTGCAGTACTTCTTTCCCACTATCTACATGCAACTGAGAAATCCAACTGCTTTCTGACGATAGTATTTCTTGTCTGTTGTGTTTTTATTTCTATTTATACTGTAAGTGGTGTGCTGTTTTGGCCAGGTGTGTCTCTCAAGAGATTTGACTTTCAAAGGACTGTTTAGATAAATATTCAATTAGAAAAATATTAATTGATTCTCTAACATTTAAACAAACCACACAGTTGTTCAACCACATTGCTGACGTGTGGCTCCGAGTGAATATTAGAAATTAATAGGGAAAGTCATTCGTATCTTAATGTGATTTAAGTTTCATTGTCTGATTACATTCGTCACTATGGATTCTTATATCCCAAAAGCAAATGACTATGTTCAGACTTATAGCACTGTATAAACAATTGCATTAATTTCAACGGCACCCTATGTTGACTCAGTGGTAGGGTTACTTCTATCGAGAACTTTATAGCACAAATGGCTCAATTCTACTCTGAAGCTGTCAAAACAAATCATTGCTGCTGTGATAACTTTTTGGGTTTGAATGTCTGCTAATTCACCTTTCGTCCATTGATCTATCCAGTTGTTTGGTCACAATATGTCTAAATGCATAAACATTTCACAGTCAGTGTTTGGAGCTTCACCGATGCTTTAGAGTTTGGGTGGATTAATCCATTTAAGTTTGGTGCGTTGTAATGGGCACTAGTTGTTTCGGTGGAGGACCTAAACGTTATCTAAGTCTCAAGTTGAGGAGGTGGCAATGATTGACCGTTGGAAGGTGTTTACTGCAGTGGTTCCAGAAACTATTAATGACCCAATTGGCAGCTTGGGTCCTTTGGTCTGTGTTGGACAACCATGGGAGGAGAACAACCATACTGAGGAACATCCAGCAGAATGATTTCAGTGTCTGCTGTTGGGTCCTCGCTGGTAACCTGAGCTCACTTGTGTGACATGCCTGCACAGAGACCTCACCCTCTTTCTGTCTTTATGTGGTCAAGTTGAAACTAGTTGTGCTCGCCTTCTGGCTTGTGTCGACACTCTTTAACTCAACATCTCAAAGATCTCAAAGGTTAGCCCAACGCGAGGCCGTGTAGCGACTAGCCGAGCCACACATGAAAGAATGTCTAAACATTCATATGGTAATTTGTTGGCTTTGTGTACAATCCATGACTTTGTTCGTCATGTGCGTATAGCATGTATTGCCAAACACGGATGATTTCTTGAAATGCGCATAATTTAACCCTGATAAGTCCTCTTTGTGAATTATTCATTTCTGTCCCACTTGCACATAACTCTTCATGTCTTTGCAAAGTAAATACTGAAGTGTGAATCTAGTGTGCTAAATGCCAAGCCAACAATGTACCGAGCCGAGAATGAAAACTGTCATCCCAAGAAAGTCACTACGATCTTCTGCATTAATATTGACAGTGGTTTTGAATGTAGTAAAATCAATGTTTTATTTTTAATACCAGAGTCTTTTACATGTTTGATTTCTGTAACTGCTAGCTTTGGTCCTCAGTGGAACTGCGTGTTTGACATAACTAACACATGAAAAGAGGAGGTGTGTTGTGGGTACTCGCGTAAAACCTTAACCACAGAGCTGGAAATCTTTACTGCCAGGAAACCTGTGATGACTTGTAAGTGACTGACTGTCGTGAACAGAAAATACCATCTTTAAAGGTAAAAATACGGGATTCTGAGCATTTCTATTGCCTCTCAACACGGCAACAGCCGGCCCAGGCATGTCTACGCAGAAGGGAGAAGCTCGGATTACAACACACACAAAGGCAGAGACTCCGAGCATAATTGATTATCTGCTAAGGTAGAAATTAATTAGTCATTCAGGATGTAATTAAAATGCTCATATTGTTCGTCCTTAAAAAGTCTTTCTATAGTATGCCATGAAGACATGTCACTAAAATTCATAATATATAATGGCAGAAAAATGGTCCACAAAAAAGTCCAATATAGCATTTCATTAAAAATCAAATTCCACAATAACATGTTATTAAAAAAGTTATAGTTTGGTAAAACATAATTTGATTAATTTAGACAGACACGTTTGGGTGCTTGGGGTCCATGATAGCCTCCTTTCTACATTACTGGTTGTGGAAGTTCTCCATGGATTGAAGCGCTGTCCTGATTGGCTGCTGAGCATCTTTCATCACCGTCTTGGAGTGTTACGGTTGAGGGTGGTTCATCTGCCATAGACGCGATGTTTCATGATATAGTATAAATGTACTTTATGTATGTATGTATGAACAACAATTCTGCCAGTATGTCATAAAAATGGCCCATAGTCATATTCCATAAAAGAGATCATAGTCGACGTTACTGCAGTTCACAGATTCACAGTGCTGACAAAGTATTTGAATAAACTCTGGGCTTCGGTGAACTGCGTGTCTTTCTGAATATTTCATATTGGCTGATGCTGACAAGAAGCTCTGTTCAGTGAATGTAAATCCCATCCTTAAGCTTTTTCAATAAATGTAAACCTCAAAACAATTATTTGCTGATCTGATTAGTTGATCAAAAGTGTTGACAGTTGCTCTTCTGTTTTATGTTATTGAATATTTTATAATTCAGTTTTATAATTTGAATTATATTTTATTCTTCAGTTTTATCAAAACAGTTTAACTGTTTGTCAGAAAGGGCTTACTATTTGAAGATTGTATCCCAGGCTGTTGAAAATTAAGATGTGCATTTTGTATGAAACAATTACAATAATTTAATGAAAAAAGTCAAAAATGAAAGAAATGGATTATTAGTTGCAGCCTTAAAATATTTACAGGTTGTCTTTTACAGGACACACGATTATTTTCTATATTTGAGTCACGCTCTTAAACTTTGCATTGAGCCTTTCTTGAAGAGTTTTCTTATTTCTTTGTTGCCATTCAGCCCAAGTTGATGGATGAAGGACAGCCATGGTTTTCCCTCCCGTTCGGTTAACATCCATGTTGTATTGAGTTTAAGACCAAAGCCCAGTCTTCCCTTGCTCCTCCTGACAGGACATCTGTCTCCATTAGAGAGAACTATTGATGTGCTTCAGTCTCAGGCTGTCTGCCACCATTTTTTTATAGTTGACAGGAGGATTCTCATTGTTCTCCACAGCAAGATTGTACACATCTGAGAGACGGTAGTATTGCTTTCATCTGGCACAGGTGCTGCTTTGCAAGTGATTCACAGAATATCTTTAAACATACTTAGGTATTTCACATGCATTAAAATCTACACATTTTGATCACGGATGCAGAAGACTAGAAGTTGCCACACATATTCCAGCATCTGACAAAGTGACATCATATATGGTGAATTCATGATGTGATGACAGCATGATTTGGGGAAGGCGTGCCAAGATTTGATCCCAGATGCTTTCCCCGAAAACAACCTCTTTAGCATTTTGTATGATTCTCAACGTGAAGACATGGGCTTCCTCGCGAAGAATAACAAAATAAATTGAATATTCTTCTCATCAAAGTAAAAAATAATAGGCCCTACGCCGTGGCCCGCTCCTTTTTTAAAACAAGCAAACGAGTGTTTTCCACAAATATATTCGACTCGCCTGCACTGTTGTGTATTGACTCAAGCTTCAAAGCTTCCTTTTGAGGTTGTTAGCCTCGGAAAAAGAATTTCTGAAAATATTAGAGGGCTATTTTAAAATGTGTGTGTATATATATATATAGCCCAGTGGATGGTGCACCAAGTTAATCTGTCTCCACAATGGTCATGGGCTTTATAAAGACATGACAGATGAGCATTAAAGCTCAGCTCCTCCCATTTCTGAGCTGGATGCAGAAACGTATGACTGGCTGGCAGAAATGCACATGAATGGTGATAATCAGTTTCATGTGCGCTAGCCTGCTGAGGCTATACGCCACTTTTGGGAGATTGGAACTAAGCTAACTTTACCATGCATCAATAATAAACGACTTCCCAATGCCCTTTTGTTTCCTTGAGGTAGTAGACTCTGGCTTGCGATATGTTTTGAAGTGGCATACTGCAATAATGTGTTATCCTGAGTGTGAATCTGAAGCATTTATTTGGTGATATGCAGTCAAAAGATCTCTAATCGAGGTTAAAACTTTGCGAAATGAAAAGATAACGTGAAATTGTTTTAAAGAAGTCTAGGTTACATAAAGAATAACTTTCATTCAAATGCCTTTTTTTTAGTGTAAGGTAGGTCCTAACTACATGTTAAGGTAATCAAATAGCCAACTGAAAGAAAATGAAGAAGTTGATAATTGCTTAATCGTTTGAACTAATTCATGCAGGAAAAATACTTTTTGTTCTGTTTTTTTATTTTTTTTAAAATATCATAAATTGAATATTTGGGCAATTTGAGATATTGGTCATATAGGTACATTTAGGGATGTTTCCACAGCCTCTAGGAAATTGTGTGTTCGGCATTTGCACACTCTTATGAAGGCCTAGCGCTTACTGAGCCGTAGATGCTTTCATGCTTCTGTAGTTACATAATTTCCCCTTGTGTGATTACTAAAGTATCTCTCTCACACATTCTTGACAGCCTACGATATAGTCTGTGTGCTTTCTGTAACGATTGCATAGTATACACTGTATTTGACCCTATCCTACGTTTTGGCAACTGTAACATGTTCCAAGTATCTTTTCATAACTAGTGTTGAGAGCTACTCATGATGCATATAGGTTCAGCTCGACCAGTCAATATTTCCCCGTGCATTCTAAATGATTTCCCCCTCTATACCGGTGTCTTTGAAGTCTTCTCTTGAGAGGCAACTCACTGCTGGAGACTACTGGATCCTCTGCTAACGATCTCTTCTGGGGCTGGGGTTACTTTCATGTCTTGCGTAACAGTTGCACTTTTCTCTTGAGATATCAGTTGTACGTAGTGTTATTTTTCAGTATAATGGATCATGAGTTTCATCAGAGGGGGATGCATGTTGCTGTGATTGAGAAGACCCTTAAAAAGAATAAACACTTGAACCCTTGTGGTGATGAATGTTCTTTTCAGTGTTGTTAAACTGCCTCCTACTGAACCAAATGGTGTCTCCAGCCGACCACTCGTTTATATTTATAGTGTAGAGTTTTGGGAATAAAGTTGAATAAGCAGAGACATTCTGTTGAATCTACATCTCGATGCGTCATTGTGGGGCCCGGTGTGTTAACTGGCAGTTTAATCATGAGACCAGAAAGCATGTTGGCGGTGGAGGTCAATGTTCTTGTTGTTGCTGATAGACTGGTGTTTCATCGCGTTTTCATATTGTGGTGTTATTTATTTCCATGTTCTGTTATTTTAATCTGCCTTTACCTCCTTATGATACAATTAGCATTGGGTATTTATTTTTTTTTCTCCAATTATTAGTGTTTTTTGTATCCCTTTCCTAAATGAATACATTATGCAATGTAGTTTAAAATGCTTTAGATTTTCTTGATGCGTCAAATTGATGTCCATTTAGAATTGTTATTATAAACCGGTGTCTGAAGTCAATTTTTAACTGACCTTTTTATTTAATGCTATTTTATTTTTGAGTAGCCGTGCTGTGAGTTATCCTGTTGGGTGCAAGATAGTCCGGGTTCAGAGCCCTGAGAAGTATTAAAGCCCTCTGATTGGTTTATGGTAAAGGCCTCACATCTGAAGAAAAATAAGTCCCGCTATGGATTTACTGTGGAATAATTTTTTTAAAGGCTTCCTGACTAACTTAAGCCAGCTTGAGCAAAGTCTGGCAAAATCTGGCAAACATGAAAATGTCAACCAGATTTAGTATATATTTTTTTCAAATTAATCCAAGTAAAATGCAAACAATATTATGACTTGGAACAAACATATTTACGGCATACCAGATTATTGGAATGTTTTTAGGAGTCGTATTTCCTGAGAAATGGATTGCTCTCATTCCTCCACCTTCAAAAATTTTTTCACTGCGGCTGAAGGTGATTGGCAGTTGGTTGTGACACCTGACAGCATCAGCAGTCCTAAATGTTACTGTAAATGTAATCCCACCTGCCAAATTGCTCCGACATTAGTGAATGAGCTGTCGATGTATTGGATGTTCAATCCGCGCCGACGCTGCGTGTGGTTGGCACCCGGTTTAATAACCTTGTGTCTGATTAGAAAGCAGCAGTGTATTTTGTTTAGCTGAGCTCCACGCAAGCAATCTGCATTTCTGACATTCCTGTGGTGAGAGCAGACATGGATTCAGCATCAGCCCACATTTCAGTGATGGAGGCATTTGTTGCTCTGCTGCCTTGATCCAGTAGCAAGGCCACGGACAGATGAGATGATCTCCTGTAACATCAACTTTTATATATTTACATGGTTTCATATTTGGTTGTCAATTGCCACTATCAAAAAGCACCATCCAGGAACTACATCAATATTTTTTTTGGACACTTAGATTGTGAGTATAAATAATAATCTCTCAACACCATGTCTTCAGATTGTATTTTGTGTTTCCAAGTATGTTGTTGTCATTGGATCTCGTTCCGACAAATTGTCTACTAACTGAAATTGACATTGTGTTTTGTCAGTCGACTTTGAAGCAAATTTGGCACAGAACCAAACATTTAAATTCCGTTTTCCTGAAAGATTACATGGTGAAATCAAGCTCAGTGAGTTTGATAAGAACATAGGTTATTATGTATGGTTGTTTCTGCAGACCAGACATGTCTGTCTTTACTAAGAATCCCCAGTGGTTAAGTTTATTATCAGGGTCACAACCTTAAAAATGCACTGAGAGGAAGTTATCCTGACCACGATGCGAAGTGCTTTTTATTTTGGTCAGTCATCACAAAGTCTAGACACGGCAAATCAATCTCTCTAAGCTCAGTGCTCTCTCCGTCTCTCTTCTGCATGGATGTCATGGTGTCTACACCATCGACGAGCTCGGAGCACATTTTTCTTTCAGTGCATGTGAAGCTGCTTCTGGAGCAGATGATGCAGCTGAACAGACGTCGCTGTGCCCTCGATCCATGATCCTCCCCTCTCCCCTGTTCCCTCTGCCGGTTCCATCACCTCAAAATGGATCCGGCACCGCTGTCACTGCTGACTTGATAGCCACATGACATCAGTGGTGCTATGACAACAGCAAGTCCAGCCCTTTTCTCATTCACAGGTCCATTTTGGGGTTGTCACTGAATGACTCAAACGATGCACCGCAACACATTGAGACTGAGACCTTTCAGCCCTTGTTGCCTTTTGAGGAGAAAGGAACATGAGTTTTGTTTTTCAGAATCCTGTCTTTACAAATCAATTCAATTCAATTCAGTTTATTTGTATAGCCCAATTTCACAAATTACAAATTTGTCTGAGTGCTTTACAATCTGTACACATAGACATCCCTGCCCCAAAACCTCACATCGGACCAGGAAAAACTCCCAAATAACCCTTCAGGGGGGAAAAAAAGGGAAGAAACCTGCAGGAGAGCAACAGAGGAGGATCCCTCTCCAGGATGGACAGGTGCAATAGATGTAATGTGTACAGAAGGACAGATTTAGAGTTAAAATACATTCAATGAATATGACAGAGTGTATGAATAGTTCATAGTAGGCATATTCCACGATGGAGACCTCCACTATCCATCAGGCAGATGGCGGTGGGGAGGAGGAGTTATTTTAAACTACAAAGAGATGAAAGAAAGATGTTCCATCCAAGTCAAACATCAGCTAACATTTCTATTGCAGGTTTAAGTAACCCTTCTGATTCAGACTGAGACAGGCAGCTTAATCTGACAGTTGTTGATCTCGTCAGCTTTTTGTTCATTACAATTTTTAAAAGGCTGCAACATTTAGTGTAAATATAAAGCTTCTCAGAGTGGAGCGCGGCCAATCACAGAGGAGATGAGGGAGGGAACACACATTCCTGCTAGCAGTAGGTTTGTAGTTTAGGGGGGTGGAATTATAGAAGGAAGGAGGGAGCCAGAAGGAGGGGGGGGGGCCTACAAACAGTCACCTCTCTCCCTCAGTTGTTCAACTCATCCTTGTGTGAGCAGTCTGCTGTGGACTTGTAGGAGGGGTATCAATAATATTCTCATGTGAGGCTTGAAATGTTCCCCCTGAGTGATGTGTGGGATTACTCCAGTGACTTCTGTGGAAAAGCAGAAGTGACATTTTCTCGTGGTACACGGTAAGGTAAGTCATTGCATTTGCTGCTCTGTATTTACATAGCAGTGTGTTGTGGTTGTGTCAGTCGATAGAGACAAATGGCTGTCCAGCCTCAAACCTCCTACCTTCCAACAGAGGTGCTAAATCACACCACCAGTAACACACAGTCAACATGTGGCCTGTAAGCATGAGTTTCAGTGCATTCATAGTGTAGTTGCATTTATCAGGTGGAACCAAAGCTATTATGATCTAATTGTGTCTTTAGGGTTTGTATTTTTATTAGTTTCCATCAGTGTTTGCATTTGCATGCTCTAGGTCTGTAATTTAATGTTTTGTGTGAGTTTTATAACCATATCCTGAGGTCTTCACAGCCTGTTTTTAGAGGGTGGGGTTTCCACCTCGTGTTTGTACCTGTAGCACTCCTGTGTAGGGCCGAGCTTTACCTCCAGCAGCCGGCAGCGAGCCATTGTCTTGCTCGGCATTCACTGCCAGACGCAAACAATACAGCTTGTGTCTGTGTCATTGTAATGACAAAGAAGTGGTGCTGGTGGAGGTGGCGGCAGTTTTGTGATGCTGAGAAAGAGATGCTGAATTGCAAATGTAAAAGATGGTCAAAGTCAAGGAGAATTCCCAGAGCGCATCCTGGAGAGGGGCTGGAGGACTTTATGATGTGTGAGTTAATTTAAAATCCCAGCTTTGTGTTTGAAAGCCTGTTGTGACTCCTGTGGTGGGGAGAGGGGCATGAAATGGTCTTCTGGTGTCATAGTTATGGAAATGTATTGACCGTTTGAGGCTTAGCAGGACAGGAGGTCAGGCTCTGCTTTCAGGCTTGTAAATCTTGACAATGCTCCTGTTATGAATGGAGGAAAGTAAGCTTTAGGAAAACAAAACACTTTAAACGTTTAAAAAAAAAAAACTTATAGAAAGCCAGGCTTTTCCTCAATCATCTTCTCCTACTCTCTTGAGAGGAAGATAATTGTAATCACAGATTGGTTTGCATGGTCTCGTCATAAGCTTCACTTCATTGAAAGGCGCAGTGTGCAGGAGAACAAAGGTTATATTGTAGATTTACAAGCCAGAAGAGTTACTCAGAGATCAGGTGGTCTTTCAGATACTTGGCTAATTATAAAAGTTAGAAAAAATCCAGAGCAACATCTTCATTTGTTTGATACCACAGAACTCAAACTGCTGCTCTTTGATAGTGTAAAAGCAAGTAGTCCTACATATGAATGCTCTTTATTTCGTGTAGACATTTCATATAACATTGAATTGAGGAAAGTCATCAGTGTTGTTCTTTTGCTTCAGGCGCATACTAATATGTTTCTATTCAAATACACATTCCTCTGCCCACCAATTGTTTTGTTTGCTGACAGTCAAAGTAAGATGTTTTTGGCCTGCCATTTAACTTGTCACCACAAGCTGTGCTAGTTCTAAGAAGTCCTACATTTGTATTGCACGTGACCGTGAGTCTTCAAAAAGGCAAGACAAAGACAATGTCCTAATGCTAGCTTGACATTTGTGATTACCAACCAAAGCCATGTCTATAGTTCACGTTAATTAACGTGCATGCGATGTGAGTAGTTTGATGCGTTTACCGATGGCAGCAATGCGCCGCACTCCTTGTGGACTTGTCCTCCAGCAGGAGTCAGTTCATGTGTTATGGGGGAGTGGGATTAAAAAAAAAAAAAGGAATAACATATTTGCAGTGAGTATTACCTCTACAATATGCTGTCATTAAAATTAATGAAATTGTCCTGCACTACAATAGTAGAGCGCCTCTTTTACACACCAGTATCCTCCTGCTTTACATGGAATGTAGGGTTTACTGTGATAATTCACCACAGGGCATTAAAAGAGGACCGTACTGGAACATGTGATCGGGGGCTGCTTGGAGGAAGTGGAAACATTTGCAGCTTTGAGTTGTCGTGTGTGTTTCAGGACGCACGATGCTTCAGTGCACAATGCAACACTGAGTGGCATGGCTTCTCCACATGCTCTGTCCATAGATTTTAATTGGATACAATGTATATATTAATGCATGTAAATGTTGGTGATTGGATAAAAGAACAAAAGTCCAGAATGCTCAAATTTTTTGAGTGACATTTGTAAGAGTTCACAGGATAAGGCGTTCTCTCTGTTCTTAAGTATCTTTTTGCAACATAAACTGAATAGATTATTAATATTTCTATTGTCATTAATATTGTAATTAAAATGGGCCTTGACTTTGACCCACATATGATTTTTGAAATGTGTGCCTCCACTTGTGATGCTACATAACCAGTATTCCCACTCATTGACAAGAAAGCAAATGATGGCTTCTGGAAGGAAATCCTGGTTGAGCCAGATTTATAAAACACATTTCTGATGCAGTATTGCTGCTCTTCTATGTCCTTGGCATTGTGTTTATTCTCTTGCCAGCAATGGGCCATTCATGTAAAGACGAGGCAGCTGCCATACTGAGATTAGTAAGTGACTGGTTCACCCAGCAGTGGACTGGCCTCTGGTCCGAGGACATCAACATCCATTTCATGGCTATTTTTGTGGTATTGCTGTTTTACTGAATATGAGCAGAACATTTTTGTTTGGATTGTAATTTTATAAAATGCAAAGATTGCATGGCCAGCTGGGGCCAGAATTCTACACTCCATAATGACATGACATTTCTCTATTACAACTATCTTTACACCGTCTCATTGCGCATTTATCCCGTGGTTTGCCCTTTTTTATATAGTGGCATATAGGATGCATCTACATTGACCCACCTTGCTGTTGAGCTGAAGGCAGAGTGAGGAAGCCATCGAGACATTGGCAGTGTTGGGGAAGATATATAGTTATGCATTTTATTATCACTCTCAGTTGTTTCCACCAATATCTGATTTCAGCTTGCAGCTGTTTGCCATATACGTCATGGTGGGCCAGTACTCAGGAGATCATCTTCCCAGGTGAAATTACCATTGCAACAGAACTCCAGTGTTTTGGTAACCGGTGTGTCCCATGATTGATACTGTTGATGACAAATTTATATACATAAAACTGTCAAGCACAGTTTTCCTTGTGTGAGGTCGAAATTGTTGTGTCTGTTTCGGGAGTCAGACTGTGGAGGAGCAAATTGTAAAAGTCTGGAATGTGAAGTATCTAAAGGCAGACTGGTGTTAATGCTCCATGTAGCCAGGGGAGACCTTTTCACTTACTGTGACACGCGATGAGAAGGTCACCGGCTGAACGTCTCTGGTGATTAGGATGTTTGTCCCAGTGGCTACAGCCATTTCTTTTATTACACAAGGCTTTTTTCATCCACTTCGCAGACTTCCCAGATAGATATGTCAATTGCAAACTGTTAAATATTGATCTTGAATCATTGTGTGATTATTATGTCACTATCTCAGCATCTGATTGAAGTTTTACAATATTGGGAGAAGTTTAAATGCAAATCTCTACCAGAATTAAAGAAAACAAGTTAAATGGAATATTAAAGCTCTGACTTAGTAATACATGCTACCCAGATGAGTCAGTCTTGTAAAATCATGCAGGAATGTATTTACAGATGCTCTAATCATTTTAAATGCCATATAAAATCCTAGTTTTAACAAATGTCCCCCACTCCCTAAAGCAGATTAAAAATACAGCATCACAACCTGTATTGATCCTCTCTTGTCTTAACAGTGGTCTGTGGCTCACGTATTCCTCCAGCTGTTTAAGGACTTCAAAGGCTGTCAATGAGGAGCTAAAGAGCCGTAAGCAGGATGTGGTCTGATGGCACCCCGGTTTTTAACCCATGAACAAACACATTGCTGCCACTGATCATAGAGATGAAAGTACCCAATGACCTCACTAAATGATGTATATATGGCCATGTTGGGAAATGAATAAAAATACAAGCGCTGTCCTTATCATGGCATCTATTTATGTGAGATAATAGAGCATAGAGTCCTTTAAAAAAAATGCATATCTCATCTTGGTGGTCATTTCACACATCTCCCAATGCAGCCGATACGCAGAAACCAGGATCCACAGTTAAAAGGATCAGATCTTTCTTAGAAATGTGCGCAACAATTGAAGAAAATCTCTATACTCATTTAATTTGACCAATGGCCATATGTAGCATACAAACATTCCTAACCTAGAAAAGACTTGATGACCCAACAAAACCTGCAGCATCTGCTGTACACAAACCCCATACAGCTTCAACACCAGCTGAAGCAGTGACCTCTGCACACACTGGTGCCCTAGAGAAAACACTGGCAGGGACAAAGGTGCCACCAGGCTAAACAACCCCAGCTGCTGCGCAACAACAGGCCCCAAAATCAGTGCCTGCTGATTTATTGCAAAGAATGTAACACACAGTCGGGGCTTATCTTTTTGCAATGCTTGAGATGGACATACACTGCAGTAGCACCATGCATGGTCCCATAGTAAACTCTGACGTTGATGCAAAAAGGAATTTTTGACTAAGTGTAGCCATAAAATAAAGTAGCAGCAAGTGCCATTATTAAATTGAAATGTCAAGTCACTGTGTTTTAAGCGTGTATGTTATGGTCTATAGAGAACAACTGTTTGATTAGAGCAAACAGCCAATGTAATGTAAAGACACATTTGCCCTGTTTGTCACATTGGGACACTAAAGCCTGCTTGGCTGTTCAGGGTAGCTCAAATCATACCCGAGTTGTTTTTTGAATAATGTAAATGTGATGGATATTATTGTTCCTTTTACCTTGTGAGAAATCGGAAGTACTTTAAGCACGGCCGTCTTGTAACACTTTATTTATATGAAAAGTTCACAAGTAAGCGACCATGATCCGGTACAACAAGTCATGAAAACATTCAGCTGAATGGAGCAGAGAACTCTGAGCCTTCGAGTAGGGCTGTCTGCAGATTCAGTCCTGAAGAAGCTCTGTGATATAATAGCTGTGTTGATCAATGGGGCTTCTAACTCACTCGACCCTTACACCAGACTATCGGTCACAAATAATAGCTGCTCTGCTTCACCTAGTGGGCAATATTTACAGAGAAACATCAGTTTGCATAACAATCTTCTTCTAAACTTTAAAATTGAAAGGCAATGTGCCTTATCTTCCTCCAGCATCCACCTTTACCAATCAATGGTTGCTGCCGTCTTTCCAGATCTCACACCGACTTCATTATTCCGCCTGGTGTGCACTGGCATCCTTCCCACCACACACAACCACCTGAGCCTCTCGACGGGTTCACACAAGTCATACACAGCAACACCATTTGCAGCCGACTCCTGACTATGAAAACATTTCTGCAGCAAATTCAAAAAGACTTGGTGACTCAACCTGTTAACCTAACAGCATCTTCAATACAGTTGAGCACAATAAGGAGCAGAAAATGAGTCTCGATCACAAGAGATTGCTGTTTGGTGTATATGGTTATATCAGCAGGGACCAGTGAGAGCCCCCCCCCCCCCCCCCCCATACAACTACCTGTGTTATTATCTTTAGACTGGAGTGTTCAGATTACAGGGTTTTGTGTTGGAGCTTGTAACTAGTTGGCACGGTGCATTCTTGCCTTTCACCAGTGTAGTTTGGTTCAATGTAAGGAATTTGTTTGCAGGAGTCGCCGCAACATAGAGTCCAAATCTGATTGGCGTGATTTAGATCTATTGGTGTTTGTATCTTCTGTCGCATTGTGTGTCTTATTGCAATGGGTTATGTAGCTAAGTAACTCTACACTTTTAATACGGTGCATTATGATGACATAATTTTTTCTACATGGAGCTCATAAATATAGGAATGCGTGACCAGGTGTAAAACACGGTCAGTAGATTTTACCATCTTTTAAAAGTCCATAGGTGGGTTTTTAGCCATCGGGCATGTATTTTCATCATTTCCTCTAATAATACAAGCAACTTTACATTTTTGGCCAAAGGGATCGAACAGAGAAGAAGAGCAGTTGGGAGTTAGGACTATTTCCCTTATTCCTGTTCCAACAGGCCCAAGTATTTGTCCAATTTTACGTGGGCTTTTAAGTGGTATTTAATAACAAAGGGACCTTAAATCTGCCTGTCACATATTTCAGGGATGACAAACGGCCCATAGCATGGAAAAATGAACACGACTCTCCCAAAACAGTCTCGGATATCACCCACAACGTCAGTAATTAGAGTACTTTTGTTTTCCAACACTGTCATGTTGATATTACATATATACACTCTAGATAGCATTTTGTCTTTCATTTCATAAATCCAGCTTTTGGTCAACGAGAACCAAACTTAAAATGACTTGTGTTTAAATAACATCTTCCTGCTCCAATTCGAAGAAATTTGGGAATAGAAGACTTCCCAGCTTTGGTCCAAAAGTAGTGACTCATTTTATATCATCATAATCATCAGCTGTTCATTTAGAAGCAGTTTGATAATTTTCAAGGATTGACTGTTTACAAGCTCCTGAAGTGTTGTCGGCTGTAGTGAATCTCTGTGCTTTTCCCTGTAGCCATTGTGTTGCCAATCTTGAGTCACAATAAAACTATACATTTTTGCCATCTGTGGGTGGCTGAAATCTCCTGTAGTTATATATTTCAAGAAGAGCCTACACAGAGGAATCCTCTGAGAACGCTGCTGTCCTTTGCTCTAATAATGATGTTGCGGCTTTGAACAAGAAGCTGTTTGTGCCGTTATGATGATCGTGCTGGTTTCATATTCGCTTTGTGGACTTGCTTTCATGCAAGTTTGATATTTCGTTCGATACACACTTACTTCCCTCACTTCTATTCAATTTTTTTTTAGTTTTCTCTGATTTTGCTAATCACAGAATTATTTTTGTGTGGCACACAAACAGTGTTGCAGAATCAATCCACTCTTTTCATTTGTGACCATTTTGGCATATGAATGAAAAGCTGGTTCCCATATTTCAGGGCTGAACTAATTAACTTGTGCTATAAAATCCAAGGTCAAAACACAATGGGTTGCCTTAACTGTCTGAGGACACAACACATCTTCCACAATTCAAGCCCCTTATCGCAGCTTGAAACAGTCTAATTTCTGGCTAATTCCACATCAAATTAACATTGAAACGACTGAGAAATGATTATTAAATAGAGCACAGCAACATGGTACAGCTCCCCTGTAATTCAGCTGACCATTATATAGATTCTCGAATGGATTATTAAATATGTTTTTACAGTTTAATGCAGCCCTGTAGGTCCCACAAAGTGACGAGCTGTGCTTAAACACACGGGACATTTTCTTTCTCTCCAGGGATGAAATCTGCAAAACAATTAAACTTTCACCTCACATGAAACACTAAAGGGCAATATGTGGGAAAGGGAAGACGCGACCCTGGAGGTAGCCCTTCGTATAATGTTTCTGCGAGCATGTCTGTGTCCCTGAGTGAATCTTGTGTTCTATATGTGCAGTGGCATTTCACAGCTCTGTTCCTCTCTTTTGTTTTCTATTTTTTTCCTCTACCAAATATGATTGCATGAAACCGGCAATAAACTGCAGGGTTATATGAATGGGTTTCCGTCACCATCAAACATTGTGCATTGCACTACTGGTGAGTGAGCCGAATGAAGGAGGGGAAGGGAGCAACATAAGGTAGTTAAACGGGGTCAGCTCCAGTTTACGTAACGCGCCTCTTCACAGAAAACCAGAGTGCATGCAGCACTAGAGGGGATGGGCCTTCACTCGTATGCGGCGTCTACACACGCACAAACATTGCACCCCCAAAGGGTTTGATCTAAAAGGAGGGGAGCACACATCAGGAGGAACAGACACAATGTGGTTATTTAATCTTCTGTCCCATCTGTTGACGGTCCCAGGCATAGATCGGGACCTTTTCAGAGCAGGCTGTTCTGCCTCGAGGGAGAGATCCAAATGTGCATCATGGTAAACGCGTAGGACCGTGTCCCTTCTCCTCAGAGCCCTTTCTAAAGCGCTTGAGAACTGCAACAACGCAACATGGACGGCTCACTTCAGCTGTGAATAACTCCGGGGTCCCTGTGACTGTCACAGAGGTCATATCGTACCCTCCACTTCCTACTACCCAAGTGCATTTTGGGGGCGAGTGGATCACTTCCTGTCAAAATGAGGATGCTGTTTTACTACCCGTCTTCACCAAAACTGACTCTTTTTGTCTTTTGAAGTGTGTGATGAAGAAGCAAAACAATTTTAAAAATGCTTGGATTTAGTTACATTTGCTCCTCTGTACCTACTTTCCTAATTTATTAACAGAGTCTGTGCTGGCCACATGTCACTTTGCCATTTCTAAACAGGGACTTTGCAAAAGAGTTGATATACATTTGGTAATGGTGTACAAATAATCAATACATGCTTGATAATACTACAGGCTTGATCAGTGAAACTTGGACAGTATACAATCTTGTATGTCTGCAGCAATCATGCAATGATATTTTCACTGAGGTAGTTTAAAAAAAAATCATCGTTCGAGTCGATAAATGATTAAACCTCCTTTTTAGCTGATCATCTTTGTTTCCTTGCTTGTATACCGCTGTTCTTTAAAGTTTTGTTGTGTATGTATGTGGTTTATGCTCCATGAATCTATGCAGGTCTCTTGGGTAAAAAAACAACTAATATTGCATTGTGGACATTGGACAACATTTTTGATTATTGCATAGCAGCCAAAAAAAGCCACTCTTAACAAAAATAAGGATGTTTGCGTTTCCATATCTTTTTGTTAAACACTATGGCCAGTATTTATTCATACCACCATAGATAATTGAAAGCACATTACAAATTGTATATAATTTTTCATCTGAATATCTAATTTCAGAGCTTTGTGGCTTGTAGCAGCAGCTGAAGGACCAAACTGTCTGGAGATCCTGTGACAAACGAAATGACAGAAAATTCAACAGGATACTGCAGGTAAAGGAACATTCACAATTCTGTCATTTGATTAGATGTGTTCTTTTGAAGTTATTTACACTTTGTCTACTTCTTCTCAGCCTCTGAATCATGGGAAATGTTGAGAGCCAAAATGGGAACCATGCCCTCTACCGTAACGAACGTGGCTATTTGTCACGTAAGCACATGTCTCGGTCTCTTCGCATCTCCAACAGACGCTCTCGACATGCTTCCTCTGGGAGAATAGAGCACAGGAATTCTGAAACGAGCACACGCTCAAGTAGCACCCCGAGTATCCCACAATCCCTGGCTGACAATGGCCTTGAGCCCTTCAATGAGACGAATATCCTCCCAGACTTTGGAAGCCCCATCTGGGTGGACCGTATGGCCATGAACCTGCGGCCTGTGTCCTTTCACAACGACCTGGCCAATCCCTCCGTGCACATGAATACGATGCACATAACCCTACCTGGCCCCACAGCAGAGGAGGTGCAGGATGAAGAGGTGTACACAGGCGAGGTAACGTACCTTCAGAAAACTCGGGATTGCTCCAAGGAAACCGTCAGCTTCAAGAAGAAGAGGTCTAAGTCTGCAGACATGTGGCGAGAAGACAGCCTGGAGTTCTCCCTTTCGGACCTCAGCCAAGAGCACCTGACCAGCACAGAGGAGATCATCGACACGGCTAACGAGAGGGACTTTACAGACTGCAAAGGACACCTGCAGTCCAGCCCCACAGACTCGACTGACAGGGCAAATTCTCTGGACGAGCTGTATCGCCAGAAGTGCCCTATCCGCAGGCAATCCCAAGGTCGCTATGCCAAGTGGCGTGGCGCCAACAGGGCTATCAGGGAGAATGAGGACGATAAGATGATCTCCCAATCAGAGGAGGATGGGAACACCTATGGTGCATACACCCTCCCCTGCCGGCGTTCCCACTGCCTTTCTGAAGGCTTGAGCAGCCCCCAAGCTGCCATGTGTGCCAGTATGCAGGGCAGGAGGGCGCAGACTATACAGGTAAAATGTAGAACAAGTTAATCTTGTCATGCTTTTAAACTACCAAATTGGCTCAAATTATCATGATCATGGGAAACTGAACTGTATCCATGAAAATGTTAACGGTGTATTCATGTCCTTTTGATACTCTTAAGTTGAACTGTAAACGCTGTGTCATGGCTCCTTTATGCTCCTTGGACAGAGTATGAAAAGCTGTGCAGAATCTTAATGTGGGCTGGGGGCATCACCAATAACACAGCTTCCCTCTTCTTTTTACTCCCATTGTGCCCGAACGTTTCCTCTGCTGCATTCACCTCACGCATAATAAGCTGCTGAAAGAGCTCCAGTGTAAAAAGAAAGCTTGTGTCAGTGGAGCAACAATGTCGTCTCCCGGATGAAACTGTTGTTTTTCTTGGGAGAGGAGACTGCAATGATGAGAGGGAGGGAGCTCAGCTTAAAGTCACTCCCCGTTTGAAATGCCTCAGTCCTTTGTCATGCTAATGAGGGGAGGCCTGCAGAAGAGTGTAACAGTAAAACGTGTATGGTGGCCCTGTCACTGCAGGGCACCGTCGGCCCGGGAGAAAGGAGCTCTGGAGCGCATGATTGGGTCATGTGACCAGATGGAGATAGCGAGCTCGGTGTAACCCCCTTCATCTCCCAGGAGCCTTTGGCCATGTGGGTAGGAGAGGGCAGACCGTGCGGTGCCACAGGGAGGGCTGGCTGTGCTCGCACAACAGCACACGCTTTGATGCGAGGAATGAATTTTGAGCAGAACCTCAGGATTAGGCGACCCATGGACTCTAGTCAGGCCTCTTTACTCCCAGTGTTTGCCACGTGTTTAGAATAATGCCTCCATGCTGTGTGTATACAGTATGTACATGGCTTAGTTGTCAGTGAGGGTAGCGGTGGACCGCGCTTCGTTCTTAGTGATGAAGACCACGTGGCTGCCATGCCTTCTCACCTGTCTTCTGCCACGATGCAGGATGTCACTGCCGGAGAGGGGAGCGAGTACGAGGACAGCGGCATTGACGGGGTGACCGTGGAGGCCGAGCAGCAGTCCAGACGCTACAAGACCATGTCGGCCTCCTTCTCCGTGTGCTCGGCGGCGGGCAGGAGCATGTTCGCTGGCAGCGACAGTGGCAGCAGCAGTGGCGGCGGGACAAGCGAGTGTGTGCAGGGCGTGTACGAGAACTTTCGGAAAGAACTTGAGATGAGCTCCTGCCAGACGGAGAGCTTGGAGGAGGCCGGGTCCGCCCTGAGTGACGAGCAGAGCACCATGAGCTCCGCCTACCAGTCTGACCCGTTGCTCAGCGTCTCCCAGGGGATGGTGCGCAAAGCTGGCAGGCTTGCCGTCAAGAACTTCCTCGCGCATAAGAAGAACAAGAAAGTGGAGTCGGCCACGAGGCGCAAGTGGAAGAGTTACTGGGTTTCCCTGAAAGGTGTGTTATGCCCTCAATGTGTTCATACTATTTACATTCTATTCCATAATCCTTGAAATGTTAATACAGCTCAGTTAACACAGGATGCTTTTGATGTGGTTATTTTTTGCTGACATACAATCCCTGTACTTGTTTAACTTGCGTAGGTATCTCAAGCAAAAATACTAATCTAGTTAATCCAACCTCAATTTACAGGAGCTAAGTAAACCAACCTTAAATTTAGGCATGATGGAAAACCTCATTGTCAAATGTGCCACTTTACTGAGCTTTAAAATGAAATCAGTGCTCTAATGATCATGATGACTGATTTATCAGCCATGCTGCACTTCTTTATGTTGGCCACTGGAGAGCAGGATTAAATTGCTTGAAAAAAAATGATTATTATTGTTATCCTTTCCTAGAGATTGGGCCATCAAGAGTTGTATGCTGCCAATAAGCATATTATGCCTGTAAATTAATAAATGTTTTGGTTTCCCAGGTTGCACTCTATTCTTCTATGAGACTGATGGTCGTTCAGGGATTGACAACAACAGTATTCCTAAGCATGCCATCTGGGTGGAGAACAGTATTCTCCAGGCTGTACCTGAGCATCCCAAAAAAGACTTTGTATTCTGTCTCAGCAACTCCCTGGGAGATGCGTTTCTGTTTCAGGTAAGGGAATGCTTCAATGTCATCTGCTCTGTGAATAACTGCAAATTCTCCCAGGCGCCAGCAATACCACAACCTGTATGCAGTGTTTGCTTTTCTTTCGTGAGCTCTCAGGTTGCTTCAATAATTAGCAATGAATCAACTCGGAGGAGGGGAGAGATGCAAATAGAGAGATTTCCATCTCATGTAAGGGAGTCGATTGTTGTTGAACCTCTGACCTTTCCCTGTCTGTCCCCACGCAGACCTGCAGCCAGACTGAGCTGGAAAATTGGATCACAGCCATCCACTCGGCATGTGCCACTGCCGTCGCCCGCCAGCATCACAGAGAGGACACGGTGCGCCTGCTTCACGCAGAGATCAAGAAGCTGGAGCAGAAGATAGACATGGACGAGAAGATGAAGAAGATGGGAGACATGCAGCTGTCGGCTGTTACTGACACCAAGAAGAGGAAGACGATCCTGGATCAAGTAGGTTTCATCCTCCTTTGTCACATGGCTTGTGTGTCACACAGTTCCCGCATGTCAAGTAGTGATGTGGGATTTTAATAAATCTTATCTTGAGAGAGAGAAATAGTTTTGAAATGTGATTGGTCCTCTAAGGAGGTTATAAGGACAGAAGAATAGTCAAACTTGTTTTTGAAATGATATACAGTCATTTAAAAATGTGTTGCAATCTTGCAGATTACATTGAGGTGTTCCTTCTTACTTCTGTTGCCCACTTGTGATTTTATAGAAATGAGTTATTCTGAGGGAATAAGTTCCAACAATATTAAACCAATTAACGACAGGGTAATAAACAACCTTTGTCAATAACTTTAAATGTGTCCATATAAATTCTTTAAGAAAATATAATGAAACTAAATGGACTGTTTCTGTAAATGTGAAAACACATCTGCAGCAAGAATATATTCAATTGAGTTTAGAGCCAGAATATTTCTTTGTCGTTTAATCCGGTGTAAAAGTGCTGCATGCAGGCTGCCAGCCCATTTACCTATGTTTTTTCTAAGCTGATACAACATATAACAAGCCAGGAGGGATTGATAAAAGGCCACATACGAGGGATGTCCTGATTTAGTAAATCATTAACACAAAAGCTCTTGTCATCAACCTTCTGCTGCTCTTTCTGACTGTTGACACAACTGTTAAACTTCAAAGCACAGGATATCGGCCCCAGGAAGCACCTCATCTTCACTTAAGAAGCAAAATAGTGTTGCTAAAGATTCTTTTACTCTGGTCCACGGCTATAGTGACAATAGCGGCTATTATTTTCACAACCTATTAAAGTAATGCATTGTTTGCTTTCATGTATTGCATAAAAGTAGTTTTTTCAATAGCAGTATTCCGCAGTTGCAAGCACGGAAGACGAATTGGTGATGGCAAGAAAAGCAGGGAGCGGTACGAGGGGATTAAGTAACGGATCTCAGAGGTGTCCGCCGCTAAAGGCTGCTGATGCTACACACCTATCGGCCACCATATTGCTTTTTTTCTCTCGTATTTTTCGACCAGTATGCTGTTGGCATCAGTCGATTCTTTTAATTAATTGCAATGCTCATATTGTCTTCTAATAGGTTTGTTTATAGAGAAGGAGATCAAATGGTCAGTTAGGTCGGGCTGGTTGGAGCGGTTCTGTTTGGCAGTGTCAGGTTTCACATTGTCCAGGGCTGAATGGATATAGGCCGGCTCCTCTGAAAGCTGAAACGCTCACAGCCTCTATCTGCCAGTGGAATGTGCAGTATTGTTTCTTTATCGTCTCTGGGCTACTTGGCAGTGATACAGAGCCCTCTGCCATGGCACTGGCCGCCTCTTCCAAACACCAGTTTAGGACCGTGACTGGGTGGGGACGGATCGCTGAATAATCTCATTGTCCTGCTCTACTGCCCCAATAAACATGCAACCATTAGGAACCGAGAGCGCAGGTTGACAACACTGGGAGTAAACTGGTTCCAGAGCTTCTGTAGTTCACAAACTAGAGTCCTGATGAACAATTAACTGGATGTTTGTTTGTGTCCCTCTCATTCTGCAGATCTTCCTGTGGGAGCAGAACCTCGAGCAGTTTCACATGGATCTATTCCGCTTCAGGTGCTACCTGGCCAGCCTGCAAGGTGGAGAGCTGCCCAACCCCAAACGCCTCCTGGCTGTTGCCTCTCGTCCCACCAAGCTGGCAATGGGCCGACTGGGGATATTTTCCGTGTCTTCCTTCCATGCACTGGTAAATATCATCTTCATCAAAGGTCCTCATTTAATCTGGTTTTATGAAGAATCGTTATGATGCACTTCTTTAAACACCTTAGTTTTACCTGAAGATCTGGTGTGCAGCCCAAGTATACCTCAGGAACACAAACTGTAGCTGTTGCGTGGATCAAATCTGTAACAGTTCAGTTGTGGGGGGGAGCTTTCTTAACCCTACACTGCCCTTATATTTAGAAGTTCCTTAGATACTGTATCTCCCTCAAAACACACACTGCCATCTTAAAGTACAGCAGGTGGCTCTCCGGGCGGGGCAAGTCTATAAACTAAATGCGTTGCTTCAAACCATGTTTTTCCATGAGTGCTATTTTGAAACCTGGGTCTCACACAGAGCTCCCGTTGAAGAGGTTTTGGCCTCCCACTATGTGCTGCACAGCTATAAGCACCGGTAGTACAGGAAAACATTTATTTGACTTTTCAGTTGGACATGTGGGTGTTTGAGCTGCCAGATAGCAGCAGGAAAGACAAGATGAGAGGCTGGCATGTTAGACATGCCAGCCTCATCTTGTCTTTCCTCCCTCTCGCCCCTCAACTCCACTCTTGCATCGGCCTTTTGCCCAAAATCCTGACAAGTTGAAAAAAATCAAGACATAATTTAAAGACCATTTATTTATTTATTACAAATGAGTTGCCTAGAAATGGCAGGCTGTGCAATTACCAGCATGAGCCCAGTGTGTGTGTGTGTGTGAAATAGATATGACAGATCAGTGGCTGTTTGTCAACATCACCCTGCTTAACTTACTCTGGGCTCTAATGTTATTTATAATATCCTGTTTTAAGAAATAATTCATGCTTGCCACACATTTTAGCAAAATGTGATGTGACATTTGTTCAAAGATATTGTCGTCTATGTGCATTTGGTATGTTTTAGCCCTGACCCTGGTCATTATGTTTTTGCAGGTGGCGGCTCGCTCGGAGAACGGAGTGAGACGACGGACACAGGCCATGTCTCGTTCCTGCAGCAAACGCAAGAGCAGGTTCTCCTCCCTCTGGGGCCTGGACACTACCTCAAAGAAAAAAACAAAAGCCCACCCCAGTATCAACCAGGTCTGCGATATTGTACAGTCATGTTCTAGTTTCAATGCAATCAATAAACCTGCCTTGGCCACTAAAATATTTCACTTAGCCTTTTCCTCCACGCCTCTGTTGAGTAATGACCACTTTGACTCTTTTTTTGACCCAGCAGGTCTTTGCCGATGGCGAAGAGCTAATCAAAGACCCTGTTGATGGCATATTTGTTGATCCGACCAAGGAAAACACAGTAAGGAGAAGTCATTCTTTGTATGCAGACATTTGACAGTCTCTCGGAGGGCAAACACGAGTGTTAACTTACTCTCACGTTAATAAGATAATATCCCTCTGTGTCCCCTGAGTAAGCAGCAGAGCCGAGGACCAGAAGTTATAACTATAACCGCTATTATTATTATTTTTTTTTTTTTTAAGTACAGTAATATAATGTACTATATTTAGATGGGAGGAAGGTTTAGAACACACTTGTGAAACTATCATCCATGTCAATCAAACCAAGCTCACATTGTAACATCTGTTCTGTACTAAAGGAGATGACTAAATTAGCCTTTTTAATGTCTCGGTTTAAAGAAAAGTGAGGATGTAACTGTGAAAAGCCTTCCACGAACCAGCACGGAAAGTGATATCTGGGTCCCTGATCACCTCACCCCCTCCTGGGTGTGTCTGCCAAATGACCAGCCAGTGCTAACCATCATCCAGCCAGAGGAGTCGGCGCTGTGCGTTCTGGAAATCATCTGCAAGGTAACTTCCCAAATGACCTGATCGGAACCGCAGTTCACTCAAAGATGTAAAGGCACTTGTGCACAAGACTTTTGAAATGAAAGCCACGATCTAGCCTCTCGGAACATCCTTTAATGAGACAAAAATATGTTATGCATGGTCAGAAGTTTGAGGGCAACATTGTAATGGAAGAATCAAATAATTTAATTTGGAACAAGACTATGTTGCTGTGTAAAAATGCCTTTTTGAAATCTTTGTTTTTATTGACAAACATGTTTTTAGCTCTCCTCTAATACTCCCTCTGTCTCTTTTCATTCATTCCACAGGCTCACCAGCTGGATCCCACCAAGCACTACTTGCGACTTAAATTCCTCATCGAAAACCAAGTGCAATTCTACATTCCCAAACCAGAAGAGGATGTGTGCGACTTGGTATGTAACTACCTGCTTGAACACGATATCTCTCCTTCTCCACCATACTTTTTAAGATCATAAAGGTTAAAAAAAAGGAAACGTTAGTAATTGCATTCAAATGTGCGATGAATCACAGCATAGAGAAATCAATAGACCATAAGAGCATCCTTCGTTGTGAATTATGAATCTGTTTTGTATTTTTATCTTTTCGATTGCACATCTCTGGTGAACCGCCTACCTGAGAGGACCATGCATTGAAACGTATATCTATTCATAGAGAGCCTGTATCTGTTGTGACTTTTGTATTTCCATCATGTAATCATGACACGTTGCAGACAATCTTGCATAGAAGGCTGCTCTGAGAATACAGAAAATTACCCCTCTCTTTCCATGCTGTCAATAACCAACCCACCAGAATATGAATAACATAGGCCGTTCTTTCATGATTTATATAATAACTTATTTTGTTCTTCACAGCTTTACAAAGAAATTGAGCTCTGCTCCAAAATCACAAAAGTAATCCAGTTTGACAGAGATGAATCCTGCATGATTGGTTACGGTAGGAACCATTTAAATTATCCTGTGTAGTTTATTTTACATTGACTTTGAGAATACACTTTGTTTTCAGTAAAGATGCTAATCTCATAGAAAATATTTCATCTGTAATGATTTGAGCAGAATTGCTTGTCTTTGACAAACACAAAACGTGTATTTCTTTTTAAGACTATTCCCATTTGTACTGATATTTTATATTGTACTGATATTTTATATAAGAGTCCCCCTTCTCACTCTCTCTCCACCTCTTCCGCTCTATTTCCTCCTCCAGGTTTCTCCATTTCAGTTGTGGAGGAGGACGGAGTGCAGCAGCTCTACATCACTGATGTGAAGGCGGGAGGATTAGCCTTCGCCAAAGGTTCATTACACTTCATTTCCATCAAATTAACTATTTTCGAATGCACTCAATTTGTGTCTGTAAACTGATGATTCACAGCGAGAAGGAAACGAATGTGGGTGCATTGATCGTTTTTCTTAAAAAGGCAACATGTCTTTCGAAATACATTAGCACATGTTTTACAATAGGTTGGGAAGGTTTCAGAGAATACAGTAGTTCTCAAGGGCCTTGATTACTATAATCATAACGACACTGCCTCTCACTGGCCTTTGTGAAGGATGCTGAATACGATGCCCCCCCCCCCCCACAGCTGCTGCACATCAGCACCCTTATGAAGTTATACTGCAGAGTAATGTCAAATGCTGAAATTGGTCATTGTGCAGTTAGAGAACAGCAGTGATGCTGTTAAGAAGACAAAATAAATATTGTGCAACTCGTGGTTTCCAAAGTAGTATTTTTACTTTGTATTTGTCACTCACAATAATGTTATTGCAATTGTATCATTGTTATTATGGGTTTAATGGCCTTTTTAATCGATGGAGAAAATAAGATTGACTGCAGAACATTTAATCAAAGCTAATGTTCCCACTTCTCAGGTCTCAATGCAGGGGATGAAATACTTCAGTTGAACGGAAAAGACTCTCACAGTCTCAACGTCTCCGACATGAAGGTAGCTTTCTCTCAAGCCTCGCTTGCTCTGACAGTCAACACCCTGCCTTCTGTGGACCGCCGTCAGCTTTGCTATCTACCCCCACGCCGCTCGGATGCGGAGGAGGATCTCTACACGGACATCTTCTCCCAGAGTCAAGGTGAGAAATACAAAGAAGATCAAATACAGCCTGACAAGAAATCCCCCATCTTATTGTTGTCACCTGTACTGAAGAGTTTAACTTCCAAACTTTGATTACCAGAAATCATGCACAGTGTATTTAAAGCCATGTATTGCTCACAGTATGGCCGTGGTTACCAAACAAGCTGGCCTGTAATCGCATACAAGGACAACAAATGGAACAGAAAGACAATGTTTTTTCTTTTATGTCTAGAAAAGATTTCTCGCTCGTCCTTGACAACAGTCTAATTTCGACAAAAGAATAAACAGGGTCATTGTGAGGAAGGCTAGGAAGCTGCCAGCAGTGTTGAAGCCCCACGTTGTGGATTAGTTTGATAAGGGCATCATGTTTTACATAAACGTCTTCAATCTGAATTTAAATGTCAAAGCAACCACATGTTTTCTCGCATACTTTACAGTGCTTGTGAAAAATGCATTGCTCTCAGAAAACAATTAAAATACAAATTCCATACGGTGTTTCATGAAGCTCGTACGCGACTGTTGTTTCTGCTGCAGAGGAGATTCTGGACGACGGGGTGGGACTGCTACTCGAAAGCTCCGGAGACAGCCTGGACGACGACTCTGAGATCTTCAGTGAGTTTGAGTGCAGAAAGGTAAGAGCGCCGGTTTATTAATTGTAGAAAGACGTGTGATTGAGTATCACTACCGAAAACATCTGACGGCGCATCTTTTTAAATGGTGTGCTTGTGTCTTATCCTTGTCCTTGCATTTCACACCATTCCCTTCAATTCAGTGTTATCATGAAAAGAGCACAACAGGACAGTTGGTTTTTCCACAGATTGAGACACCATCTGCAACTGGCTCATTAAATCTTGTTGAGGGAAGTGGAGCAGTGTGCATAATAGCCAGGTGTTAATGCCATGCTTCTAGAACTACACGGCAACCGGTTCGATCCCCAATCTTCCTATAGTTGCATGTCGAAGTGTCCGAGAGCAAGACACTGAACCCCCAGTTGCTCCCTGGGCGCTTCACTGCAGCCCACTGCTCCTTAATAACTAAGGATGGGTCAAATGCAGTCAAGAATTTCCCCACACAAGATCAATAAAGGATATAATATTATTGTTATTATTAGATACAAATCTGCATCAAGTTTCTCATTTCATTTCATGTCACACGGCTGTTTTTATATTCATTGATGTAGCATCTGAAATAATGGAAATGGAGACTTGAACGTAACAGCCAAAAGTCGGGTCTTGCATTCTAATTGCTCAATTATGTGGGGGGATTAGGATAATGGAATAAATGGAGGCGTATTAATTTTAACTGACAGACCATCTCTCTGGTTGAGGCATCCGTCTGACACTTTAAAAGTTCAAACTTTGAAAGTGTTTAATATGTTGGTGTAATGTCGTTGGCTGTGGTCGAATAGTCAAAAGATTACCTCCTAACATCTAACCCTCACCAATTTTCCTTGACCTCGGCAGAAAACGTTGCGTGGTCAAGGAGATGGGAAGGAGAATTTATGAGGAGTTAGGAAAAGACAACCGCAGTGTTTAGAGAATCCGGCTCCACGTTCACTGTTATGATGCAGCGGATGTTAGTAACGTGCGTCTGCAGCGGTGAAACTACAATGGTCCAAAGATGGACTACAAAATAACGCATCTTTGATACTTTGTCTGTGTTCGTAGTGTTGCGTCATAACATAAACAACCTGGTTCAAAGTCGGTTGGAATATAAATGAAAGGGGAATATAAAAGTGAAATCATTGTTCAGTTTCAAACTGAATGAAATACCGTATCCCACTAAAAATGTCTCTTATCCCTTTATGTTGTTATAATGTATAAGCAGATTATAATATGATAAGAATATGCAGAGAATAGATTATGAAATAATACACAACTCAGTGTGACCTAGAAGTGTTGACTTGATAGGGTTTTATTAAAATGTGACAAAATAGTTTATTCAAAGGTGATGATCAACAACATGACTCGGGGGTAAGAGCTCGTCCAGTTTAACACTTTCATCAAAGCTTCTATAACTGAAGTCAAATAAAAAAACGAGGTCTGAGACTGCAGTAAAACAACAAAGAGCATATCAATACATCATTGTGATGACTTTACAGCAGTTTGAGCACTTTACTGCAGTTTTCAGCAACAGCAATGTAACTTTCACAGTTTACCAGCAGGTTTAACACATTTTTAAAAGTTGTTCGAAGTTAAAGCAAAAGTTATTTAGATGATCTGCGTTTGTCTTGATTGTTGGTTCTCGTTAACGGTTGAATGACGCATCACTTTAAATGTTGCCACCGCAAGGAATTGTCGGGTGGAATTATATCCTTTCCTTTTAGAAAAGGAAGGTCCAGTGTTCCCTATGCTAAAGGAGCTAAGTAAGAAAGCATTGTAGCTCCTTTCCTTTGAATTTAGAGAATTCGACCAGCACTTCTCATGGCGGCCACTTCGATACTTCTGGGTCATTTCCCTAAGTTAGGAACCTTCCCAACCAAAAAAGAATATATTCGACGGCAGTCTTTGTAACTTAAATGCTGGAATTGCACCACAAGTTCACTAAAAACAGACACAAATAATCCATATAATTTGCTGAGAATGTATCCACTTTTGGCTATACTTGAAAAGGTCTCACCCTGTGTAAAAAGTGTTGTTCAAAAATGAATAAATGAGTATAAGAGGATCTATTTTTCAATTACTGATCTGAACAAGTGCTTGTGTAACTCAAACTTCATTTGATATACTACAAATTTTAAAATACATGTTGTCAAGCCTGTGGGTCAGTGGTGAGCAGGTCCGTCTTTCAATCAGGGGGTTGGCGGTTTAATCCCAGCCCTAGTCAATGTGTCCTTGAGCAATTCAATTCAGTTTATTTTGTAAAGCCCAATATTACAAATTTGCCTCAGAGGGCTTTACAATCTGTACACATACGACATCCCTGTCCTAGGACCTCACATCGGATCCCATGTACATTCATCCATAAGAGGAGATAGGTGCTCAGTATATCCTAAACGTCCCCCAGCAGCCTATAAGCCTATAGCAGCATATCCAGGGTCTGGACCAGGTGAACCTGATTCAGCCCTAACTATAAGCTCTGTCAAAGAGGAAAGTCTTAAGTCTACTCTTAAACGAGGTGACTGTGTCTGCCTCCCGGACTGAAGGTTGAAGCTGGTTCCATAGAGGAGCTTGATAACTAAAGGCTCTGGCTGCTATCCTACTTTTAAAGACTCTAGGAACTACAAGTAGTCCCGCATTTAGTGAGCGCAGCTCTCTATTGGGGCAATATGGTACTACAAGCTCCTTAAGATATGATGGAGCATCACCAATCAAGGCTTTGTAGGTGGGAAGAAGAATTTTAAATGTGATTCTTGATTTTTACAGGGAGCCAGTGCAGCGCAGCTAATACAGGAGTAATGTGATTTATTTTCTTAGTTTTTGTGAGAACACGAGCTGCAGCATTCTGGATCAACTGGAGGGACTTAAGAGACTTATTAGAGCAGCCTGATGGTGATAATAAGGAGTTGCAGTAATCTAGTCTATAAATAAGAAATGCGTCAACCAATTTGTGTGCATCTTTTTGTGCCTGAATTTTGAAATGTTGCGTAGATGAAAAAATGCAGTCCTTTTAGATTTGCTTCACGTGAAAGTTAAGACCCTTAACCCTGAATTGTTCCCTGTAGCAATGTCTACCGTGTATGAATGTAACATGATTGAAAGTCGCTTGGGATAAAAGCGTCAGCTAAATGTAAAGTAATGTAAACATTTACCGCTCTTTATTTTCTTCCTGCAAAATCTCCCACACCATTCCCTGTATTCGCACTCCACTGCAGCTTTTTTCCTTTGCAGCTCCCTGTTCCCATCACCCCCCCTCCCCCATTCCTGTTATCCCACATTTTTATTCTGCTGCGGTATCGCTCCCCCAGCCAATCCTGCCCCACCACAACCTTGAGGAGGAGACTCCTTTCCTCCTGCTCCCTTGCGCTCTCGCCGGTTTGGAAGATTATCAAAACTCACTTACAATACTGCCAGAGATGTCCAGATCTTCACACTCACACTGTGTGCCTGAGTTTAGAGAAGGGAGAGAGAGAGAGAAAAGAGGAGAATATCGGGGATAGAACTACAGCAGACTCTGAGGGTGAGAAGAAGGAGAGTTGGAAGGCTGTAGGCACTGGTGGGCGGAGAGGAGGAGGCTGAGCCGCTTCACTCATCTTGCATCACAAGCACCACAGCTCCTTCTCCCGTTTCAAACGACTAAAGGAAAGACAAAAAGGCTGAGACATGTGTTGGAGAGGCGCAGTACAGACGTAACTTTTTTTTCTTCTAATACTGGAGTCTTTCTCTCTGGCACTTTATCTGGTGTTGACTGTCCACCTGCACTCGGCTATGTCCGTCCTGAAGTGGAGCAAACACAGCAAGCGCTCCTCAGACTCCATCTATGACATGCTTCATCTGGTGAGATTTCTTCCTTGTATCACTTTTCTTTACCTGGCTAGCTCTTGCGACTGATGTGATAGATGGCGAGCAGTTGTGTTATTCCAGTGAGAGTGAAGCACCTTTCTTTTTTCAGCGTTCGTTTCGCACCTCCTCTTTGCTGCTGCAGACAAATTAGAGGAAGCTATGAGTCACTTTTGTGTTGCAGAATTGCCCCTTAATCACTGAAGTGCTCCACAGGATCCCAAAGTGAAACGCTGTATGTGGGAGCTGAGTCTCGACAGCTGACTTGGACTTTAAATAACAAACTACCCTGACGTTGTTGCAGTGCCTCTCTGACTGTTGCAGAGTTTTTTCTCTTGGCACCTCGAGCTGGGATCTTCGGCATATCTCATTTTCAGGGAGCAGACAAGTAATTTTTCTCCACATCATCGTGAGTGCCTGCATGTGTTTACACAGCCTTTTGATCTATGTCATCCGTTGGCGGTAGTGAAAATGCTTGTATCTGGCACCTCCTTTTTTTTTGTTTAGTTTGACCCATGACAGCCCCTCTTATCTACATCCTGTTGTGATATTCAAGGCGTTGATCTCTCCCTCTCTGTTCCTTCTCTTCTTCCTGGCATGGCATGACTGTTCACGCACCCACAGCTGCTGTGGTGTTAATTAGTCGAACTTGTGATTGTGAAGACTATGACGGAACTGTCATGGGCTCAGTGAAACTGGTTGAGCTCAGTTGATTAGTTGTGAAGGAAATAATCAGATTTATTTACAGTTGTATTCCCCCTTTTGTTAGCATTACATTTATTTTTTGGGGGTTGCAAATTTTAATACACGCTTCTGTTGCATGTTTGTTTGTCAAACTTCTTTGCTGTTGTTTTGCAGTTCCATGTGGGCTGGAGGTGCAGTATTGACAGGATGTCTTGCGCTGATTGTTTCTGTGTAAAAACAAACTGCATCATCGGCAGTAAATGTATTGATAAAGGGATGTTTCTGGGCGATAAAACTTTTTTCGGGCAACTCGGCTTTTTAAAACCTAACACTTACCACAGCTAAATAGTATTGTAAGTAATTGTAATCTAACATTCATTCCCTAATTAGCAACATCATAAAGTCGAAAGATGCCTATTGCAGCAGCTCTTTAACAATGCATTTAGCTCACCAAACATCAGTGCCTCATATTATATCTCAGGGCATTTAAGCACATCCCAGTTGATCTGTTGATCTGGGTGGTGCCTGGTTATTCCGGGAACACTGTTAAGAGGGACAAACTGTTGTGTCGCTCATATGGAGGCGTCTGCCTGATTAGACAAAGATGCTGATAACCATGGTTATTTACCAAGCTGCATGCACAGATCTGTGACTGTCATTGTTTGTTACGTCTATATTTAGGTTTTCTTATATCCAAGCGAATGGCATCTATTATGTGTGAGTGTGTGTGTGTGTGTGTATGTATGTGCACAGCAGTGGACTAGTAGCTCAGATCTTCATTATGACTGTTTGTATCAGAGAATAAAGTTCCATCTTCTGCAGCTGTTTGAAGACTTTATTCTGATTATTTCCCAGAGAAACTACAAACCAGAGAGCTGTCGGCTGTTATGCACTCAGTGGTGTTGTCAGTGCCCAATGACTGTTTGCACCTCTTTCTCTTGTTTTAATCTTTGTTACGTACTTTAAAATATAAACAATATTTAATCTATTAAAATATTTCTAATGGAATAAGGATGGATATGAATATGTTGTTCTTTTTTGCTTTGTGTTTATTAACGTGAAGAGCCCAAATGCCCTTTGTGTCGTTATGACTGGTGAGGCCAGAAGTAGACGGTTGCAAACAGTAACTGTTAAGTCGTGTAGGCTGTTGCTGAGCAGTCTATTTTTGACCAAAATGATAGTCTAATGCACATCAGGCCTGGTCTCCCCGGCAACCCGTACTGTATGTGGACAGTCACTGTTATGTGTATATTTTGAGTCAGTGAAAGATCAGTCATTACACCACCGATCTATCTGTAGGAGAAAACCACGAGAGAAAAGAGGGACGCGAGTGAAAGAGAGAGGCACAGAGTCATTGTTATGACAGACTGAAAATAGACCAAATTAGTGCAAATTATTTATTTCTTTTTTGAGCTGCCTGTCAGCCTCTTTCAAGGCTCGCACTCTGCGCAGTCATGATTCACACGGGCACGTTTATTGTTTGAGTTGCTGGCTCTGTACTGACTGATCGTTTCTTTTTGAGTTCAGGTTGGAGTTGCCTAATTGCTTCCTATTTCTACGTTTTTTTTTGGTCATTCTTTGGTCATTCTTTTTTTTTGTAGAGCACAGAGCAAGTCGCCGCTTTCTGCCGCAGTCTCCATGAAATGAATCCCACGGAGTGTGTGTCCTCTTCGCCGAGCCCAGACTCCCCCTTCCCACCACCTGCAACGCTCCGACAGCTCTCCGATGCTGACAAGCTCCGCAAAGTCATCTGTGAACTCGTGGAGACCGAACGCACCTATGTCAAAGTACGTATCACTCGTCTTGCTGATACGGGGAAGTTGGTCTTTGTGAGTGAGCGTTTGTTCCTCTTGTCCATCGATTTATATGCCGTCTGCCTCAGGTTGTGTTGGACCTACACATTACCTATTACACAGATCTATCCCCGTGTCTCAGGAGATACGAGGGCACAGCTGTGCCCTTGCCTGGATATTGCCTAATCATTTTCTGCCTGGTATAAATGTGGCTCGGTTAAAAAGAAATGGGTTAGCGAGGGAATATAATGGGATAATGTCACGGCTATTTAAAATGTTATACCTCATTACAGGGGGAACGTATGTATTATATAAATCACATGTGTGATACTGTACATGGTGTATTTTAGAACCTTTAGAGGGGATAGCTTGATATATGGTGGACCTGGGCTATTTGTTTTAATTACCCAGACAGTCAAACGGAACTAGATGGGTCTGTGTGCCATTTGCAATATAGTGGGACATGTAGCTTAGCTTCCACTGTAATATAAGAGACACCATAATGGAAGATGTGGTTGGTGTCTTACAAATATTGTGGGGAATCATATCCTTGCTAATGTTTGGCACGCATTGCTTTAACACTTTAAATGACCGTAAGTCCTTTCTTTTTGTGACCGTTTTGGGTACAGATTTTGCCTCTTTGGGGCTTTTTCTTAGCACCTCATGTTGCTTTGACAACTCATACCCACGAGTTTACTAGCGGACATTCACACTATTTGTGTGATTAAGATTATTTTGTCTATTCCATGTAGATATTTTAACTAAAGAAAAATCTCCTTTAACACCAATCATTTGAAAGTTATTAGGCGGTTGATTGTTGGATCAACAATAAGAAAGACGTCAATTATAGTGCAATATTTTGTTAGGCCATACTTCTTCTTCTTTGAAGACGTTGGATGGTCTATTTCCCTACTTGATGGCAGAGCTACTAATTGATCTCATAGGCCTTTTTCAGAATAGCTTCAATGAACTGGAGCTATAGTCATTTAATTAATGTCCAAATACCTGCTTTCACTTTCTAAGTGAATCTGCTAGCTCCTCTGTCTTTGATCTTGTTCTGAATATACCTGCAACCTAATGACTTGATCCGTTTTGCTGTGAGGAACTTTTAAGCCTCATGTAAAGCAGTTTTTTGTCTGTTCTCCACATAATGACGTGGGTAACCTCAAATCAAACACATAAACAAACGCATAATTCTCTCTGCTCTTGCAGGATCTCAATTGGCTCATCGGGAGATATTTAACCCCACTGCAGAAGGAGACCTTCCTCACACAAGATGAGGTATGTCAAATGTTTCCTGTGAGTCTTTGAACGGTTGTTGGCTTTTAAATTCCAGCGCTGTTTAAATGTTAAAAGAAAAGAAAGTTGCATAATCATGTGAAGAGTCGCAGTAAACGAGGACAAGAGGGGTGGGTGGATGATGAGAGGTTTGCCAGAGATGTTTTACATGCTCTTGTAATAATGAAATTAATTTGATATGTTTTGAGATTTTATGTGCACCAATTGTAGCAAGGGGCTAATTATGGATGCACCATTTAAGGATTCATTTTGGCTTTGTTTAAATGCTCTTTTCCACCAGCTGGATGTACTATTTGGGAACTTGCTGGAAATGGTGGAGTTTCAGGTTGAATTTCTCAAGACTCTGGAAGACGGGACCAGACTGGTTCCTGATCTAGAGAAACTGGAGAGAGTGGATCAGTTTAAGGTATAACCTTTTTAAGAAAGACGCACCAAAAGATACGGCCGTCAACAAGCACTTATTAACACTCATAAAGTCTTTTATACCAACTGATTGGGTAACTTCTCTGCACTTTTTCACAGAAAATCCTCTTCTCCCTGGGAGGCTCATTCCTGTACTATGCAGACCGTTTTAAAATCTACAGTGCTTTTTGCGCCGGCCACACCAAAGTCCCTAAGGTCCTTGTAAAGGGTGAGTAAACGTAGTCTTTGGTCGACATTCCTCCTGGGCTCAACAGAGAAGATGCATTGATCCATCACTCATCTACCATATCCTGCTAGGCTCTATGAATCTGCTCTGCAGAGGTGTCAGCCAGACAGTTGTCCATTTGACCTCTGCAAACTTTGAAGCTGGTGGCCCCGAGGGATACAAGCCCAGCAGCATTGTATAATATAAGTGGTCTTGAAAAAGTTATTCTCTAGCTAGAACACCCACTCCCTTTATTACTAAATAGCTTAGTTGGCTGTACATTCAATGAATCTAGCTATTTCCCGTATTAAGTTTGTGAGGTGTTATTTGTTATCAAGCAATTTTTAAGGCAGTTAACAGATTATTTCTGCCCACTTGTGTTTGCATGCTGATACACTTACTTGTCTACCAAAAGCACGACGCAGTTCAGTTATTTTGACTGTGCTACAGGTCTATGGCTGTTTCTAATGCTAAAAGTGAAATAGATCAGTAAACTACTCTGTTTGTTTGTGTACAAGCCCAACAGGTTTATGCCATGAATACCAGGCAACATGAGCATTAATTTTGAAAAGTTCAAGCTTCATTATTGTGAATAACAATAACTTTATTTATATAGAACCTTTTAAAAACAGAGTTTACAAAGTGCTCTACAGAGAATCAATGCAAAACAAATAGAATGGTAAGATACAAATATAAAATAAAAAACAGACAAACTAAATTAGGGTAACCAAAGAACTGCATGAAAGCACGACATCACTTAAAAGCAGTTCGATAAAAATGGATTTTAAGAAGTGATTTAAACGACGTTACTGATTCTGCAAGCCTTACGCCTTCCGGTCGGTCGTTCCAAAGTCAAGGGGCTCCAATGGCAAAAGCACGGTCACCCTTTGATTTAAGCCTCGACTTTGGAACGACCAGAAGGGTCCCCCCGGAGGATGGAAGGCTGCACAAACCGTGGATAAAATAATCTGGGTAGCCCAAAGAGTAGAACACAACACAACAATAGTTTGCAACAACAAATGGATAAGATGTCTCAAAGTGTGTTGCATTAAGTGTTTATATTCGTCATTCCAGCCAAAACCGATCTGGATTTCAAGGCCTTCCTGGAAGAGCGCAACCCCAAGCAGCAGCACTCTTCCACCCTGGAGTCGTACCTGATCAAACCCATCCAGAGGGTGCTGAAGTATCCCCTCCTGCTGAAGGAGCTCTACTCACTCACAGACCCAGACAGTGAGGAGCACTACCACCTGGATGGTACGACCCAATCACATGGCCGACTGAGGAGATGAAATCCTTTTGACAGGGGAGGATGCATACGGTCGCAACAACTCGACGCTAACCATGTCGTTTCCTGCTTGTCTGCAGTTGCCATGAAAGCCATGAACAAAGTTGCCAGCCACATCAACGAGATGCAAAAGATCCACGAGGAGTTCGGAGCAGTGTTCGATCTGCTCATCACGGAGCAGAGTGGTGACAAGAAAGAGGTAGGTTGGACTAAAGCGGCTTGGCTCTGTTCTGTGCTCTCGGAGGACATGTGGAGTGACTGCTGATTTGTTTTTGTGCCAGGTGGCCGACCTGTCTATGGGGGATCTGCTGCTCCACACCAGTGTGGCCTGGATCAACCCCCCTGTCTCTTTGGGAAAATGGAAGAAAGAGCCCCAGATGGCCACATTTGGTGCGTCAGAGATTCTTTGCACCATGATTTTGTAATGAGTAGATCTAAGTCATATGAAGCTTTGATTGATAACTTGTGTGTTTTTTCAATTACCTTTTTAGTGTTCAAAATGGCAGTGGTTTTTGTATGCAAGGACGGATCCAAACAGAAAAAGAAAATGGTATGTTTTTATAGAAGTAAAAGCAATTTGCAACACCAGTGACCGTTTAGAAAATAACCTATTTTGTTCAGGCATTGTAAATACCCTGCCCATGTGCCACTTTTAGAATCTGTCTAGTGGGTCGCTGATTAAACTGGTTACAGCTCATTTCACAAGTATCATTTATTTCAGGGGAAAAAATGCATTTTATTTTGCTTCAATGATTGTAGGGTGGCTCCCATCGAGTCTCAGCATCTTCAGAAGAAAAGGATCCCTTCCGATATCGTCACATGATCCCAACTGATGTCCTTCAAGTCAGATCATTGGCCAATGCAGGTAGACGACTCAATGAATAATGTACAGGACTGTATTAAAATGTATATTTGTTTAAATCCAGAAATGATTCGGCTCAAAAGATTGCTCTGTACATGACATCATACATGAGTGTCGATTATTTCCTCAGATGGCGAGGGCTCGGCTGTGTGTGAGATTGTGCACATAAAGTCTGAGTCAGAGGGAAGGCCAGAGAGGGCATTTCAGCTGTGCTGTAGGTAAGGGTCTCTTTAAATGGAGGTTGAATTCCACTGGAGATTAAAGCTTGTGTGACACTGATTCAGTCCAATCTACAAAGTGACACACTAATAACTTGCCCTTCTATCTCCCTCAGTTCTCCAGAGAGTAGAAAAGACTTTCTGAAGACGGTACATTCCATTTTGAGGGAAAAGCACCGTAGGCAGCTCCTAAAAACGGAGAGTTTACCCCTCAACCAGCAGTATGTGCCCTTTGGTGGAAGGCGCCTCTGTGCCCTGAAGGGAGCCCGTCCAGCCATAAATAGAGCAGGTAAATGCCACTCGCAGCTCCTCGTGTCCCACTTCTGAATTCTGTTTTTTCTTAGCGGACACGGAACGTTTAACTTCTTATTTAGAGATTAAACCACCTTTTTAAAGATTGAATTAATGTGGGGAGACACCTACGTTCAAGTTTTTTTTGGGAAAAAGTAACAACAGATTGTCTTGGTTATTTTCCAACACAATCTGTCGAAGATTCTTTGAAGTTGGACTATAATGCTTTTAACTTCCATTCATAGTTGGTAACTGTAACTATGAATCATCGGTAACACTTTCATGCATATATATATAATGCGTTATGATCTGCTTATAGTACTATGTACTGATAGAAGCACTAATGCACATTATTTTTTAACACTTATAACTAATTTTAAAGCATTTAATAAGTAACAATACTTCATAATTGCTAGTTAGAATCATAGTGTTTTATAATTCCCATAGTACAGCATATTTTCATAATGCATTATAATGTGATAAATTAATCCAAGTGGTTGTTTGTGTTAAATAAAGTTTATTAAATTAGATTACTTAAAACTTAAAACAAAACACTTAAAGTGTGTTTATAGTGTACTATAAACATTAGTGTTATTGAACATCTCACAGATATTAAGCTTTCTTTTCTGTCTCTCAATGAAAGCAGTCCATGTTATGTTAAAGTAAATGCTGTGAAAGTGTTAATTTTCACATTTCTATTTGTTTAATTCTTTTTACCTTTTTTTTCTTTTCTTCCCGCAGCATCTGCACCAGCCAGGACTCTAGGCAGGAGGAAGTTAGTGCGCAACCGTTTCACTATCGACACCGACATTGTATTTGACGGCGAGCCCGGACAGGACCTCCCTTCACCACAGGAGCCCGACTCAAATGAGCTGCAGCGGGACAACGAACCAGATGAGCTTCAGCAGTCCGAGGCAGCAGGTGACACAGACCGCTGGGTGGAAGAACAGTTTGACCTCGAAGAATACGAGGACCCGGAGGTGGTGAAGGAGACGGACATCCTCAGTGATGACGACGACATGTTCTGCCAGGCACCCAGAGCATCGCCCGCTGAGGCTGACCTCGAGGCCCCCATCATGGCTTTGTCCTTGAATAGTGAGGAAACCAATGAGGGCACGAGCCGTCAGTCCCCAAAGGCCAGTGGGACACCCGATGACCTGCAGCTGTCCAACCCGGAGGAGCAGAGCGCCGTCACCGATGACAACATGGAGGATCAAAAGCAAAAGGAGAAGGATGAGATTTGGGTTAGAAGGCAACAGTCGAGTTCGTCCACAGACTGAGGCACATGAAAGCTGAAGAGAACAGGCAGACCGCTTTCCATGGACTCCATCAGTCTCCTCAAACAATGCATGGGCATTCATGTCTTTTGCACAGCTAATAGAAGTTATATCGTTCCTTACTTTTGCTGAATGCTTTTTGTACAGGTAAAACCATCAGTGGAGCAATACAGAACGAGGGAGCTTCATCCCAAATCAAATGCTGTTACATAGAAGTCGAGTGTAAGCTTTCAGAGATGAACTAAAGGTACAATCATGGAATCTAATCGGTTGCTTTGATTGGCATGGTTTGCACACGTGGGCAGCATTCTATAAGCCCTGCCTGCTGTTGCCAAATTGTGAGAACATTGATATTTGTTTTGTTTGTGTGACTCAGAGATATTATCATAGTTAAGGGCTGTATATTATTTGTCCTGAAAGAAATAGAATAACTGCAATAGACTGTTGTCTTGAGTAGTTTACTGTACTTGTACATTTTCACATGACTATAAACTGACATGTTTTGGTAAAAAAAATTGTTCCCTTAAGAGTTATGTAAAATTGATGATTTTGATCTTTTGTTTTACAGATGTAACGCTATCTTTTTAGCCTGGGAAATATTTTGTTTGTTCTCTTGTTACATTTAATTGTGGAATTATGTAATAGCCCCTATTGCACAGAGGCTAGGGGATTATTTTGTATTTGTTTTAATTTAACATAATCCTGTTTTACTTGAATTTGCTGTTTCATGTTTATGTTTTACTGTGAAACCATTTTCTTGTATTTTTCCTTTTTATTCTCCAGTGTTGTCATTTAAAGAATGCTAAATGTTACATTCCACTCTTAATACCAAGCGTGCACTCTTATGTAGAGATTTGAACACCAGTTATTATAAAAAGGTATTGTGTCTTCAAAAACACTGTTCACTAGTAATGGATCACAAAGCAATGTTTTTATTTTATTTATTCATATGTAAATTAATTTGTTAGTAAAAAACATAAGTAATCATTTTTTTCCACAAAGAAAGTCCAAATTTGCTCAAGCAATCAAGGGGAAAGACTTGCAGTATGCCTGAACCGTGAAAGAAGTCATACTTGTAAACAATTCATTGTGCTACTAAGACTGCATTTTTATTACTGTATATAGAAAAATGTATTGATATCATAATAAATACAGTTGTTTCCTACTTATAATTCAAAGCATCTCTCTGTAGTGAATCATTGGTTTGTGTATTTTTTCTAAACTTTTCCTGCAGCGCTGCAGACATCTTCCCCGAAAAGTAAATACCCAATGTGCCTGAGAACAGCAGAACTTAGCAGCTAATTGAAAAAGTGTAATATTAAAAAGCTGGTCAGAGACACTAAGTGTTTGCAAGTCTGATTAGTTGTCTGAAAGATGATGAGGGAGCTACAGAAGTAATGCAATGTCTGTAAAGTAATGTACATGCATATAACAATTTAGAAATATTAATAGATTGAAAAGTAAACAAAATGGGAGATCTTGTGGTGTCTACAATGATTACAATTAAAGTGGAAGGTTTAATTATTTTAAAAGGGCCGCAAACATTTGTTTTATGTCTCTGGGCTAATCAGTCCATTTGTCTGCAAATACTCTTGTGACAAATGTATATTCTATACATGAACAGGTAAAATAAAGCCAACCTCTTGGAGCGCCACTCCATTCTCAGTTGTTTTTGTGTATTAAACAATTATTTTTTGTTAAATGTCTTTCAGTGAGTGTTGGTAAGGTTTTGTTTGTGATTTCCAGGGCTTTTGTTTGGCAAATGTCAGGATTTTTGAGAGATAAACTGCAGGTCCATCTGTCAAACCCTGCTAAAATGATTTTAAAGAAAAGTTTGCCAATATGCATTTGCAAATATGAACATTGTACCAGTATACCCTCAGCAGCACTGACTGAAATACACGTACAGCAACTGCGATATCTGATCCACAACCCTACAAATAAATCATGATCCATGACATTTAAAAAAAAAAAACAATCGTGAGCTTCACCAAAATGGTATTTACTGGAGGGCTATTGTGTGAAGTGCTTTTTAGACTGTTCACCACCCTGTTCTTTGAACGACACTGGACAGTCGAGCAGTTAATGATGGGAAATACCATCTTTCTGCAGGTGGCATGTCCAGAGCTTGGCAACTGGAACAACAGGAAAGTTCAATCAGTCTTTCAGTGTTATGCAGGTGTGTACAAAAAGACCAAGAAAATAACTCCAAAATATTGCATTACCTAGGCTCACCTAATTAAATGATTTCTTTAGGGACTTCTGCTTTGCTGATGAAATAGTCTATAGACGCCCTCTTAGCATTATCGCAATTTTCCCACCGAATAACTCGACATTTATAAATGAAAAGGTAATATGAGGGGGGAAAGAAATAGGCCATAAAAGAGATGAAAAAAATGCCAAAAGTGCAAGAGTTCACAACCAAGGAGATTAAAAACGGAACAATCCAACTGGGCAGCAGAACTTAAACCATGACAATGTGACAGAGCCAAGAAGTGTATAGGGGCTATAATGGGGAAAGAAAGCCCAACAAGAGAAGGGTATTGGTTTCCAAACATCAGAGACTAAAATGTAGATCCACTGTGATAAGGGGGACATATCCCAGACAATACCGACCTATCTCCTCTTTTTGTTGTCTTCGAGTTCCGCTGACATCCTGTCACCCAGGCTCATTCCCCTCCACCAGCCCCCTCACTCATGGACATCAACACCCTCACCACACAAGCTGTGGGAAAGATTACTTCAGCCTTCACTGTGCTATAGTTTGGGCAGCAGGGCTGAATGGTGCAGGGTTGCTTTGCTCATGCACTTGTTATAAAGGAACAGACTAAGATCAGGCTTGTGCGGATAACTTCAATCGAAAAATCAGCAATGAATTAATTGTGATAGGAAGGGAAGGAATCTGGAATTACAATATTATTTTTACATATCTCATTGTTATTGTGTGGCCCACAGAATATGCAGTCCCATTTCCAGACAGAAGGTGGCATCTGTTGTAGATTACTTCCTGTCCCACTGTACCAGCACCAACGTACACCTTTCTGAGTATTAAGTTACATCATATAGTTATTCAAAACCATCTCAAAATACAAAACTGGCAGCTTAGAAAATATACAGAATATACTATACAGTCGTATTTTAGTGCAGTTCAGCTATGGTTTTTTCAGCTGCTTTAAACATAAACAGATACACTCAAGCTCAGGATGTGATGATAGTATCACTCAGAAAACCTGCTCAACGGGCTTTCCAGTTTCTGTTCCTCTCCTTTGACAGCTACAGCTTCTGCTCACCACCCTCTTTCCTTTTTAGTCTCTCCTTCCTCTCTGCAACAGGGTGACCAACAAAGCCACTCCTTTATCCACATTTCAGTTAGTCGAGCAACAACAGAAATGTGGATAAAGGAGTTGCTCTTTGTTTAAGATTTATCAAATCCCCCCATTGTTTCTCCATATCTACCATCAGGACACCTGATCACATTTAAAGATGTTTTAGACGAACTTCGTTAAGGCAATTTGAAATGGTCATTTTCATAGCAACATAATACGTGTGTGTACACTAATTGTTTCAAAGTTACAACAGACAAGTCAGTTGAAAGGAAAACGTATCCATCAGGAGATTGACAGATGCATACTCATCTCTTTCTAATAAGATCATATTTTTATATAGGAACATTATATCTCCATCCCTTATAAAGAGAGTTGATGATCCTTACACTGAATCCGTGTTAAAGATTACGGATCAATAACAAACTCCCCTCTAAAAAAACATTACATTTCAAACTAATGCTGACCTCAGTGCAACACACGCTGACCCAGTGCCGTTCATAGACTGAGGTACCATTGTGCCACTTGAATTGATTCAGATGCACAAGGACAGATAGAAGAAGTGGTCAAGGTAAAGAAGTCTGCACATGCACATTTGGGACTTTTGCTTATCCTTGTGTGTTGAACTTTAGGGTGACTTCTGTAGTGGACGATCTTCTCTGTTAATCTGGAAAGAAGGAATGAATTCTCTGAATAAAAATTGCCGTCATCTGTTTTATTCCTTGCAAGGAGGAAAAGTCCGTCACAGCTCTCTGGGAACTCTGTGACACAAGATTCAATGAACACCAGTCACTGCTTTCTCTCTACAGATCTAGGTTACACCTCTTGGCCCCGGTCAAACAAACATGAGTGTTGATTCTAAATTATATGACAACTTCAAAGAAGAAGTCCTCTTTCCTACATCCTGAAATGTCAGCTCCTTATCTTGATCAGGCCCCCTTGTCTCTGCTCCCCTTTCTGTTCCCATAATCCTCCGTAGTAAAAAGCCATTAGTTTTATGACGACAGGCTGGTCAAACCCTTGTGTTCCCGCTACCCCAAATCACTCTCCCAACAAACTACTGAGCACCTAAGCTATACTTTCACATAAAAGGATCATTACTATATTTTACCATTACACTTCACACCCTCTGTTTCCTGGTTGTGAGGCTGCACGGTGGTGTCGTGGCTAGCACTGTCACCTCACAGCAAGAGGGGCCCGGGTTGGATCCCCGATCCCAGACGGTACTTCTGTTTGGAGTTAGCATGTTCCCCCTGTGGCAGTGTGGGCTCCCTCCGGATTCTCCGGCTCCCCTCCACAGTCCAAAAATGTTTCAGTTATAAAATCCTGGTTTCTTTGTAGTGTCCTTTATCCATAATAACACTAGAAACACTTGCATCCCATGGCTGGAAAGGGTACAGTGAAGTCCAGCAATATACTAAAGCAGGTGAAATCTTGTTATCTCCAAATGTAATTTATTTGCATTACATAAGTAAGTTACAGTACTTTAATTGTAACCAACTGTGTTACAAAAGGTTTACAAGCTACTGTATGTACAAGATGAATGCATATTTAAACTTGCTTTAGCTCAGTGGGGTAAGAGGGCCGTCCCTCAACCGCAAGGTCGTGGGTTCGATCCCCGCTCTCCCCATTAGCTGCAAGTCGAAGTGTCCTTGAGCAAGGCACTGAACCCCCAGTTGCTTCCCGGGCGCTTCACCGCAGCCCACTGCTCCTTAATAACTAAGGATGGGTTAAATGCAGAGAACTAATTTCCCCTTGGGGATTAATAAAAGTGTATATTTTATTTATTTATTTATTTTTTAATTCCCTATGTGTTCTTATATTGCACTATAAATTGTTCTTTTTTTGTCCATTTCTTTTATAAAACAAGATAATGCTTTATTAATCTAAAAACGGGGAAATTTGCAAATCCTTTACAGTACTAACATTTATTTGTAATAGTTGTACATATAAAACTATTCATACTTCGATATGCGTATTAATATATTCAGTAACAATTGATTTTGTGCAGTTTAGTTCATCAACTGTTAACCGACACTTAACTGCTTAATTAATTCCGTTGTTGATCATTTTTGTTTTGGTAGTAACTCATGGCAAAGTAGTCACATTGACCTGGTTAACAGAAAATAAACAGTCAAAGATTTTACATTTGTTTAGGTTATCGTATTATCGTTTTTCTATCGCATCCTAACATTATAGGTAACCCTCTGTTGACTGTAATGACGCTATACTAAACACTAAACGCAGCTGAACAGTAAATAGTCATTCAGTTCCTGCATAAATGCAGAGAAAGGTGAGAACTGCTGGTAAACAGACACATACTGTGTTACAATGAAACCAATCCTACTCAAGTTTCTGTGCTCAGCACTTTTTCATCAGCTCAGTTTACATGTGAAAGAGGAGACAGTTGACATCCGTGACCATCCGAGTAGCTTTTGGTTTGAGATGGACAACAGCGACATAAAAGGGAAACACTGTAGTTTTATGTGTTCACATATTACTGTGTATTGACAAATACTCATTTAAATTTCTTACCTAGAAAGTTTCAGGAGGTAAGAAAGACAACACATATTTATTCAATTAATACATGTTTTGCTTTTAATTTCTAACTAGAAACAGCCAAGATATTGTGCATTTTTCATGTTTATAAAGTACAATTTTAGCCAACTCGTTTGCTGTCTACATTTTTTATTTTGTTTAAAACAAAAGACATTGTTATGTGTACTATTGAAACTGTGTTGAAATGTCTCATGGCTGAACTTTAAAAGATATCTGTAACTTTATAAAGTGATTCATTTAGTTTTTGATGAAGTGTTCTTAATCACCAGACCAAATGGTTGATCGTTAGTGGCAGTTGTTATTCATTCAAAACAAGAAACACTCTTGTTCCTGTCCTTGTCTACGTATAAAGCAGCTTAACCAGTAAGGCTGCATTGCACCCTGCGCATTTTTTTTGTGGGTGTATAAATTCCCTGACTTGCTCGTCTCCTCAGATTGGTTTCTAGAGCTTGGAGGGTGACATCTTCGGCTCTCTGTGTGACAGCCACAATGGCCTCTTACACCGCCTACAGTGGCTACAACAAGCCCCCTCAATCTTACGCGGGCTCTTACTACAGCGAGAAGCAGCCCAAGACGTATGCAGAGTATGAGGACTCGGTATATGAGGAAAAAAAGAGAATTGAGAAGAAGGACCGCCAAGACGCCATCTGCTGTGAGTTAGTGGCCCTCATCATTGGTTTCATCGGACTAATCGGAGTGGCAGCCGTGACAGGCTTGCCGATGTGGAAGGTAACGGCCTTCATTGAGGAGAACATCATTGTCATGGAGACCCGCTGGGAGGGTTTGTGGATGAACTGCTACAGACAAGCCAACATCAGGATGCAGTGCAAGGTGTATGATTCCCTGCTGTTTCTGCCACCAGACCTCCAGGCTGCCAGGGGTCTGATGTGCAGCTCTGTGGCCCTGAGCGTCTTCGCCCTCGTCGTTTCAGCAGTGGGGATGAAGTGTACCAGAGTGGTGGACCAGCGGCCTCGCACCAAGCATGTTGTTCTTGTCGCTGGAGGCTGTCTGTTCCTTTTAGCCTGTCTCGCTATCATAATCCCTGTGTCCTGGACCGGCCATGTCATCATCAGGGACTTCTACAACCCTCTGCTTCTTGATGCCCAGCGCAGGGAGCTCGGGGAGGCTCTTTACATCGGCTGGACGACCTCAGCTTTGCTTTTCGCTGCCGGAGTGATCCTGCTGTGCCGTCATGCTCCCCGCACCCAGGATTCAGAGGAAAGGATTGTGTACAACAACAACATGAATCTGTACCAACCTGCAAACACATACCAGCCGAACATGTACCAGCCATCGTACCAGCCATCGTACCAGCCATCCTACACCTACCAGCCTACCTACTCAGCACCCCCACCTGGATCTGTAGTGTACGCACCAAGTCAGTACTAGCGAGGCAAATCGAATGCAGAGACAATTTTGGACCCCCTTTTTTGTTTACTTGCCAAGATTTTGCACATTTGGATGGACTAACATGCCCAAAGGCTGTCACAGGAAACAAAACAGTCTTACTTTCTCAAAGAGGGCCAAGTGTATTGCAGATTGAAATTTAATATGGAACTGATAATGTTTGATCGTGATAAACTATACTGAATAATGCTGTTTGTTTCCATATGCTTAATTGACACTAAATGATATGAATTATTCAGAAGTATTTTAATCTGTAATAATAGTTGTTGATAACACTGCTGACATGCTTTTTGATACAAATTATGCACTCAGCCCTTTTCATATAACATACCTCCGGATGACGTGTGTTTATTCTTGAGTGTTTGTTGTAAATGTACATACTCCTTTTTAAATGTTGGCCTACATATCAGGTCAATTGTGGTTTCTAATAAATCGGCAATGTTGACAAAAAAATTATTTCATGTTGTGTTTTTTTGTGTTGCCTAATTAAGAGAGACACACTTGATCCAGAAGTAAGGGTGAAGTGCTTACATGTGTCTCGTTTCCTGCCGAAAACTCTCAAGTTTGCCTCAGTTTCAAAATGTCCTCTTGTTCTGCTGCCGTTTAGCTTACAGGTGTGTAAATGGGAGTTGTTATGTCTCCATTGTTCTCAGTGGAAATGTGCCTCAACTGGTAAAACCAGACTGATCACACAGGTACTCCCACAATGCAAACCAGCCCAGAGATTTATTTTCAACCAAGCTAGAGTTGCAACTGCTTTTTTCTGAGCACAGACACAAGAGACAATACATCCGATACAGACAGTGACACAAGTATTAACCCCATGACACACACAGTACACAAGTGCAAACAATAATATTGAGTTTCTAAATGCTTTTTTTGGGCAAATATTTGTTGTCTACCGTGCCATTACGGTTGAATTTTTTTGGAAATTCCTTGTAACATAAAGGACACCACAGTGGTGAACGATTTTTAACAAAATAACGACAATTTTGAACACCAGAGCTGATTCATGTCTTCGATATCTATCGATATGCTAATACATTAACATAAAGTATGTCTTTTTCTAAATAACGCTCTTGCCTTGTTGAACAACCCCCTGTTTTTAATTTCTAAAGCTACCTTGTAAACTGTGATCTGAGAATGTAAATCGAGACTTCTGAGTAAACAAAGTGGCAGCTTACAGCAGCTCCTGGTCGGCCTGGGGACACGGTTTCTTAGCAACCGGTCGCGAGTCCTACTCCTCCCATTCTAGTGTCCTGTCCACAGGGAGGAGGCTGCTCCTCCTCCACTGGGATACAAAATCAATCCATCTCCTGCTTCCTACTATACTCACACCGTGTCGGCACACTATTATACGTACGAGTTTGGAGGGATAAGAGGAGGACAGAATGGCCAACTCAGGACTGGAGATAGTGGGTCTGATACTGACACTGATTGGGCTGATTGGGACGGCCGCAAGCACGGGGATGCCGATGTGGCGAGTCACAGCTTTCATTGGGGAGAACATCATTGTTTTTGAAACCCGCTTTGAGGGTCTGTGGATGAATTGCTATCGGCAGGCTGACATCCGAATGCAGTGTAAGGTATACGACTCTCTCCTGGCACTGCCCCCTGATCTACAGGCGGCCCGGGGGCTCATGTGCTGCGCTCTGGCGTTGGGTGGTCTCGGTCTGCTGATCGCTTTGCTGGGGCTGCAGTGCACGTCATGTATCCAGAACAATGATCGAGCGAAGCGGCTGGTCCTCATCATTGCAGGAATCCTGATCTTAATGGCTTGCCTCTGCGTCCTTATCCCAGTGTCCTGGACAGGTCACGTCATCATCAGGAACTTCTACAACCCCTTGATCATCGACGCCCAGCGAAGGGAGCTCGGTGAGGCTCTTTACATCGGCTGGATGTCCTCTGCTTTCTTCTTTGCTGGAGGATGCATGTTTCTTTGTTGCAGTCTGCATTCCGAGGACAAAGTTTCAGAGAGGTATGTGTACTCAAGGAACTCCGACTACGTTACCTATCCTCCTCAGCCCTTGCAGCCTCAACGGCTGGTGCTACTTCCCCAACAACAACCCCAGTTTCAGCCAATGCTGTCAAGGTACCCATCATCCAACAGCTACAGCTACCCTTCCACATACCCCTCTGTACGCAGCGGGGTGGCTTATCTCTGAACACCTAAACTGACTGAGGTTATGATGATCACAGCTCACATGTTCAATATAAGCTTGGGGATTTCTATTTTAAGAAGGCTTTGCTTACCAGTATAATCAATGACACATTTCAAAAAGGTGACAAAATACACATTTCAATGAATACATGAACTGTGAATTCAAATGAGTCAAATCCATATGGATGTCTGTTTGAAATCACCCGCATTAAATGATATACAATATTTTTGAAAGAGTGTTGTTGTTGAAGAGCAATAGTAACAGAATTGTAATACCAACCAACTTTTCTAATTATAATCCAGACTGTGTAAGCCAATACATGTTTCACATTACTCTTATAAGCGTTGTATATCACATTGTATACTGGCAGCCTTATTTATTTATTTATTTTAGGTTACCAATGTTGTATGCGTAAACTTAATATAACCATTCATGCAGCCTTTAACCAACGAGTAAAGTGACACAAGTGTATTTGTGTTAACTGTTAAATGCTTTTGGTTGTTGTTGGCACTGAACTATGTAGAAAAACAGTTTATACTCAACCCATTGTCCTTCAACATTAGCTGTGCCTGAGCACACATCTGTGTGGTAAAAAAATACCTTTTTTTCCCCAGCACAAATCCCCCCAAATACACACAGTACTCATTGTTCTGCTTTTTTGACAGTTGATCAAGTTACAGGTAGTTAAGCAAATTCTAAATTGATGAGTGATTGTGTTGGAAATTCACATGGATATTTGTTTCTAAAATTCAAAAAATGTTGTAATAATAAGAATACATTTAAATTTGTAAAGCGCTTTATAAAAGGCACTCAAGGCACTTGAAAACACGCACAAGAGAGATGACATAACAGTAAGAAACAAAACATTATAACTATTAAAACAACAGTACATTTGTGCATGTCATGTCAATTGGAACAGCATTGGTAGTCTTTGTTTATGTTTGGTATGATGCCCTGGAGGTCTAAGGAACTAATAGAATTGAACCAATGGCTAAGTAAACGTGAGATGCAGGTTTAAGACTGCTTGTTAAAGGTGTGGACATCTGCCTTAGTGTTTGTGAAGAAGCCAAACATGGACAAACAGGTGGCTTGATCACGTGATAAGAATTTGCAAGTCACTTTGAATAGAACGTTTTAGACCAAAAGTTGTAGTTCACATCTAGTTTAATCCGACTCCATATATTTAAGCAATTAAAGAACATGTCTTTCTCTGTCTCTGCTCAGTGAAGTATAGTATAGCTCCTAACCTATTTGGTCAGCTCATTTCATTTTCAGTGAGTTCAAAAGCTGGAGACTCTCTACTCCTTATGCAGTGTGTGTAATGGCAGTCGTCAAAGTACAGTCATTTAAATCTGAACATATTTGTATTTGATGTAATGACAATGTTACCTTTCTTCATTGTTTTCGACTATATGTATGTCTTCTCAACAACCCTACAATTATAAAAATCAGGCATATTTGAACTTCTAATTAAACTATATTTCTGGTACTTAATCAATAATTGTGTTTGGACTGTGTGATGTATGTTCCCTCTCTGTATAATCACCTTGAACGTCATTTCTGCTCCCCTGTGGACAACAGTAGTACTGCAGGAGCTTGATGTGCCACACTGTATTAAATAAATATACACTTTTATTAATCCCCAAGGGGAAATTAGTTCTCTGCATTTAACCCATCCTTAGTTATTAAGGAGCAGTGGGCTGCAGTGAAGTGCCCGGGAAGCAACTGGGGGTTCAGTGCCTTGCTCAAGGACACTTCGACTTGCAACTGATGGGGAGAGCGGGGATCGAACCCACAACCTTGCGGTTGCAAGACGGCCCTCTTACCCAACTGAGCTACAGCCACCCTGTATTGTTTGTTTCTTAATTTTTATCACATATAATAATGGAGAATAAAAAAATGTCGAGCGGTAAATATTTCTGAAGTTATTAGCTGTGTCTGTGCATATTGGTTTACTGCTGATGAAGCTGATGGCACAGATATACCACGATAGCCAGAGGAACCATAAACACAAAATAAGCAAAGGTTCTTTACACCCCCATTGCCCTGAGCCAACCAGGTGACAGCAAAGCCTCTTTCCCATAACAAACCACCTCTTACACCATAACAACTGCATCAGATGCGAAGATCGACGCTGCCTTGGACACATCTCTGACTCAGACGCTGAGCTATTTTACTAAAGCATCAGAATTTATCGTCTGCGCAAGATAACCTTATTTCTAATTTGGACACAGCTGATTTCTTGAAGGCTGCATAATGGTTCATGGCGTTTCAGAGATAGCCGCAATATGTGTTGGCCTGATTGGGCTGATCGGGGCGGCGGCTACGACAGGGATGCCCATGTGGAAGGTGACAGCTTTCATTGGGGAAAACATCATTGTGATGGAAACCCGCTTGGAGGGCTTGTGGATGAACTGCTACAGACAAGCCAACATCAGGATGCAATGTAAGATCTATGACTCCCTGCTGTTTCTGCCCCCGGACTTACAGGCAGCCAGAGGTCTGATGTGCTGTTCTCTGGCCCTCTCGGGTCTGGGGCTCCTTGTGGCTCTAGCAGGAATGCGTTGTACATCCTGTATTCAGGATAATGATCGGGCTAAGACCATTATCCTGATGGTTGCAGGTGGTATGCAGTTTGGGGCCTGTATCTGTGTCTTTATCCCCGTGTCGTGGACAGGTCATGTCATCATTAGAGATTTTTACAATCCTTTGCTAATTGATGCCCAGAGGAGGGAGCTAGGAGAGGCTCTCTACATCGGCTGGATGACCGGCGCCTTCCTTTTTGCATCTGCCATGTTGTTTGTCTGTCGCCGTATACCCTCAGACAAAGGCTCATTCGACGTGTACCACCAAGCCAACTTGCTCAGTTACAAGCCAGCACCCAGAAAGCCATTTCTAATGAGGTATCATCCCATCTCAAGTGTTTCCAGCCTCCAGTCTACATTGTACCCTCCGTCTCTGCAGAGCCAACGCTATGTTGGACAACAACTTGCGACGCCACTTCAAAACATTCCGCAATTTATGACAAATGATGAAGCACTAATCAACCGTCCTGTTGTCTACAACTCAGGTCTGCCAGAAAATGCATCATTGGTATATCAAGGAAGCATGGCTCACCACTCCTCAATGCGGAGCTCTAACCATGTTGGACGCCTGTATACACCAGACAACTCTTTTTACAGAAGCCCAAACGCTACGCCGTATTCACAGGCCTTTATCGGTAATCCTGCGGCATCCTACCAGTCCAGTTATCATCCGGTTCCACACACTCCTGTTTTCATAGGATATAAAGCATCAAGAATTCAACCGGGACCTTACGGTGAGAGCAGTGCTGGTGTATACATATAAACAAAGATTGTGAGTTCGTTTTTATTGCTGCTTAAACATTAAAGACACACACACAGTACTATGCTTTTACAAGTTAATTTAAACTTCTGTGCACTTTTGTCAGAATTAAGGTACAATTATATGTATTCTGCTTATATTATAATTATCTTGATGCCCAGAGTATATTGTTTCTAGCATGCACACCCTTTTTTGTAATTTGTATTTGTGATATTGTATACTTCTCAAAATAGAGATTTATGGAATAAATGTATGGAACATTGTAGCCATATCTTTTGCATAATTTGAACCATCGATTTATAATGTTTTTAAATGTTCTGTTGTTATCATTGTATGTGTTTGTGTTTCAATGCATTCATTATTTTAGTTTTTTAAAGGTATTTTACTGTTGTGATGTCATTGTAACTATGATTGAATGATTACAGGTGGAGTTCAATTTAGGGTTAGGGGTTAGTGGCTTTGAACAGGCTTTGTGTGGAATTTATGTTTCCGTAAGGAGCAGCAGTTTTATAAATATGTCCAGATGAGGTCAATTCCATAGTCTATTTAAACCCTTTGATGGACTGGCAACCTGTTAAAAACGGTTCCCTGCATAGTGTCCATGTTTGCTGCTAGGATGAGCGATATGTATTGCAGGATAGAAATATGTCGGAATGTCATAGATAAAATATTTTGTAAATGTTAAGAACAAAATAAATGTCACTAAATATCTCGTGGTAGTTGTATAGATGTTATTTTAAATATGTTGTGTAACAGTCCTACTGTACTCAAAGTCGATTTATTTTTAACTGTTTCTGTCAAAATATATTTTTGTAAACAGCGAGACAACTTGAATGGGTAGTCACAGACACAGAGGAGTGCGAATGAACCGTTTTAATGTATAGAAATCTGCTTCGGGTCAACACCAGCAAACACTCCATGTGCTGTGATTATTGCTTGATAAAAGCGATACTTATGGCGGTTATAGTTAACACCAAACTAATCTTCAATATTGTCATTAGTCACCACAAGAGGGCATCAGACAATGTGATGAGTGTCCTACACCCTGGGCAGCTCTCTTTTACTTGTACATGTCCAGTGGAGACTTCAAAATTCTACTGCATGTTTTGCCAATTGAGGATGTTCTTGCACTAAGTGTGTAAAATAGAAAATATTTTTTTTTCTCAACTATGAGCTAATTTCTGGGGAATTAAATAGCAGGGACTGATATTACACTAATCCCCAATACCCATAACACACCTGTGATGCTTCTGCCTTTGCTTTGGGAGCAGTGGTTTTGAGCATCACCACAATTTGCTGATTGGTGCAGATGAGCAACCAAGAGAACTTTACAGTCCATCCCAAACCGCTCAAGTGGGTTAAGGTACCATGAACATTTTACTTTACTTTACGATGAGACCGCGTCAGATACACATTTGAGGTAGTTAATGTTCAAGGGGGCACCACAGACCATCTGAAGATTAGAATTTCGTTTCTATCAGGACTGGAGCAAAGATGTAATCGTTCCTCGATGTAGCAAAGCAAAGACGTTGTCGAGGTCGAATGTTGCCAGATTTGAAGTTAATCTTCAGGATGTATCCATGTTTACCGATTAGCAGCTTGGTTTTGCCCTCAATTGAGCTCCTGCACGGGAGGGACGCTCAGCTGTGTCAAGTCAGCCAAGGACAGGAAGAGCAAAGCCGGAAACGAGGCATGTTCCATTTCAAAATAAAATCATTCAAATGAAGGGATATTCATTGACCAATGGGAAACAACAATAATGGTATATTTATGTGACTAAAGGCTTTGAGATAGAATGATAAACAACAGATGTTGAGTTGAATATGGGAATTAGGTACAGGCAGGGAAAGGTATGGATAATGTAAGATTGATTTAATTAATACAAATAAATATATATGCACAGCACTGGAAAGGCTTAAGTGTAAAATGTCTTCAATAAACAAATAAGAAACAAACTGCAATATGCATTGTGAAATTATCGATAATCACTGAGATATTAATCTGGAGTGTGATCTGCAGAAAAATTGTATTTGATGCTTGGATTTTTTTATCTCACACATTTAATGGCAGACATATATGCAGCCTATTCCTCTTTAGATATGTTCAATTTATTTTTGCCAAGTCAACTAGTGCTGGGTGATTAGGAGAACATCAATTATGGCAATATATTTTTACCAAATGCCTCAATATTGTGACACTATAGCATGGTTTTACAAAAAAAGATATAATCAATTATCAGTAATGTGGATATAATAACAAAGTTAACAAATCCCTTTACTGTAAAGCAGCCTGCAAAACCAGGAAAAGAAAACATTTACAGCTTAATTTTTTTCAAGATCTAAGACAATTATCTTGTCTTATATCACAATATATTTTAAATATTGTGATATTGCCAGGCCTAAATTCTAATTTTATTTTGAAAGTGATAATCAGAAATGTCAATTCGTATTCATGCAGCTTTACAGGAGGAGCCCAGTGCACGGTCCTCCTCCTTAGTTGCAGCCTACAATTCAAGTGTGCACCAGAAAAAAAAGATAAGAGGGATGTGTGGAGAGTGAATATGGGAAGCAAAACCTTACTGGCACATTAAGGATTTTAGAATGGAAAAACTGGAGTTCTTTTGAACAGTGGCAGCTGCAGGTGGAGTGTGTATTTTTGTTGTTGTCTCTTCTCACAATGTGTGAGGGATGGATGTGGGTCAGTTGTCAGTATATGTGTGTTATGGATACAAGGACTGGCAAGTTATCACCATGAATTACCGAGGGCAGAACAACTGGTATCAATGTTAAATTCGACTCTGGAGAGAGGACCATGGCGAAAAGGAAGGGACCATTATTTTCACTGCTGTACTTTATAGGAGAGTTCTGGCTCACTTCGCAGCAGGTCCTGAGAATTGGTAAGTAGAACATTTGTTAGAGTTTTCTTTAATGTCATTACTTTTTGTTCATCTAAGTACTGCCACTATATGCTTTGATCCATATTCAATGATATGATTAAAATACCTTGGTTGAGGGCCATTTCGGTACTCTAACTTTCTTTATGGATGTAGTGAAAAAATAAGATACGTTTTGTGGAATTATCATATGTTATTTCCAATATCTCAGAGGAGTGTTGCTTCTCTCTAAAGATGACCAAATACATATAGTATTTAATTAGACAGCCAGGGTAATAAATGCAGAAATCATACACGTGGATATCATGCAAGCATATCTATTCATAGCAATTGTGCATCACAGGTGTTGGGGGTAAGTTGATGGGAGCAGGATAACCTTTCAGTTCTGGCAATATCAACCAAAACATGAAATAAAGAATCACTTTGTTAAGGATACATTTGCGATGCGTTTTAGTTGTATGTGTTGCTCTGTGACGATAATACTCTTGTCACTGGATGATGCAATTATATTATCAGCAACCTGTAACAACCCTAATGTACATAAAGGTGCGTGCCATATGTTATTCAACATTAATCTTTTATTGGCGGTTAATCGGAAAAAAAAGAAATCCTTTTGGAGACTTATTATCTCATTGTGACAATTTGTACAGTATCATTATACAGTTAGTTTGATAGATTTTTTTTCACGAGGTATGTCCACTGAGGACAGAATGCTAGCTAGTCCACATAAAACATCTCTATTGATTGTCATACAAACCTTGTTAATCCACTAATGTTGGCTAAGTCTTGATTCCTCCATGTTGACAGGCAGGTCAGAGGCAGATGAGTGATTAAGTTGGCCTATGACTTCATCTAAAAGGATGCACTGTTGGCATAATGATATACTTGGCGCTGAGGAATGTGAAATGGATACAGAGTGAGAGTCGAGGGTGAAACTGAGGCTCTCTTCTACAAACAACAAACAATCAAAGTGAATTAGACTTAGTGCATATGTATAATGATGCACAATGACACCTATGACTGCGGATCTGTGTCCAAAGTTGTCTGTGAAGCCTTTGAGAGATGACAAGACCTCTGTTTCACGAGTAATTAGACAAACAGAGATCTTGCTTCAACTATTCTCCTTTGATTCCTGATGTAACTTTGTGACAATGAGCTGGTGTTTGCTGGCAAATTAATGGGCTCTGCTCCTTTCCCATTGGTTATCCTCCATTTCTCTAGTGGGTAAGAAGATTACATTGCAAAAAATATATTTTTTAATTCAGGCTTTAGGACTTTATGCTATGTTCAAGGCCCAGGGCACATTTTTTAAAATTCTTTCAACTTGTGCGGTTACATAACTTTGAAGGCCAATAGGCCAGTACCACCTCCCTGTTCTAACAGTCCCGATCTGTTCTCCATATTGTTAATCTCTCTAAATCATCTATCACTCTCCGAGGCCACCTAATCTTTGTCATTCTCTTCATGACCCGCACACATCATAATCTCTCCCATATGGTGTGTGGCTTCGTTCAATTAACAATTCTCTGTCTTGGCAAATGCTGCCATCAGATTGTGACTGGCTTCCACTCTTTTCACTGGGGTGGGTAAGAATGATAAATCTTCTCCCACAAGCCCTTAAACAACTAACAATAATCTCCTTCATACAGAAAGTCTCTTCCTCAAATATGGTACTAAGGCAGCGACCAAATCTCATCGTTGGGGAGAGCACAGAAACAGCAGCGTGTGGCTCGGCTCCACTCTATCGTGCTGTTTGTTAAAGTGCTGATTCCTAAATCAGGTGGATTTGATACAGATTATTCAACATGATTTGTATTCTTTCAGTCTAAATGTGTTGTTGTTGGGTCGCAAGCAGCTACCCTATAAACAGAGAAACCTCAGTGTTCCACATCAAACGAAGATATTAGACTGGTTAGGACCTCCTCATTCATTCACAGTCTGGCATGAGCCCAGGTTGGAGTGGTGGTGGTGGTGTTGTTGAGGTGGGGGTTGGGAGTCTCACTGGGAACCAGCCCAGGATGGGGAGAAGGCAGAGAGCAAAACACTACATCATTGTGTTCCTCTGCCATAAAAGACTCTCATTTATGTGATAATTGCAGAGTCACAGCATCACAGATTAGAATCAGGGCCTAAATATTAGATCCTTAATATTAACCTCCTACTTTTGATTTCTGGATTAAAAAAGGTCCACCCAGCTGCCTAAACCTGAACCCTGTTATTTATCTTTCTCTGAGCTCTGGAGGAAGGAACAGACGTTCGTTAAAAGCAAAACCTCAGGCTTTATCAGCATTTGCCTGCAGCACGAGCAGAATATTTTGTTTGTGTGACCTCCTAGCATGCATTACCCCACAGCATTGTCTGGCCTATTAAAGATGAGACAGAAGCTCAGTGATCCTGAAAATTATATTGCAAACTAATTAACAGTAGCTATAGCAACATTTCCTTTGCAATAATTATAAAGCCCTGATCAGAAATAGTGAACTGCAATTACAAGAAATATGTTTTCATTGGAAGCGAAGTTGGGCATATGCAGGTATATAGATATTATATTATTGAGGACTGTGATTGGATGATCGCATTCTTCTTCAACAATGCACACTACAGTGTTTCTCAAGACAAAACATGTCTAGTAATTTCTGCTCCTACATTATAGTTTTACCTGCACCTCTGCACCTACAAGCTTAAACTTGTATTTACTAAAGTATAAATGATCCCAAAAACCTCCAACCTTTCTTGTGCAATTGTTTATTTGCTTGCTAATATCCTTCTAAGTGAGAGCATTGATCCATGTGTCATCTGCAAACAGAAAGTGTGAAAAGGTTATACCCTATTGTCTCTGCATCAGCATTGAAAACCAATTCCGTTGACAGTATTAGTTTTTTTAACTCCATGAAAAGTGCAGCACTGCGCCATGATCCTTTGACACATTTCTAGAGTTACAGTAAAAAAGTGTCCAGACAAGCTACAAACCTTGTATTCAGGCAGGATTGTTTACAGCCCACAGCATCATGGCAGGATACAATTATCAACGTAAAAGCTACACCACTCCGAGTTCCCTCCAGATGTTGGAGCTCCTAACCCTCATGATCATAGATGAGGGACAGAACATAAATAGACGGGTCTATGAAGAGCTTTGCATTTCAGCCTTCCGGCAAAGCTCCTAATATACCATCGGCTCGGCTCCATCTTGTCCACAACTGTCTCATACAGCGCCTTCATTGAATCGCCTCAAAACCCAGAGGATACTTGAACTCCCAGCCTGGGGGCAGTTACTTACTCCCAACCCGGATGGAACACCATTTTTTTCACGGCAGGAAACCATGGCCTCAGACTTGAAAGGACTGACTCATCCCAAAAAACACATCATTACAAAACACAAAGAGAATTAGTGACAAGGGACACCAAATGCCAACTCCAACTGGAAATGTTTTAGACTTTGTGCTGAGTATAGGACACAGCTCTCACTTCAAGGAACTAACAGCTCATAGAAACAACCACGGAGGTTGGACACGGTTGTATGCCATCTCCAAGTCAAAAAAACACATGTGGACTGGATTGGAAACAACTCACAGGACTCCTCCAACAGCCCCAGGAGGATAAAGAGCTGCTCCGCTTCCACTGGATGACTGTTTACGGCCAGGACGCAATCTGCATTGCTCCGGCTGGATCTGAGGTTTGACAATTGGTCAAAGCCTCCTTTACGCACCATAGAATACACTTTCCTGGAGACGCTGAGCAGTGTAACACCCGATAATTGGAGCGCACTGTCTGGTACCTCTTTCTAAACATGGCAACCACCAACCCAGTGTGCCACTCCACAGCACTGTCCCCAAACTCCACTTGAAACTGAAGATGTGGTCAGCCAAGACAGCTTCACAATGTCCAGAGCCTTCAGCATCTCAGAGCAAATCTCATCCACCCCCTGGCGCCGTGCCACTGAAGAGCTTTTTGACTACCTCAGCCAGGTCTGCCATGGATGTAGATTTTCTCCCGAGTTTTCCTTGAGTCTCTGCCTTCTCGACGGTGGACGTGTTGGTCGGGTTTGAGAGCTCCTCAAAGTATTGGCCCAGCCAAGCCACAAAGGGCTCCTTCTTTATTCAATGATTTTAATTGTCCTTATGCAACACGGGGATGCACAACAAAATTCCGTTGTAGGCCATTTGTAACACAACAAACACATTATAAACAAATCAAAAACAAAAACAGCAGTATACATTTGTGTGTGTATTTGTTTTATTTGCCTCATAAGGAATATAAACAGCAGCAAACAATTTTTTTTATCTGGACAGATAATATGTCCGAAATCCAATTCCAATATGGAAAAGATTGTCCATCAACCTGCACTCCGCCTGTCAAGTGCAGCTTGATCTGGGATCAACGATGAAGCCAGAAAGATATGGGATCAACAGTCATCTCTTGTTTATTTTATTAATTTTATTTTCCTGCGGACAGCCAGGAGCATGCTGGGCAGTGGAGTTGCCTCGGGTTCTACCTGTTAGCTTTGCTTCCATCTCGGTTCTCCTCCCTCTCCTCCCTGGGGTAGTTTGCTGATGTTTCTTAAAGTTTCGCTGGTTGGTCGGCCGTGGGCGGTGATCGTCTCAAAGACCACTCTCAAAGCTTCTTTTTTAGATGGTCTTGAATGTATTGTGTCATATGCTATGAGTGATTAAACGCAAAACCCCCAAAATAAACGTAAAACAAAAAAAATCTAGCAAAATTCATCGGAGGTACAAAGTGTACATGTGCCGCTGTTGCCATAGCAATCATTACAACCTCCTTCTCAGATTGCTTCAACAATAAGCACAGATTACCTTCACACTACACTTGCACTCAGACTGCATGTCCCTAGCCTCCCTCGGGATGCACAACATATATACTTTTAACAGATGTGGGAATTGAAGACCTCGTGGACAGGAGCTTCAAAGCTGGTATTTTAGCCCCATGTCTGGGCCCGGCCACCAGATGTTGGTCAACGAGCTTCCCTCCCAGGTCTAGCTCCAGTAGGTACGACTCAATCATACCTAATCTGAGAACGCCCTGAAACGATTGTAGGATTTTTAAATTCAATAAAGTGAAAACTCTGCATCGCTTTAATTGTGCGGGTATCTCTTCTCACACAAAAGGAGATGTCTGCCTGAACGGTAGAGGAACTCACATAATGCTGCTCTGGAAATCAATGTTGACTCAATCTCATTGGTTCATAAATGTTAAAGCCTGAGGGAGAGACTAAATTAATTATTTTTCTGCCGATATGTTCAGAATGTTTTGTAGGGTCTTTTAATAAAAAAATGCACATGAGCGATAAGACTGATGATTTCCACTCTCAGTTTTCAACCACATGTAGCCTATAAGCTTTATTGTAAATCAATTTTTTCAGAGACTGTGTGGACTATTGTTTCTGCTTCCCTCCATATGTCTGGAAGGTTGATGGTGGTCATGGGCGTGATTATATTTACTTTAGTTCTCTGTTGCACAATAACCAAGCTAACAGATGGATCGGTCATGTCCTGGTCCAGTGTAAACTCATCTCAGGTGTGTTAATAATGTGTTGTCTAAAGAGATCAGCTACTTTAAACACTATCAATATTTTTTAGTCTTTTGCTGATGTTTACCAGCACTGATTGCTTAGACCAGTGCTTTTCATGCTGAGCTGCAGACCATCTGCAAACACACAAATTGAAGGTCGGTTCTCAGGTAGTGAGGAGAGATACATGTGTTTTCTTTCATCATAGGTAGCAGCTTTTCCAGAGTGGATGCTGCCAGCTGCTAATAGGTTTGTTTTTATTTATGTTTATTAATCATATAGACCTACTTTAGGATTGCCAATGAGGTTACAGTAATTTCTTTCTGATGGAGGCGGTAAATGAATGGCCTGGTATGGCAAATCAATATATTATTAAAAGCTACTCATAAATGCTGAATTTATAAGATCACTTTTTTCATTTGTAGTGAGTCTCACATTTAGCTTTTTCATTTTTCACAGTTTGTCCATGTAATAGACTTTGCCGATACATATTTTAGCTTTTGCATCGGAGATGGATGCATGCAATGAGTGTGATTAGAGATCAGCTACGAAAATGTAAATCAGAAAATGTAAATAGCAGCAGATATTTTTTCCTTTCACACGAACTGCACCATCCATTTTTAAAGCCCTGTTTTAAGTATGTGGAAAACAAAATGGTCGATTGGAAATGATGCTGTGATGCTGGTCGAAACCATGTTTATTTCTATTTGTACATTCAAAACACATCAAAGATCAAAGATTTCCTTGGCACATTTTTTGATTTGGGAATAAAAATTCCATATTTCCGTGAAAAGAGTGAAGGACTTTAATGGGACCTAGCAGCTGCTCAGTAAGGCTTGGTAATCATCACGAGGATTGGCTCTTTCAAGCATGCTTTTAGTGACCATGGAAGTCCAGACAAGGCTTTCTCAGTTTGGGGTTTGAAGCTATGCTACACCAAAGAAAAAGGTCCTTCACAATCCAGATCTCAAGGGGAGATTTTTAAAGGCCCTTTCACCTTCCAAATCAATCACAATTTTGCAGGCAAGTCTTCAAACACTGTTAGAGAGTGCAATGACATATAGAGCCATTTAGCCTCAGTATTGAAGGGGGGTCATTTGCAAACTATTGTAGCGTCAAAATGGTATCTTCACAATTTGTGTTCATATATGATTTGTCCTACATCAAAACATTCAAATGTTAATATCTGATTTGTTTCAGGATAAATACAAAAACTGAATAACCCAGTTGAACTGCACTCATGAATGTGAACGCGGTGAGAACAAACATTTAACATTAAATGTATTACTTGAGAAATCCTATCACTCAAGACACAGATGTTTCAAATATTTTACATTTGAAAGGCTTGGGTGAAATCAACGTGCAGGGGCATTTTCAGCAAGGATAAGAACTGAATCTCACACAAGTCTGCATCCCTATCTGCAGGTGGTGACAATCCAGTGACAATCCAATGTTTTTCTGGCCTTAATCCTAATGCTCTTTATGCTGCGCTTTATGTAACCAAAATGTTAAACATTGTATGATGAGCTTGGGCCCGGCTCAATATACAGTATTTGCATATTGCCAGCCATGGCATGCTAGAGCCGTCCGCTTTCTGGAGCAGCGCAGTGGATTAAAAGAGTTGGACGGTTTTGAGAATGATCCCCTCAACTCTGACACACACAGCTAGCTGAACATGATTGTATTTAAAAGAGAAATGTATCTTGAAAATAAATGTTGACAGTTGAGGATCAGGTTTCCACATTGGCACGATGAACTTGGTTGTGCTCTGAAAAGCACTCCCTCGTGCTATCTTCAGGTGCAAGTTGGTACTTAAAATAATGACGATAGAGAAAAACATGACAAGAAAATCCCTCTTGCACGGCTGATGATTATGTTTCAGCAAATATACAAAGTGCAGTATTTACATGAGAGGAGTGGATGATGTTGATGTTAATCCAGTGCAACCTACTAGTCCTTCTTCTGTTACACTGTGATAGAATAAAGGAAAATGAACCAGCTTCTCTAAAAGCAGTGACACCTTGGAGGCATTTATTAAATAATATAACAGTTAAAGCAATGTTGGATTATTACAGACTGACCACCAAATTTGATAGTAAAAATTATATTTCGTCCTATCAAAGTGGCAGCGACAAATCACAGGACTTCAACGTCACATGTGTTGTCATGGGATTAATGAACCCTCCACATCTTCAAAATGTTTCACATTTCACACAAACATCCACATAAAAGAGAAGTCAGTCCAGAAACTAATCAGTTAATAAGAAACAGGTGGAGAAGAAAACATAATTTATTTAGAAAGTAAAGTTTTGCACATAAGAATTTCACGAACCGATTATACTTGTATAAAAGGGGATGTGACAATAAAAACTTGAAACTTGAAACTTGAAATTGAAGTATTAGGGTTTTAATGGAAGACAGCCTTTCCTAGCAACAGCGTTTTGGCAGCCTGAACAGAACAGAAAAACGTCTCACAGTAAATTACATTATGTTTTGCGTCCTCACTATATGATATGAATCACAAGCATGAATATGATTTCATTGAAGGTGATTGTTGTCTAAAGCAGTACATTTAAAAATATTGGAAATATGACTGTGAGGCAAATGAGTGCAGCGGTTTGAATAACAGTTGCAAAGGAAAGGAGAGGGCAGAAAAAGATGACATTGTATGTTATTAAATGTCTGCCAAGATAATGTTTTACTGAATATGTTAAGTCCCTACATAGATTAGCTATGAAACTGGTGGATAATGAACAGATGGTGAAACATGTCTACCTCGCCAAATCATCGCGCATGGCGAAATTCAGACCATTAAAATAGGATGAAGTCAGTAAAGGTCAAGCTTTTCTCTGAATGAGATTAAAATCCTGTCACCTCAACCAGATCCCTAAGTAGCATCATGCGGTCGAAGTAACATAGAACATCGGGCCACATTATGCAACGGTCAGAATGAAGTTGTCATTCGATCAATAGTTTCTCTGGTATGACTTTGGTGTGATCTGGTTGTTATACTGTCTCACCACCACTGTTTCTTCTCTTCCTCCAGGAGGCATCTTTGAGACGCTTGAGAATGAGCCGATTAGTGTTGAAGAACTGGCCTTTAAATTTGCTGTAACCAACATAAACAGGAACCGGACCTTAATGCCAAACACCACATTGACCTATGACATCCAGAGGATAAACCTATATGACAGTTTTGAGGCCTCAAGAAGAGGTAAGGGTGATCTCATTTAATTCTGGAAGCTCTCTGTGTTGAATAATTAATTGAAGTGATTGTTTATCATGACACAAGTGTCTCTCCTTTTGGTCATTTGTTATTTTCTCTCTTCACTTTCTGTTTCATTACTTCAGCCTGTGACCAGCTGGCTTTGGGCGTCGGGGCCGTATTTGGCCCCTCTCACAGCTCATCCGTCAGTGCGGTGCAGTCTATTTGTAACGCCCTGGAAGTCCCTCACATCCAGACACGTTGGAAACACCCATCAGTGGACAACAAAGACAGCTTCTTCATTAACCTCTATCCGGAATACACCTCCATAAGCAGAGCTGTGCTGGACATAGTGCAGTACTACAAGTGGAAGACGGTCACTGTTGTCTATGAGGATGCAACTGGTGAGTAAAAACCAGTAAAGCAGTGAAACACTTCAGAAGCCAAATATGTCCAAATATGTGACAATGTTAGTGTATTCACAACAATTCGGGAATTTATTGTTGTTTTTATGCACATGTACATGTTTGTGTAGAGCTGATTGCATCATGTAGTATTGACCTGAACGCTAAAGTGTCTGTTGGTGGGAGGCAGAAGGGACCCCCACTGTTGCAGTAAAGCTGGTGTTGTTGTTAATTATACATGGAGGAATCTGACTTGAACAATATTAGCTTCAACAAGTCCTGGCCACAAAATCTCATGGGAGCTGTAGGTGTTGAATGACAAAAAAAGATAGTGTTTAATACAGCACAACACTATAGTTTAACCAACATCAGCATCATCGACAACCATCATCCCACATCAAATGTGTGTTGTGTAAGATCACCTCGCTTATCACTTTCTACATCCTATCACAACTACACCACCTTCAGCAGCTCCATTCACAGAATCTAAGCACACAACAACAGACTGTCACACTAACCTGAGCGTGCTAATCCTTCTGGGAAACACTTTCAAAATTCAGTGAATTACAGGCTAGCTTTGGAAAGTGTTTAATGGATTGCGTGCAACATTTTTTGTGTGACGATAATATATTTTATATAATGTACATTTGTTGGTATTCATTTTGACAGGACTCAACAGTAAAGCCTTTTTGTCAGGTGGACATGATGACAATTGAAGAGTGTAATCAACAGTGCTCACCGCTCTCTCGTGGTCACAGTGAAGAACTGCGTCATCAAATTAGCCAAATTAGCGACAATGTAGGGAAAAAAAGTGTTAAACCACTTTCAAAATACAGTGATGACGCTGAAGCAATACATTACAAAAATGACCTAACTGAAATGATTGTTAATTGTTGTGCCCAGTTAGAGACTTAAACCCTCTACTACGCTTCAATTATTTTCTGCTAAGAAAATGTGTTTATAAGAAGAACAATGGAAATAGCAAACCATGGAAGTGTGGGTAAGATAATAAGTTCTACTAATAAATTCAGCTGGGTTTTTATGGTGTTTTCTGTCCATATTCTCAGATAAATGGTTGTGAACTGTCATACAAGATACAACAATGATAAACCTGTTCCCATGCCATGAAGCTTTAAATGTGTTCCAATTGCTATAACCAATGGGTTATGTTATGTTGTGGAACGCTGACAATATAATCTAGCATTAGATTGCAAGATTCAGAATTGTATCCAATCTTGCGAAATTGACATGTTTTAAATCGATGAAAAAGGGGAACCCTTTTTTTATATCGTCCGACAGAGATACTGGATAAATAATAAGGATAACAGGATCATTGTTTGTTGGAATATCTTTTTGCTTATTGTCTCCAGAATAAACACCTTAACTGTGAAACTAAATGCATGTAGATTTAGACTGTAACGTGCATTTACTCAAGCAGATACCATGAAACCAAAACACTCAAACACAATCCAAATGATCATGTATTAATTACATAGCCTTTATTCCACTACATCATAAATAACCTTTTTTTATTTAGAGTAAAATGACTCCATAGGGTGGGTGTGTTGTAAATGGGATTGTTGAGCCTAATTATTGCCTTGTTGGCTTTTAATTTAAGGACTGATTCGTTTGCAAGAGCTGATCAAAGCTCCATCCAGATACAGCATTAAAATCAAGATCCGCCAGCTGCCAACGGGAAGTAAAGATGCCCGTCCTCTGTTGAAAGAGATGAAGAAGGGGAAGGAGTTCTACGTCATCTTTGACTGCTCGTACCAAACGTCAGCCGATGTTCTCAAGCAGGTGAATGACAAACATCTCGCAGCATGTAGCCTACACTAGGCAAAGGTCATTGCCCTCAGGATCTATTTAATAATTTGACACCCAAAGTGTAAGGTTGTATCAGAACTTCAATTTGAATCTTTCAGTGAAGAGCAGTCTGAATTTTTTTGAGTTTTTCTGCATTGCTTTTGGTTTAATATTTACTCGTGCAAGTTTAGTCTTCTTCTATCACCTTCAGAAATCCTATGATTATTGCCAAATCGGAGCAGAGCCTTTTGAGCCAGACTTTAAGAAAAACAAGATAGATTGGAAACACTACACTACTATGAGCAACTCACTTGGATAGTTCTTAATGCAAACCATGCTAACAGTACTAAATGAGGCAATTTGTAAAATATTTGGTTTGTAATTTGAAAGAGTCTCTTGGTAACAGATGTGGTCGGAATAGTTTGTAAACTGGCTGCTTGGAGAGAAATGTGAATGTATTCTCTCTTATTCTGCTTAGATCTTGTCCATGGGGATGATGACTGAATATTACCACTTCTTCTTCACTACATTGGTGAGAATTCTCTTTTCGAGCCACATTTCTGCATCTCAAGAACAAAAAGATTGTTTTTTATTTATTTCTGTGCAAAGGAACTTTGACTTTTTTAGTTTTTCTCAGAAACAGTAATTAAATACCTTGTTCATGTGCATATAATAACACTGAGCCATTGAATAGAGTGTCCCTCTATTCTACGCATGCTGATCCCTGCATATTCACCTTGTGATTATGCAAAGATTATGCAGATGAACCTAAACATCTGTGGTTTGTTTTCCAAAAACATTGTTGGATGTTTTCATTGCCCTTGGTGTAATTCCATAGCAAATTGTCCCTTTACCCTTGCTGAATAACGTTTGTATATGTTTTAAGGATCACATTAATTCTACACTGATGATGTTGAACTACTACAGGACCTGTTCTCCCTCGACCTGGAGCCGTACCGCTACAGTGGGGTCAACATGACGGGGTTCAGACTGCTTAACATAGACAGTCCACAGGTGGCCTCGGTGGTAGAGAGGTGGGCCATGGAGCGACTGCAGTCTCCATCCAAAGCAGAGACTGGAATGATGGAGGGGATGATGACAGTAAGCGACTTTACTTTCTGCGTTTCATTCCGCATGCCAAAGGCCCACCATGTGCAGGAGCTTTGTCTCTCATCCAAACGATGTCCTCTCTAATGGTATTGGAATTGTTCATCCAGCCTACTGTAAGAAACTTGCTCAAAAAGTAAAATAATGAGTTTATTCTGTGAAAACCTAAACATTAAATGGAAAATCACTGGACAGTCTGAGCCTGTCAGCTGAGGAAGGTTGGAAACAATCTGTTTGTCTTTAGCCAAGTTGATTTCTGTATCAACAACGATCTAATAACATCCAGACATAATCACCAGGAGATAAAGCAGTCCACCATGTTGCTCTCTGATTGTGTGCATTGTGTGAGAGGTATTTTGAATACAATTGCTCACCACATTGGGCTTATTGTTGCTGGTTGTGTGTTCTGCTTGATTGCTTTCCGTGCAGTTTGCAAAACCGGCGCTGCTTTTAAAAACCACAAGTGCTGTGCGTGTACAGTACAGCAACACTCGTTATGTTATAAGTGCATTAATGAATCCCTGCTGATGGATGCTGACGGCCATGTTTCTCTTTCAGACAGAAGCAGCTCTGATGTACGATGCCGTCAACATGGTGGCTGCTGCCTCGCAACGGGCCTCCCAAATCACTGTCAGCTCCCTCCAGTGCCACCGACATAAACCCTGGCGCTTTGGATCACGCTTTATGAGCATGCTCAAAGACGTGAGTTTGGTTTATGAATGTGTGACACTAGCCCTTCTTCTTCCATCCATCCATCCATCCATCCATTTCAAAGCCAATTTAATTTCGCTGGCTGCAGGAGCCGACACAATAGAGTTAGAAGTTATGATGTCATAAAAAAAGGAGCGTGAATATTCAGATGAATAATTTAAGATTAGATTAGATTAGATTTTACATGATGTCTCTCTGGAGATAGGGATTGACGCCATGTTCCATATGTTGGGGGTTTCTTAGATAAGTGCGTTTTCAGAAGGCTACTGATACTAGTGTAACTTTGTATAAAGGGTACTCAATAAAAACTGGATTAGATAATAAGATAATGACAAACAAGATTCCTTAAACTTCCCTTAATACTCCTTCTAAAATATATTTGTTCTAGATTCTCAGTTTGAAGTTTGAAAGATGCCATTGTAAAGTATCCTGTAGAGTAGATTTTAGGTCATTAAAACTCAAATAGAAAAAAATATTCATTTGCAAGTGCAGACAGAATAATGAGGTGCACAGGAAATGTCAAATAGTCCGGAGAGCAGTATGTGACTAAATTAACTTTTCAAGTGTAAAGCCTGAGCCGATATTGGCTGTCATTAGACTTGTGATCCATATCTTTGCATAAACATAATGTGAGGCAGGTGTGTGGTAGGTGGAGCGTGGGGGAAGTGCTGGAGGGTTTCAGACGTAGAAGGTCTGAAATGTCTGGAGATGGGAACAGGGGAACAGGGGCACAGGGGACATATTGAAATGGATGTTATTAACTGGTAGGAACCACAACAATTTGTTTTAATTCATGTTTTACTGTATCAAGAACTTTGAAACGTTCTTGATTTATGTCTGCACTATATTACCACACAATAATAATGTAACATGGACAACAATCAAAACACTGTGTTGGATTACTTACACACTACTGATATTATCGTCTCAGATTGTATTTTATAACTATGACTGATAAAAGTTTCTGTTTAGAGGCTGAAAGAACAAGATGATGAAACATAAGGCTCGGCGTTATTCAGCATCTTTTAATACACCTGTAATTGATTTCTAACAAAAAAACCTTCAGGTGAATATACAGAGAGAGTCCAATTAATTTTGAGAATAAAAAAAAATAAAAATAAAAATGGTGTAGCAGAGCAATTAACCAGATGATTAGATTGCGCAATATGTGAGGGACAGTTCACCCAAAGACCAAATAAAATGTTTCCCTCATACCTCAGTCAGAAGTCATTTATTCATTCAGAGAGTTTCGATATGATTTGAGGTGATTTAAAGCTTTTGCTAGTACCATGTGTTCAGTGGCATTTGGTTTGTGTAACTCTAAGTGCCCCCAATAATGTCTAGTTCTTAATGCACACACACCGCCGTGAGCCTCTACACATGTCCTTTAAAGATAAGTGAGACAGCTCTACTCTCACATACCGGCTTTATTTCCCAAATGTATTTGGCTATTATTATTATCGCTTTCTGTTCTTTGGAAAAAGCTAACAGCGACGTCTATTATTAAACATAACTTACATTATTCCTGTTATGCTTGCTCTCAATAATCCACAGGCCATCAGGAATCAGTTTTCTCAGAACTACTTTCTTCTTCTAAACCTTTTATGTTCGGGCCGAACGAAGAAACTGCTCACAACAAATTGTAGACTATCAGTCATAAATACCCAGTTTGTCAGTGATTATACGTAAAATGAGGGAGCAGCAGAATGTTTCTGTTTTCATCAATCTATGAATATATTAATTTTCATTTAGATGCAATGCACCTTCTGTCATAGGAACATGGAGAGGTTTGATATAGACTTTCCGTCATGTGGTGAAATGCTCTTTTAATTTCATTACCTGTGATTCACAGCAAGACAAAAATGAAATTTTGAAATATCATCGGCTTGACATTAGCAAATCTACAGAAGGTGCATTGCTTTCTTCCCATAAAACAATGAGCTCTCTGCACCAGTGCAAAAATAGAGAGACAGCTCATTTTTCTAAGCCCGAGGAACAGAGATTTAACCTGACTGTTATTCAGCTGAGCTCACTTCATTATTAACTGTATTCAAATATCTCTGAGCTCTGCTGCCCACCCGCTGCTCTCCACTCAGACAGAAGCCATGCCTGCCTGCTCCTTTTACATCATGTGCAGCATGTTATATACTGAGAGATACTTCTTATTTCCATTTAAGATTCAGCCAATGCAAAAATGTCCATTAAAATGCAGTTAGCCTCTGTCAATGTTCTTCGCTTAATGTAGCACTCATCAATTATTCATATTTTGAAAAATGTTTTCATTTCATTTTTATTTTTTGTTCTGCACTGTTTTTACCACAGGCACAATGGAACGGCTTGACGGGACAAATAGTTATAAACAAGACCGACGGCCTGAGGAAAGAATTTGATTTAGATGTCATCAGCCTCAAGGAAGATGGCTTGGAGAAGGTGAACTATCAGACCCATGTTTATATTGTACATGCTGCTGTTGTAGCAGAGCTCAACCGAGTCGAGAGAATAGACAAACAGAGCAGAGCGACTGGTGTTCATTGCGAATTCCCTTTTCCCTCTAAAATTGCAGAAATATGTCTTGTCTATAAAACAGTATAAAGTGTTTTGAAATCTGGTGCACTAATTATACCCGGAAAGGGAACTTTTTGAACTGCTTTAACACAGCTCCTGCAAATAGTTGTAGCTGTCCTTTTTAAGGTCAAAGGTTTGTGGATATTTCTTTGTACACTTTGACAATGCTCCTCATAATTTTGGCAGGTCATGAACTGGCCTCTGCACTACAAATAAATTAAAACAGTTGGAAGTAAAGATTGAATTGAATTGATTGGTCAGAAATAAGAGCTGTGATCAGAAGAGTTATTGTTTTCGACATTTGTCTTTCTTTTTGTATTCCACCACCATCGTTTACTTTTTTCCATTTAAGTTCAGAGCTCTCTGATTAAAATGCTTTTTTCTTTAATATTTCTGCAAGACTATCGCGGGCAACAACCGCCTGAATAAAGTGTGGAAGAAGGTCTGTACTTTAGTTGCCCTGGAAGGCTAAAGGAATATTGTCTCTATTTATTAGTTTACTCAATGTGCTGCCCTCTGTGATGTCTCCCTTAAAAAATGGTTTAGGTACTGGGTTCAAGTTGTATATGTGTTTATATTCTTTTATTCTTTTCCTACCCCACACTCTAATCTCTATCACTGTAAGTTGTGTGCTTCTTCCTACTTGTTTCTTTTCCCTTCTTTGCATTCCTTATTGTGATACTGTCATGGTGATTTGGACAGGGCAACTATGGATCTTTGAGTGTGGTTATTTTAATATTTTAAAACTTACAGATTGGCGTGTGGAACTCCCAAACAGGCCTTAACTTAACAGAAAGCAACAAGGACTCATCCACAAATGTGACTGACTCGATGGCTAACAGGACCCTCATTGTCACAACTATTCTGGTATGAAACAAAGTCATTATCAGGCAGCATTTGATCAGGAATGTGCTGGTGAAACTAATGAAGTCTGATATGCACCTTGTTCCAGGAAAATCCATATGTCATGTATAAGAAATCTGATAAGCCCCTGTATGGAAATGATCGCTTTGAGGGCTACTGCCTGGACCTGCTCAAAGAGCTCTCCAACATTTTGGGCTTCTCCTGTGAGGTAAAGCTGGTGTCCGATGGCAAATATGGAGCTCAGAATGACAAGGGGGAGTGGAATGGCATGGTGCGAGAACTTATTGATCACGTGAGTGCCAATCAATATTATATGTCAGAGAATATCCGAGCAATCCACGGTATAATCCGTCGTGAACTGAAATTCTGCATGATGTTTTTGTTCTGTATCAGGTGGCAGACCTTGCCGTGGCACCTCTCACTATCACATATGTGAGGGAAAAGGTGATAGATTTCTCCAAGCCCTTCATGACCCTGGGGATCAGCATCCTCTACCACAAACCCAATGGCACCAATCCAGGAGTGTTCTCCTTCCTCAACCCACTGTCTCCTGATATCTGGATGTATGTGCTCCTGGCCTGCCTCGGTGTCAGCTGCGTTCTGTTTGTTATTGCCAGGTAAAAACATAAAGCGTATGTGTACAAAATGCCTATCTATTGCTCCAGATAGAATTACCTTTATATATTTGTTGTAGTTGGTTAAACTTTAGGTTAGCTAGGTGTTCGCTAAAAGCAACATTTCACTTTGGTTGAACATGTTATAGGCCATTTGGATTCATTTATAGTCAAGAAATACCTAAAGTTTGGTGGCACACTGCTAGAGTAACTCACCACAATCATGTGTCTCTGTCCTTAGTCAGAATTTAGTAAGAATGTTATGATGTAAGTCTTTAAGATGAGTTGAAAAATAGAGATAATGCAGGTAGAGGTGATTAAATATCAGCTGTTGCCAAAGCCCTACATTTGGTGTCATTATCATTACATTACATTCAATTTCATTTCGCTGATGCTTTTATCCAAAGCGACTTACCATCATATACCATAGACACAGCCACGGGGAGCAATTCAGTTATAGGTGTCTTGCTCATGGACACAACGACGAGGCCGTGAGCCAAGAGGCAACAGCTGATATTGAACCATTCCTCTGATTGAAAGACGGACCTGCTAACCACTGACCCACTGTTGCCCATTATCGAGTAATGGTATTATATTTACGTCAATAATTGTGAACTATTTGTCTTCAGGTTTACTCCTTATGAGTGGTACAACCCTCACCCTTGCAACCCAGACTCAGATGTGGTTGAAAACAACTTCACTCTAATAAACAGTGTCTGGTTTGGAGTTGGTGCACTTATGCAGCAAGGTATTGGCCCACTACACTGCAATTATTATAGTGTTATGTCACAATGCTGTGTCGATACCTGGAAGTAGTTTCCCTTCTGTAGCGCACCTTCGACCATCCCCTTGGAAATGTTTGTGGTGTGCCTGAAAAAATAATATAGAGATTTTCAGTGTTGTGGCTATGTTGTGTTACATAATGTATCTTTATTGCATCGTAATGTGTTTGTTTGTAGAGTTCATAATGCACTCTGCATTGTTATCTTACAGGATCCGAACTGATGCCTAAAGCCCTCTCCACAAGGATAGTGGGTGGAATATGGTGGTTCTTTACATTGATCATAATCTCCTCTTATACTGCCAATTTGGCTGCCTTCCTCACTGTGGAGAGAATGGACTCACCAATCGACTCAGCAGATGACTTGGCCAAGCAAACCAAAATAGAGTATGGGGCTGTCAGAGACGGCTCCACCATGACCTTTTTCAAGGTAATCTCCTTTCCACTGAACAGTAATTGGGAAAGTAACTGCACATCAATGGATGGAGGGATGCAAACAAGAGCATATGTTTTAATAAACCTGGCTTGTTAGCCTTAGTCCTAAATCCTAAGTCATGACAGTAACATGGTTAAGGGTTAGTGTATTTAACATATCCTCATACAAGCAGATTTCTAAAAGACTATGGACATTTTTTCCACAAACAATTCTAGGTTTAATGTTTTGTATGTACCAGTTCATCTGAATGGCCAGAGAACATTTAATGTATTAAATATTTTGCACACCCTTGTCACATCCAATCTCCTGCCATGCAGCAGCAGATAGTCTTCTTTCATTTGAAATATTAGAAACAAGCCACTGACCGTGTATCAATATCATCTGTTTTGTGTAAACCTCTGGGTTTTTGTTTGTTGTTTGTTGTGCTGACTATCAATGTGTATTGTTTTAAACTTCCATTAATCCTGATTCAACAGAAATCTAAGATCTCAATTTATGAGAAAATGTGGGCATTCATGAGCAGGAGAAAAAACACGGCTTTGGTGAAAAACAACCGGGAGGGGATTCAGAGGGTTCTCACCACGGACTTCGCTCTTCTGATGGAGTCAACCAGCATTGAGTACATCAGTCAGCGTAACTGCAATCTCACACAGATTGGAGGCTTGATAGACTCAAAAGGCTATGGAGTGGGAACCCCGATTGGTAAGAGAGATGAATAACAAACTACACCGAGACAAAGATAAACCATAAATACTACGTATCTGTCGACTGAACAGCAAACCCAGAGATTATGATGCTGTTAATGACAGTAATGATATTTTTGTTATCCTGCTGTAGGCTCCCCTTACAGAGACAAGATCACCATCGCCATCTTGCAGCTTCAGGAAGAAGGAAAGCTGCACATGATGAAGGAGAAATGGTGGAGAGGGAATGGCTGTCCAGAGGAGGACAGCAAAGAGGCCAGTGCTCTGGGTGTGGAGAACATAGGAGGAATCTTTATTGTCCTAGCAGCTGGACTAGTCCTCTCCGTTTTTGTTGCAATCGGAGAGTTTATTTACAAATCCAGAAAAAACTTGGACATTGAGGAGGTGAGTGTTGGTCAGTGTGAATGGCACAACAAGTATTAACACACCAGAGGACTCAATCGACGACCGTTATGAGCCGTACGACACATTCCCGTTGTCATTGTTGTCTTCAGAGGACAACAGTAAGCACTGGGCCAACACAACAGTGAAGTCTGAATGTGTTGAACTGCATTGTAACAATCAAAAAAATATATACTTTTTATTGTAAAATGTAGAGGGTTTCAGTTGTTTTGACATAGAGCACAGGAACAATTTAGTCTGAATTGGAAGAATACATTTGAAACCGTTCTTATGATGACAGATGGTTGTTGACTTCGGACATCTTGAATCTTGACCTTCCTGGCCTTGCTGTTTTTTTGCAAAAAACTGTATCATTTGTTGTGTTGAGAAACACATTATAATTTCATACCATGGGTAAGTGATGGTAAGTGTTACTTTTTGAGCCATGTTTGTCATGTTCGTTTCAACAGCTTCAGTAGGCTTGAAAGTATTCTGTTATAAAATGTTAAAATTTTCATATTTATAGCGCACAGAAACTTTGACATAACAGTACTTCTTCTGACCGCTTTTGTATGTACTCATGTAAGGGAGGTGGTTTCCACGTTTCTGAATGAGTGTTCCCACAATGTTGTATTCAAGTTGCTTGACACTCAGGCCATTCGTTGCTTATTGTCTATACTTTTTGTGTTGCTTTTGTATCAAATGAAGTTCATAAACGCATGTATATGTTTCGTCATGTTGGAATTGTTTCAGAATGACTAAAGTTCTGAGAGAACATTAAACCCGTTAACTTTTCATTTCTGGTTGTTTTGGTGTTGATTGCTCCCTCCTCTGCATGGACAACATTTTACTTTCCTGGATGGAGAAGTTATGTAATTGTGATAATTGTTATCACGACTCCCATTTTGAATATTTGCTCATTTTGATACTTTTGAGTTTTTTAAAATCATTTGTTTTAACTGTTTCTAGGGAACAATTTTCATGAGACACTTCACAGTCTCATGCTATCAAAGAATAGGGGTTATTCAATTCAGGGAAAAAAAGGAAAAAGGGGGAGGGAGAGAGGAGGAGGAGGAAGGAGGAACAGAGAGAGGCAGAGTAATGTCATACAGAGGACAGACAGAAGAGATGTAATGGTTAAAACAGATGATGGTCAGATGTGAATCTTTTATGACATAGGCATAAGATATTCACGATAGGCATATCCATCAGGCATGGGGCATGGGGAGTGGAGGAGGAGTGGGGAGGCAGCGGACGTCAACAGGACGATCAGAGAGTCTCAACAGGACGGATCGAGTCGGCAGATTATGTCCAGATCCGATAGGTCTCATAGATATGGGATGACCCTGAGTCTGAAAAAGGGAGTAAAGGAAAGGGGAGAAAGAGTTGAGGACGAGAGAAGATGAGATGAAAATTCAAAAGAAGGAAAAAAAAGAGATAGGAGAGGAAAAAAGCAAAACCAAAGCGTCAGCTATAAGCCTATAGCATAATATCAGCTGGACCAGGCTGGACTGATTGAACCTGAACTATAAGCTCTATCAAAGAGGAAGGTCTTAAAGTCTACTCTTAAACGAGTGTCTGTGTCTGTCTCTGACCTGATTGGCTGCTTCCTATAAAGAGAACTTGAGAACTTGGGCCTCAAAGGCTCATTCTGCTTTAAACTTCTTAAAAACTTTCTGTGGTTAAGACTCTAGGCATTTTAGCTCTCTAGTGAGGCAATAGTCATGTAAATAGACAACAAGATAAGATATGATGGAGCATCACCAATCGAGCCTTATTAGAGAAGAAGAGAAGAATGATAAGTGATTTTACTTTTTACTGGGAGAGAGCAGCTAGTGCAGGAGTGATGTGATCGTTTTTCTTAGTTTAGTGAGAACACGAGCGCAGCGTCTGGAAAGCAGAGATCAGCTGAGTGGACCTAAGGATTTTCTTAGCAGCCCTGCTATAATTGTAATGAGTAATCAAGTAAAGAAGCGGTGAACCAATGAATTTGCATAACAGATTTCAAGAAGTGCATGAGCCTGATTTTTGAAGATTTTTAAATTGGAATAGATGAAAGATTTGCAGTTGTGAGTTTTGGGGACACAAAAGATCAACCAAGAGCAACAAAGAAGCAAAGATACGTGGGGTTATGTGTTGGATTGATCTACAGAATCCACTACACCAGATAATTAATCTCTCTCTGAGAATCTCTGATCTATTAAGTACTTGGTTTTCTTTGAGTTTACATCAGGTTTAACATTGTCATCCATTTTTTTTTTATGTCTTTAGACATGCTTGAATTTTTTATGGTTGTTTGCTCTTGGTTTTATCGATAAATATAATTGAGTTGAGTGTCATCTGCATATGAAAGTTTGTGGAGTGTTTCCTGATATGATAATAAAAAGCAAATATAATAAAGGTAAAAAATTGGTCCAAGCACACAGAACCTTGTGGAACTCCGTGATTAACGTTGGTGGTTATCGGCATAGTTTACAAATACAAACTGAGATCGATCTGATAAATAGGATTTAAACCAAATTAGTGCCGTGCCTGAAATGCCAATCGACTGCTCCAGTCTCTGTAACAGGATGTTATGGGTTGCGTAACCTCAGGTATGCTTGCATATTACTCTTTATATCACCAAAGTCTTATTTTTTGTCTTTTTGCAAGCACTTCACGCATTAACCCTTATGAATTTGCAAATCTTTATTCACCATTGGTGTAAAGCGGCACATCACACATTTAAAACCCACTTGTTATAATGGTTTGCACAGGAAGACAAACCAATCCAAAATGTTGAGAGATGGCCTTTGGATATAATGCTAAATGGCACTGACTCAGCAGTATTTTTCTCTTTCTGCATTATAGGTTTGTTATCACATGAAGGATGATGTGACAGAATTAAAGGTTTGAAATAATTATACCTGTGAGTACGGCCGGCTGAATGGAATTCATGACCAAACAATTCTGATTCAGTGGGATTCATAATTATTATATATTTGACAGATTCCTTGCATGATACATACAGCATTGTTTAAAAAATAATGTTAAATTGGAAATGAAAGCCCAAACATTCAATAACAATCATCTAATTCGTATCACTGGAGAGCAACTTTTAATATCCCCAAATTAAGGTTTAACTGTAATTTTTGAAACCTTAACAGAACTTTTAGAGAACCAACATTGGGATATTTTTCTCATGGTTTTCAGAAGAAAATGTTCCCATAAGGTTCTCTAAAGGTCTTCTAAAAAACCTTTTGAGAACATGATAGGAATTATATTTGAAGGAAATTCATTATGGAGGGACAAGCCCATCTTTGAACATGTTTACAAATAAGACACTCTCTTGAGGGAAAAGTTCACCTTCCTCAAGAGAAGAAAAACAGAATAGATCTGTTTCCTGAAGGTGAATAGGAGGGAATCTGAAAATCCATTTGACTTTTTCTTATTATTATTTAAGTTTACTGAGGAGAAAACAAATATTGTTAAATCAAGAACTTTAGTTTATATTGTTCTGATGTTACAATAATTGGATGGTGTGCTTCTTTTGAACAACTAATGTTTGTTTTATGATGAAAGTAGATATGGAAACGTTTTTCTAGCAACCGCAATGTGTGACCCGTAGCCGTTGCTGCTTGATGACAAGTCAGTGTAAGCCTTCAGGGAAAGTCCAGTTATCTTCATGAGAGCCACACTAAATCGTGTTTGTCTTTTTTATTCGCAAATATATGTTCTTCTTTCGCAAGCATTGTGACTTCTAGATGTCTTAATTTCTAATCCTTGTTTCTCCCCCGTGACCTTTTGTTTCCTAATCCGTGCTTCCCCAGTACTGGAGTCAGTCTGTCAGAGGATAATGACTGGAACTATATGTCCCTTTTACCTAGTTTTCATAATGACTCCAGTTGCCTTCAACCGCTTATCATGGGGGGGGGACATTGAAAGACAGAGGGTCATTGACGGGGCCAAAACACAGACAGAGCCCACCATTCACCCTCAAAACCACACATATGGGTAATTTACAGGGGACAATGAATGGTTCGAGCAGCCGTGCATATGTCAAATATGTGAAACACTTTATAAAATACATTATGTATTGTGTGGCCAATTCATATAGACACTTTTTTATTAGGATTAATAAGAAATAATTTCAATAAGAGAAAATAAAATCCAGAGGGAGGTGCAGAAAATGAATGAAAAATCTTCATCTAAATGTTTGATAAAAAAAGGAAATACAAGGTCTGAAACACAGAAGATATATCAAGACAGAGACAGAGTTCAAGGGGGCTTTGCATTAATCTCCCGTTGTAATGACAGTTTAAGGTTTTGGTATTCTGATGAATTCCAGGATTGGACTTAAACTGCTTTCATTTTGTTTGGTGGTCTTTAATCTTCTAACCCTGCGTTCTTAATCAGAACTCAGAGCAGGTTTTTAATCTTGCATGATTGAGGCCGCGGATTATGGGCCTCTGACCTTGCCATGCCGCACAGCTGATTCCTCCTCAAATCGAGTTTCTCTTCCTGTGTAGCTTGCAAAAGAGGATAATCTTACTTTTTTCACGACAAGGCTCCAAAATCCAAACTGTGAATAAAAGACACAAACACTGGGGAATAATCCTAATTTCTGAGAGGGCGTATCAAAAACAGGTCCAATTCATAATGCTGTTTCGGATTTTCTACAGATGTGTGTCATGATTTCTGGTCTCTGTGGTATTTCATCATCTAATCCTTTTAACTATATTTTATACACAACACAACTTTCCGAAGCGTTGTTTTTGAGGGTTGATTTCTAAAAGATAGCTTCAAGTTTAATTGGTGGCTTCAAGGTTGCCTGTATAAATTCCACTTTAACCTTGAAGACTGTTTTAAAGGGGCCTTTGTAACATGGCTGTTCTTCTTAATACTACAGTTTATTTTACCAAGACCGATCCAAGCTCCTCTCTAGACTCTGAAATACGGGTGAGCACTCACTCAGTTCAAATAATAGCTCCCTGCACTCCATTAACTTTATAAATGTATCAAATCTTTGTCCAAGTTTTCTATTTCAGCTCAACGATGGATACGATACTCTCTCAATATCCGGCAATCAGCTGAACCAGGTCTACAGACACAGAAAACAACCAACAATCAAATTAATCTTTAGATGTACCATGATTACTCCTATGTTGTAATGTATATTCTGCTCAAACACGGATCTTTGAAAAAGGTTTGTCAATTTCTTGGCACTGCAGTCTTATTTAACACACACAAGGTGGGTTAGGTGGCTAATAATGATCACGTAAGTATCACGCTCAATCAATATGTTTATTTTTGTTTCTGTACAAGAAACAATATACCTATTGTTTCTTGTATATCGGATTTATTTGATCAATTTATGTGCAATACTTTACTATGAATGAAGGTAACCTGCCAGTCCAAACAGCACCACCTACTGGTACCGAAAGTAATCAAAGACATGTGGGCCATTTATCAGCGTGAACAATATCTGCCACCGTTTTGCTTTACGTGCCAAATGCAGGCAATTTACAACAACTGCAGGTATTTTATGTGTAGAGTGGGTTTAATAATGACTTGCTCCCAATCTGCAGCCTGTTAAACATAAATGTGTATATTTGTGAAAAACAAAGTCAGTTCTAGGAGTTGCTTTGTTTGTAGAAAAATAAAAGCAGCATGTAAGGCTACACAAACAGTGTACATGTTTGTTTAAATGAAAACCTCAATGATTCAGAGTATAAGAAATACAAATAATTAAACATTGCATTTTATGTTTCATTATATAATTGTAAGTCTGGGTTAGTTTGGAGAGGCATCTTCCTGACATCTACATAAGCCTTTTACTCAGTTTGCACTGCTGGGTTACAGGGACGGTGTCATGCACACTTCACTTCATCCAATGTCTGCAGAGTCTGTGGATACCTTCACTGTGTCCAGAGCATAGGTCATGGTATCAGCCTCAACCGAGTCTGCCTATAACATCCACTCTAATGTAGTCCCATCTATACTCCTCCTAATGATTCTCTCTAGGACTGTAGATCAATCTGTAAGATACAAGCAGTTGTATTTCTTTAAATCATTTTTCTCACTTGGCGCTTATACCTGGAGTCTTTTCTTAATCCATGTTCATAAAACACCAGTCTTCTGTCACGTTCATGCCAGTCATTTTATCAATAGTAGCGCAAGAAGCTCTAAATCAGTTTCCTGTTCTGCATTTACAGTTCCGGTCCAACTTTCCAGTCACTTTTTTGTCATGTTGTGGTCATGTCCACCATTGAGAGCCTGACATCAGAGACACGACACGTGCAGTCGATGAGGTGTCAGTATAGCTGTCGATTGTACTTCCATCTATTGGCCAAAAGATGGTACTGTGCATCAATTGAGGGGGGACATTATCTCTGTTGATAAAAAAAAAAACACTGTATGGTATAAAATGTTTATTTAAATCTGTAAACCATGAACACATTTAATAAAAAATACTCAACATAAAGACATAGTGTAAAGTAAGACAATGGCATTAATGTGGCTCCGGGTTAATGTGCAACAGTGATTGAGAGAAGAACATAAACAAATTGCCTTTATCTCCCTGCACTCATACTACCAGATAAGGCACATTTTGCATCAAATATCTTAATTTCCTATGCCTGTAACACTTTCATTAATCCTCAAACATCAGGAGAAGCAGACAGTTATGCATTCCAACTATGTACTGGCATTCAAATAATAACTAACAATTCCTCTCCTGTAAAAAACAAAAAAAGGTTGTTGCACATAATCAAAGAAACAGCATAGTTGTACATACAGTGAATGCAATGACGATGACTATAATTATAGAGCTCAAAATAAAACAAACATCTTCACAAACTTCATTTTAATTTAGAAATAGAAACACTTGGTAATTACTTTGCATTTTCCAAATGGTGAGTACTAGATTCAGTGAAATGCATAGTAGGAATACAGCAAAGGACATTTGACATGTTTCTATGCCACTTACTTGAAGAATCAGACCGAACATCATTCAGTGAAATACACAGACAAGCATATCAATCCATAAAGAGGGTTACCATATATACTCAGAGTCCACTTCCTGCTCCTCGTTCCTGCAAGATTAGAACCGACAATGGAAATTAAGTCCAATTATAAACTGGTGTTCATGTCCAGACAGACACTGGGCAGAGACGCAGAGACCGGGCAGCTCTGTGTAGAAACGGCCTCCTCTGTCCGTGTGCCAGCATCCGGTGCAGCAGTTTGCACCGAGTCAGCAGGCGGCGTGCTTGGCTCACACTCTGAAGAACCAACCATTTTGATCGTGATCTGAGACTCCTCATCTTTACCCAAACTGTAAGGGGAGTGGGTGGTGGAGTCTGGTGAGGAGACCTTGGCAAGAAGCTGCAAGTGGTCCTGATCAGAGCCAGTTTCGAAGCTCACGCTCTTACATAACCCGCACAGACTCTGTCGCGTCTCCTCCAGGTTGTGCACCAGATCGGTTCGCTCGGTCAGCAGACGCTCTTTCTGACTTTTCTGCGGGTAGAATGACAGTTAAGGACGGTCACTTCTTTCATGCATTCTTTGGGACTCAAAAAAAACAACAAACGAAAGATAACTCAAAAGAACAAAACACATATTCAGTCAGCAAGGATCTTAAATATCATGCTTCTAATTTATATTCCTTTATCAGTCAACAGTATCTATAATGAAAAGGTTTGGTCGGGTCCAGTCTGTTAAATCTGTAAACCTAAATCTACCGTTCAACTTTCTACAGGTGATACATAAGTACCACCCTAGTTATATCTATGAAGGAGAGGGCAATACGTATTCTCTTGCTGGAATAAATATTTGTTGTCTCATCCAGACTTTAAACGTTTGAGTAAAGCGGTTCATAAAAGTGCACATTTGGGTCTGTTGTACTCGTATCACCGGCCAGTTCGCTGTGCAGCAAAGGTTACCATGCCGATCTCCTCCAATCGCTGCATTTAAAAAAACACTTAACGGGGCATGACTCAGATACATATCGCACATTTGAGCTAAACAATTATGTTTAAGTATTATCATTATGATATTTTGAATTACCTTTTCCGTATATTCAATTCAATTAATTTTGTTGAGTCAAAAATCACAAATCTGCCTTAAGAGGACTTTGATACATTCTCTTGGATTTGTGTTCTGATGACTTTGCATACTGATCTCTAGGGCTCGTGTTGAATGAACTCGAGGGGAGAGGACGGGTGGAGGCTGTGCCAGAAACTTTTTTAGGAATACAAAAGTACTTCCATCAAAATTGATGCAATTCATACTGGTCAGCAATAGAGGCCAATAATGGTTACAAGGACACAATTCAATCACATCATGTTTGCCAACATGTGAAGAAGAACAGACTTATTAAAGAGAACTTACTAATCTTTTGATCTCACATTCTATCTGGTATACGCCGTCCAGCTTTCTCTTTCGGCAGCGCTGTGCAGCCACGCGGTTTTTGCTTCGCCGACGAACATCATGGACAAATTCAAACTGATCTTGAGTCAAGTGATGGTGTCTCAGAAGCTGCTGGAAGGCACTCCGGCTCAGGGTGGAGATCTGGTCCACGGGGAAGGGGAGCTGAATCTGTAGAGCACAGTGCTTGAGAGTTAGATTTATTTGACTTAATATCTCCAACTATCACAAAAAAAAATATCAACCGTGTATCAAAATGACCTCTGCTGCTCTTTTGTTGTTGGCTTCAGTATCTCCATCTGTGTCCAGGTCCGAGTCGTCCCCAGAGTTGAGCGAGGAAGACATGTAGGGGCTCTTCTCTGACTGGGACAGGCTGTCAGCGCATGGGGCCGGGTCATCACCCGGCTCAAAGTCCCTGAGGAAGGGACAATCCCCTACACTGGAGCTCAGGTCCAGCTGCTTAAGCCAATGAAAATCTGAAGCTTTTGCCAGATTGTTTTGGTCTATTGGTTCCAAAGGGAGTGGTTGAGCCTGGGATGGGCATAGGTCAGACCAAAACCCCTTTGCCAGATGTTCAGCTACCTCCCTTTCCACACTGCTCCTCTCCCCATTTCCCTCTCCGTGACTTAGAGCAGAAAGTGTCGGGTCCGTAAGATCACCTTCCATTTTCGGTTCTGGGCCAGCCTTACTCTGCTCTAATAACTCACGGCAATCACCCGCCCCCGATGTGCCGAGTGGACCTGAACCAGGGACGCAGTCGGCTTCAGCACCAAGTGTCTCCACGGACTGCTTCACGTCTCTGCCGGCTCGATCAATGAGTTCTGGCAGATTCATATCCCCTGGGGTTGACGGCTCACAGGGTAAGCAACAATCTGCCAAACTCAACTCACTTTGATGACACACATCTCCTATCTCTAAAAGAGCTTTCTCGCAGAACTGAGAGGGGTGGTCGGCTTTGTCAGAGTCTGGGCATGGCAAAGACAACATGGGGCACACACCATTTGCTGTCAACTCCAAAGATAAGGGGGGCATTTGGGGCCCACAATTCTCCAAACAAAGGTGTTCTTCCCCCCTGTTGGTCTGACCCTGCACACTCTGAGGACACCGTGATGGGAAATCTGTTTGTTCATCCGCTCTCGAAGGCACTGAGCTGTGTGACTCCGATGATTTTGGTCGGCCGATTTCTGCGCTGGAGCTAAATCTGGCCTTGGGATCCCGGCTCAGACAACAGGCTCTACGGCTGATCTCTCGTGACGTTCTTTTGCCTTCAGAAAACTTTGGGATGAGGAAATCAAAGCACGAGGACTCCAAATCATGAAATCCTAAAAACTCAGCACTGCTGTGAATGGCATGAATGTTTTCTTTGGTGAAGTGTAGCTTTGATGTGTAGGCAAATTGAAGCAATGGTTCAAATCCCCCAATGGTCACCTGGGGGGAAAGAAAGGCAGCAAGTTGTTGAGGTACCAACAAACCTCACCAGATCGTTGACATAACAAACTACCGTAATACTATGAAATACTACAGCATGACCAAACTATAAAGGTGACCAGCTTAATAAAAAAAACAACAGCTGGACAAAATAGATATCGCAGTGTCTGCATTTTCCATGGCACATCTTGCAAAGAAGCGTCCTAATCGACGTGTTGACAAGTTTGGTCTTTTTAGTGGCTTTTCTTGCACATACTCTGCATTGAGATATTGCAGCTCTCTACTTGTAATGGAACATGTTCGCAATTCACAAAATGAACGTGGCAGCTTTTCATTGATGAGCTCTCTTCTTCCAGGATGCCCAAAGTGCATTATAAACATCGTGCTGATCCTATTACTCATAAATATAAAATTGTAACAGTAAATTCATGCACACTTTATCTTTTCCACCAATCCTTCAGACGAACACCAACCTCATCAGGCAAGGTGACGATGGAAGTCTGTCTGGTGACATTGGCGACCCTGCTGTGAAAGTATTCACTGCAGGAAGCCAAGACAGAGCAGTGGGCCCGGAAACTCCTGTTTTCTACCACCACGGTCACATCACACAGAACATCCTGCTGCCTCTGATCATCCAGACCCTGGAGAACATGGGCACTGTGCACTGCAGACTGAAAGGTGAACACCGACGTGCGAGGAGCTTGGAAAGACATGGTTCAAACAGCTCAACCTGTGTGACAGAGGGAAGTCAAAAGGCATCATGATCATACACACCCTTTGTCAAAATGTACCAGTTTGTCTTCCAGCTGCAGTGATTAGTCAATGGTCAATCTGTCTGTTCACAGACAACTAATCTGCAACAATTTTATTTGATTGGATTAATTAATAGGTATGACATGTAATGTAATAGGTATGTCAATACTGAAACAATCGTTAGTTGCAGCTCCAGTGAATTCACTCCTTAGCAAAGGGACTTAATGTTGAATCATATACAACCACCACACACATTTTCAAAGTGAGGGTGAACATGTCAAGAAATCTGATCTGCTTCTGAAATGAAATAGCTCACAACATACAAAAAAGGTGATGAGAAGCTGTAATATAATGATGTCAAACTAGTGCAATGGTCTGTTCCTTTTTTTTACTACCCAATACCACTTTTTCACAATAACAAGTTGCATAATTCATATTATTCTTATGGGCAGCAGAAAAGATCACAGGGCAGTCTAAGGACCTACCTTCCTTCTCATTCACAGCAATGACATGCTCCAGTCAAGTAACACACAAATGATGGTGAACCTTGTACTGACTGGGTTAAAGAATTAGCGAGACAGCCATCTGACGAAACCTAGGTTAACTCCACTTTAATTAACTAGTTCAGGATACATCTTATTTTAACTTGGGCAGCCAGTTAAAACGCTGACTCATGTTTAGCCAAGTTACACAACTGGGCCTGCAGTAGAGGCGCAACTAATAATATCGACATTTACGACAAGACAGTTATGTTCCTAACGACCGACAACATTTTAGTGCGATGAAGATGTAATGGTGGAAAAAAGTAACTATCTTGAGAACGGCTTTACGCTAGGCTAGGTTAGCGACTGTACCGAGCGAAAACATCTTCTGGTTGTTGGATAAAAACTAAAATATTCCTTAACAGAAAGTTGTAATCCTTTACAAAAGGCTCAATGTTTACTGACCTGCCATGTAACCTTGATAACATTGCCAATGGTGAGTTTTGAGTAGAGATGTCTGGACATCCGGAACCAGACTTTACTCTCGTCATGTGACAATGTGGTCAGCACTTACTGCGCATGCTCAGTGCAAGCACGAGAACGTCAATCCAAGACAGGGATAAAAACCTAATTTTGAAGCATTTCATTATGGTTTCATTACATTACATTGATAAAAATAGACATAAATATGTTTTACAAATTATGTTCCCAACATTTCATTTTCCTACTGAAATCGATTTGTAATGCAAACAAATCCAACACCACAATCTGTTTAACGTCCATTCTGACACCTTTCCAGAGTGTTAGAAACATCCAGCCGGTCCTTTTTAATACTTGAAACACCTGTGATGAACATCTTTAACTTTGTTTCAAATGTTCATTCTGTATAATCAATTTCATTGCATCACAGTCACTGACAAATCTGGTTGGTTAACTGATCCCTTATACTGTAGAGCAGAATAAGCACGTTGGTTTGTTGGATTTTCTGAGTAGTAAGGCCCCATTCAATTAGCAGATTCTTTCATAGAAGAGGAGGTAGGCTTGACAGCTCTGGACTTTACTTTGGCTCGCAGGCTGAACACTTGTGTCGCTTATATGGAACCAGGATCCTCTGGGCGGCTCTACAGGTCCTGATGAGAAGTGATGAGTTAGTTCAGAGATTCATAAAACATTAGGATCAAGTTATTATTCTATTGATCGTCACGCCTACACTTGCCTTCAGCTGTAAATCCGTTGGATGAGGGGTTATGGCACACAGGTCGTGCTTTCACATACGCTGTGTAATGACCCGACCTCATTGTTCCGCTGTGCTCTACGATACCGTACAAACTGTACAAAATCTGAGCGTTTCCCTCCGTCAAGTTCTGTTTGGAAACAACTTTTGTGAATGCTCGGACAACAATAAAACAATGCTACATTTATAACTAGGCATATAAATGCATAAAAGCTGGTCATCCCAATATTTACCTTGCATTGAACCGCACAAAAGGGAGCTAGATCCAGGATCAGGGGGAAATGGACATGTCTGTTCACCTTACAAATACTGAATCCATTCTAGAGGGAAACAGCAAAAGTATCATTAAAAGAAGTTTTCCACTACATTAGGCGTTAATCTCTTAACTAGTTGGTTCACAGTTGGGTGAATAACAACAGCTTGGATGACACAATCAAACGTGTACATGACCTTTACTTTTCTTCAAAAATCGTACCTGTTGAAACCTTTTCAAATGAAGGGTAAGCACTGGTGGGGGAGAAGAGATCAGCATTTGCTTCAAGGCATCAGTGTAGACATTCTTCTGGGCTCCTAATCAAAGGCACAAATAAAGAAGATGAACTTCGTCGATTCCCAAATGTAAAAGTAAATCGTATAGAGAAAACAAAAGCAGCCAAATAAAACCCCACGTCAGTCAGATACATTTCACATACCTCCAGCGTTGTCTTTGTTTGGCTGCCGTTTCGTGCATGTGACACACAGCAGGCTGTTGTTCTGCGTGAGGGTTTCCACTTCTGTGAAGTAAAAAAGGCACGACTGGACCGAACACTCCTGTTTCTCAGGGGCTGTCCTGGTAGCCAGTGTGCGGAAGGCCAGCTCCGGGTCCTGACTCACTACAGTGTACTCTTTAGCCTCCAGTGGCTCATCTCCACTCTCCATAGTTGTATCCAAGGCGTCCGGTTCTTCTATGAAGGCATCATCCAGAGTTACTTTTTCCATTTCATTCGCCAGCTGTGTTTTCTCTTCTTGGTTCAGATCCATGTCAGATATGTTGTCATCGTCTAAGATGCTGTCCTTTGACTGCTGCTCGTCTAATAAGACAGTAACACGATTGTCAACCGATGACGTAGCCAATGAGTCGCAGTCAATCACCTCCTCCTCATCGTCATCTTCATCCTCATCATCCTCCTTCTCCTCCACCTCCTCCACCTCCTCCTCTTTGTCCTTCTCATCCTGGACTGGGTCAAGGTTCTTCTGGACCTGTTCAGACACACTGATTTGTGCAGGATTCCCCTCACTTAATATGTCTTCTTCATGTGTCACATTGTCAGCATTTTCCTTTGCATCTGCAGTAGGATCGGTCTGTTCACCCTCCAGGTGGCCCGGAGATGAGAGACTGTCCAAAGTGACTCTGCCCTCAATCTTCTGCTGTCTCTTGTGTTGCTTTAAGCCAAGAAAATTAAACAAATACAAACTATTTTGTTAATTCTGCACGATTATTCAAAATGCATCCATCAAAATGATGAATTAAGGCAAAATAAAGAAACTTCATGTGTACTTTTGTAGTGCTGTACCTTTGCCTGCTTCTTTGCCTGTTTCTTTGCCTTCTTCTGCTGGTACTTGCTGCCAGACCCGCTGGAAATGTCATCATTCCCGTTTGTCAAAGCAGGGCTGTTTCCGCCATCCTGGCTCGACTCACTGGTGTTCTGAACTGCTTTTTTCTGGTTCTTCTTTCTGTATGCCTGCAATATGTAGTCACAAAATCGTACATGCTTGCAACACAAATAAAACATGAACAAGTAATTGCTTGATGAAAAAAACAATCTTTACCTCATCAAAAACGGGAAGGGAAAGGTCCAAAAACATCTCTGTGACGACAGACACCTGTAAGTTTAAACACGGGACATTTACTTGACATCGACATAATACAGACAGTTTATCCTACATTTTTCTCCACAGTACATACCGTTTTACACTGCTGACACATTATAGTGCTGGTCATCTCCCCACCAAAAACTTGGTCGACAAAGTTTTTGGGAAATCCATTTTTTTCGTACTCTGAAATCATTACTTCATTGTTAGCAACCATATTTAACTATTAGGTGTACCAATATTGTATAGTTCACCATTTATTATGCTTACATCTTTTTAATGAAAAGATTTAAGTTACTTACCTTTCACAATTGTTTTCAGCTGCTCTCCATCTTTGCCTTTTCTAGATTCTTTCAATGTTTCCGTGATTCCTGAGCTTACTCTCTGTCAATACAAATATATTCCTTAAATGTATATCATCAAATGAATAATAGATAAAAAAACAGATGAACTCTTATAGACTATGGGTGAGTGGGTAGCAGGTCCGTCTTTCAATCAGGGGGTTGGAGGTTCAATCCCCGCCCTAGTCGATGTGTCCTTGAGCAAGACACTTAACCCTGAGTTGCTCCCTGTAGCTGCGTCTACAGTGAATGAATGTAACAGTACTGTAAGTCGCTTTGGATAAAAGAGTCAGCCAAATGACATGTAATGTAATGTAATAGACATAAGATGTCCAACATTTTCACAGAATCTTGATCATTTCAGCCTCTGAACACTGATTGTATTATAATCGGCCTGGAACTAGAAATCTAAGTGCACAGTGAAATACATATCAGCTGTTTTTACAAGCAAAGTATTCACTGTAGTTCTGTTCTGCTGTCAATATAATACAGTGCCATGACAAAACATAGCCATCTGGACAGCTACATAGTCCATTTTAATTGTACTTCTTTCCCTAATATATTACATTTCAAACTAAATGCATACTTTGATCTCTTCAGCTCGCATCCCATCCAGAAGGTAGCGCAGCAGCTCCTGGCTATCTTGCTGCTGAAATCCTTTGAACCTGGCAGCTCTGCAGATATGAGATTAGAAAATGAAGAACACTAGATGCAGTAATGCTCGGAAATACATTTTAAACATATCTTAAGGCTGAGCTCCACCTCAACTTGTAGTCACACTCACTTTTTACAAACTTGTGTGAACAACTCCCGCGGTGTAACCACACCCTTTTTAGATTCCTGGATCTCATTGAGTAGTTGACACATAGCCAAAGTCAGGGATCCAGGCTGACCTAACTGCATTGAAATAGGTGCCTGCACACATAACCAAAAAAAGTATTTTAGCAATAAATAGAGTAAATTAGACATCATCTTTACAGTAAACAATAATGGCAACTCACCAGATCCGAGGAGGCAACAGGTGTAATGTTAAGACTAATACCGTCTTCTGCCACTTTGCTGAGAGTCTGTCTTAAGAGCTGTGTTTGAGAAAGATTCTAGAAAACACAATGACAGCAATTAACAATAATTCACAACTAGAATCTCTCATTTTAATTTCAAGACTGATATCCTATTAAGCACAATCTTACCTGCATGACTGCATTAAAGAAACATGTGTTTCCCAGGTTGCTCAGCCCCTTTACTGAAACACCACTATTGTCTGCAGATGGACCAGACTTTTTTGATATCCCGACACTCTCTTTCTTGGCGTTTTTCTTTTGAAGGCTCTTGTCTTCATTGTCCTCACTTTCCTCTGCCTTGACAGTCTCTGACTTCTGCTCAACTTCCAACACAATGTCTTCTTCCTTCGCTCCTAAATAACCAAACACAACATGGTGATGGAGACATGCAAACCCAATAATTCAATTTGACAACAAAATAAAAATGGATGGATGGACTTACTTGTCGGTGGTCTCTTGATGGGATCTGCAGAAGTTTGCTTTTTTAGGTTGGTCACCAGCTGAGCCAAATGTCCGGTTCTGGAGTACTGGACTTCATCATCACATATGTAACACCTGCAAGTTTGGAAACACATTAATACAAACTACGTACTCCTCATTTCAACCACAACGTATGCCTCTGTGATAAACACACCACAGCAACATACTCACCACACACTCCAGTTGTCCAAACTGATTACCAAGCAATGAGGATCCGACCGAGGAGTCTCATTATGTTTAATGGCATGCTGGTTCTCAGAGTTGCGTCCACATCCCTGGAATAAGAAATGCATCTGGTTATTTAGCAAAAAGTTACTTTATACACAACATAGTTAAAAATGGGTTGAATAAACTCACTATATTGCCACATTTCAAGCACATCCATATGGCTGTTGTTTCCTTTTCCTCTTCAGAGTCCTGTGGCACGGTGGTGCTGATATTTTCTTTATTTTCTTCATGCTTACAATCCTGGCAACGCGTCCAATCAGAATTCCCTGAGAGTTTCTTTATAATAGTTTGGTCTGTTCCCTTTTTTATATGCCTGCAGGATGGACCTGTATAGATATATAAAAAAACGTGTAGCAAATTTACCCGAGATCTACTACAGGTTGTCATATGCATGAGGGTGGTGATACATTATTTTATATTCTATCGTTACTAGGGATGCATCGATCTGATCGGCCGATATTTCCATTATCGGTTTTGATCGGAGTTCTCAAAACGGACGATCAAAACGGCCGATCAGATGACGTAACATCTGCGAGAACTATCAGAGACGTTTCAATCGCCGCGCACCGCAACGGAGACGATGCGCCCGGCGAGGGCCGCAGAGTGAGAGGTCCACGAGGGGATCCTCACGCACCGAGCGGCGTCCCCGTCCCCCGAGTTGAATCACTGGGTCAACTCAGCCGACACTCACATGTCTGAGCCCCTATAGACTGATGCTGACGGTAAACGCATTCTATCAGGAGCGCGCGAGGGTTTTGATAAAGTTAGCGGAAGGATTTACGTGAAAACATCCGGTTTTGCAAAGTTAGCGGAAAGAACCACGTGAAACAACATCCGTTTTTCAAAATAAGATGTCGACAAATCAAACACTAACATATAAAAGTAAACAATGAACTGATTTTGTATCTTTATAGATCGTTTCTAAGATTTAGCTTAAATTATGCTAACATTAAAACATTTTTACTGTACCAAGGAAGAGTTTATAAAAATAAGTCAGACTTTTGTATGTTAAAAAAAGTCCTGTAAATAGATTTCCCCAAGAGTTCAAGGAAATGAATAATGCAGATGTGTTCCATACATATCTGAAATCCCCTACAATAGCAATCAAACAATTTTAATGTATCAATTAGGACATTTTTCAAAGTAAAAGTCCGAAATGTTTAAAGAATAATTTCTTTAATGTTTGAGTTGCTTTATATATGTATTTCCTCATAGTCCTAGGCAATAATGCTCCACAATAAATAGAATGCTTCAATCGACACCGTGATCGGTGATCGGTATTATCGGATCGGCAGATACTGATTTCAGTGATCGGTGATCGGCACCAAAAACCTGATCGGTGCATCTCTAATCGTTACCTCATTTACTACATATTATTTACCTGCCAGGTCAATGTCATCGTCCTCCCTGGAGCTCTTGTCCTTCCCCCTTTTCTTTCCCATTTCCACCTAACATTAAACACAATGGGAGATTAATGTAAATTAGACAACGCTATGTTTGACTAAAAACTAATGTCTAATAATACAATTATAATGCTGATTAACGCAATAGAGAGCCGGTACAGTCAGTGCCAGAAGCAAACAAAGAGTAATGTAACGTGTAACGCTAGCTAAGTCAATGGCCATCATAATCAGGGTCCAATCAACTTACTGTCACAAACGGAGCCTCAAACCTTCACGGTTTAGTTTCGTTCACTTTGTATCGATTAATTCTCTCATCCGGACACAACTGAAAAGAAGTAAAACAAAGACCTACAACGTTGCAATTTAGAGGAAAAACTGCGTTGATTTGGCTAGAAAATCCCAACTGACACATGCAGACAACAGAGGAACAGAAATGTGACGATACCGCTGGTTCGATACGTGTGTTTCCTGTGTGCGTCGCTTGAAACAGTCCGAGTGGAAACAACGCTCGACGACCAGCAAACAGGACATGCAATGCAGACGTTGTCCAGGTGTTTAGCTGGTCTGTGTTCAGCTCCTCGTGTATAGAAGTCATATACATATATGTGTTGACTTTTTGATCATTGACAGGACTTGAATGTGGAGAAATAACGCCATTTTAAAGCCTTTATCAGTATGTCTTGTTCAGAGTGGGCTGAGTCCCAGCTTGCAGAGATAGAGCTGCTGACCAGCATGTTTCCCACCCAGGACGAGCTGGAGATCACAGACCAGCTGGCACTAGCTGAGCTCAGGGACTATGTGGAGAGCTCAGCTTCAACAGACAGCTCTCCTTCTTCCAGACCTCAGTTTTTCATCAAACAGAAGCTTGACACTGCAGGCATGGAGAGGGTAACTAAATGACCGACTGCGATAGTATCTCATTGTGATTTAAATATGTGCCAAAACATAATGATGTTCTTATTTCGTTGCTCCACTCAGACAGATGTCGTTTTTTCCTGTGCTTATCCATCCGAATATCCCAGTGTGTTACCAGAGATAACAGTCCGGTAAGCCATTATCCGCTTTTGATGTGTGGTAAGGAACTATTTAGCCTACATGCTAAACTATTTCAACAAACTAATTTGCTTAATTTCAGAGTATGTTTTTTGTAAAGAGAAACGAATATATTCATATAATCCAATGTTGCCTAGACTCGAGAAGAGAAGATGTAATTCCGTAAGTTAAAAAGCCTAAACTGCGAAGACATTGTATGATTAATGTAGGCTGGAGTGGAAATCAAATGTTTTTACATAGGTAAACAACAGATTAATGACATTGACTTGAAAAATAAGAGGTTATTTTTTGTTGTAATGACTTTGTTGAAAGTTAAGGAATCTTCATGGTTAAATAGAAACAGCATACAGTTAGATGTGGACTCTGTGTGATCACTTCATGGATTTGTTAAAGCGACAATATTAATATTAATTAATGTCTTTTTAAAAAACCAAAATCTGTAATAGTGCTACTTTATCAAAGGATATTAATCGCGATTGATGAGTCGTGGAAATTGCTGCTTGTGTGGGAAGATACGTCTCAGTTTATCCTCATGTGCAATTGTTTTTAGATGGCCAGTATCTAATTTTCATAATAAAGATGAATACATGTAAACATGAATAAATGTTGCCAAGAGTGCTATTAGAGAGTAGAGTGTCTATCACGATGCACAATAATACTACAATAGCGCTAAAGAAAAAATCAACTTCTAAGTTGCTTTCAGAAACTATTGCATTAGGAGTAGTCCTTTATATTGATAAGTATGTCTATTAACCTCATGAAGATCTATTCTAGTTATCCGAGTATGTTGTCGTGCAAATCTTAGCTTCTTCAAGGTTTCTATTCAAAGTTTTTGCTCTCCAGATGGAAACTTCTAGCTTCAAGTGGCCTTGGATGTTCTCTGAATACAACATGTTTTATTCGTGCCTTAGGTGTGCCGGTCTCAGCAGGGCCCAGCAAACACAGCTCCACACAGATCTTAATGCATACTTAATGGGAAACTGCCAGGGGGAAGTATGTGTGCTCTCCGCTGTAGACTGGGTGAAAGACAACCTGCAGCTTTTCATTAATAAGAGCTTATCAGCATCAACGGCTTCCAAGAAAGAGTCTTCCTCTCCACGACCACAGGAAGTGTTCAGTCGAATTTGGATTTACAGTCACCACATCTACAACAAGACGAAAAGGAAGAACATCTTGGAGTGGTCCAAGGAGCTTGGCCTGTCTGGATTTAGCATGCCTGGGAAGCCTGGTATTGTGTGTGTGGAAGGTCTTCATTCTGCCTGCGAGGAGTTCTGGTCCAGGTATCTTATGTGTTATTTCTAGCAATTGATGTCAAAGCCGTGAAGCCTGCTGAGGTCCCAGGTTTCTTATTTTTCCAAACCTTTTCCCATTTGACAGAGTGAAGGTTCTGACATGGAAGAAGATCATGATTCGACATAGAGAGGATATTCCCCTTGATCGTCAGGGCGAGGACAGCGGGGCTGTTGGAAGTACAGACTCCCTGCGCAAATTCACTGGCTTTGAAGAGGCCATGTTTGACCCCCACGGGAACCGAGGTAATCACATGGACCTTGGGAAGCTCTACCAGTTCTTGAATGAGAAAGGCTGTTGTGACGTCTTTCAGATATATTTTGGCATTGAAGGAAAGTAGTGTTTAGATCTAGGTAGAATATAAATGCATACTGGTGCCTTGTCATTGAAGTTACTTCTAAAGTATTTACTTAACAATTTATGAATTGCTTTTTTTGTTTCTTTAATTTTCACATACCAGCACACTAAAACGATTGTAAGCTTGCCTGGAAAAACTGAAATAACTCAATAAGCTTTTCATAGATGTTGCTCAGCCGTTACACCTGGGACTTCATTGGGATAAAAGGCAAAACGAATATTTTGGCAATTTCGAGAAACTTAAACATATTTTTAGCTAAGAGGCATGTTTTTCAAAGAGCATTAACAAAAGATGTTTATCTGAGAGGTTTCTTGAGGACCTCAGTTATATTTGCAATTTTAATACTCCTTCAAGATCAAACCTTGCCCAAGGTTTTTCTTTCCTCAAATGACACCAGCTTGTATTACTTCCAGGCTATTAGAGGATTTTCATGTCTGATACCACATTAATAATTGGACAACCTCGTCAACAAGATGCTGAATATCTGTTTATTAAATCAGATTTTTTTTCTTGTGAATTATAGATAACATAACCGTGGAAAGTCTCTTTCCAATTTTCTTTGAACGATTTGTTCTTGGATAAATTGTGCATAATTGTGGATTACACTTTGGTCATTAAAATGTGTTGTTATTAAAGATGAATCTAATTTTCAGCCCACAGAGATGAACATTTCCAAAACGAGAAAGAGATTTGGAGTTTGCATTATTACACTATATACTGCACATTCTAATGATGGAGAAATGGTGATTTTTAACCTGTCGGAGCATTCAGGAGTTCAGACTGTTAAAAATGAACGGGGAAACAAATGAAAATCTGCACATTGTACAGAACTAGGAGTTGGCAGTAGTTGCAGGCATTGCATTGCATTTACTTGCAACCTTGCTTAGGATACAATGCCCAACAGGTGGCAGCATTATATAACCACAGTTGGAGAACCTGAACTAAGATGTCGCCTTGGATTTCTGGATGTTCAACCTCATACAAATCAACACCTGGACAACAAATACCACAACAACAACAAAATTACCTAAATTTAAGCAGAACAATAATGATTTGGTTAAAATAATTGTAAGGGTTATTTTAATCAAATGTAAATGTAATAACTTGTACAAATATGCAACTTTTATGAATATCTATGCAAATTAAAATGCTGATTTTATAATGTCAAATGGGAAGGTGGTTTATATCTGTGGACTTTCAGAATAGCAAGACACTAGCAAGGAGGTTCTAAAAATACCCACACTCCTCTTTATCGTGCATCTGTTATAACAATGACTGACTTTTTAAAGTATTTATCATGCAACTTTTAGCTGATGAAGAGATACCTGACCATAAGGGAGATGCTCAACCTGATGAAAGTTCCATATCTCTTTTTTTCCTGGTAGATGGTGGTCTCCCGTTCTGTTCTTCTTGATGCTATAGTGTTCTGGCTTTGCCCCCAGAGAGTGGATACTCCAGACACAACTCTAACTTGCTTCTTCAGAACTGCTTATTTCTCGAGGCAATCCACAACTCCAGTTTGTGTCCCTCAGGATTTCCAACTCTAAATCAGGATGAAAAACCTCTTCCCCCCGCTTGCGTTTCTAGATCTAAAATCTCTTCCTCGGATGGCATTTTTAGAGTAAGGTCTCAAGGCTGAATCAGTCAGTTGATGCCTTTATTACCTTCGCATTGAAAATGCGGAAGGTTATGTTTTGATCGCTGTGTATTTATTTATTTATTTATTTGTATGCGTGTTCCTCGCATAACTAAAAAAGTATTAAACCAAATCGCATGAAATTTGGTGGGATGATTGGTTATTATCCGGGGACCATTTGATTAGATTTTGGGATCGATCGGGTCAAAGGTCAAGGTCAACACATTCTTGAATCGCATGACATTTGGTGGGATGATTGGCTATTATCCGGGGACCATTTGATTAGATTTTGGGATCGATCGGGTCAAAGGTCAAGGTCATGAAAAGGTCAACATCTTCTTTTTACCATAGCGCGGTCAATTTATATCCAATTGGCATGCAACTAATGCCAAAATGTTCATAATTCAATGCCCAATCTTGTGATATGCGAAGTTATGTGCTCTACCGAGTGCCCGTTCTAGTGTCCGCCCACTGTTGAGACTCCGCCCACTCCTCCTCTCTACCTCCATCTGCCTCATGGATCGTGGAGGTCTCCATCTTGGAATATGCCTACTACGAACTATTCATACACTCTGTCATATTCATTGAATGTATTTTAACTCTAAATCTGTCCTTCTGTACACATTACATCTATTGCACCTGTCCATCCTGGAGAGGGATCCTCTGTTGCTCTCCTGAAGGTTTCTTCCCTTTTTTTCCCCTGAAGGGTTATTTGGGAGTTTTTCCTGATCCGATGCGAGGTTTTGGGACAGGGATGTCTATGTGTACAGATTGTAAAGCATTCCGAGACACATTTGTAATTTGTGAAATTGGGCTATACAAATAAACTGAATTGAATTGAATAGTGTATAAGGCTCTGCCTACAGTCTTCTATCTAAGTAAGCAGGATTGCTACAGCTTACACTGGTTTCATTTTAACTGGGTAAATAACACATCTGGCTGTGGACAGATCCATCCAGTATGGTTTTTCTTCCTTCTAAGGGTCCTAGGACAGAGGATGTTGTATGGATTATAAGTCCCTCTGAGGCACATTTGTAATATTAGAGCAACAATAATAAAATGTAATTGAAATGTTGTTATAGAAACAGAACATCTGCTCAACATTTAAGCACTTCCTTTTTGTAATCTTTATTCAACAAGAAAAAAGCACATTCATCTTAAAATAAATGGAGATGATTTATGTCAGATTTAGCTACTTCCCTATTTCCATCTGCATTCCCTTGGTATATACACACAGAACAATCACCAGAAATGAAATACATTCATTTACATGCAAGCAATTGACCTCAACATGTATAAATCCCAGCACATTCATTCAGTACAACTATTTAATTACAATTAATTATCTGGATCATAGTCAAATATATGTTGACATGACAGGTTGCTCAATATCCAATTTGTTTTCCCCAATTTTGCAAAATAGTGATAGTCTTTGCAGTTTTTAAAGGGGACTTATAAAAAACTCAGTGTTTGTGCACATACAATCAATTACACTTGTATTTCAGACTCAAGGTTGAGATAGTTCAAAACATTAAAGAGAATAAAATACATACAAAATCACAAGTAAAATACATAGACCTACGAATGCTTTATGAATAGCGAGCTGTGCCAATGTCTCCACAGCTGGGACTGGTAGCGCGTGGGTATCTGGATCTTAGTGTGTTAAAACCCCTGAAAGGTCCCTGAAAGGTCCCTGAAAGGTCCCTGAAAGGCCCCTGAAAGGCCCCTGAAAGGCCCTCTCTAGAGCCGGTGTGTGACTCGTATGTTCTGGGCTACTGTAGGAACACGGTGGTGCTACATGCATCACACAGATTCTGTAAAGAGGATGCGCTCCTTATGAAAATATGAAGGGCTTATTCTAAGTTAACAAGAACTCAACAATTCTTAGTTTCAGGTTATTCTACACCAAAGGAAACATAGTTATGAATATTATGTTCTAATCTGAATGGTTTCAGACAAACGGTTATACTAGCCTGTGAGCAGCAGGACGTACAATAATGAAGATGAAGATGGTTTCTTGAATATCAAATTTCTTAAAGATATCTCAAGCACAATAACTAAAAGTTTTTAAAGCATCACCATGAAACATCAATTAATCAGATGAATATTTGTATGGCATTGCATTACTGAACACAACATGTATTTCTGCTGTAACTTTGCTGATCATCTGTGTAGACTCTAGAGTGTGGATAAGCTGGACATCCGATAAACTGGACATCCAATGTTATCCAATGAGCTGACGTGAATCACAAAGAATACCCGTTCTCTACATTTAATTATCTGCCATGATTCAAAGTATTTATTCACGTAATTGTACAATAGCTTTGATAGAGCAATGAATAATGAATAATTAATTGACAACCTTTGTGAAAGGCTTTCCGTTGTTATGGCTCCTTCAATAAAAACGACTTGTTTTTTCTCCACACGTTTAATTTAATTCATTCCATGCACAGATCACTTTCAAGATGCTTCATTGATTTTCTCCCTTATTTCTTTCTGCCATAGCTACAATAGACATACTGAACATCAGATGACACATCTTAAAGATTCAAAGGAAACGTCCCAGTGCTCTTTTGCCTACTGTTGCACATTGGGAATGTCCGTCATGTCTTTGTTAAGTGAACTGATGAGTAACACTTGTGATGTTCCAGGATATGATCCTGACATTGCCAAACATGACTCCCATTCTACCTAAAGTCTCGATGAATGTGTGCCTCGAGGTATGATTATAAATGGCCAAGTGGAAAGTGCCAACATTAGTCAAAGCCAGCTGCTCCCTCCATTAGAGGTTCATAGCTAATATCCACCTGCCAGATGTAACCATCATGTGGTTTCTAGTAGTTTTAACTTCATTGTCTGAAATACTGATCTAGGCAATGGAGCCGTGTTCCTATGTGTACTGTAACTCGGTGCATATCATTAACTCTCCCTCTGGTCAATAGACATCGATATATCAAGTGTAGAGCACTCTTTAGCGGCTACATTTTCTTATTATTCATTGTAACTGACCTACAGCTTCTGCATTCTTCATCCATAGTTACTTATTGATAGAAAAATATAAGTGAAGTCCATAAGAGGTAGGATATAGTAGCAGAGTTTGACAATTTTTATTTAAAAATAGAATTACCTTTTTTGGAAAGAAAGCAAAAAAACCACAGTTTCACACACTGAATGTGTCTATTATAGGTTGTATTGTTCAGGCTTGTTACCTTTGCATTGAAAATGCGTACGGTTATATTTTGATCGCCGTGTATTTATTTATTTGTATGCGTGTTACTCGCATAACTCAAAAAGTATTAAACCGAATTGCATGAAATATGGTGGGATGATTGATTATTATCCGGGGATCATTTGATTAGATTTTGGGATCGATCGGGTCAAAGGTCAAGGTGAAGGTCATGAAAAGATCAACATCTTCTTTTTACCATGGCGCGGTCAATTTCTATCCAATTGGCATGCAACTAATGCCAAAATGTTCATAATTCAATGCCCAATCTTGTGATATGTGAAGGTATGCGCTCTACCGAGTGCCCGTTCTAGTTTTATATGTTTTAGGGCAGATGGGTGGCCTCACACCTTCCCTGTAGCGAAACCCAGTTAGGGAAAAGAGTTCTACTTTGTATATCCAATACAAATACTTGTGACATAATCATATTTTTTACTTTAACACCTAAATGGCTAAGGCTGTTGGTCACACCATTGCATACATGTATCTTGTGTTGAGTTACTGAGGTGACATTGAGAAGCTGGATCATGAAAGGACTTAGGGAAAACAATCCTAATCAGTTTCTGAATCAATCAACTGAGACTATTACCCACTGCCAAGATTTCTAGAATCTCCTTGTTTTTATCGTGAAACTCATCATGCATATTGACTTTCCACCCCATGCTTGATGCAATGAGCTATCGATCCAAACATGTCGTCTTGATTTTATGAGACAACCTATACAGTAAGAAGCTAAATACTGTAGATTTTCCTATTTCCTTCCATGGGCGATGCATGATTCATAGCTGTTTGGGATTAAAGGCAGCTATTGATTAATATCCGGGTTAGACATAAAGGGCATATATAATGAAAAATGCATTTTCAGTGCATGTACAGTGGCTAACAACTGTGAAATAAGACAACCCAGTCAGTTTATTGTGAGCTGCCTAGATCTGTCACGGCGCTATTAGAGTGGACCCAAAAGCACAACTCAGACAGGAGAAACAAAGAAAACTGTCTTTGGTTGGAAACAGGCTGGGTCAAAACCGGGAGATCAGTCGAAAAAACAAACAAGTCCAAAAAGGGGCAGGGCAGAGAATCAGAGGTCAGAACAGGCAGGTCAGGAATATACTCTAATAACGCTGGAGAACTTGGCACGAAAACACAAGACAATCTGGCAGAGGACAAGTGGAAGTGAGGGAGCTAAATAGTGAGGGACTAATGAGGGGATGGGCTGCAGGTGAGAAGGGCGTGAGGACCAGGTGAAGGGAATGAGGGACTAACGAGGGAGTGATCAGAGGCAGGTGAGAAGGGCGTGAGGACCAGGTGAAGGGAATGAGGGACTAACGAGGGAGTGATCAGAGGCAGGTGAGGGGAGTTGGACTGACGAGATGGTGTGACAGGATGAAAACAACTATTACAAAAAGGAAGGCGTGGAGCTAAACTGTTCCAAGATCAGACAAAAAAGTGATTTTACTTGAGAACTACCTTTGCAAAGGTGAACCATATTTTTTCTTTGCAAGTCAAATAGAGCAGATTGGAATCTTTGGGAGGCTGGTTTAAAGAGACAGGCACAAAACATGTTAACATGTTCTAGTATGTATGAACCAGAACATGAGCATAAAAAGTCCTCATTAAAAGCACTTTCCACTGTGCTGTGAACCTTTTCTGTTACTTTTCTATTTAGCATTCATGAGCAGTTTATGAGATAAATGGTTTAACACACTATTATGTATTAGTCGGCGAATACACATATTTACCGTCACATTGAAAATGCGGAAGGTTATGTTTTGATCGCCGTGTATTTATTTATTTGTATGCGTGTTATTCGCAGAACTCAAAAAGTATTAAACCGAATCGCATGAAATTTAGTGGGATGATTGGTTATTATCCGGGGACCATTTGATTAGATTTTGGGATCGATCGGGTCAAAGGTCAAGGTCATGAAAAGGTCAACATCTTCTTTTTACCATAGCACGGTAAATTGTTATCCAATTGGCATGCAACTAATGCCAACATGTTCATAAGTCAATGCCCAATCCTGTGATATGCGAAGGTATGCGCTCTACCGAGTGCCCGTTCTAGTTATTAATGTGATTCCTCACGCACACTCAGCCACTGAATAAACAGATGATGATTGACGATATAGTCAAATAAAGTGGTACAAATATGTCTTCACAGTAGAAGTTAGAATTTCTGACAGATGTACAGTACATTATTTACATTAACGTGTGTTACAAATCATTGAAAAACGTTTCTATTCTCTTTATAGATAAATAGGGGAAACCATTACCATCATATTATCTCCCACCAGAAGAATACCTTTGAAGATGCTAATTAAATATCACCTGCAGTTGAAGACGAAATAATTTGGGAAATGACAGCAGAAATTCTATCCCTTGTTCTTGAAGCCCATTTTGGCAACTCTTTTGTGAAAATCATTTTTACATTAAACTTCATTCACACATGATTTACTGGTATTATTCCTTTTTTTCATTTCAGACAATAACCCAATTCTGTAGGTCTATTGAACTGGTGATGCATATTATTGAATTAGTTTTTGAACGTCAGGGTGAGGTATTTCCACACAGGGATTTCATCAAGTCTCTAAAGCCGGGACTTTTCACAGAGCCATGCTCATAGAAATTGTATTGTTTTGCATTACTTAAAGCGGCAAACACTGAACAAAGGATTTTTTTGTTTGAATTTGAATTACAATTTTCAAAACTCAGTCTTATAAACCTTAATTGTCCCAAAAAAGATGTACACCACAGTGATTTATTCCCACATTGTTCTGTAGCTAATGTGAACAATATTTATTCTTTGAGCTGGTTGCAAGAAAATACGCAGTTCAAACTGTACTCTTCTGTAAGTATTATTCATACCCTATCCTTCTTAGATTTAGCACAGTTCTACTCGACTCCTCCACACGTTATTTTGGAGTATTAGTTGTCCTGTGATATCATAAATATGGCAAAAGCAGTTGATCATTTAAAAATAAAATCTACCCTCTGATGGAGCCAATCGTGTGCTACATTTTTTTCTTTTCGTTTTGTCAGATGCTTTATAATGCCATAAAACGTGCACACAGGAATATTAAAGTTGACAGTAATTCATTAATGCAACATTAAATGCATGAGGAGCATATTCATTTACCACCACCTGAAGTTCAGCATTAATTTTGCTTTCTAAATAAATCACAATGTAACAAGAGGTCCATAGCGGAACTCTTTTTCATATCAGTGTGTTAATTCGCTTTGTGTTGCATTACCATTTCCTATTCAGCCAAAGCTAACTTGATAATCAAAGCAATTAAAAACACAATCAGTTGTGTTTCCAAGTGCTATGCGGAAGCATGGGACCTTTTTGTGATTCTGGACCTTCTCCCCTGATGACCCCTCAAGGTGAACTCTTGTAGGGTGTCCATCCATGAATACTAAATATGACTGAATTAAACATTTTCTCTCTTCACACTTCAATTTAATCATTTGTCTTAAAGAGATGTCTGTAATCCCTGAAGCTCACATCACACTGACTGGCATCATAAAGACGACTGGCACGCTGCTGTGGAGGTATTCAAGAATGAGCAATCCCACCGGTCCTTCCCCTCTTTTGTATGCGCTCTTACACAGCTTATCTACCACCCTATAAACCACCAGAAGTTCTTTGTTATATACTTGCAATGTTCTATGTCATAACTTGATCCATTCTGAAGTATTATTTATTATTTAATACAAATATAGATTTATATAGGGTTTAGAAAGTGCTTTTGTGTAATCAGACATTTATTACCTTCGCATTGAAAATGCCGGAAGGTTATGTTTTGATCGCCGTGTATTTATTTATTTATTTATTTGTATGCGTGTTATTCGCAAAACTAAAAAAGTATTGAACCGAATCGCATGAAATTTGGTGGGATGATTGTTTATTATCCGGGGACCAGTTGATTAGATTTTGGGATCGATCGGGTCAAAGGTCAAGGTCAAAGGTCATGAACAGGTCAAATCTTCTTGAATCACATGGAATTTGGTGGGATGATTGGTTATTATCCGGGGACCATTTGATTAGATTTTGGGATCAATCGGGTCAAAGGTCAAGGTCATGGAAAGGTCAAACTCTTTTTTTTGCCATAGCACGATACATTTTTGTCCAATTGGCATGCAACTAATGCCAAAATGTTCATAATTCAATGCCCAATCTTGTGATATGCGAAGGTATGCGCTCTACCGAGTGCCCGTTCTAGTTTTCTATGTGATTATTTCCCTGATTTCAAACTCATGCTGACATTTTCTTATTTTTTGGGGGGGAAATCTGGCGACACTTGCTAACTAGTGGTAGTATCAAATATGTTTTCATGTTTGAAATGAAGCATGTACTACTGATTGGTAGTTTCAATAAGTCTTAGAGTATCTAGTCCTGTCAGAATTATATATATCTATATATATATAGATATATATACAGTCAGTTCCATAAATATTTGGACGATGACACCATTTTCATCATTTTGGCTCTGTACACCACCACAATGGATTTTGAATGAAACAATCACGATGTGCTTTAAGAGCAGACTTTCAGTTTTAATTTGAGGGTCTTTACATCCATATCAATTCAAAATCCATTGTGGTGGTGCAGAGCCAAAATGATAAAAATTGTGTCAATGTCCAAATATTTAAGGACCTGACTGTATATATATACACTACCGTTCAAAAGTTTGGGATCACTTAGAAATGTCCTTATTTTTCAAAGAAAAGCATTGTTTTTTTCAATGAAGATAACATAAAATCAATCAGAAATACACTCTATACATTGTTAATGTGGTAAATGACTATTCTAGGTGGAAACGTCTGGTTTCTAATGAAATATCTCCATAGGTGTATAGAGGCCCATTTCCATCAACTATCACTCCAGTGTTCTAATGGTACAGTGTGTTTGCTAATCGCCTTAGAAGACTAATGGATGATTAGAAAACCCTTGAAAACCCTTGTGCAATTAGCACAGCTGAAAACTGTTTTGCTGATGAGAGAAGCTATAAAACTGGCCTTCCTTTGAGCTAGTTGATTATCTGGAGCATCACATTTGTGGGTTCGATAAGACTCTCAAAATGGCCGGAAAAAAATAACTTTCATGTGAAATTCGCCAGTCTATTCTTGTTCTTAGAAATGAAGGCTATTCCATGTGAGAAATTGCAAAGAAACTGAAAATTTCCTACAGCGGTGTGTACTACTCCCTTCAGAGAACAGCACAAACGGGCTCTAACCAGAGTAGAAAGAGAAGTGGGAGGCCCCGGTGCACAACTCAGCAAGAAGACAAATACATTAGAGTCTCTAGTTTGAGAAATAGACGCCTCACAGGTCCTCAACTGGCAGCTTCTTTAAATGGTACCCGCAAAACATCAGTGTCAACGTCGACAGTGAAGAGGCGACTCCGGGATGCTGGCCTTCTAGTGGCAAAGAAAAAGCCATATCTGAGACTGGCCAATAAAAATAAAAGATTGGTATGGGCAAAAGAACACAGGCATTGGACAGAGGAAGATTGGAAAAAGGTGTTATGGACAAATGAATCCAAGTTTGAGGTGTTTGGATCACACAGAAGAACATTTGTGAGACGCAGAACAGGTGAAAAGATGCTGGAAGAGTGCCTGACACCATCTGTCAAGCATGGTGGAGGTAATGTGATGGTCTGGGGCTGCTTTGGTGGACAATGACCCAAAGCACACCTCCAAATTGTGCAATAACTATTTAGGGAAGAAGCAGGCAGCTGGTATGCTGTCTGTAATGGAGTGGCCAGCACAGTCACCAGATCTCAACCCATTGAGCTGTTGTGGGAGCAGCTTGACCGTATGGTCCGCAAGAAGTGCCCATCAAGCCAATCCAACTTGTGGCAGGTGCTTCAGGAAGCGTGGGGTGACATTTCAACAGATTACCTCAACAAATTAACAGCTAGAATGCCAAAGGTCTGCAATGCTGTAATTGCTGCAAAAGGAGCATTCTTTGACAAAAGCAAAGTTTGAAGTAAAAAATTAATACTTCAAATACAAATCATTATTTCTAACCTTGTCAATGTCGTGACTATATTTTCTATACATTTTGCAACTCATTTGATAAATAAAAGTGTGAGTTTTCATGGAAAACACGAAATTGTCTGGGTGATCCCAAACTTTTGAACGGTAGTGTATATAGATATATATAATTCTGACAGGACTAGATACTCTAATATATATAAATATAAACATGTGTGGCATTAGCACCCCAGTTAAAACTCTTTGAGAATAATTCACAAATAATAATTGAAACAATGATTGAACAAATGATTTTTGTGCGCATCTTAAATTAGAATATTGATACAACATATATCGGATGGTCAAGATATTTTAAAGCGATAAGACACAAGAATCACCTGTGAGTGTAAGATAGACGCAGAGATGGGCAGTATTTATATAATTTGAAATACATATTTCAATTAATTTGGAGTCTTTTGTAATTTGTATCGGGTAGGGACGACAACAAATTTAATGTAATTTGTACTTTAGAGTGGAGTAGTTTAGAGTGGAGTAGTTTTGTACCAGCTTATGGGAACACTGAGTACTGATCCATATTTTGTCAAGTTTTGAGGACTGATTCTGCTTCTGTAGGTCCTAAGCTTTCCAGAATGGTATGGCAATAATCTGTGGCTTGAAGCTATCGGGTCAGCAAATAATTTCTCCGTAACTTGGGGAGTCGAGTCATACTTATGTTATATGTTCATATTCATGGTGGATTTGTGTTTTTTTATTCACATATTATTATTTTTTGACTATGAAGCTCAGAATGTGCTGACTTTTTTGAGTATTGATATCAATGAGTCTGGGTTCATATGAGTAGAGCTCATTTTTAAGAGCTTTGAGGCTTATAAGTTTTTGTTTAAAAAAAAGGCTACCTGGTCCTTTTAGACTTTAGAAATAAATATGTCAGAGAATTTGGAAACAATATTTTGCAGGGGAAACTTTCAAAACATGGGCTTGGCAAGTATTTGTCATTATTATATGATATTTGGGGTTCACCATTGCTTTGTGTACATTAGCCCATACCTGAATGCTCTGCTACACAAAATTGTGAGAAAAGGAAAATCCAGAAAAAAACATTTCCTATATTTTAAATACAAAATAAATGTATTGTATTTTATTACATTTTCTGGCACCAGTATTTTGTATTTTATTTTAATACATTTATTTGAGGGGTATTTTGTATCAAAATATATTTTTATGTATTTTGCCCATCTCTGGATACACGTATGAATATATTATTGATATATTAGATACAAGCACAGTCCAAACAAGAGACCGCAGCACATTGAGCCAAATCTTATGTTTTGCTACTGACACGATTTTTAACCAGCGGCAACTAAACCTGATGCCATCCTATGTCATAAATATAAATACTGAAAAAAAGAAAATATCCAGTAGGCCTAAATGGAGATGGGAACCTTGATGATAATGAGAGAGTTCACGTCCGCCATTGTGGTTGTCGTGTACGTGCCACCATCAGCTGATGCTGAGGAAGCTGTGGACACCATCCATTCCACTGTGTCTGCTCTGCTGAATCATCAGCCTGGAGCATTCATGGCTATCACTGGTGACTTTAACCACACCACATTGGATAAAGCTCTGCCAACCTTCCATCAATACATAGACTGCCCAACAAGGAACAATAAAACTCTGGACTTGCTGTATGCTAATACTAAGGACGCATACAGTGCCACTGCCCTTCCCCCCCTCGGCAGGTCTGATCATGACCTGGTCCGGCTGACACCCAGGTATGTTCCTCTGGTGAAGAGGCTGCCGGTGACCACCAGGACTGTGAGGAGGTGGTCTCTGGAGGCTGACGACGCTCTACAGGACTGCTTCGAATCAACGGACTGGGATGTGTTGTGTGGACCGCACGGGGAGGACATCAACAGGATGACCGACTGCATCACGGAATACATCAAGTTCTGTGAACACACCACCATCCCATCACGGACTGTGCACTGCTTCCCCAACAACAAGCCCTGGATCACTAGGGACCTGAATGCGCTTCTTAACAAGAAGAAAGCTGCTTTCAGGTCTGGAGACAGGGAGGAGCTGAGGAGAGCCCAGCGCTACCTAAAGGTGAAGCTCAGGGAGGGCAAGGACTCCTACAGGAGGAAGCTGGAGGCCAAACTCCAGCTGAACAACACAAAGGAGGTGTGGACTGGAATGAAGCAGATAACTGGCTTCAAGGTGGGAGGGAGACAGCCAGGGGGCTCCCTGGAGAGGGCCAACGAGCTGAACTGTTTTTTCAATAGGTTCAGTTCACAGCCCTCCTGTCTCCTCCACATCACACCTCCCAAACACCTCCTCCCCTCTGTCCCCCTGCTGAGCTGCACATCCACCGAGCCCTCAATAACAATGGGCTCCTCCACCCTCCCCCCTCTCTCTGTGACGACTGACCAGGTGAGAAGACAGCTGGAGAAACTACTCCAGCGCAGAGCTGAAGGTCCTGATGGCATCAGCCCCAGGGTCCTAAAGACCTGCGACACCCAGCTGTCTGGTGTCCTGCAGCGCCTCTTCAACCTCAGCCTGAGGCTGGGGGAAGTCCCGGTGCTGTGGAAGACGTCGTGCCTGGTCCCTGTCCCAAAGAAGTCAACACCATCTGGCCTCAATGACTACCGACCGGTTGCCCTCACCTCCCATGTGATGAAGGTGCTGGAGAGGCTGGTCTTGGCCCACCTCCGGCCGCAGGTGAAATCATCGCTGGACCCTCTGCAATTTGCTTACCAGCCTCATGTGGGAGTGGACGACGCCATCATCTACCTGCTGCAACGAGCTCAGTCGCACCTGGATGGAACCGGTGTCTCTGTGAGAGTCACTTTCTTTGACTTCTCCAGTGCATTTAACACCATCCAGCCACTGCTGCTGAGTGAGAAGCTGCGGGTGGTCGGTGTGGACGCGTCCACCATCTCCTGGATCACTGACTACCTCACAGGCAGACCACAGTTTGTCAGAATGGGGCGTGTGCTGTCTGGAACGGTGGTCAGTGATGATGAGCCCCACAGGAACTGTTCTGTCTCCTTCCTCTTCACCCTGTACACCAGTGACTTCCAGTACAACACGGAGTCATGCCATCTGCAGAAGTACTCTGATGACTCTGCAGTGGTCGGGTGTATTAGGGATGGACGGGAGGAGGAGTACAGGGCAGTGGTGAGCGACTTTGTAAAGTGGGCCGATGAGAACCACCTGCGGCTGAACGTGGCCAAGACCAGAGAGATGGTGGTGGACTTCAGGAGGAAGGCGACAGCTCCTCCACCTCTGAGTGTCCTGGGCGTGGACGTGGACATGGTGGAGGAGTACAAGTACCTGGGCGTCTCCATCGACAGCCGACTGAACTGGAAGGCCAACATCAACGCTGTGTACAAGAAGGGGATGAGTCGACTCTTTTTCCTGAGAAAGCTTCGATCCTTCAAGATGCTGGAGTTATTCTACCAGTCGGTTGTCGCCAGTGTACTGCACTTTGCCATTGTCTGCTGGGGGAGCAGCATCGGAGCCGGTGACACCAGCCGTCTTAACAAACTGGTTAGGAAGGCTGGCTCCATCATCGGCTGCCAGCTGGAGCACCTGGAACAGGTGGTGGAGAGGAGGACGTTGAAGAAACTGGTGTCCATATTGGACAACCCGGACCACCCTCTCCACCACCTCCTACAGGGACAGAGGAGTACTTTCTCCAGACGTCTCCTCACGCTCCGCTGCCACAAGGACAGATACAGGAGAACATTCCTGCCGGCGGCTATGAGGCTCTATAACAGATAAAACCTATAAAAGGATGATAAGGAAGGAACACAAGAACTTTGAGAGACTGCTCATATGAGTCATTTGAGATAGAGAATCTGCTCGGACAACTAAGCTAATCTTTTACCTGTTAGAATTGTGCACGGCACAACAGAAAGTTAATGTTCAATCAACTTTTTTTCTGTGAAGAACCCAGAGAGGGTTATTTGGTTATTATTTATTTCACAAATAGTGTTATTTATTTCCAGATTTTTTTCTGTGAGGAACCCAGAGAGGGGTATTTGGGTAAAAATGTTTTGGACTTTATTACTACTGTAGATAAATATACCAGTATCGTATTTATGGTATTGTGTTGAATTCTGGTATCGGGTATCATGATATTTATGGCAGGTATCGTATAGAAGTTATACTTTTAGGATCGTGACAACCAGGTCGAGGAAGGAACAGACACTTATGGAACAGACTAACAGACTCACGGAACAGACTCACGGAACAGAGTCAGGGAACAGGCTCATGGAACAGACTCACGGAACAGAATCACGGAACAGGCTCATGGAACAGAATCATGGAACAGGCTCAAAGCTCAGCAGAACACACGAGTCAAAAAAAAGGAAGTTGGTTCATGAATGGCTTTAACCATATTATATATAATGACAATGTAAATTTGTTATTACTATTATTAGGCCACGAACACTGAATTATTCAGAGGACCTTTTTTCTTAAAATGTTTGTTATTTTTATTTAGATTTGTGGTCAGAACAATCAAAAGACCGTAGTCATAAAAGCTTTGAGGTGTCATCAAACAATGTGGATGTGGTGTGGCAAAAAAAAAAAAGAAGTCACCTACACCCCCCACCCCCCCTGTTGTCACCTTTTTCACCCCTCATGAGTTTGCAGGTATGTTTAATACTCTGTTTACATATTATTATTCTGTTTGCATTGGGGCGTGTTTTGTTATTTGAAAAATAAAAATCTAAAATAGAATACACACGAGAAAGTGTGTTACTGCTGTCCTCTCCAGAAAATAAATGACTAAATTCCCTTATTTCTAATGGTGTTAGGACATTTTCAAGTTATTTGTTTTGCTTCACAGACAAATTTGCATGTAAACCTCACAATAATCCTCAACCTAGAGGGCTTTAATAATGAATGACACTCTTCTAACAACAGTAACAATTGAATTGTTCCAAACACACATGTTTATGACAGCTGTCAATGATCATATTTCCTGCATGAACAGAATTTTCTAAGCTTCCATTAGATGTGCATATTACAAAGAAATGGCAGACGCAGCTAGGACAAATGGAAATCGTGTTTTAAAACGCCTTATGCCTCCTTTGCTTCAGTGATGCCAGTGTGCTGTCTGAAATCAGAAACTGGGGCAGATTATGCCACCGTTGTTTGGTTCAGTTTGAAAAAGTAAATCCAGCGGCAGTTTTGCGGCATATCTGTGTAAAATGGCTACAAGATATGACGACTACACAAAACACCACTGGTAAAACGCATAGCTATTATATTTGATGGTAATCTCTGAGGATAAAAGCATTAATGAAAATGCAGCGCTGTCTTTTTATTCTTAAGAAAAAATAATCTGCGTTGCAAACGAATGCTAACATTTCCTAACGCTGTCATTTTATTGAAGGAACATCAGTCTCCCATTTACTAATATTCCAACTTTAATTAAGTTTCTGGTGAGTTCTTTGGAGGAATCTCAAGTGCTCAAATCCAAACCGATATCACTCTATTTATTGCAAACCTTATGCCACAGATACTAGCTTTCCCCCCACACAAAAGTACCTAAAATATAGCTTCTCTTTGTATACTCTCCTGGGCCTGCACAATTAAAAATTCAGCTAAACAATAGAGAAAAGTTTGTTTTAATTAGACCAAAAAATATCATATCAAATAAATCAAATGGAAGATCCCAGGGCAGGCTATTTAAAGATGCGCCACAGAGAATGTGAGTCAGTGTGGATGAATGAGTTTTAAATACGGTGGGTAGCCCTTTTTCAGTCATCAATCCACGGGCCTGCATGTGGCCTGATTCGAACAACGGAGCTGTTGCCTCACAAAGTGGAAGCCCTCATGCAGCAAACAAGGGAATTGTATCTGACTGTACACATTCATCTAGACTAATGGTATGGTGATGCATCCAGGGGGATACACAAGCTCATGTTCTTTGTTCCAGATCATTTGACTCCTTCTGACTTCCACTCATCCCTGTCACACTTGGAAGTGTGAGTGATCTGTTTCATCTCATCAAATATGATTAGGCAAAACACATCCCAAGATAATATCCTACAGCTCTCTGATTCAGCAGCGATACAGATGATGTGTGAATGTTGCAGCTGTAAAGAGGAAACAGAAGACTCAGCTGTGCGTTCCTTTTATAACCTGAACAGGAATTATGAAGTAATGACATGTGCTGTTTGAAGTTACATAAAAGTAAGAAACCTTTTAGCTAATCTATATGTAGGTAAAGTGTAACTGCAATGATAGTTGGCATCATCATGAGATTATTCTGCAATGACTCTTTTCAAAGGTAGCACCAGTGTTGTAAACATGCCATTATTATTCCACCCAATCCTCCATTAGACTGAGCTGTCAACCAAAGACCACACCATTCACACAAACAATGCAACCCTGAGCTTCTAAGGGCAACGATAACAGACTCAACAACAAAAGTTTTGAAAATGAAAAAGAACGATATTGAACATTTTTGAATTGTATCTTCTACCGTCTGCTCTTTTCACCTCATCTTTCTGTGCAGAGCAATGATGACAAGCAAACTCTTCCAAAATATGTGTCTTGCCTGACAGGCAATATGAAAGATGACAGAATATTAATAAAATATAAAGTATTGTTGTATGTGTTGGTTCCAGTTGGGAATGTTGTTAGTATCGGGAAAAACAGTATTGACTGAAGGTGTGGGTGATTCAATGTGTCATTAATACCTATTCCATCTTTAATAAAAGAACATGAGAGAGAGGACTAAGACTTCTTCGTCACTTCTGATTTGCATACTGCATTTGCCTCTTAATCCCACTCCATTTTTAAAGTTATTTTATCCTTGTACGCCCTCATCAAATCTCCCAGGAAATTGCACAATGCAAATTGCGTGCATGGATAGTGAAAACAAGTGGAATTACTGTGATTTCTGCATAAAACGCTTTGTTGCGAGTCCAAAATAAAGGACCAGTATTTTTTGTCAGAGTTGGAGGGCTTTTCATGCAAAGTTTTGCGACGGCTCCCCCAGTTGTCACTAATCTAGAGCAGAACTAAAACACATACTTTGTTGATATCAGTCTGGCTCACGTAAATGTAAAATACAGAACACTCAGTCAAAAAAGGAAATACCCACCCAAATGCAACTATTACCTTAAGAATTAATGTTTAACATTGCTAAATCCAAACTGTGCTCTAGACCTGATATGTTAAAGTGTAATAATGTTTTTTTTTAAAGATATCAATTTGTCCCTGAAGGATTTTGTCAGAGACTTCTGTTCTGGTATGATAAGAGCTTATGTGACCTGGAGTACTGATATGGACACTGCCTACAGGGTACAGTGGGTATCAGTTTCTTCAGTTTTCTAAGACTTACAAGGCCTCCTCAGAGGTCATGCTGTGATTGTTACATTGCCCAGGGTATGGTTCTCACATTTCAAGGGTAAAGAGAAAATCCATTTTCCAACTCACTATTTACGATTGCACATGAATGTTCCCCCCTCTCCCTATCCAATCACTAAATTATGATGGATTTTTAGCATTATTTTCTGCCAGGCATTATTCAAGGCAGTCTATCTCAATCTGCATAGCTTAACGAAGCACTGAGCTTTTAATAACGCGAAGGAGTGTGATAGTGGAAGCTGATGTTTATTTGAACTGGCTGGGCTTTTGATGGTAATGATTATGAAGTGAGCATCGGGATCCGTCTCTGCGAGAGGAGAGGGGGAGCGAAGCGTTGTGAAGCAGGCAGATGGCTGGCCGGACAGCGTGTTGATAATGGCAACATTAGTCTGCTGGGAAGCAACATTATCCTCAAGGTCAATGGGAGCTGAAGAATGGAGGATCATAATGACACAGGCCCCATGTCCTGGAACGAGATCTCCCTTTAAGAATGTCTAGATATTTAATATGAGCTCAGTAATCTGCACAAGGCTATTATTTCCATCATTTCAAAAAGTTCATCTGTGTCACTGAAGCAGTGATAATGTACCATAAAAGGTGCTTTCTTTTGTATTCTAAATTAGAAGGGTTTGCTGTATGTGCATTAGCAACATTACTACTAAACAGAAGACACTAGTCAACATTTGCTTTTGTCTTTATAATGCTCATACATATGGCCCTATGTGCATATAATGCACAATCATCTTGGAATACTTGGATTTTGAATTATCCAAGGTCCCTCATATACCACCATACTTTCATATGCACACTTATGAGATATGTAAAGACTGCATTTTTATGCACACTGAATCTATAGCACATTTTAATTTGGCAGTAATCCTGATTTACAGTAAGAAGACATGGATGCCTGTGCTATTTTGCACCAGTACAATGGCGACGGCTGCATATATTTGAACTCCACAATTGTATCCACTCTATTCTACTGCTAATACTTTTTCCAGCATGTTCTTTTTCCTTTGGTGTCATCTATTTTAGTCCATGTTTTCCATTGGTCTTTTTTTGCTGTTTGATGCTCTTATTTGTCCTGTCTTAAATGTTTTTATTCATGTTTTTACTGTTGCTGCTGTAGCTGTACTGATTGATGAGTCGCCAACTTAATTTGGTTGTATGTTTTTTTACAAAGACAATAATAAACTTCCTTAACTTACCTTACCTATTTGTTTATTCAATGACCTAAATTACCCACAGGGATCAATAAAGTTTCATCTTAAGTGTTTCACTTTCAATGAAGGCAATCAGCTGGATCCTGACATCCTTGACCATCATGTCAAATCACTAAGTGGTTTGCCTCCAGTTTTCCCCTTTCAGCCGACTTCCTCTCTCTCTCTTGTTAAATCAAGGAACAGGGCAGCCTGCTAAGTTGACATCTGCGGGACGTTTCATGAAGCCACTTCAAGCATATCGAACTCACTTCCAGTGAGACAGGGAGAAATTTGGGGAGACTTAAGTCTTCCTTTTGTCACCCTGTATTAAAGCACAAGTCATGAGCGGAGCTGACAGCCTCGGGCAAGCTTGCCGAGGAGCTTCATGGTTTTTGAATCATTCAACACTTATATTATAATGCCGGAGCAATACTCAACAGTTGCATGGAATAACAATTTCAGTGCATCGTTGGTCATAGTGCTGTCTCTCAATATATGCTCCCTTTAATATACATGCATAGATACAGACTCATATTGTGACTGTGAGAGCTGTAATTCACTAGCAAAAATTAAGACTCAAAAGCATTTCAATCTACAAATCAATTCACAACAAAATGGCAGTTTTCAAGTTGTTCATATTTTAATCTGCACTTTGTCTCTCTTTTTTCTTTTTTTACAGTGGCATAGTTGAAAAATGAATATTCAATACTGAGAAAAAAGCAAACCTCACACATCCCCCATAAAAAGCAAATTAATTACAGCGATTAAAACTTTGTACAAAATTAGTTATTTATAGCATCATACCGAACTAACAAAATAACATGTATGAGCATTGGCAATGTGGTTCAATGTCTTTGATACAGTGACTATATACAGTGAGGACATGTCTGATACACCAATGCCTCGACATTAGTACTGTTTGCAGTAAACTCAAAGGCCATAACGGTGATCCTTGTATTGTTTATTAATGATAAATTACAGAATTTAAAAATGGAAAAGTTAATGTCCGACAACTATTTTAGTAATAACATCAATAATATCAATCAATATAGTATTATATAATAAATGTCAATCAATAATAATAATAAATACATATATTGACCAGAATATATATATTTTTAAATTGTAAGCAATTCCTTAGAATCCCTGTTTGAAAAAAAAGTTTTCCAAATTGTGAAAATTATTTCAGTGTGATGGGAACTGATGAGACCTGAAATTAAAATCTACAACCAGAGTTTTATCTTTTACTAAAATGTAATACTTACACATTATTTACATGTCACCTGGCAAAACAACCTCCAGTTAGATAAATGCAACAAAACAGTTAAGACTTGTGGAATACTTTAAATACTGTATATGCTAATATACAAATTGTAATATGTCAGGGATCTCAAGATTCAACAATATTGTTCACCAATATTCACGTTAGCAAAGTATTTTACAGCAATATCCATTGAGCATAGTTGTTCAATAAAAGTCAACATAAATAATGAACCCCCACTAGGTTCCACTCGTTCAGTTAGGATCTTACATCAAATCGCCAACCGAAATTAAAGTTATTTTTCCATGACAATAACTGCAAGTGTACTGAAATCTTCATCACCTGTCTGACACCATCTCTCCATCTAGACTCATATTGAATCCTGAGACAAGAAACAGTAGATGTATTTTCCCTCCATGTTAGTCCTCAGACTTTGTGCTTACATTTTCGAACTTTTTCTCTATTGGTACAAAACAGCATGAGTGAAAACCAAAAGTAAATCAATGCAGAAATATACAGACAGTGATAAGAGGGAGTTGATTCTACAGACAATCACATAGATTGTGCTTCAATGTTTTGTTTCGTCAAAGTGTTCGGTCAATTTTATACTTTTTTTGAACGTATGCAGTATGGCTGTGTAAACTCCAGGCAACATCCAACACCACTGTTTAATCCTGTTCATCGATTTAACATCCACTCTTAAAGCAAAACCTTTTAAAAAGCTAAGACTTAACTCAAACTTGAGTTGAACTCATCTCCTGTTGATTCTGAATTAGAAATCCATTGATACCTGAACAGGTAAAGTAAGAGAGAGTCAAGAAAACAGTTAATGCAAGCGTTTGAAGAAGTGCAGAAAAGTATACAGCATTGAGGCACCATACAACTGAAATGGAAACAATCTAATTTTACAAGGTTTACATTGTTTACAAAAGGAGAAGGCTATAGTGTCAGCGACTGTTTTGAAAGTAAATGTATCCAAGCACGAGCTTTCTGGAGAAGACAAAATAATAATAAGTAAATTAAAACAGATCATGATGCTGACGTAGCTTAATTTGCATGTCTGCTGTCAAAAGTTGTTATGAAACAAGGGAAAAGAGAACAAGAAGCCTAAATGAAGTATTCTTTCTTTTCCTCTGCATGCACATGGTTTCCTTCAGCATTGATGATCGCTGTGTCTGCGTCCGGGGCATCCTCTGCTCCCTTGGCCTCGTGTGTTAGATAGGTCCCTGTAGACATACAGAGCCATACAGCAAGTTATCTACCTTCTGAAAAGCACGAGACATTCACTCCAGTCAAGAACATTGTTATTCATGGAAGCTCAAATGACCTCTTTTACCTTTATGTCTGGCCAGATATCGTCCAAGAACTATTATCAGACACAAGGTGATGAAGACGACAACTGCAACAACACCACCAATTAAGGCGTGGTCAGGTCCATGTGGTCCTAAGGCATTAGGATCTGTACCGAGACAGAGACAGAGAGACATGGAGGGGAAAGTGGGGAGAAAATTAACACCTGCGAAATGTTTAGCTGCTATCTAATGCAGGTGTAGACATTTATCCAAATGCATTGATAATGCATGGTGAAGAAATCCTGATGTCGCTTTAACACTTTGACACACGCGAACAAAGCAGAGTCCGAAATGAGCTTCTGCAACCTGACATCGCTGCTTTGAAGTGCTTGAATTGAGGTAGAAAAGATGTAATCATAGGAAATACAACAAATCTGGTCTATTTTGGGTTTTGCCCTTGCTCACTGCCACATTCAGCTGTTGACGATCAGGTTCTTTAAATAAGTCTTATTTAATATGAAGCATCTTCCGGGCAAATAGCGACCAGAAGGTTTCCCAGGCAGGAGCATGCCTTTGCGTCTGTCCTGTAATGAACAGTAAGTGGCTGTGTCTTTGCAGTGCACCTCATGTGCTCTCATTATTTCAAGCTGATGGATGGCTATGGCTTGGGCTCGAATTTGCAAAGTGACCCTGGGAAATGACGGCGGTGATGCTCCTAAAAACCTTCTAATTCTCCTCTGGTAACGAAATGCAACAATCATTTTCAGCGGCCCAGTGTGGTGACGTTAGAAATACAAAGAGACGGCATCGAGAAACATGCAGTTTATAGACCTACATGCAGGATAGCAGCACCACGATTGTTTTATCGGGGACTCACAAACAGGCTCGTCACACTTTGAAGCGATAACTGTTTTTGTACAGTTGAATTAACTCAATTTGGGTTGGATGTCGATGGTTGTAATGATCTCTTCAGGTGATTCCGCTGTCAACAAGGGGCATTAGCAATGTTCACACCCCACTGGGCTGCTGCACACTGCTCACAGGAATGAGACAATGAGACAAGCTGAACTACTCTTGTTGCACAGCTGAAGATGTGACCTCAACACAACTTGCTAAGTGTGCTGTCCACTTTCATGGTGTCACAAAATGGTGTCACACAATGCAGATTGTCCAAACTGAATGTTATGCTTAAATTCAATACACTGATTATTTGTATGTCTATGTTGGAAGAAACTATGATGCAAAACATTTTAACAACTTTCTGAAACATCTAAGATGACTCCTAAGAAACTATAAACACAGTCACAGAAGGAAAACTACAGACATTTCAACGACACAATGACAATCAAAAATTTTCAATATGTTGTCGGTTCTGGTGTTTAATTATATAAAGAAAGAAATGTGAATCTTGTTTCTACTCTATTTCTATTGTGCCTGGCATATCTCCTATATTAATACCATGTGAAACAAAATGTCTGCAACCACATACTATGAACATAGTATGTATAATAAACGTACCAAGACAAATATGGTGAACATATATATATATATATATATACATATACAGTATAAAGTTCTTTCTTTATGTGATTAGAACCAATTAGAAGTAATGAAATGATCTGAAATCGATTATTTACACACTGGCACAGACACAATCTCCATCCCAGCTTCACTCAGATTAAGACGTCCATTTCATTGTGCAAAGACAAATTAAATCATAAACGTATTGTGGAATAACTTATGCAGCCTGTGACATGGCTGGAGAGGAAGTGGCTGGCATCAGCAGAGTGAGCATCCATGCATGGTGATGGTTTGGCTCATGCTGTGAGGAGGCTATGATGTGTCCTGATCCAGTTCCAGATTCAGCATCACACACTGTAGATCTGGCTAGCAATGATTGTCTAGTGGGATATTTACCTCTTGTAGGCCCTGGAAAGTCTTTGGCTGTTGCCATGGTTGCAGACAGTGACAGCAGTAAGGAAAGACGAGGGGAACAACACCGTGATAAAAAAGGTGACCACAAAGTTTGTAAAGGAAACATGAGAAATTACCATGGTCTGTTTTTTTGTAATTTGACAACGTGCAGAAGTGACGGAAAGCAATGCTTGCTATCACAGCCAAATGCATGCCGACTGGAGGTACTGGAAACGGTCACTGGGCGAGCAGCACCAGATTACGACGACAAGATGAGGGAAAAGAGCGGAAAGATTGAGATTTTTTCTATGTAACTAAATATGTACATCCTGCATCAAAATTACAAATACATATAAATATTATATTTTAATAATGTGATTCGCCAACATCTATATATTCAACAAGAAAACTGAAATATTTGGCAGTAATTAATCAGTAAAAGTAACAATTAAGGCCCAATGGAAAGTTGCTCAAGTGCTTAAAGTTAAAAGGTACCCTGTAGGGCAGGCCTATTCAACTAGCGGCCCGCGGGCCGGATGCGGCCCGTTTGAGTTGGTAAGAAAAAATAAAGCTGACGGACACGCCTCTTTTATACATTGAGACATCTAACCCAGAGCCATTGAGTTTCACTGTTGCCTCAACCAAACCTGTATGGTTACATCTTTATGTTACGCACCCGTGTTGGTTGCCGGTGTTACACCCCTACTGGTTTTCAAACCTACTGGTTTCCCTACGAGTGCGTGCGTTGTGTTCTCTTAACATCTGCAGCGGGGCTCTGTCTCGCTCACCAGATTCGTCACACATTCACAAACATATTGCTGGAGATCTTCAAGCCACCGTTCATATCCATTTCGGCGATTACGATTGTATAAGTGAACAGCGCATCACAGCCACGGATGAAGTAATACATTTTTGAAAAAATAAAAATAAAAAGATCGCCCGACCTGGTTTCGATCCCTTTCACGCAAAAGGAGTCTGCACTCAAAGTCATGCAGTCTGTGCGCTGCACCACCAGATATTAGTTTCAACTCAAGTAATTTATATATTGATGCATTAAGTCACATTTCTTATGTTTTCATGGGAACAGTTTGGTTGAAGGGATCTGAAACAACTGGTTACCTTGAGCGGATATTTACACTTTGAAACATGTTTATAGTGATGCTTGTTCGCAACACTTTTGCCACACAATACCGACGCATTTTCGTGTGTGACTGTTTACCTGTGGAAATATACATTACTGTTTTTCATTTTTAGCCATTATTTTATCAATATTCTGTGCGGCCCTCACACCCCCCGTGATTTTCTTATTCGGCCCACTTGCTACTGAAGTTGAATAGCCCTGCTGTAGGGTTTTAATACACATGTTTACCACTAGTAGTGCGATAAATCATGTTTTTATGAGTGGACTCCTGTTTTGTTTGTTTAGAATGTGGTCCACGTAATACTCATTGCTGCTTTCAGTGTCAAACTATTTTGCACTCGCAAAGACTGCAAGCTAGTAGAGATGTAAACAATACACAATTTAAAATATTAAAACAAAAACAGCTTTCCAAGTATTTAATGTGGAAGGCAATGACTTCAAAGGGTGTGCCAAACCAAATGGATGAAAATAACGGGTTTTGGTAAGAGACACTGAATATTAACATACCTTTTGTTTATTTACAGGAGAACTCCAAAGGACAACTTTAAGGTGCATAGGTTGATTATCAAAATAAAGCACGACCCAAGTCTAAGAAACCAGAACTACTTCGACTGTTAAGGTCGTGAGCATGTATTACCTGCAGAGGGATCTTGTGGAAAAAGTCATACCCAAATACTACAAGATGAATCCCATTCGGTAGTATGAACTGAAGTAAACACATGGAGCATGTGATTTTGGTAAAGATTATTCATATGTAATTGCATGTGATTTCATTGTTTAGTTGTAATAAAATCATTAGAAACAATGAAATCATTCAGACGATGAACAAAAGTATAAACAATCGTTTTCTATTTTCTGCTTCTGCAAAGATGTACATTTGTGCAGTGGTTTGCAAACAGTATCCACCTGATGTGATAAGGTACTCCGACGGTATTTGCATATTAAAACTATTCAGAAACAGCAATAAAAAGATGGGAAGGTAACAGCGCTGTGTTAAAAGATGAAGCAGAAAGGAAAGAGAAAAACTAGACAGTGTATTGAATTCCTCCAATAAAACATTGTTATTTTCCAGCTCAAAGCCCAGCTGTTCGCTCATCAATCATCAACTGTGTGTTCAGTTTTGTTTGTGAGTGCATGGAGCATTGAGGAGGAGGAGGAGGGTGGGGAGGTGGGGCACTGCCTTTGCCTGATGTGGGAGGCTAGGCATTAGCAGACTGGAAAAACAGAGAGTACAGAAGAAGGGAGCTGAAGATGGAGGTATCAAGGTGATGACATCTACGAAATAAAAGCAGCAACAGAGGGGGAGCAAAAACAAAGCTCTCCATGGGGAACAGGATCAACAAAACAAATAAATAAAATACTCCATGTGGCTGGTGTCGTGGGTAAATTCTGGTCAATCGCCTTAGTGCATACAATAACAATAAATAATAACAAAAGATGCACCTAAATAAAATTAAAAGAGTTGGACAAATGACTAGATTTTTTCAGCGGCATCTTTTGGGAAAAGGATGACTCATTCTGTACATGGAGGACTCATAATGTTTACATCTATTACATTTTCAAGCTAGATTGGTTGGTAAATGGGCCACACCCATAGAGAATATACAACTCATCATGTACCTTACTTGTTGACGTCAAAATATATAATGAACAAGTGAAATGTGAGGGTAAGGGGGAGAGGAGCAGGAATGCAGCTTCACAATCAAAAGCAGTCATTTCTCAACTGCATTGAACACAACTACTAACTGCTACCATCTCCAACATCTCAAAGTAATTATCCTCTACGGTCTGTCCTCGCTTTATTAACTACAGTGTACGAGCATCATTGCAGATGGTGATGAATTGCGTTGGAGCGGTGACATTTATTGCTACTCAGCTCTCCTGTCATTAGCAAATTAGGCTTAGAGGCTGAGATGATCCGAAGAGACCGGGTAAATATTCAGACAGACACAATGTAGCTCTGAAGAATGACTTTCATCATCGGTGGAAATGAGCCCATCTTGCACATCCTTTACCTGCTTAACTCCATTTGTTATCCTTCCTGCAAACCAGGACCCTCGTATTTAGTGAGAGGGCTGCCGAGGGTTATACATTTAGTTATTTCCTCTGTCACATCCCTGTAAAACTATAAACAACTAGATACTTTTCAGAGATTTTAATATTTCTCTTTAAACTAATGTGAATGAGGGGATGTGAGGTTGTTAAATTTGGTCCAACACATAACTCCCAGGTATGAAAGGATGAAATGGGCCAGCCTGACATCGCTGCCTACCCCTCATTGAGCATGCATAAAGAAGAGACGGAGATAACAAAAGCTGAAAGGACGAATTATCCTTTTCCTTTGTTTTTTTCCCAATTCCCTCTTCCTCTCCCCAAAATTCTCTGCCTTTAAAATTAAAAAAGGAAGCTGCTGTGCATCCACTACTCCCTAAGAGCGTGAATAAGTCCAGAGTCTGAGCTGTGATAAGTCTCTCCCAAACAAACTGTGGGACTGTATAATTGGCAAAATTGGAAACAAATAAATCCATGTTGAATTTGAATATTCTGTCCTTGTTTTTGTACATTTTACTTGGCTGTATTTGATAAATGTTATTAACATTTGCTGCAGAGACCTTAATGATCCGTTTCCTGCACCATGCTGTCTTTATTCTCTCAGACGCTCCACTGTCTCGGGATTAATTTATCTCTCCTCCAGGCGGTACTCGGAAGTTACATTCTGCATCCTTTACACTTTTCCCCCTGTTTCCTCATAGGAAGAGTCCAAAAGCTAAACCTGTGTAGCGATTCGTACAGTACAGTGAGATAAACTGGGTTATCCTGCACAAAGCCGAGGCAAGATTTGGAACGGACCTCTTGAGGAAATGGTCTGAAAACTGGTGACATGCAGTTGTACTAACAGTGCTTATCCTAAAGTGCCATCTGGCAGGAACTGCAATGTAGTTCTGTCCATTTATCATGCTGCTAAATTGTTATAGATTCACATGTGTTTCTCGGTTCCAGGCAGCCATTTATTTCCATTATTTCTATGCAGAATATAAAAAGAAATTAGCCATTAGTTTTAAATAAGTCTGCATTAATTATTGTCAAAGTCACAATATTGTTAAGAGGTCACACAAAGGAACCTTGACTTATTAATCTGCATTTACACTGCATGAGCACACATTCATAATATAGCAATTTGAAAAATATTTTCCAAAATGAATGGAAACCAATGCTAAGATGAATACATCCCAAAAGCTAAAACTGTCATTATGCTTTTAATTATGATCAGCCAGAATGTGAACATGATTTGCAGTTGAGGAGCTAAACTTTGCAAACACCCTGTCAGTCTTTTTAGGGTTTGGTGAAAACTAATTAAATCCAAGATGACCTAAACTTAACTGGCACATGACTTTATAGCCACAATAATTAATCATTTCTATCCATCCATTAGCTGTACCCACTTCCATGGCCACAGGGAGCTGACGTCTATATATGACAGAAACATTGGACATCTCAGAGGCAGTTGGGATTTTATTGAAAAATCTTTCATCTGATATTTCAGAATTTATGTTGCTATTATGGTTTTGTTATTTCAATTTAGAGACTTTTAAAAAAATGGTTGCAATGTTGCAATGTGCTCATCTATCAGTTAAATTGCCAGACTGACTAGCTCTCTTCTGCCTTTGTGTCTTTGTAATGGACACCACTCATCTTTGAGTGAGCACAAGCCTGGACAATGAAGTCACGTCAAACTAATCATCCCCCTTGTGTTGCCTTCGGGTCAATTTGACCCGATTCAATGTTTCACCCTCCTGTCGCCTTCGGGTCAATATGACCCGATTCAATGTTTAACCCTCCTGTTACCTTTATATTTACTAACATATTTTACCCTTGAGGTCAATATGACCCCAGCTATTAAAATCTCCAGAAAATTATTAGAATTAATATTGTTTTCCAAGTTTAAGTGTGAGGTACTTTATGTTTGTTTGTTGACTCCCGAAAGAACACCGACATTAAACATTGAATCGGGTCAAATTGACCCGAAGGCGACAGGAGGGTTAAATATTGAATCGGGTCAAAATGACCCGAAGGCAACACAAGGGTTAACACGACTAACCATTACAGTACCCACCATATACAAACAGTATATATTCAGCACTGCTGGTCCCCAGGTGGTTGCTGGCCTCGCAGCGGTATGTGCCATTGTCTGTTTTATTAAGTGTGGTGATGGTTAGTTCCCTGCCCTCCACAATCATACGCTCGATGTCTGGCAGCTCTCCTCCATCCTTAGACCACAGCACCGGTTCAGGTCTGGGAAAGAAAATACATTGTTTTCTTTTCATCTGGCTGCTTATGATTTCCGAAATGTAAAGACATTTTGACTAAACTGAGGAATTATTCTTTAATGAAGAAAAATCCAATTTAAGTCAGACTTCTGCTTATTGTTATGCTAGTAGTTATCAAATTTAAGTTGTACAGAAATGGCAACTTACATTGGGTTGCCTATGGACACACACTCCAATTTGAAGTAGTGTCCTTCCTGTGGAATAATCAGTGAATATGCGATCTCCAGATGGGGAGCATCTGTGTAGAAGGGACAAACAATTTGCAATGCTATGACAGAACTTTATTGCTGAGGCTTTAACTCAAACACTGCAAAGCACACCACAGTCGTTAGTTCTTCACCCATTGGGAAACATTTAGCTCTGGTCAATATCGCTGTTCTGCTTGTGTCCTAATCCCTTACCTGCAAATTAATCCTACACTAATCCTGAACAAATGCAAAACTAAACCTGCAGACAGAAATGTAATCTCAATTATTGTATTTCTTCTCTGCTAATCTTACACCTAATTCAGATTTTCAGGGTGTGTATGACTGCACTCACAGTGGACCTCCAGGACCTCAGTTGTCATGTAGGGATTCGGCAATGACACGTGCTCCACGCTGCAGGTGTAGGCGATGCCATCGTCCCGTCTGTCCACCTGGAACTGGAGGCTACTCCTCACTGCGAAGGATTTTCCTGTTGCATTCACCTCTTTAGTGCCTGCAGAAAGTCAGAAAATGAACAGGGGTGAAATATACTTGTGGATTTATAATATTATTGGAGAACAATTCTGGCTTTTGTGTAAGTCATTCATGGAACATCAATCTTGAATGTTAACTAAAACGCAAGAAACATGTTTGTTTTTTTCAAGATGTTTTTTTTCTAACAAACAGTTGGATTGTTGCTGTTGTTGTTGTTGTTGTTGTTTTTCTCTGCATGTCCTTTGAGGGAGAAAATCCTTGGCCTTTGAAAGTCAATTCAAAGTAGAGTGAATAGTGAGAGGAGAGCAGTGTGAGCATTGACTCGGTTGAATGGGTGTGTTTGCTCCTCCAGGACCACATTTCAAACATCCCAGTCAACACAAACAGACACACAGTGCGGAGTGGATCTTCACAGTTCTAGTCACACCTTTCCATTCATTGTTTGAGTTTCATACCCAAACACACCCTTTACACAGCCTCAGATCTTGATTTGTGTTTGTTTTGTCCCTGCCCTGCGATGTCATCTTCATTTAGAGACTACTCTAAACTCATAATTCGAAGCATTTCTTTGTAGTTTGCTGCTGCTCTCCTCTCAATGCTTTGTGTGTTAGTGTCACTTTTCTCTTTTCTGCACTGAGCAAGGTAAAAAAGGACAAAGGTTTTACTTGACGACTGCCTCAGAAAGACTTTACACTGGAGCTATTTATTTTTGAAAGTATGCACCTCATTCCGGATCTGATACTTATTAATTACAATGTTTTTTGTAATGATGTTGACACACACAAAAAGTCAAACTTTCAACACTAAAAGTGAGAAGAAGAAGAAGAAGAAGAAGAAGAAGAAGAAGAAAAAGAAGAAGAAGAAGAAGAAACAACAACAACAAAAAAGGGCCAATTTACATTCAACCTCACTGGCCTTGAGGACATCATGCTTTTAAAGATTAATGCATCACAAATCAGATTATTTTTAGACCTAATTTCAGACATCACATACCATTTGAACCAACAGGGAAGCCAGAGGCCTTTTATTTAGCTCCGAAATACAGAGGGGGGATAGTAACTATCTCTGTTGCGAAAAACACAAATCCCTGCAGCTTTCTATCATTCATCAAGTCGCCTGCAGCATCAGAGCTGCCCTAGAGGAAGCTGTCAGTCTGTTTCAAGGCTGCTGCTAGCAACGCCAGAGAGCATGCTGAGCCTGTTTCCATAAGAATGTGAATTTTGCCCAGGTGTACTTGCTTTGAGCCAGAGCCCCACGAGGCATGCAGAGCTACATTCAGATAACTGGGGGCGCTCCTTCAATCACCACCTGCATCTGTTTTAACAAGGAGGAACCTCAGTGGGAGGATTCCATTTTGTTCAATGTATTATGGTTCAGAGTAATATTAGTTGTAACCTACTGCCTGCTGAATAATATATTTTGAGAAATATATTTTAAATTCCCGTTTTAATTTTTTGCAGTTTTAATCAATGTGGAATGATTACATATGTTCTCACATAAACATACAACACTAGCCATGTTGAACCACTCATTGGCACTAATCGAATGGCTATAATACACAATTGTTTGATAATCACTAAGCCTTCATTGCATGTTTGTAATGCAATGCTAACAGCAGTTTAAAATGGAGTCTTGCTTTATTCACACACAGGCTTTTATATTTCAGTGTTTACTTATCCTAAACATCCAAATAGTTACAATAAGAAACTAGAACTGGTACTCGGTAGAGCGCATACCTTCACATATCACAAGATTGGGCATTGAATTATGAACATTTTGGCATTAGTTGCATGCCAATTGGATATAAATTGACCGTGCTATGGTAAAAAGAAGATTTTGACCTTTTCATGACCTTGACCTTGACTTTTGACTCGATCGATCCCAAAATCTAATCAAATAGTCCCCGGATAATAACCAATAATCCCACCAAATTTCATGCGATTCGGTTTATTACTTTTTGATTTATGCGGATAACACGCACGCACGCACACAAATACACGGCGATCAAAACATTACCTTCCGCATTTTCAAAGCGAAGGTAAAAAGGCCCAATTAGAAACTTGTATAACAAAATGAGAAGGAAAGCCCATAAAATTGTTCTGTATTAGACTAATATATTTTTAGCAACAGTAGGAGATGAGACCAACAATGGGAAGCACATATATTTAGTGTATTTGATTACTCCCAGCACACCAGTGGTGGGCTGAGTAGTGAAGTGGGGAACAATGTTTCAAACAAATGGTCTCCAACTGTTGTTTTCGTTTTAGATCACAGTTAACATTATTTAAAATGGCTAAAAATGGTAAATCACCAACTAATACAATTAGAGCTCAGATCCTTCTACAAACAGATGATGCTGGAGCGCTGCACACCCTGAATGAAGCCGCACACGATCAATGCCCAGCATATCTGGGAGGAGCAATGAGATGCCTGTACTGGAGAATTAATTGAATGCAAAAGGCCTAAATACATCCACACTCACTTATTTAGCAATTACATACTATTACTTTACTAATACAATACATACAAAGATAAGTAAATGAGGAACTATAACAATTAGGAGTATAACAACTCTATTGGTTTCTAAATATTTTTCAACTAAGTTCTAACAGGAGTAAATGGAAAATATGATTTTAAAAGTAAGTGTACATTGTCTTAAGATACAGCATGTCAAACAATCTAAAGCGAGACATGTGAAAAAACAAAAATGAGGTTCTACAGGTACACTGTTATATGGCTCATTTATAAAATACTCATATTCCCTGGTATATTTTCCCCTTTCATCAAATTTAGAGATGGGTTAACAAAGACATTACAGAACACATTATAAACAAGGGATTTATGGTTTTAGAGTTAAGCTAACAGATGTTAGACACATAATTGAAGAAAATATATCCCAGAAACACATAGATCATCCCTGCTGGTAATTGCTGAAGGTATTGAATACAACATCATTCTTGCTCACATGTCTGTGGTAGCACCACGCTGAGCTCCGGTATGAATGACGCACGCAATCAAATGTTGATTATGGCCTTGATGAGAATGATATCAAACAGGAAGAAGCTAAGTAAAATATGGTAACCTTCAGAAATAGAGGACAAACAAAAGAATAAACAGACCCTAATACTAAGGTTGGACTGATGTGACCGAGGATAATTCAGAGAAAATAACAGATGATGAAGCTGACCATGGTCAGAGAAGCTAATTTCGGCAAAATGCTGAAGTCTAATTAAGTCATAAAGGTTAAACTTCAACTAAATAGGAGAGTTTGAAGAGAACATATTCCATATACGTGTGTCACATTTAAAGCTTGTTAAATTTAGCAGAAATAAAAGTCTATTATTAGGCTGTCAAGTCTTGTCTTTATTCAAACACACTTCAGACAACTCATGGAGGCCAAAGGTTGTCTCATGACTTGATGCACTTATTGCATATGAAAATTATAATTATAACAATATACAGTATATAATATCTAGATTTAAATTTCATAATATCTCGCTGAACTGAATATATATATATATATATGTATATATAAATTCAGTAATGAGTCACCACATTGTGGCTGCTGTCTTTTGGAATGTGCGTTTGTGTCACTGTGAAAGGAATATATATATACATATATATATATGCATGCCACTTTATGTATGCAAAGAAAGTGACAATGGGTCGATCTTTTTCCTCAATACATGATATTTTGAAGCCTAGCTGTCATTCAGTGGCACTAGTCATTTGTATTGCTCTTTATTCTACAAACACATTATTTGACACTGGATGACAGTTGCATTTTGAGGTTTGTTATGCTGCGTGTTTCTCATATAAATTGTTGAAAAACAAATCGTCAAAGCATGAAATAAATATGACATGTTTTTGCTATTACACCTGCTGTCATCTTGGAGCTTTGTAGAGTGGTCCCCCAGTGGGGATATATTTGACTGACAGCAGACACTGGCGGCAATGATCTACCACAGAAGAACCAATGCTAAAACATGCTGCTCCCAGCACATACTCGCTAAAGAAAGCTTCAAAGCAACATCTACAAAGAGTTGGATCCGGAGCACTGATTGACATTCCTTCTCTTTGACACTTTGACATGGAAATGAAGTTTTTACGTCAAGCCCTCCGGTCTCTGCTTTGTTCTTTATCTCTCTTTGACTCGGAGATGCATCACACCACGTCTGTTTGTCCAAGCGGTGTGGTAAAAAAACACCATGACACAGGTGAAACTAGAATGGGCACTCGGAAGAGCGCATACCTTCGCATTTCACAAGATTGGGCATTGAATTATGAACATTTTGGCATTAGTTGCATGCCAATTGGATAAAAATTGACCGTGCGATGGTAAAAAGAAGATGTTGACCTTTTCATGACCTTGACCTTTGACCCGATTGATCCCAAAATCTAATCAAATGGTCCCCGGATAATAACCAATCATCCCACCGAATTTCATGCGATTCGGTTTAATACTTTTTGTGTTATGCGAATAACACGCATACAAATAAATAAATACACGGCGATCAAAACATAACCTTCCGCATTTTCAATGCGAAGGTAACTAATAAAAGCACATTTGTAAACAAGACTAGTTTGCGGTAGATTTAGGGCACATTATGTGTTTTAGAGACATGCAATCCTCATTTCCAATTCATACATCAAGTATACAGGGAATCATTTTTTTGTTTTCATTTTGTAATATATTTTGTATGTACTTTTGTGATGCCAGCTAAACTGGGTTGAAGGTATCACATTTTGAAAAGCATCCTTCTACTTTGTGGATTTACCTTTTGGCATTTGTTTCATGTGCATATGTATATATATATATATATATATATATATACAGTATATATATATATATACAGTATATATGTAAATATTAAGTTTTGAGCACTGAAGAGATATGTTATACCTCAGTATACCTCAAGACATAAAGCAAAAAGAGAGATCATCTCAGTGCCTCGAGATGGAGAGCAAGTCTAGTTGTGACGCTGTGAGCTAGCTCTCCACTGGCCTTTCAGCAATCTACGTGCATGTTATTTCAACAAGAACACTTCAAACCTCAGCCCATCTCCCATCAATCATTATGTCGGGCTCGGCAGACACAGACAGAACCACCAAGAAAAAGCTCTCTGGTGCAAATCTTCAATAAAGAGCAACTGTCACACTGAGTCTCTACAGCAAGCTCTGTTACATTAAAGAGCTCCACACACACACGGCTTACCTCTGCCATCAAATTGAGGAAAAACATTCCATTCCTACTTTAAAAAAAAATGTTTTGGTCTTTTTTTGTACATTTTAAAGCTGAAATAAAAGCTATACAAATACAAAGTGCTGAGCTTCAGACAGTTTGGAAAGAGGTATACAACAAAGTGAAAGCTTGTGAGGCACATCGTGTGAAACCACAGAAAACTTCTGCTGGTTTAGTGTGATCAGCACACTGCATCATCTGCTGCCGAATGCATTGTCTCTGTCACTGTTTTTGCTTCCTTCTGGGTGAATAGTTATGTGGCCTCTTTAAGTTAGCATTGTGTGTGTTCTTGTATTCTCCTTTACTCATTTGACTTCTCTAATTGCTATTGTTTGAAAGAAAACAGCACCCTAGAGCCACCTGCATGCCCAGCAAGAGCAACTCATCACATGCAAACAGGGCTGAGGTAGACACAAAGGGAATTTGTAACCACGGTATAAATGAACAACTGTGTCTTATTTGGTTAACACGAGTGGAGTAACGGACCACTGTCTATCAGCATTCATGCTTTTCTTGTTGCTGATCTCTGATAATGTTACATTGTAATGGACCAAGAAAAAAAACGAAGGTTTCGTTTGGTTACATTAGTGAAACAAAATATTGGGCTAATTATAATGTTATTATGATAGGTTCAGATCTCGTAAAATGTAGTTTTAATGATAGATTTGAATAAATACAGTTGTTTGAAAGAGATGTTTTCACAACAACATCAATAGGTATTAGAGATGAATAAGGAACGGTTTAACTTCCGAACTCCAGCAATGAACAGCTTATAATACTTACAAAATACATCTTTTATTGATCATTTCATTAGTTTTTTTATGGAAAAAAACCACTATACATTACTTTACAAAGTAAAAGGGTACCATTTACAATTTCTGATAGTTTACACTGACTTCAGAGTAGTTTCAATTATTTTTGGAACGTTTGTGAAAAAAAAGTCTGGAGCCTTGTAGACCAGCTGCTTTAATCACACAACAATCTGCCAATAATGATCATTAATGATTGCTAACTAGCATCAGCTCTCTATTTTCTTTTGTGCTTATCCGATCCTTGACTCTCACCCGTGATACAATCAGAACCGTACGTTTCATAATACATTGCATCACTAGTGAATACAAAACATGAAGCATGCAGTCTCAACACAGTCTGAAACTGTGAGCACAAAAGTGTTCTTCGTGTCGCTCTCTCAGTCTGTTTAGGAGGGCTAACTTTCTCTCAAAAGCATGATTCTTCATCGTGACACACTTGAGTCGATTAGCCAAGCCACATTTTACCGGACAGAAATCCAAACATTGGCTTGTTTTAGCTTTTAGAATAAGAGGATTTGCACGGTCTGTGTTTTATACCTCTGTAAATTGAAAACAAGCCCGAGCCAATGAGCAACCCCCTTGAGTGTAAACATATCACTTTTAATGACCACCTTTACTATTGCATGATTGATTTGTGATTCTTTTAATCAACCGAGTACATCATCACTCGTGCCACAAACAGTAGAACACAGAATGCTGTGCAGAGCTTGTTGTTTATGTACACTTAACTTTATAATTAGAATCAATACGAGACCCTCCTATACAGTATGTCTTCACCTCGGTCATGTAGTGAAATGTGGAGGCCTCTGCCACAGTACAGCAACATTTGGATGACATCCAACAACAGCAGCAATGCTGGCCGTGAGCCAGGCGAATCACCTCAGCCAGTGGAACAACGCATGAATATGAGCACAAAGGAATGCAGCAGCTGAATGGCGCCACAGTAATGTTGTCTCCGGGAGAGGGTACAAGTGGTGACAGAAGATACAATGCTCTGTGAAATCCACACAACATGCCTACCTTGGACCTCCTTGTCATTTCGGAACCACCGGATATTGGCAGCTGGTTTGCTGCCTGGTGTGGTGCAGGTCAGGGTGATTACGTCGTCCTCCATGGCAGGGTTGGTGAATCCTGTGATCTCTGGTCGTCCTGGCACTCCTATGGTGCATGGAAATAGAATTATAAATAAGACTCTGAATGCATGTATGAGGCTGTGATGATAAGAAATGGTGAATTGCTATTCAGATCAGATATCCATGTTTTCTTCTCTCATTAACAAGACAACATTTAATTAAAACTTTTGATGTTCGATTTTTTTAAAGGCGGGACGAAACGTATGATAAAAGAGGAGAAGCACCACAACAATGAAATATGACCAGCAAAAATTGAAAAAACACTCCTGCCCTGTTTTTTGTATTGTAGTACTTATTGTGTTTGTGTAGTACTTATTGTGTTTGTATGTTTTATGTTCACTGTATGCACCTATACACCAGAACAAATTCCAGGTAGGTGTAAACCTACTTGGCAATAAATACTATTCTGATTCTGATTCGTATTATTTAATTAAGTTAAAGATGAAATACCCACAATTAGTCCTTCAAGATAACTGAGGACAATGTATTTCTTTCTTGCAGGGAGATGTCTGACGTAAGTCATCCTCGAGTTGAATTTGTTGTTGTTGAATATCCTTCAACACACCTGTCTGTCTTAAACAGGTGTGCAATAATTCCCACTGAGTGTTGTGTGTGTCTGTCCTGCCTGGCAGACAATTCTCTATAGCAGGGATTCCCAAAGTGTGGTGCGCGCACCCCTGGGGGTGCGCGAGCTGCCTCTAGGGGGTGCGCGAGAGGAAAAATGTAATGGTGGTCTAATGGTGTAAAAATTAATATTAAACATTCTCTGGGCTCTCAAGTGTCATTTCGGTCTTAACTCACGCACTCCCGCCACACATCGTATTTCTTACGCTGAAAAAAACTCTCGGCTATTTAATGTTTGAATGCAGGGGTGCTCAATACGTAAAATGTATTGAACCCCCCCCCCCCCCCCCCGTCAACAACTCTTGCATTCTGTTGCGTTTTTTTTTAAGGTGTGGGGGATTGGGGGTGCGTGAACCCGGTCGGGATGTAGAAGGGGGTGCGTGGTCTAAAAAGTTTGGGAACCCCTGCCCTATAGTAACACAACTAGCTTACAATTATTTAGTTCTAATAGACAAGGGTCAAACGTAAATCAGAAATGTTATTTCTGTTATGTAATGTAGCGTGGTAAAGAAAAAGAACACACTATCATTTAAAATGTGCATGTATTTATGCTGTCAGAATGTGAACAATTAGCCACGATAAATTGTCCGTGTTTCGACTCGTCCAAAACAGACAGACTCACCCAGAACTGTGAGAAAGGCCTTAGTGGTCTTGACAGGCATGGTGAAGAGCGAACAGGTGTACTGGCCCTCGTCCGACAGGCTGACGTCACTGATTCTGATGATGAGCTCCTGTGACGAGGCGAGCACCAGTTCGATTCTGTGGTCCCTCAGAGCTGAATAAGGAAGGAGGACACAGAGAATCACAGAGTGGACAGAGCAGAGACAGTAAACACAGTTTGTTCATGGGCCAATTCACGCTGAATTCGGTGATGACCCTCATAAGACTTAGGCCGAATGAACTGCGCTTTCAGTTATTCCACATATTTGTTAATACAGCAAACACATATTGTGGCCATAAACATATTATTTACATTTGTATTGTAGTTTGACAGTCTTATTCAGTCTGTGACAATATCGAAAGCATCAGTGGGAAGCTCGCGAAACAGCATCAAAAACGTATAGTCTTAGATAGCAATATCTATTTAGGTAATTACTCACATTCTAGGTATTGATTTAACACTTTTAGTAACTGGCTCTGCTTGTGACATTTTATAATTTGAACATTGATATCAAAACCTTACCCTGGCCTTATACAGAACCACTTAGTACTTATTTAATTATTTTGTATTCATATTCATATAGTTCAATGAAGCTATAGGCCAAAAGAATAAAGTTCAGACAACGGTTGAACAATCGTACCACTTCATCATATTGGGATAATCACATTGCGTCAATGTGTTACAAATTACTGTCCCAATACATTATTCTATGCAAATTGTAATACAAAATAAATACATTTAAAGTGGATTGCATAACCATTTCAAAGGTGTGCATTCCATGTATTGTACATTACTATACTTTTACCTTCATTCGATTATTTTATATCATGATGAGCATAAATATTGTTAAAACCAAATTGCTCAGCACTATTCTTAAGGTAAAACACAAAACAACAAAACTGCTCAAATAATTCAAATTAGCTGCTACAGCTACACATAAATCAACCACTATTAATAATGAGGAATAATACAATAATTAGTATAATGGACATTCTGAAAAAATACCTTGAAATATAAAAAAGTCATTTTTGGATGCCTTTATAACTGCTCATTTAGATTACACCCTAAAAATACTAGGGAAAACCACACAGCTAAGATGAAAAAGGTCATCTTGCACCTGTCATCTCTTGTACAATTTCAAATTGAAAATCACCTGCTCCGACATGCAACCAACCACAGAGGGCAGGAAGGAAAGTGCCCTTATTTGTATGAATTAAACATTCTTAATCCACACTCCCTTTAGGCCTGGCAAGTTCTCTCCCTGGACACTTTTTCATCTGAAGCAATATTAACTCCATTGGATTGTATTACAAGAGGCAAATCTTACGAAATGCAGCAGACGTCGGTGATGATTATAGTTTAATTCACATGGCCAATGTAAAATCACATCCGATAAAGAAGACATCTTTTTGTAAATCATTAATCAACTGCTCCATTCCCATTTATTGGATTTCAGTGATGAACATTCACAGCAGCCATGTGATGAACAGTTAAATTAGATTGGCTGAAATGATTATAAGATTTACAGACATAGGTCATTATCAACAACGCTCTCCTTCTGCTTCAATTACATCATATCATTTGATGATCATTATCTTATAATCACACACACACACACAGAAAAAAGAAAGATTGACTATAGAGATATTCATGGCCCTAAGATGTTTCCTATTATAGACTCTTTGTTATCTAAGAATAAAGACTAAATAAAAACAATCTTCAAGCCAGAATTTAAATTGAACAACAAGCTCTGCCATCAGAGAGCCAGCTTATTATTTGCTATGGGGCTTAATACAAACATGTGTTGCAAGTCTTACTGAAGCACACCGCATCCTGACACAAAGCTGCCTGATCTTCTTTGTAGTTAAGCATCCTCACTACAGAGCTTGACATTGCCCAGAGGCTTTGACAGGAAACAGCAAAGCCTTTGGTGGATGGATGCATTGGAGAGGTGATGGGGTCTAAACAAACATCGTACCGGAAGTCTGAAGATATAGAAGTACGATCTGAGAAGATCAAAGCTGTGGACAATATGACATACTGTACTTCACCTGCATATCCTTCCATCCCTGCATTGGATGGAGAAAAGACAATATGTATTACTCAAACAGCATATGGCCAGGAAAGCTTATGTTAAGCATCCTATCCAGGCTAGAGACCCAGATTGTGGGCAGATCCATCACAATCAAACCCAAATGCCAGCAGCTCTTTTCCAGGTGCTTTAAGAAATCAATGTGATGAAAAGGTCCATTTCCCCCAAACCCTAGATAGCTCCTGTATTGTTCATTCTGATTAAGAGAAAGCATAAATCGGCGCCCTGACCTTGTGAATGCTCCAGCCTTGCAGCATGGCAGCTTAATGCGCAGTACATCTCCTGTGATGGAGGCCTTACCAAGGCTGTCCCAAATCAGTAAAACTGACACCCGGTTATTCAGAGCAAGGGATACTGTTGCTATGGCCCTTTAATGCAAAATAATGTTTAGTTTGTTTTACTGATAGTCCTTTGCACTATCAACCATTTTAGTGGAAGACCAATTTGAGGGCTTCCAATGAGAACAGGATTTTGTCAGTTTACATTTTGACAACCTAGGTCAATTATTCAAAAAATTATCTGAATTTACATTGTCCAAGAACCCATTTAAACATGTAAAACAGCTGTTACATTGACTAACAGTCTGGTAGCTACAATAGCTCTGTCCTGAGATACAAATGGAGGCAGCGAGACTCAAAGTGCACTTATCACATGGCATTCACGTCCACACTCTACTGAGCAGCAGAGATATGTTACCCAATGTTTCTTATCCAAAATGATGAAGTATTCCTGATAGTGCAGATAGAAAAATACATTTTACATCGATCCATTAGTCTTGTATACAAGCTAATGGCGATCAGTTTCAGCCAAATATGTTACATCCGCAATTCCAAGTGTCCCCATTTGGCCATTTTTGCAAGGCCTGTAAGCACGTTGATCCAGTCCTGGAATGTGAAAGCACCAGCTGTCCTTCAGCGAGAACAGGGTCCTCCCCCCGCCCCCCTTCCAACAGTCCAGCCAGGGGCTCCACTCTTTGCAATTAGAGTGTGTTTGCTGCTGGCTGTGCTCACTCAGTGACTATGTGGGCGATTCTGGATGTGTTCCAGGTTAGTGGAGCAGCAGGGGGCTCTTTCTCACCACACATGTGGCTGCAATTATTAAGAGAAGGAAAGGGCCTTGTTCCAGAGGGCCATTGTTACTGCCCATACTCTCAGAGATCTCACAGAGCAGATGCTACTCAAATTGGACTCATTTTCTGTGTTTGAATGAGGAAAAGAAAGAAGGAGGAATTCTCCCAGCAGCTATGCTACGTCCCCTCCTCAAGTGGTGTATAATGATACGGAATATATTTTTGTCGGTCCATTTTTCAACCCACTGATATACGCTTGATTGTACACTGTGGAACTGTTCTGCCTTTGAGTCCCTTTATTCAAGTAAACTTTATAAATTAAATGTTAATTACACTAAGTCACAGTGGGGTTAGATAATTATATTGGTGTTTCAGGGTTTGTACGGACATTACAGTGTAACACACAATACTGACTTGACCAGCCGCAAAAAGGATCTAAACAGTTTTTCAGATGGGTTTCAACATTTTTAATTGCAACATATTCTTCACAACTCTAAAGAGCTCATATACACATGTGTGTGTGTTTGTGTGTGTGTGTGTGTGTGTGTGTGTGTGGGGTGTGTGTGTGTGGCATAGAGCTTAGTATAGAACATACAAGAGTGGCTCTTCACATTAGTGATAATAGCAGAGTATATAGTGGCATAATTTAACATTCACATTTCAGTGAAGCTGGAGGTAACCCAGGACACTTAAAGTCCATTAGTCCTTGAAGAAAGACATTAGCTGTTGCCATGAGACACCATATAAGTTTTATCCCTGAGAAGTAAACAAAATACTTGTCAGAACAACCTGGTGGCTTGTGAAATTTTCCTCAGCATCGCTTAAGATTTCTTTCTCAAGATATTAAAAGGACATTTTTGGAAAGCATGACCAAGCCAATCTGTTTAATATATCAAGCTCATAGTGTGTTTAAGTCCTACACACTTAACTTCACATTGTACTTAACCTCTTAAGCCCCAACGCAATTAATATACCTATTAATTAGGTATATGTTTGTTGGCAACTGTATATAATACAAATACGAATAATACTTTTCTAGACGCTCAAAGATGCTTAAATATATTTTAACTTATATGATGTTTCCTTCTTTTACAGTGTGTCCATGTGGTGTGTCCATCATTAATCAACAATGTAAAATCAAATTATAATGTAAGTAAAACCACAAAACAACAATAAGAATCATACTACTACGACTACTATAACTACTATAACTACTATGACTACGACGACTACGACTACTACTACTACTATTAGTAATACTACTACGACTACTACTACTACTTCAACCACCACCACACCCACTATCACCACCAACAACAACATTAACTGTATATGGTAGCTGATATACACACAGATATCTGAGACCAAGCTCAGGTAAATATCCACTACACTTGCTTCCATTAGACCCACCATCAAATGTTGTGTGTTCACTAGAATGGACATTAAAATGTGCTTTAATTGGTGCTCACTCCAGTAATTGCAACCTTGGTAATTATCCTTCATTCTCTCAAGCTAATTAATGTTTTAGTGTTCACATTAGAGCATTCATTTTGCACATAACAGCATTTTTATTACTACAAGCCAATTAAGATCAATTTTGCTTTCTGCCCTTTATCATCCAAGCTGAATGCCCCAATTAAATGTCATGAATGATGAACCATAAACTTATGATTGAATTGAGGTGAACAAAATACTGTACAATGTGTCACAGCATGTATATGTTGTATATATCTCAATAGACAGTATATGCTACAAATACATACTGCAGTTAAAATAAGCAATTTGTAAACTGCCTTTGACATGCAACCTGTAGTAACTTCCCATTAGTTTCATTATTCAAATTCACCGTTACATTCAACCAAGACTCAGATAAACATCATGGATGAGAAAGAGCGTGCCAAGGAGCTAGCTGACATATTGTAAGAGGAGGGCTGTGTTCAGCTTAAGACAAATGTGGAGAGACAGTCCAACCCATATGGATTAGTTTTGGGAATCCAGCAAGGTTAACACTCTCTGGAGCTCCGCAAGGTTTTACTGATCCTCTTTTGGGAGAGGATGAGATAGAGGTCCTTCTTATCATTTACACTCCCACCAAAGATACGTAAGGCTATTGAGCTGCCACCGGCCCAATACTTCCTTACCACCTGCAAACACACCTCATTACCTAATTACATGCCAACATGAGGACTTCCAATGGGTTCAACTAATAGTGCACCTTTTACATTGTTCCATTAATTTAATTGCAACATGCAACCGAAGGTACATTTGAGTAATCTTTAAAGTAATTAATGGAGACTGTCCTTGCCATAAAAATGACGGCATCAATCAAAGGTTTATATGGCCCATGTTGAGTGCATACAAAATCCCTGATTTTGACACAACTCAAACCCACCGACAGATTTGTCTATCCGACCAACATCTTTTCCCAACCATATCCAAGTAGTTAGTGGCCTAAACTTAGGACAGTATTTGCATTAAATTGCACACGTAGACTTCAGGCTTTCAGTGTCTTCAGAAAAGACACGGACATCACTTTTCTCCTTGTATTTAATAGCCATTTTTTGGGGCTTTTTTTCTAATTTGTCAGACCTAATTTCAAATGGAACAAATTATAGTCAGGGCAAAGATCAGATTTTGTCTTACTTTACCCAGCAGCTTTTAAATCCATTTATATAATAAAGAACCATGGCTTCGTTACAGATGTTTCTTCACTATAGCTGCTGAAAGAGATTGGAAAGGTCATTTTAATACTCTTTCCCCCCCTTAACCCCAACACATCTAGATAAATGCATGTATCTATCATAAAGAGCTTGAGGGAAAGAGCAAGAGTAGATTTTTAAAATGCCTCACAGAGTGTTTTGTTTAATTTAAGACGGAATAGCAGATTTCTTTTTGATCATCAGTACTTGTATGGGTTGAGCTTCCGGAATCACACATGAAGGCTGTAAAAGCAGATGCTTTTGAATTACACAAGCACAATGACAAACTACCTTTGTGATGAAAAAGTGGGGGACACTTGCATGCACATCAAACGCAAACATATGGCCATGCTGTCATGGACTCTCAAGGGGATTGTTGCAAGCAGAGAGGTAGACAACAGAGACAATGGACAGAGACAACAAGTGCAGGGAAAAGGAAACGCTAGTCTAAACAGCAGGTAAAAAAAGAATGCAAAAATATTAAACACAGAGAACACGAAAATGCGACATAGCTATTTTAATCTAATCTACTCAATGACAGTAGTCCATGGCCAGCTGTTATACACCCTGCCTCAAGATCAGCCAGTGTGCAGTTAGTTGTTTGACTGAAATGTAGCCTATGAATGAATCTCACATTTTTCATTGGCTCCGACAAGAATGCACAACACACGGGAGAAGGACAGTTGCAGCCCTCTGCCAAGTAATTAACTGGTGATTTGGCACAGTAGAGATTTCTTCCCAGGTGTCCCACCCTCTTCTTCACATGAAGCCTGAGTTGTTCCACACCTCCCGTTTCTTCTGATGGCCTCACAGCCATCGTATTAGTTGTGCCAATAAAGCTTTTCATTTGGCTGTTTAAAAGGAGATGGAGAGGAAGTGTTCCCATACTTAGCCCTGGCAACCTCTGCTGAGGGGACTACATTCATGTTGTCATCCACATTGCTCAGGAAAAGGATTCTGTCATGCAATATAAATGGATGCCCAAGAAGGGCAAAGTGGTTCATACATATTGCGCTCTCAAAGCTCCCCTTACACGCTTATAACAGCAGCCTTCTGGATATCCATGTTGATACAGAGTGTACCTTCTTTTTCAGGAGATGAAAAATGTGAACAAAACACACTTAACTGACTTCATGTTGTCCGAATATAATACCCAAAAGATATGATTTGAATGATTCATCTCTTCAAACAAAAAAAAATTGAAGGTTTTTTAGATTTTCTTTGATAGAATTTGGGAATTTTCCAAAAGTGAAATAATGAAATGTTGTATTCTATACACCAGAGCATACATGTTTTTGTTTTATGACTTTAGCTTGAATTCAATCTCCGGGCACTTTAACACTATTCACACAAGAGTATATATTAAAGATTTAGTTCACTTTCATTTAATTATATTTGGATGTAATATCATCTAATAAAACACCTAAGACCTCGTTACTAAATCCAATCACTTGCAAGGGAGAAAGTATTTCTTCAAACCAGACTGTGACTGTCATTATGTTGGTTAACTCTGGCATCTCCCTCTCTTATCAATTGTTATTCAAAGGTACTTTAATCTTCAATCACTGAAACAATGATATTGTATTAGCAGCTACAACATAAATGGAATGGTTAATATGCTGTGAGAAACACTGAAAGATGAACACAAGACAAGTCCACTGTTATATTCTCTTTCACCCCAATTCCAAATTGGTCAACTCCAGACTTCTGACACTTTTAAATTAGATTTGGCTGGTGAGAGTAGTACATTATAATTAATTCTGGATTGGACCTTGTTTCACAAGGTTGCAATAGTGCATTTCCTTTCCAGTGACATCAAAACAGCTATACAAATGTAGGGCAGCTAAAATGCTAATTAAGCCCAATCATTTTACAATCCACAGACGTTACTGTGTTGTAAACAACACTGTCAGTGCTGCATGATTACACAAGTTTAATTCAAAAGCAGTCTATTTCCATTTAGTTTGTGCCCGGGGACATCAAGGGAGACATACATTCATTAAAAGTCTGTCTCTACATTACGTGCATTTCCCTCTTATCCTGTCTTTTTCCTGTATTATAAAATGATGCGGTCTCAGGCAGACAGGAACCATTTTGTACATTCCAAATAAAAAGAAAAAGAATGAACACGACTCCTGTCGAAATTTGATCCGGCTATGACATCTTTATCATTTCTTATCATTTTATCTTTACAGCCATTATCCGCTACACTCAAAAAAGTGGGACTGAGCTCAATTAATATTTACTCAATAAATACTAGTAACCTATACATAAAAAATATGTGTGTGTGGAGTTTGGCATATTATTATGTTGATTTAATACAATTTGAATTATTTATCAATTGCATTTTACTCATTTTTGTTTGAATAATATCAGCTCAAAATCATTGAGTAGAATTTAATCATATTTTATGAGTAAAGTCAACAATGTCGAAAAATTAATAAATTCTACTCAATGGAAACTCTTCAGTTTTAAAAGGAATTTGCCACACCTGACTTTCCGGTACATAAAGCTGGATTTATTCTTAGCAAACTAGGTTACGGTAACTTACTCTGAACGGCAAACCTGCTCCGGTTCAGGGTAGCTTTCAGGATTGATTAAATAAAATTATATTCAAAACTCAGTGAAATTACAGACATTATCTGTAAATTAACAACCCAACTGTTAATTTAAGTATTATGCTAATAATACCAAATAAAAAATGTTGCCCATTTTGTAAAGAAAATGACTATTATTAATACAGTCATTTTACAGTTTTCTTAAATGACATACAAATTCACTTTTTCATTACAATAAACATATTGCAGTTTTTAAGAGTACAAAGTAGAAGAAATAATGATAAGTTTTGATACTTGTTCTTTAGAGGAGCATTATAGGGCGACCGTGAGTATTTGCTGTTGTGTCCAGTGTCCAATATTTGTAATCAGAACTGATAATGAATGAATTAAAATAAATTCTGAAACACTAACATATTTTTAACACACACATGCATACACACATACACACACACACAAACACACTACTCTGCCAACTGACCCTTAACCTCCTATTTGTCTTACATATTATATTTACCTAAATATAATACATTGAGGTCATGGGGTGAAATCGCCTCCAAAATCTTGACGAGGAAAATCCTTAAAACCAGTCTTTTAGTTAATTTTTCCACCAACTCAGATATGTGGATCATCTTCAGATTTAAAGAGGGACATCTGAATATGAATACCCTAAAGTTTGGGACTGATAGCTGCAAGTTAAGGCCAAAAAGGTCCAAAGGGTCAAATTGGGCCTTATTCTCTTATAATCGCATATTTTTTGACAAGTGCAAAAATTGTCATAATCTCCTTAATATTAGTCCTGGATATCCAAGATTGAACACAAACACTCAAGACGCCTACAATGAGGTGATGGGGTGAAATTTCCCCCAAAACACCCACAATAGTTAATTGGCTGTCTGAAATCCAGGACTTGAAGAGGAGGTGTGTGGCTTTGTAAATCTGAGACCCTATTAAGAGTTTGGGCTGATTTTAGCTTCTTTTTTTCTCAACATGTCAGAGCTTACCTTTCTTTTCCAGGTTGTAACTACTCCCAAATGGGGCCCAACCGGCTGGCAATATATAGCACTTAGTATCCCTGCTTGGTAGTGGTTTAAAAACCGAGAAGACAAAAAATGCACTCCTTTGAAGGTTCACAAGTCCGCAAATGTTTGTAATATATGACAAATCTCAGTTATGATGTTCTACCAGTCTGTTGGACCAGTGCTCTGGACTTCTCCGTACTCTGCTGGGGGAGCAGCATTGTAACTGGAGAAACCAACCGACTCACTAAACTGGTGTGGAAGGCCGGCTCCATCATTGGCAAAGAGGACTATCCGGAACAGGTGGAGAGGAGGACATGAAGAAATGTTTGTCCATATTGGAGAACCGGACCACCCTCTCCACCACCTACTGCAGGGACAGCCGAGCACGTTCTCCAACAGACTGCTTTAGCTCTGCTTCACAAGGACAAACAGGAGAACATTCCTGATACAGGAGAACATTCTTGATAGAGGAGAAACTTCCAGATACAGGAGAACCTTCCTGGCAACTATTAGACTTTACAATAAATCACCTCTGGCCAGATCCTCCTCAAATTGAACAACATCAATGAACATTGCACCACTTTCACTTTATATACACTTAGATACACTGTATTTACTTTCATTTTTTATTATTTTTTATTTCCTTTATTATTTAACTTCTTAAATGTAATATATCCTGTCCTACTATTATATTGTATTATTCTAAGAATCTAGTTACTAGAGAAGAAAACAGCACAGACAGAGACAGACAGACAGCCCGTCCAACAGAGAGAGAGAGAGAGAGAGAGTTCAAAGGAGAGGCCAGGTGGCAGTGATCAGTCTGATCACAGCAATCAACACAAAAAGCAGATTGAACTGTTGAACCCGGTTTCGCGCCACTTCTCCGCAGTTTGAGCTGCGCGCTGCTCTCCTGCTTCAGTGACTCACGAAACGCCACAGAGGGAACGACAGCCTCCTGACATGACATCTCTTCTTGAGGTAAGAATGCCAACTTAATTTAATTTCAGAGAGTAAAAGTTGTATTGAACGGGCAACGTTAGTGACACTTTGAGGTTTCTACTCGGCTCTGGTGAGGAGTTGAGCTAGCCTCGTGTGAGCTAGCGGGTAGCTACTTTTGAATTCGAGGCATGGTGTTCTGCATTTCTGTGTCGTCAAGAGTAAGTTAACTTAGCTATCTGATGGTTAAGTGTTTTCACGTTTCTTTAACATCGTCGATGTAACGTAGGTTGTCGGTTTCTGTGTTGAACGAGCTAACATTAGCTTACTTTACATATGTTAGCTGAGGTAATGTTTAGCTAACGCTCGTGTTATAGGTTCATTAGTGGCAGGTGGGTTAAGACACCTGAGGGGTCACGTGCTACACACTTCATCTCATAACGACCATGTTATTGAAGTGCTTTGAAACTGGTTCCACGCAGACATGTATAGACAAGCTCACATAGTCCGGACAGTCACGTGACCAGACACGTTATTGTACAGGTCTGTTCACGTGACGTCGGGACTCTGTTAACGTGACGCTCTTAACTTGATGCTGTTGACGTGGTCGGGACTCTGTTCACGTGACTGTTGTTAACATGACGCTTATAACTGCGCTGTGGCGGACATGACAGCTCACAGCTCCTCAGAAGCTCCGTGCACCGTGAGCTGTCCAGTGAGGGGATGGTTTCATAGTCAAATCTTCATTTACCGTCCACATTATCAGATGAGGACGTCACCAAAGAGTGTCCTTTGAGTCAATGTTTACATTTATGTACAGATAATTAAGAACAATTAGTTAATTGTAAAATGCTAATTATTTTCTCCTGCCACCTTTCAGACATTATAATCCAACTTGGATGGAACAACTTCGTGACCTTAATGACACCCAGCAACACGGTGAGATTATAATCCATTTAAATGCCAGAAGCAAGCAATTATTTGTTTTTAAGATGTTTTTTTATTGATTTGTGTTAGAGCTAGAGAGACACACAAGCACCACAGGGGAGGATCTGCAGCAAAGGGACCACCGGAAATCAAACCTTGGCCGCCATGATGACGACATGTGGCACTTGAGTGTGAATCTAGCCTTTTCATTTTTATTTACAACATTAGCATTGAAAAGAGCAAAAGTTGATGCTTGAGATGATTTTGTTTTTACTGAAGAGGATGTATGTCCTCCCTTTGTCCTTTATCCCCTTACTCTTTCTTTTTAGGTGTGATTACGACTACCAGCATGAACCTCAACACCTTCTTTGCTGTTCCACTAGTGTGACCCATGATCGGATACAAGTTGTCAAGGATAAACGGGAGTAAGTTGTTTTAAGTTCAGTGTCTTAATTTAACAACAGAATACATTTTTATTGTTCGAACCACCTAGTCATGTTGTAAATGCTATTTAAAGTTATATTATTGTTAATCTTTTCTGTTTTGTCTTTTTTCTGGCTGTAGAGAGAATCATGTCAGCCCACAGACAACCTGTTGACCTGTGAGTCTTCAAGCAGTAATGATGACTACTCCTGCCTTAAGTTCCAGTTTCCTGAACATCATGTCGGCATGAGATTCTGTCCCCACCTGTCTTCAGTCTGGACCCAATGAATTTTTTTTTACAGTGCGTTTACAGTCACATGGTTTTTTTCGAGGCTTTGTCTGAGTTTCAGTGCTGCAGTTATTTACCATTCAGGGTTGTTCAGAAAAATCCAATTTGTCATACTCATTTGAAGGGCTTGCTGCAGTGATTCTTTTGTGTACAACCAGGATTTCTTTGTATTTTGGCATTTTACACAAATTTTTTGAAAGATGGTCAACAAAGTTGCACAAATAAATGTTTAACTGCTGTTGTCCTAAATGTGGTAATTTGTTAACTGTTCCTCAGTACATTCTTGCAAAAAGAAGGCATGATATTAAGTAGATTCTACATTTAAAAAAAATATGCAAACAAAGTGACAATCAATAACATTACATAGATTTTAAGTCATGTGGTACCAATTATAAGTTGATTTGCAAAATGTATTTATGTAAAGATAAATAACAATTTCAGTTTAAATGTGTTGAATTAAGTAACATTCTTCCAAGTTGAGTTGTAACTTATTTTATTTATTGAATCCAAATCAGTATTATCCAGATATTTAGTAAATGGAAATCAATTTTATCCACATAATTAGTAAATCAAAATTACTTTTTCGCAGCTATTTGGTATATCTAAATTACTTTTTTTTGAAAACCTAGTAAATATTAATCATTTCCCCTGTATAATTGATTTGGATTAACTCAACATTTACCATATTATTAGTAAATCCAACTTATTTGTATTTAATATTTTGTTTAAATTTGCTTAATTAAATCAATAGTTTTTAATCAAAGATGAAGTATTAAATTCTATTCAATTATATTAATTGTCACTTTGTTGCCTTAATTTTATTGAGTAGACAATGGTCAAATTTTTCTGAGTATAGGAATATTACTCACCTTTCTTGTTCCCAAAGAATAGGGTCTGTTGTGCAGGGTTTGACCACTGGAGGGAAGTGTTATCATTGTAATCCACACGGCAGGTCATGTTGGCTGCGCCCCCCTCCACCACCGTCACATTCTGAGTTATGGGGAACTGACCTTGGCTACCTGTGGGATTATGAGACAGAGTTTGAGGTCAAGGCCGTGACATGTATAGATTGCTGTTTCGGACTGGTTCTTACCGTCTTTTCATTGAAGAACATTAATGTACCATTCAGACTTGACACCTTTCAAAGTTAATGTTCTGTCGTCATATCGCCTAATTACATTAATGACTTCATTACAGCACAGTAAGCCAAAGATAGCTTAATGAAAGCCTCATTGACATGGACATCAGCCTTCAACAGCTGTTGGTGCTAGAAAACAGTGTTCTTTTTTTAAATGGTGGAGACAATGGTAGGTTTTAGTTTCCCAGAGTGCCTTCCTCGCTGCCTTATTGCAGAGCCCTAATTGGTAGCATGGCCTAATTAGAGGTAGTCATGTTCTGCTGCAGAGTCTAGAGCTGCAGCTGGGTGGTAAATTGACACATAATCCTATAGACACTGTGGACCTTCGATCCGAGTGGCATGCCCTGAAACAGCCGCTCGTCACAGTGTGCAGAGGACATCCAAATCACCCAGCCTTGCTGGATTTTACCTTCTTATTCCACATTTGTACTTGCCATCTCAGCAAAGTCGCTTAATTACATTGCAGAAGCATTTCTACCCTGCATGGGCTTTATTGAACTCAAGCTTCAGAAACAGATGTCTAAAACCTAATTCTCTTTTGCAGGGAATTGTGAGAAGACAAAGTGTAAGCTAATATGAGCCTGATCAGATGGAGAAAGAAAAACCCTTGAAGGATGGCAACGGTTAACAACAACAACAACTGTGTTAGAGCCGTTGAGTTCACACTTGAAGCTGAATGTGCTTTATTTCCCTGGAAGCATTTTTTGGTCTACATGCTAATCTGTGTGCATGTTTTCATTTGATTTCACAGGTCTGCATTGCTTTCCTTTTATCATGTCTGAATATAAAGGTAACATTGTCTCTGCATCTCCAAGGTACAGTTCACCACAGGGAAAGTTCTACTCGTTAGTCCAGCTCAAATGGAGGAGAAGGTCAGTGAACCTTCCGTGATCTTGATCGTCAGCTAGATGTGACGGTGAGGCTGACTATAACTATAACTAGTGATAGAAGTAGAATTCCAACATTGCACATCACATATCTGCTCCTTAAACTCAATCAGCCAATATCACATCAACAAACTCGTCACCATGTCATCATATCATCATTACATTAATAGAAATGCAGTTGGCTGGATGTCAGTAAGTAGTCCAGCAAAATCAGCTTGGCATGTCATATTAAAAAGAGGAATTGATGCGGATGCATTGTGTGTGGGGTACCATGTGGAGGTGTTGTTGTCAGTTCCTACATATCTTTGACAATTGTTTGTCATATTATCTACCCCACCATCTTCCCAGTATCTTTGCTGCTTGTCTCCAGTGTATACTGCTCACTATTCACAACAACAATGCCATGAAAAAAATAATACAATTTGAACAGCAATGCATATAATTTCCAATGCCTCAAGTTTTGGTTTGTTTATGTAAAGTTGAAAAAGCTTGTCGCTGAAATTCCTTTTAATTATGCAAGTGAGGGCAATGAAAGTTGTTCACATACATCCGTAGTAGGGCTGTGAGGGTAGTTTTAAAAGAAGTGTCAGTGCAGGTTGCTGTGCACTCCAGCTAACTGGGTTTCACAAATGCATTCATGAAATTCCAGTCTTGACATTCTGTAGCAGTCTGTATGGCAAATGCAGTCCCTTCTGTGGAAACATAATCCCCCTGTGCCAAGTATAGACTGAATTTTTCATTTTGCTTGAAATGGTGATTGGAAGCGGTCGACCTTCCTTCTACAGTACAGCGCCAAACAACGAAATCTCCAAAGTCACTGAACCACAAACTGATTCCCGGGCACTACACTGTGCTGTGTGAACCTTGACACACACTGGCCTCACTATAACGACGCACATCTTCCGATGTGTGACACGAAGGGCTATTCCACCCCATATTTAATTTAATTTGAGTAAGATGCCATCGCACTTTACATTACAATTCTGTAATAAGAGGAAACTATGTGGTTAATATCTTATGCTAGGGGGGATTCCAGGATTATCGCAAAGGAAACAATGAGATCGTATTGTTATAATTACAGAAAGACTGTATTGGTAATAGTGGGGGTTTACTTCTGTAACTGGGTAACATGGGTACAAATATGAGGACATTAAACACAAAGAATTTCTCAGTGATAATGTGGCATTCAACATTTTCACTTTCTGTGCCTAATTAAAATTGTGTGGGACTGTTTGACTGACATCCGTCACAACCTTTAACAATGAGTTATCTTGAAAGATATCAACCCTAATTAACCTTTTAAGTTGCTAAGATGCAATACATTGTGGTTCACAAATAAAAAGACAAAATGTGTCTTTCAAATAATTTAAACCCACTAAATGTTATATTTCTTACGAAGACTCCACCAATTTACACTCGGATGATCTCATATATCGACAAAAAAAAAAGTATGAGATCCAAATAAATTCAACAGATGGTGGCCTTACCAGTAAATAACCAACAAACACTACAGGTACGGAAAGATAAAATAGAAGCTTCCTGGTAAAAGTGTCGATTATGTTGGACTATGGCGATGTTACGGAGGTATGAAGGTTGTCTGCTTCTCTGATGATCCAAGATAACTCAGTGAAGTGCAGTGATGAAATGAAATTGCCCATACAGTAAACAGCATTGGAGCTGAATAGGTGAGGTTTGAGTTACATGAGATATCTTGATGAAAGCACCTGTGACACACAAGTGCTAAATTTGGATAATCAGAAGTTTGAGGGGATGAGACAAAGTCATGCAATGAATCAAAAATCCACAGTGCCTGGAGTACATTGGACAAAGTTAAGGTGAAAGCTGTTAAAAATAGTTAGCTTTTTTCATGCTGGCAAATCTTCTACTTTAATCCATGAATATCATGAAGTGCTATAGTAAAAAATTCAATATGTGATCAGTCACGTAAGTGTTTTACTCTCCCTTTTTCTCTTTCCAATTAAGCTTCCCTTCAGTTTTCCAGAAAGGGAGGTTAAGATTAAAAACATGAAAAGTTTAACCCTGAACTGAAAATGAAGTAATTTTTTATACTAAAGTGAACTTAATCAATTAAAATCCAAGTGTTTTATTGTTTTGTTTTTGTACCTATGTGCTTTAAAAAAGTCAATCAATCAAAAATATTTCCAACATTATCCTGCTTATGGGCCGAAAGCTTAAAGCTGTAATCGGTCCCTTGGCAGTGCTTTCCCCTTTCACAATGTTTTTTTATGATGGCCACATGGACCTGAAGCTGCTGTTTTATTTTATTAGTATTTTTATTTTGTTTGGTTTACAGTTGAAGCAAAGAGCCCACTACAGTAACTGGCAATATCCCCCTGAGCTGGGAGATTATGGTCCACATTCAGGTGGGCCACCATCACATGATCAATCAGTCACAATGTCAGCACACATGAGATTATTCAAGTTGTTTGCTGTGTTTGCACAGGCAGAATGCTGCTGACGCCTCTCTCCACTGTGACATTAATTCTCATTCAAAATCAAGTGACACTGCCTCATAAATCAAATATGTACCTGCACAGCTGAAATAAGGTAGGAAGGTAAATGGAGAGCAGAGGACAGCATTTTCATCGTAAACACACATAATTGATGATTGGATTTTATAGGGGAACCACACTTCTAAAACACAGATATAAATATGTGCACTTCATCTCTATACATGTTAGTGTGGGATGAGGTCTGTGCAGCAGGTGTAGAGTATCAATATGAATACAGATGTTCAGAATGACTGGCTGTTGAGTGTGCATTAATGATAAACTATTTCATTTCATCTCAACCAGCCCCCCTTCATGCAGTTATCAGAATGCAGCTCAGACCGTAGCCTGATGGAATCTGAGTCTGACAATATAAGAAGCCAAGAATATGATACTTATTGATTTTGCAAGTCTGGGTTGGCACCTAGAAAATGTGAATATGAGGGAGATACAAATCTGTATGATTGTACTTAAAATGAGGATTAAGAGATATAGTTGATGTGTGTAAATTCAGTGCTTTATCATTATTGATAATGTAAACACATTTTTGTTCTGTTTTGATAGTATTCTCATGGAAAAATCAAAGGATTCTGGGAAAATAGTTTTGAAAACTGAATCATATGACACCTGTGTATATTTTCACAACTCGTGTAATGATCACTGATCCAGGCCGTACAGTGAAAAATACGAGGAACATCTCTGTTGAGGAGAACAGAGAGTTATTGGAGGAAGAATAAGCCATACCACCCAAAAAGGCTTTTTCAGTTTCAGCTGGATGCACCAAATAATGGAAAGCAGTGCCTTGATGAATGGCTGGAGAGCATTCAAGCACAGCACTGCAGAATAAACTGTAAACTGCTGGATAAAAAGAAAACAAATAACTAGTTCATGAAATAGGTGATGTATCCGTTCATGACTGAATGCTAACAATTATAAATGTTCATTTGAAATTAATTCCAGGCAGTTTATCTGCATGCCATTAAGTCATGGCAATTTCATACACTGCCTGCCAATAACAAAATGCCATGTAGTAACATGTCTCTACATTTCACTTATGTATCCACAGTGAAAATCAAAATTAATTGATGAAAGTCTTACATTCTTGTTACATAAAAAATCCCTGTAATCTGTGAAATGCATACACATAAAATACTTGTAAATTTTTTTGGGTAAAATGTACCTTGAATCGCAGACAGACAGAATGTTAATATGTCATGTATGGAAATAACAAACTAGCTGTCTCGGTTTTTTATTTTTAGACAATCAATGCTATAAAGTTAAAAGGTGAGGAGTTTGAAGAAAATCAAATATTCCACATTATTACTTACAAGGTATTAAAATAGACAATATACTCTTGAGAACATGGTAATTAATCACTGCAATTACTGTGACTTGACAAAATTGTAATTAATTGGCTAACTCTAAACTGCGTGGCCTATTTGCCAGCATGTTGGGAGAAAAGGAAGTTTCACATCTGCAGTGTATAAATATTCCATTTAATTACAACTTAAAGTCTCTCGTGGACGTGCATTCCTCGGTGGAGAGCGCAACACATAATAGAGCTTGCCATCTCCTATGTGTGATCAATATGTTCCAACTCAGTATGAAGTTTTGTAAAAGCATGGCTTACATTTTGTTGTCAACATTGCGTTGGAATCCCTGTGTTATTCCTCTTGTGTTGGAATAGATTCATTTGGTCCAGTCTCTTTCTTCACAATAACTAACAGACACCGACATACCGATTGTTAATATTTGTGCTCTTCAATAAACATATTTCTGAAAGCACTGAAAACATATTGCTCAAATGTATGAATCACTTTATATGAGAGCAGATACAGGTGAAATGAGGGCTTTTCTGGAAACACTCTAAAAGTCTAAATAGTTGTGAAAGAGAAATGTTGAGTTTTCTATTGATCTCGTTTCCTTCACCTCTTTAGTTTAAATAGTACGCCAAGGCTTAATTATTGGTTATTTCATCATGTGTTACAATCATACAGATGGTTCTTTCTGGTGCTACTTTTAGTCTGGTTTCAAGATGAAAAATTACTGGATTGAACTGACAGGAGACCTTGGCTGTTAGATGTCCTGCCAGACAAACTCAGACTGCTAATTCAGCATAATTTAAAATCACCTAAAAAATCTCATCTGAACAAAAAGGCATTTTCAAATTAAAATAAAAAAATGTTTAATTGCTTATTTTGGCAAGCACTTTTTCTGCTAGTGGAAACAGTGGTAATTGTATCAGCAGCAACATGAGTCATGCCACTGTTACACAAAAGTATAAACGTGGTAAAAGCAACTGTAGTGATGAAGTAGAGTCAGTCTACTGTAAAGCCACTCTAAAAATAGCAGATTTGTCAAGGGAAATAATTGGTAATTGCTTCTTCGTGTTTTCGAATAAGATAAGATAAGATAGTTATTGAAGAGCGACATGAGAGCAAGCAGAAATAACTGCAAATGTAAACAAAGTTGAATCTGTGAAGCCAGTATTTCAATGGTTCTAAATCCACTTCAAAACACCTTAGCTGCACATTTCCAGATGATTTAATCCGTTGTATCCTCACAATAATGCACACAAACATATTTTGAAGATATAATGAAATCCAGGTGAATCTTCTTTAACCAATCAGGCCAATCAAACACAATCATTTGTATTCTGCCAACTTGGGTGCTCTATCAGTGGAAATGTGCTGGGTTTAACTGGAAAACAGTGGGGTAACGGGGTCAGAAATACACAAAACTGTAATACTGAAATACTGTAAACTGCAATGTCTAAAATGATATATTTACCGAGATAGTGCCATCGTATCGGTTTCAGTTTCCTCCTGGACAATAGAGCTGATGTTTCTGTCAGCCAAAACACCTTCCAAGCTGTACAATTAGTGCAGATCTAAGACAATTCATGTTTAAATAGAGTATGTTCTTGTGAATTACATTTTTCTTTCTGTTCTGAAAGCAGATAGGACGGGTGGTGTGGCATCACTTCAATACGCCTTTGTAAGGTGTGTAGTGCATATGATTGCATGTTAGTGACTAAGGTTAGCATTCCTGTTTTGTATTTTATCGTAATTATATTGTCGTAAATAAATGCAACCAACTCTTCCAAGGATTCTGCCATAATACACAATTAGCCTGACATGAGGTTGTTATGAACATGTTAGGTCCAGTATAGGTGTACTTTGCTCTTTAGCACTCCTTTGTTCCTTTCGACTTTACAATTACTCACTGACATGGAATTTAAAAAATAACAAATCTTTGGCAGATCCCCTGAGCCGTACACTTTGCTTCAGCGTCTTAATAGGGCGTTGTCAGACGTGCGTGTTACCACAGAACCAGACTGGATTCAACAGTGATAGTCTCAGTTTCTTGCTGTATTTGAATATGAAAGCCAAGTAGATCTCAACCCCAAAGTCTATGCAGCTGCTCAGAAAGACCCATAATCAGGCCCGAGAGTGTTGGTCTCAGGCTATCCAGATAATAGTTGCCTGTCACATGATTCTCCACAGTAGTATTAATATTATTGCTTAGTGCCATTTATGTGGTCTTCCTGCCAACACTAACAACAGCGCTCTCTCAAAAGGAGTAAAGTATCTTAGATGAATGCTGACCCTTCTGTGAAGGACTGCTGAAAATGAATACACACAACCCTCCATTCTGAAACAATTATACCAGTTCACATAATGGTTCAAGAAATCTACTCAACTAAGCTATAGCTTTACTATAATAATATATATTTATTTTTAGATAAAAACACCGTAATGTCTAATTATTATCATACTTCAATGTGTGATTTAGTATATTATGTATATATTTGACAAAATGTAAAAACAGGAACGGCTTCTGCTGTTAACTCAGCTCTGCCTTTAACTTGTTTGCTGGTTAGAAACAGATGGTGAAAACACATCTTTCAGCACCTTGATGTTCCATACTGTATGTTACTGGAGTGCAAGAACACTCTGTTTCAAATACATCATGGAAACAACATGTTCCATTCACTATAGTCCAAGTAAGATCCCTTTTGAAAATGTGGGCTAGATGTTGGCAGTGGGCAGAATACTAATGCATGCAAACCCCTTCTGTGGTTTCTGTCTGTCGCAATTTTAAATTGTTATGAGATTGCAACAGCTTTATTAGTTGCTGGTACTAATTGCTTATATATTTGGGGCATATGATGGAATATGTAAAGCGTGTATGAATAGGGCAAGAGATGAAATTATGTGAAAATTATGAAATAGTTGTTTAACGACGCAAGAAAAGAGGATATGATCAATGCTAAACTCTACATTGTAACAGAAATATATACAGCTAAGTATAGTGCTGAACTACATATAGTAACCCCATGAATAAAGTCAATATATAAGGTAGAATAAACAGCGATGTTGCAAACAGTTTGATAAATCTGACCACACCATCACTTAAATACTATCTGAATATAATATGCTCGATAACACTATTCACTACCTTAAACTGTGTTGACAAAGGAAATGCTTTGAAGGTGAATGGTAATGGGAGTTGGTATGACAGGCTGCTTTTAAAAATGTAACTGGCCTATGAAGTAACCCCATCATATTGAATTGTTTTCACCTTATGGCTTTTAAAAGGAGAAAGAATGGCAAAAACATCATGTCATATATTTCTATAACAAAAAGGTCTTATCTGTCACCAAAATCAATCTTTCAGCTGACAGTGTAATTAAAGCCCTATTGGTTCAACACCAGCAGACATGCTTATTATGTTCATGGCAAACCTGCTGGTCTGAGACACTCAAAAAGGGGTGCCATTTAAAAGCTATCGGCCTCGTTGATTGGAGAGATTTAAGCAACTATTTAAGGCCATCAGCTAATTAGCACTACATCTAAATCTGATCCATTAACTGCAGCTAATCTTTGAATTACCTGTCCAAAGTAATCCATGTTTGAAGTGCAACTACTGGTTCAAACTTAGTTAGCTTTAGAAAATGGCACAATTCAAAATCAACAGGAAACATTTAAAATGGTACTCTACTTCCAATGGCAATTCATTCAGTCATAACACATTCATATGAAAGTATAATAAAAGCAAACCATATATATATATATATATATATTAGTGCTGTGAAAAATAATGCGTTAACTCAGTTAATTAAATTACAGGTTTAACTAGTTTTTTGTTTTTTACGCATTTAACGCATGCGCAGAATGAGCTTCCAATCCGTCTGTTGTTGGTGGTCTCGAACCAGCAGCATGTCATTATTCTGTCTCTAGTGTCGCGTTAACACGACTCCGATCTCTGTCTCGCGCGCCGCAGAGCTCGGATGCCGGCGTGTGCGCACATCCGGACGAAAAAAAGTCCCCCCCCACCCCCCCCGGTCAACAACTCTTCTCGGAGTTCTTGCCTGTCTTGAGAGCCCTGTAAATGTATATATGTGATTAATCATGATTAATCCACAGAAACCTGTAATTAACCTGATTAAAATTTTTAATCGTTTCACAGCCCTAATATACAGGACTGTCTCAGAAAATTAGAATATTGTGATGAAGTTCTTTATTTTCTGTAATGCAATTAAAAAAACAAAAATGTCATGCATTCTGGATTCATTACAAATCAACTGAAATATTGCAAGCCTTTTATTCTTTTAATATTGCTGATTATGGCTTACAGCTTAAGAAAACTCTAAAATCCTATCTCATAAAATTTTAATATTTCCTCAGACCAAGTAAAAAAAAAGATTTATAACAGCTGAGTGTTTGTCAAGGCTCAGGAAACCCTTGCAGGTGTTTTGAGTTAATTAGACAATTCAAGTGATTTGTTTAATACCCTACTAGTATACTTTTTCATGATATTCTAATATTTAGAGATAGGATATTTGAGTTTTCTTAAGCTGTAAGCCATAATCAGCAATATTAAAAGAATAAAAGGCTTGCAATATTTCTGTTGATTTGTAATGAATCCAGAATGCATGACATTTTTGTTTTTTTAATTGCATTGCAGAAAATAAAGAACTTCATCACAATATTCTAATTTTCTGAGACAGTCCTGTATATATATATATGGCTTTCTTGAATTAAATGTGTTTGTGTGGGATCTTATCAAGACACATTCAAGGGCACGCATCCTTTATCTGCTCTGGGGTTATAGTGGTTTTACACAATGCTTCCATCTGCTGTAAACAACAACAGTTCACAGCAGATCAGACGGAGACAATAACAATGTTGCAATGACCCCACCACACGACAACTGTGTGTCAGCTCTGCATTGTATCCCTAGTTGGCAACAATAGTGTGATCTTAAATGATGCAGTCAGTTGATTGAGCTGTTACAAAGCCGATGAAGCCTGTTAAAGAGGCAGAGAGCTGTCTGTCAACTTTACCCCCCATCAAAAAGGACATTTGGTGCCTGTTACTGAATAGCACCGCAGCAAAGGTAAAGCTCCCTCGACTCAGAGGTACTGAGCGCCGTCCTCCCCTGTGATTTGCCACAGTGGGGAGGTATGGGGAAGGTGTACGTGGACAAGCCCCAGAACCAGGCACGTGCACAGATAGAGCCCTAGTGGTGCTCAAGCACCAGCCCTTTTGCCCTGGATGAGAAAAGTGCCCTTTTTGCTGGAGACACTTTTTTTTCATTCATCAGTATTTAAGAATAAAAGTTACTCTCTCTGTCATAAACTCCCCCCAAATGTGATTTGATATCCGACGGGGCATTTATTTGAGTTCTTGTGAGAATTTCACCCCGACGTGCTCCGCGGCGCTCACAACGTTGTTTTGTGATAAATCAACCACAACATTAGCGCTGCTGAAAACATGACGTCACAACTGGTCGACGTTTCCTAAAAAAAATCAACAAACAAAAACTCAGAAATCCATGATTTCAAAGCCTTGCAGCTGTTTACTGATGTCATGTTTGAGTGATAGAGAGAGAGAGAGAATCTTTGTTGTGTTGTATAAATGCTGTTTAGACATATTTGAAAGTATGTTTGTAAATGTCACGAGAATTCACAGCCAGAAAATAGGAGCTAAACTATTCTAACTATGCTAGCTCTCGGTGTCATGCTATCCTTGTGCATAATTGTTTTATGTGTTATCTCTTTGTTTTGTCTGTTCCAGTCTTACAACGATCAATCTTATAGAAAACGAACAACACAGCTCAGCTAAAATAGATTTAATTTACAGTAAAGTAACAACACAAGTGATCCAAACTATAGTTTCTCCTCTTCATCATTTTCAATAACACATTTTCGCTGCTTCTGAATTTCTTCTTGGCTGTTGATGACGATCCATATCGCTCATTTTGAAAATGAGGTCAGAGGGCAATACGGATCTGTATCAGACCGGTGAGGAGGGCGATAGTGGCTGGCATGACGACCCATTATCCAATCAGAACGCTTGTCCTGTTGCTATATAATAATTCATCTTTATTCATCAAGAAAATGTAAGTTAGCGGTCTAATCCTGCCCAGAGGAAACGCAGGTCGAGGACAGCATCATTGGTGTTATGCTTCAACTTTGTCCGAATTTTTTTTTTGGCAATGGGTGCCCTTTTTTTTAGGTTTGAGCACCTGCCCCCCAAAATGTCTGTGCACGTGACTGCCCAGAACTGACAATAAATATCCCAGCTGGGTAAAACTCTTAGTTGTGGGTTTTTTTGCTGTGCAGGAAGTGGAAAGTGGTAATACATCAGTTTCAGAAAGTGGGTCAGAAATACTCCTACTGTCTCCATGTGAAACAGGAAATATGACGTTCAACTGGCGTTACTTACACGACCCAACATGTGATGTGCCTCAAATTAACTTTGGGATAATGTGTTTCTGTACTTGTAAACATTAAGGTGAGTGCAAAGTCTACACCAAGACAAACAAATGGTAATGAAAACCAGAATTGATGAAAATTCAGTGAAACATAAACTTGATTGTGATTTATTGTATTATATTCTGGGAGATATGCACTCTATGATTTCAGCTTCATGTTCTACCTTTGCCATGTGGTTTACCACAAATGAAGTTTCTGCATTTTTCTCCTATTTGCAGAAAAAAACCCACAATTACAAGTTGCCTTGCTACTTCGAGATGAAAGACATGAGTTTGGGATGGACATGCAATTTCACGAATGAACTAATTCAGGGACTCGGCCATAAGGCTAACTGGCTTGCCGAGGCAATTAAACTGCCACGTGAGACTCGTAAATCTAGCAACTAACGTGCACAAGTCAATATGACAAAACACATTTCTTTTTCCAAAGGTTAACTTCTGTTGTTTTTTAATGTGCTCAATTAATAAACTCAATTTGCATCTTGCTTTCTTCTCATCTCTGTTCAGTACCGATTGGTCACTAGTGACAAAACCGGGGCAGATGGCATAACAAAGTTTATTTGTGCATCGAGCATTTTATTCAAACGGGAGTCTCCTGTAATTGAATGGCATTTGAGAGGATGTGGGCAAAATAACTAACTATGGTGCAGTTCAAAAGAAACTGAAGACATTTAACTTTTGTCTAGTTGTTATTTCATAAAGCACAAATTAATAAAACAATTTGAAGAGGGGAAAGTAAACATGGACTTCGAGCAAGTAGATTTCAGACCCACTTGCCCGACTGCAAGTAAAACTAATTTTTCAAAATGAACATTGTGTTTAACTTAAATGTATTCTCTCTTAACAGTATCTACACTTTAATAAATGATTGTCCTGTTACCTGCACTGTTCAAAGTATTGCTATAAATCTATAAGTAGGACTAGCTGTATAAATCGCATGTTTTATGTTATAATGATTACTACTGTACACTCTACATTAACAGTGACTCAAATTACACTGCAAATATTAGCATGGAATAGAGAAGCTTATAAAAATCAATGAATTCATATTCAAGAATGCATGTGGTTATATGCATTATTTTCACCATAATTAATAAAATGTACTCAGCATAATTCGAGCTAAAAGTGCTGTTAAAAAAAGCGAGATTCCAAAGATTCGGATGCTGAATGTGTATTTTCTGTTAATTAAAAGCTACCCCCTAATTTGCTTCTGTAATTATTAAACACTGCATTTTTTTAAAGTGTGGGGGAAAAAAGAAAAAGTAATGAACGAACAGTAGGAACATTGGCTGTTAGTGGGTTTGGTTGAAGTCATGCTCACAAAAAAGTAACAAACAAAAACACTGGCACACAATAAATAATGCATGAGCATATGATTCTGGTTAGTATGTTGGGAACTAGTAATTTCACTCGCACACAAATACAGTAGACTCATATAATTTAAAGCAAAGAAGTCAGAAGAACTAGCTTTGTGTTTTTTTTACAGAATCCCCTAGTTACAACACAGTGACATCAATAAGCATACAGGCGGAGACACTAAGACACTGGGGTATTGATGCTGTGATTCTACAATTGTATCAGCTGCAGCAAGAACATGAACAATAACAGAAAATTAATATCCAATATGAAAGGAAGAGAAACGGTCTGTGAATCATCAAATAATTTGTAGCAGGATGGTGGAAGTAATTTGTGGGTTGGCAGCAAGAAAAAAAAGAAAAAACACCCTAGGTGCTGGATTTTTTACGCTTAATGCAAAATAAATTAGAAAAAGACAATTTATTAGGCACTAGATCAGATTCATGGCAACAATGTGAATACCTCCACCATCAAATATCAGGACAAAGCATTAATTAAGGTACTGGAGGGCAACATTATAATACAATCTCTGAATAGCAGGCCTGTGACCAGAAGGTCTCCAGTTTGAGTGCACATTATTTCTGGTAAAATCTGGTTTGGGAAAGCAAATGAGAACCATTCTCCTCCCTCATCTACCGCTAGTGTCCTTGAACCAGGAACAACCCCCCAGCTGCTCCACTGGAGCTGCACAGTGGCCAAATAGAGAAAAGGCATGGCTGGGTGATGCGGGATCTCCCTGGTGTGAACGTGTGAATCTATACATATGGGAAGGTTGTATCTAAAAGAGACAGTGAGCACGTTCGACATATTTCTCCTGGAAATAAAAAAGGTTGAAAAATTCCCAGAAAGCTTTGCTGAAGGCAGCGTATGTTAATGCTTCCCGGGCTCTTGGGGGAGATAAAAGGACGATCCAAACATTGTTTATTGGGAACTGTTTGCAACATAAATCATGTAGCAAGGAAATGGAGGCAATAACTCACCTTTCGCTTTGCTTTTTGTCCCAGCCACTGATAGCATGAGGGGGTAAAGCAAGGGAAGAGCTGGTTAGATAGGTAGTCCAGTATGAAGGAGTAATATTGATAACTCGATGATTATTCCCTACCCATGCTGTCAGGGATGAAATATTTAGAATGTGAAAATGTAAGTGGTAAAATGGGTATTTATTTATACCATACTATGTCACGACATGTCAAATGTTACAACTTATCAATACAACATTGCAGACACAAGCACACATGAATACAAATATAACAAGCTTAGTCATATCATGAATTATTCAGCATCTACAAAACAAATATGCAGAGGGTAGCATGTGGTTATTTAGACACACATAGGAGCAAAAGAAACACCGGTAATGTCTTTGAATTTTCTTTCACACGTTTTCTCTAATATGACCTAAATGATACGCACTACTGCATTTGATAAATGACGAGCAAACAAGGTTAACGGTAAAAATGTTTAGGGCTTGAGGGGGACTTTTTATACTCTGCGGTGCCAGTGTTTAGAGTTCTTCCGATATCAATACCATTACATTAAATATATACACCCACACACACACACACACACACGACTTATGGGCTGATCTTTGCGGCAGTGCCTTGGAAGAATACGACTCAATAACTTTCAACTTTCACCTTCTGTGCAATACACTACTCAGGCTAACATGGCAGATGGGTAAACAGGTTCCTTTCATCATCACTCAAGAGACAGGTGCTTTGTTTGTCTCCCGTGTTACTGGCTACATGAAGAGAGGTGCTTCACTGTCTTTCAGACACTTACTTAGATGCAATGAGAACAGAGCATTGTGACTAAAGGCTTCAGACAAGAAGAGATTAACGGTAGATCTGCCAGTACGATTTTGAAAAGGACTCATTGCATGAAGAACAAAATCAGCACTGAATGCTAATCAGAAGTAGAACTGTGTGCCCGACACAGGACAAAGCCCCACACAGCATAGAAAAGGTTCATTTCCAGACACGTACCCCCGCCCCACCAAACCCCCGCCAAAAAAAACATTGTGAAAAGAGCTGAGGTGCACTGACTTTTCTTTTGCGACTGCTCACAAGAGGAATCATGGAGCTAGCATTACAGTATTGCCTATGAAAAATAGGTTGGAAATAAACATTCACATTTGGATTTCCCCAGTACACAAGATGAGAGAAAGAGGATCAAACAGGCAACCACCCACCTCAAAGGTGACACGTGTCTGTCTCTCTTTGTGCAATAAGTACAATAAGTACAATAAGTAATGGAAACACTATGTTATGAGATGCCTCTTGAGGAATGGAAGTGCAGACACATCAGAAAAACAGACGATTGTTTGAAAGAACTCACTGCTGGTCTACCTGCAATATCTTGAATGTTTAAGTATATCTGTGGTGTATAGGTTATATTATGTTACAGCCCTCTGATTTATAAGGGAATGTTGATGAGATTTTGTTTGCAGGATATATTGTATTATTTTTTAAATCTTATTTTGATGCTTTTTTGTACTTCTATGCATCCTTTAGTTGAAATGCTGCTGTGAAAAGAGGATGTTCGTATTATTTATTTTATGTCATAAGATTTGTATATTTTCTTATTCTTCTTTCCCGTTTACCTTACATTGCCTGACCTTTTGTTCTGCGTGTCTTTCGTTACAGTGCATGAAGCCTTCAACAGAGCTTGTGAAGCAGCACTGGAGGTTTTCCTCACTCGACCCAAATTTGCACCGACTGCAAGTTACACAGGTTGACAGACAAGAGCACTTCTCGGCTCCTCAAGGAATCAGCTCCTCTTGTTGTATTTACCTCTCTTCTACCTCCGGTCTGCAATGCATTGTGTGCTGACACATCCTGTCTGTTAGGGGAAATGTCGAACAACCAACAGGACCCCATTCCCTTCCAACTGGTGATGCCGGTTATTGACTTGGATCATTTGGGGCTTCTTGCCCTGTTTCTGCTGCTCAAAGTTGCATCTGTATTCAACATGCTCATCAATGCTGATATTCGAGAACTGCGCAGCATCAGTATTAACAATGAAGACGTGTTTGCAGAGAAGGGCTACTTGTGTGGGTTTGTGTGTGTTTGTGGGTAACATGTTTGTACTTTAAGTGTTACATACACTCAGGCTCAAAGATTGTCCTGCAATCTGCAATTTTTCTCAGTAACTAGACCCCATAGGGCCAATTCTACATGTTGAAAGTCATCTCTTTGTATTTCCGTAACAGCCAGGCCAAACATCAAAAGAAAGAAATATAGAAATAGACATCATCTTGCTCATACAACATCAATATCTGGTGGAATAAAGCCTTGTATAAAAAAGTATTATTTATGACTAAATATAGGTCTGTGTTGATCCGAAGTCTGCAGAAAGGACAACATGTTTGTCGACATAAATGGGTAATTTCTTGGTGATCCTTGAAAAATGTCCTATCTGATGAGGAAACTAAAGACTTTAAAAAATGAAACACATGTCATTCTATTATATAAACGGAGATTTTTTGACACTCATTAATCTTTCTGTATGCTCCCAAGCCCGTGCCTCTTCCTATTTTCTCCCTACGTGGAAGTAATTAATCTCTGATTTTGATTTAATAGTGTTGACAAAGTCAGACACCATGATCAGATTATCCTTGCTGTGAACTGGAAATGTTTGCAAGCACATGGCAAGCATATCAATGTATTCTATCTGAAAAGTATAACGCGCTGACATTCCTAAGAGGACGTTCACTGAAAATCAATAGCATGGCCCAAAACAACCCACTTCCTTGTAAGAATGTCAATGTGTTTAACACATTTACCGCATGGTTAAATGTATGAGTGCATTAAATAAACCCAACACAGCGTAAAAATACTGTAAACACCTTGCAGTTTGTATTAATAGGATTACCTGAACTGAATACATATTTGTGTGGGTATATATATATATATATATATATATATATGGAGAGAGAGAGAGAGAGAAAACAAATGTTCTTAAACTTTTCAAATGTAACCAAACGTAGTTTTTCACCTGTAATTTTTCAGTAACATTTCAGGGACTTATTTTTTGTATTGACTCTTAGAAAGCAATATTAACTTTGGGACTTTGAATAGCAGCAAAATTGTCTTCTATTTCAAACAAATCAGTATTTTTTACATTATATTATTATAGAATCTGAGGCAGTACAAGGGTGAAACCAGTGGCATTCATTCAGTTAATTAGCATGACCAAGCAATATGTTGAGAGCAGTTGCTAATTTACACTCCTCAACATTGTTTATCACTTTAAACTTCCTTCAGATTGTTCCAGCTATACAACTTTTTTTAATCAATTAGTTTCATGGAAAGCAGTCCATTACTACTGACTAGTTAAGTTGTAATGAGTAATATACTCAAATAAACACGTTTTATTTTTACAATATTGCTTCACTGCCTTATACAAACAGGACAACACACTGGCAAAGAAAATAAACAAAAGAAATACCTAGAATCACATAACATCCACAATGTGAAGACATGGTGAAGTCGGATGAGTGCAATATTTTCCGGAACCAAACAATATCATGGATAATGGCATGTCAATAATCATGAGATAAGATAGCAATGAGAGACTGAGCAACACAACCAGGCAGAAAGATCGGATCTTGCCCGTTTGGCCACTTGAGGCACACAATTGGTCAGTCTGCTTGTTAGCTGTATTTGCATTGTGTTCGGCTCAACATGCGACAGAATGAAGTCCATTCATTTGTCGGTCATTTTTAAAGTGGGGACGCAGGCTTGTAACAAAGCAATATCCGCTTGTCCCTGCTGTGATTAGTTTAACTGACCACTGAGAGGTTTGTCCTCTAACACAGGGAGAGACGTTCTCGGTCCCTCAGCTGGCCGTCACAGGGGTCACTGCTTTACCTCTGCCAGAGTCACACAACACACCCTCCTGGGACACCGCGCCTGTAACTAACCCTTTGACAGGGAAGCACTTTATCATATTCAGCTCTCTCTCTCTCTCACACACACACACACACACACACACACACAAACACACACTCATACACACAGTTACAGTGCACACTAGGATTTGATTTGAGCAAATATGGATCATATGTAGACTCATTTGAAGCAATTTAATTGTTGCAAATCTAGTTCTAGACTTTCAGGAAAGTAACACAATATTTTAAAAATATCTATCGTGCAGAGCTCTTGATTGAAAACTATGCTTTTTGTGTCTGAGGGACCTAATTACAATAAAGCAACACAACGCAGTGAGTGTTAATGGAGGTAAAACCTTTGGACGTGCAATCGAATCAACATGAGGTGAAACAGCTGGCAAAGTTCAGCAGTTGTAATATCCTCTCACCTGTGTCCAGAGTTCTGTGAATAATTAAGTCTTTTAGTGGATTATTGATGAGGTTGAGCTGTAAGAAATGGTCAGTGCCTCCAGCTTTTTACAACAATAACACCAAATGAATAGCCCGATTCAAAATGCCAACTCCTCCAAAAACAGCAATGACTCCCACACAAGCATGCTCTCCTCTCGCAAAAGTTTGCATCTTTGCTGCTGGTCCAATGGAAACACCACAATTTAAACACACTTCTAGAGCACTTTGAACAGTAGCACACATACAGTACCTCCCGACAACGCCCTAAAATAATTTATTCTTCAATTCTCTCATCTTGTTTCTTCTGTCTTTCTATCCGAGCTCCTCATGTAACGAACGCTGCGAGTGTCCCTCCGGATGGAGCAGCACAAACATGGGAAGGCAAGTCAGCGTAATTTAGAAAACCTGTTTTCAAACTACTGTGTCTTGTTACAGCCACTGTGTGGTGAATTAGACCTCTTCATCTTTTCACGTCACACTGGTATTTGTACAAATAAATGCAATAAACAATCCTTGTACACATAATGGAGAATGTCAGTAAAATGTTAGTAAAACTTGAGATTCACTTTTTTTTACTGGTGTCAAGTGCGATTTTAAACAACACCGAATCACTTATTGGTACTTTTTTCTAAAATACAGCAATATGTACAGCAATGTTCTTTTCACCATTTCACAATAAAAAATTGAATAAATCGAACAAAAATGTTAAACGACATCAATCCCATCTGAGATCAAAATCCTCGCAAACTTGCACAATATATGGTGTATCCGACATTCTGGATACACAGGTAATTTCAAGAGGCTCATTTGAACCAACTAGACATTTGAAGGTAAGTGGGGTTTTCCAGAGGGATCACAGCCACACATCTATTCAAAAACGGAGGTATAGTTAGATTTTTATAGATATTGAAGGCATGTTCCTTGCCCTCTTTCAACCATATAACTAGAGACCTATTCATAGAACAAAGCTATCACAGGTTAATATTTGTGTTTAATTTATGATCATATTTATGAAGTGGGAGCTTGCAGCCATTAATCCCACTGCAGAACAGGGGTTTAGCTTTCAGACTGCAATGACATCGTGGACTTTGTTGCCAATACTTTGCTTCTCTTTTTGTTTGTCACACCACTCTGTCCATAGCAGCCTTGAACTTTACCATGGCACTTTAATGATTTGGCCTGAAGCAAAAACAAAGATTTTATATAAGATTTACCATTTCAATAGCTCATTCGACAAAACATTGAATTTTTTTAACAGTGGTTGTAATAAGATTGTTTTGTATACAGCAATATGAATTCAGACTTGCAAGTTAACACGCCGTCTTCCACAGCACGGACTTCCCCAGCCTCAGGCTGAGGTTGAAGAGCAGGACGCAGACAGCTGGGGTGGCGAGGGTCTTTAGGAGGTGTGATGTGGAGGAGAGGGGAGGGCTGTGAACTGAACAAGTTAATATGCAAAGACACCATCTTCCTTCTGCCTGGTCGTTGTACAGCATGCACCCTCCAAACATGTCTGGTTTTAAGGATGCTGTAAATGGGGGGTGGGGGTTAAATTGAGTGTGCTTTACAATTTAAATTGTATGGGTTCAAACCAACCAATGATATATTCGTCAAATGTGTTATTTTGATGTGGCATTATATTTTATTTAATAAAATAATATACTTTGTATCTTGCAAATTTGGAGTGAAGGGAAGATACTTAGTGTTGGTGCAGGAGCATTCTGGTGTGTGTGTGTGTGTGTGGGGGGGGGGGGGGGGGGGGGCATGCCTGCAGTGCAAACAAATCTGGGTTGTAAAAAAACAACTAACAACTTCTAATAGCATATGTACAGTTATGCTAGACAATGAAACCCTGTGGTATCACGACAGGGGAAACACGCCACAACAAAGACAACCATTGTGCCTGCAGTTCCTCTATCACTCTGCATTACCTGCAAGATGGTTTGTGGTGTGCACACCTTGGGGGGCACGACACCATGCCATGAGGCTACGCTTCAGTCCAGCTGAGCTGTATTTGATATACACTGAGATGGTTCAAAGTAATTTGGGAGTATCCGTCGCTACTCATCGCTCTACTAGAAATGAAATGTTCTTTTGTTACGGATAATTGCTTGACATTATGTGGCTGCACCAATGCCTTGCTGAGGCCCTGTGCATGCAGATGAGGCTCCCCGCTTAAGGCAATTCAGGACTCAACCCTCCGATGTCTTTATCTGCCAACCCCCACCATAATGGTACATACACCACTAGCGTCAGCCTTACATGATGCTGACACTCTTAGACTTCATACAGCACACAAAGGAAATAATTCCAAACCCCAATTGTACAAACAATATGGAACAAAAAAGTTGGAAACAAGGTTAAATGACAAATGAGAATTGGTATTTTTCTCCTCACCAATTCATACTCTGGCTAAAGTTGGGATCGAAAAGATTGTTTTAATTAATGTAGTCTGAATTGGATCCTAAAATGCCACTGTGCTGGGTAATTTACAGTATTTCCTAAAAGTAAAATTGCAAAATTGATACTCACTGACTATCTTTAGAGACAAGGTCTGTTGTATCAGAAGGAATTGGTTCCTCGGGACACATTTATGTTCAAAATGTAACTTAGTATTTAGGAAAGCAAGAGAGATGTGATGAACAGCAGGAGGGAGTGAAAGTGCAAACAAATGCTGTACTTTGCTGTGTAACATCCGCTCATCACGTTGTGCTGTTCAGAGGAATACAAGACGTGTACGGTTGTCTTGCTGTGAGTGCAACTCAGTTTGGGATATATTATTTGCATGTGTTTACATGAAGTTAAAATGCTAGGTGACGTCTGGAGTTTAGTTTGGGCCCAGTTCCACGTTTTTTTTATATTTCGCCGCGTAGTGTTGACAAATTAAAAGGTAAAGTAGACTCTCCGCCCTTGTTCTTTTTAAGCATAGAGGTTTCAAGCTGTTAAACCCAGATAATGCTGGTAACTTGGAGCAAATACATGTCACATCTATTGAATGAAGTAAAAATTAGTTTGGACGCGATTCATGGAAATCATGTTGGGTGAAGCTAAATGCATAATTGAATGAACTGTTGGGTCAGGTGTGTTCAATTTGATTCGTCACTGGTCCGTCATGTCAGGCATCCATTCCTGTCTCCTGCCTCGGGGGTGGAAAAGATAGACTGATAGAATGGCAAAACAGTGGATATTTCTATGTTATAACGTAACCACATGTGAGGCACACTTGCACACACTCTCCTCATCACACTCCTGGTAGATCAGTCCCTTATCTTTCAAAACACACTCACAGTGGTGTTCCATGTCCCAGTAATCGAATTGTAAAGAAGGTCAACCTCTGGAGAGTACTTTCGGCCGCAAAGATAATCCACTTTGATGAATCCGTTCACATTCTCAAAGTTTCATCTTTAAACCCTTTTGAAGTCATCGACTTGCACCTTGATATGAAAGAGATGCTTTTTAAATCACCGCGGCTCGCAAAGAATGTTGCGCTTTCTTACACATCAGCCTGTATTGAATACTTGTTGAGGATGAAAACATGATGTATTGGAGATGTTACAATGAGGGGCACTTATAGTAGTTCAAGAATAAAAAAACTCTGTAACCACTTTGTTTTTTTTGCACGGACAAACTAATTTGGAATGAAACAACAGGACAGTGATATTACATTAAGTTAAGTTGAACAACAATAGCTAATTTTGCTAAAAGTTTTTTTTGCTCGTCTTGAAAACTTTCATTGGCAAACAGCATCATTCATTGAATGTTTTGCATACACTTCCAATATATATTTTTGTACATGTATTTTCTTATGTTATTTTAATTTCAGAGTCCTTTAAGTATTTTTTAAGAAACAATTTTCTGTCACTCGTGGGATGGATAGGAGGATATCAGGAGATCGTTGGAGGATAGGAGGATAGTTTGAGATCAGGGGAAGGAGAACTGATTTCCATATACACTATATAATGAGGAGGGAGCATCAATGGAGTGGACCTCCACTGATGCCTGTTTACTTTTTTCACACAGGAAACATTTATAATCACCAACTCTATTCCCCACTTTCTACATGACAGCACCGGTGAGCTGCAAACAAGACCGCTGGACCAACATTGAGGTTTCCTGCTGACTTTTTATTTGTGGCCCATCGAAAACTGCTAACAAACACATAGTTTTGCTAGTTAGATGTCGCTAACTTTTGCAAACCAGCTGATAGAGTTTCATTCAAGAACCATCATTGCTGCGCTCTTGCAGAAATGGATTTTAAATTGGAAGACATTGTTACCCAGGTGCCACCAGACTCCTGGCTAATGCAGATGCAAATTACTGCTTCTGTGTCACTGATGATGGGGTGCCTGTGGCATGCAGCGTGATTCTGGTAAACTCTGTGAATCTGCCTTTGGAACTCCAGTAGGGCTACCTTGTGGATTTCACTAACCTCCCTTATGTATGGAGCTGAAGAGTTGGATTCTATTCCCCATCAGTGACGACGCCTTCATCTTTAAACTGCTGAGGACCTATTTAAAACACCAGCTTTCAAGATCTCATTGTATTTTAAAATACTCGCTATCCAGGACAAGAACGAGTCATCTTTTGGGGATATTTACAACGTAATGCTGATTTTCAAAGAGTGCTTGTTCTCCCCTCTTCAAAGTTGCCTTTCTGCATAAAGGCCACATGTTGTCATTAACTACCACAGGAGACCTTGCCTGAGAGCCTACTGGAAAGGAGTAAAGCAGCTGGTAACCTGTCCAATGCAGGTGCCAACTGAACCATTAGGCAAGGTGCTCGAGGCGAGAGGAAAGATAACCAGGAACAGTGAAATAAAAGTCCCCTCCAGTTTCCGCGGTAACTCTCTTCATAACCGTTCTTTTATGGATTATAGGCCTCATTATAACAGAGCAATTCCAAATCCTTATTGATATTATTATTAGCACATTTTCTCTGTGTTTTATTTTCTAGGAATGGGTATAAAACAAGTAGAGGAAAACAAATGATCAGATTACATTAATCTCTCCTCTGAGCTCTCTGCTCTCCAGGTCCTAAAGAATAAGTGTGCACAAAGTCACAAACCAAATAATTAGTTGTGAGATAACAGATCATGATCACGATACCTCAAAATAAATATACAATCATTAACTGTCATCCTAGATCGTATAATTTTAATTAATCTGTAATCTGAACATCAAACTCCAGAATTTAAAATATTTGAAATATGATGCCACATAGAATTATAGAAACTTAAAGACCACCCACTACACAATACTCTAATGATGCCAAACATTACACACATATGAATACATTGCATGAAAATTATCTATATTTTGTTAAACTGCATAAGCAAATCACAAAGACGTGTGGCCAAAACGAGACCAATTTACAGTGGTATTTATCAACTGCTTTACTTAATTAGATATAAAAGTACTTTACTTATTGTGATTGTTCGTGAAGCCATTGAAGGCAATAAAGCGAGTGGAACCTAAAACCCTGTTAAACACTTCTCATTTATGACTACGCTCCTCTCATTGTGAGTGGCAGCGGGTTTAGTCAATGGGGCGGTGGCACTGGTGACAGGCACGAGCCGCTCAAAAGAAAAACACACAAAGACATGCGTAACATGTGAAGTGAACACAATAGAAACTGTATTTTTCAGACAAAATTCTGAATCGGTAAATTTAAATGAGTTTAAGATTTGACATCAGCATGTTGGCAGTCCATCTCCATCATTCGATTTGGAGTCCCTTCAAAAGCTGCTGCTGGAGGAAATTAAGAGGCTAGTTGGATCCATGTTGCCTGGCCTCTCCGGCTGAAACATGATTCAGCTGCAGCTGAACCAGTGGTCGGCCAGAGGACTGTGGCAATAGAAACAGAAACAGGGTCCAATATAGTGATGGATGTCTATCCTCTGAGCAACATGAATAAAGTTAAAACAAGTCTAAATGATTTTTTTGTTTACCCTCATATCACAGAAATGTCCTATGTCTACATATTAAGATATAAGACAACACTTTCCTACAATGCTGCATGATTTTACACATTACTTCATTACACATTGCATACTAAATAGCTACACTCACTCAGCTAACACTTTATGTGTAACACCTGCAGCTCCGGCAGCAATTCAAGATTTTAAGTATCATGCTGCTGCATGAAATCCCTATGATTGGTTTAAAAAGATGTGCTACATTCCAGACTGTATTACTATTTAAAGGTGCTTGTTACAGTATCAATGCGTAATGGGCTAATTTCATCGATCTGTCGAAGTTCATATTTTTCGGTCTGGGTCCTTTTTCAGTTTTGATGAAAGTTTTGATTTCAATGGCAGCATCTTGCTGTTTAATGCCATTGTATTTTCTATGCCAACTACGCATCACTGTACAGGTCTGTTTCTTCACTTCATAGATTGACAATGGCGTTTGGTGAGGAATAGTCAAATGTAGATGCTATTTTAAGTTATTTTCAACAGTGTCTCTGTGCCTCGGCATTTGTGTGCTGATACTTTTTATAATGCAGTGCTACAATGCAGTGCACTGCAATTATGTAGAGGGAAAACTATAAGAAAACAGAAAAAAAAACATTTCGTCATCAGCCCTTCATAATCAAATCCTTATAGGCTCTGGCTTTCTATTAAAACCTCAAACACTCCCTGTTTTTTCATTACGAATGCAAGCCAAATATAGAAACAATGTCAACTAGAATGGGCGCTCGGTAGAGCGCATACCTTCGCACATCACAAGATTGGGCATTGAATTATGAACATTTTGGCATTAGTTGCATGCCAATTGGATAACAATTTACCGTGCTATGGTAAAAAGAAGATTTTGACATGTTCATGACCTTGACCTTGACCTTTGACCCGATCGATCCCAAAGTCTAATCAAATGGTCCCCGGATAATAACCAATCATCCCACCAAATTTCATGCGATTCGGTTTCAACTTTTTTTGTTACGCGAATAACACGCATACAAATAAATAAATAAATAAAAATAATAAAAATAAAAATACACGGCGATCAAAACATAACCTTCCGCATTTTCAATGCGAAGGTAATGAACCAATCAAGGTTTACTAGATGCTATTTAAAGGAATTCTGGGAGACAATAAATTATCAATGAGGCAGAAATAGGTAAGGCAGGTTTCGGGAAAACGATGTTCACACAATATTGAGGATACTTTAAATGAAGTCCATCTGTGGATATTCTTGATGGATTGTGAAGTTACTACTAGTAGCATTCCTCCATTATCCAAACCGCTTATTCTTCTTGAAGGTCGCGGGGCACTCGAGCCGATCCCATCTGACATTGGGCAAAGGCAGGGTACACCCTGGACAGGTCGCCAGGGTGTATCATATTAAATCTGTATGCAACACATTTGAGTTAAATTATTGCTGAACAAAATATGACAATGCATTGAGAACAAACACATTGCTGTAGTGAAGGTACTGCATACAGTCAGAGAGTTGGAGTTGCACAAATTCAGAAAAGAAGCCAATTTGAACTTACTTAGATGTGATTACTAACAATTATTAAAAGTGCATATTTAAAAGAATCAAACTTAATGTACAGTCCTATCATTTTAGAAGGTGGACAATAAGGCAGTTTAATGGGTTTATTCTCTCGTGCTTTCGTGGCAGTCTTTGGAAACAATTTTGATGGCACTTTGTTGACGACCTGAACAGTACTTTGGAGTCCATGTCTAAATATTTCCTGGGATGTACATGTAATCGTTCACTGATTAAACTAAATTTGCATGAACATAAAGAGCTTTTATTTTGTAGGCTCGCGGCCAGACTCTCTGTGCCAGCTGGTCCTCTCTGTGCGGTGGAAAAAACATTCCTCTGATGTTGCATGCGGCAGCATTCCCTTGTCTTTAATGGCAGTGTAAAATCAATTTCAGCGAGTAAACAACTCCTTCATTACTACTGTGGCTAGAGTTTTTTCTTTTTTCTTCATCATCATTACTATGCTTGCCCTCTTCCTTTTCTATGACTTATAATGAGCAGGTTGTTAAACTAACTATAATGTATTATTTGGCAATTTCATCTTGAAAAAAAATAATTAACAGTATTTACTCCACACAGTAATGATATGGTTTAGGGAATATAATTCACAATGTTTGCAGTGGTTGTAGAGCTAAGAAAAGAAAGAAAAGCAATTTGTATGAGAACTAAAAGCCGTTTCCCCCAAAGTTTCAGTATCAGTGTGACTGACTGAGACAACCACTTCATTCAGAGCTAGCACTTATTGTCAGGACAATAGCTATACATTATTAAGCATTATGATCAATATTTGAGATGGATGATGAAATAATGTCCCTATTTTTATATTATATTAATTAAATAAATGTCCCCCTCCAGCCCTGTTGTGGATGAGACAGCGTGTCTGCTGGAAATGAACAAGATTCACAGTGCCCAAACTGGTTCTAAGGCAGGGTGTGTGGGAATTCACTTTTATTTTACATCGGGCACCCCACGAGTTCTGGCAACACAGCAGCCACTTTGCCGAGAATAGGAAATCCTAGGAAACTGCTCGCCTCGCAAACATCCCTGTTGACAGGGTAATTCCCAGTAGCTCAGTTCCCACTGTGGCACACAATGTACTCTTAATCCCTAAAATACTCTCTCTTTCCATTCTAAAACAATGCTCAACATCTAAGCAGAGCCCAACATGAGAGAAAACACAAGCCTCATGTTGAGTTTAAGCAGCCCTATTATGTGTATTTCTGGATTTAGTGCCGTAATGATGACACAGTTTGAGAGGGATGGAGATAGGCAGAGCGAGAGAGAGAGAGAGAGAGAGAAAGAGAAAAGAGCATGGCATCAAAAATCAAAACAAGATAGCTTAAGGAAGAGATTGTCCTATCCTATTCTTATGGATAGGGTGAATTATTCGTGACACTTCCACAGTGTAATTGTCAAAGTAGATTTGAAAGTGACAAAAGTGCAATGCCGAGCATGTACATTCACTCGAAGATGTATTCATTATGATGTTATTTCAGCTGAGGACGGGATTTCTTTCAGTCTTCTCTCAGATGAATTCGATATTTGTTTATTCGTTTTGGAACACTGAATGGAAAATGTTGTTTCTTGTGCGTAAACCAATAAACTGATATCCTACGAATTCCAATGGCAAATAATCTTTGCTGATATAATCTCCCGTTACTTTGGATAATTCAGAGGTGTCCCTAGACATAGACTATCTTTAAATTATCCAAAGTAACAGACCCTGATACTGGCTGACAAACTAATTTTGAAAAAGCATTTTAAAATACCAAAAAAAAGTGATATAAATGTTTTTGTGAAACATAAATGTAATACATTTCATTTCTTTCAAAGCCACAAGCCCCAACAAATGGAATCGTTGTTTTTGGAGTGAACTGATCCTCTTCAAAGAAAAGTGGGTTTGAGAAGAAGGACTACCTGTTTTATTCACTGTTTTTAAGAAGTTCTTCGATCTGGCTTTGCTGCATTTCACTGAGCCATCTTCCTCTGAGCACTGCCACATCTTCTAATGAGTAAAAAACTAACCGCAAGTGAACTCTTTAATAATAGCTTCCCTGTAGATTAACATGGGCAAATATAGGTATTCTTCATGAGAACAACAGTCAATGCAAACAGAAGACACAAGATGGCCAATTAAAATATGTACTTTAACAGGTGACTTATAATTGCTCCAAGGTATTAGAAGCCCCGCTAACACTCATCGGAGGAGTGGACGTTTTCTCATCTGTGACAAAACTTGAGTGTGCCACAATTTAATGGATCAGAGTTCTGTGCATGGCAACAGATGGGCGTCTAGCTGGCGTACCCCTCATTATTGAGCCTCCAAGCCCTCCTTTCTCGCACAGCCACCTGTCCAGCAGGTCTAATGTTATTCTCGCACCTGGGCAGGCCATCACAAGCTATCATCAAAATTGGGCTCTGAGGACATTCAGTCTTTCTGCAACATAGCACAGCAAATAGAAGGAGAAATGACACACATTCACCTTGAGACTGCACCATCCATATAGTACAGTGACTGAACAGCATTTGAGTTGTAAAGCCTCTTTCATGCGGATATAGTATTGATTGACCCAAGACTGTAGAAAGCAACAAACTGAAATTTCCCTCGGCTAACCGCAAGGGCACATTCATTGAGTCGATGAACAGAATATGTATTTATTCAGACCACGTTCTCACACAGCAACCTAAACTTCCTCTTATCTCCCAGCAGGAGCAAAACTGGTCCAATCACGGGAAGGAGCAGCTGACAATGATTCAAATGGGCTGGAACAATGCTCTCAGAAGCAGCAAAGAGATCCATATGTATGAAGATAACCGTGAGATCAAACAGCTGAGTCCACTTGTGTTCCTCTCTCCAAACTGGAATGATATAAGGAGCTAGAGATGTCTGCCATTTCCTCATAATAATCATTGTATTTTGCTTCATAAAAAGTATTGGAAATGAGTCACCAGCTAAACATCTCCTTATTTTTTAATTATGAATTTTAATTTGCCCTTGTAAAACTCAACTGCATCATCCACCTGCATCCCTCCTTTATGGGAGTGCTGTAGCTTCACTGTAATAAAGGTACATTCAAGTATGTCACCGCATGATCAGAAGATATTTACTGAATCCTTGAGAAATGGGTGTCAGCGTTCTACTTATTTGACTTTTTGGAGCCTGCACTAAAAGTGGCAAGTCAACTCTTTTCATCCATCATGTGTAATCTGTTGTCTTGGCCTCGATCGCCACGGATATCTTCAGGTAAGAACACACTGTCATCTGTCATTAGGGCTGTGTTGTAGTCTGTCTACCTCAGACGATGCCAAGAGTATGAGATGAGACACAAGTTATCAGGATGATAGCTTTGCAAACATCTTTCGCAATGTGTTGAAGTGTCAATCCTCGCCTATGGGCATAGCGCATGTGCTTCATCGCTTTCATTAACAGATCTCTTAAGCTACTGTTCACAAGGTCTGAAGTTGATTAAAGGCATGTTTGCTTGAAGGCAGGAAGAACAAAGGTTTCACAGTGCTGCAGAGGGCGCACAGTATCTGTACGGCTGCCATTAAAAACTGTAATATCGGTTTAGCCTCCCGCACCCCAGCCATCAGTAAGAAGGTCTTCGTAGCTGACAAAGGCAAACAGACAAACAGACAAACAGCTCACAGGCACAATCCCACCTGATAAGGCTCATAACCTCATTCAATCTTCACTAGAGGAGTTGTTGAATTAGACAATTTACTAAAGCAATATGTAAATTAGGATTTAGTAATATACCATAACTTCATACATGTTGTTATGGAATGTGTTATTGTTTAATAATTTACAATATTGTTTGGTAAGTGTCTGTGTATTATTGTTTAATGCATTGCTGTAACACACTGGTAAAGATGAATCTCTTTGTGTGCCAAGAAAACAGATCAGTGGCAGCAAGGAATCCCCTCCCCCCGGCATGGAGAGAGCCCCTGAAGGAGACCCCATTCATGCAGTGGACCGCATGTCAGAGGGCAAATGGTGGCCGGAGTGATGACATCATGTGGATATGCAAATCTACCAACAGCCAGACGGCTCGGCCAATGAGCGAATTGGGGAAAGGTGTTACCAAGACAATGTATCCAATGAGAAGTGGATATTTCCCCTGGGGCGGGACGCCCGGGAAGTACAAAATGAACTTTCGGATGCTGCAGAGACACTTTTTTAGGTGGAGCAAGAGACAGTTAACTACAATTGGTTTAGCCAGGAGTGGTCTGTGGATTGTGAAGCCTTAGAAGTCCTCGGCCGAGAATTTATACTCTGTATCTGAACAGTTATTATCAACGATTGATAATACTTTTTATTAGAACTTTTCGACTCCGGACATTTTCTTCGGTTCAGCACCAGGGGATTTCTGAATACTTAACAGAGTTAATCGAGTCAGTCTGACATCATGAACTGAGATCATGCCAATAAAATAATCATTTTTCTAACAGCATGCTCGATAATTATCTCTAATCCAGTGGTTCTCAAATGGGGGTCCGCGTACCCCTGAGGGTACGTGAAGGCACTCCAGGGGGTACGTGAGATTTTTTAAAATCTATTTAAAATTAACATCCATTCAAAAATCCTTTAAAAATAGTTATTTAATAAATATTCAATAAAACACAAGTGTAAGTTCATAAACTGAATTGTATATTTAGTAGGCAATTTAATTTAATTATCCTAAAAACCCAGAGTCTCCCCCATATCAGGATGGTTTGACCCAACGTGGCACACGCTAACGGTCATGACCCGTCTATCACTGCCGGCTTTTAAACTCAAATAATGTAGTCGTGGTTGAAGCGTAGCAGCAATGCTGCTGAAAACACGGAGGGACAAGTGCCAAAGAAGGCCAAACCAGAGCCGGCAAAATCCCGTCAGTTTTCAGACGACTATGTTTTAATGGGATTTATGTCCACACAGCGCCTCCGCTCCCATAACGCGCACTACGCGCTGCGCGTAGGGCACCAAGTCCTGAGGGGGCACCACAAAATAGAACACGAGATATATTTAATCGCTCAGCAGTCAGCACCCCCCCCCCGTTATCACTTCTCGGGTCGCATCGCTCTGCCGTGATGCGCCGACACATCCGCGCACACAGGTGAGCACACTCTCACTAGCACCCCCCCCCCCCCCCCCCAGCATCTGCACGAACGCAGCGGCCTCAATGACGGGCAGCGCGGGAGGACTCATAGCGCGCATTAAAAAAGAAAACCCTGACATGAAGTGGACTCATTGTGTCATACACAGGGAAGCGTTGGCGTGCAAGAAAATGAGCCCTGTGTTACATGACGTTTTGAACGACAGCGTCAAAGTGATCAACTTCATAAAGTCAAGGCCACGCAATGCACGCCTGTTTCGCCGCCTCTGTGAAAACATGGGAGCTGAACACACAACACTGCTACTGCACACAGAAGTACGCTGGCTCTCTCGAGGGAGAATACTCAACCAGCTGTTGGAATTACGATCTGAAGTACACACCTTTCTGATCGAGCACAGGTCTCCCCATGCCACCTTGTTCCAGGACACAGACTGGCTTGCAAAGCTGTGCTATCTGGCAGATATATTCAGCAAACTGAACGAACTGAATGTGTCTCTGCAGGGCAAGGAGACCAGCATTTTAAACATGTATGACAAGGTGGGTGGCTTCCTGAAGAAAGCAGAGCTGTGGAGAAGGTCCTCTGCAGAGGGAGATTTCACCTGCTTTCCCCAGGTGGATGCTCTTCTCTCGTGAGGATGTGGACAGAGCTCCAGTCAAGTCGGTCATAGTGGGACATTTGACCAACGTGATTAAAGATTTTCATTCCTACTTTCCTGACATGGAGGATAAATCTGTAGAGCTGGATTGGGTGAGAAACCCATTTCTCTTGTCTGAAGCAAACAGAAGCAAGCTACCTGTCACTTATCAGGAAAAACTCCTGGAAGTGTCATCTGACCGTGGCCTCCAGATGAAGTTTGCCACATCCACACTCACACAGTTTTGGGTGTGTGAAGCAGGAGCACCCTGACCTGGGACAGAAAGCTTTGTAGCAGCTACTGCCCTTTGCCTCCACATATTTATGTGAGGCCTCCTTCTCTGCAATGACTGTGATCAAAACAAAGCAAAGAAACAGACTGTGCCTGGAGAAGAGCTTCATCACAGCAGTGGCCTCCCTGCCACCAAGACTGACAAAGATCCTCAGTGAAGCACAAGCACAAGTTTCTCATTCTAATGTAAATGCTAAAGCATTCAGTTTAATGCAATGTTCATTGTTGACAGTTTAATAAATCCGACACTGATGGCTGTGTATTACTACTTTTTTTTTACCAAAGATTATTTGCGCTGGTTAGGGGGTACTTGGCTGAAAAAAGTATTTCACAGAGGGTACATCACTGAAAAAAGGTTGAGAACCACTGCTCTAATCCACCAATTGCCGGGGTCTAAGGGTGAGACAGTGCTTTAAGATGAAGCTCTGAATGTTCATTATTGCAAACACAAGAAAACACTTATGTGTTTGTGCTAAAGAATGTGATCCATTATTTATTCGCAACTTTCTGCTCAAGAAGCATGTCATTTTGCCACCATATGTTATTCCCCATGCAGAAACATTGAAGAGAAAGTGGAATCAGTTTTTTGGTTCAGCCCAAGCGGCTCATACTAATAGGGTTGTTGTTTGTACTGGACTATTTTGCCTTTGTTCAATTATGTATTCATGGCTTTATTCTTCACCCCAGAGAAAATAGTAAATATATAACTATTGACTGCTGTTGCCAGGGCAAGAGTCTCACATTCTCAATACAACCTCAATATGTTCTGATCTCAGACCCCTGTACAAACAAGTGTCTGTTTCACGCGTTGCTCTGCCTCCTGTGCAATGTGTAATTTAGCACTGTCATAACTGATATCTATGACAGTTTTGCCGAGAGTTCCTTCATGGACTAACAATCATCAGATTTGCCCATGTCACCATGTTGACAGAAAAACAAGAGCTTCAATTTTATCAGCATTGTCAGTTCAGCAGTCATCCCAGTCAAGCCACACTGAATGCCCTTGACTACAAAATGTTCTCTCCTGCAGGATATCATTCATGCGTTTGTTTACTAGATGCCCCAAGAAAAGGCATGCTGTGGTGTTTACCTTACTTTTATTAACCCACCTTCCATACAACCTCTTTGCAATCAAAATTAAATCCCCTTTGACTAACGTGTCGTGATTGCTATGTGTCCGACGTAATGGATACATGGCGTGGGAAGGGGCTGTTCACACACCATTGATGAAGTACCAGTTCAGCCCCTAGAGAAAGGGCAGAGTCTGGGTGGGGTGATGGCTAAGAGATGTCCCTGGCTGAGCCCTCCATCACACTCCTCACAAGATGGACAGAAAGAATACTCTTCCTCCACAAAGATTGATTGCCCACAGTTGGCTGTTGGGATAAATTAACCTTGTGGGATAGTAAATGTAAGTTCCAATCTGTGTCTAGGGGAGTGTTGATATCAAGTATTTACATCAAAAGTGGTACATCTAATATGTAGGGTAGTTACAATAGTAATGTTTAGGGTTAAATTACTAAACGTCTGACACAAAAATAAACAATAATTTCATGTGCAAATGGATGACTTCAAATAAAATCGGAAATGAACAGTTTAGTTCTGAATGGTGAAAGTCTGTTCTGATATCAAATTAGCCATAAAACAACTTATTAATTAAAAATAAATCACCATTTTAACAAACACTGTATGTTGGTGGAAATATATACAATGACAGCACAAAGGCCGCACTTAACACAATACAATAATGACAGTAATTTAAAGTAATTGTGATTAGTAGAAAACATGTTTTTTCTCCTACAATTTGATTAATCATTTGTTTGTTTTCATGATGATTGTGAAAACAATCATCATGAAAACAAAATCACCTATCAAACTTGAGACAGTCTTCCATGTTTTTTTATACAGTTCAACTACTCATCTTGCGTCAATTAAACCAGCCAAACTCCATTTGCTTGAGATTCATGTCATCTGTATTATAATAAAAAACAATTATGGGTTCATTCATGATAGCTTGTTATGTTGCTAATCGATGCCATTTGGATGGATTCACATCCAGCAGAACAATAACATAACATTTCACCAGATTTTAGAGGCAGTTCCAGATTAGCAGCATCAATTACACATTAATGAATGGATGCAGTTCTTCAAATCAGGCCAATTTGAAGCACATAAGCCTTTACTCAGTAGGTTTAGCTGAATCATGATGTGTGTATTATCTGCCAAAAAGGGCTCAGCATTATCTTTGTTCTGGTTGAGAAATTAATATAATTCAAAGTCTACTGTTTTGTTGCAAAATATTATGAAGTTAATTATTCTTATCCGTGGTCAAATTTGAATCTACGAAATAATTGGAATTTTAAAATGATCTGAGATTGTAATTTTTTATGTAATATGTTTACATGGATTGTCAATCTGTTGCTAAACTCTGTGACTACATCCACCCTTTTTGTGGATGCTTCACGATTGAATGGGCAAAGTTATCACACATATTCCTACTGATGCTGAAATATGTGTGAGCTAAAGGAGAGGGGGTGGAGATAACAAGTTGAACACTGACAGTGACCACCCTCATATCAAGTACATTGTTTCAGTGTTAATACAATATGATTAATAGGGCTATGAAACACCTAACCACCCAAACAAATAAAGTGTAATATAAATGGAAAGGTAATGTTACTCAACTCAATTAAATAAATACTTTTTAAAAAAAAGTAACTTGCCCAATTTGATTTTGGGCAATAACAAACAACCAGAAACATACATGCACTTGCCAACATGCACAAGCAAAATAGGTGTTTAGACTATATTGGGCTGATGGTGTAAATAAAAAGAAATATAAAATAAAGTGATTGGAACCATTTTTATTGTGAGGAAGTGATTTGCGCTGAATCTAATCACACATACAGAGATAGCAACTTTCTTCTTGTTAAAATAGTGAACACATTTTTGTGAGCACCATTAATTAGCTGTAGCACTAAATTGTGCCAAATGGTGTACATACGTATGCATATGTTTCATGTCGTTTGGGAAAATATATTCTCCTCTCAACAGCTAATGAGGATAAAGTCACCTGTGAGATGCCCAAAAGCCCAATTCAAGCTACTGCTTCGCATAACATCCAAGTACAAACGCTCAGATAATCATAACAATCTCATGGGGTCACAGTAAGGTTGCTACGATCAAGTAATCAAGATGGTGTGAAGGTGTAAAGATGAGACTGAATTCATCACACTATTTCTCTCTCTTTTTCTGTGTTGTCTCATAGTTCATTTATGATTCTGTGTTCATGGTTTAGCTGACAGACTCTGGAAATGTAACACTAACCAACGACAGCAAGCACAACATATTTCATATTCTATCATAAAGATTAGATTAGATTAGATGTTACTTTATTCATCACCAGGGGAACATTTCTTGAAACAGAAGCAAAACCTTTTTTACAAATATACAATACAATAAAATAAAATAGAATGTCATATTACATTTAGGAATTTAAATAATAAAGGAAATGGAAATGGAAAAACTAAAATAAAAATAATATAAAATGTGTATATAAGTGTATAAGAGCCGATTTATTATAAAGTCTAATAGCAGTGGGCGGGAATCTTCTCCTGTATCGGGAATGTTCTCCTGTATCAGGAATGTTCTCCTGTATCAGGAATGTTCTCCTGTATCTGTACTTGTGAAGCGGAGCTGAATTAGTCTGTTGGAGAACGTGCTCCGCTGTCCCTGCAGTAGTTGGTGGTGAGGGCGGTCCGGGTTATCCAATATGGACAATACTTTCTTCAGTGTCCTCCTCTCCATCACCTGTTCCCGGATTGTCCTGTTTGCAGCCAATGATGGAGCCGGCCTTCCTCACCAGTTTAGTGAGTCGGTTGGTGTCTCCGGCTCCAACGCTGTTCCCCCAGCAGAGTAGGGAGAAGTACAAGCATGTTATGCTGTAATCTTTCATCCACCCTTTCTTGCAATTTCGATGCTAATCAATCAATCAATCAATCAAAGCACTGGTCCAACAGACTGGTAGAACATCTCCAACATCTCAGAGCACTGGTCCAACAGACTGGTAGAACATCTCCAACATCTTACTGAACACATCGAAGGATCGAAGTTTCCTCAAGAAAAAGAGTCGACTGATCCCCTTCTTGGACACAGCGTTGATGTTGACCTTTCAGTTCAGTCTGTTGTCGATGGAGACACCCAGGAACCTGTACTCCTCAACCATATCCATATCCTCTCTCAGAACTCTCAGTGGTTGTGGAGCTGTCGTCTTCTTCCTGAAGTCTGGTCTTGGACATGTTCAGAAGCAGGTGATTTCTACCAGCCCACTCACAAAGTCATCCACGACTTGAGGTCAGATGAAGTTGACTTCTTTGGAACAGGGATCAGGCACAGGTCCTTCGACAGTACCGGGACTTCCTCCTGTCTCAGGCTCAGATGCTGCAGGACATCCGGCAGCTGGATAGCGCAGGTCTTCAGGACCCTGGGAATGATGCCATCAGGTCCTGCAGCTTTGCCCTGGAGGAGTCTCTCCAGCTGTCTTCTCACCTAGTCAGTCGTCAAAAAGAGGGGGGGAAGTTGAAGAAGCCTTTGTGCAGCTCACGAGGGGGGACAGAGGGGTAGGTCTTTGGGAGGTGTGTTGTGTGAGGGAGACAGATGAGGGCTGTGAACTTAACCTATTGAAGAAGCATTTTAACTCGTTGGCCCTCTCCAGGGAGCCCCCTGGTTGTCTCCTTGCAACCTTGAAGCGAGTTATCTGCTGCATTCCGTTCCACACCTCCCTCACATTGTTCTGCTGGAGTTTGGCCTCCGGTTTCCTCCTGTAGGAGTCCTTGCACTCCCTGAGTAAAGCCCGAGTATCAATATGTTCAGGCTTTGGGGAATAATACTAACTTTGATATTCCTTTGGTACATTTACATCGATGTGATGCGAATACTGTCCAATTAGGTCAGACAAAAATAGCAGAGCAAATATATCATGTTCTCTGCTCCTAAAAAAGGAAAGCACATCACAGATTGTCAGGTTTGCAAATTAAATTACATCTCCCGTGGGGAGCATGGACCATGTACTTCATTATTCCTCTACTGTAGTGAAAGAAAGTGCACTCACCACACTTTTCTTATACCCATACACCTACAGTACCATTATTTCTGACACCAGCAGCTTGGCCTGACAGAACTACTATAGCATAAGCATCTGGCACAGGATTCACTGCAAAAAAGAGAACCAATGAGCATCTCAGCTATGCTGTAAGTAAGATACTGAATTGGGGAAACACCAGATCAGTGTGTGAATGTGTAAGAAGGGTCGAGGCAGGTTAAAAGTGTTGTATAAGACCTATTCTTCAAGAATCATCCAGCACAATTGGAAGTCAAATGTGTTTGTTGAACTTTTCTATTGACAACTTTAAAGACCTAACAGGGGATAAATCTACACTATCACTTCGACAAACGGATATTCTTTCGTGAATAGTAACCAATCATTCCGTTTTGACAAGCGTTCTGCTCATTCAATTTCATCGACACACAAGAAGGAGCTAGATTGAACAGGTTTCACAATGCTGAAAAGAACCAATGACTCATGACAGAAGGACGGTATCCAATTTTGGCAAGGAAGCCCAGGCAGAAGACAGGGCACAAAAAATAAATAATCGCTGGAGTTGCAGTAGACTGTATCATCGGCTCTGCATGAACGTTCTCTTTCCCTCCAACCATCGAGCCTTGGCTTTCCAGAACTCTCACCGGTGACTCTTTGAACAACTCCTCCAACTCTCCAGCCAAACATACCAGGGTTTTTCCTGGGTTAAAATGGGTCTTCGGTGCTCCCAAAACATTTTTGGCGTGCTGCGCGCCCACGGCCTGTGTCACTCTGTCCATTCGCGCACCTCACAGTTGCGTATTGATCAGACAAGACACGCTTATCAACTCGATTACTATTGATCAAAACAGAACGAAGGTTCGGCTGTAGCCTACTTGAAACATACTCTTGAGAACATATTCGCTGACATGCACGTGATGAACACAGTTATTTTTTTTTTCCCATCGCAGACTGTTTTTTGCCTTAGGCGCTCAGGATTTGTCATAGGCGTTCGGGAAAACGGCGTAGGCGCGCGCCCACATTTTCTCTATGCAGGAAAAACCCTGCATACCACTCAGACATCTTACATGGTGGGCACAATGTTCCATCTGTGGAGCTGACAGTATTTCCTCTCGGATTGGTCACTGGTGGGACTCCTTATGGAGTTACTTATACTAACATGACTTCTATAACCACATATGGAGGGAGACTTATTGAGATATTTTAGTTTGGTCGATGGTTCTGGAGCCCATAATAAATATCACTAGATGATAATGTTAGCACATTCATGTGTAAGCAGCATTTTTATCCTTTAATTAACTGATCAAGAAGAGACAGCTTTATCTATTTACTGTTGGGTACTGTGATAAATAAAATGCTTCACACAAGGTGAATACATGTTGCAAAGAGACTAGTAATGTTGGCTTTCAAATAAACTTCATCAGAAGAGTTTAGTTGACAATCAAATACACAACTTGACAGTCTTTCACAACTAATTTCAACTCTACCTATACATGAAAACTCAATTAGAATCCAATTGCTACAGCAAGTCCTCTTAAAGTTTGATGGAAAATGTCTGATCACTTTTCAGAGAGACAATTCAGAGTATGGATTAATTAAAACAAAACACTACCAAGTTTGATCAATTCTACAACCGACTTGTTGTCAACTTTTGAAAAACAACAGATTGTACAGTTAATGAACCTTGTGCAGATAGATCAATGTGGTTGACCTCACCTTGACACCTCCTTATAGTCACATCATCAAGCTACGTCAAGAATATCCATATGGTGTCTCTCTGTCACACACACACACACACAGTTTTTCTATTGCACGAGGGAGGAAGCCACGCTCTTACATTAACTGGTCTACTGAAGCAGTCAGGGATAAGCTGACACTCTTAAGAATTATCATCATTATACTGCTCGGTCAAAAATGGGTATCAGATTATCAGTGATGAGAGTGAATACTAACAAATCTCCCTGCAGCCAAGTAGCTTGAGGAGAGCGGGTGGCAGCTGTTGCCCTATAAATTTTATCATGTTTCTGCTCTCAGAGGTACCCAGGAGACTTCCAGAAAGAGCAACCAGAGCTGCGCAATATGTTGGCATCGAGTAACAGTGTTCAGCTGCATCGAGCACTGATTCACAGATTCCCTTACTTCTCCTCTTTGACCTTAGATTTAGCTGTCATTCTCAATGCCAAATTGATCTACAAACACATTATGCAAGGGATGAGATATTTACAAATGGTAGAACCCATGGGATTTTCTTAAGTAACCCGCATTTTGAATCTTAAATGAATAGCTCTGGCAACTTAACCACTATCTCTAGTATTTAAATGTGCAGATAGTTTTCAAAATGTTCCTGGTCTCATATGTGCCTCGCTGAAGAGAACCTCTGTATAATCCCTCACAGAGAGCTCAGACAGTACTCTGGAGCTCTCAGTGATGCATCCATCAAAACCATTTCTCTCATTCTCTTATGCTATAGGAAAGGTGATTGTCACCAGCAACGGAAGATAAACTGTAAATACTACCGGCAACTAACTGAAATACATTGAGCATAGTGCATGCTGTCATTACCATGGTGGGGGTGGGGGGGGAGAAGACTCGAAATATGCTGTGATATATTTAGTCTTTCGCCGCAATCCTGCAAAGACACAATTTGATATCAAAGAAACTGAAAGAGCCTGCGCACTTAAAAAGACATCAATAAACCAACAATCTGCACATGAGATTCTCAAGGCTATTAAAGAAGGCCTTACATTTCTACTTATTTTGAATGATGTACAATACATCACTGACAGAATGTCCATAAGAGACTGCTGAACATCCTCAGGGTAAACTCTATATCGCAACAGAACCACAGGCCTTTCTGTAATATTGTCCACTGCCTAGTGGTGTTCTGTGGTGCCATGGGGTCTACGGTCATTGTGATCTGTAGCTCCATGACAAAGTGCTCACAACCAAGGGCATTATTTCCTGCTGTTCCATCGGATCATAGCATGACTCATCTTTTCTGATATATATCTAGCCCTAGGGATGATGTTCAGTTTAATTATAGAAACACGGGACATCAGTCAAATTGAGTGTTGTTCTTGTTTTACATGCTGCCTCTGCCCCTCCGTGAACATCCCAAAAATACTTGAAAGAAGCGTCGATGAATCTTGGGGCCCGGAAGTGAGCAAAGAAGCCGGGCGAATATTTAAATAATTGATACGGTTTAATGTTCAAACCAGAGCATCGTTCCAGCTGCTGTCATCTAATCATCATTTCATGGAGAGCGCATTAGAGCTTTGCAGCAACAGTTAATATCAGCGTGATTTCCCTCTGCCAATACTTAGGAAAGCACTCTGTCGGGGTAGGGATCTCAAAGCGGTTCTTATACAGCAGCCGTGACAAGTCCTGAGCTCAGCTCTCCTCTCCTTGCAGTTGCCTCCGGCAAGACTCATCCCTCCCCTGGTAGAGCTGCAGGCAATTCAGCCATTACCTTCAGCCCTGTAGACCTTTACTTCCATCCCTGGGTAGCCACACTCAGAGATGTTGATTCTCCTGATGAAGACTCTTCTCTTTGGCAAGAATAATACAAATGTGCCGGGTTGTGCCCACTTGGGAAGATGTCCTTCTTTATTGTGTGGAGATGTGAACACTATTGGAGCTACTGAGCAGGTACTGCTCCCTCCTTGAGCTGATGGGATACTGTGTCTCACTGTGCAGAGCCCACTTCATGTTATTGTAAAATGCTGAATTATCATTTGTCGAATACAGCCACATCTAAAACTATCTGTTCAATGTATGCCTTCCTTTATTTTAACAGAATATGCACCGGCTTGTTAAATAACAAGCAATGTAAATTAATTGCAACAGTTCCAACAACAGAACAGAAGTGATTTCTCTAAAAAAAATATGCTGCTAATGACTGTAGTGTCACCCTCCATCTCTGTGTCCGTATGTATGCGCCTATGTATACGTGCCAGACTGTAACCAGCCAGTCTGATATGATAAAGAAAAGGGAGATGTCTAAGGTCCTTTCTTGATTGATTTCCATTCACTTGCATCGTTCTGACCACCGCACTCAATTTGTCGAACAATAAGGAATAAAAGCTTTTTCCAAAAGGAGTTAATGACTACCCTTTTATCTCTGTGCTGACATATTCTCCAATTACCTCCACGATTTCCAAACGGATGATGAAGAGTGTCAGGAGGAGTGAAAATGCAAAGCAACTCCAACATCGGGACCAGCACATGCTCTCCACGGCTGGAGCCAGAGACTCTTGGCTTTGGCTGAAAGCTTCCCAGCCAGCTCTTCTTGGCACCGTTGTCCTGGGCATACTGATTCTCATATCAGGGTTAATTTACATAATCCTGCCTGCGATTGGTCTCAGTTTAATGAAGGGTGGTAATGCATTTCTATAACAATGTTTCACCCCTCAACATGCCAACATAAACAGAACAGCGTGATGACATCTGGTGAAGCACTTGCTGACTCTTCATCATAAAGAAGAACAGGGCTGTGACTGGTACAGCAGCCTACTCTGCCATCCTTTTCAATATTGTAGACTAGTGAACAGTAAATAGTAGTTTGAGTACCACTGTAGGTGTAGCTCATGATATGTTTAACAGGGAAAACCGTTTAATTTTCTAAACCATAACTGTCAGAAGGGGAGCATAAGGATGCAGCAAAAGAGGGATATAGAAAAATAAAAAGCAGTCACATATGATTAAAATGTACTTTTAGATATCCTTTAACCTTGCTGATAGAAAATAACAAGTAATAGTTTTGACATGAAAGGAAAAATATATATTTAGTTTGACTAATTTCCAAAACAAACCACCAAACATCGAATCAAATACTAGGCTATATTTTCCAAATATTGTGTGCTATCAATGCTAAAGTTAAAGATCTGGGCAGCAGAGAACCGAGAGACACTATCATTTGTAAACCACCAAAATAAGTATGTGCATCATCAGCAATCAAAAAAAGTCTAAAAACATTTAAACAACTGAAACAATTTGGACCACACACCTAAACAGATGCCACCTTATGTCAAATCCGTGAACACCTGATGGGAAGTTGGACTCACACCTCCAACCTCCCAACACAGAGTTTCTTCTCAAACAATGCAGCCATGGTGGGGAGATTAAGTAGGCTGCCACAGGAGTGCACAATGCTTCATTAGGCCTAGCAAGGAGGGATGTCTGTGCCTGAAGCAATCTGGGACCCAGTGAAATGTCGAAGGACCTCTAATGTAATCCTGCATGCTACTCATTACTGCCCACTGTATTGACTGTATTAAAGAGAGCAAGAATGATTATTCAAAGGATCAAATCAATTCTTCACATAATGCCTTCACTCGAGATCTAATCACAGCATGCTTAATGTATTTAATGGTGCAAAGGCCAGCAGCGCATAAAAACTGTGCTGCGAGTGTGGAATCCTATTGAGAAAGTTCTGTGTTAATTATTGCACTGAACTTATTATTCTGTCAGTCAAGCAGCCGGTGTGCTAATTCTTGGACTCACAAGAGTAAATATCAAATCAAGATGATTCTACAAAATGATATGCAGTTAAAGAGAAATACAATTAATTACACCTGCGTCTCGGTTATGAGGAGGACGTTGTGAAGGTAATGGTTAGTTTGACACTTCTAGGGTATAACCCTCTTAACATGTTGATTCCCAAGTAACCTTCCACTAACAGTGATACTATGATTGACTAAAGGTATACAACAATTAGGTGAATGCAAAAATTCTGGTAAATTAAAGTTTGCTCAAAACTTTAATGCTCATGCATCATGTAAAAACCTTTTAACTTAAAAAAAAAGAAAAAGTAGTTGCAATAGAACTGTTTGTCTTAGATTAGGGGGATACATTTTTTAATCTATGCCGTGCAGCAACAGTGCAGTCCTACCACAGAAATGTGTAGTTTCAGAAGCCTAACATCTCTTGGGAATTGTAGATATCCCTTTTTTTATTGGGCTTAAAAATAACACAATGTAGAGTAAAAACAGAAATTCAGTTCTGTCATTGCATGCGTTTATAACCACACTCAACATATACACATGATTAATATTGTTGAGGCTTAATGTAATATTAACAATAACGAATCATTCCGTTTGTATTCAACATGGGGGGAATCTGCAGAGCTTGTACTTTGAATGCATCCTGATGCAAGTTTGAAGGAATAAAACTAAATAAATAAGGATGACATTATTGGGAGATTATTATTCCTGTTTCCAAAGGTGGGCTCACATTGAAATGAAATCCAAGTGGAAGAATCTCATGGCTTCATCGGCACTCTGCCAGTCATTTTCTAATCTAATCAAGTAGAGCAGATTGGCCATGGCTCCACACTGGCGACCCAGTTGACTCATTTGATCCACAGATTAATCCAAAAATATCTCTAATTTGTTCGAAATGACGAACATCGTCCGACAAGAGGCCGGATGCAAGTCGCAGTTCCAGAAGCGCCCATATTTTCACCTTTGCTTGTAGGACATGAAGGTCACAGCACACGGGGCTTGATGTGGGCCAGCTCTCGGCAGCGAGGCAGGTTGGAGGGGTTGATCTCCATCTCCAGGAGGACAACAGAGTGCCACTGTCACAGGGAGTATATAACCTCTCTGCCACCGAGAGCGGTCAAGTGGAAGGGGCCAGCCCTTGAGCAGGCACGCTTGTGTGAATGTGCATGTGTGTGCGAGTGCGTAAAGCAGAGGAAGCAATCTGGAGAACGCTGGAGGCTATGGCCTCTTTGACGTGATAGATTCCCTTTGCAGCCCGCGAAGCCAGGAGGGAGCCAGTCAACACGCTGCCACATGCCCCACTGTTTATCTTCCAAAATCTGGTGGCGGGTTGCATCCTCTGGGCCTGCCCCAGCCGCTCTCGCCTCTCAGCGTAATCACCATAACTTATGGTGACATAAATGGCCATGCACCTTCTAATGTTTTTGCTAGATTGAAAGACTACTGCACGAAAACAGATTTTTTTTTTCCTCGTGGATTTTCTGCTATTGAGCAGAGAACACGGTAACCTGCATTCGGCATCTGGGTATGCAAACGCTCGCTGTGCTTTAACAGATTCAAGCTGAATCAGGTTTCCCCCTGAAAACAAGGTAGATAGCTCAGAGCTCTGAGATCACAGCCTCTTACCGAGGGAAAACGAGAGGGCTGGAAGGGGAAAAATTGAATTTCAAACTGGTGGCTTCAAAAGTGGATGGAAGCTGAATGCAAATAAAGTTCTGTTTCTCTGTGTTGTGATTTATCACTGTGCCGAGCAGTAGTGCCGGGGCAGGCGGTGTATTGAACGGAATTACTCTCCTCGCGTATTGGAAAAGCAACTCAACAACAAAGCACAGGAAAAATAGAATCAGACAGATGGATGACCTTCAGTCCTCCTTGGTGGGAATAGGTAGAGGAATTTGTTTACAGAGCTAATCGTTCACTCCGGTTAAATAATTGTCTGCAGAGCATATCTATAACCCAAAAAAATCGTTGAGCACCAGGCACTTTTGTGAAAACAAATGAAACGATTCGGTAATAAAAGTTATGATGCGCTGTAGGAGAAAAGAGAGAAATGAAGCAAGAAATAGGTGTATGACATTTTAAAAACTATTTCTGGACAGAATGAATTTTTTTTATCTTTCATGAAAAATTGTTATTGAATAAAAGTTCCATAACAAAGTCGGTATCAGTCTGAGTTAGAATGACAATACAGATGCATTTCTTATCAATAACCACATTCTGGATGCGCAAAAAAACAAATATTAACACAGCATTTGACATTTCTCTGTGACACGATGACATTGCAGCACTGCACCGCATAACATGCACTGTGAAACAAGCCTGTTGTGGACAGCGACTGCACTCGGATTCCTGTTTCAGCTAAACTGCCAAATGTCTGCTGAAAAGCATATTTTGTTCAGGCCCTGCAGGTTGTTCTCCTCTATCTATAGAATCCAACTAGGGTTTATAATTGTTGGGCAAAATAGTGAAATGCATGGGGGATTTGGGCTTTTCAATTGTGTGTTCAAGCTATTCTTTTTTGCTGCTTTGTTTTTGAACCACTGGGATACTATGCTATTCAGCACATCAAGCAACATTCAGTAAAAAAAGCAAAGAACAATAAACAAACATCTACTGTGGAATGAACAGCAGCACTGTAAATAAAAAGCTCGTCAGCTCCAGGCTTCTTGTTTCACTGTACTCTGATCCTCCAATTTGGTGCTCATTCGGAATTTCCAGTAAACAGGATTGATCGAGTAGGGACCTTGTGTTTTCCATCTCCCTTCTCTCCATATAATTCTGTGGTGATGAGTCGTGTCACCATTGCTCTGCCATGGGTGAGCCTCAATCTCCGTGCCCAATGACTGCACCAGAGAGCAATCTTTCAACGCAGCCCTGGCATCAATCTTGCTCGGAAGCAGTTGGCGTTGAACCTGGAATGCCTTGAAAGTTCTCTGGCTGACAGCTTCCATGATCAGCCGTCACAGCTGGCTGTCTGATTCATACCTCAACGCCACATCAAGAGAGAGACAGAGCGAGAGGTCACCCCTCTGCTTTGCTTCCGTGTTGAGTGTTCCCTATAGAGAACAATAGTACTCTTAATCCCCCTTCAAAATTAATAGAGAGTAAAGAACATTAAATCCTGTCGAACAAGGGAAAGACAAACCCAAGAGACTAAACATACCTCTAGTTTATATCCACCTCATGGGGCTAAGTTACAAACATTGATCACTGTTTCATTTTCATTTTTTAGGTTTAGGTTTATTTGCACAATTCAAGCAATAAAATACAAAATTTAAATAGAGATAAATGAATATCACTGTGCAGGTAGAGGCAAAAAGCCAACTGGGCTTATTTGAAGCCTAAACCAAAATAATATTAAAATAGTTATGCAATGAAATATGCATAAAATACAAAAGACAAAAGAAAGAAAGAAGCATGGGAATGCTAAGTGAAACAACTATAAAAGTAGATATAACAGCTAAAACAAGAAAACACTGAACACTAATACATACTCTAACGAAACAGCAATTAGAATTTCTTTTAGGCACTTTTTATTGTTCGAAAAAGTCATTCCAGATTATGGTTCCCCAAAATCTAATAGAAAATTGACTTCTGCTCGTGAGTAATTTTTGAGGATGAAGATGTGAAGATTGACGAGTTGAGTAGTGAATCTGTGAATTGACTGAAGTAAGTCTTGAAATGATCAGGAATATTTCCTTTACCTAAAAGTAACTTATACATTAAATATATATATATATTAAAGAAATATTAACGTCACAAATAATGAGAATCTGCAGTTTCTGAAATTTCTTTTCCCCAAAAAATAAAAAGTTGGTCAATTGTTGACCATTTCATTTTAATCTTCAGTTACAGTACATGCCCGTGTACATGTAAGTGTAGTGGAGGCTAGCAGATGCAGACTTTTTTTCAGATACATTTAGCTGAATGCTGTCAGGAGGTGTCACAGATGTCGCAGCGAGAGAGGACCCAAATGCCGACATAACTTCCGCAAAACCAATATTTAATTTCAACAAACTAGACAGGACGACAAAACACGGACCAAACGGAACAAAGCTACACTGGGAATGAGACGAACAGGGTTTAAATACACAGGCACGGTGGAGGTGATTGGACAATGGGGAACGAGACACAGGTGGACACAATGAGGGCGGGGCCAGCAATCACACAGAAGGAAACAATCAGGACCAGGGCAGACAATCACAGGGAGACAGACACAAGGACTTCAAAATAAGACACAAAACAAGACACAAACTCCGGGTCGTCACAAATGCTGTCATGCCAAAACCAATGAATAATATATCATAATAATAATAAATCAAACTGAGGTGAATATGATTTTGGTTATACTGCTTGAAGCATTTAACAATTAGATTAGATTTGAAAAGGCCACAAAACAATGTAATATCTTGACAGTACAAAAAGGAACATATGTTGTAGAGGTACTGGATTTCTACTGGATTGCTTCACATTTTGTTGAAGTAAAATGGTGTGGGGCAGTGTGGGCTGAAAATTTAGATTTAAAGTTAGGAATCTCAAAGTGTTGCAAAGTCATTGTTAGGACTTAGTTAACTAGCCCTGCAGATACACGGCATTAAAGCAATTGCATGCCATGGTGAACTTGCCTTGATCACACATTTAATATTCTAGGATTGGTGGCAGAACACAACTAATGTCCTTGGCTGTAGTACTCTATTTATCTGAGAAGTCACCATGAAATCTTAATTTCCACACTCTTGATGGCAATGTTTTTTTCAAACAGAGCCAGACAACAGGACAGAGACAAAGAGCTGACGCATACTGAACTGCTTCTCGATGAAAAGTGTTTTCAGGTGAGAGCTCATCGCTCCTAATCTTCACCGACTAATCTGGGAATATGATTGTCATACACTCTCTCACAGGTATATGCTCGAATCACACAAAGTCTTGAAGTGAAATCTTTTTCGTGATCATGTTGAATCTCCATTAACAGTTATCCTGCTTTTGGTGGAGCTCAGTGTGAAAGCAAGACTGCTCTGTGAAGCCTTGGAAAATGAGTAAAACAGGTGAGAACACAGCCGTTCATCACGACCGATTTACACACCAAACACCAAGACATAAATAATTCTCTAATCTGGAAATTACTTTGTGTAGATAATGAATTTTAATTTAAATTTAATCACTGATGTTTGCTGTGTAGATTTCTATATTATCATAAGGTCATGGCTGTAATTGTAATGAATTATGGCCCACTTTCATTGCTTGGAAGTGATATTTAAGGAGCCACCATTTTTGCCAAGATATACATGACCAACAATTACAATTACCCTTCCCTTGTGTGGTCATACTGCAGACTCTTGCTGACTCATTTCTGGAGGACAAGAACATTCCATTGCTTTTGCTCATATTAGAACAGTGCATTCAAGCAACAGAGAAATACACTTTTTCAAGAAATGTTGTGCGCCTGAGGTTAACTAATACTGCAAGCAAGAAAGATTATTATATGTCTGCCATAATACTTCTTCTGCCCCAAACATAAGGTTTGGTTCGACACATATCCTCCAGGAACACAGAGAAATAAAGTGAAGAGTAAAGAAATCAAAACCATGACAAGCTTATAAAGCTTCTTTCTTGTGTCTTCAAGCTATTATGCATTCTTTTGCCAGCACTGCAGATGGGAGTTGTGCTCTAATTAAACTCACCTCCAAACATCCTTGCCGACACATCCAGAATATTCAAAAGCTTTATAAATGTGGCTTGGATGGGAATTTGTTATGCATGTACGCAGCATTGCTAATAAATCCCTGTTTAGGCTTCAGCCAAGATTAGAGCTGCAACCTGCAGAACACATCTCCAGCGTGCCACTGAGTCACAGAACAGAGGTCACTATTCAAATTGAAAGGCACATGAAAGCTTCTTGTGATTGAACCAGCCCTCGGAGGTAACGCCAGCTGCCGGAGCAGGGCTGTGTGAACTGTTAACTACTTTGCTGCTGCAAACATCTGCGTGGATACAAATATTTGCTCCAATTCAAAGTTATCAAAGGTAAGAAAACAAAGCTCAAACTAAGAAGTGCCACTCAATCCAAAAATGGTGAGGGAAATAAAATGGCCCACACAACACTGCAACTCTGTGTTTCTTTCCTGGCTGCTCTCTGGGGTAATGTTGACTTTTAAATGTGACTTGAAACTGTGAAGATAACCCACCTAACTGACGAAGGCAGATTGATCTTTTGAGAAACCATGGAATATATACACTACCGTTGAAAAGTTTATGGTCACCCAGACAATTTCGTGTTTTCCATTAAAACGCTCACTTTTATTTATCAAATGAATTGCAAAATGAACAGGAAATATAATCAAGACATTGAGAAGGTTAAAAAAAATATTTTATTTGAAATATACATTTTGTTCTTCAAACTTCAAGCTCAAAGGAAGGCCAGTGTTATAGCTTTTCTCACCAGCATTACTGTTTTCAGCTGCGCTAACATGAAAAGTATTTTCAAGGGTTTTCTAATCATCCATTTGACTTCTATGGTGATAACACAATGTACCATGAGAACACTGGAGGGATAGTTGCTGGAAATGGGCCTCTATACACCTATGTAGATATTCCATTAAAAACCAGACGTTTCCACCTAGAATATTTACCACATTAACAATGTATACAGTGTATTTCTGATTCATTGAAAAAAATGTAACTGTCTAAGTGACCCCAAAGTTTTTGAATGGTAGTATATATATATATATATATATATGAGAGTAAGAGTTAAATAAGTACACAGTCGAGCGACGTGTTTGTTAACAGCTCCGTCTTCACGCAAAAAAAAGGAATAAACTTCCTCGGCAATAAAAGAGTTTTAGCTACCTGCCAGGATTAAATCTAATCACTCGGGGCTATCCTAGCAACATTACAGAGATGTGTTTTGACTTTCCTTTCCACGTTGTAAAACACATGCCTTTTGGTTCCATTGTCTCTCTGCCTTGCGCCAATTGTTACGCCTCGTGAAAAATGACATTGCTGTCACCTTTAGAGATATACCTTGAAACATTACTGCTAATCTGCAGCGTTTGCTAAGTGCTTGAGGGGAAAGGGCGAGTTATTAAGATTGAAAGTAAAGACATTCTAAACGATTAAACACATAATTAACAGCTACTGCATGAAGGGCATGACTTGTCAAATCTCAAGGGATTCCTGATTGGCCGGCTTAAATCTCCCACAAGGAATCCCTCTGCTCAAAACAAAACATCAGCTCAGATGCATGAAGTAACCGCTGCGTCTGAAGCAAATGAAAACTTCCTCAATCTTAAAAAAATATGTTGGCTGTTATTCCTGTGATAATTCCATCCAAACTACCCTGGTATCCAACAGGAATTCATCTGTCTGCAGAAGCCTTCCACAAAAATGTAATAAGCACTAGAGCCACATCTGGGCTTCATACGACGGCCAAACTGACAAGTAGGCCAAAGCACTGCTCCAAACAGAAAGTTCATCAGTTACATCAGAGAGATAATTATTCAACAATGTGCCAAATTATTATTTGTGTTTGTCTGACAACAAAGTATAAACCACAAATCTTTGTGACGATACAGATAGTCCAGCTGAGCTTTGGCCGCTGCCCCAGAACAAGCCTCTGTCAAAACAAATGGATCTTGTTTAAAAACTCACAATTCATGGATGAAAGGAACGTTGAAAAAAACCTGCGGACTCTCAATTGACACAAGTGTGACAATCCTTGTGTAAATAATCAAATCATTGATGGCACTTGGCCAAAGAAATAACGGCACTGTACAACTTCAAGATTATGTTATGAAGAAAATAACCTTTAAGGATGCTGATATTCAAGCAATTCAAACTGACATAAATCTATAATATTTAATAAATAAATACATTAATTATCTCCAATAACATAATCCTCAGCTTCATAAGTGTGTATTTACACAAAACAAATCCTATATTACAGGTTACTCATGAAAAGGAGGACTACTCTCACGCTGGGGAAGCGAAATATCAATATCAATGTCAGGGCTGAAACTCTGCTGGAAAGATACATTTTGTCACACATTATTGCGATATTTGATTTCGTATAAACAACAGATTTGGTGTACAGAAGCTGTAGTTCACCACACAAAGGTCAAACAAAATCCCAGAAGCTTACTTACTAACCAAGAATGCACCAGGCCTAGACTTTGGCTAATGGGATCAGAGAGAAGCTACATCATTCACTGCGAGGATGATGCATCACGTCCAAAATGCGCTGCAGTAGTCTATCAATAGCTGGTTCAACCAGATGTGAAAATGAACAATGTAAAATGCATAATTCATTCACCCATGTTTTGTTATTCAGGGTGATGGAGACAATTCCATCATTGTTCTTTCAGCAGAAAGTTGGGCAAACCCAAAACAGTCTTCAGGCTTCAACAGACAATTATTCACACTTCCATTTATGCCTCAGGGCAACGGATGTGACAAGCATGTGCTTTCAATACATAAAGGGAAATATCATGGCATGATGGCGCGTTAAAGTAGGTTACACTATTGTAACCCTAGTTCTATAAGGTCGAGGCAGAGTCCTCTAGTGGAGTACATGGGTAAAACTCTTGTCCCATCATGACCATGCATCAGACCATTCACCTTTTACCGGACATGTATTCTCTTCTACTGCAGTATATAGCACCTAAAACAAGAAACATATCTCCATTGTTACATAATGTTTTGGATGCCATTCTGTTGTTGGAAGAAAACACAGGGCCATATCCACAAAAGCAGCCACGGGACAGAATAAAGACGTATCACAATGGCCACTTCAACTGGAAGTGACGCCTTCTCGATGAGCATCCAGCTTGCCTGCAAGGCCCAAGACTGTCTCCTCTCAAATGTAGCCTTAATTTCCCCAGTTAAACACAATTCATTCAGAACTAACATCAGGCTGCACAAGGTGACGTCAAACAAGGCTGTGGGTGGTTGTGAGGTGAGTGTAAATATGTGTAATAGCCACAATCCCCAGTGCTCATAAATGGGATAGATAGCCACTGTCAGTCGGCGACGCAGCCATTGTGTGCTGCTGGAGAATTGGCTGCAAACACACCCACACACACACTTTCTTTTCTTCGCTCTTTTTTTTGGTGTGCATTCTCAAGATTTACAGAAAAGGTGTATAATGCATAATTGGATTCTTGCCATTAAATTTCAGAGGATCTCATTTGGACACAACCTGATGATACATCACATGCTAATCGAAAAAAGGATGTTTCATCTCTTCACTGCGTTGTCTGTGTTTCAGTAGAAGTGTTATTGTTCGAGGAGGTCTCCTTTCAATCAGTATTTCAGTAAAATGTCTGTGCCACATCGTATAACTTAAGGGGAGCATTAAGGCATTAAGACACAGGAGGCCAAACTATCCGCTCCCTAATATAATTACAATAAAAGACTGGCAACGTGTTTAGAGTAGTGCTGACCTAGTGGTCTCAGACACAGACCAATGCTACTGTGTGAACAGCATCATGTGAAACATTTTGTCCTTTTCTAATCATTTTTTCTCCATTAATTAAAAACGGACAAATGCAAAGCAATGCAATGTGTCTTCTTTCCTAAGATAACCGCTCACAGGGCTGCTCAACGAGCACAACTAGCACCACAACACACATTCACCAGCAGACGATTCTCGAGTCCCTCACATGGGGGGGTGGCGTGTTTCGTTTGGCTTTGTTTTCTGTTGCCCACCATGTGTCGAGCCCATTACACTTTACTTCCTGAATCAACAGAGCAGCTTGTCAAAACAGACTGCATTTCTGTAAATAAAAGCTAATCAGTTATATCTCAAAACAAATGAACCATGTTACATCGCCAGATGAGCAGAACTCCATGATGGAACCCGGGGGGAGCCGGGGGGGTTCAAGATGCTTTAGAGAGAAGACTCCTTTTGGAAATCACTTAACAAAGAGCATGGAGGTTAACTGGGCAGGTTATCACCTCTTAAATCATTCTTATATTCAACTGTATGAGAGCGTCTGATTGGAAAGGTTTATTTTGGAGCCTTTTATCTAACTGTCTCAGTTTGTCAGAAGGGTCGGAAAATATCAATACTAATATTCTTCATAGCTAAGAGCAATTTACTCATATTTGGGAGTATTAGGTTTGACAGGATGTGTCATTGTGCCTTTCACAATGTGTCTGTTTTACTCCTGTCACTTAAAACAGGCATATTAACACTTAATACAGAACTAGAAATAGTATTTGTCTTCATTTGCAACTCACTGTGTAGTGTATTATGAAGCTAATTAGGTCATTTGCTCCATTGAATACATTGTTTGGAGATTAAGTTGCACTGACCCGTCTGGCTAATGGCCTGGTAGGGTCTCAACTCCGATTAAAATATCTGCCACGGAGGACAAGGAAATATATTGAATCCTATTATTGTCCTAATCTAATTATTCAACATCAGTGGAGTATCATTTCCCCATAGACCCTGACAATTCACCCATAATTGAATAAGGAATCCAAAAAGGAGTTTTAAACATATCAGTTAAATGCTGATCATTTGTGCATTTGAGGTATAATATCAAATATACTTACTTGATTTATTTGAATAATCTCATTTAAAACAATGTAATATGTCAGGCCTTTTCATGAACATGATGGATATTTTTTGTGAAGTGAATAGATTTGCGTCACAGAAAACAATTATTCCAGCAGTCAGTCATTTTGTTCTACCACGTCCTCAGCTAAAATGGTGACATCAAGTTGTAATTATCCCAAAGTGAATAAAAAATGAGGGAGATAACAGTTATAGCACATGGCTAATGGGATGCTTCACGAGTTCCCACCCGTCTGCCATTTCATCGACCACTGGTTGCCGTAATCTACGGCTTATGACTCATATCCTAATGACTAGTTTGAAAAGGGCTGCAGCTCTAGTGCCCTTGGAACTAAACTGCCAGCTACTGGCACCAAGTATGAAATGGCTCAGACAGATACGGTTTCTGGCACATATTTTACACTTGTAAAATATAGATACGGTAAAACAGATAATAAACCACTTAAAAGAGTAGAGCCTTAAAGGCCTTCCTGCACAGTGATCTCGTCTCAAAACGTCATCACCAGACTACCAGAAAACTGTCCAGCAGCAATAGAGACGAAGCATGTGGAGATGGCGCGGCTGTGTCCAGTCGCGGCAAGCTCAGGAGCGGTGTGCGCTCTTTTAGTTTTTGTGTTTATTTTTAATATTTTCTTTGCCACAAACACATCGGCACTAACAACATACGACCGCAGCACACTTTTGGACATAAACTTTTGCGCAAAACAAGGGTTTTTGTCCACTTCCATCGATCCAGCGTGGCGCGGAGATTGTACGGCGAACCACACCAACAGCAGTGGAGCCGCTACTACGGGAGCGGAAAACATCGAGGGAACGGGCGGAATTCGGAACAGACTGAGAGTTCAAGCCCACCGTCACCTTTGCCCAGCATCCTTCTTGCTAACGTCCAGTCTCTGGAAAATAAGATGGATGATTTTAGGCAAGGATCAGATTCAACGGGACATGCGGGATTGTAACATCTTTTGTCTGAAAACTTGGCTGACCCGCTGGTGCGGATCGAGTCATATGCCCAACGAGTCCTTCTCTGTTTTCCGTGCAGACAGAACGGAAGAGTCTGGTAAATCTAAGGGTGGAGGGTTTGCTTCATGACTAACAACAAGTGGTGCGACCCCAAGGACATTAAGACTCTTTCGCCTCCTGCTCGCGAACCTGGAACATCTGGCGATCTCATGCCGTCCATTCTACCTTCCCGGGAGTTCAGCTCGGTCATCACCACAGCCGTCTACATTCCACCACAAGCGGACACCGGCGTAGCACTATCGGACCTACATGATGTGTTATGTCGGCATCAGACAAGTATCCGCAGCGGCTGTGGTGGTGGCTGGGGACTTTAACAAGGCAAACCTAAAAAGTCATGCGAACTTTCACCAGCACATTCGTGTGCTACCAGAGGAAAGAACGTTGGACCACTGCTATCGCCATTCAAGAGAGGCTACAAGGCTGTCTCTCTCCCTCCGTTAGAAATCAGACCATGCCGCCATTTTCTGCTTCGGAGTATAAACAAAGGATCGCGGAAGGGGGTAGTGAGTGAGTAATGCGGTGGTCTGACCAATCAGAGGCTGAGCTACAGGGCGCTCTGAGTAGCGTCGACTGGGACATGATCCAATCCAGTTCCAGTGACGTCAGCGAGTTTATGGAAGTAGCAATGAGCCTCATACGCTTAACGGACACCATCGTCTCCACGGTAAAGTTAGGGTCTTTCTAACCAAAAGCCGTGGGTTGATAGATCCATCCGTGAAGCTGTGAGCGCCCGTACTGCTGCCTATAACTCCGGTCTTGTATCCGGCAACATGGACGAGTACAAGGCAGCGGTCTATGGACTGAGGAGGCGGTGAAGGACGCCAAAGGAGGTACCGAGACAGAGTGGAATCACAGATGGAGCCGCGCGACACCAGGCGCCTATGGCAGGGGCTACGGACTATCACAAACTACCAGAGCAGACCCGCGCAATGGTGAGTGCCGGCGCATCCCTAGCGGACGACCTGAACTCATTTATGCACGGTTTGAGGCTAGCAACAACAGCGTAGCTCGCCGACTAACAACAACACCGTTAAGCCGAGCCGAGGTGAGTTCTACCGCTGGGGATGAACACACACTCTCTGTGACCGAGCACAGTGTGAGGAGGGCTCTGTTGAGGGTGAACACCAGGAAAGCTGCAGGTCCAGATGGCATATCTGGGCGAGTACTGAAGACCTGTGCTAACCAGCTAGCTCCAGTGTTCACCACAATATTCAACCTCTCCTGGCTGAGTCCGTGGTCCCGCCTGCTTCAAGAGATCCACTATTGTCCCTGTGCCCAAGAATGCTTCTCCAGCATGTATGAATGACTACCGACGGTGGCCCTCACCTCGGTGGTCATGAAATGCTGAGAGGCTGATAAAGGACTACATCTGCGCCTTCCTCCCTTCCTCCATGGACCCGCTGCAGTTTGCTTATCGCCCAAACAGATCCACGGATGATGCTGTCTCCCAGGTACTGCACACCACACTCTCTCATCTGGACAGCCAGAGGGGGCTATGTGAGACTGCTGTTCATTGATTATAGTTCAGCTTTCAACACCATAGTCCCTCCAGACTGGCGGCAAGCTGATTGAGCTGGGACTGAACACCCCCTGTGTGCTTGGATCCTGGACTTCCTGACCGCCAGGCCACAGGTGGTCAGGGTGGGCAGACACACCTCAAATCCCTCACCCTGAACACAGGATCCCCAGGGTTGCGTCCTCAGCCCCTACTGTACTCCCTGTACACACATGACTGTGTGGCCAGGTTCAGCTCAACACCATCATCAAGTTTGCGGATGACACAGTGGTGGTGGGCCTGATCTCCACGAACCACGAGAAGGCCTACCTGGAGGAAGTTGCTGATCTGTCACTCTGGTGCCAGGACAACAGCCTCATCATGAATGTCACCAAAACTAAGGAGCTGATTGTGGACTTTAGGAAGGTACAACAACAGAGGCGTACTCACCACTGGGGATTAACGGGACTACTGTGGAGGGTGAGCGGGTATAAATACCTGGGAGTCCACATCACCGAGGATCTGACATGGTCAACAAACACAGACACTCTGGTGAGAAAGGCAAGGCAGCGCCTCTACCACCTCAGGCAGCTGAGGAAATTTAAAGTTTCCCAGAGGATCCTTCAGTCCTTCTACTCTGGAGCTGTAGAGGCGTCCTGACAGGAAGCATCACAGCCTGGTTTGGCAACTGCTCCGCTCAGGACAGGAAGGCTCTGCAGAGAGTAGTGCGTTCGGCTGAGCGCACTATTGAACTACCCTTCCCACCCTGCAGGACTTGTACACCAGGAGGTGCAGAACCAGAGCCGGCAGGATCATGAAGGATCCTCACCACCCCAACAACAGACTGTTTCAGCTGCTGCGGTCAGGCAGGCGCCTCCGTAGTCACGCTGCAAGAACAGAGAGACTGAGACGGAGTTTCTTTCCTCAGGCCATCAGGACTGTGAACTCCGACCTCACCAGGACCCCCACAACTGCCCCTCTTAGGCACACACACACACACACACACTTACTGTAAATATTGTGTTGTTTTTTATTTGTAAATAGTGTGTACTTGTTGCCCTTGCACATTCCTGCTGAGCATTGCCACTTTCATTTCACTGCACACCCTGTGTGTGTATGTGACAAATAAAACATCTTGAATCTTGAATCTTGAATCTTGAACATAAGATAATCACAAGTGACTTTCCTGAAGAGGTTATACCATTGTTATAACTCTTTAAAGGCATTACCCAAGGGCATTTACATTTCAATATAAGGGCATTGTAACATTACTTTTACTTTACCTATTATTACATAAGTATATACATTTTATTAAATTCCCCACATATTGGACATCACAAATTACTACACCTGTTAAAATAACTGACAACAACTGACAGATGATACTCTTTCTTTAGGCGAACTAAGTGCACAACTTTGTAGATACATATTTGTACATGAAGTAAAACAATGTAAAAATTAACTACACTCAAAGAAATGACTCATTGGATGAACTCAATTAAATTGTTGGCAGGTTTTCCATCCAATAATTATATGCAACTCCAACTCAAATTTAGCACATCAGTGCAATAAAATTTAATTAAGTTAGTCCAACTCATTTGTATCAAATACATCTAAAATATAATAACGATATTCATTAAATTAAATTAATTTGTGTTTGTCCAACTCAAAATATAAACTAACTAACTAAAAAAATATGCAAAACCCACACAGAAGGAACGCCCCGACTGGGAATTGAACCCACGGCCCTCTGGCTGTGAGGCGACAGTGCTAGCCACTACACCACCGTACAGCCCTGAAAGTGTGTTCACCTCATGTAAACAACTCATTCTCAGCTGGCGCATGCGCAAAGGGTAGTCCTCAATGAAACACATTTATTTTGAGTTGATATGCACACCATCTAACCTAAATAAATCTAATAAATGAAAGTATTCATACATTTTGTGTTACACCCATTAAATATAAATATCTATTTTTGTAATTGATTTATTTAAATGTATCAAACAATATTTAGATTTGTCACTTCGAAGAAGGACTTGAATCGTTTTTGTGAGTGTAACCTAAATAAATCTAATAAATGAAAGTATTCCTACATTTTGTGTTACACCCATTCAATATAAATATCTTCGTTTTGTAATTGATTTATTTAAATGTATCAAACAATATTTAAATGTGTCACCTCTAAGAAGGGCTTGAATCGTTTTTTTGAGTGTAGAAAACAGTATTCAAATGTGTATGCTAGCTATTCCAGGTAACTGTATACCAGTGCTGTGAACAAAACAAAAAACATAAAGTAAACAAAAAATACCCTCAATCACAAACACATTTCATGACTCATTGTGTAATCACAATCTCTTAAATGTACAATAATCTGTACTAGGTTATGCTGTAAATATAGAGAAACAAGACCATCTTTGTCTCGAGTCATCATATTATCACTGCTTTGCTCCATTGCTCATATTGCAGATAACTATGTATCTATATATTTCATTGAAATGTTTAAAAAGGGTGCTTGGTAGTGTTTTGTAGTTTGGTTGTTATGTCCATCTGTCTTAAGTGTTACATGCAGAATAAAATGAACTGTGCAGCTCAACTTGTCTAACTTAAGTTGTATTCCTTTTCAGTTCTGTTGATAAAGATCCTCCTTAGCTGTAGAGGAGCTGCCTTCCGGAAATAACAGACGATGTTATGCAAAGTTTTCTGAGGGCCCTCCAAACATGATTTTTGATGATTTTCAGGTCAAACTGCACACTTCATAGAGACAGAGCTCCCAGCTTCAAAACAAATCAAAAGTTTGCTCAATCTCCCTGATTATAATGGGGTCATTCATATAAGCCTCCCGCAATCAGGTAAGACAGATATCATCTGTTGTGTCTGCCACCACCGACTTAGGTGTTGTACTCTAATCAACACAATCATTTCTGCAATGGAATGACTATAGCCAGTGAAAACAGGATGACAAACTTCATCAGATAAACAACTGTTTATTTTTAGTTACTGAGATGAAATAGATCTGTCAGTGTAAATATTTATCTAATGACCACTGACACAAACATAGCGATTTAAATAAGGCCATATCAACTTGATAGAAGACAAATTGAGATGTTGCAGCAACTGACAAACCCATAACTTTTTAATTGAGGGGACCAATTGTCATTCTATAATAAATTAGGATGTAATAGCCTATTTTTTTTTCCTTGCAAGATTTCTGTTTTCAGGACAACTTGATTATGTACAACAAGAAAGCTAAGTGCTCATGATGCTGATGGCTTAAGTGTTGCATTCAGAAAATGAGCTTAATTTGCTCGGCAGAGTAATACAAAATAGCCTCGAAATTGGACATCAAGGCCTGGACGACTAGTCTCCTGTCTCAAGGATAAAGGCTAATATCTTTTCAAGGAAGACAAACATGGCCACAAGCTGTGCTTAAGTCAAGCAATAGGAGGTCTCACCAAGGGCAATGTGACTGCTGATAAACCCAGCAGTCAACAGCAGATGTAATCTGTGTGTGCCACTTGGCACATAATGGGAGAGTTCAGACAGATTTATCTTAGTAAGTCTTTGCACCTACGATCACGCCATCTTGTAGAATCTCATCAAGTGAATGTGGCACTGGGGAAAGTGTGACAAGTTTTATTTCCAGTGGGTGGTCATGACAAGCAAGCCCAAGATCCCAACGCCAAAAGCAAACTTAATTAGAAAGACGGAAAGCACTGTGCCGTACCTTCTGTGTGGTGTACCTTCTGTTATGCCGGCAGAAAAAAAGTCTATAATGGATAAAGCTGCAGTACAATTAAAACTCATCGTCACCCATCATTTAGGCCAAAAATAGTCCCCGATAACCATCTACTCAGACCACCACTGATACAACCAAGTGACAACCTGAATCATAACCAGAATTTATCAAATTAGATCAAATAACCCACAAAGTCTGTCATATTGAGGTTAAGATTTCATTCAATCAAATCAGTTTAAAATCATCTAAGGTCAGGTAGAACTAATAATTTCCATCCTCCTGCTAATTGCTCTTTAATCCACATTTTTAAATATTAGATAATCATTTCATTATCACTCTGAATGCTTTTGTGACAATATTATGATGTGTTGTGCCGAAGGTGTGGAGCTATTGTGAAATCTTTCTTGGCTTTTTTTCTTCTCTATTTCCTCTGACAGAGATAGAAAAATAAATCATTCTCAACCTCTCTACCAGTTCACTGCAAGGTAAATTCACAGTATCTGACCCACAGATGTGTCAGATACGTGTTCATAATCATAATTATTTGATACTGGTCTCAGAGACTTTGTCATCCTCAAATGCTCTCCAATCTGCGAATCTTGACAGAATGACAGAAACAATACACAACCGGGCCCAACAAACTTCTTTCACTCATAATAAATGCCATTAGCAACTCTGCTGTGTGCTTGCCGCTTGTTGCTATCTATGGAGACTTTCCCAGCTTGCTACGAGGATGGGCTGACCTGCTCCATCAATTATAGTTCCATGTTTACTAGTCGAATAAATCACTGGAAATTGACTGACGTTGGATCTGGATCTGCTTTGTTGTGAAAGGTTTGAGATCGTCTTGAAATAAACAGAGTGCATGTTTTATGTGACCTAAACCCAACTGGACTTGAAATGAAATAGCAAACATTTGCACGCAGTGCGGCTTCATATTGAAAGCAATAAAGGCCAAAATATGCAGTTGATAATTAAGTTTCTTTTCTCTTCAGCGTTGTGTTTGAGTAGGAAACCAATGTTACAGCAGTTAGTCATGACAGCCGTCTGTGTGCGATGAAATTGACATCCATGTCTGTCCTAAATGTCATCGCTTCATCATTCATTGTCACGGCGCTATTAGAGTGGACCCAAAAGCACGACTCAGACAGGAGTAACAAAGAATACTGTCTTTGGTTGGAAACAGGCTGGGTCAAAACAAGGAGATCAGTCGAAGAAGCAAACAAGTCCAAAAAGGGGCGGGGCAGAGAATCAGAGGTCAGGGCAGGCAGGCAGGGTCAGAACAGGCAGGTCAGGAATATACTCTAATAACACTGGAGAACTTGGCACGAAAACACAAGACAATCTGGCAGAGGAGAAGTGGAAGTGAGGGAGCTAAATAGTGAGGGACTAATGAGGGGATGGGCTGCAGGTGAGAAGGGCGTGAGGACCAGGTGAAGGGAATGAGGGACTAACGAGGGAGTGATCAGCAAGTGAGGGGAGTTGGACTGACGAGATGGTGTGACAGGATGAAAACAACTATTCCAAAAAGGAAGGCGTGGAGCTAAACTGTTACATTCATCCTAATAGATGTTTGTGCACAATTGTCAGAATTTGGATATGAATTCTTGACGTGTGGCCTCGAGATTTCCTGAGATATTGCGTTTACCGTAATGGACCGGATGGACGGACAACTTAAAAACATAATGCCTCCAGCCAGTGCTGTCGCCTGTGCCTCGGCATAATGAAACAGATATGACCTGAAAGTGTGTCCTCCTTGTACACACACACATACACCTACACACACTTACACAAAATGGAGACTCAAACAAGACCTAATAAAAACGGGCTTCATACAGTGCGTTTTCATGATGGTATAATTCGAATCTTGCTTTAGTCGGACTATGCTATCTTTTGGGGGATCTGCTGTTATCCCAATATACATGGCAGTGAGTAATTCGAATCATTGGCCGAAGCATGTCATATCCGATACGATAGGCGGCGCTGTTTTCATTACAACTCGTGGTGATACAGCCATTTCCGCTTGACCTCTTCACCACCACCAACAACAACATTTCGAGAAAGATGGCGAACAGAGAGCAAGGCGAAGCTACGTCCCTCTACTATTCTTCCATGGTGTTAATAGGAGTACAGAGAATGCAAATGGCGCTATTGGCTGAGTTGATAACGGAGAGAAGACGCCGTCGCCGAAGGTACATGGAGAATTTAATTTATCGTCTCTTTCGACTTCCGGGTCACGACATGGGAGGGAGGGAGGGAGGGCGGCGGGATCTGGAGCATGCGCAAAGACGCAAAGTCCAGTTCCGAATCGAATTCAGAGTTACATGCCGCGAGAGTCGAATTATCAACTGGATCGGACCGAGCTATCCAGGGGTGTTAATCGGACCGAAGTCGGACCGCACAAAGTCCGACTAAGGTGTTTACATGAAACGGATAATTCGATTTCAGTCCGACTAAGCCAATAATTCGATTGCATGTAAACGCACTGATAGACAGGAATATCTCCTTCCCTCACTACATGCATACTAGAGCCCTCGTTGCTCATCCTCATCAGCCGGCCAACAACCACGCCTGACTCCAAGCTTCTTTGTTTGCTTAACTATGCAGTCCTGAGGTGAACACTGAGAGGGATGGGCTTGCTTTGGGAAACACAAGCTGCTAATATCTAATCCTCTGTGTGAAGGACATATTTGTCTCCCCACCCATTAAGCCCACAGCAATTTGCTGATATTTAACTGCAGCACAGCCATTCACAGGCTTGTGGAAAACATACAATTTCTCTTTGCCATTTGAATTTACAAGACATCATGTTAGAGATAATATACAGTAGGAGGTTTAACATTTGTGTCAAAAATAACCTTGCAAATGCAGTGGTAATAATAGCTCTGTAACATACATTGACTGTAGAATGGTTTGTAATATAATGTTGTACTGAGCCAAATTCTCCCACCTTCAAGGTATAACGCAACTCTTCATGTCATTGTGGCAGTCTGCAAGTCGATCTCTATGCTGGTGAGCCAGATCAGACTTCATATGTTTGATATCACAACGTCATTACATTACATGTCATTTAGCAGACGCTTTTATCTAAAGCGACTTAAAATAAGTGCATTTCAACCTAGAGTACAAACTAAGAACAACAAGAATACAGGAAGTAACATTTCCTCAACATAGTCGAACTACAAAAGTACCATAAGTAAGTGCTATCTAAGTGCCACTGAAGTGCTAATCTGTGTTTTAATCCAGATATAGTCGGAAAAGGTGTGTTTTCAGTCTCCGACGGAAGATGTAGAGACTTTCTGCTGTCCTGATGTCAGTGGGGAGCTCGTTCCACCACTGAGGAGCCAGGACAGCAAACAGTCTGGATTTCGAGTGATTAGCTCGAGGTGCAGTAGTCACAAGTCGATTGGCTGTTGCCGAGCGGAGCGACCGTGCCGGGTGTACGGTGTGACCATACCCCGGATGTAGACGGCGCCCGCTCCGTCCACAGCACCGTACGCCAGGACCAGTGTTTTGAAGCGGATGCCAGCAGCCACCCGTACCCAGTGGAAGGCGGAGGAGCGGAGTGGTGTGGGTGAATTTCGGGAGGCTGAAGACCAGTCGAGCTGCTGCATTCTGGATGAGCTGCAGGGGTCGGATGGCCTTAGCGGTAGACCAGCCAGGAGGGAGTTGCAGTAGTCAAGGCGTGAAATGACCAGAGCCTGGATCAGAACCTGCGCCCTTCTGAGTAAGAAGAGGCGTATTCTCCTGATGTTGTGCAGCATGTACCTACAGGAACGTCGTCGCAGCGATGTTGGCCGTCAGGAGAGTTGACTGTCGAGTGTCACCCGAGGTTCCTGGCAGTCAGGGTAGGGGCCAACACAGAGCTGTTGAAGGTTATAGTCAGGTCGTGGGTGGGGAGCCTTTCCTGGAAGGAATAGTAGCTCAGTCTTGTCAGGGTTGATCTTCAGGTGGTGAGCAGACATCCACTGAGAGATGTCAGTCAGACAGGCAGAGATTCGTGCCGCCACCTGTGTTTCGGACGGTGGAAACGAGAAGATCAGTTGGGTGTCATCAGCATAGCTATGGTAGGAGAAGCCATGCGAACGAATGACAGAGCCGAGATAATTTGTGTACAGAGAGAAGAGGAGGGGACCCAGGACGGAGCCTTGAGGAACCCCAGTAGTGAGAGGACAAGGATCAGACACAAGGATGGGAGGAAAAACTACAGCTCGGGAAGGTCTGGTTGGTCTGGGTGAACCGTTTACAAGCGGAGTGCTTGTGGAGCTCTCTCTAAATGCTGTTTAGATTAATAACGGTTTTGTGCCAGAGCGCTCGTTGTGCTGTTGTGACTTTCCCCTCCCATTTCAGTGATTGTTGGCGAGCGCTTACGCAAGTCAGCTGACACACTTTGCAAGAGCCACATTTAAATCTTTGCATATGAACAATACTTGGTGAGACACATCTGGCCGCCATCTCCTGTAAAACAATTTCACCCCTGGCAATTGCTATGCAATACTTGCATTATGCTAAACAGTCACACCAATCAGGCTGATACATGTACTGTATGCAAGCACCAGCTGTTGTAAGAGAGATCCCTCTTCTTTTCCATATTCATGGTGGTGTATACCTGCCGAGGGCACTGGCTGCTGCATTGCACTCGTACCTAGCTTATACTGAACTGTGCAGACATATAACTAACATATCAATCAAGGATTACTTGTGCAATCACTTGGTCCTATTCCTACTTATTTAATGATCTACTGATGTAATTGAAAATTATTTAGCTCATTGTAGCTGCCTTCGTTATTTATAACTTTGCTGCTGTCACATTGCCATAACTATCAGTTGAATAACCCTTGAAAGTGCCTCAGAAGATTTGCCTTGAAACCCGAGTGAACTGAAGGTTTTCGATGGGCCAAGTCCATGCTGAGACACGTGACAGTTGAATCAGCAAGATTTCTTATTGTTCTGATTGTAAACTATTGTGGCGGCATTACTATCTCGACAGGTCACAAAGAAAGCTTTCCTTTCACAGGGTCTGAAACCTTAAAATATAACTGCATGCAGAAACTCAAGAGATGAGAAATGTACTTTCATCTATTCTTGTTGACGTCCGCTGTGTGTAATTATATTTGCCGAGGCAAACCTTGCACCTGTCAATGTTTAGTAAACAGGCCTTTACATTCTGATAATGCTAGTAGACTGCACCTCAATTTGTCTAAAAAGAAGAGAAAATCATTGTGAGCACAAACACAGCCTAGAGAAGTCAGCAACATTGGCAAGCATGTGTCAAAACTGCACCAGGTGTATGTTACATGTGTTTATGTGGCATGTTTAAATAAGGGATGTCTGTTTTCATATCTTTCCATGTCTTTATCACAAAATATAAGTGATGCTGCTTCTGGCATTTGTTTTAATTCACAGCACTGTCAGAATCGGTCCTTGTATTTTCATAGCATTGCTCTTTGAATTGAATTGAATTCAGCATGCGTCACATGCCTCTGGCCACAGAGCCGTGGCAGAGCAAAGTCTTTACTATAGTCCAGACAACGGGAGTGAAATTATATGAAGCTAACACGCGAGGATTGTTATCAAGCCAACTGCTACTTGATAGAAAAGCTATTTCTAAGTTTGCTACAAACTGATTTTATTCAGAGGCATTGTGTGCCAAGGGGCCGAGTGGTGTAAATGTGTGAATCACTAAACTCTTATCTTCCTTTTTTCACATCTGCCAACATAAAGATGTTCTTAAATCATGCTACAGTTTTCACTTCCACTGGATATTGCAGACTACAGACAGAAAAGCATCACCCAGGGGGAGTAAAGAAGGCGACCCACTGATGGAGGCTTTGCCAGCAGTCAGCGTGTCTCACTCTGTGTGTTGTCACCCAAACAAATGCATAGGGAAACCAGGTCTCATTAGCCTAACCAGTTTAAAGATGATCACCAGCTCGCTGTGTGATGTGACACGACACCTGAGTAATGCTGAAGGAACAGATTCTTAACAACGTGCAGAACACAATGTGCTCAACCATAAGCGCTATACAGTATCTGCAGGGAGTTGGAGGAGGGAAAATATTGACAAGTAAGCACCACTGGAGTGTGGCGAAGCAAACTGAGCAGCTCATAATATAATGACAATTATCGCTGCTGCCTTGGCTTCATCAAGCAGCGAAAGAAAACATTGTTTTCAGATTGTTCTGATTGTCACTTGAAACTTGAACTACTTCACATTCATCAGCTGTGACTGCAAAATCCCCCCCTTCCCCCTCCCTCCCTCATTACACTGCTACGGGAGTTGAGCCTCCACCCCATGTTATCCGATTTGCTTGAATGGAGTCCAACTGAAGTGCCAACAGTGGGGGTTGCAGCACACAAGCAAAGCACCTTCACACAAGGGCCTACAATATTCAGAGCGACACTAAAAACGTGCCGTAATGTTTCTAAACCATCACCTGCAGCTGAAAACAGTACTGGAACAAGGTATTGATCAACAGAAAACCAATCGACAATTAAATAAATAAATCTGGGTTCTTTATCTAGAAAATTACTTGGATGTTTTCTAATGAGGTTCTCAAATGTGTGTTTTTTTCAGTTTTTTATCATTGCGAATTTTATATCCTTGTGTTTTGGATTGTTGGTCAGAAAAAAAGGCTATATCAGAACAATTTGTATTTTTTCTCAATTTACAGACATCTTTTGGGCTCAACAATTTAAAAAAATAGAACTGATAAAAAAGTATATACTGTACATGAATACAGGTACATGGTAATATGTCAGATATCTTAAAATCTTTATGTGAAAACCAGACTATCAAGATGCCAATGTGAGAGGAGGCAGAACAAAGTCATCACTCTGTGCTGAAGTGCTAATTTCATGTAATGGCTTCACCGTGACTTAATTAACATAATATATGTACAGTGTCAGCTTTTAATTTTGTCCCGAAAAAAAGTATATTTTTCTAGGGCTGTACATCTCTCATGTAAAATTTCACTGCACGAGGACCCATATAAATATTTTCCTCTGCACCCTGTCAGACGTTGTTCTGCAACTCTGCACACGTTATAACCCGAAAGCCCAGAGTTTCAGATCATGTAGGGCTACACCTTAAAACAAATTGGGGTGATGTTTCCTCAAAGGGCAGTATTGCACTTTTCTTGTTTTCTGATTCCTCTACCTGCAATTCAGCAGAGTCTTTGTGAGGAGTAGTGCTCCCATGCTCTTGCAGGCCATGGGCTTTACAGTAATCAATGTTGATGAATGAGGAGGAAGGCTCTCTTTATTCCAGCCCTCGCTGAATAGAAAGTTTCCATTATCTCTCACAATGTATTCACTCCATCAAAGTGACAGGGTTAAGGCAACCCACACTCTATTGCCCTCACTGTGCCCATACCTTCCTTCATCTGTCTACTCAAAAGAACAGGAAAAGCCGGAAGAGACAGCTAAAATAACACTGCACGAACCGACTTTAACTCTTGAGACTCATCCGTCAAAGCTGTAAGGATTCAATTACGTGTGTGCGTTGTGCAAAAATATCCACTGAAACGGGAAATAATCCAAGACAGAATGGAGGTCGGCAATATACTTTCTTTGAACCATTTGACAAAAAGTCACTTGAAGTACATTTAAAGAAAAATGACGGAGAAAAAAAACTATTTTTCCACATTATGTTCAAGCAATATTTCACTTTGCTCCGAAAGATTTATTTTTCATTTTGTTTCCGGTGCGACACAGCTAGCCACCAACCTCTGACATGACCAATACAAATACATTTGTAAGCACCACATGTCTCCGCATCATGTAAAGAAATTAAACTTAAACAGTAGAAAAGTAATAACAATGTAACTTTTAAGTGGAATGTACTGCAATAATAACTAGAAAATTAAAACTATTACAATGTTTTCAGTGACAGCATTTCTGTTAATCTGGCATAAAAAGCTGACTGCTCTAATACTCTAGTCTTTGGCGTTGCCTTACAAATATCCAGTTTATGTATGCTGGATTAGATCAGCCTGATTTGTTGTTTGCGTTCATAATAATAATTGTGCTTGTTTCTCAAGATTACCAACCCCGCCTAAATATAAAATGGTTCATGTTTAAACATTATCAAATGTACTATTATATGAAGATCACAGCCCTGAGGCTCTATTTGTGTCTAATACCATTGTCTTTATTCAAACATATTAAAGCGACCCAGTTGTTCATACAACCAGCTGATCACATAAGCATATCAGCGGACATGTTATCATCATGCTTTGTACATCCGCTAATCGTTCATAGTGATTGACGTCGGACGCAGAAGAGCGACGCTGGCCATAAAGGGCAGCCAGTGTGCACACTGGGCCCATGCTGCTGCGGTTGCTTTTTTTAGAGGCTGAACTCATTATTTTTTCATGTTGTTGATCTTGGGACTTTACGGTCCCCTGAGAATAGGGTCATGCTCTTCTCCATTAGTTCTCTTAAACGGCCTGCACCTTCTATTGTTGTGATACTAGAACACAAAATCAGGTAGTGCACACATTACAAAGATTACTAAGATGGAGGAAAACAGTTTTCTTTTTTCTGAAAGGGTAGCAGAGCATTTCCTCCATGCAAGTATAGAAATGTGACAAAAGCATCAGTTGCATTTTTCAGACACATCGATCATTCATTGGCTATTGCATTTCTTCACAGTACTTGTTCCAAGTGTCAAACAGTCGATGACCTGGTGTCGGTTTTGAGGAGTTTAAAAAAAAGACAATCACGAACATCATGAAAATGCAGACACTTGTTTAAGTCTATGAATGTAATTATATCTGATATCCCACCTCTTCTATTTAACTTTGTGTGATCACACTGCTCCTCATCTCCGCCATTGGCGCTCACTATTAAAGACACTAAATGCCATCTTCCATTGTCCGACTTTAACTGCTTGCACCTCAACTGTGAAGTTGGGATTATAAATTTGAAAGGTCATACACCTCAAAAAATGGATTTCAGGTTGAAAAAAGATTATACAATTATATATTATAAAAAATTATAACTTTTATGTAATTAGGAGAAAAAGCTGAGGCTTGTCAGCTGTCTGGAAACTAATTTGAAAAAGCTGTAATTATTCTCATGGAATCTTTCTGCATTGCAAAAAAGTAAGCCGTTGAGTGTTTCCACACAACCAGATGGTCTTGCTCGCAATACTGAGAATCATTGAGACTGGAGTAGACAAGATGAAGAGGCTCGGTCTGAATGCATCAACCAATCCATCAAAGCAATCCGTCAGCTTGATGAAGATATTTAGTCTGTATTGCATAAAGCCTTAAAAAGGTGAAATAACAATGAGAATAATAAACAGAAAAAAACTGAAAACTAAAAGAGAACATTGGGAGCACTTTTCATGCAGCTTGAAACTGCCTTCCTGCAGGAGATGGAATTCTAATACAAATCTAATAAAAGCTGAAATAAGATGAAGAGACGCCTTGACATTTGAAAAGTAAATTATTCTTCACCAAGCTTGCATCACATGATGAGGAAAGGTTTTAACATCTATCCTTTAGCCATTATAAAGATGTATGCTTATTAGCATTTTAATTTCGAAATGAACATATTTAAATGCTAATTATACCGACAGAATATTCTGACTTCTGTTTGATGGTCAAGTCTGAGAGGTCACTTTAACTGTGGATGCCTCAAAGGATTTAGCTTACAGGAGCAGGGATAAGCCTCTATACTTCTTATTGTAAACCCTGAACATGAATTATGTCGGCTGAATTACCTGCAAAGCTGTGGCATGTAAGCACCTGATCTGGATTGTGTTGTTTTTCGTCCAGAACATTCCATCTAACACCTGCACTGTAATAGTAACCAGTGCATGAGCCAAAATTCAGAACACTGCATGCATGTAAATAAACTCAAACAAACCAGAGTCTATTACCTTGGATCAAGTAGGAATTTAAGCACCTATAAAAGCGGACAAGAAGCTTGACAAGCTCCTTCAACCAGCAGTGTGCACTTCAATCTTATCTGCACAGCGAGATGGATATGATGGGCATGAAAAGAGTCGATATCTGACAGAGACGGGTTCCTACTGAACTGAAGTTAGCTATTGCAACGGCTTTCATCACTGATCCCCAAGAGGCTGATTTCCATCGGCTTTGAATATGTGTGTTCCCTAAAAGGAGCTTGGTTGCGTACGTGTGTCCTCAATCAGACAAGGGTTTGCCTCTCAGTGTCATGGGCCTCTTGGGATGTTCACATGTCACCTTTGTGGCCGTGGTTTGTGTCACAGATGGATGGCTGAGCAAAATGACAAACTGTTATATTATACTCCTAATGGGCAGGGCCAGAGGGCTGAAAAGCCTTGTGTGATGTCGAATTGAAATGTAATTTGAAATTGCAAAATGTAATTAGAAAACAGTTGAATCAACTCAACAAGCTAATAATTTACATGTTTGTTTCTCGGGCCGGGGCACTGCTGGGTAATGTTTTTCAGCTAACTTTGGTTTAGGCTAAGGTTTTGTCCATCGAGATGTTAGATATTCGGTGCAGCTTAATCTGTGCCATAGAGTAAAGCACCAGGTCGGCCTTTGTTCTCCCTTAAAATGGCTTCATCTTTGTTACTCAGACAGTGATGCTGAGCTTTAAAGTTAAGACCTATTCTTCTGCGTTTCTGCAGCTATGAAAAGCTTCTCTCATTGTCAACTCCTGCATAATTTGTGACGTGCAATTCTATCTAATGCACAAGACAATCGTCATCATCCGTCAGCGATACCACAAAATGAACAGAGTATGTGTCAGTAACTGTCAATTACTTTGACTGCCACTCGACAGGATGGAGAATCTTTAAATGATCGTGGTGTTGATGAGCAAGGAAAGCACCTCTGACTCCGAGAGCCTCTAAAGCCCCCAAAGCTTCAAAGCCTATGTTAACGCAGACAACAATACACCACTATTTCTTTAATTTCACACTGCATTTTCCATCTTGGCTCCCATTGTTACCTGCCACCTGTGCTGTGTTTGTGCTAAGATCAGTAAGTCTACTGCAGAAGCTCTTCTCCCATGATCCCTGTGCAGACTCAGTCTAAGAGACTGTTTATCATATTTGTTTTATTCCGACGGATCAAACTACAGCTCTCGCAGTCAGTTGGTCAATTTAGATTATGCTAATCTTCTCACCCGACTACCTTTTACAGCAGGGTAGGCTTTATCACACGTGACAGTTTGAGACTACTTCTGCCAAGTTCCACGATGATTCACTGAATCCTTAAAAACTAAATTAATGAGAAAGTCCAGCACTTACAAATCTCCTACCTAATCACCTCTCACCAGCAACCCATGAGAAAGTAAAAACAAACACAAAATATAATGAAGCAGACTGAGCACAAAACCAAAAATAATTAGCCAATTAAAGGTGTGTGACAACAAAGAGGAGGCAGCGTGTGGAAAGTCTCAAGGTCAAATGCATTTAAATGCAAATTCAAATAACCGATGAGCGAGGAGGACATGTGGTTTAACGACCACATACAAATCAAACCATCTGCCTCCATACAGCCAAAGTAGCTGAATAGTTTACAGGAAGGTACTTACATGATGCAGTAAATTAGCAAATTGCCTAGATGAGTTTATAGTGCAATTACAAAACATCAATAAGTTATATTCAAGCAAAAGGGACAACACAAGCTAGTTGAATAACGATACGTGCAATTTAGAGTCTGCAAAAGAGGCCTGGATGGAGAGGCAAACTTACCTACTTTGCTGCATCCCACATGTTTTTTTGATTGATAGCATGCGCCAACACATAGCAGTTATTGATAAGTGATTTGTCAGGGAAGACGCCATGCAGTAGCCAGCAGGATCAGACCAAGTGGAGAAAAAAACCACATTTGAAATGCAGAGGGTGTCGAAACACGGATAACTGAATCGATACAACCTAAACCAATTCCAGCAATTTCTTGGTGTCAAACTTGTTAAAGAGTTTTTGAGAACAGACTTGTCAAATTTGTATGAGACATATTCCACTCTCAGGCAGCTTTGGGCAAACTTAAAGAAGTGTTATTGAATCACCCCTAAATTTAGAGCAATCATCCGAGGAGCCAGGAACTCGGGTAAAAAAAGGAAAAACCCTGATGAACTAAATAATATAATTCTTGCAGCTTAAATCTGATATAATCAACATTTACCTCCGCTCAAAGTAAACTTGATCCTTGATTATGTATTTTCACTTGAGTGTATCACTCATTGTTTTCTGCCTCCTGTGTGAAGAACTGCTAAATTAATTTCAGTGGACGCAGCTCCCACACACACTCAAATGTGTGCACTCACACAGACACACACACAGTCTGCACTCAAGTGTGAATTCCTCAGATTTAATTAGACGCTAATTTTGAGTCATTATACGACTGCAAACAATATGGAAATGAGCTCATAGGCTTCTGACAGTTCAGTTGACTTTGACCGGAGAGAGGCATGACGAATTGAAGAAAAAATGTTTATTAGCGTCTCTGATGGTGGAACAGGGGCCTTATAAGTGGAAGGAGGGGGCTTCACTGTACGAACTTGAATCCAAAGAGTCATCTTTCACACTTCTGCTTTCAGAATGACATGATGTTCACATTCATATGCATCAAAGATGGATCTTCATGAGCTCCATTGTTATTACAATAACACTACACCCATGTATCCACTGATGCGTATCCCGGAGTATAACTGAAAGTGCAATATGCAATATTCAAAAAGTTTGTGATTATTTCGCAACTCCCTGCTGGTGAGGTACTACTCCATTTAAAATGGTTAAAACTCCCAATCCACATCACTGTATAATATTTAAACAATGTGAAAAAAAAGCTTACATTTCCACACAAGCTGAGCAGGTCTCACAAAATGTTGCACAATCTCAACAATGCGTTTCATTTTTTCACTCCATGGCCAACACAACTTCCAAATATGTGTAATCTCTGCTGAAGTTTATGTCCTTTTGCACATGCTGTCTTCCTCTTCTACAATGCAACCCATACCTTTAATCGTTTAATGTATGTAGCAAGTATATATATGTACAGGACTGTCTCAGAAAATTAGAATATTGTGATGAAGTTCTTTATTTTCTGTAATGCAATTAAAAAAACAAAAATGTCATGCATTCTGGATTCATTACAAATCAACTGAAATATTGCAAGCCTTTTATTCTTTTAATATTGCTGATTATGGCTTACAGCTTAAGAAAACTCAAATATCCTATCTCTAAATATTAGAATATCATGAAAAAGTATACTAGTAGGGTATTAAACAAATCACTTGAATTGTCTAATTAACTCGAAACACCTGCAAGGGTTTCCTGAGCCTTGACAAACACTCAGCTGTTATAAATCTTTTTTTTTACTTGGTCTGAGGAAATATTAAAATTTTATGAGATAGGATTTTAGAGTTTTCTTAAGCTGTAAGCCATAATCAGCAATATTAAAAGAATAAAAGGCTTGCAATATTTCAGTTGATTTGTAATGAATCCAGAATGCATGACATTTTTGTTTTTTTAATTGCATTACAGAAAATAAAGAACTTTATCACAATATTCTAATTTTCTGAGACAGTCCTGTATACAGAGCAAACTCAAAAGATACCAACAATATATGTATGTTATTGTGTGTCTCATATGTTATTCTAAAAACAGAATTGCATTGCATTTTCTCTTAGATTTATTCATTTAGAAATTGTTGTATCCAGGCTTTGAATGTAAAATGTGATCTCTTCACATCCGCAAATCGTGGTATGGCACATAATCTAGAAGAACTCTTGTTCTGGCCTTCGTTTGGCATTTTAAGATGGATTTATTTTTACTGAGTTCAAGAGCAACCAGAAATCATGACTGAATATCAATTTTCACTGAATATTGAACTGTACTAAATAAAAGAGAAACTCTGATCTTGTGTTTATTCCACTGACATTACAATGTCTTTGGAGACACTTGTACTTTCTTTTAAAAGCATTTATGTCAGTCAACATCAACATGAGAGTTAATTTATTTTGATTACTTTATGATATGTATAATGCACAGGAAGCTGTAGAAATAACCTCATTTACATTAAATAAAAAATGCTAATGAGACCTCATTACAAAGCAGTACACTTTTAAGCATAAATATGTCTAAGCGCACCCACGTTTCCAGCACAGATTAACAGTACATCATACACAATGATTATTTGCTTTAGACATCACATTAAAAGCTCAAATTTATATTTTTATAAAATGTCCAAATAATTTGTACATGCCCCTATTCTGATCAGCTCAACGCTGATCACTCTATGAAACAAAAACCTAATACTATTTACATCGCCGTGACTGCTTCTATGCTATTTATTCATTCATATTTGTAAGGGATTTGGATCAATGGCAAATTAACATAACAGACATTTGATGACAGGAATTAAAATGTTAACCCCACTCTAGTCTCGCAGAGCCAAACCTATCTCCACAGCACTGAATCAACACTAATGAAAGGTTTGCGCTTCACACCGTATCGTTCTGGTAAAGGGGGGAAAACGCTCTGGCTTGTTTGCATTTCTTTAAAAATCATCTTGGGTACCAAGTGCCCTTGAAAAATGAATAGTGCATATCAGGCACGTGCACAGACATTTTGGGGGGCAGGTGCTCAAACCAAAAAAAAGGGCACCCATTGCCAAAAAAAAAATGCTGACAGAGTTGAAGCATAAGCAGCAATACACTGATGATGCTGTCCTCGACCTGTGTTTCCTCTGGGCAGGATTAGACAGCTAGTTTACATTTTCTTTATGAATAAAGATGAATTATGATACAGCAACAGCAGTACAAGTGTTCTGATTGGATAATGGGTCATCATGCCAGCCACTATTGTCCTCCTCGCTGGTCTGATACAGATCCGTATTGCCCTCTGACCTCATTTTCAAAATGAGCGATATTGACAGACATCCAGGGTTTTTCCTGGGTCAAAATGGGTCTTCGGTGCTCCCAAAGAATTGCACGCGCACGGTCTGTGTTGCCATGTCACCGTAATTAGCAGACATCGATGTATTTTTTTTTCTTCTTTTCCATAAATCAGTCTTGATCAGACAAGAAGACACACTCGATCTGTCTATCAACGCGATTACTATTGCTCAAAACAGAACGAGGGTTCGGCAGTACCTGAAAAATACTATTAAACATATTCGCGGACATGCATTGCACGAGTGATTAACGGCTCCAATAGAAGTTATAGCGAGCACATAGAACTTTATATATATATATTCTAATCAATGTATTTATTCCAAGGTGTTTTGCAATTTCCTTTTATTTTCTTCGTGCCTACACTATATATTATCATTCCATGTTAATAATACCAATGGAGGCTGCGTTGGAAATCGTTAATCAAACTTTTGTCAGCATTTTGAGTGGAAATTTGATTTGCATTTGTACAGGTGTATTCGTGCACGTCAGGCTGTTGAGTGATCAGCAGCTGGCCGCTCTGTCCATTCGCGCACCTCACAGTTGCGTATTGATCAGACAAGAAGACACGCTTATCAACTCGATTACTATTGATCAAAACAGAACGAGGGTTCGGCTGTAGCCTACTTGAAACATACTATTGAGAACATATTCACTGACATGTACGTGATGAACAGAGTTTTGTTTTTTTCCATCGCAGACTTTTTTTGCCTTAGGCGCTCGGGATTTGTCATAGGCGTTCGGGAAAACGGCTTAGGCGCGCCCAAATTTTCTCTATGCAGGAAAAACCCTGCCATCAACAGCCAAGAGGAAATTCAGAAGCAGCGAAAATGTGTTATTGAAAATGATGAAGACTAGAAACTATAGTTTGAAACACTTGTGTTGTTACTTTACTGTAAATTAAAACTATTTTAGCTGAACCGTGTTGTCCGTTTTCTACAAGATTGGTCGTTGTAAGACTGGAACAGACGAAACAAAGAGATAACACATAAAACAATGAGGCACAAGGATAGCATGACACCGAGAGCTAGCATAGTTAGAATAGTCTGCTGCTATTTTCTGGCTGTTAATTCTCGTGACATTTATAAACATACTTTCAACATACTTTTGAAATTGTCTAAACAGCATTTATATAACACAAAGAAGATGCTTGGTCTCTCTCTCTCTCTCTCTCTTCATTAAACATGACGTCAGTAAACTGCTGCAAGGCTTTGAAATCACGGATTTCGTGAGTTTTTGTTTGTTCATTTTTTTTAGGAAACGTCGGACCAGTTGTGACGTCATGTTTTCAGCAGCGCTAATGTTGTGGTTGATTTATCACAAACACCGTCATGACCTGTTTGTCTGATGCTGCGGGTCAGAGGAGAAGGAGGTGCACCCGTTTGGTGGCGAGCATTAAGTGGAGGAGGAGGAGGGAGGGGCGCGGCGGGGGGAGGAGAAGGAGGGTGTCACAACGCTATTAGAGTGGACCCAAAAGCACGACTCAGACAGGAGTAACAAAGAATACTGTCTTTGGTTGGAAACAGGCCGGGTCAAAACCGGGAGATCAGTCGAAGAAGCAAACAAGTCCAAAAAGGGGCAGGGCAGAGAATCAGAGGTCAGGGCAGGCAGGCAGGGTCAGAACAGGCAGGTCAGGAATATACTCTAGTAACACTGGAGAACTTGGCACGAAAACACAAGACAATCTGGCAGAGGACAAGTGGAAGTGAGGGAGCTAAATAGTGAGGGACTAATGAGGGGATGGGCTGCAGGTGAGAAGGGCGTGAGGACCAGGTGAAGGGAATGAGGGACTAACGAGGGAGTGATCAGAGGCAGGTGAGGGGAGTTGGATTGACGAGATGGTGTGACAGGATGAAAACAACTATTACTATTACAAAAAGGAAGGCGTGGAGCTAAACTGTTACGGAGGGGGCGGGGGCTCGTGAGCGCCACGGAGCATGTCGGGCGAAATTCTCACAATAACTCAAATAAATGCCCCGTTGGATATCAAAACACATTTGTGGGGAATTTATAACAGAGAGAGAAACTTTTATTCTTAAATCCTGGTGAATGAAAAAAAGTGGCTCCAGCGAAAAGGGCACTTTTCTCATCCAGGGCAAAAGGGCTGGTGCTTGAGCACCACTAGGGGTCTATCTGTGCACGTGCCTGGTGCATATAGCAGAGGGGAAGAAGTTGCCGACAGTTATTACCTTCGCATTGAAAATGTGGAAGGTTATGTTTTGATCGCCGTATTTATTTATTTATTTGTATGCGTGTTACTCGCATAACTCAAAAAGTATTAAACCGAATCGCATGAAATTTGGTGGGATGATTGGTTATTATCCGGGGACCATTTGATTAGATTTTGGGATCGATCGGGTCAAAGGTCAAGGTCATGAAAAGGTCAAAATCTACTTTTTACCATAGCGCGGTCAATTTTTATCCAATTGGCATGCAACTAATGCCAAAATGTGGCTGCGCCGAAGGTATGCGCTCTACCGAGTGCCCGTTCTAGTTATGATTTGCATTTGTCCGTATTGAATAACTCCCCTTAAATATTGTATTGTCTGATTTATTGTGCAGTCTTAACAAATGCGATATATTTTCAGTGTGAAGTGTAATTTATATGGACTGTAAATGCATACATTGCTTGTGAAGTTACCATAAAACCGATATCCAACTACGGCTATGTACAAATGCCAGTCCATAGTATCAGCATCACACCTTATTGGAACAGGGCATTCAGAATAAAAAGCATACATTTGATATTGTGCAGAGCAGGACTATTTTTTGAGCCGTAGTGTCACTGACTTTGCCGATTGTTGTTCGATTACAGTAGGTCTAAGGTAAGCGATATGGCCAAAATCTTCTATCAGGATTAGGGTTGGTTACCTAAAACATTGGTTCCTATACAACCGGTGCCACCCGGACCGAAACACAACGCACATGTCGGTGCTTCCTTTTGGTGCCTGAGCCGATTGAAATTGCATGCACGGCAGTGTTGCCAATTCCGCGGTTTTCCCACGGAATTGGGCTACTTTTGAAGTGTTGCCGCGGGTTGAATTTTTTGTCCGCTGGTTCGGGTAGACCTATTTTGCATGCAAATTACATGAATATCTTTAAATAAAAATCCATATTTAAAATGAAATAATTTATTTATACCCGAATCCTACCAAACTGACTTCAGATCAGCACGTACACGCCAACACATCCGCGCATACAGTTGAGCACACTCTCACTAGCACCCCCCCCCCCCCCCCCCCCCCGTCGACAACACTCGCAGTGGGTCACTTTCCTATCTCAGGGGGGCATCATGAAGGAGTTATGGGCATATTTTGAGTTCTGATATTGGGCTGGTTTTTGGGCTGGTTTTATTGGCCATTGGGCTTGTTTTGTTACACAGACCTGGCAACCCTGATGCACGGTGTTTGTCTGCGTGAGCCCGTGTCGAGCACATCAGCGGTCAGGCTGAAGCACTGTGCTGACCAGCTGTCTCCGGTGTTCACCGACATCTTCAACACCTCCCTGGAGACATGCCACGTTCCAGCCTGCTTCAAGGCCTCCACCATCATCCCCGTCCCCAAAAAACCCAAGATCACAGGACTCAATGACTACAGGCCCGTCGCCCTGACCTCTGTGGTCATGAAGTCCTTTGAACGCTTGGTCCTGTCACACCTCAAGACCATCACCGACCCACTCCTGGACCCCCTGCAGTTCGCCTACAGGTCTGCAGACGACACAGTCAACATGGCCCTTCACTACATCCTCCAGCATCTGGACTCCCCAGGAACCTACGCCAGGATCCTGTTTGTGGACTTCAGCTCTGCTTTCAATACAATCATCCCGTCCCTGCTGCAGGACAAGCTCTCCCAGCTGCACGTGCCCGACTCCACCTGCAGGTGGATCACAGACTTCCTGACCGACAGGAAGCAGCACGTGAGGCTGGGGAAACACGTCTCAGGCTCCCGGACCACCAGCACAGGTTCCCCCCAAGGCTGTGTTCTCTCCCCTCTGCTGTTCTCCCTGTACACCAACAGCTGCACCTCCAGTCACCAGTCCGTCAAGCTCCTAAAGTTCGCGGATGACACCACCCTCATTGGGCTCATCTCTGGTGTGGACGAGACCGCCTACAGGTGGGAGACTGACCACCTGGTGACCTGGTGCAGCCAGAACAACCTGGAGCTCAACGCTCTAAAGACAGTGGAGATGGTTGTGGATTTCAGGAGGAATGCAGCCCCACCCGCCCTCTCATCCTGTGTGACTCCCGTCGACGCTGTGGAGTCCTTCCGCTTCCTGGGCTCCATCATCACCCAGGACCTCAAGTGGGAGCTGAACATCGGCTCCATCACCAAGAAGGCCCAGCAGAGGATGTTCTTCCTGAGGCAGCTGAGGAAATTCAACCTGCCAGGGAGAATGATGGTACAATTCTACACGGCCATCGTTGAGTCCATCATCTGCTCCTCCATCACCGTCTGGCACCCTGCAGCCACAGCCAAAGACAAGTGCAGGCTGCAGAGCATCATCCGCTCGGCCGAGAGGGTTATCGGCTGCAATCTGCCTTCCCTCCAGGTCCTGTTCACTTCCAGGTCACTGAAGCGGGCCAGAAAGATGGTCGCTGACCCTCCCGCCCTGGACACTCCCTGTCCGAGTCCCTCCCCGCGGGGAGGAGGCTGCGTTCCATCATGACAAAGACCACCCGCCACACCAAAAGTTTTTCCGTCGGCAGTCGGGCTCATCAATGGAACCCGGACTGACTGACTGTCACCCCAGGACTACCACCTCTTCGTCCACCTTCCTCTCTCCTCCTTCTTCCCGCTCCTTCCTCTTCCTCCTCCTCCTCCTCCTCCTCCTCCTCCCTCCTCCTTCTTCTTCCCTCCTCCACACACGTCACTTTAACATGCACTTTAACTTGAGGCCTCCTCCACACACATGCCACTTTATTTGCATGCACTTTAACTTAAACACACGCCACGCGTAACATACACTTTTAACTAAAACACACCACTTGAAGCACACACCCAAACACTTTCACATTATTTGTTGTCTTTCTGTCGTGTTGATTGTTGTTTGTTTGTCATGTCCAAATGTTGCACCTTCCACCAAAAAAAATTCCTCGTTTGTGTAAACATTCCTGGCAATAAAACTGTTTCTGATTCTGATTCTGATTCTGATGGAGAGACCGTTACCGGTCCCCCTGAACACGTGGAGACCGATGATGACAAGAGCAGCCTGAACTCAGATTTGTACCGTAATGTTGATTGCAAGTCTTGCATTCATAAAAGTAGGCCAAGAAATAATAAATTAGCCATTATAACCATGTTTAAGCTAGCTGGTAGGAAAAAAACTCTTCTTCAGAAGCAGAATGAACTGGAAACAGACTTACAAAAGGCACTGCACAGTACCCCAGCGGCACTACATTCTATACTAAAATATAAAGTAAAAAAAAAAAAATTATATGCTGAATTAGAAAGCATCTCGATCCTTGTTCTATCAAAAGCAAAGACTGTATGAATATGGAAACAAAGCTAGTAAATATTTGTCCCGCCTGCTTAACCAGAAAGAAAATTACAACACCATAGCAGGAATCAGAGATCAAGGAGGGAAAAGACATTTTGATAAGTAAAATCTCAACTCTGTCTTTGTATCATTTTACAAATCATTATACAAAACTGACAAAAACAGGTCTAAGTTGGAACTTGACAAATTATTTTCTAAAATTAAAATGACCTACACTAACAAAAGAACAGCAAAAATCTTTGAGGAAACACATTCAGGAAATGGATATATTAGGAGCAATGGATTTGATGAACAGTGGAAAAGCACCAGGCCCAGACGGGTTCCCAGCGGAGTGGTTTAAAGCCTTTAAAAACAAGCTCACTCCTCATCTAGTCAACACATATAATTATAGCTTTAACACAACTCACCACTTACCTGAAACAATGTCGCTTGCCAATATTAGCCTGATTTTGAAAAAAAACAAGGACCCCTATACCGGCATCTTACAGGCCCATATCGCTCATTAATGTAGACTCAAATATTTTAGCCAAGGTATTGACTCTGAGTCTTGAACCATTAATATGAATATTAATAAACCCTGATCAAACCGGCTTCATGAAAGGGAGAAATTCCTCCAATAATATCAGGAGGCTTCTGAACATAATACAGTTTGCCAGAGAAAATAATGTTCAAGGCCTGGCAGTGTCTCTGGACTCATTAAAAGCTTTTGACAGGGTTGAATGGCCCTTTCTTTTCTATGCTATGGACACATTTAAAATAGGTACAGAATTCATTGACAGGGTGAAACTGCTGTACTTTTCCCCGAAAGCGGCCGTTATTACTAACTCTTATTGCTCAGATCCATTCCCATTGGAGCGTGCCACTCGTCTGGGATGCCCACTGAGCCCTCTCTTGTTTGCATTGGCTATTGAGCCCTTAGATGAGCTCATCAGAACCACACCAACGATAAGAGGCTTTAATGTCAATGGTACAGTACAAAAGATTTATCTTTATGCGGATGATGTTCTGCTATACCTGGTCGAGATAGACAAAACCATCCCCTGTCTACTTGAATGTTGACAACAGCTAATTTGGGAACATATCGGGTTTTAAAGTTAACCTATCTAAAACCGAGGCCATGCCTATTGGCGCCTTGGCAGGCTCTACGCCACCCAATGGATTCCCTTTTCACTGGTCACTCGGGGAGATAACATAGCTTGGAATGAAAAGTGGCCCCTCCCTTAAAAAACTTGTTAAACTCAATCTAAAAGCAATCACAACACGCATCAGGGAAGACTTGAATAGTTTGGTGACGCTATCAGCTTCCTGGCTCGGCAGGATAAGCGTGCTCAAAATGAATATACTGCCCAGGTTACTGTACTCCCTACAGATGCTGCCAAACTCAATACCCAACAGCTTCTTCATTGACTTGGAAACATTTTTCACACAATTCATCTGGCTAGGCAAAAAGGTTAGAAAGAAAATAAGTAAACTACAGAAAAGCAAGCAGCAAGGAGGACTGGGAGTCCCTTACATAAAGTTCTACTACTGGGCAGCACAAAAGCGTTGAAAAACTGATTGGAATACTATTATATATTACACGAAAGACTATCCTTAAATTCTGGATTTCTAAAGATACTGGTTATATGGATGATTGGTAAGGGGATTTTGGAAGTTCTCCCTCTGGAAAAGTTGACCCACACCCTCCATGACAATGTCAAGGGATTTGTCAAAATATGGCAACCGGTCTTAGACATGGTGGACCCCTCCGGACTGGATTTCATCCTGCCAGATTAAAAACACGGATGCTGACTTGATTGGATGATGTAACCTTAAAGATGTACTTATGTCAGACTGGTGATGTGCGAATGTGTTATTTGCTGTGGTTTTTCAAATTATTTTGGATCTATTTTTTCGGGTGGGGTTGTTGTTCTTTACCCTTTTATTTCTCCTTTCCCTTTGTATTGTATCATAAAGTCCTGTCTTGTTCATTTGTAAAATCAAAATAAATATTTAGAAATAATACTTTCTTACCTGTTTTCTTAAAAATCTGTCCTTCGCTTGAGTGTGGAAGGCACTTTGCTCAAGCAACCTTCAGCATTTCTCTGTGCTAACTCCACAGCTCACAGCCAATACTGCATAATGGGGACAAACTCACAGCTAAGGAAATAAAAGGAGCTATTTATCTGACTTTGAAGCTTTCAACCTTGCAAGTATAAGTGTGTTTAGATGAGTTCTGAACCTTTTGAATGACTACAAAGAGTAGTTAGTGGTTTCCCAAGTTCTCGGAATTGTTCTAGAATCTCAATGTATAAATGCTACATTAAACTGTCAGGTCTGCTTTGTCAGACCCGCAGATCCAATGTTTTCTACAGCAGCTGCAATGCTCTTAATTTCTGGAAATGTCACATTTTACAGGATGACATCTTTTACAATAAAAGCCTTCATGCCCAAACTGGCAAAGAATGATTTTCTTCTTGAATTTAAGTGATTCATACAAAGCACTGTGCTGGAGAATGCACACACAACATATTGCTGTAATGACTGAGCGTGGGAGATCAGATTGAATTAATAATCCCTCCTCTGGCCTCCTCCGTCACTTCCTTTTATGAGGGAATGTGCTTCTCTGCTGAGTTTTTGTGCCACATGGGGATCTTTTGCACATTTTGTTGTTTATCTTGTTAAGCAAATTTAACGAGCTGAGAGGTGATCAATCAGAGATAAATGTTTTATGAACTGTGAATATACTGAAAAGCCAGATCTCAAGTGATTTAAATATCTGCAAGTAAAAAAGCTTTACTGTAATGGTCAAATTACTCATATAACAATTGTATTTACAGCATTTATTTTGTTTTTCATTCAGCCACCGCTAACAGCATCCAACCATGCTGATAGTTTTTGGTTTTAGTGCAGAAGTGTTGAGACTTACGGGACCGCACAGGAAGGAGTCGCTTACCAACTCCAGTTATTAGGAGTCGTTGTGGTCGGCGTGTTGTTCCTCCCGCCACGCAGATTTTGTTTATGTGTGAATTCTGGGGGGGCTTGTGTGGTGACACGTAATGTTAACATAATTCACCTTTAGGAATGGTGTTGCCACACGGACAGTTAAGTTGTGACACAGGGGTTGATGCATGTCATTCCTGCTAACTCGCTATGCTAAGCAGTTGTGTGGATAAGGTTCTCTTCCTTGATGGATATTAAAGCTTGGAATTCGATCCTGAATACTCCGCCTCCGACTCCGTATCTCCGGCACTACAGTGCTTCCTTTTGGTGCCTGAGCCGATTGAAATTGAAAAAAAATATTATTTTGAACTTCTCTGGTGACTCCGCCCTGTCAGCAGGTTACGATAGCCAATCATATTTAACTTTGAAAGCGGGGCATGCACGGTGTTTGTCTGCGTGAGCCCGTGTCGAGCACATCAGCGGTCAGGCTGGGCGCGATGAGGAGACGTTACCGGTCCCCTTGAACACGTGGAGACCGATGATGACAAGAGCAGCCTGAACTCAGATTTGTACCGTAACGTTGATTGCAAGTCTTGCATTCATAAAAGTAGGCCAAGAAATAATAAATTAGCCATTATAACCATGTTTAAGCTAGCTGGTAGGAAAAAAACTCTACTTCAGAAGCAGAATGAACTGGAAACAGACTTACAAAAGGCAGAGGTTGCCCATCAGTCTAGTACAACCAAAACAGATCTCATTATAGTGCACTAAATTCTAGACTGAATTAGAAAGCATCTCGATCCTTGTTCTATCAAAAGCAAAGACTGTATGAATATGGAAACAAAGCGAGTACAACACCATCGCAGGAATCAGAGATCAAGGAGGGAAAAGACATTTTGATAAGTAAAATATCAACTCTGTCTTTGTATCATTTTACAAATCATTATACAAAACTGACAAAAACAGGTCTAAGTTGGAACTTGACAAATTATTTTCTAAAATAAAAATGACCTACACTAACAAAAGAACAGCAAAAATCTTTGAGGAAACACATTCAGGAAATGGATATATTAGGAGCAATGGATTTGATGAACAGTGGAAAAGCACCAGGCCCAGACGGGTTCCCAGCGGAGTGGTTTAAAGCCTTTAAAAACAAGCTCACTCCTCATCTAGTCCACACATATAATTACAGCTTTAACACAACTCACCACTTACCTGAAACAATGTCGCTTGCCAATATTAGCCTGATTTTGGAAAAAAACAAGGACATACCGGCATCTTACAGGCCCATATCGCTCATTCATGTAGACGCAAATATTTTAGCCAAGGTATTGACTCTGAGTCTTGAACCATTAATATCAATATTAATAAACCCTGATCAAACAGGCTTCATGAAAGGGAGAAATTCCTCCAATAATATCAGGAGGCTTCTGAACATAATACAGTTTGCCAGAGAAAATAATGTTCAAGGCCTGGCAGTGTCTCTGGACTCATTAAAAGCTTTTGACAGGGTTGAATGGCCCTTTCTTTTCAATGCTATGGACACATTTAAAATAGGTACAGAATTCATTGACTGGGTGGAACTGCTGTACTTTTCCCCGAAAGCGTCCGTTATTACTAACTCCTATTGCTCAGATCCGTTCCCATTGGAGCGTGGCACCCGTCAGGGATGCCCACTGAGCCCTCTCTTGTTGGCATTGGCTATTGAGCCCTTAGCTGAGCTCATCAGAACCACACCAACAATAAGAGGCTTTCATGTCAATGGTACAATACAAAAGATTTCTCTTTATGCGGATGATGTTCTGCTATACCTGGTTGAGATAGACAGAACCATCCCCTGTCTACTTGAATGTTGACAACAGTTTGGGCACATATCAGGTTTTAAAGTGAACCTATCTAAAACCGAGGCCATGCCGATTGGCGCCCTGGCAGGCTCTACGCCACCCAGTGGATTCCCTTTCCACTGGTCACTGAGGGAGATAACATAGCTTGGAATGAAAAGTGGCCCCTCCCTTAAAAAACTTGTTAAACTCAATCTAAAAGCAATCACAACACGCATCAGGGAAGACTTGAATAGTTTGGTGACGCTATCAGCTTCCTGGCTCGGCAGGATAAGCGTGCTCAAAATGAATATACTGCCCAGGTTACTGTACTCCCTACAGATGCTGCCAAACTCAATACCCAACAGCTTCTTCATTGACTTGGAAACATTTTTCACACAATTCATCTGGCTAGGCAAAAAGGTTAGAAAGAAAATAAGTAAACTACAGAAAAGCAAGCAGCAAGGAGGACTGGGAGTCCCTTACATAAAGTTCTACTACTGGGCAGCACAAAAGCGTTGAAAAACTGATTGGAATACTATTATATATTACACGAAAGACTATCCTTAAATTCTGGATTTCTAAAGATACTGGTTATATGGATGATTGGTAAGGGGATTTTGGAAGTTCTCCCTCTGGAAAAGTTGACCCACACCCTCCATGACAATGTCAAGGGATTTGTCAAAATATGGCAACCGGTCTTAGACATGGTGGACCCCTCCGGACTGGATTTCATCCTGCCAGATTAAAAACACGGATGCTGACTTGATTGGATGATGTAACCTTAAAGATGTACTTATGTCAGACTGGTGATGTGCGAATGTGTTATTTGCTGTGGTTTTTCAAATTATTTTGGATCTATTTTTTCGGGTGGGGTTGTTGTTCTTTACCCTTTTATTTCTCCTTTCCCTTTGTATTGTATCATAAAGTCCTGTCTTGTTCATTTGTAAAATCAAAATAAATATTTAGAAGTTAATACTTTTCACTGTTTTCTTAAAATCTGTCCTGCTTGGAGGTGGAAGGCACTTGTCAAGCAACCTCAGCATTTCTCTGTGCTAACTCCATAGCCAGCCAACACTGCATGGGACAAACCTGTTATGGAAAATAAAAGAGCTATTTATCTGACTTTTCAACCTTGCAAGTATAAAGTATGTAGATGATTCTGAACCTTTTGAATGACTACAAAGAGTATAGTGGTTTCAAGTTCTCGAATTGTTCTAGAATCTCAATGTATAAATGCTACATTAAACTGTCAGGTCTGCTTTGTCAGACCCCGCAGATCCAATGTTTTCACAGCAGCTGCAATGCCTAATTTCTGGAAACGTCAGCATTTTACAGGATGACATCTTTTACAACAGCCTCTCATGCCCAACTGGCAAAAGAGAATGATTTCTGAATTTAAGTGATTCACAAAGTACCGTGCTGAGAAATGCACACACAACATATTGCTGTACGACTGAGCGTGAGATCAGATTGAATTACAATCCTCCTCCGCCTCCCTCTCGCCACTTTATGAGGGAATGTGCTTCTGCTGAGTTTTTGTAGCTACATGGGGATTTGCACATTTTGTTGTTTATCTTGTTACAAATTTAACGAGCTGAGAGGTGATCAATCAGAGATAAAATGTTTTAAGGAATCCAGAATATACTGAAAAGCCAGATCTGGTGAGATTTAAATATCTGTGCGTAAGCTTATCAAATGGTCACCATCTATAACAATTGTATTACAGCATTATTTTGTTTTCATTCACATCATGCACACAGCATCCAACCATGCTGATAGTTTTTGGTTTTAGTGCAGAAGTGTTGAGATTCTCGTCTGTGAAACTGAAACTTCAGCTGCAAACCCAAAGTATAACAATCCTAATTTGCAAACACCATATTACATATTCTACGAAATAATGTACCCTTTGAGGTTTTGCACACCATCACCCACAGAGCTACTACTGTACCTCAGCTAATATGCAGTTTAAAGAGGCAATATGGCCCATTGAGACTGCAAATGGTCAGACGTATATTCTCTTACAGGATCAATATACATGGTTCTCAAAAGAAGATTCCTTTCCCAAAAGTGTCTTCACACAACTACCACTGGATACTATTATTATTCTCTAAACAACAGTTTAAAGTAACAATCCATAACATGAACACTGTAATCTCTGCTGATTGATCTAACAACAGTGAATCTTCATATTACATGCAATCCGATTCAGGTAGGCCTTACAAGGAAACATCCTCAGCAATGCAAGATACATCTGGATGCAGAATCAGTGATATGGCAAGGGTCATTATGATACTGTAATGTTAAAAAACAAACCTCACAAGAAAAATGGTAGCTGCAATACTGCAATACTTACTTTGTCATGAAGCTCATTTTAGAGTTACATCCGCAACAATTCATCCTCACATTTATTTTATTTAATCTTTTTATCAAATGGTTTGACCCACCAACAGAAACATTGTTAATTGTGGATCATTTAACAAATAGACTATGAATGTGAAGAAATATTTTAATTTTAAAAAGCATTGATTAGAATTATTAATTTATCATACAGTTTGGATCTAACTTGCGTAAAAAATGACTGCCATTTCTCACCTCAGCTCGCATCAAACTGACTTTTGCCACAATTACCAAATCTGTAATTCAGTTTCACAATAACAGAAAAAAACTGTCCAAGCTTATAAATAGTTGAATGTTGAATGTTCTGCAGCTTTTTATAAAGTCAACTGAGGTTCTACTCAGTTGAGCCGACTTGATGATGGAAGTTTCATCATCTCATCTTTCAGAAAGACAACTTCTTCAAGCAGTCGTCCAACACTGTAATGTTTGCTCACAGACTACCACTCACATTGTGTATAATCAATGATGATCAATTCACAGCCTGTCCTCTATGTTCTCTATTCCGAGCAGTGTGACTTCCTGTAATTACGAGACACAAAATCACACTTAAGCAAGCGTGATTTCCTCCTGATGCCTTATCACCGACTTCCTAAGCACATCCAAGAGTTTAACGAAACAATCATTACTTTACATTCACCGTTAAGGCTTAGCTGCAAATACTCCAAAGCACTTCAGGCCTGCTGATCAGCAGGTCTTTACATCACTTAAGACCTGCAGTAGGACACTTTGCACTGTGGTAGCCTCAGGTGGCAGCAGGAGATAGCCATTGACATGTTTTGCAAATGTAAGGTTCTTCATTACCTGTTTCCTAATATAGTAGTACGATTTAAAATAATTTCATAGTTTAAAAAAATATAGATGATCTACATTGAGGTGTTTCGATTTGTATCCGATGTTACCGGCACAATCGTGGAATAATTGTTTCACTCACTTGAATAGTATTCTGCTAGCTTTTGTTGCTGAATTAAGATTGTAATTTATCTGTGTCCTATAGCTACCGATTATCATAAAACAGAGGACAAAAGAAACACCCGGCTAACATTTACTTTTATTATTTTTTTAAGGCTGCCATGGGGACTCTATTAATATAACTTAAATTGTAATTGTACTGCATACACTCATTGAGAATAAATGCGTCTTCTTCCAGCACAACACATTTTTTGTATAGTAGTCTTTCACTTTTGAGCAAAAGGAACATTTAGATGGTTATCTGAGGTGCCGACAACAACTGCCATGCACAGGCTCAACTTAATTTCCTGACTCGCTGTGAGATCGAATGTAAGCAATATGGTTCACAATGAGCTTGTTTTATCTCGGCCGCAGGCTGCCATTCCTCTGTCAGACGCTTGTAATTGCATTGAGTGTCAGTGGGGATGGGATGTGTCCATACAGTAGATGTGTATAACAGATGGACTGAAGATCGGCATTGACCTCCTGATGGTGACAGGCCATGATACCTCACACTATGTTGGCCTGACAACAAGGAGCTTTTCCCCAGTGCAATAATCTGACATTTTGCACAACAAGCTATTACTGAGCTGCTCAGATATAGCAACAAGCTTAGAGCATGACATACAGGACTGAAAAACTAAAATAACAGACCTCCTGGCACAACAGAAAGTTGACAAAAAATAGGAGAGATTGACAAAACTCCTTTGTCTTAGCATAACGGGATTGTCTTTCACCTTGTGAGTCTGACCATATTAACATGCAAGGTGTGCCAAGGTTTTACGCAACCTTAAAGGTATGGCAGTTAGTCGATGCAAAATACTGAATAATTTATGGGAGGACAAATAAATTCCAGGCAACAACACACCACTGGACTCAGGGACCAATTGGTTATTATCGTGAAGTTGGTCAGGAAACTTTGGGGCTTTTAAAAAGGGCAATGGCTGAATATCTTACTTGAGGAATTAGTATGGGTCTAGCCATTGCATAGAGAGGCCAAATCAATGTGTGGAAGGCAATGAATTTAAGCAGCAATGGGAATTAAAATACAAATATTATGAATGTCAGGATGCAATTTGATAAGGTTTTTATGTAATTTGTCTGAGAATCTATGCTGAGTAAGGGTTGCTCTCCTGCATGGGCAAACATTAAATCTGATACAAGCCCAGGCCCTGCGAACTGGGCACATCCACACTATTTATAGGTGCTAAGGTGAAATTCAATGCATATCGAGTGACCCCCCACAGCTGTCCACATGGGTTCACAGAGGCAACACTGCAGACAAAACTAACCTGTATGTCTGATGTGGAACCAGAGTGTGGGCGCTATGCTTCTGCAATGAAGCCTGTCATATAAATATCCTTTAACCTCTCTTTCATGCATTTGTGTAGTGATGCTCCAGCAGTTAATTTCATCACAAAAAGTTTAAATCAATCTAAAATATTCATAAGTACTCAATAAATCGCAACAGTGAGACATCGTCAGATTAATTTGAGTGTGCCTTGTGTTGAAATGACAGTAAGCTGACACACTGAGACCATGTAACACAGGACACTTTATATTAACTGTATTGTGATACTGAACTGTGCTGGAGGTAAATATCATTCACAATCTCTCAACCAATCATGATGTGTTTGTGCATATAGTCAGGCCAAGTGGGATGAGTATCAGAAATGATTCACCAGTGTCATGAGGGTTGAGCCTAAAGGCAACAATCCATAGCCATTTTACAGGATTTTGGAAACTGCATGTGCTTGATGTTGATCATAAAGTCTGGCTTGTCATCTGATATGAATAATAATAATATTAATAACGATAGAACTTAGAAAGATGTCACTGTCCGTATCAGCTCCTGTATACACTAGCAACTCGTGTTTGTCTTGAAGATCAATTAAGTCTTGAAGAGACTTTCCCTTGAGGCATCTCCTTACCATCTGCTACATCATGGCTCGGACATTAATACCCACAGCTAGAACACTGAACCACCACATCAAAGGCCGTTCACTCATAGCTATGATGATTACTCTTAGGGAAACATAAGAGATGGTTAGCCTGACAAAAAAACTACTTAACATTGAGTTAGACATTCCTGTATGGTGTAGGATAGAAAGCCTTCAGCTTTGCTTAGGTCAGCCAACATCATCCATTCCTAATTTGAAATAGTTTGGCAGTTTTACATCAAATAACAGCATATCTAGTTTCGTATTAACACGGCCAATTTCATCCTGTAAGAATCTGTACTATGCAGACATACAGAACAAATCAATTCAAATAACTGGTGAAGCAGAAAATGTTCCTTCTGTGATAAGCTCTTTGGAATAGGTGAGTGACAGATATCCGCAGTATGGGCCTTTCCTGCAGGCATCTGCACACACACACACACACAAACACACACACACAACCTCCTCCACCTACATAAATACTCAGACAACTGGAACACAGGACAGCAGTCATCCAATACTCAAGACACCGGTGCTCCACAATTTTCACCTCCTGCTGCAATGACTGCAAGAGTAGAGATGGGAAATATGTCACACCATGAAATAATTGCTTTTAAACAAGGGAGTCTGAGAGAGGTGGGACTTTTCATCCCTGAGATGGTGTGGAAAATATCAAGTACATATTTAATCCCAGTGTTTAATTATTAGGATGTGCCTCACTATGTATGTGACATGGGATCATACGTCTATTTGTAAGGCAATATGGTAACACTTTATAATAACTAAACACTATTTAGCATTAGTTACGTATGAGTTAACACTTCATTCATCCTTTATAAAGCATTGTTCCAACATTGCATAATTATTCAGGGACTTTATGTGCACTAACATGCCTCATGGGTGAGTTGTAACCTGTTTTAGTTTTTGAATGTGGGACTTTGAGTTTAAAAAACGATCACTCGACTGCTTAGTCAACAGAACGCTATCTGGGATGTTTCTTTGAGAAAAATCCATAATTTTAATGTTCTTTAAAATATATTCTAAAAACGGTCACTACGTTTGGGCATGAGAGAGAGACGGTGATGCATGTCTTTGCAACATTTGAAACTGCAAATGAATACATTTGTTCCCGTTGCATTCATTCCCTTAGCAATTTTTTAGGACTTGTTTTTTTCTTTGTTAAATTACCCTTTCATTTACACTTATTTCTCCTGCCTGAACCGAACACCACCCCCGTAAGATCTGCACAGTCTGCTGCTTTCATCTTGTAATTATGTGTGCCCACATACTATAGCACCGTGTCGACTTTCAGCAATCTTTGTCCTCCTCTTTGGAATATTTTTTTTATTGAATATCGTGTACAATTATTTGTTTACCAAGATAAGAAAATAATCATCGCTGTACTATATTTGAACCTGGCCCCTCTCTCTGTGATCGTAAGAACGAAGATGTTTGCATTACATCTAACCACGTTCCCAAATACAGAATAGCACTGTAAAGTGACTTCTTCAATGTAGGGTGCTACATTCTTTCTTCAGTTCCATTCTAATCAAATTAACACTCATCAATAGGCAGTTCATAAACACAGTTATAAATGTTTTATTCTTGATTCCATAAGCTTGACTATAATGCATTTCATGATTGGGTTTTGATACTTTTTCTAAATGATGTATTTCCCATTTGTAAGAATTAAGTAATATATATTACCAAACCAATTATTAAGGACTTAGATGATTAACAGTCATTTTATAAAGTGTTATTAAATGATTGAAATGTCAGCAATAATAATAGTTATATATATGACATGGGGCGATGTTAACCAATAGCTTTATAAGCGTGTTTCTTAATGTACTAGTTAACTAACCACTAGTAACTACCTGAATTAATCATGACATTAATAAATGCTTTGTAAGGCGAAGATAGTCCTCACTTTAGATGAGGTCACACAAAATACTAATGTCATAAACAACATCCTAATATGACTAGTAACTACCTGAATAATCATGAATTTCAGTATTAAAACACGTTTTTAAAAGCACGCGCCAAACATAAGTCATAACCATTGGTATATCAAATCGTATGTGTATCAATGCATGAATAATTGACATTCATCAGGCTTGACTTAAACTTTATTTACCTAACTTTGTCAAACAAAATGTAACAAAGAAATACATATATATATATATATTATGGAATAGTATATTATTAAAATAGTGTTAACCTTTTTCATGCAGAAAAAAATAAATTATTATATAATGTATATTGTAATAGAATTGACCTGCCCCATTGTTGCTGATGCCTAATCCGGCTATTTGAGTAAATATTGGCCCGATATCCAATATCAGTGCTTCCCTATCGAAAATAATAGGCTTATGTTCTGGTTCCTGACCTTGTCGTTATCTCCAAATGTCTTCACACAAACCATGGATACTATTATTATTCTCTAAACAACAGTTTAAAGTAACAATCCATAACATGAACACTGTAATCTCTGCTGATTGATCTAACAACAGTGAATCTTCATATTACATGCAATCCGATTCAGGAGGCCTTAAAGAAACATCCTCCAATGCAAGATACATCTGGATGCAGAATCAGTGATATGGCAAGGGTCATTATGATACTGTAATGTTAAAACAAACCTCACAAGAAAATGGTAGCTGCAATACTGCAAACTACTTTGCATGGTCATTTTAGATTAATCCGCAACAATTCATCCTCACATTTATTTATTAATCTTTTATCAAATGGTTACCCAACGAAACATGTTAATTGTGATCATTTTAGACTATAAATGAGACAATTCTTTAATTTAAAACATTAGATTATTAATTTACATACAGTTTGGATCTAACTTGCAAAATGACTGCCATTTCTCACCTCAGCTCGCATCAAACTGACTTTTGCCACAATTACCAAATCTGTAATTCAGTTTCACAATAACAGAAAAAAACTGTCCAAGTTTATAAATAGTTGAATGTTGAATGTTCTGCAGCTTTTTATAAAGTCAACTGAGGTTCTACTCAGTTGAGCCGACTTGATGATGGAAGTTTCATCATCTCATCTTTCAGAAAGGCAACTTCTTCAAGCAGTCGTCCAACACTGTAATGTTTGCTCACAGACTACCACTCACATTGTGTATAATCAATGATGATCAATTCACAGCCTGTCCTCTATGTTCTCTATTCCGAGCAGTGTGACTTCCTGTAATTACCCGAGACACAAAAATCACACTTAACGCAAGCGTGATTTCCTCCTGATGCCTTATCACCTCGACTTCCCTAAGCACATCCAAGAGTTTAACGAAACAATCATTACTTTACATTCACCGTTAAGGCTTAGCTGCAAATACTCCAAAGCACTTCAGGCCTGCTGATCAGCAGGTCTTTACATCACTTAAGACCTGCAGTAGGACACTTTGCACTGTGGTAGCCTCAGGTGGCAGCAGGAGATAGCCATTGACATGTTTTGCAAATGTAAGGTTCTTCATTACCTGTTTCCTAATATAGTAGTACGATTTAAAATAATTTCATAGTTTAAAAAAATATAGATGATCTACATTGAGGTGTTTCGATTTGTATCCGATGTTACCGCACAATCGTGAATAATTGTTTCACTCACTTGAATAGTATTCTGCTAGCTTTTGTTGCTGAATTAAGATTGTAATTTATCTGTGTCCTATAGCTACCGATTATCATAAAACAGAGGACAACAGAAACACCCGCTAACATTTACTTTTATTATTTTTTAAGGCTGCCATGGGGACTCTATTAATATAACTTAAATTGTAATTGTACTGCATACACTCATTGAGAATAAATGCGTCTTCTTCCAGCACAACACATTTTTTGTATAGTAGTCTTTCACTTTTGAGCAAAAGGAACATTTAGATGGTTATCTGAGGTGCCGACAACAACTGCCATGCACAGGCTCAACTTAATTTCCTGACTCGCTGTGAGATCGAATGTAAGCAATATGGTTCACAATGAGCTTGTTTTATCTCGGCCGCAGGCTGCCATTCCTCTGTCAGACGCTTGTAATTGCATTGAGTGTCAGTGGGGATGGGATGTGTCCATACAGTAGATGTGTATAGACAGATGGACTGAAGATCGGCATTGACCTCCTGATGGTGACAGGCCATGATACCTCACACTATGTTGGCCTGACAACAAAGGAGCTTTCCACAGTGCAATAATCTGACATTTTGCACAACAAGCTATTACTGAGCTGCTCAGATATAGCAACAAGCTTAGAGCATGACATACAGGACTGAAAAACTAAAATAACAGACCTCCCTGGCACAACAGAAAGTTGACAAAAAATAGGAGAGATTGACAAAACTCCTTTGTCTTAGCATAACGGGATTGTCTTTCACCTTGTGAGTCTGACCATATTAACATGCAAGGTGTGCCAAGGTTATACGCAACCTTAAAGGTATGGCAGTTAGTCGATGCAAAATACTGAATAATTTATGGGAGGACAAATAAATTCCAGGCAACAACACACCACTGGACTCAGGGACCAATTGGTTATTATCGTGAAGTTGGTCAGGAAACTTTGGGGCTTTTAAAAAGGGCAATGGCTGAATATCTTACTTGAGGAATTAGTATGGGTCTAGCCATTGCATAGAGAGGCCAAATCAATGTGTGGAAGGCAATGAATTTAAGCAGCAATGGGGAAATTTAAAAAACAAATATTATGAATGTCAGTATGCAATTTGATAAGGTTTTTATGTAATTTGTCTGAGAATCTATGCTGAGTAAGGGTTGCTCTCCTGCATGGGCAAACATTAAATCTGATACAAGCCCAGGCCCTGCGAACTGGGCACATCCACACTATTTATAGGTGCTAAGGTGAAATTCAATGCATATCGAGTGACCCCCCACAGCTGTCCACATGGGTTCACAGAGGCAACACTGCAGACAAAACTAACCTGTATGTCTGATGTGGAACCAGAGTGTGGGCGCTATGCTTCTGCAATGAAGCCTGTCATATAAATATCCTTTAACCTCTCTTTCATGCATTTGTGTAGTGATGCTCCAGCAGTTAATTTCATCACAAAAAGTTTAAATCAATCAAAAATATTCATAAGTACTCAATAAATCGCAACAGTGAGACATCGTCAGATTAATTTGAGTGTGCCTTGTGTTGAAATGACAGTAAGCTGACACACTGAACCATGTAACACAGGACACTTTATATTAACTGTATTGTGATACTGAACTGTGCTGGAGGTAAATATCATTCACAATCTCTCAACCAATCATGATGTGTTTGTGCATATAGTCAGGCCAAGTGGGATGAGTATCAGAAATGATTCACCAGTGTCATGAGGGTTGAGCCTAAAGGCAACAATCCATAGCCATTTTACAGGATTTTGGAAACTGCATGTGCTTGATGTTGATCATAAAGTCTGGCTTGTCATCTGATATGATAATAATAATAATATTAATAACGATAGAACTTAGAAAGATGTCACTGTCCGTATCAGCTCCTGTATACACTAGCAACTCGTGTTTGTCTTGAAGATCAATTAAGTCTTGAAGAGACTTTCCCTTGAGGCATCTCCTTACCATCTGCTACATCATGGCTCGGACATTAATACCCACAGCTAGAACACTGAACCACCACATCAAAGGCCGTTCACTCATAGCTATGATGATTACTCTTAGGGAAACATAAGAGATGAATTTAGCTGACAAAAAAACTGTAACATTTAAAAGTTAGACATTCACTATGGTGTAAGAGAAGTCGACTTCTTCAATGTGGGGTGCTACATTCTTTCTTCAGGTTCCATTCTAATCAAATTAACACTCATCAATAGGCAATTCATAAACACAGTTATAAATGTTTTATTCTTGATTCATAAGCTTGACTATAATGCATTTCATGATTGGGTTTTTTGATACTTTCTAAATGATGTATTTCCCATTTGTAAATTAAGTAATATATATTACAAACCAATTATTAAGGACTTAGATGATTAATAAGATCATTTATAAAGTGTTATTAAATGATTGAAATGTCAACAATAATAATGGTTTATATATGACATGGGGCGATGTTAACATGTGCTTTATAAACGTGTTTCAACAATGTACTAATGGTTAACTAACCACTAGTAACTACCTGAATTAATCATGACATTAATAAATGCTTTGTAAGGCGAAGATAGTCCTCACTTTAGATGAGGTCACACAAAATACTAATGTACACAAACAACATCCCTAATACTAACGACTAGTAACTACCTGAATAATCATGAATTTCAGTATTAAAACACGTTTTTAAAGCACATGTAAACATAGTCCTTAACCATTATGGGGAAAAACATAGATAAAGCACTTCAAACATGAAAGAAATGACCGATTTCTTTAAACATGAAAGAAATGACCGATTTCTCTAAAGATTTTGGATTTTTAATTTGAAATATCTCCAAATTGGGACCGTAGATATGTCTGATTCCCAGGATAATGGAAGTCTGGATTGTCCTGAACACAGCTGCATCAGTCAATGCCGGGCATTATGGGGGAAAACATAGATAAAGCACTTCAAACATGAAAGAAATGACCGATTTCTTTAAACATTTAGGACTTTTAATTTGAAATATCTCCCAATTGGGTCCGTAGATATGTCTTATTCCCAGGATAATGGAAGTCTGGATTGTCCTTAACACAGCTGCATCAGTCAATGCCGGGCATTATGGGGAAAAACATAGATAAAGCACTTCAAACATGAAAGAAATGACCGATTTCTTTAAACATTTAGGACATTTAATTTGAAATATCTCCCAATTGGGTCCTTAGATATGTCTTATTCCCGGGATAATGGAAGTCTGGATTGTCCTTAACACAGCTGCATCAGTCAATGCCGGGCATTATGGGGAAAAACATAGATAAAGCACTTCAAACATGAAAGAAATGACCGATTTCTTTAAACATGAAAGAAATGACCGATTTCTCTAAAGATTTTGGATGTTTAATTTGAAATATCTCCAAATTGGGACCGTAGATATGTCTGATTCCCAGGATAATGGAAGTCTGGATTGTCCTGAACAGAGCTGCATCAGTCAATGCCGGGCATTATGGGGAAAAACATAGATAAAGTACTTCAAACATGAAAGAAATGACCGATTTCTTTAAACATTTAGGACTTTTAATTTGAAATATCTCCCAATTGGGTCCGTAGATATGTCTTATTCCCAGGATAATGGAAGTCTGGATTGTCCTGAACACAGCTGCATCAGTCAATGCCGGGCATTATGAGGAAAAATGTATATAAAGCACTTCAAACATGAAAGAAATGACCGATTTCTCGTAAACATTTAGGACTTTTAATTTGAAATATCTCCAAATTGGGACAGTAAATATGTCTGATTCCCAGGATAATGGAAGTCTGGATTGTCCTGAACACAGCTGCATCAGTCAATGCCGGGCATTATGGGGAAAAACACAGATAAAGCACTTAAAACATGAAATAAATGACTGATTTCTTTAAACATGAAAGAAATGACCGATTTCTCTAAAGATTTTGGATTTTTAATTTGAAATATCTCCAAATTGGGACCGTAAATATGTCTGATTCCCAGGATAATGGAAGTCCGGATTGTCCTGAATACAGCTGCATCAGTCAATGCCAGGCATTATGGGGAAAAATATATATAAAGCACTTCAAACATGTAAGAAATGACCGATTTCTTTAATCATTTTGGACTTTTAATTTGAAATATCTCCAAATTGGGACAGTAAATATGTCTGATTCCCAGGATAATGGATGTCTGGATTGTCCTGAATACAGCTGCATCAGTCAATGCCGGGCATTATGGGGAAAAACATAAATAAAGCACTTCAAACATGAAAGAAATGACCGATTTCTTTAAACAGGAATTTTTTATCATACAAAGTCTGAGTTTTATTTTTATAAACTCTTCCTTGGTACAGTAAAACGTTTTAATGTTAGCATAATTTAAGCTAAATCTCAGAAACGATCTAGAAAGATTCAAAATCAGTTAATTGTTTACTTGTATATGCTAGTGTATGATTTGTCGACATCTTATTTTGAAAAACGGATGTTGTTTCACGTAGTTCTTTCCGCTAACTTTGTAAAACCGGATGTTGTGTCACGTGAATCCTGCCGCTAACTTTATCAAAACCCTTGCGCGCTCCCGATCGAATGCTTTTACCGTGAACATCAGTCTATAGGTGCACAGAAATTTAAGTGTCGGCTGAGTTGACCAAGGAGATCCGAGTGTCGGCTGAGTTGACCGCAGTAGTTTTGAAGACAGGCAAGAGTGACATTTCCATCAGCGTGAGAAATACGATGTGTGGCAGGAGTGCGTGACTTAAGACCGAAATGCGTGAGTGTCACGCTCAATGCGTGACAGTTGAGAGCCCTGCATGCACAAACTATTCACGGACTCGAATCTCTAGCACCACTATGCTCTCAAAACCGCTAACAAGACTGTGAGACCTTAGCCAATGTACAAACAAAAGAAAATGTAGAAGTGACATTCACAAACGTCCTGTTGAGCCCTAACTTCTCGAACTTGTTCGGGAGCCTCTTCTTGTTCAGGGTCTGACTCTGGTTCAAAACGATATGGTTGCACGACGCTATCTTCATCTGCAGTAGACGTATTTCTACAAAGGTAATGGCTAGCTGGGCAGGCAGCAGCTAGGCGAGCGCATCTCGTGGAGGAGGGGGGGGGAGCGGGTGGAGCTGGCTCATTAGCATTTAAAGGAACAGGCACTCAAAACAGGTAAATCTGTGGGGAGGTGTTTTTGACAGGGTAAAAAGGGTGCTGTTTGAAATGATTCTTGTGGTATTTTGACCAAAATATGTTACAAACATTTCATTAAGACCCCAAGGAACCATATCAACTTGTGGAAAAATGGGCAAACGATGGGTCCTTTAAGATGATGCTCCCTGGTGGCTGCTAGATGCTGGCTCTGAATAAAACTGTTGATGTGAATAGGAAACCTTCCAACTTCTTTCTAGAAACACAAAGTCAACTGTTTTTCACATCAGAAGTTAGGCTCTGAATAGCTAATGGCACTTCTTCTAACGTGTCTCCTTTTCTGTTCAGACGGTATTAATGTAAAAACAGTGCTATGTTTGAGGTCGAGTTTGCTGTGTTGACAGGTGTTGTCTCCTGCTATTAGACTCGGTTGTGATGATTGTTGGCTTACCTCAACGTCTCCCTGGCCTGACCTCTGTTTTCCAAATTTAGATATATTTTTTTGCTCCATGATCAAATGGTATTGAGCTATTAATTCAAATTCAGGGTTTAACACACATAGTTTTTTTCTGAGGAATTAGTGAATCATTTCAAAAATAAAATAAATAGATCCATCATAGATCACCAAATAATTACTTATATGGATCAAATCTGTTCTTCGCAGTCTGTGTACTTCTATATCATGGTGTTGGTATCATTTGTCTGTCCTTTCTGTACATTGTGTTTAATTGTATACATTTTGTTTTTGTCCAACCAACAGTCTAAGAACCAAATATATTCACTGTACAATCATATACAGTAAAGACTTAAAATGCCGAAGATCTTGAGAAGCTGAAACCTGCAAATGGTTGCATGTATGTTGCTTCACATACCCCTTCAGTCAACTATTGATCATGTCACATACATGTATTTTTTTCCTGTTGTCTTTCAACTGAGCTTGTGTGTGTAATAAAGCGGCATGAACCAGGCATTAAACCCAACAACCATTACACCTGGAAAAATACTGTAATTTGAATAAATTGTGCCCAAATCTCAAAATGCTTACTCAACTTCTTGGTCAAGTGATTTTTTAAGCAACAGCCAGAGGCTTGTGGGGTTGTAAATAGGATGAGACACTGCTGCCCCACCACTTCCAGCTCAGCTCTGCAGGAAACATCTCAAGACATCACAATCACAGACCTGCTGCTTGCTTTACCAAAAGAGTGTCTGGAAACCTGTCTGAGAGCTCACTCAGGTATTACAGAAGGCCCAGCAATGCAAATCACCTCTGCACATTGGCAGCTCTCTTGTTGATATCTCCTCTGATACAGTACGTCAAGTTCATTTAGGAATCTCAGAGAAGCCCGGCCAGAAAGTATTTACATTCTTGGATCCGGAAAGTGCCATATTGGCAGAGAATGCTCACAGCCAAGGTAAGCTTTTGAGTATTAGTCTATGTTTCACTCTTTCCTGTGCTATTCTACAAGCCTTCAGACACATTTCTAGTGAGTGCCTCATCAACCCAGGGAGATTGTTATTGCTGGAATTTGCTGAGCATACAGAACAAAAATACCCTAATATATTATATTTATAAGGCAGGGAGGAACATGTAAATCACAGCCCACTGTAAAGGTATTCGGTTCACTTTCACTTTAAACTCGGAATACAAAAGGGTCAATTACAGAGAGATAATCCATAACTAATTTACTTGATTGATGGTCTAATTATGCCTGTTTATGCCATGCTTGATAATTCATTATTTGATAAGTATAAGCACCCACTTGAAACTCTGAGCAGTGGCAATAATGAAAAGATAGACATGGGTACTGCTTGGAGCTTTTCTACCAGCCTCAATAGAGGGCTGCATATGAGCTGGGTTAAATCTCAGTCTCTGTCTCGCATTAAAAATTAACCTACATTTCCAATAAGGATCCTTTTGTTTGGTTACTGCAGGGTTTTGATTGAAATACTTACTGGCCGACACGTGTGCTGATAACCACATGTATGGATGAGCTAATAGAATAACAATATATAATACAGACTCTGCTTAGTCTCAGCTCGTTAAACATCCGTTCTGTTTGGTCCTGCTTTCCAGTGTCTCCTTTCCCATTTTTTAAATTAGTGCAAAACTGTATTTTAGAGTGTAATTCCAGTTTAATTTTTAACATGCAATATTTGATTACCAACACAAATTAATGTCATCTCTTTCGCTCTATTTTGACACATCTCACGAATCAAACAAATGCAGTACCTGCAACCCATGCATGAGCATAAGTGTAGGACTCGCAAGTCTATGTGCAATTTACAAGTGAAAATGATTAGTGAAATGTGACGCTGTGGGTGTAAGTAGTGCATGCACAATCTCCATCATGACACGGTATCCAAAAGCACTTCCTGTGCTGCTGCACTGAGATGTCATTAAAATCACTATTTAATGATTGCCTAGATCTCTCATAAAAGACACATGAACACAGATTAATGACAACCCCTGTATTGCTGGACGTGATTGGCTGTATTGGCATGAGTGGTAACAGAGTTAGGACAGAAAGTTGGCATCTTGAATGAACAAAAATCCGACGAGGCCTTTATTTTTTAGATCGATCCATACTGGTGTGTGTTTTTATAACTCAAGTCTGTAACATCTGCAGAATGACGTGTGAACAATTGACGATAATGGATTGGAAGAGCCTTTTCTTGTGCATGTGATCTAATCCTCTTTGAATAATCTGGCACATATTACAGACAGCAGCTATAAAGTGAAGGGTACTGATGTTTAGAATACATAAACAGATCCAAATAGTACATTTCGTTATTCTCTGAAACAATTAAGAAAGCAAATAACTTGATCATCACTGTCTTCAAGGCAAAAGCATTTTCTTAATAACTCATTAAATATTATTACCCTAATTATGATCATTATTACTTTGAATCCTCACATCTAGGCCTTGCATGCATTTTTGATAGAGTGCGAGCGAAAACAGCAGCAACAGGCACCCGACTTAATCTGTTGTGAATGCAGGCTGATTACCTAACTGCTGAACCCAAACAGGCCTTTAAGGCTGCTACTGTGCAGCTTTTCAGACTTAGCAATGGAAGCAAAAAGCAATTTAAGCACCCTGGCTTTAAGAATAATGTAAACATTCGGGAGGTTATGACTTCTTCTGGGATCTGTTTGCCACCATATGTAACAAAGAGACTGCTTTTCCTTGCTGCATGTTCAGGTTTTCCCCCCAGATAGTTCCCACCATAAAAGGTATGAAAGGATCAGTTACGAAACAATACCGAGAGGTACTCCATTTTCAGAATTGACCTTTTAGCAAATGTCCCAAGAATCCCCTCTTCAGTGACAACTAAGAGAAAAAAATCAAAGTCACTAGAGTCAGTGCTTTACGGTACATTTGAAAAAACAAGAGGCGCTTCCGGGTAAATCTGTATCTTAAAAGTTTCTGATGGAGCATGGACTAAAGCAGCGGTTCCCAAACTTTTTAGGCCACACACCCCCTTCTACATCCCGACTGGGTTCACGCACCCCCAATCCCCACCTTAAAAAAAAACCGCAATAGATTGCAAGAGTTGGGGGGGGGGGGGGGGGGGCGAGTGACGTTTTCTTTGCTCCATCCCGATGCGCGCAGACCGGCGTCGGAGCTCTGCGGCGACCACGATCGACGTATTGAGCACCCCTGCATTCAAACATTAAATAGCCGAGTTTTTTTCAGCGTAAGAAATACGATGTGTGGCGGGAGTGCGGGAGTTAAGACCGAAATGACACTTGAGAGCCCTGAGAATGTTTAATATTAATTATTACACCATTAGACCACCATTACATTTTTCCTCTCGCGCACCCCCTAGAGGCAGCTCACGCACCCCCAGGGGTGCGCGCACCACACTTTGGGAATCCCTGGACTAAAGGAAAGGTGTAACGTGATAACTTGACAAGAGATTATGAAAATAAATCTTTCCCGACAGCGTCCTTAAGGATCTAGTAAAAGGAAATACTGTGGTGACCCACATACAGATGGTGAGAGACATTCACCTAAGAGCTACTGTGCCTTTAAGAGTGGCGGGTTATTTAGTCTAGGGCTTCCGTTTCCGGAAGGGGGTTGTTGTCACGCTGCTATCTTGATGCACAAGTATTGTACATGTTATGTGGAGTTGGAGTAAACTACCTCGACTGCAACTACGTCTACTGCCTCGCTGTTTCCTAACTCTACACTGGTGACCCCGTGAGTGAATACGACATGTCCGACAACGAAAACGACGTCGCCATGGTTAACGTTCCCGCCGCACCGCCCGTACCGAACGCCGGGGCTAACGACATGGCTAACGTCTACGCTGCTACCGTCAAGTTGCCAGACTTTTGGCAGCATAACCCACGGCCGTGGTTTCAGCACATAGAAGCCCAATTCCAGCTCAGAGGAATAAAGCAGGATGTCACGAAGTACTTCCACGTTGTGGCCGCTTTGGATGCTTCGACGACAGCACGAGCGATGATGCTGCTGGAAGCTCCACCGGCTGCCGGCAAGTACGAAGCACTAAAGACATTCCTTCTGAAACTTTTCGAACTGTCTGAACTGGAGAAGGCGGACCGCCTGCTCTCCCTCAACGGCCTCGGCGACAGCAGGCCGTCGGAGATGATGGAAAAAATGCTAGCCGTGCTAGGATCGGCTGATCCCTCTTTCCTTTTTACGCACATTTTCCTGAAGCAGCTCCCAGTGCCTGTACGCACGGCACTGGCCAGTTCCCCCCTCGCCTCGTCCAAGGACTATCGCGCTCTGGCTGCTGAAGCAGACAGGGTTTTCCTGGCCAACCGGCAGCAGTTTGTCCATGCCCTGCTGCCCCACCAGGGCACCCCGCCCATGGAGGACTATACAGACACTGCGGCTGCGGTGACGGCCCGCCGCCAACCCGACGACGGGCTCTGTTACTACCATGCCAGGTTTGGGGCCAAGGCCAAGCAGTGCCGTAAGCCATGCAGTTTCAAGCCACAGGGAAACGCCAGGGCCGGCGCTCGTTAGCGGCTACGGGCGCCGGCCGTGACTGCAAGCTGTTATTCATCGCTGACTCCTTGTCTGGCCGGCGGCTGCTGGTCGACTCGGGCGCACAACGCAGCATCCTGCCAGCTCAACCCGTGGACACCATGGCCGGTGGACACGGCCGCCAGATGGACGCTGCTAACGGCACGCCCATACGTACCTACGGCACCAGGCAAGTGGAGGTGTGTTTTGGCGGGCGCCGTTTTGGCTGGGACTTTGTTGTGGCTGCGGTATCCACGCCTCTCCTGGGCGCAGATTTCCTCTGTGCTTTCAGCCTGCTGGTGGACGTAAAGAACTGCCGCCTGATTGATGCCCTTTCTTTTGCCTCGTACCCCTGTACGCTGGGGGGGGGCTGGGGCGCTCTGCCTGTCAAACACGCTGGCCACCGGGGACCCGTATCAGCGCCTACTCGCCCAGTTCCCCGACCTCACCACACCCACGTTCTCGTCTGCAGTGGCTAAGCATGGCGTGGAGCACCATATCACCACCGTGGGTTCCCCTGTCTATGCCCGGGCCCGCCGCCTTGACTCAGCCAAGCTTGCGATCGCCAGGGGGGAGTTCTCGACCATGGAGCGCCTCGGCATTGTGCGCCGATCAAACAGTCCATGGGCGTCCCCCCTACACATGGTTACTAAGGCCGACGGGGGTTGGCGCCCGTGCGGCGATTTCCGTCGCCTTAACAATGCCACCGCTGCTGACCGGTACCCCGTCCCGCACATACAGGACTTCTCTGCCCACCTGGCAGGGGCCGTCGTCTTCTCCAAGGTGGACCTGGTGCGGGGATACCACCAGGTGCCAGTCCACCCACAGGATGTCCCAAAGACGGCCGTCATCACGCCCTTTGGACTTTTTGAGTTTTTACGTATGCCGTTTGGCCTCAAAGGGGCGGCGCAGACATTTCAGCGCCTGATGGACTCCGTTCTTCGAGACATGCCTTTTTTGTTTGTTTATTTAGATGACATTCTAGTGGCCAGTGCATCCATGGAGGATCACATGACTCACCTCCAGCAGCTGTTCGAGCGCCTCGGTGGACATGGCCTCATCGTCAACCCAGCTAAGTGCCAGTTTGGCCTGTCGTCCATCACCTTCCTCGGCCACCACGTCACTCCGCTGGGAGCCGTCCCGCTTCCCGCCAGGGTGGAGGCCATCGCAGGTTTCCCTCGCCCCCGCACCGTACAGTCTCTACAGGAGTTTCTGGGCATGGTGAACTTTTACAACCGTTTCCTTCCCCATGCTGCCCACCTCATGCGCCCTATGTACGAGGCCCTGCGGGGAAAGCTGCCCAAGGATGGGTTGGACTGGTCCTCGGAGATGGACATAGCCTTCACTGTGGCCAAGGCCGCGCTGGCCGATGCTGCTCTGCTGGCGCACCCGTCTCCCGCTGCCCCCATCGCCCTCACCACGGACGCCTCTGACTACGCGGTGGGGGCGGTGTGCGAGCAGTGGGTGGGGGGTGCCTGGCAGCCGCTGGCGTTCTTCAGCAAACAGCTCCGTGAAAACGAGCGCAAATACAGCACCTTTGACAGGGAACTGCTGGGACTTTTCCTTGCCACCAGACACTTTAGGTTCTTGTTGGAGGGCAGGCGTTTCACTGCGTTCGTGGATCACCAGCCGCTGACGTTCTCCATGGCCAAGACCGCGGAACCGTGGTCGGGGCGTCAGCAGCGTCAGTTCTCGGCGATTTCCGAGTTCACCACGGACATCCAGCACGTGTCGGGCAAGGACAACTTGGGGCTCGACTACGCCGCTATGGCGGCGGACCAAGCCACGGACTCAGACATTCAAGCCTTCCGGTCGGCTCCTACTGCACTACGGCTGGAGGACGTGGTGTTCGACACAGCGGACGCCACCCTCCTCTGCGACACCTCTACCGGTCAACGGCGCCCGCTGGTGCCTGCTGCCTGGCGGCGGCGGGTTTTCGACACCATCCACGGCCTTTCCCACCCTGGTGTGAAGGCCTCGACTAAGCTGGTGGGCGTCAGGTTTGTTTGGCCTGGTCTCCAGAAGGACGTTAGAGCCTGGGCTGGCTCTTGCGTTGCGTGCCAGCGAGCTAAGGTGCACCGCCATACAAAGGCCCCTTTGGCACCGTTTGTGGTGCCGGAGAGGCGCTTCGACCACGTAAATGTGGACCTGGTGGGCCCCCTGCCCCCCTCCCATGGATATACTTACCTTCTCACCATGGTGGACAGGACCACCAGGTGGCCGGAAGCTGTCCCCCTGTCCTCCACTACAGCAGCGGAGGTCGCCCGGGCATTCATCGGGTGCTGGGTGGCCCGCTTTGGCACGCCGGGTGACATCACGAGCGACCGGGGTTCCCAGTTCACCTCGGAGCTCTGGACTACAGTTGCTGAGCACCTGGGGGTGAAGATTCACCGTACTACGGCGTACAATCCGCAGGCTAATGGACTTTGTGAGAGGTTCCATCGTGACATGAAGGCCGCTCTGCGTGCCAGCCTTACGGGCGCCGACTGGATTGACCGCCTCCCGTGAGTCATGCTCGGTCTCCGCTCTGCCCCCAAGGAAGACCTCCAGGCCTCGTCCGCCGAGCTGGTATACGGCCAGCCCCTGCGGGTCCCGGGGGAGTTTCTGCCGGACGCGACTGCTCCCTGGTCCGCCTCCTCTCACCGGACTGTGTCCCGGGGCGTCGCCGATGCCTTCGTTCCGGTCCCGACGACTCGCCACTGCCTCCCCCAGTCCTATGTCCCCAGGGACCTGCCAGCGGCGAGGTATGTCTTCATTCGACATGACAGCCATCGGTCTCCGCTGCAGCCCCCCTACGACGGCCCCTTCCGTGTCCTGGAAGCGGGCGCTAAGAACTTTGTTGTGGACATGGGGGGCAGGCCAGAGAGAGTCGCTATCGACCGTCTCAAGCCTGCTCATTTAGACATTGATGAGCCCGTCCAGTTGGCCCTGCCCCCACGCCGGGGGCGCCCCCCTGTTTCAGCCCCGCCCCCTGCCCCGACCTCTGTCCCTGCCCCGGCCCCACTTGAGTTCCCTGCTGCGAAGCGCAGCCGTTTCGGCCGTTTGGTCCGCCCCCCGCCACGTTGACTTTGCCTTTTTGAGTCAGACTCTGTTCACTGACTTTTGTCTATTGCACTTTTGGTTTGGTTGACTTTGCCTTTTTGAGTCAGACTCTGTTCACTGACTTTTGTCTATTGCACTTTTGGTTTGGTGAATTCTGGGGGGGCCTGTGTGGTGACCCACATACAGACGGTGAGAGACATTCACCTAAGAGCTACTGTGCCTTTAAGAGTGGCGGGTTATTTAGTCTAGGGCTTCCGTTTCCGGAAGGGGGTTGTTGTCACGCTGCTATCTTGATGCACAAGTATTGTACATGTTATGTGGAGTTGGAGTAAACTACCTCGACTGCAACTACGTCTACTGCCTCGCTGTTTCCTAACTCTACAATACAGTACATACTTGATTTGATTAGAATGGAACCTGAAGAAAGAATGTTGCACCCCACATTGAAGAAGTCGACTTCTCTTACAGTGCTATTCCGGCTTGGGGAACGTGTTAGATGTAATGCAAACATCTTCAGTTCTTATGTATCACATAAAGAGGGGCTACCTTCAAATATATATTAAAAGTGATGATTATTTTCTTATCTTGGTATACAAATAATTGTACACGTATATTCAATTTTAAAAAAACATTTCCGGAAAAGAGGAGGACAAAAGATTGCTGAAAGCTTCCATACGGTGCTATAGTATGTAAGTACACATAATTAAGGCAGATGAAAGCAGCAGACTGTGCAGATCTTACGGGGGTGGTGTTCGGTTCAGGCAGGAGAAATAAGTGTAAATGAAAGGGTAATTTAACAAAGAAAAAATCAAGTCCTAAAAAATTGCTAAGGGAATGAATGCAACGGCAACAAATTCATTCATTTGCAGTATATTACGAAGGTAAGAAAACCATGAAGTCTTAATAATGGTACAGTGAATTATTCAACCAAACTTTTCCCTCATAAAATGTCACAATATTATCAGGCATATTAAACAACAGGGAGCTCTATGTAATGCAGGATGAGGTCAATATTATGATGCTTTATTCCATTATCTATTTGCATTATTCCCTACACTGTATTGCAAGGAGCAAGGACAATACCATGAAATACTTAATAAATATGTGGAATCCACATTCGTTAAAGAAGTCTTGAATGGACAAAATAAGGGTTACAAGCAATATTGGTGGAATTGGCATAATACAAGAATCACTAAAGACCTAAAAAAACAACCATAACAAATATGATGTTAATAATGTTGAACAGGCAAAGTTTAGATACGTGACATATTAATTGAGCATAAAGTGTGATACACTTCACTCATTTAACCATGAATAAATATGAAATTAATAAATAATGTAAAATATGTAATGTAGCTGTAAAGTATTTAATGTATAGCTGTAATGTATTTAATATAGCTGATTTTTTTATTTTATTTTATTTGCCACTTTGTAGGTCAGTCTTAACAATGATAACAATGGAGCATCATTAGGAAAAATGGAACGCAGTATAAAAGGAGATTTCTTTAGAAATGATACGACAAACAAGGATGGTAATAAGATTGTAATTACATGCAAAAAAATATTCTGAATTATTATATTATTAATATCTGGGTGTAAAGTTGTGAAATGTTAAACTTTACCTTTGTGTGCCTCAATAAGGGAATAGCTTTAAACCATTTTCCGAGTCAAATCTTTTCTCATATTGAATAAATGACATTGGGTCATAATTTCACTGTTTCTACTGAATATGAAAATCCCACTGGAGACTGTCAATCCGGGATACATTTGACAACGCCTTTGTAAAGCTAAGAATATATTGAACACTCATACTTCTCATTCCTGCTCCTGCGTTGCCATTGGCAAAAGTTTAAGTAATTCAAGATCAGCCCATTGCATTGTTCGAGAAGAACATCTTAAGATATCTGGATTGTGTTTCACTGATTATGTTTGGAAACTGAAAAAAGTAGAGCATAGAGAATGGTTTAAAATCAGACACAATTACAAGTATCATCAGTTACACTTGCAGTGTGCAAAGTAATGCTTTTAACATGTGATGGATTCGAGGAATGAAATATCCATTCCATTCCATTATCAATACCGCTTATCCTCATTAGGGTGGCGGGGCGCTGGAGCCGATCCCAGCTGACATTGGGCGAAGGCAGGGTACACCCTGGACAGGTCGCCAGTCCATCCAGGGCACATATAGAGACAGACAACCATTTACACTCACATTCACACCTATGGGCAATTCAGAGAGCAATTAACCTGCTGCATGTCTTTGGACTGTGGGAGGAAGCCGGAGAAATATATTTAATAATAATGTTCTCATCGCTCTTCAGACCTGCCATTCAGACTTTTATTTGATGTATGTTTTTTTCAAATATCTATTTCACAATCCAATTCCAATGTCTGAATATTTCAAAAATGTTTAATAAATTGCTCTTTGAAAGAGTGTACATGTGCTATTTTATGATAAATATATCTGTGAATCCTAGTGAATTATTTTTGAGAGAATATATCATCCAATAAAACATGAATATTGCAGGCCTACTGACACACTCATGCAATCAGGCCATCTTCAAATTCCGACAACTCTAAATCTTTACCAACAACCAAATAGTATCCTAAGAGTAAGACACTGACACCTCTCTTTTTAAAAAGGGGACTTATGTGCTGGATCGGAACTCTATGTCCACATCTGACACTTCCGATAGTGGTTAGATACACCATCATCATAGGAGCAGCTGAAAATTGAGTAAAACACATTTAATCTCCTATTAATTCCCCACCGTAAGAGTTCCCAATTATCTTTGCTGCTTACTTTTCCTCCCTACTGTGTGACTTGTTTGTTTTAAAGGAAAGTCTCCAACAAAGCTTCACTAATTTGGTACAAATTTTCCTGTAAAATATTCACAATAAAAGTCAATGATTGTCTTGTTATTTAAAACCTTTTATTTTGAAGAATCTAGTAGTTAGTTTACCCTCACTAAACAGTTAGTTTAACATCACCAGTTAGTTTAACATCACCTAGCACCACCTACCTTATGTACAGATTGAGATCCGATCAAAGTGCAGACTAAATCAAGATATGCAAAATATCAACCCAGGGGTGAAATGCAAAGACTTGTGTTCCGATGTCATTACCAGATAACATATCCAGGTCCAGATGTTATTGTAAACAAGGTCAGAGAGTTTAATTGTGTTACTGTTGCATCCCGTTTGCATTTTGTTCAGTTGAGCATAAGGTTACATCAATAATGCAAGACTCCAGTCTCTGTGATGTTATCCAGGTGTCACATGCACGGACAACGACAAACACACCGACATAAACACACACACACACACACAGAGACACGCGCGCGCCCTGATGGAGACATCAACACACGCAAACATGCGTCTCCTCTCTCTGTTCATCTAATGTTCATTCAATCAGCAGAGCCACAAATGTGGAATATTATTCAAATAATACAGTGATTGAGTTTTTTGTTGGTCTACAATATAAAATGTTTTACATACTTTTGAAGTTTGTTTAGTAGTGTGTATTATTTAATATTGACATTACTCTTTGAGAGACATCTTCAATTTGACCATTGTACGTAAACTACAACCTCCACAAAACACAGTCTTCATGGACCTGTGAAAATGACAACCACATATTTTTCCACAGCACAAAAAGCCGCCTGCAAGTATGCGTGCGTCCATTTGAAAAGTGACTGTTGGCAGCTTTCCACTGCCAGTCCACATAGTCCCTGTAATTATGGGGTGATGAGGCCTGCTTCTGGGGTTCAGAGTGGTCATTATCTGGGGGATGCTACAGCTCCAGTAGTTAAGGTCACCGGGAACACACCGGATGTCCTCACACTCCTGGAGTACTGGAAGATACTAAATGTGTAATCATCTCCGAGCCCACAAAAGACAGGGTCTATCCAGACTGGCCATTATAAGAGCTTAGTGTAGGGTCCATCCTGGCTTTATATCCTGGTATTTCAGCGACACAATCCAGAATAGCACATCTTTTCCTGCAGCATTTTCAAACAGATAGCAGATATCACTGACTATGGTGAGGGCAGGACTCTCATTGGGCTCAAAATTCATACTGTGAGTAAAACTTGTGTCTGCTCATTGGTCCCACTGTTTCCACTTTCATATATCTGAAACAAACAAAAAAATTCAGATTGAATGTTATTGAATCGTCTCTGTTTATTACATTATTTTAATGAATTTATCCACTTTAAAATACCAAAGAATATTCCTATCGTAGATAAATGAAAACAAAGAAATATAAACAAAAAACAGTGATTCTCAGCGATAGAGTGATAAGCTACAAAGGTAGTATATGTTCCAAGAAAAGAAATCAGCAGTTTACACAAGAGCTGAAGCGTTAGATGCATATTGTTTCTCCAGATTGTACGTAGTCCTCTAAGTGTTGTCATTTGTGGGTTTGAAAAAAAATGTGTTTCATGCCATTGTGCAGACTGACTGAGAGGAAACTTCTCTTTAGAGGAAAGTACGGGCCATGAAAAGGACATCCATTCCCCATATCCTGTCACTGACACTGCCGCTGTATTTTGTGGAGGGGCAGGGCAGCCAAATTGGACCTGGTGGGTCCAAGCCGAAGCATGTTGAGTTGTCTGTGTCCCGCAGACTCAAGATACGGGTCTCATCGTTTTTAAGGGATGGAAAAAGCTGCTTCTTTAAAGTGCCAGAATTCTGGTAAGTGGTGTAAGAGTGGAGAATCTCAGGTCTGTGGCTCCTGCTGACAGACGTGTGGGCCTAAGAGGCCGCGAGCAGGTACAGGTTGTATTTCCAGCATCACATTGCCGCTCACATCTGCTGCCATTTGTATGATGCCCAGAAGATCCTGAATAATTGGCTTAGCTTTGGATTAATGATGCGGATAAGGAGAAAGCCACTGCTGCAGGGCTCCTGATTGAGTATAGGCACGGAGAATCTGCGCATCCCTCATCGGCATCAGTCTACAGTGAGGCTGCGAGACGTAAAGAGAATCCACTCTGGAGAAAGCTGAGCCAGCAGAGTCGAGTTCATCCCAAGGGTCCTCATCAGGGATGTCAGAGAAGTCGCAGGTGGAGATGTCCAGCTCTTCTCCCTGTCAGGTATCCTGTTAATCTACCCGGCTGTCGTCCCTTCCAACATCAACTTGAAGTGCCATAAGTGCCACCACTCATCGCCCCCCCCTGCCCCTCCAAAGGCAAGCGGGCTAAGACCTGGGAGGGGCTGCCTACAAGGTAAGCGCTAGCCTGACATGGACAAGGCATCTTTCACAGTTGGGATGAAGGTTCAACAGGAGGATGTAGTGGACCCGGCAGCTGGTACACATACGTACATCGCTGGACCTCTTTGTTTATTTCTTCACCTCACTTGACAAAATTAAATCGTGAACAGAACTTTGGTCGCAGGGCTGTTATATGTCGCAAGTGCAGATGCAAGCGAAGGAGGTGTAGGGCACAAGGGTGCGAAAAACACCTTAACAACTTTGTATGCACACCAAGATAAACCCAATAGGTGCAGCTCTTAAAAAACAACGCCTATATACTATGTAGAATGTTTAGGTGATGCATACATCTGATCTGCGTTATTTCACTTTGTTTTGACAGTCCTTAATCTAAGCAATCTGTTATTGAGAAAATAATCTGCAAGTAAACGATTTAAAAAAATAATCTTTGCAGTACTAGTTATTTATAAATAATACACTTTGCAACTTAAAAGACAGTATTTTACAATGTATGCCTAGGCCAGCAGGGGGCAGTAACCCAGCTGATGACAGAGGCGCTGGTAACGGATGAAATGAAATGTTGCAGAAACAAAAATATAAGTATATTATATTATTATTATTTGGGATATCTTTGCCATTGTTGGCCAATACAAGACTGAGTCCTTATTGCACAACACACAGAGCACAGTGGCATGATAACTGACGTGGCATCTGTGATGTGACTAACTCCTCGTCACCATCTCTGATAACCATGTAGAAATTCGGAGAACAGGTAAGGGCATGAAAGCTGATGCCATGATCACATACTCGAATCAACAGATTCCTTGTTGTCACAAGCATCCAGCATCACTTCTTTCTAAGGTCTGACCATCACTATCCCATTTCTTCCTTTTAGTCCCCATATTGTGTTTGGAACTACTTATATTTTGATTTCAAGCTCTGCTCACAGTCTCTTTCAGGGTAAGTAGTTTGCTATGTTACAGAAGGAAAATTACCCGGCTAAAACTAGGTACACCTGGAGTTGTTTCATTTAAAACAGGGCCACTTACCTCATTGTCTGAATATCTCAATCAAAGACCATATGACACATGAATGAAAATACCTGTTCAACGATTATACGGGGGAAGGAAACCCATTTAATCAATGCGTGTTCTTAAAGCCCAGCTTTTAATATCAGACGATATAGTTAGAATATGCAAACTGTCAGTGAATATGCAATTACAAAAATGAAATGCAGAGCATACACTTTCACTACAGTGGCCATGATAAATTAAACTCTTTGCACCCTGTATTCTTCATTTCAGTGCACGTAGTAGGTTTGATGTACTAAAAAGGAGGCTAGTCAGACCAAATGTTCCCTGAAGACCAAGACTGACAAGCATGAGGCTGCAATTCATAACTCCACTGCGGACACAATTATAGTCAGGGAAATCACAATTCTGCTGCAGTGAATTTGAGGGAATCAGGGAGAAAACATTTATTTCCCCCTATGGTGATATTGTAAACAGTTGAGACATCTGCTACGAGACTACTATTCTTACCTCAAAACATATTCATGTCAATAAGTCTGGCCATATTTGTAGTGCTTGTATTAATTCTATTTCCCGACTAACTCACGACACAGACTGTGGCAAAGGTGAGTTATTGCTCTTAAAAGTCATCTCAGGAAGCACTTTGCTCGAGCTTCCCAAAACTGGCAAAGAATGTGCAAGACATCATGCTGTACGACGACTGCACCTTGGTCCTCGGAGCGGTTACTTAACTTGCACACCTGCAGTGGAGAGGCACGGTTCATGCCTGCCAAAATAAACCACATTGAAACAATCATGCCCCAGGGTTAGAATAAAGTGCTCCAAACATCCAAACTCTGCGTGAACACACCCTCAGAATGTCACGCTCATGCAGCAGTCAGCAGGTGGTGAAACACTTTCCATAAAGACAACTCCCAATGCTATGCCATCTCTATGCAGAGGAGGTCATCTGTCTTTGCTAATTATAATGCTCCTTTGAACACTGGAAAGTGGATTCATGCTTTATTCCCTGAAACATATTCTGCTTTCTTTCCACGCATTAATCTGTGGAAAGACAGTGTGCTACGTTGTATTTCACATGTAATGGTTTAAACATTATTTTTAAAACTGCATTAGCCCCTTGCAGGTGAAGGGAATATCAGTTTAAGTTACACCTACTTCTCTCTGCCGTTTCCAGTTTGTGTCAGTTTGTGTGCCTTCTCCCTGCTTCTCACCTTCTCTTGCTTTTCCCTTCTTGCTCTCAGCTTCGCGGCTTTAATGCTTTTTCCCCCCAGCAAAGCATGCTCTCTGGCTCTGAGCACTGGCATCCCTCTGCATCGGTATGCAGCTCCCGTTCAGACTGCTGATCCCTCTTTATGAGGACATGAGTTTCAATGCTTTTTATCCCCCACCTTCACTTGCAAATATGCCTGCATTCAGTATCCACACTCCAGCTTCAGAGACTCGTGGGAAGCCTTTAAAGAGGAAGTCAATAAATGGGTATAAACATGCATGAGTTTGTGCTTTTTGTGTGTTTATTCCAAAGTTGGCTATGAAGGATGGCAATGGAAAATAAAATAATGTTCCAGTTCTTACTAGTTTGTGAATGTTTCTGCTTCTGCATTGCATCTATTAATACAGGATTTCTTCACGAGTTTGAGGAAATTCATTTAGACTTAAAGGAACTTTTCTCTACAGTGATATTGATTGCATTTTCAAATAAATGTAACACATTACCCTTTGTTTAACATGTGTATAAGTTTTAGTATATCTCTTTCAAATATCCAACAAGAATATGCAATTCAATGCATAACTGATCTTCACAGTATGTAAATACCTCAGTAATATTGTACATTGTGCACCTGGCAGACCCATGGAGTCATCATCATGTTAAGCATTTTAAAGTTATTATACTGCATAGAGGCTACCCAGCATGATATAATAATAATAATAATAATAATAATAATAATAATACATATACATTTTATTTGTATAGCGCTTTGAAAGGTACTTGAGAGGCACTTTATATGGATATGGATGTGTTTATGTCCCACAGACTTTACTCCATCTATATATGTGGTTACCAAGAGAGATCTACCTTATTGGCACAACTTGAGGAGTCATGGTGCATGTGTAGAAAGCTGTTTGTGGTTTTGTTGTTCAAACATGAACAATAATAAAGAGCAAAGAGACACAGAAGTAAACTTTTCAACAACAAAAAACTGTCAGGAACTGGTTCTATAATGCAACTATAAAGATGCAGAGATGCAGCTTAATGTTTTACTGCCGTCAGTCAGTGAATGCAGTGGGAATAAATCTACTGATAACTACAAGCAAGTTTGTCCAATAAAACTGTCAAATGTAATTGCTGTAAGAAAACAAACTATTTAGACTGGTAAAAAAAAAAAATTCTGGATGCTCTTAGACACATCAACAGTCATCTTACTTATTTTTGCAGTGATAACACCACGAGTCGATGGAGAAAAAATAAAACGTGAAGACACTTGTAATTAGCCGCCTCTTTGTTCACTTTAAATGCTCTTTAATGTGGCGTGTTTTGACACACATTTAAAAACCTAAAAATCTGAAGGGAACTAGAGACACTAAATTGCTTCACGACATGAATGTTAACGTCTGTCTGTCTCTGATGGCCTCTGCAGTGGACCAGCATTCTGAAAAATGTATACGCTTGGATAGACTAGAGCTCCTTATAACCCTGAGAGGGATTCAGCCAGCTGAGAATATGAAGGGTTTTATTTGTGCCTCGACAAAACATAAAAAGCCTCCCCTCTCTCTCACAAGTCAACAATCTGTCCTTAGGTTTCCCGTTTCCATCGTTTTTGTTTATTTTCAGGGTCTTTAATTTTGCATTGTGTACAAACCATATCAAATTATACAGTCCTAGGAGGCTAAAAATGACCCTGGACTGGATAACTACAAATTGACATGATGTGCTGCTTACAAGTCTGAAAATGCATGACTTATTCCAGCAAGCTATCACATTTCCAAAGACAGCGCAACAAAGTCTCCTTTCTCTGAAGCTCAGACGTCCAGCCTGACTGAAGGGGCTTTATGAGCACAGCAACCCAGTGATGCAACATCCTATTGACTGTGAGACTGATGTGAAACCTTTAAAACTAGCAGCCAGCGAGTACATTAAACACATTACAACAACATTTTAGAACACAAACATTGAGCATATCAATATGCACCCCTGAATACTTATTCCACGAGAAGCATTTTCCAAGGCTTGACCAAAGCTGCCTTCTCACTGAGGAATCCTGTTCTTTAACACTGAGGCGTTGTACAAACAAAACGACGGAGGAAAGGTTGTGTGAACTGAATGAACATTTTAATCGTCGTATCTGAATAAACAAAGGCTCCTCAGCTTATTGGCCTTATTGAGGCTCTGTTTGTGCACTGGCAAAAGGCCCTGACATAACTCAACACAGGTACAGTCACTTCTGGCCACGCTGCCAGGAGACGGGCTGCAGCGTGATATCTCAGATCACTCTTTCTGGAAAACTCCCAAAGAACAGAAGCAGAAAATTACATATACGGCAAACAGAGTTTGATGCAAACCAGTTATTCACAATTAACAATATGCACTCAACACCTCTCACACTGGCATAAAGCAAACTTGTGTATTGTTTCTTTTCTTAGCAGGATGAAAACCACTGTGATAATTATCAGAAAAGCTCAACAGAAAACATAAGGTCTAGGTGACTAGGACTAGGAGAGACTAAAACAGATGACATGCCCGCTGGGTTAAGGAAAGATGTATGGCTGTCATTTTTGAACAAAAATATATTAACTTTGTTCATAGAGACTGCCGCAAGAGGAGAAAGGGGAGATCATTACACAGGCCAAATGAGATTCAGAGGCTCATCCATAGTCGGGCACAGAGCCCACTTCAACAGAGATGAGGGCCAAGAGAGATTGGTAAAGGTCAACACTGCAAACGGGCATAAAATGAAGTATAGGCTTCATTTTTGGCAAAATACAGAATGTGGGAAATGCATGAACACAATAAACCCCTCACTGTACAGACGCCTAAGACGTTTCCAACAGCACAGGTGAATGCCATTCATCAAATCTTTAATCAGAAATGTTTTTATTCCATTCTGTGCAAATTCTATTCAAATGGTCTCAAAAGTTTGAGTTTTTCCTTTTTAGACTATTTTAGGTGTTTACAGTAGATATCAGTCGATCCGTTCTGCTGCATTTGTATTGGATATATGTTGGGGACCTTTAATTCTTCTGTGGAGGACTATATATTGCACTTGCATCATAACGGTAATGAAAATGTAAGACAATAACACATAGTAAACATTGTCAGTCCTAGACATCTAAATGTGTTATGTTTTACATCGTTTGAAAAGACAAAGAACCGTCTGCGCATATATGGGTTCAATACAGGGTTCAAGGACTACAGAATGTTGTGTTGACTTATGGATGAAATAGCATACTAACATGTGTGCAGGATTACACAATTATATTTGTCTTATAATCATTCATGCATTTATTTTTATATAGGAGTTTTTATTTGTTCTTATAAAAATGATATGTATTATTCTTTGATTTATCTAACTTTATTTCATTCGGGTTTTTTGCCACTTTTCAAATGGCAGTGCAGTACTCTGAAATGCATCAGCATATATATAAATCATGAGCAGATTCCCAACCAGCAACGTTATCAATTTCTTTAAAAATGACTTTAATAATACGCCTCCATTCACAGCTGGTTATAATCAAAGTAGTTACAAATATAAATATTAAATCCTACCTTAACTGTGAAGTCAGTTTGACACATTTATAAAACATACAGTACCCCTTATGTTGTACAGAGTGTCTTCTACTTGATGACTTGACAATTTAAAAGCGTGTCTTTCTGCTTCGGACAGCTAGTCGTTCATGTTTAGATTTAGTTCTTTATTGACTCAGCTGTCTGGGACCATCAGAACACAAGTCAATTCTATGGGCGATGTCCCTTTTAAGATGTGTGAACTCAGGTGCCTCTTCAGGAGCCTGATATTGATGTAAGCACTACTTTAACTACTTCTCAGCGTGACCAATCGTGGCGTTAAACTTACCACGAGTATCTTGAGCCGGCTTTCTGGCAGGTGGAAGAAATATCTTTATTTATTTTGCTCAAATTTGTGTCAAAATAATCTTTCATAGCAAAATTGCCCTTATATAGTCGATCGGCTTCATTGCTAAGCCTATACGCACTCGGAGGGGGCATGGCGTGTAAAAGCACTATGACAAAGAGCAGAGCGAAGGGAGACTGACAGCACGCGGCTCGGTTGGGGAAGCAAGAAGCTAATCTTTAGTCCCGTTCCGCACTTGTTTGAGCACATTTGCCTCTGGCTGATGGCTTATCCCTACAGATGTGTATCTGTCAACAGAAGGCAAGCAGGGCAGCAGCGGCTCTTTCGGAGCACATTTATCCACTTTCCTGGATTATTCATTTACAGTGGTGTACAGCGCAGCACCAGAGCCAGCACTTGGCAGCTGGGAGACGCTCTGCAGGGTTAAGCTAACCCTGAGCTCTGAGCAACGGGTATCCTTGACTGTAAAGCACCTTCCCTTCCTCTGCCATACCGTGCGTTTAGCTCTGCCGGGTTGTTCCTGCGGCCTGATTATTCCAATCCACGGGAGACGCGCCCCTGCGTACATGTAAAGGGCTCCCTGTGTCTGCTACAATATATAGGATTTGGGAGTTGGCTTTTACAAGCTAGAAATTCTACTGACACATAAGAACTGAGAGGTGATGCACAATCCTGTAATGTAATATTGGGTGGAGGGGTTGCCTGTAACCACGAGGTAGCCGGTTCGATCCCCGCTCTCCCCATGGTTGCCTTTAAAATTGTCCTTGAGCAAGACACTGAGCCCCCAGCTGCTCCCCGGCGCTTAACTGTTCTGTTTTTTAAAAGATTTATATGGTTTTGATGATCATCAATTTGTTCAGAGGTCTAGTAAATGTAGAGTTGCATTTCTGACGTGTTTTGATGGTTGATGGCTTTTGATGTAACTTTTATTTAATTGTGTTCAACAATGTATTTAATACAATCACACATGCTTGTACGGATAAAGTGATACCCTGTTCTCATTAATTCCACAAATCCAATCTAATGATCACAGTAGTGGTCGGGTCTACTTTTTGGCCAATATTTGAAGGAGATATCAATCGTTTTACGAGGCACTTTTGCATTTTTAATGACCTGCATCAATTCCCGCCTTAATGAGACAAGACATTTTTCATCTACATTCCAAGAGAATTATTCATCCTCAAGCCAACCTCATTGTCTCTCTTTGTCTGTGGTTTTGATACCAGATGCAATATTATTTTTAAAACAGGCCAGCCACTTTCATTTAGTCTATGCGTTGCCCTCATTACGGCCCCCACATGTTATGGTCAAACACACACCAACGCTCAAACGTCACCTGCAGGTCCTATATTGCCAAATTGTCTGGCGAGATAAAAAATGATGAAAGTGTCGTGTATTTTGCATTACAGCTCTTAAAGATACAGCCGTAAATATAGATCTGGACTCAGAGGCCGACAAGGTTTTCATGGTAGAGACTACCATTGTTTAGAGTTGGACCAGATGGTTTACATTAGGAAACCCTTATGGAATGACGTGATTCTGCTCCAAGGCTGGAGCAGCACGCCCATTCCTGCTTCCTTAACCCTTGTGTTGCCTTAGGGTCATTTTGACCCGAATCAATATTACACCCTTCTCCCGCCTTAGGATTAATTTGACCCCATTCAATGTTTAATGTCGGTGTTCTTTCGGTAGTCAACAAACAAACATAAAGTGCCTCACACTTAAACTTGGAAAACAATATTAATTCTAATAATTTTCTGGAGGTTTTAATTGCTGGCGTCAAATTGAACCCAAAGGGTAAAATATGTTAGTAAATATAAAGGTAACAGGAGGGTGAAACATTGAATCGGGTCAAAATGACCCAAAGGCGGGGGGAGGGTGTAATATTGATTCGGGTCAAAATGACCCTAAGGCAACACAAGGGTTAAAAGAGGGAACACAAATTCATTTGGGTGGATTTCGTGGGTTTCTTGGATTCTCTGGACCTTCTGAAATCACCCGGGCTGTAAGCAGTATATGCTCGTAATTAGACCTGTTTTCTTTCTGTAATAAAACTGCATTATATCAGCAACAAGACAGTGTCCGCGGAGATCTTTTCGTCAACAACATTCTTCATCATCTCGGCCGACAGAAGATTATCCAACAAAAGGCTCAATGCTCAAACAAAAGAAAGGTTCCCTTGGCGGTATGGGAGCTTTTTAAGCTGTGCGAGAAAGAAAGTGATGAAACACATGTGAGTGGAAGGAATGTCAGACCAAACCAGAGAAGCTGCGTCCAACAAAGAAGTGCACCGATGATAAAACGTACATGTCGGAGGCAACCAGCCCACAGGTTGGCAAAGAGACCACGAGTATAGTCGCACTGGCTGGCTAATTAGCATGAATAGCTCACCTGCCACCTAACCTGTTACCCAGCTCTGACAAGTCGGTCAGGCGTCAGCTGGCTTGGGTGGAACATGTGTGTGTGACGGCCCTGGTAAAGTGATTCACCAACAGCTTGCCGAGTGGCATAGGTTCCTACTGGTGCGCATATGGACATACCAGGGCCGCACACAAGGCAGGACACACAATAGAGAGAAGGACAATAGACGTCCACTAACTCTACATAATAATAAATCTATTCTGTCACTACAGCCTATCAAACATTTAGACCGTGTAGTACTCCATAGGCTGCTGCTGCAGCTATAGATAACAGTCCAACAATGCATTGAAGCAAAATACTAATGGTGTAGTTGTTCCAAGAGGGATGAGAAATGACTCCCAGCATTATGGAGCATGAACAGAGCTGCTGAGGCTGAGGTATTGTCCACAGTATCACTGCAGTGTGTGATGCGGCGCACAGCAATTTAACTGTCGATTAGGCTGTGATCGCTCTGAGGAAGCATGCACGCGTTACCTTCGACGAAGAGGTTATTTCTTCTGTCCCGTTTGTTGTTTGTCAGCGTGCATGACATCTCAAACATGTATTCTTCAGACCGTAATGGAATTCGCTGAAAGGTTAAGCCATGGCATGAACTAGATATAGATGCACATCAGGAGTTTGTTTTCTGAGCTCGTTAATGTCGCTAGATCGGCAGTACTTAAAATATTCGCCACAGACTACAACTCCCAAACTGCACTTTGAATGAAAACAATCTGCCACATGTATCCATTAATTCCCCACCTCTGTGTATTTTTGCAGTAGATCCTGATCCCAATGCCGATTTTTTTTTTTTAGGTTTCAATACCATACCAACACCATTTCAATAACAAATTTGTGCAGCCTTGTAGGAGGTCTCCGGGGGCTTTTGGCGCATTGCCCTGGGTGCCCCTAGTTCATATGTCTAAACGTAAGCCTCATTTCATCAATAGCTAAAGTAGCCCTTGAAGTGGGCAGCATCTAAGAAAAGCTTTTGGACAAGATGATAAAACCCTGTGTGCCCTGTTCTCTCTGGTAGGTTGTCATGAACCCAAATCTGTTGCATGGGCTCGCATTCGGTTGTCAACTTCTCACAGGATGCTAGTATTATTGAAAATAATCCTCCTCCTTGCAGCAGTTGAGCTTTTACTGTAAACATTGCAGTATTTGTTTATGGCCACTTATGGCCACAAGAAAAGCATATTTTTTGCACAGACTTATTAGACAGCAAAATGTTGAAACAATTTATAACGTCCACTAAAAGGCATATAAATGATGAAGTGATCAGTTGAGCACAGCAATACACTATTGTAAGACAAACAACCTCAAGCCTGCAATAATGGTATACTCAAAGTTTGCTATTTATACTTTAGATTTAGAGATTTGCATTTGACATTCAAACATGAAAATGTTTTAATGTTTGATACATGAATCTGGATATAATTTCATTCAGATAAAACTGAGACCAAGCATTCAGGGCAACCCACACAAACCTTAAAGAATCACACCAGTGAAGTTCCATATCGCCCTTTAGCTACAACCTGCTGAATATTACTTCAAACCATTTTCCAAAGCATCCAATAGTTTCAACTGTTACATTCATGTCAGCGTAGCTTTAAAATCCTTCTGCAGAACCTTCAACACCTCCTTAAAATAGGAAATCTGGGAAACTTACTATTAAGTGCGTCTACAGTTTTTGTTCTTCTTTTGTGGTAATGCACTGTGAGGAGGGGCTGTTTGCATGTGCTTAGGGTCTGCTGTCAAAGAACAAACTAGTTATGACACTACCACATTATCTTCATAATATATATATATAAATATGTATATTTAAAAGGTTAGATGTTTTGATATATTGTGATAGTTTATAGTTTAGTTAAATTTGTTAATGTTGTTGTTTAAATATATTTAGTCTTTTGATAGTTCCTTTGTTCGCTAATTGAGGCACCTGTGGTTAAATGTAAGATTAAGCAGGTACAGGACCAACATAAACATGGATAGGCCTATGTATAACCACAACTCCAAATATATATATATAAACTTGCCAGTGGGAAAGATGGTCAAAAGCTAAATAATATATTTAACAAATTAATGAAATCATTAGATGCATCAGCTTTTTGAGATGAACACTCAAAGATCTTGGGTCACTGTCAGTACTATGGTCTCTCCTCCCTCCAGTATTATAAATATGCAGTGACAAATAAACATCTTCCGCCTGTTGTGGGACACAATCTACTGGAATTGGAGTTAACATGTGTTCTGTTTGCTTGGATGTGGGAGTTCATGCCATGCACCTTTCTGCTATAGGCGTGATGTATCTGCGCACGAGTCGCCTACAGGGCGGTGGCTGCGCGAGCATGTCCAAGAGCGGGACGATGAATGGGGAGTTAGAGGCAGTTGTCGACACTGACGCCTGGCTGAAGAGAGGCATCACGCAGCCCTCACCCCACAACTTTGAATGGCTTGTTCGGCGAGTGGGCTAATGCGCACAGCCTGTGCCGACGGTCCAGGAGAATGCATGCGTCCGCGCACGCACTTAATTAAAACACCTTGCGCAAAGCGCTGGAGACAAAAGCTCAGCTCAAATGCAGCCGCGGCTACATCCGAGACGTATTGTCCCCTCTGCAAAGTCACTGATGTCACGAGGGAAATGACTTTAAACGGCCCAGAGAGAGCCGACAGTATGACTTAAACAAACAAGGTGCACGCCGACAGCTGCTGTAACCTCTTGTCAGCTTCAGGCGACATCACCAAACAGGATATGCGACTGAAAGGCTGCTCCTCTGCAGCCGGATGTTTGATCACTACTAAAGGAAGAGCAACATCCAAGTTGTCTCCCATACCAAAATTAAAACTTGTGCAGCCGCATTCTGCTTTTCATTGCGCCGCACCATTCAACTTCCAGGCATTCCAGCACAGTCGGATCTGAAAGCACACAACGGCCGACGTCCTCCGGCCAAAAACTGCTGCGCAAACACACACCATTTCAAAATAAGGCACATCAGCTCTCTTTCTACCGTATGCTTGAACGCACGTGTGGCACGAGCACATATGGGCTTTAGGCTACACTTAACGCAGACCACCGCCACGCCCGTCTATACAACAACAACCAGCGCTCACCTTGAAAGACGCTTGAACAGAGGCTGTAAAGGATGAAGATCAAGTGCCGCTTGACAATCATATTCTTCTCTTTTCCTTCACAAATATATTACGTCGACACTCCACTCGCGTTCGTCTCTGTCTCTTTTTCTCTCTCTCTCTCTCTCTCTCTCTCTCTCTCTCTCTCTCTCTCTCTCTCTCTCTCTCTCTCTCTCTCTCTCTCTCTCTCTCTCTTCGGGTTGGACTTATCCAGGTAAATGGCGCAGCTTCGGACTGACCGGAGTCACATTGATGAACTCAGCCTTTTCCAGAGAAGTCCCTGTGTATTTGTTCGCAGATCCTGGGGGGCTGTGATGACTGTAGTCTAGCAGGACGGCAGAGATGCTCGTCGGCAAAGTGGTGCTCCTGCCTCCCTTTATTGCCTTTCTCTTTGACTCGCTGCGGAGAGCAAGAGTCCCGCCCACGCGCTTTGACTAATGAAGACGCGTCTCCAATGGAGAACACCTAGAAATAGTTCTGATCTGTGGTAAACTGTCGAAACAATTACACCGTGTCACATACGGGTTACTTTCTTACAGCAATTTTGAGAGGGAACATCAGTAACCGTTTGATGACTTTTGGAAGGATAATTTAGCAAATACGGTGTCAATGTACACTTTATTTCTATATATATACATATAAGAAAAGAAAATGATGGCACATATAAACTTATTAGTATATATATATATATATATATATATATATATATATATATATATATATATATATATATATATATATTGTTCAGGTGCCCACCACACGCCTTTTCTCAGGCTCTAAAAGGAAAAAAATTATGATGCTCTCTCCTCCATGTTTTGTGTTAGCCTTAAATGTGAGAGTCCCAAAAAGAAATCCATGCTATAGTGATTTAATATATTGAAATATGCCTACAGCTAGCAGCGTTAATTTAACACATTTTAGACTGGTTCGAACAGCCGCCCAAAAACGTACAGCTTTATTAGCAGACACACAAGCTTGCAGTCAACATTAGACAAGTCAAAATGAGTGTCACTGCCAAATTGACATGCATTATGAATTGGGAAATTCCAGAATGCAAACAGAGTGTCTTTCTTAGAGGCTTAGAAATAGAGTTTTTTTTAAAGCATGCAGTGGTCAAAGAAGGACCTGCCTGTGTTGTGTGAAAACACGGTTGCTTTCCCAGAGGTCGTGACCGGGTGTCAGCACTTGTGTCGGGAATCAGTGCACGGCACAGGAGAGGTTAATGGGCTTCTGGACATCCCTCTTCCTTCAAAGGCTCCGATGATCGGTGCTCTTGAGTGTGACCATCTCTAAAGACAGAGGAGGGAGGAGAGCAGCTGTTCCAGCCAGGGGTGGTTTTCTAAGCCCATCGCAAGGACTTTACACATGGTTTAACATGCCGCCGGTCGAATTTGGTCACATTTTGCACAGTGGCCTTCAACGCCACTCCCACTTCAAATAAGATTGCTGACCTGGCCGTATCACCTGAGAAAATGCAGCAGTGCAACAATTGTATTCCAGGCTTTTAAACCATCAGACTTTTTACTTCAGTGTAGGAATAACATGTAAATGACATGTGACACTCATTATCTGAACAAGCATTCAATTGGACTACTAATTTGTATTGCCAAACAAGAAATTAATTCTCTAATCCATCACAGTGTTAAATCAGAATAGGCAGAATGGGGGCCTTTTACTAAAACGTGTGCTCATTCACTTTTGCATGCTGATGTTGCGTTTTAGCCTTTTAACTTGGAACCACGCACTTCTCTAATTCCCAGGAAACCATTATTGCCTTTCAACTCCAAAGCTTGAAGCACTGAACACTCGTGTGTGTAATACATTCTTAATACATAAAAGCGACTATAGAAAGCCAATTACCATGAGGGTGGTGGTAAAGAATCAATCGTGTCTTGAAGGTCATTTCCTCATCACTTCATTAGATCTTTGAGAGTAGAATTCTCCTCGTGCGCCTTTAAAACAGCAAGAAATTGACCATGTGGGTTGAGCAGAAACAGCTTGTGGCGCTGACACAGATCTGTAATGCAGAGGAGCACGTTCTCCTCTGCATTTCTCTTTAGGACATTATGTTGAATACTGTGCATTGCACCATTTCAAATAGTGTGTCAGATGTACAAGGTCACCGGCAACCGTACACTTTTGATCCTTGAATTCTATTGAAAATACAGAGTTTTCACAAAAAATTAGAATACATGATTATATATGTTTAAGTCCACAAGAGAGAATCAAAACAAAGGCAAAAGACAATAGTTTAGCCTAAACTGAGTTACATTAATATGCATTAAACTGCCACTGATAGCATTTAATCCTTCGGGCTGATTGGAAAACAACTCATCCAGACACACTAGGTGCACAATCCATTTCAGGATGAGCCTGAATGACAGCAGTCGTGAAGGCTGAATGCTTTATGGAAATGGAGAGTGACGAAGTGCTGCACACAGGATCAGGACATGGGCTGTGACAATCATTTTGTCATTTAAGCAATAAATACATTACCATATTGGTATCAGTAAAAGGGTTTGCAGTACAGAGTACATGATTGAAGATATATTGAAGAGAAATGTGCTGCTCAGGACATGTCTTGGTACTTTCATCATCAAATTTAAGGCTATATATAAAAATAAAAATAAATTATGTTTTATGCAAATACATCTATACACATTGAATTGAAACACTGAATGTTGTTTGGGTGTGTATATGTGTGAAACTAGACTCTATACTCCTCCCCGGATGACATCACAACCTTAAAAACAGGACATTTTGCACCGAAATGATGTACTTGCTTGCCTAAATAATAAAGATAGGCACACCTTTGCAAACCAATGTCAAGAGTTAGTCTGAAGCTCTGGTACTGTCCTCAGAAATCCAATATCTGTTGAGCTCTTTGTTGAACAATAATAATATTTCTTATCAGCTGAGGTACAAGCAGAGCTTAAATAACCTCAGTTGGACAGTACCGTTACACATTCCCATGACAAATGTGGCTTTAATTAGGGAGCATGAAGCAAAAGGGTGAACCTATTATTATGCATGAAAAGTTCCTATCGGTTTTTGGTTTAAGAAGCTCTGCACTGGATGAGTTTAGCCCAACAAAGGTCACTTTTAATCAACCTTGTTTGAACAAGATGTCATCAACTCTGCATTTTATAATCACAGAAGAGTTGTACATATTTGAAAATGCTGCATTAAACATTGTGTTCCCATTATGCATGGGTGTTGTTAGGATTCATACATATCGTGAAAATGCACTGAAATTTAAATCTTCATGTTTCCCTTAACACCCTTAATTAATTAATTCATCAGATTCAATTAAAAGTCACTGACAAAAAGCAAGACAGTTTGATGCATACCTTGGGGGAGTATAACTGTTATATTTTACACATTAGGAATATAAAGACTGATCCCTGTGGAAGCCTAGCCAAGCTTCCGTCCCCTGGTAATAACATAATCAATACATAATGCAAAGGTTGTCACTAAGATTACAATTTTTAATCCCGTTTTTCCTGAGACACATCATCAAGCACTTACTGTATGTCTCCCTCTGTTGAACATTGGGAGTTCTTTAGTTTTGAAAGGTTGCCTGGCATATTGGACTGCTGTGGAATGTAGTGTAGTTGCAGGACTTTTTCATTATTAGGAGAACGAGTCATCCTTTATTGCAACTGTAAGGTATTCTCAAAACTGGGGCACTACGCAGATGGTGGAAAAACAGGCTTCCGGACGCGCATGGATTAAGTTATCAACATTTAATGGCAGGAAGTGTAAAACAATCATTCGAGGCGCTCTCCTCGTGTCCCTGCTCTCGGGAGCTCACTTGAGCACACCCTCCTGGGTCCAGCTTACCTGAGAAAGAGGCCGGTCTCCCTGAGACACGGCGTTTTCTCTCACCGTCGAAACGTCACTTCCGGTTCCGTCGCTAAAGTATTTTCACAATAAGATTCCAGTCTTGGTTTTGACTGCATTAAAAGTCACCTTCACGGAATTCAACCGGCTTCGTCAATCTATAATACTAACTGTTCTGACTTAATTTACTGAGTTTGCTCTCTTTATTGTTTAAGCTTGTCCAAGAAAGACACCTGCTGGTGTATTTTGGTGCCTTTGTTTTGCTCCGCCAAAATCCAGTTCTAACCTGTTCAAAGAGCTGTATGGATCGAAGCAGTTTCTAGCGGTCAGATCCTTGGAGTAAATACGTCCGTAAGTGTTCTATGTTGTAATTGTTTGAGACATAAGATGTTAACAGTTACAAAATACCTCTGTGATAATTCTAAAGAAAACGAATTAGCATAATTTTACGTTTGGTTATGAACCTATGCTGGCATGACTAGCTTGCTAACTAGCCCGTGTTTGCTAACTATGTAGCTTGTGGTTATTGTCAGGTATGTTTTGTGTTTTGCTTGTTTACAAGACACATGTTTAACGATATAGTAATGAGACATATGTGATATGTTGTCTTTCTGTTTATTTTATAGTTTTACCACACTGAAAAGAGAGAAAAGAAGAGCAACAGAGTTATCTAAAGAATGAACATCTGAAAGTAAAGTTCATCAACAAAACATTCTGGCATTCCTTCTGCACTCTTTGGTTAGCTATCTCTCTGTGCCTTGTAAGGATGCACACAATTGCTAGGACAGCATAGTAAATGAAGACAAAGAGGCAACTAATCACTCAACTCGAGAAAGCACAGCTACAAAATGACCCTCGCAAGAAGACAAAGCACAAGTGACTTTAGAAACGAGGTCTCACGAAGCAGCAGGTCATCAACAGCTAGACAAAAGCAAGGGCTAGGGCCAAGCATCAAAAGGATTGCCTACGCAGAGAAGGAAGCCGTTATGCTGAGGGAAGCTCGCAGTCGCATTGAAGAACAAAAACAGAAAGTATTAGCTGAGACAACGCCCGTCAAGCAGAGCTGGAGGCTGATCTTCACACGCTACAGTTAGAGAAGGAGGCAGAAGCAGCGTCCAGAGAAGCAGACGTCTATCAGGCTGCAGCCGAGTGGGAAGACAACCAGCTACTGGATACAGGCGAGGAAAACCGAGCTCAGCGCACCAGGGAGTACGTGCAGAACACTCCAGTGCAACACGGTCCACAGCCACTCCTTACGTCCCAGCAGACCCACAGAGAACCAAGCCGTCCTCTTCAAGCAACTGCTCAGCTGCATATGCTTCAGCCGCAACACCCTGCTCAATTGTTCCCTCAGGCAACCAACCACCCACAGCTGAGAGCGGGCTGACTACGGCCTCCATGACGATTCAACGCCAAGCAGGCACCCCATAATACCCTCTTCTCACACAGCCAACCTCCCACTGCCTCGAGGAGCCCAAACAACATTCCAACGCCAAGCAGGTACCCCTAGCACCCCTTCTCATGCAACATCGGACCACTACACTGGTGCGCCACCTCCAATGCCAGACTTCTCCACATACTTGATAAGGAAAGAGATGGTGAGCTCAGGATTGACCCAATTCGACATCGCCCAGAGAACTATTGGGCATGGAAAACGTCTTTCCAAAGCATCACACAGGACCTCAACCTGACACACAGAGAAGAACTTGACCTACTCGTCAAATGGCTTGGTCCGGAGTCAGCCACTCATGCCACGCGAATCAGGTCAGTCCATGTCACAAGTCCAGATAAAGGAGTGGAGACCATATGGCAGCGTCTAGAGGACTGCCCAGAGGTGATCGAACATGCCCTACTGAAACGGCTTGAAGATTTCCGCGTCTCAAATAACGACCCTCGCCAACTGAGAGAGCTGGGAGACCTGCTACAAGAGCTAGAGTCTGCAAAGTGGAGTGGCCTAACACCGGGGCTTGCATATCTCGACACGGCTCGAGGTGTAAGACCCATAGTTGAAAAACTCCCATACGGCCTTCAAGAAAAATGGGTCACACAAGGCTCCAGATACAAAGAAGAGTTCAAGGTATCATTTCCACCTTTCAGTTTTTTCGTGAAGTTTATCTGCAATCAAGCAAAGATTCGAAATGATCCGAGTTTCTTCTTCTCCTCATCCAATTACTCAAACAGCATGAAAACAGAGAGAGCAGTCAACGTGAGTAACAAACCATCCGTCTTTGTTAAGAAAACTGAGGTGTCTGCAGGGACTCGAAACTTTCCCAGCAGCCAAGCAGACAAGCAAAACAATGAACCAGACAAACATTGTGCCATCCACAACAAACCTCACCCCCTCTTCAAGTGTCGGGCCTTTAGGATTAAGCACCTGGATGACCGTAAGGCCTATCTTAGAGAAAATTATATTTGTTATCATTGCTGTGCCTCCACTAAACATGTTGCAAAAGACTGCAAACTGTCTGTTAAGTGCAGAGAATGTGGCAGTGACAAACATGTGTCTGCCCTACATCCTGGTCCCGCCCCCTGGTCATCTGAAGAGACCAAGAGTGAACCAGAGCAAAGCGAACAGCAACTTGATGTCACTACGAAATGCACAAAAATATGTCCTCTCCCCAGCCCAGGTCGTGCTCCAAAGTATGTCTGGTCAAAGTTTATCCTTCAAAACATCGTGAAAGAGCTCAACATGTTTATGCAGTATTGGATGAACAGAGCAACAGGTCACTGGCCAAGACACAGTTCTTCGACCTGTTCCGCATTGGAGGCGACTCCTCTCCCTACACGCTGAGGACGTGCTCAGGCACAGTTGAGACGGCGGGGAGAAAGGCATGTAGCTTCACAGTAGAGTCACTCGATGGGAAATCTACAGTAGCACTTCCTCCCCTCATCGAATGCAACACAATACCAGATGACAAGTCAGAAATTCCAACGACACTTTGCTCACCTCTCTCCGGTGCGAGACAAGATACCACCTCTAGATCCGGATGCGCAGATACTTCTTCTCCTGGGGAGACGTCCTGAGTGTGCACAAGGAGCAGTACAATGGACCTCACAACACACCGTATGCACAGCGCTTAGATTTGGGTTGGGTCATCGAGATCTGCCTCGACAGGGTCCATCAGCCAGCTGAAGTTAATGTCTACAAGACGAACATACTCTCTAATGGCAGAACCTCATTCTTCACACTGCACTAAAAGCATTCAAGTCAAAGGCGGGGGCCCTGGGGCCCTCTTGTGCCGCCCTGACTCACCACGTGAAGCTTGTCACTCATCCACAGCACCTTATCGGAGGCAATATGTCCGGACAGATCAGAATCCAGCCGACCACGGCAAGAGACCCATGCCTCCAGCTCACTTGCAGCTCACAAACTGGTTCTCTGGACCTGCGTTCCTGCAACAGCCAGATGCAGTAGAAAACAGTGTGGTGGAGCATTTCCAGCTCAAAGGCCCAGATCTGGACATGGAGATTCGACCCCAAGTAACCACATTGGCCACCAAGGTCACAAACCCGTCGCTAGGCACACACAGATTCCAACGCTTTTCTAGCTGGAAATCTCTTGTGAGAGCTATTGCCACACTCACCCATGTAGCAAAGTCATTCTCTCAATCGACTGACACACAGACCTGTAAGAAATGGCATACGTGCATGAAACCTGGCACAACAGAACGTTCACAGGCCAAGTCTACCATCATCAAAGCTGTACAGCGTACAAAGATGAATTCAAAAGCCTAACACAACACAGAAGTGTGTCACAAGACAGCTCACTCAAGAGACTAGATCCCTTCATCGACAGCGAGGGACTGATGAGAGGGCGGTCGCCATAAGCAGCTGATCTTTCTGACCAAGAAAAGCATCCTCTGATCATGCCACCAAACCACCACGTAGCTAATCTGCTCATTCAGCACTACCACAGTCAAGTGGCACATCAAGGCCGTCACTTTACCATGGGCGCGATACTCAGCGGGACTGTGGATCGTTAAAAAAACGCATCTCTGGTCTAATCCACCAATGCGTCGCGTGTAGGAAGATGAGAGGAAGGCTTGAAAATCAGAAAATGGCAGATCTGCCAGCGGACAGAGTGTCTGTGGATCCTCCATTCACACACACAGGGCTGGACGTCTTTGGCCCATGGAGTGTTGTGAGGCGACAGCGCAGAAAACAAAAGGTGGGCCGTCATGTTTAGCTGCCTAAGCACAAGGGCTGTTCACCTGGAGGTGATCGAGTCCATGTCAACGTCAAGCTTCATCAATGCCTTCCGTTGTTTCCTGGCTATTAAGGGGCCAGTTCAACATCTGCGGTCAGACAGAGGCACAAACTTTGTAGGGGCCTGCAGAGAGCTACAAATCAACACAGAAGATCCAGAGATCAAAAACTTCTTGCAAGATCGAGGCTGCACCTGGTCATTCAACGCACCGCATTCCTCCCACATGGGAGGAGCATGGGAAAGAATGATTGGCGTCGCACGGCGCATCCTCGATGGACTTTTGTTGACAAACAGCACCACACGACTCACACACGAAGTGTTGACCACACTTATGGCTGAGGTCATGGCCATCATGAACTCTCGACCTTTGACCCCCATATTGTCCGACACAGAGGTTCCTCAAGTCCTCTCACCTGCTACTGACCCAGAAAGCAAGCATCGCTCCAGCCGGGCGACTTCAAATGGATCATCTGCACAAAAGTCAGTGGCGACAAGTCCAGAACATGGCGGACTCTTTCTGGAAAAGATGGAGACAGGAATATCTAACAACTCTACAGCCTCGAAGGAAATGGACAGAGAACAGGCCGAACCTTCAGGAAGGTGACGTCCTGCTCAAAGACTGTCAGGTGAAACGCAAAGAGTGGCCAGTAGGACTTATCACAAAAGCCATACCGAGCAGCGACAACAGAGTTCGTAAGGTCATGGTCAAGACTGTAAGTCAAGGACTGTAAAGAATATCTGAGACCCATTAACGATGTTGTTTTGCTGCTTTCCCGGATAATGTAGTAATGTAGTGGTATAATATTAATCATACCAGACGGGGAGTGTTCTGACTTAATTTACTGAGTTTGCTCTCTTTATTGTTTAAGCTTGTCCAAGAAAGACACCTGCTGGTGTATTTTGCCTTTGTTTTGCCCGCCAAAATCCAGTTCTAACCTGTTCAAAGAGCTGTATGGATCAAGCAGTTTCTAGCGGTCAGATCCTTGGAGTAATCGTCCGTAAGTGTTCTATGTTGTAATTGTTTGAGACATAAGATGTTAACAGTTACAAAATACCTCTGTGATAATTCTAAAGAAAACGAATTAGCATAATTTTTATGAACCTATGCTGGCATGACTAGCTTGCTAACTAGCCCGTGTTTGCTAACTATGTAGCTTGTGGTTATTGTCAGGTATGTTTTGTGTTTTGCTTGTTTACAAGACACATGTTTAACGATATAGTAATGAGACATATGTGATATGTTGTCTTTCTGTTTATTTTATAGTTTTACCACACTGAAAAGAGAGAAAAGAAGAGCAACAGAGTTATCTAAAGAATGAACATCTGAAAGTAAAGTTCATCAACAAAACATTCTGGAGCGTCATTCCTTCTGCACTCTTTGGTTAGCTATCTGTCTGTGCCTTGTAAGGATGCACACAATTGCTAGGACAGAATACTAACATAGTCACTCTCATGCAATATACATTCATTCTTGCCATTTACATTTGCATAGAGTAAACATTACCCCTATGCTTCATAATACATTAATAACAATATCAATATTCTCCTTAATATTTTCTTATAATATCTTTCTATATGTATTAATTTAAAACATAAGACCTCTGCAGATGTTATCAAAATAAACTATTACAATTTAACAATCCCTCCTTTTATACTTATCCAATAGTATAAACAATCCAAGTAATAGCCCATTTATTTTGACGCTCTATGTAAACAAACATTGTACAACATTTTAATTATCACTCATTATCATTCAGCATCCCTGTGGAAGAAGAACATCACTCCCTCCTTTCATCCCTGCTTCTCAAGGAAACTAAATAACACTCAGTGTCAGTGTGAATGTATTCATCACACAGGTGAAAAATCTTGCTGTCCTGATGGTTCCGGTTGATGTAACGTGTGCACTGTCTAAGTGTCTCTGTGCAGGTGTCTGTGCATCCCTGTGAATCCAGTCCCTCCGCATACATGCTCTGCAACTCCAGTTCCTCATTGTCAATGATGGTTGCGATTGTCCCACTCAGCTGAGGGAGCATGAACTACTGCGTCCACAGACTGCAAGCAGTTAACTGTCTACCAGCAATTCACACTCACTAAATCTCAGCTGAGGACTTCTCAAGGATCTCGGCTTACATGCAGCTACCTGCATGCCGTGGTTCTCTGCCGTCATCCAAAAGGTCGGAAAAGCCTTGTCTCTCTGGAACCTGTCTCATACCTCCCGGGCGTCCCAGCCCCTGGGGAGATATTATTCCTCATGGTTTTCACTGGCTGCGCCGTCCGTCGGTTGGTGGATTCGCATATCCACATGATGTCATCTGTCCCTCTTCCTCTGCATCGTTCTGTCCTCTGCTCCGAATGGCATCGCAGGCGTCCTCAGGATGGCTCCGTCTGCTCCTCAGTCTCTCTGAGCCGGGTGATGATGGTGTCCGATGCTCCTGTGGGCAGCTCCTCATGGCAGGTCCTCACAGCAGGCAGTCAGCACACGATGGAGGTCGATGCTGGAGCGTCAGGTGTAGCTGTTGGAGAAAATGAGAAAACACAACACCACACAATGGCCACTAGGGCGGCTCTATACAGAATGTGACACTTGACTATGAAAAATGGTCTATATCATAATGTCTATATTTAAATAAGTATCTAATACTTTCTAGGCTTGAATTCGCAATCTTAAACTGAGTCGGAGGAACAGCTTCTCACCCCGTGTGGGAGGAATCATCTATTAAATGGCCATCCGTCGTCCAACAGAGTCTCAATTACTTATCCAATCCAATCTAACTTTATTTATCTTTAATGGTTATGATAAATGTAATTGATCCTATCTATGGCCCTTGACTAGGGCATAGAAATATTCAAATCCTACTAGGATCTGATAGCAGGCAGGTATTCGTCCAGCACCCTCCTTTCTCGTGCTCGACCCCCTAAAACAGCTTATGGGGAAAAACAAAACATTTGCACCTCGAGGTGCCATTAATGACAGGAGACGGTGAGCAGTGAGAGTCAATGTTATCTGCACACATCTTCCTGTGTTGCAGTCCTAACTCTCGCTCTAATGTCTCAGATATGAACATAATTACAAAAATGTGAAATGGTGTCACTGTGTGAGACCACTTACATCGAGGGCGCTCTGAGGTCCTTGCAATGACCCCAGAGCACCCCATTCGCCTGGACTTAGTCCACTGGCTCCTGGTGGGCTCCGGTAACCTGCTCAAAGAAAAACTTAACTGTGGTTAGTTCATTCCTCAAATATTCTCCAAAGCCACGCCATGAACTCTGCTATCCCCTCCCTGGGCGATAGTCTGCTCCTGTGTGAATGTGAATGTGTTTGGTTGCAAAACTGTGCCAGTCAGACCTGATCACTCCTCGAACGCCATATCTCTGTCATGTAGGGATGCCGCCAGAGGATGAGACCTCCTGCTCCGTTCTTCTGGGATTCACATGAGAGGGACCATGTGCCTGTCTTATGAGTCCTTGACACATCTTCGCAGGTGCCACCATGCGTCCATCATGTGATCTCCAGAGACCCTCTGGCTGGCTCCTTTGTGTGCCCACTGATTCTGCTCATAAACTCCTGCTTCTTTCTGAATGAGCTTAATGTCCTTTAATCCAAGTTTCGGGAGTTCAGGTGTGTCAATGGCTGTCGTTGCCTCTTGCCACCGTCGTTGTCAAGTTCTGATGTCCTTTGCATTTCATAACTACTTTGTGTGGTAGCAGGATGACAGCTGGTAGTTGCTCCAACTGGCTTCTGTGCTTTACTGGTGCATTTGCTGTAGTTAAGAATCCTCTTCTCAACCACTGGGGACCGTCGACATGCACGGCTCCATATGCATAAGCTGAATCGGTGTAAATGTTGACTGATTTTCCTTTGGCGTGTTCCAGTGGTTTTGTCAAAGCCACTAATTCTGTGAGCTGTGAAGATGCTGGTTGTGGGATGATTTCAGCTGCAATGGTTGAGAGTCTCTTCTGTTGTTGATGTTGCTCTCTTTTCCTCTGTGGCAGTGTCCATCAGTGAACAGTGTTCAGTCAGGACTGTCCAGTGGTTCTTTCTCCAAGTCCATTCTGACCTTGAGATCTTTTCGTGCAATCTCTGCAGTCATGTGGTTCTTCCAGGTTAACTTGTAATCCGTCTGCCATGTTGTTGGGCTCGTTGACAAAGTTGGTGTGGCTGTTGTAAGACTTTTGAGATCTTGTCTTGTTGCTGTCATAGAGAACACACTTTAAGTAAAAAATGTGTGAACGCCTTGTTCTGTGTTGACCTCGAGCTCGTGACACATTACAGGGATCCCAGTTGCTTTGTGCAACCTGCTCACCCCTCTATGGTCTCGCTTGAGCTGTAGTACATTAGCTATCTCCTCTATCCCTCCTTTTTCTGAAACAACCTTTGATTCAGAAAACTCAAGGTGGACGCATGTTGTGGTCGGCTTCTGATGTTTGGCCAAACTTCTTGCTTGGATCAACGTTCTTGTGATGTCTCTGGATATTCCACACTGACAGTGTTCAAGTGGAGAGTGGTGGTACTTCATGGTGCAATTAGGCAATGCACAATCCTGAGGTGCTGCTCCATCGATGGCTGTGATGACAGGTCAGGTGACAGATGACATGTGACAAATGACATGTGACAGATGACAGGTCCGCCTCTCGGTCTTCTTCTTGCTGGCAGTCCGGCATCCAGTATCCAAACTGGAGGAAACATGGCTCACTGTCTCTGGGATCTGCTTGTCCCTGTTGCCAAGGAATTATGGCGTCTTGCTTCTGTTGGGAGGCAGGCTGGTGTTGTCCTCCCTCTTGCATGAAGGTGCTCATGGCTTTGCTGACCTCCTGCTTCGTTGCTGTGAATGAGTGTTCTGCATTAGTGGTTCATGTCAATGTGGCTTTCAGGTTACGGTTTCCTGCTTCAGCCAACATGTCGCGGAGTGGCTGTGTGAGAGGCGTGAAGTCAGGAACGTGATGGCGGCTGTATCCAGTTAGGCCAAGGAATGACAGCATGTCTTGTACAGTCTTTGGTTTTGCTGCACTCAAGATGGCAGACCTCTGTCTTGCAGACAATGCGCTGGAGTCTCCTGAGATCAGTCTTCCCAGGAATGTCACTGTTTTTCTTGCAATCTGTGTTTTAGAGCGCTTGACTTTATAACCTGCTCTGGACAGCAGCGTTAACAGGTCTTTGGTCACTCTGAGGCAGATTGCAGCAGTCGGTGCGGCCAGCAGTATGTCATCTACATACTGTACGAGAACTGTGTCTTCTGGAATGGTGAGGTCTTTGAGGTCTTGCTTCAGGGCTGCATTGAATAATCCCGGGCTGTCTCTGTAGCCTTGCGGCATTCTGGAATAGGTGTATTGTCTGCCTTCAAACGTAAAGGCAAACATAGCTCTACTTGCTTTGTCAAGGGGCAGACAAAAGAAAGCATTTGCCAAGTCAATGACAGTGAAGTACTGTTGTTTTGGTGACAAGCAGGACACTGCTGTGTAGGGGTTGGGCACTTGAATGTTCTGTGGCGCTGTGGCACTGTTGATGGCTCTCAGGTCATGTACCATCCTTCAGCCTTTGTTGCCGGATTTGGGAACTGGCAATATTGGAGTATTCCATTTGGACTTTGTGTCAATCAGCACTCCTGCTTCTTACAAGCCTTGGATGGTCTCTCGTATGCCGTCCTTCTGTTCTTGCTTCAGGGGATATTGATAATCATTTCCACGTTGTGTTGGGCGGTGTGACCAACATCGTAGTCTCCACTTGACCATATTTGGGGCGGCACGTCTTCTAGCATTTCATCAGTGGCAGGATGGTTGGAATGTTCTCTCCCATGATTTCTGTCAAGGTCAAGTTGTTGGAGCAGTCCTTTAGAATACGAATGTTGTTGTACTTTCCAATAGTCACCATCGGGGGTGTGTGACAGACAGGGGGATGTGGTAGGAATCCACCTTACTCTTGAGACTGCTTTCATCATGGGGCCAAGAGAATTGTAAGGTATTCTCAAAACTGGGGCACTACGCAGATGGTGGAAAAACAGGCTTCCGGACGCGCATGGATTAAGTTATCAACATTTAATGGCAGGAAGTGTAAAACAATCATTCGAGGCGCTCTCCTCGTGTCCCTGCTCTCGGGAGCTCACTTGAGCACACCCTCCTGGGTCCAGCTTACCTGAGAAAGAGGCCGGTCTCCCTGAGACACGGCGTTTTCTCTCACCGTCGAAACGTCACTTCCGGTTCCGTCGCTAAAGTATTTTCACAATAAGATTCCAGTCTTGGTTTTGACTGCATTAAAAGTCACCTTCACGGAATTCAACCGGCTTCGTCAATCTATAATACTAACATAGTCACTCTCATGCAATATACATTCATTCTTGCCATTTACATTTGCATAGAGTAAACATTACCCCTATGCTTCATAATACATTAATAACAATATCAATATTCTCCTTAATATTTTCTCTTATAATATCTTTCTATATGTATTAATTTAAAACATAAGACCTCTGCAGATGTTATCAAAATAAACTATTACAACTTAACACAACATTACGGTAAAGTGGAACGGAAATATGCCTATGGCATTCAACCTGAGAATATACAGTAGAGTTACTGTGGCATGTGTGGATGGTAGGTTATCATATCTTGTTCTTGAAAAAGAGGTTGAGAATAGCAGCATGTCTTCATTACCAGTGCATTATCACCATGAGATGAACACCAACATGTCTGTCCACAAATTGTGTTCATTATTCTGCATCCTGCTTCTGTGTAACGATGTGCAGCATGTGTTGCAAGACACCGATGAAGAGGGGCATTTAGAGTTAATGACATTTCTCTGAATGATGTGACGATATCGTGGCTTTCCTGCATCACTGTCAATTACTATGACAAGAATTGTAGGTGCAATGCTGCTTCTCATGGTGCAATACTTTGCTCTCAATACGAGCTTGTTATGACCTAGTGTGGCGATCACATCAAGTTTATAATGTCAGTGGTCCACTGGGAAATAACACCTGCTCATAGCTTAATACAGTTTGAACTTTAACAACATGTTAGAATTGAGAGCTGTATGTTCCCCATCCCTGTAAGAATACAATTCCATCAATCTGTTGCCTTATCAACGGAACATCGGGACCTGCTACATGCAATAATGGATGTTCTGTACCAAAGTACATGCAAATCAGCACTCTGTGGATTTCATTATCTGCAGCATAAGTATTAATCCCTCATGTGTGTTGTCTGAAGATCTTTGCACCTCATGTAATGTCAGCCTTAGATATACACAAATCTACACAGCGTGCCATGTCATAGTTCTTATACACGGTGGTTGTGAGGACTGTTTTCCAATAAAAGTGCAACCATATGCGCATCTAATCTGATGAGCTATTTTAACTAAAAAATGCACTCTTTATACCAGCCATATGCTGCCAGTAAACTAAAGCATTAGTTAGCTGGATGAGTGACAATAAAATCCAAAGTGATTCAGCTTTGTGTGGCAATGTCACAGACAGTGATGAAGGGAAACCAAAGGCCCTTCAGTAACATTAGGCTGTAATTACACGAAGAGGCTTCATATTGATGTTCATTTCTATAATTCTATAAATCACCCTGCTTTATCTAGTTGACCTATTGGCCATCATTAAACAGGTTGTGTAGTACTTGCTAGTGTGGCAGAACCAACAGCAATTAAACATCTTACATTCTCAACAAAAAATTGATAATTTAGGCTTGACACCGATATTAGTTTTGAGGACTACGGCTGACAATTGCGTTTCCTTTGCAAACCGGAGGGAATGGTTTTAGTTTTTTACACGTTATCCATCAGTATGACTTATCTGGCGCAGTGTATGAAAATATTGGATTCAAATATTGGTTTCACCCGAGGAAAACATTTGACTGTTTTGGACTGACATCTGTGAAAAGATGCAATCAGGTGTTGGATAACAGATAGACATTTCCCTTGTTTTCGGCTATGAGCTCCAGAAAAACGAATGAACGTACAGAGTGCAGAGGTCACGCATGATTCTAAGACGGAGGTTTTTAAAGTGGGGTGGAGCATCAAAACATATTAAGGGGAGGCTTAATGAAGGCAATACAAAACTACATCAGTTATCAAAATAAGATCAAATAGAATAGCCTAAATGTGTCTGATGTGGTTGAAGAGATAATTCAGACATCCAGAAGTTTTGGGAAATTCAACGTTTTTCTCCATTTCCCCATCAGAAATACCATAGGACAGACCTTTTATGTATTTGCTACAGTCTGAAGTGATGGCCATTCAAGGCTATCTTGGTAAAACGGTTTAGTGTCCGTCCATGGGATCAATTAACATAATCATGATCCCATGATTATGTTACGAAGCACGTAAACTAAGGGCGCCTTTTGCCAAGTTTTGTCTGAGGGGATTATATGAAACACTGTTCAAATATATTATATAACTAATAATACTATTTTGATTTGGAGTTAATATATCTTCAGGAGGATCAAACATGAACCCGTTGCTGAGTAACACCTGTTCTTGGTTTTATTCTGATAATCTTATCAGAACAACAATGTTCTCTATTCCAACAAGTACAGTATGCTCTGCAGATCGGGACTATTGAAAATGAAACTTGACAAACTACGAGGAAAAACCGTAAATGTTATTTTAATATATAATGGAAGTTAAGAAATTTCGTGGGCCATACAATTGCATGAATATTTGCACAATAATCCTTAAAAGCCCCATTATCCAACATTGTCCTCAATTTCCAAGTAATCTGACATATGGTGTTTGTCAAGGCTCTTAATTAGACAATTCAAGTGATTTGTTTAATACCCTACTAGTATACTTTTTCATGATATTCTAATATTTAGAGATAGGATATTTGAGTTTATCAGCAATAAATCAGAATAAAAGGCTTGCAATATTTCAGTTGATTTGTAATGAATCCAGAATGCATGACATTTTTGTTTTTTTAATTGCATTACAGAAAATAAAGAACTTCATCACAATATTCTAATTTTCTGAGACAGTCCTGTATATTGCAGCTCCGGCTGTGAGGGTTTGTGCTGCAGTAAAATAATTCAGCACAATTTAATGTGGAAGTGTTTTCAATAATATTTAGCACAGTGCCACAGTGCAATGTTCACAGAAGGACTGGGCAGAGTATGGCTCATTAATTGCAAATTAAATGTTAAATAAACACTGTAGGACAACAGACCTCCAGCTGTTTTTCTAGAGAAACTACGAGTGAAAGATGAGTAACCTTCGCGCCAGACGAGAAGCATGGTAATTACTGTATCCTTATTGCTCAGTTCTAGGAAGGTGGAGCTGTAATAATTCAATCAATTCTGGCCTTTAGTCTTAACTTTACAAACCAAGCATCTCTTCAAGGGCACACTTCTCCCCCTTGGGACCCCGGTGGCATATTCAAGTAGACGCTCCCCTCTCCATCTCTCCACCTCTCCATCTCTCCATCCTTGCTGATACAAACAAAATGTAGTGCAGAGTGAAGTGCTTTGTGTTCGGGCTCACGTCCGCGATAGCCCACAGCAGCTGGTGTTCTCACAGACCACTGCATGGAAAATGAGCCGCTTTCAGGATGAAGCAGCCAATGGTGGATTTCTAACTCTGTGCTGTTTGGGGCCAGAGTCACTTTGATATGGACTTGAACAAGATTAACAGCAAGATTGTAAGTCCCCAGTCTCAGTTTTGGTACGTGTTGCTGCAGTTTGTGTCATTGTGTCTATTCCACAACTATGTAATGTTTTTAATGTAATTCATTTGAACTGAAGATGCAAGCTCAGATGGTATGATAGTTATGATGTAGGGAAGAACATGATATGTGACTACAAACTAGAGAAGTGTTGATACCGATATCAGATATTGGTCCAATACTGACTCAAATAGCTGGATCAGGTGTGTTGCATTTTGTTTTGCAAAGTTCAAAAAACAATGCCTGATCTACAGATAAACTAATGATCCCAGTCCCGTCCACACAGAAAGGCATACATTTTATTAATAGCAAACTGGTTTCAGATGAATACTTAGTCAAGTAAAGTTCAGGTATTGTCGTCGGTACTGAAAACATCAGTGCAATTCTATTTCAAGCACCAAGGTCATTGCAACACATTCGTCAAGAGTGAGGAAGGACAACATTTAGTAGCTCTCACACAAACCTGAATGACACTCATATTACATGATGTATGACATCAAAATATATGAAACCTAAACATCTCCATTAATCAAATGAAGAAAAAACCCACTACATCTGCGGTGTTTATCAGCTGAAATGAGAAAAAATGAATAACACGTTTGAGAGGCGTTGCACGACCTCTTTAGCAGTCTGACATGGCAAGCGTTACCAAAAGTTTTGATACTTGGGTAGCTGTGTTCTACACAGAATTATGATGCCAGTGTCTCCTCGCTCATCAGCACTCTCAGCAACTCCTTTGCTTATCTTTGCATAACTACACATCCTGGTCATGTTTCCTTTCTCCTCCTGACCATCTGTTCACTGCTGCCAATCTTCTGAGTGTGCCAGCTTCTGCCTCAATCTGAGTATGGATATTATATTCTTCCACTATCCTTACAGACACACACACACACACACACACACACACACACACACACACACACACACACACACACACACACACAGTAATGCTGTTAAATATGGCAGAATGGCATACACAATTTGTGATTGGTTTCACATCTTGAACATTGTAGAAATTGGCATGAGGCTATATAACGCAAATATGGCAACTAATATTCCTCGACATAAATAAGGATACAAATTTGTTCGGTGTATCAAACAATTTATTAGGATTTTAAGCAATAATGCAACACATCATACTACTCATTACATTTATGAGCAAGTTTTCGCAAATTGAACAATTTATGATTTCTTTTGTTAACTTCTGTTGTTTTTGTTAAAAAAATAACATACGGAAACTTAACTTTCACTTGATGTGCCAATAATTATGAAGCTCAAGTGGAAGTTCAGGAAGGAAGACACTCACTTAACACTGCTGTTCATTCATTATCAGTCTCTAATTCTCCTAGCGAGTATTCCATCAGCTGATTGGGGGCGTGTACATTAAATGAACTAATTAGATTCTCAGCAGTTGTCATTTCAGCTTAAACCGCCTCCCCCCAGGCTCCTCCAGTTAGCAGTCAGTCCTGGTCAACATTCATCGTCAGGTTACAGCAACTCTTTTTCTACACCACCACCAGTGTCTGGACTCCAGGGGGGATTCTGCCTTCGCAGATATCAGCAACATTACCCATTGCTTAACCTAATACAGAATGAAGTCCAATTGCCAAAGACCTTGCACGATTCAAATATATGCAGTTGTATTATATTAATGTTAAACTCTAAACAAGTCTCTCCTGTTCGAAGTCTTAATACCATTTAGAGTAGTCATATAGTGAAAAAGTGACCACAGCACTGATAGTAAAATATGTTGTTAATTAGCTTGTACTTTGTTATGGCAGTATTGATGATAATCAATAGCACAAGTGGTAGTTTTCTGATAAATATAGTGTGTATATCAAAATATGGCAAGTAAATGCAAAATCACATAGAAGATAACTCATGTATGTTTAAATGTCGTGCATTCATAGTTGTGGCACCAATGCAGCTAAATAAATGCTGGGTTTGAATTGGGAGAAGAACTATGGCCGCACGGCTGCTAAATATTGCAAGTATGGATATAAGAGAGGCACAAGCAGGCTATAAGGGCAAGAAATAATACAACTTCACGATTGCATAAACCCAATAGTGACAGCTCCTTAAGGGCTAAGCCTATTCTCATAGAATCTAGACATTCCATCCCTAACTAACTAACGTTCTTAGGTGTGTGTCAACTTAAAAAACATGTAGAGATTTTCTGCAGGCAAAATATTCCTGTTGTTTGTGCCAAAGAAGATTGTAAGTTGTCTTATTCACAACACAACACTATTTTCTCCCACAGCACATTACTGTACCTGTTCCTTGACCGGCCTCCACACTTCCCATTTCCTCCGGTAGCTAGTGGTTGGCATCAGTGTTGCCAGGTCCGCGGTTTTCCCGCGGAATTGGGCTACTTTTGAAGTGTTGCCGCGGGTTGAATTTCTTGTCCGCTGGTTCGGGTAGACCTATTTTGCATGCAAATTACATGACTATCTTTAAATAAAAATCCATATTTTAAATGAAATAATTTATTTCTACCCAAATCCTACCAAACTGACTCCAGATCAGCACGTACACACATGGACATGGGACACGCCCACATACACACACGCACCTAAAGCTCTCGCCGCTCTCAGTCTCCCGCGACCCGCTCGATCCCAACTCTGGTCTGGTAGTTAGTGTAGCTAGCTACACTGGAGAAACATGCCACCCGGTAAGTGGGCTAAATACGGGAAGAAATATACGAAAGAATGGGAAAGTGAAAATGGAATTAAAGAATGGATAGAACGGGGATGATACCAAAGCTTTTTGTCGGTACTGCAAAACCGAGATTCGTGCGCACCACAGTGATCTCCAAAACCACAGCAAAACGGGGAAATGCTGCTCCGTTCTCCAGTTGTCGAGTGCGTACATTGTTTGAACTATAAGTATATGATAAAAATATAGTGAAGCAACATAAGGTGTTTCAGTTGAAATAAGGTATTGCATTAACTACAGTGAATGCATATGAAGTAAAAACAGTACATTCATGTTGTCCAGGCAGGGAGGAAGAGAGAAAAGGGAAGAGAAAGCCTCAAGACAAAGCAACAGGTTAGTTTGTCCGTCAGTGAATTGGTCTACACCTTCACAGAGCTATATTTTATTTATGATAATATACTGTATCTAATTACACAAGGCCATTTTAGGACCTAGGTGAAATAACTGTTTAGGGAAAACTGCTTTTAATGCTGGCATACTAACCATTTGTTGTTACTTTGTAGATATTACAATACATTTGGAAATGATAGCAATGTTGTTGGACTTTAAAAGCAGTGTATATGGTTTGGCACAGGCATATTTTGAGTTCTGATATTGGGCTTGTTTTTTGGGCTTGTTTTATTGGCCATTGGGCTGGTTTGGGCTGGTTTTGATTGGCCATTGGGCTGGTTTTGTCACACAGACCTGGCAACCCTGGTTGGCATCCACTGCGCATTAAGAACTCCACTGCTGGCCTCAGGCTTTAAAAGTAATGACTAATACACTCTTTGCAAACCACCAAAAGAGTGCTGTAAAACATCTCAGCCTTAACAAAGTGATGCAATAATACTCTGTGGTCAACACATTTAACAGAGGGGTCTGCTTGTTCCGTAACATTCAGATAAGTAGTTTGCATATTATATTAGTATTATGGTGTTTGGAAAAGGCTTTCCTTTAGTTTTTTAATTAATACAAGTATCAGACATATGGAAGTTACCACCAAGTGAAGCCCAAAAATAAATGTATTTTCATGTTTTGTTTTGGAGAAAAAATGGGATTCCATCAGTGCAATTTGTATATTACATAATTTATACAGAGATGAACGCTTATCAAGGCAACATGGCGACTGAGGTACACGCAATTACAAGAGTTGCTCACATGAAAGTAAAATAATCTGATATAAATAAGTGATAGGTAAAGAAAAAATGCATTCAGGCTAACTTGTATAATGATGTTTTTGGTCAAGCGAATTACACCACTGGCAAATTACTTCAGTACAAAACAGCATGCTGATGGTCAATTTTGAAAGTGCACTTATTCAAAATTTTGGATGTATCTCCCAAACAGCTTGTCAGACCACAGCAAGGTGATTAGAGAGTGTTGCTGCGCCGCATGCTAACTATGGCTGGGTTTTCAGACTTGACAGGTGTCCCGACATATGTATTAGAATGAATTTGCACCTCTCCTCAAAAGAGAGTATTTCGATACGTGCTCTCTGGTCAAAACAAAGCTGACCCCAGAGGACAAGGTGGTGTTCTGTCAAGCAAAACCCTCACTGACAATCATCAAGTGTAAGAAATTCATCTCTTCTATGTCTCCGGTAAATATATAAACAATGGACCACATATGAAATATATGTAAAAAGATTCCAAACATCTCAGCCTTAACAGAGTGATGCAATAATACTCTGTGGTCAACACATTTAACAGAAGGGTCTGCTTGTTCTGTAACATTCAGATAATTAGTTTGTAAATTATATTATGGAATCTTTTTACTGTGGCTTCAACATTGTAGCTTTACTCTCACACATTCTTGTCCAATCAACACTTGTTTCTCTCAACACTTCTGTTGGTGTCCCATTTACAGATTCACTTTCACCCTCACAAAGACGTCTGTTTTAGAGGGCAATAAGCCTTTTTAGCTAATGGCTAATTCACCTGTAGAGTCTATTAGGAGGATGCACTACCTGCTGTTTCTCAAACTGTGCTGATCATTTAGGATGACTCTCTAGTCACAGTACATGTGAAACAAGGTAAAACACCAAAAAAAAGCACACTTAATATAATGCCTGTATTTCAGCGCTACACGCAGACATTGGAAGGATTTTTAATGTCACAGATTTTCCAAAATCTTCGCACAGTTAAAGCACCATAAAACAAAAACTAGTCTTGCAGATAATAATAATTTCCCCCGGGTAGGCTATTATCGCTTACTAACAGTGCAAGAGAAACAAATCTTGATTAGTTCTCCTGTGAATTGTCTGGCCCTCTGAATATTTATCAAAGTAAATGATATTATATATATATATATATATATATATATATAGTATATATATATATATTGTATATATATATATATATGTATATAATTTACTTGATAAATATTCCAAAACCATTCCTATACAAAATATTATTTCAGGAGTTCCACATTTCATGCACCCTTTTTGATAGTGGGATCTTGATTGAGTCCTCCAAATTGAAATGTCAACATGTCACGGATCAAACCAATTTCCCAATGTTTCTATTGTTGTCTGGAAAATTGAGAGGGGAATATCACCTGACAAAAATAATGTGTTCATATGCAGGGATGAGGCAATACATAAAAATGGAGCGATTCTTTTGCCAGACAGAAAGTAAACACTGATGCTGCTTTCAGCCTGCGCGGCTTTCCATTTCGCCAAAGAAATGTGTCAATTATCTTGATATACTCTCTGTCTGTGCATGCAGGGTCCGATTCATGGTTTTCGACTGTTAAGAAACAGACATATGTTGTCTTCGATAAGGTACATAGCGATGGAGCATTTCCAGCTGTGCTTACGTTTTTCAAATTTAGCCCTAGGAAATTAAATACACCCCGTACTGCTTTGAATGCATCTCATTTGAAATTATGAATACTTCAGGTGCTATAAACTATAATACACGTAATAGTCTAATGCAGCTCTGCAGCGGAGAGGGGGAGCTGGTTACAGCAGCTAAATCTGCTGCACGTCCCCCAATCAATTAGATCTGTGAAATCCATTTCTCTTTGCATGTTTGCTCTTGTTTGCAATAATTACAACCTCCACCCCAAACAGGCATGATAAACACCTCCTGATTTAGAAGTGTTTGTTCAGATCGGAGGGACCTGCTGCTTGTCTTGCTGTTTATAAACCGTGGAAATCTACAGGGATTACACAGGCTCATCACCATCTGCGGCATTACTCCAAAACAAGTCTGCACAGAGAAGAGCCCTATTAGGGCGCAGAGAGGAGGAGGGCCAAGTCAGACTGACATGAAATGGGCTGCTCTCACCTCGTCTGCAGAACAATACCATCATCATTAATTGGGCTGTTAGCGCAGACTCAAATACACACAGACACCCACAGACACCCACAGACACACACACACACACGCACACATTATCTACATATATGGAACTGTATGTAAGGATGCAGACTGTTTGTTACGCATATCCGTACATATAGAAAAACATGCTTTTATGTTTAATTTCATACTTACTTTAAATAAAACTACACGCATGTACCTCTTATCACATAGACCAGGGGTGTCAAACTCATTTCCCCCCGTGGGCCACATCTGCATCATGGCCGCCTCTTAAAGGGCCGGTTGTAACAGAAGTATATAAACTACTCCCCAACATATTGTTAAATCTCTCTCTCGTCATTTAATTAGCGTTTATTTGAGTGTAGAAATATTGTACATGAAAAAAGACTAATATTATAGCCTAACATGAATCCATTTAATCTGAAACCTTCAAGATAAAAGCACGGGATTTGTTGTCATAAATGTCTTTCAGAAAAGGTGATCGTGTGTCTTTCAAGCCGTCGGGGGCCACATGAAATGAAGTGGCGGGCCACATTCGGCCCGCGGGCCTTGTGTTTGACACCTGTGACAGACAATCAAAACTGCGCTGTAAAGGCTAATTGCATTTAGTTTTTTTTAAACAATATTTTCAAGAATAAATTTGACCCATTTTTGAGCAAAAAAAGACAGCAAGGGTAGAAAACGTTAATGTTTCAAAACCCTATTGTTGAGATCAAAACCCATTTTTCTGTCAGAACAACTGTGATTGACCGACCGGAATTTCAAAAACAAAACGCAATACACAACAACAAAACTGCAGGATACTTCCTGCATCACAATGCTTCAGATCAGACAGACTGTAGTTTGATTTGTTAGAGGCAACAAAATAACTCCATTGACTTTTAAATGACGGATGTCACAAATCAGATTCCTAATGATTGACAACTGCCGTCAACGCACCTGACAGAGACAATTTTAGTGACATCGGAAAAACACAGACAATAATAAAATATTTTGCAACAACAGTGCTCGACTGATGTCAACATGTAGGCCTGATAAACTGGCTTAATGATCGGTGTGCCTTGGTATACAACCTGCATATTAATGAAAGTTAAAATCTAAAAATAAAAAAGAAATAAGATCGGTCCCCTGAGTTAAACAAAGATCCACACGAGATGCACAAAAAAATAGGAATTTTGGAATTTTTATGAGAAGCGAAACTCTCCATATAAATAATGAATAGTCTTTTAATGTCAAGAATTCTCAGAAATTATGAATTACTATCTTTCTTCATATCAACAATAGTCACCGTGTTTACCCACTATTAGTACTAATATACTTCTCACAGACCAAGACCCTTTGTTTGGTTGTGTTCTGCCAGATCACTTTTTCCCCCTAGTTTTGCAAAGGTCTGATTTGGTCAATAAATCCATCAACAGCACATTGCTGTTCACCATGTCCATTCAACAAAATAGTAATAATTATGTTCGCAGTTGCTGCCAGAAACGATGCATTTTCTCGATTACATTTATGTTGTTGTTGGAATCAAAACATATGACCCTGCATCAATCAGTTTATAAATGCCCTCAACTAAAAGTGAAAGGATAATCCGGATAATCGGAGTACACGGTTCCCTTCCCAAATGAGCTATCACCAACAGATTAGTGCACTGACCCCAAAACCATTTGACTCACCAACAGACATTGTTCAGGCAATTTACAGTAATTGTAAAGTTTACAATGTAACCTTATAACTACAAAGACCTATCGGAAGACAGAAGCTAAATGGACTCCTGTTATAATATGGATTAGGTTAATATATTTATGTAAGACAATTCCATGTTCATAAGGCATTACGTTATATCAAACCTATCCATATAGAACTAAAGGTTGGTTAAAAAAGGAAACCAATAACAGCATCATGGTTATTGCAAAATTCCCATGGTCACTATGTTTTCTTGAGAATTTCTGCTCCAGTAGCTTCCATTAAGTCAAGTGGTGAATGTATCGTTTGTTTTTTTCTTTTATCTCTTTATTTTTTTTTATTATTTTTTCCCTTTGTGTGTTTTTTGTATTTTATGTTTGTGTGACAAACCTAATTGTTGTATCTATGTAGGTCTGCCATCTCTAAGTGTCCTTAAAGTTTTTATTTTATTCGGTAAAAATGGCAAATATGATATCAGAAGAGATATCATTTTGACTTTGATTTCTGGATGTGAATCTGAATACAAAGGAATTGTACGTGCTACTGCTTCACTTCACCCCTACAATACAGCACATTCCCTGTGTCACATATTATATTTTCAGCTGTATATCTGTGAATATATTCTTATATAAGTTTTTATGGCTTTCACCATTGAGGCAAATGAAAATCACATCAGGGGTCTTTTTCCAGCGGTTTGAAGTCTCTTGGACTTGAAAGCCCCCATGCAGTCGCCTCATCAACCATTTGGAATGTTTCAAAGAGACCTTGCAAGAAAATCACTAGTTAAGAGGGAACGATTTAACTAATTCACCTTTGACAAACAGGAATTTGCGACCCGTGGACCTACTCATATGTCACGCTTTATCATGGACCTCTTTCAAAGCAATCAATGACATTTAAATGGTACGAAGAGGCCACAGAGGGGGGTCTTGAAAGTTCCAGTGCCAAGGTTAAACTAAAATGGAGGGTAATCGAAATTCCGTTTATAGCAGAACAGAAGACTTGAAATAATTTCTTGAGTCCTGTTGAGAGAAATAGATTTCAAAATGAGCCACTGTATTTGGGCCCAATCCCATAACAGCTTTTATAGTAGAGTGTATCATATCATATACGGTTAAGAACTTAGACTTGGATGCAAAAGCCTTCTACATGTGGTGCCACTTGTTCCTCTACCGTTCAACCTTTCAGGAGAACACTTTACTGTCAAGTTATAAATGTACTTATGATAGCAGTAAACAAGTATTTGCTGTAGCTATTGTGGTAATAGTACTAGTAATAGTAGTAATTTATGGAGGATTTAAAATATCTTAAGTAAAAATAAATAAATAAATGTATGAATAAATACAGGAATAAATTAATAAATGCTTAAATACATGTATAAATGAACAAATAAATACAAGAATAAATAAATGCTTAAATACATGTAAAAATAAATAAATAAATACAAGAATAAATGAATGCTTAAATACATGTAAACATAAATAAATAAATACAAGAAAAAATAAATAAATGCTTAAATACATGTATAAATAAATAAATGAATACAGGAATGTAGAAATAGATTTATTTAATGATGTCCTGTTTGGTATAACTTATATTAATATTTTCCTGTATTTATTTATGTATACATTTATTTAAGCATTTATTTATTTATTACTGTATTTATGTATTTATTTATACATTTATTCAAGCATTTATTTATGTATTCCTGTATTTATTTTCTGAAGCATTTATTTATTTATTCCTGTATTCATTCATATATTCATTTATTTATTTATACTTAAGACATTTTAAGTCCTCCACAGGAATTTCCACCTGTGCAGAAAATGAAGTCACTCTCGGTCTGTGTAGGCTGTGATCCGAGCTTTGCTACCCTTTGTTGACATAACCGGGCTGGCCATCCATGATTGTAGTGCATGTTTGTGCAATGTGCACAGGCTTTGACCGTGCCCAGCTGGATAGCTAATGGATGCTGCTCCACATTGAGTCCATGCAGCGGTTAAAGTTGATAAAGCCATCCGACAACACAGAAAAGTAGCAGCTGCACTCTGACTCGCCCTCAGTGAAACACTTTCTGCGCTGCTAGCGCCGTTAGCTGTGAGACGCAGGCTCAGCAGTCGCCATGTTGATAGGCAATAGAAATGCACCCAATCTCGCATAAAGCACGTTAAAATCTCAAGTGAGAATGTAAAGTGCTACATAGCACTGAGACATGACTTCTCAAGGTAACAAATGACCTTTTAACAGTTATGCGAGGCAATGTCCGATCTTAATCCTTTTAGATCTCAGCAAGGCTTTTGATACTGTAGATCATGCAACTTTAATTGAGTGCCTCAAGCACTGGTTGGGTATTAGAGATACAGCACTTTGCTGGCTCAGCTACTACATTTCCCAGAGAACCTTTTCTTTCACTGTCGGCAATTTATCATCCTCCTTGCCAGACACACTGTTACTTGCTGGGTCATACAGGGTTACATTGTAGGTCCTATATTATTTTGATTGTATATGTTCCCACTTGGCCATAACATCCGTAAACATAATTGTCTCTTTCAACGGATAAAACTGTAGGTTTCTAGATTATATTTCCTGCTTTATGGCTCTTTTTTTTAATCTATTCCGGTATTATTATCAAATGGCCTCACACAAACACAGAAAAAATGACAGACATAATTTCTATTAACCCAAATAAGCTGCTGTTAACCTCTGCAAAAAAAAACATTTGTTATTCATACGTTTGTGGCGCTCAACAATGACGAAGCATCAGAGCAGATTTTCACAACCTTGAGCAAATCACCACCAACACATTTGAAACAGCAGACTGGGAAAATGATCAACTCAGAAACAGACTTTTCCTTTTGAAATTATAAATATGCGCAGATCTCTCACAAAGTTGTGGTATGCAGTATTGACAAGTAACAAATGACTATCAGTATTCAACATCAAAAAGATTTTTAAAAAATGTCACTGACAGCAGCCACATGGGGTTTCCCATGAAGAAATTAATGATGTGAATTAAAACAACATGCTACATCTTTAAAACTAATATACATTCACCACCAGAACCCCGGAAGCATGATGGGAGCATTATGATGCACATGCTTAAAGATAATCAAAGGAAGTGAGTTCAGCCACTACAAGAAAGTAATCCGCACATGCATGAGAATAGATATCAGCGGCAAACGTCATGACAGTGAACCCATGGAACAACGCACCGTGTTAACTTAACAGTTTACAAATATTGCATTCAACAGAGCCAAAACATTTCCAACACACGTGTGCACAAGCATGCAGTACTTATCTCGTTGAAGTGACGCCACTGGCCTGAAGTTCAAATTTGACAACCGATGGACGGAGGCAGAATCAACAGGATTATTTCCCCCCAAAAAGCCGCCCTGAAGCAAAGCATTGTTATCCCAGATGGTCAGACTGTCCGCAGGCGATCAAGTTTGTACAACACCACTGGAGCAGCAGCAGCAGCAGCAGCAGCAGGTGTTGGAAGCAGCATTACAAAAGAGTTCAGCAGAAGCAGCAGTTCCAAAAGTGAGATACATTTTCAATAGCTCGCCTTTACTTGCAAAAGGTGGATTAGATATCTAATAACGGCGAGCAGACTAAATCATGCGAGGATGCTGCTGCCACTTCTTTCATATGTGCATCAATAACTCTGTGAATATGGGTAGCACGGTGGCTCAGTGGTTAGCACTGTCGCCTCACAGCAAGAAGGCCCTGGGTTCGAATCCCGGTCGTCCCTGTCGTTCCCGGTCCTTTCTGTGTGGAGTTTGCATGTTCTCCTCGTGTCTGCGTGGGTTTACTCCGGGTACTCCGGTTTCCCCCACCATCATAAAGACATGCACCGCAGCCTCACCCCGGTTCGTATGGATGTGAATGAATGAATGTTGGTGGTGGTCGGAGGGGCCGTAGGCGCTGATTGGCTGCCACGCTTCCGTCAGTCTGCCCCAGGGCAGCTGTGGTTACTGATGTAGCTAACCACCACCGGTATGACTGTGTGTGTATGACTACTGGACTCTGGACTCTGTAATATCTTGTTCGGATAATTGGAATATTCTATTGACTTCCACCACTTACATCATATAACTGTAAAATGGGTTGACGTTATGTCCGTTCAGTACATGATTCCAAAGTCATTCTTGTGTATTAAATTTATGGCCAGCAGCTAACACAGAACACTATAAGAGATGAGTTAAAACTTTAAAGCCTGTTTTGATTTAAAATTAATTAGAAAAGCACAAATCAGTTCACAGTTATTATGTGTAAATACATCTGTAAGTGTGAAAATATTGCTATTGTGAAAAGAATCAACATGTATAAAGTGGATTCAAAATGCGGCTAATTTCTACATTTGTCATTCAAACTGATTGATACCTCCACAAAAAAAATTATAACTGGACAGTTTTTTTCTTTTGGTAATTTTCTTTAATAATACATTAAGTCCATGTTAATACTGACATTTTCTTCCCTCTGTGACAGGTGTAAGGGTACATATATATTACAAGGTTATGGTATTCCTGACTGAACAGTTAATATTTTTAAGTTAAATACTCTGGATATTAAAGAATCTGTCAAATTATGGGCAGAATTGAATTCAGATCATCGAGGCATCCATGCATATATTAAGGCTAATGGAGGCTGTGATGTGTCTCTTGAGTTAATGACTTTAATGCAAATGTTCACTTGTTTAAATTGGTTACTGTTTTGGACTTAAATGAACAGCCTGAAAATGTGTCTTCATTATCACAATTAAAACACAATATTGAAGACTGTATTCCTAATAATAATAATAATAATAATAATAATAATAAGACGAGAAAGCTGCAAATTCTGATGTACCCAAGAACATCAAGGTTTCTGTAGCTAGTGTCTTATTAAAAATATATTAGCTCTTTTACTATGAATATTCAAATTTTTCACTTGAGTATTTTAGTCGCCCTCTGTCTTCCTAAAGAACAGCATCTGGTTAGGTGTGTTACTTTTCATATTTTCATGGCTTGATCTTGAAAGGTTGCAAAGATGCAAACTCACACTTTGAAAAAAAGTGAACACAGCACACATTTGATGTTTTAATGCATCTTTCATCTTTGCAGGGCACTTATGGTCGACTGTTTACGGTCTGAATTCTTTTTTTAACCCTTGTGTTGCCTTCGGGTCATTTTGACCCGATTCAATATTTAACCCTCCTGTCGCCTTCGGGTCAATTTGACCCGATTCAATGTTTAATGTCGGTGTTCTTTCGGGAGTCAACAAACAAACATAAAGTACCTCACACTTAAACTTGGAAAACAATATTAATTCTAATAATTTTCAGGAGATTTTAATAGCTGGGGTCATATTGACCTCAAGGGTAAAATATGTTAGCAAATATAAAGGTAACAGGAGGGTTAAACATTGAATCGGGTCATATTGACCCGAAGGCGACAGGAGGGTGAAACATTGAATCGGGTCAAATTGACCCGAAGGCAACACAAGGGTTAAACATGTGAGTATAATCTTATCTCAAGTATTTTAACAGCAAAAAAGACCCTTGTTCTTCTTTTCTGTTTCAGGAGGTGAGTAATGCTCTGAAATTGAACCTATTTTTTATTTGCATCATACTGAGATAATAGGACATGTTTAAGACACAGTCAGATTAGGCTTGTTAAGACCAAGAGAGACATCATATCCTCATAGTGTGTGTGCCATGCAAGTCAAAAATGACAACGGTAGGTATTTAATTAGTCATCAGGATATGTATTATATTCCATCTTGAGACAAGGCCAGTGTAATTATTTTTCTCTAACCTTATTTGACAATTGTCTCATGTTTCTGTTAAGGAAGCCCTGATTTCCCCTCACTGAGGCCCAGCTGAAACTCGGCCTCTTCACCCTCTTTCTTTGGCGGCATCCCTTGAGTTCCCGCTGCTCCATTTAAACCATTTGGTCTGTAGTTATGTGAGGTCAGGTGTTAACAATCCACTTCTTCTGAAGGGGCTGACTAGTCTGAAATTCTGAAATTAGTTTTGCCAAAATCCCAGAGTACAATACAGGCTCCGCTTGGCTCCTTGTGTCCTCAAACTACATCCACAACTGTGACGTCAATCGTAGGAAACCACTTTGAAGCACATATTTTAAACTCACTCAACATAACCCCAATATGGCTGTGAAACATTCAGAAAAAGTACTCTTGCACGTTTGCACGCTGATAGGACATAACACCTTGACATCACAACTCTTTGAAGAGATTCATGTCCCTACCCAGTACTTGTGTTCTGCCTCACCCAGACTCACTGACATTGCTTCTCTGGTGTCTCTCATTCAAGATCTGTCTGCGGTCCTTTCTGAGATCCCAGCTTCTACATCCTTGAAATTGAAGGCTGGAGTGAATCTTATCGCCTCTCATTAGTTTCATTCCCATCCTATATGGCTCCCGTTATTGCCCGGCGATACACTTCTCACTCGGTAGCATTCATGGAGAAGTGGTGTCCTTCCGTCAGAGGAATTATATGAGTTGCAATAATTCAGCACACTTCTCCCTAACATAAAGCTTGAACCCCAACAGAAAGCAGTTGTCTGTATTGTGCCTGGATCATGTTGCCGTACCTAATTACATTTTTTCAATGATCATACATTTCCATTCAGTGCGACTGAAACTTGCACGTGTAGCATTTAAGCAGTTTTATTTATATAGCTTCATTCTAGAGGGACTGGTGCCAAGGAAAATGCATCGTGAAGTGCATATTTTATATTGTCGGTGTTCATGGACTGTAAACCACAAAACTGTCTGAACTAATTGTCTGATGAGGAATTATGTAACATTCAGTTCCACAGACTCTAAAATCAGCAGCAGTTTTAAGCTCAGAAAATGTATACTAATTATGTTATGGATGGAGTTCCAGAAGCATTGCCTGATGCTTTTGTTTAGTTTGATTGATGTGTTTTGGATTGATTCAAATAAATTGTCCCTTTTTTTCCCCAAGTCACAAACCGAAGAGCTGACTCTACTCTTGTCTGACAGCACGGGTTGGGAGTTGTTTTGAAAAGCGGCTCCCCTGAAAATATATTTCCTTAGTAGAAGGCTGTGAGGCAGCGTCCTGTCCACACAGTCACTTAAAAACGACCAAAATACTTCATCTTTATCTTAATCAAGCACTGCACGTACAGAATCAGAGACTGCTTGTATCATATTCAAATTAGATGCAAATATGGATAACAATGAGCGCCTGAGATGTTCATATACTGTACATATATATATATATATATATACTGTATATATTTTATTGATATGTCCTCTTTGCCTTGGCTGTGACATCCCGTCGTCTTCGTGCCTTCTCCTCTCAGATTGGGCTTGGCTGTGTCTGAAGCTGGTCCTGGCTCCTGACCCCTCACCCCGGTTTCTTGCCTCCATCTCCGCCTGGCTTCAATGGTCTGGCCTCTTTCGCAATGCCTCCTGCCTCCGTGGCCCTGCTGATGCACCACGACCCCCCATCCCCCCCCCTCTCTCTCTCTCTTCTCTTCCTCCTTCTGTTTCATGGATTGTGGAAAATCTGGATCGAAGATGTGTCGAGACTTTCTGCTGTCCTGATGTCAGTGGGGAGCTCGTTCCACCGCTGAGGAGCCAGGACAGCAAACTTTCTTGATTTGGTCGATTGGTTGTTGCCGAGCGGAGTGACTGCTCTGGGCGCAAATTACACCTGTACATGGTTTTAAGATTTTAAACCGGAACAGAACTCACTCAACATAGTTTTTGGCCACAAATGGGTTAATACAAATGAGGGTCAGTACCACTTTCTATCTCAATTTGAAAGAATTTGCCAGCTCCTTTTTCTTTTCTTTGCTCATTTACTTGCCTATTATGGTTGCCTCGCATGGCCCTCAGAAACATTGCACATGATTTAGCATTTCATTTCCACATCCAACTGTCAACTTCTCCATTGCAAAGATATTCTGAGAAGCAGTTTTTCTTTACATTGTCTTTCAAAATTGTACCTTCCCTGACTTTTTCTAACGAATGTACGGCACAAAGGGAGGCAGCACCTTGTTATGCCACAAGTTTTTTCTGAAACATCTTTTTCTTTCATCCAGAAATAAGAAAAGTACAATTATGTTCCTCGTACTTTAAAAAGAATATGCTGTTTTGTCTTTTTTTAATTTTTTAACCTTTATGTTCATCCAGCATTCCTGCCCTGCTCAATATATGATTGCATGCAGTCATAAGTTAGAGCCACCACAATTAAAACATATATAATATCACAATGAAAGCTTGTGTTTTCCAAGAGATGCAGCTGCTATAAATGCACTACTTTTGTATGTCATCATTTTAAATTGTGTAATAAATAGCTGAAGGCAGTTTCTGTTTATTCTGTTCCTTCTTAAAACATTTAGAGCTACAGTGACTTCCCTTCTATCTTCCGGAAGCTATTTTGTTTACCTTGGAGGTGTATTATGGAGATTGAACACTCTGGGAAGTAATTCTCTTAGCTTGGATGTATTAAAATATTTTGAAGAATAATTACAGGTATTGAAAGACTAATTATATTTTTTCATTACGCATGATATCAGTGTAGCATGCTTGTATACTCACATCAATTTAGGCAAATGAAAAGCTTGTTTGTATCTGCTTCAATTAAAGTCACACTGGCAGTCGAAACTGGCATTTCAATTGTGTTTTGCATCTATCATGTTCTTTCCAACTAAAATAGGATTCAGTTGGACATACAGTTTAGCACAACAGGGAGGGGAATGCTCAAAGCTCCGTCGTTAACAACATCTGAATTATCTCTGAATGAATAAATTGCTGCCACTCGGGGTGGCAAACATGGTATCTTGGAAAAAGTAAAAGGAGAAAATAAAGATTTTGTTGGGGTTATACTTGAGTGAATAGGTTGGAAGGATTGGGGCAAAGATGTTGTAAAAAAAAAACTTTAAATCTGCCATTTTCAGTCTGTCCCTCCATCAAAGATAGAGACGTCTTGAGCCGATAAGCCATCGTTGACAAAGCATCTTCAGGTAGTATAAATAAAAGAACATGTGTGTTATACAATTGTCAGACTAGCATCAACCACAATAACTACAAAAGTCAAGCAGACACAAAAAACCACAGTAGGACACATAGCAAGCAACCTTATTTTGTCAATTCCTCAAGTTCTTCTGAAGTCTTGTCATTTCTATACCTGTTGACATGTTAAATCATATTTGTGTTAACCCTTTGGAGCTCTGTTAGCTGACTAGCTGAAAACCAAATCAAGATCAGATTGCCTTTTATAGCTGACAGATGTTGCATTAAACTTCTTCCATCTTTGGAGAAGCGTTCGTAAATGTGATCTTTATTCAATTTCATTATTTGTTGTTCTCCATGGAATTTGTTGTAAGTTACTGCAAGGTTGGAGTGTTGTTTATTTGCAGAAGCTGCTGTCAGACTACAGTTTAGACTCTGCACTCCCTTAGTGATTCAGGGTATTTTCACTCAAGTGTTATTTGGTTCTTTATTAACTCACGCCAGATAATACATTTTGTTAACGGAATTTTTGAGGGAAATATTTGAGCTCAGTCTTTTCAGAGTGATCTCAGCTTTCAGGGATGGACTGATAATCTGCAGCAGGTGACTTGTGACTTGTGCTAAAAGCAGGTGAAACAAGGGGCCTGTGAACTGTGCAGTGCGGAAAAGGCTGCCAGAAATCCCACTCGGGAAAACAGATATGTCTTTGCTGTTGCTATTTTACGTTTACAACATCTCCGTGTCGTCCCTTACAGACGAGGAACTCTTTTGACTCAATCAGACAGATTGCCTAGGTAATATAAATTGTAGCCATATTGCTAACAGATAGCCGACAATCAATTAAGAGCTTCCTCCTGCTCATCAAGTTAACACCCTTCAGATAAAATTTAATTTTTGTGTCAGCTGTTGCCATTGGGTTGCCGACTGTGTCTTTTCACGTACTCCTGTAAATATTTGTTATTTAGCTGTGAATCTCGGAGACAACATTTATTGGCATAACCTTCTTGGATGGACATTAACACGCTTGTTTCCTCTTTTACCAACAGATGGCTCTTTAAAACGACACTCCCTTTGTGACTTTTAGATGGGACAGTTTTATTTGGCGACAAGGACAACACTTTCAGGGGCCGCACTATTTCTTCAGTCAGTATGAATGTTTAACAGCCTTTTTCCAAGAGGGATTTAATCTCAATTATAGCAAGGTTATACTCTTCAAGTCTATTTAGTGACTTCTGTCAAGTAATTTGTGGCAGAACATGTTGAGGCCACAAACAACAAGCTCAAAGCATTGCATTTTAGAAAAACATGCAGATTAAATCGAAAGTAATCCACCCCCCGCCCCCTCCCCTACACACACACACACAAGGTTAAACAAATGTAACTTTGCCCAAATCAATGGGATCTTGCTCAATGGCGACCTTTTTCTTTTTTCTGAATAACAAGCAAATAAAATCAATGCAGTCCGTTTCAATTTAGTTTCTATGGAAAAGCTATAGAAGCGGGCCAGTAATTGTTGTTAGAGGTGGAAAGAAACTGATTATATTTACTCAAGTTTTCAGCGCAATTGGATGCTACTTTATAAATCTACTCTATATTCCACTATAATAATTCTACCATTTACATTACTAGTTTCTTCGCAGATTCAGATTAATATTAGAAAGTATAATCAACAAATACATTATAATGTACTATTAAAGGTTATCATATTGTTGATCCCCGGAACAAATGTAATAGCAAGCAGTCTATAATGTAATTAAAGTAAGCTGCACCTCCATCAGCTGTCATAATAAATCCATATGCATATTAATGCACCACTAATTCCCATTTAACTATATGAAATAAATGTTTCTGCATAATACCCTATTCAAAATAATGAGTAGTTTTAATATTTTTCCTTCAAATATATCCTGATGCTAAAATTGTTGTTTTTTTACTTTTACATGTATGCACTGTAGTGTTACTACTCAACTACTACTCAAGTAATGTTTGTGCTGCTTCTTCTATCATTGGTTGTTGGCATACAAGACAGTTTGACCTGACAGCTAGAATAAAGGTCACAGGGTCACCAACATCCTGGATGCCAACTCATATTATTACAAAATGCACTCATAATACTTGAGATAAGAGAAAAATCATTCTTTCCTAATTTTGAGTACCAGAGACATTGAGGCTTTTATATCGCTGCGTTTGTATTAATTAGGCTATTTTTTTCTTTCTTTCTTCTTTTTTTCCAAGCACAAAGTCAATTCTACAGTCTGCAAAAAGCTGCACGTCTAGAACTCCAAGTCGTCTCCCTCTGACGCGCAAGATGCTTCCTCTGCTGTCATCTTAAAGTTACACTGTGTCCCGGCACCGCGCGGCTCGGCTCGGCTCTCCCACCCGCTGGAGAACACAGCGCGTTGCGATGGGACGGGCTTGGCGCAAAGCAGCGTTGATGCGCTGTTGTGTCCGGATGCTATAAAGATGCGCACAGTGCCTGCGCGCCCGGTGCTACACGCTGTCAGTGCATCCGAGCAGCAGCGGTCGGTGCTCGATTGGTTTCGTCTGGAGAAACCATGGCAGACCGAGAGGATAGTGTTGCAATTCCTGACTTCAGCTGCCTGCTCCAAATGGATCCCTGTCTCAAACCGTACGAGAAGGACTTCAAGCGGAGGTAAAACGCGGCTTAATCGGCGCTTGTGTGCACAGATTTGAGCCCAAATCAGTCCCCGGCGAAGCGAGCAGAAGCCATGTTTACGATGGCATCCGCGTCTTGAAATAAACATGCACAACTAACAGATTAATAGCGATGTTTGCCACACGCCAGACCATCGCCCTCTGCGTTCGGGTTTGACATTAGGTGTGATTGGAGGTCGTGCGTCAGCAGCTTGCCACCATCCTCCCCGCCTGCTGAATAACACGCACGCACGAGAGGAACATAAATGAGCCGCTATCTAGCATTTTATTTGACGAGTTGCCCAAGAAGTCGAGCCGCGTCTCCACTTCCTATGTTTGACAGTTCGAGGGCAGCAGCGTGTGTTTCTCAGTCAGCTGACGTCCACGTTGCGCCGTGAGCTGGCGCTTCGGGCTGAAACTGTCTGATCCTCGCCTGTTGTGGTGCTGGAGCTCGACCCGGAGCATCGCTGTGGTCCAGCACCACAGCAGCCTCTGCCTCCCGCAGGCCTTGGCCCCCGGTGAGGAGGCGCTTTCCTCGTCATTGTGTCCGCTTGTTATCGAAGCATTAGTTGTCCGAGAATGGCTTTTTAATTTAGTTTAAACTCTTCCAAATCGGTGCACATGCGCTATGTGATTGGCTTGTTTTTTGGGGGTTTTCCAAGTGAAGGGCTCTGCAACACAAATACTGATTCATACTGATCTCATATGCTGCAAAGTGCGTGTTTGGACTATAGTGCATTTCATAATCTGCGTTTATATCCAGCACACATTAATTTTATTGAATCTTTGGACAATAAACAACACTGTGCAGCCCTTTTTATTGATTTGTCCAAGGCTTTCGACACTGTCGACCATGCAGTAATGAAGCAGAGACTTCTTACTATTGGACTGTCAAAACATACTGTCTGTTGGTTTGAAAATTATTTATCAAACCGATCACAGTGTGTACAGGCTGAAGGCATCACCTCGAGTTATCTTGATATAATAAAAGGTGTGCCACAGGGTTCAGTCCTTGGACCACTTTTATTCACAATTTATATTAACAGTATCGGTCAAAATGTGCCAAATGCCAATTTTCACTTTTATGCAGACGATACTGTCATTTACTGCTCTGCTCCTACACAGCATCAGGCTCTCTTACACTTACAAACAGCCTTCGATACTGTGCAACACTCTTTTAATGAGTTGAAATTATTGTTGAATCCTGATAAAACGAAGTTGATGATGTTTACAAACTCAAAAACAAAGCCATTAAACCTTCCAGCTATGATTTCATTTCAGGGCAATGTGATTGAGTCTGTATCATCATATAAATACCTGGGATTCTTGATTGATGACTCTCTCTCTTTTAAACCTCATATTCAGCAACTTGTTAAGAAGTTGAAAGTGAGGCTGGGTTTCTATTTCTGAAATAAGTCTTGCGTTTCTTTTAATGCTAAAAAGAGACTTGTTGCTGCTACTTTTATACCTGTGATTGATTATGGTGATGTCTTATATATGCATGCATCTTCTCAATGTCTCCACTCCTTAGATACTGTCTACCATGGAGCATTGAGGTTCATCACAAATCTTAAGGCTCTGACTCACCATTGCTCCCTGTATGCGAGGGTTGGTTGGACTCCTCTGTCCATCCGGAGACAAAATCATTGACATGTCCTTATTTATAAGGCTATTCTCCACGTACTTCCATCGTATCTTTGGACGCTAATTCAGCTGAAAAACCCTGGAAGCTACCATCTTCGCTCTGTGACCTCTGCTCAAGGCCTCCTCTTGCTCTCCGTCCCTCACGTCCGTTTGGAAATGGGGAAAAGAGGTTTTAAGTTTGCTGCTCCTGCGGCTTGGAATTTGCTGCAGACAGACCTGGGTCTCCGGGAGCCGGTCTCCTTAGGTGTTTTTAAAAATAGATTGAAAATATTGGAGGGAAATTCATCTAGCTGTCGATGTTTTATATGACGGAGGTATGTGCTCCTGTGTGAGCTGGGTTGTGTTGGCTTGAGTCTTAGTTTTGGTTTTATTCATGCTGTGATTTAGTTTTTCGTTTTATATATTGTCTGTCACTGTTTTATGTTGTATTGTATGGAACTTTGTGTGACGTGCTGCTGCTGCTGTCTTGGCCAGGACACTCTTGTAAAGGAGATTTTTAATCTCAATGAGGCATTTCCTGGTTAAATAAAAAAAAAATTTAAAAAAAAAACATTGTTTGTGCAGTTGCCAAAGTTTCATGGTTGATGGTATCAAGCTACAACTCCCAATAGTTTATGACAAGGCTTGAAATGTTTCCATGATGCGTCTTTGTAATTGAGTCATGTATTTGTGCGAGTAATGCACAAACCAAAGAGGAACGTTCTGATGGATAATGTGACGTCTTTTGTATTTATAAAAATGTGAGAGTTGAGCCAGAACCAGTGGCGCCTGGTGAATTTGGGGGGGGGGGGGGGGTGCAGTTGGGCAACGCGGTTTAAATAGCACTCAACAATGAGAAGAAAAGAGGTTTTGAGTAGAATATTGTACAAAACAAAGCTTTATTTCAAGAAAACACCGTGCTCAACACTGTCCAATAACAACTATCAACACACTGTAACTTTGGGAATGAGAGGTTCAGAGCAGCTTTAAGAAACATTGGGTTGGGTTTCAGAGGTTTACAATATAAAAGAGTTTCACCCTCACATGAAAGAGGTTCAGAGCAGAATAGAGTCAGAAAGAGATCACATGTTACATTGGGTGTTTGACAGAGTAGACCCACTACTGTAAAGACAAGTAGCCCTCCTCTCTTTAATGTTGGCAAACTTCTCCATAACTCTCTGGTTAAAGTCAATCATGTCTGTAACCAGCCTGCTTCCATTATTCTTGAGGGAATGTGTCTGTTTTTCAGAACTTCTTCGTTGTGTTTTCGATGCCAGTTCGGTCTCCTTCTGCTGCTCTGCTCTGCAAACAGGGTTAGCTTCATGCTGTTAGCGAGTTAGCTCCATGCTCTTTGCTAGATAACTGTGGCAAGATTTGTGCTTTACACTTGTCTGAAGCTCTTTAGATCCCTCACCCCGTTGTAGTCCAGAGAGTTTCAGTCCCAGGACTTTGGAACAACAGACAGGGGAAACTAAACAGCGCATTACTCACTGAGCCTCCAGCTAACAGCTCCGGTTAGCAACCTGCTCTCGTAGCTCCGTGGAGCTCTCTGGATGAGGGAACGATACCGGTCTCTGATTATCCGAATAGTCCAGTCACGTGAAATAAAAAACGATGTCATTGGCCAGGGCGCAAATGTTTGCGCCCCAAGATTCACGTTTCATCCGCCAATGAGAAGCCGTCCTTGCGAAACGACCGTGACATGTTTGCTCGCTGCCGCACACACATTGCCCCGAAAATGGGGAGGGGCTTCTCTCCGTGAGGATGAGTGGCGATATATTATTTGTCACATTTAACTTAAGTGGTTGTTGACAGGGGCTTACTGTCTCCCACACACATTTAGCGCGTCAACACGGTATATTTGCTATTTAAATGATTTGGGATATAATGTTTTTTGACAGGATATATTATATTTTTTTCATTTTTTTTTCATCTCAACATTTTAAGAGGGGCGGCGCCCTCTATGGACGCACCGCCACTGGCCAGAACCATTCAGATGATAACCTTTTGTGATCTAAATGTGTAATGTTATGCACCTGAAGTTATACATACATGTTTTAATCCAGAATTTAAAAGAAATTGTCCTTGTTCCTCGTGGCATCATTTGGAGATTATTAGATGTGGGCTCACCAAACATACTCGTATGCCATGATCACGTTTACGTGTATGCACTGAGTAAAGACGCAACTTAAAACTTTTCATCAGCATCAAGTTTACATTTCTAAACTTAAAGTTAAGAAACATCTGTTTCTAAAACTGACCCTGAATAAACACACCGTTTATTCTGTGTCAGTTTTAGCATCAAAATAGTTTGGAGAATATTTACAGGAAATCTAGAGACTGGACATTAGTTTTAAGTGAACACTGACACACATATGAACTTTTATTGCCTCTCCTCACAGATACCTGAAAATACTAAACTTGTGTCCCTCAGTTGACCTTGTGCCGACTCTAATCTCCAAAAGTAAATAGACTCTCTAAATCAATAGTCTGCACAGGCTCTAAAATTAGGTTAATCTTTTTGGTTTTCGTGGCTCTTTTTTAAAAACTACTGTGAGTTCTGGTTTTAACCTGATAAACAGACTGTTAAAGGGTGTAAGGCCGTATGGCTCGGGCTCACCCAATGACAGTGTAATTATTTAGCTCAATTCCACACCTGTTGCATTAGCCTCACCTGCTGGATGTCTTGATAAAAAATTGAGTGTGATGTTTTTCACTCACAAGCAGACAGCGATAATGATGTGCAGCGTTCATTGTTACGGTATCTACTCACTGTTGGGTCGTTCCCCACACTAGCCCTCACAATTTGGCTGAGGGGCCACATTGGTTTAATCTATTTCATTACCATGTCCGATCTTGTCTCTAATGTGGCAGGTAAGGGACCCCCTGCTTTGTATTTGAAGCATGTGAGTGGGGCTCTAGTCTCGTCAGCTCTATCTAAGACACAGCTTGGGATCGCTCGGCTTCACAGAGCCACAGACGTGTCTCAAACACCTGTCACGCAGATGAAACTAGCACATACATTATTTTAAATGCAGGAGCACTGCTGTGTGAAGGTTAATTCTGCATAAGCCCTCGATGTCCCATGGCCCAAACACCACACCATGAGCACGGGCATAGCAATTGAGAGCTTTCTCCGGCTGCGGTGTCATGCTGAGTCCCCTCGTCCGGCTGCACGGTGCTCAGAATTCATCTGGCTTATCGGGAAGAGACCTATGACCATGCAGGCTGATGCCTTAGATTGCACGGCCATGTCAAGGCTACCTTCACATCTCAGCTTTGTTGAACTTTCTTTCACACCAGATATGGCCCGGCGTATCTGGTGTGAAAGAAGGACTCCAGACGATTTAGCAGGCCTCCCATCCTAATGAGTTGTTCGGTGGGTTTGTGGGGAGTTCTCATTTTATTTCATCAGGAAGCTACTTTCAGAATAAATGGGAATAAAACCCTTGATGCACAGTGAGCAGTGCTCTGTTGACATGCTTCAGTATGTACCCTTCCTGGTGCACAAGGCTACAGGAGGTTCTGCAAGGAGTTTGCAGCTCGTGGCTCCGCATCTCCTAAATTGGACCAAATGAAAGTATGGAGCATTGGGAATGCTTATTGCGGCAACGAGTTTTTGCAAAGACTTGAGTGTCATCGCAACTCATTTCAAAGTGAAAATACAGTAATAAGTCTGAGTCTTATGCTTGTGATGGTGATGCAATATATTTAAAGCAGACTGGATTCTTGAGTTTGAAGTGATGAATACAAATGCATGGCTCTGACTGAAAAGCAAAGAGCTAAAATACAGGGATTGAAAATAAGCGAGAGAAAAAAAAGGCAATTTACAGTTCCTCAATGGGAATTATTAGACCGACTGGATCATCTTCCTGAAACTATTGTAATAAGTGAATGTTTTATGTGCCTTCGTTAAAGGGCAGCATTCATTTTCCTGTCACCTTGCTTGAGGGTCAACAAAGGTATGAGGTGAGCTGGGAAGTATCGCTGTCATCAATCACCCTCATCGTGCAGGTCCCTCTTTAGCCTCATTAATGTAGAGTCAAAGAAGGACTTTAATGGCATTATTTGGAAGTCACCTTGCTGCCGGGGCCCTATGAAAGCCCTGTAGGCGAGCTCAGATCTGGAGGAGAGTTCAAGCATTTTTCTCCTCGTGCTTTTTCAGGCTGTTGTGGATGGTCCTGACACCTCTGTGCTTCAGCTGTCACCATCAGTCGTACACGGACACGCACTCTACATTTAGAAGCTCGATTATCTAACGGTGAGTTAAAGAACAGGTTACAAAGTGCAGCTGCTCCATGGGGAGAATTTAAAAAGTGGATTATAGTCACGACGACAGATTTTAAATTCTGACTGCTACGACCTCTCATCAATTTTTGTTGAAGATATGATGGAAAATAGATAAGCCACCCTATCTATCAGATGCAGAGCTTTTTGTTTGAAGAACGAGGGGTCAGAACAATTATTTTATCTGACTTGATTTCTCTGATTTATCCGCCTCGTCATTTTAATCCATCCATTTGATTAATTTGGTCACCATAAAGCTAGCCCAATGATTCCTTTCACATGTGATGAAGATAAGTCCAACATTCTAGAGAACGAAGCAAAACAAATTAAATCCTTTTTCTCTAAGAGATGCAATTGTATTTGCTGAAATTGACCAGACTATTCAATAAACTTGGGTTGACCTTAGGAATTTGAATTATTGTAAAATGAATCTACCTGAAGCAAACAATGACCACTCAGAGTAGTTTAGACGATACAATTCATTTTAACAGTGATGAAATGCGTTATGGAAATATTGAAATGATGTAGTACAATACTTCACCTTCTACGTCATGACAAAATACTGTTGGGTTGCAGTTGAAGCCTAAAAATGTTTATGAGTGTGTTGAACTATAATTGTACAGTGCTATATGCACATTATAGGACTTTACGGGCTGAGTATGTTTATAGTGCATTATAGACGGGGGCTTTATAGAAAGTTTTACCAAACTTACAATTTCTAGAAACTGTGGAATGACTAATCAAGTCAAGCTTTTTTCTTTAGGCCAGTTCCACATACAACCATGAGGCAAAGGTTCTCTACTTTGCCCGTGTTTTTTAATCCAAGAAAAAGCTCACCATGATTAACAATGCTTATAAGAAGTTGCCGCAGGAGGACAATGAGGTGAGACATCCTCCTACCACGGGATGTTTGGTGAAATGGTGCAACTGGTCTTCCACTGGGGCCAGGCATGAAAAAAGCTCTGAGGTCCAACTTTCCTTCTTGGACTTTTTGTCTCCAGATCTAGCTGGGATTTAATGCTGCGCTGCTTCTTTTCCCACTAGTTCAGTCTCTCGTGAGACTTGTTTGAGCTCCTCTGGAGCCCTGAGGAAGGGAGATCTTCTCCTTTTTGTTTCTGCAGATGATTGATCTTCTGCTGCTCCTCACTGTTTTTTAGAACCAGTCTCTCCAGCTGAGCCTCATTCTCTTTTTCAGGAGAGTGCGCCCCAACTGGTGTGGTATGTGGAGCACCCTCACATCCTCAATGAGATCTTCACACACTCATTTACACCAGCACCTCTGGAATATCTCCTACTAACCAATTTGGCTTTCTCTTGTGCTTGCTGAGCCCAGCTCTTCTCCACTAATCCCGCTTTCAGTCGCTTCATAGTCCAAGTCTCAGCTCGTGACTGGAACTCATTTAAAGTTTCCTCTTGTTTGTGAATATCAACACGATCCAATTTGAAGGCGTTTTTCTCTGCAACGTTACGATCTGACAAGTTCTCTGGGAAAATTGTGTTGACGTGAGACGAAGCGAAAATGTAGCTGACACCGAACTTATTTGACGGGATGTTGATGTCTGTCACTTGCAATTTTGCTGTGTGCAGTAATATGCGGGTCTAATATCTCAGTTTTGCCGCATGACATTTTCTCCTGTATAGATAAGATAAGATATTCCTTTATTAGTCCCTCAGTGGGGAAATTGCAGGATCACAGCATAGTAGAGCAGTAATACAAATAAAATACAGTAACAATATTTAATATACAGAGGAATACAAATATAGGTAGTAATTGAAGTGTATTCAACAGATTAAAGCAGTGGTTCTCTAACTTTTTCTGTGGTGCCCCACTTTGGAGGAAGAAAGATGTTCGTACCCCACCGCCCCAACAAAATTGTAACAAAATGGTCCATGCTGAATTTGTATTGAAATAACAACTTCTTGTGACTCCTAATATTTTGCAATCACTTTCATTAAACCAGATTGCTCCGTCAGACAAAAAACTAATCCGTTTTCAATCACTCTATTAGAATACAAATTAGGGATGGGTATCGTTTGGGTTTTTTCCGATACCGGTACTTTTAAAACGATACCGGTGCCTAAACGGTGCCTGAACCGATATTTTTTTTTTTTTACGCACAATGAGGACATTAAAAACCTCTTTGGCCATATTCCCTGTAGAAGCCGTTATCATGGAGCACTGACAAACAACGGATATCAGACTGTTAACATACACAAGATATGTTCTCCATTATATGATGTGATATGTATTGTCATGTGCAGACTTTATAGGGTTAATCCTGTCACTGTTTTGATGGGCAAAGAGAACAACCAATCAGAGGTACTGAAGATGACACGTGACAAATAAAGTTTTGCTTCCGACAGCGAGAGTTACACTGAAACAAAGTGATGCCCCACGGTCTTTATTCCTCCGTCATTATATTCCCGGTAACACCGGGTATACAGCCGGGATCGCTGGACATCAACACATCTGCTAGCAGACTGTCACGCTCGTAGCTAGCTACGAGCTAGCTTAAACATGGTTATAATGGCTAATTTATTATTTCTTGGCCTACTTTTATGAATGCAAGACTTGCAATCAACGATACGGTACTAATCTGAGTTCAGGCTGCTCGTCATCATCGGTCTCCACGTGTTCAGGGGGACCGGTGACGGTCTCCCCATCGCGCCCAGCCTGACGCTGGTGTGCTCCACACGGGCTCACGCAGTCACACACGGCGCATGCCTCCGCTGTCAAAGTTAAATATGAGAGGCTCGTAACCTGCTGACAGGGCGGAGTCACCTGAGAAGTTCACAACAATAGTTTTATTCAATTTCAATCGGCTCAGGCACCGGAAAGAAGCACCGAAATGTGCGTTGCGTTTCGGTCCGGGTAATACCGGTTGTATTGGAACTGGTACCATATTGGCACCGGTTTCCGGTACCCAACCCTAATACAAATACAGTTTTATCTGTGCAAAACCCCCTAATATTTGGCAAAAAATAGCTTATTTTGGCTGCAATTAACAAGCTTTGCACTACAAATATTTTCAAGATAACAACAATAAAGTGCAACCTTTACAAAACAAAACGAGTGCAGATATGTGTGAGTCATCACGTTTTATCATTATTATATGCTGCAATGAGCTTTCCACGACAACTCTTTTAAAAACAAGGTTGCAGGCTTGATACGGCCACTCTCAATTAATGCTCAATGTTGAGCTCTTATTTTGAAGGGCAACAGAAGGAAAGCGGAACTCACTGAGATTCTTGGCAAATCTGCACTCCAAAAGACCTCCGTCTCCTCAGCAGAAAAAGTCTGCTCTGTCCCTTTTTAGAAAGTGCATGTGCATTATCAGCCCATTCCAGTTTATTGTTCAGGTGAACACCCAGGTACTTGTGAGATTTTACAATCTCAATGTCCAGTCCCTGGATGCTCACTGGTACCGGAGGAGAGCGTTTACTACGGCAGAAGTCCAACACCAGATACAGATAGAGAAGAGTTATCCAAATGGAGAGAGATAAGAGTGCCAGGACTGTAATCTGTGCCTCCATCTATAATCTCCTGTTGCTCTATGACCACTGACGAGGATACAGAACCAGACTCTTTTGTAATTTGTGGCGACGGGGATTCGTAGTGTCTCTCGTCGTGTACTACTTCTTGACAATGAGCAGCAGTGTTTTTTAAATATTGCTGTGTTCCATTGGGAAGCGGTAGTGCGAAAATAAAGGCATGCATAACTGATCTTTTGAAGGTTGTGTATTTGATAAATCTGCTCCATCACATCTTCCCATTAACGATGGGTCACATGACAGCAACAGGAGGCGCTCAGGGTTTAGTTGCTCTATCGGATCTAAGGAGGGATTCAGCGTGTTTTAGCTCTTTGGTTTCATGGCCGCACTGTATCCTTACTCCTCTGGTTCAGTCTGACTGAACTCATCAGTGTCCTTTATCGACACAGCAGGCAGCTATTTTCAGCAAAAAGATCTGATAAACCCGCTGTAGCCTCTCTGCCCAGCTCCAAGTGGCAGCCAGACTCAGCTCGGGACAATCTGGGGAACATAGTGGAGTATTTAGCTGCTAAAGAGCCAAATATTTCCTTCAGGAGTTGGCGGAGAGCAAAACTCTGAATGTTGAATTTGTATTAGTCAGTTGGAGAAAAACACGACTACATTAATGTTAATGATGATAATGTTTCTCCATGTCTGCCAGGTGTGTTGAGTTTGCCATATAAACTTGTGGTTAAAGCCTCCACCGTTCCCAGGAGGTAAAAAGAAAAAAATTAACGAAGATTTATTATGATAAGATAGTGGCACATTATAATGCAGTACATCACTTTTTACTTTTAGTGAATGTTTAATTCAACATGTGTCCAACCTTCTCCCTAAACACTGAGATTAGTCTTATTTATTTGAATTGCAATTAGGAAATTCATTTGTGAGGGAAACTTAAGGGTAGCATCATTTTGGAACTATTGATTCTCACCTTAAGATTCAAGGTGCTCATAATATTTCTGAAAAACTTAACACTGACTGAATATCTCTATAGTCTAGACTCGAAATGTCCGACTTGAGCAATATTATAGCTAATGAATGAACTTGGACTGACAGCGATGCACAAAAAAAAAAGTCATGCGAGCTGAATCCTTTTAAAGATGGGGATATTTTTCCATAAATCCTGCACTTTTTGGTTTCAAGCCTAAGACAAAATAGATGCTCCTCAACATTTGACAGGCACATGACTATTAAACTGAGATCCGTTATTTATCTGCTCTGTTGTTACGTTTAGTGTGACATGTAAACACAGGAATTGCCTGTAGTTTTAATAGGTTTGAACATTGCATTCATGGCGGTGGAACCTCATAACCTTCAAATAAATGTGACGGCTTCAACTGAATACAGGGACACAACAGTCTGCTATTTTAACCTTGACGTGCCTTTTATATTATTATTCAGTGCCAGGGGAATAAAGGCTTGCTGTTTGTGATGAAATGGTCACTCTGTAGACTCTGCACTTTGTTCCTTTTTATAGGCGCACAATTCATTTGTGATGTGTGGTCTCACCTCCTCGCTGCAATCTCATGTGGAAGCAGACACAGGAGATGTGCGGAGAATACTGCAGCCACAGGATTTTAGCTCGCCATCCTCGCCGGTCCAACCTTCTGGAACTCACGTGTTATAATCATAGGCGTGACTTTCATGCCTGTTCATATTGTGGCAGAGGAGCTCTAGCCCTTCGTGAAATCTTCCCTTTGTCCTTCTGTTTAGCATTTTCTGGAAATGGTGGCAAAGGAGGTACAGTCGTATGCAAAAGTTTAGGCACCCCTCTGAGGCTGCATGATAATTTACTCTGTCTTCACCAAAAAAAGATCACAGTTGTGTAATATTCATTTTCTAGTTAACACTGAGTGCTGGGGTGTTTCCCAGACAAAGATATTTAGTGTAGCAGTATTTAGTTGTGTGCAATTAAATCAAATGTGAAAAATAGGCTGTGCAAAAGTTTGGGCACCCTTATCATTTTGTTGATTTGAATACCTGTACCTACTAAATCGCTGATTAACTGCAACACATAATTAGTCTGATTAACTCGTTAAGCCTTCAATTCCATAGAAAGGTGCATCCAATCATTAGAAAAGGTATTTAAGGAAGCCAATTGCAAGTTGTGCTTCTCTTTGATTCTCCTCTGAACAGTGGCAACATGGGGGCATCAAAACAGCTCTCGGATGATCTAAAACAAAGATTGTCCAGCAGTATGGTTTAGGGAAGGCTACAAAAGTTATCCCGGAGGTTTCAGCTATCAGTTTCCACTGTGAGGAATGTTATTAAGAAATGGAAGGCAACAGGCACAGTTCTTGTTAAGGCCAGAAGTGGCAGGCCAAGAAAAATATCGGAGAGGCAAAGGCGAAGAATGGTCAGAATGGTCAAGGACAACCCTCAGACCACCTCCAAAGACCTGCAAGGTGATCTTGCTGCAGATGGTGTCACTGTGCATTGCTCCACCATTCAGCGCACATTGCACAGAGAACAGCTGTATGGGAGAGTGATGCGGAAGAAGCCTTTTCTGCACACACGCCACAAACAGGCTCGCTTGAGGTATGCAAAACTACATTTGAACAAGCCAGGCTCATTTTGGAACAAAGTGCTGTGGACTGATGAGACAAAGCTACAGCTTTTGGTCACAACAAGAGGCGTTACGCATGGAGGCAAAAGAACACAGCATTCCTAGAAAACACTTGCTGCCCACAGTCAAATTTGGTGTGGGGTCCATCATGCTGTGGGGCTGTGTGGCTAGTGCAGGTACTGGGAATCTAGTTAAAGTTGAGGGTCGCATGGATTCAACTCAGTACCAGCAAATTCTTGACAATAATGTTCTAGAATCTGTAACAAAGCTGAAGTTACGGCGGAGTTGGGTGTTCCAGCAGGACAACGACCCGAAACATCGCTCCAAATCCACTGAGGCATTTATGCAGAGGAACAACTACAATGTTCTGGAATGGCCATCCCAGTCACCAGACTTGAATATAATTGAAAATCTATGGGGTGACTTGAAGCGGGCTGTCCACGCTAGGCACCCATCAAACCTGACTGAACTGGAGATGTATTGTAAGGAAGAATGGTCCAAAATACCTTCATCCAGAATTCAGACACTCATCAGAGGCTATAAGAAGCGTCTCGAGGCTGTTATTTTTGCAAAAGGAGGCTCTACTAAATATTAATGTGATTTTTCTGTTGGGGGTGCCCAAATTTATGCACCTGTCTAATTCTCTTATGATGCATATGGCATATTTTCTGTTTCTCAAATAAACCTTATTTCACTGCTAAAATATCACTGTGTCCATGAAGTATTATATATATGACAAAGAAGTTCCTGATCCAAATGCCCAACAATTTATAGATGAAAGTAATGGAGATTATCAGGGGTGCCCAAACTTTTGCATACGACTGTATGTGGCATCATTGGTTGGAATTTAAAGGTTTACATTTGGCAAGTACTGCCTGGATCCACTAAGCTCAACACATGGAGCAGCTGCTGAGAAATGGCGCTGTTACTTCAGCCCATCATCACCAGCCCCAGGGCATTCACAGGCTAGTCTGAGCTTGGCTTCAGGGCTAAAGGGGAGAGAGTGCACTTAACTCTGCTGGCTGAAAGAGGCTTTCTGTACTGGGAAGAAGGGTGGGAGTGGGGGCTGATATGGACTCCAGCTGGAAGGAACTTAAGTGAGATAAATTGCAAAGTAATTTGTCTATCCTTCCCAGTTAAAGATAACAAACAGAATAGTTACACATTGTGGAAGAAGTGAGGTAGGTTTGCACCCCGTGGTATGGACATTAAAGCGAGCGTTGGCATGGAAATATTAAAATGCAGCGACGTCTACTGCTAAACTTGTGCTGGAATATTTTAGAGATACAGTATATATTCCCAGGTGAAAAGGGTTACAAAAAGAAGAAAAAATGAACAGGTATCACCATTATTTCCTCAGATTACTTGCATGCAATACATCTTTTTTTGCAATGTAATTTTTTTGAAAATGTATGTTTAAATATGAAAATGAGCTATTCTACCATAAAGCCAGGTTTAAAATATTTGTTCTGATTGTTGAAATATTAGACTCGAGGCTTTTTGCTGAGGGAACATTGGATTTATCTTTATCCTTCAATTGTTGCAATGTTTTAAGGGAGCTACGAATGATGGATGAATACAACCATGTGCAAAAGCCTTAAGAATTTAGATGGTAATGAAACGGCTAAGTCTGGTGCATGCAAGTGCTCCTGGAGTGGAGATTTCTGGCTCGCAGTATGAGAACATCCTCAATTATAGGAAACTTCTTTTAAAGGAACATTGTGTTAGGAGAACATACTTATAAATATTCTATATGATTCATGTTAAGTGTATATTCACCTGAGAATTTTCATTTATATATTTGAACAGGGACATACACAGCAATCAACCCAGGGTTAAATAAGGTTTTTGATACCATACAATGATCTCAGGAGCTTGTTCTTTACATGGAACTGGTCGCCATGTTTCTACAGTAGCCCAGAAAGGACAAAGCAAATGCTGACAAGCACCTAGCTATAGACATTTGCCTTTTAACGTTTTCTACATGGGTTGCTGTCGTTCTCTGATTGGCTTGTCACACAAGGGACTTTTCAGTTGGTTGTAATCTGCAACCTCACAGCTAGATGCTACATGCAGCATCTTAAAAGTGATGTATTGTAAAATGTCTTGCATGTTGTGAGACAGTACAGGTAAATGGGGTACATTTGTGTACCCAAATATGTGAAATGTTGTCTGTTGACAACAATTTTTTTTTTAGGAGAGGTCTACATATGCAAATGGACAAAGTATAAATAGCTAAAGGTGTATTTATTGGATAATATCTTTCCAGTAGTCTGAAATAATGTGACGTGTTTAAAGTCATGTTATGGAAGCAAAATAGCACAAAATATTAAAACTGGACCGGTGAATGAAATGCATTGATTTTGCCTTTTTTGAGTCGACGTTACCTGATGCAAATCCTTTGGTTCAATATATTTAGTTGACATTCAGCAGTGACACTGAGAGAAAGCTATAGCAACTCTTGCACTGTTATCTCCATTTACTGGCATTTCACTCTCCTCCCACACCTAACAGACCCGAATGCAGTCGATGCTCTTCGGGGGGGGGGGGGTGGGGGGGGTTGTCAAAAAAACGTGATGGAGTGAAATTGATTCAACATCACTGATGATATAAACCATTGGAGGTATCTGTGCTTTTAGTGGCGAGTTATTCCATTGGACCCAATCAACTTGTGTGTGTGTTCTGAAGGTATGAGCTGCTACAGAAGCAGCTTTTCCAGCTGGAAGAGACGGAAGGAGGCTTTGACCGGTTCACACGCAGCTACAATACCTTCGGTGTGCAGCGACAGCCTGACGACAGCCTGTTTTTTAAGGAGTGGGCTCCTGCTGCAGAGGCCCTCTTTCTCACCGGGGACTTCAGTAAGTATCCTGAGGAGAACTCCTGTCAGCTCCTGAACATGTCAGCTGTGTGATCGAGGTAGTTTCTCTCAAGCTTGTACTGTACGAGTTTCAGTGCTGCTCATTTATTATCTACTCACGCATGTTAAGGTGTCCCAATTCTTACAAAATATAATCCAATGTGAATGCAAACACCCTGGAATTAAAGCTGAAACTATGCGTGTTAACCTCTAGAATTATTGTTTTTGCCATTAGTACAAAAATAATGAGTCTATTCAGAAATGTTTTTTATTTGTGTTTTTTAAAAAGCCTGCAGCAGGCTGATGGATGTAAGTGTCCTTCAGTCTAGTTGTAAAAAAGCAATCAATGAAAAGAAATAACACTTTATAATTAAGTTACCTTCACTGTTCGGGGCCTGAAAAAGACAAAGGGATTTTAGCGTTGGAACAGTAGAGAAAGGGTGCATATCTTCGCTGTGCATTAAATAAGAAATGTGACATTGTTGATCACTTGAACACAAAGAGGCCTCAAGGGTGCGGCACAAGGGTAGCAGCCTTTTTGATCAACCAACCTGGGATAGTAAATGTGAAAAATATTGATGACACGGGATAACTTTTATCCTGAAAAGGGTTCTTTTGAATGTGGCAGTGTTCGTTAATATTTCAGTAGCTGGTTATTTCATCATCGCCTGCAAAGTTGTTGAGAGAGTGCAACCTCTGTGAATGCACTGAAATCTCTTATTCCCCCCCGGTGCCAACTTTGAAAGTAATTTCAGGTTAATAGTCTTTTGAGTGTTATTTTCTTTTAATGTGGGCTGTGAAAATTATGCAAGATTATTTATTTGTGTCATCATTAACGCGATTAAATGAGACTTGGCTTTCATCTATCAAGCATATGTACAAGGTTATAAAAACCCTGTGTCATTTTCTTTCCTTTATCAACTATATTAATGCATTTTTTACACATGCCAGTAGTAATATATTATGGACAAACAAACAATGTAATAATAGAAGAAACAACAACAAGAAGGATGGTGAAATCATTAAAACCTGTGCACATAACTCCAATACTATTTGCTATGCCAGGCCACAGCACAAGCTCTCGCCTCTGTGCCGCGGACATTCTGAACTGACATTCTGCAGGTAATGATAAAGAAAAGCAAATGCTAGTAATAATAATTCCCTCAGATGGATGTTGTGTGCAAAACTGGAGATTTGTCTATTGTCCCTACACTTTTTTTTGTGCTCCTTAGTTCTGTCGCTTCCCTCTTTCCATATTTCCCCCTGTGACTTTTCCTTTTTTAATTATCTTCCCAGGACCTTGGGCAACAGCTCAATTCCAGCATTCAATTCTGTGAGATTGCATTTTGACACGGCTCAGTCATATTATTTGATTTCAATTTCGTAGTAAATGTGGAAACAGCCCAGCAGCCCCAGTCATGTCCATGGTGCAGGTTGGATGCATAATGCACTGTTTCTGTAGAGCAGTTTAAGCAAAGGGAGATAAAATAAAGTGTGAAAAAATATGACTGGGCCTGCCCTGCCAGTGGAAAGTGCTGGTGTTGTGCCCGGTCACTTCTGGAGCATCTCTTGTGATTCAATTCCCATCCTCTGCTTGTTTCTGCTCATGAATAGCAAACCGATGTAGATTACTGAATAAAAACGACATCCTAAATTGACACGCCGAGGTAGATGTTTAGTGTCTGGATATATTCCAGTCAGTCAATGATGATTGTTAATGTGGTATCAGCAGGGTTATGAATTTCACACCTCTTTGTCGGTCCCTCCGGAGATATAATTCAAGGAGCAGTGAAGTGGTATTTTATCAGTTTTGCTTTTAGATGACTGACCCCGCTGCTTTTCTCACTGTTGCGAAAGTCGCAGGATAGACGCGAGCAGTGCGGAATATAAAAACAACCAGACACAATTATGCATAATGAGACAGCGGGGGGGGGGGGGGGGGAGATATTGTGATCACTTCATACCAAGAGAGATTCATGTACCGACTTCGGCATCTATGATCATATGGCTCTCTTTCATCACGACACAGCTAATCAGAATGATGTCTGGCTCTGTGTTGTAAACCAATTAATTTGAATCCTTTGCCGTGCTCCCCTATAGATGACTGGAACAAATTCACCCACCCCTACACCAAGAAGGAGTTTGGCAAGTGGGAACTGATTCTACCACCCAAGCATGACAGGACTCCAGCTGTGGCCCATAACACCAAACTCAAGGTAGTACAGAACATGTTCATGCTTTAGCAGGCGGCGTCTTGCTCCGGTACGGGGGACCTGTCACTGTAATGTGCGAGGGAGATGTCATGTGTGGTGTCTTATTGACCAAGTGAAAACCTGGCGTGTCGCCGTCAGCAACATGCCATACTCTCAGCGCGGGCGAGAAGGGAGATTACTGCATGTACACAATCTGCTCAGCGGAGGGTAGATACACCCGAGGAGCCCAGCGGATGGCTTTTATTTCAGCTCCCGTCTGTGCCAGCTCTCCCTCAGCACACGGTGCCGTGTTTGTCTGTGCATGAAAAAACACTTCTACGTGATTGTTCTTAACCTCTGGTCAATAATTCATCAGGGTTAAATGCAAAAGACCCATTATGCATTGTCTCCAAAGAAAATGGCGTGAATGACAAATGATTCCGCAATGAGATGCCAGGCGTGGATCGGACGGCACCGTGGCAACACTCTCCTTGGGACCGGGTCATTGCTGGCACAGTCCAGTGCCCTGGACAGGTTGCCCAGCTCCCATTGTCAGCGGAGGTCAGTCTAAGGACGATAAGAAGCAGATGGAAAAGCTGGCACCTGGCCTTTCTTTGTGCACCCCCGCTGCCTATGAATGGCTGTCCTGCTGCGAGCTCCACTTCAGAATTAGTTCCACAGCACTCTCTCGTGGAAGCACGAGCTGAGCTCCAATCACTCTCATGTAGAGCAGCTTTTGTTTTTCCTGTTCTTGCACCCCCACCCAGCAGTCTGATTTTTCTTTAATATTACTAATGCTGGCCAATTTATCTGAAGGACCACCGCTCTCTCAGGCTATATGCCAGTCCATTTATCTAACGATCTTTTACTAATCCTATAAATTGTGAAGCATGTCATCAGGGGAGCCAGGCAGCTAACCCCTAGGTGGCCTGGCCATAATGAAAAAAACCCCAGAGGGGGTCTGTCCTACGGCTCACTTGCCGGTGGCATTGGAACAGTCGTTACTTTACAACAGAAGCCAGAATTAGTTGGGTTCTAATGCCGGTTTCTGCAGGGGACAAAGCGAGGCGAACACATACTGCGGCTAACGCTACAGGATCGATTTCTTGTTGGGCTTTTCCAACTCTCACGCTGGCTTCGTCCTTTGGCTTTTTGACTGATGGAGGCAAAATAACTTTTCAGTTAGATTTCCAAACTATACTTATTTGACCCCCTTCCAGTCCAGAATTGCAAACATAATAGACAAGAAGTGAGGGATAATGATTTAGATGTCCTACTTTTCTAAATTGCTCCCTGGCTCAAATCCACGCTCAAGATGAGCCAGTAAGTGGCTGTGTTAATACCAAGAGGAAAAGAAAGAAAAAAACACAGGATAATTACCATTAAATACATATTCCCCACACCAACTTCTCTGTTCAATACTGTGGCTTTTGTATTGTGTCTCTGGAAGCAAAGTATAATGGGTTTAAAGCTGATATTTTTATGTTAGCGGGGAGCTTCTTCCTGGATGAGCAGTGATTTTCATGTTGACATGTCGAAAAATATTTTGTTTATTGGTTGAACAATTTGCACCATTCTTTCTGTATAATAGATGGGGAATAATGGCACATTAAAAAAAAATGTTTATGATGCAAGCATTTTCTGTCTGGAGGATATTAATAAATGCTGATGTTTTAAAGTTGTGGACATCCAGGGACAGGACACACCAGAATCGGAGGACCCTGAAGACCAGAACTCTTATACCTAATGACTGTTATTCCTGGCTAATTATTTTCTTTTTTTTCCCAATGATGTCATTTTGGATTCATTTTTTCCACCCACTGTGTGTGTGTCCTCTCAGCTTATGTAAAATACCACTTATCTTTCATTGTTTAAATGCCGAGCTATAACACAACACTAATTTGTCTTCTTCTTCTTTGTTTTCTAGGTGGTTGTTCACACCAAGAAGGGTGAGCGGCTGTACCGAATCTCTCCCTGGGCAAAATATGTGACCAGGGAGGAGAAGGCTGTCGTCTACGACTGGGTTCACTGGGATCCGCCTCAGCCCTATACTGTAAGTTTTCCTCATTTAAAGAAAGGCAGAAATCTGGGAAAAAAAGAATAAATAAAATTTGAAAAACACCAATGCAGTGCAATCATTCAACAATTTTTGTTACTGGAAGGGTTTTCTGAGCTGCCAATATTGAAAGAGGACATTGTTTAATGCAAACATCAGAATCTGTGTCTCCTTCCAAGAGCAAAATTCAACAAATGGTTGGATTTAGATCCCATGGAAGGTAACATTGGTGTGAAAATCAGTTTAAAATGAGCGGATCCTTTTTTTTTCTCGTATGAAAAAATGTAGGCATAATTCTGAAAGTCTCCTCACAACTTTCATGGTTTGATGGCTAAAATAGAATAAAAAGGAAATGCTTTATCAAGCTACACTCCTGTGATGGCACTAGAATGCCTTTGTGTTGGGTGAGCTCGGTGTCCGCTTGCGGCGTGAAACATACAATTACATTTGAGATCGGTCTGACATCTCGTATCCACAGCGGTCGTGGCCATTGTTGAAGTGTGTGCTTGATGCTGAGAGGGTCTGAATGTGTCTCAATACTCGACGCTCTTAGCACAAGTGTGCAGAAGCAAAATAATAAGAGGCTATTAAAGACCACCTTGCCTTTTTATCGCTTGTTATTTAGCATCATTTTAATTAGAGGAGCCCTCGTACTGGCAGTATATTCGCTTTATTCATCACGAGTGTCTCGATCATGCACTTCAAGTAGGGGGTTTGTGAAAATGGAAATGTTCATGTATGAAACGCATCCTGTTCCCATTGTGTGGCACAGACGATGTGCATCATGGCTCTCTTTATCTTTAACATGTGCACAACCATAATCTGCCTTGAAAACACCCACACTGGGTAATTGACCTTTTATGGCTCGTAATTCCTCACAAGATGTACTGTATCTTCTTTTTTTGTTTCTCATAATTTTGGGTTCCTCTCCAGCCAATCCACCCTCGGCCAAAGAAGCCCACGAGCCTGAGAATATACGAGGCCCACGTAGGCATCGCTTCACCGGAGGGAAAAGTTGCCTCATACGCCAACTTCACGACCAACGTGCTGCCTCGTATAAAAGAGCTGGGTAAGACAAAAGGCTCCGTAAGATAATTCTCTTCCCTTTTGGCATCCCGCTTCTTCCGTTGGCTACTCAAGTCTGCGAAAATTGCTCCACAATTATCCTGCTGAGATCCTCTTCAACTGACTGTTAGGGAGAGCTTTTGTTGACTCAACTTGAGAACATTTTGTATCTCTTCGGGCCAAGAACACAGAAAGTGGAGCATCGAGGTGATCAAATCAGCGCCAGCGATGTGTTCGGGGGGGAAAAAGTAGTTGAGCGCTTCGTCGAGAGCCATTTCTTATAACCGCCAGCATCCTGTGCCATCTCGGTCTCCACTGTCCCTCCAGTAGCCGTGTTTTCAATGGCAGACCTGTCACTCTGCCTTTGCTCAAAGCCACACCACCACGTCAACATCCTGTTTACTGGCATCCCCTCGAGGGACCGCTCACCGTTGAACAGTGTTTTGTAAAGAGGGCTCCACAACACTAGTCGCACACACCACAGCAGATATGGCTCCAAAGCCGATAATGTATTCCTTTTCTCTTTTTCTCTTTTGCTTTCTTGACCCTCACTATTTTCCCGTTGTATCATTAATTTATACAAATGCCTTAATGTATATTATTATAAACTGTCAAAATTAGTTTGCTATCGATACATTCAACCGTATTCGTTACACGGCACTGTAGTTCAGTTCTCGTGCGGACTCACTTCTAATGTGTTTGTCCAGATTAATTCAGTATAATCCTCGGAGGTTTTGGTCGTCTGGTTTATTGATTGTTTGAAATTCTGGTTAAACGTCAGTGGCTGTTTCAGCTGTATCAGTTTAACTAAATAGGACAATTCATATTTTGAGTATTGTGAATCTTTTACCAAGAAGACTTGTGTCAGTCAATAAATTCAGTTCAGCACAGCTAATATATAAACAGAACAGTCAGTTTCTTTCCATGGGCTACTTGACATTATGATGAACATGAGTATAATATGTCTTTTATTCAACAAACAAATGCTATGACATACATAATTCCCTAATTCCCTTCATGACTACAGTTTAGGACTAGAGGATGACCATATGTCCATATTCTTGCTAACAGCTATAATTATCATTAATTGCTGAGAATTATCAATACATGTTGTGCTTTGGACTTGTGAGCAACTTGTTCATGTGACTTATGGACTGTATGTGTGACGCATTTTAATAATAACTCGACTGATATTTAGGAGCTAGATAAAAAAAAAAGAAGACTTTCACCTCAAGGAACAGATTCCTGTGGAGGTTTGCAATTCTGCTCATATGAGCCATGTCATCATTTAACATTAAAATACAGCCTGTTGCACTGACATTAATAAAAGGCACAGATATGACTGCTACGGAAGACCAGGAGCAATCTGATGAATGCTGTTTCCTTGGGTATGTCATTCGGTTTCGTGGGAAAGGTAACGATCAGAGTAAATGCTGCCAAAGAATCTACCTGCTGAGGGAATCAGGATTCTTCAGGTCTCTAGTGACTCTGCCAGCATTCCATTTTCTTGACAGTGTGGGTGTATATATACATATTAAAAAGAGAAATATCCTCTCAGTGCTTTGTCACAAGCCAACATTTCGTTTTATTTTTTATTTTTTTTGTCTCTTGCTTTCTCTCTAGCATGAAAAGAAGCCGCAATATAAATAAATAAACGAATGTGCTCCACACAACAGTGGAAAAACCGCAGGGCTTCCCTCCGGAGTGCTCAGTGGCGGTTTAGAAAGTTGTTCTCTTATTCATAGGAGCAGTTGTCGTATGTCGTTTTGAAATGTTCTACATGACCTCCTGACTCTGATAGCTGTTGTTCCCCTGTAGCCACGGCTCGTCTTTGTGATACCAGAGCTGGTGTCAAAAAGGAAATGCCGGGAGCTCACATGCCCAGTGTGACTGACAGGGGTCAAATCGTGTTGAGTCCTTCCAGACGATTGCCGTCCAACATTAATGTGGCCAAACGCAGGGGATACCTTTTCAGATAATGCTATCAGTCTCCAGAAATGTTTTCTTTTATTTCATCCAACCAAACCCATACATCAATTGAATATTTGCATTTTGATTCGATGTTTGGGATAATGAACCACGCAGCTGGAATCATAAGAAAAGAGAAGACGGCAAGAGTGAGGCTTTTCCAAATAGACGGGATGTTAAGCACTTTGTAACAAAGAAGCACCAGGATGTCGGGCTCCATTGTATCATGCTGCCTTCCATGAAGTGTTAGCATAAATTAGACAAAGTTAGTTCAATAATCTGGTAAAGCCGAATAATCTCTTCCCTCTCCGCAGGTTACAACTGTATTCAGCTGATGGCAATCATGGAGCATGCCTACTATGCAAGCTTTGGATATCAGGTTACGAGTTACTTTGCTGCTTCCAGGTAAATGCTTGTCATTTTAACAGTTTGATACAACATGAGTTTTTTTACACGTTTGAACAGAAAGCTCTCTTTGTAATGGCTATGGTATTCATTATAGATGCACTCATTTTTGTATTGTGTTTTATAGCCAACATTTTCTCATTAGTCATTCCCTTTTTGTGGATTTCACTTTATGTGGAATACAGCATGCGATCATGAGTTCAACATTACTTCGCCAGAAGTAAAAAGGTGACATGATAAATTCTTTCAGCTCAACCACGAGTGAAAGCTTCTGTTCCCTTTTCTAAGATTTACAACTTGGAGCCATATTAATTAGTGTCACATGCCATTCACACATCTTCATCTGCTACTTTCATTGTCTGCCCTTTTTCATGCAAAAAGTTTTCGAGAACTTCACTTCACTTCACAACATCATGAGAACAACACTGAGCAAGCAACTCCCCACTAAATAGTCACCTTGAATCAAGGTTGTGAAGTCTGGCTCCAACAATATAATCTCTCTGTAAAGACATTTGCTGTTAATCCAGCGAGTGGAGGGAGTCTTAGATAAAGGTGGACTAGTCGGAGTATTTATCCTCTCTGAGATACGTCCTCACTTGCTTGGAGTTTAAACCCAAAGTGTAATGTGTATATAGTGTAATTTCACCCATGATTGATTTAAAACCTGAGCGCCTCGAATAACAGGAAGCGTGGTAATACTGTCGCTATGTGCCCTATGTTGGAAAGGAAGCTGATATAATGATAGCTGGAAGGACAGCCGGGAAGTTATTGGACAATATAAAGAGTGTACACAAAGATATGCTTGTGTTTGTATATGGCGGTGTGTATGCATACAAACAGTTACTCTAGGAAGTTTTCCACAGTGTCTTCTTTATGACCCTTTAAATGGTAAAAAAAAAGGACTGTGGAAGTGTTGGAATACTATATATTAGAGTGTATGATCTTTTGTTCAATGATCTGAGGGGGATTATGTTTTGCTCAATCGTATTGTTATTTGAACAACAAACACATTCTAATGAAAATGATAATTCAGTGTGTGCCCTTGCACTTTCTCTTAAATCGTAGACCTGTTGCCACTGTGATGCTAATTTGAGGAAAAATACACTCGTATTCAAGGACCATTTTTATAGTCAAGTCAACTTATCCCCCTAATGCCCAAACTCGTTATGATCTAGTTTGGGCATTATAAATAGGGTATACTGTGACATGTTGACTTGGATTGGGGGTTTGGTTGAGCATTTTGACCATGAAATGGAAAAGGGTTTAGGACTAATACATAAATCTGTGTTGGTGTCCTTTTAGTCGGTTCGGTACCCCGGAGGAGCTGAAGCAGCTGATAGACACGGCTCATTCAATGGGCATCGTGGTGCTGCTGGATGTCGTTCACAGCCACGCCTCCAAGAACACCGAGGACGGCCTGAACTGCTTTGATGGCTCCGACTCGTGTTTCTTCCACTCTCCACCCAGAGGGGAGCACAGTCTGTGGGGCAGCCGCCTCTTCAACTACGGCAGGTACTCGCTGTTCCACTTTCCTGTGTTTATATCAATCCACTGTGAAGGTCAGGAGACATTTCGTCATGCTACGACCGACAGTACGTCAAGGTTCAAGCTTATTTTATTGTCATTGTCCAACACGATTGCACAATGTAATGTCGTCGTCTCTTGATATGCAGCATAAGAAGCACAATTTAAAAAAAGAAGAATTTGCTCGCACCCTGTGGAAAAATGCTGCGCTGTACTCTGATGGTATAGCAGCGACTGCTTCTGTATCACTTGGCAGACGGCAGCAGGGTGAGCAGGCTGAGGATGGGGCGGGTATAAACAACACAAACTTTCTTTTCTGCATCAAGTTTTAGCATTAAGTTTATTGGCATAAACATACGTGGTGCAAACATAAACAACATATTTGTGGAAGTGCAATGACGCATATGGTCAAAACATGATGGCCAGGTCAAGTCATTAATGTTTACTTTTTTTAAACGGGGCTGATAAATGAGCATGAGGGTTTTAAGGGTTCTATAAGCAACATATGAATGGGAGCTGACATACCACTTTTTGTATTTTACCAGATTATCTGATATAGCATGATGTGTTGAAGGTCAAAAGCAAGACATGATCTCCAAATGACAGATTGCATCTCCCACCAGAATGGCCATGCAGTCAGGTTAACTGTTCATTTGATATTCCTCAGGCTATTGATAGTGAATGTAAATTTCCTCACATGCTCTTGATTTTGTGCCCTTTACACATTTTGCCAGACAGGTGTGGAATTTTAATTGTTGTGAATAATGATTAGATGTTACAGCGTTGACGGGTGTTGGTTGTGTTCATATTTCCCTCTAATTACAAAAGTGTGAGGGGGAAAAGATGAAAGGTCTGCAGTTGGCCAGCTCTGCTGCTGATGAGTGTCAGTACACCAAAACTATTGCTTGGTGTTGTTAATTAAGTGTCCCTGCTCTTGCATCTGCACCCAAAGAATTATCCCAGACCACATAAAAGAGGACCTGTCACTGTTGAGTCTATCAAATGCTTTTTTTTAAAAACTGGCTTTTAATAAGTGTGTGTCAGTGTGCAGCCGTTTCCAATGCATTATACCATGTTTAGTGTCAGGCATGGGGGCTATAATACGGGAACACGGTTCTCCTTTCATTACTTATTGAACTCTCCTCATATCCGCAGCACTCATTAGACACGGTGCAGACATATGCCACAACTGGGAGGCATATGAGGAGTCATTTGTAAAAGCCGTAAGGAGAGCCGCAATGTGGAGCCAGTTCATTTGTCTTCTCTGCCTCTCACAGGTTGTTTGGACGTGTCTGTTTGTGTCGAGCTTTTCTGCTACTCCCTTAGGAAGGAAATGAACCTAGGAGGTGAGCCCCATGCCTGGTGGGAAACACGGGCTGTTTTTAATCAAGCAGCCCTGATATCGGCCATCATGTTCGTATTAGGTATGCAGAAGCTGACTGATACTGGCTATTGGAGCAGAGATATATCTTCCTTGTTGCTGCCTCTTCTGCTCCGCTTGTACTTCTGCATCTTTATCAAAGAGCAATTTTTTTATTTTTTTTCATGTTTCTCTTCAACTTTCCCTCATAAAAAATGCAGCTCAGTCTGGAGAGAATGTTGTTTAGATGCCTGCTATCCAGTTGTTAACTTCAGTGCATCAGCATTATAGGACACATACTACAGCTGTTGCCCTTGCTGCTAATATGAGAGCTGGTGTATGTCAAGAGGTTCTTGGCGTCTCAGTATTGAAGGAAACTTGTTCTTCCATCTACTAAATAGTTGAATAAGATGAGTAGTTTGAGTACAATGACTGTAAAGGAAATGAATCCTGTGCTTTGATCTGAACTGTTCCCGAATGCCCATGAAAGTTCTAAATATATTTTCCCTGTATATCAATTGACCGTCTGATGAATAATGTTTCAACTCTTAAATGTATAGGGATGTAGAGTTTAACTTGATGTCGGGCTCTCGACTGCTCTTGATGTCATAGGCAGAAATGTTTCCTTCATAAACCTTTTGAAAAAAGTCACCTTGAGACCGTGACCGAGCCCACGGTTCGGCGTGTAGGGGGCTGGCGGCCAGAGACGCAGAGTCTTTCTACAGATCAGGGCCCTCAGATGTGAGAGTTCTAAGAAGCTTGATGTTTTTTAATCCTGCCACCTCTCTCAGGATCATTTGAATCCATTTTTCATCAATCTTTGTGTGAATTCTTAAGATATGAAAAATAGGCCCAGGGCCATTCTTTTGAAAAGTCTTTTTAACTCCTCTGCCTGTTCTCATGCCAAGAGACTGGTCCTGTGTTTGAGGACCAAGGAGCAATAATTCCCCCTTTTGACAAGATTATTCTATGCTTGTTTTTTTTTATTGCGTTCAAATAATTGTTAATGATGTGTGCATGGTGCTATATAGTATAGTATATGTTACTCTGCCTGTGTGCCGCTGATGATCCTAAATTAATCGGGATCAAAAAACGGTTTCTACACATTCACTAAATGAGATTAGCTTGGATTGTAAGTATATTTTACAGGATGAGGGCTCAAATAAGGCAGTATCACACAATGTAGGTTCTGTGATGCATAATATAATGCTGAATCCATTAATCAAGATATGCTTTGTACTGTCACTCTCATACAAATCAGCTTATGCTATGTAGGTTGAATTACTATAAATTGTGTCTTTATTTGACAGTACACTTAAACATACCTTTATCTGAAGGAGAGAACATTATGGAACAGCTCTTTTTCCCTATAGGCATGAATTTCGATGGAGATCTATGTCCATCTTTATGTCAGCTGATGAGCTTCCAGTGTGTTGGTTTAACAGTTTTTAAATCAGAAAATTCTAAAATGGAAGTCCTGTACACAAAGGAAGACATGCAGAGAAGCAAATAATCTACCTGCTGATAAGTTATGTTTTTATTTTAAAGAAATGGAGCAAAAACCATCGCAAAGAAAACAAAAATTGATAAAATCAACCTCCCTTTTAAAGATTCTTTTGTTTTGATGTACTTCAGCCATCTTTGCACTACATTTGGGGCCTGGCTAGAGCCTGATCAATCAATAAACCCACACTTGAAATGTCAACTCGATTCAAATTGAGTCATTTCAGTATTTAGTACCCGTGAGTTATTTCCCCTGCCCCATCCAGTCACAGCAAGGGGAAGAGCTGTCTTCCCCTTGCTGTGCTCCAGCTAATCAGCTGAGGTGTGCATGGTGGCTGGGTGGAGCTGCCCTGAGTGCTTCCAGTAGGTGCTGGGTGGAGCCAGTTGGTAGGAACTTGGCTGCTCTTCACCATCATGCCCCTCAGCTGCTTTAAAACAAAAAATGCAGAAAAGTACCGTGTTTCTCAGCCAGCAGTCAGTTTTGTGTTTCATTCAGATCTAATGAATAGTTTACATCTTCACTACAGAGAAAATGCATTTGAAGTGTTTAAAGAGATGTTGTAATTTTTTGACAACTAAAATTAGCTAGCCAACAGTTGTATAACCGTTCTGAAATTCCTTACTCGCCAATTCAATACACCACACAGGATGCAGCTGATTTCAGCCATAGACTGTGGACACGATGTTTCCCATTAGTTTGGGGACTATTGTTTTAAAGCCTTGAGTTCAATATAATTTTTGTTTTGCTACCAGAAGAGACAAGAGATGCTGATTTACATTTGTATGCAACTAAAACGGTAACATTAAGTTTCATGAATTGAAAACACGTTAGAAATTTTTGACACAAATAAATAAATACGGACAACACCCAGACTGCACAGCGCTGTGGCAGCTGTCTATTTTAGTCTAAATGGTACAATCATTTTCAAAAGAGCATCATGCTGTATCTAAGAAACCACAGGGACTGCTATCCCCTCAGTTATGCCTGTAGGGCTGCACTCTCCCTCAAGACTCACTGCTAGGTTCTGGCCCACCTCTCTTTTTTTGTGTGCCACTACCAACACCTGGTCCACTGGCTTAAACTCCAATGGGGCACAAGTACAAGGTGATTCTAATTATATGGTGCTAAACATACAAATAGTCTCACAGGCAGCAGAGTATATCTCCCGGGATGCCAAACAAAAGCAGCTAGCTGCCAGGCAACCTAAAGAATGCCAGACAAATGGCAGATATCTGACACAAAGCACAGCAATACAGGGACAATCTGTCAGGCAGCGAGATGAGAGTTTAGCCAGCAAGGCAGCCAGCATTACCAGACTGCTCGACAATGCGCTGCCAAATATCAAGAAGTATTTCTTACACGTGTCCAGCACAAGGCGCACATTGCGGATTGGCTAATGGATCTGTGTTTTACTAGACAGTGACTTATTTGATGAAACCAGGCATGATTAAAATGTCTACCTTTTTGTCACAAATGTAATAGAAAATGCATTAACATCAGCAAGGCATATCAGTCAAGGATCTGCAGCACATATGTGTATTTAATGTACCCACAAGCTGGATGAATAATTCCATGATTGAATGAATAAATAAATCAAGCCTCAACCTAGAAATGTGAATGTATTGCCGGTGTGTCTCCTGTCAATTTCTCTGTCCTGCACACAATCATGGCTTCGGGGAAAGGAGAACATTTTGAAATGCGTTAAATGAGGCACCTTATTTGTCCTTTTTGGTCCAACAAATGCACACCATCCATCAGGCTGTCGAGCGTCGTTGTTTGAGCATCACACTTTGTGTGGAATGGCCTGTCAGCGTCTTACATTTATTTGGTCTTATCTGTGGCTTACCTGTGCTGTTGTGAAAACGGGGACTTTAATCTTTCTCTCTCTCCCATCACGACAAGTTGCCATGACCCTTTATGCAAAGTTGACTTCTACCGGCATCGCGTGATTCCATATGAGCTCTGCTTGCAGCAGAACTCGAACACCATAATATTGGTCAGAGGAAATAAGCTCCGATAAGGATGAAGCTGATGTGGGGGAAAAAAATGAGTCCATCATTTGAATTTACTTTGAAGCAGTGTTCTTGCAGGTAAAACGGCACGTATGATCGCTGACCTTATCGTACTCTACAAGCAGCAATATCAGAGGTTCACTCTGTTAGTGCTCCCTAACCGCTGTCATTGCTGAGCTTTAGCATAAGGAGAGTGTAATATGAAATTTGCTTTTGTATTAACACCACAGGCCGAGTGATAACTTCATTGAACTGCATAGATAAGCGGTGTATTGCATCTGGTATAGAGATCTAACTTTCCCACTATAATTGGACTTGATGATGAATGGCATTGTGGGTCCTAATGTGGCAGTATGGTTTCATCTTGGGGCCTCTGGCTCTCACTGGCTATTATCTCCGTCCCGTGAGGATACATTGTGTCTGAGTCTTTGTTGGCTCTGCGCAGTGGAGTGGAGGACCTAATCTATTTATCACAGTGTCCGCGTGACCACCCAGCCAGGCTGCTATATCGGATCATACCAGGCTCCCTAGTGCTCTTCCTCTAGGGAAGAAGGAAGCGCCAATGTAACATGCAGCTTCACACCTGTCTAACAATGCTGAGGTTGATCATCCCTGAGGAATGGAGCACAGAAGGCAACGCATTTAAATGTATTCTTGAGTCATGGCCTACACATACAGAAATATCTATGATTTTATCCGTTACCACTGAGGATGTAATCCTGAGAATTTCATTGTTGAAAAATTCAGGGGTTTGATCAGTTATACGACTTTTTATACGGGGGTATTGTTGAGAACACTACATGTCTGGTCTTTGGATGGACTTTTGCTCCTTCTGATTTTACCGAAGGGTTGTTGAAGTATGAATCTGGGACTCACTGCTTCAACAACTTTATGACATGATGAAATTGCATTGAAGCAAGAAATGTTGAACTACCTCTGTGTGTGAAGTCCCAACTCACCCAAATGAAAATCAATGCAGAATAATTCAGGCTCTGATTGAGGTTTGGAAACTACTATGGTACATATAGAGACCCAAAGGAACATTCCCAGGTACTTCCCAGAACTAAGATGACCTCATTCAATATCAGTCACAATTATAGTTACCTTTTTTTACATTTTATTATTCAGCCTCACCGTATAACTTTTATAAAAAAGTTTTTAAAAACTTCAAACGTAGTGCGAGTTGACAACTGTGGTCTTAATCATATCTAACAACCCAAATATTTTCAGATGGATGTCGCTGAAGCGTCATCCTATCAAATAGGGGTCCTTATAGATACAAGACACAACATTGATTCATCAGGGTATGGCAGGGAGGGGCTTGGCCTGCAGCACTGACCTTTAGAGATACCAGCTTCTCACAAAAAAATAATAAAATCAGGTTTCTAGGTATGGTTGACATTCAGGTCCACTGTACACATATGATTAAAGTCATTGTTGGAGCTGAGTTTACAGAGAGCAGAGTTGAGGATGTCGGACTAAGACAGGTGTTCACATTTAATCGGTGTCATTAATGTGTCATTCGCCTCACATCCACTGGGCTCTCCTGTTGCTTTGGAGCATTGCCTCGGTGTGTACTATGTTCCATTCTGTGCTCATTACAAACATCGCATAGTGATAACCAAATCCGGAGTTTTTAACTGACGTTTCCATGGAAACACGCCACTGAGCAGGAAGTGTGAGGTGCGTAGCGTACCTTGACGTTAGTGGCTGCCCAGATCCAGATGACTTGCATCGCTCGGTCGGGAACGGGAGCTGGCAGCATTTATGGAATCACCTTCTCCAGCCTCCGTCAAGACAGACCAGCCAACCGGCATTTTGTTGGGCAACAAAACCCAGACACAAGTTCCGCTTTTCTAATTGGATATTGTGTAGGTTTTACCCATTTGTTTTTCTTTTGTTGTGTATTTTCCATCTTGCTTGTATAACAAAGGAGCTTAAATACGTTGAATATGGAGGACAAAGTAAAGAGCGTATTGTTTATTTCCATTGCCCTGCATGATGTTTCTGCAGCATGAAATCCTCCCAGTTAAAGTACTGGGGGACGGGCCTGGCTATAATAAACGCTAGCTCAGTGGTCATGCAAGTGCTCTGATGGAAATCGGGAAAACATTTCTGCGCACTGAAAGCCAAGGATTTCTCTTCCTGATACCCAGATGCGTGAAAGGCAGCATCTCCTCTACAGTGGAGTTAATGAAAACACCAGCTCCTGTCAATGACACTCCATCTTCAACATAATGGAGCTTTGGATTTCAATGTGTGAATGTCCTGTAGTGGTGAAAATGAATCTCTGGTGCCTCAAGTGCATGATGAGATGTGTGAATAATTTACAGCTTCTTGTTTATCTGACCTTGAATGTGTGTGTGTGTGGATAGCTGGGAGGTGCTGCGGTTCCTACTGTCAAACCTGCGCTGGTGGATGGAGGAGTACTGCTTTGACGGCTTCAGATTCGATGGAATCACCTCCATGCTGTACCATCACCATGGCATCGGTAAGGCTGGTTTGTGTGCATCTCATATTTCAGAACTGGGTATTGTGTGTAAAGCATGTCATCCTCCACTCCTCTGAAACCCACATTGCAGTTTGCAGCCCAGACTTGTGTGCATATATTTCTGATCTAAACAACATGTTTTAATTAATAAAAAAAAATTGGTATCCAACTTTTAGAGTTCTGATAAAGAAACCAATACCTGGGCTTTTGGCATCGACCGATAATGATCCCATACCAGTGTTTAACCAATACGCTGTATGCCTCACTGTGTGGAAGTCACTGAGATCATTATTTGATGTGGACGGTAATACCAACGAATATCAGGCTTGACTTAAACATTGCATTCTTAACTTTATAAAAAATAATGAATGCATGAATGTATTATTGTTATTGTTGTGTAACATGAAAATGTGAATCGGGGTTGCGATTTAAAAAAAGACAAACTTAAAAACTTCTCCAAAAGATGTTTTAAATGAATAAATGGAGTTGAGTTAAATACTAAAAAGTGAGATATTCACCAACGGAATAGCCACGATGAGTGGAGCTTTAGTAAAACAGTATTTCAAATGATGTCAGCCTTCTGACTGAAGTGTGTAATTTTACATGCTACAATGTTGTCTGATTAACACAAACTACTGACGCAAACCTTCCGCAGAAAGCATGGAAAATAATCCAAACGGCCCTTTTGAAATGTCCCACAATCTGTGATATGGGTAATATGGTATTCTGAGTTTCTCTGCATATACCACTCTCCGCTCTCTAAAGGAGCAGCTACTGTGTAGCTCAAGCACTAGTTATCAGATAACGAGTCAAAATCTCTGTACTAAACTGAGTGAGCATTGCGTTCCACTTTTCTCTTCAGAATGAAAGCTGTGGAGTAAAACAGCACCTGAACATACTGAGGAACGGATGATTTCAGGAATCCAAGTGAAAGATATGATGAGTGTTGACGAGGTGTGTGTTTACTCCTCAGGCGGTGGCTTCTCAGGGGACTACAGCGAGTACTTTGGCTTACAGGTGGACGAGGACTCTTTGGTCTACCTAATGCTTGCCAATCACATTCTCCATACCCTTTATCCGGACTGCATCACGGTTGCAGAGGTAAAAAACACTCCACAACACACCTTTCAGCTTCCACTTACTTTGAAATGTCACTGCCAAAAGCTATTATTAATTAAAAGCACTTAATAGTCGGCCATAGCTTACTTGCATATTCGTTGGTGTAATTAAGAGTTAATGCAAAAAGAAATTGGGGTGTCACTTGTTTTTGGCCGGTGGTATTAGAGTTATAGAGGGGGGCTCGGCTGACTACAGGGAACACAAAGTGAAGATGTGATATGAAATAGTGTGACTTCTTTGCAGGATGTGTCAGGGATGCCTGCTCTCTGCATAGGAGTGGAGGAGGGAGGTCTTGGGTTTGATTACCGACTGGCTATGGCCATCCCGGACAAGTGGATTCAGGTAAGATAATTTACTCTTTCTTTTGTGTCCGCTCTGCTTGTTTTTTTTAAAATTCTCTCCAGCAGGTTTCCCAGACACTGTCGGCCTCCGCTCACGATGAAATGTACGAGGCACAAATACAGTAGAGGGAAAACTGAAAGCAGTTCAAAATGGGGATGAAAGACAAGGGGAGTGACAGGACATGTTAGGATGCCTTAGACACTCTTGTGCTACCTTATAGCTGAGTCTGATGCTCAGCATCTGATTCTTTTTAAGAAGCTTTCAAGTGGATAACTTCTCGCGCAATATAGGAACACATGGCGCTTGCCCTGTATTTTCCTGAAATACACGGTATTGCTCTGATGTGACTTGTGTGCAAGAGGAGGCTTATTAATACACCTGGAAACTTGGCATTATCAACAGACTTCTGGATTTAGGACTATATATGATTATAACCCTAGAAAGGTTTTTGTGTCTACTTGTACAATAAACGACAACGTTCTGGAAAAGGCGCTTAACCCTTGTGTTGCCTTCGGGTCATTTTGACCCGATTCAATATTTAACCCTCCTGTCGCCTTCGGGTCAATTTGACCCGATTCAATGTTTAATGTCGGTGTTCTTTCGGGAGTCAACAAACAAACATAAAGTACCTCACACTTAAACTTGGAAAACAATATTAATTCTAATAATTTTCTGGAGATTTTAATAGCTGGGGTCATATTGACCTCAAGGGTAAAATATGTTAGTAAATATAAAGGTAACAGGAGGGTTAAACATTGAATCGGGTCATATTGACCCGAAGGCGACAGGAGGGTGAAACATTGAATCGGGTCAAATTGACCCGAAGGCAACACAAGGGTTAAGTACAATGTAACATAATATTCCTGGGTTAAAGGAGACGTATGCTCATTTTTGGGTCTTGTATTTTTGGGTTTCTACAAGATTTTTTTTTTAATGCTTTGATGTTTAAAAAAACAAACATAATGTGTTCGTACTGCCTGAATAAATATATAAAGTCCGTTGTCTAAAACTCGCTGTTTAATTCCCTCCTCTCCCTAATTGGTCAGCGCTTCCCGGTCTTCCGGTCTGTCCTCCTGGCTCATTTTAAGGCCCAGTTGTTGAATACGGGCTGTGTAAATTTTTCAGGAGACTGAGCGTTTTGATACTGATGCACCTAGACTTGCTTTAGAATTAACAAAAATCCATGTAAATGATGAATGAATGGACAGCAAACTAAGTTTACATATTGATTGCTTGCTGAGATTAATTAAATTGATTAAATAAATTGATTGTTTCCATAATTCTAATACTGCACTATAAAATAGATCTTCTTTCATACTGCTCCGATGAAACCAGGCTGTTCTATAATCACAAACTGTAATTGTCTGGACCCTCCTGTACTTAAAAGAAGTGCTTTGCATAATATTATGTTACACAATTAAATACAATAAAACAGAGGAGGTTAATGTAACATCTTCTTATTAAGCAAAGATCCAAACAAACTACTGAATCAAAACGTACTTCAACAATGGCTGTCACATTCATAGTGAGATGTGCATGTTTTTACAAATGTTTAACAGGTCATATTATTTCCTTGACCTCTTTTGCTCTCAGGAAGAGTTTATCAAAAGTCTCCTGTTTGTTTTGCTTTTATTCTCGCGGAGCGGCAAATTATTTTCTTTCATTAAACTGCGGAAGGTCTTTGTGCTTTTTCTAAAGCAGTGTTAATTTATTTTTCCTTTCCTCCCCTTTTTAATCCGACCCGCTCTTTGAATGGGAAGATCATTCTTTTTGCATTCAAACACCGAGCTATGAATATATGATTGGGGAAAAAATAATTGTGATTTGAAAATAAAAGCAAAAGGAAGACACTTTCAGAATGGTAACGAAAAGGTCATCATGTCACTGATCCAAGCTGAAATCTCCTTTTGTGTTGATGTTTTTTCCTTAAGTGGACCATTTGAATAGGCTGGCAGTCACCTTTACGTTTCACTTTGATTCATTATTCCGTCTAGAGCGACTTAACATGATGTCAAAGCAAAGGTTACTTTTCTGTTTAAAATTAATGCTGTGTTAATGTTACTTTCCTGACAACACATCTTTGTATAAGCAGGTACTCTATATCACCACTCGTTCATAAGGCCAAAGGGTAATTTCAGCCGTAATGAATTCATGAAGAAAAGGGTAAATGATGTTAACTCTAACGTTGAGAAACACTTTAAGCTCTTAAGAAATGTAGAAAATATAATTAGAAAATTTCCATTTCCATTCATTTATTAATGAAATGGCAATAGAGCATGACGGTTTTTCGTCCTAAAATGCATTGAAGAGAGTTCCCAAACCAGATCTCTAATGCTTCCAAATTTCTTCAAATGGTACCTCTGTGTGAGGTAAAATACCTTTACATATGTGTTCATTTGTAGATATGCTTGTGCTAAACAAGTGTGTGTTTCTCATCAGTTCGTGTTCACCTCAGTGTTAATTGTCTTCAATGCAAACATTCCAGTGACAATCATGAAAACTATGGGTGGCATTTCGTCTTGTTGGACTACAAAGACACACCGTTGATCAACTTAAAGTTAAAATGTGACTTTGGAAAAGAGAGGTTGTTGTGCTCTTGCTTTCATCTGTTTTGCTCCTTTTTAAATAACCTTTCATGTTTTCACAAGCGTCATTAGTAAAAAGTAAAAGGTTATTTGACACATTAGTTTGGGTTGTAGTATAGTAACATGTGGTTTGGAACTGGTTCTCAAGCTTCATTCAAAGAGCTGATATATGCGGGAGCAGTACCACCACTTGGTTATTCTGTACTAGGGAAAAGCTGGTTTGGAGGAGTGAAGTCTTGTGGGTGAAAAGCAAAGTTTTTTTTCTGCCCATTGTCAGAATTTTCTGTTTTTCCATGTATCCTCAAGGTTACCACCGGCCATGCCATACAACATGCTCCCTTAAAGACAAATTGTAGCTAATGTGTACTCGAGTACAAAAAGTTAGAGAGAAATGGCCACTGGAGTAAAAAACATTGAACAGCATCCACTTCAACAGATGACTTTAAAACAATAACGTTTGTGGATGTTCAGGACATACAGTATACACTGTGTATTTAGAATATGCTGGTCAGAATTGGAACCTTTTATTGCCGAGTGTTTTCACATAAAAGGAATTTGTCATGGCAGGTGGTGCAACAAGAGTCAATAACATTAATAACAATCAACAAAAATCAACACAGTGCAAGAATTAAGAATATAAATATAAGATGAAGTGCACAGACAAACAAGTTTCAGACTTTAACCAGTATCAGTACTTTAAGTCGCATTAAAATGCTGCTTCACAAATGTATGACCTGCAGCAATAACTGCAACTGGTTATCCTCTAGTGACATAATAAAGGATTGAGGTAAGAAGATTACAAAAACAGTAACGTGAATAACTTGCGTGATTACGGCTAAAAGTGAAAGAGGCTGTTTACTCATAGCCAGCAAACTTAAAAACACCATTGAGTGATGTCTTGCCACCCGACACCACTTCAGGCTGGATGGGGAAATTCTGCACACCAAATATTCTCTGTCCTTCCACAACAACTGTTGAAGCCCCCTTTAGCTCGCCACTTCAGCCCAAACTGCCACTGAAAGTACTTAATGGCCCACGATGGGAAAACATTGTTTTTAACCATCGGGCTATCCGGTATTAATGTCCACAACTAGTTTATATGGCAGCTGAGTAGCCATGGGAAGATGTAGACATACTCTGCCATCCATCCGGAGATAAATAATGGTAATTATGTATTTCTTTATCTGAGAGTTGCTGTCTGCACTTATGGCACCATCACACACTGCCGTACTCCACTGTTTTAAGAAATCAGCAAGTATTACCTAAAAGTACATTTGTCGGGAAGCGGACAAGCAGCACATTCTCTCTGGATGTTTGTGTTGGCTAGAATGTGGATTGCTTTTGTTTGTTTGTCTAAGTTTACAACAAGTAGAGGACTTATCTCGTTTGATATTCGAAGGACAATTGTGTCTAAAGAGGTTATCTTTTGTAAGATTCATGTAAAGCCGTGGCATTTCATCTAGTTAGCCGACACTGAAAGTTATATTTACTCATATGTTGGTGATGAAGCAGAGTTTGTGTGACCTCGGCGCCACATGCATCCTCTTGCACTCCGGTTTCTTGTGTTTCTCGATGGGGGAAGTCTATGCATCGTTAATCAAGCCCGTCTCTCACAGCGGTGGGTTTTACTCTGTAGCCATGATGGAGGGAAGAGGAGGGAGGGAAAGTCCCAGACTTGACCTTCCTCAGTGATTCTTGCAATAGCTGTGCGACAGGCTGTGCCGCACCGCTGAAACGCAGCCTGCTCCACGGTAACCGAAGGTTTTACAGGATTATCCTTGGGACGTCTCTGGAGAGGCTGTTGCTGCTTTTACTTTTCAAACAATATTGCTTGCAATGCAATATTCCTGTAGATACTTCTTCTGGTTGAATTTTTTTCAATTACATTTGTTGCCTCCTCGAGGAGACTTGACATCGCAAAGCTGAGGGAGAGCAAGTGAGCAGCGGATTTCGTGGATTTCTGCGCAGGGAAGCATTCACATGAACATGCCTTGGTGTAGTCAGTGAAGTGCACTCGGGGCTAGCCTTGCCTCTTCTCACAGTGTCAATTAGGGAAGGATTTGAATGGACTGAAGTGGAGCCTCCAGTGAGGGGTGTGTTGTGGAGAAGGAGACATGGCACGGGGGGTGTCAGGCATTCAGGAAGACGGGCAGACAGGCAGGCAGACAGGCAGGCAGGCAAGAAGAAAGAGCAAGAATGACAAAGAGACATTGGCTTATTTATAGAATCACATGTGAACCAGTGATTCTCTCCCGCTTTCTCGAGCGGGGCCTCACGCTGCTTCGGCCCCAGCATGACTGATTGATACGACTCATTTACTGGCTGCAGAAGGCAGTTAGGACCAACAGGCTGTGAACAATTAAGATTTCCTAATGAGGACCAGATAAGGCGCACAGCACAAGTTTGGATGATTCGATCTGATCATGACCATGAAATGATGTCACTCCTAATGGATAATGTTACAAAAGCCCTCTGATTTAACAAGCAGCCTTCCCTCCAGCTACAATAGATTGATATGGAGTTAAAACAATAAGAGGCGGAGGATGTAGGGGGCTCGCGTGGAGAAGAGAAGGCGATGCAGAGACTGTCATCTCTCTATGATTCTCCACTCTTTAACTTCAATGACCGCCGAGTCAATTCTCCCAATTTTGTTTCTGTTCGTCCATTTATTTTAATTGAATGAAAATATCAGTCTGCACAGCTCATTCCTTATTAGTTCGAGGGGGGAATCCATTTCTTTTCAACAGACGTTGCTCTATCATACAGGAACACTTTCATTTTACATGACTTAATCACATTCAGGCCGTCGGCCTCATTTTGCCTCATTTTAATATTCACATTTCAGCTTCATTCTGCTTTATTTTATGAGCGTATTGCACTCTGAGGCCTCCCTTGTGTGGCGTTACTGGCAGGGCGAGATTTAGACGGTGACTCCTTCAGCAAATTGCGAGGTGGGCTGAGGAGTGCCTTTCAGCTGAGTCAAGTCGGAGACATTTGTGTGGGCAGAATGTTCATTAATTTTCAACAAATAGTGAAAGTATATAGATCGGTAGGCATTAACTTGATCCGTGGGATTGCGTGCTGCACACCTTTGTTCTCTGCTCATCTCTGGGGGCGGTGCTGTCTGTGAGAAGAGAGGATGTCCCCATAGCAACACGGTGCCAGTAAAGACGGTAGAGGCAGGATGCTCGGGCCAGCCACCAAATGTAAAACAAGAGCTTTACACTAAAGGCATCTCTAGCTCTGGGTCCTTCCCAGTGAGATGGATGGTAGTGCAGAGGCTCTGGAATCAGTCACAGCACGCCAGTGGCAGGAAGATGACCTCATCCTGCACCGCTAGATTTTTTTTTTTAATGGTTTTATTTCTGGCTCTGCCTAATTAATCTGGGCACTCTGGTTGGCTCCTGGCAGCAGGCTTGCAAAGTAAGATTTGTGCACTGCTCATTATCATTGATGAAGTGGAGTGTCAGTGGTGCCAGGAAGCTTGGCTGGTTGGGGCTGATGTGGGTGAGCTGGTGGAAGGGAAGTCGTCAACCCAGTCACTCTTGTCTCTGCTCCGACAGCCCCACTCCCAGATTAATTGCTCCCAGACCACTTTTGCGGTTGAATTGAATTGTAATGATTCATAAGGAAGTGTAAAGTGTCTGAATGTACGTGGATGTGGAGGCGGACGGATGATCTCCGGGGTATATTCTGCAGATTCTTTTATTTGGCTTTTATATTGAAGCCGGTGGAAATACGAGGGTCGCATTAAGAGGATTTATTTATTTTTAACGGGTGTTGCATTCTTAGTTTAGCTGAAGGAGTGACATTTATGTTACTATTCAATGTATTAACCATTGTATTGTAATATTCTCCATGATGTATTGGCCTAATCAACCTTGGCAAGACACTTTTCTTTTAAAAGTGTCTTGAGATCAATAACCTGATAACTGACCCATCTGCCTTGACTATTAGGAAATGTAATGCATTATATATGCATAGTCATAACATGTTTCGCTTGTAGTGATGTGTATGCACCTAATAATCTCCCTGATGTTTTTCTATTTTTTCTTTCTTCTATTCAATGGATTTTCCCAGACTTCACTAACGAGATGTGCAAAGATTTTCTCTCCCAATATACAGTTCATCATCATATGGCTGTCGGTCGCAGAGCGACAAAGACTTCTTTCAATGTGTTGTACTACCCTACAGCCACTCTCCATGCATCTCTCTGTCGCGCAAGAGATGTCCACGAGTTGGTTTCAATCTCCCTTTTCTTCAGATTTCTCTTGATCGTGTCTTTATAACGAAGCCGAGGGCGGCCACGGTGTCTCTCTCCAGACGGTAGCTGCGAGTAGAGAATCTGCCTGGGCAGACCATCGGTTGACATTCTCAGAAGGTGTCCTGTCCAGCGGAGAGTCTTTCTGATAAGGAGGTCTTCCATAGAAGGGAGTCCTGCTCATTTGAGAATCTCCGTTAGTCACCCTGTCCTGCCTTTTGATTTTCATGATCGACCGCAGGTTCCTCATCATAAAAGTGTGTAGCTTCTTCACTTGACTCCTGTACACTGTCAAGGTCTCAGCCCCGTACAACAAGGTGGAAAGCACGATCGCTTGGTATATTTTGCCTTTTACTCTTGTGGACACAGTGGTTGTTCGTGAGTCTTTCGCGGAGGCGACCAAAGCACATGCTAGCCTTTGACATCCTCCTTTGTATCTCAGCTTCGATGCGGCCATCTCTTACTATTGTGCTGCCGAGGTACGTGAATTCTTGTACAGAGTTCAGAGTGGTGCCATCGACCATGATATGTTCCTCCCTGGTTGTTGCAGAGTTCGACTGGAACAGCACTGCTGTCTTTTTGATGTTAATCTTCAGGCCAAATTTTACTGATGCAGTGGCAAACGCGTCTACAATCCTCTGAATCTCTTCTGCTGAGTGGGCAACTAGTGCACTGTCGTCTGCAAAGAGTAGCTCTCTCACCAATATCTTTGTGGTCTTAGTCTTCGCTTTGAAGTGCGCGACGTTGAAGAGGTCAGCACTCTGGCGTGATTGAATGTAGACTCCATCCCCCATGTCTCGGAAAGCCTCTTCAAGCATCGCTGACAAGAAGATGGAGAAGAGTGTAGGAGCCAGTACGCATCAATTTTAGAGCAATATAGACGATGGAAGCATCGGTTTGTTACCTGTCTTTAAGTGTCATTAAAATAACACGTCAAAGCAAATCACATGCTTTAATTTGTTTAAGTATATCTTGTTTTTTATTTGAATATATGCACAATTTGTATCTTTCTGATTTATTGAAGAAGATCTTTAACACGCCATTTTTGCTCCTGTTCCTTATTTATTTACTTTACTGAATGTCTTTTGCCATAACGTCCAAATGTGCCTGTAAATTTGTCTTCATAGCTCTCATTTTCCTCTTAACCCTTGTGTTGCCTTAGGGTCATTTTGACCCGATTCAATGTTTCACCCTCCTGTTATCTTTATATTTACTAACATATTTTACCCTTTGGGTTCAATTTGACGCCAGCAATTAAAACCTCCAGAAAATTATTAGAATTAATATTGTTTTCCAAGTTTAAGTGTGAGGCACTTTATGTTTGTTTGTTGACTACCGAAAGAACACCGACATTAAACATTGAATGGGGTCAAATTAATCCTAAGGCGGGGGGAGGGTGTAATATTGATTCCGGTCAAAATGACCCTAAGGCAACACAAGGGTTAAGTGTATCTAGTCATGAACAATTAATGGTAATCAACTTTGACAAAAAAGGTTCATTAAAAAAACAACTAATGCAACATAAATACTACACAATTTAAAAACAATACTACGTGGTGAAAACGAAATAATTTTAATATCATTAAAATCCAGCTACGTGGGACAAAAACAGGTGGACATTAGATCAAACTGGGGCGAGACACTCGATGCCAATCTTGTTGTTACTTGTGATTTCATCTGTAATCGTGGAAATTACAGTGATGTTTGTTCCAAGGTATAAGGTCCTCTGCATCAGGGGCCATGTTGAACAGCCAGTGTGGCTCGAGAATCTGAGGCAACGCACTGAGCTCAAAAGGAGTTCAAAGGTTGGGGAACATGCAGATGAGAAGTGCCTCACTCAGGTTTTCTTGTGGCAGTGGGAATAACTAATATGGCCACACATGGCTGTGGTTAGGAAGAGTGACCGTGGACAGATGGGGATTTATAGAGCGAAAGACCCTCTATTTAGGTGCACCAGCCAGTTCATCTCAGACATATTGATCGGCACAATTACCTTCTTTACTCCGAGGATCATGGCTCTGTAGAGTAATATAAAGGTTTCCTGACCTGTCAATCAGCTGTCACAGCAAATTCCACCGAGAAGACTTCAGCCTGTCACTGAGATGGGCTCTTCAACTCCCCCACCAATCAGACAGGCTGCATGTCTATCACCAAGGGTTCTTTGAGGGCATAAACTCTCTCTTTTTTTCCATTTCAGATTGATATAGATACTGTGGCTTTCTAACATCTCTCTTGTTTATCAAATCATCTTGGTTGCCCACTGTCGTCGATGTGATTATCTTCTTCTTTGCCCCTGTGCTCTTGTTAGCTCCTCCACCTCCTAAAAATGACCCCTTCAGCAGGAAGGGTGCATGTAGGCAGGCCAGTGGCAGGGCATTGATTCCATGGTTGGATTTATTGTTGAATCCCTCCTTTTGGATGAGAGGCTCTGACCTTGCCATCTCAGGTGGGGAGGGCTGATGCCTTACTACCCATGGGCTGTAGTGAAGTTATTAAAAACTCCATTACCGCCATTCAAAGGTAGACATAACTCACAGTGCGGATATAGAGATGTCAAAACAGAGATTGATCTGAGAAAGAAGTGTAACCCAGAGAAAACTCAAAGGTGGAAAGAGTGCCAGAACTGAAATACTGAGCTTTAGACATCAGTCAAAACCCGACTGGATCTCTCAGCAACACATCTATCATGTCCTTTTTCAATAACCCCTCTCTGTCACCGTGTAGATCCTGAAGGAGTTAAGGGATGAGGACTGGGACATTGGCGATATCATCCACACACTGACCAACAGGCGCTATGGAGAGAAATGCATAGCCTATGCAGAAAGTCATGACCAGGTAGGCTATTTTCTACAAGATCCCACTGAGAAGGGTCTGGATTATCTTGCTGTGGGTCATAACACATAACCCACCTTCTTAGGCTCTGGTTGGGGATAAAAGTCTGGCCTTCTGGTTGATGGACAAGGAGATGTACACCAACATGAGCTCCGAGATTCCCATGACGGCCGTCATCGACCGCGGCATGCAACTGCATAAGATGATCCGCCTCCTCACTCATAGTCTGGGTGGAGAAGGCTACCTCAACTTCATCGGTGAGTGATTGTGGTAACACTGAGTGAGTGTGAGGGTGTGTGACAATTAATTGACATAAAATTAACCAACAACAATTATGATAACTAATTGCTAATTTAATTCACGAAAATGACAAACAGGTTTTTGTTTCTTTCAAGTATAAGGATTGTTATACTTGTCCCTGTTGTAGATAAATTACATCAATATTCTTTTTAAACCATTGGTCAGACAAAACAAGCAATTTGACATTTCCTTTGTCTCAAAGCCATTTCATACTAATTTAATTCTTGAAAAGAATAATGTGCAGAAAAATCTTTAATAAAAACAACCGACTGCTGCAGCCCTAATATACTGTAACTCTGTTTGTGCATTGAGGAATTAATTTACACTCACTCCAATTCAGAATGATGGTTCACAATATTCATACTGTATAATAATGTTGATTTAGCTCCCACATCATGTAATGTATCGCATATAACACAGCATATCAAATTGCATTACATTGCTTGTCAAATAATTATTCTATGTATATTAAACTCATATGAACGGGTCATATTATTAATAGTCAAGAGGCAGTCAAGTTTGTGATTGAGAGACATTGTCTTTCTGTTTTTAGTTTTTGTTGAGGGTTCATTTTCGATCCCTTTCATGTTCCATATTCATCCAGAATTTGAAGCTCTCCCCTCAGACACAACAATCCCTAAGAGTTCGGTGAACGGATATAAATGCACTTTTATTCTCCTGTCCATCCAAGTCCTCCACGGGCAACAGGCAGAAACAGACATCACTCTACATTTTTAATTGATGAGCTATTCCTTGCGTTTTTATTTTGCACTATTATTTCAGGGTGTTTTGTGCATTTATTTGTGTACATATAATTATGCCATAGTAGCTTCAGGGCAAGACTAACACAATTTATCTTTGCAATAATAAAGATATCCTAATTCACTAGGGCTTGAAGTAGCCCTTGTCACTTATTTTCCATAGTTCTTATATTTATTATATTTCTTTCATGGATACATAGCTTGCGACCAATGAGTCAAGGCTGATGATAAGCATCAAAGAAACCTTTTGTAGTGCGGTAGACGTTAATACTTGCCAAAGCTCATCAGTAAAAGAATCAGTAACTTCCTTAAATCACTTCTTAAAACCCATTTTTATAGAACATCTTTTAAGTGATCTAGTCTTTTTATGGAGAACTTTGGTTCCCCTAATTTAGTTTGTCTGTTTTTAATTTATTTGTAATTTATTTGGTTTTTAATTTATTGATTTTTTATTTTAATATATACTTTTAAATGTAATATTGGTTTCTTGCTATTCCACTTGTTTTGCTTTGACTCTCTGTGGAGCACTTTGTAAACATTGTTTTTAAAGGTGCTATATAAATAAAGTTATTATTAAAGCTGATGGGGAAATACAGGACAAAAGATGTCCACGATCAGATGGGCTATTTTTTTTTTTTCACATTGATTCCAATTCGTAGTCACTGTCGAAATGCTTCTCATATCATCTGCGGTATGATTTATTAAGACCGGCTGGTAAAGATAATAGAGTGGTAATGAATGATGTTGGAAGTTGACCTTGGTTGAGGGGAATGCTTTTCCATGGATGAGCCTTACTAATGTAAACACAGCCGGTCCTTGTGATCCACAGACTTTTAGCTCCACCTGGTGACGGGGCTATCTGGGTCCAAACAAAGTATTTCTGTAATACCCGAGCAGCCTCTTTGGATTCATTATCTCTTAGTATTCACTGTGATGTCCAGTCTTACTCTGGGAAGGAGAGTGAAACAACCTGTGAATTTCTGGGGGGGTGGAAGCCCAATCAAAGTGTCTGACAATCATAACAGCGCAGCTCACAATGAACAGGATGTCACAGAACTGACCCACTGTGGGCAGCTGAGGGACAGTTGATAATAATTATATCTCATGCTGAGCCTTTAGAGATAAAAGACTCACTCTGCTGTGTGTCTCATGTAATTTTACTCTCAACCAGTGCAGCGTCAGAATCATCAGGAGATGCAGCATTGGAAAAACAATACTTGAAATGGTTAATTGACAATGATTTCATGAAGTCAGTCGAGTCCTTTATCTTTTGTGAAAATGACTCAAGATGTTCATTCAATCTTCGCCGAAACCCATACTTTTTAAAATTGCATCCTTTGATCACATAATATTGCCCAGTCCAGAGCCATAAACATATCCAGGTGCTAAAGGACAATATTGTATAAGTCTCTTGTGCCTGAATTAAGATTAACTCGTTGATGCATTGCAGATTGCAAATTGCAATGCTTCAATCTAGGTACATATGGCAATAATAAGAGGGCCTGAAAACTCATAAGAATTTACTGTATTTATTAAGCCAAAGTACTACGGTACTCAGTTTCTCTTTCAAAGCTTGAATGGAATCAGAGGGTTTGTATTCTTTATACTTTCCATTGATAAAAATATCGAGGGACATCTTGTCTAAGAAATAATGTGTTCTATATCTATGCTATATTCATCTTTACACTATCTATACATTTCTCCATGCTTCCCATTGGCCTCCATTTGTAAATCCTTGTGTTTTATTCTTCAATCATTTCTATTTTCTAGCAATTATCTTAATTGGAGCTGCTAAAATGATAGACGCTGAGATGTGGGTGTCGATACTAAATACCTGTATTCTGCATTTATGTTCACTTGTGAATCTGTAAATTCCTGCCGAGTCCTCCGCCTGTCTACTTGATATAATTTGTCTCTCATAGTTGTCTTGTAAAATCGCCCCTTAATGGCGATCTCGCTTCTCCTCCTGGCTGTGAGCAATTTTTAACCTCTAAATCAATGAAAATTATTCTTGCTGATGCAGTTTTCTCCAGTCCAGTTATTACCCGTTTCATTGAAGGTACAGATGGATACTTTATCACACAAGTTTTTCCTCCAGTCCCTCAGTTATTCAAATTTCTTAGATTTTTCCATTTTTACTTTTGTTTCAACCTTTCATGCATCAATACATCTGTCAGTTTTTGTTTGTAGGTGTTGTATTAAAGAAGCACAAATGATGTTGTAGTATTGACAGAACTGTAACACAAATACCCGAGTAAAATTAAGACCTCCTTTTCAAAATGATTACTTCACAAGTATGTCTAATTATTCTCCAGTCCCTTAAATCAGAGTTGGCAGAATTACTCAGACAAAACAAGGCAGACATGGATTTCAGTCATTAATTTAGCCCACCCTGTCAAGTCGTGCTAAGTGGTTTGTAGAGCAGCTCTGGAAAAGAGACTAGTATTAAGGAGGTACAAAAATGAGTATGCTTCTCTTTTGAGAACTGCTGTCTGGCTGACTAAAAGAACGGTGCTATCATCCTCTCATAACGGTAATAACAGGTGAAAAGTTCAAAGTTACCCTGGAGAACACAACATCTGAAAGTTTCACAGTGGCACCCCCCCCCCCGTTCTGAAGTTTATCCCTGAGAACTTCCAGCTATCGGACGAGCATTAGAGAAAAATCAAATCAAGTAGATCTGAGATGACGTGCCGTGTCAGATAATCAATGTCAACAGTCTTTTAGTGAGTGCTGAGCAAGAGCAAATTGTTTGAGCAAGCAAATCAATTGGAAGTGTCTAAACTAGAAAAGGCCATTTATTTACTCATGACCAATAGCAAGCAGCAAGAGGACAGAGGGAGCATCGGCATGTGAGTGGCTGGGAGATGGATACTGTCAAAGACATGAAGTGTCAATGACATTAAAGGGCCGAGTGGCGTGGCAATAATGAAACGCCTCGGTGTTTTTATCATTACATCAGCAGGGACAGAATGGAGGCACTTGCTCTTTCTGACTTTCAGGGCTCACAGAAACTTAAGATAACCTTGCAGATTTACAATCTAAATCATTATGCTAAAAACTTCTCACAGCACTCCGTATTCATTGATTGATACAATATTATACTGCAGCCGTGGAAGGTGAATTTGGAACCGGTGTTTCTCCTGATACATTTCAAATGGATAACCTCACTGAGAGCTCACTGTGCTTGTGTTTTTTTTTGAGGAACATGGCACTGACCTACCGCTGCTGTCGGACCAGTAATGCTTATTAAATGTGCAAACTGGCAGTGTAGGATAATGCAGTAACAGGAAATCAATCTAGCAAGTGCAAATAATCATTGAATCAAGTTTGCATCTCTTTTTTTTTCTTTCACTGCATCTGATCCCTGTGAATCTCGCCTTCCCATCTCCTCTGATTCCCTCATTGATCTTCCTTTGCCAGAATGACTCCAATGGAAAACACATTGATCTTTGGCTCCTTCTTGTGCTGCTAATTACTGAGGAGACTGTGTCACTGTCAGGCCCTTATCTGATCTGGGCTGTGTAGAGGAGTAATGGGATGTGCCAGCTGAAAAGCTGTCTGACATAACCTCGTGTAAACATGGTTGCCCCCAACCTCCCACCCCCACGTTAATCATATACTTATTGGAAGTTGGAACCAGCAGAAATTTAATCATCATGATCCAACAAACTTTTGTTTCACCTCCCTGGCATGGGTTCAAAATCTTAAATTAAATGGAATAACGTTGGTGTTTTAGCTCCCACTTTATATTGGCTATGATGCCACTTAACTTGACACCTCTATTGATGACATGTGGTGACCTCAACAGGGCAGAAAACAGACTTATTTCTGATGTATGCATGTGTATATACAGTATGTACAGAAGTAAGTCTGATCTGGTCTATCACAATTTGAGGATGTAAATATATAATTTTGTCCATAAGCCCCTACAGAAATAATAACATTGGACTCACCAAGTTAATTGGTAAGTAAACTGAATTGAATTGATATCAAAGTGGAAACGTCACTAAAAACCTTTTAGGTTTTATATAAACATCAATCTCATGGAGACCTACTTCCTGGGTCAAATGTGACCTTCCATACTTGCCGTGTTTGTCTGTGCAATTTACCTGAAAATAAAGTAGTTCTGATAATCTGGCTGGTTTGTTTACAACTTGATCTTCCTGACTACTAGTGTTTGTCCACATGTCTGACTTTATTGTAGTCGGACGTAGTAAAATACAGCAATTTTCCTTCCTTTCATGAATGTTCAAAAAACAAACTTTGTATATATTATACTGAAACCCCACGGTATTTCATCTGATAGCTGAGCCCCCGATATATTAGGAGACTTAAATTATGATTTTATTCATGTGTATGTTGTGGTTAGAATCCATCATATTTTGTCCTTGTTGCAAACTGTGCTATCTGGTTTATTTCAGCTGTGAGGAGGCAGAGGAAGGTTATTATCACGGTGATTAATGCAGGCATATGGGGGGAACATTGCCGTGTTATCCTAGAGGAGAGGGAAATGATTACAGAATGGAGGTGTGTCCAATGTGTTTCTTTAAAGCCCAAATGAAAAGAAGATTCAAAGACTTTCATGGCGCACTGAATCGACCTGAAGAGGAAATCAATCATCTCCGCTAGACTTTATAAAATAATAACATTAGGAAACTGAAAGCAAATTCAGGCAAAAGAGGCTGGTGCGCTTCCACTGTTCATGAAGTGGAGCTCTTTTGAGAGCTTTTATCAAAGCTGCAGCCTGTATCTGGGCACTCTGTCTCGGACAGCAGAGGCAGGTTACTGTTTTCCCCTCTCACTCCTGTATTTGTATTAGTGCATCATGAAGTGTGAACTTGCCCTCCCTACTCCCTGTGTGCCACACACACACTCCCACATAGCAAGTGGACAATAAGGAAAGGCTCATTAATGTAAAAGTCCACACGACAACATTTTTCTGCTCTGCATTTATGGGTGCATTTTGTTGTGTGGTGGAGTTCTTATGTGTGCAGGTCAAGTGTGGGCCAGTAGATGAAGTCGCATCACGTTTGACTTATCTCCAGTGCAGCAGCAGTTTCTTTATCGGCTCGTTATTTTCCCCCGACAGCGTTCACGCCTGCTCGGTCTAAACCAAAGAACAAAAATTATCCATTGTTTCCTTTTGGTTCTTGTCCTTTTAGGCTTCACACTGACTTATTACAAACAAAGCAAGAGTTGTAAACATGGACTGACAGGTATTCATAGGACAGTGTTGGTGACCTATTCTGCATCAACAGCGCTACATGGGCCCCATTTAGGAACATCCAAACAGAATTTGTTTCAGTGACTGACAGCAAGTGATGCCTTGTCCACGGGTGCCTGAAGCCTTTTACTTCCCCCTGATGGATTATGAAAGATTATATCAATAACAGGGCACCAAATGTGTAAGTGCAGTAGCTCAAAAGGGCATTAAAATTGCTATCCTTATTTACTAAAAATAATGTTACTGAATAATATCATTTTATTGACAAAAATGTACTTGGGGTGTTGCCTTTAACAAAAGGAAAATGATAGCCACTTAATGTATAGTCTTATAAAATGGTCTAATGAGATGTATTAAGCGTTTCAATTTGGAACTCAATTTGGATCAATACTGAGATGTGTCTCTGTGTGGGTGAGAGACAAAGGATGGCCTTCTTGGTAACTAGGACCTCAGCCACGTGTGTGTTTGACTGTAGCCTAAAATGCAATATCTCAGGAAGGAAGGGGTACGTCTGCACAGGCCAAAATGTATAGGTTGTTTGGAACAATGTTGAATGATCAGCTGATCTCCTCATTTAACAAAAAGTAACCAATATGATCACCAAATGGATCTGAAAGCCACATATACACATACACTGTTTATGCTGTATTTTCCAGAAAATAAGTTCTCACTTCAATGTGCGGTTTTCTTCCATGTGGTTATCCTTGCTCATAGGATTTTTCATTAAACTATCATTCCATGTTTGTGATTTGTGACAATCATATCTTTTAAAAAAAATGGAGTAACATGACGATTTTAATGATCCTGTGATCTCTCTTGCGCTATTGTAAGGCCAAACTTGGAATGTTCAACATATCTGAAAAAAATTGTACTTTTATTAAGAATCATATTTGTTTTTGCAGAGCTTAAAACCTTTACTGATCTGCCATCATTACTGAAAACTTCTCATCGTCACTTTCTAACATCCACACAGTTGGATGTTCTTACGTTTCACAGTATTTGTGTCAAATTATGTATTTGCATCCTCATATTTCGGTAGATTTAGATATGGTATAATTTAGTAGTAACATTCAGTGTGTGTGGGTGTGATCAATGCTGGGGCTTTCAGATGTGTAGTTTACACGTTCTTATTGTGGTAGTACAGGGAAGAAAATCCGCCTTTTTCTGAGATGTCATTTTGTCTTTTACATTGTTAAGTTCAGATGTGTAGGAGGCTTGTTATTCATTTCACAACAAAAGTCTCTCTCGGCCCTTCCCTTCCTCCCTCTTTCTGCCTCTCGCTTTCCCTTTTTCCCTCTCTATCTTCCCTTCTTTTTCTCTCTCTCTCCATTTGCTTCCGAGGCCAGTGCTGCAGTGGTCTTGTTCTGTTGGCAGTCCTTATTGTTTGCTACTTCTTTAACACCTACATAATGTATTTCATTAGAATCTGCTGTCAGCCCCTGTCTGTTCCACTTCATCTCATCACTCTGATTTGTTTTCTTTTTTTCTTTGGTGGGGGCTCTTGGCACCACAAACGACTAGCCTGTATTCTTCTTCTTGTCATGCATCTTACTCTGTCGTCTCTTGTCTGTGCGTTTCTTCCTTTGCCAGGAATTCAATTATCCTGGCTGTTGTTTTATGAAGTTGTGTTGACATCTGATGACGGATTCATCATCTCATCTCCGGGCCTGACAGCATTGTAGCAACAAGACCGCCGTTTCCTCCACTTATGCAGTATGCGTTCAGTTTTGCATCTGGACTGTGTGACTCCTGCATTGATGCTGCAAGGCTGACGCTTTTTGTTCTCTCCTGGCTTTCCCTCAATTAAAATAAGGAAAACGAACAATCGTCCTTAGTTGCCTGAAAAGTGCAGTTCTGCTGGTCTTGAGGCTGCAGAATAATTCAGAAATGTAGTTAATGCTGTAGTAAATATGAATTAATCAAGAGTGGGATGATTTCCAGGAGAATTTCCTTTTTTTTCTCAAGATTATTTGTGTCTGATAAATGAGAAGTTCAGTGCAGTTTCTCCCCGTTTCCAGCGTTGACATGACGTTTGCGCTCCGTTCTGGAGAAATAATATATAAATATATCCCGGTGAATTATTTTTGCATAAATTTGTTGAAGCACTGAGACTCAATTGTAAGCTATGGGATTTATTTGCAATATTTTCACTTGTGTTTTTTGTTTTTAAAAAGTTTTTATTCATGAAAAGGGCACGGTCCTGGGTGACGGGAAGGTTGGCACACTTTAGATGGTGAAAACATTGCAGGAGCGTTGTGGCTCTGTTTGAAATTGGAAAGTACTAACCTCAGCTGGGGTTATGCGAAGGTCGCACACCGTCGCTGACTGGTCGCTTTGATCCGTCTTCTTTTGTCCTGTTAAAAAATTGCACAAATCTTGAAAAAGGATAGCACGGCCGATAGAGTATGCTAATTCAAAGAGAATGTGTGGCTTTCCCTTCATTATGTACGTTCTCTAATAACGCACTCTCTGTTGCAGGGAATGAGTTTGGCCATCCTGAGTGGCTGGATTTCCCTAGAGAGGGGAACAATCAAAGTTACCACTATGCCCGGCGGCAGTTTAACCTATTGGATACGGATCACCTGCGCTACTATCAGCTCTACGCCTTTGACCGGGACATGAACCGTACCGAAGACAAGTACGGCTGGCTGGCGGCCCCACCTGTAAGGACATCACACTCGCTGTACAGTAGGCATTGTGCACTCTCTATAACAAAGTCTCATCCCAATATACTGTCACGGCATCATTCTTTAGACGCATACAGAATATTTGATGTCGTCTATTGTCCCAGAAAATTGTTCATAAATGATTTAGCTCTGGTAATATTATTTTTCAAGAATGAGTGTATATCCGAAGCCACCCTCTTTACACACCTTTACAGTTTTCTTCTCTCCACATTGGAGGTGTCAGGCAGGTGGTGATAAATGCACCATAAGGAGAGTTCATTTTGAAGATGTCCTGTTTCTCTGGCTGCTGTCAAGGTGCACAGTAATAGATGTCACTCTCATCCTGCAGCCTCTCTCTTTGCCTACATTTAAAGCCCACGAGAGAACAACAAAATATGTTTTTCTCTTTAGGGGCTGATAGCAAAGTAATGGGATAGTGCAAATGGGGAGTGTGGCTAAATTGATGGGGATTAGAAGTGAGTCTGCGAAATAGATTCAAAAACACTCCCTCACATCCCTGGGAATCGGCTGATTTCTGAGCTTTCTGGGGCGGTAGGGATGGATGCTCCTGGCAGGGAAGATGCATATATTTGGCACCAGTGCTGACCTGCTCAACATTGGGTGCTGTTTTTCTTTGCTTTCTCTGTACCTTTCGATGTGTGATGCAGATGACAGCTCTACAGGGTATAATTAAGACATCATCTAATGTTGTTTTTCTTCTGATGTATCGCCTCAAATCATTTATATAATGCAAGATAACTATTTTTATATGAGCAGTCTTAAGGTTATCTTTATGCATGAAGGTCTTGGCTGCTGGAGAACAGGAAGACCATCCATCACCAGGACAACTCCTGAATATTGGGCTTTATTACAGATACCTTAAGGGTTCTTTTTTTAAGTGTACTTTAGCAAATCCCCAAATTAGGACAGGAGATGCAGCTTATACAATTCCAGAGCAGATGTGCATGTGTCTATTAATCATGTTTTTGTTTGCTATTTTCATGAAATAATTATAATATTAAGCTGCTAAATGATTATATTGGGATCACTAAAAAGGTTTTTAGAGAATGTTATTGGGCTTTCAACATATTGTTGTTGCCCTCTAAATTGAAAAAGAAAAGATCTAAATAAGTTAATAATAATTCAAATGCTGTCGAATCCGCAGATCATCCACACTTATATTATTATTTTTTTCCTTTTTTTTGCAGTTTTAGAAATGCGGAACCAAATTAGTACAATGTGCCTTCTGCTACAATTTACATCTACAATTGGACAGTGTCCAGGGGTCTTGATTTAGTCCAAGTCCAGGTCTAGGTAGAATCATGTCTGAATCGAGGCACCTGAAGGACTACGCCAGGACCATTTAAAATGGGTCATTCCTGTTTCGAATACAGACAGAAAGTGATCCCTTACATTGTCTGTCTAACTAGTGTTAATAGACTACAAGTGACAAGAGGAAGAGGTGGACTCCGACTAGACACATTAATCAAAATGTCCAATATGTAAAACCTAAACCATACTGAAGCAGTAGATAATAAATCGGTTTCTGTTGCTGACCCTGCGCTCCGGTCTCCGACAGTGCTCGGAAGCAGCTCAGACAAAAAAAGGAATTATTCAGGGTTTGATGCAATATCACACAAATACTGTAGAACATCACTCACAGATAACGCCAATAACCACTCAGCTGTAATAACTAGATGAGACTGGATCCTCTGTAGAGCTTATCAATGGAATTGCCAAGGTAATCATGCTTAGAGGGAATATTCTATATTTGGAATCTAGATATATCTGTGGTGGGAGCTTCCAAGGGCGTTTTGTAGTTTAAATGAGAAGCAGAGGAGCATCTACCGGCAACTCTCCCGGTTGTCCCAGGTGTAAGTGAACTAAGAGGAAGTGTGCACGGAAAGGTGTGATTTGTGCATTCCTCTTCTAAAGGCCAAACTCTGGACATTGAGTGCAGAGATGGCATCGCTAGAGGTGTTCCTCTGTGACGACGTGGAAATAAACCAGTCCACACCAGCTGGCCTCCTGAGTCTGTGTTCCACTTTAACCAGCGTTACTTAACTGGAATGCAAGCCATTACAGTTAGCCATTAGATTATATTGTTTGCTGGTGATTTTATCTAAATCTATCTTAATTTATAGTCTGTGCATCCAAACATTCAGATTTTTGTGCGCATTAAAGAGATTAATATCCAATGACCTCAATTTAGAAAATACTCATTATTTATTAGGATTACAGCTTTAAATGTATTGACGATGTCTCTTGCCTCTCCCAATACATAAAAGATTTGCTCAGGCGAAACAAACATTGAAATACAATGTTTCCACCACCTGCATCTGACTCGCCTTCTGTTCCAGTGAGCACAGCAGCGATTAGGAGGGCCACAGTTTGTGGAAATGTTTCACTTTAAATGGTAGTTTCATTGCTGATGTGACAAATGGGGATACTGTTGGGATTCAGCCTCATTGTCAGGCTAAGGTTCTCCCAAAAGTCTTGTTTCAGGTCACAATGCTGTTGCCTGCAGAGACCCAATCAGAAACGTCACACGCCTAATGTTAAAGCTATGGAAGAAATAGAAAAATACCTCCCTCCGATACTTGGGGAGATATTTTTTCTTGTTGCACACTGAAATTATAGGTTAAATTATCATTTGTATTTTTCCATCAACAGTCTGAATATAATCACAATAATTTCAGGATCACCGCCAAGTCTGTTGATTGCATTAACATTTATATATTTATAAGTGAGCATAAGTACATTGTGCTTGTTTATCAGGTCGCAACGTGACGGGTGCAGGTTAAATTTCTATTCCGATGTGGAGGCAGTTGCAGGTAGCCAGAGACGAGGCTCCACATTTGTGGTCTTCTCACGTAGAAATGGACTTTGTGACAGACCGTCTCCTTCACCACCATCCTCTCTGTCGGTCCAGTTGCAGGGGTGCTCATCTTCTCATTCAGCCGTGAATATGCCGCCCTGAAATTGACTTGGCGAACAAGACACTAAAAATAGGGGGTTGGGTGACATTGATAATCTCTGCTAATGACACGTTAACAGTCGCTCGCGCCACAGCAGAGTGGTGGCTTTATCATATGCAGCTGTCGAAAGCTGACAGCGTGTGCCTCGCGCTGTCCTGGGCCGCTGCGTTCTGCTGAGTGCCACCTGAAATGTGGTGTGGGAATGTTGCTCAGCCTATTTGGAAATGTGTAGTCCACTGATGTAATGTGCCCCATTTTAACTCTCTAAATCCAAGATGAGAAAGGTAATGACTATTCATGAGGAAATATTGTATTTCTCTCTCGCTCTCCTCCCCTCGCCCTCTCCTCCCTCTCTTCTCCCTCCAGGCCTTTGTCAGCGCCAAGCATGGAGAGGACAAGGTCATTGTGTTTGACAGGGGACACGTGGTCTTTATCTTCAACTTCCACCCAAGTAGAAGCTTCCAGGACTACAGGGTGGCTGTAGAAGTTCCAGGAAGGTATCCTTTTTGGCCTCGACTGTCACGTCACTTCTCTCTCCTTTCAGATCTTCAGACAGACACGTGACTAATCTGTTGGTATTCCAACCGTCTGACAGTATATGTCTGTATTAAAGGGACAAAGATATAAAGCTGGGAATTCCATAATCCGAGTGTATGTATATACATATATATATGTGTATATGTATATACATACACTCGGATTATGGAATTCCCATCTTTGGAGAACGTTGTATCAACTTTGGTTAGCTTGTAACTTTTTTTCCAACAAACCAAAGCCAATTGCGCAATAATCCATCTTTTCATCAACTCAACCGAAAATATTAATCTTTGAAAAAAAGGACATGATTATATAGTTTTGTTTTTTTAAAGGCTGATTGATTTCTTATTAAGAATAAAGAAATGTCTCTTGTAGTTTGGAGTGAATGTTGCATTTGTTCGGGACAATTCTCAGCTCAGGATTCGCAGTAGTTAGGTTTATTGAAAGTGGATCAGGGATCTCAAATGTGTCAGACTTAAGTACGTGTGATTCATAAAGAGCTGTGATTTTGATGTCAGTATTCTCTGAGATTAATAGTTTCATGATGTAATATTAGCAGTCACTGTTGAGAGGATATTGACTAAGTTGTTTATGCTGGTGTTGTTATGCCATTACAGAGAAACAAAAGCAAACAACGTGATTCAGAGAGCGCTCTCTTAAGAGCTATTGGCTGTCTGTCCTCCCAGTGAGCAGCACAGAGGAATTTAATGAGTTCCACAGTTTTGATTACAGCAGGCTTAATGATCAGGGATGTAAAGGGGGGCTGAAAGCTGACAGATTTGTGTGTATTATAACGGTACATCCTTCTCTTCTGGGGCCCACTGAAGCCACAGCCAGGTTGCCGCATGGATACAAAGCTGTGTTTCTTCGTTCAGCTACGCTTTAAATAAAGTGATGGCGAGCCAAAAAGCAGACTGTTTGTCAGTTTTCTCTCGATGCCGGTGGTTCAAATCCCTGCACATGACCAATTCAGTCTCAAATTATGAAACCAAGGCTGTTAAACAGCAGTTGTTTCTCTGATTTCTGCTTCATTTTTTTAAAAGAGTTTGATTTAGATGAATAAGGTGATGCTTCTTTTTAATTATAATAACATATTAAAACTCCATTAAAAATGGAATCAAAATACACTAGTTTAAAAAAAAACGATATCATTAACAAGCAGTCATTTTATTACGCCTAATTGAAGAAAAGGAATTTCTTTGCATTTTGCCTAATTATTACATTATCATGCAATTATTATAATACATACTGTGGCTGCTTAAGTTATGTCATAGAAAGCCTGGGTATGAAGATGTTTTATAGAAAACTAAATTCTCTATTGCAGTTGTTAATCGACAAGTAAAATTACAAAAACAATAAACATGAGATGAAACAATAAACACATTTATTTATTTGTATAAAAAAAAAACAGAAGTAACCCCTGATCTTTTAATATCAAGCATTAATTGTGCGCTTGTGTGATGTGCAGTAATTGTGCTTTATACCTCTTGTATTTGGCTCTGCCTTAAAGGGGTGAACCTCAGGCACGCCACTAATAGCCTTACTGCACAGTGTCTGTAACATCGCTTTTGAGGGTTTATTTTCATTTAGATGGAACCACATCTTTTCCTCCTGGTGCTTCTTTTGATGTGTAAGGAGCGTCCTTCGACACTTGGTGGTTTGAGAGGAAATGCTCATATATGTGAGGGCAAAGCTCTGGCTGTCATTATACAGAGATGCAGTAAACACACAAAGGCAAATGTGCTGTGTATGTGAGGAAGGTAAATGTGGCGTGTGAGGAGATGCAGATCCTCCGATGGGAATGTGTGCAGAGGATCCAATTAGGAGAGAAGACAGATGAAAGTGCCACTTAGAGGCAGAGGAGGTAAACAAGACAAGCTCAAAGAGTCCAAAAGTGGTTTTTTCATAACACTCTGCTGTCATATACTTAAACTTTATTCTACCTGTGATGGTCAGGGATGTCACAGTGGAGCTCCACACCACTGCGGTATCTGGCAATAATGGCTGGATGCAGCTGACCATAGTGTGCACCACTGAAAATAGATCCAACACAGGGTGTTATTATACTCATCCATTTTTAGACGCTCAGAGCAACTGCGTAGTATCGAGAGGTAGGAGGGGAGGTGGAGGAGTCAACCAAATACGGGACTGTTGTCCAGGACACAGGCCTTGTCTCTCAACCAAGAGTGAAGGTTGACATTGTGTCACTCTGTAGTGACTCTGTAATGACTCGATAGTGGCGTGAGTCCGTCAAGTTAACTTCAACAGCACTCTTTTTTCTAAACCTAACTACCTGTCAAGATGGAGATTTATATTGAAAAGACACTATGCATGAAAGGAGTTCAAACTGACACTAGCGGGGTACCTAGAGTGTCACAGTTTGAAGGTTAGGGCTACTGAATATGTGTTGGTTTTTGACAAGTTGGAAGCGAGAATGTGTTGATTATTTCTTTTGGCAAAAGGGAGAGTTGGATATTATACAAGAGGGCATCCCTTTCCAGGAAAAAACTATATAAAATGACCTTTTGTTGCCGTCTGTCACATGGTGGCCGCTGATTGAGCTGAATCTCAAGGTGGGTTCTCTATTTGCTTGTTGTATCATTTTCAAAGTTAATTTACTTCTAAGCATGTGGCCTCATTACAGAAAATGTAACCAGTTCTGCATAATACTTCAGTCTTAATCATATAGAAAAAAATAGTTGTCAATATTGGAACAAAAATAACTTTCATGCTTAGATGCGGTTCAGATGTGTTCCAGCTAAAGATTTGCTGGTTTTATTGTAAAACTGTAAGTTTGCTGTTTTAACTTTCAGATGAGTAACAAATCTGCTGCAATATAGGCATCGTCCCTCAGTACCAGGCCTTAGTTGAATTCACAGTGAATAGTTTGCCGCTTCTCATTTTTAGACAAGCCTCTCTTTGGCTTCTCATTTTCTTCTGAATTTTCGCTACTTTTATTTTCTCTCCACGAGAAACTTGAGAGAAAGTGAAGCCGAAAATGTTGTCCATTAAAATGCACTCAACGTGAGCTTTTTGACAGGCACTCAAATCATCAATTTTTTTTACCGTTTTTGTCTGAGACTCATGGTGGACGCATTCTTCAGGGCTTTATCCGGCTGGTTAAAGAGTATTTGAAATCCCAGTAGGATCCCGTCATGAAAGCTGTACCTGTCAGGGCAGATTGGTCTTTGATTTACATTGTGCCAAAAGGCAGTTGAGATTGTGTCAGGTCATCATTCTCCTTTTCTGTCTGAGCCGTTCCTTGAATGCCGTTTGTAATAATTCAACTACAGGTGCAGTGACACTAACAAATTAATAAAATGCAGACTGTTGTGTGCATCGGTGGCAATCATTTAACGTGATATTATCTAGAATGTACCAGATAAGGTTTCTGAAAATATTAAATATGCATTTTTTTTCTTTGCACAGCATGCAGCAGAATGCATCGAGATGGATTGCTTAGGCAAAGTGAAATGTACTTTTCTCTGCAGCTAGATATCATCCACAAACATCCAAGTGTTGTTGTGTTCAAAGGCTGTCGAAAAATAGGTGCTGCCTTTCTATTTCTGGCCATTAAGGGAAGTTACAGTTTATCATAACTTGGGTCTTATTTCTCAGAAAAACAATTCCTCGATTTTAGAACATGGTGTTATCAACTCGGAAGTGTTCTCGTCACATCATCTCATAGTCTAGTTCACCAGTTCAGACAGTCAAACAGACACAGATTTGACTTCAGCAGATTCTTAATCACCCAACATAATTGGCACCCAATGAAATCCCTCACCTGAAACTAAATACATAAAACACAGTTATTAATGCACAGGAAAGCACAAACTAAGACCCATACTGTCATCATCCATTAGTTTATTATGACATCTGAGCCATCTAAAATAATATTTTAAAAAATAAACATTAAAAGATGCTCATCTCTTTTTATAAAATGCATGACAATGGTCGGTGTCGAGCTCCTCAAACGTGTTTCATAATTTATCAACACAACAGCGATAACGTAACAAAGTTATGCTGATGGCTAGTAAACAGCACTTTTAGGTGTCATGCTCTTACAAAGTGATGGAATCTCTTTAATTTGAAACAAATAGTCTTTATGTTTTCTCACTTTACATCCGTTTATGTAAGTTTCAGCTGAAGGTGGAAATAAGTCAAGTCTGGGGGGGAGCAAGAAGTGGCAGTTAGAATGCTTCCACTTACTTCAGATGGGCAAACTCATTGAGCTCAGCTCTTGTTCGCCCACATCAGGTTGCTATTCCTTCCATAAAGCAAGAGGGAGATTACAAGCTGATGGAGAAACTAAGTGGCGGCTCGGTCTGCACTCGTGGTCACGGCCAGATTGTTTTCAGGTCATCAATGGCTCTAATCATCAAGCTTCGGACTGCCATCTTTTCGTTCTGCTCATTAGGAAAATTGATTGTGTTCCAAAAGCATTCCCTTTTATTCACAAAGGTGTTATTGATTACAATACTTGCTGCACTGCAAGCTATTGTTGCCTCCGTCTGTAGCCACTGACAAAGACGTAATCGCTCAAAGCCTCCAACTACCAATTTGTGCTGGTTCTCGCTTCCAAGCAGAGAAGTTTGCCAAGGAACTCTGAATTACTGTCACGATAACTCATTTCCAGAGCGCTCCGCCTCACCCACGTGCACTTTTACAGTGCACATGGAATCCACATGACTCGAAATGCACAACAAGCTATGTGAGGGACAACTGCAGTGTTACTTACCCTCAATCAGGTATTGGAAAGTATTTACACTGCACAAATGTGTCCCGTGCACTGTTAGAATTGGCCAATGTCCAGTTTTTTATTGTTTCTAGATTAACCTTTGGAATAACATTCATGCTCACTTTCCCAGAAGCTATAAAACCCCTGAGAGAATATTTCTATATTTGTCCTATAAATATCGTACAGCCAAGCAGAATGAGTTTTCTCTGTCAATAAAACAGCAGAGCAGTGGAGACGTGGGGGAGGGGCTCTTACTCCTCAAGAGAAACAATGCATGGAGCAGCGCCTCTTTTTTATTCATCGCTCTCAAAGCGGACACGGAGGCAGCAAAAGCGGAATTTTCCTGGATCTGGGGCCGAATGAGGCAGGGTTTGAGGATCAGACTCGCGTGCCACAATGTTGCCTATTGTAACACCTGTGTTGGATCTATTGGGATCAGGTGATTATTCAGACAGCCAATTAGGGAGCTGTTTACGTGTCTGCTCCTCTCTCCTGGTGTTCATTACAGAACCATTCCTTAGAGTTCCTGTCCCTTAGAGACGGGAGTAAATAATGCACTGTGCAGATGTTGATGGGTATTTACATTATACACCAGGGTGTGCATGATGACTACTAGAGGAAAACTGTATAGAATATATTTGTATGTACATACTTGTGAAAGTGCAATTTCTCCCTTTTTTTTAATTGGGTTCTTAAAATGTCTTCCATATTTATGCTGACATTATTAATGACCTTGTAACTGATTCCGACATCAATCCCTCAGCAACAAGATGGGAACTGTGCTAATGTCAGTTTAAGAAAGGAAGGAGGTGTTTTCGTTGTTTCTTCAGACGGACTTTGGGGGAATTGGAGAAAACTGACGACTAATGTATGAAGGTAGATTTGTGTCTTCAAATTTCTCCTTGTAAGTAAATTATTTTTGAGCGCAATTTTTTCTTATAGCGAAGGTTTTTGATTTTCACCAACACATTCTAGTTTCACAAGCGAAATTAACAATTGGTTTACTTACAAACGAGAAATTGTCTCTAAACCTTTTTTTTGTTTGCGTAATAAAGACGAATCTACCTTCATACTAATGTCATATCTAAATTGTGAGAAAAGAGTCCTCACAATTTAGATACAACATTAGTAATTGATATTCTCCAATTCTCCCTGCTGTAGAGCAAAATTAACTTTTTGGAAAAGCGGGATGTATGCTGAAGCTCTCACTGGAGCATATGGTATGGATACATATTATATGTAATGCAATGTCTTTCCATCTCGGTTCCTCCTCAAGAACGCCCACATTGTATGAGACTGCGTTAACATTATTATGGAGGCATCAGTCAGCTCTTCAATCTTCAAAGACAGAATTGTAAGCACTATCTTAATGTAGCGAAGAACCACTACACTCTCTGACATGTTTTATGGTTTTACAGCCTTGAATCACTCTGGTATACTTTGTGCATGAGAAACATAGTCTTTCTTTTGGAAAAATATGAGAGCTTTTTGATGCAGTTTGCTGGTTCAGTATCAGACCTAAATGCAGAAATGCCTTCTGGTGCCTTCACCAAATATCAACCTCCATACTTTGACAGTTATTTACATGTGGCGTTGTAGTTTATCTGGGTGCATGTATCGTGAGTTCAGTGTCAAAAAAGATTAATTATAACACGGTGATTAAAAATAAAAAAAACACGAAAAGGTCCAAGATGAGTGGATACTTTTACGAGACGGTGTATTTGTTGTCAGTTGTATGGATCACTTTTTTGATTAAATCATTATTTCTGCAGTTAAGTGGATACATTAGGCTGGCAGGCAGGATGGCTGAGCCATGGCTGATTACCTTCTGTATTTATGTTCATTTCAGCCAGCGTTCTCTTTGTCGGTTAGGGCTCCGCTCTGTCACTTTTGTCGTGCCGCGAAGGGGAGATGGATGCTGATGGATTCCAATGAATATAAACCAGCTGAGCACTGCTAAACCAAGTCTGAACACCAAAAGCACTGGTGATAAAACCTTCTCCTGTGCTTCTTACGTCTTGGATCTTATAATCTAGTTTCCCACTGCTATTGCACCTTAATGTCAATCTTTGTCAGATACAAAATCAAGCTGGATTCGGATGAGGATCAGTATGGAGGTCACGGACGGCTGGACCACAACACGGAGTTCTACACAGAGCCGCAGCCCTTCAACGGTCGCCCCAACTCCATGCAGGTAATTCTTCAAAGGTCATCTTTTGTCGTCAGCGAGTCCTTACTATGGAGGGTACTCCAAACATAAGTCCTCCAAACATAAGTCCCATGCCGTTGTTGTCGAGTTCAGTCTCGAGACCACTTCAATGCTGTATCACCATCCCACTCTGCATACTAATTTTTAACATGGTTGGAGGATGTTGTACATTGAAATGGTGACACAATTAGGTGTGCTCAGAAATGTCACTATGCATACTGAATTATTTTGAAGTGTGCTGTTGAAGGACACCATTGTCCCGCAATGCAGTGCACATATGTAGTAGAGGAGCTGCAGAAGTATCTCGGAAAATGCAAAGTGTGGGGATTCAAACTTTGAACAAACATTTGTATTTATTACCTTCGCATTGAAAATGCGGAAGGTTATGTTTTGATCGCAGTGTATTTATTTATTTATTTATTTGTATGCGTGTAACTCAAAGTATTAAACTGAATCGCATGAAATTTGGTGGGATGATTGGTTATTATCCGGGGACCATTTGATTAGATTTTGGGGTTGATCTGGTCAAAGGTCAAGGTCATGAAAAGGTCCAAATCTTCTTTTTACCATAGCGCGGTAAATTTGTATCCAATTGGCATGCAACTAATGCCAAAATGTTCATAATTCAATGCCCAATCTTGTGATATACGACATGTCATAATGACCACAATATCCGTTATCAATTTACAGTTCCCCACACTCTCATGCCAAGTACCAAAAAAGTGGCTGCGGCGAAGGTATGCACTCTACCGAGTGCCCGTTCTAGTTATTTATTTATTTGTATGCGTGTTATTCGCAAAACAAAAAAAGTTTTAAACCGAATCGCATGAAATTTGGTGGGATCATTGGTTATTATCCAGGGACCATTTGATTAGATTTTGGGATCAATCGGGTCAAAGGTCAAGGTCATGGATAGGTCAAAATCTTCGTTTTACCATAGCACGGTACATTTTTATCCAATTGGCATGCAACTAATGCCAACATGTTGATAATTCAATGCCCAATCTTGTGATATGCGAAGGTATGCGCTCTACCGAGTGCCCGTTCTAGTTCTTTATTGCTTTGTTGTGTCCACATGTATTTTGCCAGTAGCATTACCAAGTTGCATGTCATTACAAAAGCTGCATTTATTTCCTGAGTACTAAGTGCCTGAATACCTGTGTTTGTTGCAGGCTGTTTAAACATAGGGCATATCTTTGATCTTGCTCTATTTTTTCTTCATTTCAGACATTTTGACTTGTCAGGTCTCATTAGAAAAGCGGTTGATGATTGCATTCAGTCAGATCATGTTTGGACTTAACGCAGCAAGAAAGGCACATGGCGTGACTAATAGCCTATGACCCCATTAATGTGTCCCAGGAAACCACACCAACGAGTACCTGGATCCTGACACTGTTACATTAAATCTTAAAAGAGCATTAATTTGTGTTATTAGTTGCACACATAAGACTCATTATATACAACTGTGTATCTGGAGGATTAATATGTATATCCACGAGTCAACAGATGAATCATCCTCGGTCGACACCAGCATATCTTCCCGGAGATGTAAACATTAATAAACATGAGATGGTAACTCTATGCTGACCTTCACATCCTGATGCATCAAATGATTATCTTTCAGACATATAGCTTTAATTTCTGAGGATGCACATAAACAACAATCTGTAGAAACGCAGGCATTGTAGCCACGAGGAGGCTGTGACTCTTCTTCGGAGTAAAGAATCCTCTCATTAGTTAACATTATTATATTTTGTCTGCAGCACGAGTGCCAACTGTTCACAACTTATAATGCGTCCGTGTTTTACAGCGGTTTAGTGTTTTCCTTTGATGCGGGGAAAGAGGTGTACACTCAACCTGCTTGTAGCAATTATAAAGTGAGATGAAATAGCTGTCAGTGTGTTATTGTTTTTTCTTTTAATGTTTCGTGTTTGATTTCACGAATCAATTTAGCTTGAAATGGGGTTTGTAGCGAGGATCCTTCCGAGCCGTTCTAATGAGGTTGAAGTGTGTTGTCATGAAAGAGGGTTGCCTGTTCTGTCAAAAAGCCACCATTTCCCTGGTCTGGGCCTCTCCGCTTAACCACTGCTCTATAATTTAGTATCTTCCTCATTAATCCGATTAGCTTTTAATGCAGAATCCAGAAAATGTTCAAATCAGCCTGCAAACGGCTCGCTATGTCTATCAGGGGAGGGTATCCATTGTTTGTGAATATCTTATGTGGCATATATACATTTCACTCATCCTGGCAGTTATCCTGGAGTCATTGTGTGAATCTGATATCTACAGATTTTTCATATTCCCCGGCAAACAATGTGCACTATTCATGTCGTTAGAAACTTTTATGTGTACGCCTCTTAAACTCACACGGCATCATGGAGGGGAGAATAATATCTGGGAGAATGAACCACTGGGCTTCCATCATGGAGAATGCTTTAGGCTAATGGCATGAAATAGGTCGGTCCTAGAAAGAAGCACTGATATGCATTTTAACTAAGCGTGCTTGAGGATCTTCCTCATGTTTGCCTCCTCTTTTTTTTCTTGATGTAATTCTTGCTCGTTTAAAACGGAGAAAGGCAATGGGATGTTTATGAATAAGGTCAGGGATGAATTGGTGAGGATCGGCACCGATACCCCAACACTCCAACTGTAGCCTGGCTGATTGCACGTGTTAGATCGTATGTTAATGAATGCAATTACTGCTTGAGGATGGTGATGTCTGTGAAGTGGTCGTCACAGTCATCATCTCGCTCCGTTGATTTTCAGTTTGTTTTGTCAAATAATAAATATCTCGACGCAGTGCACGTCAGCTGTGTCGGTTGGTACCAGAGATGACATGGCACCTGAGAAGGTGTTTGTTTATCTGAACTCAACTTCTCTTCAGATCAATACTGAAAGTGTTGCACTTAATGTACGGAGGATATTGCTCCGCAGTATATTAAGAGTTGGAAGGAGCACTTTAATGCATCAAAAATGTGTTTGGAAAAACTCACACTTCCATTTAGAGCCTCATTTCAGCATTATTTAACCTTTAAAAGCTCCTCTTCCTCCTTCATGCAGACAGTTATCCTCCATCTTATTAGCTTTGGTTTCGTCAGATGAGGATTGCACATTCTCTTAAATCTCTTATTAATTCAAACACCACGTCTTCAGCCACGTCCCTCTTGGCCAAAATGTGAAGTTTAGTTAACAAGTCATCTGCTAATGTTGGCACCATCATGGAGCAGTGGCGTCCCTAGGCTAAAAAACCCGGGGCTAAAGCCCCGGATGTTTTTTCATTAGCCCCGAATGTTTTCAACCAAAAAAAAAAAAATTTGGTACACAAGTGGTTAACACCTCCAGGTCGCACGTGACGTCATTCACCCAAAACAGCGGAGTCAGACTGGCAGCAGGCGCACGTAACAGCAAGCTGCTGCCTGAGTGTTTCTATGTCTACAAATTTCGCTGCTTCACTCTTCTGGGCTAAGCCCAGCGCCGCCGCTCCCATAACGCGCATCGCTCTGCCGTGATACGCGCCGACACATCCGCGCACACAGGTGAGCACACTCTGACTCGAAAAACTCACTAGCACCCCCCCCCCCCCCCCCTCCTCCACAGGCTCCCTCGTAGAGATTGCACAGGAAGCCTGTAGTCTTGCATAAGGATGCTGCTTCTTCTCGTCTTCCTCCTCCTCCTACTTCTCACACCTACCTGGTTATGACAAGAATAATCCAATGAGAGCCTCTGCGTGGGCTGCGAAACGTGCCCACATCGTCCATGTTTTATTTAACAACTGTTGCTTTTAAAGTCTGTGCAAACGTCTTCTCTCCTGTCTTTTTAATGGGTCCGACAGTTCTCCAGCTTCCTCGTTACTCAGCGATGATACACTCCTTGTGGATACAACTCGTGGAGGCTGCGGCGCACATCATGTAACGGTTAACGCCCCGTGTTTACAGATGTGGTCCTGGACTGTTGTGCAACATCTGTTTAGTTCCATCAGTCATGTCTTTCTCTCCATGAGCAAACTAAGAGAGAGAAAAGTCCTGCACCTCCTAAAAAAATAACGACAACCAAATGGAAGCTGTGAGAAGTGAAACCCATGGTTCGACAGTGAGTCCAGAGGAATGCTGCATGTTGTAGTGGACGTCGGTAGGCTGCGTCTTTCAGGCTGCTTTCAGTTTCACAAATAGAAGCTGTTACATGGCTCGCTTAAATTACAAATATTTTGATTTATCTGTCAGAAAATTAAAAAAAACTTTCATTAGCTTTATTGTGAATTAATAAAACATGAACTAATTGATTAATTAAGTTATTCATTAGGACTTCTACATTGTTTTATAAAAGGTGGCTTATTGAGAAGTGGTACCAAAAGATGCATTTTTGAAAAATCACATTTTACATTTTAACGTTTTTAATTAGTTAAAATGCTATAAGTTGTTTAAAGTACCATTTATAATTAAGATGAAATAAAGACTGAATCTGACCCCCCCAGCAGAACTAAAATCACACTTGACTCATTAAAGGGTACCTGTAGTGCAAAACAACAACGTGCTACATCCATTCGGCGCATCAAATAAATCATATTTACCCCGCCGCTATTGTCAACAAGTCACGCATAGCCCGAGGATTTACATTTCTTTGTCAACATTCCGAGTCCGTGAACGCTTCAGGGCGCAGCCATTTTGCTAGTTATTTACTCCAGCTCAAAGCTAACTATGACGTAGAGTCGTTGAAAGGAATTCAGCCAATCCGGAGCCACTTCTACACGCGTTGCTTCTTGGGATAGATCGGTGGCCTCAAGAATTACACAATCTATATCAGGGGTGCTCAATACGTCGATCGCGGCGACCTGCCAGTCGATCGCGGCGTAGTATTGGTAGATCGCATGACATTAAAAAAAATTGGCCCGCCCCCCTGTCACTTTCTCTATAGCGCCACATTACAGCAGCAGCATGTCATTTCTGTCTCTACGTGTTGCGTTGACAGTCCTCTGCCCGCCGTCTCGCGCGCGGAGCTCCCGACACCGGTTTGCGCGCATCGGGACGGACGGAGCAAAGAAAAAGTCACTAGCACCCCCGCACATGTCGGACGAACATTGCATCAATGAAAGACATCTCCAGCGCTGGCTTATGCGCGATGTAGCTATCAAGCTCACTCTTTTGTGTGAAGCAGATGAGGTCTAATGACACTATATCATCGGACATAAGTTCGTGCTCTTTACAACAAATGCACTCTATGTCTGTTTTCTGTGGCACACATTTCCCACAACTGCACCAAACGTCCGCCGACTTGCGTGCACGGTCCGCACGGTGAAGCATCTGGACCGGCGGTCCTTCGGCATCAACTTCATCTGAATCATCGCTATCATCGCTGTCACAATTCACTAAATGGGGATAGTCTGCTTTTAAAGGTTCAAACAAGTATCCAGTTGCTGAATCAGACAATCTTTCATCGTCCATATTATCAATCTCTCAGCATTTGTTTGCGAGCGCTCGACGTTGTTTACATTGGTATCTGAACACATCCGCTGTGGCTGGCTGTCGATCTATCAACGATCTGACGTCACACCACCGGCGCCATATTCAAGCACCAGTGCAATGTCGCATGTCGGAGTTGAGGACTTTGAACAGCCTAAACTACGTATTGTTATTGAATACTGGACCGTCAGTGCATGAATAACCTTTAGAAACACATTATCTTTTGATCTGGCTACATATTCGTTTTCACTACAGGTACCCTTTAAATGACCCTTTTTATGTTTAGTTGGTTTTTCCTAGCACACGTTTTAGCTCAGTAATTGACTTATGCCCTTTCCATTCACTGTGTTCCATCTCTCAAAGCTCTTTAATGACATTGTGTTTTTTTTCTTCATATGGTGTGATAGTCGTTTAATTGAATCCATATGTGTATGAATAGAGTGAATGTTTAAACGGCTTGCCATGAAGCTGATTACAAAAAATGAAATATATTCTCTTCTCTTTATCCAAATAACAAAATGCAGCTAAGCCTACATCTGAGTGAACTGACAGCTCGATATACTCAGCAGGGCATTTCATGAGAATCTCACACATCAAGCAACTGCTATTGAACGATTACAATGTATTCATTTTGCAAGACCAAAACGTATTCTAGTCGGGGACAACAACTCTCCATGTGAGAACATTTGTTTTAGGTTTACCTTGTTTGATAATTGTCACATTTACAGTTTTGTTTGAATTTTGTTTGAGTGTTATGATGCCAAAGACATGACGCTAAGAAACACTGATGAATAATTAGGCGCTTCAGAACCTTTTGATAAACATTGCATGCACCAAAGGGCCTGTCTCCTTTGACAGTTTCACAAAAATAACTTAAGGGAGAAAGAAAAGAAGTCAGGGAAATGTAGCAGACGTGTAGCTCATCATCCAAAGATGTACATTTCCATCAGAAACAATAGTATAATAATAAGCATTACCTCATTCACTGATAAACACTCAATTTCCAAAGTGAGTAATGGATGCAGACAGACATGTCTGGAGACTTTAAGATCACAGATAGTAAGGTTATGCTCTTTCCAGCAGCCCGGGTCAGGACACAGAGACCTGCTGGATGATACATTTCTGTGAAGCACCTCATGAATCTTTTATCGGTGTGTTTGAACATCGATCATATTGAGTATGAGCCAAAAGGCTGGACTCTGCCTTTTAAAGTGAGACGAAAATCGAAATTCTCACATCGATGTGATCCGAGACGATAAAAGACATCCGTTAGAAAAACCAAGTTTTTAAGAAAATGGTCATACAGCCTGGTTTAGCGTTCTGCTAATTCAGTTATTTAAAAATGCTTTACTTTCTCTTCATCTCTTTTTTGCAGCAGCTCTCATATCAACATTTGGAACAAATTGCCAGATTTTCAAAGGTTCTGTTGTACAGTAACTGCTGTTAGGTCTCAAATGCGGTTCATGCAAGTCTGGCGGTAAAGTGATGAACACCTACTCCAAATGACTCGTCAGAAAGCAGCAGAGGTTTTCTGGAAATAATCAGAAAAATCCAGTCAGATGCTTGAAGACCAGGGTTGCTTGTTGTGCATCGCCTTTTAAAAGCGTTGGCAGCTGCATGTGTGCTCCACTGGTGAAGACTGTGTGACATTAATACTGGGTGACTGGATGTGTGAGCTGAATCGCATCACAACGCTGTAGGTTAACCAGGAATGTGAAGTCATTAGCGCTGAGAGCAACGGTGGGTTTCTCATATGAAAATATGAGTGGCATTTGTAACTGAAAGCAAGTCTCCACTTGGGGGCATTTTGGACATGCGAAGGGCTCCCCACACCTCCTCCATACAGGAGGAGAGACACACAGCTGTCTCCTTCTGAAATCGTTTTCTTGTTGTTGTGTCTCTTTGGAGACCTTGCGTCGTCTCTTTGTCGGCATTCTTCATCACTTTGTGGTTATTATGTGTCTCTTGTGTTAGTTGTATGTGCCTCTATGGTGGTAGTATGTCTCTTTGTGACCGTTTGGTGTATTTTTGTGGTAGTTGTGTGTCCCTTTGTGGTCATTCTATAGCTCTGTCACCATGTTGTGTATCTTTGTGGTGGTTCTATATCTCTGTCACAATTCTGTGTATATTTGCAGTGGTTCTAAGTCTTTGACAATTCTGTGTATATTTGTGGTGGTTCTATTTCTCTCTGTGACCATTTTGTGTTTATTTGTGGTAGTCCTATGTCTGTTGACCACTTTGTGTCTTTTTGGTTGTTCTGTGTCTATTTGTGGTCGTTTTGCTCTCCTCTGTGATAGTTTTACATTACTTTGTGTTTGTTCTGTATCTCTTTCTGGTTGTTTTGCTTCACGTTGTGTTAGTTCTGTGTCCCTCTGTGGTGGATAGATGTCTCTTTCTGATCATTTTGTGTAATCGTGGTTGTTCTATGTCTCTTTGTAGTCATTCAGCATGTCTTTCTGTGTCGCTATTTGTGATCATTGTACATCTCTTTGTGTATGTGTCTTTGTGGGGTCGTTTTGCTTCTCTTTGTGAAAGTTGTGTACTTCTTTGGGGTCGCCGCTGTTCAGCAAAGGTTAAAAAGGCTTTAAATTGCATTCCCTAAAAAAGATGATGTGGCAACAACAACAAAAAGTTGCAAACTTGATGTTCACAGCTCACACAAGTTTCAGGGTGCTGCAAACATATTTTATTATTGTATGGAAATAAACTAATTTAATTCTGGAGCAGAAAGATAAATATGTTACAATTGCTTAAATGTTTAGCTGAAATATGAAGTCATGTATTAGTGAATGGGCTAAAATGTCGTTAAAGCCCTATCACTATTTTGCACAAGGAAGCTATACTTACATTTTAACCACGTTGACAGATTAATTTGGAATGTGTCACTATTGTGATCTACTTGGTGGAAATAAAAGCTGTTGACATATTCCAGGTTAGGCGCAGTGGTAGCTTTTGTCTAAACGGGTGCAATGATTTATTTTGCCTTCCCTTCTCTCTGCATGGAGACTCTACCACTGCGACTATTTAATTAGTCACCAATGTCTGCGCCAGTGTTTCAGTGCCGAGCCACTCGACTCCCTCTGTGACAAACTGTTGCCAAAGAAACGCATCCGCAGCGAGCTAAGATCCTCTAATGTTGAGGGGCGGCTTTAAGAGTTCAGGGGGTGATTGAATTGTTTACAGTTCTGCGCTCTTTCAGTTTTCTGTTGGGAAATATAGCATAATTTATGTCTGCTTGGCTTTTCCTTTGTACCATTAGTCATTTCAGATGTATGCCAGAGTGGCTCCTTGCCTCCAAACGACACTGTGAATATCAAAAGGATTGATCAAAGACTTTATTAGCTACACCTCTACAAAATAACACCCTTACTATGATTTCTTTGTGTGTTTATATAAGAAATCTGACATTTCCAGACTCGGTTCCTTCTTTTTTTCTTCAGTGTGCTTAGTTTTTGCTGACATGTTTTTTTCTTCAATTCACCAAATCCTGTGAGATGCTCACAGCTTGGCTTTTGCCCACTGGCAGATTGTAGCTTCAGAGGATCTCAAGTTTACAGCTGATGCACAGCCAACATCTATATATATATATATATATATATATATGAGAGAGAGAACACAGTAATTGCATTGATTACAGAGTTCAGAATGGAAAATTATGATTATTTTATTTTGGCCCCACACTTATGGCATGATTGCTTATTTGGGGTTTGTTCACTTGAACGGCAAGCTTTCAATGCCAATAAAATGTGAATGAATTTTAGACGGATAAATTCACTGATCATGAGCACGAACTACGCCAGGATGCACAGTCTCCATAGCTCAGAGCTGTACATGAAAGTCTAGAAACCGGCTCAGACTCGACTTCAAGCTGCAGATCTGCTGACTCCAGTGCCACCCAGAGGTCTTACTGTTGCTGCAACTCTGTCACACTTTGATTATACTTCTCTAACCTTGGCACTCCTCTTCAAACACGGCCGTGGTGTTGGTCTACTGTCTACGCTGAAGAGTTATTATTTATTTATTTTCTGCTCGTATCTGAATATCCCTCTAAATACAAGCTCCCTCCACTTCTTCCCTGTTCCCAGTTGTTTCTCCTCCCCTTCATGTGGCCATCATGTCGACCTTGATTGTGAGAAGCAATCACGCCTGATTATCGAGGCACCGGCTCGGGACTCCGTGTCTGACTTCTAAAGAAGTACAAACGTGAAGATTTAATAATTTGCCAAATTGGTTATCTTGTTAGTGTCATTAATCTTCAGCTGTCATCTCACTTATTTCCCCACTTGCTTCCCTCCCTTTGTCTCTTTTTCTCCCTCAGGTCTACATCCCCTGCAGAACAGCTTTTGTCCTGGCCAACGAGGAGATGGATCACTGTTATTAGAGGATGATTGTCTCCACAGAGACCAGGGTCGAGAATGGATTCCAACCTCAAACTGAGTGTAAACAATCACCTTCATCTTAAAGTCTCCACCTTGCACACCACCCAAACCCACTTTTTGTGTTTGAGTCTTTTTCTAAATGGGGAGAGAAAGCACTGAGCTTTTGTGGTTTCAAACGCCATCCGCAACCAGAGATGCTGTGTAATCCCATTCACTACAGATTGGTCCATTTGGGAAGCGTCCAACCTAACCAGCAGCTAGATGCTAAAAGTTAAAACCCTGCCGAGTCCTTCCAACATGAGCTAGAAGCCATTTATAGGCTCTGTTGAATGTGGCATGCCATCTGAAACACATGAGCGGCAACATAGGGAAGCAATTAATCAAGCATGATGAAAGCTCAGAGAAATCAAGAATATTTCACAATGTCATCCATGTTGATGAACGGTCTACTTAATTATATTGAATTCAAAACACGGATAACATTATGGTGTCACAGACGCATGAGATTAACTGTATTATCATTTACATTGAAATTCAAAATGTCCAGGTATTTCATTACTGGCGATACATCTTTCCTAATTTGCATTTTGGGACCTTATACGTATAACAATATTGCAATTTGCACAAAGTAATAAGCTGCTTTGAATTACTATACTTTTAATGGGTATCTAAAACAGTTGTGTTGGAATGTTTTCATTAATGCTGCCATTTGGGAGCATTTATTTGGTTATTTATGGCCCTGTTATTGAGCCAATAATTTGCAGCTAAAGCAAAGTGATGAAATCATCTCATTTGGATTGTTAACGGTGTGTTGCATAATGCACAAGTAACGTTTTTTGCTGAATGAGACTGTTTTTTCTCTCCACTTAACACAAAGTAAAGCATGGTGTTCTCCCACAGTAGGTCCCATTAAGGTAGTTTATATTGTGTATTTCATAACATTTTTCGAAGCCTACTAAAACGTGTTGGTACTGATGATGAGCACATCATTTTGTGAGGGTTCTACTGGTGTGACTAACACACCCGACAACTATAAGATACCTTGATTCACGTGCACGATGTTCATTAGATGCTGCAGAACTCCTTTGGGATCATTGCAGACACCTAGACGGAGCCTACATTCATGCAGATTGACATGTGCCTCTCCCAATTAGCTCAGGCGTTTGTGGCTTTTGTCTCAACCCACTCTGATTGAACATCTCAAAGAACAGCTGCAACGCTCATCTGTGTGGAGATTATCCATGAACTAAAACTGATGATGGGTGACTGGTTTTGTGAGTGCTATATTCATTAAAATGGTCTATCATACCAGAGGATTCATCTTTTGTAATTATGTTTTGCAAAAGACTGATAATTGATCTGTCTCCAGCCTTTTGTGTTCCTACTTTTTTCAAAAAAATCCCCTGTTGCTCTATGAGTGAATGTCTATTGAACAACTTTCAGCATTCCCTGCACGTTTTATCAAAGCAATACTGTTGGAAGTGAAACCAGAGCTTCCCAGATAAAAGCTAACGCTTTGATTCAGTGCCATAGACACTGTAATGCTGTGTGATCCACACCTACTGCTTTAGCACAGATTCAGAGACATTTAAGATGTGTATTGTAGCATATGGCAGGTTTTTATCTGCCTCCCCTGCAGCCAAATGGAAACAAATTCATATCCAGGACCATCCTCCTGTGTTTATTCAAAAGTATCATAAACATGTCATTTCTTTTTGTGTTTCATTCAAACAAGCTGTTTTCTACCCCTCGAAAAGTGGACGAGTGGATCGTAAATTCCGAGCAACGAGGATTCGGTTGATGTGGAGATTTTAATCATCCGTCAGCTGACCCAATGTCATTGTCGTTTTACCACTCAACAGGAATTGTCTGCATTTGGTCTCATAAGTAAAATTGATGTCTGATACACCGTGACGATTGCTGCATATTTCTTTCATTATTACTAATGATAATAAATCAGTGCCTGTCGGGCCACAAGAAAAACCGTGGATGAACTAGATGTGCCGTCTGACTACTGATTCTGTCCCATCACACACTTCTGTGCTTATGTGAGTAGTGTACTGGGCCAGACTTTAATAAGGAAAGCCCGGAAGTGTTTGGGATGACAAAAGTAAGACTTGCACTCTGCACTCCGGAACATAAAGTTTCAGTTTCCATTTGGTGACCAGGGAAGCTCTGAAATGCTGTTGGGGGACCATACAGAGCCACCGCCTTAGTGGTTCTCTCTGCCTGACGTAAGGGGGATGAAAGACAACCCATCGGACCACAATACTTCCATTTCCTAGGCTTCCTCACCCTGTACTACTTTGTTCACTGCCAATGACGAGCAGTTTGGGAAAATAATGCTATGGTCCTTTTTTGAGGCTGTCTTTTTTTGTCTCAGTAACTTTATGGTGTGCTACCACAGGGGATGGCTTCTACAATATAGTGCAATTCAATCCAATTACCATGCAAATGTGTTCACAGTAGACAAAATAACAGAAACACCCGAGCATATCGCAATACCACCGCCAAATGTGTCCTCAACTTCTCGGAGTTAAATCAACACCTTTCTGAAACGGTTGCAGCAAAATGAACTGGAAGATTCACAGTCCTAGATGTTGCACTGAAATGGGTGTTGAGTGCAGCCCCTGGAGATACCAAGGACATGTCTGATGTACTGTAGCCTACCGAAAAAGATTTTATAAGTAACCCTGGAAAGCACAGAGCGCATTCTGTGTTGTAACGGTTTGTCTGTTGGTATTTCTTATGGGCTCACCAGCATACAGATGCCTGGGGGGGAAGATCCTGGAGAATGCAATATTGTCAGTCAGAATTGGGCCTCTGACATATGCACAAAGAAGATTTTTTTCAGAGTTCGACCCAGGTGACTGCACAAGTCAGGCAGGGATTTCACCATACAGGCTTCTGCAGCTTTAATGCAAAATGCCTGTGATTGTATTATATTCTGCCACGAGCTTTCCAATACAGGCTTCGGTCGAGACAAAGTTAGAGATGTGAAGTCAAAGTTTCTCAATGCGACATTCAGAGCGTTTACACAGCAGCAAGCAGCTATTGGCTATGTAAAGTTATCGTTGAGTAATATCCAAGCCTATATGTTTACACAGCCACGTCGGCCTTCTGTGTGCGTGTTAACTGTATGATAATGCATGTGAGCATGCCCGCGGTGCAATGGAACAACGGTGTTGTTGTAAGCGCATAGCTCCGCCCACCAGTGGACCCTCAAGTAAACACTTAACGCCGTCAGCTAACCCCCCGCTATTTAAGAGTGGTGGGGAGGGAATTTTCCTATTTAGCACTTAGTAACATCAAGTGAACCGTTTGTAGGTCATGTAGCAGGTTATCTGCTGGTATAGGAAAACAAGCAATACATAATTTTGGGGAACAAACACACAGGGCAATTTAGTACTATAGTTCAAAGTCTAGTGTTAAGCAATAACAATTGCAAAATCATTGTAAAACAACATTGTTCACAATTGAGAAATAATCAAAAACATATTTCTAACATGCTGATTGTGATGAAACATTTCACATCTGACTTATTTCATTCAAATTCATATTGTGAAAGATATGTCATACGTATATGTCATACTCATCAGATCATTTGATAAATGGGAATTTGGAGAACTGTTCCCTAAAATTCTGATTGAACATGAGAGTGCTTGCTCTTTTTTCTCGTGAATATGTGAAACGGTCAGGAAAAGTGTGTGTAGTAGCCTTTGGTTTTCAGGAACAATTCCCTCCTGCAGGTTATAATTCCTGGGGCACACACTTGAGATGGGTCTACTCCTTCATTGGAGTCCAGCTGTGTTTAAATAAACTGATTGGACTTGATAAGGAAAGGTACACACCTGTCTATATAAGACCGTACAGCTCACAGTGCATGTCAGACCAATGAGAATCATGAGGTCGAAGGAACTGCCCAAGGAGCTCGGAGACAGACTTGTGGCGAGGCACAGATCTGGCCAAGGTTACAAAAGAATGTCTGCAGCACTCAAGGTTCCTAAGAGCACAGCGGCCGCCATAATCCTTGAATGGAAGAAGTTTGGGATGACCAGAACTCTTCCTAGACCTAGCCGTCCAGACACACTGAGCAATCGTGGGAGAAGATCCTTGGTGAGAGAGGTGAAGAGGAACCCAAAGATCACTGTGGCTGAGCTCCAGAGATGCAGGAGGGAGATGGGAGAGAGTTCCACAAAGTCAACAATCACTGCAGCCCTCCACCAGCCGGGGCTTTATGGCAGAGTGGCCTGGCGGAAGCCTCTCAGTGCAAGACATATGAAAGCCTGCATAGTTTGCCAACAAAAACACAGGAATGACTCCAAGACTGAGAAATAAGATTCTCTAGTCTGATGAGACCAAGATTGAACTTTTTGGTGTTAATCCTAAACGGTATGTGTGGAGAAAACCAGGCACTCCTCATGACCTGCCCAATACAATCCCAACAGTGAAACATGGTGGTGGCAGCATCATGCTTGGGTGTAGGGACAGGATGACTGGTTGCAACTGAAGGAAAGATGAATGTGGCCAAGTACAGAGATATCCTGGAAGAAAACCTCTTCCAGAGTGCTCTGGACCTCAGACTGGGCCGAAGGTTCACCTTCCAAGATGGGGTGCTGAGTGTACATTAATGAGAAATAAAATTAACTTTTTTTATTTTGGCAAATGGCTGCAATGAAAAAGAGTGCACATTTAAAAGGGGTCTTAATTCTTTACATACCTGTACATACCTGGTGCTTTTGTGAAAAGCTTTTTGTATTTTTCTAGGATGGTAAAATACTATCCTCCATAACTTCAGCGTTGTGTATAATTAAAGGCTTCCTTTCTTTGGTTGGTTCATGAAACGTTAAGATGGGATAAATCATAGGAGCCTTGAGAATCTGAACGTTGTGTAGTTGCAGTACCAAGTTCGGAACATTAAAAGGGTGGAACAAAAGTGTTGAGAAAAATACAATTGTTCAAAACATGCATCACAAGACTGAGAATACAAGATGGAAACAAGAATTAGAAGTTCTGGGTTGACACATTCTGTCTCATGATTTACCATTACGATGGATTCTTCTAAACGAATAAAAGCCAGGTCATTATAAATCTGAAGGTATTCACATAATCCCCCTTCTAACCATCCAGATTACATTTTAAAATGTAGAATTAAAAGTGTTCCCAAGATGTTTCTACCCTGCAGGTATTCAGAAAGTACATACATCCTAGCTCATTTTATATGGCACAAGAAAAATCGATTCACAATGTTATTACAGGGATGACATGAAAGGTATTTATGAAACGTGTTTTTTGTTTAGAAAGGTTGAAATTCAATCTATACCGGGGTAAAGAAACCTACAATGCCAACATTTCTTCTCTGGTGACTTTATTTAAAAAATCCAGAGTTATTAGGAGCTATTATTAATTTTTCTGGAAAAAGAACGCTTATCTTTGCCCAGATCAGAGCCACAAACTGGGACTAGTTTGGGATCATGTGTAGCATCTGTTTATCCTTTTGACAGATGCTTCCAATGTTAGTGCTATAAGCAAAGCTAAAAGTTTATTTCTCTATTCTCATGGAGTATTAGTATCAAACACTTCAGAAGGAGAACTCCTTGTTCCTCCTGGGTCAAGCTATCAATGTGTTGCTTTTACTGCAAATATATGACTGTCGAGGTCACTGGTGCCTTACCGGATCACACATCATGGAGTTGGTGCTCTGCAGCGAGAAGAGTGTGCTGATATTCTTTTTGTCATTGGTCAGTTTTTCATATTTTTGCAACGCTGCACCGACTGGTTTCAACGGTGATCTTTGGGACCCAAACTCTTTGTTTTCATTTCTACAAGGTAATTAAACACATTCTCCTGGTATCTCGAGTCTATTCAGTCCTCATCATACAGCTTGAATGAAAACCATCAGTACTTGAGCTCCTGAGAACCAGAACCTTGAAATAAGTTCACCAGAAATGTGCAGATACTGTATCTGAAAGAAGCAAAATGCAGCGATATTTGGTGAGGGGAAGCGTGTAAGTATTTCTCATGAATGACTTCCTCCTCCCAGTCCCATGGGAACTGCAGTACCTCAGAATCACCTTAAAGCGCTGACTCCCATTTATCAAAAGGGACCCACAATTCGTTCACGCCAGTCAACCATAAATCTAGAAATGCCAGCGTCAAAAGACATTCTCCCACCAATTACGTATTATTAAGCTTTGATGCATGTGATATTTTTCGTCAAAGCAAAGAAGGGGCTCATGAAGCCGCCAATATCCATCTGATCTCAACAAATTATGCAGCTACCTGTAGCTCCCCACACCATACTGATGTAGTGGGAGGAATCCCAGTCTGGATGGAGCTTTGTCATGACTGGTGTGGCCTCCTTTTTGCAGTGGGAAAGAATCCCCTCACATTTATAACCACAAATCCTGGTTTAGATGGTGGGGCTATATATATGAGAGACCATTTTTGTTGCAAAGTAATGTCCATAAACATGCTGTGTTGACGCCACTGGTTTGTATGCAAGAACATATGACAACACATGCAAACTGCACTACATTTAATATGAAGACATAAACAACATATTACAAGTTACAACACATGACAACATATTACAAGGTGTGTTGTCGTTTCTGATCACCATCCGCGATGCCTCAAAGAGCCACAGGAAGTCCGGCGGGTGGCATTCGCTTGTGAAGAGCGCCGCCTGGTGCGCACTTGAGGTACTTGCCAGGGGAAACGAGCGGCCTCTGATGTCCGTTTGATAATCAGGTGGAGCCACAAGGCAGCTGGGCGGACCTCCCACTAGTCAGCGAGCGAGGCCTCCTCCGTGCACGCACGCGCGTGCGTGTGAGTCCATACCAGCAAACCAGCAGTGGGAAGTTTCCGACTGATGACGGCGATTTACGCCACTAGTGTCCGGAGTCGTGCAAACTAAAGGAGGCAAAAGCAGTTTCTCAAAGAAGGTGAGACGTTTTAAGTGGAGTATTTAGACTCTTACTTTTAAATCAAAGTTGTATTTGTTTCAGAACAATTATCCCATTAATCCCGCTGCAGTTTGTAAACAATCCAATACAAAGAAGTTACATCTCAGCCATGCGGGTGTGTGCGTGTGTGTGCTGCGGTACACACACGGAAGCAGCGGAGTGCACATGGTCTGAGGGAGAGGAGTCAAGAGCCATCCGGCTGATGCAACATGAACCCCGGGAGCATCTCCTGGACTCCTGTAGCCCTCGTTCTGGACCAGGGTCCTTTAAAGTAGCCGAGTGCGGCGCAGCGAGCTTCACCCGTGATGCATCGTTCATAGAAGTGATCAGTTACGTTAAAGTAAAATATGTGGTGGCCGTGAGGAGAAACATTGCCTTTTATAGCGAGTCCCGTCTCCACCAGTGGTGCTGGGGACGAGGAGTCAATGCGTGGACGTTACGGCACGTCTTCTATCGGTGGTATCAAATAGGCTAATGATAATTATGACCAATAATTTGAGTAGATAATGGAGACTTTGAAATATATGTTTGAAAATGCGTTGTGTTACTACGTGATGATTTTATATGTACCTACATTTGCTACTGGAATTCTATAAATATATTTTGTAATACATTATCATTCAGGCCCACTGTAACTATACTTGTGAGACTACTTTTTTGTTTTGAAATATTTAATTGTCATGAACACATTTCGATCAAAAGAGACCAGTCTGATGAAGAAAGGATCATGTGTATTGTTAAACGATGATATGATAAAGTCCTCGTTAACGTTTTTTCTTCTTCTGGGTTTCTGGAGAGTTTTCCTGATCCAATGTGAGGTCCTGGGACAGGGAAGTCATATGTGTACAGATTGTAAAGCCCTACAAAGCAAATGTGTGATTTTGGGCTAAACAAAATAAACTTACTTGAATTAAAGTCTCAGAGTGTTTGGCACTTGGAGATTTGGAATTGAGGGCCTACTGCCCTGATCATCAACGAGCCCCCGGGGAGGTGGAGGGGTGCGTAACAGCAACATGAATGCCATATTTAATTGAGAAGGCAGCAAGATGATGGCTAAATATGTCATTGTTTCATTGTGCTTATTGGATCGAGGACAACGGCTGATTTAAACAGCTGGTGTCGTGACAGCATGACATTTTTAGAGATGGTGACATATATATATCAGTGGCGGCTGGTGAATTTTTTGGGGGGGGGGCGCAGTTTAAATATCACTCAACAATGAGAAGAAAAGAGGTTTTGAGTAGAATATTGTAAAAAACAAAGCTTTATTTCAAGAACACACCGTGCTCAACACTGTCCAATAACAACTATCAACAAGCTGTAACTTTGGGCATGGGAGGTTCAGAGCGGCTTTAAAGAACATTGGGTTGGGTTTCAGAGGTTTGCAAAATAAAAGAGGTTCAGAGCAGAATAGAGTCAGAAAGAGATGCAGCACATGTTACATTGGGTGACAGAGCAGACCCACGACTGTAAAGAAAAGTAGCCTCCTCTCTTTAAAGTAGTCACTTTACTCTCTGGTTAAAGTCAATCATGTCTGTAACCAGCCTGTTTCCATTATTCTTGAGGGAATGTGTCTGTTTTTCAGAACTTCTTCGTTGTGTTTCGATGCCAGTTCGGTCTCCTTCTCCTGACTGTAAACAAGGTTAGCTTCAGGCTGTTAGCGAGTTAACTCCATGCTCTTAGCTAGATAACTGCGGCAAGATTCGTGCTTTACACTTGTCTGCAGCTCTTTAGATCCCTCACCCCGTTGTAGTCCAGAGAGTTTCAGTCCCTTTGGAACAACAGACGGGAAATTAAACAGCGCATTACTCACTGAACCTCCAGCTGACAGCTCCGTTAGCAACCTGCTCCTGTAGCTCCTGGAGCTCTCTGGGCTGAGGGAACGATAAGTCTCTGATCTGCCGAATAGTCCAACCACGTGAAATAATAAAACGATGTCATTGGCCAACGAGCGCACATTTTTGCGACCCAAGATTCACGTTTCATCCGCCAATGAGAAGCCGGTCCTTGCCGAAACGACTGAAATATTTTCTCGATGCCGCACACACACGTTAGATCGCCTCGAAAAAGGGGAGGGGCTTCTTTCCGTGATAATGGCGATATATTATATTTTTTCACATTAACTTAAGTGGTTGTTGACAGGCTGACGGTCTCCCACACACATTTAGCGCGTCAACACGGTATATTTACTATTTAAATGATTTGGCATATAATGTTTTTTGACAGGATGTTTTTTGTTTTTTTTTCGTTTTTTTTTTCATCTACAAATTTTAAGAGGGGCGGCGCCCTAGTGCCCTCTATGGACGAACCGCCACTGATATATATATATATATATATATGACGTGTGAGCCAATTTAACATATTGCTTTAAAAATACTAGAGGAGTTGAAGTAAACGATTTGGAATATTTTAAATACACTGTGATCATCTATCAAATAAATGTAGATTTTTCCGGTGTTGCAGTTGTTGGGGGCACAGTGCTAGCTAGTGGTCAGAGACGTACCTAAGACTGAGGACCGATCCTATAAATCATGGACACCAGAACTATTAACTGAATTATAGTCTGTAAAATACAAGTCACACATGTTTTAGGTATAGTATTCCATATATCATATTATATGGCTGTCGGTCGCAGAGCAACAAAGACTGCTTTCAATGTGTTGTACTACCCTACAGCCACTCTCCATGCATCTCTCTGTCGCACAAGAGATGTCCACGAGTTGGTTTCAATCTCCCTTTTCTTCAGAGGTCTCAGCCCCGTACAACAAGGTGGAAAGTATGATCGCTTGGTATATTTTGCCTTTTACTCTTGTGGACACATGGTGGTTGTTCCAGAGTCTTTCGCGAAGGCGACCAAAGCACATGCTAGCCTTTGACATCCTCCTTTGTATCCAGAGACGTGTGGTGAGGTTCATGGTTGGTGAGGCACTGACTCCTTTAGTGTCAGATTTACAAATATATAAACCCTAAAGGGTAGCTTATTCAATTGGCTACTGGTTATTTCATGTCTCATCAGCATTCTCCACACAACACACACGCGCACACACACACACGGTCCATATTAGATACGTAAAGGTAAGAAAAAGTTTGAAGCAAACCTTTTAGCTCCGGCGTTGGTCTACCTGTGTTAATCACGTCCACTTTTGACTGAAAGTCCAGTTTTGAGACATTTTTAAGCTTAGATATATAATCCTCTTCCATGTTGGCAGTCTGGCGTAGCAAAATACAAAAACAAACAGACTTGACTCGCCTTACGCCTCTGCGTAGAAGAAGCAGCAACAAGTACCTGTTGGCTCACGAGCGCCCCCTTTAGCGAGGCAGAGTATTATCTGCCTCACCCTGCGCCTTTTCACTGCGGTTTTATTTCGCATCAGCAAAAATAAATGTCACTTACAAACATTAAAATGTAATGGTTAAAGACCTTAGCCAGACTGAAAAATCAGGGCAAATAAACATATCTGCAAACATTATATTGGCGACATGCAAAAATACGGCAACCCACACGGGCCAATTGCATGCATCAACCCAGCTTGTGATGGATTGCGCAATCAGAGGTGAGGCTCGACTTGTCGCTGCCTCAACTCTCGCTTCATCCTGTATTTGAACAGGAAATAGGTAAATTCAGCGATTTGGACTATTAAATGTTAGAAATTAGTCATACATAAAGATCGGTGGACAAATATTAATATATATTTGATGTTATCATTATTTTTATTTTTTACTTTTTTTACTCATGACAGGTGAGGCAGAGCACGTCCCTGTTTGTATCTCAGCTTCGATGCGGCCATCTCTTACTATTGTGCTGCCGAGGTACGTGAATTCTTGTACAGAGGTCAGAGTGGTGCCATCGACCATGATATGTTCCTCCCTGGTTGTTGCAGAGTTCGACTGGAACAGCACTGCTGTCTTTTTGATGTTAATCTTCTTGGCCAAACTTTACTGATGCAGTGGCAAACGCGTCTACAATCCTCTGAATCTCTTCTGCTGAGTGGGCAACTAGTGCACTGTCGTCTGCAAAGAGTAGCTCTCTCACCAATATCTTTGTGGTCTTAGTCTTCGCTTTGAAGTGCGCGACGTTGAAGAGGTCAGCACTCTGGCGTGATTGAATGTAGACTCCATCCCCCATGTCTCGGAAAGCCTCTTCAAGCATCGCTGACAAGAAGATGGAGAAGAGTGTAGGAGCCAGTACGCATCCCTGTTTGACACCATTTGTTACAGCAAAGTCGTCCGAGACCTCCCCCCTATCTCTGACTTTGGTCACCATTCCAGTATGTCGACCTTCTATCATGGTTGTGAACTTTTTCGGGCAACCATTTTTTCTCAGCAACTGCCACAGCCCGCTCCTCCCCACTATATCAAATGCTTTTGTGAAATCGACAAATACCATATACAGAGGTTTGTTCTGCTCGATGCACTTTTCCTGGAGTTGTCGCAGGCAGAAGATCATGTCCACTGTGCTCCGGTTTGCACGAAAGCCACACTGCGTCTCAGGTACAACCTCTGGAGTGATGTGACTTGAGAGTCTGTTCAGGAGAATCCGGGCGAAGATCTTGCCGGCTGTGGACAGAAGAGATATTCCTTGATAGTTTCCACAGTCTGTTCGGTCCCCTTTCTGATAGATGGGCACAAGGCTGGCGTCCTTCCACACCTGAGGTACAAAGCCTTCCTTCCAGACTTTGATGATCAGTCAGTGCAGCCTGTTGCGCATATTGATACCTCCGGGCTTCCATACCTCTGCTGGAATGCCATCCCCACCAGGTGGGGGAAAGAAGGGATTCAGCTGAACCTGCTTTTTCAACAACATATCTCAATCTACATCGCGGCCGATCCTATTATCAGCAGTACTTTATGTGTGGTTTACATTCATTAAACAGTAAGAGATGAAGATCTTCAGACGTCAGTGATTATGTATCTGCTGCATCACGAAGGGATTTAGCTTTATTTAGCTCATTTATTTACTTTCTTTAGTTTTCTTCCACAAAGGCAAGAAGAAACTGTGTGTTTGTGTGTCGCTCAAGACCGGCTTTAACACTTCCGTCTGAAGGTATGAACATATCGGCGAAATTCAGAAACGAGTAAAAGCTGTACTTCCTTTCCTCCTAATGGCTGGCTCTTGTTGTAACTTTCTGCTCTTCGTAGCTGTAATGCTCCAAGGTCAGTGTGGCTCTAGATATGTCACTAAGGCCTATTTCCCTGGAAAGGAAAGTTTGTTTGGCTTGTATGTGGGGTAAAATGTCATGTGACACACTTTAACCCTTAGATAATGTGTATTTCCCATATGCAGGAGGCTCTGCAGGTGTGTGTCTGACAGGTGGACAGGTCCAGTATTAATGACGCACTGAAAGTACTATATTCTAAGGATATAATGCCATCTAAAACATTAAATCATAAAATTACATGTCCACCCTCGTTTATTTAGCCCTGCATGTCACATCTTGTGCATGCAACAGTATGCCTTAGCTGTGAGTTCTGAACCTCTGGCTGTAACGTATAACAAAGACGTATTCTTTCACTTCCGACACATTGACGTGAGAACTGAGAAGTACACAGTTTACAGAAGCACCTTGTTTTTTCCCTTTGAGTTTCTATCTTCAGCCTTGTGTACACTCGGCAGGTTTGTTTTGGCCTCTGCATGTCGGTCCAATGGTCTGGCTCAACTTGTTCAGGTCATCGTAACCTAGACAGACCAAACAAAAGAGTGTGAAGAGTCCCTGTTCTATTTGTGGGCTGGGTACTTGGATAAGAGGCGTCTGTGTCACGTGTCAAAGCAGCTCTTGTAAACGTCTCTGTTGGCTCCATTCAGCCTCAGCTGATGGAAATGAAATGTACAGCTCCACTCACTGGAGCAAGTGGTTGAGTAGATTTCTTAAATGAAAGAAGATAAACTGCGTGGCAGTAAAGACAGGAGATCCTGTTTTGTGTTGCGTTGTGAAAGTGAGTTTGTGTGTATTGTTAGTCGCATCTATATCAGTCTCTCATGCGTTCTTTCAGCAGAAGCTTTGGAATTGGATCTCAGATTGTCAGGATTATGCCTTGCACAATATTTACAAAATATCGCAATGTAATAGTTCGTCAGAAAATAGGAGAATCTCGTGGCTTATCTCCGTGGCTTCCGTGGAAATAGTTATCATTGCCACCAGGCACGTGCACAGATAGAGCCCTAGTGGTGCTCAAGCACCAGCCCTTTTGCCCTGGTTGAGAAAAGTGCCCTTTCTGCTGGAGACACTTTTTTTCTTTATTAATAAGTATTTAAGAATAAAAATTAGCCTCTGTCATCAATTCCCCCCAAATGTGTTTTGATATCTGACGGGGCATTTATTTGAGTTCTTGTGAGAATTTCGCCCCGACATGCTCCGCGGCGCTCACGAGCCCCCCTGTTTTGTGTTTTATAAATGCCATTTAGACAATGTCGAAAGTATTTTGAATTCACTAATTAATTTTATAAATGTCACAATAATTCACAGCTAGAACATAGCAGCTAAACTATGCTAACAATAGCTCTCGGTGTCATGCTATCCATGTGCCATATTGTTGTATGTGGTATGTTTCTCTTTGTTTGGTCTGTTCCAGTTTTACAGAGATCAATCTTGTATGAGTAATTGCATAAGCTGAAAAGAGTAAACAAAAGAAAAAACAACACGTGTAAAGGCTTCTTACTAACCAAGAAGAGTGATCTCATGCCGGGAAATATCAGATTGAGGCTTTATAACGTTTTTACAGGTCGTAAGTTGTTTATTATATGGCATTTTTCGCTCCTATCATTTTGTAAATGAAAATAAAGTGTAATTGTTAATAGAAAACATGTCACTTTATTCAACTTTCATGTCTTCTCACGACACAATGTGTTTCAAGTGTTGCTAGCAACCAATTACTTAACTTCAAGTTACAGTGATCAAAAGACAAATCATTTTGGTGATGGGTGCCCTTTTTTTTGGTTTGAGCACCTGCCCCCCAAAATGTCTGCGCACGTGCCTGATTGCCACCATCCATCGCAAAAGAAATAACCATTATTTCTGCTTTATACATCGGAACATCAAACGCCCTCGTGTTTGTGTTCCTAACATCACCCGTGGGCTCACACAGCTCAGTGGATTTCACCGACTGCGTCGAGGGATTTGAGTGTGTCTTTACTGTAAATGGCAATGTGCAAAAAAAAGTTTAGTTCTCAAAAGATCACAACATTTTTGGGGATTTATATGTCTCTTTGTAATCGATAGTTTAATAAACTAAGCTATTGTTTCTTTAAACATCAAACCAAGAGAAGTTTGTCTGGGGCTAGTCCAGCAACATTTTTTATATATATATATATATATACTTAGTCTGATAAGGCATAGTCATCTATGTGCTCACGTCATTCCTGTCTTGTTTTTTGTTAACTGCCATTATCCCGTGTAGCGCTTTTGGTGCCAGCCGGGATGATCCTGGCAACATTAAAGGGCATCGGGAAGCAGCTCCTGCGGGTGAAGGTCGTCGACTGCAACTCAGAGGACTCCCGGTTGTCTCGATGCCTCAACACGTTGGACCTGGTGGCCCTCGGCGTCGGGAGTACGCTGGGTGCCGGAGTCTACATCCTCGCCGGCGCCGTAGCGCGGGAGAGCTCTGGACCCGCCATCGTCCTCTCCTTCCTCATAGCCGGCTTTGCCTCAGTCCTGGCCGGTCTGTGCTACGCCGAGTTTGGAGCCCGCGTCCCCAAAACTGGCTCGGCTTACCTCTACAGCTATGTGACCGTTGGGGAGCTGTGGGCTTTTATCACAGGCTGGAACCTCATCCTCTCTTACGTCATTGGTAAGCCACTTTACATAAGGAGGGAAAGCATTCGGTTGCTACTCCAGATCATGTTCAGTGTACATGAACACTGTCCTCCACACAGGAACGTCAAGTGTGGCCAGAGCATGGAGCGCGACCTTCGGTGAGCTAATCGGAGGGCACATTGAGGGATTCTGCAGACGTTACATGACCATGAATGCCCCAGGCGTCCTGGCAGAGTACCCAGACTTATTTGCCGTCTTCATAATAATCAGTCTGACGGGTGAGAAGCAACGCAGATACATCTCTGTGAAAAAAGTTTGATCTCCTTTTTCCTTTCGACATCATAGGCTTTCCTCTTTTACAGGCGTCTTTTTAAAAATTACTGCTTATAGGACTACTTGTATTTGGAGTGAAGGAGTCGGCCATGGTGAACAAAGTGTTCACCTGCATCAATGTGGTGGTGCTGCTGTTTATGATCATCTCTGGCTTAATCAAAGGAAACCTGAACAACTGGAACTTGAATCCCGGTGAAATCCTGAATGCCACCAGTAACTCTAGTCTCAAGTGGGTGACGTGCAGGGCTTATTCCCTCAAATGTTATGAGCCTAATAATATACCTGTGTGTTGTGCTTTAGAAATACAAATGTGTTTTCTTTGTTTCACTTGCAGTATCTCTGATACCCGACCATCTGCGGAGCGTCTCGGTGAAGGTGGCTTCATGCCGTTTGGCATGAGTGGCGTCCTCTCTGGCGCCGCCACCTGCTTTTATGCATTCATAGGCTTTGACTGCATTGCCACGACAGGTGAGAGGGAATACATTACATTGATGAGCAACACTGGTGACCCCGATCCTCTCACATCTCCAGCTATGTTCCCTCCCCAGGAGAAGAAGTGAAGAATCCTCAGAGGGCCATTCCCATCGGCATTGTGGCCTCGCTCCTTATTTGCTTCGTGGCGTACTTCGGCGTCTCCGCGGCCCTCACTTTGATGATGCCTTACTACCTGCTGGATGAGAACAGCCCTCTGCCAGTGGCCTTCAAGTATGTGGGCTGGGAGCATGCCACTTACGCAGTGGCCGTTGGATCTTTATGCGCCTTGTCGACCAGGTAAGAGGCTTTCCTACTACCTCTCTGCACGAAAAGGATTTAATAATTCATGTCTTGTACCTTGAATATATTCTTCTTTCATTCAGTATATAAGTGGATGCAATATTATTCAATGTATTAGGAGCTGAACCGTTGAGAGGAAAATAAGTGATTTATTCATCTATTGTTTAAAGGACATTTGTAAACTCCTCCTTGATGATTCTTAGTTTTTTTCATGGTTTAAACTACTTAGTTCCAGTTTTGGAAAAACATTTTAGATGGTGGAGTCCTTCAAACCTTGTTTTTCTGTTTTTCTCTCTCTTCCATCCTAGTCTACTAGGCTCCATGTTCCCAATGCCCAGAGTGATCTGGGCCATGGCAGAAGATGGGCTGCTCTTCAAATGTTTGTCCAAAATCAGCCCGCAAAGCAAAACCCCTCTAACAGCGACAGTAACATCAGGTGTTGTGGCAGGTGAGGTCATGACCTAAACCTACTAACTGGATGGGGTCCCCATCATCCTATAACGCGACAAGACGTTCTTGTCACACTCGGCCTCAACAAAGCACTCGGCCCAAGATGAATATACGGCACAAATGTCCTGCAAATGTAATATTTCTTAAATTATTGCCATGTGCAAAGCTGGCACATAGACACCCTTAGGACAGCATCCCGTGCTGTTCATCAGGAAGTCTGGCTGGGAATGGTTGCAGATGAGGTCTTGTGTCAACACCTGACTTCCCAAACGTTTTCGTTGAGTAAAACAAAACTCTGCCTCTTCCTCCTCCTCCTTCTTCTTCCTTCATCATTGGCTTAGTCTTCTCGGGTCCATGTTTCCACTGCCACGCATTATCTTTGCTATGGCTCGCGATGGTCTGCTCTTGTCGTTTCTGGCGAGAGGAAGACGCCCAACATCTCCACCATTGTGGCAGATCTCCCTGGTAGGCAGCTGACATGAGCCCCGAGGCAACAGCGGCCCCTTGGGGAAGGAGGACGTTGGCTCCTATCACATGAGGTTGTAATTAGATGGAGCTCGACAGCAATAGTGTGAAAATGTGTATGAATTATGTTATGTTATCTGCATTATACTGTGGTCAATGTGCATGTTTAATTTTTTTACATTTTAGGATTAGTTATCTTGACATTTTGTGTTTTTCTCCGGTGTGTCCTGCAGCTGTGATGGCTTTCCTGTTTGACTTGAAGGACCTGGTCGACCTCATGTCTATTGGCACTTTGCTGGCCTATACTTTGGTGGCTGCCTGTGTGCTGGTCCTCAGGTACACCTCATCTTTCAGTTGACGTAACCGGTCTAAGCTTGCCAGAACGCTGGAGGATTACCAGGCTGAATGTGTCCATATCTAACCACTAAGGCATGCTCACGTGCACTAAGCGTGCACGCACAGCCGGCGGGCTCTTTCAACCTAGCAAGAACAAGGTTAACAACACACACAGAACGGAGAGGGACACATGGCGCGTGGATGCCACATGATTGCTCTGAACCTCGTACGATGCACCTTTAAGATAATGTAAAACATGACTTCAAATTATAAATGTAATGATTTGAAATATAAGAATTTGCAGTCGCTGACATTGACCTCCATCTTCGTTGTCTTTCATGCAATTAATGCATTTGTGATTACAGTCGACGTGAAAAATCGTTTAGAGAGAAATATCTGCTAAACCCCTCATAATTAAGGGGATGCAGTATGGTTTTAAATTAAGATTTTAAGTTTTTTTATTTTTTTAAATGTCCTCATCCTTTCGTGAACAGCAGTTGTGAGAGTACAGTCGTTTCTCAGCGGGGTTCTGACCATCTGTTTCTCCGTCTGAAGGTACCAGCCTGACCAGCCCAGTGTGGCCTACAAGATGGCCAACACTCAGGATGAACCTGAAATGGCTTTTAACGAGGAGAACATCGAAATACTGCCACAACCAGACGATCGCTTCACCATCAGGAATTTACTTTTCCCCTCAAACACGGAGCCGTCCCCTCTGTCCGGGTTTACCGTCAACATTTGCACCAGCATCATGGGTGAGACGCACGCAAAGTCCAGGGGAAATCCGATGATGGCGGCGGAGTAATTCACCCGGTTACTGATGCAGCACATCTCACGGTTTTCTGCTCCCCTCCAGGTGTGTTGGTGTGCGTCTTTAGCATCGTAGCTGTCCAAGGACGTCTGGCAGTCTGGTCAGTGTCTGTCCTCTGCTTTCTCACGGTGGCGTGCTTGATCGTCATCTTCATCGTGTGGAGACAGCCGCAGAGCAAGATTAAGCTGGCCTTCAAGGTAGACACCAGAGAGTATTCTCACACCACTTCATAGTTGCACAATATACAAAGGGACACTGTAGCTTGTGGAAAAGTACTTTGCTTTGTGTTCGTTTGCATGTTATTCTGGTTGAGCACTTTGTCGTTGTTTGTACTACGTTCTATCCACATACAGTTTGACTTGCTAATCTTCTGTTTACTAGAAGGTTTCATTCAAAAAATAAGCCCCGTTCTTCTCTTCTTTTCGTTTCACTGAAGCGTGATAGTTATATGGCAGTTTGCCATTTCTTTACACAGTCCTTTGTGTTTTTGTTGAATACTGCAAGGTCTTTTGGGCTGCAAGGGTTAGGTAGTAGAGGGCAGACAAGGCAGTGCTCCATTGTATGGTCTGCTTGTCCACATTCACAGGTGGTTGGGCCAGTCTTGTAGCCCCATCTGACCAGAGCATCTTTGGATCGTCCCGTTCGTGTTCTAAGGCGGTTGAGTGTTTTCCATTGAGCCCATGATGCTTCTTGGCCAGGGGGTTGGTTTTCAGTGGGGGGTATTCCCATGTCAGTTGGAGGTGGGTCATTCTCAAGTTTTTCCATCCAGAGTTGTATTCTGGTTTCTTCCCGAGACTTTGTTAGGGGCTGGACCTGGCTGAGAAAACTTTTTCTTGACTTTAGCCGTTGGGCCGGAGGGTGACATCCATGGAGGAGATGGCGTTCATCGCAAGTAGCTTTTGTTTTCTCGACTCGGCTGACAACTTTCCGTCTAATATCAGCAGGTGCAATGCCATCGAGGAGGTGCAGGTTGCTTGTGTTGGTGGGTTTCAAGCAGCCAGTGATCAGACGGCAGGTGTTGTTCAAGGCTGGGTCAAGTTTCTGGGCATGGGTTGACCTCTCCCAAACAGGGCATGCATATTCTGCAGAGGAATAGCACAGGGCCAGAGCAGTAGATTTTAATGTGTGTGCTGTGGCTCCCCATTTGGAGTTGGTCAGTTTCCGTAGAATGATGTTTCGGGAACCGACTTTGGATTTTGTGTTTTTGATGTGTTCTTTAAAGGTGAGAGTACGATCCAGGGTTCCTCCAAGGTAGACAGGGTGGGTACAGTGCTCAAGTGGTGTTCCAGACCATTTGATGTTAAGTGGTCAGTTGGCTTCACAGTTCCTGAGATGGAAGGAGCAGACGTGGGTCTTTGTAGGGTTGGCATGTAGGTTGCGCTCGTAATAGAGGAGTAGCTCATCTAGGGCTGTGGTGAGGTTTGCTTCTACTGCTTCAAAGGAGTTCTCTTGGGATGTTACACAGAGATCGTCGGCATAGATGAAACGCTCAGTGTTCTGGTCCATTGGCTGGTCGTTGGTGTAGATCAGGGCTATTCAACTTCAGTAGCAAGTGGGCCGAATAAGAAAATCACGGGGGGTGTGAGGGCCGCACAGAATATTGATCAAATCAGCACCCGATGCTCACCTGTGCGAGAAGGATTGTTGACGGGGGGGGGGGGGTGCTAGTGAGAGTCGCGCGCGAGCCGAGAAGGATTGTTGACGGGAGGCGGGGGGCTGCTAGTGAGAGTCGCGCGCGAGCCGAGAAGGATTGTTGACGGGGGGGGGGGTTTGGTTGAGGCAACAGTGAAACTCGATGGCTCTGGGTTAGATGTCTCAATGTATAAAAGAGGCGTGTCCGTCAGTTTTATTTTTTCTTACCAAGCTATAGTGATTTGCAGGCAGTCTTGTGGGCGAGAGTTAAACTCAAACGGGCCGCTAGTTGAATAGGCCTGGTGTAGATGTTATATAGTAGTGGGGCCAGCACGCTACCTTGAGGTAGGCCATTTCGTTGTTGTCGCCACGCCCGTTGAAGCCCCGTTTAAAAGCAAGCTGTTCTGACTGAACAGAGCAAACACCGCCAAACAAGCAGTGAAGGGGAGAGGATTTACTCTTGAGACTTTACTGTTGCTTCCAACCTGCTAAAGGACTACACATATTTAAAACTAATTAAATGCAAATCGTGTGTACTTGACATTATTGCCGGTCATCCTTTCTTCATATTTAAGGTTGTAATGTTAAATGCTCACACTTTCTTCTCGCAGGTTCCCCTGCTGCCCTTTCTCCCAGTCCTCAGTATGTTCATCAATGTCCATCTCATGATGCAGCTGGACAAAGGAACCTGGATGCGCTTTGCCATCTGGATGGCTTTAGGTATTTAGGAATTCAATGCCAAATATGATCTTCTGTTGTAGTTGTTTTGAAAATGAATTCATATCTTTGCCACAATGTTTCTACACCGTTTTTAGGTTTCCTGATCTACTTCGGCTATGGTTTTCGCAACAGTGCAGAGGCCGCGTTGACCAAGTCCAACATCAACACGCCGACCTGCACAATAAAGGGCGAGTCCATGGTAACTTTGAAGAAAGCATTTCTACACAACACGCAAACCGCCACAGGAGACGATGAGGAAGATTCCTGAGGAAACGGGAGGTTCACTGATCCACTCTCTTTCTGTTCTGTCAAATAACCGCAAATCTACGAGACTGAAAGGGAGACTTTCATGCACCCTTCCAATCAGAGTGTTGAGTTATTACCTTATTCCAGCCACACATTTTGATGACAGTAAAAATGCTATGCTTATTTTTTCGCTGAACACTACTAATTATGTGGCACCAAATCAACCAAAGACAAGGAACACATATCAATCAAAACATAAAATGCATCAAAACTTTATGTTGGTTCCTTAATCCACAGTTTCTTAAAGCCACATTCTTTTTATTGTTCTGTTATATAACACATTTTACTTTACACTTTACATTTTGAGTTCAGCTTTAGTTATTTGTAAAGCTTGAAATCGCTCAACATTTGTATGTGTTGGCTGTTTATAGAAAAGACATGAATTACAAAAGCGTTCTGATTGAAAGTTATGAGGCTTATCATTTATGCTTTCTTTATTTTCTATAGGCAAATCTGCATGCTTTTAGATTCCCTGGTACATATTTGTTACTCGTCATGGTCCCTTGGCAGGCAGTGGGAGATTAGTTTTTTAACTCCACTTCCCTATATTTCACAATATAATGAATTACCACCTCTGTCCACATAAATCAACACAAAAGGAAAGTTCGTTGTCGCAGCTTAAATTGAGAATCATAGTAATTATTTTCAAACTGAGTTGAGAATGTCATTGTATCTTGAGTGCCTTTTTGTGTTTTTAAGTTGACCTCAATGGTAAAAAATGTGCGACGCATTTTGACAAAATGTGCTGTCCAGAAGGCTCAACTCTGTAGGCCTATGTTTAATATTAACTGCTCAGAATAATTCACCATAATCTGGTACAGTACTTTTGTGATCAGTATTATCTCAGTGCTTGTTTTCTACAGTTGAATGATGTTACATTAAGATAAAATACAACGATGTTGTCTCCATCAAGGGACTTCATTTTTTTAATTAGCCAAAGAAACAGAAAGCTGCTAATGTGAAATGATTATTCCACATGACAGAGGATGTATTTTAAGTGCCTATTTCCCAAGTAAATGTTATTGCTCCATCAACAGAGCTGATATTGCTCTATCAACAGCTTGAATTGTGAAATATATATGTCTGTATATAACGTACACTTTGGAGCAGGAAAAGCATCTATTTATGATGTATAAGAGGAAATTTCACCGTTGTGCAGCATTTTCACTTTTTACTTCACATACATCTGGATAGGCTGAAGTATAATCAGTTTGTGATTTTCAACACCTTCAGTTTCCATAGAGATAGTCGTACTGTAAATTCAGAAAACAAACTACACCGGCAGTTATGTTTACCTCAACAGTAATATATCTGAGAGTGCTTTTGCCATTCAGATGCTATTTAATGATTGTGGAAATGAAAGCTGAGTGTCGGTGTGTGCAGCTAAAACTTGAAAGCAACATTGTTGTGTGTTCACTAAAAATAGGAAATGCAAAGAGATCCCCGAGTCCCCTTTTTATGAATGCTATGATGACGTGTTCTTTTCTTTGCCTTTTATGTTCCATTGAGAGTAACTATTAACATTGCTAGAAGCCAAATTATGTTATTTACTTAGATGTTTTGCGTCGAAACAATGTCGCCATTCATGGACATAGTTGTTTTAGATTCCTTAACAGAGGCAATTAAATAGCCTGCATGTTTGAAATGCTACATAGACTTGTAGAAACAAATGGGGTGGAAACAAATGGGGTGTATGAAACTTGGTTGCAGTCTGAGAGTATGCAACCGCATTGGCAAAAGTAAGTTACCGTTTTCTGTCCATAACTAGCCTGTATCTAAACTGTTGTCGGGCGTTTAAATCAGTGGGACATTATCAAGTATGCACTTTGGTCTCCAAGTACCTGATGTGTGAAATGCAAATGTACAACATTTAATATTGCATGTATTATGTAAAGTAAATAACTGTTACAACCGGTGCCTTTGTGGCCGTTCACAATAAATAGATGGAATATATTAGTTTGACAGCACAACGGCATCAGGAATCATTCACAAGGCGAGGCTTTAGCTCTCTTCTAAGTTCCATGTTTCACGTGAGGCTTCATCTTAACCCTTGTGTTGCCTTAGGGTCATTTTGACCCGAATCAATATTACACCCTCCCCCCGCTTTAGGATTAATTTGACCCCAGTCAATGTTTAATGTCGGTGTTCTTTCGGTAGTCAACAAACAAACATAAAGTGCCTCACACTTAAACTTGGAAAACAATATTAATTCTAATAATTTTCTGGAGGTTTTAATTGCTGGTGTCAAATTGAACCCAAAGGATAAAATATGTTAGTAAATATAAAGGTAACAGGAGGGTGAAACATTGAATCGGGTCAAAATGACCCAAAGGCGGGGGGAGGGTATAATATTGATTCGGGTCAAAATGACCCTAAGGCAACACAAGGGTTAAGAAACTACAAATGGTGCAATTAATTGTCCTTGACACTTTTCAATATGTACAAAGTTGTATGCTGCACCATTTATTTTTGTTTTGCTGATTTTATTGTACGTTGTAAGTTAAGTTATAAAGGTGTAAAGTGTATCAGAGTGGTGGAGGTCAGCAGTTCGGCATGCGGTGTCTTGCTATTGTTTGTGATTGGTATAGTTACTGCTGTAAATAAATATTTGCTGAAAGTTTAAGCGCAGACAGTGTATTTGTTTTTCTTGCTAATTGTGTTATGTTAATAGTATGTATTTATTGGTCTATGTATTTAAGTTTATTTGATCTGGATGCCGGTTTGCCAAACCGATTATTATATAATCTGTGACTCGTGTTGACATGAGTGAAGTGTATGAAGTAATATTTTTGCAACAATGACTGCAAACTTGTTTGTATTGTGTTCATGCCTGTGAAGCAAAATACTGTTCACCAATAGTAATGCTCTCTTTATTCTGTGACTCTTCAAACCCTCGCTGCATATATCCTCCATAACTGGACAGAAAGTGTCAGTATATTGAGCCGAGGGACGTGAGTGTGTCTTTACTGTAAATGGCAATGTGCAAACAAAATGTAGTTCCCAAAAGATCACAACATTTTTGGGAATGTATATGTCTCTTTGTAATATTTAGTTTAATAAACTAAGCTATTGTTTCTTTAAACATCAAACCAAGAGAAGTTGGTTTGGGGCTAGTACAGCAAACACACACACACACACACGCATAGTGGGTACAAATGGCTCCAATGAAACAAAGCGACAATTTTAAAGGGGTGTGTGTGTGTGTGTGTGTGTGTGTGTGTGTGTGTGTGTGTGTGTGTGTGTGTGTGTGTGTGTGTGTGTGTGTGTGTGTGTGTGTGTGTGTGTGTGTGTGTGTGTGTGTGTGTGTGTGTGTGTGTGTGTGTGTGTGTGTGTGTGTGTGTGTGTGTGTGTGTGTGTGTGTGTGTGTGTGTGTGTGTGTGTGTGTGTGTGCGCTTCACAATACTCAGAGTAAACTGGTTCCAGAGACTACTGTACCAACATGCAGGTTTTATTGACGAGTAAACTATAGTTTCACAGATAAAAATGCACACACTAGAACTTGAACCATGTGGGTCTACACTGCAGTCGGTGAGGTCAGTGTAGAGTTATATTATACAAACAGTAAATAATCACAATAAACCAAATAAAACAGAACTGTTCATGGCAAACACATAATGTGGCACAATAATAAAATGACCATGCAAAGTATGACTGTATAACACTGTGGTCCCCCCTTCAGCCCAGCACAAAATCCAACAAGCTCAAAATAAAAACCTAAAAAAGCCCAAGCAATTGACCAACTTAAAAACACTAAAATATATTAGGCCTGTGGTTGCTTCCTCAAGGACTGTAAAAACTAAATAAGCACATAAATATAGTAAAGGAACAAGCACACAAATATTTCATGAAAACATGTGTAAAAAAACATTTCATAAAAACATGCATGGGAGAGTAGATCTATCGTCCCTCAGCGAACACAAGGACGTATAACACATTTATGATGCCTTTAGTTATCAAGCTCCTCTTTTATGGAACCAGCTTCCAATTTCAGTCCGGGAGGCAGACACAGTCACCTCGTTTAAGAGTAGACTTAAGACTTTCCTCTTTGACAGAGCTTATAGTTAGGGCTGAATCAGGTTCACCTGGTCCAGCCCCTTGATATGCTGCTATAGGCTTATAGCTGCCGGGGGACGTTTTAGGATGCACTGAGCACCTATCTCCTCTTTTTTCTCTCCTTAAGGATGAATTTTCATCTCTCAATCACACTTTACTAACTCTGCTTTCTCCCCGGAGTCCTTTTGACTTCACGTCTCATGGGGTCATCGGACCCTATGAGACGGCATAGATCCTATCTGCCTGATGGATCATCGAGGTCTGGGTCGTGGAATTCCTGCTCCTGACTACGCCACTGTCCTGTTGAGACTCCGCCCACTGTTGAGACTCCGCCCACTCCTCCTCCCCACCGCCATCTGCCTGATGGACCGTGGAGGTCTCCATCGTGGAATATGCCTACTATGAACTATTCATACACTCTGTCATATTCATTGAATGTATTTTAACTCTAAATCTGTCCTTCTATACACATTACATCTATTGCATCTGTCCATCCTGGAGAGGGATCCTCCTCTGTTGCTCTCCTGCAGGTTTCTTCCCTTTTTTTCCCCCTGAATGGTTATTTGGGAGTTTTTCCTGGTCCGATGTGAGGTTTTGGGGCAGGGATGTCTCTGTGTACAGATTGTAAAGCACTCCGAGACAAATTTGTAATTTGTGAAATTGGGCTATACAAATAAACTGAATTGAATTGAATTGATGTAGTACAATGAACTTAAAATATGATATCATATTACAATCATGTTTTTTCGAATCTCCACAAAAAAAGCCACATTAGTCCCCCAACAAGGCCTCAGCTGCTCTCAGGTGTCTAACTACCCAGGAAGAAAGGGCCCAGGTGAGCTTTTAGCCTTTAGTTTTGTGTGTCGTTTCTTTGCTGCGTGCGCTGACTGAGGCTATTTATTGCAATTATGCAGCATTACATATGTGGTGATGGGAGAATAAGTGGGTGATCTCACCTGCAGGGGGCGACAAGAGCACGTGTTGACATGGGCGTCAAGTTCCCTGCCTCCTCTCCTCCTCTCTTCCTCTCCTCCTCCTCTCTTCCTCTCTCCTCCCTGTTCTCCAGCGATGGTGCAGCAGACCGTCTCCTCCTCATCACATCTAAAGGTGGACGTGTCCCTCCTCCTGCTTCTACTTCTTCTTCTTCTTCTTCTTCCTCGTGTCTTCACAGAGGAGCTCCTCTCCAGCGGGTCACCTGGATCTAACCGGTGAGCTGTCCCCGCGGCGGCGTTTTCCTGCCCTCTAAATCTCAATCTCAGATCCGCGGCAATGATACTTGAATGTGTTGACACTGCCGCATCTGCTGGTGACACTGCGGAGGATCCGGGTTGTAGGAGGGTTGTTATTTTCATTTCCCAACTGTTTCAGAGAGCGCGAATTGTAATAGCTAAAAAAAAAAGGTAACCCTGGTGAGTGTGTGTGTGTGCGTGTGAGTTCAGACCTGCATGCTTTATTCTTTCACCTCTCTCATGTTTGTGTTGTGTCTGTCCTGAAAGCAACACCTCCTCCTCTTGCCAGCTGCCCGTTTGCGGGTCATGTGCGTAATGTGTATTTTGAAGCTGTGCGATGAGGAAGGATGCAGTTCGAGCTGAATACATGCACGTCAGTCACGACAGCAGTGACATAGCTCTGCTGCTGGGGCGGCTCCAGTCACCACAGCCCTGATGTGTGTTTCATTATGTAAGAGGCCTATTGGTTATTATGTTGAAGGTGAACGCTGATGATGTTACTGTACGTGTCTGTCCATGCATTCAGGAAATCATCTACACAATTGTTTTCATGTCACATTAATGCTTCTCTGGCATGCCCTTCACTTGGCACACGACCACTGTGTCAATGTGCTGAAGGCACAGCGACGGAAGATGTCCTTTGAGCTTTAGTTGGTGACACAAAGAAGCCAGGGCCACTGAAGCGTTACAATGGGAGGGAGGCTGGTGTCAATATTTCATGAGGATTCCAGCTTAATTAACCATCAAGGGCAGCTTGGTGGACACATGCAGGCCGTGATCTGGGGCAGGCCTCCGATATACGAGTAGTTGGAGGGAACCTTCTCACAAGCACTCGCGCGAGGATGCACTGATTTCATACGAGCCCCCCTGCCGGTGAAGGGTTCATCATCATGCTGTATATCAAGTTTCAAGTTTTTATTGTCACATCCCCTTTTATACAAGTATAATCGGTTTGTGAAATTCTTATGTGCAAAACACCCGACAGCAGTAGCAGACTAAAAAAAGAATAAGAATGAGAATAAACTATACAATATCCACACAAAAAAGAAGAAAGTATTAACAATATATATATAAAACAATGTAATAGAATATACATCATGACAATATATATATATATAAAACAATGTAATAAAATATACACTTTTTTGAGACAATATATATATATATATGTATACACATACAATATATATATACAATATATATATATATAAACAGTGTAATAAAATATACACCATGGCCATAGATATTCACAGAATATGTTCTGGTGTATAGTGTTAATGAGGTCTCAGTCCTTGTTCAGCAGCCTGATGGCCTGACTGAAGAAGCTGTCCTCGTCTGTTTGTGCGACACTTGATACTGCGTATCGCTTGCCTGACGGTAGAAGGGTGAACAGTTTGTGGCCGGGTGGTTATTGTCTTTCATCATCCGTTTGGCCCTGGCCACGCACCGCTGTGTATATGTCCAGGATGGAGGAAGCTCACCTCCAACGATGTACTGTGCCGACCGCACCACCTCTGTAGTGCCCTACGCCCAGGGCGGTGCAGTTCCGTACCAGACGGTGATGCAACCTGTCAGAACACTCTGATGGTACTGGTGTAGAATGTTCTGAGGATGCGGGGCCATGTTGAATTTCCTCAGTCGCCTAAGGAAATACAGGCGTTGTATCCCTTTTCACCACGTGAGTGGTGTGCGTGGTCCATGTGAGGTCCTCGAGATGTGCACGCCGAGGAACTTGAAGCTGCTGACCCTCTACTGCAACCCGCCTATGGAGATGGGGTGTGCTCTCCTCTCCGCTTCCTGTAGTCCACGATCAGCTCCTTGGTCTTCTTGACGTTGAGGACGAGGCTGTTCTCCTGGCACCACTGTACCAGTGATCCAACCTCCTCCTGTAGGCTGTCTCGCTGCCGCCGTGGTGATCAGCCCCAACACTGTTGTGTCGTCAGCAAACTTGATGATGACGTTGGAGCTGTGCATGGCCGTTGCAGTCGTGGGTGTACAGGAGTAGAGGAGAGGCTCAACACGCATCCCTGAGGGGCTCCCGTGTTGAGGGTCAGCGGCTCTGAGGTGGTACCGCCATCCTCACCACCTGGCGGCCCGACAGGAAGCCCAGTATCCAGGTGCACATGGTAGAGTGCAGGCCCAGACCTCTGAGCGTGGTGTCGTGCTTGGCGGGAACAATAGTGTTGATCGTTGGGCTGTTGACGACAACCAGCATTCGACACACAGTTCCTCCCTCCAGGTGGGAAAGGGCGGTGGAAGTGCCATGGCAATTGCGTCAGTCGGTGGATCTGTTTTGACGATAGTGCAAATTGCCATGGGTCCAGCGTGGCAGGCAACATGGAACAAATGAAGTCCTTGACCAACCTCTCGAAGCATTTACTGACAATCGAGGTGAGGGCTACGGGTCTCCAGTCATTCAGGCAGGTTACCTTGGGGTGTTTGGGGACAGGCACAATGGTGGACATCTTGAAGCTCTCAGGAACAACAGCCTGGGACAGGAGAGGTTGAAGATGTCTGCGAAGACTCCTGCCAACTGGTCTGCACATGCTCTGAGGGCGCCCGGGATGTGGTCGGGACCTGCCGCCTCGGATGTCCACCGCTTGAAGGCTCTGCGCACGTCAGCCTCTGAGATGATCAGCAGGCTGGTCTCCTCGGCAGCGCTGCCGCGGCTGCCGTTCACGTCGAACCGAGCAAAGAATGTATTTAGCTCGCCTGGGAGGGAGGTAGAGGAGTTCTCTTCACCGCTGGTTCTCCCTCTGAAGTCCGTGATTGTCTGTAGCCCCTTCCACACACCTCTCACGTCATGGCTCTTGAGCTTTTCCTCCACCTTGTTCCTGAACTCCCGCTTGGCAGAGCCGATGGTCTTACGGAGGTCGTAGCGGGCTCTTTTGTATTGGGAGGAAGGTGGCAGCGAGGTGAGTTGCTGAACCCCTGGGGGATGGGGGAACATGCTCAGGGAAGCATGTTGTGGGTACGAGCATTTACATTCCATGAGAGGAAACCCGTGAGAGGGAAACCAACTAGGGACAAACTAACGAGGCCAATGCAGGAGGGAGCCTATGGCCCAACACAGTGGCAGCAGTATGTGCTGTCTGGATGGAAAGGGCATATGTTTTGGTAAAGGAAGTGAGGAATGTCAACTCGGTCAGTAAGACGAGCAGCAGCATTGAGCTCTTTCCGTAACGCTCAGCTCCCCAGAGGTTTTTTGAAGGGAAAGAGGTTGTGATGAATTAAAAGGTTTAATTAACTCTGTAGGGCTTTCATTTCAACCAGCACGGGAGACTGTGAAGAAGAAAATTATGAACTCTGATCAGTATGAAACATATTAATGTGACTCACAGGTAAAAGTAGGGCAGGCAATGTATAAGAAACTCCCAACAGATCTCTTAGAGTCATATTGCCAAATTACATATTCATATATATATATATATATATATAGGCCCTATGTATATTTCAATCAGGGAGAGACCAGTTGGATGAAGAAGGATGTTTATTGTTAACAGATGATATGCAATGATGAAGTCTCAGAGTCTTTGGCGCTTGGACTCTACGGGGAGATTTGTAATTGAGGGCCGACTGCCCCGATCAGCAATGAGACTGACCCCCCCGTGGAGTCCAGACCTCAAGATTCAAGATTCAAGATGTTTTATTTGTCACATACACACACAGGGTGTGCAGTGAAATGAAAGTGGCAATGCTCAGCAGGAATGTGCAAGGGCAACAAGTACACACTATTGCAAATAAAAAAACAACACAATATTTACAATGTGTGTGTAATGTGTGTGTGTGTGTGTGTGTGTGCCAAGAGGGGCAGTTGTGGGTCTATGTGGGGGGTCTGGTGAGGTCAGGTTCACAATCCTGATGGCCTGAGGAAAGAAACTCCGTCTCAGTCTCTGTTCTTGCAGCGTGACTTAATGGACGGGCCTGCCTGACCGCTACAGCTGAAACAGTCTGTTGTTGGGGTGGTGAGGATCCTTCATGATCCTGCCCGGCTCTGGTTCTGCACCTCCTGGTGTACAAGTCCTGCAGGGTGGGAGTGTAGTTCAATAGTGCGCTCAGCGAACGCACTACTCTCTGCAAACCTTCCTGTCCTGAGCCGGAGCAGTTGCCAAACCAGGCAGTGATGCTTCCTGTCAGGACGCTCTCTACAGCTCCAGAGTAGAAGGACTGAAGGATCCTCTGGGAAACTTTAAATTTCCTCAGCTGCCTGAGGTGGTAGGCGCTGCCTTTTCTCACCAGAGTGTCTGTGTTTGTTGACCATGTCAGATCCTCGGTGATGTGGACTCCCAGGTATTTATACTCCGCTCACCTCTCCACAGTAGTCCCGTTAATCCCCAGTGGTGAGTACGTCCTCTGTTGTTGTACCCTCCTGAAGTCCACAATCAGCTCCTTAGTTTGGTGACATTCATGATGAGGCTGTTGTCCTGGCACCAGAGTGACAGATCAGCAACTTCCTCCAGGTAGGCCTTCTAAGTTTAGCCGGAGATCAGGCCCACCACCACTGTGTCATCAGCAAACTTGATGATGGTGTTGGAGCTGAACCTGGCCACACAGTCATGTGTACAGGGAGTACAGTAGGGGCTGAGGACGCAACCCTGGGGGGATCCTGTGTTCAGGTGAGGGATTTGGAGGTGTGTTCTGCCCACCCTGACCACCTGTGGCCTGGCGGTCAGGGAAGTCAGGATCCAAGCACACAGGGGTGTTCAGTCCCAGCTCAATCAGCTTGCCGGCCAGTCTGGAGGGGACTATGGTGTTGAAAGCTGAACTATAATCAATGAACAGCAGTGTTACAGCACCCCTCTGGCTGTCCAGATGAGGAGAGTGTACCCTATGAGACAGCATAGATCTATCTGCCTGATGGATCATCGAGGTCTGGGTGGAATTCCTGCTCCTGACTACGCCACTGTCCTGTTGAGACTCCGCCCACTGTTGAGAGACTCCGCCCACTCCTCCTCCCACCGCCATCTGCCTGATGGACGTGAGAGTCTCCATCGTGGAATATGCCTACTATGAACTATTCATACACTCTGTCATATTCATTGGATATATTTTAACTCTAAATCTGTCCTTCTATACACATTACATCTATTGCATCTGTCCATCCTGGAGAGGGATCCTCCTCTGTTGCTCTCCTGCAGGTTTCTTCCCTTTTTTTCCCCCTGAATGGTTATTTGGGAGTTTTCCTGGTCCATGTGAGGTTTTGGGGCAGGATGTCTCTGTTATTACAGATTGTAAAAGCACTCCGAGACAAATTTGTAATTTGTGAAATTGGGCTATACAAATAAACTGAATTGAATTGAATTGATGTAGTACAATGAACTTAAAATATGATATCATATTACAATCATGTTTTTCGAATCTCCACAAAAAAAGCCACATTAGTCCCCCAACAAGGCCTCAGCTGCTCTCAGGTGTCTAACTACCCAGGAAGAAAGGGCCCAGGTGAGCTTTTAGCCTTTAGTTTTGTGTGTCGTTTCTTTGCTGCGTGCGCTGACTGAGGCTATTTATTGCAATTATGCAGCATTACATATGTGGTGATGGGAGAATAAGTGGGTGATCTCACCTGCAGGGGGCGACAAGAGCACGTGTTGACATGGGCGTCAAGTTCCCTGCCTCTCCTCCTCCTGCCTCTCCTCCTCCTCTCTCTTCCTCTCTCCTCCTGTTCTCCAGCGATGGTGCAGCAGACCATCTCCTCCTCATCACATCTAAAGGTGGACGTGTCCCTCCTCTGCTTCTACTTCTTCTTCTTCTTCTTCTTCCTCGTGTCTTCTTACAGAGGAGCTCCTCTCCAGCAGGTCACCTGGGATCTAACCGGTGAGCTGTCCCCATGGCGTTTTCCTGCCCTCTAAATCTCAATCTCAGATCCGCCTTGCAGCCCAATACTTGAATGTGTTGACACTTGCCCGCATCTGCTGAGTGACACTGCGGAGGATCCGGGTTGTGGGAGGGTTGTTATTTTCATTTCCCAACTGTTTCAGAAGGCGCGAATTGTAATAGCTAAAAAAGGTAACCCTGAGTGAGTGTGTGTGTGTGCGTGTGGGTTCAGACCTGCATGCTTTATTCTTTCACCTCTCTCATGTTTGTGTTGTGTCTGTCCTGAAAGCAACACCTCCTCCTCTTGCCAGCTGCCCGTTTGCGGGTCATGTGCGTCAATGTGTATTTTGAAGCTGTGCGATGAGGAAGGATGCAGTTCGAGCTAGAATACATGCACGTCAGTCACGACAGCAGTGACATTAGCTCTGCTGCTGGGGCTGGCTCCAGTCACTCACAGCAGCCCTGATGTGTGTTTCATTATGTAAGAGCCTATTGGTTATTATATTTGAAGGTGAAATGCTGATGATGTTACTGTACGTGTCTGTCCATGCATTCAGGAAATCATCTACACAATTGTTTTCATGTCACATTAATGCTTCTCTGGCATGCCTTCATATTGGCACCGCGACCACTGTGTCAATGTGCTGAAGGCAATAGGCGAACGAAGATGTCCTTTGAGCTTTAGTTGGTGACACAAAGAAGCCAGGGCCACTGAAGCGTTACAATGGGAGGGAGGCTGGTGTCAATATTTCATGAGGATTCCAGCTTAATTAACCATCAAAGGGCAGCTTGGTGGACACATGCAGAGCCGTGATCTGGGGCAGGCCTCCGATATCTGTGAGTAGTTGGAGGAACCTTCTCCTTGGCTGCTCTCGCGCGAGGATGCACTGATTTCATACGAGCCCCCTTGCCGGTGAAGGGTTCATCATCATGCTGTATATTGGGAGGAAGGTGGCAGCGAGGTGAGTTGCTGAACCGCTGGGGGATGGGGGAACATGCTCAGGGAAGCATGTTGTGGGTACGAGCATTTACATTCCATGAGAGGAAACCCGTGAGAGGGAAACAACCAGGGGACAAACTAACGAGGCCAATGCAGGAGGGAGCCTATGGCCCAACACAGTGGCAGCAGTATGTGCTGTCTGGATGGAAAGGGCATATGTTTTGGTAAAGGAAGTGAGGAATGTCAACTCGGTCAGTAAGACGAGCAGCAGCATTGAGCTCTTTCCGTAACGCTCAGCTCCCCAGAGGTTTTTTGAAGGGAAAGAGGTTGTGATGAATTAAAAGGTTTAATTAACTCTGTAGGGCTTTCATTTCAACCAGCACGGGAGACTGTGAAGAAGAAAATTATGAACTCTGATCAGTATGAAACATATTAATGTGACTCACAGGTAAAAGTAGGGCAGTCAATGTATAAGAAACTCCCAACAGATCTCTTAGAGTCATATTGCCAAATTACATATTCATATATATATATATATATATATATAGGCCCTATGTATATTTCAATCAGGGAGAGACCAGTTGGATGAAGAAGGATGTTTATTGTTAACAGATGATATGCAATGATGAAGTCTCAGAGTCTTTGGCGCTTGGACTCTACGGGGAGATTTGTAATTGAGGGCCGACTGCCCCGATCAGCAATGAGACTGACCCCCACGTGGAGTCCAGACCTGGTGCTGCTGATGAGCTGATGGAATGATGAGTTAAAGTAAATGGATCCGTGAAGACTGCGTGGAGATGGGGATGTGGAGGGCTGCGTAACAGCAACATTTATGAATTGAAGGTAGAAAGACAGTCATATTTTAATGAAACAGCAGCAAGATGATAGATTAGCCATGTCATTGTTTCCCCGTGCTTATTGGATCGGAAAACCAGCTGACCTGCGCATCTGGTCTCATGATTGACGGCGCCGAGCGATGACAGCGAGTAAACAATGAGTGAGCATGTGTGAGAAATGATTGTGAGGATCTTAACCACAGCTGTTTGGTTGTTTGGTTACCCAAAGGGAGTTTGTGGCTTTATGTGGATTCATAGCAAAGTAACCTTGGGGGAGAAACCTGCTATAGGGAGGCAGGGAGAGGCAGGTATCAGGGACTCTGATTCATCGGTTTCTGCTCTGCACTGCAGGTGCTGACTTGGCACTTAGTGTGTTGTGTGTCTGTACTTAAAACCACACACTGCTGTCTTTTGGGACCTCTTTGCATTTCCTTTTGTCCTCCCAGAAATATAACATTTAGAAAAAAACAATATGTCTTGTATCATTAGGATCCCCCTCATTAGGATCCCCCAACAGATTCATTTTCATAAGAAAGGAAATAAGATGCTATTTCCTGCGATGTAAGTGAATGCACTTCCATTTTCAGTCATTACATCCCTTTTAGAGACAAAATATTTTTCTTTGACTTCAAATTTATCGGAAAACATTGAAGGCTCTTATGCTAATGGTAAAAAATGTATAACAAATGTTGTTTTATAAAAATGTTTAAAAAAACATGAACTAATTGTACCGTTTGAACTTGAAAAACGGAGATGAATAATGGCAAATATTTGGCGGTAGATGGACACTTAATGTGCAAGTGCTTCTGAGGGTCTGCTGAAGCACCCTATACCCAGGAAATCGGTAAATCTTAGACATCCTTTATTATGTGCCTTAGGATGAAGCAAACAGCGGGGAGTAATCACCACTGGGTTTTTCCCATTTATAGTGCAGTCCAAATCAGAGACTCTAAACATCAGAACTGTAGTGAACACACCTGGGACTGACGTATCTTCTCCACACTTAGAGTTGCACATCAGTATCTTTTTGTGTGTGACAAGATCCTCATGAACAAATGGAGAGCTCCTACAAGCACCAGTTGAGACATGACCTGTCTCATATATTTTCCCATGTAAACACTGTCATTGTGTACCCATCGATGGCTAATGTGGGAGAAAAAACAGACTTAACCGCCACCTGTTCGCCCCACATGCTGTCATTATGCCACAACCACACAGCTCCTCTGCAGGAATAACACAGAGCTATCATCTTTTCCTCTTTGTGTTAAGCAGTGACGCGTTGGTGCTGACTGCTGACCAAGTGTCCTGGGATTGGTAGCATTGCATGTATTTACAGGAGTGTTTCACAAGAGAAGGGAACACAGTAAGCCATGACTGATGCAGAAGGGAAATGCGTAGAAAATTACAGTTTGCCTGCACGACGTAAAGGATCTTGCCAAAGTTGCTTGAGTCTAATCAAAGTTCTCAGGAGGCAATTTCAGAAACTACATTGAAAGGCTGATTGTTGAGTTACAGACACAGGTGGGGACAGCAGTAGTGTCAACATATAAATGATGACATCATCCACGTATATTACCTTGCAAGAGCAAAATAAATGTTGGTGGCTTTAAAACAAGGTCTTTTAAAGCACAGATAATGTCGCTGTTCAATGCAGTGCAGTGTTGCCGCAAAGATAATTAGTTCAATTATTGAACTAATTATCTTCTAATTATATTGAACTTCAATATAATTAGCTTATTAACTTTGAATAGGAATTAATGCAACAGGTATAATGGGAATGCCATAATGTAAGTGGAATTTATTTTTGACCTCAGAGGTCAACAGTTGCCTTTATAAAGTCTTTATTAAAGTATTCACCAGGTGTGATCGAACAGCTTTCGGTCAGCGGAGACAATAATTTTGTCATATAAGCCACAAGTGAGGTCTGACCTAGTTTCAGCCTTTGCATGCATTCATGGATGGATGGATCCTGGTTCTGGATAAAACAGAATCCTATTCTCTCACACAGATCTTGGAAAACATCTTTGTTCGCTGTGATCTATGGAGTCAGATCGGTGTCAACATAAACGAATGCACACATTCACATGATTCACAACTGTATTACAATGAATATCTCCACAGACATGTTTTCAAGGCACATACAAAGGTCGATAGTTGTATATAAATGTTTTTTTTAAATTCAACATACTGTATAAAATAATGATGCATGCTATTTAAAAGTGTTTTCAATCTAAAACACATTTGTTACATTATAATATATATATACATTGTAAACTTCACCGCTTATGTGTGCGGGAAGGTTAAATCCAAACGCACATTTTTGTTTGGATTTTATTTTCGTCACAGACTTATAACTTCAAAGTTCAATGTTTGGACCACTTTGCCTCATCTCTCATTTGTTGGTATTCTAATTTGTTGATATTCTAATTTGTCATCTTTTTTACAAAAAAGGATAAGGACCCCAGATGCCATGAAGATTCACCCTCCAAATTAGACATCCTGGAAAAGAAATGTGAAACTTGATTCTCGGCTCCTGCTGTGCCACTAAGAGTCTTTGATGGAGGACAGACTGTTGGGTAATTGCTGCCTCGGATGATTGATTTTGAAAGTGCTCTTGAGGGCGCTGTAAACTGTATTTCCAGCTATTTCCAAAATGAGCGAACAAAGAGAGACATTTGTTGATGGGGAATTACGAAATGACAATCATCAGGGCGGCATGCTGGCTGACGGTGATGCCAACGCCAATGAAATCCAGACAGAGGATGGCGGGATGACGGGAGATAATGGCGACACTGGCACTCTGGCTGGAACTGAAATGGCTCAGCAGGACAAAGTCATCATCTGGGGTACAGACTCCCAGTGTGACGCCGCCGATCTGGTTGAGTTTGAGATGCTGGAGTGTCAGGAACTGGAGGCGACCCTGGTTGAGGACGCAGAGGACTTTGTAGGGCTAGCAGACCACAAACCGCTTCAAGGTCGGCTTTCATCATGCAGCAAAGCTACAGTAGAACAAGTACCGGATAATAAGAGCAGTGAAAAGAGAGAGTGTGTTCTGCATGGCGCCAGTGAGTGGGAATCCAGCGTCTCTGCGTCCAGGACTGAGTTAAGCTCAGAAACCGACGCCTTTGTAACCTGTCTGTCCACCATTTCAAGCATGGACACTGCTGTGGACACTGCTGGCAGGACCCAGACGACAGACTCTTGGAACATGGCCTCTGGTCCTTACTCAACTATCTCAGAAGACTTGACTCTGGTTTCTCAGAATGACAACACCATCACTGAACGAGGCAAGGGCACTGCTCAACCTTCCCTCTCCTCTGGAAAGAGCACGATACACAGAAACGATGTGGACGTAAATTTGAATTCAATGGTTCACTCAGAGGATGTGTTATCACAGGCACAAGTGGGCAATGGAGTTGATCTGTGTGAGGCTGTCATTGATGAGCACAGGAAGAACACAACACAGAGAAATAAAGCAGGGAATACCATTTTAGAGGGAGAATGTTATCGAAGGCGAAGTACAGAACACAAATATGTACACGCTGCAAAAACATCATGTGAAGGAAACACTAAAATGAATGAAGGCACACATGCTGATGAGGCTCCTATTGTGAACTACAGTCCGCCCCAAATGGGTACAAAGGGAACTCAGTCATCAATTGAATCCAAAGCCACAAAGTACCAAGGATCATTTGATAACTCTTTTAAAAAACAAAACTCATTTGACAAGAGTTTCAAAAAGCAGCCGTCGTTTGAGAATACTTCAAAGAAGCAGCTTTCCTTTGATAACAGTCCAAAAAGGCAGGGCTCCTTTGAGAAAACGGTGACCTACAGCTCTTCAAGCCTGGAGCGGAGGAAGCCATGGGGGAGCCCCAGTCGACCAGCCACTCCTACTTCCCCGAAAACAACCTCTTGTTCCCCCAAGAAACCACTGTCGGCTTCTCCAGCCAAGGTCCAGAGCATCAGGGCACTGAGCTCGGAGCACAGTGACTCCCCTCAGAGAGGTTTCAGTCAAACATCCAGACCTCCAGGAAAGACAAGTTTGAGCAGTTGCATCCCCAAACCTGTTCAATCTCAGCAGAGAGAGCCTGAACCCAGGAGGACTTCTCCTCCCCAGAAGCCGAAAAATGTTAGACCAAAAATCATCACCTATGTTCGTAAGAATCCTCAAGCAAAACCCCCAGGGACAGATGCCCCACTCGAAGCCTCCGCACTCCCACTCAGACTGTCTTCTAACTACAGCCAACCGGCTCAAAAAGATACAAAGATTGGTCCTCAACCTAAATCCACAACGGTGTTATGTTCCTCCAACCTGCTGTTTGACAAATATCGACAGGAGATGCAGAAGGCGGGGTACTATCCTCCAGGCATGGCTGCGACTGGGGCGAACAATCCAAGCAGCTGCATCCCTCAAAGGCTGAGTGGAAAGTCGGGCAGTTTTCATGAGGAAATGTCTGAGAAGTATCCCCGAGAGGTGAACAAGGGTCTTTTGAATCAATATAATGTAGTTTGTCATTGCATGCTATACATACATACACATAGACACACTGTATATATATCATTGTCGTGAAATATTTGAAAACAGTGATCGACTGTGGTTTTTGTCATGTTCCTCCCCAGCATGGTTCCCAAGAAGAAGGCAGTGTCTACCGCTCACCCAGAGCTTTGAGGCCTCAGCTGGGTTTGGGGGCAGTCACCAGGCAGCCAGCAGCCAAGACAAGAGTTCATCAGACAGGTCAAAGGTCAGCCCCTGTTCCAGGCCAGTCTGCTCAGGCAGCCGAAGCGTCCGCCAGTGGCTACCCGAACCCTGCAGGTGAGATGCTTATCTGCAGGTATTATCGGTTTAAAGTGGAAAAGTTCATGTGGTGTCAGCGCATTATATGTATGTATGTTTTCTTCTTCTTTTTGGACCAAGAACATTAAATAGTATTATAGCATTCTTAACTTACGTGCTTATGCTGCAAATCAAATAGTAGTTTAAAAACATTCAGACCATTGTGGGAAAACTATTTTATGAGAGCTTTCCCATCTCCATACTTGCACATCCCACCCTCTCGTTGTCGGGCTGCAGAGAAGGTATCTTCTTCGGCTCGCTGAATGCATTACCTAATTGGTTTGTCCTGTCATGCGTCATGTTCCTTCAGCTTGGCCTTTGGCTCCTGAACAATTGGAAGTGCAAAGCATTTTATAGCAATGTAACTCAAAACATGTTTTTAATTGTGTGTGTCGTCTTTATAGCTGCTGGGGATTAAATGAAATAGATATTTTGTATGACTCATCAGATCAGATTCACAGATGGTACTGTCTTGTTTTCTGTATAGCTCCAGGAGAGCAAAAGAGATCAGGAGAAAGAGGTTCAGAAACCGGCCCCAAGAGTGCCCTGCTCAAATCAGCTCAGTCTGGTCTCCGACCTCCGGGCTTCTCCGCCTTGCCAGCTGCCCGTATGGCCACCTTCGGCTTTGTCCGGACCTCCAGTGTCTCCTCTGTATCCAGCAGCCAGTCCAACGAAAGCAGTCACAGTGATTCCTGCCGCTTCTCTCAACGTGAGTCACGCTCTCTGCACACGCTTCTTTTAAATTGGGTTTAAGAGTCTTTACTAAATTAACTTGAAATAATGAGAGACTCAAACACAAAATCTGACAGACTGCTCAGTCTCATTTGTGTGCCTTGTATTCCACATGTACCGTTCTCCATGTTAGTTCGCTGGTAGCTCCTGGTATCCTCAGTTACTATAGCAACAGCCGCTCACTTCCTCTCCTTTTTCATTCATTTATCACGAGTAGGCACTGAAAGCTGCTGCGCTAGAGGTTTCCACATATTTAAGTCCCTCTGCTGCCTCTGCTCAGCCTGCATACTGCAGCATTTGATCTGCACCGGATCCTGGTGCTCAGTTCAACCCTTCCTGCAGTCTCCATTTAGAGAAATCAATGCTGGTAGAAGTCACATGACACACTGATTATCTAACAGAGCTGTAAGAAATGTGTCGCCCGTGTATTACAAAGTGTGTTTGTGTGTGTGTGTGTGTGTGCGTGCATGCGTGTGGGTGTGTGTGTGTGTGCATGTGTGTGTGTGTGTGTGTTCTGTTCCAACATGGAACATTTTCCCTCGTGTGATTTCATATTCATCCCATGATCCGGTTTGACTGACTCACAAAATGAGCAGCTGTACAGAAGCTTTACTTTTGGTCGTATTTACATTAACTTAAATGTATTCAAATCATTAAAAAACTTAATGTCCAGATCAAAGTTAGATTAGTCTTTTGCACAGGCAGAAGTGTCCCTGTGGCATCTGTACTGACTGTGCCGATTGGCTGAAATGACGATGGGTTTAATACTGTCCTCGCTCAAGTGGCACCGCATTTGTTTCAGCCTTTCCTTACTATCTTGTTCTAACCTGCTGGATTCAGACGCTCCCTTACGCCTCTGGTGTAGGCAGGATCCTCAGAAATAAATAGCTGTTACCTCACGCAGGGTGTGCCTACCCCCCCAAGCCCCTCCCTCAGCCTCAACTGCAGAAACTGCTTCGCATGTCAGCAGCAGTCTTTTCTTCTCAATGTCTAATCTCTGAGATGAAAAGAAGTGTCGGGTGTGGTGTGACAGGATAATCTGCTGACGCTGTGTTCCCACCGACACCGCCGACCAGCTTCATTCTTCCCTGTGGATCTCCTCAAACTTTCACCAAGTCAGATAATGGTCTTTCTTTCTGCTTCAGCATCCCTCCTAGGAGTCTCCAATGTACACTTTATTGAGTTATATTGGACAATTTTTAACACCGATTTTTCAGAAAACGACCACAACTAAAGATGATAACCTGCAGTTATGTAAGTGTGGCCTACTCTGTTTTGTATCGCCATCTTTGTTAGTTTCTCTGTGGATCTGTTGCTTCATTCGTCAATGAATGACACATTATCTGTTTCTTTTGGCTGCCTTAATGAATGGATGGGTGTGTAGCAGATAGTAAAACGCTTGGGAGTAGCTCAGACAGCATGGCCATGACTGGCAGCTTGCATAGCAGCGTTTCCCTACAGGCTGTCAGCTCTGACAGCGCGGCTCCATTAGTATGGCCTCCGTATACATCGAACACAGACACGTTCATTGGGGGGGAAACCAGTGTGACTCCTAAATCCTTCCGTGATGAACATCAGGACGCTGACGTTGTATTGAGTTAGCTCTGTAGGAGTCTGTTATGAGCACACGCTATGCTCATGTGTCTGCCATGCTGTGTGGATCACGTCACAAAGTGTGTTTGGAGTAACAGCATCTTTGCCCAACGGCTTTCAAGGCTGCAACATGAGATGCTACTAAAGAAAGATGGATATAAGTATTATAGCTGTTACGGCCTCTCTCGGTTGCCTAGAGGTGCACGGGCCGTAACATACAGATATATAAGAGACACAGCTTTGACAAGGGTGGAACAAAGGAGGCAAACGATAGGTAAGGTGAATCACTTAAGCAACAAGGAATATTTATTGGCAGAGTTAAGGCTTAACAAAGGTAAACTAAAACAGAATCAACAAGACGTCATGGTCTCCAAGGCCAACACAATAAACCAAAACCCCCATGCTAACTAGAAAATAAAAGGTCACACTGAACTACCATAGTGAAAGGAAAAACAATACTGAGCTCCCTGTCTAACCACAAAACAGGAGAAAAAAGACACAACAAACATGGCAGAGAGCCCCCACACAGCTTCACCCACAGAGAGACAAATGGTGGCCTACACTTAGGCACCATGCCACGGAATGGTCCCAGCTCAGAGGCCAACGAGAGTGAAACACTTGATCTTGAGGTATATATATATATGTCCACTGATTATGTGATGCCTCTCAGGTGGTGTAACTCCACCCGGCATACAAAGAAAACATTACATGTAATATGTACTAAGTGGAACCGACCTCTCTCATATCTTGTAGACTTGGTATAACTACTGGTGACTGTATACTTTATAATCAAACTTTGGATTTAGCATTCCAGTTCCAAGTCAGACTTCAAAGCAGTTAAGGCAGCACAAATATCTGAGGCATGTTATGAATAATAAGCCTCTTTTTTTGTGGATTAGTCCCTCAACCTTATCATGCCCAGCACGAACACAAAAAACAGCAGACAAAATTCTCGTTAAAGTCTGAACCCGGACTGTTTTATTTTTCAATCCATCCATTTAATCAGGAGATCTGATTAAAGCTGTGAGGTGGAACAGTCCAGACATCAATTTCACTGGACTGCACCACGGGTTTAAGAGACATGCACCCTAACAGAGTTCTCATTGGTGTCTTATCTCACTTGCGGTTGGATATTAAACAAAATAACTGTCAAACTAATAAGACTTAAAATTATAATAAGAAAAATAATGCAAAAATAATGGCTTGTTTTTATTCTTCTCAACCTGTCTGTTCTCACATGAACACGTCACCAGCAGAGTACAGTCCGTGTTGCGGGTGTAGCACAGATCAGTGGATGTGTCCTGTACATGCAGTGTGAGTCTGCCTCCAGCTGACGGCTTCAACCCATCTGCTTCTCGGCTCAGACTTTCAGTAAGTTGCCTTTGGAAAGAAAAGCATCGACTGGCTCTCGTTGCGGAATCTGCTGCAGCGAGGAACATGACGTTCGTTTGTTTTTGCATTAGATTCTATGTTACGACAACAGCTTGTTGTTTCGTGTGATTTCAAAGCACCTTAAACCATCTTATGTTTTATTCTGTCTCGGGTCAGAATAATTCTATTTTAGTTCAAGGGCATTGACCTGTCCTCCTTTCCTCTATGAGTGTGGATGCACCGACAAGAGTTATTGACTGAGGAGCTGAATATTTCATGATAAGTAATTGGAGCTATCCGGTTTAACTTTGACCGACGAAGTAAAGGTAAATGCTGAGTAGTTAGTAGTGCTGGAATCCATGTTATGAAATGTTATGAAAGAAAAGAACAACGTCTGCCAATGTGTAACAAGCGCGTGGATCTCCCTGTTCGTATGGGGGGATGTTTGTTTGTGACGATGTTTATCTGTTGGACTACGCCTTACAGCCTCAATTTGTCTTTGAATCAAAGCCTTTCATATCTGCAGAAAGCTAGAGGCGGAATAACAGCTGTTATGAATAATTAAGGTGTTTGCAGCATTCTGCTTTTCTGCTTGCCTGAGTACATTTCTGCAGTTTAGAAACTAAAACTATAGATAGTGATCTGCTGATCCAATAGCATTGCTACAAAGCAGATGATTTGGAGCATTGATGCTAACAGGGACAAAATATACGCTTTTTAAGATTTCGAATTATTTACGGATGCACTACACTGTGAATGTACAAATTCTGAAAAATGTTAATGCATTGACTAATTCAAACACAATGCTCCCGTCCCAAAGGGTTTCTTTTTTTTCTCCCACTTTGACTAAACTTAATTCGAGCTTCGTTCATAAGAAACTTGACTCAATGGGAACATTCACTACCAAGCCAAGTTGCATACTTATTTTTGTAGTATATTATCGGGAACAAAGGGAACGATCACATGTCTTCGGAGTGTTTATGTCATGCACTGAAATCTACAACATTTATACAATTATATTCTCACACAACAAACAAAACAAGAAGTGCAAACAAAGTGACGGAAAGCGGATGCCAGTATCCGTTTATCCATCCCGACTCATCCCTGTTCAGCCTCACAGGGTTCATAGATCACAAAATACATTTCTCTCTTCCCTGCTCTGCAGATCGTGGCAGCGGCAGCGATGACACACCTCCGCACAACGCCACAGCGCCCTGCAGTGAGGCCCCCCATGCTCAGAGCCGGCCACCTCCTCCCAACGCCCCCGGCCTCCAGCGCCACAGTCTGCCGCCACAGCGCTGCTCCCCGCTTGGTACGTAGGCCGTTTTATGTGTATTTGATGTTGGAGCTATCTCCAGAGACGACAACATTGTGCTGCGCTTTCCACAAGGCCCAGATCAAGGTCACTGGGTCCTGTGATCACATGACCCTGCCCTTGAGATTAGATATGTGAGCGAGTGTTAGAAGGAGTGGTAGAGGGAGGTGGCAGTTTAGCATTGGAATGTACTAGTCTACGGGTAGATGACGACGGATGGACTGCAGTCCTCAAGTCACATGAAAACAGGAAATCTGAGGAATACTTGACACTGTAGACAAGGCGGATGAAGGGGAATTTCTGTTTTTTTATCATCTCACCTGCATCAGGTGATTCTTTAACGCTCAGGTTTGCGTAACTTTGCTGTATTGTTTAAAAACGTAAAATGGCTTGGCTGACGTTTGTGTAATTGTAAGTAAGGATTCTTAGCTGTTACTGAGCACTGCATCAGAGCACTGATACAGTCCATAACTGTACTCTCTCTCAGCTGATGTAGGCGTCTCTGTATGTCGGTGCACCTTGTGGCTCGTGTTGAAAGTGACGTATCAACTCCATCCAGTGGTCACATAAGTGCATTTCTGATCAGCCACGAACAGCATCAGCTTCCTGTGGAGCAGCACCTCCATCTAGGGGCCACTGACTGTACCACACTGTCACCTAAATATGTCCTCACTTTGGACGTCTATATCAAAGTATGATTACCCCTTCTCAGATTGTTTGATCAGAAACCAAACAAGTACAAATCGAAGAATAGAAACAATTCTGAAAAATAAATGCATTTTTTATATGTTTTTTTCTCTTTATATCCTAGTAATAATCTCACATTCGCTTAGATTGAAAGTGCTTTGGAGGTTCCAACCCTCAGACCGGGAACATGTGCTTTACACGATACATGCAGAGTTGCACAGTCAAATATATATATATATATATATATATATACTGTAATAGTAATTATAGCCTTTCTTCACTGGTTACCAGCTTCTCTCCTTTCAGTTCAAATGTAATCAGTTGACTTCAGAGCCTTTTCCTACTGGGCCCATTGAAAGAGCCACGTTCAGTTGAAAACGTTAAATGAAGTTTAAAAACCTAACTAGCCTCGTCTATCCTCAAAATGACTCGGTTCTAACGTTTATGATTTTAAGGGGTTGTTTGTGTATTGTGTATTATTTGATTTGTCCATTGTATTCATGACAGCCTACCCTGATGTTAGCCATATTAATCCATATTAATGTTTGAGCAACATTCTAATGCTGCATCAGTTCAAGATTAACCTAATTTGATATACTTTACATACACTACCGTTCAAAAGTTTGGGGTCACTTAGAAATGTCTTTATTTTTCAAAGAAAAGCACTGTTTTTTCAATAAAGATAACATTAATCAAAAATACCCTCTCTACATTGTTAATGGTATTAAATGACCTTTATTCTAGGTGGAAATGTCTGGTTTCTAATGAAATATCTCCATAGGTGTATAGAGGCCCATTTCCATCAACTATCACTCCAGTGTTCTAATGGTACATTGTGTTTGCTAATCGCCTTAGAAGACTAATATCTGATTAAGAAACCCTTGTGCAATTATGTGCTTAGCACAGCTGAAAACAGTTATGCTGGTGATATAAGCTATACAACTGGCCTTCCTTTGAGCTTGAAGTTTGAAGAACAAAATTAATACTTCAAATATTAATCATTATTTCTAACCTTGTCAATGTCTTGACTATATTTTCTATTCAATTTTCAATTCATTTGATAAATAAAAGTGAGTTTTCATGGAAGACACGAAATTGTCTGGATGACCCCAAACTTTTGAACGGTAGTGTAGGTATCATACTTATATTATGATATAATAATGTATAAACCATATGTTTTGTATGTCAGCAAAGCAACTTGTTAACTGTCTTAAATGTCATTTAAATCAAAGTGAAAGAGTAGAAAATAACAAAAGTGTCCTTTGAAAAGTCTTTAGAAGTATAAACTATGAAATTTAAAAAGTTAAGTGAGGTATAAGTATCTCAAATGTAATTCTACACCACTATTAAACCATCATTATGTACTAACTTGTAATATAACAGGATGTCATGGTCAATGGTGTCGAATGCAGCACTAAGGTCTAACAAGACCAGGACAGAGAGGAGTCCTTTATCTGCTGCCATTAAGAGGTCATTTGTAATTTTCACCAGTGCCGTCTCGGTGCTGTGGTGTTTTCTAAATCCTGATTGAAATTTCTCAAATAAACTATTATGATGTAGAAAGTCGCACAACTGATTTGCACCACTTTCTCAAGGATCTTGGAGAGGAAGGGGAGGTTAGAGATCGGTCTGTAGTTAGCCAATACCTCTGGATCCAGAGTGGGCTTCTTCAGGAGAGGTTTAATAACAGCCACCTTGAAGGAGTGTGGTACGTGGCCTGTTAGCAGAGACACATTGATAATATCTAATAGAGAGCCGCCAATTAAAGGCAAAACGTCTTTAAGCAGCCTCGTCGGGATGGGGTCCAAGAGACAGGTAGACGTGTTCGAAGTAGAAACCGTTGAAAATAATTGGTCACGGTTGATAGGAGAAAATCCCTCCAAATATACACCAGGGCATACAGCGGTTTCCAAGGCCATTCCACTTGAGAACAGATTGGCACTGGTTATGGGCAAGAGATTATTAATCTTGTCCCTAATAGTTAAAATCTTTTCATTGACTAATTCAAACACAATGCTCCCGTCCCAAAGGGTTTCTTTTTTTTCTCCCACTTTGACTAAACTTAATTCGAGCTTCGTTCATAAGAAACTTGACTCAATGGGAACATTCACTACTACAGCCAGTTTTTCTTATTTACTGTAGTATATTATGGGAACAAAGGAGCGATCATGTCTTGGTGTTTATGTCATGCACTGAAATCTACATGTTTACGTTATGTTCTCACACAACAAACAAAACAAAATTGCAAACAAAGTGGCCCAGAGCGGATGCAGTATCCGTTTATCATCGACTCATCCTGTTCCTGGCCTCACAGGGGTTCATAGATCTACAAAATACATTCTCTCTTCCCTGCTCTGCAGATCGTGGCAGCGGCAGCGATGACACACCTCACTAGCATACAGCGCCTGCAGTGGGGCCCCATATGAGCCGGCCACCTCCTCCCAACGCCCCCGGCCTCCAGCGCCACAGTCTGCCGCCACAGCGCTGCTCCCCGCTTGGTACGTAGGCCGTTTTATGTGTATTTGATGTTGGAGCTATCTCCAGAGACGACAACATTGTGCTGCGCTTTCCACAAGGCCCAGATCAAGGTCACTGGGTCCTGTGATCACATGACCCTGCCCTTGAGATTAGATATGTGAGCGAGTGTTAGAAGGAGTGGTAGAGGAGGTGGCAGTTGCATTGGAATCTGTGCTGATCTGGGTAGATGACGACGGATGGACTGCAGTCCTCAAGTCACATGAAAACAGGAAATCTGAGGAATACTTGACACTGTAGACAAGGCGGATGAAGGGGAATTTCTACTTTCTCATCTCACCTGCATCAAGTGATTCTTCAAACTCCAGTTTAAGTAACTTTGCTGTATTGTTTAAAAACGTAAAATGGCTTGGCTGACGTTTGTGTAATTGTAAGTAAGGATTCTTAGCTGTTACTGAGCACTGCATCAAACACCCCATTGATTCCATGACATACTCTCTCTCTCAGCTGTAGGCGTCTCTGTCAGTGCACTTGTGGCTCTAAATATTTAGTGACGTATCAACTCCATCTAAATGGTCACATATGATGCATTTCTGATCAACCACAGACATCGCTTCCTGGAGCAACACCTCATCAGGGGCCTGACTGCTACTGTCACCTAAATATGTCCTCACTTTGGACGTCTATATCAAGAGTATGATTACCCCTTCTCGTTGTTTTGATCAGAAACCAGAAACAAGTACAAATCGAAATAGAAACAATTCTGAAAAATAAATGCATTTTATATGTTTTTCTCTTTATCTAGTAATAATCTCACATTCGCTTAGATTGAAAGTGCTTTTGGAGTTTCCAACCCTCAGACTAGAACATGTGCTTTACGATACATTCTTGGGTACTGATCAAATATATATATATATATATATATATATACTGTAATAATAATTATAGCCTTTCTTCACTGGTTACCAGCTTCTCTCCTTTCAGTTCAAATGTAATCAGTTGACTTCAGAGCCTTTTCCTACTGGGCCCATTGAAAGAGCACGTTCAGTTGAGCGTTAAATGAAGTTTAAAGAAACCTAACTGACACGTCTATCCTCAAAATGACTCGGTTCTGCGTTTATATGATTTTAAGGGTTGTTTGTGTATTGTGTATTATTTGATTTGTCCATTGTATTCATGACAGCCTACCTGATGTTAGCCATATTAATCCATATTATTTTGAGCAACATTCTAATGCTGCATCAGTTCAAAATTAACCCCATTTGATATACTTTACATACCTACGTTCAAAGTTTGGGGTCATAGAAATGTCTTTTATTTTTTCAAAAGCACTGTTTTTCAATAAGATAACATTAAATCAATACCTCTCTACATTGTTAATGTGGTAAATGAGCTTCTTCTGGGGTGGAAATATCTGGTTTCTAAAATATCTCCATAGGTGTATAGAGCCATTTCCATCAACTATCACTCAGTGTTCTAATAGTACGTGTGTTTTGCTAATCGCTTCCAGAAGACTAATATCTGATTAGAAAACCCTTATTACAGTATGTTAGCACAACTGAAAACAGTTATGCTGGTGATATAAGCTATACAACTGGCCTTCCTTTGAGCTTGAAGTTTGGTAAAATTAATACTTCAAATATTAATCATTATTTCCTAACCTTGTCAATGTCTTGACTATATTTTCTATTCAATTTCAATTCATTTTGATAAATAAAGTGAGTTTTCATGGAAGACACGAAATTGTCTGGATGACCCCAAACTTTTTGAGCGGTGGTGTGGTATCATACTTATATTGCATTATAATAATGTATAAACCATATGTTTTGTATGTCAGCAAAGCAACTTGTTAACTGTCTTAAATGTCATTTAAATCAAAGTGAAAGTGAAAATATAAAAGTCCTTTGAAAAGTCTTTAGAAGTATAAACTATGAAATTTAAAAAGTTAAGTGAGGTATAAGTATCTCAAATGTAATTCTACACCACTATTAAACCATCATTATGTACTAACTTGTAATATAGTTTTAAAAACAATATGTATTAGAGAAAATTAAACTTGTATTTCTTGTGTGCATTATTAAACATACAGACATTTATCTTTGCTATACAGCCTCGAGGAGAGAGATACAGAGGACACAGGGCTGGTGCCCTGTGTCCTCACCCAAAACATGTGCAGTGGTTCCTTGAAGCCACAGTCCCCCGGTGAGTGTTATGTCTGTGTGTGTGTGTGTGTGTGTGTATGTTAGGTTTGTGTGTGTGTCTGTGTGTATTAAGGTAAATGTTACGTAAACTCTCATACTCTCATATATGTATTATTATATGTTTAGTTTGTTTTAAAATGGCACAAAAGGAGAAGTCAATCATGCTGTCAACTCTACTGTACCTGTAAAATCCTGCCGCTCTCTCCGCCTTTCTCTCTCTCTCTCTCTCTCTTTCTCTCTCTCCCTCTCCACACTTTATTACAAGACCCATGGCAGCCAGCTGTTGTCATAGCAACAAGCGGAAGGAGCTGTAATGCTCAAGTTTCTTCAGGCATCTGCTGGGTCCGATCCTACAAGCAGTCAGTATTTTGTTTCTCTTTCCTCACAGAGCGACGGACATTATTATGCGATAATATATTTCTCACTATGAGCTTCTTGGTGAAAAAAACTGCAGCTGATTGGTCAAGCGGGCAGAAGACTTGGTAACAGTGAGACCATTTGTCCATGTTGGACAATATAAACGCTACTGTTCCCACCAACCAGCCATTACTTTGTGTGAGCTCAAACTGCTGATATTATCTGCGTTATCTCAGTCTGAAAATTTGAAGTCTGCAAGTGACACTATTTCAGTCTGCTCTGCTCATCATTCCGCTCTCTGTTGCTGTATTTCGTGGGCAGGCGGCAGTTCACAGCTATTGGACTAGCGGGCCCAGAAAGTGGACGGGTTCTGATCCAGCAGCTGCAAGACGCTGTGAGCAGCAGGACCTGCAACTTCTGAAACCTTCAGGCCCAGTTAAAGCCTCCCTGTGCCTGGATATTTCAGCATCTACCCAGCACTTCTGTCTAAGGTAGGCTACAGCAGGCGCTCCGGCACCTCGGCATGGCAAGCAAACTTGGTTTTTGCCTCCATTACACACAAAGTTTTAATGTTTCAGGGATTTCTGACATCCAACATGAGCATTGCATTCCTTTTTTTCTGTTCGTAGGGGTTGCATCTTGAAAACCACCCTTGCATGCATTTGCATTATTGTGTAACAATAACATATCGGCCAATAAGTGAATTTGACATTCGTGATTTTGAAATTAATAACCATCTGGGTTCAAATCTCTGCCAGTTACTTTCATGCCACAATGAAATGGGCCGAAGAGTCGTTCACCAAGGTTGGGGAAATAAATATAAAAAGCAAAATTGAATGCTTTAGAAAGTATTTTGTTACTATTTTAAATAATAACCACAGCATGCAACAACAACCAGTATGTTTTGATATTTTGAGTGTCATGCAAACAAAAATACTGTCATGGGTATTGCATATTTATTTCAAATCAAAAGCTGGCGATGGTTCATATTGTGATCAATGCATTTGGCCTTTGACAATTTTAAATCTACAAAGGAAAAGCCGTTGTGAGCTTCAGAGGCGGCTCTTTAGCACAAATGACACCTGAAGCGTCTGGCTTTTGTTTTCAGCATTACTTTGTTCACAAAGCTTTAAAACCTGGAGCAGTAGGTTTGTCAATGCAATGTGATGATGGTTTGAGAATACTGAAAGTTTAGTGATATGTGAAGTGGATACATTGACATGTGATGGAGCTGTGTTATATGTCATGTTGGGTCTGTCCTACAGCTGCTGAATGATTGACTCAATGGGATCTAAAGACATTTGGTGTTCAAATATCTGGGTTGATCATTCTCATGAGTATTCTGCTATTATGGAAGGTAATCTGCCAACAGTGTCAGAGTCTCCGTAGCCTACATCTTCTGAAGGTCCAGCCAGTCTGCTTGCACACACTGTGACGAGTGTGCTTCTCAAACATGGATTAAGCGCTTTGTTTCTTGCCCTTTCCTGATCATCTGCTTTATCGTCGTCATTTCCCAGCCCCAGCCACGAATGCGGTGAAATAGACAGATATACCAGATGATAAATGATATTAAACTGCCTGCATGAATAGCTGTGCTTTAGTAGAACTTATTGTCCTCGGACTGGTACCAGCAATTATGTGCATCTGAGATATATATCTGCAAACAGTCATTCATTGTTAATCTTCTGATTTTTGGTTGGCAAACTACGGTGAATTTGATAGCCAACTTTACGTTTTCATTTCATCTCTCGTTTCCTGTCTATTTTGCGATATTGGCCAACATACTGTTGTTGTTTCGAATCTTGCCACATGAACCTCCTCTCTCTCTCACCTTTCCACTGCTCGTTCATTATTACTGGTCATACAGTCTGTCCAGCCTCAAACAGTGACATCTTTTAATCTTTGGGCAACCTGTGTGTATGAGACTCATTGATAGGCCGACGTTCTTTTTGCATGCACATAACAAGATTGAAAGTGCTTTGTATTGAATATAAATTGAGCAGTTTAGAGATAATTGTTTCAGTCAGAGCCATGAAGCATATATATGTATGTGTTGAAATGCCTGCATGTGGCTATTTTCTCTGAGCTAAGTAATAGAGCAAATAACTGTCCACTTATTGATCATCTCCCTCCCCCATCTCCTCCTAGTCCAATCTTTTTTTTTTTTTCTCAAAGATGCAAGTGTGTGTTTGTGTGTGTGTGTGTGATTTGCTCGTTGCCATGCGTGTGGATGTGATGTGGCTGTGGGGTGGGGTGGGGGTCTAAGGGGAGGGCAGGCATGGGCTGGAGCTGGCAGTCTTTGTTCATGCGGGAAGTATTGCCGGTCGCAAACCAGGAAACGAGGTGAGTCTCCCCATCGCTCCTCCCCTCACCTTCCTTTGCCTGGTTCCCTCCCCCCTCTGCCTCTCTTTCTGTATCTCTCTGGCACTCGCATCCATCACTGCTGCCTCCCCCGTCGGCTCAGGGATGCCGCTGTCTGCTAGCCTAGTATGGGCCACTGCTGCTGTGGGCTCCATTTCCTCCCTCTGTGCTTTCTGGACCTCGAGGAGAGAGATACAGAGGGACACCGAGGCTGCGGTGCCACCAATGTCCTCACCCAAAACATGTGCAGTGGTTTCGCCCAAGCCACAGTCCCCCGGTGAGTGTTATGTCTGTGTGTGTGTGTGTGTGTGTATGTTAGGTTTGTGTGTGTGTCTGTGTGTATTAAGGTAAATGTTACGTAAACTCTCATACTCTCATATATGTATTATTATATGTTTAGTTTGTTTTAAAATGGCACAAAAGGAGAAGTCAATCATGCCATCAGCTTCTACTGTACCTGTAAAATTCCCTGCCGCTCTCTCCGCCTTTCTCTCTCTCTCTCTCTCTCTTTCTCTCTCTCCCTCTCCACACTTTATTACAAGACCCATGGCAGCCAGCTGTTGTCATAGCAACAAGCGGAAGGAGCTGTAATGCTCCAAGGTTTTCTTCAGCAGGCATCCTGCTGGGTCCGATTACCACAGCGAGTCAGTATTTTGTTCTTTCCTCACAGAGCAGACGGACATTATTATGCGATAATATATTTCTCCACTATGAGCTTCTTGAGGTGAAAAAGAAAACTGCAGCTGATTGGTCAGAGCGGGCAGAAGACTTGAGTAACAGTGAGACCATTTGTCCATGTTGGACAATATAAACCGCTGCTGTTCCCACCAACCAGCCATTACTTTGTGTGTGAGCTCAGAGAAACTGCTGATATTATCTGCGTTATCTCAGTCTGAAAATTTGAAGTCTGCAGAGTGACACTATTTCAGTCTGCTCTGCTCATCATTCCGCTCTCTGTTGCTGTAGTTCGTGGGCAGACGGCAGCAGTTCACGAAGCTGTTCGGACTGAGCGGGCCCAGGAGTTGGACCGGGTTCTGATCCAGCAGCTGCAGGAACGCTGTGAGCAGCAGGACCTGCAACTACAGAGCCTTCAGGCCCAGTTAAAGAAGGCCTCCCTGTGCCTGGATGTGTTCAGCATCACTACCCAGCACTTCTGTCTAAAGGTAGGCTACAGCAGCGCTCCGGCACCTCGGCATGGCAAGCAAACTTGGTTTTGCCTCCATTACACAAAGTTTTAATGTTTCAGGGAGTTCTGACATCCAACATGTGTGAGCATTGCATTCACACTGTTCATCAGGGTTGCATCTTGAAAACCACCCTTGCATGCATTTGCATTATTGTGTAACAATAACATCGCTTAATGAAGTGAATTTGACATTCATTGATTTTGAAATTAATAACCCATCTGGAGTTTCAAATCTCTGCCAGTTGTTTTTCATGCCACAATGAAATGGACGAAGGAGTCGTTCACCAAGGTTGGGAAATAAATATAAAAGCAAAATTGAATGCTTTAGAAAAAGTATTTTATTTACTATTTTAAAATAATATACACAAGCATGCAACAACAGCAGTATGTTTTGATATTTTGAGGTGTCATGCAAACAAAATACTGTCATGGGTATTGCATATTTGGCCTAAAATCAAAAGCTGGCATCGTGGTTCATATTGTGATCAATGCATTTTGCAGCCTTCTTCCAGGCAGGTACATAATCTACAAAGGAAAAGCCGTTGTGAGCTTCAGAGGCGGCTCTTTAGCACAAATGACACCTGAAGCGTCTGGCTTTTGTTTTCAGCATTACTTTGTTCACAAAGCTTTAAAACCTGGAGCAGTAGGATTTGTCAGTAAATGTTGTGATGATGGTTTGGGGAAATACTGAAGGTTTGCAAAAATGATATGTGAAGTGGATTCAAGATTCAAGATTCAAGATTCAAGATGTTTTATTTGTCACATACACACACAGGGTGTGCAGTGAAATGAAAGTGGCAATGCTCAGCAGGAATGTGCAAGGGCAACAAGTACACACTATTTACAAATAAAAAACAACACAATATTTACAGTAAGTGTGTGTGTGTGTGTGTGTGTGTGTGTGTGTGTGTGCCTAAGAGGGGCAGTTGTGTGGGTCTATGTGGGGGTCCTGGTGAGGTCGGAGTTCACAATCCTGATGGCCTGAGGAAAGAAACTCCGTCTCAGTCTCTCTGTTCTTGCAGCGTGACTACGGAGGCGCCTGCCTGACCGCAGCAGCTGAAACAGTCTGTTGTTGGGGTGGTGAGGATCCTTCATGATCCTGCCGGCTCTGGTTCTGCACCTCCTGGTGTACAAGTCCTGCAGGGTGGGAGTGTAGTTCCAATAGTGCGCTCAGCCGAACGCACTACTCTCTGCAGAGCCTTCCTGTCCTGAGCGGAGCAGTTGCCAAACCAGGCTGTGATGCTTCCTGTCAGGACGCTCTCTACAGCTCCAGAGTAGAAGGACTGAAGGATCCTCTGGGAAACTTTAAATTTCCTCAGCTGCCTGAGGTGGTAGAGGCGCTGCCTTGCCTTTCTCACCAGAGTGTCTGTGTTTGTTGACCATGTCAGATCCTCGGTGATGTGGACTCCCAGGTATTTATACCGCTCACCCTCTCCACAGTAGTCCCGTTAATCCCCAGTGGTGAGTACGTCCTCTGTTGTTGTGCCCTCCTAAAGTCCACAATCAGCTCCTTAGTTTTGGTGACATTCATGATGAGGCTGTTGTCCTGGCACCAGAGTGACAGATCAGCAACTTCCTCCAGGTAGGCCTTCTCGTCGTTGTCGGAGATCAGGCCCACCACCACTGTGTCATCCGCAAACTTGATGATGGTGTTGAGCTGAACCTGGCCACACAGTCATGTGTGTACAGGGAGTACAGTAGGGGCTGAGGACGCAACCCTGGGGGATCCTGTGTTCAGGGTGAGGGATTTGGAGGTGTGTCTGCCCACCCTGACCACCTGTGGCCTGGCGGTCAGGAAGTCCAGGATCCAAGCACACAGGGGTGTTCAGTCCCAGCTCAGTCAGCTTGCCGCCAGTCTGGAGGGACTATGGTGTTGAAAGCTGAACTATAATCAATGAACAGCAGTCTCACATAGCCCCCCCTCTGGCTGTCCAGATGAGAGAGTGTGGTGTGCAGTACCTGGGAGACAGCATCATCCGCGGATCTGTTTGGGCGATAAGCAAACTGCAGCGGGTCCATGGAGGAAGGGAGGAAGGCGCAGATGTAGTCCTTTATCAGCCTCTCAGCATTTCATGACCACCGAGGTGAGGGCCACGGTCGGTAGTCATTCATACATGCTGGAGAAGCATTCTTGGGCACAGGGACAATAGTGGATCTCTTGAAGCAGGCGGGGACCACGGACTCAGCCAGGAGAGGTTGAATATTGTGGTGAACACTGGAGCTAGCTGGTTAGCACAGGTCTTCAGTACTCGCCCAGATATGCCATCTGGACCTGCAGCTTTCCTGGTGTTCACCCTCAACAGAGCCCTCCTCACACTGTGCTCGGTCACAGAGAGTGTGTGTTCATCCCCAGCGGTAGAACTCACCTCGGCTACGCTTAACGGTGTTGTTGTTAGCCGGCGAGCTAGCGCTGTTGTTGCTAGCCTCAAACCGTGCATAAAATGAGTTCAGGTCGTCCGCTAGGGATGCGTCGGCACTCACCATTGCGCGGGTCTGCTCTGGTAGTTTGTAATAGTCCGTAGCCCCTGCCATAGGCGCCTGGTGTCGCGCTGCTCCATCTGTGATTCCACTCTGTCTCGGTACTTCCTCTTGGCCTTCTTCACCGCCCTCCTCAGTCCATAGACCGCTGCCTTGTACTCGTCCATGTTGCGGATACAAGACCGGAGTTATAGGCAGCAGTGCGGGCGCTCACAGCTTCACGGATGGATCTATCAACCCACGGCTTTTGGTTAGGAAAGTCCCTAACTTTACCGTGGGGACGATGGTGTCCGTTAAGCGTTGCTATGAGGCTCATTGCTACTTCCAGAACTCGCTGACGTCACTGGAACTGGATTGGATCATGTCCCAGTCGACAATACTCAGAGCGTCCTGTAGCTCAGCCTCTGATTGGTCAGACCACCGCATTACGTTCCTCGTCACTACCGCTTCCCGCGATCCTTTGTTTATACTCCGAAGCAGAAAAATGGCGGCATGGTCTGATTTCCTAACGGAGGAGAGAGACAGCCTTGTAGCCTCTCTTGAATGGCGATAGCAGTGGTCCAACGTTCTTTCCTCTGGTAGCACACGTAATGTGCTGGTGAAAGTTCGCAATGCTTTTTTGTAGGTTTGCCTTGTTAAAGTCCCCAGCCACCACCACAGCCGCGCCGGGATACTTGTTCTGATGCCGACATAACACATCATGTAGGTCCGATAGTGCTACGTCGGTGTCCGCTTGTGGTGGAATGTAGACGGCTGTGGTGATGACCGAGCTGAACTCCCGGGAAGGTAGAATGGACGGCATGAGATCGTCAGATGTTCCAGGTTCCGCGAGCAGGAACGAGAAAGAGTCTTAATGTTCTTGGGGTCGCACCACATGTTGTTCGTCATGAAGCAGACCCCTCCACCCTTAGATTTACCAGACTCTTCCGTTCTGTCTGCACGGAAAACAGAGAAGGACTCGGTTGGGCATATGACTCGATCCGGCACCAGCGGGGTCAGCCATGTTTCCGTCAGACAAAAGATATTACAATCCCTCATGTCCCGTTGGAATCTGATCCTTGCCCTAAAATCATCCATCTTATTTTCCAGAGACTGGACGTTAGCAAGAAGGATGCTGGGCAAAGGTGGACGGTGGGCTTGAACTCTCAGTCTGTTCAATTCCGCCCGTTTCCCTCGATGTTTTCGCTGCCTCCCGTAGTAGCGGCTCCACTGTTGTTGTTGCGGTTCGCCGCACAATCTCCGCCGGCCACGCTGGATCGATGGAAAAAGTGGACAAAAACCCTTGTTTTGCGCAAAAGTTTATGTCCAAAAGTGTGCTGCGGTCGTATGTTGTTAGTGCCGATGTGTTTGTGGCAAAGAAAATATTAAAAATAAACACAAAAACTAAAAGAGCGCACAATCTCCGCGGAGCTGCCGCGACGGCGACTGGACACGGCCGCGCCATCTCCTCCAGGCTACATTGACATGTGACATCTCCTCCAGGATACATTGACATGTGATGGAGCTGTGTTATATGTCATGTTGGGTCTGTCCTACAGCTGCTGAATGATTGACTCAATGGGATCTAAAGACATTTGGTATTTCAAATATCTGGGTTGATGCGTCTCATGAGTATTCTGCTATTGTGGAAGGTAATCTCTGCCAACAGTGTCAGAGTCTCCATCATACATCTTCTGAAGGTCCAGCCAGTCTGCTTGCACACTGTGACCGAGTGTGTTCTGCTTCTCAAACATGGATTAAGCGCTTTGTTTCTTGCCCCTTTCCTGATCATCTGCTTGTACGTCATCCATTTCCCAGCCCCAGCCACGGGTACGGTGGAAATAGACAGATATACAGATGATAAATGATATTAGAGCTGCCTGCATGGGCCCAGCTGTGCTTTTAGTGAGACTTATTGTCTCTCGGACTGAGGTCTGCCAGCAGAATTATGTGCATCTGAGATATATATCTGCAAACAGTCTCGTTCATTGTTAATCTTCTGATTTTTGGTTGGCAAACTACAGGTGAATTTGATAGCCAGCTTTACGTTTTTGTTCATCTCTACGTTCCTGTCTATTTTAGCGATATTGGCCAACATACTGTTGTTTCAGATCTTGCCACCATGAACCTCCTCTCTCTACTCTCACCCAGCACCACTGCTGCGTTCATTTATTACTGGTCATACAGTCTCTGTCCAGCCTCAAACAGTGACATCATATGATGTTTTGGAACGCCTATTGTGTGTATGAGACTCATTGATAGGCCGACGTTCTTTTTGCATGCACATAACAAGATTGAAAGTGCTTTGTATTGAATATAAATTGAGCAGTTTAGAGATAATTGTTTCAGTCAGAGCCATGAAGCATATATATGTATGTGTTGAAATGCCTGCATGTGGCTATTTTCTCTGAGCTAAGTAATAGAGCAAATAACTGTCCACTTATTGATCATCTCCCTCCCCCATCTCCTCCTAGTCCAATCTTTTTATTTTTTTCTCAAAGATGCAAGTGTGTGTTTGTGTGTGTGTGTGATTTGCTCGTTGCCATGCGTGTGGATGTGATGTGGCTGTGGGGTGGGGTGGGGGTCTAAGGGGAGGGCAGGCATGGGCTGGAGCTGGCAGTCTTTGTTCATGCGGGAAGTATTGCCGGTCGCAAACCAGGAAACGAGGTGAGTCTCCCCATCGCTCCTCCCCTCACCTTCCTTTGCCTGGTTCCCTCCCCCCTCTGCCTCTCTTTCTGTATCTCTCTGGCACTCGCATCCATCACTGCTGCCTCCCCCGTCGGCTCAGGGATGCCGCTGTCTGCTAGCCTAGTATGGGCCACTGCTGCTGTGGGCTCCATTTCCTCCCTCTGTGCTTTCTGGACCAAACGGTAAAGACAGTATCTCCTGAAGGCAGCACGTCTGCCTCAGCTCCCAATAGGTGTGTCTGCATGTGTGGTTGAAGGGAAAGGTGGCTGAGTGTGCCGGTCTAAAGGAGCTTTAAATGCACTCCTTTCCGATGAGCAGGAAGAGCAGTGCAGGATTATGCTGAGTCAAAGCAGGCTTGTCCATCTCACTGTTCCTCTTTCTTCTCTCTGAGTTATCAGGGAAATTACATAACATGCTATTGCTGCTTTGCTATATTTGTATACACTTGTCTCTCTAGTCCTGACTGTCTGTTTGCTGGTGTAAGTCTGGGTGATCACATTCCAAAGTCAATGTTGTTAAGTTTCTACAAGATATGGCATGGATTTTTAAGGATAACGTTCATGTCGTAGTTGCAGTTTCCTGCGTGTTGGAGTCTGAATAGCTTCAGGACAAAAAGCACAAATGAAACTGCAGCTCCACATTAGAAGGTGTGTATGGTCCCACTGACACTGGATTGATTACATGGGTGCAGACCTTTGAGAGGTTCATTAACTCATTACAGTATCTCGCTGAGAATGATCCCCTGCAGTATGGAAAGTCATATTTATTCTTTTCCTGAAGGTAAAATGAACAGGGCTGAAATGATTGACAGAATTTCATTAGAAGTTAATTTGTGATGTATCAAGAGCAAATGCCAAACATTAGCTGGTCCCAGTCTCGAAGGTTAGAATTTGATTACCTTTTGTTTTCTGTTTCACATCATTGTGAGGATATTGCCGAATATGTCCTATATCCTATGTTACAGACCGACCAATTGTTGAATTAATCAACAGTGCAATCAATAATGGGAACAATCTTTGGTTGCGTAACTCAAATAGATTGCGACGCCTTGGTGAGGGCTGAATGTCAGATGGGAACATTAGAATGAATGTCACAAAACTCACTGGAAATGTATGTAGTGTGGGCGGGGCGCGTTTGGGCAAATGATGGCTGGGAGCAATGATGGCGCTGAGGAGTAAGACATGAGAAAAGGCTGCTGACCATCCTTCCGACCTCATGAGGTCACAGCAGTCTCTCTCTGATGACTGTATGCTCCGAGTAAAACCTCTTAGAGGGTGACATCACTGCTGCCGAGACATACTGCAGTCTGTCTCATACATATTTAACCCACTTCTCTCGTAGACGCTGCTTTGTGATTCCTACAGTGTACTCGTAGCTGTCTTACTGCATGTTTGAAGTTGTGATCAACAGTCCTTTAGCTGCCTGTGTGTCTTTCTCTGTGAGTAACAGGTGATCTAAGGGCGTCGCACATTACGAGCCCTCAATCTGTGTGTTTCAAAAACTCTGTAGTCGACTCCTGAAGTATTGGAATTCACAATTGGACCCTTTGCTATGACGATCTCGGGGAACTCGATGGCACTCTGATGTCAGATGATGGTTCTGCAGTGAACACAAATGCTGCAAATAATATGTGGTTACCATTCTTCATGGTTATCACGTGGAGTTTTAATATTGTAATGTCATGTTTATCAATGAAACACGGCCCCAGCAAATCTCATGTCAGTACATTCCGAAGGATAGACAACCGGAGAAGTTTTTTTTATTCAGATAGCATTCTGGTGTTTGGTTTGGCAAAGATTCAAAATGGGTTGTGGTTATTGTGAATTACCGGTAAAACGTGTTCTAACTGAGGTGTTATAAGACATACATGGCATAAGCAGTGCCAAAAAACATCCGTTAGTTTGAACAGAAACAGAACGCTATGGTAGAAGGGCTGCTGTTGTATTAGACTGCATTACGGTAGTTACACCTTCTAACCTGGCAACTGGGTGCATATCATTATAAAAGAAAGTGGCAGTGAAGGTGTGTGTGCAGTTCAGAAGCGATCACTGCTGTGTGTGTTTGCTTTTCAGAGCGAGAGTGCCATTGTGAAGGAGAGGGAACTGTCCCTGGAGCTCGCCAGAATCAGGGATGAAGTGGGTAAGTGGGATACAGCGTGATAGACATGGCACCCCAGGGACTCTCTGCTTACTGGATATCATGTATTATATAGTAGACTAACACACGGAAAGGAGGAGTTTACTCTGCTGATGGAAGTCTTTATTTAGCCAGATCAAACACCATCTACCAAGTTCTTATTCAGTACTCAGATGTATTTTATTAATTTTTTTAAACATTTGATCAAATAATTTAATTTGTAATGTCTGGTGTTAATCATCCAGACATTACAATGCCACGATAACAACATCGATGATTTAATAACGGGTTTTACTTTGGTGTATCTTCTTGAAACATTGTGCATGACCTGAGTTGGATCTGTTGAAAGAAACTAAAAGTCCACGTTGTGTTCCAGCTTTCAGTGTTGCACACTGGGAGCAACTGCAGCGGGAGAAGGAGGAACTGGAGCGTCGCTTTGAGGCCGAGCTGCAGGGATTGCGGGCTCAGCAGCAGCGGGAGCTGGGAGTGCTGGAGGAGCGGCTGAAGACGCAGCACGTGGCCGAGGCCAAGAGCCTGCAGGCCCAACTAGGAGCCGAGCTGGAGGAGCTTCGGGTCAGACAGAAAGAGCAGGTGTGTGTGTTTGTGTAGGTGTGTGTGTGTGTGTTTATGTAGGTGTGTGTGTGTGTTTGCATAAAGACTCGCTCTCAGTCCATCTGTTTAATCCACATTTTGTATGAAAAGGTCAAATGTGCACTGTGACTTTAAGATAACTTCTCGCTTCCCTTCTCCAGATTGAAGAGATGGGTGAGAACCATGAGTCTTCCTTGATGGAGATGGAGACGGCTCACGACGACACACTGGCCACGCTGCAGGAGGAGCATGCCCGGACCGTGAAGAGTGAGCACCGCGTTGCAAACCTGTTGCTCTCCTGTACTCACGCTCTCTGCTCATGAGATAACGATGTGTTATGTCTCATGTCAGATCTCAAGATGGCCCACGAGCAGCAGACCAAGTCTCTGGGAGAAGAATTTGAAAAGATCAGACTTTCACTGCAGGTAAAGAGTTCTGAGTGATGTGTTTTTTTTTCATTTTTATTTTTCACAGATTCATGGAATGATGCACTTTGTTGTTAGAGACAGTAATTACCAAGTTTATACCTGTCACTGGTCCCCAGGATCAGGTGGACACGATGACGTTTCAGAATCGTAGCCTCAGAGATCGAGCCAAGCGCTTTGAAGAAGCTCTGCGCAGGAGCACAGACGAGCAAATTGTGGTAACTGCTGCACGATACAGTACAGGACCGTTATGTTGAGCGCTGTGATGACAGAAGCTTGGTAGAACTTGTCTGTGACTGGGACTGTTTTTTACTCATGTTATGTTATCTGCTCTTGCCAGGATGCTTTGGCGCCATACAAACACATTGACGAGGACCTGAAAAGTCTGAAAGAAGTTCTGGAGATGAAGAATCAACAAATTCACCAACAGGAACTAAAGATCTCAGAACTAGAGATAATAGTAGGCTTCAAATTTCTGCTTTTCTTTCATTTACTTTCAAATTCCAATACCACCTAACATCTCGTGTAAACTAATGACAGCCTCGAATGACAAAAAGGGACCTATGCACCCATAGTATTCTATGGAAGAACTTTGTCCTTTGTTAACTCATAGCAATTGTCATATTGCCTGGTTTACTTGTAATGTCATACATCATTTGAAGAATTTAATGTTGTGCACTTTTCTCCTGTGTTTTTGAGCAGGCTGAAAAGAATGTGTACCTGGAGGAGAGAGTCCAAGTGTTACAGCAGCAAAACGAGGACCTGAAGGAGAGAATAGACAAGAACCTGGTTGTGTCAAGGTCAGATATGTTTGAATGCATACTAGTACCAAGTTCAAACTATGGCTGCATAATACATCTGAATCTTAGCAACATTTCAACATGGGCTCGTGCAATATCTAAATCGCAAGAGGCCAAATATGTTTTTGAAGGCCAACTATGGGGTCAAAACACCATTCTGATTCAATATTGGGGTCCTGTGGAGATAGCCCAACGTACAAATCGTATTCTACCAACTAAAGGAGAAAAAGTATTTGTCTGTCACAGATCACACCATGATATTGATATAGTCTCAATACAAATTGGAATAATTGTGCAGTAGTATCATTCCCTCCAATAGCGTGAATCCTAAAACACTTGCAATATCACTCATATATATCAGATATTTATTTTGTCCCTAGTTTATACCAGGAGAAGTAAATGTCCGTTTTCTCATCACACACAAGATAAGAGTCTTTTTCTCTTTCCAAACCATCAATGTAATCGCCAGGACGTGATCACATCCCCCATATCCTCCAGAACTCCACTGGCTCCCTGTCCCACAACCGATCCAGTAGTCCTTCTCATCACCCACAAAGCCCTGCTTCCACAGGCCCCCCTCCTACGTCTCGATAGGATTGTATAGTATATGTGGTGGAATAAATGTTCCGATGCCTTGTGAGAAATCAAAAGTATTTTAAGCACGGTGGTCTTATCACACTTTATTATATAGTAACAAGTTCACAAATGATCAGAATGTGAGCCAGGTACAAACAAGTGGACAAGTGATTCAACTAGACAAATAAGTCATCAGACAAATAAGTAATCACATCAAACAAGTCATGGAAACACCCAGCTGAGTGGAGCAAAACCTGAAACCCTCCGAATGAGAAGTCTCCGATTTAATGCTGCCTTCGAAGTTGATTCTTCTCCTCCTTATACATCTCGCGGAGATGTACACATTCCAGAGTCCATCTGTTTTCTCCAAACTAGGACCTCGCCGAGACGTACACATTCCATAGAGAATGTGGAGACCCTTTTAAGGCTTTGTTTATTCTGCCTAGTTCAAGCTCAGTTCAAGACCCCTTGGTTGTGACCTTTACCCATGACCCCTATGAATGATTTAGCTTCCTCCCTCATAGACCTTTGGGAGAGATAATTGTGAACACATTTTCTACTCCAACAGTATACAGTACAGTATAGTATACTTTAGTACAGTACAGTATAATTGGTTAAGGGTTGATGCACATAGAAAGACTTTAAGCAAATACAGCAGAGGTCAAACACTGTTTTATTGAAGCAGGGGTTCTGTAACGCAGTGGTTCTCAAAAAAATGTCACGCCCCACCGTCCCAAAGAAATTGTAACTAAATGGTCCATGCTGAATTTTTATTGAAATAACAACTTTTTGTGAATACTCACACGAAATATATTTTCAAAACGACAACGTGCAACCGGTGCAAAACAAAATTAGTGCTATAACGCCAGTCCATTGCATTTATGTTTTGACTTTTCCCTCTTCCTGCTCAGGCAACTCTCCGAACATAACGCCAACCTGCAGGTCAACGTGGAGAAGGAGAGCAACGAGAAGAAGCGGCTGAGTCGCAATAACGAGGAACTGCTGTGGCGTCTTCAGACAGGCGAGCTGAGTCCTCGTATGTCCCCCAGCTCCTCCCCCCTCCATCGGCCCTCCTCCGGACCAGGTTCTCCAGCCCGCCCACACTCCTACCATCAATGACACTCTCACTGGAAGCTCTTGTATCAAACGCTTCCTTTTATCTGGCATCCCTGATGTATTTTTTAAACTCTTTGCTGAATGTCCCTTGTGTTTTACACCATGCAGATGGACAGACACATTTCTTGGCACATGCAGCTCACCAATGCCATGCATTTCCAATGTCAACCCCTCTGACCTAATGAATTGTATTTCTGCCAGACGCTTCCTCTACTCCACCGGAACGCCACACAAAACAGACAGTGGATGAAAGACCTGCTCATTGTAGACTTCAGAGAGCAGGAGCGGAGTCCCGGTGCCTCATTTTCATTTGTATGCTTCACATCTCCGCCACTTTCTAATGCAGCGCGAAGGATGAGAGGCATAGCGAACATCCAAAGTGCAGCAACGAACACAAGAAGCGCCTTTGCCGCCCATTCTCTCTCACCAGCAACGTCTATGAAGGCAAGAGCTTGATCAACACCCCCTAACTACCGACAGCAAGTTACTCTCAACAGGTGTGGGGTTATCTCCGGGGTATGCTCATCTTTTAATGCTGAAATACTTCATATATCAGGAGTGTATGAATGACCAGCCATATAACCTCGATCTCCCATCCTACGTTTTCCTGAAGCAACTAAATATCAGTGTTGACATGAAATGTATGGTTACAAGAACATGAATTATAAATCCATCGACTGCCAACACAGCATAATATCAATATCAACAGTATTGATCATTTTGTAAAAACTGTACATGTATTGCTCTCTTTAATAACGCATGTTCTGTCTTCCAGTGAAATGAAATTCATTTTAAGATGACCTACAGTGTGACCATGTGGAACATAAGTTGCCTCCTATTTCTAACACAACCAGGATGTATTCAAGTGATACCAATAAATTGTTCATTATTATTATTATTAGTAGTAGTAGTAGTAAGTATTAAACATTGCTGATAAAATAAAATGATGTCAATCAGGATATAAAACATAAACACTGCATTTCATTCTGTACTGAAGCTGTCATCTTTCTGAAGTTAAGCAATTCATAATCTGCCCTTCATGGTGCAGACACTGCAGTCCAAATATCTTGACCTGTCCATATGTAAATCCAACATGTGGTCATTATGTTGCATTTGCTCTTTTTTTAAATGTACCTTATCATCGCTCTGGCAGCTGACTCCAATTCTTGATGTTTGCTGCTTGTTTTCTGTGTGTTTGGAGATGCACCACATGGAATCTCTCATGAGCAAATGTGATGGACGAATCCGAATGACTTTTGGCAAAATTCCTGTTGAAAGCGTCGATCCAATATTTGATAGAGTTGGAAATGATTGAAATTAGAAAATCCTAAAAATGCGTGAGCTGTTACCTCATTTGTCATTGTAGAGAATAATCTCAGGTCTCAAGGAGATGAAAAAGCAACTGCCCAATGTTTTTTTTATTTTGTTGTTCTTCATTTTATTTGTATTGAAGTTTTGTTCATGTTTACTTTACCACTCTGTTTTGCAATATGTCCTTCGTATAACATGATTTGGATATACAGAATATGTATGACTATTATAAAGAGCATAGTGCAGTCGGCACATATATCCAAATAATCATAATAATATTATATAATGATCAGCTCCCCCAGATACATGAAATGTGGAAATCTGCTCAAACAAGGATTTGGTTATAGTTGAGTTGCAGTTACTGTTCGGACGTGAATTGATTATGTTTGACATGGTGAGCTTTGATGTGGGTGGAAATAATGGTATTTCTCTCCATCCGGTACTCCGGTTGCACTGATTGCCTCTGTGTCCTGTGGACATTACCTTGTTCTACTTTACTGAATGTTTGTTTGACAGTACTAGAATAAGAGGGATCTGTTTACAGTTTACATCCAATGTCAAAGTCGGTTCATCTGTTGGCCGTTTACGGGACTTCTGTTCTATCATGTAAAGATTGTATTTTAAGACGTTATTCTATGGATAAGGTTTTATGAAAGCATGCCTTGTCATTTATTTATTTTTTAACTTTTCTTGTGTATTTTATCGATATATTTATTTATGTTTCCTTCTCCAGAACCACAACTGTAGGTTAGCTGGTTAAAATAGTGTGGTCAGTGATAAGACACTAATGTCCAAACTGTATATGTTGCACTTTGTATTTAAGTATTAAATCACAATCGAAAAATAATTATACAAAAAGTAAGTTCTGTTGTGGATGCATCTTTAAGTTAATAATTATTCTATTTTATATTATGCCAATCTTATGGAGTGAACGTTTGCATAAGAAGTGATAAGCAGTGCATTCAGCAGTTTACATGCGAGGCCATGGGACCATACAGAGTATCTGAAAGAGACACCACTAAAGCACATAACACAAACTTCATTATTCCCTCTTCATAAAATTCTGCAATATATCTATAGGCAGAGGAAAGATGATGGTGGAGTTCTTCTCTCCTGCAATGGAGGTGAGGGTCTGCAGGTATCGCAGCTGGAGACCAGAGGGTGACTCAGCAATAATCAGAGAGGCTTCTTTCAGAGCCCTGGAAGCGTTCATCTCTCCCTCTGCAGAAATGAGCTGAAGCACAGACAGAAAAACAGTATTTCTACAAATATTCTCTCTGCATTAAGAGAAAACTACATGAAATTGTCCAACGCCAACTCCACCTTCGCTCTGGCCTCCCGAGTAGCTTCTGCCTCTGCTGCCATGGCTCTCTGCAGCTGATGAGGCAACTTTACATCCTTAATCTCCACACGCTCCACCTTAATACCCCATGGATCTGTGGCGTCATCCAGAGATGCCTGCATGGGAATATCAAATAACAAATACTCCGGTCACATGGAACCACCGTCAGCTCCACTAATCAGTTATGATTTAATCAAATAAGTATGAAACATATTGACCCACTTCTGAGCTGCATGGTGCTTTTTAGCCTTTATAAATTATAATTCCTGGATCGTTGTGGTATAGAAGTTCTCTGGCTCAGCGCGATCATAAGCATTTTTGCAGAGGCGGAAAGCAGTTTCATGCAATGTTCTGAGAAACACTCAGAATCCAACAACAGGCAGAGTTAAAGATGGCAGATTGAAAAAAGAACCAATTCAAGATATTTAACAATCCCACTTTTCTTGTGTGCTGCAGCTCCTCATGATTGAACTGTACTACCACACAGTTTATGCTCACCTGCATATTGAGGGATATGCCCTCTCTGTCAGAAAGCAGTTCTGCAAGGTTTTTGGTACCAAGTACATTCCTCAGGGTGGTTTGAGCGAGCAGCCGTGTAGATGAGTGTACGTTGGACACATTGGCCACAGATGATATGGGGCACTTTATGCGGAAGTACACCACGCCGTCCACAGACACCGTCACTGAGTCTTTTGTTAGGATCTGCAAGGTGAAAAACAGCACTTATTATGCGGCCACAGTTCTATTTCATCCTTCCTGTTCACCAGAGCCGGTGCTTACCACTGGATATCTTTCGTCTCGTGCACACGCAGGTCGAGTCTTAATAACAAGATATTCAGTGCCAAGCACCGCCTCTGGCGGTCATCCAGGATTCATAGAACCATAGTTACATCCAAAACTTTCGTTTTCACTGATGACAGAGCAAAAGGAGAATTCTATTTTACATAGAAAAATTACATTTCACACAAATGCCCAAAACTGAAATGTACCTCTTGTGGAGGGATGTCAAAGGATACAGTTCTCAGATCCACTTTCACAAAGGTGTCAGTACATGGCAGAACAAAGAAAAGTCCTGAAAAGAAAAAAAGGTTGGGTTTCTAAATATTGTGGATGAAGCCTTTTTTATACGTCATACAAGTGGCATGTCTAAAGTCATATAACGCCATAGTATAGTATGAAATAGATTTCTGATTTAAAAAAGTTGTAGTCCAGTAAGCTATGAATATGTCAATACAAATATTATTACAAAGTCATAGTATTATGACAAACATATCATGTATAAAGAGATACAAAACTCTATAACTAGTATAAAAAAGGGACATACCGTATAGTACGGTAAGTATATGCCATTAGAAAAAGTTAAAAAGTAATGGTATCGTTAGTTGAACAAGTCATATTGTAAGTCAAAAGAAGTCGCAGTGTAGTACATCAAAAAAGTAATGTCATATGTAGAAACATTTAATTAAATGCCATTAAAAAAGTATTAAAATATTAAAGGATGCCATACAATGTCATTAAATAAAGTCATAGATAGTTTCAACATTGTCATATATAAAGTCATACTTAAAGAAAAGTAATGTAACGTCTGGAAAAATCCACAGCGAAGAAACAGACTCAAAACCTCCACTCAGAGAGCAGTTAAGCAGTCGTTACTTTCCAACACAGGTTTGGTATCCAGTCAGTCAATAAGCAAACACAGAGGGCGAAGATTTTTATTAAACACAATTCTAAAAAAGTCGGGAAAAACAGGCAGAGATTAGAAAAGAAACGGTAGAACTAACAATTGCTGGATTGCTTGACATGGGGAACAAAGTGGCACTGAGAAAGGGAAACACACAGACTTGCACACACAAGGGAGGTGAGGGTCATCAGACTCAGGTAAAACCACCAGGGCTCGCAAGAGGGGAGTAACACAAAATAAAACAGGGAATAATAGGAACGATTAAAAGACACACATAGCCTAAGGAGCTGGATAAGACATGACCGGTATGCCATAAACATTTTTAAATCAATCGATCAATCAACAAACCTGGTCCTTTAGGTTTCCTGTCTGTGATCCGGCCGAGTCTAAAGATGACGGCTCGCTCGTACTCCTTCACTATCTGGATGTTAGAAATATGGCCAGTCGGACAGAGAACATGAATAAATGAATTCTATAATTAGATTAAACTCACTGTCATCTACAGTATACTTCTTATATAATATATGTTTGTCTAAGACCACAGTCCCTGTGTCTAACATCTTCACATTTCATTCACTTGATTGGCTGTGGTACAAACTGAAACCGACACATGCACTGCTCCAATTGTGGAGACGCATTTTCTACAAACACAAACTTTCAATCGGGAAATTTTAAGGATTCTGTAATCACATGAAAAGTCTATTAACTTGTATAAACACAGAGACAAAGTCACAGAATACATTACATCGGTTTCTTTCTGTGCGTCACCTGCCATGCCTCCCCTTTATGAAGAACAACGGAATTACATTTATTTATCGCAAATATGCTTTTCTCCAAATATTAGAAACTTTTTGAAAGCTAGGCTAGTGGAATTAATTCCTCTTTTCTGACAAAAATTTGGAGAATGATAATATAAACGGTCTAATTCCAAAGCAGTAAATACTGACTGGAACCCCAGCAAGTCCAATACGAAGACACTGGGATGCGTATCGGCTTCAGACAAGTACTGGCCTAATCCTATACTCGGTGGTGTACGTCAATCAGAATAAACTCTACCTTAATACACATAAATAATGTGATCGGGAAGGTCGCTGCTATAAGGAGAAGGGATATGAGGACCAACAGCCAACCGAAACATCCCAGTCCCTCTGCATTTTTTTCTGTTGAGAATGAAAAGCACTTTACAAAGTTGTATTGGAAGGTCCAGAGAGGTGTAATATTGTCCTCACTTGTGGTAAAAGATTGCTGTTGTAATTTTCTTCACACAATTGAACAGTAAAAGGATCCAGTGGGATAGCATCTTTTATCGAAGATGACAAAACATTCATGTGATCGAGATGTGAGATGAAGAGGATTCACACTTATAATTTGTCACCAATGGCCTAATTAAGGGTCACAGGGAAAATAAGCGACTAAGTTATTTATGTACCTTCCTTAGGATGCTTACACTGTGATGTAATGCACAAGCATCTCTTTCTTTATGAAGCCATTTTTGGAGATCTGCCACCTTATATCAACTATTTATTGATCTTTACCTCTGGACCTTATCAGACTCACCCCAATGATTGGCTTAAACTTAAAGCCGCCAGATATACGACAAATGATTTCAGCATTGTAAGCAAAAAACTAAATTATTGTAGACAATTAACTAGGACTCCAGAGTTTCTGTGTCCCTTGAAAACAGTGGACTTAGGCCCCTCAAACAATATCCATTATCGCTGGCATGTTCACCCTGAATGATTCAGACCGCTCCCTTTCCTTCGGCACCGTCATATTGAAAAGCCCAAGGGACAGCCTCGTCACTCTTTTTTTTAAAGGTCATAAAAAGTATTTACCTTGGATATTGTCCTCGCTGTTGATCTGAACTGTACCCCGTGTAACCATCTTGGCCGTGCTGGACGTGGCTGAGATCATTAGTGACGGTGTGTTTTGTTGGCGTGATGGAGCAAGTGAAGCAGTGCTGCACTTGTTTACCGTGTGGGTGTGGCCTGTCCCCTTCCCTCAGCGCATGACACATAACTCCCACTTGGTGTGTGACTCCTGGACTCACCTAATGGGTGCCAACAGGGAACATGAACCTCAGAGCCTAACCAGCCCCTGTGTGTCTCCTGGATTGGATGCCTTCAAATTCAGCTCATGTGCTTTTCCATTATACTCTCACATCCACTAACAGGAGTTTGACACCTGCTGCTTGCAGGTTATGAATAAGCAATAGGTGGCATCCAAGTCGTGAAACATGAGAGCTGGTGCAAGCAAAAAGGAGAGGTGATCATGTGTATGTCTTCTACCTTATAATGGAAATGTACCCACATTTGTATTTTATTCATTTTTTTAAACAATACAAAATGTATTGAAATATTTTCGATACAAGACAAGGGAGATGGAGAAATGTGCAAAAAAAGACCAGCGAAAACATGATAAATGATATATAATTCATTTTAATCGCAGTGTCCTGTTGAGCGACTGAGAGTAATGTAGAAAATTACAGGATGTAAAAAAGCTACGCTAGACATTAAAAAGACTGGTTATTTCTGTGGTGAGAAGTATGTGTGAGCTGTGGAGCCCTAACAACCAGCATGCAAGCAGCTCAGCGCCTTCCTATTACACTAAGGGCCCTTTGATTGACTGCACTACTCCACACAACAGGCTCATTTTTCCCTTTTGTAAAATGTCATTTTGTGTAAGGACCTACTTGTAAATTGGGAAGAGAATTACATGCGTGTACTTTCTCCAAATCGGTTAGGACAAAGACTGCTCATAATTCGTAGCAGTTGACATTTGTTCAAAATGATTTCCAGAAACCCTTCATACGAAATGTGAGAAAAAGGGAATTTATCATATATATATATATATATATATATATATATAAGGGAGTTTATCATATATATATTTCTCACATTTCGTATTAAGGGTTTCTGTAACTAACGGACATTTATTACTTCCGCTTCACACAGTCTTATCGCACACATCTGTGACGCCTATTCAACCCCTAAATCCAGATTTATTCATGTCATTAAGTCTCTTTTTAAATCTTCACCAATCAAAAGAGTCTCTGTCTGGACCATTCAATTCAATTCAATTCAGTTTATTTTGTATAGCCCATTAAGACAAATTACAAATTTGCCTCAGAGGGCTTTAGTCTGTACACATACGACATCCCTGTCCCTGGACCTCACATCGGATCAGGAAAAACTCCCAAGAGATAGAAAAAACCCTTTCACAGGGAAAAAATGGAAGAACAAGTGTTGGTGTCATCACTGTAACATGTAGTGATGACATGGATTTTTCTCAGATTGGAAAAATCCAGATGAGAAAAAAGGATGAGAATGAGTTTCAACACACCACATTTCCAGCATCAAACTACAACTCTCAAGGTATAATTTAAAATCAGCAAAAAATACCTTTTCTTTTCACAGAATATGGTTTTCAAGCGATTTTAACGCCGGTGCATAAAGACATTGTGTTTTCTGTGGACACAGAAGTTTAGTGTGAACAGGACCCTCCAGGGGTGAGGCAGCCAGCTAAGAATCTGCTTCAGCAAAGATGAAATAAAAGAAACACAGAAAAATGTTTTTAAAGAGAGAGGTTTTCAGTCTAAACATAGCCATTTCCTCAGGACATGCATTTACCATTATATTTTTGAAAAGCTTTATTTATCTATTTATAAGTTGTTGCTACTTTACCACAGAAAATGCTCTCTGTCTATATTCCGCTCTCTGAGTTCTTGACATGATTTGACTCACTGAGCAACGAGTGACGAGGTACAACCGTAGTCTTCGGGCCACGATGAAGTATATTCACAGTAAATGTCGCACTTTGACTTGGGGATGTTAAGATTCAGACTTTATTTCAAATCACTGTGGATCACAGGAGGGAAACATGCGTCACACTTTCTTCAAGTGTCAAGATGCTCCACATCAGTTCCCAGCTTTCTCCATCATGAACCTGCGACTCAGCTCATAGGACAGGAAGAGGGCTCCGTTGGCAGGGAAGGTGCGTATCATGGTAGGAGTCAGGCCCGAGTACAGAGCAGTGATCCCTGTGGGACAAGAGAGATTCAAGCAGATACACAGGTCCTTCCCCACGGATACGTCTGACCCCCAGCTTGTATTGGGCCAATTAGCAACATGATGCATCCCACTCTCTGTGTCAAACTTGGACCAGCAGTGGTGCGTTCAGAGCTTTTCCAAGTAGAAAAACTTCAGCCCCACGATGAAAACATTCAGGGCCTCTATTTAAATTTATAGTACACAAGTTCACATTCAAGTTCTGACATGTGATTAAAGTGTCCTCCCAGGCTTAATCATTAGGATTATTAAGGGTCGCTTCATTTGTGACATGTCACAAATTATTTAGTGTCAAGCTTTGCCAATTTTTTAATTACCAATTTACGTTAATGGTTAATAACGTACTTCTAAAACGTAATTCTATTGTATTAGACCTGCTTCATACACTCCTAGTCCAGGTTATTCCGTATATATCTCCATGCCAACAGATGGTGCCGAAGGTGTGGCTATGTCTTAGTACAGTCAGCATGCAGACAGAGATGATATGAACAGTTAAATCCCAGAACAGGTCAGACTGGACCTTTTTCCCCATGACGGCGTCTCTCTGTAATTTAAAGAGATCCGCAGTAAAAAAATATCCCTTCAGAGGCTGCTTTGTTGAGATGTGTTTCAGCCCGCCATAGGCCCATTAGCACCATCACCATGATTTTAGCACCACAGCATACAAAAAACAATGCATCACCTTTATCTTTTCATTTTGTTGCATCTTGTTATGTTGTTAGTTATTATGTTCACACTGTATATATTCAGATATTACTAATTGACTAAACTGGTGTTTTCGTTGTTGTCAAGTTTCACAAGTCTGATCTGTTGCAATCTTACTTTTTGCTGATCAAATAACCAGATCTCCTTCATGGCATATTCGGCTAATTTTAATAGTACTGAATATTTTAGTCTTATTATGCACATCGTCTGTCACCGTGAGACAGTATAACTCTAAACAAACAGTCTGTCTAATGCCTGTCCCTCTCATCAAACAACTGCCTGAGGGTCACAACAGAAAGAAAGGTGGCTAAAAATACCTCAATGTCTCACTGTATTTAAACACTACACGTTTGTCTTTTTTGCAGATGTCTAAGGGAAGGTGAGAAAACATACAGTAACACAACAAATATTGCTGGAGAATTCCTCTCTTCAGAATTAACTTACAGTCATAAGTGTGTCTATGCAGAGTCATTTCTTTCTGATTTGAATGTCTAAGCTGCTTATGAACAACATTTCAAGTATAGACAGTAAGTGTGTGTATGAGTCAGCACCGCTCTCTACTCGACCATGGTTTTTCACAAAAAGCCAAATTATACAGTTGCAGTTATTTAAGCTATGATTATATGGTTGAGTGATGCACGTTTGCAGTTTTGCTCCCCTGTTGTCACAAATGGTGTTTTGTAAAACTTAGTTTGGGTCTCTCATCTTACTTCTCAAACCTACTTTCCATGACCCCCTCTACCTTTCTCATTCCTTCTCTCCCCCATACCTTCTCAATAAACCCCATCCCCATCCCTTCATTAATCAACACCCATCCCCCATCCTTTCATCCCTCAAGCCCTTTCCACTTCCTAAATCTAACCCTCTTTTTTCATCTCGCAATAGACCATTTGAAACCCATATCGCTATTAGCGTGGTCATTGTTAGTGAAATATGGTTTGGATGGAAACATTTGAGGGACATTTCAGAAGTCAGCAACAGGCAATAGTGATCCTTTTACCAAGTAAACTGGGCTGTTGAGAGACATACACAATCTGGGTTCATTTCTATTTAAAAATACATGTTCAAATCTTACCCTCAGTACGTATGATACCCATGAAGGTCTTCATGAAGCCGTCTTGCCTCCCAGTTAATGAATACACCTGGATCCTGGACTTCACACAGTCTATGGGATAGACCATCAACCACAGACAAGCTCCCCCAAATCCACCACTGAACATGAGTGGAAGATAACCTGCGAAGGCCAAAATGATTTTGTGGGAGCAGATCACAGAAACAAGTGCAACATCCTCAACTGCTAAAAAAATATTCAAATAAATGGAAAATAATAACCATACCTATACCGTCCTTGTCCGTGCCCATGTGCTGTGCAAATTTAGACCGACTCAGTTCATAGGCCCCAAAGAAGCAGAAGTATCCGGGTATCTCCCTGGCCATGGTGGACGTCAGTCCTTGGTAGAAACCCAGTGGGCCGTTTGTCTTCAACACTGTCTTCACTACTGACCACACTGTGCTGGAGTCACATCACAAAACAGTCAGACATGTGGAGACGGAGTGGACGCTCTGCTCATTCCAATGTCTCTTGTTAACCACACTGACCGTCTCTGTCCACTGGTAATCTTGCCAGTTGCTTCCATTTCGTGCATGGCCTGCAGGCGACATTTCACCAGCTCGGTTGGACATATCACTATAGAGGAAAAGATGGAGGCTAAAGAGCCCGCAGATGCCTTCTGGATATCGCTGAAGAGCAATAAAGACAAGTACAATACAATAAATAATGAATAAAAGGTATTTAGTGTGCATACGGGAAGTCTGCCTGGCTTCGTTTTTCAGGAGTAACTGGGAAATTAAAATTCTTAAATTAAGAACATGTCATTTTAAAGTATTTGAACATACAGATTTGTCCAAATGTTGCTCCTCACCTCATCCAGCTGTGGAGCATACAGTATATAGATACCTGAATATAAATGCATGTAAATGTAAGAGTCCAACCTGAGATGTGCTCCTTTATCCATCCTGGACATAAAGCGAATAGCATCCTGGCAGAGACCATAACTCAAGAAGAGCACAGCGTTCTCACTGATGTTGGCGATGAGGGCCGGGGTCGAGCCTTTGTAGAGACCACTGAGGCCCACCTGCCTGAAGGTCGATGTGAAGCAGTGGATAAAGCCACGGTACATGGTGGGGAATGTCTGCATCTTGACCTTTGCGGTGTCAAACGGCTGACCACTCAGCACACATGCTGTCCCACCTGAGGAAGTATTTTAAGACGTGTCTATTTCAGATTCAATAAAAGGGATGTAACTCATGTCCAAAGCAGGGTCCAGGGAACAATTTGAGTATGTTCGTGTTTCCCCAACTAAATACACACAGAGGGTATGATTTTAACTTTGAAAAGATAAAGATAATATACAGGACTGTCTCAGAAAATTAGAATATTGTGATAAAGTTCTTTATTTTCTGTAATGCAATTAAAAAAACAAAAATGTCATGCATTCTGGATTCATTACAAATCAACTGAAATATTGCAAGCCTTTTATTCTTTTAATATTGCTGATTATGGCTTACAGCTTAAGAAAACTCTAAAATCCTATCTCATAAAATTTGAATATTTCCTCAGACCAAGTAAAAAAAAAGATTTATAACAGCAAAACAAAATCAAACATTTGAAAATGTGTTTCCAGGTGTTTCGAGTTAATTAGACGATTCAAGTGATTTATTTAATACCCTACTAGTATACTTTTTCATGATATTCTAATATTTAGAGATAGGATATTTGAGTTTTCTTAAGCTGTAAGCCATAATCAGCAATATTAAAAGAATAAAAGGCTTGCAATATTTCAGTTGATTTGTAATGAATCCAGAATGCATGACATTTTTGTTTTTTTAATTGCATTACAGAAAATAAAGAACTTTATCACAATATTCTAATTTTCTGAGACAGTCCTGTATGTCATCCTTATTCAATTCATCAAGAAAGACTTACATTACTGCTCAAATAATCATTATGAATGTAAATTAAATTAGAGATGGAACACGGAAGCCTTTCTTTGAAAAACTCTTAGAAAAAAGAATGTTCAAAACCTGTGTAGCTTGTCAGTGAGTCAGACAAACAGACCGAGAGAATATATCAGAATATTTGATTAGTCGTACTGTTAACTCACCGATTGCTCCAGCCGAGAAGTCGATTATTCCCTGGATTATGGGATGTGGAGCCATGATTTTTCTTCTATAATGCTGTGAAAATGAAGCTTGTTAACTCCTGTGTCATCATATCTTCACACTCAAAGTACTAGTACACCTTGCACGGATTGATTACGATGTAATCCTACAAAAAAGAAGAACAATAGTCACACTATTGCAGCGTATTACAGACTTCTGACACAAGACGGGGACACATCTATAAAGCAGATCCGGACACATTGCATGCTCACCTGTAGCCTACTCCCCGCGGTCTCTGAATGTTCGTTTATCTTCCTCACACTCTGAACACTTTGAATGCACCATAGACAGCCTGCGCATTGCTCCATGCGGGCACAACAATAATGTACTCCATGACTTCAAAAAAAAATCTTAATCGAAAAAAGAACCGTGGTTACTGTCGTGCTAAACTTTCGCTTTTAAGCAACGTCTTGTGAAATCCGTAGTAGGCCAGTCGCTTCCGTCTTGCGCAAAGGAACGCACCAGCGCGCAAGGAATTGCGGCAAGCCCCAATAACAGAACATATTTATTTAAAACGTACATCAAAGTGTAATGATTAGGCTATTTACTCGATTGTAAAAAAGAAATCTTATTTTTTAAATATCTTAACTTTTAATTTGATAGATGGTACGTTACAGCGCAGAAGGTCAGAGAAATGGAACGAAAAAGGTGATTACAACCATAAAACGTGTCTTCTGGTGAGTTGTCAGTCTTTGTCACGCTGACGAACTAAACATGCGGAAGAGATTATAATGATGCTGACTGAGTCTGGTTGTTATACTACACAATTGCCACAAGATGTCCATAAAGTCCACAGTGGGCGTATGGTCCAACAGACCACCGAGGAGCAGTGCGCCTCCAGCTGAAGGAGGATTGGTTGTATACTTTTCACACGGAGGTGGCACTACTCTTCCCTCGTGTCTTTCTATCAAAATATGCTTGTATTTTTTTCTAAAAAACATATTTATCTTTTGTATCAGATTTGATAATTACAAGACGAAACAAATGAAAACAAGGACACTCTTTTTTCATCCAACACTTTCGATGCCATTCATTGGCGCTCTTCTAGTGTCAATCAAATGTGGCGGCGTCAGCTGACAAATGATACTTCTGTAAATCCTCACATGCTGTACAACACAGAGAGTCCACAGGCTGTGCGGGGCGCGCACGGAACTTCACTACTACGGGACAACCAAAACAAAGCAGCGGGTCCACACGCAGTGGACAGTCAGACAACGTTTGATTTTAACAGGAAAAGGATCTTTACATACTTTTGGTTATTGTTATCACATTTTTATCTGTTTACCGGCTTGGGATGTGACTTGCCGTGTAGACTGCGCCCAGGCGGAGCACAGCATTCCCGGACAGATTGATCTCATTTCAAAGGCGAAGTTGCTTTTTACTTTTGAGGGGCGCCCGCTTCGTCACACTTACATGACATTGTATCATTCGACTCCTTCACCTCTCGACCATGGCGGAAGCGGCCCAGCAGCCACATCTGGTGGAAATCGACCCGGATTTTGAGCCCCTGTCGCGCCCACGGTCGTGCACTTGGCCTTTGCCCCGGCCGGAGTTCATCAACCCGGGCGACTCCAACACGTCCTCGCCGGTGCCGTCCGTGAAGCAAGAGCCCACCGGCAACGAGTTCATCAACAACCTCAGCCTACTGGAGGAGACCGAGGACTTCACGGAGCAGGAGCCAGTCATCCTGTGCGCCGACTTCCAGTGTCAGGAGAACTGCGTCCACCAGCAACCTCCACAGCAGCAGCAGCAGCAGCAACATAATCATAATGCACAGCAGCAGCAGCAGCAGCACCCGAACCAGCAACTCCCGCATCAACAGCAGCAACAGGTGTCCCTGCTCTCCTCCCCGGTGGGCTCGTCGTCCTCGGCGGCCGCAGCTGCCGCCGCTGCCCAGAGGAAAAGCAGCTCCTCCCGGCGAAACGCATGGGGGAATATGTCATATGCAGACCTCATAACCAAAGCTATCGAAAGTTCTCCCGAGAACCGGCTAACTCTGTCTCAGATATACGACTGGATGGTGAAGAGTGTGCCTTATTTCAAGGACAAAGGTGACAGCAACAGCTCTGCAGGCTGGAAGGTACGTTTTTATTTATTTATTTATTTGTTTTAATTTGGTATAGTTTGGAAACAATGTGCGCGTGTGCGCAAGTGTGTGTGTGCATGCTTGCGTGTGTCCGTGTGTGTGTGTGTGTGGTGTGTTTACAGCCTAAATGGAGCATGTCTATATGAAGCAGTTCTCGTAGCCTACACAGTGTTCCAATTCGGACTGTTCACTTAGCTGAGGGTTCACAATGAGACACATGTGTGCTTTATGTTTTATCTCCTGGGGTATTGCTGTTACATCCCTGCAGGGATGTCACGCTTTTCTGCAGCATTTAAGAGTCAATGTGTTGTGATTACATAATAATGTGTTTATTGTTTATCTCCATCATGTATGGTTGTCACTGATATGTCTCCTTCAGGGAATTTTAGTCAGATTTGCATTTAGTGTCCCCCAAACCACCACACCACTACACACCACACACACACACACACACACACACACACACACGGAAAGACAGACAGACACACAAATGCATTGACAAAAAGAGCATCCATCAATATTCAAGTGTCTGTTACTTTGTTTAGAATGTGCTCCCAGTCTTGGCCTCTTAATTGTGACCCATCCAGCTCATGGCGATTCAGTAAACTGGGCAATTGCTACCATGACCTTCGACAGTTATCTGACTTCTCAGTATATGTGATTTATATGAGTCTGCTGACTCAACAGGTTGTTTTCTCTCTCTCTCACTACCTTCTTGCTTCCCTCAATTATGTGCTTTTCAAAAATGCTTTGAGTTCTGGCATGGTGTGTTTGAGACAGTTCTACTGTCTCTGCTGGTATTTTTTATTTTGATAGATTTTAAGGCTAAATCCAAGTTGTAGTTTTTTCCCATAAGAGTAGGGATGGGAATCGAGAACCGGTTCTCTTTTAGAACCGGTTCCCAGTGAACCGATTGTTTGGAATCGTCAGCCAAATTCTTTAACGGATCTGCTAACGGTCCTCTGTGGCGTTGCGCATGCGCACACTTTTTTAGTTTCTTCTTCAGACTGCAGCAAACATGGCAACGAGGCAGAAGCGTTCTAAAGTTTGGCTCTATTTCACACGACAAAATGACAACTACGCCGCTTGTAACGTGTGTAAAAAGTCTATTTCGCCGAAGGGAGGAAATACAACAAATATGAATAAGCATTTGAACACAGCGTGGAATTTAATTACAGGAATGTCATGTGTTCGATGCAGCAGCTCAGCTAACGTCGGCGCTTCATCTCTTTCTGTCCAAGGTAAACTCCTCAGAAGTGATCACAACCACTCACTGTGTGAAGCAATTTGCCTTTATTGTGTGGAGTCGATCAAGTTATCTTCTGTCCCTTCGTTTGAAGCATACATTTGAGCTCCGGCATTGGTCTCCCATTATTGATCACTTCACGTTTGGATTGAAAGTCCAGTTTTGATTAATGTTTGATCGTAAGGTGTTAATTATCGGAGGGCGTGTGTTATCAGCAAACGTTCGCGTTATCGTGTTAACCCATTATTAAACTGAGCATATCGATTTTTAATCCATTATTAAATTTAGCATATAGCTACGCTAGCATAGCTATAGAGTCTTCCATTTTCAGCCCCCTACATTGAGGCAGAGGTAGTGTTTGCCTCCCCTCTTAATGTGGCTTTATGTCATTGTCAGCTCAGCAAATTCAGCGATTTTGTTAATGCCATTTGTTTCATTGTGTAAACCAGCTTTCACTATATAAATAATCTCCATTGCCATCCAATTTAGCTGATGACGTTCAGAGTCAGACCGGTTCAGAGGCTGGTAGTCTGTCTGGGTCACAGGCTACAGCTAGCACGTCTTGTACACCTCCTCATATCTTTGTGTTCAGGCATCCTCCATCCCATCTGAGAGAGTGTTCTCCACGGCTGGAGACACAATAAGTCCTGAGAGATCGCGTATCCTCCCGGAGAAAGCAGACATGCTTATTTTTCTGCACAAGAATTGTTGATGATCCATACAATTGATGGTTGCACACTTGGTATTTGCCACTGCTAGTTTCATTTTTGGCAGCTCAGTTCATATACCCTTTAAAAAAAAGGAAGGAGCACTGTAATTTCTAGGAACATGTATAAATTAAACAGAATACATTTTATTTAAGTTATGTAAGTTTTATTTTAAGTTCAAGAGGAATATGTATAAATGTTTTTGGTTATTTCAAAAAATGTAAATGTGTATGTATACATACTGTATATGGTGTGTGCAGCATTATAGAACATTATATAAAAGAAAATTAATGTAAATAAACCCGTTTGTGCTCTTTTTTTCACCCCTTGCCCAATAAGAATCGATAAAAGAATCGATAAGGAATCGAATCGATAAGCAGGAATCGATAAGGCATCGGAATCGTTAAAATCGTATCAATTCTCATCCCTAGATAAGAGTGTGCACCTTGACTGAAGCTGTGTTTGGACGTATTTTGTCTTAAGGAGATACCAAAAGCGTTCATGTGTCCTGAAAGCTGTCCAAAACATTACACAAGAGAGGACTTAACGCTTCTTATGTGGTGTTGCAGGCCCTTCCACTGAACACTATACTGAAGGGCGTAAACCTCCCTTCGTAGACGCATAGTTTCAGTGGTGTCTGACAAAAAAATTGATGACAGTCTCCACTCTCAGAGGGAAATCATATTGAGCCTATAGTCACACATTGAGAGATTTATTGCGGCTTCCCTCCGTTATAGACTTTTTGGGGTTACCGCTTGCCAATGAAATCTAAAGCAGTTGTCAAGTTTTTTTTGTCTTTCTTTGACACAGCTTCTATGTTTGAGTCATGTGCTGAGAGATGACATGTCCGTGTCAGGCATGAACGCCTGCATTTCTTTTTTTTGTTTTTACTGAATCACATAGATAGACACAAACAAATCACAATAATAATTCAGTCACAATTATCTTTTTTTGACATACACTGATTTAGCCTGTTGTACCATTAAAAGAAAAAGAAGAAGAAAAAAAAAGGAAGTTGACGAATCCACAAATGCAGTTGTCAGCAACGCCCTACTCCATATTCATCCATATAACTTTTGTGTTTACAAAAGGCACGGAAATCATTTTGAGCTGTCATACGTAGTCCCGTCAGTCAAATTATATGGGAGTGGAAGAAAGAATACTCAGTGTGGTGAGACACGCATGGGCAAGTACACAAAGCAGGTATAGGGCACTTGATGTTGTGCAAGTAGGAAAAGCAACATTTCCACTTATTCATCACATGCAGTACATTGGTACTTTGAAAGGTGCAGCATCTCTCCTTTGCCGTGTGTGTGTGTGTGTGTGTGTGTGTGTGTGTGTGTGTGTGTGTGTGTGTGTGTGTGTGTGTGTGTGTGTGTGTGTGTGTGTGTGTGTGTGTGTGTGTGTGTGTGTGTGTGTGTGTGTGTGTGTGTGTGTGTGTGTATGTATGTCCCTTTCCATACAGGGTTGCTTGTATGAACTTGCTCTACGTTTTCCTTGAAAAGAGCAAGGATTTTGTGGAACAGTGAATAACACTCATCCCAAAATACTCAATACAAAATGAAGAGGTATGCATTAATGTGGGGATTAGCCATGAGGGACAGTTTGTGGAAGATAACATGGATCTGAATAATGAATCTATGAATAATGAATCTATAGGCAGTGTGGCGGTAAGGTGGCACCTCTTAACACAAACACACAGGTTATTATGCGATAAGGAGGTTCTTGCAGAGTGTAGTTAAGACATGGGAGTTCAGCATCATAGCATAAAAGCGTAGATCATTTACACTTTTCAAAGCATGCAGTAGAGTCACGGGTAGGAAGACTCATTAATGCACCTAAATAAACAGAAGTCTCTCAGTGCTGTTCGCTCCATTTAACAGTTATTGTGCGAATGGCAGCTTGAAGAGAGGCGCTCAGCCACCGCCTGGGCTCGCTGCTTATCCTGCCATGTTGGGGGTGTAGACTGAGTAATACTGTGGGAAAGCAAAGTGCCATTCACTGCTGCGAGGAGAGTTATTCATAGAGCTCCCCTCAGTTCCACACAGGGGGGCTATCACACATTGTCCTTTCAGTGAGAACTTACTTATGAGCCGCGGCCAGAGACGTGCTGTTGTGTTGCTTCTTCTCCAATGGCCCTCTGATGTAAATGTGTATTCCCAAACAGTGAGATTCATTAATCAGCATTTAAGTCTTTGATCCTCTCCATTTAATGTAACTATATATAGTCGACTGAGGCCCCATGACTGATTGGAAATACGGAAATATGTAAATTGTGTTGCAGACCTCATGTGGAAGACACCAGCTTTGCAGAGTGACTCTATCATCGAACAAAAGCACTCGAAACAATAATCATACAGCCTGGGATTTTAACTTTGTGAACCTCCAAGAGAGAAGAAAACAAAATGATTGTTTTGTGTATAGGGCTGCAACTAATGATTATTTTAAGAATCGATTAATCTGTCGATTATTAGTCGGATTAAAAAATTAAAAAAAATTCCAACTCTTTATTCAAAAACAGAACTTTACTTGTGTGGATCATCCGTGCCTCACGTCATTTCCGCCATCCACCATGGAAGTATTAACCACTAGTTCTGCTTTATACTTGTTAAGGTCATCCCACAAACATTGGAATATCTAACGCCCTCGTGTTTGGGTTCATAATAATAATATCATCATATATATACTGTATATATATATATATATGACGGGTGTAGCGTCTCAACGCTGATTGGCTTTCGCAACGCAGCAATATGGTCTTTCCTCGACCTCCGCTTCGCTCTGCTCTGTGCTGGGCTCAACTTTTTTTTAATATTCAAACATCTCCACGACTTATTGAGTGGTGTAATAATCGTGCAACACAACAAGTCGATAATGAAATTTGTTGCCAACTATTCTAATAATCGATTTTTAGAGATTCGTTGTTCCGACACCCCTAAACATTGGTTCGAAATCACTTTCAGCTGAGTCCGTCTGAAGTTAAGCAGGGATCATTTCTCTCCCAGATGGGGCTCTCCTGAAGGGAACGGGCTGAAGCAGAAAAAGTTTCCATTAATCTATGATTCAGGCTGTCTGCTCTGTAATTGTTTTTGACTGAGCTTGTTTCTCAGCGCTGCTGATCCTCCACAGTCGGTGAGTCATGGCAGCCTCCTCACTCCTCGGGCCGTCTGCGACAGTGTGATTTTTGAGGACAGTTGTGCCAGGCGGGACCAGCTTGGAGAACTCTGCGAGTGGACTGGTCACTGGCACATGACGCCATCCAACAGGAAGAATAACAGATGGCACAAATTATGCACCAACCCTCTCTGCAGCGCTGGTTATTTATTTTTAATAATGTTCTCGCTTTTTAAAAATGTCACTCCATGAAATGAATGTAGATAAAGTATTACAAATAACGTTTTAGGCTGCAGCACACACACACATACACACACACACACACACACACAGATTTGTCACAGTACGATATATGTAGTACGCACACATCTTTGCATACCTGCAAAACAAGTCTGTTCTTTACTCATATTTTGTCACTACGCGTACGTCACCACGGGATAAATATTTGGCTTTAGCCAGTGAAGCTGGGCGGCTCGGCTGCTCTTTGATGTCAATATCGAGATCAATTCGGTCATAGGTTTCCTCATGTACGCGGCGCTCTCTTGACCTGAAATTCCTCAACCTACGCTGGTAAACACTCCCACGGATATCCAAACAAACTGTGCCGGAGCAGACAAACACGCAGGTCCGAGCACAACGTACAGCAAGTGACACCAGGGTCATTGCCATGTAAATGCACCCATTAACTCCAATCCCTCTGAGTCCAGCAGTAAACACTGGAGGCATCACCAAGAGGGGAGGCTCAGACAGGGTGTGTGTGTGTGTGTGTGTGTGTGTGTAAGAGCTGAATTGGTATCAATAGTGTCGCACAACTTCTAGAGATTTCGGTCGTCTCACGGTAATTATTGCCCAGACTTAAGTTACTGTAAACATCACATTGAAGGTCATTCTAACAGCTTTAATATTTCAATATAAAAATTGTTATTGATAACTTTGTCTCACATTGTACCCGTTTAGTTTAATTAGTTTTAATGGTTTCACTTTCCCGACAGTTCATGCAGAGGTGTATGTTTGCTGTGTGTTATCTCAATGCCCCCCCATGAACCCTAGGTAAAGAGTATGGCTTAACCCTCCTGTCGCCTTAGGGTCATTTTGACCCGATTCAATGTTTCACCCTCCTGTTACCTTTATATTTACTAACATATTTTACCCTTTGGGTTCAATTTGACGCCAGCAATTGAAACCTCCAGAAAATTATTAGAATTAATATTGTTTTCCAAGTTTAAGTGTGAGGCACTTTATGTTTGTTTGTTGACTACCGAAAGAACACCGACATTAAACATTGAATGGGGTCAAATTAATCCTAAGGCGACACGAGGGTGTAATATTGATTCGGGTCAAATTGACCCTAAGGCAACACAAGGGTTAAAGAAATACAGACGCTAAGAATTAGAATAATCATGCTAATCTGGAGTTTGCAAAAAGCCGGTTGGACTTTATCAACAATCACAGACTGCTGTTTCTCTGGGTCTAAATGTGTATTAGTATTGGACAGGGAGCTGGATAGAACAGCAGTCCTCCTGTTTCTACTGGTTCAACACACACACACACACACACACACACACCTCACCCCCCTGAGGCAATCGAGGAGTCCAACCTTGGCATTGCCCCAAGACATGAGGGGCAGCTGTGTTTCTCAGGCAAAGAGCTGGAGGGGCGCTGCTCACCCTCCTCCCCATTTCCTGCCTGCGCCGCCTGCCTCTCCATTCCTGGTTTTCTGCCTCCGCACAAAAGCAGGGCACACTTAATGCTGTGAAGGGTTAATGTCCTCCCTTTGTTCAAATCCTGGAGAAGCTAACCACTTACTGTCTTTTGTAAAACATTCAAAAGATAAAGAGAACGAAAGAAAGAAAGGAAGCAGCAGAGACCCAGAATTCTCTAAGTTCAGACTGGGTGACACTTGTTGGGAGTTGCATAACAAGACATTTACTGGAATCAGGGAGCCGCAGGCCAAAGTCTGGTGCCACTGGTTAGTCAGCGGAACTGTGAGGCACTGTGTTAGAGATATGTGGGATGCTAGTCTTCTGTGTGTATGTGTGTGTGTGTGTATGTGTGTGTGTGTGTGTGTGTGTGTGTGTGTGCGTGCACATAACCTGGGCCTCATAATTAAAGCCCTGCTGCTAGCAGATGCACAGACACGATGGCAGACAGGCCGACACAGGGAACATTCCTGCACAGGCTTTTATATCTTTTTTTATTTATTATCGTGGCGTGATATTCTGACTTTCCTACTCTCCCCAGCTGATTTAAATCCAGTATTTCCCTTTCAATGGCTTTTTTCCCCCACCTTTGCTTTTCGGCATCACTTATTGGTTGTGTTTGCCTTTAATTGACGAATTGTTTCAAATAACAGTGGAAATGCCCATCACAAGTTCTAAAAAAGGAAGAAGACCTTTAAAGTTCAAAACCAAAACCAATCAGAAGACTATTCAATTTCTAATGATGCAAAACTAATACGTCTCACATTTGAGAAGTGAGTGTTTGTCCATTTTTTTCATTGTTATGAATGTCTTCCGTTATTAAAATGTTCTGCCAACTCAGAACCCGTTTAACTGACTAATCGGTTCAGCACGAGCAGATCCACCTGTGTTCTGTCTTTTTGGCTCAGCATGGCATGAAAATGTGATGACGATGAGTGTAAAATACAGTCATGTTCAAAGTGATATAACTGCCCCTCCAAAGCGATTGAATTAACCAACTGAGTGAAACTACAGCAGCTTACTTCACAACCCCATGCTGTCTCCTGTCCTGCTCCACATTGGTTTACCTGTCGGCTCGGCTTCAGTACTCCCTTTTGTTTTCTGTCTCTCATTCCCTCTACCAAGGAACATTTTAGGATATCAATGACTTAATACTTAACCGACTTACATTTAAAAAGATGCAGTGTCAGTGTGGCGCAGCAGGGATATCGAATGGTGTTTACGTCTGTGGGTGGTACATGTTTGCTGATTGATGGATCTCGCCGTTCTGCAGCTATGGAGTCGCATCACTGCAACAAGTATGGAAGCCACCGGGCCACGACGGAAGCTGTGAGGACCACGTACCAGATCATGTCTGTCTGTCTGGTGGTCTGTCTGAGTTCAGATTACGTTGGGTCATTGCTCTTCCTGACAGACTTCATTGCAAAAGCAACAATTCTCTCCACTCAAAGTTCCTCAAAAACATGCAGAACCTTTGGAATATGCAAGTACGTTTGACTTTGAACAAGCAATAATTGAGAGTTTGTTGCTCCACAAAACAGAACAACCATATGTGCATGGGTTTGATTTGGTGGTCTGCTATACAATCAAGTTTTTTTTTTTCCTGCGTCAGGAAATTTATGTCTGCAACAATCGGAGCCAGCAACGAGACATCTTTCCTCTAAAACTGTGGCAAATGTTGTGTGATTTGTTTCTGTTGTCATTGTAAAAATCACAACATTTGGCCTCATTATACAGCTGTTGAATTTGAATCCTTTTGAAATCCCTCGTTAGATTTCACTAAAAGGGAAGGTTTTCTAGGTGAATTACTTATTGTTCTAGTCAGGCACGTGCACAGACATCTTGGGGGGCAGGTGCTCAAACCAAAAAAAGGGCACCCATCACCAAAATGATTTTTCTTTTGATCGCTGTAACTTGAAGTTAAGTAATTGGTTGCTAGCAACACTTGAAACACATTGTGTCGTGAGAAGACATGAAAGTTGAATAAAATGACATGTTTTCTATTAACAATTACAATTTATTTTCATTTACAAAATGATAGGAGCGAAAAATGCCATATAATAAACAACTTACGACCTGTAAAAACGTTATAAAGCCTCAATCTGATATTTCCCGGCATGAGATCACTCTTCTTGGTTAGTAAGAAGCCTTTACACGTGTTGTTTTTTCTTTTGTTTACTCTTTTCAGCTTATGCAATTACTCATACAAGATTGATCTCTGTAAAACTGGAACAGACCAAACAAAGAGAAACATACCGCATCCAACAATATGGCACATGGATAGCATGACACCCAGAGCTATTGTTAGCATAGTTTAGCTGCTATGTTCTAGCTGTGAATTATTGTGACATTTATAAAATTAATTAATAAATTCAAAATACTTTCGACATTGTCTAAATGGCATTTATAAAACACAAAACAGATACCTGCCTGTATCTCTCTCTCTCACGTTGGGGGCTCGTGAGCCATGAGCATGTCGGGGCGAAATTCTCACAATAACTCAAATAAATGCCCCGTCAGATATCAAAACACATTTGGGGGGAATTGATGACAGAGACTAATTTTTATTCTTAAATACTTATTAATAAAGAAAAAAAGTGTCTCCAGCAGAAAGGGCACTTTTCTCATCCAGGGCAAAAGGGCAGGTGCTTGAGCACCACTAGGGCTCTACCTGTGCACGTGCCTGGTTCTAGTTATCTCCATTATTATTATTTGTGTTTAGATTGGAAGAAATTCTCTAAAACGGATGATGTACTTAATTTGAGCATGGCTGTATGTTTTCTGAGCTGAGTAATAGCTAACTATGTTATAATTGATACAAAAATATAAAAGAAATATGACACAGCTGGCTCTACAACTGGTAACTTCAGACTCATACAGTCTATCTCACTGCAAAGGACCCAGGAAAATCCCAGCAAAGTGTCCCTTTCATTCAGTGCATTCAAACACTGTGTATACGCTGGTTCCACCCAACTCAGACACTGGCATCACACAAACCCGCAGCAAGCCTGCCAGTTTTGTCAGTTCTTGTTCTGGCTGTGGGCCAGAGGACAGATCATTCAGTGAGTGTGGAGTCCAGTAACTGCACAGAGAGTTTAAGTGACATACAAAAAGATAGCAGCACAGTGTAGAGCCTCATTCATCGGGACAGAGGTGCCCACACATGCTGCTTTACTCTGGAGTAAGTTGACATCCAGCAGCGTGGTCAGGTAAACAGTCATTTAGGATGAGTCAGATTGTTTTGTTTTTCTCACTGCGGGTTTGGTAGTAGCAGGCCGAGAGCACGTGATTGTTTTGGCAGAGTGTTGGCCCAGACTTGGCCATTTGTTTCACAGAATATGCTGTTGCTCTGTCTGGCAACACAACTTCTCCTCGTTCAGAAGGTTTGGAAATTTCTCCTGAGGGGTGAGCTGCCAGACCTGAGCAGTGTTTTACAGTGTGGGATGAGGAACTGTGGTTTTTGGACAATGTCACCATTCAAACGAGAAGTGGAATCCCTCAACGCTTCTTCACCCATGAATGTGGTGTCCTATCAGTTTCTCAAAGCCTTCGTGTTTCTGTGAACCAGCTGCAGGGAGTGAGTAGAGCTACACTTTTTTACGGGACCGCTCACTGCTGAGGGCCCCAAACCACAGGCATTACCCAGACCCACATTGTTGTGCAATTCCCGCCCGAAGGCGATTAAGCGTAGTGCCCAGCCGGGCGTTATCAATCAATCACACATGTGATTGTCTTCACATACATGAACGCTCACAGGAGCTCTGTAGCTGGCTGGCACGGGTCAGAAATTTAAATGGACGCTTGAATCAGAAGTGCCGTTGTGACATCAGACAGTCACAACGGCAGGTTCCCCACTTTTGTTGTCATGGCGAATAATCATTTGTTTCCAGGTCAAAGAGCATCAAAGTGTAACCGCCCTCAGGAGTGTTTACTTTGGGTTCGCATTGGTGGAGCAACAACGCGGCACTATTGTCTGTGATGTGTAGCGAAGCTCATGGATGACGTGGTGTTTACAAAAGCAACACCTCCCGGTTAGGTTTCACTTGGCGTTCGCTTCTACTGACGCAAACCGCGTAGACGAGAACCACAATCACGTCGAAGCTTCCCTGTGAGTCTTCACGTATGCCCGGGGCACTGCAAGGTATACAATGTACTGTTCGGTCTAAAGGTGGCAGCTTTAGTTTCTACATTAAGAGTTCCTGTGTTGGATTCAAGGACACGTGTTACCATTTTAAACTTTTTTATTAAATCTAAATTTAAAGGAAGAGAGAGAAAAAGGAATCATGCTCCGTTAACGGCACTAGGTTTTGTGTCGCCGTGTAAAGAATCCCGAATGGCTAATAATTTTTTTAAAGACACTGTCATTTGGAATTGTACTAAGAAATAGTCTTCTACCATGGTGCCATTTTTGCATCTGTGCCCACATCTTCTATCCAGCAATTATCACTCTCTCTCTGTCTCTCTTTTTTTCTCTCTCTCTTTTTTTTTCTCCTGACAAGAGACAATCTAAATCCTGTGATTATATGGATGTAGTAATGTTCCAGATGTTGAATGTATTAAACAATTGGTCCTTTGCCACTACTGTTTTTACCAATATCTGTTTATTATATTACCTCTGATAGTTTCTATGCCACCGATATGAAGTCGTCTGCAGCAATTGCATGAATCATCTCACGAATGTCTCTGGAATGACGAGTAGAGGAAGCAACACTGAGCGTGACGCCAGATTCTGCCCCTTCTTTCTCTTCCAGTGTTTCCTTTATTTTTATTTTCCATTCTTCCGCTACGCTCATAAATCACTGAGATTTCTTATTGTTCCTCTCAATCATTTCTTTAAATTCTCATTTTCATATATGGTGGTTTACACTTGACACAATCAGCCGTAAAAGATACTGTATTGACATCAGTTAAATGAGAAGGGAATGCTGGGGTGAGGCTTCGGTTTGGTCATGTGTGGCTCCTGGGCCCGGTACTGGAGCCAGCTTGATAAATGGACCCTGTGATTGGCATGCCTCGTTCAGGTCTCAGTGCTCTGGTTTAATGTCATACTTGCTATCTACTGTCTCTCACAAACGTGTGAGCCCTCATGTGAGCCCTCATCGTGAACGATAGGGTTCATCAAATTAGATTTGTAATGTAGTTTTATTCATGTGTGTCATCGAATGGCGGTGGTGTAATGCCAAATACCAAGGGCGCTGGTTATAATTAATAGCAACTGTGTTCAACAAAGCAGTGTGTTTATGTTAAACAAACTGTGTTTTACAAAGGGGAAAAGTCTAATCTTTCTCTTGTCTAATCTAATCTTCAGTTTCTGAGAAAACACGAGTTAAATAAAGCACTCCTTCTGTGAGCTTCATATATATATACAGGACTGTCTCAGAAAATTAGAATATTGTGATGAAGTTCTTTATTTTCTGTAATGCAATTAAAAAAACAAAAATGTCATGCATTCTGGATTCATTACAAATCAACTGAAATATTGCAAGCCTTTTATTCTGATTTATTGCTGATTATGGCTTACAGTTTAAGAAAACTCAAATATCCTATCTCTAAATATTAGAATATCATGAAAAAGTATACTAGTAGGGTATTAAACAAATCACTTGAATTGTCTAATTAACTCGAAACACCTGCAAGGGTTTCCTGAGCCTTGACAAACACTCAGCTGTTATAAATCTTTTTTTTACTTGGTCTGAGGAAATATTAAAATTTTATGAGATAGGATTTTAGAGTTTTCTTAAGCTGTAAGCCATAATCAGCAATATTAAAAGAATAAAAGGCTTGCAATATTTCAGTTGATTTGTAATGAATCCAGAATGCATGACATTTTTGTTTTTTTAATTGCATTACAGAAAATAAAGAACTTTATCACAATATTCTAATTTTCTGAGACAGTCCTGTATATATATGTGTGTGTTGTGTAGTGTCTCTGTTGTTTCCTTTTCATAATGAGCCTTATCTTTTGATCAAAAGACTATAATGGCTTCACTAATCTCATAAAGGTTTGTTTTTACGTGCATTACAGCCCAACATGTGCATCATGGACATATTAATGGGATAGTTCAAAGGAATGGAAAGGAAGCTATGTTTATTTTAGACAAAATGATTTCATGAAAAACCATATCATGTTTATTTTGGAATATAATTGATAATATTGTGCCCTCATTAAGACTTTTCAAAGTGGGAACCTGCAACTAAAGTTTTAGTTTAAATCTGGGGACTTTTCTGCACTTTGTTAGAAAACAATCCATATTTAAATGGTGTGGGTGGTCATTTGTCTTTTACTCATGACTAATATCATTGGTATACACATTTTGTTCACATGAAAACGGTTTGGAAGTGCACCTTTTTATGAAACCGCCTACAGAGTAGTAAAACATCACAGAAAGGCTCAACTCTTTAACCCATTTAGGATTTATTGTTGGAATCAAGCAGCCACGGGGATATAATAATAATAATAATCATTTATTTTATATAGCGCTTCTCAAGACACTCGAAGTCGCTTTACAGTTCAGAGTCCAGTAGTCATACACACACAGTCATACCGGTGGTGGTAAGCTACATCAGTAGCCACAGCTGCCCTGGGGCAGACTGACGGAAGCGTGGCAGCCAATCAGCGCCTACGGCCCCTCCGACCACCACCGGCAGGTTGAACTGGGTTAACATGCTTATAAATATAACCCCTCAAACGCTCCCCTCTCTCCGTGCCGTGGTGGGTCAGGCCTATGGATGCAGGCCGCCACAAGGCACCCAGCAGTGGTTCATACACTGCATCTTTATCCAGGCGGGGCAGGCGGCGGCCCGGCCCGGCCACTCTGCTGATCAGAGGCAAAAATATCCCCGCTCCACAGACACAGCTCTGTGCATTTACAGGCTCACATTGTGTTGCACATAGCAACACATGCGCATATTTCAGCACGGTAAACTTGGCCAGCACAACCCGGTCCCTGTCCGCACACATGAGTCGTGTGCTGCTTCATTCTGAGTCAGGAAGCCAGGGGGCACAAGGCAGAGCTCCGCGTTGCCGTTAACACGCTGCTGGGACATTATTTGAAAAGTATGTGCCGCATGTTATCACAAACAGTTTATGATGCCTGTGTATGGGCCTGGCAGGTGACACGAGAGCTGTGTTGAAAAACAACTTCTCACATGTGTTTATGTTTTCTTCTTCTTTTTCTGAGAGTTATAGTTGAAGTTGAACCACCAAAATGGTTTGAAGTGTCATTTGAAGTGTACGCATTACAAGAAGTTGAGTTAGTGACAGTGAAAGCAGTTGATGTATCAGTTGAGAGTTAAAACAAAACTTTCAATGACAATTTTTTTTACTTTTTTTAATCACAGTTTGCATTATAACAGAAAGGTGAAAAATGACAACATGATAGAAAGTGAAGGTCAATAAGTGATGATATTGAATTATCACAAAGCTGCTGGTAAAGTCCACAGTTGTCATTCCTAGAACACCACTACTTTAAGCTGCTCCATGCAAATATTTAAATTGACTTATTGGACATTGTCATCACGTAAGAAGATATTTGATTTCTGAAGCTTATAATTAGATATTATTATTGTCTCCTGCATCAGTCTTTTCGATGTTAATTGCAGTAGAATTGTCAGCTTTGCATTTTGCCTGTTCTAATTGACCTGGTGTAATAAAACGTGTAAGAGCAAAGTACAGATTGAATTTAAGGTTTACAGCCAAAGAACAAAAAACTTTCTGCCTTCTTCGCGCAACTGTTTTCCCTGTTAAATATCTTTCTATTGCGCATTTTAAAATTTTGAATATACAATTTACTCACTAAGTCAGCCATGGCTTCTTTCTGAGCGATTTGTCTAAATGTCAGACCTTGGCCAAACCAGAGGAAATGGACGATGATTTATTATTCTCTCACCAGGTTCTGTTTGTTTGGATCCATAATGGGGGCATACATGGCGAAGTGTTTCTAAGATGTAAAGCAAGAGCTTTATCCACCTTTGTATTTGTGCTGGAAAAGCCTACCTGGACAAGGACCCCCTCTTTCCTTCTTCCTCTGGTTTTGCTCAGTGAGACTACAGAGTTTTGATTTGGAAGTACTGGCTCTTGAACTCATCGTTTGCGTCAGCTCCTTGCATTGCACCAACCAGGGCCGCATTCTGCAGTGTTTTGCATAGAAATCAGAGGCATCAATGGGATCAGTATCAGGACCGGCCAGCTCTTCCTGTGCGGATACAATGCAGCAGGAAGTTCGCTAATAGCCCCTCGACTTTGTCTCCTCGTCTCACACTATCATACGCCGGTGGAAGATCCTGACGTGTCAGTGGCTTTGCTGCTTCTCACCTTATTTGCCAAACCACTCACGGACTATTTATCATTTGTCGGCAGCCTCTGTGAGACCAATCAATCCTGAGCTTAGCCAATCATCATCAGCTCAAGCTTCCGAGTTTAGCTGTGTGTGTGTGTGTGTGTGTTTGGGGGTAGGGAGTTTGGTTCCACTCAGATTCCTTGCAGAGGATTGTGAAAACGAGATCCTGCCAAGAGGCCGTCAGGAAATACATTTGCAGACAGATTTGCTGCTGTGTGACTTGTGTTTGCTGCCTCTCCATCTGTGCTATATGATGGTTTGATAAGTCACCATTTTGTAGGTACTTTGCTGTCATAGACTGCTATTTAGGCTTATAGCACTCCAATGTGAGTTTAAGGAGATTCACACTGGGCGCTCTGTGTCGGGGCCTTCACTCTCCCCTCTCTTTGCCAAATTGAATAATTGGAAGTTGACGTCAGCGGGTGAGAAGGCACCCTTTTTGCTGCAACATGAGTGTGAGATCAGTTGTGGCCAGTAGTGTATGTGCATTATGTCCCAGAGGAGCACGTGAAAAGGACAAGGGAGGAATAGAAGATTGGATAGAGGGCGAGGGCAGAGATAATCTATTTCTGGTGCAAACCATGTCCTAGGGTCAGTTTCCATTTTTAATCCGCGACTGCTTTTAAAAGCAGAAATTGTGGCCAAGTCGACTTATTTTTGTATCACTGAGAACAGTGACACATTTATGCGGTCCCGACCTGAGGTGCTGTGCTGTGTTGCTCGCTGCTACGCAACATTAATGACAACATTCATTCCCTTTTCTCCGGACTGTTTTAATGAAACCGAGGGTATAAATAATATTTTTAAAAGGCCCGGCACTTTACATTTCCTGTGCTCTGCTTTTTATTTCCACTGCCTTTTATGATCATTGATGTATTGACTTTAGTAAATAGGTCAGTGATTATCACTGGTCAGTTCAATATTGTTGCTGATGATAACTTATCAAACTGCAAACACATGAAGTCATCACAAACTATTCAGATTGCTTTGCGAATGTTGTGATGTGAAGGTGGTTAGCACTGTCGCCTCACAGCAAGAAGGCCCTGGGTTCGAATCCCGGTCGTCCCGGTCGTTCCAGGTCCTTTCTGTGTGGAGTTTGCATGTTCTCCTCGTGCCTGCGTGGGTTTCCTCCGGGTACTCCGGTTTCCCCCACCATCATAAAGACATGCACCGCAGCCTCACCCCGGTTCGTATGAATGTGAATGAATGTTGGTGGTGGTCGGAGGGGCCGTAGGCGCTGATTGGCTGCCACGCTTCCGTCAGTCTGCCCCAGGGCAGCTGTGGCTACTGATGTAGCTTACCACCACCGGTATGACTGTGTGTGTGTGACTACTGGACTCTGGACTCTGTAAGTGACTTTGGGTGACTTGAGAAGCGCTATATAAAATAAATGATTATTATTATTATTATATTATTACTGCTGTGTGTGTGTGTGTGTGTGTGTGAGAGAGTGTGTGTAAGTGTGTGTGTGACAGAGAAAGAGATAGACAGATTCCTTGTGTGCATCTGATTATGTGTGAAGATCACACCCAGTCTGACTGTAACTGTCTCCTTTTATTTTCAATAAAACTAAACTAAAATGGCTGTAGATAAAGAATGTATCCTATGGCTCAGCACATTAAGGGAAAATCTAGGTGCAATTCATTTGATCGTGTCTTTATTGACCATTGTAATAAAGCAAAAATCCCTCCCTAAAAAAATTTCAATGTGATGTGTTGCTGTTTTAGGTCATTTGGTCTCGAAAGCCAACTCATCTTTATCCTTGAAGAACTGACTCTGTGGATGTAACTATCATGACCTCTTGCTCATGTTTGTGCTTTCCCTGGCTGCAGGGGTTTTCTCTCTCGCCAGTTCACCCCAATCTTTAGGGAACCCGATGTTCTAATCCATCAGAATCAGTTGGACTCCTGAGTGTGTCTGAAATGACGGAGAAAAACCTGCCGCAAGTGTGTCTTTTCGATGACTTTGTGATCCCGGTGGCAGTTTCACTCACCTGGAGCCCCGTGCTGCCGCTGAGAGGCCAGTCTGCTGAGCTGGTGTGAGGCTAATAACGGGTTTACGTGTTCTCTCTCCACCACGTTACTCAAACTTAGCTAGACTCAGCACAAGGCTCCAGACATGACCAAGCTGCAGCTTTAGGGATACTTACTTTGGCGGTTAGAAGTGGTTCACGACACACTCTATAGGTTTCCCTCTGCACATCGGCAGACGTGACACAGAAAATAGCTAGTTGCAGTGCAGGAACACACCTACTGCTTAGTCTGAAACACGGTTCACAGATGGCGGAAAGGCTTCTTCAGGGCAGCACTGTTTCTCTCATGAGTTCAGTGGAAACAGTGCAGTGAAACCACATTTCTTCTCTCACTTTCATCGGTTCCATATCTCTCCTATACGTATACACTACCGTTCAAAAGTTTGGGGTCACTTAGAAATGTCTTTATTTTTCAAAGAAAAGCACTGTTTTTTCAATAAAGATAACATTAATCAAAAATACACACTATACATTGTTAATGTGGTAAATGACTATTCTAGGTGGAAACGTCTGGTTTCTAATGAAATATCTCCATTGGTGTATAGAGGCCCATTTCCATCAACTATCACTCCAGTGTTCTAATGGTACATTGTGTTTGCTAATCGCCTTAGAAGACTAATATCTGATTAGAAAACCCTTGTGCAATTATGTTAGCACAGCTGAAAACAGTTATGCTGGTGATATAAGCTATACAACTGGCCTTCCTTTGAGCTTGAAGTTTGAAGAACAAAATTAATACTTCATATATTAATCATTATTTCTAACCTTGTCAATGTCTTGACTATATTTTCTATTCAATTTTCAATTCATTTGATAAATAAAAGTGAGTTTTCATGGAAGACACAAAATTGTCTGGATGACCCCAAACTTTTGAACGGTAGTGTATATGTGAAACTTCTCAGAGATCTGCTGGCGTGTGAGCTCGTATCTGCTGCTCGCTTTCAGTCAGTGAGGAGGACGCACTGCTGCAGATACGTTCTACCTCTAGCTGGATGGGCTTTGCAGCTGAGGTTTCACTTGTGGCTTCTCTTGATTCAAAGCCGCTCTGCAAGTCGGTGGTGTTCGCTTCTCCGGGGATTTTTTTTAATCGACGATTTGACATCTGAGCAGCTCTGAGAGCGTCAACACCTCGGACAGTGTACCAGCGTCGGTCTGGCCCACTGCCTACAGCTTTTTGTGAATGTTTTTTCTGAAGGTAGGGAAACTGAGGAGAGGAGGTGAGGTGAGAAGAAAGCAAACCGAATGAGGAGAGGAGAGGACAAGGAAGGAAACAAGATAAGGAAATGTAGGAATAGGAAGGAGGTGACAGAAGACAATAAAAGAAGGTGAGGAGGGAGAAAGAGAAGGAAGGAAACAAGTTAATGAAAAGGGGAGGACAGGACAAAGAAGGAGACGAGAGAAGAGAATAGAAAGGAGGATGAGGATGAAACGAAATGAGAAGAAAAGGATCAAGGAATAAAGAGAAGGAGAGGAGGAGAGGGTGATGCACTGAACACTGTGGCTTTTCAGTCGTGCTGCCAGTGAGGGAGTTTAAACCAGCACAGTGTGTTCTATACTGATGCATGCCCACTCTGTGACACACAACCCCTCTTTCTCTATTTCTCAAATAGTCTACCCTCAAAACACATTCTCTCTCTCTTACTCTTTCTCTCTCATTCTCTCTCTTGCTCTCTCTCTCCATCTCTCACAACACCCAGACGTCCTTACTGGGAGTCATGACCTACCCAGTCATGTAATTCAGTTTCAGCAATTACACGACAAAGTAACCATTACTTTTCAAAAAGTGTGACATCAGGGATTAGCCGTAAACTCTATGGCTGGGGAAGGGGCGGGGTGTGTGGGTGTGTGGGTGTGTGTGTGTGGGGAGGAGGGGGGGGGGGGCTGGGAGAGGAGGGGAAACTAAGTTAAATGTGTGCTGTCCAATCGTCTCACGACGCTGTGGCTTCGCATTCCATGCCTTTTTCTCCACCTCATGACCGCCGCGTTTCCGGTGAGGCAGGAAGTCAGCTCCGTTTCCTGTCACAGTCCTCTTTCATGTGGTCACTTCCTCGTGTTTAGCCAGCACCGCTCTGTTGACTCAGAGAACAGACGTGGTGCTCCTTGCGGCGGACTCAGGCAGAACAGAGAAAAGTATGTTTTATTATCTCTACATGAACTAGCCTTCAGAGATAACATCAAGTTGCTACCTGTTTTCGAATGATTAAATTCCTCAGTGCAATATAAAGGGTTTTATTCACATTACAAAAATGATGTTTATAGTATTTTGCAGGCTACTTCATCTTCATCCAATCTTTTATTTCTGTTCCAAAACTGTCTCCCCAATCTATTGTTTTGTGTGTAGAAACAAAAACAGTTTGAGACGGGCCAGTGTTATTGTCATATTTCACACAACACAAGATAGGACCGTCCTCGTGCGACAGTGATCAGAGTTCAGTTCTGTGAAATCATGAGTTTTGTAACCTTGCTGAGGAATGTTGATTGTGATGGCTGCCCGGCTGGGAATCCTGCCTTTACTGTTTCCTCAGAGATACGAACAAGTTGGCTCAGATTACGATTGAACTTTGCACACAGTGATTAGCTGGAATGTTTAGATTCCTGTGTAAAAAAAAAAAAAAAACTGACTTTGAAATTATTTATTTTTATAATAAATCAGTGTGTTTGTCTCATTAAGTGTAGTATGATTGTACTTTCATGTGTGTGTGTTCATTCCAAATGGCACAATAACCACAATAACACCGTACCACGCTGCTGTTTGTCGTCCTGCCAGTGCACTCACACACACACACACACACACACGCAAACATTCTGAGAAAAGGCTTTTCCATTGGCCCTAGTTCTGGTAAATCCCATCAGAGCAGTTTTTATGACCCCTCGCTCTCTTACATCAAGACTTTTGAACTGGTTTTACAATGTTCTCCAGAATCACAACGCATTGGGTATTGTCTTGAAACCAGAGCCTCCGTTGTGGAGACTTGAGCTGTGAGATTCTCCTTCCTGTCACCAGGAAGATGCAGCGCATTGCAATCATTCCTTGTTGCCGCACAGTTGAAACTACCAGCACTCCAGCGATGATGGAGAGGAGAGGCTCATGACCAGACTTTACTCTTCACATTTTGTCAGCGATGTGCACGCGGAGGAGTGAGGAGAAAAGCATTTGTAAGGCTAGTCAGAGAAGGGCTGTCGCGTCGCTCTGATTGTGCAAGCTAACCCGAAACAGTCGGGTCATTTGATTCAGAATTTCATTAATTTGTGAAGGGCCAGTGTTCATGTGGCCCCTCAAGTGTCCGAGTGCCTGAGGTCCTCCAGAGAGGAGAGAAAAGAGGTGCAGGAAAGGAAAAGTCGATTTTGCAGAAAAACGAGCGATTACAGGGTGTTGTGGCTGCAACGGGATATAATAGAATTTGATGCAGCGGATTAGTCAAATAATTGATCCATTGAGAAAATGACCCTTATAATGTCATAACGATGTATTGAGGGTAATCTCAGTTTGGGTTTATGATTTACAATTTCTAGCTGACACCTTTCATGACAAACTGAGATTGTGGTGTTTGAAATATGTTGCCATTTAACAGAAGAAGAATGAAAAATGCAGTGTTTTAAGAGCGTGGCCCATACCAGGGTATTGAAGTCAGGATACCTCTTCTCTTTTCAAATGTGTCTACCAACGTTATGGAAGTCCACCACTCAATGGTTTTAGTTTGCTCCTTGTCCCAGTTGTATATCATGGTCAAATGAAAAGCTTTGTTTTTGAGGCTGTTGGGCAAAACAAGCAATTTGAAGATATCTTTTGAGGCAATGGAAAACTGCCCAGCATTGTTTATGAATTTCTAATTGGTGGGGGGGGGGGGGGGAGAGAATTAACAAATCATTGAATGCTTAGCAAAGAAATTAATCAACAACAACACTACTTAGGTTAGTGGGACACGAGTTTGGTAGAGAAGCAGAGGTGAAGGCGGACTGTGAACCAGATGTGAAGCGGTGACTCACAGCAGGAACAGGCTTGATGACGTGAGCCACCATGCACGCTAAGCTCTGCATGAGTGTGTGTTCCAGCCTTTCTTCCAAAATAACAAGCGTTACGCATGCACAGTAATGTCTGGACATGGTTTATTACTCCATGTTTTGGCCCGGACGCGAAACGATACGGAGCCAAAGAGCGTCAATTATCCTCTGAGGGTTAAATGGTCACTTCAATCACAGTTTGGACAGATTAAGCGTTTCAAAATCATAACGGGACAAAAAACAAAGCGGTACAGCAATGTTTTCAGCAAATTAGGACAAAAAGGCTGTCTCTATGTCCGTGGTTTGCTTTGCAGACGTTTGCCCAATATGCTTGCTCTTGTTTGTTGTGTTTTAATACTGCTTCACTAGCTTCCTGCACAGAAATGAGTTTTTCCACTGGAGGTGTCACTAAGCAATGTTTTCATTTACCGGTTTCCTCCTTTTCATTGTGTGCTGGTTCTGTCAAAACACACAGTCAGGTGGAATGTGAGTTGGTATATTGGTGTTTTAAAATGGACTCTGGATTTAGTGAAGGAAATAAAGGCCCTCATGCGCACTACGTAGATTAATTCTTGTTCTGATCAGGATGTATTGCCCATGGAGGAAACGTATTGACATTAATTGTGTGTATGTGTGTTTGTGTGTGTTTGTGTGTGTGTGTATGCACACTGTACATTGCATAACATTGTTGAGTGACCTTATACTCCTCTTTCTCTTCTGCAAATCACCTGTCAAGGATGGATTTGCACTTCTGTTCGTAAACAGATCTGAGGTGTTTGGAGAAAAGGGCAAACACAAATCTGGTGTCCGCTTTCTGGTTGGTCTGCCTCTCACCCGGCCTCCCTCTTTCTCCCTCTCCCCCAGAACTCCATTAGACACAACCTGTCGCTACACAGCCGCTTTATTCGCGTCCAGAATGAGGGCACGGGGAAGAGCTCGTGGTGGATGCTGAACCCCGAGGGCGGCAAGAGCGGCAAGTCCCCTCGACGCAGGGCCGCCTCCATGGACAACAACAGCAAGTTCACCAAAAGCAGAGGAAGAGCAGCGAAGAAAAAGGTAGATAAATAAAGAGGCTTTTGTGCTTTTGAATGTTTGAACCATGCCAAGATGTTCTTCATAATCTGTCATGATCAAGGCCAGACATCATTTGGGATTTTGGTAATATTCTAACCTTAAATTGGCCCCTTCTTTGTCTTACTGGATACATTACAGCTAAATACAATCATCTGGACTTATAGAGTTAAATGAAATGAACTAAGAAGGAATTAGGTCATATCCATGCATCTTACTGTTTCATCATGGCTGTAAACATCCCTTGAAAAGCTATTCTCAAAATATTAGGACTAATGTTATTTAGCGAGAATACTGATGTGTTATCTTTTCATAATGAAATCCAACCCTTTGTTGTATTGTCATTAGTACCCACAACATGAGTTCCACTGACTGTCTCTGGCACGTACAGGACACTGAGAGTCTCCTTGCCCCCCCCCCCACAGCTGTCCCTGCAGAGTGGCCCTGATGGCGGCGCTGACAGCCCAGGCTCCTACTCCAAGTGGCCTGGCAGCCCCAACTCCCACAGCAACGATGACTTTGATGCATGGAACAGCTTCAGGCCTCGGACCAGCTCCAACGCCAGCACTCTGAGCGGTCGTCTCTCTCCCTTCATGCCCGAGGACGACCTCGGAGAGGCAGACGTGCATATGGGCTATCCAGGAGCCCCCGGGGCCAAGATGACAGCCACCCTGCCCAGTCTCACAGAGATGACAGGCTCTCTCGGACACAGTTCTGAGAATGTCATGGAGAACCTTTTGGACAACCTGAACTTGCTCTCGCCCAACAACTCTCAGGTTGGAGGGGCGACAACCCCTGGCTCCTCCCCCTCTCCGATGATGCAGCCGAGCCCTGGGTACCCCGCTTACAGCTCCTCCGGCATGGCCGCGCAGCCTCAGCAGGAGTACCGCAAATGTGTGTATGGCCAAGCAGGGATGAACACCCTGTCCTCCATGCCGCTGCAGACACTGCCAGAGAGCAAGCCCAGCTTCGGACCCAGTATGGGCCAGTACAGCTGCCCCGCGGGTCTTCTGAAGGAGCTGCTGACGTCAGATACAGACCAGCACAGTGAGCTCATGTCGTCAGTGGACACCGTGGTCTCTCAGTCCAGCGGAGGCTGCATGCTGCCGCCGTACAGCAGCAGCCAGCATGCAGCCAAACTCATGCATGGTCTTGCTCACTCTCACCCTCGGAATGTGCACAGCCAAGCTCTGTCCACATCACCGGCCATGAATGGCCACCTGCTCATGTCCCTGAGCCACAGCGGGGTGCCCGCTCGTTTGCCTGCAGCCAAAAGCCCGATGCAGATGCCTTATGGCCTCTCTAGCCACCTCAGTGCGGGAGGCATGCCTGGTGGCTTCTGCCCTCTCAACATCAACGGATATGGCCGACCAGGCCTGCCACAGCCCCTGCACCCAGAGAAGCTTCCCAGCGACCTGGACGACATGTCCATCGAGAAGTTTGAGTTTGACATGGAGACGGTCCTTCACGACACGTTGATGGACGGCGACTCCTTGGACTTCAACTTTGAGCCAATGGTGACCCAACAAGGTTTCTCCCACGGAGTGAAGAACACCACGCACAGCTGGGTGTCAGGGTAGACACTGTAGTGCTTGTTGCTGTTTGGTAAAAGGCACAATCGGAACTCATTTGAGACACAAACATGTCTATCTTTGGATGTTTAATCCTCAACCTAACATCACCTGCAGTCCATGTACCATCATCCATCAACACCTCTGTTTCAAAAATACCTTCCGGATCACTTCAGCGGACTGAGACGGGTTGTAATCAGCTGAGGCCGATCTCCGTTAGAGCCCAAGAACGGGTGGAGATGAAATCTGAATTATCTTTGAAATATCAAATAATTTGTACAAACTTAAGTGCCAAACAATTTGCCTTAACATAAGAGCCAAACTGAAACACACCTCTCTGTTTTACTCACCATGGTTGCAGCGATCTCTTTGCAAGTGACACTGCCAACTACATATCAGCAGCAGCAGCAGCAGCACAATCTATAGAAGTGCACAAACTCATATTATGATTTGTATTGGGTGTCCACAATCAGCCTTTCCGTATGTACAGCGTAGTGATAATTGATTACCACCACGGAAGAATTATGAAGGTAATCTGGTTTATGGGTTTGTGGACGTGATGTAAAGTGTGAGACTTCTCAAGGGACCCTCAGATCATGTTCCATAATAATTCACTTTGTTACTGAATGTACATAGTGTCATCAAACAGTTTGTAAAATCCAACCTCTTACTGTGTTTTCTAAGACTGTAAATAGTGTTTACAGAGCAGAGGCAAAAGTCGAGGCAGCAGAAGTGAGCCCACGTTGAAAACTAGATCTGACTCTTTGAAACACACGTCGAGTGGCCAGATCTGTGCTTTAGGAATTATTTTCAATCAGGCTGTACAATTGTAACACACTTTCTGATTTCTTGTACATACATTAAGAATGTATATTAAAATTATGTCGTAGATGTTTATTGGATTTAGTATATATTTGAGACCTAAATTATTTGTGGTTAATATAGATTTATTCTAGTGGATAACCTGCACTCAGGTAACAGAATTGTTCTGAGTCATTCGTCACTCTGAACCGTAATACCACAGGAGCCTATTTATTGTGCCTCACAAAGTAGATATTGACTGCAGGCTTGAAGGGTTTTATATTGTAAATGTCTATGGCTCAGAAGATACTCAAATCCAGCAGTCTTGAAGAAAAGTTCAGCATATTCTTTATTTCCAGTTCCCTGCTTTCACTTTTGTTTTGGGAAGTCAAACAGAAACGAGTGACTGTAGATTGTTATTGTTCGGGTTTCCTGAACGCCTCGCAGCCATATGAATGTTAGGAGGTGAAGGCAGGTTGGTGGATAAAAGATATTCTACGCTGCTTTTGTTTTCGGATCGAGACTGAGTCGCCGGGAATTGTCATTAACGACACTGAGTATTTAAGCAGCCTGTTCCCTGTCGAGATTCAGAACTTAGAAAAAAGATGTTTCTTCTTTGTCTCAAACGGTTAGTGTGACTTATTAAACTTAGGACAGTATAACAACTCTTCATCCAAAAAGAGCTTGTCTGATGATATCGGTAGGATCAGCTTTTTGGCTTTTAATGAGACTACTTTTAATCTGCCCTTCTACCTCTACCAATCTTCAAGTCATATGATCGCTAACATAAAGTTAATGTGTGAATTTATAGCTCAAATCATCTTCTCAAAGACATGTCTATTTGAATTTGTCCCTTAAAAGCGCCACTAAGTGTTACGTATTTTATCTAGCGTGTATATTTGCATTTTCTGTCTCGCTTCTCCCACTTAACGCTGTACTATTAATGAGTTTGACCGCCTGTCAGTGACTTATTATTCAATCACAAATAGTGTGCACGTTTGTGTAACTTTGTGAAGATGATCTCTGTGAACTTGACTGCTTCGAATGAAGTTGACTGGTTTGGTGGCTGAAAGACTGGGTGGTTTAGAGATAACAAACTCTAGCTGCCTATTCTACCTTAATTTTTATTGCATTATTTATCTGGAAACCACAAACATCAGCGTGAGTCTGAGCATGTGTTGTAAAGGGCTCTGAGTATGCAAGTTTTTATTTAAGTCCTATTACTAATGAGTAACCCTCCAACCAGGGGGGAACGATCTTTAATTGATTTGGGTGTTTGGTGGAGATGAAAACTTGCATACTCCAGATCAGTCAAAGCACATGATCTGACACCGCCACTGTTGTTTTCATTTATATGAATCCAATGAGTGGGGCAGGTTTAAGAAGAGTAAAATGAAATTCTTAACATTTCAAAAGGCTGTTAAAGAAGCTGCTGTTTGGCTTTGGTGCCAGGTGTTGCCTTTTCTTACCCAAATATGCCATAGTGTACATTAGCCAAATTTGCCTTTTGAAGTCAAAGTGATATATTTAAAAAATGTTGTCATGTCATATGTTCAGAATGAAATATATGTGTGCCGGTCACTCAAGTCAGGATAAACTGGAATTAATCCATGTAGTCAGTGTCACACGGGATTCACTCTAAAAGTAAAAGAGCTGTACTAAGTAAATGATATCTCTACATCTATAAATGATTGAATCTATGCATTGTGTTCCTTAATTTTATGTTGCTATTTTCCTTTTCTTTGAACTTATGAGAAATGTATTTTATTGTAACATAGCGCTGTGAGATATTATGGTGTTGTCGTTGTCAAAACTCTATGTTCCAGATAGTTATATGGGATAAAAATGAAGTTTATTTAGAAAATAGATGATGCAGTGATTAATATGCTAAGCTTTTGTTAACTGACAATGTTGTATTTCTTGTATTTAGCTCCAGTTTTTAGAAAATAGCATCAAAAAGCAAATTACTGAAAATAATGTCAAGATATATTGAATTTTTTTAATGGAAAACACAATATTTAGTCCGTTAGAGAAGTCCTGCTCAGAATGCAGATTCTGGACACATTTTTGTAATTTTTTGAGTACAACGATATTGCACTTTTACTTAAAAGTTATGACAAAGTGCCCTTTGCAACAAGAGGAAGAGTTACCATTACATATTTTAAAAAGACAAATCTGTTACATTGAATTTATATACAGTACTAACTAAATTGGAATTGTGCTGTGTGATTTGCAATCAATACAAATATGTAACTTGTTCAATATTAATGTATTAAGACCTGAATAAATGTTCTTATGTGTTAAAGATGTGTCAAATGTGTCATTCAACAACAACAAAGGTATTGCACGCAGAAGTTTTGGTTTGGTACAAACATGATCAAAAGAGATAATCAGTAGTAAGTGGGCTATTGAGCTCACATTATTCTTTTTAACATAGAAGTAATCACCTTTGTTGTCTAAAATATTAGTTTGTGGGGCCAAATAAATTCAGTTTCAGGATAAAAATAAGCAAGGTCCGAAACTTGAATAGCAAAAACAACCATGCAATACATCTATTTACAAACTATGATTACTTTTTATAATGTATGTATAATAATGACAATAATGTAATAAGAGGGATAATAATAGGCTTTAAATGTACTTCTACTACTACTACTATTACTACTACTACTATTTCCAATACGACTACCATTAATATTACTATTACGACTGCTATTACTAAAACTACTTCTATTACTATTACTACTACTTCTGATTCCCTCCTCCAGAGCAGTTTGTCACTGATTCACTGATTCACTGGTATACCATTGCTCTTTGTATTGTAATATCTAAACTGGTGAGTGGCTTTGCAGGAGATGATTGTCTGAGGTTGCCTGGCCTAAGGTCACATTTCCATCCCAACTAATGAGCCAAATGACATTTCCAGGCCAAAGTGACTCATGTCGTGTTGCAAGACCTACAGTACTTGACAAGGCGTCTATTAAAGTTGCAGAGGGTTAATGACAAAGTGCAGTAGGATTTTGAAATATTGTAAATTGGTTATGTTCGGAATAGAAAGTCAAAAAGTCAAAAGCTATACACATTGGCAGCTATCAATCTTTTGCCTGACAATCCAAGTATATAGAGATTTTGTGTATGCAGTGTTCACACTGGCACTAACAGTAAAGAAAGCATTGTCACAGGATGATACATAATCCTAGAACAGGAGGTGTAAGCCATGCACAGGGGCTTGTTTTATAAAAGACACAAAATTATCTACTTTTGTGCTGCAATCCCAGTTCTGGCGTCTCATTTCTTCCCTTCAATGATTCTTCCTGGCTTTTCCTTACAGCCACATTCCACACAATGCAACCCCCCCTCCCCCACCACCACCACTGAACCCAGTCACCCCAGACAGCAAGCTGCACAGCCTCCCTGGCCCCAGTGTCTTTGACTTTGAGTTGAGAGTAAAAGGTAACCTTTAACTCGACAAGCCACTGAGGAATAGTCTCATAAAAAGCACCCTGGCTACGAAGTATTCTTATGTTGAAGACTCGACGGGTTCCCCTGCTCGACTCTTTGTCTCACTTTAAAATGTGTATCCTCTTGCTCATTCCTGCAGGTCTGAATTACACACTGAAGAAAGTTTCCTTGAAATGAGCATAAGCGGCAAGTTATCATTGCTGAAATTAATCCCATCCCAGAAACTGCACGCATAACAGTCAGATTAGCCACTAGAATGTAGAGGAGACCTTGGACGACTTAACTTAGTTCAAGAAGTGGCACTCTGTATGTTTACAGTTTACAGGAGTAGTGTTTGCATTTATTTACAGTCCACAGCAATGTGGGGGTTAGGGTTAGCGTTAGGTGTCAGAGCGGGATAGAGGGGGCAGAGAGGACGCTTGTGAGCACATAGCTGAGGAATGTGGGAGTGGACTCCTACCAAAGGCATATGCAATGCTTATGTTCCCCTGGGTGCCAGAAGGCAAAATGCGGTGAGACAGTTGGGGCCATCTCAGGACACAGGCGCAGTGAGGACAAAGTAATACGTCATGGAGTTCACACTCTTTGCTGCATTTCATTGTAAAACACATTGACCCATTTCTTAAAGTGGATCATATAATAGCGCAGGTTTTTTGAGGAAATAAACCGTATATTATATGTAGTATTTACTGATATTCACCCAAAAAACTGGGAGATCTGCTAAGTGTATAGGCATGCATATTGTTTCATATTTTAAGGGGAAACTGGTGTACATCGGAGCAGTACACCAGTTTTTGAGACTTAATGTATCTACTGTACTCAGCTATCATGCAACCCTGTGTGTGTGGCTGTGTGTGAGCATTGGAGATGTGTCTCTAGAGCTCTGTGGGTTCAAACAAATAAGTCATGGAGAAACTTTTGGCCCAAAAGACATCAAGCGATGGAGCCTGTAACTAGTGAAGTGCTGACTTGAATGCCATACCCATGGGGGGTCACCAGCATCAACTGAGTCTGCATTATGCTCTTTGGGAAATGAACAAGCAGTTAATTAACATATTATTTATATTTTTTATTCAATTCAAGTAATGATGAGACAGTATAATTGTTTTCACCTGAAGGGCCTATGAACTGGAAATACATAACTGCACATAGCATCGACAATCGGAAGAATATCAGCCATCGAGTAGCTGGATCAATGAGACAGAATAAAACTAATATATTATTACGTCAAACACTGTAATATGCCAAATATTAAAGTGTCTTTTTAAATAAAAATAAAAAACAAAAACATTTAATCTGGATATGTTCATGCGCTAACTGGACGGTTCCATTTTCTGTTTCTTTCCAAATTCAAAAGAGCCCAAAAAGACTGGTCAGTCCACCCACAGCCCAAGTGCCCATAGTTTGCTCACAATGTCCACCGAGCGCTTCACTGCACAGCCCACTTCTCCTAATAACTAAGGATGGGTCAAATGCAGAGAATAATTTCCCCACTGTGGGATCAATAAAGGATACATTATTATTTTTATTATTATTATTTTTATTATATTATTATAAAGCCGGTAAAACAAATGGCAAGAAGAGGAGCTATCCTCGGTCTCGCATATTTAAGGTGTTCAGCAGTAATATGGTCCAAACCACTGGCTTTGAAATCAGCCATCTTATGTATAGCTTGTTACACCTCATGTGACATAATTGTAATCGATACGTTACTCTCAATATCGTCCACCTTATATAGGTCACTTTTAATACCGTTGAATAAGGTACTATAATGCTGTTGCCATAACGTAGCAATATTGTCAGCTCCTGAAATTCCATCAACAGTGCACAGCAAATATGTTTTACAGTTGTTAAGACCTCTCACTTCTTTAATGAAATCCAACACATTGTTAATTGTCAACTTATTGACAATATAATTCAATTCAGTTTATTTTGTATTGCGTCAAATCACAAATTACAATATTTGCCTCAGAGGGCTTCACACTCTGTACACATCTGCATTATGCTGCACATAAAACCATTAAAAGCATCAAGGCATTATGCAATAGAAAACAAGATTTAAAAACAATTTAGAACATTCATTAAAACATTAAAAACATTAATAAAAGCAAGAAATAGAATACAAGTTGAAGTGCAGTAAGGGAAATAAAATGCAGTAGTTAGATGCAGAAATTGATTGATATCATAGAATCTTGTTCAATAAAAGGCAACAGCAAACAGAAAAGTCTTCAATCTGAATTTAAGGAGCTGAGGGTCTCACTAGACCTGCAGCTTCCAGGGACCTTGTTCCAGATATGTGGAGCAGCAACTGAATGCTGCTTCTCCATGTTTAGTTCTGACTCTTGGAACAGAAAGTAGACCAGTCCCAGATAATCTAAGGGGTCGGGGTGGTCCATAAAGTAGCAGAAGATCACAAATGGATTTAGGCCCTCAGCCGTTCAATGCTATCTAAACCAGCAGCAGGATGCTAAAGTCAATTATGTGTTGGACAGGAAGCCAGTGCAAAGTCCTCAGAACTGGAGTTATGTGATCCACTTTCCTGATCTATGAGGACGAGAGCTGCTGTGTTCTGATTACCTTTTTACAGAGACCTGTTAACAAACCATTACAGGAGTCAAATGTACTGAAGATCAATGCATGGACACATTTCTCTGATGTGTAATTATTAGCTACAGACATAAAACTATTGTCGGTCCTTCAAGTAGGATTCAAACCAGTAAGTGCTGCACCAGAGAGTCCTACCTAGTCTTTTAGTCTCTGCAGTAGTATGTGATGATCAACCATGTTAAATGCAGCACTGAGATCTACACTAAGACTGAAGTGCTGCCACTGTCTTTGTTTCAGTGGATGTTGTTGAAAACCTTAACAAGAGCGGTTTCAGTACTGTGGTGCTGATTTAGGGCTTACTGCCTTCACACAGAGCTCTCACTATATCATGATACATGGAGCAGAGATTTCTCCTATATGCTCCATATCCTTACAGTTAACATCAGTACCCATAGTTGCATCACTGGGAAGATGAATATTACTTACAGATTTGTCTGTACGAGTATATAGGCTAAGAAGTCCTCCTTTGTGAGAGTTGACCAGTTAAGCTTTTCTGTGTTGATACTTATTCCGTTGCTAGTTATTGCTGGGAGATCTTCAACATGTATTGACAAAGAAAAGGTATATGATGTATATGTTGTTGCTGCCCCATAAAGAAATCCCAAGCATCCTAATGAAGCATGTGTATCAGCTGTGCTTACACAATGGTCGGTTCAATTACCCCTCTGGTTCACCAATGTCACCTTTTTGTCGGCCCCAATTTCCTTCTGGCTGGCCATGTGCCTCTCAAATTAAGTCCAATACCCAGTTAACCTCGGTGCTCTACCAGCTCACGTCCCATTTGGTTTTGTTCAGTGCCCCACTGATTACCCCCATCTTGTTGGCAACCAATGTCCACAGTGTCCCTCTAATTGACCTACATGCCGCAGTGGTAAGCCCTGGTCGTTGTCCAAAGTGCCTAAATGTTTTCCAAATACCTTTTTGCTTTCTCCAAGTGCTCCTATGGTAAGCCCAAGTGACCCTTTGGTTGGCTCAAGTGCTGATCTAATGTGACCTTGGGGCTAAACAAACCATAAACACAACCACAAGCCTGCCCCTGATAACCATAGAGCTACACCTTGTCTTCCTCCCTGTCCCACAGAGAGCCTGTGCATGCCACTCATCAGATGACAAGTTGTACACCACATCATCCTGTACCAAAGCAACCATTGGGCCAACAATCATCACTGTGGCACAACACACTTCAGGAGTGGTAAGAGAGCGCGGCGTAGAGAGACAGAGAGAGTAAAAGAGAAACAGATGTTGCTCAACTGTTGTGTAAGAGGAGACGGACGAACTTGGTGGGTGTGATTTGTGTCCTCACTTGATCTCTCAGGCAGCACTAATAAGACACCCAACATGGCACTCGGTAGAGCGCATACCTTCGCCGCAGCCACATGTTGGCATTAGTTGCATGCCAATTGGATAAAAATTGACCGCGCTATGGTAAAAAGAAGATTTTGACCTTTTCATGACCTTGACCTTGACCCGATCGATCCCAAAATCTAATCAAATGGTCCCCGGATAATAACCAATCATCCCACCAAATTTCCTGCGATTCAAAGAAGATTTTGACCTTTTCATGACCTTGACCTTGACCCGATCGATCCCAAAATCTAATCAAATGGTCCCCGAATAATAAGCAATCATCCCACCAAATTTCATGCGATGCAAAGAAGATTTTGACCTTTTCATGACCGTGACCTTGACATTTGACCCGATCGATCCCAAAATCTAATCAAATGGGATTCGGTTTAATACTTTTTGCGTTATGCGAATAACACACACGCATACAAATATATACACATCAAAACATGACCTTCCGCATTTTCAATGCGAAGGTAAATATCTGATTCTCTCTTATCCTTTCTCTTTTTGTTCTTCACTGTCTCTGAACGTGCTACTGACCATCACTGTTCCCCCTTTGGTAATTTATGCATCACTGGAACTGATTAGCCCCATATGACTTCATCTTCCAGGGTAGTTACATTCCACATCAGTCTTTGCTCTGTCACACTTTCCTGCTCAAGGATCCCTCCCGAATCACCTCTGACATTATTTAAGTATCGATCATTGCAGCAACATATACATTTTCCAGGGATCTCCATTTATCACATAATGTAAGTGTTTTGTTGAAGACCAAAGTGTCAGAGACGCCGGGCCCTGACAACTGAGGTGAGATCCATTAAATGTCTTTTTATACTTTTTAATTTTTATAATTTAAAAGGTTTTTAAGTTTGTAAGTTCTTTAATATATTAAAAGGTTCACAACCGATGCCTAATGGATGGAACCTGACAGCCTGGTATTAACTTATGACTAACAGAACCGATAAGAGCCCTTTTACCCATGCTATACCACAGCGATGGCTACTACAGTCTGCCTTTGTGTTGCTCAAAGCTGTTACTACATGCAATGGGAGTCTATTTATGGCTTCACTCAGCCTGGCAACGGCTTGCTGAAAGACATTTTCCATGATTTGTATGAAAAATGCCCCTCTCCACCAAGCTTGGGTTTGTGGTTAGCTGCGACTTGCACGCGACTCATGGTATTTCCTCCAGAATGATAATACGAGACTCCCACACTGGCACATAAACAAGATCTTCTTGAGAGAGACACAGGATGTAAACACTGACGTTTCTATGGTAAAATTACAAGACGACAAAGAGGGAAAGGAGAGAAAAGAGGGAAAGATTTGAACAAAGGAAAACATTAACAGACAGAAGAAAGACTGATTTAGGTGAGGCAGATTTGTTTGTGTAACATCTTTCAAACATAATGACTCGGGGTAAGTGCTTTGCATTAATGATCAAATGTATTGAAAGACAGGACAGGAAAGAAAAAAAACCAGTTGTCAAGATGATTAATCTACAAAATAAAACTAACAGGCAGAAATAGAAAGTAAGACATTACAAAGCACTGAAGTCTTCAGTTTGCATGTTACAGTATTGTACTGTAAATCAGCTTAATATTTCATTTGTGTACATTATTCCACTAATTCACTGAAACGAAAGAACCTCGACCCCTGACTTTCACATGATACATATGTAGTGTGTCTCCATGAGAAGTACAAAAGAAGAACACATCCTCCATTTAATATACATCAATCCGGCAGTGAATTATGAATCCTTACAAATAGATCGCAGCTGTACACTTTCACAGAAACTAAACACAACAGGAGGCTGAGACTGTGCTTTGCTGGGTTGTGGCTCGTGGTCCAGTAGATGTTCTGATTTTGGAACAATAGTGCTCATTTGCATGTTTAAGTCTCAATTTAATATCCACAAGCCCACCAAGCAGGGCGTAGCTTTGCATATGGTCCTGAAGGACAAGTCACGACCAAAGCTTGGGAAAGACACAACTGTACCCAGCAATATTTTTGTCAACTTGAATTGCCTGTTATTTCGCACAATATATTTTCAAAATCATTCGGATTATTATCGATACTATGTTCGTCTGTCAGAAGAAAAATACATTTCCACGTTTTCCAATGGGCCATCGAGCCAACGAAACAAAATGCTGTCATTTAATTGGCTGAAGTGGAAGAGTCAGAAACACCTAAGTCGTAACTTGCAGAAAGAGAGCTGCAGTAGTCAAGGTAAGCTACTAAATACACTGTGAAATAATAAAGCCTAAAGTATTTCGTTTGATCTCAGCATTGATATTCTTGACCCTGTTGTGCTTTGTAGATATGAAAATGCCACCAAAATTTGAAAAGAAATATCCAAAGTGTGTTTACCACCCAGAGGGTAAGGAGCTATCAACACTTAGTGCCGATGTTGTGCAGGTTGAGGTAGCAGCAGCTGGACCATCAGAGCTTCAGGTGAGGTCTTACTCATGGCATTTTGTTAATAATTACCATGCATTAGCAATGAAACTGAAGTACGTTTGGGGAATCTGAACCTCATGTCAGCACTTTTGGATCGTGAGTTATGTGATGTTGAATACAAAAAAACAAGGTTGTTCCATAAAACCTGAACTTATTACCAAAATATTCTAAAATGCTTTCAACATAAATATACATACTACTCAAATACGTTCTACATGTATTCATTCAGGCATTATTTTGAAATGCTTTCAGGAAACTCAGAAATCCACTGCAGATGTAATGCAGGTGGAAGAAGCAGCAGTTGGACCAGCGTAGCAGCGTCCCGGTCGTCATGAGGAGTGAGCCATACCAGTCTGATCCGGAATTCATCAGAGTACAGCAACTTCAGCAGCACAAGAAGTTACGGTTTCAGGCAAAGTGGTACAGTCAGTAACTGTGGCTGCATCTACATTGAAAAATTTATTTGTTTTGAGTTTATCAAAGCATCAAAAAGACCACTCGGGAAAAAAAGAATGACCCAGCCTTGTGCTTAAATGTCTTTAGTAATTGTAAAAATGCTATTGAAAGCTTTTATCGTAATCAAGCAATTAAAGCACCCCATCATGATGTAACAACAAATGCACTAGAGAAAACGACAGTTCACACCCAACTGCTGAGTGCAATGGCTAAAACACAGCAGGAGGCAAATAGATTTATTTAAAATGTTCACATTTATTTTGTCACTACACAGCTGGTAAAAGTTGTTTATATATATTTTGGATCTAGAAAATACTGTTACTGTATATTGGCATTTTAGCAGAACTTTTCTTATTCATTTATTTAAATATTTATTATTATTATTTATTTGGTACTGGTTTGTATTTAAACTAAGGTGCTATTACTGTTATTATGTTTAAATCAGTCCCAAGTTGCACAAATGTTAATCTATTTTAATATAGTTTGCCTATCAACTACGTTTTTTTGTATATAGCTTGTGGGGTAAGGGGGCTGGCAGTGTCCCTCCCAATGCTGAGACCAAACCTACGAGGGGTTGACAGCCCCAGGACATTTTACAACTGGGAATTGTGGTTCTCTGGTTTTCCATTGAGAGAGCAGTTCATCCTAACAAATACTAAATTGCCACTTTAGACCTTGAGAAATGTTGTTATCAAAATGTAATTATTATGTAGTTAAAAGACACATGTTTTATTATTCATTACGAGTTGGCCCTTCTTTGCCATAAGTCATGGGTTTTAAAGTGTTACTCATCAACGGCAGGCAATGGGAAAAGATGCAGCAGTGACTAATTTAAGCGTTGATGAAATTATTCATAAGTGTATTAGATTCTCGGCCCCCTCTACTCATAGGTGTCATAAGGTGTTTCATGAATTGTTTACGTTTCCTTTTTGGAACATATCGGTTAACTGAGCCCCGGTCTGATAATCTGCATCCAGGGCACACGTGGGCGGGAACCAATGTCCAACCAGGACGGGTAAACAACACCGTCAACAACACTGAGCGCTGATCTCAGGCAGGTGTTGCAGGAGGATGCGCTCCGTCTCCGTGTTCCAATCAAAGCATTTGTCCCACCTCTGCTGCCGTCAAAGATTTGTCTCGTGATAACGTCAACAACAACAACATCATTGTCTTGGTTTTGGTTTGGAGGTGTCTGCTTAGCGTTGGGGCGGTCGCTCACTGCAGCACATTCTACAGTGTCGTTGGGGGGTTACAGATGTGAAGTTTAGCACATTGTCTCATCAACGCAAGTGTACACCGAGGGAAATGTTTCAGCTTGTGCTCCAAGCTGGAGAAGCCACAGCTAGTTATCTGTTGCATCTCCTCTGTTGCTCTCCTGAAGGTTTCTTCCCTTTTTCCCCTGAAGGGTTATTTGGGAGTTTCTCCTGATCCGATGTGAGGTTTTGGGGCAGGGATGTCTATGTGTACAGATTGTAAAGCACTCCAAGACAAATTAGTAATTTGTGAAATTGGGCTATACAAATAAACTGAATTGAATTTAATTGAATAGTTAGTGAACTATACGTCTTCTGCACAGAGCTAAGAAGCAGACATAATAGAAGTGAACATAGTAAAGGAAATGACAACCCAAACCCTTTTTTTGATTTTCAAATTAGCTTAGATTCATTTTTTCATTTTTTGAGCAACCAAAAGACTTTTGTTGTGCTGGAGCTTTTTTTGTGGTAAACATCCTTGCATTTTATTTCACGTTATCAATAGTTAAGCTGAAACGATCCGTAACCTCCCCTGACTGCTTTCACCCTGAAATATGTTGTCTAAACCTGTAGTTTTAAAGGTTATATTTAAATAAAGAGGCTACAAAATGTGTATTTGTACAGACATAATCAGTGAAACAAAATGCCCCCAGATAAGAAAAAAATGTACAACTCAAAAATATGATGTGCACTTTAGAGTCATATTGAACCTGTCTGAACATTGGTTGTTCTTTGAATTCTTTATACAGATCAGCTTACTTTCTATTATTGCCCTCATCAAGACAATACACTAAAATACGACTAATTGTTGCTGTATACACATTCCTTAATGCTTGAATAACCTTTGTTAACTATCATGCCTCTTTTCTGGTATAAAACCCATCTTATCACCGGCTGATGCTATATGGTAACACCACACAGTCCTGTCTTTTTCAAAGTGACCTAAAACAGCATCAGCCTATAACTGATAAAAGAAACAATTCCTACGTCTTGCTTGATACAATTTTAAGCATCACCTCTTATCATCCAGAGAGCATCACATCGTTCAGTGCTGGTAATAAATATTAATTTAAAAGAAATGTGAAAAAAACTTCTTGGAAACCTTCAACAGTGAGCGAGACAATAAAAGTGTGGTTACAAAGCCAAAGAGCCATGGTGGACCTGGTCCAGTCTCTTTTGACTTGGGATTCAACTGGAGTCCCCCGCCCTCGAATCACAGTGTAGCTCATGGAGGATTTAACGGTCCAGTATTGGATAAACTCTTAAATCTTTCTTTGTGTTCTTGGTATCGAGTGGTCCTCTCCTTTTGATAAGAGACTACAGATCCTGCTGATACTCTCCGAGCCCTTTAACTTTTGATCCTAACATGGCCAAACGTGTGTGTTCTGAGATACTCACTTATTGACTCAGAGATCAGGGAGGAGCTCATGTCAATAAACTGGCCTGCCCCATGCTGGCTGCACCATATGGAGAGGTCTGGTTGTAATTCGTGGGACAGGCCAAGGCATAGTGCCAGGGAATTAGAGAGGCGGGCGGCAGGAGACATTTTAATTTGTGCTGCCATGTGCAAAGGCATGCACCTCCATCCTGGGTGGGTTCCTGTGATTAGGCTGGCCAGCGTATTCCTAGAAGAGGGGAGGAGCAGGAAAACATGGGGGAAATAAAACAAGACCCAGGAAATGCTATAGATCGTCTAACTAGCATACTAATAATATGATGTGATCGTAGCTCCATTCTGACTTCATCAAAACATTAGACATTCATCATCAGAAGTGCATTATGCACTTCTGATGATGAATGCAGCATTTCATCTTTATCTTTATCAGAGTCTAACCCATGTCTCTTAAAAATTACGTTTCCATAACTATAAACTGAATTGTCGAGCTTTAGGTTAGGTTTTGAGGGAAGCACATTTATATATAAACATACAGTCTTTAACACGTTGTTCGTTGTGAATTCAAACAATACCAAACAAAGTTGCAAAACAAAACTATTGTATTATGTTCAGGCATTAAAACTACTTTTTTAGGTTGAGTAAAAGATAATAGTTTGTTATGCAACTCAAGCACGGTATGGAACTATGGTATGGTATGGTACAATAGTTAGCAACTAGCTAACGAAGAAAGAGCAACATGAGCAGCTAATCTTTTACCATCAGAGCAACAGGGAGTCTTACTGAGAGGACTTACATGGGTCTTGTTCTTAATTAGTAGTGACACATTTGTTAACGTGCTTATTGGTTTAGCGTTTTGCATTTTTGCACCCTGTAAAGCAGGGGGGTCAAACTTATTTTCACCAGCATCATGGTTGTCCTCAATAATACAAAGGGCCGGTTCTAACTGTAAGACTGTATACATATATATATATATATATATATATATATACTGTATATATATATAATGTATACATGTAAATACTCCCAACATATTGTTAAATAACTGTCTTTGCATTTGATTATTGATTATTCGAGTATAAAAATATATTACATGCATTCATATAAATGTAAACATGTCACCAAATTTCTCCAATATTAGAACATAAACCATTTAATTTAATTGTATTTATTACAACCAACACAACTATATCAAAGATCAAACTCACGTTATTACATTAACTTTGTTCAAAGCTTTTTTGTCACAGTTGAGAAGGACATAACTCATTTTCAACTCCTCAAATTGATTTAATGAAAATATGTTGCAGTTTAAACCTGAGATATAGTTCTGAATATCACAGTATACATGACACAAATTGTTAGAAGTATTCCCTTTTACAGTCAATTAAAAACCAACAAGTGCATCTTAAGGACACAATGTAATACAACATGGAGGAGTCTGGAAGTTCCTGGAGAAGCTATTTACAGCTACTATATTATTTATAAATAGATAATATTAATATTATAAACCCAAGAGGGCTTGAAGTGTCAACGTTTGTGGGACTTCCTCAACATGTACAAAACAGAAATAGTGGTTATTTCTTCCATGGTGGATGGTAATTACGGTAACTGTTTCCATGGCGATAAGCCACACCTCCTCTCCGGCGCTTCTAGCACGAATGAAGCAAATGAAAACAAATAGTCTGGCGAGTAAAATAATGCAAATAAAGCAACGCAAAACATGAAGGAGTGTGAATGGACAGCACTCCGCGGCAAAAAAAAGATTACTTTGAAAATAAAAGCACAGGATATTCTTCTTACATTTTTCTTTTGCCCAGGTAAAGGTGATCATGTCTTTCAAGCCGCCGCGGACCACATACAATGACAAAGAGGGCCGCATTCGGCTTTCGGACCTTGTGTTTGACACCTGTGCTCTAAGAGGAAGAAAAGGTAGACAGTGCAATAATATTTAATCTGCCATTTATTGTTCATAAATTATTTTTGCATCCGCCAGGAAAACATTCATCGTGCAACAAAGGGATCCCATCAAATGTGTTAAAAGGTGCCAACATTATTGAATGTTAGGCTATGAATTAGAAGGACACCAAATAACAGCCATTTATTTAAAATGCTTCCCAGATTCACATCAACAACTTTTTATGTTTACTTTTTGATTTGGTGGTGTAATGCCAATAGGAAACCTGTTGAATTGATTTTATTTCAGCATTTGTGTGAATTCCTTTTACATTAGAAGCAGATAGAGTGTAGCAGTGTCACTGATTAGGCTCCATGCCTCTGATTATCTCATCATGAAGAGTCAACTGGTGTAAACCAGACGGTGGATCTGGTCCTGCGGGATGTGCTGCCGGCTCCGGCAGGGAGGGAGCACCTTTACATCTCCACGGTGACAGATTCCCATGAAAGGAGTGGAGCGGTGCACTCGGCAGCCGCTGAAGATAAAGAGAGCTTTGATCCAAAGTGGGACATTCAATATGTAATGGAGAGAGCACCACTGCACTAAAACTGTTGTTAGAAATGTTGTTACATTTGCCCTCAGAATAGAGAAATTGTGCCTTGAAAATATCTGTCCATGTGAAAGACACATTGAGTTGGACTGCAAAGCGATGCACTGGAGAGTCTTTACGTTGGCTTGGGAAGTCATGTATGTTCAATAATCCGGTGTGGTAGCTGAGAACTGATTGCATACACTGGAAGCTTGTCCGGTGGCGAGCTTTAAGCATTCCTCTGTTTCCTAGACAATGAGATTATGGGATACAGACAGATATGTCCAGACCGCGGGGGCAGCCTGGGTATCGCTCTCATTAGCGAGCTTGGGAGAGGATGGCAATTACCAGTCTGAGCCCCACAGGAAGGCCCAGGCAACTCTAAAGGGACTTGTTAGGTGTGTGTGTGATACAGTGTGCATAAAGGTGTCACCTTTTTCTACAAGTGAGAGACTTAGATGTCCCTCTGTCAGAGCAAAGAGCACTGCTAACTCCACGTTAATTAGGATTATTTCAAATTGTACAGAACTTGAATATCTCATGGTTTAAAAGTAATAATTCACCAGGTCACATGAGGATTAATTAAACCACTATAGCATACAGTCGCATGAGGGATTACAAGCGTATCAAGGTGAGACCACTAATAAATAATGAACTGACTCATTTACTTAATGCATAGTTTGGCATACAATAAGGACCAGTTCATACTTGTTACGTTCAGGATTTCAAGACTGAGCTTGAAAGCTGAGAGCACTTGTTTTGTGACCGACTGTATTTGTTTCCATATAAAACTCAGTTATTCTTTTCAGGGGTACAACTTTGAGGAGGGCACGTTACTCCTTAAATACCATTCCCACCCACAGCGCTGTGACAGGCTGCATTCAGGTTCCGTGGGAAAGCATGATACCACGCATGCATGTGGCAAGTGATGTACCAACAGGACTTGTTAACCCTTTGTGGGTCGAAGTAGAGACTCGTCCAGCTTGAGTGGTTTTTTTACTGATATTTTCTACCCAAGCTCTATATATACAGGACTGTCTCAGAAAATTAGAATATTGTGATAAAGTTCTTTATTTTCTGTAATGCAATTAAAAAAAACAAAAATGTCATGCATTCTGGATTCATTACAAATCAACTGAAATATTGCAAGCCTTTTATTCTTTTAATATTGCTGATTATGGCTTACAGCTTAAGAAAACTCTAAAATCTTATCTCATAAAATTTTAATATTTCCTCAGACCAAGTAAAAAAAAAGATTTATAACAGCTGAGTGTTTGTCAAGGCTCAGGAAACCCTTGCAGGTGTTTCGAGTTAATTAGACAATTCAAGTGATTTGTTTAATACCCTACTAGTATACTTTTTCATGATATTCTAATATTTAGAGATAGGATATTTGAGTTTTCTTAAGCTGTAAGCCATAATCAGCAATATTAAAAGAATAAAAGGCTTGCAATATGTCAGTTGATTTGTAATGAATCCAGAATGCATGACATTTTTGTTTTTTTAATTGCATTACAGAAAATAAAGAACTTCATCACAATATTCTAATTTTCTGAGACAGTCCTGTATATATTTTTTTACAACCTGAGTTTTTATTTATGTAGGCCATCATTCTCATCAGAGATTGACATTATTATAGTCACTGGGATAATGGCTGAGATATGTTGTCGTCATATAGTTTTACAACAGATTGCTAGGACAAGACAAGCAGTCAAACGAGTTTGAAGTCCAGAATACTAAACTACTTATTTTGAAGTAACAACCACAATAATAACATACACTTTACAATACTACAACCAGTTCTTCATGTTGGCCTACTGTACTTATCATAGCTGTGTGTGCATGATATTGCACAATACGAGATAATAGAATATTATTAAAAACAAATGTCATTCAGCAGATCATTGTTTTAATAGCAAGTGTGGTTGTCTGACCAATCCTGTCGCCCTATTGAACTCTGCTGCAAATCTTTATGAGCTATGTCATCACATCTTCAATTAGGAAAAAGGATGTTATTATTGAGTTTCATTTTCAAAAAATGATGGCAGACCTACGTCGTTCCAAAAAAACTGACATGTAACAACCCACAGTTGAGAAGGTACAGACACAAGAAAGCTATTACTTTATTTTTAAGAATTACATTTTAAGCTTTTCAAAAGATTATTTGTCTTGAGCAACATTTACAACTGAAATAATAACCCAACTTTTAAGTAATACTCACCAGATTCTTTCTCTCATGGAACATCAAAGCAGTTTCTAATTGAGTTAAACTTTGAACAAACTTATTTAGCTTTTTGACAAGAAGAAGCAGAAACATTTATCAAATAAATTTAATTCAGTATGTATAATCTTCTAAAGCAGGATACCAGTGCCTTACTCAAGGCACATCAAACGTGAACAAAACTGCCTCTTTACAAAGTGTCCACTGTATTGGTCACTACAGTAGTGTTAGTGTTACTCAGGAAGAAAAATGTGTGCCTGTGTGTATGTTCATAAGAGAGAGGCAGTGTGCGTTTGTGTGTGTGTGTGTGTGTGTTGGGGGGAGAGCCGATCCAGTGTTGCTAATGACTGCCTTCCCATGAGCTTAATCAAAGATTTGTACATTTAATTGCCGTCAAGTCAGCGCTCACCACCTGCCACGTCTTGCCACACATGTGCTCACCCCCTCGCTGGGAGCCTTTCCAGCTCCATCCATCATCCCTGGCTGAAGGCTGAGACAACACAGCCTGCTGGGCAACCGGCACTCAGCCGTCCAGCCGGGCCCATCCAGGCCTGCACAGCATGGACCTGCTCAGCATGGACCTGCTCAGCGCGTCGGGAGGTCTGTCAGCACCTGGGCCTTCCAGTGCCAAGCCATTCCTCACGTTATTAGAAACAGACAAGCCTAAAACTGACACGGACTGCAGCCAGTGAGATGTATGTTTTTTGTTTTCTTCTCCCACTGAGGCGTTCACATGACGCGTAACCTGGCCGTGACCTGAGATACATATCAAAGCAGAGGAGCTCTGTGAATCGCCGCTATCCGGCGCGCCTCTGCAGGCCTCACCCTTTCTCTCACGCAAATCGCCGGGTGTGAGAATCGGTGGTCCGCTCAGCACAGCCCAGGATGGAATGCGGGCCCGATCCGTTATCGGTCTCGGCTTGTTTTCCCAGATGATGCCCACAAGGCAGCCACACTCTGGCACAAGCTGTGGGAAGATCTGTCAGGACTGCTGCCTCTCAGCTTTGGATTTGCGTTGTGACTACATCGCGCAGGACGGACATTATTAGTCCATGAGGCTCCCAGTGAGCTGCCGTGCAACATCAAGTGGACTGTGCCATTTGGAAGGACTTGCAGAGTGCACTCTGTCAGACCGGTATCATACATAGTATCATACATAGTATCATACATATTTCTACTGTAACTCAGTCTTAAAGGCCAAAATCCATTAACAACTTAATTATATTTAGAAATGCAGAAAATATTCAGTTATCAGATCTGCAGTTATGTTAGTAAGGCATCAAGTAAGGATATGGCAATTATTTTTCATGAATATAAAGCCTCAAACAAATTACTTAATAATCAAAAATAAATCCACGAATGACAAGTTGTAAACCCTTTATAAATTGTGGCTTATTAAAGTCTTCTATTTTGGAAATGTGTGAGTGTGGCAGCTGTCCCCAATCTGGCCTCGGCTGCTGGCTGGTTGACAATCAGTCAGCTGCTCTGACTGAGTGGCAATCAGTCAGCAGCCGATGCTGCTTGTATAAAAGGGCAGCAGAGCTGGAGGGAGGGGTCGAGTGAGCAGAGGCACAGTGTTGCAGTCTGCTCGGTGTGTGTTTTGACAAATAAAAGATGTCATTGAGCGATACCTCTTGGTGCGGGTGGGGGAAACCCACGGGTAGCGGCATGGATCTTGCTACAGTGAGATTTTAACCCCAAAACACGAGCATGTTTTAAACCACATAGAGGCAGTGTAATAATGTTTCCTAAATACATTTTGGATTCATAACTTTCAAAGAGCATCTAAAAGGGATTTTATTCTCCTCTCGACATCTGTTTGTCAGACACAAATCTAATCGGCAACTTGAAAACAAAAGTAGAATTAGTTTCACACATAACCAATCTTTCCCAAGATCACATACATTTGATGGTGGCTCAGGTGTTCCAGTTAATCCAGTCAAACACTCACCCCTGAAAGTTTGCTTATTATCCCTTACACGGCTCCAGGCTAGATGAAGGAAAACAGGTCTGACCTGAACGGTGGGAGTTGGTTTGACTGTGAGCTGGCAAGTCTGGACAAGGCCCTCTGCAGCCCGACATCTCCTGGGGCCGGAGCGCTGCCTGCAAGGTGTGATCCAGACCTGCTCCCACGGGTGCCTGAGCCAGGGAGCAGGTGGAAGGCTACAGGTACCTGTTTGACTCCCTGAGCTCATAAGTGGCCCGGCCTTTTCACTGCTAGAGGAAAGAGGACGGTTGCCTCTGTTGGCCTTCCAGAGGGAAAACAAGAGATCTTTTTAAATTGACATTTGATAAGAAAGAATGTCTGTCACCTTTAAACCGTTAAAAGACAACTTTGAAGACACGTTTGCTTTTGATATACCAAAAGCGTTCACTATAAAAAGAGGGAAAATCAATCAACATTGTTGATTTTTCTTTGATTTGACATTAAAATGTTATATTATCTTTAATCCACACTTGTGTAGTTGATTTTTGGATTCCTGCCCCCCACTTCTCATTATTAAATTGCAGCATTGTTGTGTGATCTTGTTTGGACTGTGATATGAAGAAATACGGTTATTGGCTTTTGGTTGATGGTTAGATGAAAAGATTCATCCACAGTCACATTATTCAGCTAGAGTCTAAAACAAATCATAAACAACGTGTTAAAGTAGTGAGCCTTTGGGATTTTGTTTCCTTTGGACCTAGATCCTCGTTACCAGTGTTCAGCTCGGTTCAACGTTAGATTCACCAGACCGAGAGGTCAGTGGTGTCAATCTTCTTATCTCGCTCCCAGCAAATTAGCAGACATTTGTTTTTCCTAAAATCAAGGTTTTGATGGTGTTCCATCTACTTTTGAGCCATGAAGAAAGTGTGAACTAGTCTCCTGGTACCAGCCTGAATGAAAGAATCAATCAATTAAATATGCCACCTTAGTGTATTTAATTGCGTTATACTCAATTATTTTCTCACGGATTTAATCATAAACAACATCAAATGAAAAGATGAAAAGTACACATCAGCACAAATTCTGACTTCAATTGTGAATGAACTGTATGATACTGCATTTTATCGTCTATATAGGATCGGCCTTTTTCAAAGCAGACATGGAGCTTTTTAATTATCAGGGTACACTGAAGCAGCTTCAGTGCGGCAGCAATACATTCCTGTTGTCCCGCATATTGCATAACCAACATATTGCTGCTCCTGATTCATTTGACATCAGTGTTTCTTGAGATGCAGTTAAGAAAAAAATTACCAGACAACCTAGTTTGAGGATTGCACCAGCAGAAAGAAGGCTTGGCCATATGGCCGCTCTCATCATGGAATACAAAATAAATAGGAGTTCATGATCGTGACAGCAGATGCAATCCAAGTGGTCCATTTCGCTGACTCATTTGTTGGGCCACCCACGCATGAGAGCGCCAAGCTAAAATGACACTGTTTCCACGACAACCATAATTTATACCTTCAAAACAACTTTTTGTGATATCTCATACACACAAAAGTATTTAGAAAACTAGCTTATAAATACCACTTTTTTGTTTGAGAAAAATGAGTCTCACAAGGAGATTATTTACTTTGCATAACAGGTTAGCTAAACTTAAACAAACTAAGGGTTGTGAGACAAGCAGATAGTTTGACATGTTGTCTTCATGGATATTGAACCCAGGCAAAAGCAAAAACAAATCAAACAGCAAGATAAAGTTGAAAAGTGTTTTGTGAAGGCCTGATCCTGCATTCTTGAATTGTATCTCACTTCCTACTGTGATTTCCTAGTTCAGGCCAAATGCAGCTTCCTACCTCTTGATCAATCCGGAACATTTCATACGGCCGAGCCAAGAGTTCACTCAAGAGAAAGTCGAGACCTTTCGGCGTATGAATGGGAGGAAGTGGCTGAGGAGCTCACTCCACGCCAGTCATTCAATGATAACACCCCTTCGTTGCTCCCGTGCACTCGGGTTAAATACCAGCGCTTGTTTTCGCTGCAAGGGTTTGATTTGCCTCCATGATTTTGAAACTGAATGTTTAAAAAATAAAAACTGTGGAAAGTTTTTAGATCCCTCCCCCTCCTGCCCCCCATCCTCAGTGAAAACAGGGCCTGATCTGGTCCCGGGCCCCGGCTTGTTGGGACAGCTGCTCAGATGATCTGGGCTCTCTGAAGCTTCCATGATTCACTTTCTGAGTCAACACCACCAACTCCAGATGCTACCTCAATGCAGATCTGGATTCACAGACAGATTTGAACGATGACTCAATTTAATGTGTACAGTATAAATAGTTATACCTCATGGAGCCTGCAAAGGCAATAAAGCAAAACACTAAATAATGACAGTATGACTGTTTTGAAAAATATACAAATGATGTTGAGTTGCCAAAACAACAATACTGCACAGCTTTAATAAACAACTAAAAAGTTGTTTCTGTTATCCAATTTGCTCACAAGACATATTTGTTGCTTCTTGTTTGTTGTCACGAGATTTTATTTTGACAAATGATCAAGAGACGAACAGCTGAATCAGCGCGACAGTCATGCATGTGAGTTCTATTATCTAGGAACTGTGAGGTCCCTCTGCTGTGGTGTTTTTGAACTCCACATCCTTTGATGATCTCGAGCACAGATTGCACCGTTATTCGTTTAAATCATGTTGCTTGGTCAGGATGCATTTTGATGTGCGTGTCTTTAGAATTTCTGTGAATCGTTTTCACCTAGTTAAAGCGACACCGCGCTGCTGGAGACACAGGCTGTATAGATTATTGTTAAAATACCAATCACACATTTTAGAGCTTTAAGTAGTCACGTAAAAAAGCTCCACATCCATTCATCAACATATCAGGACTAATCTGAAAGAGGATTAACGGTGACGGCCACAAGTCAAATTGCCTACGCATTCAATACACACAAAGTGTGTATGTAGTGACTTGGAAGAACTCTGCAGTGTGACACATTCTTTTATGTTTTCTCTAACCCAGGGCATTACCAGAACATGTCCCAGTCACACCCGTACCAACTGGACTGGACTGAATTCGCAGCCTGTCTTTCCCTCACCAGCCTGGCGTGGGCTGGGGGTGGATTAATGATGTCAGGACAGCAGCCACTCCCAGTCTGCGTATGAAGCCACTAAATCACCAATCTACCTCCAGCAGACTGCTCAGAGTTCCCCGCTCCTGCTAAATATTGTTGTTGTGAGTTGTAGGTCTAGTGACTCATACTTTCCATTGACACTTTACTCATTCAGCAGCTACAATGGGAGGGAGTGGTTTTCTGCTGACACAGTAGCGCACACATTCCCGCACCGTTCCTTACCGCCACATTCAGCTGCACTTCCTGCTCCACAAAGTTCACGTGTGGCTTACATTAAAGCAGCAAAAAGCTGTTTGCTGCCAGGCAACATGAAAGGACTGGCGCCTGCAAAGACCGATGGATGCATCGCCTCGCGCTCAAAGTTTCACCTGAGCACAGCCAACGTTTTGCTTGCATGTTCTGAGCATTCAAAAGGAGAAATAACTGGTTAGTAATCTGCACGTAGCCTGCAAAAAAATTGCAGTCTCACAAAACAAACCATCTCGTCATGTGCTCCAAATACACATCGTGATTCCACGTGATGAAAAGAAGGATCTAGCTAATAACGGTTTTGCTTTGCAATGACGCCGTCAATCCAAATAACAGGTGTAACACGGAGAAACGTCACTAAATGCTCAGGCCAGCTGCCTCCAATGTCAGTTCAGAACGCTGTCGAATGGCCGCTGATGAGTAGGGTTGAGTAAAGCCAATTGACCTTTTGCTAAATCCCGACCCCGAACGCTTCTCAGTCAAGCTGTCAGAGCAACCATGGAGCCCACACTGTCACTAACTGCCCTCCCTGCATACATCATATCAGATCTTTAGAACAACGCTTTTGCGAGAAACAGACAGACGGTTCTACAATATGCATGTGTAGGTTATATCCAGGATATCAAACAAATTCAGCAGCGAAAACAAGTTAAACTAGAACGGGCACTCGGTAGAGCGCATACCTTCGCATATCACAAGATTGGGCATTGAATTATGAACATTTTGGCATTAGTTGCATGCCAATTGGATAACAATTTACCGTGCTATGGTAAAAAGAAGATGTTGACCTTTTCATGACCTTGACCTTTGACCCGATCGATCCCAAAATGTAATCAAATGGTCCCCCGGATAATAACCAATCATCCCACCAAATGTCATGCGATTCAAGAAGAGTTTGACCTTTTCATGACCTTGACCTTGACCCGATCGATCCCAAAATCTAATCAAATGCTCCCCGGATAATAACCAATCATCCCACCAAATTTCATGCGATTCGGTTTAATACTTTTTGTGTTATGAGAGTAACACGCATACAAATAAATAAATAAATAAATAAATACACGGCGATCAAAACATAACCTTCCGCATTTTCAATGTGAAGGTAAAGATAACAATAGAAGCGATTGCTAGAGATTACAGTGTAAAAAAGTGGTCATAACCGCCTTAAGATTGTCCAGTCTGCATTAGAGGGCGGGACTTAGCGAAAGTGACAGTTATACTGATCACACAGCAAACACTACAGTGGTCACATGGGCCAATGGCTCCCAAGTGCCGAGCACTTTGATCTTTTTGTGATACGGTATAGTAAAATGAAACACGTCCCACCTTTCTGCTGCTGCTGTTCTACTTGTTCTACTGTCACTGTCTTGTTCTCTCTCTCTCTTTCTCCTGCACTCACCGCGGCTCGGCCTTGGTCTTACGCCTCAGGAGGGGAGTCACTGGTCTGTGTTTTAAAGAAGCGCGCAGCAGGGCCACGTTAGGACCAATGAGAGCGGAGACATTGTGAGTAATGATTGACAGCATGTTGGATTACTCACGAAGGTATTAGTCATGGTGATTTATTACATGTTCTTGTTCTCTGTTCTGTAAGTGTGAAGAGGTCTGTCTGTCTGCCAGGTTCATGATGTGGTCTTGTGCTGGTGGCAGACCTGGTGATCTTTAAAATGTTTGGCAGGAAAAGAAAAAAATTTCTTCAGTTTAAAATACTGAGTAAATTTCATAGAAAATAATTCTTAAGTGAAGTAAATACACATCTTTGACTACCAACAGGTTTCCATAAATCTCTTTTGAAGTGTACACAACTTCATAAAAAGATATCACGTCCATGCAGAAGAAAAAAAACAAAGACAGCTGAGATTGTTCATAGTTCAAAATCCAACAACACTGGACAGATATGGGCATTAGTAAAAACTATTTTGAAATCACTGGATGTGCTCGTGCTCAGCCCAGGATGCTGTACAAAGTGTTCATACCAGCAACAGCAAACATGTTTCTGCTCGGAGGAAAAGCTTACACAATGAAGTATCACAGCCACACACAATACGGCACAAGCATTCTGGGGCCCCATCGGGGGTCCAACAGCGCGAGGGCACGGCTGCTCTACCATTGGCTAATCTTTGGCCGGAGAGAGCCAGTCATCTCTGCGCTCCCCTCTCATCCCACAACTAACCAAACACAGTGCTGTTAGTGTCTCCGATATGCTTTGTTTGTCAGGCCACCTGGACATGCATCTGGTCAGCAAGGGAGTATGCCGGTCAATAGCAGTGACAGATGGACGTGCATTAATAACTGTGTCTTATGTGCCAAAACCACAAGCCGAAAACGCTGACTTTTGAGGCAGTTTTGGAGTTTCTGAACCCCTGTGTTGTAGTGAGTGCACTGAATTAAATGCTGATTAGTGTGATGGGAACCGCAGAGTATCAGAAAGGAGAATTGATGACTGTGCACCAGTGATTCAGGTCAGTACTTCAGTGTCCTCTTTTCCTGCACTGAGACAAATTACATAATAGCCTCCGAAGAGAAAGAGGTTTGACATAAGGAAACCTTTTTTAAATAATACGAGCGATGAGGAGAAATAATTATGATTCGTAAATGATGTGAGGCAGGAGATATCTGAGCTTCATAATAAGATGGACGACAATGCCCCGGGCTTGAAGCAGCTAGTGCACAAAACATGAAGATGTTACATAATTAATGTCATTTTGTATTTATTTTTGTGATCTCTAATAAGGTATGTTGGGGCTCAATTTAAACCAAGAATTCGGTTTGAAATCCAGAAAATAAGAGCACATAATGACCCATAAATTAGACTATTTACGGATAAATAATAAAAACTCTCCTGCAGAAAGTTTGTGTTCAATGTTTTAAAGGGGACTGGCCGTAATGCAAAACCGATAACACGTAACATTGTACACCTTACAGTGTTCCTACACAGTGTCGTGGCTCAAAGTCCATTTTTTGGTCATTCATTGCTCAACAACCTCCGATTGGACAGGACTATCTGTGAGGGAAGATGAGAGCTGGAAAGTAGAAGATTTTTTACGTGAAAAAATGGTGTGACTTGTTTTCTAAACGTTCTAAAACGTTCCAAATCCCCTGAGGCTGCCATTTGTCATTTTAGTCAATTTGAAGTTTGTGCTCTCAATGCTTTACTTTTAATATTCTGTCCATGTTACTTAGGGTTAGGTTATGCTCGATCAGAACTAGTTTGAAAAGTGTGAAGGCTAACACTCTGGAAGTCAATGGCAGTGACAGTTGCCCTGAGTTCTCCATAGAAATATAAGACAACAGTGTCATCTAAGGACAAATATAACGACACGTTTAAGTTAGAGTAAAAAGCTCTTCCTGCATTTGAATCACTATGTTGTGACACAAAAAACACTCATTACATTACATGTCATTTAGCAGACACTTTTATCCAAAGCGACTTACAATAAGTGCATTCAACCTAGAGTACGAACTAAGAACAACAAGAATACAGAAAGTAACATTTCCTCAACATAGTCGAACTACAAATGTACCATAAGTAAGAGCTATTTAAGTGCCACTGAAGTGCAAATCTGTGTTTTAATCCAGATATAGTCGGAAAAGATGTGTTTTCAGTCTCCGGCGGAAGATGTAGAGACTTTACTCTAGTCTAGTTCAACTAGTTACCAAATCCTACTGGGAGGAGCTGATGATTCATTTTGCGAGCGAGGACGCAGCTCGTGGCATTTCTAAGCACGGACATAGAGAATACACAGCATTAGTTCAATAAGCTGTGCACTTGCTGGAGTCATTTTCCTTTTAAAGTTTCTGCTGAGGCAATAGATAAGACTGGAGTTGTTAGCTCTGGATCGACAGTAATCATCAGTCACTGGAGCGTGATTGAGGGGGGGAAAGAAACTCAATATTATCCTTTCACCCAGATTTCTGCTGGTCTCATGCTTCAGCAGGCAAAGGCATGGTGGCCACTGTCATGTGGAGCGGATGATGGGATGAATGTTTGCCACCCTGCTCACCACTACCTGCCTCTAAGTGGTGACTCCATCACCTCTCACATCTGCTAACTCATTAATACAGCCACCGGCAGGAAAAAGCTCTCACCTGCTGAACTGTGTAGGCCCACACGGGGTCACACACACAACTGGTGTGCAGCTGAGTAAGTCAAATTGCGGTGTGTGTATCATTACACATGCACTTTAATGTTGTTATTCAGTTATCCCACTTTTTTGTGCCAAAGAGTGTCGAGTAAAAACATTCGAAGATCCGGCCTGTATCCGAATGGAGCTAAGCTATTGGAAGAGAGAGCTCGTCTATTTAGACTCTTCAATCCTCTAAAATTTAGAGGATTGAAGAGACCCGTCCAGATGCTGAACTTTGCGGTATTCCATTTTTTCCCAGGACTCAATGTCCCGGCCAATGATATCCGAGTTACATCCGGTGAGCTGAAGAAATCCTGGATCTCAGTGCTGGCAGAGCTGCCAAGATCAGTCCTGCTGCCATGAACCTTGATGTCAGACAGCAGGAATGAAATGCAGCAGGATCGACAGCCAGGATCAATATCCACGTATCTTTACCGTTTCAGTGGCGCTTTATTGGGGATTATGAGGGCTGGGTGGTGTCAGACTTGCAATATGATATCAGACAGATATCATGTTTTCTTTTGAAAAAAAAAGGCCACTATTGGGATCAACTGTGCTGAATGTGCATTTGGTTACTTTACAAATAACATAGCAAATCAATCCATTGGGATGCTATAGATCAATATTTATGAATGATAGAGGTTGTCCTTGTGAGATCAAATTCTGATCGAGTCTTTTATTTATACCATATTAAAAGGAGCATTAAACAATGCTATATTACTTTAATCTGGTCACCGCTGCATTAGATAGAGAAAACATCACTTTATATTTCAGAGAGTTAACGTTGTGCATTATTGGGTTTATGGCCCAAAACTGCTGTCGATAATACAGAGGCCTAATGTGCAAATAAAAATATTTTTTCTCTCCACCGTAAACACCATAATGGACAAAGATTCATTAAAAAAGGTAGATTTAGTTGTTTGGTACATTTTAGTCGGCATGGACATGTGAGATGACAAGACAGATTTTCCATTTCTACCGACTACAAAGGAAACTTTGGGCCATGAAGCTTCGGAGGCTGCTATTCACATTGTGGCTGATTTTATTGGTTGAAAACACAAGACAAGTCCAGCCATTTGTTTAATATAATGTTCAATGTTAAAAAAGAAAAAGGAAGGGAAAAAAAATGTTTTGTACAATTATAGACACGGTAGAACAGAGTACATAGTGATAACAGAAAGAAGGACAGAGAGAACAAGCCGACTGTCCACAGCAGTGACGTAGTCTTCGTTCCTCCTGGCGCACAGGAGAGTCGCTCTCACATCCCACAAAGAAGATCCTTCACAACCACATTTGACATTATTGTATATGTTATTATGCTGTACGAATGGCACCGCTCTTTAAACCCGCAGGCGGTCCTTCACTGGGGCTCACCTCGCACTTGTGAGATCAGCCAGGTGGGACAAAAGTGTCTCTCAGGACAGCAAGGCCTGAACCTGCGGAGGTGATCTGGGAAGCAGGTTCTCTGGGTCTTTGTAGCCGTTAGCTGGGCTGGTCAGCGCAGTGTGCACCTCCCTGTAGGCTCTGCACACCAGCTCTGTGGACTGATGGAAGATCTGCTCCCTGCACACACAGATGAAAGCTCTTTACATTTATTATTTAGAAAACAAAAGTAGCAGAAGTGAGCGGGCCTTTCAAGTATAAATCAGATGAGCAGAGGCTGGAAGAGCTTAATTACTTGTGGGTTTTTTATGTTCAGTGACCATTGTGCGCCCCTCGGTGTGTGAAAACAATGAGTGGCAGTATGTGGTGCACACTGCCATCTGTGGATACATATCACTGCATAAATGCAGAAGCATTAGGTGTCAGCCGCAGCAACCAATACATTCAGCAAAGAAAAAACATTTTATTCCCACGAATTATTATTTGCAGCAGTCTTATAATTTACAAATGTATAATACAGTATCATTTTTCATGTCATGGATTTCTGGATCCATGGGTCTAAATGTTTTAAATGAAATTTGGTTCTTCCTCAACACATTTTTGTTTTTGTTTAGTGCTGCACAAAATGTATTACGCAACTTTTTGGATAATAGATAATACTACATTTGAAAAAAACACAGCATTTGTGTGTCACTGATGACATTTTAGAGACCAAACCATGAATCACTTCAAACTAGATAATACATACTTTGCAGAGCTATTGTCTTTGTTGCAACATGGATTCATAATTCATTTGGGGCATTTAATAAATCTAATTAGAAACAACATGTCTTGTTCCGTTTCTTTTAGTTTTCTCAATCATTTATTTCAAAAGTTTTAGTTCCTTTCAAAATAATGTGTCTTAAAAATAAAAATAAAAAATAAAACGTATGCCTTTAAGTGAAGGACATAATGTGACTATTTCTTGCAGTGGAATACAGATGGAGGATGCAAGAGTCTGACTGGAGATAGCCCAGTGAGAGGAAAATGAAATGTAATGTAAAGGACACTTTGGGAGTGCCTCGCTTGAATCTAACTCAGGCTCTTGAGATCCATATTTGTAATTGGCCCCCAGAGAACAGGGTGCATTTAGTATGAAGTAATGTTTTAAAAACAGCAGGTTCCAACGTACACTGTGAAACAAGTGGAGACTATAAGTAAATCCCCATTAGAAGAACTCGTGAAGCCTGGCGGGTGTTTTTATGTATTTCGGAGAGCAGAGTAGCACACTTGAGAGAGAGAGAGAGCGAGAGAGAATTTCAGGGAACGAGTGCGAATCAGAAATGGACCAGAAGCTCATTAATGGCGTCCTGCCCATCAGTCCTCCCATGTCCATTAATAGACAAATTAACCTGCAGTACAGAGTGCTCCTCAAGCCTGCTGCACTTCCCAGTAAGCATGACTCACAGAAAGAGCCCTCCATTGTAGCAGCTGGATTGAGCTAAAACCATATGAATGTTGTATGATCAGTATATGACAAATACAGGCAGTCCCGCCCACGACTATCTTAATGTTGCTTTATCAATTTAGCATTTGAGCTCCCCATGCATTTACTTGAGTGTTTTGTTTGTAATGCAGTAATGATCGCATTACATCTAGGAAACTAATAAATGTAAAACATTATTGCGCCGAGACCCGTTCTAAGGCTATCCCTCTGAACATGCTGTATACCTTGCTGAAACACCACGTTGGCAACATTTAACGCAATGTTCGCTATTCTTTCCCCAAACAGAAAGAGCTATAATCAACAATTAAAACAGGAACTCACTTGATGGCTGCACTGAGCAGGAAGTTTAGCTGTGGCATCACAAGAGTGTCAGGCGACGACAAGTACCGATCGAACTGGACCTGTTGTTTACATGATGAGTCAAAGAATTATAATCATTACGTTTATATGGATTGGAATGATTTCTGCAGAGAATGTGCTTCACACACACACACACACCATTGCTGCTTTCACAGAGGAGGTGTCCATGTTGGGGAGGAGCGACAGAGGACCCTGAGACAGAGAAGTCAACATTAACTCAAGGTCGGTGTTTGAACAGCAACAATGTGGAATCTCAATTCATTCATTCATCCACATTTGCAGGCAGTGTTGAAAAGGTTTTTCCCCTTCCCAAAAAGTCAAATGGATGGAGTATATGATGACTGAAAGCAAGAATTTTACCTCCAACCACATGGGCTGATAATAAGAATCTGGTGATTTGATAACTGCCGTCTATATTTAGCCCTAGTTTACTGGAGATATTTATATGTATCCTCTGTGAATGTTGATTTGTTAACAGAGAAAAGAAGACAAATATACTCCCTCAGTCTTAATAGCTAACGACATCACTGACTTTGTGTGAACACAACAGCTGGTACCTTAAGGCCATTAGTTGACACGGATTATCCAGAATGGCACCATTAAGTCAGGCTTAAATGCCTTAATTGCCAACATTAAAAGCAGCAAATAGAAGGCAGTGCAATGGTCAAAGATAGAGTACGCACAGGGATTTTATGGGATATGGCCGCATTAACAAACACACCATGAGCCTGCAAACTCATCGGCCAGCTACAAGCACGTGTTGATTTAATCACGGTTGCTCTGCATGTGACTTGATCATCTGATGAATCAAAGAATTCACAGAGATCAAATGTAAAGCAGATAGGGAAGGTAAACCTGAAACGTCTAAAATAAACGTGGGTATTCCTTGTCGTCGTTGATATCTAGTATGCTGTCGGGTGTGGACAGCTAGACTTAAACCTTTTCAAACAGAAGACTATTTAAAGCGAAGCCGAGGCAGGCCACCCGAGGAGAGAGGTCGTCTGCGAGAAGAATGACAGTTCTTGATTGAGCTTTGTGTTGAGCGCAGTAGCAGGGTGTGGTGCGTCCTGGCATGACCCAGGGTTTCAAGACTTGCATGCGAAACCACAACTATGGGTCTCGACAAACAGAGTGTTACAAAGAGGGAGGAACAAACCAGGGCTTCAGCTCACGCATTTGCACAGGACCATTCTGGAGAAGCGTGTCTATTTGTTATAGAACCTGAAATGATCTGCCTCCCTCTCTTTGAACATGTGATCGAAATGCTATTATGCCATCAGTCATTTGGTAACCATAGCGATAGCTAGTGTAATGCCCAAAGAGGTGGCGTAAACAATATGCTTTTTCTTTTTTTAAAGGGACCATTAGCGACTCTTACAGGAAAGAAGAGAGAAAAAAACACAGTTCTCCACATTTTTCTAACTTGATGAGTGAGTGCATGTGAATGCAGCGGTGAGTGCTCCATGTGAGACCTGTTCAGGACTATGCTGCTGGACACAGCTGTAGATGTAACTCAGCTGGGTTCTGGTCAGCACGTAGGATGCCTGCTCGTTGATCAGGGTGTCAAGGTGAGCCTCGATCTAGAACATGTAGGAGAGAGTGGTTTAAGCATTATGAGCCGATGGTACTTGTGGTTGATAGTGAGCCACTGTGACATCGATAATGAACTTCCACTGGAGCTCTTCTGGCGCTCCATTATAAAAGACATGCTAGAAATAGAGGCTAGATGGTGCATTTGAGCATAAGCAACAAATGTATGAGGCAAATCCTTTTATTATAAAACAGTTGGGCTCTGTGGGTTTTTAATGAAATTAAGTTTTTTGTCAGTTGTTTTGTCGAACGAAAGTTTGGTCTATTATTATTAGTTTCATGCCCTTGATTGGTTCTAATTGAATGTAAATAGATACCTAAAACATGAAAAAACGTATTTAATCGCCTGACTCCCGATTAATGTGTGAGTCTATTGTTTACTATCGTGACAGACCTGGAATTCGAGCATCTCAAGCCTCTTGTCAGTGAACTCAAAGAGAGCCAAGGTTGTCTTCATGACATACAGGGAGTTGACCATGTAGCTAGCCATGTCAGCAGTGCCGAGGTTACTGGCAGACACAGTACACAACTGTAGGAGGGGATCCAAGATGCAAGAGAGCACCTGGGAAAGATAAAAGGAAGACAGATCCTTAAGATATGAATGACATTTCATTGACGGGGGACAAAAACATGTATATCAGATAGATTCGGAGCAATTGGTTCAATATGACTACAAAGCGAGACGTGTTTGACTTTTCTACTGTTTAAATGAGAGTTCACCTGAGCAAAGTCGGCCTGGCGGGCATCCAGAGGAACCACTGATGAGTCGTGGGAGGCCAGCACCTCCCTGAGGAGGGCGAGGGTCTGAGTGAGGGAGGCGGTCGGTCCCAGGTCTGCAGGTGGTAGCTCCACCTGCTCAGGCAGACGCGGACGGAAGAAGACAGGATAGAAGTAGATGGTGCAAAAGGGCAAGAGTGATCCTTGCAGAGATTAGTTGTGCGTGTGCTTGAGCCTCCACCAAGACAAGCGGCCCTCGTAACATTATCAAAGCATTACACTTCCCTAATGAGCAGCATGACGGACCGTGTATGCGACGGCTTCCTGCTGCTACTCGGAGCCTCAGCTTGTCAGCTTGAGTCAGTAAAGCATTTGTTTAATGAAGAGGGTTTTGATTTCATTGGCTGCTGGATACACAACACAGAAATAAGCCCAGCCACCGTTGTCCACCTAATAGAGCAAATTATGAGAAGGCTGTGTTCCTGGCATTAGCTGGAATTGACACCAAAACCCTCAGGGCTTCCAATTTGATTAACACCGAGCTACAGGGATAATTCTTGTAACTGCTATTGATCAGGACACGAACAGCATTTTATGTGGAAGAGCTCCTACTCGTGCTGAGGTATATTTGGGCGGCAATTTAACTTTATTGTAACATGGTGTTTTTTGGCAGCTAGCGCCATTTCGATGCTGTGGCCAGCAGGCTGAGACTGTTTACAAGCAGGAGTAAAATAGCCGTGTTGTCTTTGAGGGTTTCGACGCTGAGCTCAAATACACAACGCCTGTTTACAGGGATCACGCTGAACTTCTGCACTAACGTTTAAGCATTTTTATGAAAAAAACATATACAAAAATGTTCCTTTACAAAACTTGCTTCTTGTTCTTCATAGGTGAGGAGTCACTTTCTCACATCTGTACAAGAGAAAACACGATTGTGAATTATTCAAATAGAAGTCATACCGCACCTTGTCCATCAGTCTGCTTGCATGAAGGCTCAGGCTGTTAAAGAACATCTTTTTGCTGAGGATGTGCATTTCTTCAATAGTGATGAGCAAAGAGGCCACACTGGTCCCAATGATGGAACTAGAAAAAGATCATTGATTATTTACATTATGAATTATATATGTCTTTCAAGAGCTGACAGTTTTCAATTTACAATGACACAAAACAGAGAAAAGCACCAAATACCCAAAAGAGCAAAAATAAAGTATGTTTCTCTCTGTAAATGACTTCACTTATTAACAGACTCGGAAAAAACTGTTGCCGACGGAGTGAGTTAAAATACCTGATGGTGTGGTGGTAGAACTTGAGCAGGTTGGACAGCTTGTAAAGCAGAACAGCGCCTGGCTCGGCCACAATGACCTGCTCTATCCGAACCTGAGGGACAGATCCATAAAACGCAGAGTGAGGACGTGAACGGCACGCACCCAACAGAGCTGCTCACTGTTCCCCTAAGTGCTCACCTTCAGCGGCCTGCAGACGCCCTCAGTGATGTGTCCAACCACCTCCTGCATGTTCTCCTCCACACCTAATGTGAGGGGAAGGAAGACACACACACACACACACACACAATACATCAACTGTTTTGAGGTGACCATTAAGCAAGCACAGTTTTGATTAATTAGGCAGGTGGCAGCAATGCCATTATTTAAGCTGGCACCAAGACTTCAAGGCTTTACATACGCTACATTTACTGAGGCGATAGGAGATACATTTGAGAGCCTGGATGTAATGGCACACAACATGTTGTGCGTTCTTGACTGGTGCCCCTCCTGAGCTGCGTTGATCCTTAACTCATTCTTTATCCATGCCTTTTGTAGCCATCTGATCATTCTTTGTATAAATCACCGATGTACTGCACAATATACATCCTAGTCCTCGACTGCACTTGATTTATTTTTTCATTATTCTGCTTGTATTATTTTAAACTGTTTGTTTCACGTCATGTTTTGCATGTTTGTATGCGTTACATGTCGTCCTTTCTGTGGACCCCAGGAAGATTAGCGACCGCTAAGACGTCAGCTAATGGGGATCCAGTTCATAAACTAAACTAAACTCCTCTGAGAACTGGAGAAGTTAAATGAGGGAAATGAACACAGGATTAGTCCAGCTGAACTAAATGTACTGGAAATAGTTTTCTTCACGCTCTCAAACTGTTGCCACCATCTCTAACCTTACAGAAGGACTGGTCAACCAAATTCTGTCCAATTAACAAGCTACATATAAGTCAGCGTGACTGTTTACACCAAATTAAAATATGCAACAAAGCAAACATTTCCAATGAGTGCAAGATAAAAACAAAAGAGGAACAGAGCAAACATCCTACCTTGCAGAGTGACTTGTTTCAGCAGAGCTTCTAGGTGCTCCTTCTCCGAGGCGGTGGCTTGGTGCAGCCAGGCCAACATGTCCCCGACATACCTGCAGCGACAACACAGCCTGTGTGAAACAATATCACACACTCACACACACACACACACACACACACACACCTACACACCTACACACCTTCTGGTGTTACATCATGGTGGAAAACATCCAGGTTCAACTTGAATTATTGCGTGTGTGTGTGTGTGTGTGTGCGAGGACACAGGGACGTGAGAAAGAACTTGATGTTCTCAGAACTGTTGATGCCTCCTCTAAAGTGGAGGTGATTTTGCTAGTTTTCTGAGAAAGTCTCCCATTTGGCTCCTGGGCACGGGAGGAAGAGGCTAGAGGATGTTGTACGAGAGGAAACACACACACACTCAGACGCTGGCGAAATAGACATTTAACTTCTTCTTGGATTGGATTTAGTCGGTTAAGAATCGAAGTAGTGTGTAACAAAATCTAATTCATAAACACTCACAATCATACAATAATCACACTGTAGGTTTTATGTAGCGTAAATATATGATAAAGGGGCAGTTGTGTTTTGAAAGAAGAGTACTATATGACTGATATCTTTACACAAACCCATTGTTCCCAATTGAATGTCTCTGTATTGTATGAAGTTTGAAGTTCTGCAGTTTATAATATTGTGTGAGTATGAGAATTGTTTTACAGCAAAATCCTAACAATTGCTAAACAGCCTGGCATTGCAGCATGCATTTTACAAAACATATAAACTGCATTTGTATTTACCAGCTCTGCTTGCGGCCACATGTTAACAGATTGCACATTTTCTATAACATATTTATTTGATGACATGTTTGGAGAGGCAATACCTATTTTGAAAGGGAATATTGACTGATTTGATAAACATCCTCTAATTGAGCTACGCCACACTCAACTCACTTGATCCAGATACATGAATGAACATATGTATTTGTGGTTATCAGAACTAACAGTCGGAAAGGGCAAAGTCTAGTACCTCATGGGGTCATGTGAATGCATCTCTATGGGGCGAGGAGTCCCTCCTAGCCCGCCACGGGTGAGGGCGTCGATGAAGCCTCGGACCACCGCACACCTGCGCGCGGTCCCAAACTCGTCCAGAGTGTACCTAGCCAATCAGACGAGAGAGAAAGAAACACTCAACTCCCAAGCCTCACGGGAAACGACGCTGTCGCAGGTTTTTTTCCCATGCAGACTGTGGGACGGAGGTCAGTCGCTGACACACGTCAACAATAGAGGCAGCTTTTCCAAAAGGAAAAGCTTCGGGGTGGTTTTGATTATTTGGCGGTGGCGGTGTCTGTGACAGACTAAACAGAAGATAGTGCTGAATTAAGATTCCGGGAACATCCGCTCTCATAGAATCAACATACCCAGCCGGCGCATGACCTTGAACACTTACTGGCCACAGACAGGTGCATTCCACAAAAGGCAGACCAACAGAACGAGGGTCTGCCATTAAAACGTATCGTGGGGTGACGTGTGGAGTTCTCCTTTGAGTCAAACTCACAATAAGCTGAAGGAAATTTGTGAGTCCTCTGTAATTCTTTGTTTTGTATATTCTGTATTAAAAGGTATATATCATGTTTCTTCATTTTCCTTATTACATATTAGTGCTTGCCTTAAATGTGAGTCATGGGCTTTAGTAATAGTTATCAAAATATGTACTTCTGTCATTCTTAAAGCCAGAAGTACAGATCATTGTATGATTCTCAAGAGTGACTTAACTTTTTCTAGATTTGATAGATTCTTTCGAAGCCATTGTAAATTACGCTATAAACACACAGCTGTGACACAATAACTTTAGAATTACCGGCCGGTTAATTACCTATCATTTCAAAAGATCAGCTCTTGCTGTAATTTACTGCAAAGTGGGGATAAGTGGTGGAAAGAGATGGACAGGACATTTTTCTATAGTTCCCGTTTAAAAACCTGTGAATGCTCGTCTTATAATCAGTCAGGGAAGTGCCACTCAAATTCTAAATCGAACGAGTGTGTGTTTCTGCTGCTCTACGAAATGTTAGTGAAGTGTGGTGCCTGTAGCTATCTGACACAGTGTTAAGGCTCCAGTCACTATTCATTTGAATAAAGGAATACCCATCTCATTTTAAAACACGTGTACTTCTACCAGGGCCAGAACATGCAACATGCTGTGTGTGTTTGTCGGTTACTTGTAAAGGACAGGTCGGTCCTGCAAGGCTTCCATGGCTTGAGTCAACACAGGGCAGACATCACAGGTCTCGTGGGTCAGTCCTCTGCATTCATCTTTGTGGAGAGAAGGAACATGGGACAAAAGGTATCCATTAGGAACTATGCTTGTGATGTTATGCTCCTTTTATTGTTGCTTGATGTTTTGGGCCATGGTCCGCTTGTCGGAAAGAAAGCACCAAGAACTATTTTCAATCATAATTTCCCATGAGCCAAGAATTCAGTCCTCCAACTTATGCTTCAGACAAAACAAACAATGAACAGGCAGTTGCCAGACTGTGGAGCACTGGCGTCAACACACTCTAGTCTAGTCACACCTAGAAATACAAGTAAATGCCCGATCCAAAAAATGTGCGGTCATATTTGTGTGAAAATGTAGTTCTCCCTCATAAACTACTAAAACATGCATATATAAAATATTCTGGATTTGAGTGTTTTGGCAAATCTAAAAGACAGCAATATAGGTGCTTGTAGCTCATAATTTAGGAGAGGCTCTATAGTGGGCTCTGTGGTGTCTGTGATCTGAATGGTTTATTTCCACTTCAATGACAAAACACATGGCTAAGCAGAGGAAGATTTGGGTTTCTGGCATTCTCTGAGAAAAACTCAGTCAAGGGTTACGAGTCACATGAGTCCTCAAATGTGTCCTTTAAATGCATTACTTGCACTTCAAAGGGCACAATGTTGTGTTCCCAAACCATCAACTGGTAGAAACGTAAGACAAAACTTAAATCACTGATTATGGTGTAAATCAGTATGAAGGCCGTGTACACTGAAGGTCACAGTGAGTCAGCTGCATCAGCCGGTGTGGACTGCACTCACTCTGAGCCCAGCGGTAGAGCTGCTCATATGATGTCTCCTGTAACACGGCCATCTGCTCCATAATCTCTAACCTGGAGCAAGCACACAAACCAAAATCAACATATTACATATCCATAACCTTCTGCATAGTGTCAGATCCCGGCAGTGACATAAATACTAGACCCGGATGTTTTTTTCCCCACCGTTTAGGTCGGAAATTAACTTAACAAATAGAACAGGACCACTTTTTGAATTTTTTTAATGTAAAATGTATTCTGTCAGAGGAAGTTGGGCAATGACTAACACACCGGGGAGAGACGTGCACCTTACCCCGCAGTTTGCTGATTGGTTCGCAACAGGATTTTAACATCCTCGTGGATGTGCTTCACTCGGCTCAGAGCTTTGAAGAAATCCTGGGAAATTGAACAGCACGTGAATTAATTTATTATTAGGAGCAACGGCTTTGGTAAAAAAAATAAAAGTCTTGTGTGACTACATGGTAACCGATCATGCAATAGTAATCAATATACAACCTTAATTTAAGGCAGACAGATGTGTGGTGTTATTATTATTAAATAATATATATTTATGTAATTATTAACATTATTGAATGCAACATTGCCGCGGCATGTTGGCAGAGTGAGAAGACCACGCACTAGAGGACAGTGATAACAGAGTTTCTCAAGCAAAAAAATAAATAAACTGAAGGGAAAATACAGCGACACACTCCTCTGTACCCAAGGCTGCATCCTCGCGTCCTCTGGCTGCGATGGGAGGGTTCTTTACATGATTCCATGAAGTAGTCTACATATGATGGAGATTACCTCAGTGATGGGTGCATCCCTTGCCACTCGCAGGGTTGCCGTCTCCTCATTAGACAGCTGGAACTTTGCAAGGAAGGCCTGAGCAACCTGAGCTCTCAACTCCAGCCGGTGACTGAGAGGAAAGAGATAAATGTTGTAATTTCCTTCCCCTGCCATTGTTGCACTTTAATATCCATGTAAGGAGAATACGTTTTGTCATTTAGTTTCTGTTCATTTCAACACGGGACTTTTCTTGTCATCTTTTCTTTGTCAGTCTTCAAAGCTCTTGAGGATTTTTATTTATTCCCTCACAAAAGCGTTCACTTCATCACAGAGTTTTATCACCGTATTCTGTCATCCTCTTTGTTTTTCTTCCTGTGCAAATAAAAAGACCTGTCAGTGGAGGAAGACTGGAACAAAGTTGTATGCTTTTATTGAACAAAACAGAAAGACGCATGTTGTCAACAAGCTGTAATGTTTAACGCTGCCCAGCAGATGGCAGTCACACCCCTCTGGTCACAGTGAGCTCAGACTGAGACAACAGGGTGGGGGTCACGGGGACACAAACACTGGGGACACACACACAATAAATAACAGAGGAAGACAAAAACACAAAAAGAATACTGAGCCAGATACCAGCTAGGTTTTTTGTCACCACAATAACAGCACAGCGATCACTATCCGTGTCACTATAAGTGTCTCAACACAATAGTGTCCATGGCAACCGCCCCAGTCAAACAGGGAACTCTTGTCACGGGATAGCAGGACAACAGGGAGCGCTCCCTCGGGCCCACGTGGTTCCATCCAAACCACCTCAGCTATATTCTCCAGTCTGCGAAATCAAGGCTGGATGGGTAAATCACCAGGTGGTTTTGGTGGAGGAGAGGAACCCAACATTATCTGACCATTGTCTCTCACACAGCTAATACCAGTGCTCAGCCAGCACAAAGTACTGGGTTGTAATTCTGTAAGAGGCTTCAATGATTTAGTCGTTGTGTGTGCAGCTCACGGAGCCTCACACGCGGGACCTCGAGGACATCTTTGCCCTTTATGTTTTTCGTGGGTTGAGATTTTGTCACGCCGCCCAGACAGCTCGGCGCAAGGAGTAGCAATACAGATTTGTAACTTTTTTTAACATAACGACTTTGAGATTGTCAAAAGTAATATTTTATCTGGTGACACTATTTCGAATTATAGGGAATTATTTAGGTGACAGAAGACAGTTATTATATAATTTTTCTTTAAAAAGGTACCCGTCACTTCCTGACCCTGCGTACGTGACAAAAAGGAGAAAACACACCATGCTAGTGAGAGATAACTCGTATAACAAGAGGCACAGCGACCCGATGCACCATTACAGCTAGAGTGATATGTTTAACCCTCCTGCCCTTCGGTCAATTTTGACCGATTCAAATGTTGTTTGTCGGTGTTCTTTCGGGAGTCAACAAACAAACATAATAATAATTTTCTGGAGATTTTAATAGCTGGGGTCATATTGACCTCAAGGGTAAAATATGTTAGTAAATAAAGGGTGAAACATTGAATCGGGTCAAATTGACCCAAAGGCAACACAAGGGTTAAGAAAAATAACAAGCTATGCTAATGAGGCCATTCATTAAACTAAGTGATGCGCACATTAGGGAAACTATTTCCACGTGAACATGCTTGTCTTAATTCAATATATATGAGCAACATTAACTTGAAATATGTAAAGTCTTGTACAGCAAGAAGCAACTGTTGTCTCAGGAAGGAGAGATTTTATCACTAAAGTGCAAATGTAAGCAGAGAGCTTTCTATCAGTTCTACGGTGCACACAGGGAATCTATATAATTAAAAGGTTGTTGAGTTATTAGCTTCACAAGATCGAGAGAAAAAGACAGAAATGCACTGAATCTGTGATAAAAATGTAAAATTTAATAAACGTCCAGCGCATCAGTTTTATGGGACATGAAATTGATTGGCCATCCGATCCAAATAGGCATGAACTGAAGCTTCTTAATCCTCATCTGATTGGTCACATTTAACACGCCAGAGATTGGACTTTCATTCATAAAGTATTTGATCCAGACTGCATTCCCACCAACAGTTGGTGCCTTTAAATGAGGTTGTGTTCCCCGTGTTTATGAGGAGTTGATCGGAGTGACTCACATATGTGGTATTCAGGACTTTATAGGATTGATTACGCCACAGATAACTTTGTAATATCTTTTGTCAAGTTAGGCCAATGTGTCATGCAGAAAAAACAAAATCATTATCCATTTATTTTTAAAGGACCAAAGCCAGTGTCTGTTTTTATGATCAGTCACCTTGCAACACTGGGTTACGCCACTTGACTGGCAATTAAATAATTTACTCAGTTGACCTCATGAGTTTTATGTGAAGGCGGCAATCGTGCCTTATCCATTAATTACAAAAGCTTCTTCCGATGGACATGTTGAACTTCAGACGTGGAAGCACCGGCAAAACTGTGCAACCGATTCCCCTCCAGAAACCTGTGTTCAGCCAAAAGTGACAGACCGGAGAGGAGAGGGGGATTGTGGGAGCTGTGGTAGCGGAGCAAGAGGAGAGAGAGGGAACGGCGGCGCAGCAGGATCATTCTCCCTGGCGCTGTCAGGACATGAAACGTTCTTCCACCAGACTGCAATTATCGAATACCAGAGGGGAAACATACTCGAGTGACTCTGTAACGTCACACTGCACTGGCAAGTGTGCAGAGAGTCTGGGCTGGTGGTTCAAAGGAAGACCTGAAATAAGCTGTAGTGACCCGGTGCCTGTTCAACACCGAGGCACCACTGGGCTGCTCATCTGCTGGAGGTCCGACGCGTTTCATTGAATTTCAGGGTCCAGTTTGTTATGTCCAGTTGTTCCATTTGCACGTATTTATCTCAAACTGAATCATACACAATGTTGCCACCACCATTTCTGTTTCTGCTTTGCCATGTTGTCCCCTGTTATCGCATGAATCACGGTTGAAAAACTGTTTGCTTCCCACAAATGAGCAACAACTGGCCTCTAAGCCTCTCCTCATTGAGTAGGCCTAAACATCAATTTAAGTTGGCCTTGCGCCACCTGGTGGTGGGAGGTCCAAAGTAACAAAACCCAATAAAAATGACTAACATAAGCCTTACACGGAAGCTCTTCTTGCACAATGTGAGAAAGGTGGACTTAGAGGCAGGTTACAAAGTGACATGATGATGGAATGAAACGCAGTTCCTGTGTTTGTCTCTTTGTGTGCGAGCACACTGCTCAGATTTCTCTCAATTGATTTTGTTTGTTCAAGCAGAGATATTGTTTCAGGAGCACAGCTCGGTCTCATGAACAGCTTCAACACTGGGACTGCCGATGCCCGTTTGATAACCTCACAGAGCTGACTGATGGTGCAGCACCAACTTTATGAAATAAGATCGGTGAATAACATTCAATTAAATTTAATTAATTTCATTTTAAATTGTTCGATTAAAAGATGTTATATTAATTTCTTTCATTTCTGACTGATAATTCATACGGAGCGGATGATGTCGAGATTCACTGTTCTCTCTGTAACAAGTGGACATCCTACCCTCTCGTAAATTGGAAGCCATGCGGGTCGATTATCCATTAAAATCTATTATGAGCCATTTAAAAACGCTTTGCGTGGAAAGTTGGCATTCGCAGGGCCGCTCGTTAGCCACGGACCAATAATCACAGCCAGCTGGGCCTTAATAAGGCTCAAGCGTCCTTTTACACAGGTTGTGTTATCCTATGAGGTCAGGAACGTTCTCTCGAGGCATTTAAACCTCTTGATGACATCATACGGAAAACATGTTGCTCTATTTTCAGGAGAAATTGTCTCACTGACTCACGGGGCTCCATGTCGAACATTTCATCATATGCTGCATCAGTTGTGCGACTTTCTACATCATAATAGTTTATTTGAGAAATTTCAATCAGGATTTAGAAAACACCACAGCACCGAGACGGCACTGGTGAAAATTACAAATGACCTCTTAATGGCAGCAGATAAAGGACTCCTCTCTGTCCTGGTCTTGTTAGACCTTAGTGCTGCATTCGACACCATTGACCATGACATCCTGTTACAGAGACTGGAGCAGTCGATTGGCATTTCAGGCACGGCACTAATTTGGTTTAAATCCTATTTATCAGATCGATCTCAGTTTGTATTTGTAAACGATGACGCCGATAACCACCAACGTTAATCACGGAGTTCCACAAGGTTCTGTGCTTGGACCAATTTTATTTACCTTATACATGCTTCCTTTGGGCAATATTATCAGGAAACACTCCATAAACTTTCATTGTTATGCAGATGATACTCAACTATATTTATCGATAAAACCAGAGGAGAGCAACCAACTCGGTAAAATTCAAGCATGTCTTAAAGACATAAAAACATGGATGACCTGCAACTTCTTGATGTTAAACTCAGACAAAACCGAAGTAATTTTAATCGGCCCTGAGCACCTCAGAGATCAATTATCTGGTGATGTGGTTTCTGTAGACGGCATTGCCCTGGCATCCAACACCACTGTAAAGAATCTTGGCGTTATCTTTGATCGGGACTTGTCCTTTAACTCCCACGTAAAGCAAATCTCAAGGACTGCATTCTTTCATCTACGTAATATTTCAAAAATCAGGCACATCTTGTCTCAAAAGATGCAGAAAAATTGGTTCACGTTCGTTACTTGAGACTGGATTACTGCAACTCCTTATTATCAGGCTGCTCTAATAAATCTCTTAGGTCCCTCCAGTTGATCCAGAATGCTGCAGCTCGTGTTCTCACTAAAACTAAGAAAAGAGATCACATCACTCCTGCACTAGCTGCTCTGCACTGGCTCCCAGTAAAATCAAGAATCACTTTTAAAATTCTTCTCTTAACCTACAAAGCCTTGATTGGTGATGCACCATCATATCTTAAGGAGCTTGTAGTACCATATTGCCCACTAGAGAGCTACGCTCACTAAATGCGGGACTACTTGTAGTTCCTAGAGTCTTAAAAAGTCGAATGGGAGCCAGAGCCTTTGGTTATCAAGCTCCTCTTTTATGGAACCAGCTTCCAATTTCAGTCCGGAGGCAGACACAGTCACCTCATTTAAGAGTAGACTTAAGACCTTCCTCTTTGACAGAGCTTATAGTTAGGGCTGAATCAGGTTCACCTGGTCCAGCCCCTTGATATGCTGCTATAGGCTTATAGCTGCCGGGGACGTTTTAGGATGCACTGAGTACCTATCTCCTCTTTTTCTCTCCTTAAGGATGAATTTTCATCTCTCAATCACACGTTACTAACTCTGCTTTCTCCCGAGTCCTTTTGACTTCACGTCTCATGGGGTCATCGGACCCTATGAGACGGCATAGATCTATCTGCCTGATGGATCGTCGAGGTCTGGGTCGTGGAATTCCTGCTCCTGACTGCGCCACTGTCCTGTTGAGACTCCGCCCACTGTTGAGACTCCGCCCTCCTCCTCCCCACCGCCATCTGCCTGATGGATCGTGGAGGTCTCCATCGTGGAATATGCCTACTATGAACTATTCATACACTCTGTCATATTCATTGAATGTATTTTAACTCTAAATCTGTCCTTCTGTACACATTACATCTATTGCATCTGTCCATCCTGGAGAGGGATCCTCCTCTGTTGCTCTCCTGCAGGTTTCTTCCCTTTTTTTCCCCCTGAAGGGTTATTTGGGAGCTTTTCCTGGTCCGATGTGAGGTTTTGGGGCAGGGATGTCTATGTGTACAGATTGTAAAGCACTCCGAGACAAATTTGTAATTTGTGAAATTGGGCTATACAAATAAACTGAATTGAATTGAATTGAATTGTGGCTATTAGATGCATCTGCATTGCCTGCAGCCATGGAGGCCTTCTGAAGCTCGTTCTGCAGCTCAGCAGTAGCTGGCAACCTAAACGATCAGACCAACAGACAAACCCCGCCCCCTTTCAGCGCCGGCTGCTCGTGAGGTGACACAGTCTCAACTGATCACACGGTGCCGGGCAGCTGGGGAGCGCTATGTTTCATTAGGGAACGACACACAACACCCATTGAGGGATCTCGCTGACAGCGGCTTTGAACAGGGCCAGCCCAAAACAAAAGAGCAGCACACGTCTGTGAGCCGGCGGCCAAACACGGGTCGTCGGCTCTCGCCGGCCCGACCGCTCCCACCTTTGCTTCTGCACACTGTAAACAATGCGCTGCTCCTTTCCGTTTCATTAGAGCTGACAAATGACACAGTGCCATTGGCAGAGAAGTTAGCAAACAGATCGGGACAGGCCTGCTCTGCCAGATAAACACAGATCAGGAGCATCTGCAGGGCTTAGACAACCACTATGCACTCTCTCAGCAGAGCTGCCCTTTAAAGCACCAAACGTGAGATTATGTAGCGCTGCTGTAATAAGTGTCAACAGAAGAAACCTCAAAAAAAAGACAGTGGCCGGGGACTGCAGAGGATTGTGTGACCTGAAAAGGGTCTGGCAGTGAAGACGGGAGTGATGTGGCTGACTGAAGGAGGACAGCTTGACTACACGCTTCCCCTGGCAGCTCTACTGAGAGAGAAATCACTAAAGACAAGGTCAAAGCGCCGCGTGAAGGCACTGTCCCATCTGGCTGCGGGGTCACTGCGGTTTCGCGAATGAATATCTCACACGGGCGGACAGCAGGTCCCGATGGGGCCGCCATGCAAATACGGGCACTCAGAAGGGCGTCCATGTGAAGACCTACCTTCAAAAGAAAAGAACGAGAGACTACCTTCACAGAACGATACGACTTGTATTAATTCACTGCCTGCAGGTATTCGCTGGTGGCAGAACCCATCCGTTGTCTTTCACTGTTGTCGAAAACCCGGCTAAATAAATGTATAGATTAAAGCTGGAGTGCGTCCCTTTTGTCTCCCCCCCTCTGACAGTCTAATGGAGGAGCCACGGCGATACAGCAGCAGCTAGCTTTCAGGAGTGGTTGCACCAAAAGAATACAAAACAATAAAATACAAAACACTCAAAGTTTAGAGGAAGGACATGAAGAGAGTACTCCTGGAGGCGAGAGTGATGCAGCCGGCTCACCTGGAGCCATGGACGGATTAAGAAACCACGGGCCCCTGGGCCTGGACGTGTCAAGGCCCCCCCGCAAAAGTAAAATAAAAAAATCGCTAACAAAACAGTCCGTATGGAACAACGATACCGGAGCTGAGCAGACAACATAACGCAAATTATATGATAGCAGGGACTTCGGTTTTATGTATTAAATGAATAACTTTTGTAATCGTTACAACCACACGGCTCAAAGTGGAAATAACATAGTAGGGAGACCACACCGAGTTAAGGTTTGAATTCAAAAGATAATTTATTAAATTCTTAAATTAACTATTTACAAAAATCCGTAACTGAGAAGCAAGAAAAGGTAAAGCGAAACATGTAGTGCAAATCAGCATAGTGTATGTGTAGTGCAAAAGCTCCCTGAGCTCATGGGCCCCTGGTGCCGGTAGGCTCGTTCGGTAATCCATCCCTCAGTAGGACTATTGGGGCCTTGTTATTGACATGAATGACTTAAGCCTAGCATATACCGGCTACGGCGCATCGTGTCATATCATCATATTCATATCAATACAATGTTAATAACAGCGACGTCACACGCGGAGGCTCTGGCTTAGGGGCCCCCTGAGCTCATGGGCCCCTGGGCCTGGGCCCGGTAGGCCCGTTCGTTAATCCATCCCTGCCTGGAGCCACAGGAAAGTCACCACCAGACACCACAACTACTACTGAGAGCTTTCCCTGGCGGCGATATGCTCAATAGGCATCGAGATAACTTGTTTGGCAAGGGTTTGAACTTAATGGACGTTCATTTCTTTGGAAAAGTCATGCACTTCAGCTTTCATATTACATAATTCATATTATTGGCAGGCTTTAAAGCCCAAAAAACATCCATCAGCATTTCAAAAGTAACAACTGCACCGTCTGACTCCACTCATTGCTCCACATCATGCAGAGCTCTGTGTATGGGAACTTCATATCTGATGACTCCTAATATGTGTTGTCAGCAAACCCCAATGCCCCTGATCAAACACAGGAACACTCTGACGGGCTACTCTCCAGTTGTAATCGTCTGGCTTCCATGAGATAATAGTGTAATGCAGTGTAAACAATAACTACTTTGATATGCATCTCAAAGGCAAACATCACAGAACCATATGAATAACACAAATTAAGTTCCGTTAATGATGATTGCTGCCCTCCTTATGCAAGTTGACAACTGCGGAAGTAATATTCATACAACTCATAAATCATTCACTCCTCCTCATCAGAAATAAAGATGTGCTTGCCAGCTCCCCTGTCCTGCCCCATTTCTCTTCAACATTTGACACTATGAAAGGAGCTAGAAAGAGACTACAAAATCTACTCTTCAATTTATTAGTGTTGGCAGGTCAAATCTGTATTCGTGAAAATATTGAAATAATCCACATGTGATGCTTAATTAAATTGCTTGGCTCCTACTAAATTGAGAAATGCCCTTTGGTTCACAACTTTTAGGTGCAAGTCTTGGAAAACAACACACACATTGTTACCAAAGAGTGTGTGTGCAATAAAAGCTTATCTCTGCCAAAGTGGACTGTGGTGGGTAAAATGTTTCAAATTGTGTGCTTCCACAACATATATACAGGACTGTCTCAGAAAATTAGAATATTGTGATAAAGTTCTTTATTTTCTGTAATGCAATTAAAAAAACAAAAATGTCATGCATTCTGGATTCATTACAAATCAACTGAAATATTGCAAGCCTTTTATTCTTTTAATATTGCTGATTATGGCTTACAGCTTAAGAAAACTCTAAAATCCTATCTCATAAAATTTGAATATTTCCTCAGACCAAGTAAAAAAAAAGATTTATAACAGCAAAACAAAATCAAACATTTGAAAATGTGTTTCCAGGTGTTTCGAGTTAGACGATTCAAGTGATTTGTTTAATACCCTACTAGTATACTTTTTCATGATATTCTAATATTTAGAAATAGGATATTTGAGTTTTCTTAAGCTGTAAGCCATAATCAGCAATATTAAAAGAATAAAAGGCTTGCAATATTTCAGTTGATTTGTAGTGAATCCAGAATGCATGACATTTTTGTTTTTTTAATTGCATTACAGAAAATAAAGAACTTTATCACAATATTCTAATTTTCTGAGACAGTCCTGTACATAGTGTGTATAACACTTTTACATTGTGATATATTAGGCTTAAATGACATCTACAAAGATGATTGAGAGGGCACACACAGCTCTCTCCCTCAGACGAGGGTCAACAACGCCAGACAGAGATAGACCCAGCGGCCTTGTGCTGCTCCAGTCTTAACCGGTAGAGAGGAGACTGCAGAGCGAGGACCAGGAGGCTCAGACACAATAACGATAAGAGAAGTAACGAGGGAGGAGACGTCAGCAAGAAACCTCACATTCCTTAAAGTAACCGGCTTGGACTGGGACAGAGGTCACACTGAGTGACGAGAACTAATATGTAATGAGGGAGTGGACGGAAGGAGCACATGCATTGAGTCTGATGTATAAATAATATGTCAATGTGTTTGTTCGGGGCTTGGGAAAGACAGATGTGGAGGGAGGTCGTTGTCTTTAATACCGGACCCAGACCAGGTTTATTTGTGAAACTGTTGGTTACAAATAAATCTACGTGAAGTGAACTCTGATCCAAACTCTGTGTTCTGTGGGTGTTTGATTACTGAGGTCCAGTGGGTGAGTATCCTGTGGCGTCTCACCAGCAGTCAGATAGGAGAGAGAAATAAGTTTATACGCATCAGGTTAAGAGATTAGTCAGAATCGACCAAAAAGGAAGAAATCCAGCCACAACAGGACCAAGTTGTTCCCGCAGTGCGGTTTGATCGAAGTGCTATTTGTCTTGTAATTTGCCTGAATAGAAAAGAGGTAATTTCTCTGCAGTTGAGCTCCGGCCTGATGAAGATGCCCATCAGTGACGTTTGTGATACGTTTCCAGGGTGACTTGTGTCCTCAGAACAGATAAGGGGAGAATGGCAGTATGGGATTTTTTTGTGTTAAATGTCTGAAGATATTTTACAATAAAATCTCTCATTTAAAAGTTCACAGGCGACAGTTTCGTCATGTTGTTAATTTAGATAGTCAGTCAGACACAACTTGTGCTTGCTTTGAAAAAGTTAAATTGTGTATCTGGATTAATTCCAATCCCAACACTTGTTGGCAAGAGAACAATGTTATGACCACGATGGACACAACCTGACATAAAATAATCCATTTTCTGAATGCTTAATAACCTCTACTGAGAAACTCAGTGTTGTGCAATAAAATATAAAATTTTGTCCAGCAGAGTTATTGAGCAAAATATGAGAAGAACCGTACAGTATAATGCAATCATAATCAGTAGAACCAAACTACTGACACAAAAGTTGCAGTCGAGCTGAATTAACTTTCTGACACACGACTACGTTTGGGAAACTTACTGTTTTTATTGTTTGATCGTGGTAGTTAATGATTACCGTTAATTGGATTGCATTATAATGTAGAGAAGTTTCTACTTTCCTGGTGTATCTGCTGTAGCCACAAGAGGCAACAATACACATGTAAACCAATAACTGTAAGATATATGTATTTTACATATTTCTACGAAGATTCTCAGTCAGCTTTCAACTCACTTTTCTCCCTGCAGCTTGTTGGTTTTTATTATCAGGTCTTGAGTTTGCGCCTTCGCAGCCTGTTGAAGAAAAGTTGCTGTGTTTTTTAAAGTTGGATTGCAAACATTATGCTGACACATTTAAATAGAATACATAAGCAGTGATTGACACACACCATGTACAAATATACCAACTATAAATATGTATGTTATGAAGTAAGTCAAACATAACGTAATATAACATAACGTACCTTTAAGCGATTGGTCATTTCTTCAGAACATATGCTCATGGCCTGTACATCCTCATGAACACTCTCAAGCTCCTTTGGAGAACATGAAGTCACAGTTTAATATGCAGCCTTGTTCACACACGAGTCAAACACTACTGATCCAATAACATGTTGTGGAGTAGCCTGCTTCGATCTCAGGTTTTCAGATTCCCCACTACGGTCTACCATCTTGGTGAGAATAGCTGCTCATAAATTATCCCCAAAAGAAATGTACACATTTCCTTGAACTAAAAACTCCATCTCACGCCCTGAGCTTTAAAATGCACTTTCTGAATTGGACTTTCTGTTCTACATCACAATCACAGCAAACCTTTCCAATAATCTGAAATGAAAACACCAGGGCCAGTCTGTGCCAGTCTGTGTTGTTTATTAAAATATAATAAACAATAGATGCAACAGCCTCTCTCGTCATGTGTCAACCCACCTCAATCAAATATAATAATGACCACTGACTGCACAGGTACTTTGCATGGTTAAATTGAGTTGGACATGAGTGATGTTTAATGGTAAACAACCGGTATTTCCTTTGGAGACGTACCTCTTTCACGTCCTTAAATATTCGGGCGAAGTCCTCGTTGATCGAGAGGCTTCGTCTCTCGATGTCACCGCGAAGATTTCTCCTTGTGCGCAAACTGTTGACGGTGAAGAACACAGAGAGCGCCTTCAGAGCCTCGAGCATCTCCTGAAAGCACGACAAGGACGTCACAACGTGTGCGTGTGTGTGTGTGTGTGTGTAAAATGTAAATGTTGCTAAAGTAAAGCCTTGAAGTCTTGATGCCAACTGAGTTTAAATAATGGCATTGCTGCTAACTGCCTAATTAATTAAAACTGTGCTTGCTTAATGGTCACCTCAAAACAGTTGATGTATTTAACGTGTGTGTGTGTGTGTGTGTGTGTGTGTGTGTGTGTGTGTGTGTGTGTGTGTGTGTGTGTGTGTGTGTGTGTGTGTGTGTGTGTGTGTTGGGGACACAAGCCAGGACCCCAACACACACCCAAGTGTAAAACTACAGCCCCGCACTGAAAGACTGCAGCAACACGCCAACTGTTAAATGAATGAGACTTTGTGGACGTTGTTACTGTGGTTGACCCCAGCATGCGAGGCACAATCTGGGGTAACTTAGGTGACAATACCCCCAGGCAGTGGTGTAGTGGTCCCTGGAGAAGTGGGTATACTCGCGCAAAGGAGAGTTGTTGACGGGGCACCAGCGGTGATTGAGAAGTGGGTATACGCTATGCTGACTGAAAAATAAGTGGGTATACGCCGGTATACGGCGTATACCCTGGACTACACCACTGCCCCCAGGAGCAGCGTTATGTCCAGTTATGACGCGACTATCTTCCAGATTTAGACAACGCCATCTAGCTAGCAAGAAGCTAAACTCTTCCCTCGTACCTTGTCATTGTCGAGCCTCGTCTCCAGTATTTTGTTCAGCTTCCTCGACAGCGGGTTATTGGGCGGCGAAGGCGCATTTGGGTTCGGTAATACAGCGGAGCTATCAGGAGAAGTGTCTAGTTTAGTATCAGCCATCGTATACAAACACCTCCACGTCAACTTTCGGAAAGATGTTTTGGTCCGTCTGAAATTAACGTCCGGTGGGAAAACGATGCAACGTTCCGCTACGCAGTTAATTATTTTTGCGAAAATAATGTACTATTATTTTTTAGAGAACGGGCCACTGGACTGATATACAAATAATAACTGCGATGAAATTGTACAAATATGACTTTTTCTAAACGTTCGGCTTCGTCACCTCTTCCAGAACGTGTTATTATATCGTTCCAAGTACTGGATGACGTCAATGCCATGTAACTAGATATTTGAAGTAAGTATTTACAATAATTAAATGAGAACCCCTTTAAGTTAGTTTACTGGGTCGACATCTGAGCCAGGTTAATTTTTCAAAGAAAAGAGAGACTATTATTAAAAGAGATCCCCGATGCCTTTTCGGGAGATGCTGCGTTCATGTACATATGGAAATATTATTGATCGTCCTTCGATTCTTTAGAATGAAGATAGTGGGGTGACCTTGTGGTTAGTAACACAAACACCATACACATAGGCTTATGGGTTTATACATACATTACTGCAGGCTACGTGACGATCATCGACGATCTGATGTTAATGTTAAAATAATATAATAATAATATAATAATGAGCTGATACCTCTTGTCTCAATCATGTCTCAACAAAATTTTATAGGTTTTCATATTTAGTTTCATCCATCATTCCAGATAAATGTTGCTTAATGTTTGCTTGAATGTCGACAGATATCAAAGACTTTACTCTGTTGGTGGCCTATCAAGAAAACATTGCTCCATTAAATTCCTCTCCACTAATAGTGTCTCTCAGACAGTTAATAAGCAGTGTGTCCTAGGCTAATACACACATATGTATGCCTACTATGAACTATTCATACACTCTGTCATATTCATTGAATGTATTTTAACTCTAAATCTGTCCTTCTGTACACATTACATCTATTGCATCTGTCCATCCTAGGAGAGGATCCTCCTCTGTTGCTCTCCTGCAGCTGATTCCATGTTCAATTTTTCCCTGAAGGTGTTAAATATTATTTGGGAGTTGGGTTTCCTGGTCCATGTGAGGTTTTGGGGCAGGGATGTCTATGAATGCTGTACAGATTATAAAGACTTTACTCGAGACAAATTTGTCATTAAATTTCTGACTAATAGTGTCTATACAAATAAACTGAATTGAATTGAATTGAATATGTGTTTGGACAGGATGTAACACAGGCAAGTATCCTGCATTATGCATTTTAATACATCACGTAGGTTAGCAATTGCATTTATATATCACACATTGACTCCAAAAGGTGTCATGTTAATGTGAGAACACTTTTTCCAACTCTTCCAAAAATATATTTTGCCGCATTTTGTAACAATATTGAGAGAACGGATTGGAGGTCATATTGTGTATCATATATATATATTTATATATATATATATGATACAGCTGTAGCTGTTCGGCTGGGAGTACATAGTGTGTATCATATATATAAATGTGTATATATATATAATATATATATACTGTATATAGATATAATATATATATTCACTCATTCGAATATTTACCATGTGCTGACAATACTATCGGCCTACTACACCAATACGTTCATAACCTATCCTCCTTTCCTCGCCAAGGCAACTCGATGTAGGTTTACTTGATGCGGGATGGTTATTTCCAAGTCCCGCAGTTTACGAGGCATCATTAAATGCATCAGAAACATGAGGAGAATGATAGTAGCGGTGAGTCCAGCCCCTGGGTGGGGATTTGTGTGATCGATGGTGGCCTCCCGAGTGTTTCATGGACTCGCCCCCTCCCCGCCTCCCTCCCTCTCTCTCTGAGCAGGAATGTGGAAACGGGGAGTTCACTCAGTCAGTCAGCGCTGCAGGTCTCTGCGCCGCACAGGAGGGAATAATTCATTTTTGCCTCGGTTACATATGTTGATGAGGAGGAAGTGCTTTGTGAACGGATTCTGAGGTCACTTTTAATCATATTTTTGTGTGCAAGGAGCAGGGGGGGGGGATTAAAATTCTTCGGCTGAACGAATTTCTCTCCTCTTTTCCTCGACTGAAGAAAAAAGTTTGCTTTTGAGAGCCGACACAGCTGGAGTCTGCAGATGGAAAGAAGCTCGCATTGGACACCGAGTGCACATTGTTCCGGAGCACTCCCGACATGTAAGCGCTCGTTTTTCGTGTTTCTTTTTCTTGTTTTCATAATTTACATTCCGGCGGTGTGAGCACTGCGATACCACAGCGAGGTCACCCCTAACGAAAAATCCCGGCATGCATGTTCCCGACGCGGCTGCTCCTGCAGGGAGCGCGTCCTCAACTGCGTGTCCAGTTTCTCTGCTACTTGCTGGGCATTTTCATTCGTTGTTATAGTCACACACTTGTTCCAGTTGTGCTCTAATATGTGTTCTATTATGAGCAAGTTTATTGTACTGATACTTAAGAGTTAACATTGTTTTCAAAATGAAACTAAATTCACAAGGAACCGCACGTGATATTACCAGTCAATATACTGGGATAAACTGGTTGTCATTATGCATATTCAGGGTTGCCTTAAAGGTGCTGAATGGTGTGAACAAACTAGAATGCTTAATTTATTTCTCTTGTGTGATTATAAAGGGAAGAGAGAATAACGGTGCGTTCCCTCATCCTATCATATTTGAGTCGATAATGTGTCGACTGAGTTTGATAATTGATGAATTGTGTCTGCTATTAGTCATGAATCGATTATGAATTGTATTGAAGGTATCTGATAGCTGTGCCTTTTTATTACACAATGTTGTATCTGCTTAATAAGGACAAATCCTTCAGTGCACTACAGGAGAGGAAATACCTGACAAACTAATAAGTAAAAATACTCTCCTGCTTGGATTATTTTCAACCTATCAAGCCGTGGCTGTTTAGGGTTTTCCAAAAGATAACAACTTGTCCCCACAGATGACTTTTTTTCTGTCTTCTCTGCGTCTCTTCCTCCTGACAGGGGCCGGGAGTCACTGAGAAGGTGAAGGCTGCTCCACCACACTGCGACTGCTCATATAACTGCCGTTGGGTCCGGGACTGTGAACCGCTCGCAGGCTGTTTACCATGGCGTCTAGTCTGACATGTACAGGTGTTATCTGGGCCCTACTGTCCCTGCTGTGCGCCGCTGCCTCCTGCGTTGGCTTCTTCATGCCCTACTGGCTGCTGGGGACGCAAATGGGCAAGCCGGTGTCCTTTGGCACGTTTCGCCGCTGCTCCTACCCGGTGAGGGACGAGGAGAGGCAGGCCACGGTGATGCTGGAGCAATGCGGCCGCTACGCCTCCTTCCTCGGCATCCCGAGCCTGGAGTGGAGGATCTGCACGGTGGTGACGGGGGTGGGGTGCGGCCTCCTCCTGCTGGTGGCCCTCACAGCTCTCATGGGCTGCTGCATCTCGGACCTCATCTCGCGTACGATCGGCCGCGTGGCCGGCGGCATTCAGTTTGTAGGAGGTGAGTTGATGTTTGTGTGTTTGTGTGTCTCTCTTCTGACTGTGTGCTGTGGTTGGAATTCTGAGGAGATAGGAGGCCTATCAAGTGTTGATCTCTCAAGTCACATCCGTCCTGACGGTTCGCTTTGCATTGAACGATTCTATCGAACTCTTGGGATGTGTAGAGAGAACTGTGAGGTTTTACTGGCTGTGATTAATTTATCATCTAACATGGTTGGTTCGGGATCACATTCACGAGGGAATGAGGAGGTGTAGAAATCTTAAGAACCGTGAACATTTCACCGCAGGCTCGTTTTCTTGGCCCAGAAAAGCTGTTGTTTCCTCACACTTGGCTCCACAACGATTGGAGCCCGGCTGAAGATATCGGGTCAGTTTACATTTCTTAGCTCCTGATTGCAGATAAATAAATAAAAATATCACACATGTGATTCTGCTCCGAGTAAACGTTTGAAATAAGGTTTTCAAACAGAAATACCCCATTTACAAACTGAATTGTTGATTTCACATCAAGTGTGTTGGCACCAAATATGTGGCTTTGCTCTCAACTAAAACAGCTTGGATTATTTTACTTCCACTCTTATGTGTGGTAGTTTTTGGCATCAATGCATACCTTTTTTTAGTTTTTCTGTTCAACTGATGAAACAATGGAAAATCCAGCCAACATGCCGAAAAATATGTTGTTGACTTGATCCTTTCGAGTTGCAGAGACGCCCACACCCGTCCTCCTGCTCTTTGCAAAAATGGGAGTTCTAGTCATATGTCTTTTTGTTTAGTGTGTTTGTTTGATGGCGATAAGCAAAGCAGCAACGTTGTTCGGCTAAGCGAGGTCTAAGCGAAGGCTTCCACTGAAACTGCAAGTTTCTCCGGCCCTCATCAACTCAAAAGCATTTGCTCTCATACTGCGGGCTCACCACCAATCCCTGTCTCTTCATCCGAGCTTTAAAAAGTAATGTGACAGAAGCAGGTTGCAGGCAGATTTGACAGCTGACAGTTAAAAAAAAAAATATATCTACAGAGAACCACCACAGCGTGTCATGTCCTAGTTCTAGCTGCTTTTGGAACGTCAGTATTAATGATGTATAATATGGAGTATGATGAAGGTGAAGGCTGGTTGGCTTATTCAGAAATGTGCACTTTTATGTAAGGAGAGCCCCTTTTAAGCTCACAGCAACCCCAAACATAGAGTTTTACAGCAAGATGCTATTTTTGGTTACAGGATTTTTAAAAATCCGGTCTGTTTTTCTTGCAATTTCTCTCTTTCTTAGACCCACAAATCCAGCACCGTGAATGTAGATGGAGGGAAAGCGGAGGAAGGTGTTATCGAATACAAGGGCCACCGCTCAGTTCCTTTTAACTTGAATGCTGGCGAGCTAAAGGGCAGAGATGTCTCTGAAGGGCTAATTGGAAGTGACACAATTGGGAAGCTCGATGGGCCCCTCTGTGAATTGTCTACCGCTCGCAAAGAGTGGAGAAATCTCTGGGTCAATTGTGAGAGAAAAGAAGAAGGAAGGGGGAAAAAAACCTGATTATTGAAACATTCTGCACTATTCACTTCCTATTAACTGAGAATCTCGCTGTGAAATGAGGACCTGCTGGTGTGTGTTTGTGTGTGTGTGTGTGTGTGTGTGTGTGTGAGGAGGGGGGATGTGATCAAATCTCAGCAATTAGCGGGAACAGTAAGAGGGAGTAAATGAGACTATTTATTTCGTATTAGCCAGATGAATAAAACCTCATGGTTCCCGGTCTGATGCTGGCGTCTTCCTCCTCTTGTGCTTCCTCTGCTCCTATTGTTGGCCACTAATGAAGAGTGTCTCACCAGAGAAGCTGGGGCCTCTGGGCCACCGGAGGATCACATCCACTTTAATATCTCCCTGTAATTTATCTCAATCCCATAAAAATAGATTAGAGCAGAAAGGGTTTATCAGCATGTTATCTCATTACTTGCAGCACAGACTGAAACTATTGCTGCTGTTGTTGTTGCTCCTGTTGTTGTTTACCTCTTGTAATTCTCCTTTCTCCCAGTTTGCTTCTGGGCAAGTTGTTGCTCCAGCGCTGGTTAATTGCTAATAGCAAAGGCCCAGATTCCCTGTACGGGCCGGAGAGTTTGCGTCTGAGTATGAGACGATGAGACGGTTCTGGCTCACAAATCAAAGGCCTGAGCGCTCGGTGCTGCTTACACTGAACAAGCGCCTGCGTGGTCATTTCTTGTCTTCGTTATGCAGCGGTGCGGAGACGGGAGGTTCAGACATTGAAAGATTTTTTACTTGGATTTGGTTGTTAGGGATTTTGATCCCCTCCTCCCCTGTAGAGTCTTGCCTTGTCTTTCGGGTTGCTTAAGCAGAGTCTTGCACAGAATGGGGGGGGGGGGGGGCTGTTTAACGTTTGTTTTCCACCGGCTCGATACAAGACCTCAGTGGACCTATTAAAGTACTTTGTATCTCCCCTCGACACAGGAAGCTGCCTTTTTATTTTTTTATTCCCGTGTGTCTTTTGTTGGTGTTTATTTTCTCACTGCTGTCCTCTCTGTGACTGACAGGTGGTTTTGTTTTGACATTTTGCTCTTTGATCGCCTCATGATGACTGACACTTTGACGGGCTCTGTGATTGAATGACTGGTCGGCTCCATTACCAATTACATGGGGGAGGACTATTTTTACTTGATACTATTTCTGATTGGTGGGGGCTTATAAAAAGGCTGGGAAACCAACTTAAAATGTCGGTGGTGCAGTTGGAGTAAAGAGAAAGAATTCTAGTAGGCAGCAGTCAGTTTGTGTGAAGCGTGCTGAAAAAGAGACAGTCAGGGCTGAGTGATTTGTCAAAGAGAGTGCTTTAAATAGTGGTCTGTGCCATAGTTAAATTATGAAGCCACGCTAAAGTATAATAATTTAGACTTCTAGAGCACTTTTCTAGTACACAAAGATGCTTAAGTATATATATATATATATATAGTATCTGCACTGATGTGACGTCATTGTTATATATATTTTGTTCTGGAGGTGTCCGAAGTTTCCGTGATGTCCATTTGGTAATGTGAATATGTGAAGTCAGACCCAGTTTCTACACCCCGTTACCCTTTCAAACCAATCAATCAAATACAACTGCCATGATCCACAAGTTCCAAAGGTTGATTAGCAGCATGTAAAGCTCAAATAACATCACAAGTCGCATTCGGAGAGGCAGTGGTGAAGCATTGTTCTAAAACATGACTTAAATCTCCCAAAGATATTGCCTCGACCCGCGGAGAATGTCCAATGGTCTGAGATCACTTGAACTTGAAATGTCAGGCGATATAGCTGCTGGATAGAGGCTATATCTTTTTAATGAGAAGGTGCTGAACCGCCGCATCCTTTAAATTGAAGGAGAAATACCAGGACAAACAATATGATGCAATAGAGGCTGCACTATGGCCTCTCAGGGAGTGTGTTGGGGCAGCTTGTACGGTGCAAGCGGAGGAGTGGTGTCAGCGGCTGTGGTCTCAGAGGAGGTGCAGACTTACTGTATTAGGTTTTTATGTCCCGAAGGGATGGGGGGGGAAGAAGTTTAAAACAGCCCAACGCAGCATATTTTACTGCCATAAGGGAAGGTTACGGTCAGCAGGGAATCCATACGATCTAATTGTGTCTGTCACTGTTGGGAGAAGTACCGAGAACTCTTCGCAGTTTTAACAGAAATGTGCAATGCATAAAAGCATTTCTTATTGATTCGAGACATTTAATGTCTATTCCATACAATTGTACCCCTGGGTTCTGACAATCCATTGATGAAATTAGATGAAAAATGTGGGTTTTCTTCCACATGCCTTGTGATGCTCCCACGTAAAGCCTTTTAGAGATGGATGACACACTTTTCATTTATTTGACATGCATTTATGCTTCCGGGTAGGTTTGCCCCCCAGCCCCCCCCTTGCCCCAAAGCAAGGATGGAGCGTTGGGCGTGTTTTTTTTTTTTTTTTGACCTTGCGACTGTGTGTCTCTCTCTCTGGCTCCCCCCCTCCTCCTCCTGTCCTCCTTTTTGGGGACAGAGCCCTCGCAATACACAACCCCAGATTGTCATCAATCAACTCAACTGATGACAATCAGACACTTCTGAACCACACCCCCGCTCCACCCACTCTGCAGCCGAGCTTAAACACCCCCCCGCTGCCACAGACGCGCTTTCAAAACGTGTGAATTGGATTATTTATTTTTTTGACAGTTTTTTCTTCAAAGTGGAATTGAAGATCTGAGTGTGAAAGCCACACCATCATTTAATAAGATTAGATGAAACGTTATGGGGCTGGTTTGTCTGAACAAAAGGACATGAGTGTGGGTGAGACTACGCAATGCGCTGGGTTTATAGCCTCCATATGGTGCACGGGCCTGTTGGCCGCGCTGGTTGAACACTTCCCCCCACCTGCCTCCGGTGAAGCTGCAGTTGATCTAAACCATCAAATAATTGGCAGCGTTGCCTGCTGGGAAAGCTTCTCCGTTTGTTTTGCTGGTTGATTGGCTCTCAGCATCTCGTTTGCCCACGCCGGTGTGCGATGTCAGTAAATAAAAATATTAAGCCGCAGAGAGGATGAAAAGCACATGAAATACCTTCAACTCCGGGTCTGTCTCACTGAAGTAGTGACCTGTTACATGTAACACAGCATGCTCGCCATGCGGTGTTCAAATGTAATGTACCACATCGGCATGCGCTACCTCACAATGTACGTCAAGGGCACGGGCGCGAGGGACACATTTAAAGACATGGAAATAAATTACGGATGGTCTGCAATTTTGGCTTCCGTGATGTTGCCAAGGGCTATTTGGCACATGGGCGTGTTGTCCTGTTGGAGAGCCACACCACCACAGCCGGCAGCTTTGTCCTTGTGTCGGCTTTGTGAGCTCCTGCCAGCTGGATCGCGCCCAGTCCCAGAATGTGTGTTTCCACTCCCCTCTCGCCATCAGCACTCGTTTTCAAGAGGTACAACTAAATAAAATCACATCCGCACGAGGAAGGCTTTGGGATGAAGAGCTCATGTTTCCTTGGGGGCAGAGGGAGGGGGGGGGGGGAGATTCTGTCCGGGACAGTGGCTCTTGACAGCGATGACTGTTCGCGAGACATTTCCTCAGCGATGGATGAATATTCCCTGAAGCGCCTTTTTATCCTTTTACTTCCAAAAGCATATCTGTATCCTTTCCTCCTCAAAGGCCTGCAGGTTTGATGTGACGATGATGGACGACACTGTCTCATCCGTCATGTCGGCATTGCATAAAACTAATGAGATATAATATATTTGAGAGGAGTCACTACGGACACAAGCCTCGTGTAATATTTTTTGGAACGCTATCTCGCTCTTCATCGCACGCGTTTCCGGCCACTGATAGTGATGAAGTGGACGTCTCTTCCTCCGGGTTGATTGATGACCTAAAGTGCAGAACCCCGGCAGCTAACGTACAGTTCCCTAAACCCCCACCAACATCACCACGAGGATGTTTGGAGTCGGAGCGAAGGATCTGCATCACAGGCAGTCTATATGCTCTATCTTTCTCCTTCACCCATCACTCTTTTTCAGGATAAGCTCACACCTCCTTTTCTGTCCCCCCGCCCCCTCTCCCTTTTTCTCTACCCTTTCGGGTTCCAGTATTATTTCCAATTCTTTAACTTTGTATTACAGCCTTGTTTCAACTTTCCCCAAATTCTACTTTATGTCTGCCCCTCTGTGTCCTTCTTTTCTCCTTCTCCATCTTCTTCCCTCCCTCTCCTCCTCCTCCTCCTCCTCCTTGCAGTGGGTGTGACCGCTGTCTGTCATAAAAGACAGCGAGTGAACAGATGAAGAAGGAAAAAAGAGTGAGACAGATACGTAGAGAAACAGGGCGGAAAGCCCAGCATCAACAGGGATTTAGTTTTGTCAAACAGGAAGTCTGGGCAACCAAAGGACAGACAGAAGGGTTATTTCAGTCTTCTCCTCTGTTGGGTCATTGTTTTCACTGCCGTAGCAGCAGGCGCGCTGCAGATCGCCTCTTTTTGTATCACTCGGAACAGAACTGTTCCAGAAAACGTATCTTGTGCGTTTGTACTTGTTCTTGGCTTTAATGCAGCTATAAAACACTGAGCCAGTTGTGGGGAATACATGAAATTGGGATGTTTTTAGTTTGTGCATGCTGGTTAGACAAAATGAGCACAACGATTTAGCCATGCTAGCAACTAAATGCTAACATCAGCATTCCTACACCATCACACTTGCTATTTAAGTGTCGAATGTCTTGGCACTCAGGAAGCGGATTCACTTCCTTGTGAAGAGTTTGCTTGTTTCCTGAGATAATGATGTTCTCCTCCTCCTCTTCACACGGAGCGCAGCAGTCAGAAAAGTAATTGCTAACACATAGCGCTGACACCTAGAACAGTGAATCTGTGTGAATCAGCGCTCAGGCAGATGCTGAACAGATGGTGGAGGCGCCGCTCTTCTGTATCTTTGGTGACACACATCGCGGAGGGCATGTTTGGTGTCAGTGCACTCGCCGGTAATCACAGTGAGCAATACTTGAGTCACAGGTAGGGATAGGCCGTACAACAATAAACCCCTTTCAAGTAATCTGAGCCATTTTAGGACTTGTTAAAACCCCGCTGTGTGAACAGAAATGCAAAGAGAGAACAAGAGAAAGAAAGAAAAAAACAGTTTTCCTGAACTTTCCCACATTTTCGTCTAATTCGAGATGAAGAAGATGGAAAGCCCACATTTGACCTGTTAGACATCTCGGAGGGAGTCAGAGGCCATGAGTCGCCTGAATAAATGAATACTTATGGATTGAATGGATTGGGCCGGAATCCTTTGGGATGAAGTAGTTTGCTCAGTATGCATACCCTGCTTTACAGTCTCAGAGGCACCATGCTTTTAACACTACAGTTAATGATACCCTGTTCCCCCTAGTGAGGGGGAATGTGGGGTCAATACTCCATTTGTGCTGCCATCTCGTAGGTCAAATCGCAGGCCAGCCAAGAAATAGAATACGAGCTGGATTTGTGAATAAAAATGGCAGCGTATAATAGCCGGGAGGGGAGTTTAATTCTGGCATAAGAATCCACACTAATTGGCTGTTTTTCGATTATTTTGCCTCAAACCATAAATACATTATACTGTACACTTCCCTGTCCTGTCCATGAGAAAAACCCTCTTAAGAACAAGGAAATTTTTCTCCTTTTCGTCACTAGCATTAGGAGCTGCAAGAATAGCCAGAGCCCTCATGAGCGGTAATGCGTGGAAAAGATTTGCCTCGGTCTCCGGGTGAATTATATCAGGGTCAGTGTGCAGCTCCGGGTGAGAAGCATCGTCTCTCAGTTGGTCACTCGAACACATGTGGCTGCGAGGACAGGTGAAGGTGGCGTGAACGGCAGCTGGAGATCAGATCAGAGGAGGACGGGGGAGTGGTGGGTCACCTGTGCACGTGCATTTCCTCGGCCTGTCGGATCACTTGGTGGCGGGGCTGCACGTGTGAAAAGTCTCTTAAAGTGTGAAGATGTTGTTTCCTGTGTCCATATGTGTTTGTGTGAGAGTGCTGGTAGGTTAGCCTGCATGCCGCTGAGTTTATTAATGTCCCGTGCACTGGGGCCAGGGCCTGCCTTCACTGTCTGCCCAAAGTAATGCTGGGAATTTAGGGTAAATATATTCTGGTGCCCCGCCTCCCCCCCGCTCCACCAAAACTCCCCCACCCGCAGAACCACGACCAGTTTAATGTGAGGCTTTTAATGAGTGCGCTTGCATGTGTTGCACAAGAGAAAGTCTCACACTTGAATACATTCCACTGGTTTCCTCTTGTTGTCGTAACAGCAGCGGGCTACAATCTATATTTAGCTTGTGATCGTGCTAACGGAGGCAAGGATTTTCCGTCATCAATTCATCCCATATAAATTAGAGGCAGTAAGTCTCTTGAGGGAGTGAGCGTTTGTGTGTTTTAGTGATCAACACAAATATGAATTCCCTTGAAGGAATGGGATGTGCATTCTGGGCTTTTTTCCCGCCTTGCAGAAAACAAACCATCAAAGGCGCCTTGGTGGTGTAATAAGCAAAATGTCACTCCCGTGATTATCATAAAAGGACAGCCCTGTAATTGTGCTGCATGAAATGATGTCCCTCAGTTTTTATCAGGCTGACACAAGCTCCATTTTGTGGCCCACGTCTGTGCTTGTGGAGACCAGGGAGGGTTTAGTGTGTGGTGGGAAGGCGACACACTGTGATTCCAGTTCTGCTTTTCTTCCCAGACTCTCATTCCAGCTGCTCAGCTGCAGTTGGGTGGGCTCTCCCCCGTTTAGGATTTGGTTTCCACAGCAGCAGGGGGTGCAGCCCCAAAGCAGACAGAGAGAGAGAGAGAGAGGGAGGGAGGATCAACATTTGAAGAAATCCCCCGAGTCTTCTCTGTTAGTGTTCTGTTGCTGAAGATAAACAAGTTAAGCAACAAGTTGCCTTTTAGATACAAGAAACAGCCACCAGCATTCTGCTGATTGGAGTTCAGTCGGCTCAAAAAGCAAATTGTGACCCTCCGCGTGGAGATTGTATGAAAGACTCAACAACTAAACGTCACTTTGTTGCCTGGCCTTCCTGTGTGAACCCAAACGAGAGACGAAAAAAACTAAACTCCGCAAGAAAGAGTCTAAAGTCCGGCGTTACCCCATCTAGCCATCAAACGAAGGCTGTGAAAGTGCGCTGGAATAAGAGGGCCCATGAGATGGAACGCCCGTAAGACCGACTGGCTGGATGTATTTTGCAGCTTCGTGAAAGCATAACACAAGGTCTCTGGAATGCTCCATCTCGGAGAGAGCTATAAACAGGACAGCAGACGTGCTCTACCCATATTTGTATGTGTTTGAGAAGATCAGCAAGCGCTGATGCCCTTATATAGGGTTGTTATGGGAAAAAAACTGTTTGGTGGAAGAGCTGCGCACACCTGTCTGAGGTTGGAAAGCTGTTGTAGAGGAATAGAATAATGTTGGAGTAAAAACCTGATGGATGAGTTGTGTCAAAGGCAGTTGGATGTATTGTAGGTGGTGAGAATGGTATCGGCAGCAATAACGTATGTCTTTCCTCACTTGCCCTCCACGCCCGCTCCGCCTCCTCCTCTGCTGCTTTCATACCCTTTTATTACCCTGAGTCACATGTTCTCTTTTCTGTCTTCTCTTCAGTCTGGCTTGACCCGTGTACGAGATCAAAATGAAAACCGAAATGACAAACACAACTGTAATGAAAAGGCTGCAAAAGTTCCGCTGCTTTCCAAAAGGGGAGCATGAGAACAAAGGTGCTCTTTGATCCAGCAGAGTGACTTTGCTCTCTGCACTAATTCTGTCTCTGGACCAGTCTGAGCCCCCTGGTGTTGTTCTCCCAGGCCTGACGAGCCAACTACACCCAGTTCCTGGCCCATAGGCTCGCTAGGGGGTCCCCATGGCAACGTGGGACCTGGCTCTACTTTCTGTCGCATCAGAATACGACAATATTTTTCCACGGGAGTGATTTGAAGTCACTCTTTGGCCGAACCCAGGGCCTTTTAATCACATATTCCAGCTATTGCTCGAGCTGGCTCACAAGCTGCTCTCTCTCGCGGGTGATGGTGTGGATGAGTTGAAATTATTAAATGTGACTTATTCTCTGGCTTTATAGACTCGCCAACATAATGAAAATGGCAGTCATCATCAGTGTGTGGCTCCAAGATAATACAAACACTGACCTCCATCATTTGCATGCTTTGTCCCGTCGCTTTCATCTACAGAAAGAGTCATCTAATGTCATTCAGAAGCGAAAATTGGATCACTTTTTTTTAATGGCAATGATTGTGCTGTTCCAACATCTGAAAGAAGTATTGATTTGTGTTCTTTTAATGAAACAAATGAACCTCAATTTCTTACGCCACACCTTAGTGCCATTGCAGGGGGAAACTAGAATAGAACCTCAAGGTCAAGAGACACGACTAAAGACAAAGGTGTCTCCTGTTCCGGTGAAGCAGAGGGGAGTGATTACACGTGGAGCCCAACCCTTGGGAGGTGAAGTGTACTGTTGCGATGCGAGTGGTATCACTCACATCTCCTTATCTCCTGCACCGCCAGCTAAGACTTGATCATTAGTGAATGTGTCACTATCGTGGCCGTCCTGATAGTGCTCCTCTAATGCGCGTCCTTTCGTTGGCATTCCCCTCTGGGCAACACCCTTGTCTGCCTCCCGCGGTTTCCTGTCTCGAGCACGTAGATGCAGGAAAGGCGGAGATATGGCTCGCATTAGAGCATTGCCAGAGGTGGCTGCTCAAATTCAATGTGGCTCTCTCACAAGGCACGCATTCATGTGATCATTTCCGACAAATAAACGGATATTTGGCTGACTGCTTGTTATAACAACATTCAGTGGCTGGCTGAACTCCTCTGACAAGTCCAGAAGTCAATCTTTCCCGCCATTGCTGGATCTCTGAGAGATCCGTTGGATCAGGAAATGAAGTCCTTCAAAGCGGTTCTCCTCAACGTGTTTCAGCCTGACCGATGGGCTTCGCCATCTGACATTTGAAGATAACCACAGAGTAAGTGGTTGGCCGTAGCATTTTTAAAATAATTTACTTTCAAACAGAAAGCACTCGGCCGAATGGCTCGCAAAGAGGGAGATAATAGAAGGGGAGAAGTCAGGCACTCAGGCCTGCTGATAAAACAGCAGCCACACATCAGAGTGGACAAATACTAGGTTGTATTATTTTGATCGCCTCCTTGATATCCGATTTTTGATTTCACGTCACATCCATGTCTTTCTCTTGACCCGCCCAGAATCGAAACGCTACCCAACATCAGCTTCTTTTTGTTCCGCCTCTGTAACTGCAGCAGCTCTCTGAAGTGAGGTGACAGAGGTGGCTATTATAGGGGGAAGCGACTCTGACATCCGTCATCCAGTAGTTGCACCACTCCCATCACCCATGAACAGCAGCGACATCAAGGTCAGTCTGTAAGCCATCCGGTAAAACGACCCAGGCTGCATGCACAAAATGTCAATAGATTCAGAGACGGAGACCATGCCATATCATTCTGGGTTTTGGCCACGAACTGTCCATTATTATCTCAGCATCTTCTATTCCAGCCTCCCCTGTGTCTGGAGCTCTGACATCATTTAGCTTCCACTTCCCCGGGCAATGAAGTTGAAGATGAAATTCATTATTACAAGAGATGAGAAACAGCTGAAAAGCATGTGGCCTTACTGTTGATATGTGCTGGAAATGTCCTCTAGAATATGAGCAGGATTATATAATGTATCTCGGCGGATGTTTCCCATGTGACCAACTTTTGGATCAAACTGTGAAGCAAGCGAGCTGCACCTCGTTCATAGAAATCCAAGTGGCTGCTCTACTGGAGAGACCGCTCTATCAGTCTATCCTACAGCAGAGTTTGATTAGTCTGGACCTATTGACCCGGCTTTTTCAGTCCAGATACCGATAGCCATGCTTCGGCTGTCAGCCGATACCGAGTACTGATCTGATACGAGTGTTAACTCAATCGGCTCTACGCATCACTGTGTGGAAGTGGGATCGTTCTCTGAAGTGTAAAGCAACATCAAGCTTGGCCTCAACATTGCTTTCTTAAATTTCTAGGAATAAAATAGAACTGAATTGTTGTTCATTGTTGAAATATTTAATCGTGCAACAGCAAGTTGGTAAAAAACATCCTACAGTGTAAAGTTTTTGATTCAATAATTTAAATTACATTCTGGATAGTATATAAACATATAATTGGATTGAGTAGATCAGCCACATTGTCATTGATTCCTGAATACAGCTGTTTAAGTCTGTATCGGTTTGGTACTTAAGTCGGTACTTCCTTCTCGATTAGTTGATGTAATTTGCGAAACTGACTTTCCCCCCCAAAGAATCAGATAAGCACCACTTTAAATATTGTGTTTACTAGCAAAGTTATCATAAGTTCATCAGAAATAAATAATTCAGCATTTAAACAATTATTACAAAATTGTTCATTTAAATAGCATACTGCGTTTTGGACTGGAGTTTCTCTCTAATGCTGCAAGTAGTCATATAACTGTAATTCATCAATCTCTATTCAACGGCCATTTAGGATGGGATTAAAATAAAAGAGACAAACAAGAATTTAAATTTAAATGGTACAGCTTTCGAATGAAATCTGACAACTTATCATTTGAAAAGACTGCTTTCCCAGTGGTTTGGAGCTTTTATCTGCTGGTGAATCTCACTTTCAGCCTTTTCTTTAGGCTTTCAAATCCAAAGGTAAGCGCACACGGACGAAAAAGCGGCAAATTTGCGGTTGCTGGTCAATCCACAGCTTTGCTCTCCGTCCTCCAGAGACACTTACAGTGAAAGACTTGAGAGGAGCTGCGCACCTTTTTTTTCTCAACACTTGCCGACCGGATAGAGCCAACTGGCGCGTGTAGATTTCCCCGGCGACTTCCATTCGGTTTGAAAGGAGAGCGTGTACCACACATACGCCACTCCAAACAGAAAACAGGCGCTGGCGTTTTACAATTACTGCCAACGACGTCACGATGTAACGTGTGACCGAGAGATAGCAGATCAAAGTAAAAACCTGCATGCATTGCTGAGAATGAACAGATACATACACTGTGACGGGGTAAAGGAACTGATTGTTTCTCAAATACTTCTTTGGGCAAGCCTTTTGGATTTCCTTAATTGAGCAAAAAAGAAGAGTTTTCTTTCAGAAGCTCCTCCGATTTCTCACAAACATCTTCTTTCTTGGAAGGCAACTGAACAGAACAACATTTCACAAGCAGACAGCTAGGGGGGGTATTCAAACAGTCATGCCTCCCGATGGGCTCTCAGCAGGGTGTCTCTGAGTCACGGAGACACCCTGCTGAGAGCCACGGCGATCTGTAATCATCCCGTCAGCTGGGAGCCAGGTTGTCTCCTTGCCCTCGGAGGCTTTGTTGTTCTGAGCGGGCTCTTCTGTCCTTGGCGAGCCCCGCAGGAAGTTACACAGGAGGCGAGTGGTAGTTCGGTGCAGGGTGGAGACTCCAGCAGGAGCCGGGCCCGGGGCTTGTGACAGGGCCGTCTGCAGGACTTATTGATCTGTGAAAAGAGATGTACATCCTCTCCGCCGCTACCGGCTGACCACTACTTGGCACTTGATGATGAATGTCTTTTGGCCGCCTCGCTGTGTACCCCGGATGTTTCTCCTCAGTTTATTTTTTAAATCTTTATTCTTCACATGCAGCACTTTGATCTTCTGATTTTTGTCTGAAAAAGCCCCCAAAGGATTGGTCGTGCGTCAAGCAATTAATGAACCCCCACCCCCCAAGCCTGCACTCCGGCTAACATCCTCCTCTATCTCACCGCTTTGTCATAATTACCACTCGGTTGTTCGACCTTGAGCTTGAGAAGTAACACCTAACCAAGGGCAACGTGTCGCGTGCAGAGCAGGGCTGTGATTCATTGGCATGTACATGGCTGGCTATATATCTTCAGGAAGCATCATGGGTGGTGGGGTGAACATTGGGGGAGGGGGAGGGGGGAATGGGCTACTGTCGCTTGAGTGGCTGCTAATGTGGTCACACTAGTGATAATATGAAACAATTGGAAGGACAATCTTTTCTTATTATGTTCCCGGAGCCTAAACAGTGCACACAAAATGAGGGGGGGTGGCAGCTCTTATCCTTGAGTCCAAGGTGATGCCTTCAAACAGCTTGTTTTGTCCAACCAGCACCCTCCACTTTTGAAGTAGAGAGAGAAGAAACACTCCTCTCTCTCTCTCTCCACCATCCCATTGCTTTCTGCTGTGGCACGTCAACTGTGATCCAGACCTAATCCACCAGCCCAATAGTGAGGGAACCAGGGGGGGCCAGGCCCAGCTCCATTGCCACATCAGTCTTCAAGACAGACTGCAACCTAGTGCAGAGCTGCGATAGGATGCTGAACCCCAAAGCCTTCATCTGGTCACCCCCCCCCCCCCCCCCTGTGCGTAACAGTGTTCGCTAGCCCGGGAGGTTACATTCCCTGGCTCTGCTCTTTGTGCCGTTTCCTGTTCCTCACGACGGGTTCAATCTTGTTCTGGAAGCTGCTCACAGAAATATTTGCTGAAACAACATTTTCTATTTTTGTCTTCCCCATGTTGCACATTTCCGCCGTAGCTCTGTCACGCAGCCAGATGAGAGCAAACAATCATTCTAATAGTGATGCAAACACAGGCACATGGTGCAGAGGCAGCCAAAGATGCTCCCCATCAGTGTGTGTTGTTCTCGGCTGAGCTAAGAATCAGGAAGGCAAAGAAAAAAAGAAGTGTTTGCAAGTCAATTGTGTGCTTTCTTTTTTTTTTTTTTCATGTGCTGTGTCACAGAATGCCTCCATCTAGTAGTTTGAGGCCTTCACAGTCTGTTTTAGCACTGTGCGAATCTTTAGGAGTCCGTATTTGTTATACTGGCTTATTATTCTGGCCTGTATGTAATTCAGCATTAAACATTAAAGCTACGTCTGACAGATGGCCGGCCTCACGGCGAGTTATTTACTCTGGCAAGTACACTCAGAAAGTCTTGCAATCGTGCCAAAGTGAATGACAGGCTGCCCCTCGAGAGGAAGTCAAATACAGCTTCTACAAACTTCAAGGTAACACTTCAGTGAAGGAGACAAACGGCACGTTTCAGCTGAAGCCAGATGCTGATTAATCAGAAATTACCCAATTTAAAAGTTTTGCAGGGGTTTTTTCAGCAGAAAAATAGCCCATGAAATGAGGCATTTGAGAGAGTAGCTCATCTTTAACCATCCATCCATCCCTTATTTCACCCACTTCTCCCTGCACCAGCACACTGAGTAAAGAATACATTAGAGTGTAATATAATAGAGGCTTTTAAAGAAAGATCGGAATTGAGTGTCAATAGACGATCACATTACCAGTTGTCCGTTGGAATGACTTTCCTGCCCATTAAGAGGTATTATGATCTCCTCTCAAATATAATTATAGCGGAAATGGGCTCATGTCTGTGCTGCTGAAATGTTCTGGAATACACACCAAATTTTATTTTGTGGTTATTTTTCTTCTTGACGACACCTGTCTTTTTGAGGCTCAATCAGATAAAAAAATATATTATTTTGGTCGCTGGCTTTCCTACCCTACTTTTCCAATGCATTTACAGGAAATCAAATCCTTTGACGCTCACATTTGCTACACCGATGCTTGAAACCCCTGCACGTCTTTCTATAGATGCATAAAGAGATACAGACATGGAAGTCAGCGGGTACAAATGGCTTATAATCAGCCTCTTCCTCCTCTGTGCCCCAAACCTCAGCTCTGTTACCTCCACTCTCTTCCCCTCCCTTTCAGGGGCTGCTGAAGGTTGATGGGAGCTGAGGCGGGGGAGGGTTGGGAAGGGGTTCTTTGCATACCACCAGAGAGAGTGGGAGTTTTTTTTCTCTCTTTTTTTCCTCACCTCTGCAGGCTCTACCCCCGCATCCCCCCCCCCCCCCTTCATCCCAATGCCTCCCAGCCAGCATCGTAAACTGTGCAGCAGCAGCAGCTGGTGGCAGAGAAGAAGACGGAGAGAGGAGCGATGCCCTGCTATCTCACTTACCATCTTCTTTAAATAAAGGCCTGTAAGAAGAGTGTGTGTGTGGGGGGGCAGATTCCACTAAAGAGCTGAGATGTGGCACCCATCCCACAACAAATCACCAGATAGAGAAGATCTAAATAAAGACCCCCCCATGCTATAAATACGATGGAAAACAGGCAGACACAGGGAGTAATAAGTGGCAGCATGTGCTGTGGTCAACCTCTGTGGGCGCTCCATGCTTTGCATTTCTCCTCTGAATTCATCCATGAAGGCGCTCAGTTTAGCACGCGCCGCAGCAGAGGAAGCCCGGGCAGCAAGGGCATGCCAATCAGACCGGTGGCCTCTATTTTCATGTTTTCTCAGCTGAGGAAAAAGACAAGTTGCATGCAGCAATCGAACGCAGCGTTCACCCCGATGGACCGGCAACTGCTCGATATTACGAGAGACTCGCAATTCTGAAATTGAATGTTGAGCGAGGGGCCGGTCGGGTTAAAAGCTGCTGTGCTCCTATTTTCTATTTTCCTCCCCCTCCTACCGGGTATCATGATCTCCGGATGGCTGGAGGAGCATTTACTTTGTTGGCCCACAAGGATCAATTAAGCCATCAGGAGGCGGAGACGGTAATAAGACATGTAATGGAAGGCTTGGGTTCCTTGGGGAGCGGCGGTAAATTCATCAGCGCCTCGTGTTCATACATTTATCACCGGCACATTACAACTTGTAATCAGTCACAGATGTCAGGGGTAGTGCTGACTCTGTGTCACTCCTCGTGTGTCGACACCGGTATCTGAAAATACATAATGCGTTTCATGTACGTCTCTGACAGAATTTGGAGGAGCTCCATGTGAGCATCTCATGTGTAAAAACAGAAATGATCAGAGAAACACTTTTATCCCTTCAACGCAGATTTCATTGCTATCGTGTTTGATTCATAGGCGGAAGATTTTCATCTCAAAATGGGTCAAAGTTCCGTTTCCTTGCAACGTGATGCCGGTGCAGAAGAAGGGGAGTGTTAACACCTTTTTATTTGAAACAAGGGTGTAGGGGGGAGCACTTCAGCACATGAGGTGTGACACTGGGGTACGAACACGTACTCCACATGTCTGTCTGCCGTCACAGTTTGCTAAATCAATTAACGGCTCCAGATTTGGTTTTCACGCCTCCTTCCACCACACGTTGGTTTCCGTCTAACACGGCTGGTGCCAAAATGCACAAATAAAAAAAAAAAGGATAAAACAAAATGATGTTTGACTTCCTTTCGACCAATCACAATCCCGCCCAACTCTCTAGCTGAGGAGATAATGGGCGAGTTTACGTGTTGTGATGCCCAGGTGAAGTGCAACAAAAGTTTTGGTCCGGCGGTGTGTGTCGACCCAAATACTGCTGACCGCATCTTGCGATGTCTGCGTTGGCTCACACAGCCAATTCACTCATTGGGGTTTGTGGAGAAATTCAACCCCGCCGTACAGCGGCGACTGGCAGTGCGCTCCTTCACTCACCCATTATTATGAACCATTCCTGCACCTGACTGGATGAACACGCCAATCACTTGGCTGTCAGCAGCTCTCCTTCGCGACGTCCTTTCGGAATAGGTATAGTTATTGTTCAATAGATTATCCAGGAAAACTGGTCAGAAATGAGCCGTGCAGCTACATAATCACACGTCAGCAGCCACAACACCTGGTGGGAGCAGTAATTCACCGGTGTGTTTGGGGTGGAGAGAGTTTGGACTGGTGACATCATCAGCATTGCTCCCCACGCGGTCCAGTGATTGGTGTGCCAGCTGTCAGCCTCGGCCCCTTCCCAGTGGATGTTGTCTGAGATAAAAGCCGTATGGTGGAGTTGGGATAAGGAGGAGTGTGGTTGTTATTTGCCTTACGGGCAAACCTTTACCTCCGAAGATTGTTTTCTTCTTCTGTTGATGACCTTGTGATGCACACGGAGGTATGAATTAAAAAACTCCACTTTTCTTCATCTGGCCATTTTTATGAAGTAAAGTGATGCTGTTTCTCATGCACAAGACGCTTGTTTATATTTGTGAAAGAGTATGCACATCGCCTATAGCTTACTTGTATAATTTGAGAAGAATAAGGACATCGGAATCTGAAATAAGCTGCACTGTTTTCCAAAGAGCCTCATAGCTAAAAACCCTCCTGAGGGTTGTCTGTATACACGGCGGTCTAATTGCTCTGCTGCATTTCTGTGCTCCGATTCTTTATGAGTGGGTATGTATGTGTATTCTCGACAGTAATAACCCTCTGTTATCGGATCCCTAAATAAAAGCGGGATAACGGAGACGCTGTGAGAGTCTTGCGGAGTGCTGCCTGTCTCGTTGGCCTTGCCATATGGTGTTGGTGAAGGAGCCAGCGCCTGGGGAGGATGCGGCCGTATGTTGGCAGGAAATACACGGACACAGCGGGGTGGCAAAACGAGACGGAAGAGGAACGCGAGTCTCTTTGCTTGCAATGCAAAAAGCACAGACCTAGAGCGAGTGCATGCCGTATGACAGGGACGAATAAATGAGAGCGAGGAGAACGGAAAGGGTCGAAACTGACCTTCAGTCTAAATCACAAGGTGCAGAGCCATTCATTTAGTGTTCCCTGTACGGCCATAAAGACGAATGACTCTTGATCTCTTCAGCCATTGCCACGGTCTCGCCAATGAGCGTGCGAGTGAGGCACGGCCGCCGTTTTACATTTTAAAAGCATTTCTTTTCTTCTCCCTGTTCCACACTTATAATGATTGTGCGGCATTCGAATGACTGATGAGGGACCAAAAGTCCGACCCGCAACCCGCCCGAGAAATCTGTTGGCAGCGGTGAACGGCGGGGGAGGAGGTGGCTCCCCTGTGTTTTGTGCGCGACCTTTTCCGAACAACTCCGAGGACTTTTCGGTGCCATCTGTGCTCGACGGGTACCACTAATCCCATTGCTGCAACATCCGGCAGTGATGGCTGCCTTTGCATCATCATATATATATATACTGTATATATATATATATAATCTCCCTTTTGCAGTTTTTACATCTACTAGCTTTAGCGTCACTTTAGTGTGATTTATAGCAAAATCTTTAGCTACAGTTTGTGGACAATTTGTCCGTTGCTCGAAATAATATACTGTATCTAACTTTATTATTCTGCAGTGTTTACTCTTCAGATACCTGGTCTAGCACATGCATGCACAAAAGGGATTAAAATAGAGGCGTGGTTAAGACATTTTTAATGCATCACATTTCTTTCTTCTTTTGACTTGAAGTTGAAAGCACTGCTGATGTGTTTATCGCAGCTATTGTTGCTGCGGTATGAGTTCCTGTCCATCTCATAATACATTTCTACAGCCAGCGCAGATTCCCCTTCATTCTTTTGTATGTTCTCTTTCCCTGCCGTGGGCTGAATTTCTTTTTACAGCACTCTCTCCTTCTCAAATGAAAGCACGCTACCTGGGTGTGTTTATCGACCCGCTCACCTTCGTGCCTATTTGCCTGCCATTGCCAGAGCTCCAAAAGGAAACATTTCGAGACGGAAGACTTTGGTCCCTGCTGAGAGGAAACCCATTTTAGCTTTTGGCTCCATGACAACAACTGAACGCTGTGCAAAAGAATTCCGATCGCTTTTTTTGGACAAAGGGACCACCAGAAACTGAGCATTTCTGAATTAATTCTCAGATGTGAACTGATACCTCTTGAGCTCACTCATGCACACACACACACACACACACACACACCTCCCCACCATCACCAAAGGCAGTGTTAATCTTGATGTTGGTGATCCGTCCATGGTCGTCTCTGTGCCTGGCAACGTAATTTCCACTCTAGTCGGGACAATCCGGAGACCGCTCTGTGTCAGCAAAGGTTTAGTGCGTTGGAGGTTTTCTGCTTTTTCTTTTCATGACAGTTCACCTCATTTTCCTTCACTCTGCATGGCCCTATGTGGAACACCCAACTTTGATACCCTGACTGTGTTTGTGCTCCTCTCCTGGTGAGTGAGATACACTACAGTGGAGGAACAAAGTCTTACTTCCGTATTGTGGTGGAGGAAAACAGAAATAAGCTTGAGGGTATGGCACACATTTCTCTCTGGAACGAGAGCTGTGGACTGCCAGCCGGCTCTTTGTATTATTATTATTTGTTTTCTTGAATGGTGATTATTTTTTCTGTGAATACCTTAAAACATGTGCGGTTAAAAGATATTTCCTCAGCCATCAAGAGACCACTTAGTGAAACAGAGAAGCTTAAATTGCAATATCCAACCCGGGGAGGGTTAGGGTTGTTTACCTCTGTTTGAGAATTCTCTCATAATTTTGAATCATTTACAGACGTAGGAAGTGATGACATTAGGATTTGTATTTGGAGCTGCAGGTCAAATGGATAACAGGCAGGGTGGAAGAAGCACACCAAATTGACAGTCTGGCAGTGAGAGGAGAGTTAAGCCAAACTCTATTTGGTTTTTGTACTGTGGCTGTATGCAATATTTTCTCCTGGCCAGTGATTTATTATTGTGAGGCTTCCATGCAGGACAGGTTTTTTGGTGTTTTTCATTAAACGGGCTGAAGTGTGTAAGTGCTTCCCTGAGGAAGGATTCATCACTGCTTTCTCGAGAATGCAACCAAAGCTCGCCTCCCTAACTTATGAACCACTAGAGCAGCTGGAGTTTTCTAGCAGGTGACCCCCACCCCACCCGACCACCACCACCACCACTGGCTCCTGCTGTTCATTCATCTCAACATTGATTGTAATAGTTGGGGATGTGGGGGTGAGGTTGCAGCAACCTTTGATGGATGGATGGTCTGCTGGCTACAAAGTCTGATCTGGTTTCTATATATATATTATATACATATTTTATATATATCACGCCTTTGGGGCTAAAAGTCACCCTCACATTTCTATTTTTTTTCTGGGACAGTGCGGATCTTTGGATGCTGGCGACAACACAGCGTGTGCAAATACGGATCCTAGCGCAGAGCCCCACAACTGCTGTTAGCCTGTGATCATCAGATCAGTAGCTGAGTAAGGACATGGTGACCTTCAGGTTTGGGGGATGGGGTGTTTTTTCTGTAGAGACTTACCCAGTGTGCTGAATTTAACCTCTCCTCCATCAGGAGTTCCCAGACACCAGCAATTGTGTCTTAATGAATTCACTGAATGCTAATCAGGCCGCCTAAGTCCACGGGGTGGGGCAGGGTTTAACGCGGACATGGTCCTCGATAAATATGCACAGGAATTTATTTTTCCCCCTCTGTCATCACATTCTTTCTGATGGTGGGAAAAAGGACAGGATTTCTTGCCTTTTTAAGCTTGTCTCTTTGAGTCCAGTCTGCGTTGCTGTTGTCCTGCTTCATCTGCCTGTTGATGCGTTTGTGTTCCTCATTACGGAGTTGAGGCAATTCTGTTTTGATTAAGCTCGTCTCGCGGGGATACCCTGTGATTGTTTCGTCCTCTGTCAGTGCGTTTACATGATGGTATAATTCGAATCTTGCTTTAGTCGGACTATGCTATCTTTTGGGGGATCTGCTGTTATCCCAATATACATGGCAGTGAGTAATTCGAATCATTGGCCGAAAGCATGTCATATCCGATACGATAGGTGGCGCTGTTTTCATTACAACTCGTGGTGATACAGCCATTTCCGCTTGACCTCTTCACCACTTCCAACAACAACCAACAACAACAACATCAACATTTCGAGAAAGAACCATGAACTTTAGTATGTTCAACTCCTTCAATACATTAAGCATAAATTCTGTCTGCTCTTCGGTCCAGAGATGTGTGGTGGCTCTTGTGTTCATAGCGTTGTTTGCAGCCGCCGCTCCCATAAAACGCGCTGCGCGTAGGGCACCAAGTCCTGAGGGGGCTCCACAAAATAGGCAACTTAAAAAATCCTCATAGTTATAATAATTATAATGCCGATATTATTTCAGTCTAGAAATATTAGGCACCTTTTAGGCATGTATATCACAAAACAGGCAGAACAAGAGATATATTTAATCGCTCAGCACCCCCGTTAACACTTCTCGGGTCGCATCGCTCTGCCGTGATGCGCGCCGACACATCCGCACACAGACCCGATCTCAGGGGGGCATCATGAGGAGTTATGCTTAGGGCACCAACATGGTTAGCAGCGGGACTGGTTGTTTGTTTGTTTTCTGCCGGCCAGGCTCCCAGCAGTGACAACTTATCGTCTCTTTCGACTTCCGGGTCACGACATGGGAGGGAGGGAGGAGGGCGGCGGGATCTCAAGCATGCGCAAAGACGCAAAGTCCAGTTCCTAATCCAATTCACCGTTACATGCCGCGATAGTCGAATTACCAACCGGATCGGATCGAGTTATCCAGGCGTGTTAATCGGATCGTAGTCGGACCGCACATAGTTGGACAAAGGTGTTTACATGAAACGGATAATTCGATTTCAGTCCGACTAAGCCAGTTATTCGAATGCATGTAAACGCACTGACTGGCTTCAAATTGCTCCAATTCAGTGTGCGTACAGTTTTGCCGCCGAGCCCCCTGTTTATATAAATACTTCAGCACCACTAGCCAGAGGTTGTATCCTCTAACATTCATCAAGACTCAACGGACTCCGAATCTATTATCCGAGTCCTGTTACCCCCACGGACAAACACTTTATGGCTCAATCCATCAGACTGACTCGCTCTGAAATGTCCATTCCCAACAGCCGTAGTGAGGCTATTCAGTCACCGCGAGGCTACAGTAATCAACAGTCAAGAAGAAAATCCCTGAAAATAACCTGTGATCTTGGACAATTGAGGCATAATTTGAGAGCAGTAACGAGTCCCTCTCAGAGCCTCATGCACTCAAACTGATTTAATCAGAAGACGGAGCTCTTATGACAGTGAATGGGAACCTTTGTGGCCACATGACACCACACCGCAGGCGAACCTTACCGCCTTATCACCAAGAGCTCTTTAATGGCACAAAGCTCATTTGGCTGCAAAGTTTCACAGTTTCGTCCCATAAAGTTTATCTCTAATCACCGTCAGCGCAGCAGACCCAAGTTTTATTTAATTTTAAGCTTCTGACGAAGAGACGTTCATGAATACCGATGGGACTTTATAAAGCCCTGTTTGTTCGAAACTGATTTAACTGGAGGTTGAGATGTGATTTGTATAATAGAGGGAGATCCTCGATGATTTTAATCCCAATGCCAGTCTGACACGGTTGTAATTTAAGTACAAAAAAATTTACCTGCCACATCACCGCAAAGTCCGAGGTCCCACGGGTGATACTTAGTAATCGCAGGCAAATTGTTTTTTGTTCTTGAGGTACAAAGGTTTTCTTCTTTTTTTGTTACACTTCAAAAACACTTGAGGCAGGAGTGGGAACTGTGGAACATGGTTGGGAATGCTTTTGGGAGTTGAAGGATCGCTTTGCATAATGACAAACTAAAGGTCCTCATGCTTTAGGGTATGGAGATAATTGATGAATAACATGAACATACGAACATACTGTGCTATTAGTCCCGTGTGGATTGAGTAAGTGACAGTGGAAGAGGAAATGCACTAGGGCTGCAACAACGAATCGATAAAATCGATTATTAAAATAGTTGGCAACGAATTTCATTATCGATTCGTTGTGTCGCGCGATTATTACGGCGCTCAATAAGTCACGGAGTATAAACAAAATTGAGTTGAGCGCAGAGCGGCGCAGGAGAAACCAGAGCGAGGGAGAGACGGAACGCTGCGTTGTGAGAGCCAATCAGCGCTGAGCTGCTCCTCTGTTGATGAATCTAATTGGCTGCTGCTGCTCACGTGGCGCTGGATGCGGAAGTCATTCACGTAGCTAAGTGCGCCTCCGGGTGACGTTATGAACCCAGACACCAGGGCGCTACATGTCACGACGTGTGTGGCATTTCCACAAGAGTATAACGTAGAAAACGTGGTTATTTATTCCGTGGCGGATAGCGGAAAATATTTTTCCACGGAGAAAGGCAACGGAGATAAGCCACGACTCGCTGTGAGCGCTGCGCGTGCAGACACCATTTAACGGAGCGGAGCAGCGCGTGCGCTCTGATCGCTCTTTTAATGAAGTATCGATACTAAAAATATGCTAAATCACATCGTTTTTAACGTACGGGTACTTTGTTAGCATCGCTACACCGTGCAGCGTGACAGCAGCAGATGTAGCGGACTAACATTCAAGCTAACCTAACTTCCCAAACGCTGTGGACATCTGAACGCTGATTGGCCGAGACGCGACACGTCCATCAAAGATATTTTATTGCGAAGAGCACCACTTCACATTTTTTCCGCGTCTCACTGCAATCTCAACGGCAGCGGGCCAGGTGAACAAAATAATAAATCGGAACGCGTCTCTGATATTGTTCAGGGGGCCACATGGGGACCGCTGCTCAGGAGAGGAAAGCTGTCAGTCTGTTTGTGACGGTTCATCCACATGCTGACCAGTGAACAGGTTCATCCACATGCTGACCAGTGAACAGGTTCATCACCATGGTGACCAGTGGATCTCCAGGACCTTTCCATGACTTTAAACCAAATTTCCATGATTAAACATTTTGTGAAAACTCTGTCTATACGTGACAGAGTGAGAAGATGTAGTATTTAAAATAACAATGAGAATTCCAAAGCATACCGTATATATACCGTGTAAATTAAAATTTGAATAAAACAAATTTGCATTAGTTTTCCAAATATTTTGGGATTTTATTTTTTTCAATTACTTTTCTAGGCCTGCTAATAGCCATTTAAAAATTCCATGACTTTTCCAGGTTTTCCATGACCGTACGGACCCTGTTTTGAATAAAGGGTTGAAAATTAGAGTTTTTTTGTTTTTTTATCCGATTAATCGATTAAACGTTTGAATAATGTTGAGAATTATTGTGAACGCGTTTAATAAAGTTTCGACTGACTTATCTTATCGATAGAATAATCAACCGATTAATCGATTATCAAAATAATCGTGAGTTGCAGCCCTAAAATGCACTCTAACCAGCCTGTCTGCAGGATGGAACCACTGGTGCTTAAATAGCACTGTTCCTTTGTGCAGATGTTTTTTGTTTTCCTTCTCTTTGAGCATCTCAGTGAAAGGCAGTTTTGCAAAGGACTCAGGGAACAATTGATTTTCATTGGTCCTTGCTCCCATGCTATAATCTCTGGATTCATGCCATCTACTGACTCACATGACAAGAATCCCTGCAGCGTGATTAAAGCCATGTGTTTGTGCGGGGCAGGAGTGTCATGGAGGTGTTACATGTGCGTTGTTTGAAGCGTGGCCAAAAGAAAACAGGGCGCCGTCCTGTTTATAAAAGTTTTCATTTTATTAAAAACACATCATGCTGGAACACTGGCCCGTTGTTCATTCTGCATTACGTCCAAAGTGGACGCAGGAGTAAACGAAGCAGGGCCACGAATGTATATCAAATAGTTGTGGGTGTTTTCCTGTATTCTCTATAATTACCCATATAAACTGCTTCATTTTCAGCCCACTGCACATTAATGAACCCTTTTGTTTTACATTTGATTTACTGATCCAGCTGGTTTTATTTTATTTACCGTCAATGCTTTTTTAGTGAGTTGAACTCCGGGCTTAATTAACAAAATTACAAACTGTTAATCGAGACGACGATTTAATGGCTGTGCCTGTCCAAACAAGAAGCAAGTCGTCACACTTAAACAGTGCCCTGACCAAGTGGTACAAATATTCGGTTTGAGAAAAGCCCTCAGGCGCTCTGTGCTTTTTGTCGTGTTGTACCACACCGGGCATCTTTTCCACCAAGGCCAAAGGAACAAATGACCGTGTCATGTATCTTTCCCACACAATCAGCATTAAGAAGCTCTTAGAAATGTTCGGTTATTTTATTACCCGTGGGTTCAAAGGACTCCCTAACAACACTGGTAAGAAGGCAAGGCCAACGTTTATCTTAACATAACAGCATCCGCTTCTGTTTACCTCGTTATTTTTACTATCCTGTCAGAGATGACAAGGCAGCATAGAAAGATAACGGTAAATCTTCATGTGAAATGGAATTGGTCGCTTCTTTCTTGACATCTGTTTCATTTCAATCGGCTGAATTGTCGTGGTAGAAATAGCTTTTCATCCTCGAGCAGACAGGATAAACCAGATATTATGTGATTATGTAGCATCACAATGCCAATTCAATAGCAACAACATATCAAAAGCACACTCAGCCCTGCACAACCTGATCTGTGCCTCTACACTGCAATGGCCCATTGTATTGCTCACAGATTACTTGACATGTTACATAATGTGCTCTCATTTCCACAATTCTCCTCTTCCTCACGGGCTCTCAAATGTCACAATAACAGCAAGTGATGAGAGAGGAGCCACTTGAGCTTCATCATGTCATATTTATCTATCTACATATATACAAAAGTAAGAATACCTCAGCAGTTTCAGAAACATCAGACATGTCTGAAAATGTCCACTTAAAAGATAGTTTAACGTTTCTTACAGAGGTTTTGATGAGAAGATTGACTCTAAATATAGAGCTAATGTACAGGCATCCGCTTAGCTCAGCATAAAGTAACAGCTAGCCAACTAAAATCAACGAGTCATTCCACTTTTTTGTCTTATTGTACGGATTAAACAAGCAAATAAAACGTGAATTGTTGAGTTATTGTGTTATCTTTGGGCAGAACTCGGTGAGATGTTTCTCCCAGTTGTTGTGTTAAGCTACGGTAACCAGCTGCTGGTGGTAGCTTCATATTCGCTGTGCAGAAATAAGACTGGTATTGATTTTCTCATCTAACTCTCGACAAGAAAGCAAATAGGCTCATTTCATCAAATTACAAACATTTAAATGCATTTATTTTACATCTGATTTGGTGCTTTGTTCTGAGTGTAGTAGTGTATCAGGTCATAATCTGGTGTTGATACAACCTTTCCCGGGCTTTAAGAATGATAATGGTTTCCAAAGCAGATCCACACAATGAAACCCTGGGGGCAGAAGTGACCTGTTAGTTTATGGAATGATTGATTTCTGGGAGTATGGGAAGTAGACCCGCTCCCCAGGGGTAATAATCTTGCCTGCTGTGTGTCCCAGAAGACGGCGGGGATGATGTGGGCCGGCGCTTTAAACGCATGCTATGGAGTACTTTGTACACTTGGCAGTGGGAGTCAGTTTTTCCTCGATCCCTGAAGCGCTGCATTGTCTTTTGAAAAGAGGCTCTTTGTGTTTCTCGTGTGGAGCAGCTCACATGATGAGCCCAGCACTGTCAGAGCGTTATTGTGATGCGAGCATCTGTGTGCAAGATACCAAAAGATTGATTGCATATTTGGATGCTATTAAGATGAATATTAAAGTGTAGAAAGCTGTGTGTTAGCATGTTTACCGCTCATTGGAAACGGTAATTAAGGCAGGAAGGCAACGCTGACTTTTGGACACGTGGCCTACCGTCGGGCTTTTCTGTCAGTGGGAGGAGGGAGGGGGGCGGGGGGGGGGGCTCAACACATCAGACATGACCCAGTTAGAAGAGCTACACTTGTAGGACCATATCAAGTGGATCCTACCCTGAGGAGGATTTGGCTTTGTTCTCCTCCCACTTGTTCCTCTTCACTCGCCTCTCTGATGGATTGAACAGCCATCACTTTTTACAATGGAATTCCAGACGAGCATGCTGACTGCAGAACAGTCTGTCGAAGGTGTTTATATTTCCTTTCAAGCATGCTTTTCAACTTTAATTCGATTTTTCTAAATGAGTGACATTTCCATTAAATGAGTCTGAAATGCTGTTGCCTAGAATCTTTGCTTTGAGTCCATCTTTGTCATGTGGAAGTAAAGTAGCTTATTGTCACCACCCCCCACCCTGCCTCACAATCAAAACAAGTCATTAAAATATTGCAAGATATTGCCTAAAGCTAATCTTCCCCCTGACTTGAGTGAAAAAGAATTAGGCAGCAGATTCACACCAGTGCAGCGGTCAGGTGGTCTGGACGCGTCAGGTCAGCCTACACATACATGAGGTCATTGTTTCTGCTACTTTGCACAGAAGCGGCGACATTTACAAGACAACGGTACAATTCTTTTGGAAAAGCAAGAGGAGGAATTTCTCTCAGATCCTGCAGAATTCTTTCCCTTGTTAGTTTTTTCCCCCCCTTGCCTCTTATTTGACTTCTCCCCGTTACTGAGAGGAGGGGGAAGAATGTCCAATTTGCAACATGAGATCAGAGGAGCCATGGTCGAGGTCGCAGGGAGGCGTGTGTTTGTAGCTGGAAAGAGTGAGACATACAGCAGATATCTGCGCCTTCGTGCGAAGAGCTCATTCTTCCCACACGCTCAGAAGACGTCGTCTGTTCGAAGTTATTTGCGACGTATTTAGCTGCCTCCCCCTCCCCCCTCTTTCATGTGTATGCAATGTGCTGTGATCCCGAGCTGTAGAGCAGATGTTTGGTGTGTTTTTTTCTTCCTAATATTCGCCCACTGCTTAATGAACCAGAAGTTAATTTCGCTCTTGTAATTGCTGTGTTTATTAATTACCTGTTGAAGCCGGAAAACTGTGTGACAGATGAATGGTGTGATTAGATAACGCCGGCTCCCGACAGAATGCCCGTAGCGAAAGCAGTGAAACGGATCGATACAACACGAGCTGCTCTGTCCACCCAGGGCCGAGGAACTGAGGGGTGGACAAGGAGTGAAGTGAGACTGTTACAGGAGAGCGGCACGCGCCCACAAACCAGCACGTACTGTACATGTCGGATTACATATCCCCAAGGAACAGGCCAACCCAATATTCAGCCCCCTCTCACCTTTGACAGCGTTCCATCCCTATAACTTTTCCACAATCTGAACTTTTTAAGTGCTGCATCTATAATCGATGTTAATCGCGCTCACGATTTGGGATTCTGCGACCAGGAGGAAATTGCTGCATATGAAACCAAGCGCTTCCTGAACTCACAGGTTGACACTTTTGAGGAGCGTTTTGAAGCCGCTGCGAGCGCGCTCTGCAGCGGCAGCCTGTGAAAAACTTTCCTGAATGTTTTTTGTAGTTCAGAGTAGAAGAATCGTCTTTGAGAATTATGAAAAGCGCTATAGAAATGTTATGTATTATTATTATTATTATAAGAATAGTCTATGGGCGAAAAAAAAATGCACTTAAGATTCAGTTTAAAGCATATTCTAATGAAGATCTTTACATGATCTGAACACACCTGGATTTAGATTTACTTAGTTAGTTTGGTCTCTGCAAAGCATGTAACAAATGACTGCGATAAAAGCAGGAATTAAGACAATGGCTACATTTCTCTCTATTTCCTTTTTGGAGAGCTATACAGATAGTGATGTATGCTTTTCAGAACCAATTCACACTCTTGGGGTTGTTTTAAATTCGTTACCTTAACCCTGACATCGCAAAAGTTCACAGACTTGATGGACCACAACACGACGCCTAGTGTGCTGATGGCTGTTTAAAACAGTTAGGTTCAGTTTAGTATTAATTAGTCCCAGAGGGAAACCGACGCACGGCAGAAAGAATAAGAAGTTGATAAAGAGGCAAGTGAAAAACACGATGGCCTGTCTGCAGGATGACATGGAAACAACGACACGAACAATGCGTCTTGTTAAATTCTTTGACGTCTCCTGGAATAAAAGGGCCGTTTGTAACTGTCTGACCTTTTCCCGGGCCGGCGGCGGCAGCAGATTCCGGAGGGAAGAAGCCGAAATTGGTCATGGGGAGGATGGTCACACTCTGAATGAATAGTCAGAGCATTGGGAGAGAGCAGGTTTGTCACACAGCCCCGGTCAGTAGTACAGTTTCCTGTGTTTGGTATTCAGCGGACTCAAATGAAGACTGCAAGACTGGAAGAGCTAATGTGTGGTCACACTCTGTCACAGTTTGGGGCAGAAACATCGTTCAACCGGAAAAAACATCTCCACCATAAACACACCTCTCATTCAACTGGGTGATTGAGCGATAATCTTATGGGGAGGCCTGTGCAGAAAACACCACAGCAGCTTAGAAAATGTATGTGGATGAAAATGCAAAGTAGTATATTGGCTGAATAAGGCTTGGATGCCAGCCACCGGCTGCAGCGGGTACTCGTATGCATCACTATGCACATCACACATCGCACGTACTCCACCGACTCTCTTTAAACCCCTTCTCTCCTCTGTATCCCCCCTCATCCTGCATCTCTCACAGCTCCAGGATTTAATGATTCAATGGAATCTCCAGATCCTCGTCTCGCTCGTACGAAAACGCCAGCTTCGACGGCGAAAAATGCTCATAAGAGGAAGCCCGTCTGAAAAGGACTGCAGTGATCCAACCTGAATGACGGAGAGAAGCAAAACATGACAGGAAAAGCAGGAATGCTGATGTGTGCCTTGCGTTTCAAGAGAAGGGAAATAAAACAAATACAACAACATGCCTCGACGTGCAGGGAAGGTTCGATTGACAGATCGGTCACATGGGCTGTTTGGGCTGAAGTGACACAGTCACTGCAGAGACTCAGTCAGACCCTGTCGCCTCCCCTAATTAAATCTCAGAATAACATGTTGACAATGTCATAATAAAGACACTTTCTTTATCTAATAATTCCAATGGGAGCAACCATAACACTGTGACACTTGCACAGAATGTCATTCTTTGTCATTCAAATCAACACGCACACTAGCCACGCTGTTAGCAATACTACAGCAAACTCTCATTGAACAGCTCGTGTAGTTACAGTGCATAATGATGGAAACTGAACAAATAACTTACCGTCTGTCAACTTGTACATTACCTTTTTATATGAGTTTTTATTCATTTGCTGTTGTGAGACTGTCTAGTTAGCGGTTTTACTTACCTCCCCTTTCATTGTTAAATGTGTATTTCCTCTACCCATTGAGTATTCAACCTTTTCCTTGGGATATCAACATGTTTCTGTAAAACTGCCTCTCCAGGTGTGGGTCTCTCTTTCAGACGGTCATCCAATCCCCGAAGGGAACGTCTTACATTCAGCCGGCCCATTCAGGCACACATTCCCTGGCCACCAAAATTCTGTGGAGCTTAGCGGCGGCCCTTTCTCCCCGTCCTCTTTGGGCCCCTGAGTGATAACCTTGAATGCTGTTGTCTCGGGGCAGGAGGGAGGGTAAAGAAATGCCATGCTTCTTGACAGAGAGCAGGATAGCCCAACAAAAGGCATCAGCACACCCTAAATCAGAGAATGTGGGGGATATGAAGGGGGGGGGGGGTCAGTTTTTCATTCGGGTAAAAAGCGTCGACAGAAGAAGGACCGGGGAGCAATGGAGCCTCTTTGACGGAACAAAGCACTTCTCTGTGTGCTTTTTAAAGCCATTTCAGAAGTGAGCTCCACTACGATGATGAAATCTGATGCAACGATGTGCAGAAGAAATGTTCAGTGTGTTAGAGACGATTTTATGGATTGAACACTGATGCGTGGGACTGATTGTATTCGGTTAAGTTCATTCATCTGAACTATATCCCAGTTTGTCGAATAACCCTTCAGAGCCCCCATTAGGCCTGAGATAGTCACAGTGCTAACGACCTCATGGAGATCAATGGAAACTCAATCTGTGGATAAGTTGTCTGGCCTCTGAAGTTCCCACCACCTGCCGCTCCACCTCCTCTGCCAGAAAGAGGTTTTTCAAACGGCGGTTGCGGTCAGAAAGCAGCGGAGTAAACAAACACACCGATCTCCCAGAAAGATGGGGCCGTCTTTATGTTTGACCCGGTTGATGCTGCCGAAGAGAAACTCATTTTGACTCTAAACCGTGGGCGGCCGTGGATTTCTCACATTCCTGATCCTTTTCTGATCCGTCCGTTTCACGGTGTGAGGCAGTCGCTGTGGACCGGCTGCAGTGACCGCCTGGTGGTGACTCGTTCCACCACGGCCCGCATGGAAGCTTAAGCGGAGTGCTGAAAAAGTTGCAATGTGAGATGTAAACATCTGTTTCAGCCTAGGAAATGAGGAGGACAGGAAGTCTCAGTCCCCAGCAGCACGCATTGGAGAATCTGAGCCCGAGGTAGCTGGCGCTCACAGGTCCACACGTCTCTCGGGCGGCTCGCCTCACAGACGTTGTGTGAAAGAACATTCTCCTTGCTTGGTCATCTGTCTCCCACATCCGAGTCACCAGCCTCTGGTTCTCAATAACCCACATATAGTGTGGAGGATGGGATTTGACTATAGTGGCAACAAAAAAGTAATCAAATAAAGAAAAAGAGAAATGTAGGGCCACAGTATAGAATTACATTGGGCGATGTGTTTATATATTCTTATATCTGCTCCCACAGTGATTTGTGTTACGAGGTGTGTGTCTCCATCGTGTCATGGTAACATGTGAGTGTTCGTATTGATTTCACCCACTGCAGTGGTGCAGCTCCCTGAGTGTATCCCCCAAAACAACAGAAAAGACTGGCAGTTCACCAAGAAAGCTTTGATTTTTTTTCTCTTTTTTTCGGTTAACAAAATGAAACTGAGCTTTTGTCTTTGTCGTGGCAGGAATTTCCCTCCTGTCTGTATCGTCTTAGATTCTCAGCGTTCCATGTCATCATCATCATCTTCTGACCTGATGTGGAAACTATTCACTGAAGTCTTTCGTTCCCCCGTCCTCCTCTCTGAGGAGCCTGCTACAGAGCGGCGGCTCTTTATGGTTTTGATCATAATATTACAGTTTGCAGGACAGAATAACAATGTCTGTGGGAGACAAAACCACAAGCTGCCTTGCATTACCCCCCCCCCCCCCCCCCTCGTGTGTGCCACAAGGAAATTCCATTTGATTTCATGCTGCTGTATCTCTGCATTAAACTTGAAAGGGAATTTTTTATTTGGTTGAATATTAATCTCCTGAATACATTATCATGCTTGCATGCCTTATCGTCTTTACTTTTACAAATTTAAATAAATACACATTTAACCCTCCTGTCAATTTGACCCCATTCAATGTTTAACCCTCCTGTTACCTTTATATTTACTGACATATTTTACCCGTGGGGTCAATTTGACCCCAGCAATTAAAACCTCCAGAAAATTATTAGAATTAATATTGTTTTCCAAGTTTAAGTGTGAGGTACTTTATGTTTGACTACCTAAATAGCCCTTTAAATATATAAAAAAGTTGATATTTCTTATATGTTTGACACAGTGAAAAACAGCCTGGGGTCAAATTGACCCCAAAGAACACCGACATTAAACATTGAATCGGGTCAAATTGACCCTAAAGGTAACAGGAGGGTTAATAACATTATGTAACTCTAAATATTTGGTAAAGACTGTGTGTGTGTGTCGCCTGCTCCTGAAGTACACCTAGCAGAATCGTGTGTTTTCATGTTCGTCACAGTGGCGGCAGGGATTTCCACGAAATGCCCCAGTGTTACTTAAAGGTTGTAATTTTGAAACTCCCCTGAAGTTGTCTCACGGGGCTGAAGAAGAAATAGCAGAGTTGTTACGTTTGACAACCCCTGGATCCCCTCTGATCCTGAGCTGCTGGGTCCGAGCCTTTTTTTACATCCCCTCATCAACATTCCAGTTTCGTTGAATTGATTTTCTCCCCAGAAACGAGCGGATGACATTTGCCGTCCTTCTGGCCGCAGCTGGGGGAAAACACAGATGTCTTTTTCACTTTTCCAACTCCACCTCTTATGTTAGCCAGTTTGTCTGGCCCATTTGCATTTGCATATGGATTAATTTCTGCTAGATACCTTGGCCTATATGTAATAAGGCAGTCCTGTATGGCCTAATCGGGTTGGAAGGCGAAGCTTTCTTGCCTTCTCTTCCTCTGCTGCCAGCCTCACATCCCAAAACTGATAGCAGGGTAGATGCATCGGAAAGGATTAAGCTAATGTGATGGCAGAGCCACCGACAGGGTAATTTCAAGAGACAGGCCTTGGCAGCCGGGGATAACTTGTCAAGACCCGGCTGTTGCCTAATATCATGGATATTAATCCGTAATGTAAATAGCCTTGACTATATTTTACTCTTGTCATAAGTCTCCTTAATCACTGACATAAAGGAGTCCCTCAAGGATTTCCAAGAGTTTTACAGTAATTATTGCACACCAAAAAGATGCTTGTTTTTTTTTGGTGTGTATGTGTGTATGTGTGTATGTGTGTGTAGGGGGGGGGGTTCTCGCTCTGTGAGAAATTGCCATGCTATTTGCATATTTGCATATGTTCCTTCCTCAGTTGCAGCTATTCTTTTTTATGAGCTGCTGGCAGGGGAGTGCTTTATTTTGTTGCGGTAAACTATGTGATGGAGTGTTAAAATCACAATCTGTGTCATTTCACAAAGGGATTTGAGGCTTGTTAGGTAAAACGAGTCTCTCCCCCCCCCCCCCCCCCCCATCAGTATCTGCTTAGAACTGTTGATAAGGGGACGAAAAAAATCTGAGCAGGAACATCTCCCTATTGGAGAGCAGCAGCTTGTTGTTTTTATTGTCTTTTTAATCATTTTAATGAAAACATAAACCAAATAATGAGTCAAAATCCACAAGCAACACAAGGTTGAATTTATAAACCGCTTGCTTTGCATTTTTCTTCCTCATTTAATGACAATATTCTCAAATTATTAAAACACAACATGGTGCAAAGAAAAGCAATACAGACCTTCCTTTAGGAGCTGAGTGAGCACCTCGATGGTGAGCGTGTGTCCTTGCCTTCTTGTCAGCCTCAATTCCCTCAGCACTGACGGACTCTCTTTCTCTCATCCTCAGGTCTGCTCATCGGATCTGGCTGTGCACTCTATCCACTGGGTTGGGACAGTGAGGAGGTGCAGCAGACATGCAACAACAGCTCAAACCAGTTTCAACTCGGTGAGGTGCACTCACACTCACACACTCACACACACACACACACACACACATGGCTACGGCCCACACACCGATGATTCAACCGTGACTGTACATGTGTCTGTCCCAGAACTGATAATTGATTTTATGGATGATAAGACTCCAAACTGAGGGGACTTTTTTATTTCTGATTGATAATAAGTCAACAGAGTTTCTGCAGAGTTGTAAAGCTTTGAAGATGTGTTGAGAATAAAGCAGGTGCTCTGCATTCAGCTGGCATTGCCAGGGCTATCTCAGACAATAGATAGACAATAATATGCTACTTTATCAGGTGCAGTGCAGGGGGAGGGGCTATTCATTCTGCAGCTGCTTTCTATATCTTTATGTGATGCTAATCAAATAGCGTTTTGATCTTCTACTTTCTACGAGAAAAAACATTTCATGCGATTATAGTGTTTTAATTAAATGTCAAAGGCATTTTTGATAGAGTTGTTGAGAGTGAGACCAATACTTGTGTATCAGGAATGCATAGGTTTGCTTTCTCTTTCAATTTACCAAAAAATAAAAACAGAAGTTCACTTCTATTTTTTTTTTTTTAAGAAGTTAGATCTATTTTTTTCTACTTTCTTCCTCACACATTAGGATACGCACAGCTTCTCTGTTCTCATAGGACTGGCTAACTGCAGCTTGTTACAAAACGCCTCGTTAAAAGAATACTCCTCCCCCCACCTCCCCCCGAAATGACCATTTGTAAATCAAATCCTCATCCAGAGTTAAAGTAAAACATTCGAAGAAAACATGGTTTTTCTGTGAATCCACGCTGAACAGAGAATCAAAAGTCTGGATGAATTGAAGATGCATGTGTTGGGGAAGTAGTGAGCTTACACTAGAGTCTAGACAAATGAGACTTGGATTATACTGCACACATTTTTAGAGACCACATTTACTTCAATTCATTAAGTCTTGTCTCCATTCCCCATAGAGGCATGCGAAAACAACAACAAGGTTTTCTCCAAGAATTCACCATAACACGTAAATAACTGATAGATTTAAATGTGTGTGTGTGGGGGGGTAAAGTCCCACCAGTGTCCCCAGTAGGGTGTGCGATCCAACCACTATATTTGAATATTTGACTATCAATTTGACCATACGTTACTCAAGGACAGGTTGTGACTTGACAAACCATCACTAACAAGCCAAACACAACCGCTATGAGTTAAATTAGTTTTGAGTTTAGACATTTTGAATAATGGATTCACACAGATCGCAGCTGCCTTTTACGTGAGCAGATAGATGTGACGCGACGTTCAAATCCAACCAACGTCCATAATGATTCTGTCAGATTAAAATTCATGTCATCTTAATTACTGGAAAGTCAGGCCAACATCATTACTTCATCAGAAGTAATGATGTTGGATATCGGGTTGTAATCTTGTGATTTCACACCAGTGGTGCCCCAACGTAGTCTCGCTCATTAGTCGTGAATAGAGCAGTCAGTACTTTAGTCTTTCAAATATAGCTGTGGGTGTCTGCAGCCAGAGCACATTCATTACATGCATGTGAAATATGAAAGAAAGAAATATGAAAAGAAAAAGGGTTGGGGAAATGATCACAACTATGTCTACAGAATGAAAGCATGGGAGATCCAAGTCACTGCTTTGACCTGCCCACGTTTTTCAAATGGAATCCTCCAACATCATGTTAATAGTTAATAAAGTACAGCCACGTTTTCAAAGGAGGGAAAACTCATTTTCAGTCATGCCGAAAATATGAGATGTGTTTTTAATTGTGCCTACTGAATCAGGTTTCTGCAGTGAGAAGACAGCTGATATGATTTGTTAATCAGACGCCTGTTTGTCCGACCACCCGGCTGGTAATCAAATAATGACATTTAATCAGACGTCCTCTCCACATGTGATGTTTAGAATGGGAGGTACTGATTGTCATCTCCACTTGTTCCAAACACAGAGGCAGATTTACATCAGATTGGTCTTTGATAGTGTACATAATTCCATTTTGAGGATTATAGAAGAATTCCCTTTAAATTTTAATCTGGACTTGCTTTTGGCTCACCTTCAGTACATTCTGCCTCTGGTGTTCTTTCCAAATGTCTGTGTGTTCTGTCTGTTTGCAAATGAAGTTTCACTAGGTCCACTGCATTTGTTTCAACAATGCAACTTCACAAGAGGAAGAGAAATGTTGAGGCTTGAACAAAAATGTGAAGCAGTTCACAACATTGTTTTGCTCTCAACTCTGAGGACTTTCTCCTCATCGGAGACGAGGGTCGGAAAAGACAGAGAGTATCACGTGCTGTATTTATGACTTTGGGCTGTATATAAAACTGACTTGACTTGAAAATGACATGTTAATGTTTGATTGAAGGCATTAATAGTGTCATACTTTTTTGATGCAGACAGTCCGCACAATAAAAGCATTTCAAATGAACCGACCGTTATGTTATCAGTCGGCGGTGACCTTCACATCCAGGCTCACTCGACAGTCCAAACATCCATCAACACTGAACATCTCCACAGCATGCAGTCGTGTTCTGCGAACATATAAAATCTTGGAATGAAGTAAGAACCTTTTTATGACCACAAACATGCACGAGGATGGACATTCGCTTCTCCATTCATACACTATTGTCCAGTGCCAGTAAATTACCACTTTTGGACGGGCACTGTGTCCAAAAAAAAGGTAGAGATATCCATATTATGAGCACAACCAAGGTAATAAACAAAGGAAATAGCCCTTGTTAAAAACTAAAGTGTCTTGAATCCCTTTAATATTAACATTGCAGGTACATGACTTGAATAAGAAAACAGTTTAACAGCCTTATCTGTCCAAATGTCATTGAAATCCATTCATGGGTTTTTGGAGATATCCTGCTGACTGCCGGACAGAGAGAACCCAACGGTGGAAAGATATCACCCTGAATCCTGTGCTTCCCTCTGCAGGTTCCTGCCAGATCGGCTGGGCGTATTACTGCACAGGGGCAGGGGCGGCGGCCGCCATGCTGCTGTGCACCTGGCTGTCTTGTTTCGCGGGGAAGAGGCAGAAGCGGTACCCGTACTGAAGGGAGCTTCGCGGGGGTACGGGGAAAGAGAGAGGAGCCCCGGACCTCACACCAGTACAGCACATCAGGCACCAAAGACACCAAGTCATTATGGTGCATCATGGGACACAACTCATCTGACAACTGCAGGGACTGTTTCATAATTCAACGCACACGCACACACACACACACATACACACACACACAGCTTTAAAAAAAACTTGTTATTTTCTCAAGAGCTGTTCTTAAATGAAAATGGACCAATCCTATTTGTAAAATTGTTACATTTCTTTAAGTATTCTTTTTTTTCTTCTCTTCTTCCTCTTCAGTCATTGGTGTTTATGTGCATAGTGTGCCCTGTGATGATGAAGAGAAAAGTAATCTTGCTTCATTGTTCCGTGAAGTGTTTCTGTCTCCTCTTCCTGTCTCATCCTTGCCTTAAACACAAACTGAAATGCAATAATCCCTCTCACGTAAAGCAATCCAACACTGGCTGCCTGCTTCCTCGACTCGACTCGACCTATTCAAAAGTCTAAGCATAGTTTATTTAACGCATTCATAAGATGATATATGTTGTGTATGATAATGTATTTTATCATATTAGCACATGTTTTGTATTCACTCTTCAAAGTATTCTTTGTCATTATTCTCATTTTGTAAATAAATGTTTATTGAAATGTGGTATTCAAAGTTATTTGGTCCAACATCACGCCTTGAGGTTAACTGAACAGGCTTCCTCTCACATTCCTGAAAAGCTTTTCCCATGACCTCTTGATCTCCGTAGTGTTCATTACAAGTGGGAGTCCTTCCCCCCCGAAAATCGATAAAGAGGATAAGGCTTGGAAGTGCTTGTGAATTTTAACTATAATTGATCAGGTACAGTGACCTCTAGTCAGACTATTTGCCTTTCGATCAGGTTACTCAACTTCAAAGTGTCTTGAGTTTTCCAGACAAAGCCTGAGATTCAATCACACCCTGAGAAATGAAGTAGCCGCGCATCCATCAGCTTAATGTCAAGGTCCATCTCAGAGTCCCTCCACAATGTGAATAACAATAACGGTAGCTGTATGTGAGCTGAGCCCAGCTTTCCAATCCCTATTTTTAGTCCTTTTGTTGTTCCTCTCTGTTTTACTATCCTTTGATAAACAAATAACTCTTCAGAGATTCCTCCATGTCGAGTGTACAAAGTCAACTCCCTTACAATGCAGCAGTACTCCAAGTCTTTGGCCCTCATTATAGCATGCATGTTTTCTCGTATAATGGCAAGCCCCCCTCCTCCATCGTCACTTGAGAAATCGCTCTCAGTACTTGCTCTTGCTCTGTGTAATAGCATGGCTCCTCTGTATTCTGCTCTCTCTCCGGCTCTGATCTGCTGTGCTGATTGATATAACCCACGATTATTACAGAATGTCAACCAGATGCCTCATTAGCGCAGGCTGTCACATTGGGGTTAAGTTGGTCTGCCCCCTCCTTTTCATCAGTACCCATCCCTCAGACTGACTGGCCCTTTAAGAGCATCTGCATACCTGCAGGATTTGAGCATTTGATGCAAATGTTCAAAATGCAATCACTTTAATGGGTGGAACCAAGAAATAAATGCAGATTAGCTCTTGAAATACTTCTCGTCAAAATAGCTAAACACAGTATATATCAATGTGAAAAATTACATGGATCATCTTTTTTCCATTACATTTGTGATTTTTCAAAACCAACAGGAATACACTCTGGATTAGCTCTTGAAGCTGCAAATTAGCTGCTGGATCAAAAATTACAGTCTGCATTAGAATGTTCTTTTAATTATCCTAATTAATTTTCTTTCACTTTTAAAGAAAACTGCAAGGAAAACCAGCACAAACAGAAATTCATTCCACAAAGTGAATGCTGCTGAAATGACAGGCAACACAATCGTATGGCGTCAGTTGAAAAGCCTTACATTGTGCTCCATCAGTTTTAATATTATAGTAGCTGGCATTATTTGAGAGACAAAGCACTAATATTATGCATCAATTATTTTCCTTCGGATTAGTTCTCTTTCTTCGACAATACCCTAGCGAGATAATTACTGCCCTTAAGAGCAGCTCTGCTTAAAAAAGGTGCTGTGCTACTTTAATAATAATCTCCCTAAAAATATTGCATTATTAATTGATAGTGCTGCAGAATAGCAAGATAGTAGTCTGTCCGCCTCGTGTAATATACTACATGTGAACGCACTGGCAGTGGAGTAAAGTTGATTTTAAGTGCAGTATCTGCAGCACAAAGGCAGTCACACAGGTGTTTCCCATTAACGAGAAGGCAAACAATCAGTGTTCCCCAGAAAGTGCAGTAGTTTGGGCAGAACATACACTACCGTTCAAAAGTTTGGGGTCATCCAGACAATTTCGTGTCTTCCATGAAAACTCACTTTTATTTATCAAATGAATTGAAAATTGAATAGAAAATATAGTCAAGACATTGACCAGGTTAGAAATAATGATTAATATTTGAAGTATTAATTTTGTTCTTCAAACTTCAAGCTCAAAGGAAGGCCAGTTGTATAGCTTATATCACCAGCATAACTGTTTTCAGCTGTGCTAACATAATTGCACAAGGGTTTTCTAATCAGACATTAGTCTTCTAAGGCGATTAGCAAACACAATGTACCATCAGAACACTGGAGTGATAGTTGATGGAAATGGGCCTCTATACACCTATGGAGATATTTCATTAGAAACCAGACGTTTCCACCTAGAATAGTCATTTACCACATTAACAATGTATAGTGTGTATTTTTGATTAATGTTATCTTTATTGAAAAAAACTGTGCTTTTCTTTGATATTTCTGATTCAAAGTCAAACTAAATATGTGTCTTATACGCATGCCTTTAGTGTCCCCACTGCAATTAGGAACTGCCAGTTAGTGGGGTTAACTACGAGCAGGATAGCTGTGTGGTCTGTGTATTGCGAAACATAGAAGCCCTCTGCTGAGAGATATACACTGTATCAGGAATCGTTATTCTTAGTCTTCATTTAAATTAAACACTTTTTATTGTAACTTTTCGTCTCCTGACTTTTCTTCGGGTCCACCCAAAGGTTTTTGAACACAACAGCTCCCACAGATGTGTTCCGACATTACCTTTCAAGCTACGTCAGTTAAAGCTCCAGCTCCAGCAGGAGCATTATCCCAAAACCGGGTGAGACCTGGTTATAGGAATGTTATACTTTCTAAACACCAACAGTGTTATTCCAGAGAACTTGCTCTGGGCACGGTCTCAAAGAATAAAAACTAAACATTGTGTGCTTCTCAAAGCTTGCAGAGATGGTTGGTGCATCTCCCTGAATGGATCTCTGTTGAATTATTCAAACTGAAAAAAAGGAAAACCAGCCTCACAGCCTTCTTTTTACTCGGGGAACATGAATTCCTATCGGGATGGAACATCAGAGACAATTAACAAAGGGCAAATATGTCAGCACCCCATGGAAAGCCGACTGTAATGTGAGTTATATATGCAGAGAAGATGCAAGAGCAGCATTCGCTGAGCTCCTATCTGATAGGCATTGCAACACCGCCGCTCTGTTCAGTGTAATCAACTCTGCTATCAGCACTCTGCCTAAAGAATCCGTGATAAAACCCACTGCACGCTATACCCAAGTACATAACACTACATGGCATGATATGAACTAAATATTGTGTGTAAGGAGACCAACACATTCCCACGGGTTTAACGCCATACAGTATGTTCTTCCTTACCAGTACCAAGAGTTGTCAGGCTAACTTCCTCTGGTACTTTTTATATCTTCCTGTGACATTTCTGTGGTACTCGGAGAGACTTGTGTGGACTTTTGGGACACCTACCACAGGAATGCAGCACATGTTCTGGAGTAATTTACCACATGTTATTTATGTGTATGGTCCTGTGGTAAGTCTATCAAAAATACCTCACAAGTTTCTGAGGAATGGAATAGGACCCCCTTAATAAACATCACTGTGGTATGTGGGGTACCAGCGTGTGATTCTCTTTACACAATACCAAAAATGATTTTTTTTGTGAAAACATTCATTAGAATGTGTCCACAAAAGGCTTATTTTTCCGAAACCATCACTCTTTCGTAGGCTCACCTTAACTTTCCTGTATGTCTGCTATGAGCTTCTCTGGCACTGCTACAGAAGATACAACATGCTAACATCATCTAGTATGGTGGTGTCATTCTATTTGGGAGTATTTAATAAAGCTGGCAGGTTCCCTCTGTATTCGTAAACTGTAACTGTTGCCTCTGAGAGGAAAAAAGGGAGGAAAGGCAGCCTGATCCATCCCCAAAGGCCTGTGAAGGATAAACCTGTTAGTACTGAAGACAGGGAATTAAAAAACAGGAACACGGTGACAGCATCCAAGTTAATTATCAGGATATCTACATATGCTCTCAGCTTAAGAATGGGGATGAAACCTCTGTTACGTAAACATGAAGTCGAGATCAACTTTGGATCGTCCCACAGAGTGACCTTCACCATCCATGAAGCAGCCCCGGCCCCATGGCACACAAGGTCGTGGCTTTGCTTCTTTGATGTCCATCTGTAAGAGCCTGGTAATCAAAGTGGATTGCTTTTTCGTTTCAGCTCATTCATTCACAATACTAAGATGTGCCTTGGAACCAGGCTGCATCTGTAATGGGATCTGTATGCACTGTTTTATTACATCAATGCACACACAATGGTTTTAATTTCACACAGGACATCAATTTGAACATTTGACATTGGCATTATAATTAGCCTTATATGTTAAAATATGCAATAAGACTCTTGAAACAACACATATTATGTGTCTTTTAACTTTATATATTTAACTTTTAACGATGTATATACATATATATAACCCTAAAGTATCTTTCTCTGTTTTTAAGGGGTCTCTGATAGTCCTAAATATACACCTGATGTTCTATATATAGCTTGAAATATAGACTTTTTTTGTGTTCAGTAAGAATCATTTTACCTAAAAACTCAACCGAAGCCGCAACATGTCAGATTATGCGACATGGGCAACTACACTGAAAATATTTTTACATCACATTTGACTGACTTGTTTTGGTCCTCAACTTGTCATTTCCCCAGAGGGGCTTCAAAGTTATCAAGCTGCCACTTGAATGAGTCTTGCTTTTCATATTCTCTTCATAAATAACTCTTGTGAATTGCTCTTTTCGTCAAGGAGGCCCACGTGGGTGACCCGATCCCTGGATTGAGAAACCTCCACACTGAAGGTTCCTAACGTCATTCAGTTAGAATTCTGTTTTGGCCCACAGCTGCTTCATGTCAGTCTACTGCCAGCACAAACTCAGAGAAGTGTCACAGGCTCTGACATATCCCATAGTTATGATTCTGCATTTAAATGCTCCCTCTTTCCCCTTACAGACTTATCAGTTCCTAGAGAAACATGATCTTTAATTTCATAACCAGTAAAACCCCATGAATGATGAGCTAGTTGGCCTTGTGTCATTTATTAAGGAGCAGATCAGACTCAAACAAACAGCCTGACAACTTCACTTCAGCAAGGAATACAAATGCTGTGTTGTTACAACTCACAGAAGGTCCAAGCTTGTTCGAGTCGAGGTGAGGTGGAAACAACTCTCTTTACTTGCGAAACAAAATACGGAAAGTACAAAAACGATCCGGTTACCGAACAAGGAGTAGACACAGACTAAATATATGTGTACAAAAAGTACAAAATGAGTTGTTCCAAAATAACAGACTTTGATTATGATTAGTAGGGCTTCAAGTATACTCAAGTATACCAAGATTAAATATACTTTGCATATTTATTGTTCACCTGTGTATACATGGGAACGAGACACAGGTGGAAACAATGAGGGTGAGGCTTGCAATCATACAGGAGGCAGAGAAGTGGCTGAGGGCAGGTGAAGGTAATGAGCAATCAGGGTCAGGGCAGACAATCACAGGGACAGGAAGTGCAGGGAAACAGAGGACACAAGAGACAGGACTTCAAAATAAAAAAGGAAGCACACAGGATGTTACAAAGTTGCTATTCATGGTTTTAAAAGAGAGATTACCATGCAAGAGACATAACATGCCTTCTGTATAGGTCCATTCAAGTTACATTTAAATGTATTTTATATATCTGTGCATAGGCATAATCAATTGTCTGAACTTTTGTCTTAGAAAATGTGTGTTCAATATTTTTTAGTTCAGCCACTTTCTTTTCTGAAAATCCACACAAAAATTCATGAAAATCACCAGATGGACGTGGCAGTTGGTCGCCTTTGATTTACCCCTAGTCTGGTAGCCTATTCTATAATACCAAGATCTTATGGCTATCTTGTCTTATTTGATCAAAAAGGAATTTGTTGTTGAAATTCCGTATTACATCCAGACAGCAATCATTGAATCAAATGCTCTGACTGAAAAATCCAATATCTGAGGCTGCAGGTGAATAATACACATATAGGCCTACAAGCCACAAGCTGCTTAACAATTGTGAGTACTAACAGTAGCCATGTCAGCTGTTTACATTCATTGGTGTATAGTTGTCTGTCTCTGTCATAGACTGTGATCTCTATGTGTCAGACTCAGCCCTGTGATTGGCCCGATTCCTGCCCAGGGTGGAGAACTCATTTACTGCACCTCACGCCCAATGTCAGCTTGGATTGATTCCTGCCCCCGGCGATCCCCGGAGGAATCGTGGTTATAATCGATGGAACTTTATCCAAAAGTGCCCATAACATTTTACGAAACTGCTGCAGAGAAACTGTTGTACAATGCCCAATATTGACCTCATTATTGCCTAAATGTTCTTCCTGTGGTGGAGCACTGGTGTTTAAACTGTTTGTGTGTTGCACAAGATGTTTGGGATATTCTGCTCCACACTGTTTTTCCTATACGTTTTGAAGTTTCAGCCCCTATAACTACAAAACGTGTATCATACACTTTAATATTTGTGCTGGCTATTTACAATTGCATCGCATGTTTTGGTGGTCTCCATTCATTGATTTGTGATTATGAAAAGTACTGAAAGGTTCTGCCATTGTGTTAATCCATGACAGCGAACAATGTCTGCATTACTTTGTAAACCAGATTTGTTTTACTATGATTACAAAGTCTGCATTGTGTAATCTCATAGGCTACTGTGAATTGGATACGAACGTGAACAGACTTCTATCAGCGCTCCACTGACATGTCGTAATCTCTGTTACTCCATGAACTCCGTCGGTGGTTGTCAGTTTAACAGAAAGGTACATCTTGGTACAGTTCGCTCAGAAAAGTCAAAAACACTACCGCCCGAACAGGGACTTGAACCCTGGACCCTCAGATTAAAAGTCTGATGCTCTACCGACTGAGCTATCCAGGCTCTACCGGCGTCTTGAGGTATGACCTACAAACATTTTTCCAAAGCTGATGCTGATATTGACGTTTTGTAGTATTACAACAATTTCAACAATATGTACAGTGTGGACACATTAACACACGGTGATGGTTTGGAAGACAAATAATATAAGAGGAGACTTTAATCGTGTATTTTAGGTCCTAAGCAGTTCAAAAACAGAACCAGGGCTCTCAAGTCTCACGCATTGAGTGAGACTCACGCATTTCGGTCTTAACTCACGCACTCCCGCCACACATCGTATTTCTCACGCTGAAAAAAACTCGGCTATTTAATGTTTGAATGCAGGGGTGCTCAATACGCCGATCGCGATCGATTGGTCGATCGCGGTCGCTGCAGAGCTCCGACGCCGGTCTGCGCGCATCGGGACGGAGCAAAGAAAAAGTCACTAGCACCCCCCCCCCCCCCCCTATTACTATTAGGAGGCGATACTCTACCTCCATCTAACGACCACGCTCTGCACTACAAGTGTAATTTGCTTCCGTCATATGAGGAAATTAGGAGCGAGGAAGTCGCAGCTGAACAACAGTAAAGTAGATTTTCTGAGATTGAAATGTTAAATGTGTTTTTTATTGCTCGTCGTGAATGTCTCAGTGTGAGCACTGAAGATCAAATCAAGACGATCTTCTTGCCTCCATCGGCTCACTCTGCGGTAGCTCACGTTAGTAGTTGTTTATATTGTTGTGGTCCCTTTGTGGTCTATGAAGGAGCTCGATGGAGAGATACTCAGTCCAGAAGGTCATCGGTGAGGGCTCTTTCGGTCGGGCCTTGTTCGTCTGGTGTAAAAGCAGTCAGGAGAAGTATGTGGTCAAGGAAGTCCAGCTGCCAAAGGTATGTGCAAACAGAGCAGCAACAACATAAGGGGATGTTGGATGTGGATCACTCTGTAAATCAATCTGCTGCAGACTACTTTATTCCAGACTGTTATATCCCTGGGGTAGGATATGGAAATGGTAGGCCTATTTGCTCTGTGCTGATAACCTACCAGACTTGGAGGCTGATTGTTTTGCAGAATAGAGAATAGATCCTCCATGTATTTGCATTTTTATAGCGTCACTCTGAATTGGAGAATTCGAGGAGAGAAGCCATCCTGCTGTCCAGAATGAAACATCCCAACATAGTGGCCTTTAGGGAGGCATTCGAAGGTATTCACAAGTCTATCTCTCTTCCAGCAAGACAAACAGTTATTGTGGTTTGGACTGCCGGATAGACTGTGCGCTTTTGTTTGTTCAGCTGATGACTCCCTGTGTATTGTGATGGAGTACTGCAGTGGAGGAGACCTGCTCCAGAGGATTCAGCAACAGAAAGCTGAGCAGTTCTGTGTCGATGACGTAAGCCCCGACCTTCCTGCAACTGTTCTCAGAATTGTGTGTCTCATTTGATGTATTTCGTGTTTTGTTTTATTGCCATCTTTTGTTTCCAGATCTTGAGGTGGTTTGCTGAAATGTGTGCTGCCGCGCTGCATATCCACGACAGAAGGGTTTTGCACAGAGATCTGAAGTCCAAGGTGCAGTACTCTGTAGACATCATAGTTTATAGTTACTATAAACGTTAATATATATATATCTTTATTCCAGACTCATGCGTCCATAAAACAACAAACACAAATACAACAATAATATATAAGATACAATACGAGGAATATATTCCATTGTATGTCTGAAATGGTTAACATACATAAAATAGACAATACAAACTCATGCGTAGGGCCAGATGAGTCAGTAATTGAGTTCATTGGTTGATGTGAACGCTGGGGAGGGAAATGAGATAAGATCCCAACTTCATCTCCCACTTAATATACTTAATGTTATTATTTTGGCCTCATCTCAAGCCGTCGCTTCTTTTTCATTTACGTACCCAGAACATTTTCCTGACAGATAATGGCACAATAAAGCTCGGGGACTTCGGCTCGTCGTGTATTCTCATAAGTAATACCATAAGTAATACTATAAGTAATACTGTTGTTACCATTAGTAATACCATGAGTAATACAACAAGTAATACCACAAGTAATACTATAAGTAATACTGTTGTTACCATAAGTAATACCATGAGTAACACAACAAGTAATACTATAAGTAATACTATAAGTAATACCAAATGCAATACTACAAGTAATACCATAAATAATACCATATGCAATACCATAAGTAATACCACGAGTAATGCCACCCACAAGTAATACCACAAGTAATGCCACCCACAAGTAATACCACAAGTAATACACTTTGGACCAGTGATTAGCTCGCAGTGGTCAAAAACTCCACAGGTTACCTTTTTAGATTAAAAACAACTGCTGCTGTTTGGATTAATATATATATGGAAAATAGAGGGAACCGTCTTTTAATTATATCATTGTGTTTTTAACCTTATCAGTTTATTAATTATAGTTCAAAAAGTCTTATTTAATTATTCTGACGGCTCATTTCAGACTCAATGCAATTCCTTCTGTATATTAACTGATAACATATCTGCAGTATTTAATCTCTTTGTTGGAACATTATTAACATTAACTTGTCTCACTTGTAGTTGCTACAATACCACTGAATGCACTGCAAAAAGAAGTGAGGACTCATTGACTGGATGAAGGAAATCAGCCAAAGCTCCACGTGTTCCTAAGTTGATTACCTCTGCACCTCGTGAACTGCAGCTTCTCACACAGTCGGCCTCTCTTCCTTCTTCCGTCTCATCAGCTGTTTGACATGTTGATTTAAAAACAATCGTGACTTTAGATAAATCTGGAAAGCTGCAAACATTTAGTCCACCTGAAGACACTTCCCTGCCTCGCGCGGTTCAATGTGCGATGCTGCGATGCTGGTGATCGACTGAGTTTTCATTGTGAAAGAGACACACCCATGGTTTGATCAATATTGTTTTAATTGCTAGGATCTGCTTGAAGCTTATGGCACGGGCGCAGCCAGAACATCACGAAGGCTGCAGAGTTTAAAATACACGAGGACGAAAGTCAATCAATTCTTTTCTCTCAGGCCCTTGGATCTTGCTCGAGATCCCTTTAATTTCAAACTGAAGTCATGGGTGTGCGGTGGTCGTTGTGTGCGGTGGTTTCCTGGTCTTTGATACTTTGAGAGGAGCGCCAGGAAAAAAGAAGAAAGAAGACTGAGGTAAGGCATCAGTGTAAGTGGGGCTCACAGAAAGACCGCACGTCCCAGAAGATTCTACATTCAGCAGCTTCGATCTCCTTCGTCGTGTCTCCTCCTCCTTCCTGGCTCTCGTCGACTCATCCTGAAGCTTAAAAGTGTCGCCCGACCCGTCGCAGATGATGTTCTGATACAGCCTCGGCCGGAACAGTCTCCACCCGGCCAGTACCAGTGTCTACAAGAGACTACGGAGGAAAGACGACCAACCCTCAACAACCGCTTTCAAGACGGCTGGTGAGGCAGTCCTGTTTCACCTTATGACGACACGCACGCTGTGTTTGGCATCATTAATTTAAAGATAAATATAATAACGAGTTATTTTGAAATTTATTTATTGGTTGGTTGGTTGAGAAAATATATCATGATATATTCATGAATTCATGATATTGTTGTTTAATAGTGTTTAATATTATTTAATTTATTTTATTGGTTGGTTGAGAAAAATATATTTATAAATTATATTAAAGAGTTTGATATTATTTAATTTATTTTATTGGCTGGTTGATAAAATTATATTCATGAATTATATTAAAGTGTTTAATAGTGTGCTGTTTTAATCCACCAGCCTCATCCAGAGCTCTTTTTTATTATGTGTGCACAAGGTACATATTTTAGCCAAAGATAAAATAACTATTTTATTTTGTATTCAGCAGCAAATAAAGTTTTTATGAATTGTCAAAAAATGTCCTTCACAGTTCACTAATACGTCACTTTTAAAAATAGTCTAAAAAATCAGTTGAAAGCTGTCTCAGCTGAGCTGGAACCATTGAGCTAAATTATTATGGCTCAGACATTTACTGGCTCGTGTGCCCACTCTTAAAGGAAGGGTTTTAATACTTACTTTTAAATGGGATGTACTTCTTGAATTTAAAATGCTGTACTGTAACTTTGCATTGTGTGTATTTATCCTACTATTAACAATTATCCTATGTTGTTGTTATTGTTTATCTTGTCTTTTATGCTGTACGGTCTGTCAGGGACCATACCTGATGCAAATGAGCTGAAGCTACACTCTGATGTACGAGCATCGAATGGCTTACATTTATGTTTTAACTGTACATGGTCCCTTTTAATAAAGATAATAACTAATAATATCTGAAATAACTGAAATTACACACAAACGACTATCTTGTGCACAATCATTGTTGAAAAAGAAACCTCTCAGGCGGTTCCATAGAAAACACTAATAATTACATAAATATATCTATTATTGATTTTTACGTTTTGGGACGTGGGACCAAAATCTATTGTTAAATTCTAATCTGTCCGGGCTGTGGTTTTCCCACAAGTAGTGTGTTTTTTCTCTGGCTCTACACGGTGTGTGTTTTCCATTCACATGTGTTGATTGGCATTGTGGTTACCCATGTCCCGAAAGGTCAGCCAGCCACAGGTTGAAGGAGCTGCAGTGTTTCTGGCAGCGTTGCTAACCAGCAACACTCGGACCGTCAGCCCTCGCCGACCCACCAGCCGGGCCAAACACCGCGATGCCTGGGACACAGGGCGACAAGGCAAGCCTGAGAGGCAGGCTGAGGGTGAGGTTCGAAGGCAGCGAAGGCACCAGAACGGCGACGCTTCAAGTCAACCTGCGTTTTCACATAAAAGTCTAAAATAAATAATCTTTAATGACAAATCTAAACAAAACTATGCATCTCTGTAAACCTTCTCGATCTAGTGATCATATGTGTGCATCATATTTACTGCCTTAAATACATCTTGTAAAGGAAAGTTGATTTTAACTTTGGTCATTGGTTCTTATTTTAATGCTATAATTTTAAATATTTAACATTTTCCTGAAAAGGAAATCCCGTTCAATCATGACTTCGTAACTGGCAGTGAATGAGAAAAAAGAAAAAATTAATAATCCCTCACTAATAACAATATATTAATATTCCCAGAAAACATCTCTCTTCAAACTATATTTATTCATATTATCATGCAAAATTACATTTTGCAAAGAATTATATTTAGAACACATTATGATAATATCTGAATAATTGATCTGATATATGATGACATGATGATCAGATCAGTGCTCGTTACCTAAGCTGATCCAGTCATCCAGCATTTCCGCTTAATCAAAATCCAAAATAACTCGACCGATACATTCACAGAGTAACCTTCGACTTGACACATGTTGTTGTTTTTGTTATCACCCAGTAACCCGCGTGGGTTGTGGACATGTGAGCCACTTACCTGGGAGTTTTCCGGGGCCCCAACTAATTTGACCCTTGTATCACGATCGCTTCCTGACATGTTCTTTCCCTCAATGTTACTTGATCACCAAAATAAGGCTGGCTCTAGTTTGTAATCAAAGACCAGTTTCATTGTCACAGGGACCAAATAGGACCAAAGAGTATTTCAACACTGCATTTTCATACAAGCCTCCTAAAATAAAGTTGTTTCACAATAAAGAAAGCTTAAAAACGAACAAAACCACATTTATCTTCCTGACGTAACGCCCTCCGCTATCACCTTTATGGTGGCTCTGAGGATGGGGAATCAGCGCCTCCGGGGCCTGCGGTCCCAGCACCTGCTTGATGAACCTCTCGACTCCCTCTCCGGCTACGTCAGAGCGGGTAGCCCGACTGGCTGAGGACAATGATGCTGGTTTCTATATTTGTCGAGATGCACGCCTCTTATCAAACGCTACGATCTCCGCCGCCATGCTTCCAGGAGCATGGTTTCACCCCGCGGAGTCGCCCAAATGTTAACCACCTAGGCCTCACGCAAGAGACAGACCAATAACTTGATATCGAGACATAAAAATATTTAACACAATGAGATTATATACTCATATAGTAGGACGGAAACACAGTCGACCTTGTTCATGACAGTGTTGGACTCCCAGGAGCCCACAGAAACAAGCTCTCAGGTCTCTAGTTAATGAGTCAACATAGGATGCCAAGGCCTGATGTAAAGCAACAATGGACCGAGAAATGTTGAATAGTTTTAATCCTCTCATCATGCTTCATAGTTATAGCTACACCACCGTCAAACTTTAGAACACCCTAATTTTCCCCAGTTTTTATTGAAATGTAAGCAGTTCAAGTGAATAACCTGAATGGTATTAAAGGTCAGCGTGCAAACTGCCAGGAGGTTAAACAAAAAAGTTTAGCAAAAATAGTGCAGATTTCAGGGTTATACAAAAAGGCCTTTTTCAAGGAACAAGTCATGGGTTAATGACTTGCAGCTGTTCTGAAAGTTTGCAAGTTCTGGAAGTAAATTAAGCCTCGAGAGTTGATGCTCACGATTCCTCCAGGTGTCTCAACTTTAGTTGATTGCTGTCTGTGGAACAGCAGTGTCGGAACAGACTGTGTTGCGACACCCTCTTAAGCATTATTTGGACAGTATTGTACTGCAGGAGGTCGTATATTGCTCTTATAATGGCAAGAAAAACACAACTAACAAAAGACAGACCATTCTGTGGAGCCGAGCATTCCTATAAACCTTAGTGGTAATGACTTTATGAACTTCTTTAATGAAAAGATTTTAACTATTAGGGCCAAGATTAATAATCTTGTTCATAACCAGCCAATCTGTTTCAAGTGGAATGGCCTTGAAACCGCTGTATGCCCTGGTATATTTGAGGATTTTCCCATCAACCGTGACCAATTATTTCAACGGTTTTCATTTTAACACGCTCACCTGTCTCTGGGACCCCATCCCTATTTAGGCTGCTTAAAGACGCTTTGCCTTTAATTGGCGGCTCTCTATTAGATAATATCAATGTCTCTGCTAACAGGCCACGACCACACTCCTTCAAGGTGGCTGTTATTAAACCTCTCCTGAAGAAGCCCACTCTGGATCCAGAGGTATTGGCCAACTACAGACCGATCTCAACCTCCTTCCTCTCCAAGATCCTGAGAAAGTGGTCGCAAATCAGTTGTGCGACTTTCACATCATAATAGTTTATTTGAGAAATTTCAATCAGATTTTAGAAAACACCACAGCACCGAGACGGTACTGGTGAAATTACAAATGACCTCTTAATGGCAGCAGATAAAGGACTCTCTGTCCTGGTCTCTATTAGACCTAGTGCTGCATTCGACACCATTGACCATGACATCCTGTTACAGAGACTGGAGAAATGATTAAGTATTTCAGGCACGGCACTAATTTGGTTTAAACTTATTTATCAGATCGATCTCAGTTTGTATTTGTAAACGATGACGCCACAACACCAACGTTAATCACGGAGTTCCACAAGGTTCTGTGCTTGGACCAATTTATTTACCTGATATGCTTCCTTTGGCAATAATATTATCAGAAACACTCATAAACTTTCATTGTTACGCAGATGACACCAACTATATTTATCGATAAAACCAGAGGAGAGCAACCAACTCAGAAATTCAAGTATGTCTTAAAGACATAAAACATGGATGACCCGCAACTTTGATGTTAAACTAGACAAAACCAAGTAATTTTAATCGGCCCTGAGCACCTCAGATCAATTATCTGGCAGGATGTGGATTCTGTAGACGTATTGCCCTGGCATCCAACACCACTGTAAAGAATCTTGTTATCTTTGATCGACTTGTCCTTTAACTCCCACGTAGCAACCAAGGACTGCATTCTTCATCTACGTAATATTTCGCAAAATCAGGCACATCTTTGTCTCAAAAGATGCAGAAATTGGTTCACGTTATTACATTTCGAGACTGGATTACTGCAACCCTTATTAGCAGGCTGCTCTAATAACTTTAGGTCCCTCCAGTTGATCCAGAATGCTGCAGCCTGTGTTCTCACTAAAACTAAGAAAAGAGATCACATCACTCCTGCACTAGCTGCTCTGCACTGGCTCCCCAGTGCAAACCAAGAATCACTTTTAAAATTCTTCTCTTAACTCTACAAAGCTCGATTGGTGATGCTCCATCATATCTTTATGAGCTTGTCGTACCATATTGCCCCACTCTAGAGAGCTACGCTCATCAAATGCGTGGACTACTTGTAGTTCCTAGAGTCTTAAAAAGTAGAATGTGGGAGCCAGAGCCTTTAGTTATCAAGCCTCTTTTATGGAACCAGCCCACCTCAGCCTGGGAGGCAGACACAGTCACCTCGTTAAGAGTAGACTTAAGACCTTCCCTCTTTTGACAGAGTTAGTTAGCCGAATTAGGTTTGTCTGGTCCAGCTCCCTCGATATGCCAATATAGGCTTATAGCTGTCGGGATCGCTTTAGGATGCCTGAGTACCCATTTCTTCTCCTTAAGGATGAATTTTCATCTCAATCACACGTTGCTCAACTCTGCTTTCTCCCGGAAGTCTCTGACTTTATCGCTCATGTAACACGACCTGCGAGACGCATAGATCCTATCCGCCTGATGGATCGTCTGGTCGTGGAATTCCTGCTCGCGACTACGCCACTGTCCTGTTGAGACTCCGCCCACCCTCCCTCCCCACCGCCATCTGCCTGATGGACTGGAGGTCTCCATCGCGGAATATGCCTACTATGAACTATTCATACCTGTCATATTCATTGAATGGTTTCAACTTAAATCACCTTCTGTACACATTACATCTGGCTGCATCTGTCCATCCTAGGAGAGGGATCCTCCTCATGTTCTCTCCAGGTTTCTTCCCTTTTTTTCCTGAAGGGTTATTTGGGAGTTTCTTCCTGGTCCATGTGAGGTTTTGGGGCAGGATGTCTATGTACAGATTGTAAAGCACTCCGAGACAAATTTGTAATTTGTGAAATTGGGCTATACAAATAAACTGAATTGAATTGAATTAGTTTCTTTAAAGGAACAGTGCGATAAAAATGAAATGCATTATTATTATTGTAACCTCCTTTGGAGGAATTGAGGGGTTCTAAAACTTTAAACCGGTAGTGAATATTAAATAACGTGAGTGGTGCAAGAAATACTCAGATCCTTTACATCAGTAAAAGTAGATATACGACAGTAAAAGTGCATCCACAGGAGTATGAGATGTGAGGCCCATGTTGTCTTGTTTAAGGATCATATATATAATACTGCCATGCCATATATCATGTGTTTATGTGTGAAAAGCAACAGTGTGTCAGCTAAATGTAGTGGAGTAAAATACAATAATGCCACCTCTAGTGTAAGCATATAAAGCAGCATGTACGGAAATACCCAAGTGAAGCATGCTGCAAGTACCTCGAACGAGTACCACACGCGTACTTTACGTTGGTTAACGTGACATTCCACCACTGCCTGAAGTCAAACATGCCATTAGTCCGGCTGCGGAGTTCAAAACAAACGGACATCTGCAATGTCACGACGAACCCAACGGGATGACGCGATTTAACGCTCGCGAGCCGTTATTAACGAGGTATGTGGTAATAACAACGTAGTGACGTAACTTAAACACCAGAGCTGATAAACTGACACTGGACCCAGTAGCTTGTGTTTCGTCGCTTAAATAAAAAAACATCCGGACGTGAACGCCTCACCTGAAAGGGGCATCCGCCTCCGTAGGGCGTCTTTATCTTTCTCACGTTACCTGCTATAATAAATGTATTTAGTTTTAAATTAAACTAGCTCGCTAATTGAGGTGCATGGATATACCAAATAAACATTCCGGATGCAGTTGGTGACTCTTCGTCTTCTTCGTTGGTGTTTGATTTGGCACAGTGGCATCATGATGGATGTCTCCGCCTTTTTAGGTAACGCACGCACGCACACACACACACACACACACACACACACACACACACACACACACACACACACACACACACACACACACACACACACAATCGCTCACTCACACATGTATATTTATCAGGGTTCGTACGGTCATGGAAAACCTGGACAAGTCATAGAATTTTAAAACGGTTATTTCCAGGCCTGGAAAAGTCATGGAAAAAACTTAAATCACAAAAGTTCTGGAAAAGTCCTGGAAATGTTGTTAAATTCACACGTTCATTTACGCCGAGTTTGAAACAATTAATATGTTTTTGAAAGAAAGACGCTCAGAATATAAACCGGCATACGCTCTCATACTGGCGGCGCAATTATTATTTTTTCCCGTTGCAAGTGAACGCACCTTAACCGGAAAGTTCGCTGGCCATAGCAACAGCAGCTCGGGAGTCTGGATCCGCCGGCTGGGTCCGCTGCCCCCCCATATACACATATTTTATGCCCATCTGGATTATTGTTAAAATAGATCTAGATACAGGTTATTAGTGAATGTAGGAAACATTAAACACTTTGTTCAGTAACGGTGACGATGAAAATATTATAGCCTTCAATGTTTATGTCAAAAAAGTAGCAGGAAACTGCAGGGAATCGAACCCCATCCCAGCAAACCAGGAGTACCATTACCAGTGTCTTTTGCTGTGTGTGTGTTTCTGTATTTGTGTGTCAAACATTTCAAGGATTGACTGCATTTTTTTCAGCAGTTTGAATATTTCAGTTTGGTCATGGAAATTTGATTTAAAGTCCTGGAAATCCATGGGCCAAAATGTGTAAGAACCCTGATTTGCACTAATATGTATATATATATACACACTTACTTTCTGAGAGTGAGATGTTGCTTTGGTTGGTCAACAGAAAATTAATTGTAATTAATTGATTAATCATCACATATTAATCGACTTGTTATATTTGAGGGTTTTCCTGTTTTAAGGAGAAGTTTCTGACGATGAACTGATTATTTAAATTTGTATACAAATATTTTTGCATATTTATATTTAAAGGTTGCAACTCCCACCATTTTATGACATTTTACAGTTTTGTATTCCATATGGAACATAAATACATCTTCATTAAACAGAACATATAAACTGTCTTCTTCATTTAAGTTTTTGTATATATTATGTCTGTTAATAGTTTAATTGTTAACTTCCAATAGTTCAATAATAACCTCCACGACTGGTTGATGTTAAACACTGTGTGTGGTAGTGCAGGATGATGGCCACAGTGTACGTGCGTTTCAAACAGGTGGAGGCTCTGACGGGACGGCGGCGAGCCTGCTGAGCCGAGCTGACTGAACTGGGCGTCGGGTTGCTGCCCTGGGCCTCGACCAGCTCCTTCGGGATGTGCCGTGGTCGCCAATCTTCCAGGTGAGCGCCTGGGTCAGTCCATGTCGTCAGCAGCCTGTGCAGTGTTAAAGGTGTGTGTAGTGTGTGTGTGTGTGCAGAAGACCACGCTGTTCTCCATGCACCTGGTGGGGCGCGGTGCGGTGTGATCCATCTTGTCCAGACGTCCTGACCTTGCTCCGCATGCCTGCATAGCCGCCGCCTCCATCCACAGCAGTGAACGCCTTCCTGTCCGGCTCACATCGGGTCTCGGACTCTGGGCAGCATCTGACACTGGGGCATCCTTCTACGCATCCTTCTTACGCGAGGAGAGGAGAGAGAGGGAGAGAGAGAGGGAGGGAAAGAGAGAGGGATGGAGATGGAGAGAGAGGGAGGGGAGGTGTGGAGAGAGAGAGAGAGAGAGAGACTCTCCGGATACATAATCCCCCGTTCAGAGTTCTTCACCTCCGCTGCGTTCCCTAACTCCTCCTCGGTGTTCGTGTCGTCCGTGGTGATGTACGGCAGTCTGCCCGGAGTGGACGTCGTTCGCAAACTGCACTGGACTCCAGGAGAGACGGTCCGTCCTGCAGCCGGAGAGACGGCTGATCGTAGTTTTTGTTAACGCAGTTTTCTAACTCCTCAGATGTTTTCGCACTCGAGCAGCTCCCCACGTCTGTCGTCTAGAGAACAACGATGACGCGTCGTTGCGCCGGTAACGCCGCCTCGGCGGCTTGTTGTTGATGTTGGTTTGTTTGTCTCAGGGCTACGCCGCTCACATCATCAGCTTGTTGTGTCCGGAGTGGTTTCTGGCCTCTCCAGGGCCATCAGCTCATCATTCCTCAGCCGTGTCCGGAGTGGTCTCTGGCCTTCTCCTCATCAGCTCTCAGCTACATCCGAGATTTCAGGTACTTCCTCTGCTCTGCTCCGCGTCTGCTTTTGAACGTCGACATATTCAATGTAGCCTACGTGACTCTCGATAAGAGTTCCTGAAAATGAATCGCGCGCGTCGTTTAACGTTTTGAATAAAGTTCTGCGTGTTGACGAATGGAAATCGTTTCTGAACTCTTTGTGTTTTTTGTTTTGTTTCTGTCTTTTTTCGTTTTTCTGAAGAAAATAACTTTGCGAGCCGAAGTCGATTTGCAGAGCGGCCACCTGTACGACACCTGGCCACACGGCGGCGCCGCAGAGTCGACCCTCAAACGCGACGCCTCCGAGTCGTCTCCGCTGCTGGCGGGAGGAACGTAACCGGCTGCACGGCGTCCGGCTGCTTCTCACTTCCTCTCCTCCGGCTTGAAGGCCTTTTCATAATAAAGACTCTCAAAGCTCGTAAAGCTCGTAAACCAGTTCACCAAGAACATTCTTCCCTTTATCGGAGAGACTTCTGCCTCCACCCCAAAACTACTAATTTTACTAATAAATGATTTACTGATAAAGTGTATTTTTGTTCAAACGTGACAAACCTGGACGAATAAAATTCAAACTACCTGAATGGGAGAGGGATGAGTCCGAAAACCAAAACAGGCCAGATCCCGTTGGTGGCGCCAGCGTCTGGGTTGGGTGAGGAGAGAAACGGGCGACTCTTCATGTATTCTGATTCGGGTTAATTATAAATTAAAATGTATGTGTATGCGTCGGTGCACCATGGATAAACACGACTGTGGACTAATGCATGAGCTGATGCGGAGGGTCAGCTTCTGGAAGCCGCCCCGCTCTTCTGGTCCATGTACACTGCTGCGTAGAGAAACCACTCCATGGATAAGGTTACTAGCTTTGTGGACGAATGGACGAATGCATGAGCTGATGCCGGTCACCGCCGCGCCATGGATAAGCTTACTAGAAGCCATGCTTAAATGGCCGCTTCACGCCGCCTCTTTCTGGTCCATGTGGCATGCGTTGCAGTAGAGAACCACTCATGGATAAGGTTACTAGCACCTTGTGGACGAATGCATGAGCTGATGTGTTCGGAGCTTCGCCGCTTCGCGCCACGCTTCACGCCGCCGCCCACGCTTCCGGTCCATGCTTCGTACCGTGAGAACCACTCGGGTAAAATTCTGCCCAGGCAGATCGCAGGCTGGTACTGGGTCGCCGCCGCTCGCGCGCCGCTTCTGAAACAGCTGCGCCACCGCCCTTCCGGTCCATGTGCTGCGTAGACAGTAGAGAACCACTCATGGATAAGGTTACTAGCACCTTGTGGACGAATGCATGAGCTGATGTGGGTCTCCGCCGCTTCACACCACCGCTTCCTTTCTGGTCCATGTACTTTGCGTACAGTAGAGAACCACTCATGGATAAGGTTACTAGCACCTTGTGGACGAATGCATGAGCTGATGTGGGTCTCCGCCGCTTCTTGCCGCTTCACGCCGCCGCTTCACGCCGCCGCTTCACGCCGCGGCTTCCCTTCTGGTCCATGTACTTTGCGTACAGTAGAGAACCACTCATGGATAAGGTTACTAGCACCTTGTGGACGAATGCATGAGTTGATGTGGGTCTTCGCCGCTTCACAAAGCCGCTTCTCGAAGCCGCTTCACGCCACCGCTGCACGCCACCGCTTCATGCCGCCGCTTCCCTTCTGGTCCATGTACTTTGCGTACAGTAGAGAACCACTCATGGATAAGGTTACTAGCACCTTGTGGACGAATGCATGAGCTGATGTGGGTCTTCGCCGCTTCACAAAGCCGCTTCTCGAAGCCGCTTCACGAAGCCGCTTCACGCTGCCGCTTCACGAAGCCGCTTCACGCCGCCGCTTCACTAAGCCGCTTCCTTTCTGGTCTATGTACCTTGCGTACAGTAGAGAACCACTCATGGATAAGGTTACTAGCACCTTGTGGACGAATGCATGAGCTGATGTGGGTCTTCGCTGCTTCACGAAGCCGCTTCACGAAGCCGCTTCACGCCGCCGCTTCCCTTCTGGTCCATGTACTTTGCGTACAGTAGAGAACCACTCATGGATAAGGTTACTAGCACCTTGTGGACGAATGCATGAGCTGATGTGGGTCTTCGCCGCTTCACAAAGCCGCTTCACAAAGCCGCTTCACGCCACCGCTTCACGCCGCCGCTTCACGAAGCCGCTTCCCTTCTGGTCCATGTACTTTGCGTACAGTAGAGAACCACTCATGGATAAGGTTACTAGCACCTTGTGGACTAATGCATGAGCTGATGTGGGTCTTCGCCGCTTCACGAAGCCGCTTCACGCCGCCGCTTCACGCCGCCGCTTCCCTTCTGGTCCATGTACTTTGCGTACAGTAGAGAACCACTCATGGATAAGGTTACTAGCACCTTGTGGACGAATGCATGAGCTGATGTGGGTCTTCGCCGCTTCACGCCACCGCTTCACGCCACCGCTTCACGCCGCCGCTTCACGCCGCCGCTTCCCTTCTGGTCCATGTACTTTGCGTACAGTAGAGAACCACTCATGGATAAGGTTACTAGCACCTTGTGGACGAATGCATGAGCTGATGTGGGTCTTCGCCGCTTCACGCCGCTTCACGAAGCCGCTTCACGCCACCGCTTCCCTTCTGGTCCATGTACTTTGCGTACAGTAGAGAACCACTCATGGATAAGGTTACTAGCACCTTGTGGACGAATGCATGAGCTGATGTGGGTCTTCGCCGCTTCACGCCACCGCTTCACGCCACCGCTTCACGCCGCCGCTTCACGCCGCCGCTTCCCTTCTGGTCCATGTACTTTGCGTACAGTAGAGAACCACTCATGGATAAGGTTACTAGCACCTTGTGGACGAATGCATGAGCTGATGTGGGTCTTCGCCGCTTCACGCCACCGCTTCACGCCACCGCTTCACGCCGCTTCACGAAGCCGCTTCCCTTCTGGTCCATGTACTTTGCGTACAGTAGAGAACCACTCATGGATAAGGTTACTAGCACCTTGTGGACGAATGCATGAGCTGATGTGGGTCTTCGCCGCTTCACAAAGCCGCTTCACGCCGCTTCACGCCGCCGCTTCACGCCGCCGCTTCACGCCGCCTTCTGGTCCATGTACTTTGCGTACAGTAGAGAACCACTCATGGATAAGGTTACTAGCACCTTGTGGACGAATGCATGAGCTGATGTGGGTCTTCGCCGCTTCACAAAGCCGCTTCACAAAGCCGCTTCACAAAGCCGCTTCACGCCACCGCTTCACGCCGCCGCTTCCCTTCCGGTCCATGTACTTTGCGTACAGTAGAGAACCACTCATGGATAAGGTTACTAGCACCTTGTGGACGAATGCATGAGCTGATGTGGGTCTTCGCCGCTTCACGCCACCGCTTCACGCCGCCGCTTCACGCCGCTTCACGAAGCCGCTTCACGAAGCCGCTTCACGCCACCGCTTCCTTTCTGGTCCATGTACTTTGCGTACAGTAGAGAACCACTCATGGATAAGGTTACTAGCACCTTGTGGACGAATGCATGAGCTGATGTGGGTCTTCGCCGCTTCACAAAGCCGCTTCACGCCGCCGCTTCACGCCGCCGCTTCACGCCGCCGCTTCCCTTCTGGTCCATGTACTTGCACAGTAGAGAACCACTCATGGATAAGGTTACTAGCACCTTGTGGACGAATGCATGAGCTGATGTGGGTCTTCGCCGCTTCACGCCACCGCTTCACGCCGCCGCTTCCCTTCTGGTCCATGTACTTTGCGTACAGTAGAGAACCACTCATGGATAAGGTTACTAGCACCTTGTGGACGAATGCATGAGCTGATGTGGGTCTTCGCCGCTTCACAAAGCCGCTTCACGCCGCCGCTTCCCTTCCGGTCCATGTACTTTGCGTACAGTAGAGAACCACTCATGGATAAGGTTACTAGCACCTTGTGGACGAATGCATGAGCTGATGGTCTTCGCCGCTTCACAAAGCCGCTTCACGCCGCTTCACGCCACCGCTTCCCTTCTGGTCCATGTACTTTGCGTACAGTAGAGAACCACTCATGGATAAGGTTACTAGCACCTTGTGGACGAATGCATGAGCTGATGTGGGTCTTCGCCGCTTCACAAAGCCGCTTCACGCCACCGCTTCACGCCACCGCTTCCCTTCTGGTCCATGTACTTTGCGTACAGTAGAGAACCACTCATGCATAAGGTTACTAGCACCTTGTGGACGAACGCATGAGCTGATGTGGGTCTTCTTTGATGTTGTCCTCTTTGATATGGTCTTCTTTATCGTCGCTGCTTCCCGCCTCCGCTTCCGAAAGGTGAAATATTTCCCTGGCTGTAGGCTACTTACGCCTTTTTTCGCTGAAACATTAAAGCCACACTGACGCGTTGTGTTGTGACGTCATCAGAGGGATCCCGCCAGGCGTTCCATCTCCATGGATACAACATGGCGCTGCGCACATTCAAATGTTATGATGTGGCTCTTCTTTCGTAAGTAATAATAATAATAATAATAATACATTCTATTTGGAGGCGCCTTTCAAGTCACCCAAGGTCACCTTACAATAAAATCAAACAGGATACAGGATAAAAGTATGAAAGATAAAAACACCATTAAAACAGAAGTTCAACATAAAAACAAGTGAAGTGTACAGGATCCAGTTATAGAGAGAATGCTAGTTTGAACAGGTGAGTTTTGAGTTGAGACTTGAATGATGAGATGATGGAAGCCAGTGAAGTTGGATGAGTACAGGAGTGGTGTATAGTAACTTTACTTAAGTCGTATTTTTGGGTATCTGTAGGCCTACTTAATTTTACTACTTATATTTCTATTTACTTTTACTTTTACTTCACTACATTTTGCAATGAAAACTTGTACTTTTACTCCGATACATTTCCCCTGAAACAGTATCGTTACTCGTTACTACGGAAAATAATAATCATGAGAAACATCGTAGACTGTTGTGGAACACACCGCAGCGCACCTGAACGCAGCATGAACACCAGGTTGGGGATCAGTGGTCCTTGCCGCGTGTTTTCTCTTCCCAGTGATGCCCAGGATGCGAGCGAGCGGCTACAGATACGACTCATTTCATGTGAAGCAGCAATGGAAGCTACTCGAACAACCACGGTGACCAAGATCAACGTCCGTGGCCATATTTGGGCGAACTCTTTTCTTTTGTCGGAGTGAAAGTTTCTTCCTCCCGGATGAAGTGCCTCTTATGCCGACCGAAAGCTACGGAGATACTGGCCTTCAACAACTCACCAACCTCAGGAAACACATTGAGGTAAATTAAGATTAATCCCATGAGCCGCAACGTTAATGTTTAGTTTTGATAATCATCATAAACCTGTTAAGATATCTAGCAGTGTTGTCCTCAGGATTGGAGTAAGTTATATCTTTGGCAGGAGAGGGGGAGGCAGGTGTCTGATTGTCCTACGCATGTTGTACGTTAGATTAACGTTCGCTAGCTATCGTAAATTAAAGAGACAATTTGCGTTAGTTGCAGTAGACGAATCTCTAGCGAGTTAATGAGCTGAAGAAGTGTTGACAGTTGTGAGAAGTTGTTGATTTGAGTCGTCTTGGCTATAATATAATGCTAATCATTACAGCATTATTATCATTATTTGTATTAATATTATAAGAGTGACGGTCCAGTAATGGCGACGATATTGATTTGGGACTGTTGTTGTGTTTAACTACAGAGATACAAGTGCATATTCACAAATCAACTCTGGATGCACGGACAGTGCATGAAACTAAATGTTTAAACCTCAAGTTAAAACAAACTATTTTGTACAAAACTGTTGGTTGGGGTCATGACATGTTTGGAAGTGTTATTAATTCTATCATGTCTGTAATACTCTCACTTTATTTCAGGAATGGACTACATCAAGCAGCACATGGAAGAACCCTCCCTGCAGCTAGGTGATGCCACCAGGTCCAGTTCATCTGATGAAGAGGACTTCTTCTTCATCATCTCAAGCGCATGACAGCAGCAAACAGCTGGATGGAGACGTGGATCACGTTGACTTGCTGAAATGCTTCCCAACTGTGTGCTGCTGTCTGTGAAGCTAGACACACTCTACCTGCACCATCAGGGCCTGTGAAGCTAGACACACTCTACCTGCACCATCAGGGCCTGTGAAGCTAGACACACTCTACCTGCACCATCAGGGCCTGTGAAGCTAGACACACTCTACCTGCACCAGGGCCTGTGAAGCTAGACACACTCTACCTGCACCATCAGGGCCTGTGAAGCTAGACACACTCTACCTGCACCAGGGCCTGTGAAGCCAGACACACTCTACCTGCACCTGGGCCTGTGAAGCTAGACACACTCTACCTGCATCAGGGCGGTGAGCGACAACACCTCTACCTGCACCATCAGGGCCTGTGAAGCTAGACACACTCTACCTGCACCATCAGTGCACCATCAGGGCCTGTGAAGCTAGACACACTCTACCTGCACCAGGGCCTGTGAAGCTAGACACACTCTACCTGCACCAGGGCCTGTGAAGCTAGACACACTCTACCTGCATCAGGGCCTGTGAAGCTAGACACACTCTACCTGCACCACCAGGGCCTGTGAAGCTAGACACACTCTACCTGCACCAGGGCCTGTGAAGCTAGACACACTCTACCTGCACCATCAGGGCCTGTGAAGCTAGACACACTCTACCTGCACCATCAGGGCCTGTGAAGCTAGACACACTCTACCTGCACCAGGGCCTGTGAAGCTAGACACACTCTACCTGCATCAGGGCCTGTGAAGCTAGACACACTCTACCTGCACCAGGGCCTGTGAACGGCTCTTCATCATCGCAGGACTCGTCTTCAGCCCCAGAAGAGCGACACTGACATCTGTCCATTTTGAAAATCAACTTCTTTTGAAGATGAACAAGACATTTTTCACTTTAAAGTGATGATTCTGGTTGTTACTTTTGGTTCTGCTTTTTTCTGTGTTAATCGTGTTTTTATATTTTAGTAATTTCATAGTATTCATATATTGCTAAGTTCATCCTAGCTCATACTCCTTGTTCATGGCGGCCACAGCACCCAAACAAATAAACTTCATCATTCTCAAAATTCTGACCCTTTGTTTTTTTTATTAACAGCATTTACTTTTACTTTTACTTTCAATACTAAAGTACATTTAATATCAGAAAACTACTTTTGATACTTAAGTACAAAAAAATCTGATACGTTAATACTTTTACTCAAGTAGTATTCTCATAGGTGACTTTTACTTTTACTTGAGTAATTTTCCAGTCAAGTATCTTTACTTTTACTCAAGTATGACTTTTGGGTACTTTATACACCACTGATTCTCAACAGGTACGGCCACCATTTATAGTTTTAAATCACTGCTCGGTGCTCGATTTGCCGCTGCTACATTTGAGCTCTCACCAATTTTGTTCTCGTAATTGTGTTGCAGCTCAAAGGCGTATACATATGTCGGGACACCATATTATGTGGCTCCAGAAATCTGGGACAACAAGCCATACAACAATAAGAGGTATCCCCCCATATTTGTTCAACTGGTTCCACTGGTTCTACGGCACATGATCTCATAGTAAAAATCATCATTTCAGGAAATTGGCGCATTGCAACAGGAAGGGTTCATTTTATTAAAAGCAAAAAACGTAAACCCCCATTTATAGAACAATACTTTTAAAAAGCTAATGAATAAATATCATTTGTAAAATGTGGTACAGAGGGCTGTGTTCATAAAGACGATCTGCAGGCTAGTATTTGTCTACTGAGGAAGTGCTGAACAGAGATGAGCTCCTGCTGGTTCTCCCCAAGCACAAACAATTTCCAAAACTCCAATCATTACAATTTTAAAGGGACACTTTTAATGTCCAGACTTTTTGACGGAGAAAAGAAAATCCTCGTGATTTTCTTCTGACTTTCTCTTCCGCTTTGGTTTTTCGATCGACGTCGCTCTTTCACACAATGCCCTCAATGTCCCGCCCTTTGCGTTGGAGTGTCAATGACAGCGGGGGGATTTCAAAACAAGCCTGTGTTCTCAGCTCAACGATGATGATGTAACTTGTGCGTGGGTTCACCCGTCTCATCTTATCTTTTCGACCGTGACGCATGTCTGGAGGGAATGAATAACCACATCTGTGTCTGTGTGTCCTGCAGTGATGTGTGGTCTCTGGCTTGCGTCCTCTACGAGCTCAGCACCCTGAAACACCCGGTACTTCCTCCTCTCGCCATGTCTCCACGGGTTTTGACTGCGGGCCTCTCTCCAAATATGTCTAATATTCCCGCTGTCATCTTGCATAACAGCGAGATGCTGTAAAAGCGTTGTTGTTGAATCACTGAGGCCCAATTTCGACAGCTGAGTTTGTGTTTGTGTTCAACATTTTTTTTGGCCACGATGTTTTTGTCTTTACGCCTCGCTTTTGTGTCCAGTTCCAGGCGTCCAGCTGGAGGAGCCTGATCCTTAAGGTGTGCCGGGGGTGCATACCCTCCCCTCCCCAACCGCCTGCCTTACGAGCTGCAGTACTTGCTCAAACAGATGTTTAAGACCAACCCGAAAGACCGGCCGTCCCTACACAGCATCCTGACCTCTCACCGCGTTTCCAGACTCCTGCGTACGCACCTGCCCTCCCAGGTACACACCACACACACACACACTCACACACACACTCACAGCTGTGCACTTAAAAGTGCCGTTCCCTTGCAATTCGAGCTTTCTGCGTACAGTTGAACCAGAAGTGTTTTTATGGCCGCAGTGCGACACGCTGTCACGACACCGAGTCAATGTGAGAATTTGAACTCTTATGCAATTCCCCCCCCTGTGTGGAATCTGGCCTTTGACAAAGCGGTGTTAGTTCAGATGGACCCCGTAGCTTATGTTATGTATTGTGATTGTCTGCAGCGCCTTGAATCTTTCACAGGCGCTGGAGACGCAGGAACAGGGGAGGCGTAAGGGTCGATGGGACAGACGAGAGGGGAAGAAGGTGGCTAATACTCTGGGAGAGAGGAGTTTAATAAAAACGTCAACATGTGAAGGTAGGGTTCAAGTCAAAGTTAACGGCATTGTCAAGATTATGTGATAGACTGCTGCAATGCAGGGAGAGCCAGCTCACAGACATTTTTGTGAGGATACAAATGCGCATGTGTCACGTGATTTTATATGATTTTTTCAAACTATTAAAAAACTATTGTTCGCAACAAAAACCACACAGGGGGAGGATCATCAGTTATTTCTAGAACACTTTCAGATGTTTTATTTAATGACATTTTTTATTTATTTAATCACAACCTGAGAAGGGTCTGAAGAATTGGCGTTGAAAGTCAAATGAACAAACCGTTCCTGTTGCAAGTGAAACGCATCGCTATGACAGCAAGAGATGGTGACAGATATTCTTCTTTGTTTATTGTTTGATGCTTTCTTTTTCTCCCCTTGCTCTTTGTGCTTTTGATCCATGCAGCTTCAACAGAATATTAATGTTATTTATCGCCAGGACCCTTCTGAGAACAATAAATATACATATATATATAAAGGTTACTTAGGATAATTATATATATATATAATATATTTATATATATATAATATATAATATATTTATATATAATAATATATTTATATATAATATATATATATATATATATATATATAATGATCCTAAGTAACCTTTTACCTCGGGTGTGGAGTTTCCCGAAGCCCACTGTGAAACCCGGGGGCCGGGTCCTCGAAAGCGGTGGGCCGCTGAGCCATCGGACACCGTGTGCCAGATGTTGGCCAACGCCAGCCTCGTCTCCTCCGACAGCACGGCATCAACCGACCAGGCCTTCGCGGCTTCTACTCACGGAGGTATGAGAGCAGTGGGCATGCGTTCACTTCCTCACAGTTTGAGGAGTGACGTGCAGTGTCGGAGTGTGTCAGCTGTCTCCTTGTTTGTTTGACAGAAGAGCCAGAGGACGGCAGGCAGAGGAGACAATGGGACAAGGATCCTCCTGAGAGGCTTCTGAGTCTGTTGGAGAAGGCCCGGCTCAGCAGAGCCTTCAGCACCTTTTTAATAAACACCGGAGGTCTGTTGATATCTGAATAATGTGTTATTTAGTTTTCGTTACAAAGTAATTTTCCTCTTGATGGGAATATGACGTCCTCTGGGGTTCTCTCGTTCAGTTGACGACCCTCTGGTGGGACCCCTCTCCCAAGTGCGGGGGGACGACACTGACGGCGGCGAGCCTGAAGTGGCCGAAGACGAGGAGCGTCTGCGGTCGCGCTCTGATGACGAGGACACATAAGCACCCCTGACTTCTTACGTACCCCTTTTTTAATGTCTGGTACATTACTTAAAATATAAATTCCCATCGAATATGAACATCCAAATAGTGTTTGATTGAATGTGTGGAATCTTCAGGTTTTTTTTGGAAACAACGTCTAAATGTATTGTTCTGCTTCTTCTCGCCTCAGAGACTTTGAGGAAGAATCTCCGTGCGACTGGATGGATGACTTTGAGAAAATGTTGTCGGAACACTGAAGCCTTGTTTGTTTTGTAAACTAAATCATTTCACATCATGTATATGAGACCAGGTCTTGATCCGATAAATGAGGAGCAACTTTTATAACATCTTTATATCCAAGTTTACACAAAAAAACAGGCGGTAACGCATTAGTTTATGTGTATTGATCTGCATGGATCCGTGTGAACCTGATCGCACTGCTGCAACAAAACACGGCAGGTTTAGTTGGACATTGTTGAACTTGTTGTGAAACCTTTTTTTTTTGTAATAAAAATGTTTGATATGTGTGTTTGTGTGTGTGTGTGTGTGTCTCCGCACTCTGCTTCCCATTTGATGTTGCACATCTGCTGCGTACTGGTCGAGTTACAAATGATAACATTCCCAGTAGATTGAGGCCGTCTGGAAGCTCCTGTTTGCCTTTGTCGAGGGGGAAACAGGAAATACTAGCCTCAGAGCTGCGGGGTCTCCACGGGATCGCATCATTTTGAGTCCGCCCCTTTGATGTCCATTTCCTATGAGACATAATACACTAAAAATGTCCAGTCATTGGTATTCTTTGTCTTTTACTCTTCGGCGAGACACTAACCAGCCGTACAATGGGGCAGACGCTGACTGCTGGTCTATTAATGTACCACTAGGTGGAGTTGAAATCCCTGATGTCAGCCGTTTGTGGTGAAACATCTGCTCATGGCTCAGATATAATTAAACCTTTGTTGAAGTCCTTTTTGATATTAAGAATCGATTATAGTCAAATAAATATAGGAGTGCTCTTACTGCTTCGTTATTGCCACCCAAAGAGCATAAAGACATTTTACAAAAGGGAACAAGTAGATATAGTTTCTGTCTTGTTTTGCCAAATTAGAAGCTGGAGTAAAAGCAGGCGAGAGCGAAACCACACGTTGGTAACACAAAAATAAAAGCCTCGCTCGTGACGGTTTGGGCTCAACAGGATATAGATAGGACAGACTCTTGAGTCAACAAAACCATAATGGTGCTGATTCACCATCAGCAGTCCCCCCAGGGATGTATTATCCTGCTGAGGCCTCCCATTGGCTGACAGCTTTCCACATCTCTGCCCACAACGTGTTTTATTGAGGAAGGCTGCAGTTCGCCCCTTATCTTGGAGACGCACTGGATCCCCCCGAGGGCCTCACACCCCGGCCCTCTGCTTACTTTATCTCCCCTTGTACCTCCAAAGATGTCCGTGTTGAGTGAGGACACAGATAAAGTCGCATATGAGCTGCCCCACCACCACCATGCGGTGTGTCCTGCAGATAGGAGGGTCTCCGATCAGCGGCCACGACAAAGCAGATGGCGTCCTCGTAGCGCAGCCGTCTCAACTGTCTGAGCTTGAATGGTATTAATGTATTGTGGACTGTAATACACATTTGTTTTAGTTTATTTAACTTCTGTACTTTTTGAGACTAAGCTATGAACTATCGTATAAAGTAGGCGTCAAAAGCTTTTCGGTTCAATTGTTTATTCTTTGGAATCAGGAATCCTTTTTAATCGTTAAAAAGGATTTCATGAAAGGTTTATTAGACACTAATATGTTGAGTAATTCTTTTTTTTGCCACATGCACAGCTGATGCATGCAGTAGTATATATGATATGCCCTTTTGTCTGTTATATTACGATTTCTTTATTGATTCTTACATTTAAAACACATTTTTTACTCCCATCTTTGTTATGTTGATTACTCAGATTCTATTAATTATTCCATAATGTTCAGTGTCACTAACAGAACAATCCAGGGAATAGGCCCATCGAGTCACGTATCTGCTGCATGGACTATATTCCTTTTGTTTGTTTGTTTGGTTTTTGATTTTTTGGACACCATTTACCATGAATGACAGCATCTCAAACAATATTACCGTTATATAATAAGAATTAATATAACAAAACACAATACAATCTCAGTAATGAACAAAGTATCAACACAAATTACTAATTATATACGATAGAATGCATTGCACGACTATTGCTCTGTAAGTGATCATGTTATTAAGTTAATTATTAAATTATTGGGTAGGGGCGGCATGGAGAATACAAAAATTGTGAAGTAACAATTTTCTGAGGTTGTACTTTGGAAAATATGGACCCGATCAAGCGGTTGAACGGGCTTCCTCTTGCAGGAAGGATGTGAAGTTGTGTCTGTTATATCTCACTGGCTATAAATAGGGAAAAAGGAATTTCTCTTTGAATGAATTGTTCCTCTGCAGCATTCCTATAGGCCGACCGAGTGTTAACAGCAGGGTCGTGTCAAGTCAAATCAGTTTGATGATACAACGCATTGTGTCTCTTTCTGCTGTAATACAACCTCTGCAAACTCACAGCAGTGTTTTGGTTTGTGGGAGAAGTACTCACAAAACCCTCAATGCTTCGAGTTTTTGGACATCGCGTGCCAGCTGAGCAGCTCACGAGTGAAACAACTAAATCTGAGGGCCCAGATCGCATTTCCTCTTTCTCTGTTCAGTTTACGTTGAGGTGCTACTCATTTTAAAACGTCCTGCATTACAGTTCCTCCTCTCTGGCCCCTGCTCATCTAATCTGAAGGGCCTAATTGGTCTTGTTCCCACTCCATCCTGGTGACCCGATAGCGTCACCAATCAAGCAGCTTCCCCTCTTATCGAGTCCTTTTGCTTGTCTGCACATCTCCTTCTGTCAAAGCCTACGAGGAAATATTGGCGCTGGTTATCTGCAACACTCTCTGTTCCCCTTCTATCACATTGCTTGTTTTTGTGGCTTGCTTTCTGCCTCCCCCAACACACACACACACACACACACACACCAGTTTCACACAGGAAGAGCACTGCAGCTGCAAGATGACCCAGTGATCTCTGTCTGGCTACTGATGCGTAGAAAGGCATTTTCTACTAAATTCCTTGTCTTATTTAGAGCTAACTGAGGGAAGTGTTCACATTTCTAGTGTGTTTTGTTTTATTTATTTTGTATTTTAGGTGTTCAGCTACATTTGCTTTCTGTACAGTATTTGAGGTTTTAGCAAAGTTATCGCCCAGTGGTATCAACCACACAGTGAGGGAAACAATGAAACCAGCTCTCGTGACTCAACCAGTAAAGAGAAGCGCTGTTTATTATTTGCGGGAAGCAGCTCTTCCTGTTAATAACAAAGCACTTAGGCGCTGCAGTTGGAGGTCTCTTTGCAGCTATAAATATGGGACCTGTCATTGTTATGATTATTTCAAGCCCTCTGCAGTGACCCGCCATTGTCTCCTGCCAGCATGTGCATGCTTCTGTGTTTGTCGTGGAGCTCCACAATTCATCAAGGTCAGGTAAAAAAATAAACAGGAACTGTTATATTTGGATCCTGTGTTAAGTGAAATGGGACAGTATGGGATCTGCCCAGGTTATTGGGCAATTTGCAGTTTTAAAAGGCTGCTATTGTTTGTGGCTCACACACGCCTGGTGACTCCTCCCACTTTAGGCTGGGTCACAGTCCCTTTGCTATCCGTGGAGCCGATAATAGATCGATTGGACTCTTTAAAAGCTTCCAAACACGTAGCTTACAGGCAGTTATATGAAATCAGATACTTTACATTTTTTATGAAGTAAAACAACTGTTATTGTTTGATATTGGCAGCAGGCAATTTCCCTTATAATCTCAAGGGGAAAAATTCCAGCCTATGAAGTATTCCAGTTTGAAGTCTTGCAGTAATCGTATGGGCGCTTGCTCCCTTATCACTTCACTGATCTACACACTGATCTCCAGATGAATCTTGTGACACACACTGTCCTCCCCCATCGTGCAACATCTCACATCCGCCACTATAGCTCTGCTTGTATCCAGTAGTAGCAACACCCTGCATTGTGGTTTTGAAATTAGTCGAATTTGGATGCATGCATTTATAAAGCTCCCACAATAAACCGATTCACAGTATAGCTTTGCTCTTAAGTTAGAAAAATAACAGTATTTTTCAAAAATAACCCAGTATGTTTGTTTATCAATGGTGTCGACACAGATCAATTCACACTCCAAACTGTTTTGTTTGTGACGCATGACAAAGAATATTGCGGAGGTTCATGCCCCAGCATGAATCCAATATTTCAGGCTTGATTCTGTGGAAAGGCACGGTTAGCCTTCATCTCATTGATCTAAAACGGTGCTACCCCAACTGCACAAGTTCAAACAGGAAGAAATGACAAGTCTTGATCAGTCACCGTGCCACTTGGACTTTCCGAACCCACAACACTGTTTTTACAACTCTGGAAAAGTTTCCAGTTGGTTTAAATCAACACAGGTTTTTTGCATTGGTCTGAAACAATGTTTCAGATTTTCATCTGTGTTTTGTCAGGGCAGCCGTCAGTTTCCACTCATTTCATAGACTTGAAGTTTGCAAGTGTGTAATTGTAATCCATCCATCAACTCAGTTTTGTGCTGTTGTATAACACATAGAAACAAATGGAGGAAAACGGACGGGAAAAGAAATCTGAAACACCAGAGGTTTGCTAACAAATCATTTTATAGTAATCAACACCTGTATTGTTTTTAAAATATCCAGTAATGTTATGCTCATGGAAAACAAAGGAAATAGTACAATCAATATATGATCATTAAATGGTACATACCTCAGTGGAATTATCTTATTTGCCTGTTACATGGGGCTAATGGCGTGTGTGTGTGTGTGTGAGAACAATGCAGATAACCTTGGGGGTATCAGAGCCATGTCCTTCAGTTTGGCCAAAGTGTCAATACATTAGGTGTCTCCTTCAGGAGCCTCATGCTTCAAAGGGACGAGGAAGTTGTATTTTTGTCAACGCTCTCTAAATTGGACTAGGAACCAACATGTCACGGCCGTGGCCTGTGCTGGTTGTCTTCCGATTTCCTGTGTGGGCGTGGCCCTCCTGCCTTGCTCCTCTGCTTATCCTACACACCTGTCTTCAATCAGTGCATCAGCCCTCTCAGCAGCCTGTAGAGTCTGGACTACAGACGTTTCTCAATTCAAATAACACTGAGTACAGACTTGTGTTGCTTTGGAGTCTGGACTACATGTACTCGTGCTGGTGCGTTTCCTGTCTGCGTGCCTACTTCCTACCCTGATGCAACCTCATCCTGCCGACATCGCTCCCCCTCAGAACTGCACCAACCTCTGTGTTAGGGCACCGCGTTTTGGGCCCACCCTCGTGACACCACAACCATGTTCTTCCCAGGGAGAAAAATCCTTATTTACATAACCGTAATCATGATTAAGTCTTAGCAAGAGTTATGGCTTCTAGACAACAGCGGGTTTGAGAACACGAGGACATGACCTCATTGGGGATTTAAAGTGTGATTTTATGTGGTTATAGGAGACAGAATGATGCAGAATAACAGTGGGAACGTATCGTGTGTCTGTGGAAAGTCCTCATGGTATGTGTGGTTGTGCTGCGGGGTGTGTGCTAGGGGCGTTTGTTTTTTTAGGTCTGTACTGTAGCATTAGTGGGGTGCGGGTTTCACTAATCCTGCCATGTGCTTCGTGGAGCCCCTGTGTAAAACTTCTGAGGTGGACTCCAGGCTTCATTACAAGTTGTGCCGATCATCTCTCATGGGTTGACTGTGTAAATGTGAGGTATTTCTTTTCCACTGTCCATAGTAGCCTACGGGGAAAAGACAGATAAGGATTCAGCATTTGTCAAATTTGAACAGATGACAAGATAGTTAACCCTTGTGTTGCCTTAGGGTCATTTTGACCCCAATCAATATTACACCCTCCCCCCGCCTTAGGATTAATTTGATCCCATTCAATGTTTAATGTCGGTGTTCTTTCGGTAGTCAACAAACAAACATAAAGTGCCTCACACTTAAACTTGGAAAACAATATTAATTCTAATAATTTTCTGGAGGTTTTTGCTGGTGTCAAATTGAACCCAAAGGGTAAAATATGTTAGTAAATATAAAGGTAACAGGAGGGTGAAACATTGAATCGGGTCAAAATGACCCAACGGCGGGGGGAGGGTGTAATATTGATTCGGGTCAAAATGACCCTAAGGCAACACAAGGGTTAAAAGAATCTGACAGTGGCAGCCTTTTTTTAACTAACTAAATAAACCTGTTAACGTGATACACTAAACTCAGAATGACAGGTATTATTCATAATGCAGATCAAGTTTTTTTATGTATTAATTTGATGTTATGTTATGTGTATCAAATTTACATTGACTCAAAGCAACATTTGAGCCAGTTATTCTGCGTTTTGACATGGGGGCATGATTGGGACATGTGGCTGCTGTGGGATTTGACCCGCAGACCTTTATTTTCTCTCATGAGACTGTCAGTCAAACCAGGGGGCTGTCCTCTGGTTAGAAACTGTAGCTGCCGGGTAAGACTAATGTGTCTACATTGGATGGTCACACATTTTTAAAATCCACGGGAGTTCTCAGTGAAAGGACTCCCAGTTAAGAAGAGCTAATCACAAAATCGACCTCGTATTTCTTATTGCCTAAAATATCTTTACTCAGTTGGAGCCACAGCGCTCCATTCATCTAGAACAGGGGCGTCAAACTCATTTTCTCATTTTCACCGTGGGCCAAATCAGCATCATGGCTGCCTCTTGAAGGGCCGGTGTAACTGAAACACTGTATAAACTTCTTCCCTTGTTTTCCCCGTGAAGGGTTGTTTGGGAGTTTTTCCTGATCCGATGTGAGGTTCTGGGACAGGGATGTCTATATGTACAGATTGTAAAGCACTCTGAGACAAATGTGTAATTTATGAAAATGGGCTATACTAATAAACTGAATTGAACATTTTTTTGAATTAAACTACACCCTAACATATTGTTAAATAATTCTCTTTGCATTTGATTATTGTTTATTTGAGTGTAGAAATATCGTACATAAGAACATTTCTCTAATATTATCACATAAATCCATTTAATTTGAAACCTTCAAAATAAAAGCATAGGATATTTTTCTCGAATTTCTTGAAGAAAAGGTGATCACGTTTCTTTTCAAGCCGTTAGCGGCCACATACAATGACGTGTTGGGCCGGATTCGGCCCGTGGGCCTTGTGTTTGAAACCTGTGATCTAGAACATCTCCCGTCAGATCTTTGCTTCTACACTGGTGTCATGGCACAAATAGGCTTTTAATACTAAAGGGGAAGACTCATCCGGTCGATAGATGAAGGAACAACGATGGGCTTTGTGCACGCACCCTTTGTGAAAAACAGTTGAAATGCCCAAATTGAATTTCCTATCTGCGTTGCCAAAATTCATATGAGACAAGCTTGAGCTTTCCTGTTCGCTGCACACACTTCTTTTGTAAACACCACGGCATCCAGAAGAAGGGAGTGTCTCATCAACATTCTGTCTGCACTTTTGGTTTCATTCCTAAAATGTTATGCGAGCAGGAGCCCAACTGGGTCAAATAACTCTTCCAGGGATTGATAAGGCTTGTTTATGTTCCGAGGCGACAGTGAGTTGAGGAGGATTACACGGTGCTGGTTGGTGCACTTATTTATCCTACCTTGTGGACACCGAGCCTTTCCCACCGCTGGTGATTCGCTCAGTGCTGCCTCTGATTTGAGAAGAACGAAGGCTGTTGTGTTTGTTGTGTTTGTGCGAGCACAAGGCTGTTTTGTTTGTGCTTCTTTTTGTTTGTTAAACCACATCCTGATAAATGGTTAGTTAATGTAATGTGCTGTCCCCCTCATTGTTTTTATTGCCCTCAATTTTCCGAGCATGCAAGCAGGAAATCTCTCCCGCCCCCCAGGAGGGTGACAAACCTTTTACAGAGCAATAATAATACCGGTTTATCCCAAATCCAAGGTGGGGCTATAAATGCCAGAGATGTGGAATGTGATTCTCATGTAATTGTGGGGAAATGTTGCACATCTCTAAATGGGCACAGGTCGTATCAGGCTAATAACAGCCATTTCCTCTGAAATTCATCCTGTGAGCCGTGCAGAGAACATGGCTGATTATCCTTTGCGGAGAGACCCCTTTCACCCAAGATCCATTTAGTGAGACAGGCGCTGCCCTTGTCATGTGATCCAGAGCTGTGGAGTGAGTCTGAGGCCGAAGACCTCACCACGATCTCCCGTCATACTGAGAGGTCCCTGTTAAGGCCCCAGTGGAGATTACTCCTGACACGAGTTCTCAACACACCAGAGGATTTTCAGTCAGTTGGGACTGACATAACTTCAAAGCAGCCATTAGGAGGTTCAGTGGAGAGAACATGCTGGGTCGACCAACAGGGGGGAAAGAAAGACCGGGAGGAAGACACTGACTATGATGACGCTGCGGAAGAAAAACGTTGTTTTTGTCTTGTGCGATTCTATCAGTCACTTAAAACAGATGATTTAAGGTTGAAGAAGGCAAAAATATCAGTCATCAGTAAGTATAAATGTGTTTTATATATAGATATTTTTTTCTTCCCGCATCACTCGCACAATAACATTTCCCAAATCCCCCACTCATCTTGTGCTGCACAAAAACTGCTTTGACGTACACTCCAATCTGAAATGACAAGAGCAGCGCAGAACAGAGTGTCCGCGATGACACGCTATGTGGCGTCTGTGTTTTCTCACCCTGCCGCCAGCTGGGAAGGAGATACAGGCTGATTAGATAGCTGTTGTGTATGCAGGCCAGCCTGCTGCGCTCATGTGAGGGGGTCCTGATACAGAGAGCGTATACAACCACAAGACGTCAGGGTGTACACTACTTCATGTCCTTGACATTTGAAGCAACATTTTAAAGTGTGAACAATTAGGAAACGTCTCGCAGTTACATCAGTGTTTATGAGTAAATGTGAGTATATTCAGAATAACTATTTAAGAAGTGCATTTACTTCCTCCTTTTAGTCTAGAAAATCAATCTACTCACATCACTCAACTTCATTTGTACTGTGATTTCCTCCAGTTGTCCCTCTATCTCTGCCCTGACCTTTGGCCCAGATGACAACAGCCATGAACACCCTGTGGTCAGATAACGGTCGTCCGTGCTTCATTCACACAGCCTGACTCGTCCATGCAGAGGTTCTAAACAACAACAACATGCTCTTGAATGGATTATAGTCAACAGGTTCTACTTCGAGAGGCTCAGTATACACGTGTGGCCAGGTCGCAGCTACTCGCACGAGGATGACGTGAACCGCCTCTGAGTCAAGTTGTACTCGTTTGTTTTCATAACAACCCGGGTCTTTGACCCCCCGCCTTTGTGTCCCTCACATGGCCCCAGAACCAGAGTTATAGGTGGAGTATGAATAAAGTGCCGCTGCCTGACCTTCAGGCTATGTCAATCAAGCTAAAGCACCATGTTGCTTTCTTGTTCTTCACTCTCACACTGTGTTGACTCAATGATGACATATCACTTATAAAGTTGTCCACAAACAGGACAAATATCTGATACGTATAAAAATAGAAGTTTTTTTCTTCTATGAGGCCGTGAGCAACAATCTTTTCAAATTATGCCACATGACCGTTTTCATTTTGATTCTCTGTTGATCAAAAGACCAGCCTCTTCGAAGATATTACAAACACGATGTCCTTGTGGAGGAGGGGAAAAAAATCTTACAGGATGATAAAATGGAATTCCTATCTCGGATAAGTTAAACATAAAAGACCCTGCAGTGCACTTCACTCCCATCCAGTACCAACTCATCCTCTCACGATGTTTAAGCAGACGTCAGAGTGGCAGACAGACATACAATTATGTTGATTTAAACCTGGTGGTTTTTACACCACATTTAATGTTTGCCTGGAAATGAACAGTTGCCATCAATAAAGATGCCACTGGTCTCCACACAGTAAGCTGCAGTGAGTCAGACTTACTCCATCAGACTGCCTACTTCCACTTCTTTGCCTCCTCATTTGTATGCAGCACAAACATGATACAACCTGTTTGCTGTTGTGTGTGCTTCAGAACTATTTTAGTGTTCACTGGGACCTGTTAAGTAACTACCTTACGCCACTGCTACAATGTTCCCCTGACTTGTGGAAACGGTCATGAGGATTAATGTTGTAAATAAACTGTTATTGCCATTTTGGTCCATGTTCAACAAATAAAATAATTTACATTCTGGCGTCAAGAGAGATAGCATCTTCTTCATTTACGAGACAAAAGGTTTCAGGTACAATTGTTTGTTTTAAACAGTACATGACCTTTATTCATAACTGTGGCATGAGAGCAGTATGGAATACTGGAAGTCTGTAAGTGCATGTAATGGTCAATAAAGACATAGGCGATAATGAAATGGTGCAAGAACAAAAAAGGCACTTCACAATAATAAAAAAAGAAGCCCTGTACAATCTATATCTTTTTATAACTTTGTTAATTTAATAGATGATAATCTAAAGTTAGCACCACAACTTACCACATACATGTACAAATATACAGGCACAAGTAGGATTCAACATCATAACTGTCCTTCTGTTCAGAGATCACATTACCCACAAAGTCACCTGCAGAGTAATTGGGCTGAACACAATTACAAAATACTCCACAGGAAAGGAAACTGAGTGTGGAGCGATAAGCAATCCACAGATGCATGTAGCAGTAAGACCCCGAGATGAAGATAATACCTCTTTGGCAGGTGCTTCATAAGGCACACCAAAAGCAAATGAACTTCCCATCATCTCAAGGAGCTTAATTTCTCAAAGGAAGGATGGATGTTATACCTTCTCATGGTGTGTGTAGCAACCGCGCCATCACACCGACGACTCATTGTGGAACACTTTAGCTTTGAGATTCCTCAGGCTGCTCTGCAGGTTGGTGGTGGTTTCTGACTGCTGCGCCTCGGAGAACTTGACCTCGTACGACCGGTTGACCTGAGACTTTCTCTTCATGGAGTTCTGGATGGTTTCTGAGGTGAAATAGTAAATAATGGGATCAAAGCAGCAGTTGGACACAGCGATGCAGAGGGCTATCGGGTAGATCGTCCGGACCACCGACTCCGCAAAGCAGCCTTTTAAAATCTTAGTGCGGACCAAAGCATAGAAAACCAAGTTCACATTGTAGGGGATGAAGCAGAAGCAAAAAATAAAGAGATGCACAATTATCATGCGCAGGATCTTTGTTTTGTTCAGCTTCCCGCCGTGACTGATGGTGTGGGGCTGGCGCAGAGTCTGCAGCACCATGATGGAGCAGAACACGTTGAGCAGAAGGGGGATGACGAAGCCCACCGTCTCTATGAATATCACCATTTTGGACAGGTGAGATTTCCACTGCTTGGAGGAGAAGTTCTCAAAGCAGAACATGGCGTTACTCTTGTTGTAGTGGGGTGAGGTGGTCTGCAGCATGAACCCAGTGGGGAGGCTCCCGGACAGCACCAGCACCCACACGGCAACGCACACTATCTTGGCGTTGCGCTTGGTCCGAAGCGCCCTGGAGCGGAACGGGTGCACGATGGCGAGGAAGCGATCCACGCTGATGCAGGTGAGAAAGAGGATGCTGCCATACATGTTGGTGTAGAAGAGGGAGACGGACACCTTGCAGAGCATGCCTCCGAAAGGCCAGTTCTGGTTGATGAAGTAGAAGACCCTCAGAGGTAGCGTGAAGACAAACAGCAGGTCAGACACGACCAGGTTCATCATGTAGGTCGTGGTCTCGTTCCTCAGCTTCAGGGAGCAGGTGAATATGTAAATGGCCACAACGTTGGTGATCAGGCCCACCACAAACACGATGCTGAAGACGGCGCTGTACAACGGGTATTTGAATCCATCGTTCTTGTCACAGGTAGAACTGTTTGCCGTGCTGTCTTCAGCCCAGCGCTGGGTTAAGTTGAAGGGAGGGAGGGTACTGTTGTACATTCTGAGGGACAAAGAGTGGGTGTCTGTTATGGAATAGCTATATAATGAAAGGGCTGCCCTGCACAATGAATTCACCATAAATGGAGAGTAAAGCACAGAACAGTCGATACATTTAAAGACACTCTCTCATCTGATAATCCACGCCATTGGTACACAGGTTACTTTCCAACACAACTGCCCATGTTAGAGAGGACTGCTGCACATGGTCAACATGAGTCCCCGCCTTGGTGTGGCTATCTCGGGGGTTACTTCATACTGAAAAGACCCCTCCCAGAGGACAGGGATTCAGGCAGGAGCGTCCTCCCCTCCCCCTGTCCTGTCTCCTAAGCAGGCTGCGGCCCACAAGTTGCAGACTGAGCTTCACTTACTCAGATGGATCAGTCACACAATTACCACGAGCCGCTGAGTCCACGAAAGAAATGATGGCAAATCCAAATTCAGGCCCCATAGAGTGAAGTCCACATGGCAAAATCCTTTCTGTTTGTCAAAAACTGCGTCCTGTGTCTTTGGCCTTTTTTGTTCCAAAAGCGGCAAAGTTGTTGTTGGCTTTCTCCCTCTCACAAACCACAGAGCAGCAGGCTCATTCAAAGGAGCTCTGGAGCTTTGAGTGTGTCATAATGTGAGCGTCTTACTGTTTCTGTCAGTCACTCAGTAAGTCGACTTCTCTCTCTTTCCCCCGTGTGTCTCTCTTCACTCTAACAGCCTCCTGAGCTTTCACTCGACACGCAACACACTCAGACTAGCTCTCCTTCTCCTTTGTGCCGGTATCACAGGCGGTTTTTGTACTTTGGAAGGGAGAGCAGCTGTGGTAGGCCCTCCCACTGCCTCCCATCTAACCCCTCCTACTCCTTTGTTTGCGCTACAGTTAGAGCAGGAATCAACCTCTCAGCATGGTGAGGGAATTCATCAAAAGTTCACAATACATGCTCAACATTTGCTGGAATACTGTCACAATGAACACATATTCATACATCAATAAATGTGAATGAAATACATCATTTTTTTACAAATGTTTGAGCAGTGAGAGTGCGATGTTAAATGTAATACCACCAATAGTGAGCATTTTTTAAGCAATATTCTGTATCAGGAAGGGTTAATTAAGTGCTTTGAGCTGCAATTGGAGTTGAGACATAATTTTCACGATAATCATATCAAAAGGCCAGCTCTGACTAAATGTGATGTCATGAGTGAAGATAAAAGGCCTCTAAATGTATTAATTCATGTTTTTATCCTTGCACAGCCCTTCACAGCATCCATGGTGGAATGTAAATGTTACCCTTAATATATGTATTTAGCTTCTGTAATTAGGAGTTGCTTTGAAGTTATCATATCACCTATATTATTATAATTCTATTTAAATGAACTAGCTACATCATAAAATGCTGCTCACATACTAATGCGTGAGTAACGAGGCCTGAGAAGTTCACTAAAACCCTGTAAAGCTGGAGGTGACGGCCTCCGCAGGTCTGATGGGCGGACACCAACATTGAACTGTTTCCTTGTTGTCTTTGACAGCCTGTGTGGGCAGCAGCTCTGCTAAAGAACCACTGTTTTATTCTGCAAGGGACACAGAGACGGAACAGAAAGCTTTCTCTATTCAGCGGTTTTTCAGCCGCCCATGTCAGCCCATGCCCACAGCTTTCTCAGCGCTGAAAAATAGCATTCAAGATCTCCTGTAGTAGAAAGTCCCCACTTGGCAGTCAGCAAAAACATGAAGGCTTTTGTTGTGAGTGAAGTAGCTTAGCAGGGAGGAATGTGAAGTCTATCAATAATTAGTGTCCGCCAACTTGAAGGTGCTCTCAGCATTTGTGATCGGCAGCGCGGTCAGTGAATACTGTAAATTGTTTGAGTGTATTTCTGTTGGCTGTCGAATGGGAGTAGACTACCGACTGGGACTAAAACAAGTGCATCTCTCTCAAATTCTTTTGAGTAAAACCATGCAAACACAAGAGGGCTTATTCAGTTGATTTGTATTCTAATAATATTGCCCTACTTGGAACTAACTCCAGTGATACAAACATAGCGTGCTCTGGTTTAGCAACATGACACTAATTACCTTCGCATTGAAAATGCCGGAAGGTTATGTTTTGATCGCCGTGTATTTATTTATTTATTTGTATGCGTGTTATTCGCAAAACTCAAAAAGTATTGAACCGAATCGCATGAAATTTGGTGGGATGATTGTTTATTATCCGGGGACCAGTTGATGAGATTTTGGGATCGATCGGGTCAAAGGTCAAAGGTCATGAACAGGTCAAAATCTTTCGCAGAACTCAAAAAGTATTGAACCGAATCGCATGAAATTTGGTGGGATGATTGTTTATTATCCGGGGACCAGTTGATTAGATTTTGGGATCGATCGGGTCAAAGGTCATGAACAGGTCAAAATCTTTCGCAGAACTCAAAAAGTATTGAACCGAATTGTATGAAATTTGGTGGGATGATTGTTTATTATCCGGGGACCATTTGATTAGATTTTGCGATCAATCGGGTCAAAGGTCAAGGTCAAGGTCATGGAAAGGTCAAACTCTTTTTTTACCATTGCACGATACATTTTTGTCCAATTGGCATGCAACTAATGCCAAAATGTTCATAATTCAATGCCCAATCTTGTGATATGCGAAGGTATGCACTCTACCGAGTGCCCATTCTAGTTCCACAATGTTTCATCTTGACTTCAACAACAATACCCAAACAAATGAAGGAACATATTGCAGAGCATCAAAGAGACAGTGGGTGTTTTATGGCCACTGTGTCTCTCTTTGTCACTCCACCACAAAATAAACACCGTCAAGGCTAGAGTGAAATGTTCAAGAAAAATAGAAAAACCTGTACTATTGTCTTTCACTCGCAAAATAGTTCCATCCAGGACATAAAAATAAGCTCTTCACATGCAAGTATAGTGGTCGCCAAACAAAAACATGTGCCTGAAATCCCGTGACTGTTAAATTTCTCACAATGCCAGGAAACTGTCTGGCACCCTCAAGGCCAAGACTGAAGGCTTCAAGAGAATAAAAGAGAAAAAGGCATGAGAAATATAGCAGGTGACATAATAAACTGTTGTGTAACGGTAGTCAGACACAGTTTATACATTTGGTGATGACTTCAAACTTCCCGAACATTTTTTAAAGAATGCAACAGGAATGTGACTTTACAGTAAAGGGTTGTTCCTCAACATAGACGGAGCCTTCATGTTTTACTTCTGAATTGCTACGCAGTTCTTTTACTTCTTTTCGAGACCGACAAGGCAATTTACACTGAGCTAACTGGTTATAATAAACAGAAGGCTTGAGCACATTTTGGTCAAGACACCAATAGAACTGGTTAAACGTGTCGGAGAACCGACCTGTAAGCTGAAAGATGTTCAATATGGTGGACCTGCAGCGATATTAGTCATTTGGCTGGTAAAACATGCATTGTTTATGCAGCTTGTGTTTGTGAGCTATAGGTGCTGGTAGGTGGATGTTGTTACCTTTGGACAGAGCCAGGCTAGCAGTTTCCCCCTTTTCCAGTCTTTGTGCTAAGCTGATGTATATACATGAGAGTGGAGTTCATCTTCTCATCTAACCATCAGCCGGAGAATGAATGACAGCACTTCCCAAAATGTTGAATTATACCATTAAACAGCAATCACGTAGTTACTTGAATTGACACTTCACTTTAATGTCCACGCAAATAGAAAAGCGCCCCAATGTACCGAAAGTCAGTAAATAGTCATTGCAATATTAATATTAGCTCATTAAAAAGAAGTTGTTTCACATTTTAAAATGTTATGAAATGTTATGAAGCATACGGACTTGTTTTGGACTCCAAACCCTTACGTAGGTCAGATTTGGGACTCAACTTTGGGATTTGGGAGATTTAAGACTCATGTGACTGTCAAAACAATGACTTATCGCACCTCTGGAAGAAGATCTAAAATAACACATCCTTCGGCACTAAAACTTAATGTTTTTGATCTTTGCAACATGCAAAAGGAGTAACTCAAATGAAAACTGCCGAACAAATGTCTAACTTGGAAAACAAAAAGACATTCTGGACCACAAACAGCTTCACTGCAACTCCCAAAAAAATATGGGTTCATTCCCTCATGTTCACCTTGGAAACAGAGGCCACACAAATGTTTAGCTGGCGTTAACAAATAAACAAATGACAAGTGAAACGGACGCAGGCCAACAGAACTGCAGACCGTATTCGGACGGCTGAGGCCAAGGTTGTTTTCCAGGACTGACACAGCAACAGAAAGTCTGTGTGTGAAATCCAGAGCCCTGCCATCTGACTACTTACTACATATGTGAGGTGGAACACTGTAAAAAAAAGAGTAGTTTAGTAGTTGAAGTAACGTACAATCTACTTTTGTGGATTATATCTATTTTAATTTACACTTTGTTCCCATAACCTGCCATTCTCATTTCAATAAAAGCACACCAATTAGGTTTCTCTCCGCGTTGTGTGTCTGACGTCAGGATGTCCACACCTCTTCCAGATTTTTCCTCAGCAGTCGAGCCGCCATTTTCTCATCTGAAGGTGACTTGGATAACAGGCAAGTCCAGAACTAAATGTAGTTTTGTACGTACAAATGTAATATGTCATATACAAAATGGGACCATCTGAATTAGTTACATTGTGTTAAGTATTACGTTACTAAGTATTTAGCAAGCTAGTAAACTGACAAACCAAACCACCCGTCGTCATGCTAACGTTAGTCCTTGCATCTCTATATGTCGAGATGCAAGGACTGTGGAAAGGAATTTACGAGAAGAACTGAACTGCTCAAGCTGTATTGCAGACTTCAAAACTGGTAGTGACACTCCAATGCTTTTCTGGACTAGCCTAGTGCCATATTGTGGCAGCACAATGAATGGCTTTTAGACAAGGGGCACTGAAAAGTTGAGCCTTTAGGTGCTCCAAGTGACAATCAAAGGAAACAAAAAAATATTCCTCAAACCACATTGTGAAATGCTTTTACACTGATTTTGTAACCTGTTTTTAAAGGTGCGAGTTTGTCTCGAAACATGTTTCTTTCCATTTCAAGAAAATACTCTAAATTAACCTTTACGTGCAAGTAGTGTTACAGACACGAATGTTTGCGAATGACTCAAATCTTCGCCGGGCAGTGTAGCGGACCCCAGTCGGACAACAGTGAAGCGTACTGATGTTTCAGAATGTACTTTATTCATGTTCAACCATGAGCCTTGTCGACGAACATACATTTATGTTTCCATTTAATTTCCGAAATCACCGTAAGACCTATGGAACAAACAAACAGAAATGAGCAAGAGTGTAAACATTAATTAAATGACATTCATATATACAGGTGGACATTAATCACAACATTAATCACAACATTTTCTCTTTCTTATATACAGATATACTAAGTCTAGCTCAAATCTAGCATTAGCATCTTATCACGATAGGCTACAGTTCATTAAAGAATAAAGTCACTCAACATTTAGTCAAAGCCTAAATAAAAACACAAAGTACCTTGTTCCCGTTCCAGCTCGGTGCTTAGTAGTTCATAGAGTCGGAGAAATGCTCATGAAGACCCTTTTCCTTTAGTACACCGTCAAAAACAAACTTTTTCCGCAGTCATGTTACGATATTAACAGCTAATTCCGGTTCTCGCCTGAAGTACTTACAAATAAATGGACCCAAAACATACAAAGTCACTTACAAAATAATGCCTTACGGGAAATAGTCAACATATTTACAGATCCTTTTCAGAGTCATTTACAGACGGCGGGAATGACGTGGATAGAGCGAAGCGAAAACTTCACACAACGCTGTTGTTGTTAATCTTGTTGTTGTTAAACTTGTATTTCTTGGGGTGTTTAAGTCCCCAGGTGGACCCTGCTGTTGGTTCCCTAGAATTTCCCCCTCCCTTAAGGCCCTGGCACACACAGAAGAAGCATGTGCTGGTGCGCCCCCACACTGCCTTATCAACAGGCTTTGGACTGCTTTGTAAAACGAATACCCCCCCCCCCCCACTGAAACCACTGCCTGCATGTACACTAATATAAAAGCCTTTTTACCGAATGTCTAATCAACTCTGTGTCAACTTGTCTTCACAAAGTTATTTTTTTACTTGACAGTCCCTGTCGTGACAATCTCAACAACTATTCCGTCAAACTCATTTTCAGACTATATTTACTGAGGTGAAGAAGTTTAGGAATCAGTAATGAGTGATTTTTCTGATGCTACGTAGCTATTTGTAAAGCGTGTCCCTGTGATACGTGTTCCTTAGATTCATCATGTTATGTTGCATATAAGTAAATGGCATATAGGCCTGAGACAAAACGTCTTGAGTAAGCTCTGCTTCACTTAAAGCAAACATGAACGGGATTTTCTGGTCTTCTGGCACCGCTGGTCCGAACATCATATTTGAAATTTAACACCTCGGCCGTTTCCATTTTCTGGATGAAACTCTGTGTATTTGAGCAACTCTTTAACAGAAATAGCAATGCAGATGGTTTTCATTCTACAGCTATATGTACATGTTTTACACATGTTGCATGATTGAATAGCAACGTCGAGAGGTAGTTAAGAGGGGAAGACAAGCCAGTCAATGTTTGATTACAGATTTCACAAACTGGAGCATGAGACTCAAAAAAAGGGAAGTAACAGTGTTACAGCCAGACATGAAAGGTGGTGTTCTTATCACTCTGATCTACGAGCAGTGAGTAGATAGCCAACCACACAGTACACTGAGACAACACCAACATCCAGATAGCGGATGGTAAACCAGATGAGGTGCAACTCTATCAAACCAATGGCTTTCTGTCAACACAGAGCAGGATGCTTGACTTTAGTCAATATTTAACTAGCACACCTGTAAGCAGCAGTTATGGGTGATTCTTTATCTTGAATTATTGAAATTACAGTTGCAAGTTTCAACAGTTTGTTTGTGGCAGAGTGCCAGTTACCGTTGGCAGCCGAGTGCAGTTCCTCATTCACTTCAACTGTTGCGTGTCAGCTATGTTAAGTAATTTTGTGTGACAATGTTAGTATGAGTCTTCATCCGTATCACTAGATATTAACTTGACCGACAGCCTAATTCTGCACACTATTAAAAGGCCCCTTTGCTCCAGAGACACGTAATAGGGTGAAATGGCAACTAATGCGACACCATAAAGCTGCACTTCAGGATGTAAACAGGCACACCTCTAGAATAACAGACACTTTCCTCTCGCAGGAACACTTGGAAACAGCATCTGTCACAATATCAAGCTGCAAACATAAGTGTGATTTTGTTGCACGTATTTAAATGATTGCCGCCACTTCCTCTATACATGACAACTCTTATACAAGGTATGTGTAGTGTTCTGCACCACATTGTCACGTGTTGCATTAGAGATGCCAAGTGGCGTAGTATGTAAGTGCATTTCTGCTCTTGGATTCATCCCTCATCTCTTACCGTAGTTAGTTCCTTTGTTTCTGAGAACATGCTGCAGCTACTTTTCCCTTTTTACTGTGTGGTAGCCTTTGAAAGTCTGTAAGTATGTCTGTATGTAGGATGAAAAACCTACTACGATATTCGGTTTCTTCTCTTTATTAACCTTTGTGTTGTAGCAGTAGACGCTAATCACGATGAGCATTTCATCATTAACTTCAATGTTAAAATTAGCGTAGACACCAACTAGGCAGGGGAGTCATGTTATGGATACTAGTCATTTCTGGCATGATGGCTGTATGCCAACTCATAGTTTTATATTCATGTATTTGGACAGTTTGTAAGGTCATGTTCTGCCACCACAGTTTTACAAAACCCTAGACGCCAGATTCCTCGGTCTTTATTTCATGGATCGGCTGTTAGCTAACAGAGACGCAAGAGCAGAATATGGAGCGTGTGACATCTTTAAAAACACTCATGTTGCAAGTTTCATTTGCTTCCATATCACTCACTGGACATCACTTTACGGCAACTGCAATATACAGATACGGTGATTTGATGTTTTGGTAGGTGTGGAAAGCTCAACATGAAGCTGCTGACCTTATGACCACAAAGCTGCAGAAGGCTGAGTGGATCTCCACGTGAAGAGGAGCTCACTGTGTGAAGAGGAGCTCACTGTGTGAAGAGGAGCTCACTGTGTGACGGCTGCACATGATCCCACCAGACAGCAAGAACATATCAAACGATGTAGTTGATCAATTTAATACATGTCAGATTATCAAATGTTACCCTTCTATGGTGTCGTCAGCAGTTTACAGCATTTTCCATAGAAAATGAGAACAGACATTATCAAAATGTACCAAAGAAAAATACAATAATTGGCTGTAAAGGTGTTTCGTTACATTTCGATTCAGATAGATCTGGATATAACGTGGATACATCTAGTGACTAGATTTAAAGACCTCGTTGTTCTATAATCCAGTCAGTTGGCAATTTTACCACTTCAATTCCCACAAGGCGCTTCTGGGGGAGCGATATAAAACAAAGACTTGTAAAAAGATCCAGAATATTGCCATCAACATACAATGATCATTTTTTAAAAATTAAAAAAACGCAACATTAAAATTCTGCTGCACCTATAGTGTGACATCCTGCACAGGCTAAACCGGACTCCATTCGCTCCCGTCGGTCAGACATGCCGACTGCACCATTTTATAATGTGTCTGCTGATGGTGGCCAACTGTCGACAGCAAAACAGTGCAAATATTAACAGATGCAAACATCAATCGGGAACCATAAGCTTGGATGGCAAAGGTGAATAGATACAATATAAAACAAAGTGGCAACATGTACTTATGCAGGAGAACATGTGGTGTCGTCGACCAGATACAAGCTGCAGTTTAGAAGAAGGGGGGGGAAAAAAGGGGAAAATACAAGTTTTCACCAAAAGAAGAACAGAGTGTGTATTTTCCTCATAAAAAAAATACTCCTCAATCCAGAATGTTGAAGAGTCAAGGCGTCATCAAAAAGCAGCACATCTGGTCAATTCATGGCTACAGAATACGCATTGCTAATTTGTCTCGCACCTCAACGGTAAACCCTTGTTCGGGCAGCACTGAGCTGGCTGCCATGAGGCATGCCATCTGTCTGTTTATCAAACAAAGCAGACACCGTCCATTATTAGCCAAGCCTATTGTCAGTGACACAAAGTCGACCACTGTGGAATATCTCTCTATTCATGCCTGTGCGCGGTTTCCTCGGGACTGACCGAGTGGGAAAACCCAATATTTCTTTCCCGAGCAGCTACTGCGTCTGGGATAGCTGTTGTCGGGCGGCAACACACAGACGCATCAATTAGAGTGAAAAACCTAAAGCCATTTTCCTCCAGCGTTCACATCCCCAGAGACAAAGGCCCGGGGTTTACTCTGGTCTCGGGTCGAGTCGCAGGACCTCAGCGACCCGATCCCCGATCGCGTCGAGTTCGTCGCTACAGACGCTCTCATCAGTTCTTGAAGGCCCCGTAGCGGCTGGCTTTGCTAATGAAGTTCTTGAGCAGGTCGTGGTCCATGTCGGCAAAGGCCTGGGTCTGCGTGACAGCGGTTAGGTGGTTGACGCAAAACTTGAAGCAGAACTCCTCCAGGTCCTAAAAATGAAGAGGGCTGTCTGGTCAGTGCTGAAGAGTATAACCGACGAGCGACTTGAGTCGGCCCCCCCCCCCGCCACCACGTTGGTGGACTGTGTGCCAGGGGCTATGAGCTTACCCGCGCCTCATACTTCACAGCGGCAGAGAGCAGCGTGATGGCGTTCTCCTCAGTAATGCCTCTCTTGATCGTTTCCTGGCACAGCCTCTTCAGCCTGGTCTCTCGGTAGTACGTGGCCAAATCTAGCAAGCCTACACGCAGGAGAGCAACACACCGGTGAGCGCGTTCAGGGACCTCTGCACCGACGTTCAGTGTGTGAAGGACCGTGGTCCTCGTGTTGGCTTACCAACAGCATCCTCTGGTGGCAGGTTGATGGTGTCCGTGTAGAGGTACTCCAGAAAGGCTCTGTACACCAGGTATGAGAACTGGTGGATTTCTATGGCATCCTCATCGGTTTCGTTTAGCAGTGCACGGAAATGCTCACACCTGGAGAGGAAAGAAAAGCTCCTGCATGATAACTCCGACTTCCCCAGAAGGCAAACCACAGTTTACATTAATCGGTTCTCAAACACGGGGCAGTTTGCACTTACACCCACTGAAAGTTAAATGTGCAGGACAAAAAATAATAATCATGGGACTCGATGTTCGCTGTGATCGGTCGCACAACTCAAGCAAGAACGCTCCAATGCCATGATGTATGTAAATAAAGGAGCTGAATATATGAAATGAACTGCCGATTTAAAAGGAGGAACAATTCCTGCAAAGATCAGAAACGCTACAGCCTCATTTTGAAAATATTTAGATGCAATGTGAAAGATATGCGATGAGTAGTTAAGGAACTAAAACTTAAGATATCTTTATTTCTATTAATCAGTGTTCACGATGTGTCTGAAGTCTATCTAAATCACATTTCATCTCCCATACCATTATATCTGAATACCACCACCAGCCCAGGTCTAACACTCCAAGGTTACAGCAACATATATATATATATATATATATATATTCCGGTCATGCAACTTAAAATGTACTTTTGATGCACACTTCCTGCAGCAAAGCTGAGACACGCACACACACACACACACACACACACACAGTTTTATCAATGTACATTGTCCCTCTCGAACAAATCAAAACTTGAAAGGTCTCCGCGTGAGCGTGTGCACGAGGGCTCGGCATCGCAGAGAGTCTGGCTCCTTCCAACTGACTGTGCAAAAGAGCAAGCCATTGGAACACAGAGACTTTGTGTCCAAGTGTGGTTATAAAAAGAAATGCAGGAAACAATGGGTCCGTCTTTGCTTCCCGGGGACATGAACAGGAAAGACGAGGAAACGTGTCAAACAGACCTCCGATATATACTCAACGCAGCATTCACCAGTCATTATCAGAGGAAGACCAGCGTGTTACCCAACATTATTCGTTTCTCTGGATTATACGTTTCCATTATTAACAAAGACGTCATTCTGCTAAATCAAAGTGTGTTTCTTCCCCTCTGAAAATTCCCACCGTGGTATAGCGTCTGACTCATGACCAAGCACAACCGGGAAATGTGAAAAATAGACTTGTGACCAATCTGGAGAGGCAGGATGCTCTGATGAGTAAGAAGGGACAATCATCTCTTAAAAACAGTCCAGCAAAGAAGGAGAGATTACAGTGGCCCGACATCAGAGAGGAAAACCTGGAGGGAAAGGTGTGCATCCAAGTAATTCTTAATTTGTGTCAGTAAGAACCAAAATATGAAGATGGTCGAAAAAAAATGAAATATTGTGTGTGAAGAAGAACAGCTCAACATATATACACATTGTAGACCTCACCCGACACAGATTGAATGGGAACTGTGTTTTTATTTTTCTGGACTTCAAATAAAATGTTTACGGAGGACATTGCACTAAAAGATATTATTGAAAAAGCACAAAAACAATATGAAATGGCAACAACAACAAAAAAGGTGTGGAAGTACATTTTACATACCTGATTTTCAGCAGAGCTTTGTGAACATGGATGCACTTCCCGTCAACCAAGAACTTTAGGTCGGAAATCTCTGGGCTGTCAAACTCCCTCTTCAGAGACTGGGCCACGGTCAGGTAGTCATCGGCGTCTGGCAAGGACAAGGAAAAGTGATTTCATATTTAAGAACGATAAATGACAAATGGTTTTATGACAGTCTGAAAACAGAGTACATGACAAATTAAGTTTTGCTTCTATTTTACAGTCCCATAACAATATGTCACTGTAAAGATAAAGCTCACCTGTGTCGACATTCTCTTATTAAAATCTCATAACTGAAAAACCAAAACGACGCCTATAGACACGACTCTCTGGTACACATACTTCAACACCCTGTGTAACGGATCCCTGTATATCAATTGGCGTGACACTTCTTTATTTTCTCTCTTGAGGCAAATAAACATGAATTAAAACTCGTAAACAATCACCACCGTGTCAGCTTGTCACCTCATACGGGTCCATTAAAACCCAATAAACTTTATAAAAAATGCGCATCTGTCCATCCGTAGCCATAGCATCAAGTTTGCATTTTAACTGAAAATAAAAGTGCGATTCATAGTCTGATTTAACTATGAAGAGGAAGTAGATTAAAACGTCTATAAATTATTCAAACAATACAATATATAAGGCATACTAAGGCAGATACAAAAACAAACCAAACCAACACAAAACAATAAACCTTTAAGGGGTTATTGACACCCTGTTTGCATCCTTTGTATGCGTCTTCCCCCTGTCTCCTGATTGATCATTACCTTCACCTGCCCTCAGCCACTCCTCTGCCTCCTGTGTGATTGCAAGCCCCGCCCACATTGTTTCCACCTGTGTCTCGTTCTCCTGTGTATTTAATGCGTCTACTCCTTGTTCTGTAGCAGCTTCTGCGATTCCCTTGTGTTACTTGGCCTTCCAGCCCGAGTTCCTCGTGTGAAACCGCGTAGTCCTCTGCTCCCGAGTCTGCCCTCAGAAACGTGTCACACACACACGTGTGTTGCTCTTGTACTTCGGTTGAACAGGTGACAGGCAGGTTGCACGATGTTCTCAGTGGCTTGTTAGACGGATTTTTCATTACCATTACAAAGTGCAGCGTAAACGAAAGAAATAAAGATCTCAGAGTCCTTTGTTTGAGTTGAGTTCAAACTAAATCAGTCGGTACACATAAGATTGTTTGATGTTCACAGGAAACAGACCTTTTCTGTTTTTTTCCTAACTTCCGGGAATAAGCCCAGTGTTCACCTCTGAACAGTAACGGGGTGCAGTGTTCCCCCTAGGTTTACAGCGTTGGGGGGAGCAATCACATAACGCAAAACTAAAAATATGGTAAACATGTACAAAAGAACCTTAAATTGAGCTTGTCAAAATAGGTGCAGCCCAACAGATTAGCTAGTTGCAGCAAGGCGAGATAGTTGGTGTGGTGGGCTATTTCACGTTCTTTTTAGCCAGTACAAGCACTTGAATGCCCCCACGACAGCCTCATGCTCCAGGACAGTGGTCACCAACCTGTCTCTCCAAAACAAAATAAAAACTTATTCAGAAACACATTGGGCCTCATTTGCAAAGATTTTCTAAAGTGTTTTTTTGCGGACTTTGGAAGACCAACGTCAGAAAAGATCTCTGCCGGGTTCTGACACGGTCACAGACACCTCACTGACAATGCAAATGACTTTTTTCTTGTTCATACTGTGTGGTTAAAAAAGAATTTCCTTTTTATGTTGCTCTGAAACCAAGTAATTTAGTGTGTTCTTGGTCACATCAATTTGAAAGCCGAACCAAAGTGTTTGATTTCATTAAATTACAATTAGGCCACAAAAAAAGCCTCAAGTTGGAATTAAAGTCTGGACAGTCTTTTTCTCTCACCAAGGCAGAGGTCAGGGATCTTGGGCGTAAAAAGGTTGATGACCACTGCTCCAGGACAACTGTGGGCTCAAATGACATAAGGACGATGTGGCCTGAAAGACTATGCATCATCAGCATTGAAGAGCCAAACATCCTTTCTGTAGGACTCGCAGGGAGAATCTAGAAATGTCCGAGGCTGGTTCTCGCACAACTGCCCGTTTATGCCGTCTACATATTCGACAGAACATTCCTAAAACCAAAAAGAAAAACTGAAATAATCTATTTTTCATTCTCTATGTTCTGTATTGTATCTATTTATTAATGTAATGTATTCATTTAAGTACTCTATCAAGATCAGTCTTGTACAGCCAGGTGAAGTATTTCCAGTGATGACTGGACCGTTGCTGCTTTTTCTTGTAGAGAAAATGACAGGGGGGCGGGGATAATGGTGGGGGAAACACTGGGGTGAATGAGGCAATGTCAATTAATGAGGATGTTATCGGGGATCATGGACTCTTCTTTCATGTTCAAAATATATATAAATATCCAAATCCCATCACACTCTTACCTACTGAGAGGAGGTGCCAAGTAACCGCTGGTGTGGCGAAGCAGGCGAACACGTCGTCCGTGCTGCTGAAGTGGGTGAGGTGGGGGCAGGCCACAGCTTGACCTCGACACTGACCCCACATCAGAACCTGCCCGCTCTGCGTCTTGGCAGCTGACGTGTGGCTGGTGTGACATGCAGCCACCTCAACCATCCTGATGGAGAGAAAAAACCCACACAATTTCAAACCTCAAAGTACCAATGCAAGTTGTATGTGGAAATATGTGTAATAAAGAGGCAAAGAAGGCATTACATCTGAGACAAATGGATTCATACAATGGGCTCTACTTATATAATACTTTACTAGAGTCAGCAATCAGCCTCTTTTTACTCTATAATCTCAAACTATTTATGTCTTTGAGGCATTTAGCGGCTACATCTCTGAGGATCTTGTCATGGGGCCCTCAGTGACCTGTTGTGGTGTCAGAGAGGCGTCAGCGCTAATTAAAGACAAGGTACTAACCGCTCCTTGTCGGTGATTATTAGGGTGGGGAGCGCTTGGTTACTCTTGTTGCCTGTTCCCAACTGCCCATAGGAGTTGGCTCCCCAGGCGTAAACCATGCCCTCGTCTGTGCGGGCCAATGTGTGGGCATATCCACAGGCAACCTGTGTACGCAAAGGATTAGGTTGAACTTTAACTGAAAGAAAACCATTAAAAAAACTGAGATTTACGAGCAGGGTCTCCCCCTCGGCCCTCACCTGGACGATGTTGACACCTTGGAGAGCAGCGATCCTGCATGGAGTCTGCTGGTTCCCATTGTTGCCCAAACCAAGCTGTCCATTGCAATTGTAGCCCCAACCATAGATCTACACATTTAGACGAGGCAAACACACACAACATCAAGGCGTTGTTGTTATATTTGCTTCTTTGAGCTTGTACCTGCGTACATTTGAAGTACTGTAAAAATTGGACGGCTCATTTTCATTTTATCTCAGTTTTTTTGCACCATGTTCTTTACGTGCATACATTCTGAGATCAATTCTGAGACGTCTTCTTGGTGGAGAAAACACAATTTTAATGAAGTTTCTAAATATATACGTATGCATTAGCTAACCCCCTTCAGGACCCATTACCTCTCCATTGTCCAGTACAGCCATAGAGCAGAGCTGACCACAGGCTATGTTCACCACCACTTTGTTCTGCAGGCAGCTGCTAACCCTCCGCGGTCGGCTGGTTGGCCGTGGAGCCTGAACCTACTTGGCCTGAGTTGTTGTAGCCCCATGCGAAGACCTGAACACAGGAGGAAATGTTCACCGCCCAAAGAGAGACGCCGATTGCGCAGAGGAAAGTCGCGCGAGGACACAACTGATGACAGGGTACCTCTCCATCAATCGTGAGGGCAATGGTGTGGTGGGAGCCACAGGCCACCTCTGTCACTCTCTTGCTCAGCAGGTTGGTGGAAACCAGGGCCGGGTTCAGGCCGTGGTTGGTGGTGCCGTTGCCCAGCTGGCTGTAGCCGTTATGGCCCCAAGCAAACACCTCTCCGTCTGTGGCGCAGCAGGCACACTTTCATTCATGTCGTCTCAGTGGTTCATGTTTTGTCATTCGATAAGAAGCAGTGGTGAAGGGTATTCAGGATACACTCTTACGAATACAAGCTGGTAGAATCTAACAGTCTACTGTGATAAGTTTGAGCATTGTTTGGTTCTAATTGGGTGAGTTTTGATCGTGTACTGGCATCATTGACATTAAACCAGATTCTAGACATTTGAAAGCATCCTGTTGCGATGTCATACCCAATGCATCCTGAAGGTCCGTTCCCTCAGGGACAAACACGAGTTGTCTGGATGCTATTACCTGTCGTAGTGAGAACCACATGTGGTCCCGTTCCATAGCTTAGGGACACAATCTTCTTTCCACACAAGACATCAATCCGCCGTGGCTCTATCGTGCTTTGAAGGTCTCCGAGGCCCAAACAGCCGCTGCAGTTGGTGCCCAGAGCGAAGACCTGCAAAGACCAAACGCCACTGATGACATAGCACCCATATCAAGAAACGACACACTGATATGTATTCAGGCACCGCAGTAAACACAATATATTTGTGGAGACAACATACTGGGATATGCTGAATAACACCAACACTTTGTGAGGAGTAATATATTTATGATTTGAAATAAGGAGGAGTCACAAGTATGACAAGTCATTTCACAGCCTAAATGAAATGTTAAAAATCTTGGTTTAACTGTCCCAATTTAATTCCACATTCAGAAATACTTTAGTGTCTGATTTCCCCAAATGTTTGTATGCTATAGGAAATAATATAAACTCAAGTACTAACTATGCCCTGTACCCCTCCCTTTTAAGCAAACCCATCAAAATATACGTTCTGATTAGGCCTCGAGCAACTGCTCCGACAACATACATTGATTGAGCCACAGAGACAAACTAATGAGCATGGGTTGCAAGATGAGACGGGGCTTTTACCTTTCCACAGGATAGAAACGGAGCTTGCTTGGGTATTAGGCCTGGAAGGCTAAAGATAGCCTCATTCTATCTGCTTATCTCTCTACCTGGAGCTGTAGCAACCAAAGAGAGTGAGGCCTGCACCGCTTCTCTGTCCACTTCTAACTGGACAATAATCAAACCCATATTATGGAAACAGATCCAGTCTTGTGAACACACCTTCATGTAAACAAGAGGATTATAGCAGCCTTGCTTAAAGCTAAAGTGTTACCTCATCATTAACTGTGACATATAGGGCTTCATTTGCAGCACTGCCAAAGACACACGCCTGCCGAATAAGCCGTAGTTCCTCAGGAGGAAGGAGCGCTAACACCGGCCACTTCCCCACGTCCAGCATACTGCTCAGCTGGGAAATGAAGAGAAACCCGCGTTAGACGAATGGAAATATGAGACACCCAGAGATATAATTTACAAAAGCAGGAAAAAGGTGGAGAACAGCCTTCATGGAAATTGGAAACGTTTTACCGGGTCTTAATTGAACACAATTTCCTGTTGCTTTAAGAATTGTTACATTACACATTACATTACATTTAGCAGACGCTTTTATCCAAAGCAACTTACAATAAGTGCATTCAACTAAGAGTACAAATTCAGAACAACAAGAATCCAGCAAGTAACATTTATTTTTTACAGGTGTCAAGAGATGTTAAACGACACACTTCTACCCCAACTAAACGGCTTAATTAATATGCCAAACTGTGACTACTGTAAACTATAAACAAAGTGTCGTCCAGTCTGCCTGAAAGTTGAGGAGTATTTCTCCAATGGGCCCAACACAGGCAGCAAGTGGGCACTTAAGCCAGTTTTGTAGACAGATTAAAACATGTATGCCTGTTAACTGAGGTAAACCAATTAACAGTGCGTTTCCAGCTCATCTTACCTCCACCCCCCATATGTAAAGCCCAATGCAATATTTTCAGTTAAATGGAAACCAAGTCATATGGAAAGGATGCACTCGTTTTAAATTGACATCATCAATGCACCAATGTATGCAATGGAGCTTATTTATCATCTTGATACAGTTTTGTCCTGGATAAATACATGCTCATAATACCTCCTTGTCTCGTTGTGTAAAACTGTCTTCCCCCAAAACTCAAATCAGACACACTGGCCAAAAAAAGAAAGAGGAATAACTTAGAATAACTAATATGATGAGAGTAATTATCAGCTGACTTACAAACACCAAGTGCGTCAACTGTGACTATATCATAATTAAGAAAATATCAATAAGTCGGGACTTGGCATGAACCCAGACCTCGTGAACACGACCCCTCCCCAGCTGCCGTCAGCCTCCACACGGCATCTCGGAGATGTCCAACACTTTATATCAACACACGCCAAAGAGGATGAAAATAAGCCACGCTAAAGTCACGTGGCGGTCTAAATACGTGCTCCCTGGGTTCACCAACTTGCAACGCACAAAGTTGCTGGTGTGCATTCATCATTAGCGCTGCTCTGACGATCAAACTAAAGCATCCAACAAAGAAATAATGGTAGCTAATCATCCGAGCAGCTGACGGTCCGAGCTGTTGACGTAGACGTTACCTTGCCGTCGTCCTAGCTAGTGGTTCGTCCGCGGTGTCGTTTTCTAATAACTGAACATTGAAACGTTGACAAGTTGTTAGCCAACATGTTGGCGAATCAAGTTATAGATGCGCTCATCTCTGCGTCCATTGTGGATCTGTCTATCACATCAGTTGCTGTGGTTGCACCTTTCTTAGAGTTGGCTTCGATCGCTACACCGCCGACTGACAAAAACACACTGTACTTCCTGTAGTACGATGGTGCGTTCATGAAAGTCGGAGATGGGCATTCTAACGTTTGTTACGGGCAAATATGATCATAATCATCTATTTGTAATTTAAATCTACTTGTAACATTTAAATCATGTTTTGTGAAGCAGCTATCTGTTTAAAAAAGTACGAAGCGAATGGAAATTATATAGGTTTTCATTACTCCCGTTTGGTTGGCAAATACAAAACGGATGAGAAAGAGCTCAGAAAGAGAAATAAGTTTCATATATATATATATATATATTAGGGCTGTGAAACGATTAACAGTTTTAATCGGGTTAATCACAGGTTTTTGTGGATTAATCATGATTAATCACATATTACCGATATTCTCGGTATATTTTGTGAGAACATAGAGATTTATGACAAAAGACGGATATATACATTTATACATTCTTCTATACAATGGTGCTGCAACTCAGCAGTTATTTAGCAGTTTTCTTCCATATGGAACATTAATACATCTTCATCATAAACAGAATGTTTAACCCTCCTGTTACCTTTCGGGTCAATTTGACCCCATTCAATGTTTAATGTCGGTGTTCTTTGGGGTCAATTTGACCCCAGGCTGTTTTTCACTGTGTCAAACATATCAGAAATATCAACTTTTTTATTTATTTAAAGGGCTATTTAGGTAGTCAACAAACCAACATAAAGTACCTCACACTTAAACTTGGGAAACATTATTAATTCTAATAATTTTCTGGAGGTTTTAATTGCTGGGGTCAAATTGACCCCGAGGGTAAAATATGTTCGTAAATGTAAAGGTAACAGGAGGGTTAAACAGAACATTTTTCTCTTGTTTGTCAACCATTAACTCCACCATGATACAATCTAAAGGTGGACAGATTGACAAGTGACTTTTTTTTGCTCGGTCCCGATGCGCGCGCACGGAGCTCTGTGGCGCGCCAGACGGAGATCGATAAGTGTTAACGCAACGCGAAGAGACAGAAATGACATGCTGCTGTGGAGATACGATCAACAACAGACGTTTAGTTTAATAAAAGAACAAAGACGTGCTATAGAGAACATGTCAGGGGGCGGGCCAATCTCTTTAATGTCATGCGATCTACCGACACTACGCCGCGATCGACTGGCAGGTCGCGATCGACGTGTTGAGACCCTGATCTACAGGAAGTAAAAGTCGTAACAAGGTTTCCGGAGGTGAACCTGCGGAAGGATCATTACCGATGAACAGACCGTCTGCATGAGAGCGGACAGAGTTCAGATTGAAGTGGTGTATTGGAAGCTCATTTTGCAAGTGACTTTTTGTTCGTCCCAACGACCAACAACAGACGGATTGGAAGCTCATTCTGCGCATGCGTTAAATGCGTTTAAAAAAAAAAAACTAGTTAAACCTGTAATTGGATTAACTGAGTTAACGCGTTATTTTTCACAGCACTAATATATATATATAACCTTATTTTGCTTGCCATTGTTGATTTTTGTTTTATGAATTGAATATATATATATATATACACACAGGCACGTGCACAGATAGAGCCCTAGTGGTGCTCAAGCACCAGCCCTTTTGCCCTGGATGAGTAAAGTGCCCTTTTTGCTGGAGCCCACTTTTTTTATTCATCAGTATTTAAGAATAAAAGTTACTCTTTCTGTCATCAAGTCCCCCCCCAAATGTGTTTTAATATCCGACAGGGCATTTATCTGAGAATTTTGCCCCGACCTGCTCCGCGGCGCTCACGAGCTCACGAGCTCACGTTGATCTTTGTAAAACTGGAACAGACAAAACAAAGAGAAACATACCACATAAAACAATGTGGTACAAGCATGTCGGGGCGAAATTCTCACAAGAACTCAAATAAATGCCCCGTCGGATATCAAAACACATTTGGGGGGACTTGATGACAGAGAGTCATTTATATTCTTAAATGCTGATGAATGAAAAAAAAGGGCTCTAGCAGAAAGGGCCCTTTTCTCATCCAGGGCAAAAGGTCTGGTGCTTGAGCACCACTCGGGCTCTATCTGTGCACTGACTGGCATCACACGATTTAATATGGCAGCTACAAGCTTTGAATTGTTTTTATTTGGATGGAGAGATTGTAACGACTCGTGTGTAGACCCAAATGCACCCTCGACTCCAGGGATCCTTCGAACTTATATTCCACACTCTGGAAACGGCAGGCAGAGTATCAACAGGACGAAGGGCTGGTAGGTTCTCGGAGAGTCGGACTCGCGGGTTAACCAGGGACAGGCAGGGTCGGCAACAGGAAATCCATCTAGAAACAAGTGCTGGAGAGAATGGCATAGAAAAAGAACAATCTGGCAAGGTGTGTATGTGAGGCAGGAGACTATATAGGGATTTGATTAGTGATCAAAGACAGGTGTGTGAACAGGTGAAGGAAGTCTCTACGCTAGCGACAAAGCACGGGAGCTGCGGTGTGCACATTTTACTAACTGCAGTTAACAACAACACCGTTAGCTATGCAGTGAGGTGAACTGCACTCAGTTGCCGAGGTGAGGAGCACAGTGTGAGGAGCTCCTTCAGTGAGCTGCACATCCAGATGGCATGGCTGTTGGGTGGTGTACACGTGAGAGCTTGTACTTCACCTGCATCTGAGCGTTCACTGAAGCCCCAGGCTTCAACCCTTAGCCTCTCTGTTCAAGAGATCCCCTAACCGTCCCTGCTGGTCCGCTACTTCCTGTGCTGTTCCCAATATGACCCCGAGGCCTGCGCCCAAGAATTCCCTCATACTAGAGTCTCGTGATCATCGACAGGCTCACTGATATGAATGAAAACCATCTGAGGGGCCCTATGCTCCCCCTTCATGCTTTCCTCCAGATGATGGACCTGACAAACAGTTTGCACTGCCCACAAAACAGATCCACAGATGATGCTGTCTCCCCACAGATCCACAGCTCACTCTGGGCTACGTGTACATGAGGGACTATATGAGACCATCTCATTGACATTATAAGTTTCTCCAACACCAGCAGCCCTCCAGACTGGCCCCTGCACACACCGAACACTTGATCCCCCTGGTGCTTGGGGCCCTCCCTCAGGGGACACCCCCACCACAGGTGTCCCATCCACACTCACCCTCCCAACCCCCCTCCCTGAACACCTCTCACTCCCTTCCTACCTGGCACCTACTACCCACATCCTGTTCACAGGTGACTGCGGTTAGGTTCATCCCACCTCATGGTGCGATCACAGTGGTGGTGTGGGCCTGGTCTCCGCCAACCACAAGTGGTGGGCTCAGGAAGGTCAGCTTGCCTGTCTCTCTGGTGCCATCACGAGCTCATCATGATAGTCACCAAAACCAAGGGAGCCTGACAACGGACTTTAGAAGGTACTCACCACTAGGGGGGATACCACCACTGGGTAAAGAGACTGTTGTGGAGAGGGGAGAGGAGTCCACATCACCGAACATGTGATACTGTGGATCTGACATGGTCAACAAACACAAAAGGCAAGGAGAAAGGCCAGGCCAGGCAGCAGGCAGTAAAATTTCCCCTTCCAAGAGGAACAGTCCTCTTCCAGCTGGGGACTTCTGCGTCTGACAGGAGGCATCACAGCTCCTGCTGCAACTGTTCCGCAACTGCCCGCAGAAGACCACAGAAGGTTTTGCTGCTGCTCAGAAGGGCTACACTCCCCACCACCCACCCTTGTACACTTCACCCTGCAACACCAGAGAGATAGAGGAGGATGAAGGAGGATCACCACAGGGATCTCACCCCCCAACACTCACCTGCGGTCAGTGTCAGGCCTCAGGCCCTCACGCTGCAGAACAGAGAGACTGAGACAGAGTTCTTTCCTTTCTTTCTCAGGATTCATCAGGATTCGACCTCAGGACCCCCCCACCCCCCCCCTAGACCCACACCCCCCTTACACACACACACACACACACACCACACACACACACATACTATTGTGTTGTTGTTTTTTTTGTAAATAGTGTGTACTTGTTTTGCACATTCCTGCTGAGCATTGCCACTTTCATTTCACTGCACACCCTGTGTGTGTATGTGACAAATAAAACATCTTGAATCTTGATCTTGAGGAAGTCAGACTGACGAGGTGGGAGTGACTGAACCATAGAGTGAGGAGCTGAACTGTGACAACAGGTGTGTGAACAGGTGAAGAGAGTTAGACTGACGACGGGGAGTGAGGAGGGTGTGGACGACCCAAACGACCCAAAACAAGAAAGAAAAAAATTCTTCGGCCTCCTAGGGTGGGTGGCGGGGGCCCGGAGGAGGGAATTTGCGGCACGACAGGAACAGTCCAGGGGTTAATACTCATCCGACCTCCCCATCCTTTCCTCCTCGACGGGTGAGTTGTCGTGATCGGAAGATGACTCCTCCTCATCCTCTTCAACATCTGACTCCGTCGATGACCGATAGGGAACAGGGTTTGGCTGTATAGCCACTGTGGGCACAGGACCCTTGGCGGGCTGGTCAGGGTGGCTGCGGTGAAACTCCCTGATGAGAGGGGGATCCAGAATGTGTCGCGCCGGAACCCAGGATCTCTCCTCTGGACCATAACCCTCCCAGTCAACCAGGTATTGTAGCCCTCTCCCACGCCGGCGGGAACGAAGTAGGCGGCGAACAGTGTAAGTCAAACCTCCATCGATGAACCGTGGTGGTGGAGGACGCTGGACAGCAGGAACCAGTGGGGACTCCCGAACCGGCTTCACCCTGGAGACGTGGAATGATGGATGGACCCGCAAGGCCCGGGGCAGTTTGATCCTCACCACTGCAGGATTGATGACCTTCAGGATCTCGAACGGTCCAATTAACCTGGGTCCCAACTTCTTACATTCTACCCGCAAGGGAAGGTCTCGGGTCGAAAGCCATACCCTCTGGCCCGCCTGGTAACTGGGGGCTTCAGAGCGGCGCCGGTTGGCAACCGCGGAATAACGGTTGACCGAGCGAAGAAGCACAGCTCTGGCCTCAGCCCAGGTACGGCGGCAGCGGCGGACAAAAGCCTGGACCGAGGGGCAGGAAACCTCCTTCTCCAGGGCGGGAAACAGTGGAGGCTGGAACCCGTAGGCACACTGGAACAGGGACATCCCAGTGGCAGAGCTGGTCAGAGAGTTGTGGGCATACTCCACCCACAAGAGTTGCTGGGACCAAGACGCTGGATGCTCGGAGACCAAGCACCTTAGAGCCGTCTCCATCTCCTGGTTCTTGCGCTCCATCTGGCCGTTAGACTGTGGGTGGAATCCCGATGACAGGCTTGCAGTGGCCCCGATAAGCGTGCAGAACTCCCTCCAGAAGACTGACGTAAACTGAGGTCCCCGGTCAGAGACCATGTCCGTGGGAAAACCATGAAGCCGGAAGACATGCAGCAGGACCAGCTCAGCAGTCTCCTTGTCCGAGGGGAGCTTGGGCAAGGGCACGAAGTGGGCCATCTTACTGAAGCGATCTACCACTGTCAGGATGGTGGTATGTTTATTGGACAGCGGGAGACCGGTAACAAAGTCCAAGGAGATGTGCGACCAGGGCTGATGGGGCACAGCCAGAGGTTGCAGAAGACCCGCAGGAGCCTGGTGAGATGGTTTGTGCTGGTTGCAGACAGGGCAGGCGTTGACGAACTCCCAGGTGTCCCTCTCCAGAGTAGACTACCAGAATCTCTGCAGCAAGACATCCCTCGTACGCTGGCAGGTGAGTCTGGAGTTATGGGGCCACTGGAGGACATCAGACCTCAAGGTCTGAGGGACAAACAGGCGATCAGGAGGACTGGAGCTAGGACCGGCCTGGTCCTCCAGGGCGGCCTTGACTCTCCTCTATCTCCCAGGTGATCGAGGCAACCAAGACGGAGGCAGGAAGGATAGTATCCTTGCAAGGGGTGGAATCCCCCTTGTCCCCAAACTGGCGAGACAGGGCGTCAGGCTTGACGTTGCGGGTACCGGGCCTGTAACAGAGAGAAAAGTTGCATCGGGTGAAAAACAGAGACCATCTGGCTTGCCGAGAGTTCAGTCTTTTGGCGGACTGAATGTACTCCAGGTTCTTGTGGTCAGTCCAACACAAAATGGGCAGACTGGTCCCCTCCAGCCAGTGGCGCCACTCCTCGAGGGCGATGTTCACAGCAAGCAGCGCCCGGTTACCCACATCGTAGTTTCTTTCAGCAGGTGCGAGCCGCCTAGAAAAGAAGGCACAGGGATGGAGCTTCTGGTCACTAGCAGCTCGCTGAGATAGGATGGCCCCCACCCCCACATCGGAGGCGTCCACCTCCACAACAAACTGTCTCTCTGGGTCAGGGACTTGGAGGATGGGGGCAGAAGTAAACCGGGCCTTAAGGTTCTGGAAGGCCTCCTCAGCCGAGGATGACCACTGGAACTGCACCTTGGATGAGGTCAGGGCTGCGAGTGGGGCTGCTACGGTGCTATAGCCACGGATAAACCTCCTGTAGAAGTTCGCGAATCCCAGGAATCGTTGCAGCTGTTTACATGAGTCAGGAATGGGCCAGGACGTAACAGCTAACACCTTGGCAGGATCCATCTCCACGATCCCCTGTCCCACGATGTACCCCAGGAAGGAGACTGAAGAGACGTGGAATTCGCACTTCTCTGCCTTAACGAACAGGGCATTCTTCAGGAGGCGTTGGAGGACTGCTTGAACATGGTGAACGTGCTCCTCTCGGGACTTAGAGAAAATAAGAATGTCGTCTAGGCAGACAAACACCTGCTTATTCAACATGTCTCTCAGCACATCATTCACTAGGGCATGGAAAACGGCCGGGGCATTGGTGAGACCAAAGGGCATAACCAGGTATTCGTAATGTCCGGTGGGGGTGTTGAAAGCTGTCTTCCACTCATCACCCTCTCGGATCCGGACCAGGTGATAGGCGCACGCAGGTCTAGCTTGGTGAATATGGTAGCCCCTCGCAGCAACTCGAAGGCAGAAGAGATGAGTGGAAGTGGGTAGCGGTTTTTAATGGTAATGTCGTTGAGGCCCCTGTAGTCAATGCAAGGCCTCAGTGACTTGTCCTTCTTTCCTACGAAGAAGAACCCCGCACCTGCAGGAGAAGAGGATGGATGGATGATCCCAGTAGCCAGAGAGGAATTAATGTAAGCCTCCATGGCCTCCCTCTCAGGAGCAGATAAGAAATACAGGCCACCCCTGGGTGGAGTGGTACCCGGTTGCAGGTTAATGGCACAGTCGTAGGGTCGATGTGGAGGCAGAGATGAGGCCTTGACCTTACTGAATACCTGCCGATAGTCATGGTATTCAGTAGGCACCCCCGACAGGTCCAAAGCCGAGCTGGGGCCGGCTGACTGCCAAGGTGCAGCACCCTGTTTCAGGCAAATCAGGTGACAGGATGAACTCCATCCCAGGATGGCTCCTGTGGCCCAGTCAATGTGGGGGTTATGGCGGTGGAGCCAGGGGTACCCCAGAATTAATGGATGCTGTGGTGACCGCAGGATAAGAACCCGGATGGTCTCATGGTGGTTACCAGACAGGAGCATCCGGACTGGCATGGTCTGGTGAGTCACTGTCCCCAGTAGGTGGCCATCCAGGGCGTTGGCAGGAACAGGGCATGGCAGAAGTACCCGCTCGATACCCAGCTGGCGAGCTAGGTTCTCGTCAATGAAGTTGTCGTCAGCGCCGGAGTCAAGGAGCATGGACAGGGTATGGGATCCGTCTGCGAGCAGAAGCTGAACATGGCACAGGGGTCTTTGATGGGAAGAGAGTCTTGTGGTTCGGCTCAACAGTACCTCCCCTAGCTCCGACCCTGAGGTGCTGGTAGCTGCTGGCGGGCGTTGAAGCCAGGTGGAGGGGCGGCGATCTGTCTCCCACTTACGTCGCTCTTGTCGCCTTGCCTGGATGCGTCTGTCCACTCGAGAAGTCAGTTCCACTAAGCCATCCAGGTCGGCAGATAGGTCGAAATAAATCAGTTCGTCCTTAATGTATTCAGCTAATCCAGCCAAGAACACCTCGCACTGTGCTGCCGAGTTCCAGTCGCTCAGACGTGCTCTTGTGCGAAACTCAAGAGCATAATCCGCCACTGTCCGGTCTCCCTGACGCAGTTCCACCAGTCCCCCAGTGGGATCCGGGCCCTTGGAGACCGCCCGAACACCTTGCGTAGCTCCGCTGAAAACCGCGGGAACAAAGAACAGGCTGGCGTGCGTCTCTCCCATTCAGCGGTACCCCAAAAACGTGCCCTGCCGGTCAGGTGATTTATGGTAAAGGCTACCTTAGCCTCCTCCGAGGCAAACGTGTACGGCTGCAGGGAAAACAAGATGGAGCAGTTGGTGATGAACGGATTGCAGCCCTCAGGTTCTCCAGCATAGCGCTCTGGGGTTCCCACACGGGGCTCGTGTGCTGGAGCAGACAGCGGAAAGACAGGAGGCCTAGCTGAGGCAACCTGCTGGGTCAGGACAGTAGTTAGCTGTTGCACCTGAGCTGTCAATGCCGACATAGCCCGCTCCTGGGCTGCTGCCGACTGACGCCCCTCAGCGGCGAAGCTGGCCATCTGCGCCTCGTGCTGCTGTAGAGCCCCCTCGATCCTCTCGAATCGGCTCGCCGGTGCAGGAGTCTGTGCTGGGTCCATGACTGGCCAGATTATAATGTAACGACTCGTGTGTAGACCCAAATGCACCCTCGACTCCAGGGATCCTTCGAACTTATATTCCACACTCTGGAAACGGCAGGCAGAGTATCAACAGGACGAAGGGCTGGTAGGTTCTCGGGGAGTTGGACTAGCGGGTTAACCAGGGACAGGCAGGGTCGGCGACAGGACAGAGTATCAACAGGACGAAGAGCTGGTAGTAGTGTTGATACGAGATGTGCCGACGCTTCGAAGCGTGTGTCGAGTAATGGAGGGGGCGTTTCCTCGAAGCGCGTATCGAGGCTTGCTTCATTTAGGGGAGGAGCCAAAAATGATGACGTCCGAAGCCTCGCTGCCCGACTGTACCACGTGACTGCTTCGGGAAGTGGTTCAGATATTGTCGGGAGGTTTGACAGCAATATAAACCCCTCAGGCTCCATTCAACATGTGGGTTGTTGGTTGAGAGTTTAGAGAGAGAGATAGTTTGGAGAGTTAGGAGAGTGAGGAGAGAAGGATAGGTGATAAGATGGAACTGTTGAGAAACTGTTATTTCTGAATAAAAATGAATAAAATGTCCCTTGTCCTGTACATCACTGTCCAAGTTACACAAGCATATTCAGTCCCCTCTTCCTAGTTACACACACACGTTCACTGTCCTCTGCCTGCTTAAGCCCATGCCATTTTCCTAAAGTGACATAATAACATTATTACACAACCTGCCGTATCATATGATACTACCATTTTGGGAACATTTACACACACAGAATACATTCAAAAAATATTTTATTATGCACATATATCATACATTTTTGTAATTCATAGTCATTCCCAACAGCCATAACAGACACACACACATTCAATGCATCACATTATGTGGTTCAGATACAGCTGCCTGTCATTATAGACTTGGCCAGTAGGGGGCTTCGTGAGCACATGAAGCTTCGAGAAATGAACCCTTTCTCGAACCAATTGGCTGAAGTGGTTCGATGCCTCATGAGGCTTCATCTCACCATCACTAGCTGGTAGGTTCACGGGGAGTCGGACTAGCGGGTTAACCAGGGACAGGCAGGGTCGGCAACAGGAAATCCGTCTAGAAACAAGTGCTGGAGAGTCTGGCATAGAAAAGGAAGAACAATCTGGCAAGGTGTGTGTGTGTGTGAGGCAGGAGACTATAGAGGGATTTGATTAGTGATCAAAGACAGGTGTGTGAACAGGTGAAGGAAGTCAGACTGACGACGGGGAGTGAGGAGGGTGTGGAGCTGAAACTGTGACAGAGATGACACAAAAAAAAGCAACAACATCCACTGTAGACTAGACTGGAAAGGACTGCATCCTATTTGGGAGGGATACTGCCATATGTTCCTGGATTTATTCAACCACATGTTCTTATGATCCCTGAGATCGGTGGCATTGCATCTGAGTTGAAGTGGGATTTGAGTCTCAGTTGAAACCCAGAGCTTTACCGGTTTCCTTTCCATGCTCTCCTTCTAATAATTAGGCTACAGACGACAGGATGCTATTGTGACACTATTTTAAATATTGTTGGCTGATAGCTGAGAGGCTGTGAGGAGCTGCGTTGACATTGTGTCACGAGCCAAATACAGGACCCAAGAGCACGACTCCAAAATTCAGGGCAATCAAAAGGGTTTATTTAAACATAGGAAGTCCCCAAAAATTCCAATGAAACAAAGTACAACTTAAAGTTCCTGCTGAGCAGGAAACTAAGATGGCGTTTAGAAAAACAGAAAATCACAGCTATGCTGGAAAAAGACTTGATCAAAGTACAATATATAGTGTTAATATAGTGTTGATATTGTGATGGTATAGTGTTAATATAGTGTTGATATTGTGATGATATAGTGTTAATATAGTGTTGATATAGTGATGCTATTATGTTAATATATTGTTAATATAGTGTTAATATAGTGTTGATATAGTGTTGATATTGTGATGATATAGTGTAAATATAGTGTTTATATTGTGATGATATAGTGTTGATATAGTGTTGATATTGTGATGATATTATGATGATATAGTGTAAATATAGTGTTAATATAGTGTTGATATAGTGTTAATATAGTGTTAATATAGTGTTTATATTGTGATGATATATTGATTACTTAGACAATGATTAATAATACAGGTGCTTATGTGAGAGCTGTGATTATATTGGAGAGTGTTAAAATGCAGTGAGCGCTGGTTGAGTTCAAGGCGGTGCAGAATATATCTCATGCAAAGGGACTGGTGCTCTGCAGAATGACCTTTGACCTCAGACAAATGTGTTTTAACTCGATTGTCTGCAGCAAAAAGCTGAACGCCAACATTTGTCTTTACTTCTTTCCAGCAGCGCAGCCTCACTTCCCTTTATCCCCAAGGCTTCTGATTCATCAGTATTATGATATGTTCCTGAACTTGTATTACCATCATCACAGAGAATACCTTTACCAACCACTTCTTTGTCAGGATTTGTAGAATGTTCCCGTGGTTCAGTTCCATATGCAGGTTTTACCTGAACATTTCCATCACGTCAGCTTTTACTTCACTGAATCATACTGTAGCTTTGGTGTTTTTAGTCATTGGAAACATGCCATTGAAAGCGTTAATCGCCATCAAGCGAGTACAGCACAGCATTATGCTGTAACAACAAATGCATTCAGGAAAACGCCAGTCAGCAGGCAAGGCACTGTCTAAATAAAATTCAGATTTTTATTTTAAAACTGGTAAAAGTTGTTTTTATATATATATTGGATATATATTATGATGTTACTGTATATTGGCATTTTAGCAGAAAATGTCTTATTCATTTATTTAATATTATTATTTATTTGGTGCAGAATACTGTTTTGTATTCAAACTAAGTTTGTATTACGGTTATTGTTTAAATCAGTTACACAAATGTTAATATATTTCCAATAAGGGTTTGATTTTATCGTCATGTATGTTGTGCATATGTTTAAGTTTAATACACGTGTTTTTAAACAAATGAATCAAGAGACAGGAAAAGACTTTAGTGCAGGGAACAATTTAAGATTTATTGGACAGCCAATGGCTGATGTTCTTCCAATAAAATACATCCATCCATCCATCCATTAGGGTCGCGGGGACCAACAAAATACAAATACAGGTAAATACAATACAATACAATGACAGAAGAAAACAATACAATACAATACAATACAATGACAGATGAAAACAATACAAAACAATACAATACAATACAATAGAAGATGCATTTGAAATACAATACAGTGAAAGATCTTTTTATAATACAGAAAATGGAAGATGTATTTCAAATTCAATGCCATGTAAGATCTATTGCAAATACACTGGCTGATGTAATTGCAAGAACATACAATGGCAATGAATATGAAATACAATACAGTGGAAGATCGTTTCATAATACAGTAAAATGGAAGATGTATTTCAAATGCATCACAGTACAAGATTAAACAAGAACATACAATACAATACAATACAATACAATACAAATACAAAACATTAAAATATAAACATCCGGTCCATCCTGGGAGTCGATGTTCCTTCTTGGGGCTCTCCTGTCAGGTCCTGGGCTGTTCGGGCTGTTGCATGAAACAAAAAGTAGTTTGAATCTTTGAATCTTGAGACTACCACAGTAAATCATTCATACAGGGAAGTGATGCACCACCTACCTTATATTGAACATCCTCCAAAGCCCTCTTCGTCTCACGTCGTGGCTAATGTGCAGAATGAGTCTGAAAGAGGGAATTTGTTGATACACTTACATAAAGCTAAATAACACGTACATTAAATGTATTACTTAGTTGAATCAAAGGATATTCAAATCCCCATGTGTAGAATGATAAACACTTTGTTAAATAATGTATGTTACTGCCCCTGATTTCAAATGAATTGGCATTTATCTTGTTTTTGTGGAACACCTGAACACATTGCTACCATTGTACATTGTGTCTGTTAGCCGACTGCATTGATACCTTTGACAGTTATGTAGAGGCTGAGACCAATGATGACAACTACATTGATATAAGTATAGACTTACCACGTATCCCACGTGTCCCACTGTTTTCCGCTTGTTGGCTGGTCCGGGGTTGTTTGGGCTGTTGCATAAAACAAAAAGTTGTTTAAATCTCCAGACCATCAAAGTAAATCTTCAATACAGGAAAGTGATGCACCACTTACCGGCAAATACCCTGGGGATTGACGTCATTATAGGTCCTCTTGCACCCAGGTGTAGGTGCAAGAGGGGGTCTGGCTGTAGTCTGGAAGCTGAAGCGAGCCGCAACAGTAATTGGAGTCTGAAAGAGGACATTTTTCCAACATTTTTATACTGTCTTTTATTTAACTGTAAACAACTGTCAAATAACACGTACATTAAATGTATTACTTAGTTGAATCAAAGGATATTCAAATCCCCATGTGTAGAATGATAAACACTTTATTAAATAATGTATGTTATTACTGCCCCTGATTTCAAATGAAGTGGCATTTATCTTGTTTTTGTGGAACACCTGAACACATTGCTACCATTGTACATTTTGTCTGTTAGCCGACTGCATTGATACCTTTTACAGTTATGTAGAGGCTGAGACAGATGATGACAACTACATTGATATAAGTATAGACTCACCACTTGTCCCACGTGTTCCTCTGTTCTCGTGCGCTTGCTGGCTGGTCCGGGGTTGTTTGGGCTGTTGCATGAAACAAAAAGTTGTTTAACTCTCCTGTTACCTTTAGGGTCAATTTGACCCCATTCAATGTTTAATGTCGGTGTTCTTTGGGGTCAATTTGACCCCAGGCTGTTTTTCACTGTGTCAAACATATAAGAAATATCAACTTTTTAATATATTTAAAGGGCTATTTAGGTAGTCAACAAACAAACACAAAGTACTTCACACTTAAACTTGGGAAACAATATTAATTCTAATAATTTTCTGGAGGTTTTAATTGCTGGGGTCAAATTGACCCCGAGGGTAAAATATGTTAGTAAATGTAAAGGTAACAGGAGGGTTAAATCTCCAGACCATCACAGTAAATCATCAATACAGGAAGTGATGCACCACTTACCGGCGAATACCCGGCGGATTGACGTCATCATAGGTCCTCTTGCACCCACGTGGTTGTGGTGTAGGTGCAAGAGGGGGTCTGGCTGTAGTGGGGCTTGGACCACCAAGGCCGGGGCCAGCCGCACCATTGATTGTCGCCTGAAAGAGGACATGTTTTAATACATTTGTAGACCATCTTTTATTTAACAACTGCCAAACACAAAACATAGAGTCTAATAACACTCAAATTAAATGTACTATTTAGTTGAATCAAATGATATTCAAATGCCCATGTGTGGAATGAATACACTTAGTTAAATAATGTATATGTTACTGCCACTGATTTTAAATTAAGGGACATCTTGCAACATTTTGTGAAATACCTGATCAAATTCCTACCATTGTACATTATGTACATTGTGCTGCTAGCATACTGAATAGTTACATTGTTAGCTTTTACAGTTATGGAGAGGCTGAGAAAAAAGGCCGAGAGATCAATCAGGGTTTGCATTTTTTAAATAAACATCGGTTCAGGGCCGGTTTACGCACCTGTATGTTTTAAAAGTACCGGTTTAGCACCGGTATCGGAAACAAGTATCAACTGACTCTAATTTATATGTGAAATTAACCGTAAGTAAACATTAAAATGATTTTAAATGTACATTGTGAGCAGCAGTTTGACCATGACATTTTAGAAACTATTTCAATGAGTTTGTCCTTCGACAACAAATACATCCACACATTAATCAACATACCATTTGGGCTCTTAACTTCTTCAAGTTCAGCATCTTTCTTCAGAATAGCGGTCTGAAGACGTGTGGTTAAGTGTCTTGGCTGGTGTCAAGGTCAAAGTGAAGTTAAATGTAAAGCGGTTTACATGAAGGAGTTTGATGGAACATGATGACATCACGGGGTTCTGGGACAGGGATGTCTATGGCAACATGATGACATCACAAGGTTCTGGGACAGGGATGTCTATGTGTACATATTGTAAAGCCGTCTGAGGCTAATTTGTGAGAATGGGCTATACGAAATAAACTGAATTGAATTGAAAATCATCACCTGTGGGACTCAGTGACTTGTTTCTACAACTTCTCCTAATATTCAATTGGAGAAAAAACAATAACACACATAATCTACATACAACCTTCAAAGACACAAATTGTCTTTCGTGAACATACCTGAGCAGGATTGTATTAAATATCAAGACACCACTTGTTTGATTTAATTATAACTGTAATACTTCTTCATATTTGGTGTATTCTGATTGCACCTCTCAGCCGGGCTGATAAAATAAAATGAATCAGCCTCCTAAGCAGGACTGCTTAATACAATGCTTAATTGTGTGGTGCTCATACTGTTGTTATTCAGATAGTGTTTGTGTGTCTGGTGGAAACATGCTGCATTACATTTCACTTTATTCAGTCAACACAATCAATTTTATGTTAAAATATTGTGGCAACACGGAGGACTTGGAGGCAAGATTTTGAACAAAATCAAGAGATCCAGAGACAGTGGTGGAGTAACATAAAGTGACCTTTAATAAAACGGAGAGGGAAAAGGGGGGATGGCTGTACAGAGTCAACAAACGGTTCCTCCTGGTCGGGGTCTTTGGCCTTCGGTCTCACGCCTGGCGTGACACGGCTCCTTTCTCCTGTCTGGGCCGAGCAGAGGAGAGTGTCCATCCTGGAGAGGGATCCTCCTCTGTTGCTCTCCTGAAGGTCCCTTCCCTTTTTTCCCTGTGAAATGTTTTTTCTATTTTTTTTCCTGATCCGATGTGAGAGGTCAATGGTCAGGGATGTTGTATGTGAACAGACTGTAAAGGCCCTCTGAGGCAAATTTAGATTAATGCCACCAAAAAAGAAAAGAGATATCCAAAGTGTCTTCACCACCCAGAGGAGAGGGTACGTATAGCTATCAAGTAGCCCAGGTCGTTAGTTAACATTAGCTAGTGACGTGAGACGGCTAACTACCCACACTTTGAAATGCATTCAGGAAACTCATAAATCCAGAGCAGATGTAGTGCAGGCTGAGGAAGCAGCAGCTGGACCATCAGAACTTAAACTGATTGTGTGTTATCATCATGTCTGACAGTGTCATCATTGTCAACCTGCTTTATGTGAATTATTATTCTGTTAAAACATGCATGTGCAGACTAGGTTAAGTTCTCTTTGCTCTTCAGGGAACAGTCAGTTTAAGCCACAGAGTGACTGTCATGAAGTGAGTGCAGCAGTGTCCTGGACGTGGGGAGTGACCAGTACCAGCCTGATCCGAAGTTCATCCAAGTACAGCGATTTCAGCACAAGAAGTTACGCTTTCAGGCAAAGTGGTACAGTCAGTATCTGTGGCTGCACTCCAGCCCTACATTGGAAAAGGTACTTTGTTTTGAGTGTGTCAAAGCATACACACCATCAAAAAGACCACTCTGGAAAAAAAGAATGACCCAGCCTTCTGCTGAAGGATGAGCAGCGTTTGACCTCAGGTGACCTTTATATGAGTCTGCTGAAGACAACCTCCATAGTGATGTCTCACTGTGCTCTAACAGGTAGTATACCAGCAGTTCAATATAATTGACTTGTATATTTGAAGTGAATGGTGTAAAAGCTGCATGGCGCGTGTCTCATCAGAAGCTCATTTATTATACGTACATTTATATTATTATTTCACATTAATAACAAGGTGAGGTTAATAGTAGCCGTCTTACTAACATGTCACATGATGCTGTGTTATTTGATGAAAATACACAAAAGGACAAAGTGGCCCTTTCTTATTTATGTGTAATTATCTGTGTGTGTGTCAGTTTAGTGTCCAAAGCTGATCATGATGCTGAGACCTTGTGCGGTCGACTGTTGCTCCACCTAATCTTGTTTTAGACATTTCATGATAACAGGCAGGCACCCATGGGCCAAATGATTTTTAGATTGATCGCTGTAACTTGAAGTTCGCAAGTAATTGAAACACATTGTGTCGTGAGAAGACATGAGAGCTAAACAAAATGAAATGTTTTCTATGAACAATTACAATTAGTTTTTATTTACAAAATGATAGGAGCGAAAAATGCCATAAAATAAACAACTTACTGACCTCGACCGCTCGGTCATGCCGTGAAATATCAAACCTCTGTAAAAAAGTTACAAAGCCTCAGTCTGATATTTCCCGGCATGACCTCACTCTGGGTTAGTTAATACAAGTGTTGTTTTTTCTTGCGTTTACTCTTTTCACCCTCTGCAATGCTCATACAAGATTGATCTTTGTAAAACTGGAACAGACAAAACAAAGAGAAACATACCACATAAAACAATGTGGTACAAGCATGTCGGGGCGAAATTCTCACAAGAACTCAAATAAATGCCCCGTCGGATATCAAAACACATTTGGGGGGACTTGATGACAGAGAGTCATTTTTATTCTTAAATGCTGATGAATGAAAAAAAGTGGGCTCCAGCAGAAAGGGCCCTTTTCTCATCCAGGGCAAAAGGGCTGGTGCTTGAGCACCACTAGGGCTCTATCTGTGCACGTGACTGTGTGTGTGTATGTGTGTGTGTGTGTGTGTGTGTGTGTGTGTGTGTGTGTGTGTGTGCACTGTATTAAAGTACCATGATTAAATTAAGATTAGATTTTGGATAATTTTGTGTGGCTTTTTGTATGTACTTACATTGATATTAACATCATAACGACAGAACCCTTACTAAACTATACTTTATTTAATTTGCATCATGAAAATGGATCACGTAAACCACATTTACACTGTTCTCAGAGAGAGGGCGAGTGCAATCACTGGCACCGACAACTCAGTGGCAAGTCTTTGGCAAGTGCCGCTAGGTGCCAGAACTCAGCGACAACTCAGCGAGGGGGATCTCGCCCCTACTGAACATGATTGCACAGTTAACTGGAACGCAACAAATACATCAGGTAAACGGTATGTAATACAAATAACAACCAGCAGGTAGAGCCATGGAGAGAAATGCATGTTTATTGGGTGAAATATAAACACTTCATTAAAATATTTAATTTTGATGCCACTCAAGTTATGTAATACTTATGTTTTATCTGGCTGTGCCAACGGTTGTGGTTTAACAATTGTTCTGCATATCTAATTTGGAGTTTGTCACTGTCTAATACCGTGGAATGTAAACACATGCCATGTGAATTTGCTTAAAAGTTTGTGATTGATTGTCGGTGATGTTCTCTGTCAAACCTCAGTATAAATGTGTTAGGACTTTGTGACAACCGGGTGCTAGAGCCATGTAAATTAAGCACCCATATACAACCACAACATATACCTTTCACATATGACACACATGATACATTATGATTTATTAGATGTACTCATTGGTACCAAAAGTAAATATATTTTCTGTATGCGCCTAATTTAAATGTTTGTCCAGGCGTGTGTTTTTATATGCACACCCGAGGACAGGGCACTTCTCTTTACGAATGTTGACCCGCTTAGTTGACATCAGGGGCCGGTTTTTCTAAAATCTTTTTTCTAAAAGATTTCCAAATCTGGATCAGTTTGATCCAGATTTGGAAATCTCTTTTTCTGCTATCCAGGATCACGTAATCCATCTTATTTTTATACTCGTTTTTCAAGGCAATGTAGGATTGGATTACTCTTCTCCGGATTCCAGCTGTTCAGGATTACCAAATCTGGATTACCTGTGGTCTAAATGGGATCACAATGTAGCTATGTAAAGAACAACAGGTAGAATAGTGTGGGGTCACTCCAATATGCTTTTTTTAACAGAAAATAGGACTGAACGGAACAGTAAACAAACAATATAAACATCACCTTCCATTGTCCATTTCTTAGAAACAGGCAGTCCGCTCATCTGAGACCTACAACAAATAAAAAAGTACATACTTTACTCACACATTTATTATGGATATATCCGGCATTCAAAATGAGGGCCCGACTGGACGACGAATAAAAGATGCAATTGTAAGACACTATTTTTTTATAAATCAATGGCTGATGATGTGTAAGTGTGATTAATGTTTAATGAACAAAGACAGTTTGGGGGATTCATTTATGGGGCCGAAATATTTATAATTTGCTGTACTGAAAGGTTGCTAGCCTTCATAGCCTACCTACTTTATGTACTTCCTGTTGAACAATTCAAATGAAATTGATGAATAAATATAAATACTGTAAATTGCATGATATAAATGTTGTATTATTTAACTAACCAATTTTAGTTACCTAGTTTTATTACTGATATCCACCATGAATCCACCCTCCTTCTGGAATCAGTTTAATCCAGATTTTTGGGATCAAAAAGATCCCAATCCTACCAAAAGAAAAACCCAAACTCAAGGTTTGATCCGGATCAACAACAAGATTGGATTACGTGATCCAATCCAATTTCTGAATCCTTTTTTCTTTTTGAAAAACCCATTTTCAAGATTACTTTTGAAAAACCGGCCCCAGGAGAAGGATCTTTCTCTCCTGTAGATTTTCCCTAAAAATGAGACCCTTTTTAAATGGTGGGGCATTGCCAAATACACCATTTGGCAAAGCGGGCAGCTGGTTAGAATTTTGCTACGGGTCATTTCTGAAAGAAAAAAGAGACATCGTTGAGTCAAAAAAGATAAATTAATTGAAACATTTGTAATTACTTTTTTTATTTATTTGGGAGAAAGAAAAGCTTTTAAAAAATACATGAAAAAAACCAATTAAAAAAGGGGTTATTTACAGTGGCAATAGCCGTTTCTCAATTCAAAGTACACTGAGTACAGACTTGTGTTCTTTTGAAGTCTGGTCTTCGGAGTCTGGTCTTGGGAGTCCAGACTCCGAAGGACGGGAGGACGGGAGGATGGGAGGACGGGAGGACGGTCTTTCTGCGATTGGAACAGCAGCTAACTTGATGACGTCACCACATCAGCTGTTCTTGCTCATGAGTTTACTCCAATTTTTCACTGTAAATTACTTTTTACAGTCAAACAAAATATGACAACCCTGCTTTTCAGGATTTGTGTGTATATAAATAAATACATATATATATATAACATATTATAAGTAGCTCGCATGCTGAAAAAGTGTGAGCACCCCTGAGTTACAGAATGGGCCACTTTGGTAGACTGGTGTGTTGATGTGGGAAATCCTGCGGAGGGCGATCACGGGCTGGGGCAAGTGCAGGGTGGGACGTTTGGGAACTTTGGGACACTTGGGTCAAGAACTCCTCAAATCATCTAAAAAGTCATCCAGGTCAATCGGGAGTTTGATTTTAAAGCAGTTTGTACATTAGTAGAAAAATGGCTAATTGGCCAAATGCTACTCGGAAATCAACCTTTTAGAAGGTTTGCAGACTTCTGCATATACTAAGGATCGTCAAAACAAATGATCAGTATAAATAGTATCCGTTAAAGTCAATATGATGCCGTGAGGGTGGACCAGAACAATAAAATGAAATAAGGCGCTGGCCACAATTCAGTGTTTAACAGGGCATGACTAAAGGTCACATCCACAATTGAACGAGTACCTGACAGGTTTGTTTTATGTTTCTCTGCCGCTTGCTTGGTCAACAAACCGATCACAGATACGACAACCTTCAGGTCTTCCTTAAAACACTGAACAGGCAGATAGACAAATGAAGATATTGTAACAGAACGGTGTATTGACACACACCAACGACTCAAGCTTAATGAAAACAAAATGGCACTATTATAAATGTTTCTCTTCCCTATCTTAGAATTCGTCATGATTTGCTGTAACACACGCATGCGCACACAGAGCTCCGTAAGCGATAGTGAAATTCCGACTTTTATGCGAGCGGGGTTGGATGGAAAGTTACCTCGATACAAAGAGCAACCAGGCAGATATTATCGATGCATAGCGCCATCCCAGTAGCTCGATAGTGACTTCGCGGTGTTTTAGTCGGAGTCAATGCGATTGGTCGTCGTTCAAATTACGAGAAAAGCGCCGCTTCATCTTGCTAACGGTTAGCTCGGTGGCATTAGGCAGCTAAAGCTAGCATGTCGCACTGTGCCTTGTGTTTATCTAGGTAGATCGCAAGGTATCCGCCTCAGGTGTTGCAGAAGGTAGCTGGTCATCGGAGCCCGCTGACGGTAAACATTTCGAGAAGAGCCGCAGAGGAATCACCGGCGTGTCCGTCGAGACTGCACTGCTGCTGCTGTGCGGACTGACAGGGTGAGTAACGCTAGCTGGCAATAACCCTGTTATGTGGCCGACAGTCTGCTGCATTATGTTCGGGTACTCGACGTAAACTCTCAGGTGGTCGTTTTGTGAATTCGAGCTAACTTCTATGCTGTGTTGCAGTTCGATAACACGCAGCTAACGTCGTGACGCAACGTTAAGCACACACCTGTAGCTCGAGTAAACTGTTGCCTTGGCGTTCGTGTAACGTCAAAACGGTCAATTTCGTGTTGCCACTGCGACACGCTGGACACACTTTGGAGTTGATATCGCGTTACGTCGGCAGAGACGGGTTTAACTCTGCGGGTAAAGGTGAAGTCAAATGCATGCGCTGAATAACCAGCTGTTCCACCAGGTGAAGCTGTCTGGTATAGAAACACATTTCAAAATGAGTCGTTCTAAGAAACTGATGTTACACACGTCATTAACACTTATTTTCCCCCAACATTATCATGTTTTTTATCGCTGCCCTTTGTCTAAGTGTTGTTTCGGCACACTGTCATATTTTTCCACCCATTCTTGGGTGCTTTCCCCATCTGACCGAAACTGGAACTGAAAAACAGCTGTTATGCCCTTTTTGGCTCCTCCATTAGCCACAGTCAAATATGATGACAGTCAATAATAGATGTTGCCCCAATGTCGATGTAGAAGTCGTGTGTAGTGTGCTCCAACAGGAACGCTGTGTACAGGGTTTATTGACATGCAACTCAATGGACTTTTAACACCAGTGGCAGCTGGTGTGTTTATTAGGAGGCCGTGGGGACGTCTTATTATGTATCAACTTTTATAGCCACATCTTTTCCTAGAGAACAGAAGCAAAGATGGGAAAGTACCTACACTGTGTGTGCTTTTAGTGCAGGTAACGTATCCTTCATTCAGCCGTCACATGTAACTCTTAACACTAAATCATTGGAATGAAAACATATCTGTACCACCCATTTACACTTATGAAATGTCCTTTTGGGAAAATGAATAATATACCCGTAAATCTTATTTTCCAATGTGAGTATTGAATGCTATGTGGATTTTCATAAAGTGTGTGCACTGGGTGTTCAGGGGCAAACAAAAGAACAGACGCTTCTATGATCAGGGTTTCCCCTTTATCTCTTCTGTCACTAACCCCTAGCTAGCTGTTGTGTTCTTGGCAAACTATTACAGTTTTGAGCATGAATCAATGTGAAATGATCTTGTTTTGGAGAGTGATATGCCAAGTGATTGCAGTGATTGACCCAGAGGCATAACTCAATAAAATGTCGGCCCTCCACTGCTCGCAATAGTTGCCTCAAAGCTGTTATATTGACCATCACAAGGGGAACTGACTTTGTTGTTTAAGCTTAAGGATGGGAGGGGCTAAAGCTAACAGATAAGCCAGATCACTGTGAGGTTTAGGGACGCATGCGCCAGATTGTAATTAGGTTCAAGGACACGTGTACAATGCTCTCATGGTTTTCTCTTTTTTTTTGGACAATTTCTGAGAGCCGTAGTTCATGTTTTCAGTGATCAGTCAGTGTGGCACTTCTTAGTCTTATGCCTTTGCTGTGTATTTAAATCTCTATCTTTCTTCGGTACTCATAGGGTATGACTTGATTCAAGCTTTCGTATTTTCCCTCTTGGTTGTTATGCATTTGTCGATTGCTTGACATTATATGTCTACATGGTCAGCTTCTTTGTATTTGTGGTTGGTTTTTATGTGAACGATGTGAGCACACATTGGACAGTAGTATGGTCATGTTTTTTTCAGTAGAAGGGCTTGGCACTTTTTCATATACAAAGATTACTAATTTCTTTATTTTCTCTTGTTAAAACAACTTTAGGTGAAAGGGAGACATTTCCTCTATATGAAAGGAAACGGTTGCATATCAATAACCACTTTTCAGTCTTGCTGTGATTTTTGTGTTCATACAGAAACTTAGTTTGCATCACATTAATACAAATTGAGAGCATACATTGCATGTAAGTGGTGCATGCAAAATGTATCAAGTATGGGATTAACAGGCACCATTGACTCCACGTGAATGGTGTCTATTGACACGCTTATAAGGAATTGCATCTGATCAACCATCTCTTTGGTTTGCAATCAGTTTAGTTGGGATGGAATACATATTCTAACTTGGCTGCTCAGCTCATTGATGGCATTAGAAAATCTAATTTACAGTCAGCTGAACTGGGCTGCTGTGCCAAAAATGCTGCCAGTGCATGACTTGCAGTTGATTCAGCTAGTCACAGCATCTTTATTGCAAACGGTGTATTTAGATTATTTGTGTTCAATTCAGTTTATTTGTATAGCCCAATTTCACAAATTACTAATTTGTCTCGGAGTGCTTTACAATCTGTACACATAGACATCCCTGCCCCAAAACCTCACATCGGATCAGGAACAACTCCCAAACAACCCTTCAGGGGGGAAAAGGGAATATTCCATTGCCCAACAACAGTTTCCAATTAATATTTCCAGTGTCTTTATATATTGTGTTTTATGTTGTCACACTGTTGTTTGCATATGTTTTTTGCAATATAACCAACAAAATGATTGCATTATCTCTCAAACTAGGCACTTTATTGTGTAGTGCTCAATATTATCTTATCAATTTGTAGTAATCGGTAAAAATATCCATATTCATGCACCCATTTCTTCATCTAGCCATCCTTCCATCCAGCCATGATCCTTCATTTTCAGAACCTGTATACTAGAGGAGGGGAGAGAGAAGCCACATCCTGTGGGTATTCTGGGTAAATGTAGTTCTCAGCACGGGTCTAATGACTGGTTGGAAGACACCACAAGTCTTCGTGGTGTACTTTGTGCATTTGTATTGATTACAGTGTCTTTGTTGCAGGAGTTCCTCTTCAGTGGTGTGGATGAGGGAGACATGGCAGACCACACCTCACCTTTGGAGTCCGGCCAGCTTCCCAGCCCTGAACTTCCAATTCTGGCCTCGCCACCCCCAACCATGGTCAACGGGGAGGGCCCACAGCAGGTACACTCGGATCCCGCTGTCCTCATGGCTCCTTGCTATGAGTCACAGTTGCTACATCATCAATTCCGATACGTCCACATTTACTTTTAGCAATCTAAAACAGTTTTGTGTTTGGGTGCAAGTAGTTGTACTGACAATATGGGGCAAAAGCCATTGTGTTAACTTGTTTTGTGTTTTTAAGAAATATTAGTATAATTTCCTGAATTCCTCATGAAATTGTACAAATATATAAACACAAAATAGAATTGGCTGCTTTGCAAAGCTATACATTAATGCGTTAAAATTAGGGCTGTCAATCGATTAAAAAAAATTAACTAATTAATCGCACATTTTGAAATCGCGATTAATTAATCGCGCTTAAAAGTTTGTTCCTTCTTTTTAAAGACAAAACTTCACACAGAGCTGTGTTTTCAAAGAGGCTCCTACATATACAGTGCCAGCGAGGTATTTAATATTGTGGATGATAAATTGTTTCTTCAGTGAAACATCAGATTAGTAAAAAAAAAGAAGTATATTGAGACCCCATTGGTCCTGTCATCTTTAACATTGAACAGCAGCAGAACCAGTGGCCTTGGTAAACTGACTGACATTCACATATGTCACGTTAACCCTCTGGAGGCTGGGGGCATTTTATACATTTTACAAAATAAATTAAATTCACCGTTTAAAGTCTTTTGCATGTGACACACCCCCACGTGTTATACATCAAACATTCCAGAACAATCTCAGCTCTATTCAATGAGGCTCATTGTCCTCGCGCTGTGTCCTCTGGTTCTCTGACTGACAGGCTGCTAAATGAGCCTAACCTGTGAGGTGGGAGGTCCTTTGTGATAAACTGATTTCTGCTCCTTATTTTCGCGGAGAAATAATTGTTTTAAAAACGGAAACAGTGTCAAAACGTACTGCCGCGGTTTTAAAAAATAAAAAGTTGCGTTAATTGCGTTAAAATATTTTAGTGCGTTAACGCGGCCAAATTAATCGCATAGATTAACGCGTTAACGCTGACAGCCCAAGTTAAAATGCACTTAATCAGTGAAATTGGGATATTGTAGCAGGTGCACAAAAAGCATAAAGTAGGAGAGCGAGAGAGAGCCGCTTTGTCTATCGGTTTGATTTTTATTCCCATTTAACTTTTGCCTCACTTTACGACAGCAATATTAAAACAATCTTTGACTTCATCAGGCTGCGTTAAACTCAATCTGAACTATTGTTTCTGAAACATTTACATTGACTACTTCATACAACCGGTAACTCTTGCCAACCCTTCTACATTTGGTGACTTGTTTTCAGATGCTAAACAAATGATGCACATTTGGGTACGTATTGAAACAAGTCCTGAAACGAGGCCAACAGACCAGCTGTCCTCACTTAGCAATATGCAACAGGTGCTTGTTAGGTAGGAACAACAACTCTCGGTTTTGATCGCAGCCTCTGCTGTTTGGGTACAGGACATGGAGCTATATCCCCCATCACCTCTTGTCAGTATCAGAGTGACATTGAGTGGCGCTTACAAGCCTGGGCTATTTCCCTGTCATGTTGATGGTCATCTGTTCAATTTGCTCAAGTTTCCATGACTTCCTTCTTGATAGGGTTTTACCCACAATTAAAATGTTTTCCGTCATTTCCTCAGGCTTATGCAGTTTGTCTAGATAAGACTTGCTAATATTAGCTCTGCCCTATAAACATGCCTTTCTAGCCATCTTGTCATTTTCCAGTGGAAAGTCCCTCGCCTGAATCTGGCTTTGTTCACACAGAGATCACATTTTTCTGGTTGGGTTGTAAGGGTGTTGTGCTCATGGAATTCAGTTACCTGACCAGCTCTCTCAAAGGTTACCTGATTAGCTGTGCTCGTCCCGTGTCTGTGTTTACAGATTATTTTTAATCGGAGCGAGAGGAGTACAGTGCTGCTACAGACAGGTCCTACCTGACTCGCATCATTGCCACCCTGCTGCCTCGACCAATTTGAGACGCTGCATGTTCATGATCGGTGAAATGCGCCATGAGGAGGAATAACAAGTATCAGATAACACAGAGCGGGTTCTGTGTTTTTCAAACGACCGCATGATGACTTTGTTTATGCAGCAGAGGTATACGTGTATTCCTCTCAGACATATCAATACCCAGATACATGATATACAATCAGACAATTAATTGCTATTGATTTAAAACTTTACATGATTTGATGTTTTTATTTCCACTTAAAATAAATCGTATTAGCTTTGAATGGCGGTAGCTTAAAAATAACTATTATTAATGACAAAATAGCAAAGAATCATTTATTTCAAGTAAAGAGGACCCTTTGTCAAGCGATGCCTCGTGCTGCATCAACAACAAAGAACAATGAGCAGCAATCCAAGGCCCTTTTGGGCCGTACTCATTACGTATGCACTTTTATCTGAAATGCTGCCAGAAGTGGATCTTATGCACTGCTCTTTCATGGTATGGATCATCCATCTGTAGCCATAATTCTCAACACGGCTATACGAGTTTCCGTCCTTGCACATGTAAAGGCTTCTTACTTCAGATTTTACAGTTGACTGTGACGAGCTGTGTGCAGTTGCCTTGAATCGACTTTCCCTGCAAGTAACGTTACATTATGTCCCACCATATTCTGAATGTATTTTATGGTTGCTTCATGTTTTGTACGGTACTATTTTCTTTTAATTATTTTGTGAAATCAAAAGATCTTTCTCCCTACCGGTTTACCTATTGGAAATGTGCACTAAATAACGTGCTTCCTTTTTACTGTGGGAGATTTTAGTACCTTTTGTAAGAACTCGTATAGCACAAAAGGTGACTTATTTCACGGTGACTACTGATCCTGCTGGGGGAGGGTGGGGAAAAAGGCCTCCGTTTGACATGCAATGTCAGGCTTTTTAAGGGCCTTTGTTTACGTGTTTCTGTGAATAAGACGCAGCTTATGTGTATTGTGTGTCTGAGGAGGTGTGTAAATATCATGACCGCTGCAGAGTGAGGCACAGGAACCGCTGGACAGAGCAAGGCAGGTCTCTGCAGTGACGGTGAAGAGGATACGATGGCTGACCACTCCTTCTCTGACCTTTTTAGCCGGAGAAGCTGCAAGGACACCTCATTCTTTGTTCTTGGTTTCTTTATCCAAGCCTCAGCTTGGTAGTAACGCTCTGTTGGACCAATTATTCTGAGTCAGAGAGGAAGCTGTTGTCTCAGGGTCATTACTTGAGATTATTCCTTTTTAGAGATGACTTTGGCTACAGAATGATTCGCTGCTTCCATCCATTCCGGCTCTTGTCATTTGGTTTGTAGCTCTATTGGCGATGGGTGAATCGGTCTGTTTATGTCGATGTTTAAGCCCGGCTAATGGCTTATGTACTTAGCTGTTGTATGTGCTGGTGGCTGTATATTTTCTTCCATTTTCTTCATTTCCCCTTTTCATTAGACCTTCCATTTAATGCGTTCATGTTCTTTGTGCTTGCGTTATTAATATTCTTCTGGTTTGATGTGAAAGACTCGAAGTGAAGAAGAAGAAAAAAACATCGAAAAAAATGCCATACGCTTAAATGGTTCATTGGCAGTTATTTTCCAAAATATCAGCGGTTATCACTCCCTGCTCAGACTTTATGTCGTTCAGTTAGCTGTAAAAAAGCAGAGCATCATCCAACATTTCTGAAATCTAATTTCAAGATCCTTATTGACAACACAAGACTTTATAAGAATAGCTTTGAAAAAAAAGTGTAGAGTGTTATGTTTTTCTATTGGTTTTAATTCCCTTTCTAGTCTAATGTTGTTCGTCAAACATAATCATGTCTTTTTTTCTTTTTAAGTCTTCTCGAATACGAGTTGAGATTTCCAATAAGAAAGCTGTCGAGAAACACTCTGCATTGAATCGCCTCTACAAATTGAACGGGGAGCACACAGCCGTGAGTGTGTGTGGTCTGCTTGTGGCTATGTGCCACGAGTGGGCTAATGTTACTGTGGGATAGTGAGATCTCAGCCATCTTTATTGCTGGCCTTGTACGCTTTAGCCAGACACAGGAGACGGGGCCTTGGACATTTGCCCTTCACTAGTCGCCTGAGGACTGAAGATGTTGTGACAAAGACATTATAACGCAGCCTGCTCGGCTTGCCTCCTCCTCCGCCACCGATTTGTCTGTGAAGATGGGCCCACTCTTCATCAACTATTGTGTGGACGGCGCGTGACTCAGTGTTTTGGACATTTCCCTCCAAGCCAGCGAGACGAACCATGCCAGTATTATTGCACCAATATTGAGAACCGACCTGAATGCTGCATATTTTATCATGCAAACCAATCAATGAAACATAATGATCTGAGCTCCACTCAATAACCATACAAGCACTGCATTGATCAAGATACACTGAACGCTTCAAGCAAACTCCAGTACAATCCATCAAATGTTAGCAATTATGTTCAATATTGTAGAACATGGTCCATTACATTATTCAGTAAACAGGCATACTATTAATCAAAGGGATCCTTAGCAGAATGTTCTGTTAGCTTAAAATATGAAGTAATAAAATAGCATAACTAATAATTCAAAGTGGCTAAATAAGTAGTGGTGGTAAAGTGAATAAATTATGTTGGAAATGTGTTCACATCAGGTTTGTAATGCAATCAATCCCTCCTTCTTTTTTTTTTTCACTAAAATTACAATTTAGTATTCTTCATATGAAATTCTCAAATTTGAAATTCAAGTCTGGACTTTTGTCTTTTACTGCTAACAATCTGGCCGGATAGAGCAAGACAAACCTGGGAGCAAAGTAACTGTGGAAAAAGACTAAACTACACATTTATGAAAGAGCACATAAGGCTTTATCAGTAAAAATGGCCAAATGTGACTTTTCCCAAGAGTAAGTTGACTGACCAAACAAAGAGATTAAGCTAGAAGGGCCTTAGCAAGGAGGCTGACCTGGTCCCCAGGACAAAGCTGACATTCGTTTCAAGTACCTTAACTATGATTCCTCTGGAAGGACAGCGCTTCACTCGTCTGTGCTGTGGTACAAGAGCCAGATGGACGGCTCTCCTGAGGTCAACACATTAATGTAACATTTTAAGAGGGCAAGAACCCAAAAATAATGTCTGATTTCACAAAGAATTATAATTCAGCTGTAGTGCTTAGTATTAGGTCTATAATAGCCTCTCATCCATCTGACAACAGCCCCACTGTGAAGAATGGTGGTGGCAACATCAGACTGGATGGTTCTTTTGAAAGAAGAAGTTAAAGGGAGCAAATACCCATCAGAAACAGGCACAGTAGGCTCCTTACTTATTGGACAATGATCCTAACCATGCAGCCAGATCAATACTGGAGCTTCTTCAATTATTGATTTTATAATGCATCTTATTTCAAAATAATTCAATGATGTGGGGAAGAAGCTGAGACGTTACAAAGTCCAGGTGTACCAAACTAATTAAAACATGGGAGCAAATAAAGACTTCTGTCAGTGGTTGAATACTTACTGAAAACAATAAAATGACACTTCTATCTTGTCACGCCCTAAGTCAGCGGTTATATTCTCCAGGATCAGACGTTTTGGAAGTCGACACTAGGGGCCGAAAAATAGCCAAAAACGTTAGATGTTTTTAGTTTTATACCAAATTTATATTTTTATGAGCCTATACGAGTGTAAACATGAGATAATCTCAGACCTCAGCCAAGGAGGCAGTTCTTTGAGGAGTCTGGAGTGATGGCTAAAGTCAGTGATTACGGAAACGTCATTGCACATCGCAGTGCAATCATCCCTGAACTGCTGCTTGCACTCACTTATATCGGCAAGGCACTGACCAACAATCTCGAACTGAGAACTTAACAGACTGCACCTGCAGCCGTCACACTAAATGAATGAATAGTGTGCGGTGTGCTGGATGGGAAGCTTTGGTCGCCTGTTGCCGTTGGTCAGGAGTGGTTGTTGACAGGATTTGATAGACATAAATATAGAGCGACATAGGAATCGATGGAGAAAAAATGAGTGGAAATACAACAGCAAATTGAAAGCTGATGAAACACTGGCTCTGGATCATAATGGTTGTTGATGTGCTCTGTAAACATTTACTCCAATAAATACATACAACAGAATCTGTCCTCTGTGACTTAACATTGCTAATTGCTAAGTGCTCGTAAGAAGTATCTGCTACTGCAGATACTTCTTACTAGCACTTGCTGCAGCATGGACACCTCCATAGGACAGTTTTTTCCCCCTCCCTTTCTTTACTGTCTCCAGGGGATCCTTATATATAAATTGAATGTTGTTATTATTTATTATTATTATTATCCTGCAGGTTGGAGGATCATCAAATTGCCTTGAATTTTCATTGCGCCTGTGAGCGTATGCCAATAGCTTCAGGGAAACTGGGTTGGTTCCTGGCTAGTTCCGCCACTGGCAGGATTTTCCCCGTGTCATTTGGCTCCGGTTCCCTGTCCAACCAGCTGCTAGTTCACATCAACGCACAGTAAACAATTAGGAGGAACAAATAGTGAGAAACCCGAGCTCTGAGTCACCGACGTCCGAGAAGAAACGTCAGAGCTAACAGCCATGAAAGCACCGAGCTGGCCTTTCCTCCTGGGTAATAAAACACAGCAGTGGCCACCACAATGGATCCACTCTCTTATTGCACAGGGTTTAACATCTACAGTGGTGGTGGTGGGGGGACGCATACTGTTCTACACATATTTAACTAGTCATTTATATGGTTTCTTTCGTCATAATTTTGTTTTAAAATAATAAAGAAAAATATATTGTAATTTGAATGGATTAAAACAAATATTGTCATTATTTTTAATTCTGTATTATAAGCGGTTAGAGGTTGTGAAATAACTTATAATTCATCTCTTATCTATTTTTGTTGTGAAAGCGTCTCTTTCAAACGACTGTATTTATTCAAGTTTCTCACCAAAACAACATTTTACAAGATTACACATTTAAACACCACGATAACATTAAAATCAGCCCATTTCTTATTTTTGCTGAGCAGAGCCTGAACAAACCACAATGAACAGAACCGTCGCTCGTTGTATTGGTCTGTACAATGTAACATTATGAGAGATCAGTGACACGAAAAGCATGAATGCTGATGTCCTGATTGCATACATTGAAATAAAAATGTATTTCCCACTGTGTTGGTTAACGATAAACTGGAATTAATCCACGGTCCACAAGCGTGCTGAACTGAGTGTGGATGTGTACGGATCAACAATGGTCCGATGCACCGATCCAACTCTTTCAGTCCCAATCGCGATACCTGGGCTGTGGGTATCACCCGGTACCAAGTACTGATCCATTGTGTAAATAATAAGTTGTGTGCCTCAATGTGTGGAAGAGGCTGGGATGATTATTTTATGTGTAAGGAAACTTTACTTAAACATAGTTTTCCTTACTTTATCAAACAAAATGTAAAAAAGAAATGCATGGATATAAATGTACTCAATAGTTATTAAAATAATAGTTTCCAATGCCAGTTTGTGGCCTATTGCCACAATACCTGATCCAGCTATGCAAGTCGGTATGAAACCGACATCCAATATCGATATCTGTTATTTCTAGTTTATGTATGGTTCAGGTTAAGTATGATTGGCAGTTGCATCAAGCAAGTAGAGGAACTTGATAAATCGAGAAAAAAAAAATCTGGATCTCCTCAACTGCTCTAAACATTTGCACTAAATATGTTGTAAATGCTACACAAAAATGGGAAAAAGTCGCGGTTCTGCCTCTTGAATGTCTGACATTGATGTAACATTAGAAGGCAAGCTTTGAAATCCCAAACAAAATAGTTTAGGCCATATTAGCATTCTAAGCCTAAAATTATGAAAATACCTGAAAATATCTCGTTAATCCATCTTTATTCTAAACCCACAGAATACAGAACAATATTATGCAGTTATCACTTTGAAGCCAGATTATTCATTTTTTGGCAGTAATTATGTGGGAATGTCAGCGAGGAGCAAACATTGTGCTTCTGCAACAGGTTGCTTGATTTTGTGTTGCCAAGTTGAAGGTTTATTTGATCTATGTAGTTGCTGAGGGTGCTGACAGCGAGTTTAACTGTCTACAGTTCAATAAATAGAATCTCAGTAGATGATTTACCAAGGCTCTGCCGTGGACACTGTCAAATTTGAGTGCATTTGACTATTCTATTTATCTAAACACAGTTTTTTCCTACGAAAAAGACAAAAGTTGCCCGTTTGGTTTATTTCAACATGTATTTTAGATGTATAGAAAATAAATGGACTTAAATTAGACCAAAAGTGGTCATGATTATCACTGAATAATCTGATTCTTAGCATCATATCCATAACAGATCTTTGATTTGATCAGTGCAAATCTAGCCTGTTGTTACACTGTTCTAAGCAGTCTCCTTCCAAAACAAAAGTTTGACTTACTATTTCCCTAATTCCCTAAAGATCATATCTATCACTGCTGCTAGTCTTATTACTCCAATTGCTTAAACTGTTCTCCTTATCTACACCCAGTAAAAAGAAGCGTAGGATTAAATTGAGTGGAGGATGTGCCATAGAGGATCAGTATCAGTGACGCGGACTATTTGTTTATTTGGCATATGCTGATCAACTAACAAGCACTGTCTCTTTAAGGAACGATCCACTGAGAATGAACGAGGACAGATGTCACACTTGCGAGCTCCCGTTTGTTGTGTCTCTGTACACATCGTGTCCCCGTTCTGACCGTCAGCGGGCTGCTCTGTGATCTTTGAAGCCGGCGAAGAACTCGATGGTGCAATTATCGCCGAACGTTGGACCTCTGAAATTGAACTCCCACCACCTCATCTCCTCCCACATCGATCGGAGTATTAAGAGAGGGTGTATGGCATGTCGCTCTGTGAATGGGAGAGCGAGCCAGAGCGGGTATGAGGGGGAGGGAGTGGGACTGTCGCGTTGTCGTACATGTCAGCCCCAGAGGCTGCACGGGTCGCTCGGCTCTCTAACGCCATTGTTGTTGTTGTGAGAAAAACAAGCAGAACAAAGGACTCCCCTTGGTATGGAACCCCGATACCGGTTTAGCTGTGTTATGATCACGCCCTAACGGAGTGCTCTTTAAACGAACCACATTAAGGAGCACTGCAAGCGTTAACGGAGCTGGCACACAGTCCGCGACAGAGAAGAGAAGTGAAGAGCAAACCGGGGCATCGTCATCCTCATATTTGGTTCCGTTTTTTTTGGTTCATCCACCTCCCTTTTTTTTCCAAAGAGTGGACACTGCTGATACGGTTTCAATCCCTTCCCCGAAGGTCTGGCACGGACATCGCCGTGGCTCATTTGTTGAAAGTGTTGCTGCGGATACTGGCGGTCGGGAGGCTGCACCGGAGCCAGAGGCGAGAGCGAAGAAGCCGCCCTGCTGCAGAGAGCGCCGCGATGGAGCAGACGAGGCTGAACGGCGCCGAGCGAGCGTGAGATTCACGTCACACTTTTTGCGAAGGCTGCGTTCGGCGCAAGAGACCGAGCCCCAGCCGCCTCCACGGCTCCTGCTTCGCTCCCTGCGTCTCGCCAGCGTCTCCCTGGATTCCGTGAAGGAGATGATGGGAGGTGGAGTGTGTAAAGGATGAGCCCAGCCAGATGTGTTCGCATCGCAGGTCATGTGCTTTTCTGATGAGGGTTGGGTGAAGTGGTGGAGGGTCTGGTCGACCCGGGAGTTTTTTTTTTCTCTGACTGCGCGAGTTGCGACGCCTGAATGAGGAAAAGCAATGCGGGCAACAGTAAGTGGCAGTCGCATCTTTTTCAAGCACAATTCCATCCAATGAACGTATCCGTATCGATTTCAATGTTACTTCCACTGCAAGGATGACATTGGTCAAGGGAGGAATCCTAGATGGGGTGTTTGCTTTATGAATAAGAGGAGGGGGACAGCAAACATGCACCTTGCTGTGAAGTGCTGAGACTTTGATTCAGTTAAACTCACATTGCCCAGCATCTCCCCCTCCCACCCCTGCCATCGACACTTGCTGTGTGTGTGTGTGTGTGAGTACTGTGAACATATGAGCTTCTTCTGTGTGTGGTCGTCAGAGGGCTCTTTCCGCTCCCTGCTGAGCACATGAATGGGATCAGTGTCGAGATGGAGGTGCTGATGATTTCTGTACTTGAGGAGAACCACAGCCGGAGTCCTTTGCCGGGGAGTGTAGTTTCTATGACAGCGACTTTGACAAGAATGAGGTAACGAGCGCCCACACAAAGTGCCGGGCAACTAAAACACGAAGTGCGTGTGTTGTTTTTGTTAGGAATTAGGAGAATGAAGAATCTCTGATTTATAAGTGTAAAAAATGGATATATTGTTTGTCTTTTACTTTTATTTGACAGGAGTCAAAGGAAAGCAACATTGTCAGAAATGTAAATGGTTTGAAAAGTTTGTTCCTTGGACAAAATGCACTGGTTTTTCTGAGGCTTATTCTTAGTTCTTAAGTCTTTGGTGACGACAGAAGCATTATGACTCAGTGTAGGGTAGCAGTGTGCACCCGATCTTTCCAATAGTCATGTTGAACTCTATGAATAGGACGGAGGTATGAGCAGTTTAGCGTTTGTGAGATTTATAGTTAAAGATTGAAAAATGCTTGTATGGTCTAATGATTCAAGAACAGGAACATGTTTTTTTATGGGGAGAAGCAATTCAGTTAAAAATCATGAATCCTTTGGATATTTTTACGTTTTAGCTAAATCAATATGTTTTAGACATAGAGGCTAATTGTTAATTTTCTATGTAAAAAATATATGAATTTCCTCCGTAGCTTTTTTTTTCTGGTGGCAAAATCTTTTGAATGTTCCTCAAATTTACAGGTGGTTACTTTTATATCACATTTACAGAAAGGAAAATTACACAGTTTTATAAATCCTAATAAAAGTGAATGCATTAACATTTTACAGCCGTTGATTATATTGTGTTGTGACCCAAACCACAATTTCATGATTTCAAATGTTCTAATCTTTGGTCATGATGAGCTGGAAAGGTTATTTTCGGGTTGCATGCCAAACTGATGTTTCTTTTTGTTGCCTTCTTAGTTAATGGTTTAGTCATCCACAAAATCTTTTAATGTTCTGTGTAACCAAAATGATCAAATGTGAAGTCAAAGCTGCATTTATTATACCGTACTGCTTATGAGAAAAAATATCCCACAATCTATGGATGATATTTCCTGAAATTGGCAGTGAAAACTGGTGTAGAACAAGAGCTTATGTATTTATTGTGTTTGTTACATTCAACACTTTCTCTCACACACACACACACACAATGTTGTCCAAGTGTGGCAGTGATTATTGGTGTTAACAGTTTAGTCTAACATGTGTTACCCCCCCTCCCCCCCCATTAATTTCTCCTGTTGATTTAGTTGCCAAAATAATTTTTCTACTAAAAACAATTGGTGCGATTGTGTGTGGTGTGTGATTGTGTGTGTGTTGCCCTTATTTAGACACTTGTCCCATTGAGGACAGCGTTGTGTGTTTTGGCTGTTTTAGTTATGTTGCTGGTACATGCCTCTGCCAGGGATGGCTCCATAAGGCATCTTTAAAATGCCAAATGTTTTCCCCATTATGAATTTCAGGTTAGTATCAGTGCAACAGCAAACACTGTTCGAGTTACAAAATGTTATTGATTGCGGCTGCTGTTACTCACAGAAATCTTGAACAATCCTAAATTGGCACCATGCAAGAGGGACTTTAACTTCAAATAAATGGACTAACTTCTGTTTACACATGTTTACATGTAAAGTTGCCAATAAACAATAGAGGATTCAGTTTGAATTAACTCGTGGCTGTAGAACACGTGTTGAAGTTAACTTGGATAGTCCAATGACATGTGGCTTGTGTTTCTCCACAGGTAATCCTGGTGCAGGTAAACCCAGGGGAGTCCTTCACTATTCGGCGAGAGGACGGTCAATTTCAGTGTATCACAGGTAAGACCGCTTTACTTTTGTGTTTACAATTTAAGTGTAATTTTTCAAAATCTGTCTGAAAAGTCAGTGATAAAAAAAAGAGAAGAGCGACAAAAAGGTGACTACAAAATATTGTTTTTTAGGGTTGAATGAACATAATTCTTTGATCACAATGTCATGCAGCAATGTGCACAGGTATTTAACAGTACGTGTAATTGTTGGAGCTTTTTGCTGCCAGAGTAGGGCGAAGCACGACTGCTCCAGCAGAGACTGCTGGAGTGAGAGCAGACAACATATTGAGTGAGTTTCAAGACATTGGGACCGCGAGACAAATGCCTTCTTAGCTTCACTCTTCACAGGGCGGCCTCCATGAAATGTATGGCTGATTTCAAAATGCTGAGCACTCTGCTTTCACGATCTATGGAAAGTTATATCACAGGGTTCGTACGGTCATGGAAAACCTGGAAAAGTCATGGCGTTTTAAAATGGTCATTTCCAGGCCTGGAAAAGTCATGGAAAATACTTAAATCATAAAAGTTCGGGAAAAGTCATGGAAATTGTTATAATCGCATGTTCATTTACACCCAAGTTTGAAATAATTAATACGTTTTTTTAAAGAAAGACGCTCAAAATATAAGCTGGCATACGCTCTCAATACGCACAATTTTCAAAAATGTTCATGTTTATACCGAGATTTCAGTTTGTCATGGAAATTTGGTTTAACGTCATGGAAAAGTCATGGAAATCCATTGGTCAAAATGTGTAAGAGCCCTGATATCAGGATGATGTGCGAAACCTCAAAAAGGTCTAAACAAGTGCCAAACGTCCTTTTGTTAATTTCTTGAATATATTTTTATTTGTTATTTGTTCTGTAAAAATGCACACCCATTCAAAGAGATTGTGTTTCAAGATAACGTTTGACAAATTAGCACATTTTCAAGCTCTTAAAAACTGGAGCCGTTTTACTGTATTTGTATTTGGCTTATGAATATAAAAAACATGAAGATGTGATATTTTCCCTGCTGAAATTGACTTGCCTTTAAGTGAGAGTTTTTAATCTGTGCCTGCTTGTGAAGGTAATTATGTCAAATCAAGAGGCCCCAAAAATCGTCTACACATAAGATTGCGAAAGCTCTTGCTGGTAAGAGCAAATTTCATGTAGGCGTTTAAAACCCACTGTAAAATTATAATAGGCGTATCAGTATAATCTGTTTAACAGAGGTAGATATTGGCTTGAACCTCTTTATCTCCAGCAATCACCTTCAACCGGATTCATCCAGCTTGTTTCAGTATGTGCAGTGAAAAGGGGAGGGGATTGGCCAGGATGCATTGACGTGTTTTGACCGGAATGTCAAGAGGATGACAATCATGTCTCACGGCTCCCAGGCTGCTTCGTGCAATCTGTTATTTATGTGCTTCAATATGTTTTTTATGAAATGAGATGGTTTTGTTTAAGAGACAGAGCTGACGAAGCGAGACCACATGGATTGACATTACACTTGTTAGTATGCATGTTGTAACTGAACAAAAAAGTCGTACAATTTAACATGAAATGAAATCCTAACATGATAGATACATGTAGAGGAAAACACACACTATTTATTTCAGGGACTGTAATGTTCTGTGTACATAAATGCACTTTCTTTTTATTTAGTGCTTCCTGTAGTACAGAATGTGTCACTCCTGTGTCTGACTAATTTGACAGATGATAAATACACTTTGTGCCGGTATACAATCATAATGTAACATGAGCATTTGGTACGATTGGCATGTGTTGGAAGATGAGTTACACATATTTATTCATCCTAATGGCAGTCACTTCCTTCTCCACTGGCTTTGTGACGCAACAAAAAAGTCTGTCTTTAACATGTCGCTGACACTGTGAACAGAAGACAGCTGTCGTAACAGGAGGTGCTGCAGGGACATCATTGTAAATTATTACGATACAATGGAGATCTGAAAATGATTTGCTTTGTTTTGTTGTGCTCCGTGGACAGCCCTCCGTGTATTAACATTTCTGTAAGATCACTGAGACCCTTTTCTGCTAAATGTTCAATTTGAATAGATAAAGAAAGATAAAGGATGTGAGCAAAATGAAGGTTTGTGAGTGAATAATTAGTGCTCCCCTTTGGGTTCACAGTAGGCCGGCAATCGACATTTCAGCATCAATTTAATTAACCAAGTATAGACTTGTGCTGATTATTGCACTGGTATTTCGTGACACTAGCCTTTGTTGATGCTTTGTGACGTACATGAATTACAATGAGGCAATCGGCCTCAGGCATCCAGGTATGGATGACTAAGGACAAAAAGCAGTCATATTAAGCCATCATGCGGTTCCTTAAAGCAGGGGCTCTTCTACCTACTCCTGTCAGACCGAGCTCCCACAGCGGCCCTCCCATTATGAGCTGAGTAAACCTCCCTAATAGGGAGCGAGCGTACACAGTCTCTCTCCATCAGAGGAGAAACAAAGGGAGAGAGGTGCCACATAGATCAGTGCGACTGCTACTAACTGGCCTGTCACAGGGTGCGCTCGTCTCTCGGTGACGTGAATCGAGGGATGACTCACCACTTGCAATGCAAGGAGGGAGGAGAAAGAGTGTGTGTGCTTGCGGCGGGTAGGCAGGCATGCATGCCCGTGTGTTTGGTCAGTTTGGTTTGTTGTGTGTTCTCAAAACCGATTATCATTGTTCGCTAAGTGTATGTGTACATATGCATGCTTTCACCTTGTACCCGAGTGTGCACCGACGGGGACAGTGCGACACGGTTCCCAAGCCAGGATGATCCGGTTTACACATATTTTTCTGGATTTTCGCCATCCCACGCCAATGTGTGTATTCAATTATGTATTTTTAGCAGCTCGATGTGTGTAATTGCTTTGTGTTAACGCATGACAGCCTGCTCAATGCAAACAGACGATCTCATAAAATGCAGTGCATGGAAGGCATGTTCCCTTTTTGATGTGTGCCTCGGAGGAGGGGCCCGGGAGGCTTATTAGCGTGGCCATCAAGCCTCCTTCTGCAAGCTGTTCTCCTTTCCACACGCAGAGTTCCATATGCGAGTGTACATGCCCCTCATCATGACCCTCCATGGGTCGTCTTTTCTCTCCGTCTGCCGATGTAGATCTGAAGGCTATATCGCCCAGCAATAGATCACCTGATACGCTTGGTGACTTGGCAAGTCAGCATCATGACCACTTGATTAGATCCACCGCTTTATCTGACTCGGCATGCCGGTGAATCGCACCACTATCGATGATTCAGTCTCTGGTTGACGGCTGAAAGCGTCCTCTAGTTTCACTTGGCTGAGTGAGCCCGATAGAGATCAGGCTCAAAAGCCAAGACGGTTATTCCGGCATCTCGACAGGGAGCTAACGAGTGTGAGTTGCGGTCTATTAGTCTGTTGTTGCATACGTACACCTAGCTCCGTTTGTAGTCACGTTGCCAGTGTCCTCTTGCCTTGTCTCTCTTGGATACCGGTTGGTCAATCAGCCGAGATGCCTACTTGTCCCTTATCTCTGATGCCATAGCTGTGAAACACCTCATCTCATTCCTATCGGTCTATATATATATATTTTTAACCCGAGGGACTTGAGGCTGTCATGTCTTGTCCTCTGTGCCTTAAACTCAACAGCCAGGAGTTGCACTGTTGTGATCTGATGAAAGTGACTTTAAAAGGACAGTCCATAAACCAAAGGTTTCTAAGTCTTGAGTTGGCGCACCAAAATCACCATCTTGTTTTTGAAGTGACTTTCAGTAAAACTTTTAACCTGAAAACACGGACAACTCCTAGACCGGACAACGTCCCAGGGACCTGTCAATCACAAGGTTGCGACGCCTGAAAGCAAACACTACATTCTAGTCTATTTTACTCTAAATGGAACTACAGTTTACGAGATTAAATGCTATATCAAAGAAGACTTTAAACTAATGATTCAGACCATAAACTCATGTTTACTGAGGTATTAAACCATGTTGGAAATCGGTCCTTCAGTTGGTCATTTTATTATAGACTTCTCTCTAGACTTATTTTTGCAACCAGAGAAGTCGCCCCCTGGTGGCCAGTAAAAAGAAGGCAAGTTTAAGGATGTTCACTTTTTAAATCCAGAGGTTGCCGTCTGGCAGCAAGAGACTTTTTCCATCACATATCTGTTCAAGAGAAATTGGACTGTTTAAAATCTAAGTGGTATCATTAAATTGTTGCTGTTGGGGCCTGGTTATGATCAGTAAGTAGCAGTAGATTGTAGTCAAAGAGAGGCAGGAGATGTAATATCGTTTCAAATGGGTAGGACACACTACTTAAGACACTCCCTCTAGAACGGCAGTACTATTTGAAAAAATGCCTCAAAGTGTTGTGAAGCAGATGAAAAAAGACTCGAGAGTGAAGTTCACACCCAGCTCAGCCTTACCTCCACACAGCTTGCCAGTCAAAACAGGAAATGGATGTGAATGTTGCATTGGAGGCTTCAGGAAGTTGCAGAAATAGTCGGACAAAGCCAACGTTGGAAAGGTTTGGGGCTTTCAAAGTTGTTCGACTTTCCATCTCTGTCCGCATTCTCAATAGGCGTTGTTTAGTGAAATCTAGAGTGTTTCACAGTCTGTGGGGATTAAGGTGTCCTAATTCTTACTGAAGACGGATTCAAAATATATTTCACATGCAAAATTACCTTTTCCCTGAGAAATTCTGTTCAAAAAACATATTTGCCACATCGAAAGAAGCAAATCCACTTCCTATGAAACTGCATGGGTTTGGGCCTGCAAGGTTCGTATTGCTTAAGATTGAAGCTCATGTGCACAGCTGTGGAACGGTTGCATGTTTCCTCACACCCCCTTGTAAACAACGCGGGTCACATATGGTTCCCATAATTGGACTGCAAAAATCTGAAACCTTAGCATTAGTACATTATTTTTTGATCCTCGCTTCTGCTGCGAGTAGAATGACTGAGCTTGTGACTCATTCTCCCATTGCTTCGTCGATATGAGGGGGGGGGGGGGAGGCAAAGAGGATGATGGATGATGATGTTCGGGGAGGGTGTTTAATGATAAATTGAGAAACAAAATGATGTCTGGAGAAACGGGTCAATTCCTTTATCCACTCGGCTGCGTTTATTTTTTTGAAATGATCCACATCACTTTGGATGTGGATCATTTGTGAGGTTGGCTTGTCGATACACGAGAAGACGGTGGTTTTAGAGTGGAATCTTCATCTCCTGAACGGAGCCAAATAATTCATTATTTAAAGCAATCCGGCCCCTGTGGTCGTGGCACTTCTCTCGCTCTGGGTTTGTCTGGCTGAGAGCTTCAGTGGTGTGATGTTTCTGTAACGAGCAAAAGCATGAAGGCTGCCGATTCCCTCACCTCCTGGAAACGTCTTTCGTGCTGGTGGTTTTGTAAGGACCATGCGGATGCTTTTTAAAATGTCAGCCAAGGTTCAGACAAAATGTACAAACGCCGAGCCATTCTTTTTGAGATTGTTATTCATTTGTTCCATTGTTTCCTGGACAGCTTCCTCCCTCTGGCTCTGGTTTGCACACAGATCAACACTGCATGCGCTTTTCCACTGTCTCCTCTCCTCTATGTGGCCGAGGACGAGCGTGTACATCCGTGGCTTTGTCATTAGCTAATAGAATGTTACAGTTATTGCAAATTACCGCTCGTTTAATAAATGCAAGAGCTTTCCTGCTGTAAGAAAAATGCGCCATGCAAAAAAGAGAACAATTTGCAACAGTGTCATCATCAAGAATGCAGGTTAGGTTGCAATTAGTACTTTTTTTGTTTGACTGACAGTTCAGTCCTCGGCCTCTTTTCCATGTTTAGCTGTAATTGTCAACCTCTTTATTTGTGGATGGAGACAATTTATTAGCTCTAATTAATAATCAAGCCCGCTCCATCTTGATAGGCTTCCAGTTCATCATGTTGCCATTGAGCGCTTCATGAGATCTCCCGTGTGAAGCCACGCCGTCTCTCTACCCGTCTCACTCTTGTCCCAACCGTCTGCATGCCCTTCTTGATTTCCACACCCTCCTCTTCACCCAGCCAGCCTCAAGCTTGTCGTCTTCTTTTTATTCAGCGTATCTAATTGAGGGTTCATTTGCACACCTGATTAAACCTGACAGTTTTGCTTGGATTGTCGGACCGTTATTTGGGAGCCGGAGTTCGCCATCTTTCCTTGGCTGGAAGTATGCCGGAGAAAACCGTTGCAAAGTCCCACTTGAGTTTGTTTATGATTTGATCCATTTTTAGACGAGAGGGCGCCAATGGCTGCTCGAAGTCGCGTTGCCACCCTTTGCGCACCTGTTTACGTGTATGTATGTATTAGAGATGCACGATCAGGTTTTTGGTGCCGATCACCGAAATCAGTATCTGCCGATCCGATAATACCGATCACGGTGTCGATTGAAGCATTCTATTTATTGTGTAGCATTATTGCCGAGGACTATGAGCAAATACATATATAAAGCACCTCAAACATTAAAGAAATTACCGATTTCTTTAAACATTTAGGACTTTTACTTTGAAAAATGTCAGAAATTGATGCATTAAAATTGTTTGATTGCTATTGTAGGGGATTTCAGATATGTATGGAACACATCTGCATTATTCATTTCCTGGAACTCTTGGGGAAATCTATATACAGGACTTTTCTTAACATACAAAAGTCTGACTTATTTGTATAAACTCTTCCTTGGTACAGTAAAACTGTTTTAATGTTAGCATAATTTAAGCTAAATCTCAGAAACGATCTATAAAGATACAAAATCAGTTCATTGTTTACTTTTATATGCTAGTGTATGATTTGTCGACATCTTATTTTGAAAAACGGATGTTGTTTCACGTGGTTCTTTCCGCTAACTTTGCAAAACCCGATGTCACTTAAATCCTTCCGCTAACTTTATCAAAACCCTCTTAGCTCCCGATCGAATGCGTTTACCGTGAGCATCAGTCTGTAGGGGCAGACATGTGAGTGTCGGCTGAGTTGACCCAGTGATTCAACTCGGGGGACGGAGACGCCGCTCGGTGGTGAGGATCCCCTCGTGGACCTCTCACTCTGCGGCCCTCGTGTGGACATGCGTCTTGCCCTTTTGATGAGTCTCTCGCTCGGCTTCTTCACCCAACATGAACCATCGTCCCCGTCTGCCCGCGGTAATCTTCAACCCCCTCAACTCTGATGCCAGTTGATACTGTCTGCGTTCCCCGGGGGGCGTGGAGGTGAAGACGGGTTGTGTGATGCTGATGATAGATGACGGTGTCCCCAAAGTGTTGCCCGGCCTCTGTTTACGCTGCGACAACAGGCATCTTGTTCGTGGCTATTCTGGGCTCAGTGGCAGCCGACCGATTCATGGAGGAGGACTAACGTTTTTCCGGTGGTCGCTTCTTCGGGAAGGCTGGCACTCCACGACCACGTCGGCACAACCGATGCTCCAGTTGGCTCAGGTGGAGGGGGGTGGATGAGGATGTGGCCTTTTCTATTTGATATCGGTCAGCACTCATGCGTCAGCCTGATGTAAAAGTGAGTGGGTGTCGTCCCCCCCCCATTCTCCGCCCTACCTCTCTTTCTCTGGTTGTGTGTGTGGCTCCCTAATCCTACCTCCCTCCCTCCCCCTAAGCTTTCTGCTGGTCCCCTCCCCCCTTCGCTCTCCCAGTCGGTACACATGAAGTGTCTCGTTCTAAACAAACAATCGCATATTGTGTGCAAATGTCATTCATTAGATTTCCTGCTCGTCGGACTGAAATTGCCTTAATCAGTCATCACTCGGGTGCATGGAGGAACATGACACAAGCAAGATATCATTTATTAATCTCACAATTGAGTTGAGTGAACACTGCACTCTTTGAACTCTTACTCAAATGATGTGAATCTGAAATCCATGATGATTGGGCCAGTGCGACGGCCTTCATGCGGGCCGAGCTCTTCCATGCTCCCTGAATTGAGATTCGACCAATGCTGTACCGTGGATCTGGAAGGACTCCGGCTGTACCATAGATTCCGTAAAGCAAATAAATAATAGCGGGTTAGAAATTGAGTGTAATGTCAGAATCCAACTTGCTGAATTGCCTTGCAAACAGTGCGTCTCATTATTGAGTCTTGACAACTGTACCCGAGTCGTTATGTGTTCAGGTGTAAACTCAGGTGTCAGATTAATAGGTACACCTTGCTTAAACTATTGCAACCGCCCTAGCGGTGACACGGTACACTGAGGGGTGTTTGTTAGATTTTGTCCTAAATGAAATGACGAAATATTAGAAACACCTCCCAGTATAACGCATTACAAACCAAAAGCACCACACACTTTACGAAGTGTATACGACTGTATGAGCTTGGAATCATCCGTATTCACTTGTTACTCTCCTGAGAGACGTAGCCTGGACTTAAGCACCTGGGGGGGGGGGGGGGGGGGGGGTACGAGACGTTAGAAACGGGAGGCTCCAATGTGTCGTTACGAAGCCAGCCTCTGTCGTCGTCGGCCCATGATGGCCGCTCACTGAGAAGGAAGAGCCTTCTCTCTGCTGATGCCAGCTTTGACAAAATGAAGAGAAACTCCTCCTCAATCAGGCTGATGCGAGGTCGGTATGTGTTGTGGAATTTCTTGCTCTTGTCTCCGGTATGACATCTGGCGGTGAGGCCCTCGTGTTTACGTCTTAAGTTTGTAAAAGAAACGTGTGTGAATGTGCAAACTTGGTAGTAGGCATATTCCACGATCGAGACCTCCACGATCCATCAGGCAGATGGAGGTAGAGAGGAGGAGTGGGCGGAGTCTTATGGTTGTCCAGAGTTATGGAAATAAAAGCCACTGTATTGTCTGTGTTAGAAGGTTTAAGAAACTTTAAGAAACGAGTCTTGGCTGGTCAATACAAAATTCAAAAGCACTGTTGACTTCTCTCCTGATGTTTTTATAGAGAGCCCCTTCTGACAGTCTCATTCAATGACTCATCCATGTTTAACATTCTGTTGCAAATTTGGGATTCTAGGTACATTTTGTATGCGTCTACAGTGCATCCGGAAAGTATTCACAGCGCTTCACTTTTTCCACATTTTGTTATGTTACAGCCTTATTCCAAAATGGATTAAATTCATTATTTTCCTCAACATTCTACACACAACAACCCATCATGACAAAGTGAAAACTGTTTTTTGCAAATTTGTGCAAATCTGTTAAAAATAAAGAACGAAAACATAACATGTACATAAGTATTCACAGCCTTTGCCATGACACTCAAAATTTAGCTCGGGTGCATCCTGTTTCCACTGATCATCCTTGAGATGTTTGATTGGAGTCCACCTGTGCTAAATTCAGTTGATTGGACATGATTGAGAAAGGCACACACCTGTCTATAGAAGGTATCACAGTTGACAGTGCATATCAGAGCATAAACCAAGCCATGAAGTTCAAGGAATTATCTATAGACCTCCGAGACAGAATTGTATCGAGGCACAGATCTGGCGAAGGGTACAGAAAGATTTCTGCAGCATTGAAAGTCCCAATGAACACAGTGGCCTCCATCATCCGGAAATGGAAGAGGTTTGGAACCACCAGGACTCTTGTGCCCCCAGCCCCAGCCAGACTGAGGGGGGGGGAGAGGGCCTTAGTCAGGAGGACCAGGAAAACCGATGGTCACTCTGACCAGCTCCAGCGTTGTTATGAAGAGGAGAACCTTCCAGAAGGACAACCATCTCTGCAGCACTCCACAAATCAGGCCGGTTTGGTAGAGTGGACAGACTGAAGCCACTCCTCAGTAAAAGCACATGACAGCCCGCCTAGAGTTTGCAAAAAAGCACTTGAAGGACTCTCAGACCATGAGAAACCAAATTCTCTGGTCTGATGAAACAAAGATTGAACTCTTTGGCCTGAATGCCAAGCGTCATGTCTGGAGGAAACCAGGCACTGCTCATCACCTGGTCAATACCATCCCTCCAGTGAAGCATGGTGGTGGCAGCATCATGCTGTGGGGATGTTTTTCAGCGGGAGGAACTGGGAGACTAGTCAGGATTGAGGGAAAGATGAATGCAGCAACGTACAGAGACATCCTCGATGAAAACATGCTCCAAAGCGCTCCGCACCTCAGACTGGGGCGACGGTTCATCTTCCAACAGGACAACGACCCGAAGCACACAGCCCAGAGAACAAAGGAGTGGCTTCGGGACAACTCTGTGAATGTCCTGGAGTGGCCCAGCCAGAGCCCTGACTTCAACCCGATTGAACATCTCTGGAGAGATCTGAAAATGGCTGTGCACCGACGCTCCCCATCCAACCTGATGGAACTTGAGAGGTTCTGCAAAGAAGAATGGGAGAAACTGCCCAGAAATAGGTGTGCCACGCTTGTGGAATCATAGCCAAGAAGACTTGAGGCTGTAATTGCTGCCAAAGGTGCTTCAACAAAGTATTGAGCAAAGGCTGTGAATACTTATGTACATGTTATGTTTTCGTTCTTTATTTTTAATAAATGTGCAAAAATTTGCAAAAAACAGTTTTCACTTTGTCATTATGGGTTTTCGTGTGTAGAATGTTGAGGAAAATAATGAATTTAATCCATTTTGGAATAAGGCTGTAACATAACAAAATGTGGAAAAAATGAAGCGCTGTGAATACTTTCCGGATGCACTATGTATTCTGAATGTACAGTCCTGGTTTGCTTCTGTCAACTGGTGTCTCCCCAAAGCCCCTGAGCAATAAGCTGCTTATGTTAAAAAATCATTCAAATGGATTTGGTCAAGTCATCGGTATCGTCAGAGAAAAGCCTTAAAATGGAACTTTAAACATTTACAATAAACAAGGCATGGTTTACATGTAAATTACCTTCATTTAAGTAGTTGTCTTATTATTATTATTTATTTGGGAGCTTATCTCTAACAGGACACATGATATGTTAATTCCAATACAGGACAGACTTTTTCTCTGCCTTCTTTAGGTGAAAAGAATGTGATTAACGGTTGTGGCAATTGTCCAAATGAGCTTGGAATATTGGTTAACAGCAAAACTTTAATATAGTGCTTCCCTATTTGTTATGAAAACATTTGTTAGTTGAACCCAGACTAGAGCTGGACTGATTTAAGTCAGACTAGGGGCACACAACTACTTTCAACACCTCATCCACAGATGAAACGGCTGTTAGCCCTCAGGGAAAGTGTTTCATCTCGCTCCTTCCTTTTTCACAGGTCCTGCTCAGGTTCCCATGATGTCTCCAAATGGTTCAGTGCCTCCAATCTATGTGCCTCCTGGATACGTTTCGCAGGTATTTTTTCTGTACTTTTTCTAGTGCAATGTTTCTGATTGGCATCTGGTCGAAGTCGGAGCAGCGTTGATATCCGCTATCGCTCTGTGTTTCCTCTTCAGATCATAGAAGAGAACGGAGTGCGGCGGGTTCTGGTTCTACCTCAGCAGCCAGAGTTCCACCCAGTGGGCCACTCCACTCTCCACCACGCCCACCTGCCTGCCTTCATCCCACACCCTGCCATGATGCCCCACCTGTACACGGGCATGGCGGGGGGCGTGGGCGACATGAGCGCTCAGTACATCTCCCAGTACCATCCAGCTCATATCTACTCGGAGCAGGGTGAGTTGGAGCAGTATTGTTATATTAAGACGTTATTTCTTTGTCCCCAGCACTTCATTTGCACAGTGGAGTTTTATAATCAAGGCAAGAGTCAAACTGTCAAGTCTTCCTGACTCTTTATCTCAGGGGCTTTACCTCAGTACTGCCCTGTTGTTTACATCCCCTTCATAGTAACCTTAGAGTTTGCTATTTATTGACTATTTTCTATGGCTACCATACCAGGCTTTATTGTATACGTGTTTGTATCTACACTAACTCACAAGTCTTGTTTTTTTTGCCCCATCAGTCTCTCCAGATTCTCACTCCCATCACGGACGCCTGCCGTTTGTTCACAGAGACGACAGAACTAGCAAAACATATGAGCGTCTGCAGAAGAAACTGAAAGACCGTCAGGGTGGTGGAGGAGGAGGAGGAGGAGGTGGTGGTGGTGGTGGTGGTGGTGGTGGAGGAGGAGGTGGTGGAGGAGTGGGGGTGCAGCTGAAGGACAGCCCTCCCCCTTCACCACAGAAGACCTGCAGCAGCCTCCCGACAGTGGACATTCACAACGGTGTAGGAGTGACGGGGCTGGAGGCGGAGCAGAGGCAGCTCGGCCTCGCGGCGGCCGGCCCCGACAAGCAGACAGGCCGGGGCAAACATGGAGAGTCCGGAGGTAAGGAGGTTAAAGTGTAGAGGTTTGTCGAGGTTCACAATCCGGCGGACGCAAAGCATTCTCAGTTTTTTCTCTTCTCAGAGCTGGATGAGGAAGCTCAAGCCCTGCAAGCATTGTGGAGTACCATCAGTACCCCAGTGGTTAGTATTCACCATCTCCTTTTATTGTTTTTCTTTAGCTTAGCAATACAATTTGGACCATGTTGTGTAACTCTATTAGCGTTGTGTTCATGAACACCCATAATGATGCAAATGCATTGCGTCATTAAACACACTATTAACATCCATGATGGATTCTTGCTGACAACTTTCTAATGGAGTCAGACCCGCTTACTAGCATCCATGTGGGGATTTCTATTCCCAAAGCTGCCACCAAACAACTATGCAGATACTAAAAGGTCCGAGCCCTTGGCTAACAAGTTACTTGGCTCTCACATCTCCATGGTAGTATCCTTATAGATGACAATTACCATTTAGTTTTTGGCCTTAGGAAATAATCAGATGGAAATATACACATATGCAAAAGTCCCTTTTCTTTCTTGCAAAGATGGGATTTGTCATACACTGTCACTAAGGTTTAAGGGAAGCTACTGATTTGTTTCTGTCTTTGCTGCCACACGGCTTTGTTAAAAGGCAGGGGGAAGGACGGGTTACAGACTTGACCTGATCAAGTTCTTCGACATATGCGTCCCCCCTGCAGCGTAGCTCGGGCTATTTGTAAGCCTCCTCCTAAAAACGTTTTTCCCCAAAGTGGCATCAGCTTGAATATTTTGAATATTCTCTCTTTTCCACCAAGCAATGGGATAATTATTATTTTAAGAATAAGAAATGTTCTTAACTTCACAGGACTGATTACATACACATCGTTGGCTTCCTAAAATAATGGCAACTAATTTTTTGCCTAAATCATCTCCTTGGGGTACTGGCCACCTCTGGTAAAATCACACATCATGTGATTCTACCCCTGTAGTATAATATATCACATGATCAATATGTGGTCAAGTTATGTAAAAAACGACTTTATTTTAGGAAGGTTACGACATGGATTATTCTCTTAATACTCTGGTTTAGATAGATAGATAGATAGATATATACTTTATTAATCCCCAAGGGGAAATTTGTCGTGACAGTAGCAGCAACACACAAGAGTAAAAACAAGGGTAGTACAATTCAGAAAAGTGAGCATATTTTTCTGTGGTTAGAGGGGCAAACATTTTCTTTCCAGGTCTGGTTTTATGTAGCCTTAATTGTGACCCTTGAAACCTTGACATGATAGGTATCAGACATCCAGGCCAGAAGAGCAGTAGCGAGCTGGGTCGCACCCACCAGGCCAGAGAGGGAGAACGGAAGTGTGGAGGACGACCGGAGCCCCCCGGTGCCCTCCAGCTACGAGGTCTCCATTTCATTTAGCGGCAAAGATGGAAAGTACAAGAGCGTGTACTGGTGAGCACTAAAAGCGAAATGCTACGCGATTAAATACCAACTTCTCTCACATCAATTTACATATAAAGTTATTTGAAACAATTTTTAAAAAAATTGTTTTTCTGTGTTTGATGCAGCGGGGAAGAACTAAGTGCTACTTTGGAAGACCTTCGACCAGCAACGGAGTATCAAGTCAGGTTAGCTTCACCTACTGCTTGCTTCTGTTTGAACTCCAGTGTTGAGCGCACGGTGGGACCTGTTGTCACCGCTCTGTTCCGCTTTCCTCAGGGTCCAGGCCATGTGTAACCGTTTACAGGGAAACCCGTCCGAGGCTGTGAGCTTCACCACTTTAAGCTGTGAGCCGGATCCGCCCAACACTCCCAGGAAGGCCAGTGGGACCAAGAACACACTGGTACTCCAGTGGAAGGTAATCCCAAATGGCAATCCACAACAATCAGCAACCATATAGATGAGACGGAAAGCAAGCGACAGATTAACGAAACATTGGGACCGTGTTTTGTTGTGTACAAAGTGATAATACCGAGGTGAAATTAGTTTTGCGCTAATCGGGAGCCAAAGCGCCTTGAATGTTGTTTTGTGTGTGATACCCGACACGCGCAGCATACGTACGGGAAAAAGAGAGTTCACAATCCCACTCCTTCGTCAACCCCCATTGCTGAGACCACCTTCAGTGTGTTACTCCCTTCTGTGGCTTTATTACAGTTAAGCAAGGCACTTCAAGAACAATCGTGCGTGCTCGGCACTGATTTAATTAAAACATAGAATGGTGTGTGCACACCTGGATGCACATTATTTGTTATTAGTAGAGCTTCTTTGTGATTGGAGGCATTAATGGGAAATGTTTAGCACAGGATTTCAAATGAAGTGCGCCGTGGCTCACGCCATCCTAACATGTTACTTTGGCTCTGTGTGCATCCATGTAATGTCAAAGAAATAACTAGACATTGGTTTGTACATTAGTGGTATGTATTTTATAAATGTATTGGATTATGATATATAATCCCAAATGCATGTTTATCGACAGGCTCCATGTGACAATGGTTCCAAAATCCAAAACTACATTCTTCAGTGGGATGAGGTAATCTTTTTTTATTCATCATGAAAGAAATGTTTATCCCTGCACCGCACTCGCATGCTTTATGTACCACCAAGGTACTTATTATTAATACTCGAATGTCGTTGTCTTCAGGGTAAGGGCACCGGGATCTATGAACAGTGCTACGAGGGACTTCAGAAGCAGTACAGAGTGGCCAAGCTTTCACCAGCTTCAAGATACTCCTTCCGTATTTCAGCTAAAAATGGCATGGGTGTAAGGTAGGCACTCCAGACCAGCATCGAGTTCTTTCCTGGATGGCACCCTCCCTGTTGTCCATTTTTATGTCACTGTATCTTCCATTCAATGTCACCATCTGTGTGTGTATGTGTGTCTCTCACTCTGTCTCTCCTGTCCCTTTCTCCCATTCTCTCCCATCCTCTGTCTGTCTCTCTCTTTCTGTCTCTCTCTCTCTCTCTCTCTCTCTCTCTGCCCTCCCCAGCGAGTTCAGTGAAGTGGTGGACCTGTTCACCTCATGCAGTGTGCCATTGCCACCCTTCCCTCCAGAGCTGGAGATGGCGGGGGTGACCTGGCTGTGTATGAAGTGGCAGAGACCCACTAGCTCCCCCAAAGAGGATGACATCTACTATATTTTGGAGATGGAGGAGGAAGGCTCGGTATGTCTCTCAGGCTCTTTTTAAATGGAAAAATCGCCAATGTATCGCCAAGGTTATCTCTTTGACTTCAGTTTATCTGCAGAGGGCATGAAGTAAATATGCGACAGACAAAGTCCATACACATGTTTCACATTTAAAATCAATTGATTATAAATAACACAGACATGTTCCTAGTTGATGTGCATTCTTGTGTAGCTACTCGGTGTGTTCAGGTATTATTCATTTCAGCCCAGCCGAGAGAGAAAATCCAAACACTGTTTGCGTTAAATAGTTATGTGACATTTCTAGCCAGTTACTGTCGCTTCTGTTTGCACCGCCTCAAGCAGCTACCTGCAGACACAACGCCTGCCAGAGAAAACACCCAAAATGCGATCCCCATGTAGCCGTTTGTGTCCTGCAAACCACTTCTGTGCAACAGTGGTTGTCTTTTAAGACACGTGGTTGTTTTCATTCTCCCTCTGTCATTTGTCTCTGTCACAGGGATATGGCTTCCAGCCAAGCTACGACGGGGATGAGCTCTCCTTCACCATCAGGAATCTCCACAGGAGCACCAAGTACAAATTCAGGGTAAGGGAATCCTGTGATGTTTGCAGTCAAAGTCGGTGATCCGCAGGTTGCATTTGAGCTGCGGAGTGTCTGTGTGGAGGGGACAGGCCTCACACGGGGGTGCTAGGGCCCACAGTGGTCCAATGACTCATCCGCTAGCAGGATTCCACCAGCGGGTGGGCAACCAATCGCATAAACAGGAGCACTGCTCCGCTCATCACATGCCCAGTGAGAAAAGCTCATCGAGCAAAGCATTTGAGTCGAGGTGGCTTTGTGACCCGAGTTTGTGGACCGACAAATGTCTTTCTCTTCATGTCACAGCGTTTCTCGCTCACTCTTTCCTCATCTCTCATCTCTCATTCTGTCATTCGCGACTGAATTATTTCTCACCTGGAGGTTTGACTATTTTCTACATGGCTCTGGTGAATCACTGGTTCCAGAGACCATTGCCATGAAGGACCCCTGATGCTCCTGATAATAAGATGCTTATGAACCCTTTATATTTACAAAGGGAGCATGCCCTCTTCACGGGGCTCCTCCGTGTTGCACCACCATGTTTCTACAATAGCACAGAATAGACAAACCTAACACTGGCTCTAGGGAGGGCCTTTTGCGTTTTTTACGTTTCCCGAAGGCCACCGTAGTTCTAGGTAGTGTGAGCAGAATTTAAGTGATTGTAATCTGCAACTTCACTGCTAGAGGGCACTAAATCCTGCTCACTCTTTGAAGGATAAGGCTTCTAACATTCTATATTTTGTATTGCCGCTGTGTAGCCTCTGTGCCATAGATCTCAGTTGCTATTAAAAGCGGCACCACAGAACTCCTCAACATGATACTGAAAGGTATTGTGTTACCCAAACAGAGAACCATTTGCCCAAATGATAAAAATGTTTATTAGTCATTATCAAGACTCCCTCCCTCCCTCCCCAATTATCCAGTTGCGCAGTATGAGGGAAGGCTGGGTGCTGTGCAGGTTTGTCTCACTACGTGGATGAGCTGTACTCTGCAGGCTCACGGAGATTTCCATATTATCACAATATTCTTTGACGTGCACTGAAATGCAAATGGAAGTAAAGCTTATTGCTTTGTCTTTTAATTGCAGTCCTTTTGGCGTCTGGTTTATATATATATATATATTAGAGCTGTGAAAAATAACGCGTTAACGCGTTATGATTAAATTACAGGATTAATTAGTTATTTTCTTTTAACTCATTTAACGCATGCGCAGAATGAGCTTCCAATACACCACTTCAATCTGAACTCTGTCCGCTCTCATGCAGACGGTCTGTTCATCGGTAATGATCCTTCCGCAGGTTCACCTACGGAAACCTTGTTACGACTTTTACTTCCTGTAGATCAGGGGTCTCAACACGTCGATCGCGACCTGCCAGTCGATCGCGGCGTAGTGTTGGTAGATCGCATGACATTAAAAAAAATTGGCCCGCCCCCCTGAAATTTTCTCTCTAGCACGTCTTTGTTCTTTTATTAAAGTAAACGTCTTTTGTTGATCGTCTCTACACAACAGCATGTCATTTCTGTCTCTACGTGTCGCGTTGACACTTCTCGGCTCTCCGTCTCGCGCGCCGCAGAGCTGTATGTGCGCGCATCGGGACGGAGCAAAGAAAAGTCACTCCCCCCGGAACCCAAAGACTTTGGGTTCCCGGACGCTGCCTGGCGGGTCATGGGAATAACGCAGCAGGAACGCTAGTTGGCATCGTTTATGGTCGAAACTACGACGGTATCTGATCGTCTTCGAACCTCCGACTTTCGTTCTTGATTAATGAAAACAATCTTGACAAATGCTTTCGCTTTCGTCCGTCTTGCGCGGGTCCAAGAATTTCACCTCTAGTGGCACAATCCGAATGTCCCCGGCCGTATCATGGTGGAGTTAATGGTTGACAAAAAAGAGAAAAATGTTCTGTTTAAACATTCTGTTTAGGATGAAGATATATTAATGTTCCATATGGAAGAGAACTGCTAAATAACTGCTGAGTTGCAGCACCATTGTTTTTTTGTTTTATGAATAAAAAAGAATGTATAAATTTATATATCCGTCTTTTCTCATAAATCTTTATGCCTCCATTACACTCCTGAGTCTAGTCAGTGATTGTCATCAGGACACATAATGGCCTTTTTTCACTGCCCTCATTGACCGGCTATGCAAACAGGGGCCAATATTCCAACTGAGGAATAATGCAACTCCTCACTGCCGGTATTTATACCATTCCACCAGGTGGCAGCATATAACTCGGAGGGGAAGAGTAACCCCAGCCAGGTGGTTGAGTTCATCACCAACCCTGACAGACCCAGCAGTCCCTGCAGGCCTGTCATCAGAGGAAAGTCCTGCCCATCAGCTTCAAGATGGCCTGGGGTGAGTATCTTTCCTACCAATTATCAGAACTCCTCTGTCAAACATGTAGTTACAATTACACTGTTCTCATTAAGCTCTGCCTGAGTATATGTGAATTTGCGAGAGGCCGATGACGTCCAAAATAGTCTGTACAGTAGATGACGGACAGCTCTTCCCTTCATTCAGACATTAGCATGAATCCTTCCAACACCTCACTGGCCAAACGCATCACTCGCTGCTGTACTTGAGTTCGGCTTTACCATTTTTAAAATGAAAAAAACAACTCCGAAATACATTCTGTCGCTCTGAAAACAGTCAAATTGCTCTCTGTTTGCACCAAAATGAATTTCTGAATATAAGTTACGGCAGTAAAAGGCTTTAGTGTTTCTGCAATTAATGCATTCTAGATTTTCAAACATAGCATTAGTGAAAACAAAACTTGCTCACAGTGTCTAGTTAAACAACTTGTTTTGTGCAGTTTGATAATATTTGTTTGTTTTGCAATTTAGAACCCCCAAAAGACAATGGTGGAGCAGAAGTCACAAAGTATGTTGTGGAGCTGTCTGAGGGCTTAAGCGGTAAGTTGCAAGTGCTGATAATAGAAATGTTTAAGTTGAAGGGGAAATTGTGTTTCGGACAATGAAAGCATTAGTTTATTTGACTAATTAAAAAGAGTGTTCGATGTGTTTGTGTTCAGGCTTGTCATGGGAGCTGGTGTACTCGGGGCCGGCCGTGGAGCACGTGTGTGAAGGCTTGAAGCCTGGCTGCTCTTACCAGACGCGGGTTTACTGCATGAGCGAGGGGGGGCAGAGCCCGGTGAGTCATTCAGCGTCAGCACACGTGCACACACAGCTGCGCACACGGCCTTGTGTTCTGCCACAGGGAGTCTTAAGAGTTTGCTTTTCAATTCCAATTGTATTTGCTCGCAGACATCATGTACATCAGTGGTCGCCGACCGGTCGATCTCGGAGACGTTCGCTATCGCTCTCCAAAATGAAAATAAAATCAGAAACACATTGTTCCTCATTCTTGAAAACGTTATAAAGTGTCTTCTGAAACGTTTTCCTCCTGACTGGAAGATCGACGTCAGAAAAGATCTCCGCCTGATTTTAATGAACGCCTGAAAAGGGGTTCTCTGACAGCCGTGTTGTCAGCTGTGCCCCGAAAGAGGGGAATGTAGTCCACAGTGGTCCTACAGGTGGGGCGTGCCCCTCTAGTGGGGAAAAGTGGTACTACAGATGGGGTGCAGGAGAAATGCAGAAAGACCAAAGTGTTTTGATTTCATTCAATTAGAATTAGGCCAAATAAAAAGGCCTCAAGCTGTAAGTCCAGTTTGGACAGGTGTTTTCTCTCAACACCTCAATAGGTAGATCTTGCCTGTCACGAAGGCGGAGGTCAGGGATCTTGGGCTCAAAAAGGTTGGTGACCACTGATGTACATCATTCACCTGCTACATTTCTCAAAATTAGAATCTATGACACAGATTTGATTAGTGTATTCTGGCTAATTTAACTTAAAAGGATTACTCTGTATACAAAAACAATATGGAAACTGAAACTTTCACCTTATTGGCCAGTGCAGTCCACAACAATGTGACTGTACTGTTTAATATACAGTGCCATGGTTTGCAGCCATGAATCTCCATGAATCTCTCAGTTGATCCAATACATTTTACATTAATCATTCTAGATAGGCACTCTATTTATGGTGAGGTTTAATAGGAAATTGTCATTCAGCCAGTATCTAATGTTAGGAGATTAGACTATGCTTCCTGGTGTGTAAGAACAACAAAGCTCACTAATCGATTAACCCTCCCTGCATGTGTCAGAGGATGTTTTTCTTTATTAGTTGAGTTCACAGACACTCTTCATTAATTTCTTAATCAGCTGTTAGTGCATGCATTTATTCATGCTGGAGCTTTTGAAGAACTGTGACTCATGGTGGTGAGATCCTGTCTGTTGCTGCAGCACCATGTGACATAACACTCACATGTTTGCCTTTTGTCACAGTAAAGTTGAAAAATGTTTTTTTTCCTCGCCAGACTATATGTCTAACGTTATCCAGGGCTCAGCATGCCACTGTTACTTAAACGATGCATGTGCATTTCTCTCCTTTCTGGTCTTTCTGGCCTGGTTCAGTCCGATAAACCGGGGGAAATGACAGTTTGTACCCACTGTTTGTGTTGTGTTGGCGAGAAGAGAGGAGGGGATGAGATTGTAAATTTAGTTTTTTGAGCTGGGTCTTAATTGGTGTGTTGTCTTCCCTCACAAGCTGTCAGAGACCCTGCAGGTCCAGACCGTTGCAGTGCCCCCAGGGACCTGCCAGCCCCCTCGGCTGGTGGGCAAGACCAAAGCCAGGGAGGTGCAGCTGCGCTGGGGTGAGTCACTCTAACGCGTGTCTGCGTGGGCTGCATTGTAGCTTCTGTTGATGCATTTGTTTGTTGGGCAAACTACCTCAAAGCAGTGAGCTTTAATGATGCAGTTTGTTTTATTTAGCCGTTTGTACATTTGTCTTTGTGTGTGATTATCGTTTCATTCTTTCTTTGTTTAAAGTATATTGATTTTATAAACACACACATTTCCTAGGTCCCCCTCATGTCGACGGAGGCAGCCCTGTGACCTGCTACATTGTAGAAGTGAGCAGTGGGCCGCAGTCTGAGGAGAGCAGGGAGGTTCACCAGGGTCCGGAGCTGGACTGCTATGTGGGCGGCTTAATGCCTGGCAAAACCTACAGCTTCCGGCTCAAGGCATCGAACAAGGCTGGGGTGAGCGACTCAACCCTGAGCTATCAATAACAGGGGGATTGTTGGTTTTTTCCTGCTACATTCTTTCAAACAATAAATGTCATAATGAACTTTTAAAATCAGATAGGGTTGATGTATTCAATCTTTTTTGTTTTTCTTTGTGTATAGTTTGGACCTTTATCGGAGCGCTGTGAGGTTACAACCGGCCCCGGGGCCCCTGAGCAGTGCAAGGCTCCCTCCACCACATGCAAATCCCCCAGCTGTGTTGTTGTGAGCTGGGAGGTAAGACTAGCTCCACTTCTATTCCTTCACTGACATGCATGAATTATAATAACTCATGCGTCATTCTGCGGATATTTATTGAAAAATTCTCAAATAGCTAATGATTAAACTGCGTCATCAAGTGAAGTGCTGGGTGGCTTTCTTATTGGTGTTTGTCTACCAGGCTCCTCCTTGCAACGGAGCGCCGGTGACAGAGCTTCGTCTGGAGTGGGGAGCTGCCGAGGGCAGCATGCAGGTGTGTTACAGTGGACCAGGGCTCAGCCATGAGATGAAGGGGCTGCTGCCGGCAACCAATTACTTCTGCAGGATACAGGTGAGCACTAGGAAACACTTTTTATTTTATGAAGCCTAATTGTCATCTGTTCCTCTGACAGCCTGAAAACAGAATCAGATCTCACCTTCCAAACCCAATTATTATAAAGAACTCAGGGGGCTCCCAGTAAAATGAAGACTCGTTAAATTTCACAATGATTAGATTATTATTATTATACAAGTACAGAAAAGATCCGTAAAACCACACAACCTTTTCAGTGTGGGTCTTTGAGAATAAATCTGATCAAATGAGGGGGTTCATTAGCCTCACAGGTGTTTGGTGAATCTTAATGGTATGGCAAAGAAACCATTTTGGCTCGGTGGGTAAAGCGTGCCCTGGATGGACTGGCGGCCTGTCCAGGGTGTCTCCTGCCTTCGCCCAATGTCAGCTGGGATCGGCTCCAGCGCCCCGCCACCCTAATGAGGATGAGCGGTGTGGATGATGGAGTGGGTAAAGCGTGCTCTGAACATTGGATTAGGGATAAGGCATTCTCCAGATGTTCAGGTTTTGAAGATTCCTTACTTGATTTGATTGGCAGCGATTTGGAGAACATTTGAACTTTTTGACATGTTCTTCTCACATCAGTGCAGACGGATGAGTCAGTTTGAATATATTAAGCATCTGCGTAGCAGGTGACGATATGTTTTCTGTGATCTGCTGTTTTGGTGAACCGAGGTTTGATTCAGTGTGTCCCTGCATGTTTTGATTGGCTAACTAATGCTGGTCATGATGATCAGGCTGATATAGCAGTGATTTAGACCATGTCAGTGTTCTGCTGTCGCACTGTGATCATTTGAAACAGCAGTTATGTAAAAGAAGAGACAGATTCTGCCCTTAAAACACTGGCTTTGTCCCTTGGGTCCGTTTCAGGATGACGTTTCAGACCGTGCTGAACTCTCGGGCCAAAAAAGGAAGAATGTGGAGACACTGGTTGCTTCTCACTCTTGCAGTGCGTTTATTCTCCCCACCGCCACTATTGGTCCACACAGTACAGGCAGAACTCAGACCCAGACCACCCCGAAATATTACACCGGTCGAGCTATATAACCAGACCTCCATCATAATAGTTAAACCTCATGGTCCTAGTTTTTGAAATATGTCCTTTATTTTATTGTTGTACTTTATGGTTTGGATAGAGAATAAGAAACATTATGTTTCGAGGTATTTATTTGATATTAGTATTTACTTATTTTATTGACAAGTACTTTTGTTTAATCATTCAGGTTCTTTGCTTATTTAGGTTGGATGTTTAGATATATTATAATAGCATTTTCTTGTAATAGTTTTTTGTTTAATTACCTTTGCATTGAAAATGCGGAAGGTAATGTTTTGATCGCCGTGTATTTATTTATTTATTTGTATGCGTGTTATTCGCAGAACTCAAAAAGTATTGAACCGAATCGCATGAAATTTGGTGGGATGATTGTTTATTATCCGGGGACCAGTTGATTACATTTTGGGATCGATCGGGTCAAAGGTCATGAACAGGTCAAAATCTTCTTGAATCACATGAAATTTGGTGGGATGATTGGTTATTATCCGGGAACCATTTGATAGATTTTGGGATCAATCGGGTCAAAGGTCAAGGTCATGGAAAGGTCAACATCTTTTTTTTACCATAGCGCAATACATTTGTGTCCAATTGGCATCCAACTAATGCCAAAATGTTCATAATTCAATGCCTAAGCTTGTGATATGCGAAGGTATGCGCTCTACCGAGTGCCCATTCTAGTTCATTGTTGTTGTTGTCTTGATATATTTAGTCTTTTGATTGTTCGGTAATTGGGTACTCGAGTAGGCAGGTACAGGACCAGCATGCACCTGGGTAGGCCTTTGTTTAGTTTTTTTACCAGCGCAGGAGAGGCAGTGTTTGGAGTTCCTTTGTTTGCTTGTTTTGTTTAGTTAAATACATTATCAGAAGGAATCCTGAATGACCGATGCTTTCTTTTGGCTGTGTATCAACAAACTCATGGCGCATCAGGGGGAATTTGATTGATGTTTCTTTTTGATTTATTGGACAAATGGCAAATATACTTGTTGGGACCAATTGCAGTTCTGTTTACATTGTAACGTAACCTTGTGCTCAAACATGGGCACGACACGCGTCCTTCCACATCCCAAGTGAGCCTTGGCGTTGCCTTAATTAGCTGTCTCTTTGGGCTTGTGTAGGCTGTAAATGTGGCGGGCGTGGCGCCCTTCAGCGACGCAGTGTTGTGCCAGACGCCCTGCTCCGTGCCTGCAGCCGTCAGCAACATCTACGCGGTGAAGGAGTCTGCGCTGCGAAGGTATGAGACCCCAGTAGATGCAGAAGAAGAAGAGGAGGAGGAAGAAGAGGAGGATGGCGATTCCCAGCCGCCATCTCTCTACTCGCCGTCCACCTGCCTGGGCATCAGCTGGGAGCCCCCATGTAACCACGGCTCTGAGATCACTTCCTACCTGATTGACCTCGGTGAGCGCCAGCCCCTCGTTGTTGGTCCCGTCACCAAGCGCATCATCCAGCATCTGCAGCCTGACACCAGCTACAGGTCGGTGCTTCCTCATCCAACTCTAAACGGTTCCGAAATGTTGCGTCAAGCGTGTACGACCCAACTTTGCACCTTTCAGATGTCAACCAGACATAACATTTCAAACTGTTGGATATCTGGTCACAAGTCACACACACACACCACACACTGTTGCTTTGTACCAAAGGGACAACATTCACTACACGTAATTACATTTATGAATCCAGGTTATTCTGGCCAAAGGCTGAAGCCTGTTTAGAAAACATAGATTTTTACAGGAAACTTCAGATATGCAGCGTTAAATTTAATTAAAGGCCGGCCGTGGATTAATGTTTGAAAGTCATCCACACGGGGGTGTATTTAATACTGGTTCGATTATACGAGGTTTCATTTGGAAGCAGAGGTTTGGCAGTTATGCAGTGCAGTCTGGATGCTGGACAGTGGAAGCTGGACAGTGACATGTTTTTCATTGTTTTGGCTCAACATATCGGACTTTGGCAATGGAGCCAAGACGTTCAGCTTGCTATACAGGATGAGTGGTTCAGAACCAGTTCAAGAGCCAAAACAGCAGAAAATGTGCGGCTGAACATTAATATCTGCCACTGAAATAAAATGCAGTCCATTCCACTTTGACTGACGCTGCAGTGTTTCTGCTCAGGTCGTCGATGTCCTTCCAGCTCTCTGATGATCTCTCGTCTGCTTCTTCCACAGGATCCGAATCCAAGCCCTGAACAGCCTGGGAGCAGGCCCCTTTAGTCACACCTTTAAGATGAAGACGAAGCCCCTTCCCCCACAGCCACCCCGCCTGGAGTGCACCGCCTTCAGCCACCAGACCCTCAGGCTCAAGTGGGGCGATGGCCCAGCCAAAGCCACCACCTCAGACGGCCTCCAGTATCAGCTGCAGATGGGGGACAAGAGCGGCAGGTCAGTGGCCCATTAGTCTGACGAGAGGAAGTTACCCGACGAGAGATAAACCGGTAAGAGAGGAGACTGGTGTTTGAGCAAAAGCTTCAGACGACTGAACCGCGGAGGGCGGGGTGCATAAAGTAATGCTCCCGAAAGAGTGTTGTTACAGAGAGATGGGAACTGCTGTGTGTTATCCCACGGTATACTTCCTGACGGAGGAATCACTTGTCTCGTTTTGCTCATTAAATCCTCTCTCTCTCTCTCTCTCTCTCTCGCTCTCTGTGTGTTTCTGTCATTCCAGATTTATCTCCTTGTATAAAGGAACATGCCACACACACAAAGTCCAGAGGCTTAATGAGTCTACCTCTTACATGTTCTGCATCCAGGCCTTTAATGAGGCGGGCGAAGGGCCGTTCTCCAATGTTTACACATTCACCACCCCACGCTCTCCTCCAGCCCCTGTGAAAGGTAACGTGGTGGTCCTCTCTCTCTTATGATATAGATCAGCTCTTATTACCTTTACAAACACGTACAGCTGACATACAGACAGCCACCCAGCGCGCTCAGATTTTAACCTTGGGTGACCCAAGTTTGACTTGCATTTGATTAGTACCCGGCAGCTCGAGATTCACTCGTCTGCTGTCATCACGAGTTGTTCGGCTCTGAGCTCCGGTCTCAACAAGCCTGAGCAAAGCCTCCTTTGATCCTGGACTTTAAGTCCGTACTGAGGACGTGCTTTCATTCCCAAAGCGGCACCTCTTTTTATTCATCAGTCATTTGGAAGTTTGACGGTTTTACTCAACAATGTTTCCCCACACAGTGAAGTGGACCCTCCAAAATTATTCAAATTCTCCCAGCCACTGTGTTTTGTAATGATTACCACACTAGGGCACTTAACGAGTTTGAAACAACCACTTATTCCGCTTGTTTTTTCTTCAACTGCCACCTACCTAAAGAAGAGCATGGCTCATGGTTATTATGACAATGATAATTATAAAATAATTCACTCTTTATTCATCAGCAGCTGAGCCAGTGCACATAGCAAAGGGAGTTATCTTGTATTAAAGCAAAACTGTTTCTGTAGCAGATAGACTTCAAGAAATCCCCCAAAGCTCCGATTCAAAGAGAATGTTTACAGTAACTTTGGTGTTTATCTTTTGCCGCTATTTGGATATGAAGAAATTCCAAAACAACAACCAGCCTGAGCCAATGTGGTTTATACTGAGTTCTAACCCTGAGGTTTTTTAGATTACCCCACATGAGTTCAAACCAAATGGCGGTGAGGCTATTTCTTCCACACATGGCGGTGTTTGTAATGTGGCTCTGCCCTTCACAGGATGCACCACTGCTAAGAGTTCAAACTTTACAAAAACTAAAGCAACGCCGATGTTGTTGTCATTTATGGTGTCGGACAGTAACTTCTACTCCTCCTCATGAAGAATCCTTGATCCGATTGATCAATCTCTTATTTTGATGTGACCGGTGTTGAGAGACTGCAGATGTCTGCCACCGTCAGCAGCACCTCTGCTTTACATCGGCGCTCTCTTTCTCTTCCAGTCCCTAAATTGGAGCGTCTGGACGACAATTCCTGTGAAGTCACATGGGAGGCCATGTCGCCCATGAAGGGGGACCCGATCAATTACACATTGCAGTGCATGATGGGAAACTCTGAGTTTAAACAGGTACTGACGTTGTCGTGTGACGGTTTGGTTCTTTGTGGTTTTTATTTATTCATGTTAATATTCTCTTTATTTAAAAAGACAATGATAATGTTATTTCTTACCTGCGGCTGACCTAACTTCCGTCACGCTGACATGGTGCGGATGGATGCAGGGCCTGAATGGCCAATTATGCAAAGGTCATTGATCCATGAGGTGTCCCAGGTGTCTGGCCCCTGCCCGGATATTCATCCCTCTCATTGGCCTCCAGCCACGTTAACCTGGAGTAATGGCCACTGCAGGCTTATGCTAATCTCACCACATCATACATGGCGATTGAATCAAGGCGTTTCCATGCGTGTCTGCCTTCCTGCGTGGCTTTGGTTCAACCCTCAGTGTAAGTTCCAGCGGCCTCGACTCAGAGCGCCGTGTATGAGACGGGCCATTGTTCACCTGCTTCCCGATCGGAGTTTGATTGAGGCACTTTGCTTCAGTCGTGGCACCAACGGGGCTCGTGTACTTTGGCTGGCTTCTGATAGTTTGAATTGCATTCCTAATTCATCACTAATATACAGTAGGAATTTAATTTAATCCCATTGTTTGCTGTCACAAATGAAAGCAACCAAACGGATACACACGGTCGTCTCAAAGCGTGTGGGTGTGTCAGCTGGGTGAACGGCAAGATGACTCCTCCCCCCCCCCCCCACATCCACAGCGACAAACAACATCACTGTAAAATCAATCAGGAGTTATTGTAAGTGAGGGGTGCAGAACGGTTTGTTTCCCTATGATGCGTGACACTTGGAAGAGCTGCATGGCAGTTTCATCCACTTTGGTAGAAGCAGTAATGTGGACATTATTTTGTCAGCTTCATTGTCCAGTCCAAACGCAAATTAACAAAGCAACCTAATTTCTCCAATATGTGACACCAGTTTCAGGATTCCTTAAATTTATATAGCATTCCCTCAGTGAGATATTATCATAAACATTATGACTTAAGATAATAAAAAAACCCTGTTATCTTTGTTTTGAATCTCTTTTCTTCTGCTCTTGCCTCCCGTTCGCAGGCCTACAAAGGCTCCGGCACATCGTTCCATGTCCAGAACCTGCAGCCCAACAGCGACTACCGCTTCAGGGTGTGCGCTATCAGGCAGTCCCAGGACGCCCCTGAGCTGAGCGGGCCCTACAGCCCCACGGTGACCCTCTCACCCCAGCGGAAAGACATGGCGGTGGGCGCCGGCTCGGGCTCCAGGGCCGGCGCGGAGTCCAACCGGGCCAGACGGAGCTTGACGGACGAGCAGTGCGCGTTCCTCCTCCTCATGGTTTTCGCCGTCATCGCCATCCTCATCGCTTTTGTCATCCAGTACTTTGTCATTAAATAAGCAGTTTACACCACCCAGCTGCAGGGTTATAGCTTTATTCTTTCTCTCTTTATGTTGTTTTGTTTTTACCGTTTTGTACCCCCCCCCCCCAGTAATCGCGTTAGCTGCTTTGTGGTGCAGAGGAAGCGAGGGCTGGTGGATGGCTGCTCAATAGCAGTTAATAATTGAGCATGTAACACCTTACTTGGTACCCGTGACTCCTCGTCACCCAGTCCCAACGTTGTGGTATCAGTTGTTAGGTTCCGATTTTTGTTTCATCGTGATCAGCTTCCCGCGCAAAACAATGGGCAGGGATGTGGTTTGTTTTGGTGAGGCGTTCGGGGGAGGGGCGCGTTGATTACATATCAACAAGAACATGATAAATACCGTAATCAACAAGTACATGAGTCGAAGCGTACCTCCCCGATCGTCTCTCCAAAATAAACAAACTATATGTGTATATAAATAGTGGATATAGTAGACATAGTCATTATTTATATTTCAATATATGTATCCAGTATGAAACAATTTTTGATGGATGTGTTCCAAAAATAGTGTGCAGGCGAGTCTGTAGCCGATGTGCGATCTGATCCTAGGACCTGGTGGGCCAGTGTTTGCACAGTGGGTGTGTGTCCAGGTGTGTGTCCAGGTGTGTGTACTGTGTGTGTGTACTCTGTGTGTCGTCAGTGCCACAGAGGCACACGGCTGGGAGGCTTCAGGCCGGGTCCAGAGCCCCTGAACCCCCGCTGGAGTTTAAGGGTTCGACTGCGAAGGAGAAACGGGAATGAGAATCCTGTTCACACTATCGAGCATTCATTTAGCACTTTCCAAGCTTTTTGATGTTCTGAATGTTTAAGGATGCAAAAATGACTGGAGAAATGTTCGTATATTTTTGTACAGTGACGACGCAAGGACCTGTAAGTTTTGTGGGGGGAAATAAACTCGGTATAAAGTAAGAAAACAAACAAAAAAACAAACCAACAGCGAATTCTAATTATTTTTACTATCATATAGTTATACTGCTGCTTTACTCCGAAATGTTGTTGTTCAGCACAAAAAAAATTTATGCTTATCTGTATGTTCTGTTTTATTTAGTTTCCCCCCAGTAATTGATTTTGCACCTTAGAGAAAGAAAACCTTGACTGACTGCGTCTTGGTCTTGTGATGCATTTTATAGAACACACGTTGAGATTGTGCAACGCCTACTTGTCTTTTGGGTGTTTTTAAAAGTCGTAGTACCACATGAAGTGTCACTGAAACAGCTGATCTTCTCAGCGAAAAAAAAAAGAAAGTATGTACCAGTTGTTTCAGAGGCCTTAATTGGAGAGGGAAAAAATCTCGGGAGAATTTTCTTTATTTCTCTTACGTTTTGTCGTTTGTTTTTCTTTTAGTCTAAACTTTCAATGTGTTTTATGTACTTTTATTTGTGCAAAAAAAATGTTGGGATGTTAGTAAACATACGTAATCGGGGGAGAAATGGAAAGTAGTATAATGTATTGCTTGTGATTTTCTTTTGATTTCTTTCGTCTGGTCATACATGTGTGAAGTATATATTTTTTTATAATATTGTAGTAATATAAGTTAATACTCTCCAGAGAAAATAATAAATCCTGAGTACTCATGAATTATGGAACGCAAATGGCAAATACAAAATGTGTTATATCATGTACTTCCTGTGAATCTAAATTTGCCTTTTCTCTGTGTTTAGTATTTGTAACAGATTTCTGACGCTGCGTGTCCAGTGGTGATCTGGCCGTCGGGTCGAGTGTTGGTTGGTTTTGGGGCAGATAACTGCTGTTGCAACTGTAACAATGAAATACAGGTACCTTGCTAAACACCTTGGATAATTACATGATTTGGTCCTCCAGGCTTTCTGCAGATGTCTCCTCGTCCATTTAAAGAAATCAAATTCCTATTTTTGATAGCGATTGCAACGTGCCATTTTAACGCCGCTCCATCCTGGGCTTATACCGTAGGTTGACGAGATTAACAAAATGAGTAAAATATGCACAAAGTTGGAGACCATTTTTATGTAATTTGAATGTTTGCAGTTACCTCATACACCGTACATTCCAAAATGAAAATTTGTTATACTATACATACTACCAGACATATCACTTTAAAATGTTTGTTATGGGCAAAATGTATAATCATAGTTATGTATCTAAAGTGTATCTGTATAGCCATGATATCTACAAATGATACATGCACAATAAAAGATTTATAATTCTTTATCGTGTTTAAAGTTTTGTGTTATGTTTGTCTTTGGATTGTTCATCAAATAGCCATGAAATACTTGTTTTTGATTGGCCGTCAGGTCAAACCTCTCACGTATTTCTCATTCCCCGTTCATCCGTCTATAATGGTATCGATCAACAGGAGATGTCATTTATAATCCATGAACTATTAAAGAAATGTATCGAGCAGAACCACCAAACATTCACTGGTTGCATCTGTTGAAATGTAAACTATTTGTTGCTTTTCATGACGTAAGTAGCTTCATTCTTTATACTAGACTGTTGGTCGAACACAACAACATTTGAAGATGGACATTTTTCAGAAATCTTTAATTTATTGACTTTAAATCAATAAAAATAAAAAGATGAGCTGATTATTTTAGGATGGAAATAGAGGTTAGTTGCAGCCGTCATTGATAACCACAGTAATGCTCAGACACACTGACTAGAAGCCAGTGGTGGCCGCATCATCTCAGGTGCTATAAATGCAACAATGCTCTCGGAGGATTCCCCCGCACCGTGGTGGGCTTCTGTCTTGTCCTTTAGTTATTAATGTGTACTTAAATACCTCACATCTCACCAAGGAGCAGAGCTGTGAGCCTCTTGACTACGTTGAGTTTAACAAAGTGACACGACAACAAAAACCTTTAGCAACACAAGTTCCGCAATACGGACCGAATGTGCCAGCACATAGTATCCAGACTTCAAAAAAAGAAAAGGAAGCCGCCTGTCGGATGCTTTCGTTGTATAAAAATCATCTACATTTCCTGGAATACCTCCGTTGTATTTCTTCAGGTGATGATAACAACAGGTGGGAACAACATCCCCCTAAAACAATGGAAAAAGCTCCCATGCAGTTCTTTCCTTGGGTTTGCTCCCCGTTTACCTCATGTTGTGTCTGAAGCATTCAGAGAAATGTAAATCTGATGGAACATCAACACAGCGATAATAATAATCAAGCTGCTGGCAGCATTTCATCTGGATGTGACAACGCCTGTTGGATGGAAGCTTCTGGAGGAGGAGAGACGGGTTCCTGTTCACTGCACAAGCACACCTAAGTGGTGTGGGCAGGAGAGCAATGATTAACGAGGGTGAAAGTGGACTTACTCCTCTCCGTCACCATTCCATGAACAACGTTGGCTCTTGTTGAGAGAAGGCCTGGAAAGCTTTTCTTTTTTTTTCTGCTTCTTTTTTTATTTAAGAAAGCGCACACAAGCTTTCCCTGTCGTGTTGCGTTGCCAGGTGTACACAATGACCTCAGAGGGACATTCCCGCTGCCCCTCTGAGGTCCGAGTGGTGCATCCGGCTGTGCATCAGCTAAGTGTACACATGTGAATCCACCCCGATGTCAGCGTGACTTCAAAGGTTCATTTAGATGTGATGGATATGTTGGCTCTGAACCAACAGAGCACACCGCCGGCCATCCAGCAGGTCTGCCAGGCTTTGGTGAATAATGTTTCCTTGGACGCAAAATAGGAAAACCTCTAGATCAGGAACTGAAGAATAAACGTCTCTCCGTGTTCATGACCTTTTACTCGCAACGCATGGGGATGCTGTCTACACTCACTCCAAAACTCGGAATCAGACTGAAACAACTCAGAATGTGTGGATTGGTGGGATGTGAGGTCCAGCGCACTGTGCACTGACTTGCTGCACAGTGTTACATTAAAGGTTGTATTCTCATATTGGAGAATCGGAATGTCCTCAGGTGGAAAAACTCACAAAACATTTGACCTTTTAAGTCTCTGTTTACAGCTCAAAGTATGACCAAACCTGATGTAAATTCTTCAAATGGAATTCCTCCTCACCAGCATTGTTGAAGTTGATTAGAACAGGCCAGATCCGTAACGTAAGAGGGAGGAGGAGGAGGAGGAGGAGGAGGAGTGATGAAGCCAATCAGACGGGCAGTCTGGGCTGCTGTTCCATTCATCAAACACCCAATTTGTTTTTTCAGTGACATCTTCCAGACAGCTCGGCAAACACCCGTAGATATGACTGATTAATGCATTAGTTAATAAAGTTATATCCCTTTTATATGTTTATTGTTATGCTCAGTCCAGATTAGTACGATCCTAAATCTGCATTTATTCTACCATAAGAACAAAAGTGTGTGTGTGTGTGTGTGGGAGGGGGGTCCCCTCCAATCCTATTGCCTCCATCTCCTGTTCTTTCCCGACATCTGTCCCGTTGTCATTTGATTACGAAGATGACTGAGACCCACACAGGAGACGACCTCCCTGTTGCTCAGCGCTCTGGAGGAGGTGCTCATTTCTCCGTCTTTCACCAGAGCACCGACTGGTTATTGAGCATCAGGGACCGGCTCTGCCACTTCATAAGATTCTCCCGCTGCTGCTGCTGCTGCTGCTGCTGCTGCTCTCCATCGACACACTTCAACACAACAGAGACCCTAAAGTTCAAAGGTCTGAGGGATTCAGCTCAGTTTTAAAGGTAAAGCCACCGGCTATCATTTACTTCACACTGTGATGGGATTTCTGCTTTTACAGTTGATCTGGGATGTTGCCCTTTAACTAAAAGCTGCTTTAACTATATATTGAATTGAATTTGTTGTGATGTTTAATATTTTTTTCATATTTTTAAAATATATTTGTCTTGTAAGCCGCTGATTTCCATTCATTTCTGTGTAGATAATTGAGTTGTGTTAAACTAAAATGCCACAAACAGATGCTCAGAATGTACATAAATGACTAGAAACCAGCAGCTGCCTCTCATTAAAACAAATGATCTTTTTTCTCCACAGCATGTTGGCAGTAATGTGAACATAATGTAGAGTTTTGAGAGATGAAACAAAGTGGTCTGTGTACCTGTCACGCTGTCATCTCTCTCCTCAGCTGCCTGGTGAGTCCTGATTTCACAAGGACGGCATGCCCTGGACCCGACCCCAGGTGGACCTTCATGCTGCTGGAGCGGAGGCCATGGACCAGTACAACATGGACGACCACCACTACGAGGGCTCCCTGTTCCCCACCTCCACCCTCATCCCCGTCACGGTCATCTGCATCCTCATCTTCATCGTCGGGGTGACGGGCAACACCATGACCATCCTCATCATCCAGCACTTCAAGGACATGAAGACCACCACCAACCTCTACCTGTCCAGCATGGCGGTATCTGACCTCGTCATCTTCCTCTGTCTGCCCTTTGACCTGTACCGCCTGTGGAAGTACGTTCCCTGGCTCTTTGGGGAGCCGGTGTGCCGCTTCTATCACTACATCTTTGAGGGCTGCACCTCTGCCACCATCCTTCACATCACGGCCCTGAGCATCGAGCGCTACCTGGCCATCAGCTTCCCTCTCCGCAGCAAGGTGCTGGTGACCAGGCGCAGGGTCCAGTACATCATCCTCGCCCTGTGGGTTTTTGCCCTGGTGTCCGCAGCTCCCACACTCTTCCTGGTCGGGGTGGAGTATGACAATGACACCCACCCAGACTACAGTACAAGGCAGTGCAAGCACACCAACTACGCCATCAGCTCCGGGCAGCTGCACATCATGCTGTGGGTGTCCACCACCTACTTCTTCTGCCCCATGCTCTGCCTCCTCTTCCTCTACGGCTCCATCGGGTGCAAGTTGTGGAAAAGCAAAAATGACCTGCAAGGTGCTTTGGCCCGTGAGCGCTCACACCGACAAACAGTGAAGATCCTGGGTGAGTGCAGACAGATGTTTATGTTCTGCTTTCTAAAACCTTTCTCTGCTTCACATTGCCAGGCCACTCAGATTCAGGAGTGATGGCATTGTGAAACTCTCCATCTGTTTACAAAGTCAGTTTCATTGTTTCATTCACTGTTTCATTGACAGACGACAGATTTCCGTAGAATTGAGGATTTCTTGTTTTCCGCACTGGCTCTTTCGGGTGTAAATATTGTTATCATATCTATCTAAAGCACTGATTTGTTCTACATTTAAAACCTAAAGCATTCTATCAAATCCAGCTCCCTGTTGTTTGATTGGCATGTGTGTTTGTTGTTTTTATTCCGTTTTGTCTGAAGCTGATCACTGATTGGCTTAATGTGCAGTTCATATTGCACAGGAGACTTTACAGTAAAGAACCGTGGCCAGGCCAATCTGTATGAACCAAATATTAAATCAAGACACAGTCATAAGGATAGTAATGCTGTTCATTAGGTGAGCACACAGTGCACAGAGCTCACATTGTCAGACTTGCTGCCATTTGTTTCCACTTTAGGCGAATCCCAAATTGGATTGTCATCAGAGCCCTTCATAAATCAACTTTAATGGAGATGTGCATGCTGCCACAACCCTGGGCTCCTTGTAAATCTGCCGGTGTCACTCATCTCAGGAGTCACTCAATGATGAAATACATCATCTGTGGCATCTGTTCACTATGCGAGTTCATCATGTAGGTCTTCAACATACAGATAACTGGTTCATTCACAGATAATGAGGCTGATGAGCCAGAAATACTCCTCTTCTAATTACTCAATGGACATGTATTTTCCTTATAGAAATGGCTGCATCCATCTGACACATTACTGCTAATTTTATCTGCGGGGGCTTCTTGACCAATACCAGTGACTTAGTGATGAGCTCACCCAGCACTGAGCTTTGTGTGGCTTGGAGAAGCCGCACAAAGCTCAGTTCTGCTTTGGATTTGTGGCATGTTTGCTCCATATATGCTCCAATTAGCTCGCTCACGTCTCGTGAAAAGGTCCCTTCATTGTCTGGGCCAATTGCAGGCGGGTTGAGTTGTACAAGTAAGAGTGTGTGTGAGTGTGAGAAGAAGTTCTTTTGATGGTAAGTGCTGCTGGTCATTAATAAATGTCCAATGTGACATGTTACCTGAAAACCCATGGTTATCTAAGATTAGGGTGTATTTATCCTCTCACTGCTTCGAAGCCGACGGGGTTCCTGACAAAATAACAAAAGAAAGTCTGAACTATATAAAAAAATATTTTAGTCATCTGAAAATATGCAACTGATTAAACTGTAACCTAATAAAGCAGAGTATCTGATTGTTTATGACACACACTCATTTTAGAATTAAAGATTGTAGAGAGTCTGGTTCTAATCTTCTTGTCTAACGCTCGGTAAGAAGGTAAAGAGAGCCTATTTACCGAGCTATTTCTTAAACCTGACTTTGTTTCCCGCTCAGTGGTGGTGGTGCTGGCCTTCATCGTCTGCTGGCTGCCTTACCACATCGGCAGGAACCTCTTCGCCCAGGTGGACGACTACGACACGGCCATGCTGAGCCAGAACTTCAACATGGCCTCCATGGTGCTCTGCTACCTCAGCGCCTCAATCAACCCCGTCGTCTACAACCTCATGTCTCGGAAGTACAGGGCTGCAGCCAAACGCCTCTTCCTGCTGCACCAGAGGCCCAGACAGGCCAACCGCGTGATCGACCACATGTCCACCCTGAATGAAAGCCTGACTGGGGTGTGAGGGGCCTGGGCACACTCGTGTGCGATGTCTCTTTAGTCACAGGCTTGTTTGACGACGCCACCAAGAGAGAGTGTGCAGGCGTTCTTCCCAGATCACCAGCTTGAGAGGAAACTTGATGAAGATGTGTAGAGGAGCAATGTTTCTGTGAGGGGGGGAAAGCGGAGGCTCAGAGCTGCACGTCAAAGCTGATTTACTACTCAGTGGCATTTTGTTCAAAGAGACTGGTTGATGAATTCAAACATGTCACATTTCTTTTTTCTTTTTCTGTTTGTGAGCAAAATAAGAAAATATTCACGTTGTCCTGTGTGTGTGTAACACCTCAAGAAAAAAACAAACCTTATACATTGTGTGCCGTTGGATGTTTCTGCTTGCTTGGTGTCCGCACTTATGTGTTTCAGTTCACAATTACCATCAATCCACAGCCCTGATTATGAAGTGATCCCTCTCTGGTAAACCACAGAGAGCGTTTGCCACATTTTAAAAGACTGATCATTTATAATGTTGTAAGATTTGCATTTGTTTGATGTATGGTGTGCAGTTGTTATCATACGGTTTGGCTGTTGCTCCCATAAATCAAGAAAAACAAAAACAAGTGAACCTGTTAGCTGTGGTCCATTAATTGTGTCGGTCTGACAGTGGGTGTTCCGGTTTGTGTGCGTGTGTGCATGTGTTAACAGGGTTGTGTACCATCTCTCCAGTTAATCGATGGAATAAAAGCACATTACTATGAAAATGGGACAGTTGATGTCTGTGTGTGTGATACAGAGGCCACCTGAGCCCTGAGGTTTTGGGGCCTGTGTACGTGCCGACTATCCTGTAATCTGACACAGCTATTATATTACCTGGGCTCTGAGTGAGATCAAAGCCGGCAACCAACGTCCCCGCATCACCATATTCAAAGTAATGGCCACTCTGTGCATTTCAAAGAGGAAGAAAAGGTATTAGGTTGTCAGCAGCAGCGGAGGGTATTGATTTTATTGCTTCCACTTGCAAAATATTGACACCATTGTTCAATGTTGCATTTTGGATTAGAAATTGTACACTTTACGCAAGAAAGGTAAACGTCGAAGTTATGTGTTTATAACCTGAACAACAGATCAAGATAAACTCAGAGTTGACCATACATACATGCCCTTCTTTCAAAAAGCCCTGTCATTATTCTGCCCATGAATCATCAGGCCTTGGTTTGCACAAACACAAAGAGGCAAAGTCGCTGTGGGCTGACTCATCCTCAGGGGACATTCATCTCTGTCTGAAGCAGCAGGTAAACGCTTGTTTGTCACAGACCATCCTGCCAACACCTGGGGAAAGATCAGTGGGCATCACGACTCCTCTGCTGCTTATTCTCTGTCCTGATAACAAAGAGAGTGTCTGAAAGCGGCTCTTCCACACCCCCATCAGGACCTCTTCACACCACCTCAAATCAGCGTTTGTTTACAATCATCTTTTCAGGTCATAACTTTTCCTCTTCTTCTCGTCTTTTAGAACTGGAATATTTAGAGAGTGATTCATTTAAATAACAGAAATAATTTGAAATAATGGATCAAACGTAATAACATATTTCCTGAGAGATGTATCACCTACAATTATCACTGCTGCTGTTTACTGTGTAATTAGCATTGGCCTCGATATCATTTCAAAAGTGTATCAGTCCTAAGGCCTGTTAGCAGCTAATTCATGAACAAAACATCTTTAAACTGATTTGAAAGCACATCGTACAATTACAATTGTTTTGGTAATATTTAAGAATGAATAATGCTGGACTATAGGTACGATTTAAGCGAGTGGCTCTTGTGTCGCAGCCTATTCCACCACCAATCACTGTGTTTACACACTCACAAAACACTGCACAGTGAGTCTTTGAGATTAAGCTATGCAAATCACACTTAAAAAGAAAAACTGTATCTCTCAAAGTTATGTATCGGTTATTCCGCAAACACCTGAATAGTCTTTCCAACATTTCCTTATGAATTTAAGGTGGGGGATATTTAATAAATTAGCTCACGTTACTATCTTTCAAAGTCCGCAAACTGTAATCTGCTCCTCCGGTATCTCCTATGTGGCCCACTTCCAAGAAAAAGTGATTTTCTCAAGATGTTGTAAACACGGCAGTGATTCTGAGGAGACAACACGGGTGGGCTTTTTGTAGCATTTAGAAATTATAGGATTGAAGTAGTATTAAAAAAATAGTAAAAGCTTCATTTGGTGAGCACCGATGGATGGACGGTATACCCCTAAGCCTTTCAGAGTTGAAGAACCTAATTTAATACTTAACTACATGACAATATGGTTATGGGAATACTGAATTGTCAGAAAGTACATAGATGTATACATATAATTGCAATGTCATGCCGCACTACTTTGCGGTAAGTTTTTTCTTCATTTGCGTTCATCTCTAAATGAAACATGATGGTTTTCTGATAAATATGCACGCACCATCATTTTAGTGGTACTTTCCACCAACGGGGGGAGCCAAAGGCCACTGCTGTCAGGGGAGACACACTGTGTATGTCCGAGGGCGGTGGAAATGATGAATGACATTAACATCAATCATTTTCTGGTATTTAGATCAGTCAACAAATGCTATTAGACCTAAACAACACTGCTGTTTAAGTTTTAAGTGTCTGGCTTTCTCTTGACCCTGTCAGAAATCTTTCCCACCTTTACCTATCAACCCATTTCCACAAATTATCAGCGACACGTATTCACTTCCTGTTTGGCTCCTTGTGCCTGCTGGTCCATGCATCTGGGCTCAGGAAGCTGCACTAAAATAGAGGATATTTAGGCGAAGGGTCTGCACAATAACTCTTTCTGGAAAGTCTGCGGGGGTTCACGATCCATCCAGCTGGTCTCTCTTCTCCTCGCGGCCCATGGTGCCATCACTCGCTCTCATCTCCTCGCCAAACCCAAAAGCTTTAAACTAGTGCTGTGAAAAATAACGCGTTAACTCAGTTAATCCAATTACAGGTTTAACTAGTTTTTTTTTTTAACGCATTTAACGCATGCGCAGAATGAGCTTCCAATCCGTCTGTTGTTGGTCGTCGGGACGAAAAAAAAGTCACTTGCAAAATGAGCTTCCAATACACCACTTCAATCTGAACTCTGTCCGCTCTCATGCAGACGGTCTGTTCATCGGTAATGATCCTTCCGCAGGTTCACCTCCGGAAACCTTGTTACGACTTTTACTTCCTGTAGATCAGGGTCTCAACACGTCGATCGCGACCTGCCAGTCGATCGCGGCGTAGTGTTGGTAGATCACATGACATTAAAGAGATTGGCCCGCCCCCTGACATGTTCTCTATAGCACGTCTTTGTTCTTTTATTAAACTAAACGTCTGTTGTTGATCGTATCTCCACAGCAGCATGTCATTTCTGTCTCTTCGCGTTGCGTTAACACTTATCGATCTCCGTCTGGCGCGCCACAGAGCTCCGTGCGCGCGCATCGGGACCGAGCAAAAAAAGTCACTTGTCAATCTGTCCACCTTTAGATTGTATCATGGTGGAGTTAATGGTTGACAAACAAGAGAAAAATGCTCTGTTTAACCCTCCTGTTACCTTTACATTTACGAACATATTTTACCCTCGGGGTCAATTTGACCCCAGCAATTAAAACCTCCAGAAAATTATTAGAATTAATATTGTTTCCCAAGTTTAAGTGTGAGGTACTTTATGTTTGTTTGTTGACTACCTAAATAGCCCTTTAAATAAATAAAACAGTTTATATTTCTGATATGTTTGACACAGTGAAAAACAGCCTGGGGTCAAATTGACCCCAAAGAACACCGACATTAAACATTGAATGGGGTCAAATTGACCCGAAAGGTAACAGGAGGGTTAAACATTCTGTTTAGGATGAAGATGTATTAATGTTCCATATGGAAGAAAACTGCTAAATAACTGCTGAGTTGCAGCACCATTGTATAGAATAATGTATAAATCTATATATCCGTCTTTTGTCATAAATCTCTATGTTCTCACAAAATATACCGAGAATATCGGTAATATGTGATTAATCATGATTAATCCACAAAAACCTGTGATTAATCCGATAAAAATTTTTAATCGTTTCACAGCCCTACTTTAAACATAAGAGCCTGAAATGGTAAATCCAGTTCACCACCTCGGCAATCATGTCTCTCCACCACACAGAGGGAGGCGTGTGCCGGTGCCACCTCACTTTCATTCTGTGCTCGTTGTCACAGCTGAACGACAGGAAGTCAAGCAACACAAACGTGTCTTTGGCTTCCACAAACCACCTGGCACGAACACGGTGGATTCCAATGCCTTTAATCGCAACAATGACAATAAGCTTAATTTATAAAGCACAAATCCCCTTGTCTCCTTTTAGGAAACAGTCTCTGTTGTCTAATTAACCATCTCTCGCCTAAAGGAGCCATTGTTCTTTTTCTTTCTTTTAATCTGTAGTCAAATTCCCTGCAATTTGGAGACATGATAAGTGTTTGAAAATTGTCCGACGAACAGAAAATTGTAATCTGAACCTGTTTGTCTGTGGGTTTCAAACCTTTGAAACCAGATCACAACTTGATTTATGCTATTATTATTAATGTAAACAAAGAGATGTCAAATAAACATGTTAGGCTGCAGTAATTCACCAGATTTAAGGACAGTAAAGCTGTTTCTCTCCATCACGACTAAGTGCTGTAGAATATTATACACCAGGAGGAAGAGGAGCTCCTGCAGCTGTGTGTGGTGTTGGTGGGTTAGAAACCACTCCATTAGCTTCCATGGCTTCTCTACATTACCACACCCCAAAGACACTTATTGACCGACTTGCCTTCCTCCGGCCCTCGTGCAGAAAGCAGACCTGCTTCCAGATATGTTGTCCTTTCATGACAACTCAAAATAAATAAATAATAAACTAAAAAGCAGTTGTAAGTCATTTTTACATGCCTGCCAGTAGTGAGTGTCCTAGACTTGCATCATAGGAAATGCAGAGAGAACATGCAGATTGCAGTACACTCAGAGGCGAACAGGCAACATTAGAAATGTGCAACAGTGGAGACTGAATCTTGCAATTCACATGATAAAGATGCACATGATACATATGCACATGATAAAGAAGCACAAGATAAAGTTGTTACAAGTGGAGGTGAGACTTACTGCATGCATGCACTCTTGGGCCTGGACCTAATAAAAACCCTGCATGCCATATGGTCCATACATAAAGTATAATTCATAATCCAGTCTTAAGATGCTAATTCTTCAAAGTGAGAAGTCGTTTTTATCTGCCTGTCTGACCTTTGAACTCTTTTTTTTACACTACTACAGGAAATGTTGGGAGGTTTTGATGATACATAGAATACGAAGGGGAAGAAAGTAGGAGCCACAAGAGCCCATAGGAATAATAAATATATAACACATAAATGCTTTCAAATTACAAGTATGCATATGGAGGGTAATTCTAGCTATACAGCAGGTATCATCTGAAAGGGTGAATAGTGCAGTTTGTTTTTGATCCACCAGGGACTTTGGGCAGAACACCGCGCGACACAGCAGTGTTGCTATCAGGTCACGTTTCAATCAATGACGTCACAGCAGATGTTTTCCATCAGGTGGCAACGTGATGACTGAACTCATTTAGTTGTGGCCAGGTGAGAGAACACATGCGTGAACGTGATGGCTCATATAAAGCAGCTGAGGCCTGCGGCTTGGATTAATTGGTAAATTGATTAAAAATTACATCAAAGTTGGCGCCCCATTTTTCAAGGAACTGTGTGGATCGATGTACACTGTGTGTGGATGCTCCAGTCTGTTCCTTATTGGGTTGCACCAACAATATGGGCCTATCCGACAGTCGGACTTACGGTAGTTTACAAATCTAAATGTAAATATTTTTTAATCATATTGAGTCCCAGCTAATTTAGCCTAATAATTCTGCGCAACTGTTCGCTTTGTCAGTATTCATATTTTGATCGTCTGAAGCAGAAGTCTTGTTTTTCCTTTTTTTTCTTGACTAATTTGACAGCGCTGATGGCGCCAAATGCGCGTAAAAGTTGTCCACTCCTCCTCTTCCTCCTCCTCCTCCTCGTGCATGAGGCTGATTTGGCTCCAGATATAAACACAGAGCTGCTCCCTGTCCGCGCTGCGCTCCTCGGGTTCCTCTCCAGCAGCAGGCCGTGAGCTCCAACAGGTCGAAAAACAGCCACAACAACAACAAAAAGCAGAAGGGGACGACCTCTGCATTTCCCAGGATGGAGGTAACAACTCTACTCCGAGCGCAGCTTTCTGTTCTTGCATGCACCTTTTGGCTACTTGAGCACATGGTTTTTATATGTATTTAATGTGGTTCATTATCAGTCCATCATAGGCGCTCAGTGAGCAACTCATATTTGTATTGGTCTGTGTAATTTCTTTTTTAATATTGCATTCATGTTAGATTCTTACACCTATAAAGTACTATGCAGGTGTAGTTGTGTTGGCTACTCGCCACTTTAAAAGCTCCTAATCTTTACAATATCTACCTCTTAACTCTGTGATGCCATGTTTGACTTATTATCCAAATGTTTTATATGAAAAGATGAGTGCTTCTCTTTCCTGACGCTGTAGTTGTTCTGTTATCAACACAAACAAAACATCTGTCGTGAGCCACTAATGAATGTGTTGATTACATTTAGACTTCACTGTAAGTCTGCATTTAAGTCTTAACATCAACAACGACCCCCCCCCCCATCTTTGTTTTAAATCCATCACACTGGATTTAAAACAAAATGTTCTTCATGGAAGTCCATTTTTATTGCAGGGTTTGGTCACAGGTTTGTGGCCTCCCAACAAAACAAGCTGTTCCCTCCAACTTGTAACATATTCTTCAAGTATTTAATGTCATGTTGCAAATGGGAAGAGCAACGCCCTTACCCCCACCCCCCCACCCCACATCAGCATGTGACGGAGCACATTAATAATCTGCCACAGAACTACTCTCGCATCCTTACACCACCAACTCTACGACTCCGATATGCTTTCGGCCAGTTCAGCTTGGATGCAAACATGTATTCTTCTGTCCCTTTTCCCAAAATTGGGAGACAAAAAATTGGACTGATAAACGATAAAAGGGGTTTCTTAGGTCAACACTTTTGTTTCTGATATAGTTGCATTTTCTGTGAGATGACACTGTTTTGAAAGGGGCAAAACAAACCTGCAGCAAGCTGAAGGCTGCGATCGAAAGCAGGTTTAACTTGTTTTAGTGACACTAGTTGTTTTCTTCTCGAAGAAGCCTCGCATATACCCATATCACAAGCTCGGTGTCTATAGTAGTCGAGCAAATGATTAAGAGGTTGGTGACAATGAGCATCACTGCAACTGAAAGCTCACTTGTTCACCATCACAGTGAACAACTACCTATCCAAGGCCCTGTTAGAAACGTAAACACTGCTCAGGGATTTCATCTCTCACCTGGGAAGTGTTCAGAAAGGTGTTTCTGTTGCTGGTGCGGGTATAACCACCGTGATTAAAAAAGAGAAGAAAAGTAAAAGCTGTTTTGAAAGCTCACTGAGCCAGGTTCAGGTGTTTCAGACAGTCAGTGGTTTCCTGCAAAGTCACTTTGGTCTGTCATCACCTCTGACAGAAAAGCGATGCCAACTGAGTCAATCCACAGGAAATTAATATTGGACTAGAAATCGTCTAGGATTTTGGATGTCGTAATATGGCATGGGTGTTGTCCTTTTCCTGCTTGTAATGTATTTCTTTGAACTTACCAGACAGTTCTGTTAGTCACTGTCTGCATCACTGATGATTATTTATCAAATCTCCATTCTGAAAATATTTAGTAAAATCACCACTGGTGACAGTTAATATTGAGGTGTATGATATTTGATTTTCTCCATATCTCCTAGCTCTACCTGTACCTGAAAGGGTTCTCCCAGATGTTGGGAATGGGAGGCATCGTCCGTGACGTAATCAGATTTAAGTTTAAAAGATTGCTGTTGAGCTCGAGCTGTCCTCGACTAACACTCGTACTATTTTGATGACTAATCAATTAATTTTAAACTGAGTACCTCAACAAAGAACCACACACATGCACCACTATAATCTGGTGTTTATAGAAAGGCCTGGTTCTCATAAGGTAATGGGAAATAAGTCATTCAGCAATAAAACCAACGTAAGCGACATACGTCATCTATTTCGACCAAATTTCCACACACGCACGCACGCACGCACGCACAAACTGTCCAGTTTGTCCTCTTCATAGGTTGTCGTTCCAACACAGGAAACACGACATTTTAGAATTTCCATGCAACACCACTGCTATAAGAGTGAGTATTCGGGATAGTTGACATATGGCATGCACATGTATTATGTAATCCATAGTAAAGTTAAGAGACCAATAATGAAGGAGCTCAGTCTGTACCAGCCAGATGTTTGCTAATGAGTCCCTATTATCCCTATTTTGCTTTACGAGTCATTGACTTACTTGCTGTCGTTATTATGGGCTAAATAGTTACATGCCTTTATTACTACGAGAACTACAAAAAGTGTTTTAATAAAACATCCTTTTGAAAGTGTTGTAAGATTATGACAAAGCATTTTTTTTAGAGTTGTCGGGACATCCTTGTGACCGATGCAGCCGGAGGTGTGTGTGTGTTTCTGGCCAGGATGAATGGTTCACTCTCATGGAACAGACGCCTAACTGACCGTGAAGCTCAGTGGAATTTAAAGCATCAAGGAAAGGCTACAAATCTTTACCAGGCCTCATATTCAATGTCTCGTTATGGCTGATATATAATAGAAATAATGTATGTAATTTGATTTTATCAGCTTACACAATACATTAAAGTGCTGCAGAGCCATGATCGGTAGTGATGATGCTGGGGGACTAACCTAGAGCATGTCCTTTTAGATAAAAAAATAAAAACATCCTGCAAACCCTCATCGCCTTTCTCTGATATCTTTCTAGCATGTTTCCAACCTTACGTTCACATATTTGAACTCGAAAGTCTTGGCAAACTTTACAGATCAAATCAAAAGAGAAGTAGAATGCTGGAAGTGCACCGTTTCTGCAGAATATTCATATTTGTGCTGCAGTTCGTCTTCAACGTTTCACAACACATTTAGTTTCACCGGTGAAAGAATTGAACTTGTTTTGTGCAAAATGAACTGTTTCCATGGGAGCTGACTTCTCTTGTGTAAGCTTTGCTCATCGGCCTTTTACGACCAATCAAATGCTTCATAAAGCCTTAAAAATTCCAGCCCTGCTTATTTAGCAGTGGTTGTTATCGTGTACATTGTTGTACTGTATTGCCGTCACAAGCCCTCTCTCACGCTACACATGATGCAGTCAGCCCTGCTATCAGAGAGGAGGTTGTGTCAGATCCTGCTCCTCCAGTCTGTGGGGCAGAGAGAGATCCAAGGTGGGAAATACAGACAAGATAGCAGGGAGCAGGACGCTCTGATCTGTGGAAGAAAAACACACACTGTTGGCTTTCAAGGAAGTTATGTCATGGATGGAGACTGAGAGGCAGCCTGAGTCCGGCAGTGAGCGGTCTCGGGCAGCTGCAGATTCTCCAACATGTTGACTTTAGTCGGCATCAAGTCTAGAAATGTGAGATTCGTATAGATGAAACCTGAGAGCAGTGAGCCAGATGGTGGAAGTGAAAACTCCAGGGATTTAAACTATCATCATGACTTTAGAACTAACTTCTAAATCTCCCTGCAGAGCAGTTAACCCATACTGCCTGCCCCTCCTCAACCACCCTCTTCTAAATTTGGCATCACGCCATGCTCTTGATTTCCTTTTTTGGGAGACAGGAGTGCAAACACACTAAGTGCTGCAAGCTGCTTGTACTTTGCAAGTGTTGCTTTTTGGGAAATATTGACATTGTAGGTTTAGGGTATTTGTAATCTTATTGTTTTAGGTTTGTTCTTAACATCAGCATCATTGGGACTACAGATGAAAAATAGCCTCTTGGCTAACTCTGGCACATTTACTGAAATGTTTTTATCAATGTGCACTGTCCCTTATTAAATAAGAGGCTTAGAAGGCAGGTGTGCACGCTGCACGTTTGAGACTGAACATTAACTGCTGGCTGAAACTAAGACTACTCTATATCAGAAGACTCTGAGGTGAACAACGTTGTTGTGGGGAAGGTGCTTTACTGTGACATCATCCCACGTCTGTTCTTCTTAGCCGGCCTCCACAACAACTATCTGATCCACTGTCCAGATGTTTTTTGTCTTTGTGATTGCTGGATCAGGGGATGAGGATACAGAACTCCATGTCGAATCCCCAACAGGCGCTTGTATCCCAGTTGTATTTCTTGTCTTCAAACATGTGGTGGACGTTCAGTCTGCTGTGAGCTGTTTACGTGTGTTGATTCCTTTTTTTTACTCGCCGTTGCATAACAGTTCAGACTGTTTTAGGCAGGCTACTGTAATTATCGCATTAAAATATACAAATGCATTCTACTCATCTGTTCTCCTATCTTCATAATTGCAGTTAAACAACAGATCTCTAGAGCCTCCTGGGGTCTTGACTCATTTGTTGTTGCATTTCACACATTTGAAAAAGAAATATTTCCGTCTTTTGAATTCGGACTTCGTCAGCAGCTTTCTGTTCCCGGGTCATCTGGATTTATTATCCCTCTCTCTGGATGCTTATTTTGTTTTAATTGCATAGTAGTTGTTCCACGCACACTCGGCACTAGTCTCTGTCCGCAGCACCTCCCAATTCCTTTGAGGCCGGAGCAGCAATGTCTCGTACAGATGAGGGTGTCATTTACCTCCTCACTCTGCATGAGGGCCTCTTGGACACACACACACACACACACACACACACACAAGAGAGACCACACAACCGCAGCGGAAAAGTACGAGTCGGATAAGGTTCGGTCCAAAGGCACGTCATGTTTTCCTGGAAAGGCAGCGATCGAGAAGGTGGCTTTCTGCTCTCTTGCCACTCCACAAGTGCAGGCAGAAAGGAGCGGCGTAGGCCTACGGTGTGTTTTCCTCCTGGCAGAACACGCTGACTTGTCAAAACAAAAGCCTGCACACTCAAACTGAAGCATTGCACTAGGTGCTTGCTCAACATGCAGCTGCGCTTTGGTGCACTTTATCTTCACTTTCACAGATTTCCTCACCGCTGGTAAATTTCTGGGGATTGAGAGTTCCTCGAAGGGTTAAAGATCCCGAGTCAGACGTCAGCTCCACGGTGGATTACACTCCGACCACCGCTGCTCTATCAAACAGATGTTTGGATTTATAGAGACTGCTATCATGTGCTTCTTCTTTGCCCCTCTGGAAATATGAATAGTGGGAACAATAGCAGGCTTTGTGTGATCTGTTTGTCTCCGTGTTCTCTCGCCACATCAGCCGGTCATACGCTAAACATCGTGTCTTCATCGGCTGGTTGGGATGAACCTGTATCCTCGAGATACAGTTTGCTAAGGATGCACACGACAGTTTTTAATTTTTTTTAAATTTGAGCACAAATGGCTGAAAACAACAGATTACATGTTTAACTTTACTATTAGTTTTTATTTCTTGAAAGTAGTATTATCTTTGTGACCACAGTGTCCTTTTTTAAAACGTGTCCTCCAACGATTGGTGTAATGGACCACCACCCACAGTGCCACCACAGCCGGCCACTCGGCAGCTCCATATTGCTCAAAGGAATGCCGACAGTGTTGATGTAATACGCGAGTAGTGGCAACGGCGTCCACAGGGCTGGAGGCTTTCCATGTCAACTGTAAGGGCTCAGGAGCCAAGAAAATGTATTCAAAGACATCTACACAATAGTGTATATGTCCTGCACTGCACATACAGTATTATCTGTAGATTAACCACGTCATATTTTCCCAACTGGCCCCAGGGATTCAAACTAGCACATTTCTCAATTTGTCAGTGTTCCTACAAGCATTCATGTACTTTTTTGTCATGCTATTAAATAACAAAAGCTTTCGATCTATTCAAAGTAAAAGTGTGTTTGACAACAGTATAGGTCTGTGCTAACACGTGTAACCGTAAAGCAAGCAGCAGTTAACGGGTCGGTTTCCATGGAAGTCCAGAAATGGCTTGTTTGTTTTTAGCGACGACACAGGCAAACGTTATTCACATGGTTAAGGCACTGCTTTCAGAAGCCTCTCTCTCTCTCTCTCTCTCTCTCTCGTAGTTCCTTGTTTAGACATGCTCTGTATGCTAGATTACAGTGTCTCTGATGTGGTCTCTCATATCCAGGGAGGCTCTCTCTGAGGAGCGGAGGGGTTACAGATGTGATCCAGGCGGCCTGCACAGCTGTGGGGCTTTTTCCCAGGCCTTGAGGCCCAGAAATAGAGCTGGCCCTGCGCTCTCTTGCAGTGAACCGATGTTTCCCACTCTTCTGCAGAGCGTGAGGTCCCAGCCGAGTGAAACATGCAATACCGATAGCCAGCCGAAGGCCTTGTATGGCTCATTGGAATAATGTGTGTCTTTTGTCATCTCAGGGAAATGGTTGGTGGGCGGGTCCCTGGTGATTACTATTTATCACGGATGAGAACAGAGAATTCGGGAAGAGGGTTGCGATGTGGATTAGGGCACAGAGCAGCGTCAACAGAGGCTAACTGATGCTGTCATACGTTTTGGGTGGAGGGAGCAAGGTGCTGAGGTCATGTGGAGAACAAGGGGGAGAAGGAAAACAAAGCTTTTGTGTGGAATGTGTGTTTCCGTGAAGGCTTGGAGATCCATGGGCTCAAACTGCGCGAGGAAGGAGGGAACCGCGAGTCCACACACCCGGCAAACGTGACATTAGCATGAGTGTTCTAGTGGTCGGTTAAAAGTCTGCTGGAAATGAAATGTGGCATGGAAGCCGGAAAAGGCGCAGCTCCACAAGCGGTGACCGTACAACACAAATCACGGCACGGCAACGTGATGCATGAGAATCTGCTCACTCCTGACGCATCTCGAGCTGCTGTCGCAAACTAAATGTCTAGACCCGTTTACTGTCCGAATACTTGGCAGAAAAACAGAGTTCTTTTCAAGGCTCTCGTTCATGCTGACTTATCACTTACGCCTGTGGTATCAGGAGTGAGTGGTCAGGAAAGGGCGGAATGGAGGAGGGAAGTTTAGCAATCGGCTCGGGAATAGTGGGAGAGACATGAAATAAAGGGGCCGGGAAAGTGATAATAGTGTGAGGCTCCAAGGTCGGGTCCCTGGTGTGATGCAAAAACAGCATTGAACCCGGCACTCTGGAGTTTGCACGTTCACACTCTTTGCGTTTTCCTCCTACAGAGAAGAGGGAAGTGAGACTTGTTCTCATCTTCGAAAATCTCCTTGTTTAGCTGCAAAATGGCTCTCGGCATATGATATGCTCAAAGAGGCTCTGCACACTTAAACAGGTTTTATTTTAATTTGTTATGACTGTACGTTAAGGAAACGAATCAGTGCTCGTGTTTATTTCTTTCAAGAGTAATCAGAATCGGCATTTCATGGGTTAAAAATATGTTTTAAAATTCACCTTGGATCTTGCAAAGCCAATCCTGAAAATTAGTCGAATGTTTTGGATGTTTTGGACTCATCTAAAATATATTTATATTTAATAAAGATAATGTTAATGCGGTCTCATCAGTTGCTGAGCAACTCCTGTCTCAAACATGATGAATTATTATGCAAAGGTATACGTTGGGCTCTGACTTTTTACCGTCTTTGTTCAGCAAGTCAGCGCCCAAAGAGTTTTTTTGCGTGCGTCGTCTTACAGGGCAAAGGCATGCCGTGCAAATTTTCCTAAGTTTGTGGGTTGTTTGACTGTATTCTTCTTCCAATAGGATTCTCCATCCAAGCCATCTGTGGCTGAGCTGGCTGGAAGGTTCAACGGTCACATTCTACCGATGCCCACCTCAAATGACCAGGTACTTTATTCATGTCTTCTGTTACAGCATCCATGCAAAATTATACCATTTATATTTAGCTGCCCGAGAAAATTAAATGGAGTAGCATATGTGTGATTACAGATTTGATTTACAATTCCTCCTTTTTGTTTATAGTTGCTATTTCGAAGAAGACATCCATGTTCCCAAAAGTTGCAGAACCAAAACGATGATGAATCTGATGCAAGTCATTTTTTAACTCCACTGACCCATTTGCTACCAACGTGTCTCCATAAAACAGACTTGGATTTGTTTACTTTACAACATTGCAAACTCAATTTCACCACAGTCAACAGACTACTGTTGCACAATGGACCATTTTTGTTTCTTCTGATCAAACATTGTGAAAGTGTTGCTGCTATTTCTCTTCCAATGAAAAAACAATATTGACTCGACCAATGTATCACACAAACCTATCTATATAGTTCAGTCTTATCTTTATTGCAGATTGAAGCCGCTTTGCACAACAGTGCAAAAATCAAAGGAATGACCAGAAAAATATATATTTTTATTTGATACTTTTCCATACTTATACATGCTTGTATGGCCCAGTATACTCTACAATGACAGTACACATTGTACACAAAGTGGAAGTAACACAAGATGTCAGCTTTCCGTGGTGTGAATGGGTGTTGTGGTGATTTTCCACATTTGTCGTTTCATTAACTCTGGTCTGACTTTTCTCTTGCAGAAAACCATCGTCTCACCAAATCCCTTCAAAATCAAGATGAAGAACTCCTCCATCATTGAGAAACTCCAGGTAGATGCATCATTTAACATTCGAATATTTTGTGAGGGAAATGGGGAAACCAAACCAAAGCTGGCCTCACACACGATGTCACAGGATGTAGTAAACGGGCAGCAGGAGTCAGGAGTGTGTCATTACTGCCATCCACTGTTCAGTGGGCACTGGTGCCTGAGCTGTGAGCATGGAGGGGAGAAAAAGGGACAAGCTTTTCCCTGATGCCACAATTGGCTCAGATTAATGAGCTGATGGGATCACGGGCCACCGAGCTTCGCGCAAACCCACCACCGGCGTTCCTCTTAGAGATTCACACGGTGGGCATCCATGGGACAAAAGGGCTGCCACTTCTCCTTCTTCCTCTTCTCCCCAGTGCAGGTAGGATACGCTGCTTTAAACATGAACAGAGGTTTGGGGGGTTAACTCTCGATATTATGTTCTTTTAGTTCTTAGACTGAATATGCCGGATGCCGTTTGAGACGCGTGGAATTTCACACCGTGCTTCTAGCAGGCCAGTTTTTAAAAGCGGTGTTCTTTTTCAAAAATGTTTAAATGCATTTAATGAAACCCAGAGTTTGACAGTTCGGTTGTATTCGGATTATATTGTCCAGGCTTCAGGATCTACCTTTTCCCACTGCAGGCCAATCTTGCCCTGTCGCCCACTGCTCTGCTGCATTCGCCCAACAAGAGTCTTGAAGTGACGCTGCAGCCAGCACCGCTGTCCCCGCCCACAGCCTGCAGCCCGCAGAGCCCCCTGAGCCCCCCCCTGCGGCCCTCGTACCGGTCCTGTGAAGAGGAGGAGGCCGTCTGCTTCGACAGCCCCCCTGAAGGCGCCCCGCTGCTGAGCATCAACAAGGTAAGTGTATGGACAACAAAGCTGCGTATGGGCTTGACAATTGGAACAAATGGATCTGAGCTATTTGTTACTATCTTCTTATATTGCAGTGGGACTAGTTTGTGGTATTACTGTAGGTATCTCTTTGAAGAAGATCCTCGCTCCTTATATTTAATTTTATTTCTGCTTGCAGGTCATTTGTAAGCATTGTTTAGGAGTTGGTACTGTTGTGTTTCTCATGTGTGCATGGGTCTGTGCACTAGTTCCGAGTCACTGAATGGCAAACATGAGCTACAGTCACATTGAGGCCCTGGACATGTTTCTCACGCTTTTTGTCGACTGGGCTGTGACGTCACGGTCGGACACTTGGTTGCCGGACCCGTTGACGTGTTTCTCAGCAGGCGTTCTGCATCTTCACTTTAAGAAGCCTTGGATAAGCTGGAGCAAGATGCCCCAGCAGTACATGAGAGCGGCTGCAAGGGGGATTGAAGATGTAATCCCCTTAGCCTAGTTAGAGTCCCGAGGTAACATGGCGTTCAGTGCTCGCACGCATATGTTCAATTCAATTCAGTTTATTTGTATAGCCCAATTTCACAAATTACAAATTTGTCTCGGAGTGCTTTACAATCTGTACACAGAGACATCCCTGCCCCAAAACCTCACATCGGACCAGGAAAAGCTCCCAAATAACCCTTCAGGGGGAAAAAAAGGGAAGAAACCTGCAGGAGAGCAACAGAGGAGGATCCCTCTCCAGGATGGACAGATGCAATAGATGTAATGTGTACAGAAGGACAGATTTAGAGTTTAAATACATTCAATGAATATGACAGAGTGTATGAATAGTTCATAGTAGGCATATTCCACGATGGAGACCTCCACGATCCATCAGGCAGATGGCGGTGGGGAGGAGGAGGGGACGGAGTCTCAACAGGACAGTGGCGTAGTCAGGAGCAGGAATTCCACGACCCAGACCTCGATGATCCATCAGGCAGATAGGATCTATGCCGTCTCATAGGGTCCGATGACCCCATGAGACGTGAAGTCAAAAGGACTCGGGAGAAAGCAGAGTTAGTAACGTGTGATTGAGAGATGAAAATTCATCCTTAAGGAGAGAAAAAGAGGAGATAGGTACTCAGTGCATCCTAAAACGTCCCCCGGCAGCTATAAGCCTATAGCAGCATATCAAGGGGCTGGACCAGGGCAAACCTGATTCAGCCCTAACTATAAGCTCTGTCAAAGAGGAAAGTCTTAAGTCTACTCTTAAACGAGGTGACTGTGTCTGCCTCCCAGACTGAAATTGGAAGCTGGTTCCATAAAAGAGGAGCTTGATAACTAAAGGCTCTGGCTCCCATTCTACTTTTTAAGACTCTAGGAACTACAAGTAGTCCCGCATTTAGTGAGCGTAGCTCTCTAGTGGGGATATATGGTACTACAAGCTCCTTAAGATATGATGGTGCATCACCAATCAAGGCTTTGTACGTTAAGAGAAGAATTTTAAAAGTGATTCTTGATTTTACTGGGAGCCAGTGCAGAGCAGCTAGTGCAGGAGTGATGTGATCTCTTTTCTTAGTTTTAGTGAGAACACGAGCTGCAGCATTCTGGATCAACTGGAGGGACCTAAGAGATTTATTAGAGCAGCCTGATAATAAGGAGTTGCAGTAATCCAGTCTCGAAGTAACGAAGCGTGAACCAATTTTCTGCATCTTTTTGAGACAAGATGTGCCTGATTTTTGAAATATTACGTAGATGAAAGAATGCAGTCCTTGAGATTTGCTTTACGTGGGAGTTAAAGGACAAGTCCCGATCAAAGATAACGCCAAGATTCTTTACAGTGGTGTTGGATGCTAGGGCAATGCCGTCTACAGAAACCACATCACCAGATAATTGATCTCTGAGGTGCTCAGGGCCGATTAAAATTACTTGGTTTTGTCTGAGTTTAACATCAAGAAGTTGCAGGTCATCCATGTTTTATGTCTTTAAGACATGCTTGAATTTTACAGAGTTGGTTGCTCTCCTCTGGTTTTATCGATAAATATAGTTGAGTATCATCTGCATAACAATGAAAGTTTATGGAGTGTTTCCTGATAATATTGCCCAAAGGAAGCATGTATAAAGTAAATAAAATTGGTCCAAGCACAGAACCTTGTGGAACTCCGTGATTAACGTTGGTGGTTATCGAGGCGTCATCGTTTACAAATACAAACTGAGATCGATCTGATAAATAGGATTTAAACCAAATTAGTGCCGTGCCTGAAATGCCAATCGACTGCTCCAGTCTCTGTAACAGGATGTCATGGTCAATGGTGTCGAATGCAGCACTAAGGTCTAACAAGACCAGGACAGAGAGGAGTCCTTTATCTGCTGCCATTAAGAGGTCATTTGTAATTCTCACCAGTGCCGTCTCGGTGCTGTGGTGTTTTCTAAATCCTGATTGAAATTTCTCAAATAAACTATTATGATGTAGAAAGTCGCACAACTGATTTGCGACCACTTTCTCAAGGATCTTGGAGAGGAAGGGAGGTTAGAGATCGGTCTGTAGTTAGCCAACACCTCTGGATCCAGAGTGGGCTTCTTCAGGAGAGGTTTAATAACAGCCACCTTGAAGGAGTGTGGTACGTGGCCTGTTAGCAGAGACACATTGATAATATCTAATAGAGAGCCGCCAATTAAAGGCAAAACGTCTTTAAGCAGCCTCGTCGGGATGGGGTCCAAGAGACAGGTAGCCGTGTTCAAGTAGAAACCGTTGAAGATAATTGGTCACGGTTGATGGGAGAAAAGCCCTCAAATATACACCAGGGCATACAGCGGTTTCCAAGGCCATTCCACTTGAGGACAGATTGGCACTGGTTATGGGCAAGAGAATATTAATCTTGTCCCTAATAGTTAAAATCTTTTCATTAAAGAAGTTCATAAAGTCATTACCACTGAGGTTTATAGGAATGCTCGGCTCCACAGAGCTGTGACTCTCTGTCAGCCTGGCTACAGTGCTGAAGAGAAACCTGGGGTTGTTCTTATTTTTCTATTACTGATGAGTAATAGGCTGCTCTGGCATTACGGAGGGCCTTCTTATATGTTTTAAGACTATCTCGCCAAACTAAGCGGGATTCTTGAGATTAGTTGAACGCCATATGCGTTCAAGCTTTCGTGACGTTGCTTCAGTTTGCGGGTCTGAGGGTTATACCAGGGAGCAAACCTCCTCTTCCTCACTGTCTTCTTCTTCAGAGGGGCTATCGAGTCCAGTGTCATTCTCAGAGAGCCTGTGGCACTGTCAACAAGATGATCAATCTGGGACGGACTAAAGTTAGACCAGGAGTCCTCTGTTATATTGAGACGTGGTATCGAATCAAATACAGAAGGAATCGCTTCTTTAAATTTAGCTACAGCACTGTCAGTTAGACATCTGGTGTAGAAACTTTTGACTAACGGAGTACACTCCGGTAGTATAAATTCAAAAGTTATGAGGTTGTGGTCTGACAGAAGAGGATTCTGTGGGAAGACGTATGTTGAGACTAAGAACGGGAAATAATGTGATTGGATGAAATAATTGACAATGCATATATATTAGTATCCGTCTTATAGATCTACGTTGCCTTTTGATTACTTGATTTTTTTTTTTTAAACATAAATATATATATTTGTTTTTCTTTCTAAATTTCCTGTTTTTTACCCATATTTTCCTTAGACTCGTGCACGGCTATCATTCAAAAGGCGCCCGCCCACAAGACAGCACAGGAGGTCTGCTGGAGAGGAGGGGGGAGCTTTCAGCGCTGCTCTGTCCCCGTGTGAACCGTACAGCACGAAAGACAATGGGGACACGGACCAGGTTTTCGAATACGGACAGCCGGCAAGTCTGAAAGAAGCTGAGGAGAAGGACAGGGACTGTGAAAAAACAGAGGATGGGGTAGCTGAATGTGACCACAGGGGAGATCCGGGGGCGGAGCAGGAAGCGGAACCAGCCCAGAACTTGGAGGCGTTGGAGGAGCAACAGCAGCCTTTAGCGCCCTGCCAATAGAGATCAATGTTAAGACAAAGGGGAAGGAGGAGCCGCCTCTGGAAGAGCACCAATGAGGATATAACATGGCGTGAACTGTGACTGTTTACTTTAAGAAAATCTAATTATATATATTTACATATATATTTGACTGAATAAGTTATTCAGTGTTTTGTTTAAGAGAACTCTTTAAATACGACTCAGAAAAAGTTAATCATTTTACAATTTCTTGCTACCTGGTCTTTCTTAGTCCCTCTGTCGCTCTCTCGTGGTCGTCTACAGAACAGGTCTATAAACACTGGAGAGTTATGAGAAGCAGCTGTTCTCTGCATATGGAAATACTCCTCAAAGTTAATACTGTATCCATTATCAGGAAATATCTCATTTTGTCAAGTCTGCATAGCCAGACTCCTGTTTTAATTTGTTCTTGTTTAAATTTAAAGACGTTATGAAGAGTGCAATTCCATGTAAGAAGTTTGTCATTCACACAGAACTTTTGGAATGGCTGGGATGGCAAAATATTAGTAGACTTCATATTATTTTTACCAGATATATAACATGTTTATGCATCGATGGGAATGCTCGTATCAAAACCCGTTCACTTTAGGTTTAAAGGATGTACCTTGCTTCTAGTTCTCGTTTGACGCTGGTCTAATTTTGTTTGTTTTATTTTGTACTCTGCAAAATATCTAGATCCCAGTGCTACAGTGGAGTGGCTCGGATTCTCATCAATTATGCACAGAAATGTTAAGACAATAAATGGCTTCCTTCTTCTTTCAGAAAAAACGATGACATTGCATGTGTAGTCAACGATTTGTTGGGTTGAAAGAATCATTGTGAGTAAATGATTCCGGCGGGACAGCCAGCTGGTGCTGAGTTTCATCTAACTAGACATCTTCAGTCAGGCGAGGTCCATCGATGTAGATTACAGTTGCTGATGACGAGCGATGGCGCTGCCAAAATAGAGATTTTGAGACTGAACAGTCGCAGGGGTCTCGGGGTTATCTGTGTGCACAAACCGGTAGTTTGAAACCGTGCTCGATTTACAACTCTATTGCATCTGTTAAATTACACCATTATCATTCCTATTGGTGCATGCAGGCACATCATGTGCTGCCTATTTTAACGCAAGCGGTGGTCAGAGCAACCGTGTGTGAATGGTTTGACAAGCAAGAGAACATTAAACACATTATTATTTTAAAGGAATTACAGTATTTATAACATCGAATTAGTTTGCTATCTCCATGTTCAGCTCTTTACAGGACAAAATGTGCTTTGCTGTTCCTCAGGGAACTTTAAACATTTAGTGGAAAAAGCAGGTTTTAAAAAATCACTGAACTAGTGTTGCCCTTTGTTGACCTCTAGCGGTGACTATTGAGCAAGGCAGCAGCTGCAATAAGGGTCAAGTGTATCTCTGTCCCTATGGTCCCCTGTAATTTTGTATTTACTCTATATGTGCAATGTAACTATCATGTAAAAAAAAAAATACCTTTGATTTATTTATCCACAAACTTAAGTCTGATGTTGACTTATGTCCTTTTATCAAAGACATCTTGACTAAGGACTTGCATTTGACAAATGGGCGACAACATTCTCCAACAGGCATTTTGACCCATCATGCATCAGCTAATATGTGGTTATGTAAATATCCATAACGTCGTCGAAGCCTTAACCTGGGGCGTGGACTTTGCACCTGTCCATCCTGGAGAGGGATCCTCCTCTGTTGCTCTCCTGAAGGTTTCTTCCCTTTTTTTCCCCCTGAAGGGTTATTTAAATACGCACGAACTAATGTTTACACACAGTTCCCGTTATCTTTCCTTCATAATGTCTCTTAAAAATGAAAGGCTGGTTATGAATTATAGTGCGATCCCGACATTCCTTAGCATGTCGGACGTGTCATGTCGTCCGGGAGCTGTTCGCGTGTCCTCCCCTCGCTTCCCTTGGACAACGCCTTCCGACGTCAGCCGCACGGAAACGTCAAGCAGCTCACCTGGAGGGGACGCGCAGCGGCAGGACGACGAGAGGCCAATGTCCTCGTCTGGGAATAAAGAATAACTTTTGAATAATGTCAACTCGCGACCGGTTGTTCTCAGAGTAAGTGTTGCCTTTTTTTTTTGGCACCGCACCTGACGTTTACTGTCTCGCGGACAGTGCGCTCTTATTAAAAGTTAGAGCCAGTAGGCACTTCCGGGTTGGGACTTTAGCCGGGATTACAGCACTCCTATTTGGCACTGGTAGTTGGAATAAAACCAGCATGGACGTTGAGATGCAGGCCATCCGGAGGAATGGGAGCGATGGGGCAGCACATTCCTGTAATGAATGGGTGAGTTAATAATGGGGCCAACACGAGTTCATTTAGAGCGTTCTGGAGTCTAATCAGAGTGATAATAAGAGTAGTAATATCTTATATCAAAAAAATACATAGGCTACTGTATTACTTTTATTCACCGTTTTCCTAGATAACTATGATTAAACCAATGGTTAGTGGCACATATACATATATATTATTAAACTTATTTACAGTTGATTGCCTGCTCCTAGGTGACAGGGAATGGGGGTGGCGTGGCCTGCAGGATCCCTGATGCAACAGAGAATCACAGCTTGCTTTCTGAACAGGTGAGTCTACAGGTGAGCTTGTGCTCCTCTGTTCATATGTTTAGTCTGTTCAAGATATTACAATATCACATTTATTCAGTTTAGCATTATTTTCAAGTATAAAAACAGCACCTGATTCTGCAGATTCTCTGAGTTACTTATTCTCAGCACTTCTACATGTGAACACATTTCATTTCTAGTAAAGGGAGGGGAGTAACACATATATCTGGTGTTTTAGTCTTTTTGTCAGATGACCAGTATTAATGGGGAGACGGTGCCCTCTGAACTTGCAACAGAAAATCAAACGACTCTGGGAAATACATTCACTCTTCGAGAGGTATCTTTATAACAATAAATGTTGTGTTTCTGGGCTTTTCCTTCTCCACCTGGAGAAAAGGAAGTGTAACTTCATCTCATAATTCATTGCGTTTTTCCCGAATCTAACCTAGGATCTATTTAATATCACATTTGAACCCGCACAAGCTGTGGCCCTATTGACGAAACATTTGTCACGATGCTTTTAGATTACCTCCGTGTGCAGGAAAAGCAGAGAGAGGGTCAAACTAGGGCTGATCGTCTTCTTCATCTTCGTCTTCATCTGTGCCGTGATTGTGATTTCGCTGGTCGTGTGCTCAGGTGAGGTTGCACGATGAGTCTGAGAGGATGCTGCATTTATTAAGGAATGCGTGCAGAATCAAAGTGGAAAGTCGGGTAATAATTCAAAAGTTTGTTGAAATATTTTGAGCTGTACCAAGATGAGTTAACATACCGTAAAGTGCAAATGTTACTCGGTCATGTCCAAGTATAAAACAATTCAAGGCTGATGAAAACATGAAGTTATGCTGCTGATGCTTTGACCAATTTCCCCTGAGCAGCATTCCATGAGGACGTGGATGACAACTTTGACAGCTCGTTGTTTAAAGTTCCTCGGTCTTTCAACGGGAGCTTCCGACTGCCCAATCAGACCTTCACAGAAGAACTGTTCAGCCTTTCTTCCAATGAAAGCCAAGCACTCACTGCTGGCCTTCAAGATAAGGTTTCTACCAGTTGCATGTCAAAAAATTTGCTTAATTAATGCATATTAATTATTTGTCGTCAGAACTTTTGAAATACCCGTACAAACATTATTCCTTTAATTTGCTAATTCATTAGTTATGTAAGTCATAAGTGAAGTTATGCTATTAAGGCAATGTACGGTCATTTTCTTTTCAGTTAAAGATACCATAACAAGTAATGTAACATAAGATAAGACAACACATATTTGAAATGGCTGTAAAGGTGTATTTACTTTCAATTACACAGGGTTTAACTTTAACCCTGTTGTCACATTTCACACTCTAGGTTATTTGTTTTGGGTTTTTTTTTAAGTAAGAGAGCTGCATATTATGTATGGTATACAAATGCAACTTCCAGTACTTCCAAAGTAAGAAACTCTCCTAAACTGAGACTAATTTTACAAGCTTTGCAAAACAAATACAAAACAATAAACTTGCTCACAGCTGCTGCTCCTGAAAGCCCTCTAAAGTAAAAGTAGTTGGTCTAATTGTTTGCCTGTGCATGTTTGTCCCGGCCCCACCCAGCTGGCTGACCTCTACACAACCTCCCCTGCTCTGGGACGATACTTCTCCGGAGTAGAGATACATGCTTTCAGGTGGAGTAGCGTTACGCCCACATGCCGTGTTATTGAACTGCATTCTTTGTTTCACCTCTGCTCCGTGGTTTGATCTGTTGTCGTTCGTAATATGTGTGGACTTCTGTTTCCCCACAGGAACGGGTCGGTCGTCGCTGACTACCAGCTGACATTCCTCATGCCTGAAGAGCAGCAGGATCAGCTGAGAAACATAACCCTGAGCAGGGAGATGGTGTACAACGTGTTCAGACAGTTCCTCTACGACCAGGAGGCGGATGAGTCGGGGCAGATGTACGTCGATCCAGCTTCCCTGAACATGTTTCTAAGACACTAGCACAACTGGTATATCTTTGTTTTCCTCTCACTTTAGTGAGACACTCCTACAGTGAGTGGGGGTTGTTTGTGTCAGACGTCTGTGTGATTCTCCCACGAGTCTGCAGAAATGCTGCATTGTGATGCATCTCTACCACAGGAAGCCACATGGCCACAGGCGCCACTATGGCTGGAGGTCATATGCGTGACTTCATTGTGTGTTCTGTTTCATAAACTTTTAAGCTTGTTCTTAATTCAATCAACAGTGCATGACACTCTTAGGACTCAAAATAGACATACTGTATGCTGTCGAACAAAAATAAGCGTTTTGTCGTGTGTATGAAATGAATTGTTCCCGATTACATTTGAGACTGTATTACTCTGCCTTGTTTAACTGGAACTGTAAATGTCAGTGCTGTAATTATTTATATTTATTCCCTGTCACTGTCATTTCACCATGATCATTTTTACAAAAGGTGTGCCTGAAATTGTGTCTTAAAAAAAGAAATACAAGAGTTTATATTTGCATGTATTTGCCTTTATTTACCGCGACCAGACATTATTTACACATATAAAACTGTAAAAACACTCTTCAAACATTTGCCGAGCTACAAACACTGGAGAACTGTGCAGGAAAATAAGTCTGCTGCTGGGATCATTTAGTCAGTCAAGACTATGCACGGCCAAAATAAACACTATTTGTAATGCCCTGTCAAACATGCTAGTTATGATTTCCTTTAGTTTTTTTGTCTCTGGATGTTTAATTTAATAACACCGGTGACGTGTCACTTGTACAGTACAGAGCTGTGTGTCAGTATATAAACTCACAGTCTGTTTCCTGGCAGTGATCATGTCAACATGTCACTCTTCTAATAGGATAAAAAACTGTCATTAATGTTTGTGGCAAAGTATCTGGTCACAGACAGACATTCAGCACATGCACTATTTGGTTATTTTAGGCTTCCCCTCAGCTGGTGGAGCTCTGTACAAATCTCCATGGAAACTAATGCCACATAGTTTTTCTTTCTCACTTAAATTTTATGTTTAGAACTCACCTGGTAACCATTTGAGATAAAATGTGTAAGGCCTATTATTTCAAAAATACAGAATATTTGTACAGATATATTATTTGTCACAGATGAAACTGCAATTAATGTGATTATTAGCATCATTCGGTCAGTATAACTTCGGAGTCAGCTCATCAATGACTAAAATATATGGTGTAAACCAGAAAGTTGGCATATAATATATATTTGAATATAATTTTTTGTCTTTTTGAATAGCAATACATTATCTTTCCGACTGCTGTAAACATACAAAAAGATGTAACCCCACAGAGCACCAGCTGAGTATTATTGAGCATCTAATGCTGTTCTGAAAAGACACCTAATACGATTGTATTCAGAAGGAGTTACTGAACATATTGTCCCCTTTTCCTGAAGGGAAATGTATTTACTCGTGTAGTCCTGGTCACATGCGGGTCAAAAGAGCAAGATTAAACAGCCAAGAGATTTCAACAGCTTATTGCTGTCCATAAAACCAGATCACTGTACCTGCTCTATTAACTTTCAAATGGGATAAACTAAAATAAACATGCACTTTTCTGTGAATACTAGATTTATTGATTTTAACTGAACAACTAGGATTGACATAAACTGATTGCAGGTCTTCGGGGATGAATAAAGTTGCTGTATATCTCCATATTTGTTCTGCTAGAGGATGCACTTTATCTCTTTATCTGTTGTTAGCAGTCAGAGATCATGTGCAAAGGCACAGAGCAGTAGCATGCATCCTGGTTGTGTCTACCGTATAGCAGTGGTGGGGAATACAAAAGCTTATTTAATAATATTAATTAAATGTATTATATTTATTAATTGTCAATATTTGTATTTTGGAGATATGGAATATACCCAGTAATATTTGTAAAATAGAATATCTGTGAAAAATATATGCTTTTCCTGCATGTCCTCTCCGCCTGTCTGCATGTCTCAGGGTCTGACGGGTCTAAGAAGCCGTTTAGCCTATTACTGATTAAAGATATAAATAAGTAATATACAATTAGCCAATGAGCGCCCTAAAATAGGTTCAGCTTTGGGCCATCTGGCCCAAAATCTGTGCGTTCTCATCAGGGGCCTGTTTTTAACGACAGACAACGGCCAGAGCGAGCACTATATACGGGGACCGTCACAATATATATATATATATATATATATATATATATATTGTGACGGTCCCCGTGTCTAATCAGTAATCATGCCTTGTCCCCAGGTGAGTGATTGCAGGATGCAGCACACCTGGTCCGAGAGCAGGAGGGCATAAAGGCCTTTGATCTCACACGGTGCAGGGCGCGTTATTCTCCTCACAGGTGGAGTGGTGGTGGTCGTGGGACTTTGCTGCTGGTTCCTTTGCTGTTGGTTTCCTTGGGTTTGGCTGACAACACTTACACTCCATTACACACACATGCACATGGACACTACTGATGTTACTGACTGCCACACTTCACTACGTTATGTTTCTTTATTACGTTAAAGAAACACTGTTCTTTAAATTACTGCTGTGTCCGCGCCATATTTGTCATGGCCTAAGAGCCGGTTGTGACACCAGCTATGGGAAGCAATTCGGGGTGAAGTGTCTTGCTCAAGGACACATCGACTAGTGCGGGGATTGAACCACTGATCTCTTCACTTGATTGAAAGATGGACTTGCCAACCACAGGCCCTCAGTCGTCCCGCATTGTTTTTACACCCTGAATTTGACCGAGAAGTACATGTTAATCTTATCTACAATCTTTTAACGTAATAGAGACAGCTTCCTTTATTTGTAACTATGGTGTCGCATGTCCTGTGGCTTTGTAGTGTTAGTACACACAGTAACTTGGAAGCAGGCGTACAGACCATGTCTGCTGCAGCTGTGACTCTGCTGGAAAACACTTGATTACAATGGTTAAAAAAAAGAGTGTCAAACATGTTTGTTCAAAGTTCACTCTTACTCAGCATGAGCAAAAAGTATCCATTATGCAAAAGTAGGCAAAATCAATTCCTAGTTCAAACGTAACAGAGGTTACCAAAAACAGGGACTTGGTTGACTGGAAATTCAAAAAAGAGTAACGTCATTGGCGAGTCTGGGACGTGGCTCCTGCACTTAAGTCCAGTTTAGAGGTACTTGTGCTCTTCTTAAATAATTCCATTCCCACTTTTTATTGGACAGCTTTACTTTATTTTTCAGATTGAGAATAAGAATACCAACAAATTGGTGATTTTTATTTTTATAAATGAAGTTGCAAAATTAAAGTGATTCTTACATAAATGCATTGCGTTGATATAGTGATATAGTGTTGGTATTGTGATGATATAGTGTTCATATAGTGTTGATATTATGTTAATATAGTGATAAAATTATGTTCATTTTGTGTTAATATAGTGTTGATATTGTGATGATATAGTGTTAATATAGTGTTGATATTGTGATGATATAGCATTGATATAGTGTTGATATAGTGTTGATATTGTGATGATATAGCATTGATATAGTGTTCATATAGTGTTAATAGTGTTGATATTGTGATGATATAGTGATGATATAGCGTTGATATAGTGTTAATATAGTGTTGATATTGTGATGATATAGCATTGATATAGTGTTAATATAGTGTTAATATAGTGTTGATATTGTGATGATATAGTGTTAATATAGTGTTGATATAGTGATGATATAGTGATATCGCGTTGATATAGTGTTAATATAATGTTAATATAGTGTTAATATAGTGTTGATATAGTGTTGATATAGTGTTAATATAGTGATGATATAGTGTTAATATAGTGTAAGAGTAAATTCTATGATATAAATCTAATTACATGTAGGAGTTATGACCACTAGTCAGCGCTGTTCAGGCGCCGGCAGGGGTGAGGGGAGAAGGAGAGAGGAAGAGAGGAGGGGAGTTGGCGGTACAGTTGGAAGTGAAGTGACAACTAAAGTTATGAGGAAAACCCAGAACGGCTTGGACTGAGTTATTCCTGCGCACACACCCACATCGCTTACACTGGTGGCAGCGGTGGGATTTGTGTCCTGATGGAATATCGTCCCTTGGGATTCTGCTCAATTTAGTGACTAACTGAAGATAACGGCTAACGATAGCCGCGATACCCGCTAGTTTAGCATAGCTTTAGATACAGTGAGTCAGCTAGTTTTTACCCCTCAGGGGTTAATTTTTTTCTCCCTCCGCGTAGTAGCTTCACGTGAGTTTAGGGGCATTCCTTTGCCGCCGCCCTTCAACAACGATGGCCGTGAGTCTTTTCAACTGTGGGTTCGCCGCAACGAGGTAATTCAAGAAGCCCGTCACAAGGACAGTGGTGTGGACTTGAGCACCGTGTTAGCAGCGGAGCTACCCACTAGACTACCAGCAGAACTGTTCATTGTTTGGGATAATCTGCCTCGGGAAACTCAGAGCTCCTATGCTGAAACAAAAAGACATTTGCAGACAGCTTTTGGACAGAAAGATATAATTGCATCATTTCAAGCATTCCCTAATGCCCGTCCAAGATTGCCTCATGAAGCAATGGAAGTTTATGCTGCTGATGTTTGCAGGCTGGTCAAAGAAGCGTTCCCCGAGTTTGAGCATAACGCTTCTGAATATATGAAAATGTCTCGCTTCATTGCTGGTCTGGATCAAGAACTTCAAGTGAAGTGTCATGAAAGAGGAGTGAAAACTTTCACCGAAGCTTGCGAAGTTGCTTCCCAAGCTGAGAGGGCTCGCCAAGCAGCAAGATTGGTAATGCCAGTGTCCCCAGCTAATGTCACTCTCGGAGATGTTGATCAAACGCAGTCCGTAAATTCAGGATGGGAAAATGACAACTCAGAAAAGCTGTCCAGAATCTGACTACTACTGTACAATATTTAAGTAGTGATCTGGGTGCTCTGAAACTGAAGCTTGATGATCAGAGTAGTGGGCACCACCGTGAAAGGAGCATGCAGGTGCGTCCTGGTCGATCTCCCTCACCTCATGGGAGGAGTCCAGATAGACTCACAAAGGCATGGAGCTCAGGTTATGGGCATTCCCCATCCAGATATTCACGTTCCCATAATTTGTCTCCAGAACGCTTCCCTCATGTAAAGCACCACCATGAGGATTTCACCCACAGAGAATCTTGACAGGTATCGACAGCCTTACAAAGATACTCGCTACTCAGCCCATGCCTGGGACCCCCACGAAGAGAGAAGATGGAGACAACCTTCTCCCAGAAGACACCACTATGATTCGCGTCACCGAAGCCCAAGTCCCAAACATGTGTCATTCCAAGAGTATGAGGACAAAGGTCAGCGGAGCCCCACCAACGCCGAGTACAAAGATCGTGGCAGATTTGAACAGGGAAATGGACACTAGCTGATGATGTGGGGCAACCATCAGCTACTCCCCTGGAAGCCCCAGAGGTTGGCCTCACTGAAATGCCAGACAACGTCCGACAACAGACAACCCCTAGTGGTGTTACAGATATGAAAATTCCCCCGGCTGAAATGGAGAAAAAGTACGCCACTGTAAGTAAAGATGTCACCTCCTATGTAAATGGAAGTGTTGAGGGCACTGATATGCACATCATGCTAGATACAGGCTCTACAATCTCATTTCTAAGTGAGCAGACAAAAATGTCAATACCTTCTCTGGCAAGAAGACCCATAAAAAAGAAATTCATCACGTCACAAGCTGTGACGCCAAAGCTTGGATACATTAGGTATGGTAGATGTCACCTTTAGGCTAGGGTCACAAACTCTGCAACATGAAGTACAAGTCATCAGAAATGTAACTCAAGGCTTCATATTAGGGTTTGACTTTCTCATTCCTCAGTGTTATTTTAGATATGGGGAGGGGGCTGTGCTATACAAGTGATGAGGTCCTGCCCCTTCTTAGAAAAAGGGATCTAGCACCTGCTAGGTGTACAGCACAAATAATGGAGAACATGACAGTCCCCCCACACTGAAATGATTTGTAAAGTGGCCCTGATTCCCCCTGTAATCAATGCAGGCATCCCAGGCAGTTACAGCGGCAGCCTTGAACCCCGGCGACCAGAGATGGATGGTATGGCGGTTGCCCGAACGCTGTCTACTGCTGAAAATGGAAGTACTGTTGCACGTATCATCAACCCCACACACACTCCTATGGTACTGCATTCAGGGTTACAGTTGGGACATTTTACTCCAGTGTCAGACACTGACATAAGTGAGGGTGCAGCTCCTGTATGTAATGTGTCCACCTGTCCGGTACAGTCATCCAGTCGACCAAGCTGCCTATTGATGTCAAGTGTGGAAATCTGACAAAAGCAGAGAGTTCCGACCTACACAACTTGCTCTCGTCTTACCACGATGTCTTCAGTAAAACCAGCACTGGTGCACCCCCAGTTAGGAAGCGTGCATATCTTACTCCTCCAAAAATGCAAACAGTGATTCAATAGCATGTCGATGAGATGTTGGAAAAAGGAATCGTGGAAATGAGTCACAGCCCCTGGGCAGCACCTGTGGTTATGGTCAGGAAAAAGGATGGTTACATGGCGGTTTTGTGTCGATGATGGGGATATAAATGTCTGTTATGTTCTTGCTGATCTTATCTTATACTAAACAGCCATCCTGTGCTGTGACCCCACACAAATAGGTTAAAGAACATATCTTCGGAAACGTGTCTTGTGGAAATAAAAGGGAAGTGAAAGAGATGAGACCCGCAGTTCCACTTCCCTTTGATCACGTGTATGTGTGTGTGAAGCTTTCAATAAAAGGCAGACGCAAAGGGGTGCTCAGTGGGATGTCTTGGACGTCAACACTGAGCAGGTGTGACTGAGCTCCCCCTTCTTGCAAGAAGCCATCAAAAGTACTACCGTGTCTGTGGTTCATTCTCGCCTCCTTGACCGTGATACTTTACATGATATAGAAAATACCTATCAGTCGACTACAGAGGCTTGAATGCAGTCACAGTAAAAGATGCACACCCTTTGCCCAGGACAGACGACACCTTGGATGCACTCAGAGGCTCTTTGGTGTTCAGCACGATGGATCTCTCATCGGGCTATTGGCAAGTGCAGCTCGAGGAACGGGACAAAGCAAAGACAGCTTTCACCACAGGCCGGGGACTTTACCAGTTCTGTATGATGCCCATGGGCTTGGTAAATGCACCCCTCACTTTCCAACATCTAATGCAGCTGGTGTTACAAGGTATCTCATGGAAAACATGTCTAGTATACCTTGATGACATTATTGTGTATAGCCCCAGTTTTGCTGTCCACCGTCAACATTTGAGAGAGGTGTTTGATCGCCTCAGAGCCGCGAATCTCAAACTCAAACCCTCAAAATGCAGTTTTGCAGGACAAGAAGTGACATTTTTGGGACACGTTGTCTCACCTGCAGGACTAAAACCTGACCCAAAGAACATTGAAAAAGTGAGAAACTGGCCTGCTCCCAAAAACCCGACTGAAGTCGGAGCGTTCCTTGGGCTGTGCTCTTATTATCGCCGTTTCATTTATGAGTTTGCAAAAATGTCAGAGCCCCTGCATGCTCTCACTCAGAAAGGAAAAGTATTCCTATGGACTGAGGTTGAACGGAGCACATTTGAAAGCCTCCGTCATACTCTGTGTGACACACCCATCCTCTCCTATCCAGATTTCTCACATGAGTTTCTACTTTTCACAGATGCATCCAGCGCAGCCATTGGATGCGTTCTATCTCAGGTGAATGTGGAAATCATGGAAAATGTCATTGCTTATGGCAGTCGTGTGTTAAGACAGAGAAACGTTGGCAGGGAACTGTGGGCTATCGTATGGTCCATCCGTCATTTTCGCCAGTATTTGACAGGTCAGCCTTTTCGCATCATCACAGACCACAAGCCCCTTCTTTCCTTGAGGAAGATGCCTCTGGATTGTGATCCTACGGGACGCATGGCTAGGTGGGCTCTGGAGATTGACCCCTACGACTGGACAGTGGAATACAGACAAGTAACTAAACATGCCAATGCTGATTCTATGTCCCGTCGTCCTATGACAGCCGCAGAAACCCTTGTGGATACAGCCGACCAAGTGAGATGTTTCCATTCACACTCAAACCGACTCAGCAGAGTCACACATTTCAACCACTGATCTGGCATTGCGCTCAGTCTGCCCACATTATCTCATGAGATATTGATTACTTCGACAATGATTAATAATACAGGTGCTTATGTGAGAGCTGTGATTATATTGGAGTGTTAAAATGCAGTGAGCGCTGGTTGAGTTCAAGGCGGTGCAGAATATATCGCATGCAAAGGGACTGGTGCTCTGCAGAATGACCTTTGACCTCAGACAAATGTGTTTTAACTCGATTGTCTGCAGCAAAAAGCTGAACGCCAACATTTGTCTTTACTTCTTTCCAGCAGCGCAGCCTCGCTTCCCTTTATCCCCAAGGCTGCTGATTCATCAGTATTATGATATGTTCCTGAACTTGTATTACCATCATCACAGAGAGTACCTTTACCAACCACTTCTTTGTAAGGATTTGTAGAATGTTCCCGTGGTTCAGTTCCATATGCATGTTTTACCTGAACATTTCCATCATGTCAGCTTTTACTTCACTGAGTCATACTGTAGCTTAGGTGTTTTTAGTCATTGGAAACATGCCATTGAAAGCGTTAATCGCCATCAAGCGAGTACAGCACAGCATTATGCTGTAACAACAAATGCATTCAGGAAAACGCCAGTCAGCAGGCAAGGCACTGTCTAAATAAAATTCAGATTTTTATTTTAAAATTGGTAAAAGTTGTTTTTATATATATATTATGATACTGTATATTGGCATTTTAGCAGAAAATGTCTTATTCATTTATTTAATATTATTTATTTGGTGCAGAATACTGTTTTATTCAAACTAAGTTTGTATTACGGTTATTGTTTAAATCAGTTACACAAATGTTAATATATTTCCAATAAGGGTTTATTTTTTACCGTCATGTATGTTGTGCATATCTTTAAGTTTAATACACGTGTTTTTAAACAAATTAATCGTGAGATAGGAAGACACTTTAGTGCAGGGAACAATGTAAGATTTATTGGACAGCCAATGGCTGATGTTCTTCCAATAAAATACATCCATCCATCCATCCATCATCAATACCGCTTCATCCTCATTAGGATCGCGGGGGCCAATAAAATACAATTACAGGTAAATGCAATACAATGAAATGGCAGATGAATAAAATACAATAGAAGATGCATTTGAAATACAATACAGTGAAAGATCTTTTTACAATACAAAAAATGGAAGATGTATTTCAAATCCAATGCCGTGTAAGATCTATTGCAAATACACTGGCTGATGTAATTGCAAAAACATACAATGGCAATGAATATGAAATACAATACAGTGGAAGATCGTTTCATAATACAATAAAATGGAAGATGTATTTCAAATGCATCACAGTTCAAGATTAAACAAAAACATACAATACAATACAAAACAAATACAAAACATTAAAATATAAACATCCGGTCCATCCTGGGAGTCGATGTTCTTCTTGGGGCTCTCCTGTCAGGTCCTGGGCTGTTCGGGCTGTTGCATGAAACAAAAAGTAGTTTGAATCTTTGAATCTTGAGACTACCACAGTAAATCATTCATACAGGGAAGTGATGCACCACCTACCTTATATGAGACATCCTCCAAAGCCCTCTTCGTCTCACGTCGTGGCTAATGTGCAGAATGAGTCTGAAAGAGGGAATTTGTTGATACACTTACATAAAGCTAAATAACATGTACATTAAATGTATTACTTAGTTGAATCAAAGGATATTCAAATCCCCATGTGTAGAATGATAAACACTTTGTTAAATAATGTATGTTATTACTGCCCCTGATTTCAAATGAAGTGGCATTTATCTTGTTTTTGTGGAACACCTGAACACATTGCTACCATTGTACATGTTGTACATTGATACCTTTTACAGTTATGTAGAGGCTGAGACCAATGATGACAACTACATTGATATAAGTATAGACTCACCACTTGTCCCACGTGTTCCTCTGTTTTCCGCTTGTTGGCTGGTCCGGGGTTGTTTGGGCTGTTGCATAAAAGAAAAAGTTGTTTAAATCTCCAGACCATCAAAGTAAATCATCAATACAGGAAAGTGATTCACCACTTACCGGCAAATACCCTGGGGATTGACGTCATTATAGGTCCTCTTGCACCCAGGTGGTTGTGGTGTAGGTGCAAGAGGGGGTCTGGCTGTAGTGGGGCTTGGACCACCAAGGCTGGGGCCAGCCGCACCATTGATAGTCGCCTGGAAGAGGACATTTTTTAATACTGTAACAGGACTGTGGGTGTCAGTGGGCGCAAAGGAGACTCGCACAGGCGGTTTGACTAGAATAATTACTTTTTATTAACTTTCGGCTCTGCGTACACTGCTGCTCCGCTGCCAGGTCTCTGTCCTCTGCTCGATCGCTAGCTCTGCATATATCGAGGACAGAAAATGCGCCTGATTGGGTGCAGCTGAGGCCACTTTGCCACTCTGGCACCGTTCCTCGAGCCACACCCCTGCTTCACCGACTCCGAAGCTGTGCTTCCGCACACCCCGCTGCCACATACCTCCACCGCCCGACTTAGGCCGGGGCAACATCCGGCCTAACCTACTCCCCCTCCCCCCCATGAGAGCGGGAGAGGAAGTCGGCCACGACCATCTGCGTCCCCGGCCTATGGATCACCTTGAAATTAAAAGGCTGTAAAGCCAGATACCACCGAGTGATTCGGGCGTTGGTATCTTTCATGCGGTGGAGCCATTGGAGCGGGGCGTGGTCCGACCAGAGGGTGAATGAGCGTCCCAGGAGGTAGTAGCGCAGGGAGTCGACCGCCCACCGGATGGCGAGGCACTCCTTCTCCACCGTGCTGTACCTGCCCTCCCTCTCCGACAGCTTGCGGCTGATGTACAGCACGGGGCGGTCAAACCCCTCTACCTGCTGGGACAAAACGGCCCCCAGCCCTCTGTTCGACGCATCGGTCTGCAGAGTAAAAGGGAGAGAGAAGTTAGGTGTGTGAAGGAGTGGTTCCCCACAGAGAGCTTGCTTTACCTCCTCAAACACCAACTGGCACCGCTCCGTCCACTGGACCGGATCTGAGGCACCTTTCCGGGTCAGGTCAGTCATGGGGCTGGTCAGCTCCGCAAAGTTCGGGATGAACCGCCTGTAATAGCCCGCCAGCCCCAAAAACTGCCTCACCTCTTTTTTAGTCTTGGGCGGCGGTCTTGTCCACCTGAGGGCGCACCTGCCCGGCGCCCAAGTGGTACCCCAGATACCGTAGCTCCCTCCGTCCAACTGCACACTTCCCCGGGTTGCAGCCACCTGGCTGCCGCATCCATCAGCCGCTGGGCAAACGCGAACGGCCGGTCCTCGGGCCCCAGCTTGGCCTCCCGGAACCTCCGCCGGTGGTCCTTCGGGGACAGGCCGAGCCTGTCCACGACCGCTTTCCGGATATCCGGGTATGCCCGCCTGGCTGCCGGGGGTAGCCCCAGTGCTGCCGTCTGCGCCTCTCCGGCCAGAAGAGGCAAGAGACGGACCGCCCACTCGTCCGCCGGCCAGCCGCACGCCTCCGCTGTCGCCTCGAAGGTCTCAAGGTATGACTGTACGTCGTCGTCCGCCGTCATCCTTTGCAGGACTGCCCCCGCCAGCCCCGAAGGCCCCGCCGGTACCGGAGCTGCCGATGATCGGCCGGCAAGCAACCGCTCCAGGGCCATCGAGTGCAACTGGGCTTGGTCCTGGAGCCCCCCCAGAGAATGCCTGGTTGTTGCCGCCTCCTCGCGCTGCATCGTAGTGATCCTCTCCAGCATCTGCCCTGATGCCAGGAGCGGCTGAGACGCCTGCTGAGACTGCGATTCCATGCTGCCCTCCCCCTCCGTTGGCTCCACTGTAACAGGACTGTGGGTGTCAGTGGGCGCAAAGGAGACTCGCACAGGCGGTTTGACTAGAATAATTACTTTTTATTAACTTTCGGCTCTGCGTACACTGCTGCTCCGCTGCCAGGTCTCTGTCCTCTGCTCGATCGCTAGCTCTGCATATATCGAGAACAGAAAATGCGCCTGATTGGGTGCAGCTGAGGCCACTTTGCCACTCCGGCACCGTTCCTCGAGCCACACCCCCGCTTCACCGACTCCGCAGCTGTGCTTCCGCACACCCCGCTGCCACAAAAACATTTGTAGACCACCTTTTATTTAACAACTGCCAAACACAAAACATACAGTCTAATAACACTCAAATTAAATGTACTATTTAGTTGAATCAAATGATATTCAAATGCCCGTGTGGAATGAATACTTAGTTAAATAATGTATATGTTACTGCCACTGATTTTAAATTAAGGGACATCTTGCAACATTTTGTGAAATACCTGATCAAATTCCTACCATTGTACATTTTGTACATTGTGCTGCTAGCATACTGAATAGTTACATTGTTAGCTTTTACAGTTATGGAGAGGCTGAGAAAAAAGGCCGAGAGATGGATGACAATCAGGGTTTAGTACCGTCTGTCAATCGTGGTTTTGTGCATTTAAAAAAATAAACATCGGTTCAGGGCCGGTTTACGCACCGGTATGTTTTAAAAGTACCGGTTTAGCACCGGTATCGGAAAAAGTATCAACTGACTCTAATTTATATGTGAAATTACCCGTAAGTAAACATTAAAATGATTTTAAATGTACATTGTGAGCAGCAGTTTGACCATGACATTTTAGAAACTATTTCAATGAGTTTGTCCTTTGACAACAAATACATCCACACATTAATCAACATACCATGCGGCCTCTTAACCTCTGCAATTTCAGCATATTTCTTCAGAATAGCGGTCTGAAGACGTGTGGTTGAGTGTCTTGGCTGGTGTCAAGGTCAAAGTTAAGTTAAATGTAAAGCGGTTTACATTATGGATTTTGATGGAACATGATGACATCACGGGGTTCTGGGACAGGGATGTCTATGTGTACATATTGTAAAGCCGTCTGAGGCTAATTTGTGAGAATGGGCTGTACAAAATAAACTGAATTGAATTGAAAATCATCACCTGTGGGACTCAGTGACTTGTTTCTACAACTTCTCCTAATATTCAATTGGAGAAAAAACAATAACACAAATAATCTAAATACAACCTTCAAAGACACAAATTGTCTTTCATGAACATACCTGAGCAGGATTGTATTAAATATCAAGGCACCACTTGTTCACACTTTATAAAGTTTCCCCAAAAATTTGATTTTGTGCAAAAAAAGGGTTGATTTAATTATAACTGTAATACTTCTTCATATTTGGTGTATTCTGATTGCACCTCTCAGCCGGGCTGATAAAATAAAATGAATCAGCCTCCTAAGCAGGACTGCTTCATACAATGCTTAATTGTGTGGTGCTCATATTGTTGTTATTCAGCTAGTGTTTGTGTGTCTGGTGGAAACATGCTGCATTACATTTCACTTTATTCAGTCAACACAATCAATTTGATGTTAAAATATTGTGGCAACACAGGGGACTTGGAGGCAAGATTTTGAACAAAATCAAGAGATCCAGAGACAGTGGTGGAGTAACATAAAGTGACCTTTAATAAAACGGAGAAGGAAAAGGGGGGATGGGTGTACAGAGTCAACAAACGGTTCCTCCTGGTCGGGGTCTTTGGCCTTCGGTCTCACGCCTGGCGTGACACGGCTCCTTTCTCCTGTCTGGGCCGAGCAGAGGAGTGTCCATCCTGGAGAGGGATCCTCCTCTGTTGCTCTCCTGAAGGTCCCTTCCCTTTTTTCCCTGTGAAATGTTTTTTCTATTTTTTTTCCTGATCCGATGTGAGAGGTCAAAGGTCAGGGATGTCGTATGTGAACAGACTGTAAATGCCCTCTGAGGCAAATTTAGATTAATGCCACCAAAAAAGAAAAGAGATATCCAAAGTGTCTTCACCACCCAGAGGAGAGGCTACATGTAGCTATCAAGTAGCCCAGGTCGTTAGTTAACATTAGCTAGTAACGTCAGAAGGCCAACTACCCACACAGTGCGTACCGGCGTCATTTTGAAATGCATTCAGGAAACTCAGAAATCCAGAGCAGATGTAGTGCAGGCTGAGGAAGCAGCAGCTGGACCATCAGAACTTAAACTGATTGTGTGTTATCATTATGTCTGACTGTCATCATTGTCTACCTGCTTAATGTGAATTATTATTATGTTAAAACTAGGGCTGGGCAACGATTACAATTTTTAATCGCGATTAATCGCATGATTTCCCTGATTAATCGCATTTGTATACGCAAAATCCAATAATTAATTCAAAAGTAGTGTATAGCGCACTTCTATTTTAAATGTTCTGCCATATGAATGAAAGTGCAATAACATTTGTTGTCCCTGTTAGAGTGAGACACCAGAAAACACTAAGTGCAGCTTGTCAATTCCTAGAACTTGACACTTATTTTAAATGTACTGCCATATGAACTAAAGTGCCATAACATCTGTCAGGACATTGTCAAACGCACTGTTATGCAGAGATACTGTGACTGAGATTAAACATCTCTCTTGTTCTGCCTGTTTTGTGATATACATGCCTAAAAGGTGTCTAATATTTTTAGACTGAAATAATATCGGCATTATAATTATTATAACTATGAGGATTTTTTAGTTGCCAATTTTGTGGAGCCCCCTCAGGACTTGGTGCCCTACGCACAGCGCGTAGTGCGCTATGGGAGCGACGGCGCTGGTTGTAGTGTACAGCATGCCGCACAAACAACAATGAACTAGTGGAGGCGGCGAGGTGCTCCGTGTTGCCAGATTGGAGATGGTGAAGTATCGTACCAAAGGCTCAAAATGGTTGTATTTGGAGGATAATTATCGTGGATCTGGCAACCCTGAGATCGGTCGACCAATGACTGTCCTCTAAACCGTCAGAGCTCACGTAAGAAGGGAGATACCATTTCCAAAACTTGTAAGGGGTAAATACTAGTTTATGAAAACCCAGAGAAACACAAATATCCGACGAAGCAAAATCCCGGACGTTTTTGGAATCCCTGCCGGACGCATTTTTTAGGTCTCAAAAGCAGGACATGTCCGGGGAAAACCGGACGTCTGGTCACCCGATGTCCAGTCGTCCCCAGTGAGAGCAACAGGGTGCACGTTGTGAAGCCGTCGCTTTTGCAGTCCTCTCCTTTTCATACAACTCGTGTATTCTCCGTGTGATGTGTGTCTCGAGGGCGTCTCATACCTGCCGTCATTTGTTGAGATTCATGTTTGTTAAACCGCGAATGACTTTCTTTTCCGGTTCCGCAGCAAGCAGTAGCATACTTTTACAAAATAAAAGCCTGTGAGCAACACACTTTTACAATAATAAAATAAATAATAAAACCTGCGTTAACGCGCGATAAAATAATTGTCGGCGTTAATTAATTGATGCGTTAACGCAAGATTAACGCGTTAACGTACCCAGCCCCAGTTAAAACATGCATGTGCAGACGAGGTTAAGTTCTCTTTGCTCTTTCGGGAACAGTCAGTTTAAGCCACAGAGTGACTGTCATGAAGTGAGTGCAGCAGTGTCCTGGACGTGGGGAGTGACCAGTACCAGCCTGATCCGAAGTTCATCCGAGTACAGCGCCTTCAGCACAAGAAGTTACGCTTTCAGGCAAAGTGGTACAGTCAGTATCTGTGGCTGCACTCCAGCCCTACATTGGAAAAGGTACTTTGTTTTGAGTGTGTCAAAGCATACACACCATCAAAAAGACCACTCTGGAAAAAAAGAATGACCCAGCCTTCTGCTGAAGGATGAGCAGCGTTTGACCTCAGGTGACCTTTATATGAGTCTGCTGAAGACAACCTCCATAGTGATGTCTCACTGTGCTCTAACAGGTATTATACCAGCAGTTCAATATAATTGACTTGTATATTTGAAGTGAATGGTGTAAAAGCTGCATGGCGCGTGTCTCATCAGAAGCTCATTTATTATACGTACATTTATATTATTATTTCACATTAATAACAAGGTGAGGTTAATAGTAGCCGTCTTACTAACACGTCACATGACGCTGTGTTATTTGATGAAAATACACAAAAGGACAAAGTGGCCCTTTCTTATTTATGTGTACTTATCTGTGTGTGTGTCAGTTTAGTGTCCAAAGCTGATCATGATGCTGAGACCTTGTGCGGTCGACTGTTGCTCCACCTAATCTTGTTTTAGACATTTCATGATGACAGGCAGGCACCACACGATTTAATATGGCACACAAGCTTTGAATTGTTTTTATTTGGATGGAGAGATGACACACAAAAAAGCAACAACATCCACTGTAGACGAGACTGGAAAGGACTGCATCCTATTTGGGAGGGATCCTGCCATATGTTCCTGGATATATTCAACCACATGTTCTTATGATCCCTGAGATCGGTGGCATTGCATCTGAGTTGAAGTGGGATTTGTGTCAGGGCTACGTCACAGGTAGCGAGGTGCAGGAGCTCATGCGCAGAGGAATTTAGGATTTAGTGTAGATTAACACAAAGATGCTCTTTAATGAGTCAAAAGTTTCCACACACACAAAAAAAAAAATCCAAAACGGGGCAGGCAGAGAATCAGGGTTCAGGGCAGGCAGGCAGGGTTGAAGCAGGCAGGATCAGATACGACAGACGGGAAGACGGAAAAAATACATCAATCCAGCAACAGACGAGGGAAAGAGTGGCACAATATATAGGGGGGGAAACAGGTGTACGACATGGAAACAGGTGTATGACATGAGACAGTAACGAGACGAGAGTGGCTGAGGGCAGGTGCAGGGAATGACACAATCAAGGAGACAGAGAAGACACAGTAGACACACAGAAGACAGAGTACACACAGAACAGAACCGTACACTTTGAGTCTGAGTTAAAACCCAGAGATTTACCGGTTTCCTTTCCATGCTCTCCTAATAATTAGGCTACAGATGACAGGATGCTATTGTGACACTATTTTAAATATTGTTGGCTGATAGATGAGAGGCTGTGAGGAGCTGCGTTGACATTGTTGCAATAATAACAGAGTCACCGTATGAATTACATTTCATTGAGCTGACGCTTTTATCCAAAGTGACTTACATTCATACACCAGTGTGACGGTCCCCGTGTCTAATCAGTAATCATGCCTTGTCCCCAGGTGAGTGATTGCCAGATGCAGCACACCTGGTCCGAGAGCAGGAGGGCATAAAGGCCTTTGATCTCACACGGTGCACAGCGCGTTATTCTCCTCACAGGTGGAGTGGTGGTGGTCGTGGTCGTGGGACTTTGCTGTTGGTTTCCTTGGGTTTGGCTGACAACACTTACACTCCATTACATGCACATGGACACGACTGATTAGTGATGGTGAGATGAAGCCTCATGAGGCATCGAACCACTTCAGCCAATTGGTGTGAGAAAGGGTTCATTTCTCGAAGCTTCATGTGCTCACGACACCCCCTACTGGCCAAGTGTATAATCACAGGCAGCTGTATCTGAACCACATAATGTGATGCATTGAATTGTTGTGTCTGTTATGGTTGTTGGGAATGACTGAATTACAAAAATGTATGACCAAATCATTTCTGTACATAAATTATCACATATGTGCATAATAAAATATTTTTTTAATGTATTCTGTTTGTGTAAATGTTCCCACAATGGTAGTATCATATGATATGGCTGGTTGTGTAATAATGTTATTATGTCACTTTAGGAAAATGGCATGGGCTTAAGCAGGCAGAGGACAGTGAACGTGTGTGTAACTAGGAAGAGGGGACTGAATATGCGTGTGTAACTTGGACAGTGATGTACAGGACAAGGGACATTTTATTCATTTTTTTTCAGAAATAACTTTCTCAACAGTTCCATCTTATCACCTATCCTTCTCTCCTCACACTCCAAACTATCTCTCTCTCTAAACTCTCCAAACTCTCAACCAACAACCCACATGTTGAATGGAGCCTGAGGGGTTTATATTGCTGTCAAACCTCCCGGCAATATCTGAACCACTTCCCGAAGCAGTCACGTGGTACAGCCGGGCAGCGAGGCTTCGGACGTCATCATTTTTGGCTCCTCCCCTAAATGAAGCACGCCTCGATACGCGCTTCGAGGAAACGCCCCCTCCATTACTCCACACACGCTTCGAAGCGTCGGCACATCTCGTAACAACACTACTACTGATGTTACTGACTGCCACACTTCACTACGTTATGTTTCTTTATTACGTTAAATATACACTGTTCTTTAAATTACTGCTGTGTCCGCGCCATATTTGTCATGGCCTAAGAGCCGGTTGTGACAAATTGGGGGCTCGTCCAGCTTTTTCCCCGTGTGCAGAAGGTGACTTGGGAACGTGTAGCGGTGGGCTGTTGGATTTGTTTGCTTGCAGCATTTGTGGCAAATACACGGTAAAAAGTGTTCTTACGGTGGGTTTACATCGTAACCTAGCTGTACGTGGTGCATATATGCAAACGTTTGTTTGGGCGCTTTCCAGGGCATTCATTTGTTGCCAAATGCCGCTGGTAAATTAAGCTGCTCGTGGGATTTGAGGTTTTGGGATTGAGCTACTCGGTAAATTACGATATTTATTGTGGTCTTTGCTCTTCAGTCTTCGAGGAGGTTCGTTACGTTTACGCTGCGGCGGGTCCAGATGACGATTGGTCTTAAAAATTGATACAATGTTTTTGTAAGAAAATAAAAAGTACTTTTCTTCTTTCTTTAAAAAGTGTGCCGGACACAGATACAGGGATAGGAGTTAAACTCTCATATTTCATGCATCTTCTGCATTAAAGCATTATAGCTTAGTTGATATGTTATTATTATGTCAATGTATGGTCCAAAGAGATAAAAAGCACGCTTTCTTTTAAGAAGACCTGATTGTTGAAAGTATACAGTTTGTAACTAAGGAAGCTCAATTATGAGTTGAATTCAATTTGCAAACTTCTTGTATATGACTTCATGGGAATATATTTTGAATCCTTGCTGATCCCAAGAACAACTATCATATTCAAAACGTGTTAGCTTTGTCTTTTTATTTGTGTGTTTTAGAGTGGTTCCTGGGAAAGACCCAGAGCTCTTCTCCCACATAAAAGAACCCTATTATCCAATCGTTTCGAGGGTAATCTGTAAGGCCCTGTTCTGTGTCTCCTTGATTGTTTCATCCCCTTCATCTGCCCTCAGCCACTCCTGTCTCCTTGATTGCAGAACGGAAGAGTCTGGTAAATCTAAGGGTGGAGGGGTCTGCTTCATGACAAACAACATGTGGTGTGACCCCAAAAACATTAAGACTCTTTCTCGTTCCTGCTCGCCGAACCTGGAACATCTGACGATCTCATGCCGTCCATTCTACCTTCCCCGGGAGTTCAGCTCGGTCATCACCACAGCCGTCTACATTCCACCACAAGCGGACACCGACGTAGCACTATCGGACCTACATGATGTGTTATGTCGGCATCAGAACAAGTATCCCGACGCGGCTGTGGTGGTGGCTGGGGACTTTAACAAGGCAAACCTAAAAAAAGTCATGCCGAACTTTCACCAGCACATTACGTGTGCTACCAGAGGGGAAAGAACGTTGGACCACTGCTATCACCATTCAAGAGAGGCTACAAGGCTGTCTCTCTCCCTCCGTTAGGAAATCAGACCATGCCGCCATTTTTCTGCTTCCGGAGTATAAACAAAGGATCGCGGAAGCGGTAGTGACGAGGAACGAATGCGGTGGTCTGACCAATCAGAGGCTGAGCTACAGGGCCGCTGAGTATCGTCGACTGGGACATGATCCAATCCAGTTCCAGTGGCGTCAGCGAGTTCTTGAAGTAGCAATGAGCCTCATAGCAACGCTAACGGACACCATCGTCCCCACGGTAAAAGTTAGGGTCTTTCCTAATCAAAAGCCGTGGGTTGATAGATCCATCCGTGAAGCTGTGAACGCCCGTACTGCTGCCTATAACTCCGGTCTTGTATCCAGCAACATGGACGAGTACAAGGCAGCGGTCTATGGACTGAGGAGAGCGGTGAAGGAGGCCAAGAGGAGGTACCGAGACAGAGTGGAATCACAGATGGAGCAGCGCGACACCAGGCGCCTATGGCAGGGGCTACGGACTATTACAAACTACCAGAGCAGACCCCGCGCAATGGTGAGTGCCGGCGCATCCCTAGCGGCCGACCTGAACTCATTTTATGCACGGTTTGAGGCTAGCAACAACAGCGCTAGCTCGCCGGCTAACAACAACACCGTGAGCGTAGCGGTGAGTTCTACCGCTGGGATGAACACACACTCTGTGACCGAGCACAGTGTGAGGAGGGCTCTGTTGAGGGTGAACACCAGGAAAGCTGCAGGTCCAGATGGCATATCTGGGCGAGTACTGAAGACCTGTGCTAACCAGCTAGCTCCAGTGTTCACCACAATATTCAACCTCTCCTGGCTGAGTCCGTGGTCCCCGCCTGCTTCAAGAGATCCACTATTGTCCCTGTGCCCAAGAATGCTTCTCCAGCATGTATGAATGACTACCGACCGGTGGCCCTCACCTCGGTGGTCATGAAATGCTTTGAGAGGCTGATAAAGGACTACATCTGCGCCTTCCTCCTTCCTCCATGGACCCGCTGCAGTTTGCTTATCGCCCAAACAGATCCACGGATGATGCTGTCTCCCAGGTACTGCACACCACACTCTCTCATCTGGACAGCCAGAGGGGGCTATGTGAGACTACTGTTCATTGATTATAGTTCAGCTTTCAACACCATAGTCCCTCCAGACTGGCCGGCAAGCTGATTGAGCTGGGACTGAACACCCCCTGTGTGCTTGGATCCTGGACTTCCTGACCGCCAGGCCACAGGTGGTCAGGGTGGGCAGACACACCTCCAAATCCCTCACCCTGAACACAGGATCCCCCAGGGTTGCGTCCTCAGCCCCTACTGTACTCCCTGTACACACATGACTGTGTGGCCAGGTTCAGCTCAACACCATCATCAAGTTTGCGGATGACACAGTGGTGGTGGGCCTGATCTCCGACAACGCGAGAAGGCCTACCTGGAGGAAGTTGCTGATCTGTCACTCTGGTGCCAGGACAACAGCCTCATCATGAATGTCACCAAACTAAGGAGCTGATTGTGGACTTTAGGAAGGTACAACAACAGAGGACGTACTCACCACTGGGGATTAACGGGACTACTGTGGGGAGGGTGAGCGGTATAAATACCTGGGAGTCCACATCACCGAGGATCTGACATGGTCAACAAACACAGACACTCTGGTGAGAAAGGCAAGGCAGCGCCTCTACCACCTCAGGCAGCTGAGGAAATTTAAAGTTTCCCAGAGGATCCTTCAGTCCTTCTACTCTGGAGCTGTAGAGGCGTCCTGACAGGAAGCATCACAGCCTGGTTTGGCAACTGCTCCGCTCAGGACAGGAAGGCTCTGCAGAGAGTAGTGCGTTCGGCTGAGCGCACTATTGGAACTACACTCCCACCCTGCAGGACTTGTACACCAGGAGGTGCAGAACCAGAGCCGGCAGGATCATGAAGGATCCTCACCACCCCAACAACAGACTGTTTCAGCTGCTGCGGTCAGGCAGGCGCCTCCGTAGTCACGCTGCAAGAACAGAGAGACTGAGACGGAGTTTCTTTCCTCAGGCCATCAGGATTGTGAACTCCGACCTCACCAGGACCCCCACATAGACCCACACAACTGCCCCTCTTAGGCACACACACACACACACACACACACACACTTACTGTAAATATTGTGTTGTTTTTTATTTGTAAATAGTGTGTACTTGTTGCCCTTGCACATTCCTGCTGAGCATTGCCACTTTCATTTCACTGCACACCCTGTGTGTGTATGTGACAAATAAAACATCTTGAATCTTGAATCTTGAATCTTGCTTCATTCCCTGCACCTGCCCTCAGCCACTGTCGTCTCGTCAGTGTCTCATGTCGTACACCTGTTCCCCCCCCCCCCTATATATTGTGCCAGTCTTTCCTTTGTCTATTGCTGGATTGTTGTCTTTTGTCCATAGTCATGTCTTTCGTGTTACTCGTGTGTATTCCTGACCCTGCCTGCCTGTGCTGACCTCGGATTCTCTGCCTCCCACTTTTTGTACTTTGTTGGTTTTTGGAAACCTTTTGCCTCAGTAAAGAGCTTTTTTTGTTATTACACTGAGTCCTGTCCCGTTCCTCTGCGAATGAGCTCTTGCCCCTCGCCACCCCGTGACATAACCAGACCTAGAAACTAATGTTTTCACCCATGCCCGTTGTTTATTAGTAGGCTTATATTGGGGCCATGATAAAGCTTACGATTCTTTTAGACTGTACATGCAATTTATCGTAACCATTGCAACATTATGTGCAAACAGATGACAGAAGAGGAGGGAGTTCAGGACTGAGATGACCTTGTTTTAAAAGTAAGGTTATTTTTATTTGGTTGGAATTTGGTATCCCTCAGCTCATATTGGATCTTTAATTAATGAATACAAACCCATCTCACCCCCTTCCTACCTTATGCTCAGCACGGTTAATGATTGGACAAGGGTACATTTTGGTACACATTAGTCAAACATAATTATGACCTCGGAGAAATTTGGAGGTTGTGTAAAACAAATAAAGATACGAGTTTGACTCCACAAAGCACCCCTAAATGCATCAGGTGAGGCATTTACATAACCGCACGGATCCACCCACCTGTGCTCGTATAAATTCCCCAGCATCTGCTCTTGAGGCTTTGCGCTGCACACTGCATCCTACTGATCCTGAGACTTTCTTCCGCTTCCACCTGACAGGACTGTTTTCTGTGATGAATGACCTCACCAAGAAGACTCAGAGCCTCACTGTGAAATATATGGACATTATTGGTGTAGCATATTAGAAAGTGCGTAAGATATGTGGACTTGGAGCAACAACAAAAAAAGCTGTTTGTAAAAGCGCTATCACCTACACATGTCAAATGTCTGAAGTGTTTACATTTTGTAATCCAATGCTTCTACTTAATGGATATGGAACAAACGAGCATTGCCAATGCTGATCATTTCTATCTCTTTACAACTAAGATAGTCCCTTGGAAACTATGGTGATGAGATGTCAAAATGTTGATTAATTAAATGATCATGAGACAACAGCCTGATTTATGTTCAAACACACAAACGCATCATGCTTATTGTTGAATTAAGGTATTTCTTTTATTTACACAACTACTCTTCTCACAATGAATGACATATTTCACAAAAAAGACCACTGAAGACAGATGGTAGTCTACAAAGGTGTCCTCCCTCACCAGCAGCCAACACTTAGCGCACTGGATGGAAAGGCTCGACGATCTCTGCAAAGGTCTTTTTTTCTGGTGGGATAAAAGAAACAGAGAGAAACCGTTTGGTTACACAGATACATGGACCACCAAGTTCTAAAATGATATGTGAAGACTTACATAAGGTATTGTTCTTCTTATACTACAAAAGGTGCTGCACAACCTACACAGCTTGGGGCTTCATACCCTCATATTGACAATCATTTAAAACCCCTTTTTTAAAGTCTGTGGTCAGCATATGATTAATGTTTATGATGGCAATATATATATATACATATATATATATATTTATAACAGAATATGTTGTGGCATAGGATAATGTGCAAAAGAACAACAAACCAAAGAAAGAAAAAAGGTAATACAAATATGTATCCATAGTGTGCTTCAATCAATAAATGTACAGGTAACTCTTCCGACCCGTTTCCTCCGTTTAAGTCTTTCATACATCAATTTTGATATCAGTCCGGATTTTTTTGCCAAGTGTTTTTATTGATCTTTAGTCATACAAATCAAGATTTAAAGTTGGTTTCGTTTATTCAGTTTTTTTCTGGCCACACATATTTATCAAACAGTGATGTTGAAAATAATGTCCAGCCCAAGTCTTGTATAAACACTAAATATCAAGAGACGTGCTGGAAGATTAACCCGGAGGACAGCTGTATTGTTGGGTTATTGTGTCTTCTGTTGGACTAAAGCACTGAAAATGCTCTTACCCTTTGCTGCAAATTCCTTTGGGTGGAGTTTGATATACTCGTTCATATCTCGATCAAGTTTGGCAAAAGTGTAGTTTTCATTTTTTGTAAGGTGGTAGCCGATGAACCAACCAATGGTTGTAAAAAGAATTTGTCGGTGAACACCTAAAAAAGGCAGACAGACAGATATGATTGCATTTTAAGCACACAGAGTTACAATACTAGAATGTGAAGTTTGCACTGAAATTACAACAACAACAAACTTTTCCTTTGCTTCTGTAGAACCTCAGACTTGCACCCTGTATTTTTCTAACTAAGAAGGTTAAAGTCTAAGTAATCCAAGTCTAGATACTCAAATTAATTAAACTTAAGTACACATAAGTAGACTAAATCTAATTAAAAATAGTTTGGCTCTTTCAAAAGGAAGCTCTGAAATTTGATCCACATAAAAAATACATATACACACACACATATATATACATATATATATATATGACCAAAAGAAATGAAAAAAATAGTAACCGTACACTTTCAGCGACAACAATGATGGGGTCATAACAAGTTACAGTTTTTTTATGACACCACCAGGTCGATATTGTGTTGTCGTCCACCAGTTTGTTTACATTAATTTTAGGAAATGTAACATACGCTTGAGAAGAAAGTTAAATATGATAAAGTCTGAAAGACAGCTAACGAACATGCTAACCTGCTTTTACCGGTGGCCTGTGGTTAAGGGCGTTATGAAGCATCGCGGAGCACCAGCCTACACCTGCGAGCCACACCGAGTTCCTGTTGGCGATTGAAGGAGGAGGGAGAGACTTCCCCAGGTCTGGAATGAACCCCATTGTAGGAAATCCCCCTTCAATTCCGATATTCAAGTGACCTCCCAGCTGCCTGCGTTTACTTTTCGACTAACACCTCTCAAAGGAAGTCAAGGGCATGCTGTGCAACCACACAAGAAGTCCGGGTACAACTATCGAGAATCACTTAAGTTCCGCCTATTCTGTTTCCTAGCAACCAAAACCAGAAGATTTTCCATTTGTCAACGAGGTGATTTACTTTTGGATAACATCAGAGCTGCCAACTCTCACGGTTTCGCCGTGTGACACACGCTTTTGCATGTTTTCACACGCTCTCACGCCACACAACCAATTTCTCACGGCAAAAGAAATTCTGATTTTGGGCCGAGGCGCGTTGGTTCCTTTTCAAACTCCGCGACGATAGATGGCGCTAAGGAGCGCATCTATGAACCTATTCGCTGCATAAACATCCTATTTACCCCAAAGAGTCCCGGAGTCAGCAACAGAAGAAGAGTTTCAAACAGACACAACGAGCAGAGACTACGGTGTGTTAATGCAGGGCTCTCAAGTGTCACGCATTGAGCGTGACAGTCACGCATTTCGGTCTTACGTCACGTACTCCCGCCACACATCGTATTTCTCACGCTGAAAAACTCTTTGCTATTTAATGTTTTAATGTGCCGCAGCACGCAAACATGAGCTGGCCGCGCTGCCCTCACCGTGGAGGAATCAAGCGCTCCCCTGGAGTTCTGCTGTGAGGAGCCACTTATCAGCCAATCAAAAAAAAGAAATGGGCTACACAATAGCCAATCAGAAAAAAACCTATCTGGGTAAGATTTAATCCAGCAACCAATGAAAATAAAGCATCCTGGATAGATATGTCACTCTTGCCCATCTTCAAAACTTAAGAGCCCTGTTAATGACATGTGGTTCAATTAAGTTCTCACTCTCTTAAACTTTACATCTTGAAATAATTCGGTGTGTTTGTGCGTGTGATTTTGTGTGGTGATGTAAACTCAGCTGTCATAACAAGCAGCAGGAGAGCACCTTGTTAACCTCTTGGTATCCTGCATGCTCAACACATCAGAGCATTGTTTGTTACGGCTGCCCACATTGCATTTATCACTTTATTTACAGGCCTAGGAAAAGGACCCTCTCAAAAATTTCAAAACAGCACTTTGAACAAGTAAGATGTATTATAAATAATTTAACATAAAGACAGGACATTTGTGCAATAGAATTAGGCATGTTTTTGTAAATGAGAGTAGAGTTATTAAAAAACATTTTAATTCTTTACGGTAGCAAAGATGTCTCGTAAAAGACCTTTACCAGGCCAGAATGCAGGGTACAACATGGGTACAACGCCACATTAATTCAAATTTACTGATATTATCGCCACCAACGTGTGTGGCTGCGTGCGCGGCAAAATGTTGGTCACCCCCGACAAAATCTCACTCCAAGGTTTTTTGAAAAGTTGGCAGCTCTGCTAATGTATAGAAAGACTATAATCCTCACGCTGAAGTCCTTTGAAGTTAATTGAGGGTTCACGTGGGGATACATCCATCTCCCCCACATGAATGTTTCAGCACCGTTTTACTCATTATTTTCATCCATACTAACACGCCAGATCAAAAACATGACTGTTCACGTATAGCCTACTGAGCAGTGCGGTTAGCGTTGTAAACAGGATGTTCGTTGGTTGATTAGCTCCAGAAAAATATAACAGAGTATTATTGTACTCTTTAATAAAAGGTCATGCTTGATACATCGATCTAAGTTCTTATATATTTCTAGTGTTGTTACGAGATGTGCCGACGCTTCGTAGCGTGTGTCGAGTAATGGAGGGGGCGTTTCCTCGAAGCGCGTATCGAGGCTTGCTTCATTTAGGGGAGGAGCCAAAAATGATGACGTCCGAAGCCTCGCTGCCCGGCTGTACCACGTGACTGCTTCGGGAAGTGGTTCAGATATTGCCGGGAGGTTTGACAGCAATATAAACCCCTCAGGCTCCATTCAACATGTGGGTTGTTGGTTGAGAGTTTGGAGAGTTTAGAGAGAGAGATAGTTTGGAGAGTTAGGAGAGTGAGGAGAGAAGGATAGGTGATAAGATGGAACTGTTGAGAAACTGTTATTTCTGAATAAAATGTCCCCTGTCCTGTACATCACTGTCCAAGTGACACAAGCATATTCAGTCCCCTCTTCCTAGTTCCACAAGCACTTTCACTGTCCTCTGCCTGCTTAAGCCCATGCCATTTTCCAAAAGTGACATAATAACATTATTACACAACCTGCCATATATGATACTACCATTTTGGGAACATTTACACACACAGAATACATTAAAAACATATTTTATTATGCACATATGTGATAATTTATGTACAGAAATGATTTGGTCATACATTTTTGTAATTCATAGTCATTCCCAACAACCATAATAGACACAAAAATGCAATGCATCACATTATGTGGTTCAGATACAGCTGCCTGTGATTATACACTTGGCCAGTAGGGGGCTTCGTGAGCACATGAAGCTTCGAGAAATGAACCCTTTCTCAAACCAATTGGCTGAAGTGGTTCGATGTCTCATGAGGCTTCATCTCACCATCACTAATGCATATACACCACTTGTACTGTATTTCACGTATTAAATATATTTTGATAACATAGATAAGAATGCATATATAATAAGGTAGCCTTGTCTACAAAGTATGATTTCAACTTTAGCCAGTTTTCTAATTTTTGGTGGTGATCTGAGTTTTCTAATTTGTGTGGTAATCTATCCGTCATCGTTTTCCGGTGTGTGAGACCAACAGCCAATCCAGCCTCACTGTCAGGTAGAGGGGCGGGACCTAAACGGGAGGGGATTGTTCTGATTAGTGGACCGCAACAGCTGTTGACGCCGGTCTCACACCACCACGATCAGCCAAGTCCAGAGATGGCAGAATATCTATGAAGGGGCCCCAGATTTTTCCAAAGGCTGCCTGCTTCCCTCTCGCATTATATAATATCTTTTCAGCTGTGCAGTAGGACACAAGCTCATTAATCCAGTGTCTTATTGATGGTGATTTTGCGGATTTCCAGTTAATCAGAATAAATTTTTCCACTGCAGTGCTCGCAAGTAAGATCAAGTATTTATTATAGTAGTTTGCATTGATAGAGCTTGTGTCCCCCAGAATCCATATCTTTGGGTCCTGTTCAATTTGAATTCCTATTATCCTTGAGGTTAATTCAGTGGCGCGTTTCCAAAGTTCTTCTATCAATGGGAAACTCCAGAGCATGTGTAGAAGATCACCGTTTGTCACTTTACATCTCTGACATCTGGGGGAAATGTTGCTGTACATTTTATGTAACCTGTAAGGGGTGTAGTATGTCCTATGGAATATATTAAATTGAATTTGTCTGTGTTTTGTGGAGATTAATACCGTCTGTGCCTGTTCCAATAGGTGATGCCAGTCTGCCTCCTCGTAGACACATCCTCCTAGGTCTGTTTCCCATTTCCCTTTTGTAAATGTTTTATCATAAACAGGTGACTTTCCGTTGATGATACCGTATATTGAAGATATTATTCCTTTTGTTGATTTGCATAATTTGTTACATATGGGGTTTCAAGGGGAGTTTCTGGTAATATTTCTTTAGATTTCTCCTTAACCCAGTCTCTAATTTGTAAGAAGTTGAAGAAACTATATTTGGGAAGGTTGAATTTATCATTTAGTTGTTGGAGGCTCGTAAATGTATCATTAATGTATAAGTCAGCAGCTGTTTTAATTCCTCTATCCCTCCATCCCCGCAACACTGACTCAGCTATGTGGTGTGAGAGGTTGGGATTACCCCACAGCGGTGCCCTTCGAAGAAAAGAAATATTTATATCCAGGAGTGAGTGAGATTCCTGCCAAGCAGCAAATGTGTTCAGTATTATTGAATTATTTGTGTGTGGCAAAAAAAATTGTTTTACCGATGAATGGTACGTCCTTTAACGGCATAGACTTCATCTCATGTTGTTCTATTGAGACCCATCTAACTTCACTGTTCTCTGCATGCAGCCAGATCCAGATTTGTCGGTACTGAGAGGCAAGATAATAATTTCTAAAATGTGGTAGGTTAAGCCCTCCCCTTGAATATGGAGCCTGCAGAGAGATGAGTTTAACCCTGGGTTTTTTCCTTTGCCATATAAAAGGGTTATAATTTTGTTAAGCTCTTTGAAGAAACTCTTTGGAACATTTACAGAGAGACATTGAAATAGGTAAATAAACTTAGGAAAAGGTTCATTTTAATAGTATTTATTCTGCCTATGAGAGACAGAGGGAGATCCATCCATCTTTGAAGATTAAGTTTGGTTTGTTCCAATAATTATATATAGTTATATTTAATTTTTAAATATATGTTCATCCGATTTGCCAATTTGTATACCCAAATATTTGAAACCAGTGTTGCACCATCTCAATGGGTCAGTGAGAGCGCTAATATTGTTGTCCTGTATATTTAGTGGTAAAAAGTAATACATTTGATTGTATTCTGTTTGATATCATATTGTGTGGTAAAGTTTTCACATCATTCATGCTCGACTCAAACCAAATAAATGATCTAAAATAAGGTTTTCCACTCTGACCAACTGTGAATATTGATGTTTTCTTATTTTAACTTGTTAATCCGAACTTCGATGAGTTCAGTCAATTCATCCTGACTAGCGTGACTAATGTTTTCCTTTTCTTGACTTTCCTTCCAGCTGCTCTTCCTATTCCAGAAGACGTCCTTCAGCTGGTATTTACCAACCTGAGGAACCGTCCTCTGAGCGAAGACACCCTCGACTCCATGGGGGGATCAGTGATGAGCTTTTACCACAACCTCATCACAGGCTGCAAAGAGTATCCCGTCATTTCTTTCAAGGGTTCTACACAGGCGCGTGCAGGTAGAGCCCTAGTGGTGCTCAAGCACCTGCCCTTTTGCCCTGGACGAGAAAAGTGCCCTTTCTGTATTCAAGTCAAATACACATTATTGTGGTCGTCATGCTCCGGTTTATTTTTTCTGTTTTTTCGACGTGAGACGGGAGTTGTTCTTCCAGAAAGCCCGTCGGCCCAAAGATGAACGGGACGATGAAAGTCTCCGTTTGATTCCTTCTACAGGTTGGACCCGACATGCCACGTTCAACGAGTCCAGAAGGCCGAGCCCTGTGTCCGGCTGCTGGGAGGCGAGGAGCTTCCAGACGGACTCTCCAGGAGCTGCTGGACGAGATGCCGGCTCATGTCTCCTGTCCTCAGCCTCCAGAGGACGTCATTCATGCTGCTGAGGTCCAGCGGCTGTGGAGACGTCCTCCTCCATGTTGTCTGTTCTTTGGTTTTGTTTCAATGTTCTCCATCCAGTTAGGAGTTTGGTATAAAAGCATCATTTCATAAACTGCTGTTACCGGTACTTACTTTCCTATTTTTGTCAATGAAACTCTTGTAAATATAAATGAGGCATTGCTTTAGTTGGATTATTTAGAGTGAAGATATATGTTGGTATTTGTTACTGATTGTTGCCAACTGACATGACGCATGTTGACGTTTTGCCATGTAGGATGTTTTTTACGATAAAATATCTGTGGTCATTTAAGCTATTTTTGGCAAAACAAAAATATAATTTTGGGTTTAATCGTTTACCTGTTATGAAGAATTAGCACTGGCATAAACTAACAATATATTACTGACATTAATTATTAAGAATCAACACAATAAGTAAATATAACAACTATAACATTGTAGTGCATAAGTCTCAACCATTAAAGTTGATTTATAACCCAATGTGAACATCATAACAGTGTTTGCTGACCCAGTAGTTTTGAATAAAAAGACATTTTGATGTTGTGGTAAATGTATTCATTAAAATCAGGAGATAACAATCTACATACTGTACACAGTTTACATGAACATACAGGATTCCATGTGACAAATGAAAGCATGATGTCTTGTTCAGGCTGAAGCGTCCGTCTTCTTCACAGCTGCTTCCTGTGTGGGCGGGCGGTGTCGGGGGTTTGGGTGGACGGGCGGGGGGGTCCTGATTGACTTGTGTCGTGGTCTGCTGAAGGTGACGGGTTGGTTGACATCCACCTCCAGCTGGGAGAGAGAGAGGAGTCCTGCCCTGTGAGACACAAACACCAGACATGAATACGTTTGAACTGAACCACACAACCTTTACATTATTGGGTTGGATCTGGCCTCCGATGATGGGATCGTATTACTGATACTTCTGTCGTCTGAGTGAGGGATTACTTACTCCGCCCACTGAAAGAAAGGCAACCGCCGCTCTTCTTCTGGTCCTGTAGTCCTTCATCCTTCTCATGTGGTCCTCCCTCGTCATCTTCTTCGTCGTCGTCAAGGAGATCCTGGAAGTTTCTTCTTGTATCACAGCAATCGATACCTAAATAAAAAACTTGGAGACTTTTCTTAATGTTCGTAAGTATAACCATGCCAACTGGTTGGCACTTTATCCGTCCTGCCGGGCAGTCGGGCTCCTCCTCTTCCTGCTGCTCCTGGTGGACTCTTCTGGTTTCTGGGGGACGGGCCGGAGCTGCTTCAGGACGTTCCACAGCTGGTTTCTAATTTTATTGTATATATTGTGTGTCTGTCTATTGTAAACTATATTTTCACATACAAGGAATGTGTCATGGCGGGTGGTGCAACATTAGAGAATAACATTAAACAATCAACAAAGTGCAAACATTGTAACATATTACATTTACAGTAGAATATACAATAAAGTGTACATACAAACCAATAACAGTACTTTAAACAGTGTAGTGTAAGTTTAAAGGGACAAGTGTATCACTAACCTGATAACTTACCTGCGGGCGCGTCGGGCGCGTCGGCGGTGTCGGGCTCGTACGGGTTGGAGCCGGAGCTCATCTGCTGCGAAACGGGCCAAGAAGAGCAACAAATCCACCTGCACATGGTTAAACTCATCTTGTTCAGCGTTAATTTCCTGCACTAACCTGATGGCCGTAGGGAGGCCAGGAGCTCCATCGTAGTCGCCACCAGCTGGAGGGAAACATTTAAGGATTCTTCATTACATAAAATAGTTCTGGATTACATTGAGCAATAATAGATTCAGATTCCAGCTGCTAATCAATCAGTTAGCAGGTCAATATGCAACTGTTTAGACTCGTGAGCCACACCTTCCAGACTAAATGTTTCATGTCTTCTCACGTTCCCCCTATGTAAACCTTTAATTGTGCATTGCTCTGATTTCTTACCTCCGTAGTCGATGCCGATGGCTGCCGCCGGGAGGGGGGGGTGGCGGCGCAGCTCCAACGAAGTCGCCAACAGCTGCAGGGAAACATTGAAACAGGATTCTTCATTACATAAAATAGTTCTGGATTACATTGAGCAATAATAGATTCAGATTCCAGCTGCTAACCAATAAGTTATCAGGTCAATGTGCAACTGTTTAGACTCGTGAGCCACACCTTCCAGAATAAACAATGTTTCATATCGTCTCACTTTCCCCTTTATAAACCTTTAGTTGTGCGACAGGAGGGTTAATTGTTAAATAAATAGTTTATGGGATAGTATTAATTAAAAGGAGCAGATGTTTGTTTCAGTCAAACAGTCAAAACAAACCAACTCATTGTCTCAATCAGATGCGCCTCTACCACACCTGGTGTGATGACGTCACGCTGACGCATGATTCAATTTCAGAATTAATGATTAATTTATTAATTTTCTTCAGAAATTTAAATGTAAAATCTGTCATATTTGATACCCTCTCAATAAAATAACATTGTTTGAAATACACTACACTAATAGTTAACACATACCACAGATATCCAGCGACTTTTAAGACATTCCGGTCCTTAAATAATCATTTTACACGGAGAAACCTCCACCACATCTGTATTTTTCAAACAGGCCCCTTGACATTGTGAACTGTTCAACTATAAACTCAAAAGGTTTCACTAGTTTCTCAACTGAGAAAGTTTTAAATGGTTTTAAGGTAAGAACCAATAACAAAAATGCTAATATAAATATAAAACTTACCTCTGGCGTCGCCCCGTGCGTACAGGTGGTCCTCCATTCTCAGGCTTCTCGGGAGGAAGTCAGTCACTAGAACGAGATTCAAGGATAACTTTCAGCTAGCGGTCAACAGCTCGAGGAGTTAGCTTCACAGCTCTGGTCAACGAGAGGGGTTGAGGTCAAAGTGCAAAGGAGCCGAGGCTCAACGTTCGGCTGTTTATGCAGCCGGCCAGGTCGTTACCATGGCAATGCGCGCGTCTTGCTTGCGTGCCCACAACTTAAATATCTGGATCCTTTTCAAATTCAAAGAAGGGCATCTGAATATGAATACCCGAAAGTTTTAGACCGATAGCTCTGAGTTAAGGGCCCCAAAAACAGGTCCATGCGAACTTTATGGTATCCGGCTACAGACAGCGCCGCCGCTCCCATAACGCGCACTACGCGCTGTGCGTAGGGCACCAAGTCCTGAGGGGGCTCACTCAAAGAAATGACTCATTGGATGAACTCAATTAAATTGTTGGCAGGTTTTCCATCCAATAATTATATGCAACTCCAACTCAAATTTAGCACATCAGTGCAATAAAATGTAATTAAGTTAGTCCAACTCATTTGTATCAAATACATCTAAAATAAAATAACGATATTCATTCAATTAAATTAATTTGTGTTTGTCCAACTCAAAATATAAACTAACTAACAAAATATGCAAAACCCACACAGAAGGAACGCCCCGACTGGGAATTGAACCCACGGCCCTCTGGCTGTGAGGCGACAGTGCTAGCCACTACACCACCGTACAGCCCTGAAAGTGTCTTCACCTCATGTAAACAACTGATTTTCAGCTGGCGCATGCGCAAAGGGTCGTCCTCAATGAAACACATTTATTTTTGAGTTGATATGCACACCATCTAACCTAAATAAATCTAATAAATGAAAGTATTCATACATTTTGTGTTACACCCATAAAATATAAATATCTATTTTTGTAATTGATTTATTTAAATGTATCAAACAATATTTAAATGTGTCACCTCAAAGAAGGGCTTGAATCGTTTTTGTGAGTGTAACCTAAATAAATCTAATAAATGAAAGTATTCATACATTTTGTGTTACACCCATTCAATATAAATATCTTCGTTTTGTAATTGATTTATTTAAATGTATCAAACAATATTTAAATGTGTCACCTCTAAGAAGGGCTTGAATCGTTTTTTTGAGTGCACCACAAAATAGACAACTACAAAATCCTCATAGTTATAATAATTATAATGCCGATATTATTTCAGTCTAGAAATATTCGGCACCTTTTAGTCATGTAGGCACAAAACAGGCAGAACAAGAGAGATATTTAATCGCTCAGCTAACTCTACTTCACAAACAAAGCACCGCGACAACGAGCACAGAGCATTTTAATGTTAAATAAATCACTTTAATATGATAAAGTAAAAGGAGCAGACGTGTGTACAATAAGGCCCGTTTCAACGATCACAACAGAGCAGCTCCGGGTCACGCGCAGCTCAGGTCAGGCGGCCCGCGCGTTCCCGATGGTTACCATGGTGCCGAGTTTATGCATTTTACGGGGTACATTTGAGAATTCTATAAAAATGCTTGAGGCGCCATCTTTTTGGGGAATTTCAAAGTTACATTTCGGCGTTTTGATGCCTTAAAACAAAAATAAAAGGGGTTTCGAGGCTTTGCACTAATTGTCAACACATTCCGCACATCTCCCGACATTTTCAAGACATTCTGGAGCTCAAATCTCATTTTACACGACGAATCATCGACTGAGTCACTTTTCAGAAAATATGTTTTCCCAAAATGTCCTGTCAACATTATAAACGTTAAAACTCAAAAGGTTTCACTGATTTCTAAACTGAGAACACTTTTATGGATTCAAGGGGATACGTTAAGAATAAAAATGCTAAATTAAATGTAGAAATGGTCTTACCTTATGGTCCAAATCACAGCCCGGTCGCTTCAGCAGGGGCTCGTCCTCGGTTCTCGGTCTCTCGTAGTCCGGATCTCGTGTAGTTCTGTAAGACAACAAGTTTTGTTTCCAACAAAAAGACTCACGCAGTGCAAAAGTCTCAGAGTTTCCTTCACAGGTTTGGGTTCACAGGAGGGTTCACAGGTGAGGTCCGCTCGCGTCAAAGTCCAAAGTGCAAAGGGCCGAATCAGAACGTCCGCGGCCTTAAATAACCTCGGTCCGGTTTCCATGGCATTGACTGACGTGCGTACGTACGTGCGTGCGTGCGTGCGATTGAGCAATACAGAGAGACATATTAATTATTTCCCCGATATTTTTTTAATATAATTGATTCATATGAGTTATTATTATTATTCTCTTATTAAAATATAATTGATATGAGTTATTATTATTGTTATTATTATTATTATTCTATTATTATTCATCAGTAATCTGTATGAGCTGTCAAGCCAAAATGGATGCTAAATGAAATATATTATATTATATATTATTATCTTATTATTTAAGAGGGATCATTTACAGTGCATGATGTGTCTCATCATGCACTGTAGAAGAAAACAAAATGTACACAATGCGAAGCTACATATATATCACATTAAAAGTATATAAATATAATATAATATTATTAATTAAATGTAATATACTTTGTTATCGTGGAATATTGTAAATCATAATGATGATCTTGTTGTAATTAATCACGCAGCATATGGAGCCTTATTATTTGCTTTAATGGGTCGCACATCTACTTCTCTTTGATGATTGGCAGATGGGTGAGAAATAGATGACGCGGGCTTGCAGGTGTATGGTCTTCCGACTAAACTACTTCATTTATTTGACAGCTACGTTTCCCCTCTCAACTTCTTGAAACTGTTAGAGAGGTCAAATGATTACTGTCCATTATCTTTTTTCTTTTGTTCTTTTTTAAACAAATAATGTCTTCTCTTATTTGGAAATATTGAAAGGTACATAACACAGTAAACATTAACTGATATGTCCATTGTTTATCATCTTTTTATTGCATATCAGATAACAAACCCACTCCCCCCACCCTCCCACTATATACACCTAGAGTACAAGACATTAAATACATAAACAATACATACAAAGAGGTCACCTCATTTCGCCGAGCCAGACCTACACACACACACACACACACACACATCTGGAACATCTGTATGTCGACACACCTGCACAGAGTCAATATAGTATCACACAAATACAATATATCCAGACATTAAATGACAACATGAGTTGTTCTTCTTCTTTGAGCACGGCCAATTCTACCACATGCCTTGGGGAAAAGACACAAATGAACATCAGAAATAGGATATTGTAAATCTACAACTGGCACTTCTCCGGCTCAAGATTTATTTCCCAGGGACACATTTTTTCTTCATTAATCAGTATTTAAGAATAAAACTTACTCTCTCTGTCATCAATTCCCCTCAAATGTGTTTGGATATCCGTTGGGGCGTTTATTTGAGTTCTTGTGAGAATTTCGCCTAGACCTACTCCGCGGCCCTCACAAGGCTTGTTTACTGACTGTTTACTGACGTTAGTTATGTCGAGAGAATAGAGAGAGGGAGAGATGTACAGGCAGGCATCTTCTTTGTGTTGTTTTATAAATGCTATTAAGACAATTTCGAAAGTATGTTGAATTTATTAATTCATTTTATAAATGTCACAAGAATTCACAGCTAGAAAATAGCAACTAAACTATGCTAGCTCTCGGTATCATGTTTTCCATGTGCCACATTGTTTTCTGTGGTAGCCTATGTGTCTCTTTGTTTTGTCTGTTCCAGTTTTACAAAGATCAATCTTGTATGAGTAATTGCAGAGGCTGAAAAGAGTAAACGCAAGAAAAAACAACACTTGTAATAACTACTTACTAACCCAGATTGAGGTCATGCCGGGAAATATCAAACTTCCGTAAAAACGTTATAAAGCCTCAGTCTGATATTTCCCGGCATGACCTCACTCTCGGTTAGGAGTTAGTTATTACAAGTGTTGTTTTTTCTTGCGTTTACTCTTTTCAGCCAAGCGGGAGAGGTTAGTAAGTTGTTTATTATATGGCATTTTTTTCGCTCCTATTGTTTTGTAAATAAAAACAAATTGTCATGTCATTTTGTTCAGCTCTCATGTCTCACGACACGATGTGTTTCAGGTGTTTCGTAACAACCAGTTACGTGCTCACTTCAAGTTACAGTGAACAATAGACAAATCATTTTGTCGATGGGTGCCCTTTTTTGGGTTTGAGCACCTGCCCCCCAAGATGTCTGAACACGTGCCTGGTTCTACATCACACGGCTAGTGCGTATGGTCTTCGAGAACCAGGAGGAGAGGGAGAACAGCACATCAGATCCTCTGATGGAGGCCCCATCAGGTCTTGTGGTGCCCCCTGCAGGCTCCAGCTCTCCTCATGCTCCAGTCGTGTCTCCAGCTCTTCCTGAGCAGGCGGAGCTGGGAGCCCTGAAGGCGGACCGCAGAAACTCTGTCAGACGCATCGAGGTCGACGGCAGGACTGTGACCCGAGTCATCTCTCCGGTGTACCGCTCTCACAGCACTGAACTGAAAAACCGCTGGAGAGTGAGCGAATACCGGGGAGATGGACCTCTGTCGATTTAATAAGAGGTCGACTCAGAGTCGGGGCAGCAAGAGGAAGGACAGCAGCAGCTGCCCGTCTCCTCCAAAGAAACGCCTCCGAGTCTGACGGGACGGCTCGGAGGGATTCCTTGTCAAGGATCCTCCTGCTTGAGATATGTTGTGTCCTGAGCGACCCCCCAGGTAGCATCTTGCACCTGGGGCCTGTCCACCTTTTTATCCAGAGACTTTGAGGTTTAGTCCTCAGGGCCGGCCTGTGCGTCTTGCAGGGCCGGGGAGGCCCCAGGTAGCGTCTTGCACCGGGGTCTTTGTGGACTAAACCTTGTTGTCTGAGGAGGAAACATTTGGATATAGTTTGGTCATTATGGATTTAGCCCAGGTCAGCGTTTTTGGTGCGTCTGGCACCTTTCTTTATTTCTTGGAGCTGGCCTGTGGGTCCACTTGGTGAAACTAAAGGGAGCGACGGGGAACTCACTTCCTGAAACAACACCAAATGGAGTTATTGTCGCTGACTCATCATCCGTTGAGATGGAGCTTCAAATGTCTGCTCTGCTCTGAAACGACACCCAGAGTGAGCTGATTGGTAGGTCGTCCTTTACAGACGATGGAGGAGTGAGATGACCCGAATATTAGAAACACTTGAGAATATTAATGGTGTCCTCCTGATCATCTGTTTGTCTTGAGACAAAACGAGACGAGACGGCGTGAACTGTGAACTCTCTGGTCCAAGAAGATCGATGCAGGTTCATTTATTCATATTATGGTGAGAATCACGATGTGTATCAATATTTCTTCTGAATCTCTCGTTGCTGAAGTTATGAACTGATTTTCTCTGATCTGCCATTTGTCTTTCAGATACTGACGAGAAGACGAGACTGTCAACCACCTCATGGACACACAGGTTGTTGTTGGTTGTTGATGTTGTTTATTTACTGTTGTCTCCTCTCGTGTTCTTTGTTGTCTTTCAGAGAGGACAAGAAACGACATGAGGAGGAAACAAGAAAAAGTGGACAGAAGAGAAGAAGAAAGGAGACAGGATGCACTGTGAACCCTCATTTCAAAAGATAAATATACATTTATTGTTGTTCTCAAAATTCTTAATTTTTAAAAAGTCGTTTATGAACTATTATCTCTTCCTGTCTTTATTTTGTATTTTGGAGAGAGGTGAGGACACGACTCAGTGACTCATCTAAAGTGACATCACAGTGGTCAGCCAGTAGAATGGTGTTGTTAAAGGTTTCAGTGTGGACGTTTCCTCCACTGCAGCACATCTGAGAGATGAAGTGGCTTTCAACAGGAAACGTCAGCATGAAGCGTCATGTGTTCTTTGTCTGACAGATTACTGTCCAGCATAAATCGTTGGAGGGCTCTTATTAATACACACTACATTGTGACAGTTCCGCAGTTTGAGGCGTAAAAAAATCGATGTGAACATTTGAACCAAAGCTACTAATACATTTAAATAGTTTTACTGCTTAAAGGAAGTCAGGTATTACAGGACACAGCAGTATGTTTTTAACATTTATTTGTATTATAACAAATTAAAAAAGACAATAAACAATCAGTTTCAAGCACAATCACTTGATATTTGTCGTATGTATTTGTCATAAGTATATGTTGGTGACCAAAAAACATTTACAGGTGAACACATTATGAACCCTGAGTTTGATGAATTGATTAAGAGTTCTGCTCAAAACACAACGGGAACCAAATACCGTCGGTTTAGATGGAGAATATCTGGAGAAAGAATTCAACCATTCTTAGTCCGTGTGGCTCAGATTTGAACCAGGAAGGCGGTGTAACAGTGTCAGCAGGGCCATGACAGGAGGCCGGCTCGCCAGGCAGGCAGGAGGCATCATATGGTTCCGTGTAACAAACCTTCTGGCGGGTCAGGTTACCTTTTTACTGCATCAATCCAAAATCCAGTGGAAAATCCCTCTGACAGGGAACCAGGGCGATGCTAATGTTTGAGTTTCCAACACAAATACTACATCCCCGCAGCGCTCCGTTACAGCCGATAACATCGGCCTGCTCCAATTATTTCAGCTGGACAGATTTGATGATTGCCAGCTAGAAATAAGAGGCCTGCGTTGTCTGGAATAGAAGACCCTTTATTGACTTATAAGACTTATGAGCGGTAAATCTGCCACTGTTATTGTAAACTGCATACCAGTATCTGAGGGGGTCAGAAAGAATGGAAAGCTCGACGACAGTAAATACAGGGAGCGGCGCTGCGTATATTTAACCCTCCTGTTACCTTAGGGTCAATTTGACCCCATTCAATGTTTAACCCTCCTGTTACCTTTATATTTACTGACATATTTTACCCTTGGGGTCAATTTGACCCCAGCAATTAAAACCTCCAGAAAATTATTAGAATTAATATTGTTTTCCAAGTTTAAGTGTGAGGTACTTTGTTTGTTTGTTGACTACCTAAATAGCCCTTTAAATATATAAAAAAGTTGATATTTCTTATATGTTTGACACAGTGAAAAACAGCCTGGGGTCAAATTGACCCCAAAGAACACCGACATTAAACATTGAATGGGGTCAAATTGACCCTAAAGGTAACAGGAGGGTTAACACATTTAAGGCATGTGATGGACATGTAAAGCCCTCTGAGGCAAATTTGTGAGAATGGGCTCTACAAAACAAACTGAATCCAGGCGTGCATGGGTTGAATAACGGTTTGACAGGATGCTGCAGGCTGTTTTAGTCTAGTACTGCATGAAAACTCTTCTTATACATATACAGTACATCGACCATATCTGCTTATCCCGTCACTCACTCTAACAACTTCATTCACACAACTGTCATTTTACAGGTCACAGGTGGTCACAGGGCTGTTTGTCCTTCACTAGCTGGCTAGGTGATGCTCTGTATCACCTTTGACACATCGTGACATTGCACTTGCACAACTCTGACATACATTAATATTTGCATTGCCGACGGTTCTGATCCACGCCGCTACTTTTATACCGTTTTCATCACTGAAAGCACAGGAATACATTCAGATCATCAACGCACTGCTTGCTGTTACCGAGCGTAAATGTATTGAGGGTAAATGTATTGAGGGTAAATGAATTGTGTATAAATGTATTGAGGGTAAATGTATGGTGTCCATTGTTAATGAGCGCCCCACACGTGTAGTCATGGAGGAAAAATGGTGGACAAGGAGCGTAGAAGAACGCTGATGATCTTTGATGCCAACTTCCCAGAATATCTTTATATGTTTGTTGGACATCATTCCCTGAACCGATTCTGCCCTGGAGCTGTGCACACTAAATTACCACGGGGATATACAACCCTATCATAAGATCAAAAATCCAAAGTCATTTAGCATTTACGCCCAAAGTTCAACCTCGTGTGCTGAACCCAAGTGGTCCATATGGTTGAGTTCATCCAGTTAGGGCTTGTCTTCGTTTGTCTCGTTCAACCCTTCCAACCTGGATTGGTATTGGGGTTTTAAACACATTGTTCATGTTGGATATGGAATTAAACAAAAAGCCAATATAACTACTTGATTATGTTTAGTAAACGGACAGCATGCTCTGCCTTACAATCACTCTGTATAAGAAACTTTCTTTTTGTGTTCCTGTGGACGAAAGCGGCAGAGTTAGCCAGCACCAGAGTCCCTGAGGAAACATCTCATTGCAACTGAATTGCAACTATACAATACAGGGTTGCAGAGCGCCTGGCCACGCCACAGAAAATAAATAAACAAGAGAGAAAATATGATATATGTAATATTAAAGTTACAGGGCCAACAACCTGAGGTAGTAAATAGGGAATGAAGGAAGGGCAAAGGTAGTGGTGAGAGGAACAACCATATAAAATACTGTACACTGCATAGGTGCTGTGCAATGTACAGTGTGCTCTCTAGAATAGAGCTGAGGTGTAAGAGAGGTGTGCAGAGGATGAGATGGAGCTGATCTTCTGTATCTCTTCCCAGAATCCAGCAGGGTGAACAGGCCGTGGCTGTTTTAATTATTGACTCTCAGGCACCTCGTCTCACCCCCCATTGCAAGAAGCTGGCGTGCCAGCGGCTACGGTGAGGGTCAGCTGATCGTGTTGAGCAAACCGCGGCTTCTGTAGCCCGAACATTGAACTGTTAGCCCCCTCTCCACCACCTACTGCAGGGACAGCGGAGCACGTTCTCCAACAGAAAGGACAGAACCAGGAGAACGTTCCTGCCCCCTGCGATTAGACTTCATAATACACCTTTTCTGGCCAAATCCTCCTCAAATGTACAGCAATAAACCTCCAGTGCTTTATACTTTAGATACACTATATACACTTTCATTTATATATTATTTTTTCATTTTCATTTCCTTTGTTTAAATTCTTAAATGTAATGTACCCTGTTATTTTATTTTATGGTATTGTATATATGTAAACATGTTTGCTGCTGCTTCGTTAATTTCCCCCTAAGAATGAATAAAGTGTTATCCTATCCTAGATGGACACCAATTGTGTTCTGGGCTCTATATATGGACACTCATTTCTTCAGGATCCTCCTCTCCATCACAAATGCACCAGGATGTTGACTCAGCAGTCCAGATACTCTGCAGATCCTCCAGGATCTCAGGCCTGGGCCATGTCAGTTTGTGATGTTTCAGTTTGGATACCATCTGTTGCTCCTCTGCAAAAGTCAACAAGCACTGGCATGGGGATTCTGACTTCTTAAGTTGTGTAGTATATTCTCGTGATACCAAATATGTAGTATCTTCCTGTCGACCGTGGAAGATTGAAGAAATGATGATGAAGAAGGAATGTTCGAGCGACTCAGCACTTGATAGGAATACAAAGTTTATTCTACAAGATACAGGTCAAAAACAGACGCCTAGAACGACTGGGGACTTTCAGGAGCCAGATTGCGAAAGTCCGAAGATGTGACATTCTGCTACAAGTTATATAGGGAGAAGGAAGGGGTCACAATCTATAGGCCGGCCACGTCAGTTGGGGCTAAAAGTGTCCTTCTGACCCCCACCCTACATGGTCATCTTCTGCACCAAGGCCTTCACCCCAGTGGGCTTCCATTCTCAGATATTCCCCCAACCTACAGCATTGATACTTGATACTGTTGTACACCACAAATTCCCCACAGTCGCTTCATAGAAGTAAAGCTGTTGTCTCAGGATGGAGGTGGATAAGTGTGATGTCCATCACAGTAGTTTGTGCTCAGATCAACGATGAGCTCCTCGGTTTTGCTGATGCTGAGCGAAGGTTTCTTCCTGCTACTTGGAGTACTGCACTCGCCAAACAGCTTCATGGGGATAATTGTTAGTGTTTTAACACTAATCTGAACTAAAACAGCCGTGTGATGTAGGTCTTGGTATTTTCAATGTGTGAGGGCTGGGTGGAGATCAGCGAAGGGGCCAGCCTCTGTTTTATCTGTTGGCTGTGAATGCAATTTGGCAAGAGTCCCAGTTATCTGGGATGTTGCCTATGACAGGCTGTAGAAGCAGTTCGACAAAACACGTTATCAGAATGGGGGAGTCGTTTAGACGAAACACAGCCGACCTTTCAGACACAAGATGGGAACGCCGTCACAGTGATATTTTTGAAATGTCAGTGATGGGGCTTCCGGTTCTGGATGGCAGCGTAACGAAAGGTCTTTCAATAAAAGTGAAAGAAATCGTCCGGAAAGTCAAAATGATAGGAGTGGTTTATGTTTATTATATTCGGAAAGATTGCGAGGATGACATCTAAGCGAAAGGGTTAAAAGCCCATAAAGAACCATGACATTCCCGGCATGAAGGATCTATAGATAGAAAGAGCTCACCAGGCATCAGCACCACTGCCTCCGGCAAGCGTCCGGCGCAGATTGATCCTCGGCAGATTCCTCCTCGGAAAATTAATCCTTGTTTAAAATTCCTCCTCGTCAGATTCCTTCGTTTCAGAATGAAGGAAGAAATAAAATATCAGAAGAAAATCCTTGGAAAAGCTGCAGAAACAGCCTTGCCCACAACTCTGGACCGGGAATCCTAATCAGACATAAGGAATACACGAAGAGGTCTAAATGAAAACGTCAGACAATTCCTGTTCCTGTAACCATGAGGCTGAGAGTATTGGATGATAATGGTAGAGAAACCTGGTGGAGGACCGAATAGACTGGGGGTTCACACAACCAGGTATATCATTTTTAAAATTGTTTTAACTAAACAAAAAACAGAGAAAATACTTTTAATCATAGCAACATGGTGGAGACATAAAACAGACAGAATATTCCCTGGCTGTCATCACAGCAGAAAGCCTCTAACCTCGTTCTCCCTCAGAGTTGAGAAACAGTCAAAGAACTTCATGAAGACAAAAATAATAACTATGAAGTCAGGGGGCCTCCTGTAGCCGCTCAGTGAAGCAGAATCTGCACCACCAGCTCTGGAAAGGACAAAGGGATCAGTCCGGCAGGGTCTCCCGGTTTAGTTAATAATCTGGAATTCTATTTATCCATTTTTTTATTTTGACTGATAGATCCAGCTTTTTGGAAGCCCTTTAAGGAGGGGACCGGCCCAATGTGGGCTTGATACCTTTAAATAAGCAGCACCCAGACCCAGTTTATATTTACCCTATTCATCATTATTACTACGGAACAATATCCTGAGGAATAATAAGGAGATTAATAATAGTATTACAAATGAATAATATGTTGGCTGATAACATTAATAACAATAATACTAATAATGTCTTTAATAATAACTATGTCAAAAACAGAACTACATGAAAACACACACACATATATACAGGACTGTCTCAGAAAATTAGAATATTGTGATAAAGTTCTTTATTTTCTGTAATGCAATTAAAAAAACAAAAATGTCATGCATTCTGGATTCATTACAAATCAACTGAAATATTGCAAGCCTTTTATTCTTTTAATATTGCTGATTATGGCTTACAGCTTAAGAAAACTCTAAAATCCTATCTCATAAAATTTTAATATTTCCTCAGACCAAGTAAAAAAAAAGATTTATAACAGCTGAGTGTTTGTCAAGGCTCAGGAAACCCTTGCAGGTGTTTCGAGTTAATTAGACAATTCAAGTGATTTGTTTAATACCCTACTAGTATACTTTTTCATGATATTCTAATATTTAGAGATAGGATATTTGAGTTTTCTTAAGCTGTAAGCCATAATCAGCAATAAATCAGAATAAAAGGCTTGCAATATTTCAGTTGATTTGTAATGAATCCAGAATGCATGACATTTTTGTTTTTTTAATTGCATTACAGAAAATAAAGAACTTCATCACAATATTCTAATTTTCTGAGACAGTCCTGTATATACAACAAAGATTTTTTTGTTGTTGTCATAAATAATAAATAAAATGACTGAAAGAAAGATCTGTGTGAATTATGGATGGAGTGACGTTTTCCATCATTTGAGCTTGTGTCTTATTGATCATCTTTACATCCAGATTGAGGAGAGAGAAAGGACAGAAACTTGATGTCAAGGTCTTGATTCCAAAGTATTTTGAATTGCTTGATTTTTTTGTTCCAGTTCAGTTTGAAGAATTATATTATTATGCCCCTTGAAATGGCTTTTACTGTCAAAGGCCGAGAAGTTGGTGATAATTTTGGAAAAACAATATGGAAACTAATATTTAACTCAAATATATTAAATTATCCAAAAACATTGGAAACCTAGAATGGGCACTCGGTAGAGCGCATACCTTCGCATATCACAAGATTGGGCATTGAATTATGAACATTTTGGCATTAGTTGCATGCCAATTGGACAAAAATGTATCGTGCTATGGTAAAAAAAAGAGTTTGACCTTTCCATGACCTTGACCTTTGACCCGATTGAGATAATAACCAATCATCCGAACATTTTGACCTGTTCATGACTTGACCTTGACCTTGATCGATCCCAAAATCTAGTCAACTGGTCCCGGATAATAAACAATCATCCCACCAAATTTCATGCGATTCGGTTCAATACTTTTTGAGTTCTGCGAAAGATTTTGACCTGTTCCTGACCTTTGACCTTTGACCCGATCGATCCCAAAATCTAATCAACTGGTCCCCGGATAATAAACAATCATCCCACCAAATTTCATGCGATTCGGTTCAATACTTTTGAGTTCTGCGAAAGATTTTGACCTGTTCATGACCTTTGACCTTTGACCCGATCGATCCCAAAATCTAATCAACTGGTCCCCGGATAATAAACAATCATCCCACCAAATTTCATGCGATTCGGTTCAATACTTTTTGAGTTCTGCGAAAGATTTTGACCTGTTCATGACCTTTGACCTTTGACCCGATCGATCCCAAAATCTAATCAACTGGTCCCCGGATAATAAACAATCATCCCACCAAATTTCATGCGATTCGGTTCAATACTTTTTGAGATTTGCGAATAACACGCATACAAATAAATAAATAAATAAATAAATACACGGCGATCAAAACATAACCTTCCGGCATTTTCAATGCGAAGGTAATAAAGGAAGAAATCTAAAACTAAATCTAAAACTTAATGATTCCGGGAAAGTATCCGCAGTAATTTTCTGGAACACAATAAAAGCTGTAATAGCCTAAGAGGGAACACTTTTTCCATGGGCAAAAATTGGTAGATATGTGGGGGATATTACAGCTATAATTTATTGACAGCAGTGACGTGCGGTGAGGTTCATGGTTGGTGAGGCACTGACTCCTTCAGTGTCAGATTTACAAATATATAAGCCCAAAAGGGGCTTATTCAATTGGCTACTGGTTATTTCATGTCTCATCAGCATTCTTCACACAACACACACACAGTACATTACAGATACGTAAATCAGGGCTCTCAAGTGTCACGCATTGAGCGTGACAGTCACGCATTTCGGTCTTTAGTCACGCACTTCCGCCACACATCGTATTTATCACGCTGAAAAAAAACTCTCGGCTATTTAATGTTTTAATGTGCCGCAGCATGCAAACATGAGCTGGCCGCGCTGCCCTCTATGCAGGACTCAAAATGACTTAAGTATAAATAAATAAATGCATGAATAAATATAGGAATAAATAAATAAATGTATAAATAAATAAATGCTTAAATAAATGTATAAATAAATAAATAAATGCTTAAATAAATAAATACAGGAATGAATAAATATAAGTTATAAATCAACAGGACATCATTAAATAAATATAGTTCTACATTTCTGTATTTCTTCATTTATTTCTTTCTCTATGTGTCCACACGTATTTCTTCATTACCTTCGCATTGAAAATGCCGGAAGGTTATGTTTTGATCGCCGTGTATTTATTTAATTATTTGTATGCGTGTTATTCGCAAAACTCAAAAAGTATTGAACCGAATCGCATGAAATTTGATGGGATGATTGTTTATTATCCGGGGACCAGTTGATTAGATTTTGGGATCGATCGGGTCAAGGTCAAAGGTCATGAACAGGTCAAAATCTTTCGCAGAACTCAAAAAGTATTGAACCGAATCGCATAAAATTTGGTGGGATGATTGTTTATTATCCGGGGACCAGTTGATTAGATTTTGGGATCGATCGGGTCAAAGGTCATGAACAGGTCAAATCTTCTTGAATCACATGGAATTTGGTGGGATTATTGGTTATTATCCGGGGACCATTTGATTAGATTTTGGGATCAATCGGGTCAAAGGTCAAGGTCATGGAAAGGTCAACATCTTTTTTTTTACCATAGCACGATACATTTTTGTCCAATTGGCATGCAACTAATGCCAAAATGTTCATAATTCAATGCCCAATCTTGTGATATGCGAAGGTATGCGCTCTACCGAGTGCCCGTTCTAGTTTATTTATGACTTAATACGGTTGGACATTCCGTAAGGTGTCACTGCTGTGGCCTCATCTTTACATCTGTACTGAACGGATTAAACTAAATTCCACCAGCATGTGCTCACCTGCACCTGAGGAAACAATACTTTGGACCATGTTGACACAAACATTCCTGGCAGCTACAAAGCTCTCCCCCCTCGGACAATTAGACCACATTTATCTGCTTCTCATGCCAACAGTCTCCTAGTAAAAAGGTCAAATCGTCAGAAATAAACTTTTTGTTTTTTTAATCATTAAAGGGCCATCAGAATTATGCATACACTTTGACATCCTCATTGAATGTGTTGTTACTCTGTAATGATTCCTTCTGGTCACATGACATCTATTGCATCTGTCCATCCTGGAGAGGGATCCTCCTCTGTTGCTCTCCTGAAGGTTTCTTCCATTTTTTCCCTGTGAAAGGTTTTTTCTATTTGTTGGGAGTTTCTCCTGATCCGATGTGAGGTCCTGGGACAGGGATGTCTATGTGTACAGATTGTAAAGCCCTCTGAGGCAAATTTGTAATTTATGATATTGGGCTATACAAAATAAACCGAATTGAATATGAGACTGCCGTTTATGAGTAGAGCGCCGTTGCACACAGCGGATGTGTGCACCTGCGCTCTGAATTTGTTTATGCCGGAGTTTCAAGTCGGTTTCTCTCACAGGTCATGGCAAGACTTTTGGAAACTAATTCTGGAACAGCAAAGTGTTTCTAATCTCTTTTTAGGTGTTCCTTTGTGGAGCAAATCATTTGCGGATGTCCTTTTTCCTGTCGTCTTACAAATGTTACAAATTGCCAAAAGTTCAAGGCTGTAGAAAATATGTTTGGGAATGATTGGTGAGGCCCATACAGTAAGCAAGGAATCCAAAGTTCCCTCTAAATGACAGTGTACTGAAAATTATAGTCTCGCCTTACCATCATCCTGCTGAGACAACAAAAGAACAGCTGGATGGAGAAAAAAAAAACCTGTGAAAAGCCACATTGGGAAATCAAATACCTGCAATTAGAAGCTGTGCCGGGGAAGCCATGGAGTTACGAGCATATCCTCGACAGACAGATTCTGGGGAAACAGTTGAAGTTGTTGTTTTACGCCTGAAAAGATACTATGGAAATGAAAGAGGATATCTCTGTGAAAAGAATTTATTACATCTTGAAAGCATTACATGGGGCTTACCGTTATCTTTAGGTTATTATCGGACCTGTCAGTTTATTTCAATCAAGCACAAACTGCTACTCCAATTTCATGAAAGCTTTAAATAAGAAGAAACATACACGTGTCGTCAATAGATCATTCCACGTTTAATTGTGGGTGAATTCAAGATTTCTTTCTGACAAACATCTCTGCTGTAACATGTGTTCATTCATTTCAGAGGAGACTTCTCAGTGAAATACGCCCCTTTAAATCCAGGACGTTAATAGTGACACAAATAGTTATTCATTTAAGCCTTTCAAAGTGCAACTATAGGTGTACATGTGTCACGGAGACTTCATATTAATTCATGTAACATGACAAAACAAGTCTGTTCCAAGCAACCGCCGACACATGTGGGTCATTTCAAAGATTATTTCCATCAGAGGAACAAAGTTGAATTGTTTCACGTTCTGCACAAATCTATAAAGCTATTTAAACACATCAAAAGAAAAGTTAGGTGAACGATGTTCAAGGCACTTAGAAATACGCGTGAAGGGAATTTTCAGAAAACAAAACTCACGTACATTAAACACAAATTGACATTAGATCCAGTTGGGACTCAAGACAGGTTCAGTGGTTGAAAAAGCAGGTTTCTGTTTCGAACAAATGAAGTAGCACAAACCATAGCCGAGCTAACATTATGGGCTGCCATTCATCCATAAAGTGCATCACATGACCCGTTTTCCATGTCGAGCTTGAGACGGATCAAAAGAGCTGTGGTTGTTCTCCACTTCATGAAATCATCATCAAAGAGTGAAACCACTGCACTTCAAGTGTTTTCATATGGCTTTAGGACATGCAAATGATGCGTTAATCAACCACCGGACCCGACCCGCTTGTTACCATGCTTTATAGTCACACACTTATCAAGACTCTGGTCCGACCCGAGTGCCGCTGCTTGCAGTGTTAACATCTTGTCTACTCTTGGTAGTTTCTCAAGATTACTAACCCGAGATGTAAAAGGTCAGTTCATCCAGGCTGTATGAACTGTTCTCACCCGACTCTCAGAGAAATCTAGCAGTGCAGATAGTTCTGGTTTAATATGCAGCGGTCACGGTTCCTCATAATGTTACCCACAGATGGCCCTATGAAGAGGGATTATGGTCCGGAAGATGGCGGTTCCACTGTCTGTGGATAATCAGTGGATTACTGTTTTCTCAGTACATTTTCCAGCACTGTGGGCAACACACACAAAAATTCCATACACCTAATTTACATCAATATAGTGGCAGACATCTTAGACGTGGATATCTTAGAAGGTCCTGAATACAGAATGCAAAGCAAATCAATTGCCTCCATACGGCTCTCAACATGGAGACAGCTGAGCCTGCAGCTAGCAGCTAACGGTGAGCACAGACTATGCATACAACGCCGCCGGTGCTGAGAGGGCTAACAGTGTTTACCTCAAGGGGAAGGCTTTGGAACGCGGCAATATGAGCGCCAAGCAGAGCGGCCATGACCGAAGACTGTTGAATTTTAAAAATCGCAGCCAACTGTCAAACACGTTAGCTGATGACTTTCAGCCAAACCCCTCCTTGGTTACTCTGAACTCACGAACATGGCTGGTGTAGATAATAAAACAGATCACTATATAATTTAAATTGATTAAAGTCAAATTGAAGTCTATTACAAGGACATTATGTTAGCCGGGTGAGATCAGCTAACGTTATGTTTCACAATAGTTAGCGGGTGGATCTCATTTCTAGACGGTGTCTTAAGCACGCTAACCGTTGCTACGCAGCGTTGACTTGTTCCACCATGTCAGACCAACATTGGCCAGCTGATAAGTGCAGGTTGTTCTCAACCTCCTAGACATCGTGGTCAAAAGTAACTTAAAAGCAGAACATTTGACACTTCCGAGGGCAGCTAGCATTCAAGAGGCGCCGCCGTAGTAATGGAGACGTGTTCACTTCCAGTATTTCCCAGTTTTTTGTGTGTCTTTACGTTGCAAATAGCTTTTTGCCGCTATATTAATTTTTGGAATCTGGTTTATAGAACCTTTAAAATGGGCCATAATGCCATAATGCACATCTGCAGAATCTGGAGAGATGACAGTTCGGGTTTTCCGTAGATTGTCATGATTGTGAATGTCATTTTTGATTTTTTTTGTCAGGAAGCCAAACCTTGGCTTAGATAAAGTTCTTTATTTTCTGTAATGCAATTAAAAACAAAAATGTCATGCATTCTGGATTCATTACAAATCTAATTGCATTACAGAAAATAAAGAACTTTATCACAATATTCTAATTTTCTGAGACAGTCCTGTATATGCGCAAGATCAATTGATTCAGACCAGCAGCCGCTGTGTGAGGTTGAAAAGCAAACGATTGAGAAATCCCCACACAGATCCACTTAGTCTGAGGTTCAAATAACTGTAGCCATGTCATTCAAGATATTGTTTTAAAATCTTGTACATGTTGTACGAGGTCTTCAGGATACCTTCTGTAGGGGCCAGACGTATAACATATCCCATGACCCATCATCGTATCGTGGGAGATAAGTGAAACGAGCCGTTGCAGAACATCACAGCTCTTGTGATTAATGCTGCTTCAGATCCATCTTCAGGACTGAACAGAGGTCAAATGTGGAACGCGAACAGAGGAAATTGGAGTTTTGATTAGAGGAAGGACTGATAAGGAAAACCAGGCCAAAAAAACCACAGAGATCATGGAATAGTGCTTCAACACAAGGAAGTAGAGGAGGAGCAAATGGAGAGAAAAGGGAGGAGACGGGTATCAGCGTCCATTGTTATTGTTGCAGCTTCTGGTGGTTAAGCTGAGTGACCTCAATGACCGGAGGAGAGGTGCTGGGTGGAGGACCACACCAACAGGCAGAGGATTGCACCGGCTGGACCTCGCACCTGCCGCTAGAGATAGGGAGGTCACAGAAGAGGAAACACATTCAGCAACTGACCGTTACAACTGGAATGAACTGCAACGTGAGAGCGGCACACGTCAGCCAACATGAAGCCAGACGGACTGAGAGGATCGAACAGGCCATGTATGTTAGAAAGCTGCTAATGTCGCCCGTCTGAGGCGCCATCCTTGTGGAAGGAGACACCGTTGGGACATGTTGATAATGGCACAACAACCGCCAGGTACAGGTCCAGGTCCACTGAAAACACAGCAGGGAGCTGTTTATCTTGGATCCTCTTCCTTCTCACACTGCATGACAGATAATGGGGAGACGTCTGGATAAAGAACCAGAACTCAGCACAGTTTGTGAGTTGCCCCTTGGTGGAATACATTGCTACCAGGCATTCAACATTTAATGCTGTGGATTATTTTGTAGTTTTCAAACAGACACCGGTCAGTGTTACACAGGCAGAATGAGTCGGGTTTTGTCGGTTGTGGTTTGAGGACAAGCGGTTAGAAGCCACCCCCACATTCACTCTCGTTTTGGAGCGAGCTTTTTTCCACTTGGCTTTTCGCCGTGCTTATTACTTTTTTTTTCCGGCGGTGTGTCCGCCATTTTCAGAACTAACATCCCCAACAGTCCAAAATAAGGAAATCCAGACCGTGTGCAGGCTCTCTACAGATGCAGACACCACAACACACTTGTAATGGGCCATCATAAGCGATGATTGAGAGCTTATGTTTGGATGAGTCCGAATGAGTCGCACCCCCTCATTCTGCCTTCAATAAACAGGTTTTCCCTGCATGTCATGTCACCAGATGGGGAGAAGAAGGAGCAACACCTGAAATCAAACAACCTGCACGGCCCCCACAGTGAGCAGACATCACCGTGTGCAAGAGAAGCGTGTGTTAGTCCTCTGATGCAGGGGAGCAGTGTGGCAGCCAAAAGGTTTACAGAGCACAGAACACTGCAGTACCACGGAAACACACCACGGTTGGGAACAACTCATTTTCAATTAAAAAAGGGGAAATACTAGTAAAATCTTCCCTTTTCTCGAGTGTCTATTTTAGAATTCATTGTGTGGCCTGAAAGTCTGCTCTAATAAACAACAAGCACCTTCAAGCTTTGGAGTAAAAGAACACCATCTTTCTTTCAACTTTCGCCAGCGTAGGCCAGCGTAGTTTAAAGGGGACATTTTTGGCATAATAAATGTGGACGTTAAATCAGTGTTGATTGTAAATGTCAACTGAAGCAATACATTTCTTTAATGTATTTTATGCCAGAGAGCCGGGTTTGCAGTAACAAGAAAAATCCAGCTGCGTCCTTTGATGCGGGGGTGGGGTTGAGGGGTGAGGGGTGAGGGGTGGGGGTGGGGTTGAAGGGCATACGAGGAGGAAAGTGGTGTGAGAGGGTAAAGAGTAAAGGGAGTGTTCAGCAGGTCGGGTTTGCAGTGTGTGCTCAAAAATGTCTGCACCGTTGGACAGAAGCTCAAACGCAATGCATCCTGGTACATGTAGGCGTCACCACTCTGCACGGCGCAATCAGCTTCCTCTGTCACTATAGTACACACAGAGTAATGAATCGCTTGAATTGACCATGGACACCGATTGGGATGTCCACATTGTTTACTGAATTGGATGCAATGAAAGTGAGCTGACTCCAACCGTGATAAACATCCTGACTGCAAACACATAAAGGAAATGTTATTACAATGCTCACATGTCATAGATATGGCCAGTGTGGATATTAGGAACAATAACAGCAACACTTGAATGCAGATATGGCATATGAGCATGGTATTAAGACCAGATGTGAGAATAAGAGAAACAAGGGGAAAAGAACACCTCCATTCTAGTTGACAATGGGATTCACGTTGCTGAGAAGAAGAAGAGGAAGAGGACAGTATGCCTGTGAGGTGTTAACCTGAGCTGGTATCCAGTATAAAGTACCTCACATGTTATGGGACTCTTTTTTCAGATTGTGGCAGCACTGCTGTGAAATGTGAAGGGCAAAAAAACACAAGAAGGGAAGGGGAAAAAAAATTTAGAAGCAAGTTTTAAAGTGATTATGGTGAAAATGATAATAACGGTAATCATATTTTCACTTTCAAATCAAATGATATATCTGCAGACATTCATGCCAGTGAATCATTTCTTTCAAGGACAGCTCGGAGACCAGTGTGTCTATCCAGCCATGTGCAACAGTGGCGGTCATTGGGGACTGACATTTATTAGGACACTTTGGGTTATGGATTTCTTGACACTAAAACGCCAGTTATATTACCCAAGCCAAAATCCAGTAAATCGGAACAATTTCTGGAAATGATCACTGATCTCTGGGCCTCATGTGGGAATAAAGAAAATCAACCAAAAAGTAACCATTATAAGGCTTTATAATTGATTTGTATGTCCGTGGTAATTGGGGCTACTTTCTGGTACCGATTAATAAATCAATGCAGTGCAAAAAAAGGAAGCTTATAGTTAATGATGAATCAAAAGAATTGTGATTGGATTAGTGTTTGATTTGCAAGTGGAACTTTTGACGGGTGCACTTAAAGTTTAACAGAAGTATTCTCAGATCAAATTACAGAATTTGAGAGTCTCCTTAGCAGGAGCTCAATACCAAGAGACACAAGCGCAACAGAAGAATTCACCGGAAAATGATTTACACTCATTGCGTCCTCATAGTCGCTGTAGTTACTGTACGTGTGTGAAAGGGAAAATAAAGGACTTGAAACTTTAAGTCATGTGAGGAAAACACAAGAGAATTGGGAGACGTGGCCTTTGAAGACCTGAGTATTTGTAGAAGCAAAGGTCAGAGTGCACGGATGCTATGGGTGAGTGGGTAGCAGGTCCGTCTTTCAATCAGGGGGTTGGAGGTTCAATCCCCGCCCTAGTCGATGTGTCCTTGAGCAAGACACTTAACCCTGAGTTGCTCCCTGTAGCTGCGTCTACAGTGAATGAATGTAACAGTATTGTAAGTCGCTTTGGATAAAAGCGTCAGCCAAATGACATGTAATGTAATGGATGCAACATTCAACGTTGACCAATCAACCCCGCCCTCGACTCCTGAGCCTCGTCCTAAAGCATTGGAAATTGTATTTTGGCAGAAAAACACCAAATGGGAAATAACCCTCATAAATAATGTGCTCGGTGTAATGGAACCATGTAGAATGGGTGGTGGTATTTACTAGAGAATGGGGCTGTGCGTGTTGCGTTTGCTCTCGACGTTTGTGGAGTTGCTGGTGCTGCGCCTGGTACGCGTTGTGTGTGTCATTACCCGGCGTCGTCAAGCACATCCTGATCCGCCTCTGCAGCGGACGACTCCACGTCTGCACTGCTCTCGCTCCCCCGAGCTAACAGACCGCACAGCGACTCGGGGCTCACACATTCGCCACTGGAACAGAGACACACACACACACAACCACATTGTTACAACGTACAGTATTATGCTATTTCAGAACTTGCCTGTGGACCTTAATTACCACCGCTTTCTGCCAAAGAAGCAGCATGTGGCGGATTTCCACCAAGAGATAATAAAACTGTAAGGGTCTATAATCTGAACTAATAAACTTATTTTAGGAACTGCTCTCAGAACAGCAAAGCAATAAGTGTCTGGACTCACAACTAATCATGTGCCGAGACAAACTCAACATGGGACTTTGACTTTGTTAGCCGTGGCACTCTACAATGTTTTATGACCCTAACTTTGAGATGTGTTCAATCATTCACATTCCTGAGGGATTAATAAACATCTAATTCACATCTTTTTAAATAAAAGAGACATGACATGATTTTCTAGGCCTAGTCGTAGAAAGCTCCTGTATTTTATCAATATTAAAACATCTACATGATTTATAAAGGTTATGTGTAGTATTAGTTAACTTAATGACAGCCAAATATGTTTACAATTGTTGTCGTTTCCCTCCATCCCCTGTCTCCATGAGCCCTGCTGCTACGAAGAGGGGGATAAGAGATGCAGACGAGGAAGAGCGGTTCAAGTCAAACCTCAACGAAAGGGACGATCGGGTTCCGAAGATATCAGAGAAAGTCGGATGGTTGAGTGCGAGTCAACAAACTACGTATCATCCAACCGGATGCAGACGTCTCAACCTCACAGCTGTCCAGAAGTAAAGGAGTTTGATGTTCCTCGGCCAAAATACATTTAAGTCACATGATCAAACAATCTTCGATAGAAATATCTCAGACCTAAAGAGCTAAAGTGTGTTGCTGCACAACACACTGCAGTAGATCGCTGGAGATCCTGGCAAACTCAGCACTTTACTTTACTCAGGACTTTAATTTGTTTTCCCCCTGTATATTTAGTATTAGTATTTAGTTTTGTGTTTTATAATTATTTGTATTAATGCTCTGATGTGCACCGCTGCTGTGATTTTTGAAATGTCCCCACTGTGGGACGAATAAAGGTATATCATATCATATCATAAATGTAATTTAAAACTAATAAAAAAAGGCTTTTCAATCTTCCGTGGTGTTTCATAAACTCTGAACTGCTAAACGGTGCATACATCATTTAAATTAAATTATACTATTTAACTTATTTTACAAGTATGAGACGTCAAACGATGGATTTAAGAGTCACTGGTCACCTGGTCACATGTAACCCTTTTCATTGAGTTGTGGTTCATTGTTATTCATTCCACTCTTCATCCTATTCATTATTTACTCCCTTCAAGTTGTTTATTTTATCGCTTATTCATTTATTTTCTGTTATGTAGTTAATCAAATAAATATTGAATGTACACATGTTATATTAAATATGTCCTTGTACACCTTGAGAAAAATTCAGAAGCAACTCTGAGATTAAGATTTAATTGATTAATATCAAATTTGAGTGGCGTCCAAAAAATGTATTTCTGTTAGTCAAACTAATGGTGGCTTATAGCTTCAGTAGATAACCATCAATATTTGTATGGGTTTATGAGTTATTGAACTCTGAAAAATAGTTACATAAATGTATATCTATACATTTATTATGTATTAAATCTGCTACTTGCCACAATGCTACAAGAACATGGTGCGACCCACTTGTGTGTGTGTGTGTGTGTGTGTGTGTGTGTGTGTGTGTGTGTGTGTGTGTGTCTACTACAGTACGTCTACTGACTTGATATGCTTCTCCAGTAGCAGGACGGCTTGCTCCCTCTCCTGCAACCTCCTCTTCAGAGAGGCGATCTCCTTCTGCTTCTCCAGCAGCTCCTTCTGGAGACGATAGTTGCTCTCCTCCAGAGTCTCGCAGAATGCCTGGAGGGAGGCAGCGACGGAGAAAAGAAGCAGAGAAAATATTTGCCGGCAGTAGAAACCAGGATTGGGGGGGAAATCCTGACCATCAACAGAAGAGGAGACAGAGAGAACATTTCTGCATGCAGGAGACCTCAACGAGGCCGACTCGACTTTAACCCTCCTGTTCCCTTTCGGGTCAATTTGACCCCATTCAATGTTTAATGTCGGTGTTCCTTGGGGTCAATTTGACCCCAGGCTGTTTTTCACTGTGTCAAACATAGAAGAAATATCAACTTTTTTATATATTTAAAGGGCTATTTAGGTAGTCAACAAACAAACATAAAGTACCTCACACTTAAACTTGGAAAACAATATTAATTCTAATAATTTTCTGGAGGTTTTAATTGCTGGGGTCAAATTGACCTCGAGGGTAAAATATGTTAGTAAATGTAAAGGTAACAGGAGGGTTAAAGCCAGCTATAAATCCTAAATCTAAGAGTTAAATTAAAACATGTTTATTGGCTGCTGTGATGGGAGTGAGCACCTGACGTCGACGTCGAGTCACTTCCTATGACATCCCTGGAAAATGTAGGGCCATTGCTTCAATACAATCTCCATATGGGACCTGAAGTTTGGCACTGACTTTAAAATGACACTCATACTTTATTTTGAGTACTTTGTATTTAATGTAGACACACAGAGGAAATGAGACCTCCATCTCACAGTGAGAGGGAGACGAGTGGTGATAGGTCAGTCCTAACAGCTCAGACAATGAAAACATTGATGACAGCCGAAAAGAATGTCAACCAATATATAGAAAAGGACACTTTTTTATAGCTTTCTATTTCCAAAGCCTCTGAGCTGCAGTTGGGTGTTTATTTTTATATTTTTTTTATGTGGCAGTGCTTGTAAATATCGGGGAGCCTAATGAAAAAAGTGTGAACTTTTGATACTTGAGAGTTTCTCTAAGATATGGCCTGTTCTCAAAGCTACCGTATTAATGTTCAACACTCAGTCCTACTAAACCTCTTTAAAAAGGCCTTGAAGGGACACGGAAAGCAGCACAAACACACAAACATGGCAACACACACTTACTCTGCTCTCCTCCAGACTATCAAAAGGCCCGGGTGGGGTCATCCAGACACAGAAACTCTCTCACGGCCAGGCTGTGAAGGAGGATAAATAAAGTGACATGTGTGAGTGTGTGTGTGTGTGTGTGTGTGTGTGTGTGTGTGTGTGTGCGTGTACTCAGCTCAGTAATACGATTTTTTTTTAAACGAACTAAAAAGTAAGGGATTATCAATTATGTGGCATATTTATTGCACGTGGTCCACCTGGAGAGATGCCGCACTGAGAAGAGGCCCTGGTGTCGGTTTACTCACCAGGAGGTGGGTTTCTGATCACGTGTTCCGTGCCAGATATCCACGCTTATCGTTTATCTTCATGGCGTGTGCACGGAGGGCAACTCCTCTTCAATAACTTTGTTTGAACTTTGTTTCATGGATGCACCTGATGCTAAAACATTTCCAGCCATTTGAATGTATGAACAATGAGGCCTCACATAATTACAGTATGTGGACCATTTATCATGGAAATTACACCTCGGCCTCTTGCAGGGAAAGCAAGATGAATGGTAGAGAAGGATGCCCTGCCCCTACCTCCCCCCCCACACACCCCCCACACCCCCCTCTCTTGCTCCCAATTTGGGCGATCCTGTTTACTCAGTTTCCATTCTTCTTGCCTGGGGTTACTGGTTTAGTGAATTTCAGTCATACAGATTTAATCATTACTCTACAAGCCCATAAAAATAAGTTGTGCTTGTTTGTTGCATCTATTTCGCGTCATCTGTTTGCTGTTGCGGCCTCTTTTTCTTCATACAGGATTATCACATGGCATCAAATCCCTTTCTGCTGGCAGTATTTCCCTCTCTTGTAATCTGTGACAAAACGGTCCATCCCGAAACCACGAGAGACCTGTTCCCTTGCAGGCTCTGGCCTGTTGGCTATTTGGGAACAGAAGGCTTCTTTGTGTAGCTGTAAACACGACCACAGTGCACTCGAAAACAAACGAAAGCATGCTGAAAGCCGAGATATGAGAGCGCCCGTCCTTTGCACACAAACGTGCATATGTGCGTACAACACACCCAAACGCACCTTGTCGTTGAGTCTGGAGAAGTCTGTGTACCTTCTGAAAACAACCCAGTTCTCATCTGGAGTCTTCCTGACCAGGACCTTGAATACCTGCAGCAGAGAAAAGACAAACCATGTGAACTTAAAGCCACGCTTACAACAAGAGAGCTGTTTCCTTTTGCTAAGCACTTGGGAAAGATGTTTATCCAATTAATGAATGTCTGTGTCCGAAGTAATTGTTGACAGTTGACCTTTAATCTCTAGTATTCTTCATGCATGTCCTCTGTGCGCATGCCTGGCCTTTTTAAACTACGTGTCCATGTGGGCTAATTAGCAAAGCATTTCAAATTTAATCAGACCACTAAGCTGGAGAGTTGTGCCAAAAATAGAAAAGATCAAAAAGGTTGTCGTGACGAGCCGATTTTCTGCTTCCATACCGTGTACTGCGTCGCCGATGAAGTGCTGTCTCAAATGGAACACTTAAACGTTCACCACTTGGCGGAAGTGACGGACGCAAATCTGTTCACGGCACCCGCGAAATTAAGCCGGGAGTGACGTATGCAAATCTGCTTGCGATA